>NC_141698.1:1055941243-1058473743 GCF_964263255.1 Lissotriton vulgaris | reverse complement strand
TGATCCCTAAAAGGTGAGGTGGCTGTGGAGCTCAGATTGTGACAATTTAAGACTTTTGACAGTGGTGGACCCAAAAGTGCACACCAAGCACTTCCCTTAACCACTTGGCACACATGTTGAAGTCGAGCAGTCCATGTTTTACTCAGGAGGATGGTTTTGTGTTAGAGACTCCGCACTCAACACATCAGGTGAAAATGAATAAAATTAGACAAAAAGAAAAGTATTTAACATTTTATTACACTGAAATAAATCAATGTACACACTTCAACAGAGGGCAGTTACTCAGGCACTAACATGAGACATAGCTTCAATATTTTCCTTCAGTTCTCTAGGTCATGTTACAATGGCCCTCGGCTCTGCACTGCTGAATCTTACAGTACCTTGCAGGAATAATGTCTGTTTCGCTGGTGACTTACAATCTCAGCAGACATCTTCCATGAGGCCCCACTCGAGTGCACTCACTCTTCCCCTCGGGGAGCAGTGCCACAGTACCTTTCTCTGTACAGGCGTTAGAGCTCATGAAGTCCTTCCACAGGTGCCACTTCACCTGAGCTCTGCAATCTCTGCTCCTACTAAGGAGCCAAATACGATGCAGTTCGGAAGGGCTCTGAATCGGATTCAGGTTTGCCGAATCCGATATGGAACCCTTGTTTCCGACCGACTCGTACATAGTTCCAACGACCGGTTACGCTGCCCGGAAAACATTAGGGCTGTCCAAATTGGTTCCGAAAGGCATTTGGACATGTTGCGTCTTTCGGATCAATATCATACAGCTCTGTGGACTCGGTTTCCGAGCGAGCGATTAAAATAACCAATGCAGACAGCTGTTCCAAATCGGTTTGTCTGGAACAAATCGGCTGCCGGAATCCCAGGGCCTTCCGAATGGGGCCAGTAGAGGTACCCAAGGGACCCCCCTTTCCAACCATCCACAGTGTGGCTGGCACCAAGGGGTGCCTGCCACAGGGTGCATGATTTTACCCATCCACCACTTTCTTCAACTGTAGCCTGTGTTGTCGTTTGGAACACAGGCTCCCATTGAAGTCAATGGGAGTCCTACTGAATCGTATCAGGAAGCGTCCGGATGCATCCAAATCGTTTGGAAAGCATTCTAAAGTAGCATCTTTTTTGTGCAAGGACACATCCAATGTTCCTCCAGGGCAGTATTTCAACTTTCCCCCTCCTAGCAAGTTCATAGGGTTTTCCCAGGTTGCTGGTCCTGAACGTGGCAAGGGGAGGACATTCAGTACCCCAAACCAGGTGCCCAAGCAAATCTCCCTGTCACCACTGGGTAGGACCCCAGGCTTCTAGACAGGAAACTTTAGCACAACTGACTGAAAGGGCTCATCTTTCTACCCAAGTAACAGACATACCAGTAGTGTAGTTCTGTGACTGATTCTAGATAGTTCAGCACTTTTGTGATTTCCATGTAGTCTTGTCCAGCCACGGTCTTTGTGGCAAGTATGATCACGGAAGCTGTAGGGGAGCTGGTAGTCTCTTTTCAGGAGCAACCCAAAAAAGAGCACAAAGGTAAATGAGGCTGCCCTGCATAACTACCCATGCACCTGTGGGATGTAGCCTTTCCCAAGGAAGAATGGGCCAGAAACGGATAGGCTGCTGTTTGGAGACAAAGATATTGCTTTTATAGAGCATATTTAAATCTTAGGTATCTGAGAAAGAGAGAGTAGTTTCTTATTTCCTTGGTACAAGAGGTTACCTGTTTCCATAGCTGTTATTTCATTACTCATGTGGAAGCATTTCATAGTAAGAAATCTTTTTATAACTTCACCCTTGGTAAACCTCCCTGGGGCACTGCAGTGTTTAATACTTGTACTCCTGTATGGGGTGATCACTGTTAGATTCTATTGTCTGACATGGTCATTACTGTAATAGGCGTAACAATTGTTAGTGGCTTTTTATTCATTAACAGTAGCTCTTATTATAGAAAAGGCTGGAGACCTCTTGACTGCACCTATGCAAAGACATACACCTCTGGGTGCAAATTTAGTAACATTTCAGAACGAAGCCCAAAACATTGCACTGGGGTTTAGGAACATTTCATTCAAGAAATGCAAACAAAAACTAACATTCCATGGTATTCATAAAATGTTTGCAATAAATGCATTGCAAAGTACTTAATATTATAATTTAATTTGCTGTGGTCTCTAATGTAATCTGGTTTCTAGGCTCCAAAGACTTCCGGCAAGACAGCCAGAATGTGTTCTAGACTTTGTAAGAGGACCTCAACAAAAGAAATTCCAGAATCTACTACAAGAGAAGTCAACATATGTTTCGGCTATGGGTTTTATGAACCCCAGCCTTCTTCAGGCTGGAAAAATCCCTTTTAGAAAGGACACATATAATCATTATGTTGAAAATATATTTTTCAGCAGCTATTGTGCAAAGTTTT
Organism: Lissotriton vulgaris; assembly: GCF_964263255.1. NCBI lineage: Eukaryota > Metazoa > Chordata > Amphibia > Caudata > Salamandridae > Lissotriton > Lissotriton vulgaris. Next base: position 1,058,471,336 of record NC_141698.1, on the reverse strand, counting down.
AATAAAGCTGAAATGCTGATAGCCATCAATTGCAGAAGCTATTACTTCTTCAGCTACGGAGTAAGGTCCTTGTAAACACTGCTGTTACATTCGGGGAGTGCTGAATGGGCTGAGGATTATAATGATTATCTTGTTAACAAACAAACAGAACGTCTTGTATTGCTATAACCTGCTTAGTAGTAATGGATGGATGCAAAGAGGGAAAATAAACCTTATGGAGCCACAGAGCGATACCAAAGCAATGCAAGAGCTGGTAGGTTTAAAAGGATAGTTGAGATGAATGCCCTATGTTAGAGATTGAAATCTTGATATTTCTTTTTCAAAAGACAGTGATGTTACCAGGACAGTCAGACTGGTGTGCAAAGGCCACCGAGACTCTACACACATTGAGTTTCAATAGATGGCAAAAGCATCGCAGCTGGTAAAAGATGTCCACTTATGATTAAAACTTACTCAGAAATGTCAAGCCTTGCAATGATGCTGTTTTCTATTAAAGTGACACATTTTGCCCAAGGTTTAGAGAAAAGTGATTGGCAAAGCATATGGAAAGAGTCTGAGGAAGTGTAAGCCCACCCCTTGCACTCCATGGATATCCCTTGTTGCTGTCCACCTGCCTCCACCACAGGGGAATGAAGGATGTGACCCAGAGTTTCAAAGTCACTGGCCTAAGGAATATGATGAAAGCAAGCTGGACCACACCAACTCTGAGAGATAAGTGGATTCCATCCAAGGGTCCTGTGTCAATTTAGCATAGTGAGATCAGCAAAGCAGCTTTCTCATTGGTCACCTCCCTCTCCTCTCCTCTTATTTTGATTTTCTAGGCCTGGTACTTCATTACCGGGTGATGTTATTCTTTAATAGCAGTCTGTCTTTTCCTGTCCATTTGTCCTTGTTTTTACATAATCCAACCATTATTGGAACATTGTAATGTTGGGAGCTCCATTAAAAAAATCAGAGTGCTCTGGGCTTCTAATGGTCGGTAGAAGCCTGTAGCTCCAACATTCCAATATTTGTTCACAGCTGTGCCTTTGAACAAAGGCCTAACATAGTCCTAGGGGATTTCAACCCCCTCGGGCTCTGTGAGCCCTCTGTGTTACAAAACAGAACATTCTGCCCTCTAGGAGCCGAATGTTCTAACAGACTTAGAGCCCTCCATAGCAGGCTCTACCAGCCATTAAAGGCCCGCTCCCTTGTTAAAGGCCCTCACCTTTGGCTTGGGCCTTTAACGCTGGAGCAGGCCTTTAATGGCGGGTAGAGCCTGCTACGGGGGGATTTTAGTCTATTTTGGAACCAGTCACAGTTAAATTATAGTCAAAGCAAATCTGGCCTTGTATTTCCAGGCCCCGCCATCTGTTTGTTACCAAGATCTCTTCCTGAGTCCTGATCTGTGGCTTTCTTTCTTCTGTGCCCGTATTCTCATGACTGGATCAGGATGCTAAGCGACCGGTGTGCTTCCAGCTCTGGCTGCACACATGTCATGATTAGATTAGATTAATTAGATTTGATTTGAATTTGTAGAGCACATGTTCACTCGTCAGAGCATCTTGAGGCTAATCATATGCCAGTAGCATATAAAACACTGGTCTGCTCCCAAGGTTAGCAAGCCTTACTTAAAGATAGCTGTCTCATAACATGAACAGCAGCACAGCTGGGAGCACTGCTACCACTGCATATCTGATTTTTTGTTTTAGGTCCAGCGATTTATTTCTATAGATTATGTAAATTCTTCCGATCCACCCAACCATATGATTGCTTTCAAGAATTATTAATTAATTACTTTGATGGCCTGCAACTATTGTTTACTATTGACAATTCATCTGAATCAACCCTCTAATTTCAGACTACCATGCTGCACATCCGCCACTGGATGGACAGCAACCATTTAACCCCTTGCATGCAGCTGCGATTCTGCGCCTGTCGGCAAAATCGCAAGTGGGCGGGTTTATGATGGCCCCCAGCCGTCATCAGCACACGAGTGCCGTAGTGCATGACGGACGGGGGCCGTCATCAGCATGCAAGGGGTTTAAGCTTAGCCCAGGTAAGACCAAATTGGTCCGTACGGGGGCGGCCACATCTTCTGGGGCCCACACGTCTGTCCAACGGAACTGGGACTCTCCCCCACCCCTTCCCCCTCCGCAAAAGTCTTGGCGTCACAATAAATAACGACCTGACAATAAAAACCCAAATTAAGATTAGAAAGATCAAAAGACTACTCACACGGGGAGCATTGATACAGGTTGTGATAGTCACGGTCCTGTCTCACTTAGAGTATGCAAACGCAGTTTACTTTGGAATGCCACTATTCCTAACCAAACGTCTACAGCTGGTGCAGAATCAAGCGGTCAGATTGATCTACCAGCAACCTATGTGGCAACATGTCACTCTGCTCCTGAGTAAGCTGCATTGGCTCCCCATCCCCCAGCGTTGCGCTTTTAAAGTAGGCTATCTGGTCTTTAAATCCCTACATGGCCGGAGCCCCAAATTAATTTGTAGCCTTATTCAAAGGTATACTCCCCCCAGGAGTGAACTCCAACAGAGTTCGACACTTCCTAGAAACCAATCGGTGTACGTGCGCTTTACAATAATTTTATAACATAACATAACATAACCGACTGAACAATTCGCATTTTTTGAATTTTGAAATACTAGAAAGCTCAGTTCTTCAAACATGATTCATTATCATGACCAACAGCGTAGAAACATGTAGATGGTGCATTCACCCACTGAGCTATTTCACCGGCTGGAAAGCTTAAAAATTCACCCTCTGCCAAATGGGGAAGCTAGTCCAGTGATTGGATTGCTAAATCAAGAGATAAGGAATGAGCCTGTTTTGACAGGACATACATGAGGCCATATCAACAAAACTGGCTGATACTGCCTCCTGCACTCTCAGCCCTCACCCGACACCCAGATCTCCAATAAACTCTCCCTCCACCCCAGCCCTCACCCCGGCATCCACATCTCCCTTAGCCCCTCCCTCCACCCCAGCCCTCTTCCCAGCACCCACAGCTCCCGTACCTCCTCCCCCAGTCCCAGCCCTCATCCAGCATCCAGTGCTCTCAGTAACCCCTCCCTCCACCCCAGTCCTCAGCCCTGCATCCAGTGCTCCCTTAACCCCTCACTCCACCCCAGCAACCACAGCTCCTGTAACCCATCTCCTACCCCAGCACTCAATTCGGTATCCAGAGCTACCTTAACCCCTCTCTCCATCCCAGCCCTCATTACAGCAACCGCAGCTCTCATTATCCCTCCCTCAACCCCAGGCCTCACCCCAATATTCAGCGCTGTTATAACCCCTCACTCCACTGCAGGACTCAGCCGGCACCCAGAGCTCCCATAACTTCTCCCTCCTCCCAAGCCCTCACCCCAGCATCCCGAGCCCCCATATCCCCTCCTCCACCACAGCCCTTATCTGGGATCTTGAGCCCCCATAATCCTTCTCTTAACCCCCAGCCCTCATCCCGGCCTCCAGTGCTCCCATATTCCCTCCCTCCACCACCGCTCTCACCCCGGCATGCGGAGCTCCAATTTCCCCTTCTTCAACCTCAGTCCTCATCTCAGCAACCACAGCTTCCATAACCCCTCCCTCCGACCCAGCCCTCATCCCAGTGTCCAGAGCTGTAACGTAACCTCCTTCCACCCCAGCCCTCATCTGGCATCCAGAGTGCCCCGTAACCTGCATCCAGACGTCCTCGTAACCATCCATTCCTCCACTCAAGTCCCCACCCTAGCAGAGCTCCTGTTACCCCTTCCTCCACCCAGCCCTCACCCCAGCAGAGCTCCCGTAACCCCTTTCCCAGCCCTCACCCCAGCAGAGCTTCCGTAACCCCTTTCTCCACCCCAGCCCTCACCCTAGCAGAGGTCCCGTAACGCCTTTCTCCACCCCAGCCCTCACCCCAGCAGAGCTCCTGTAACCCCTTTCTCCACCCCAGCCCTCACTGGCAGAGCTCCCTAACCCCTCCCCTGCAGAGCTTCCGTAACCCCCTTCTCCACCCCAGCCCTCACCCCAGCAGAGCTCCCGTAACCCCTTTCTCCACCCCAGCCCTCACTGGCAGAGCTCCCTAACACCCCCCCCCTGCAGAGCTTCCGTAACCCCCTTCTCCACCCCAGCCCTCACCCCAGCAGAGCTCCCGTAACCCCTTTCTCCACCCCAGCCCTCACTGGCAGAGCTCCCTAACCCCCCCCCCCTGCAGAGCTTCCGTAACCCCCTTCTCCACCCCAGCCCTCACCCCAGCAGAGCTCCCGTAACCCCTTTCTCCACCCCAGCCCTCACCCTAGCAGAGCTCCCGTTACCCCTTTCTCCACCCAACCCTCACCCCGGCGGAGCTCCCGTAACACCTTTCTCCACCCCAGCACTCACCCTGGCAGAGCTCTCTTAACCCCCTTCTCCACCCCAGCACTCACCCTGGCAGAGCTCTCTTAACCCCCTTCTCCACCCCAGCACTCACCCTGGCAGAGCTCCCTTAACCCCCTTCTGCACCCCAGCCCTCACCCCAGAAGAGCTCCCGTAACCCCTTTCCTCAGCCCTCACCCTAGCAGAGCTCCCGTAACCCCTTTCTCCACCCAGCCTTCACCCCTGCCGCCCCCCTTCAGAAGAGCTGCATGTCGAGTGTAGAGGAACCCCCCTGGGGCAGGATAACATTCACTACCGATGGATCTATCCAGAGGTGATAGCAATACTGTATTAAAAATGATCACCAAAATCACAACTTCTGGGTAAAGTGCCTGTTGCAGAGATCTTTGTGGGACCTACAGGCCACATATTGTAGTTTAACTTGCTGATAATCATAAACACCAGAGTTCTGACACTGGTCATGCTCCTGCTGGGCCCTGATGCTCCCAGAACAGGTAGCCTAGCCTGCTCTGATTCTCCTGATGTCCTGCACTGTCCGTGAAACCATTCATGAGTGGTTATCATCACTGCTGGATATGGGCTATATTCCTAATTGTTCACTTCATGAAATGGCAACATCTTTAGTTTTTTGTCTAATAACGCCTCTGCCAAAGGAACTCAGAGTAGATGCAGTCTGATAGAGCGGGGGTTTATGAATCTCAATCTCTTCTTAAAATCATCATATAAAATCACCCATTGGTCATATGGACCTTTAATTTTCGACTTGAAGGGTGGAAAGGGAGCTGATGACATCAGTAATGAGTTATACACGTTTGGTGAGAGAAGACTGAATCTATGCCAGAAGAACACAGCTGCAAAGAAATGATGCTGCCCCAAATTTAGATGAGGATACAATTCATCTGGTAGAAGAGGAACCTTTCATACAAGGTGAATTCAAAACGTCCTAAGCTGACCGTTTTTGGAAACACGAACACAAGTGGGGAGTCATCGAAATAGATGTACGAAGACTCCAGGACAGAAGATGGACCTTTAAAAGAACCCCATCAAAAGCTATAAGGATTACACCGTGATCTAAAGCCCTGATGATAATCCCCCAATGCAGAAGGGGATTGGAAACGCGTCGGCACGTCTTTAATCGTCTGCGAGGGACCAACATTGAATGGGACTCTAGTGAGGGTGTCTTAATTGAAACATACCCCAAGAGCGAACTTTTATAAAAAATAATTTTCTCCGCAGTTTGCCTGTCATAGTGCCACATAGAATTTGAATTTTGACAGGCAATTGTTGAAATTTTGGACTGGTGTATTTAATTGATGCAAATACAACAGTGCTTTGTCTTTGTTTTTGATTATAATATGTTTTTGTAAAACTTTTTTCATACAATTTTGATTTGCACACTATACTGAATGAAATGTGTATTCCTCCTATGCATCAAGAGTAATGAACAGTTGTTTGAAATGAAGTTGAATCAATACAAATATGAAAGTAAAGTACAATGATTTTTTGTATTGTATTTCGAATCTGCGGTATTAATTAGCAGAACTGAAATTGGTGGCCTAAGAAATGGTCTGAGGAGGCGTTAGGTTTTGGAGATATTCGCGCTTAGCGCGAATATTTCCATTGCTACGCCTGCATTGATAATAGGCGATGTTAGCGACTGTTTTTAGTCGCTAAGAGGTTGGGTACGCCCACTTTGCATGTCATTAGCGATAAATATCGCTGACATGCAAAGCAGGCCCCAAACCGCTCGCTATCACCTAAAAGCGGTCGCTAACTGATGTTAGCAACAGCTTCCTAATAGGGCGATGAAATTATCGCCGCTTAGCGTATAAAAACGGCTGCTAAAGCGGCGATAATTTCATTTCACTCACCTTGATAATATGATCCCTGTGTTCTCGGGGAGCAGTTAGATTCCTTAGTTTTCCCAGTTCTCAACAAAGGAGCAGTCATCTGGATGGGCATGGATGTAACATCAGCCTAGTCTGCAGGGTACAGGATGGTCTCTCCCACCATATCCGTCTCCATATCAGAGGCTAATTTCTAATTAAAAGCAAAATCCCCCCGAGACTAATAAACTGACCTATAAGTGTATTCCGACTTAAAAAGCACGTTGACAAGACACCTACAGTGAAGAGAAAAATAAGACACTTGCAAAACATTTTATAAAAATTTATCTCAGGCCTGGTTACAAGTTAAGCGAACATTAGAGTCAAAATGGGTTCTAAATGAATACAGTTAGCATAAGTGAATATATCAAATGCTATTTCCGAAAGGTATACATTTGTTTTCATGATCAATACATTTACTATGATTCAAGAGTTCTCAGCTTGGACGGGTGTGGCGGCAGTTCGTGACCGCTCGCATTGGGAAAGTTGCCGCTCGTGGTGTGAAAGCTGCCGCTGGAGTAAAAAATCTACACGAGCAGCAGAAAGAAGCAGCGCCCTCTGGTGCACCGTGCGGGGCCATTCACCCTGATTTTACAGCACGAGACAAGCTCCCGGCTCTAAAAATCCGCTCAAGCAGCACGAAGTACCACAACTCCGCTGCGCACAGAACTCCGCAGAATCTTCTGGAGTTTTTAGGTAATTCCATGGAACTTTGAGTGAAACTCTGCTAGTTTTGCCCACCCTTACTCATTACGCAAGGTGAATTAACCACAGACTTAGGTAGGTACAAGATATTTCGAATGGATAACAATGACAAATCTTTTCTTTTACAATTGCTTTTCATTATGTCATTGATCACACCTAGTAATAAAACAGATTCACTCAAAAACACACCTTTCCTTACAGAAGGTTAATAAAGTAATCCGACCAGTGTTCAGTTTTTAATTAATGCTTCAATCAATAAAAACTTCAACAAGGTACCAACAGGAAGAGGCCAAACTCACATAAAGCATATGGACATATTAGAGTTGACTCGAGGGTCGACCACACACCTTCATATTTGAGTTGAAATGTCGGGTTCTCATTGTAGATATTTGTACTCGTGCAAAGTAGGATTATTTCAAGTCCAGAATCCAGTAATTTATTTAAAAATGAATATGTGTGGCTTTAAAACCACAAGTCTTTTCGGAGCTAAAATCGCCTCACTACAGACTGAAACACCTATTCAATACTGAACCTTTTAAATCAATCAAACCAAGTTACATTATTATGAAAAAACATATTTAAACGTATTAAAATTTGAGAACAGTGTCAGCATATGGACTATTAATGATACATTGGAAATGTAATTGGTACAATGTAGAATTTCTTCTCCAATTGATGTTGTTTATGATGAATTCAGACTTCTTTATTCGAAAGAATATTGTGTCCCCAAGTTTGTAGAGTGTTTAAAACATAGGGCCAGATGTAGGACACCAAATACCGGTCGGTATCGGCCGATTTCGGCCGTTACCGACTGGTATTTGGTTTTTGATATGTAGGGGACCTAAAATTTACAGAATTGGTAAATTTACCGATTCGGTAAATTTACCGAATCGGTAAAGTTACTGAATCGGTAAATCTAGATGTAGGTGGCACTGAAAACGGTGCCACGGCCCTTAATAATTCGTTATTTACCACAAAATAATATTTGGTGGTAAATAACGAATTCCTGTGTTCATGCACATCTGTGCATGTACACCTGTGCCATTTGGCACACATACTTGCCCTAAGGGCATGCCAGAATCAGGGGTGCAACAGGGTGTTAAAGTGACACCCTCTCCCCCTTGACAATTCAGTAATTTTACCGAATCGGTATTTACCGATTCGGTAATTGCCATTGTTTACTATGGGCCTCAAGGCCCATAGGAATCAATGGCAATTACCGAATCGGTAAATACCGATTCAGTAATTACCGAATCATACCGATTCAGTAAAAATTACGGAAATATTTCCTACACCTCATTTACCGAATCTAGAATACCGAATCGGTAAAATTCGGTATTCTAGAGTCAGTAAATGAGATTTACCCACATCGGGCGCCCAATACTTACAACAAATTGCATATTATGTGCATAAATTGCAAATGATTTAAAGGCATTGTATGCAAAAGCAGTTATTTTACGGAATGTCACAATTTCGCCCAGACCCTGAGTACGCATATCCGACTGTCTGTTATTTAAGGGTGAGGGCTTAGAGTTCCTTTTAGGACATATCAGTCGCTCCAAGGAAAGGTCTGAAAACACGGCTTTTTTGCCGCTACATTCCGCAGTATGTAATTCTTCTACTGCTCTATGTTTTTTTTTCAGTTGGGATAGCGCCTAGACGCCTCCGGGCAATGAGTTCATTTTATAAAATTGTCATTTATGTCATTTCCATCGCCCGCCGGAAAATAAGCATAGCCCCACGAGCCAAAGGAGCCGAGGTAGTCCCATGTAGTTCGAAACTAGATTGTTCTTTAATATTTTGTGTACATATTAATCTCGTTCGGTTTACAATAATGTTTCCGCTTTGTAATGTGCACATGGCATGTAGCATAAATTATGCCACGGCGGTAAATACCAGTAAATCGCTGGTAATGAATTTTGACAGGCGATAAACCACTCATCTGTGGTAACAAGGCACTTACATGCTGTCGGGTTTCATTAGCTCCTCGCCTGCCGCGCCTCTCCTCGAATGGGTGGAAAATAGATGCTGTTTTATAAATACACGAAACTACATTAGAGCCTTAAATACTGTCAGATGAGAGGGCCCTCCGTGCCCCACTGCCCCGAAATTGTTTGCATCGCATTACATATATTCCAATGGCACCGAAGAACTGTCCTTTGTAAGTGCACGTTTGCCACAAAATGTCCGCCACGAGACTCTCATTCAAACACTGAGGCAGGAAGAGGCGGGAACATGGGGTAAAAGGAACGTCAGTAGGGGCTCACATGTTGTGATAGTGTTGGGGTGCATGGGAAGTAAATATTTTATAAAGTCACTTACTCTCCTGAGGCAGGCGGGCTCCAAATTTCCAAGCCAATCCTGGCGCTGCTCTCATCATGAGATCAGTGCCAGAATTGGTGAAATTGGCCCTTATCAGAATTCACAACAAGCATTTACAATGCAACGGTCTCGCCTTTGAAAAAGTTAGAGCTATTGGTATTGTAAATGACAAAATTTTTATTTATGTGTTGGTTTTGAAAACAGATAAATAAATGCCATTGTCATTTACAATGCCAATAGCTTAATCTCTCGCAAATGCCACACAGAAACATACAAACCCACACAGAATCCCACACACATACATACCTGCAGAGCCACACACACACACCCATACACAGTCACATACACACACACAGCCACAGAAACACTATCTATCCTACTACCACCACCTCTCAACACACATGCATTCGAAACATGCACGTGTTCATGGGCTTACTCGTACTTGCAATATTTTTTATATTTTATACAGCTATATGAGTTTGTGCAGGTAGTAGCTTGATATCACATACATATATCAGATATATAATGTGCACTTTCATGAAATATCGCTAACAGATTCTTTTGTAAAGACATGCTGCACACAAATATAGGCAGCCCACAGCTGCCTATATTTGTGTGCGAGTTTGTGTGTAGTAACCACTCTTAGTGTGTGTTTTTACAAACGTGACTAAAGGTATATACACAAATAATGACATTTAAATACGGGAATAATGTTGCAGCATTATATACAAGGCGTAGTAGCCATGTGTGTGACAGTGTATAGTGGGACATGCACTTGACATACATATTTACGTACTCCGGATTACACGTAAAGCATGCAGCTTTAAACATGCAATGTTATAAAAGTGTTAAAGTTCGTGTAATGAAGGGAAATTGGTGTTTTCAGCTCCGACTCTGTAATACACTTTTCAAACATTGGTTTTTGTGATTGACACACGCCCGTTCAGATCTATGTCCTTCTCCGAGTGTAAAGTAAACCATATTTAATACGGGCCCGGGGCTGCGAGGCAGGGAGGCATTAGGCCGGAGTCATCTGCCCTGCAGGCTCGGAGCCTGGGAGCGGAGCAGCAAGCAGGACTTCTCGCCGGATAACTTCTGAGCGTCTCGGGCCCAGGCGGGCCCATCTGCGGCTCCCGGAGGCCCTGGAAGTGTCCGGCAGTTACAGCTGTCCCAGGGGGCCGGGGCCTGGGAGGAGGCCGGCTGGGGGCGGGTAGGGCTCCAAGTTCACAGGGACTGGGGATCGTGTCCCCATCTAGCGGATGGCGCGGGTTCCCAAAGACTCACCAAACACATACATACCCCAAGCCTCACAAACCCCATACATCTGCACACGGACAAACACACACTCTCGCTCACAGACTCGCACACAAACAACCAGCAATACTTTCACACCCAAACAGGCACTCTATTGTCCACACACAATCCAAGAAACAACGTTGTCATTGCACACCCAGGTGCATGCTCTACAATTCGTCGGTCGGACGCCAAACTGGACAGGAAGCCGCCCTCTGCTCCCCCCACCCTCCCCCACTCCTTTCACCATCTGTGGAACCATAAGTCGGGCATTACCGTCGCCATTGGGGCAGACTGGGCAGCACTCTCCGAAGGGGATCTCAGCGTTGGGGCAGTCCACGGGGTAGTCTCCGCAGGTTACGTCATCGCACATGATGTTGCATACATCTGCACACGCACAAACACACGCTCACTCACAGACTCGCACACAAACACACCAGCAATACTTTCACACCCAAACAGGCACTCTATTGTCCACACACAATCCAAGAAACAACGTTGACATTGCACACCCATGTGCATGCTCTACAATTCGTCGGTCGGGCGCCAAACTCGACAGGAAGCCGCCCTCGGCTCCCCCCACCTTCCCCCACTCCTTTCACCACCTGTGGAACCATAGGTCGGGCATTACCGTCACCATTGGCGCAGACTGGGCAGCACTCTCCGAAGGGGATCTCAGCGTTGGGGCAGTCCACGGTGTAGTCTCCGCAGGTTACGTCATCACACATGATGTTGCATACATTTGCACACGCACAAACATACACGCTCACTCACAGCCTCGCACACAAACACACCAGCAATACTTTCACACCGAAACAAGCACTCAATTGTCCACACACAATCCAAGAAACAACGTTGTCATTGCACACCCAGGTGCATGCTCTACAATTCGTCGGTCGGACGCCAAACTGGACAGGAAGCCACCCTCTGCTCCCCCCACCCTCCCCCACTCCTTTCACCACCTGTGGAACCATAAGTCAGGCATTACCGTCGCCATTGGGGCAGACTGGGCAGCACTCTCCGAAGGGGATCTCAGCGTTGGGGCAGTCCACGGGGTAGTCTTCGCAGGTTACGTTATCGCACATGATGTTGCATACATCTGCACACGCACAAACACACGCTCACTCACAGACTCGCACACAAACACACCAGCAATACTTTCACACCGAAACAGGCACTCAATTGTCCACACACAATCCAAGAAACAGCGTTGTCATTGTACCGGGTGCAGCCTGGCCCATTTACATTCTGCTCGGTGGCTGCACCCGGTGTCACTTCCATCGGCAGAGTTCATGAGAGCAGGCGTGTAGCAGGCAGTGCGGCCCTGACCTCAGCACTTCTACGTAATGGAGCGCCATGAAGCAATCACCGAGGTAGCAGCTGGGCCAGGGAGGACATAGCAGCCATCAATCTCCTGCCTGCTCTCTTTCCGAGTCAATGATGTGGAGGGCCAGGCTCCCGATCGAACTCGCGACCCGCCCCAGCTCCATGAAAAAATGGCGGCCGCAAACACCACCTGTGGAACCATAAGTCGGGCATTACCGCCGCCATTGGGGCAGACTGGGCAGCACTCTCCGAAGGGGATCTCAGCGTTGGGGCAGTCCACGGGGTAGTCTCCGCAGGTTACGTCATCGCACATGATGTTGCATACATTTGCACACGCACAAACACACACGCTCACTCACAGACTCGCACACAAACACACCAGCAATACTTTCACACCGAAACAGGCACTCAATTGTCAACACAAACACAAAGTACTTCCTGGGAACTTAAATCTCGCAGCCCACTTCGGCAAAAGACACTTTGAAAATGACCAAAACATGACGGCCCAAAAAAAAAAAACATCCGCCCACCGCCGCAATGACGTTCACAGAGGGACGGAGAGCGAAAAAATCGCCGGAACGCCCATGAATCTGCTCCGGCAATGACGGACAGATCTATCTTCCAATGGCTATCCTCCATTTATGCAGCTCGCCAAAGGAAGAGCAGGCGGGACAAAGCCCCCGTACTGTTCTAACGTAAGATTTCGCCTGCGCGAACGCTGCTGCGCACCGGACGCCAGGCGAAACCTATCTAGAGGCTTTTGCTTTCTCTAACGCAGCTGTCTTAGGACAGCTGAAGCCAGCTGGGTTAGCAAGGTTTGAAATGCACATGTCTGGCTGGCTGTCGCTAGACGGCCGTCCAAAGAGACATGCGCATTTTAAACTTGAGCCCCCAGCTCCCTGCTGCCGCTCAATGCTCCGTCCCAGTCCTGACTTTCAGTTCGGAACATGTTGGTTGGCGAAAAATAAAATGGTAACAAATAAACGTTTTATCATTTTATTTTTCAGCTCTGGCTTGGGGCTTTTCTGTGTGGGGCGATGCTCCTCCTCTCAAAAAGAGAAGCTACCCTTGAGAAACACATGGCCAAATGATCACCTGGGTTCAGTGGGACGGAGTAAGATGCAACCATGATGGCAACGCACGAGTGCTTCAGTATCGAGACACGTTGATTGGAGCTCCATCGAAGTCTTGTTGACACGGTCAGGATCTAACACACCCCTTACACATGAACGTTTGGGAAAACAAGGAGTAGACAGTGGGAGAGGAACAGATGCAATACAACATCATACATTAGGAATATACAAGGTCATTAAACACACACTTGAGGATATGATACACCAGGAACACTCTTGACCAAAGGAGAAGAACTAGGAGCCCACTCCCTTGAGGCCACGCGTGTCAACAGACCTCTCTAACAGGAGCTGGTGGAAGGTCGAAGGGTCTGAATCCCAAATGCAGCCTTTCACTGGGAAATGCCACCCCTTCGTGGGGTAAAGAAGCACATTGTAGAAGATGAGGATTCATGGACTCAGCCAGGACCACAAGGTCAGTGGGACCAGGATCATATTGGTACAAAGATGGGAAGGTCAATGAAAAATAACATGTCCATGTAACAGGCAAGGACTTGCTCACATAGGCTGGTGGAAAGTTGCAGGACTGCCTGCGTGCGTCTTCTTTGATTCAACCCTTAACCTTAAGACTACAGTGCTCAGGCAGGTCACGCAACAGGGCCACACGACTGGAAAAGGAAAACAACATGCTATACTAATCGTGCATATTGTGGAGTCGCATGCAGCAACACACACTCATGACTGCTCACATTGATTGCCAAAAGCCTTTTCTAAAGGCAGAATCAATTAGAAAAATACAAATATTGCACCCTTTAAGGGACTTTCTTGATGTACCAACCCTTCTAGCAGATGATTTCATCATTTACCATTTTGCATCTGGTTCCCCATTGTTCTCACCTTCCACTTGTTGTGAGATTTTGGTCTGAGCTGCTGCTTGTTGCCAGGAAGCAATACACAGATAACAGTCAGTGGCGCCACATGGATCTTGAATGTTGATGTTGGGAATGTTCAACATTCAGCTCTCATCCCTTTCGCAGGTGAGAAGATGAGTTCCATGATGCAGAATCCCCTGCAGCAGATGCATAAACAAAGTCTAATTCAGGAAGGCTTGAAACCCTGTTCAGACATGTGCGACTCTGTGTTCGGTATGAAGTTGTTGGCAAAATATGTGTGTTGCAGTATGACCACCAGTGCCGCTGTTTGGACAGTACCTTTAAACTTCCAGGGTGCTCCATCAGTTCATATATATAAACCTACAACGCATTTGTTCTGCTCCTGGATCAGTATTTCTACTACAAAATGTTGCAAGTTCTCAGCTGCCGAGAGGGGCGGGTCGTAGTCTATCGACCCCATCCTCACTGAGGGTTGATCAACTTCTGGATGCGCACCTTCACCTGTTCACTTCTTCCTGTTCCCAGACCACATGTACGATTCTGTTCGACAACTAAGCAAGAATTGTAGTGGCTGAAGCTTTGACTGTGGTGCCCACGTCGGTCTCTAGACCTTCACAATCATATTGTCCTACACAATCTTTCCAGGATTGCATGACCATAAAAGACAGCAAATTGGTGTACCTCTCTAATAAGATTAGATAGCCTGTAGAAACCCATCACCACCTGAATGAAGATTTCAGGAACCAACTTAACTTCTAGAGCACTGGGAACAAGATATTGAGGTTGTAATCCCTGTTTAGTATTTTTGACAAAGCTACATTACCTTGACAAATCAGGTCATTTTAATGCCTCACTTCTCTGTACACATTAACAGTGTTTGGAATAGGAAACTTGTGTGAGCTCCTACAGTAAGGGTACTGGATAGTTACGTTTCCATCATGTTGTTTTCTTTCTCTAGTTCCCTTGTGCATTGAGTGATATTCTTTGACTCTAAGGGCCTGATCACGATATTGGGCGGACCTCCACTGACAGGCCGTCGGTGGCGGTCCGTCCGACATTTAGGGCAGTGGTCTGACTGCTGGATTATGATACTGGCGGTCGGAACGCAGCGGACGGGGGAAAGACCGCTGCCTCTGACCGGCTCAAGAGCCCTTTGGGGCAGTGGGCGGAGAATAATCCAGACAATGGAGGCCGTGCTTGCAGAGGCACCGTTGTAGGGATTAGGATGTCGGTTTTCGACAGCCTTTTCATGGCAGCCAAACCGCTATAGAAAGGCTATCGGAAAGTGACTTTGGGGGACCCTAGTAGGGCCCTCGTCCTCCATAGGTCTCCACTATGTGGCCAGGGGGGAACATGTGGTGCCCACCCAAATATCCATGCACCGTATGCCAGGCAACACTTGGTGCCTGGTACACTGTGCATGGATGTTTACAAAATGCTTTTTAGGTCTCGCCTGTCGATGCGCATGCGCATCGAGCAAGGCGAGAGTATTGGCACTTATCCGCTCTTTATCCACACTGCAAGGAATCGTGGCGATTCCTTGCAGTGCACGAGAAATTTAAGCTCAATGCGCATGCGCATTGAGCTTAAATGCGCGTGCACATGCCCCCAGCCGCCTGCCTTGCCTACTCTCTCTCACAGCCTCCCCCAGCTCCGCCCCCTCACTACTTGATTGCACGGCCACTAGGCCGTGCCTCCCCTACTCTCCTCCCCCCTCCTCCTCTCCTCCCCTGCCTGCCTGCCGCTAGGCCGTGCCTCCCCTACTCTCCTCCCCCCTCCTCCTCCTACTCTCCTCCCCTGCCTGCCTGCCTGCCGTGTCGCACCTCTCCCCTCTCCGCCCCCTCCCCTGCCCGCCGTGTTACGGTGAAAGGCTTGTTTGTTTATTTTACCCGCCGTGTCTCTGCTGCTTGCCCCTGTCCTGTCTCTCCTCCTCTCCCTCTCTATACCCTCCCCCTCCCCCAACCACTCCCATCAAGTCCCTCTGGCCCTTCCCTACTCCCCGGACCCCTTCTCCCCTGCCCCCTCCACCCTTTCTTGTTACCACTTGTCCTGTCATATCAGCCGTACACAGTCCGTTCCCAAACACTGACTCACTTCACGGGAAATTTCACCTTTCTTCTTGACGGGAAGGCTGCCGTGGCTTTACAGGAAGGGAGCCGGGCGCCTTTGATCAAGGCTGACAGGGCGAGCAGATTTCATAACGCCACTGTGTCACTGCGCTCTGGCTTGCTTCACGGGGCCGAGGGGGCAGCGCTCGGCTCCTGTCCAGCCCCGTTGTGAGAAGAATGGGACAGACATTTTTCTAATTAAAAGATTAAAAGCATGAGGCATACGCGGATCCGAGGCGGAATGGGGGAATAACGGAAATCTGCTTCCACTCATGATTTATTGCAGTATAAAGAGGGCCAGTGAAAACCAGTCGTCCGCCATTGCTGCCAATTGGCCCCCATGTCATCAGGGTGACTTCCAACAAGGCCTGCTGTGAACACCAGGTGCAAAACAACAGGGCCTTTGTACATCCTCGAGGCGAACATCTTACTTTAGAATTTAACCTCACCAAGTTTTGCAAGTGGAGCACACCTTTTCTGCACATTATACCACTAATACATAACCAGCAAGCTTGCTGGCAGTAGCGGGCCTGTACTTATAATGGGAAAGTAAAACTATACGTCCCAGCATGCTTCGTGCTGCTGCATGTATCTGGTATCTGTGAGGCACGACCATAGTCAAAAACGTCGAGAGGTGTACAGGGTCAAAGACAAGCATCTACGTCAACGAGTGATGGGAGAGGTAGCTGGGTAGTGGATTGTTACTGCACTGCCATATAACGTTCCTCAAAGACAAATCAAGATGGCAGGCCTTCTCTGGCGATGTACTCACGATCTGGGACGACACCCCACATCCATTAGCACCTCCCAAACATGCTCACCAATAGGAAAGAGGTGAAGACACCCCTTCTCAAGAACACTACATCACAGTGCAGTAACAGTTCACTTCCGCTCTGAGCACCCAGCTTCCGCCTCCATCGCCCACTGACTGTACCCCTGTCTTTGGTCCTGCAGAAATGCCACATACATACGTACTCATACATAAATCAATAACTAAATGCTTAGACCCATTCCAGGCGCGTGGTTTATTGCGGTTCTTATTTTGTCACAAGTGTGCCTTGCGTTGCAGCTGTAGATGAGTTCTTTTCTTGTTGATCATAATACTCACCCCCACTCACCCTCAATCCCTCACCCTCAACCCCTCACCCTCCCTCACCCTCCCTCACCCTCAACCCCTCACCCTCACTCACCCTCAACCCCTCACCCTCACTCACCCTCAACCCCTCACCCTCAATCCCTCACCCTCACCCACACTCACCCACACTCACCCACACTCACCCCCACTCACCCTCACTCACACTCACCCACCCTCACTCACCCTCACTCACCCTCACTCACCCTCACTCACCCTCACTCACCCTCACCCTCACTCACCCTCACCGTCACTCACCCTCAACCCCTCACCCTCACTCACCCTCAACCCCTCACCCACCCTCAACCCCTCACCCTCACTCACCCTCAACCCCTCACCCTCAACCCCTCACTCACCCTCACTCACGCTCACCCTCAACCCCTCAGCCTCACCCTCACTCACCCTCAACCCCTCACCCTCACTCACCCTCACTCACCCTCACTCACCCTCAACCTCATGCTAAAGATTTACAAAAAAACCCATAAACAATTCTAAAAGCACTAACTCTAATGCTGCGAGACCTATTGCATTTCTAATGCTTGTTACTATTGCCGCTTGTGCAGCGGCCCTGTTCCTGGGCCACTTCACAAGCCGCAATAGTAAAAAGCATCAGCATTAGTATTTTACGACCGCCTGCATGGCGGTTGTATCTTAATTTGGCTGTTGGGACCATTGACTCCTTGTTGGACGGTCTTGTGCTCAAAATAATATGGCCATTAGTATTGAATTGTATATCTGAAGGGACAATGGTGTGTAACGTAATGATAAGTAATTGTTATTTAGATGCAAGGTTAGAAGACAAGCTTCGACTCTTTACCAAGTTGCCCGAGACTCTTGTTCTTTCAAGGCCTTGTCATCATGGCGGGTACATGGTTGATAGCGCATTTTATACTGTAGGAGAGGTGGGGCGCAGCGGCCAGGGCGTCTGATTCTGGAACACAGGGCTCACCGTTCGCTCCCCGGTGCCGGCGGCAGGTTAGCCCAGCACCCTGTGACTCTGGGCAATAGCTCGCTTAATCTTCCCGATGGCCCCCAGCGCTGTGACACCTCCGGGTACTTGTTTGCGCTTTACAAATACTGGATTTCATTTAATTTCATTCAGGTACAATCCATTACTGCTGGACGATCAACTGGTTCTCAACTACAGTTTTTTTTTTCAAGTATAGTTTAATGTTCTCACCACTACATTTTATTTGACCTATTCCCCAAACAGCCCTGAGCCTATTGAAGGATGTTTACAAAACCCCAATTTAAATGAAATAAATATATATTGAGAGTTTTTTGTTTCAGACGGTGATGTCACGAAAGATCCTGCCTTTAAGGCATAGATAACTTTGCGTACTGCACCACCATTGAAACCATAGACGCTGAATGTGCAAGGCTTCCCTATTGTTAACGTTGACGATAATGACGTGCAAAATCGGTGCAGTGCTATTGCTGATTGCCCCTTTGCAGAGGAACATTACAAAATCAGGATACGCCCCCCTTTGTTTCCTTGTACTCCATTTCAGTCTGCCTTGGTAGGTTTCGCACATTGACCTGATCACGATGACTGAGATACGCTATGCTTTATATTTTTATTTATTACCACCTTCTTGTCATTTTGTCTGAACAGCTTGTACATAGAGAGAATTTTGTTGAACACAAGTGTACTTAATTCATGGAGCCAGAGATTGAGTTTTCATTTGCCTCCCGTAGGGAGTAATTTCCCGCCCCTCAACATATGGCCAACTGCAGGCTTCAGAGCTGTTTTCTCCCTTGACTTTCTCTTTTGAAGGGGGAGGGGTGAAGCTGTGGGTTTTTTTTCTAGATGGAGGAGCTGTGCACAGTAAATG
The DNA here is from genome assembly GCF_964263255.1 of Lissotriton vulgaris. Classification (NCBI taxonomy): domain Eukaryota; kingdom Metazoa; phylum Chordata; class Amphibia; order Caudata; family Salamandridae; genus Lissotriton; species Lissotriton vulgaris. Next base: position 1,058,452,412 of record NC_141698.1, on the reverse strand, counting down.
TAAATGTATTTGAGCTTATATAGCGCACAGCTACCCGCAGTTGGTTTCCCGGCGCTTGCTTAGGGAACCCGTCCTGGTATTCCCCTGTGAGATAACCCCGGCAGGGTATCCACAAGGTGAAAGCCAGGCATCCCGCCGCGAGGGGCCGTTGTGGAGATTAAGCAAGCTATTGCCCAGAGTCACAGAGTGTGAACCCGTGAGTCGAGAAGGCACCGGAGCGAGAATTATCGAGTCCGTGGAATTTTTAGCCCAAGACCCGCCGAGGCGGGGAATTGAACCCTGGTCCAGGGCCGATCTCAGCTTCCGGGTCTGCCGCCTCTAACCCCTGAGCCACACTTCTCCACTCCACAGTACACAATGCGTTCCTGGCAGGGATACCATAGTCAGGATCTTTAGCACCGGCTTAAATTTCGTGGAATTAAGACAAAATGCTGCATAAAAAAGGGCTTGCATGATGCTGAACTGACATCCTGAGCTGTGCTTGTACACATGTAGATGCTAAAACACTTGCCATAATTAATATTATTGGATCACACACAGTGTAAACTCCAGACGAGATGATAGTATTACACGTTCTCAGATTGAAGAACGTGTTGCAATAGCATTGATCTTCTAGTGTAGTTTCTGCCACCGGTCTACACATACCCTATAGTTTTCAGTCATGGCAACAACACCAGGTGTTTACCACTCCGGGTCCATGTTGCCAGCATATCAGATCACAAGATCGTGAGTTGATGCCATACCAGCACTGACGCGGTGGTCACTTTGGAATAGATAGCCATCAATTCAGACACAGCTCCATTTGTTCGGAGTAGGTGAGGGGTGCAGCATGGGTAGGTGTGTCCACCTCTGCTTCCAGCATTAAGAGCAAACAAGAAGGTCCCTTTGCTCCTGTTACCGATGTGTGGCATCTGAGGAGTTGGCACTCCCAATAAGAAGTGTTCCTGATTGTTTCCCAAAGACTTATTTAGTACACAAGAAGAAGCAGGCAGCAGCCGACTCAAGGTACTCGGTAGCATGTACCAGGTAAACAGCAATTTGACACATTATTGACCGCAATATAGAGGGCTCTGAAAATGTTGTACTTTAGACATTACGCACCATGGTGTTGTCGTTAGGTCTTCTTAGGCCCACTTAGTTCTCCATTTTATTTTTATATTTTACACGTTTTAGGCTGACATCATTTGAGCAATATTGTTTTACATGTTTATGCTTGGACGAAATTATTCTGGGAAGATGTACATGCTGCTTGTTTTTAGACCGCCTTTCTCGCTATATAATCTGTACACTCCGTTCAAAGCTAGGAACAAGGAACAAGATATCCGAGCACGTGCGTTGGCCATTCGGAGAAAGCTTCTAACATCCAGACATATCATGGCCTCAGAGCTGTGCCGCTAACGCAGTATAGGTTTGTTATATAAATGGTGCACTGATGTTTACGGGTCAGAAGAGCACTCCGGTGACGACTGACCTAGAACGAATCCTGTGATTGACATGCAGCTCTAACGCTGATCTCCCATCCTGCAGAGACGGATTGCCAATTCCTCTTCAGGCTGATTCCCTGGCTCAGTTATGGGGGCTCAGGCTAACACCTACTATGCTCTCAGAGTTGGGGTAGTGATCGCTAGAAATGTATAGAAATCAGACTGCCACGGTTGGACTGTTTATTCTTTACACCATGTCTGATGCTGGTTACATTGCTTTTTTTATCTGCCTCATAATCACAACTCATTCTTTCTATGCAAATCTATGATTGTTTCAATAAATGTATTGAAAACTTTATGCGTATCTTCCTTGTGTGTACCATAGGCATGCATTAGTAAACAATGAAAGGAGTAAATCTATTTTCACAATTCTCTTGGGGATCAGTGTCATGTTTGAGGTTGCTGAAGTTGCCTGCCATCCCTGGAAGGTTAGGGGTTCAGGTGACTCACCGTGAGCTAGCTAGAAATCGGTCCGACATTTTCTGATGGTGTACGTGGACTCAGTCCCTACATTCTGAAGTTCTGTCCTCTTAGTACACAGCACTATCTTTTTAGTGGGAACTCTATAACAGTGTGAAGTTCACCATATTTTACCCACCTCACTAGCTGCATTTGCCGTACGCAGTGGACATCCTTAGTTGGCCTTCTAGACATGAATAGTCGGTGTGACACCCTCAATGGCTCAAGGTGAAGGTTGGATTTTAGAAGGTCATCATTGAAAGAAACCCACAATGGGTGTAGAGTCAGCGGGGAAGGAGTGGTCAAGTGGGCAATCTATTTTCAGTGGTTTTCTATGGTTCTGCTTCTCTATTAGAAAATGATGAATGAATATTTCGGATGAGACGTGAGATTGACTCTCGCAGACACCGCCCTTTGCTTTTTCCTGGAGCTGGCTTTGCGGAAGTGCAGCCCCATCCAATCAATCTTTACCTTAGCAGCATCTCTCCTCCATAGTTTGAAAACATGGATCATTGCTCAGATTTGTGGTTCACTAGTAGCTTTGTATGGTAGCAGGAGAGCTGGATTTTGTTTTGCCAAACAGTCAAATCATTCCGGAAGTCCTTGGTCACAGGAAACTCCGGGTGCAGGTACAGGAACTTTGGGTGCAGGCACAGGAGACTCCAGGGGGCAGGTACTAAAGAGACAGGGGGTGAGAAGATGGAGGTTAACTGAAGGAGGTGGACGAGGCAATGGAGCAGGCCTGGGAGCTTCTGGGTTCCAGACACTGCATGCATTGGACCTGTTGCTTGTTCATGAGAGAGAGGCCAGAGTAAATTTGCATATTTGGTCCAAAGGTGCAGCTCATTTGCACAGAGCTTCTCTGACTGTTTTACCGTTTTAGAAAACATGTTAGGGGTCCTGGAGAGGAGACATTGCGAGAGATGAGCAGGGTCGGAGAGGAGAGTCAGGAGAGGCTTGTGGCACAGTCTTGGAGTTGCATGTTCAGTGTGAATTGAAGCACCTGGGGCAGTTCTTGTGCTAGGGCATTACTCGTACGTAGGATATAAAGTGGCCATAAACCCAAGCAAACCATCCAAGATATAGCTACATCAACACATCTGAGCTTCTCGAATGCAGCACTGCAAAACCCACACTTTGCTTTGCTTAAGGACTGCCACTCTTGGAGCACCGGTCCAGGCTTCACACGTTCAACAAACTTCCATTTAGAGTTCTCTGAGCAACCACACTGGCGCAACCGCAAAATAATCTGTGGGCCTGATGTATGGAACGTTTTTCCCGTTCGCAAACGGGCCAGGTCTCTGAATCGACCCGTTTGCGAACGGGAAAAAGACTTTTGGGATGGATCATCAAAAAAGGCATTCGCAAAATAGGGAATCACAAAAATTACGTTTCCCTATGTTGCGAATGCATTTAAGGAATCGCAGTTTGCAGTTCCTTAAATGGAATGCAGTAAGCCAAAAAAAATTGTGACCTGCTTTTACGGAATCGCAAATTACTACCAACTTCAAGTTGGTGGTAATATGCACTTTCCATGAAAAATTCACTTTTTTGCATTTTTCAAGGTGCCATGTTGCTTACATACATGCACTTAGGGCATGTATGTGCGCCACATGTGCTCTCTTACCTTTTAGGGAGTGCAACAGGATGGCCTTTTGGCCCTCCTATCACCCTTGAAATTGCATTCGTAATTTGCGAGTACCTATATGGTACTCGCAAAATGCGAATATCTTCCCATTCATTCCTATGGGAAGGTATTCTTTAAAAGCGGATCGCAATTTGCGATTCGCAATTAAGGAATATGTAGAAATCACACTTATTGTTGCGAAACCTACATACATTGCAGTTTGCGATTCCATAATAGCGAATCAGTAAAATGCGCTATTATCGAATCGCAAAATACAATATTGATACATCTGGCCCTAAGTTCCTAAGTACAAATATAGCGCTGTCAATTTTTTATTTATATATATGTGATTTCATATAGTGCAAACCAGACCCATGAAAGCGCAGCAGAGCACTTTACAGAGAAAGGATGCTAACCATCACAACAGGGACAAGGAAACTACGGATAGCAACAGAAGACCGCCACTTGTCAAAACGACTGGGAATATTTACAAAGGCTTTGGGAGATTTTTCCTCCTGTTCCTCATGGACCCGTGCCTCTAGTTTACATTAGGGAATGGCGCTGAAATAGGATGAAGTCAGGGTTGGTTCTGATGCTGGGAGATGGAGTTCCACATCTTCGTATCACCACATTAGAAGGACTATTTGAGCCTTCCAGCTTTCTTGAAGGAAGGAGTTTTGCAAAGAAGACTTGAAGTTGCGCAGGAAGTGACATCCTCCTGAGATGTATAGTTTTGGCTCGGCAGGATGTGGTGCCAGAATAAAGTGCTTTGTGCACTGTACAGTCCAGTGTAAAATGGCTTCTGACTTCTTTTTGAAACCGGTTGGGGGTGTCTTCAACTGGTGTGATGGGCTCAGACCTTTTCATTCCAGTTACTAGTCTCAACGTTGAATGGTTTGTTGCCTTCGTGGGGTCGGTGAGCTCTGCGGTTGCTGACTACAGGTGAGTTGTTATAGCTAATCAAGGAGAGTACCAGGGATTGTGCCACAGTTTTGAAGTTGTCCTAAGGGATGACATCTGTTGGAGTCAAAACAGCTGCTGGGGTCTGTTGGCTAGTGACTTTACATGGTTGCTAGATTTAGGTTTTTGTCCAACATAAAGCCCAGAGATTTCCCACACTTGACTATGGAGGGCTTGCAGTCAAACATGGCGAGTCAGTTGAGCAATGATCGTTTACGGATGTTGCATTAATGCGGGGAGATCAGTAGTTGTTCTGCTATGGAAGGGTGAAGTTTGTGGCAGTGAAAGGACATCCAGGACTGTATACTGAAGAGGATGAGGGCCATGGGGATGTTCATGTGCAGCTGAATGTCCGCGTAGAGCAGGTAGAGGATACTAGGTTTTCAGAGCAGCAAGAACTTCAATATAAAGGTTAAAATTATGTGGGTGAGAAGATCAAGCCTTGAATGACTCCCTGCAAAAAAAAGTGAGGGAGGGGGAAAGAATTTACTGGCTTAAGCACTTGAGAGATATTGTTGGGAAAGGAGGTGAATGGTTCCACTCGCTTTACTTGATGTTATAGAGTCCTAAAGAGTGAAGAATGGTTGACAGGTCACAACGAATCAGACACTTCAAGAAGAATTAGAAGGCAGGTTTCACTTATGTCCAGGAAAAGTGTATCATAATCTAAAACTTTAAGAAGAGAGCTTTCCGTCCTGCAAGCCCTTCTGATGCTGATTGGCATGTGTCTAGTAGTTAATTCCTAATGATGAATTGCTTATGTTGGGATTCAACACAGTATTCTGATTTTTGACAAGGAAAGATAGGTTGGAAATAAAACAGAAGCTGTTAAGCTCATCAGAAGCAGTTCCATGTTTTAGTGGCCTGGTCCGTTTTTGGCAGCCAGGAAGCTCTCCTGGAGATAAAGACAGGGGTAGATATGTTTGGATCAGCTGGGACCAAGGAGTAGCTGGCCAGCTTCATGTGGCTGGGACGGGGTAAAAAAAGATGGATTTGATTTTAGCAGTGCTTTTGATGAGCTCATCTTAGGTTATATCTCTGAACAAGGATTTTATTTGGGTGGTAATATCTGATGTACATACAGTTTGGCGTTCTATATTTTTTCTTTAAAAAACGGGGCAAAGCTGTTGTAGTGCTTCTGAGGGTGGGTTGGGAGTTGGTGTTACAATTTTGTTCCACAATCTCAAGGAACTTTCTGAGTCATTTCTTGGCTGAGTTTATTTTGTATCTAAGGAAGATTGATTTTGGTTTTAAGATTTTTTTTGTACTGCTTTGCAGCCTTGTGTAGTGATTCAAGATTCCTCTGAGAGGAATTCGGATGCCGGATAAACTCTATCGATGTGGGGGACTTCTTTTCTTCATTAAGGTCTTTTGAGAAGCATTAATTTGACTCTTTTATTTTGTGTATCTTCATTTTGGGCGGACCTGCATAAGTCCTGGTGTCATTGCAATTGTCAGTGAGCCGGTTTATGTTAGCATCATCGAGGCTTTCTTTCAGGTGGGCGTCGATTAGAGTTGGAAGGGTTGGAATGTTATCGTCCTTGTAGACTCGGACCAATTGTTTGGGTCTGACTGGTTCTCCAAAGGTGATTGATTGGGAGAGGTGAAGAAAGAAGGTGATGAGATAATTATCAGACCAGTCCACTGGATTTAGGGATGCAGTTTTCAGCAAGACTTTTGTCCGATTATAAGGGCTAGGATGACTTCCTTAGAGTATATGGGACATCCGTTTCTATTCCCTCGGAATTGTGGGAATGGCGTTAGCCCTTATAAAATCTTTCCTGTCATAATGGGAACAAAGTGCAGTCCTAGACACATTTGTATCCATCCCTTCTGTTCTTCCATGTGGAGTGTACAGGGATCCCTTTTAAGCCTTACCCTTTTCAACCCATATGTCACACCACTAGCTGAACTTATAAAATCATTCGAGTTCTCAGTGATATCTTACCTTGATAACACCCAGATTTTGGTTTCGGTTTCAGGCAATCCGTACCACACTGCTGTCAAATTCTATAATTGCATGAGACATATAGGAAACTGGATGTATAGTCCTTGCCTGAAAGCAAGCTCAGGAAAAACTGAGGTGCTCCTATTTGGGAAACACTCCTTTTGCTGCCCAAGTTGGTAGCCCAAAGAAATGGGTGTATTACCCACAGTAGTAGAAAAGGTAAGTCATTTTTGATAACAGATTGACATTTGAAAGCCAAATTAATCAGATTACATAATCTGTTATTTATAATCTCAATGTGATTAGCATAATCATCCCATTCATTCCTAAAAACCTGCAAAAGACAGTGATCACAGCAATAATATTATCCAAATTAGATTATTGCAATGCACTCTATACCAAGATGAAGCAAAAACTTCTTAACAAATTGCAAATACTGCAACTTGCTGCTGCACGACTTCTATTTGGAATCCCTAAACAACAGCATCTCTGATGCTTAGGGAGTTACACTGGCTACCTATAAAAATAGCGAATTACTTTAAAGGTTTTCTGTATGCCTTTAAAACACTCCACAATTCAGGCCCTGGCTACCTAAGGCACAGCTTCTCTTGGTACACCCCTCCCTGACACTTTGTTTATTTGTTGCAAAAAAATTAAGGTTCCATAATTCAGGAAATCCCTCTGAGGAGGCAAAAGCTTTGTCACTTGTTCGTCCAAACTATAGAACACTCTCCCTCTCAAACTAAAAGAAATGGCAAAAGAAAAGCCTTAAAAACTTGGCTATTTAACAAACACTTTGGATATTGCTCTGACATATACCCTCTCCCCCCCAACAAAAAGTAGGGATCCTTCTCACTCAGAATTCGATAAAGGCAGTGCCAAGACGCCCCCAGGCACTCAAGTGCTTTATAAAAATACTAGCAGCCCGTCCCGACGTTGTCCGTGTATGAAATAGAATGTGTGCAATGTGTGTAATAGGCATGGGAAATTTATTTTAAAATCTCGCGGTAGACAACATTTTTAGCATGAAGTGTCACAATAGTTAGGCATGTGTGTGCAGATACAGTGTGTAACTCGGAGTAAGAAGTATTAGCAGATGTCTCTAGTGTGTATGTACTCCACTTCCGTAGGTAAGCATGTGTGGCAGTGCATTCAGTTGTAAATTTCGTGTCCCCGCAGGCACGCTAAATTGCGTCATCCTCCGCTTGAGGCCCGGCTCCAGTTTTGTTTGATGTTGTGCTTGTGGTGCAAAGGCATTGATGCAGAGAGTTGAGTGGTTGACAGCGTGTGCTGGAGACGCTGTGCGTGTGGAAAAGTGCAGTCCGCTCAAAGGTTAGTGTCCCAGCAGGCGCGCTTACTTGCTTCATCCGCCGCCTGAGCCCGGCTCCAGCCCTGGTTGATGTTGTGCGCCTGGTGTCAATTCGTTTATGCAGAGAGTTGAGTGTGTGACAGCGCGCAGGAGGCGCTGCAGTTAGTGTACCCGTAGGCACGGTCCTTTATGCAGATAGTTGAGTGGCTGACAGCGCGCAGGATACTGTGCAGTTATTGTACCCGCAGGCACGATCGTTCGCGTCTGCCCCCGCCTAAGCCCCGGCAATTTCCACGCCCATTGGCCACGCCCCTTGCTCCCGCGCAATTGCCGCACCCATTGGCCTTGGCCATGCCCCCAGCCCAACGCACACGTTTGTTTTTCCACACGCCCTCAAGGCACGTTTTTTTTGAGGGGGATGTGCCGTGCGATTGTTGCCGTTTGTCGCGCCCATTGCCCACACCCCTTGGTGTCGCGCCCATTGGCCTTGTTCACGCCCCCCAGAACACGCCCCCAACACAACGCACACGTTTAAGGAACGTTTTTTTTTGTCATCATGCCGCACCCCGCCCACACCCACAAGGGACTACTTTGCCGGTAAGGTTCTTTTACGTTTCTAATGTATATGGTGGGCAGCTGTATAGCCTATGTCCATCTGCTGCAACTGTCCTTTCCAATGCTGTATTGGGTGTTGTGATTGGTGCTGTGGTACCTGAGATTACCCACCTCAAAGGTTTGGGCTCTCTCTTTATTATATTAGTATAGATCAAAATCGTTGTGGCGATCGAAACGAGTCTGGGGCGGGCACATGTCTGTACCAATTGGTGTCCATGTAATAAAATTAAATGATGGAACTGTGAACCCGCGTCTCCAGGTAATCATTTTAAACTGTGTTGGCGGTCCGTACCTGTGGTGCCTCTCCTTTGGGCTGCAATCGGAGGGAACAGGATTTGATATATATATATATATATATATATATATATATATATATATATATATATATATATATATATATATATATATATATATATATATAAAAAAAAGAATTCAGAATATTATTTGCCAAGTTACATAACTTTATTTCATCTCCCTTGATTACTAAATTCCGAATGCAGTCCCCAGCAGACGGTCCAGATATAGAATTTATAGTGGATCAAATTTCTCTGAGACTAGAGAAACAAATGGCCTTATAGTGTTGCCTTCCTTAAGCCGGCACCAAACTTTACAAGCAAAGAATCGCACACGAGATCCTGAACTGCAGATGTATGATAGGAAAGCATGCACCAGCATGGAGACGTTGGTCCTCTCAGGAGCCTTCTAGATTAATGACCGTTGCCAAAGGCCGCCTCTTTCTCCCATAGCACGCAGGGCTGTAATTGATCGCCCACGTGTACATGCTGGGTGAAGCCGACATGCATGCGCGCTTGCCTGTTGTTTTGCTGTTGTGGGGCCTACAACTAGCAGAAGCTCTTCTCATCTGTCACTGACATCTCTGAGGGATGCAGCTGTCCCCAGAGCCAATCAGGAAACTGCATGTGGAGATGTCTCGGATCATTTCTTTTTTAAACTCAATTTAGAGAACCATTTTCTTTTTTCTATTTTATAGTATTGCTCCCTGTTGGTCTCCCTCAAATTCTGTACAGCTTGACTTTGTATTGCCTCCTGAGTGTGGCGGTGATTGCATGTGTGAAGAACAATTGGCTGACTGAAAATACTTATTTCTGTTATATATGCAGATTTGCAATTCCATAAGTATGTGTTGCATCAGGAAATTAAAAACCCAAAATCAAGCTATGAGGAATCAAAGGTTGATAATGAGTTGGAGTTCAGCCATTTTTAAGAAAGTACACTCATTTGTAGAATATAACCCTGTATAAAAACACTGTTGAATAAAAGAGCAAAAATCTAAGCTATTTTTATGTTGAGATTCCAAGTTCCTGCAGTGGATTTTTTCTCAATTTAATGCACGTTTTAGGATACACTACTGCATCCAGCACAAGTCACCTGTTAGTTAACACTCCTTAGCTTCTCCTCCCTGCTTTACACTTTCTGATGACTAGCGGAAGCACTTACAGAGATTTTCTGATGAACATTCTTGACATTTACAGGTGTTTCAGTGTTTGTCAGTTTCTTCCCTCTTTCTGTGTTGTTACTGTATCCCTCTACCCGCTTCAGCATCCCGCAGGTGACACCATCAGGCATCCTGCTTTGCCACCTGGCACCTCTGGTACAAATATAGCAACTTCTCCTCGGCTGGGCTCTTTGCCTGCGACTTTTGTGGGTTATCACTTTAAATTGCACTTTCTCCGAGATTTGTGTGTATTTCCTCCACCACCCTTACCCAAGTTATCCTATCTGGTCCCAAAAAAAGGTTCAGAACTGAAAGTGTACCCATAAAGATAATGTTTACCTGATGTTACTTCACAGCAAAATGGCAAACCCCTTTTTTTGCAAAGGCAAGCAGGGAACTTCATTGTGTAAGCGTGAAGTCCAATCAAGGCGAGAGCTTAGCAGAGTTTGTTTATTAACATAAGACATTTGCTGATTAAACCCTTCCTCTCCAAAGGAAATCAACATCGGCTTTCTATTTTATAAGTTCTTGTAAAATTACTTTAATGTGTAATGCTGGAGGAAACTTCCTACAGCGTTTCGACTCTCATAAGTGAAAAAGTAAACTACTATACAATGCAAAGTGAATTTTCTCCGTTGCAGTCCCGTTTCTCCTGACATCCTCTGACCCCGAAGGAGCAGATAAGACATTACAGTTTGCAGGAGTTTTCAGTCGCCGTGTTGGACAAGCAGCCTCTTTTTTCCCTCACCATTTAACGTGAGGACCCAACAACTAAGCAACAGGAGTGCCCGATGCTGTTTTAAATACATACAGCGCCTTGCAGACCTATGCGCCTCGCACGTCCAGCATGCATTTGATGCACTGGAGTGGTGTGGAATGCGACACTGAGAACTGCCAGGACGATTAGTGTGCAGTAAGTGCAAAGTAGTGAAAAAAAGATGAGGTTGGGGGAGTAGTTATGCAAATTTTTGTGCACACTTACAAAGCAATGATATAATAAAATATTTAGCGTGGGTGTCATTCGGAATGTGCGCTGACATTCTAGTCCAAGAAGGATTAGAGGTGAGTTTGGGAGAATCAAGACTGGAGCAGGTCTTAATTTCATATTTGTCACTGCATTTTGGGGTCTTTCCACCATGACCACCAGCACACTTATTGGTAAACCACCATGAAACACAACGAATCTGTGAAATTTTGGGGATGGGGAGAAAGTGGTTCTCTACATTTCTTTTTTACTTCCGAATGTCCCCCTAAAAGATAATAACATCTGGCCTACCTAGTACTAGTATGCCAACAGTTTTGTCCTGCTTGCTTCATCTACCGAGTTGCGCTGTAGAGGTCGTGATGCTGGTGATTTTTGCCTGGAGATTGGTACTGCGTGTGGTGATGAATTGGCTTGTGTTTCTTACTTGTATACAAGAGCTTGTTCGCTTTTTTCATTTCCTCTCGGCGTACAGCATGCAGAATTTCTTCTTGTTGGCTGCTGTAGTTTGCCATCCCCACCTCAGTACAACTTGGCCTTGCTTATTTGATTACACGTTATTTGTCCAATTTTCTAACCCATTTCTTATGCTCACAATTTATTTTCTCTACAGACAATCGCCAAATAGTCAACTTACAGCAGTTTTTCCCTTGAATATGGTTCCATCCTGTGGGTTTTCATGGATGTCATTGGTCATGTCTGTGGTGCACAGTGTGAAAGTGTAGATGAGGATTGGCGTGGGCGTTATTTTGTCCTTGCGGTCCTCTTGTTATACGGATGTGTGGTGTGAAGACCATTCCAGAACTGCGTGTAGCACAGCATCACTGGCCCTCTTGAAGGCGAGTATGCCTTCCAAGATCTGGAGGGTGGTGTAAAAACGCACACTCCATGTGTCCTGGTTAATTTTACCTTGAATGTCAATTTTCAGTCTGGGAATAAGGGTCTAGCATGTTTGGCTGTTTTTACCTTTGGCAGCTTTTTCAGGTTCCTGCCAGCATCCATCCCAGTGCTCTGTATTTTCTAGTCACTAAATACACTTAGGGCCCGATTATGAGTTCGGCGGTGTGGGAGTGGGCTGCCACTCCACCGTCCCTCTCCCACCCTACCAATCAGGGCTGCCACCCGCCTGCCAGATTAAGAGTCACTTTGTGGTCTGGCCGGCGGTGTGGCTGTCCCGCTGTGGTGCAGTACAAAGACTTAAATGTGAACCTCAATGCTGCACTGCCACAGCGCGTTCCAGCATGGCATGGACCGTGCTGGAACTGGGGGTGCATGCGCACGTTGGGGCACAACATGTGCCTCCCTGCATGGACCAACATGCCTGGGGCAAGGGGGCCCTGTAGGGTCCACTTTGTTTCCTGACAACCAGAATTTCCATGGAGTAAGAGCCTCCATGAGACCACTGGCGGTTATGAAACTCGTAATATGCATGCCGGTGCTGCAGCAGCACCGCCAGCATATTGTGAGCCCCTGACCGCCATGCCACCGCCAGCGAATGTGGTTTCCTGGTGGTTGCTGCAGTCCAATGGCAGTCCCACCGCCTTACTTGTAATAGGGAGGTTGGACCGCCGGTGAGGCAGTGGCCGGTCTGCCACAACCATGCCACCATGCGTTTGGCAGTCCACGGACTGCCAAACTCATAATCAGGCCCTTGGTGTTCAAGCTTGATTTTATTAATCTCATTCTGAACTGACACTATCTCTTAGTTTACTAGTGATGTGTGTCCCAAAACAGGTCAGCCCCTACCCTGCTCCTATTTCAGTTGATGCTTCAAATGTCACTACTTCCAAACCAATATACACGTCTACATGATCAACAACTAGGACTGCATGGTCTAATGTGCCGCCGACATCATGTGGTCACTGTGCCAGGCTGCATATCGGCCCTGCATCCCACTTCCCTCAGTCTGCTTTGGCCAACATCGCTGTTGTTATGTTATGTTATATAGAACTTTTAAAGCGCAGCTTTCACTACGGGGAGCATCATGGCACTACAATTCTTACCACCAGAAGGATCATCACACCAGGTGTTAGAGGAACTGTGTGAGCACCAGGAGAAGAACAGAGCCCATATCCTCCTTTTTAGGTCTCGGCATCGAGACCTATTGTCATCGAGTTCGCTCTCAAGGGAGATAGAGCGGTGCACGAGCCGACCAGGGTCTGTGGACGCGCACACACACAGGCAGGCAGGCAGGCACGCGCCGCAAACACACAGACACACACAGACACACACGCGCGCACGCACACACACACACACACACACACCCTCCCTCTCTGCCCACTCCCTCTCTGCCGCCCCCCCCTTTACCCCTACTCACTGGGCTCTTTCCCTCCGCAGCTGGTCAGTCACGGCAGCAGGCTGACGGTGTCTTCTCCGGCGATCTTCAGCTGATGTGCACGCCCACGCTGCGTTTCGTGCGCGCCAACCACGCTGTTTCGCGCCCGTTGATCCTCAGCTTGTGATTACTACTCCTTCTAACTCGGACGGTCATTTTAAAACGTCGTCAGTAAATACATGCAAACTTAGAGATCACGTAAAATCACAGGCAAGACCTCGCAGAGTTCTTAACTCATGTCAGCATATCCCAACCATATATTATTAACTATACAATATACCTAAAAGCTATTCGTTTTTACCAATGCTCCTTCAAGCCGCATTGCTTATTATGCTCTTTGATTGGTTTAAATTAGAAGCAATCTCTTAAAGATGTTTGCGAGGGAGGAGGTTTTCGGTTCAGGAGTTACAGGACTGCTGCTGTGAGAACCTCAGACGTTTAAAACCGAAATAAAAGGCCACTGCTGTGCCTGTAGCCCAATCGCCAGCTGTTCCACTTGTCCGAGAACAATGTGCTCCTGCTGCGGCAGCAGGTTTGGTCTACACGTGTGACAGAATCTCCCGCGCGGTCATGTTTTGAGAGTCTGGATGAAAGCTGCTAGGCCTGGAAGCGAGCATTCAGGAGGGCCGGGGGCATTCCAACCAAGTCTACAACTGATCACCCAGGAGGACATTTACTCTCTTCTCCCACCAGGTCAGGCACAGGTGAATAATACTGCCATTTTGCCTGCTCCTCTACATTTGATTCCCCATTTAATTAACTATGCTTTAAATCGTGTGTTTCCTCATTTCTAAACACTTTGCTATAGAATCTCACACCCAACCCCAGGTCTGCCCAGTAGAACGGCGCTCACTTCATCCCTCTGTGAGGCAGAAGGTGAGTGCGAGTGCAGAGTGCGCAGAGTGTGAAGTAGTGAGTGCAGAGTGAGTGTGCATAGTGTGAGTGCAGAGTGCAGAGTTGTGAGTGCAGAGTTGTGAGTGCAGAGTTGTGAGTGCAGAGTGAGTGTGCAGAGTAGTGAGTGCAGAGTGTGAGTGCAGAGTAGTGAGTGCAGAGTAGTGAGTGCAGAGTAGTGAGTGTGCAGAGTAGTGAGTGTGCAGAGTAGTGAGTGTGCAGAGTAGTGAGTGTGCAGCGTAGTGAGCGCAGAGTAGTGAGTGCAGAGTAGTGAATGCAGAATAGTGAGTGCAGAGTAGTGAGTGCAGAGTAGAGAGTGCAGAGTAGTCAGAGTAGTGAGTGCGGAGCAGTGAGTGCAGAGCAGTGAGTGCAGAGCAGTGAGTGCAGAGCAGTGAGTGCAGAGTACTGAGTGCAGAGTGCAGAGTAGTGAGTGCAGAGTAGTGAGTGCAGAGTAGTGAGTGCAGAGTAGTGAGTGCAGAGTAGTGAGTGCAGAGTGCAGATTTGTGAGTGCAGATTAGTGAGTGCAGATTAGTGAGTGCAGAGTAGTGAGTGCAGAGTAGTGAGTGCAGAGTAGTGAGTGCAGAGTAGTGAGTGCAGAGTAGTGAGTGCAGATTAGTGAGTGCAGATTAGTGAGTGCAGAGTAGTGAGTGCAGAGTAGTGAGTGTGCAGAGTAGTGAGTGTGCAGAGTAGTGAGTGTGCAGAGTAGTGAGTGTGCAGAGTAGTGAGCGCAGAGTAGTGAGTGCAGAGTAGTGAATGCAGAATAGTGAGTGCAGAGTAGTCAGAGTAGTGAGTGCGGAGCAGTGAGTGCAGAGCAGTGAGTGCAGAGCAGTGAGTGCAGAGTAGTGAGTGCAGAGTAGTGAATGCAGAGTGCAGAGTAGTGAGTGCAGAGTGCAGAGTAGTGAGTGCAGAGTAGTGAGTGCAGAGTGCAGATTAGTGAGTGCAGATTAGTGAGTGCAGATTAGTGAGTGCAGAGTAGTGAGTGCAGAGTAGTGAGTGCAGAGTAGTGAGTGCAGAGTAGTGAGTGCAGAGTAGTGAGTGCAGAGTGCAGAGTAGTGAGTGAAGAGTGCAGATTAGTGAGTTCAGAGTAGTGAGTGCAGAGTAGTGAGTGCAGGGTAGTGAGTGCAGGGTAGTGAGTGCAGAGTAGTGAGTGCAGAGTAGTGATTGCAGAGTAGTGAGTGCAGAGTAGTGATTGCAGAGTAGTGATTGCAGAGTAGTGAGAGTAGTGAGTGCAGAGTGCAGAGTAGTGAGTGCAGAGTAGTGAGTGCAGAGTAGTGAGTGCAGAGTAGTGGGTGCAGAGTGCAGACTAGTGAGTGCAGAGTAGTGAGTTTAAAGCGCCGGGACACTCTTTGAGTAGCCGTGCACTATACAAGACAAATATAACATAACATAACAGAGTAGTGAGTGCAGAGTGCAGAGTAGTGAGTGCAGAGTAGTGAGTGCAGAGTAGTGAGTGCAGAGTAGTGAGTGCAGAGTGCAGAGTAGTTAGTGCAGGGTAGTGAGTGCAGGGTAGTGAGTGCAGGGTAGTGAGTGCAGAGTAGTGAGTGCAGAGTGCAGAGTAGTGAGTGCAGAGTAGTGAGTGCAGAGTGCAGAGTAGTGAGTGCAGAGTGCAGAGTAGTGAGTGCAGAGCAGTGAGTGCAGAATGCAGAGTGAGTGTGCAGAGCAGTGAGTGCAGGTGCAGAGTGGTGTGTGCTGTTGAGTGCAGAGTGGTGTGTGCTGTTGAGTGCAGAGTGTTGTGTGCTGTTGAGTGCAGAGTGCTGTGTGCTGTTGAGTGCAGAGTGCTGTTGAGTGCAGAGTGCTGTGTGCTGTTGAGTGCAGAGTGCTGTGTATTGGCAATGTAAATGACAATGCCATTTATTTATGATTTAAAGAAAAAAAAAGAAATGTCATGAGCAATGCCAAAAACTCTACCTTTAATGATGCAGAGACCATTGCATTGTAAATGCTTGTTTTAAATTGAGTTTATTGCCTTAACTAACAGTGACAGCAATATAGACATAGGACTATTTGTCCTCCCTCCAAATAAGTTCTGGTACAGCAGTATTTACATTGGACCTTGAGCTAATGTCCCATCAGTGACAGGTCTTCATGCATTCCAGTTTTCTCCTTCAATGCCTTGAAAACTTCCATAGGTACATTTTCCCCTCTTCATTACCCCCTCCACCCCCATGCGGTCTATTGTTTGGTGAGTCTGATATTCTGGTCATCATCTCTATCACTTCTGCTAAATCTTCTGCCACTTTCATATCTTGTTGCCTCTTTTTAACATGCTGTTAATCAGCCAGTGCCCTGTACTGTACATCTTTTTTCCACCTATGAATCTGTGGGTCTCTATGACATATCTCTGTATGTCCTAGGGGCAATGCAAAGAGATTTTCATGAAATCGTGGTCACTTATCAGGACAAGGGACCAGACCTTACATGGCTGCCTCTGTTGCACATGTAAGAAAGCAAGAAAGTCTATTAGAATGGTCTGATGTAGCCCATAACAAAGTTCAGTTGTGAGAACAGAGGTAACCTCCACCAGTGAGCACCATGGCTTGATTTATGAGTGTAGAGTATTTGCCTTTGTTTCCCTTGTGAGAGTGGGGGGCACAGAGAATTGAAGGAGGTTGGGCTTAGCGACATTCAGATATAGGGCCTTATTTATGAGGCCTTAACCGCCGTTGTGTCAATTTTTTTCACGGCGTAAAAAAATGTGCCACACTGCGCCCCATTTACAAAGAGATGCATCTAGGCTGATGTGTCACTTTGCAAAGCCCTGCGCTACATTACACCTGTGTCAGTTGTAATGTTTCAGGATGGGCGTTCCCACAGAAAAAAGGCTCATAGAAGTGGTGCAGTGAAATCTATGATATTTCAATTCACCACTTCTACGACTTCACTGCATTAAATCCTTACGCCTGCTGCACAGCAGTAGTACGGACTGACGCGGTCCCTTTTACATGGGACTCGCCCATGTGTAATGACACATTGCTGGAGTTACTACTCAAATTACTTCATATTTATACTATACTAACTTTCAACACTAATCCTTCATGGGTTCCAGAGTGGCGTGCTACTCGCCAGAAAAGCGCTTCAACACCCATCAGGGGTAACAAGTGCTATATGAAGGCAAATCTTTCTTCCCCTTTTATCCCTCTGCTATCAAACTCACTTCAAGTAACTGACTAATATCCACCACTGAAATTACTTCATATTTCACCATATTAATTCACCACTAATCCTTTATAGGCTTACTGAATAGGGTGCGCCAACAAGCGAGCGATAAATAAATACAAACGTTTGTCCTCCTCTATCTTTCTGCTATCATTCCAAATCCAAATAACTGACTAACCTATCCACCACTTAAAATGTACTTGCATGTTTCACTATACTAATTCAACACTAATCCTCTATGGGTCCCGGAGTAGCGTGCTACCTGGCGAAAATGCGCTTCGACGCCTCGTCAGGGGTAGTAAGCGCTCTAAAAATCCAATTACAATACAATACAATACAATACATTGAGCACCGTAGTTTAAATATGGCGCACCCATGGTGTCGCTAGAAGGGCGCACTGAAAAGCATTGCAGCGCTGTTTTTGTACAGAGATGCAACACTTTTCATAAATGAGGCCCACCGTGTCTCACCTTGGCTAGGACCGTTGCCTGAAGTCTCCATTGCTACACCCCAAAGTCACAGAGTGCCCACTAAATCAGGAGTAATCCTGGCAGCGGTGACTGACCCCAGAACTCACTCATTGCCCATTGAATCAGGAGTAATCCTGATAGAGTAACTCAGACCAGCACTCACCCACTGCCTATGGAGTCAGAAGTAATCCTGGTAGAGGTAACTTTGTCCAGGACTCAACCATTGCCCATCGAATCAGGAATAATCCTGGTAGCGGTAGCTGAGTTCAAGCCTCGCCCATTTCCCATTGAATCTGTGGTAATCCTGCTAGAGGTAACTTAGTCCAGAACTCAACCATTGCTCATTGGATCAGAAATAAACCAGGTAGAGGTAGCTGAGTCCAGGACTCACCTGTTTCCTATTGAACCAGGAGTATTCCTTGTAGAGGTAGCTGAGTCGAGGACTCAACAATTGCCAATTGATTCTGGAGTAATCCTGGTAGAGGTAACTTAGTCCAGAACTCAACCATTGCTCATTGGATCAGAAATAAACCAGGTAGAGGTAGCTGAGTCCAGGACTCACCTGTTTCCTATTGAACCAGGAGTATTCCTTGTAGAGGTGATCAGCCAAACAGAAAGGTCCATAAATTCCCAAGTTTAAACAACGCTTATATAAGCTTCTTTTTTAGGTGGTTGGAGACACATTCGAAGCTCTGGACCTCTTGAGCTTCATAAAAGAAGACAGGTTTAAGAAAAGAAGAGTGTGTACTCCAAAAGAGATCAGCAAGTACTTATTTGGATTAATATCCGTTCTTTAAGGTTGTCATACAGACCAGAACTCCTTTAGAATGCAGTGCGACATCTTTATTGTTTGATGAGAAACATGGACAGCCGACACGTGTTTCGCCCCCTATTGGCGATTTGCGCCGGGGCTTCCTCAAGGCTATTTTCACATGTACAGCATATATTATTTCACGCCTGGTTCCAAATTAACAAGTTCCAAAA
Organism: Lissotriton vulgaris; assembly: GCF_964263255.1. Lineage (NCBI taxonomy): Eukaryota > Metazoa > Chordata > Amphibia > Caudata > Salamandridae > Lissotriton > Lissotriton vulgaris. Next base: position 1,058,433,736 of record NC_141698.1, on the reverse strand, counting down.
TATCAGAGTTTAAATACTCAGGGAGCAGAGTTCTTTTCCATGATCTCTGTGGTACACATCGACACGTAGCTCATGTTTCTCATCAAACAATAAAGATGTCGCACTGCATTCTAAAGGAGTTCTGGTCTTGTAGAGGTAGCTGAGTCGAGGACTCAACTATTGCCAATTGATTCTGGAGTAATCCTGGTAGAGGTAACTTTGTCCAGGACTCAACTATTGCTCATTGAATCAGAAGTAATCCTGGTAGAGGTAGCTGCGACCTGGACCCACCTGTTGCTATTGAAGCAGGAGAAATCCTGGTAGAGGTGGGTGAGTCCAGGACTCACCTGTTGTCGATTAAATCAGGAGCTGGACTCACCCGTTGCCCATTGAATCAGGAGTAATCCTGGTAGAGATAGCTGAGTCCAGGACTTGCCCATTCAATCAGGAGCAATCCTGGTAGAGGTGATTGAGTTCAGACTTGCCGGTTGCCCATGGAATCAGGGCTAATCCTAGTAGAGGAAGCTGAGTCCAGGATGTGACCATTGCTCATTGAATCAGGAGTAATCAGGACTTTATAGTGGTCTTGGTGGGAGAGTTCAAAGGCTTGCACATTTAATCACAAAGTGCTTGAGTGTTAGCAACAGTTATTGATTTTTAAGTCATGTGAGTGAGTCAGTATACTAGACCTTTTTTCAATATGAGACAAAGTAATGCATTGAGAGTTGAAGATGATTCATAGATATGCTGCTTGGGAGGTAGTTTCAGGGGTGCTTGAAAATAAGGTGAATTAATGGGCAATGGTTTAGCTTCATTGGGGGTGTTTGGGGTTTTGCACCCCCCTAATAAATGTATTTTCTGGTGAATAGTTGGGCACAGGTGCTTTCAATCGGGTATGGGGAGAGGTCTGTTGGATTTCATCAGTAATTTTTACATACACACAGACAAAAACGCACACATACTGCCGCTCTCTCTCTTTTGAAGGTCTTCAAAAATGTTGGTTATTTTACAAAATATTGTGTTTTCTCACTTAGTACTCCAACCAATCTGCATTCTTCTCCCTTGCTACTGCCCCTTTCGCCCCTCTCATGCACCCTGCTTGTCGTATAATGTAATTTACCATTAAATGCCCGCATGACTGTTGGAATATCTGAATCCCCCTCCTCCCTCCAATCGTACAGACCAAGCTACGCCCCTGCGAATGGGGCTAGGATGGTGTTCAAGAAGGACTGTGGGTCTGATTACGATCTTGGTGGATGGGATACACCATCACAAACATGGTGGCTATTCAGTACGCCATGAGACAAGTTCCGTAGGGAATAATGGACTTGTAATACGGCAGACGGGATATATGGCACGTTTGTGACGGAGTAACCCTGTACGCCGAGATCGTAATCAAGCTGTCTGTCTAGACGATGATACAGACATAAACTTAGTAAATGTCATCCACCCGACTAATGTCATCAGTTATTGAATGGAGTGAGGTAATTGCTTTGCTACATCTTGAGAAATCAGGCAGGATAATCTAGAGCAGGGGGTCTAGAGCCAGGACAGTCTGTGCCCTCGCCCCCAAGCCAAGACTATGCTTTAAACCAGGGACAAGAGGTTGACCCTGAAAGCTGTGACTTTCTGGCCTGTGGAATGCAACCCACATGATTAACGCCATAGAAGTGGCATAGTCGAGACTGGCACGGCCACCCGTGATGGGCACCCATGCGCGGAGACTCAGCGGAACCACTCACAACTCTGTTCTCAACTCTGTCAGCAGAAGTGCTGTTCGTGTCAACACCAGTCCCAGCCCCAACCCCATAAGGCAGACCACCATCTGGCCGCCCGAACCTTGGGAACTGGAAGTTCCTTTTGTTGGACACAGCAAAAACCGCTCCAATTAGTCTTAGACGTAACACAGGGCTCTCCTGCTTGTTAGTGCAAAAATGTGTTCTGATTTGGAGTCAAATTGGCCTTTAAATGTGAAATGGCATTTTTGTGCTAGCCACAGGCGCCAACTGGAATCCTTATAAACTAAAATATTTGAGGGCGCAGTGGTTTAACCACCCAGAGCTTAGCTCCCACTCCTATTACTCGTTGACTGTATGCTTGCCTTTGACCATGTTCAAGTCTCCACTGCCTATTGGTCAGATTCTGGATATAGAAATACCATATACATTCAATCCCATTCCCCAGAAATTGTCAAATGGTCAACTTCTTCATTGCAACTGCTAACCACCTACTCGAGGACTCACTGTGGCAAGTGCTCTGCACCTTCAAGTGTTGTCACTTCTGAATCACCACTTGCCCTGCAACCTGCAGAACCCCAGAGGTTCTTGTCAATGAAGCGATTGCTGATTCAGAAATGGCTTTTTTTGCACTGTCCTGGTTCAGCTTAGCCAGTGGCCTTTTTGTACATCTGGGTAGCTCCAGTGTAAGGATTTTTAGAGTTTGCAGCAAAATTGTATTTTGTCACTTGTGTACTCCCTCTCTCCTAGCAGCTGGACTGTACATGGAATCTATGACTAGCATTACTTTAATATGGAGCTGGCCCTGGCTTTGGACCAAGTAGTCCAGCAGGGGGGTGGCAAGGGACGTGTAATGATAAACCCACTTTGCACCACTCTCCCTGTGTGCACCAATATAATTCTGGACTTGTTCCATTAGGTGGTAGGAGTACAGCTAAATTCCCATAATATCTTCAGTTTCTCTGCCCAGAGTACTGCAAAATGGTGCTAATTAGTAGTGAAATCTACTCTGATTTATTCAGATGGGTTTTTATTCACAGCCCCCTACACGCACAGACCCCACCACCTTCACCCATCTTAGATCAAGAGTATAAATTAGCCATAGAGGTAAAAACATGGAGAGACAGTGAAATATGAGGGACGGATTTCACGTTACCCGTCCATCTCGGAGTTTGTCATCCAACCCAGGTTTTCTCTTTGAGTTCCGGTACTTGTAGTCCTGTTTTACCGTGATAATGTCAGAGCTGCTCGTTCCAGGTTGGGGAAAAATTGAGACTGTGTACAACACTTGGACATGACATTAGAAAAACCGATGTGACTACAAGTACCAGAATTCAAAGAAAACACCTCGAGAAAAAGAGGTGTTCAATATTGGAATGGTGGGGACTCAACATGACTACACGTACCAGCATGCAACGGAACATCCCTGGGCAGGATGAGATGGTCATCCTTGAAGTGGGGGACACTTGACATGACTATAAGCACCAAAACGATGGGCGTGTGGACTCAGGACACTCGACAAACCTGGTACCTCAGACAGTTGCATCCTAGAATTAATAGACACACGCAAGATGGAGGCCCCTTCATGCATTGTATTGCATTCGTATTGTAATTGCATTTATATAGCGCTTACTACCCCAGACGAGGCATCAAAACGCTTTTTCGGCGAGTAGCACGCTACTCTTGAACCCATCAAGGATTAGGGTTGAATTAGTCTAGTGAAATATGAAAGTAATTTGAGTGGTGGATAGGTTAGGTAGTTATTTGGATTCAGACGGATAGTAGAGGGATAGAAGAGGGAAACATTTTTGCATTTATATAGCGCTTGTTACCCATGATGGGGTGTTGAAGTGCTTTTTTTGGCGAGTAGCACGCTACTCAGAACACATAAAGGATTAGTATGTCTGTTCATGTGCTCAGAACTTCATACATTATTTAAGCACTCTGCAGTGCATTCTGGGGGTTTGGCAGGTAGGGGGGCAGAGGCACAGAAGACAAACTTATTTACTCAAGAGCAATACATGGACTGTAGTGGATTGAAGTCAATGCCTCGTGGCTCTCAAGTCTACTTTGTAGTTGTTAGTACTTATAAAATGAAACACTGTATTATGAGGTTGGTTGGGGGAGAACTCTGGGTTAGTAATAGAAGGGGTTAGACCCGAGCAGCAGATGTGCCAGAGACACAAGCAGTAAAAGCACTTAAAACAAGCCAGGGGCAGACCCTGGGTAGCAGTGAAGCTGGGTGAGCACCAATAAAAACATCTGGGCAGCAGGGTGCAGGATCAGTGTGGGAAGGCATGGAGTGCAGTCCGCTGGGCGGGAGGAAGGCAAATTCAATTTAAGATTCGCGGTGTGATCTGAAGGTAAAAGTAAAATCCCACAAGGCCAACTCAGCCATCCATTCTTCCGGACTCCAGATGGATTAAGTACCATTAATTGGGTAATAGGAGAATCCCCTGTTTACAGTGCTTAGAAACAGCAGAAATGTGGTATGAAGCACCAGAGCTTTACAGTGGGCGGTCCAGAATCAGCTGGAGAGGGGAAGCGAGCAGCAGGGATGCAGCAGGAAGGGTGAGGCCTGACAGTGAGCAGCAGGGATGCAGCAGTAAGGGTGAGGCCTAACAGTGAGCAGCAGGGATGCAGCAGGAAGGGTGAGGCCTGACAGTGAGCAGCAGGGATGCAGCAGTAACAGTGAGCAGCAGGGATGCAGCAGTAAGGGTGAGGACTAACAGTGAGCAGCAGGGACGCAGCGGGAAGGGTGAGGCCTAACAGTGAGCAGCAGGGATGCAGCAGGAAGGGTGAGGCCTGACAGTGAGCAGCAGGGATGCAGCAGTAACAGTGAGCAGCAGGGATGCAGCAGTAAGGGTGAGACCTAACAGTGAGCAGCAGGGATGCAGCAGGAAGGGTGAGGCCTAACAGTGAGCAGCAGGGATGCAGCAGGAAGGGTGAGGCCTGACAGTGAGCAGCAGGAAGGGTGAGGCCTGACAGTGAGCAGCAGGGATGCAGCAGTAACAGTGAGCAGCAGGGATGCAGCAGTAAGGGTGAGACCTAACAGTGAGCAGCAGGGATGCAGCAGGAAGGGTGAGGCCTAACAGTGAGCAGCAGGGATGCAGCAGGAAGGGTGAGGCCTAACAGTGAGCAGCAGGGATGCAGCGGTAAGGCTGAGGCCTAACAGTGAGCAGCAGGGATGCAGCAGGAAGGGTGAGGCCTGACAGTGAGCAGCAGGGATGCAGCAGTAACAGTGAGCAGCAGGGATGCAGCAGGAAGGGTGAGGCCTAACAGTGAGCAGCAGGGATGCAGCAGTAAAGGTGAGGCCTAACAGTGAGCAGCAGGGATGCAGCAGTAAAGGTGAGGCCTAACAGTGAGCAGCAGGGATGCAGCAGGAAGGGTGAGGCCTAACAGTGAGCAGCAGGGATGCAGCAGTAAAGGTGAGGCCTAACAGTGAGCAGCAGGGATGCAGCAGGAAGGGCGAGGCCTTACTGTGAGCAGCAGGGATGCAGCAGTAAGGGTGAGGCCTAACAGTGATCAGCAGGGATGCAGCAGTAAGGGTGAGGCCTGACAGTGAGCAGCAGGGATGCAGCAGTAAGGGTGAGGCCTTACTGTGAGCAGCAGGGATGCAGCAGTAAGGGTGAGTCCTAACAGTGAGCAGCAGGGATGCAGCAGTAAGGGTGAGGCCTTACTGTGAGGAGCAGGGATGCAGCAGTAAGGGTGAGGCCTAACTGTGAGCAGCAGGGATGCAGCAGTAAGGGTGAGGCCTGACAGTGAGCAGCAGGGATGCAGCAGTAAGGGTGAGGCCTTACTGTGAGCAGCAGGGATGCAGCAGTAAGGGTGAGGCCTAACTGTGAGCAGCAGGGATGCAGCAGTAAGGGTGAGGCCTGACAGTGAGCAGCAGGGATGCAGCAGTAAGGGTGAGTCCTAACAGTGAGCAGCAGGGATGCAGCGGGAAGGGTGAGGCCTAACAGTGAGCAGCAGGGATGCAGCAGTAAGGGTGAGTCCTAACAGTGAGCAGCAGGGATGCAGCAGGAAGGGTGAGGCCTAACAGTGAGCAGCAGGGATGCAGCAGTAAGGGTGAGGCCTAACAGTGAGCAGCAGGGATGCAGCAGTAAGGGTGAGGCCTAACAGTGAGCAGCAGGGATGCAGCAGTAAGGGTGAGGCCTACCAGTGAGCAGCAGAGATGCAGCAGGAAGGGTGAGGCCTGACAGTGAGCAGCAGGGATGCAGCAGTAAGGGTGAGGCCTGACAGTGAGCAGCAGGGATGCAGCAGTAAGGGTGAGTCCTAACAGTGAGCAGCAGGGATGCAGCAGTAAGGGTGAGGCCTAACAGTGAGCAGCAGGGATGCAGCAGTAAGGGTGAGGCCTGACAGTGAGCAGCAGGGATGCAGCAGTAAGGGTGAGTCCTAACGGTGAGCAGCAGGGATGCAGCAGTAAGGGTGAGGCCTAACAGTGAGCAGCAGGGATGCAGCAGTAAAGGTGAGGCCTACCAGTGAGCAGCAGGGATGCAGCAGTAAGGGTGAGTCCTAACAGTGAGCAGCAGGGATGCAGCAGTAAGGGTGAGGCTTAACAGTGAGCAGCAGGGATGCAGCAGTAAAGGTGAGGCCTAACAGTGAGCAGCAGGGATGCAGCAGTAGGGGTGAGGCCTAACAGTGAGCAGCAGGGATGCAGCAGTAAAGGTGAGTCCTAACAGTGAGCAGCAGGGATGCAGCAGTAAGGGTGAGGCCTAACAGTGAGCAGCAGGGATGCAGCAGGAAGGGTGAGGCCTAACAGTGAGCAGCAGGGATGTAGCAGTAAAGGTGAGGCCTAACAGTGAGCAGCAGGGATGCAGCAGGAAGGGTGAGATCTAACAGTGAGCAGCAGGGATGCAGCAGGAAGGGTGAGGCCCAACAGTGAGCAGCAGGGATGCAGCAGTAAGGGTGAGGCCTAACAGTGAGCAGCAGGGATGCAGCAGTAAGGGTGAGGCCTAACAGTGAGCAGCAGGGATGCAGCAGTAAGGGTGAGGCCCAACAGTGAGCAGCAGGGATGCAGCAGTAAGGGTGAGGCCTAACAGTGAGCAGCAGGGATGCAGCAGTAAGGGTGAGGCCTAACAGTGAGCAGCAGGGATGCAGCAGTAAGGGTGAGGCCTATCAGTGAGCAGCAGGGATGCAGCAGGAAGGGTGAGGCCTAACAGTGAGCAGCAGGGATGCAGCAGTAAAGGTGAGGCCTGACAGTGAGCAGCAGGGATGCAGCAGTAAGGGTGAGTCCTAACAGTGAGCAGCAGGGATGCAGCAGTAAGGGTGAGGCCTAACAGTGAGCAGCAGGGATGCAGCAGGAAGGGTGAGGCCTAACAGTGAGCAGCAGGGATGCAGCAGTAAAGGTGAGGCCTAACAGTGAGCAGCAGGGATGCAGCAGTAAGGGTGAGTCCTAACAGTGAGCAGCAGGGATGCAGCAGTAAAGGTGAGGCCTAACAGTGAGCAGCAGGGATGCAGCAGTAAGGCTGAGGGCTAACAGTGAGCAGCAGGGATGCAGCAGGAAGGGTGAGGCCTAACAGTGAGCAGCAGGGATGCAGCAGTAAAGGTGAGCCCTAACAGTGAGCAGCAGGGATGCAGCAGTAAGGGTGAGGCCTATCAGTGAGCAGCAGGGATGCAGCAGGAAGGGTGAGGCCTAACAGTGAGCAGCAGGGATGCAGCAGTAAGGGTGAGGGCTATCAGTGAGCAGCAGGGATGCAGCAGTAAGGGTGAGGCCTAACAGTGAGCAGCAGGGATGCAGCAGGGATGCAGCAGTAAGGGTGAGGCCTAACAGTGAGCAGCAGGGATGCAGCAGTAAGGGTGAGGCCTATCAGTGAGCAGCAGGGATGCAGCAGGAAGGGTGAGGCCTAACAGTGAGCAGCAGGGATGCAGCAGTAAGGGTGAGGCCTAACAGTGAGCAGCAGGGATGCAGCAGTAAAGGTGAGGCCTAACAGTGAGCAGCAGGGATGCAGCAGTAAGGGTGAGGCCTAACAGTGAGCAGCAGGGATGCAGCAGTAAGGGTGAGGCCTAACAGTGAGCAGCAGGGATGCAGCAGGAAGGGCGAGGCCTAACAGTGAGCAGCAGGGATGCAGCAGTAAAGGTGAGGCCTAACAGTGAGCAGCAGGGATGCAGCAGTAAGGGTGAGTCCTAACAGTGAGCAGCAGGGATGCAGCAGAAAAGGTGAGGCCTAACAGTGAGCAGCAGGGATGCAGCAGTAAGGCTGAGGCCTAACAGTGAGCAGCAGGGATGCAGCAGGAAGGGTGAGGCCTAACAGTGAGCAGCAGGGATGCAGCGGTAAGGATGAGGCCTAACAGTGAGCAGCAGGGATGCAGCGTTAAGGGTGAGGCCTAACAGTGAGCAGCAGGGATGCAGCGGTAAGGATGAGGCCTAACAGTGAGCAGCAGGGATGCAGCAGTAAGGGTGAGGCCTAACAGTGAGCAGCAGGGATGCAGCAGTATGGGTGAGGCCTAACAGTGAGCAGCAGGGATGCAGCAGTAAGGGTGAGGCCTAACAGTGAGCAGCAGGGATGCAGCAGTAAGGGTGAGGCCTAACAGTGAGCAGCAGGGATGCAGCAGTAAAGGTGAAGCCTAACAGTGAGCAGCAGGGATGCAGCAGCAAGGCTGAGGCCTAACAGCGAGCAGCAGGGATGCAGCAGTAAATGTGAGGCCTAACAGTGAGCAGCAGGGATGCAGCAGTAAAGGTGAGTCCTAACAGTGAGCAGCAGGGATGCAGCAGTAAGGGTGAGGCCTAACAGTGAGCAGCAGGGATGCAGCAGTAAGGCTGAGGCCTAACAGTGAGCAGCAGGGATGCAGCAGTAAGGGTGAGGCCTAACAGTGAGCAGCAGGGATGCAGCAGGAAGAGTGAGATCTAACAGTGAGCAGCAGGGATGCAGCAGGAAGGGTGAGGCCCAACAGTGAGCAGCAGGGATGCAGCAGTAAGGGTGAGGCCCAACAGTGAGCAGCAGGGATGCAGCAGTAAAGGTGAGTCCTAACAGTGAGCAGCAGGGATGCAGCAGTAAGGGTGAGGCCTAACAGTGAGCAGCAGGGATGCAGCAGTAAGGGTGAGGCCCAACAGTGAGCAGCAGGGATGCAGCAGTAAAGGTGAGTCCTAACAGTGAGCAGCAGGGATGCAGCGGTAAGGGTGAGGCCTAACAGTGAGCGGCAGGGATGCAGCGGTAAGGGTGAGTCCTAACAGTGAGCAGCAGGGATGCAGCGGTAAGGGTGAGGCCTAACAGTGAGCAGCAGGGATGCAGCGGTAAGGGTGAGGCCTAACAGTGAGCAGCAGGGATGCAGCGGTAAAGGTGAGTCCTAACAGTGAGCAGCAGGGATGCAGCAGGAAGGGTGAGGCCTAACAGTGAGGGAACGTGGGTGCAGGGGCGACGCTTACAAAAAGTTTGGTACAAGAAAGGAGGGTTGGGAGGGAAGAGACTAAGGGGCATATGTACAAGGGGATTGCGCCATTGGATTGTCACTTTTACTGGCGTTCCAGTAGCACCATGCCCTGCACCATATTTACAAAGTGGCATTTAACCCTTACCGTGCTCCTGTCTGATGGGAGAACACTCTCACTGGTGCTGTGCACGACCGTTGGCCGTCGCAGCTCTGCCCACCCATTAGAACACCCGCACCAAGGTGTAATTGCAGCCGCGGTTAAGGCGTTAAACCACTTTTTGGCTTTACACAGCTTTGTAAATATGCTACCCTTTCACGCAGGTATCCGCGTGAAAGGGGCGTGCAATGGGTGTTGCTATGCACGTTCCACCTCAACACCCATTGCTTTTTGATGCTGCCCCAGACTTACAAGGATCTGTAAATCTGTGTCAGCACCAACACGCCATTCAATAGCAGAAGTTAGAATAATGCAACAAGGAGAAATACTTTCATTTATTCTAGTTTTTGCATTTTACATAGAAAGAGAAAAACACCATGAATGGTTGTTAATGTGCAGGAAGGTGTCCTTTTCCTCCACATAAACAATCAATACATAATGGCAAGTTGCTACTTCTATGTGTGCTGCATTCTGCAGTACACAGAAGTAACAAACTGCCATTAGTGATTGTTTATGTGCAGGAAGGGACGCCTTCCTGCACATAAACAATCATCACCCTGCAAAGCAAGCACCCTTGCAGTATGGTGCAAGGGTGTCTGTGTTGGCGCTAGGCAGCTATTTTTGGCGCCAGCGCTAGGGAAAACACAGGGGTTCGCCTAATTATCGTAAATGTAGCGTGTGCCTGCATTTTGGAAATGGCGGAGTGCGGCGCTGCACAATTTGCCAGTGCTCCATGCTCCGCCATTTCCTGGTAAATATGCCCCTGAGTTGGGCACCCTTTTGAACTGACCCGGCATTTCGCTGGTTGCCGGAAGATGCGTATTTGTTTGAGGAGATGGATGTTGTGCTTCATGCCGAAGTGGAAAACATCACGGTATTTCCTGACACTACATTTGCAGAATATATGTTATTACTTGTACCCCTACATATGGTCAGGAAACAAGGAGTACGTCAGCTTTCTACACATAAACCAGATTTACGCAAAGTTTATGTTATTCAAGAGTAGCATTAAAACGAAAAGTCCTGAGTTACCGACAGGGCCAAGACTACCGTAGACTTTACATAACATGCGTATTTTTCTCCAACCCTTGTCCATCAGTCCTTGAGCGATGCTCCGTCTTCTCCGGAGAAAGAAGTGTGTGCCATAGGAATACTCTATGCTTTGACCCTGTTACTGTCTGAACCTAAGGATTGTCTGTTTGAGTACATGGATGTCCAATGTCATCATGGTCTTTTTGTTACAGGGGGCTGTGATAACACCGACAATGGACCACACAATGTCCATGCAGCCGGCCAGTATGATGGGTCCTCTCACCCAACAGATGAATCACATGTCATTGGGAACAACAGGAACGGTGAGCCCCAAGCCTGGGTTTTAATTCTACTGATTGAAGATGTTTGTGTGCCATAACATGCTGTGGTGCCCACAATGGTCGCCCTGTATTCTGTTGTCACTATTGGGTCACTGGTACTCCAGGGTCGCTTTACTCCCTTGGGTGCTCTGCACTGAGTGTCCAGGAGTCTGTGGTCCCAATAGACTATCTGGTCCTCTATTCTAACAATAGAGTCTCTAGAGCTATGTATAGGATCTCAGATACACTATACACGATCGGGTCTCAGTCACTAAGTAATAATTAAGGCCCCCTGATTTCCGTTTTTACTGATTTTTACAGATAAATGCAGACAGAAAACCATTTATTTTCTTCTCTGTAATTATTTTTTAATGTGGATAAAAACAGAAGTTAGGTTCTTTTTTGAGTGATTCAAAATAGTCACGACTGTCAGGCCAATAGATTTGCGGATTGACAGATACAGGCCGTTAAAAAATACAGAAATGTAGCATTGAGGTTTAAACTTCAGTAGGAATGCATAGGGTTGTTACTAACATTTTAATATTTTCATATAGGTGTATGATTTCTCATTGTGGGTCTTCTTATCACTGTAACCTCTTAGACATTCAAATAGGAGTATGCATTTAACGGTAAAATTAATTTAAAAATATTCTCGGTTTGGCTTTCTTTATTTACAAAACCTAAAATAAATACAGATAAAATTAGCAAACACAAATAAGGATAAATACAGATGGAAATGCCCAGCAAATAAGTGCCCTAAAACCGAGAGCCCTAGTAATAACATATGCACGCAGAAGTTATATAGTGCAAACCTACTCAGAGGTCAGTGGAGTGCTTTACAGGATCAAAGTTATGCGAATAGGAGTAAAATCAGAGGTAGCTCGGTTCTCTGAGCAGAAATGTACATCAAATCTTTCCTGCATTGGAGTGGCGTGGGAGCTGTCCTGATGGATACCAGGGGTGTTGTTCCATATCCAGGGTACATAGATGGGAAAGGCCTGCTGCCCTGTTATTTAGTCTGCAGCCTGATGGTTTCTTGGCTGTGGGTGTGCCGAGAAGCACCAGATGGGAGAAGATGGGTTATTATGGGTTTATAATGGATGCAGCTGGCTTGGACGATGTTGCGGGCTGGTAAGGGCACCCAATGAAGTTCCATCTGGATGGAGGTGATGTGATCCTATTTCTTTAGACCCTGGATGAGATGTGCAGTTTTGTATGGGATGCCCTTAAGAGATGCCATTATGGAGTTTGGGAGGCCATGAAGCTGGGCATTACCACCATTCAGATGCAAGATTGTGAGTGCTTGAACAGCAGTTCTGAATTTGCTTTCTGGAAGAAATGTTTTTGCTTTCTTTAGAAGAGAGAGCTGATAATTGGCCTTTTTAATAAAAGCAAACTGTTTTCTGTGCATTGTTATTTTATTGTCTCATAAACTACTCTAACAGAAGGTGAGAAAGTAGTGGATTCTTTTGCACCATTCTATCTGCTCCATAAAAAGTGGACAAACATTACAGGTGTGAGGACAAATGCTCTGTTATTCTCTGTACGTGCTTGGGTCTTGGAATACACGGTTAAAGTAATAAGGAGCAGATTTTATTTGCAGGGAACCTTGGTTCAAGGCCAGGTTTGACCTAGTTGTGTGATCTCCTGCTAAAGTTTTCTTGCACAGGAAATATAAACATTGCCAAGAACCAGTTCATTTGTGGTTATGTGCTATTCAACAGTAGCCAATTGTAGGGTGAAATATTTGATGAAAATGTTTTAAGGCAACTATGTAGTGGCCAGATTGTGACTGGTTTGCTGTGTGTGGTTCTTTTTGCAAAATATAGTGCTCCACCTTTTTGTTTACTGTCCATACAATTAGGGGGGGGGGGGTGCTTATGAATCCCCGCGTGTTTTATTTCTCTTTGGGTTTGTCGACTAAAAATACAAGGGAGTGGGGATGTGCTGCATCTTTTATGGTGCCCCCAGAATGGCTAGGTTTTGTTGTACAGAATCAGTAGTGTATGAGGGGGTGGGGGGAGGGGGTGGGAACCAACCCTTAAGAGAGCCCCATTCAGCCCAAAGCCAAAGAATATCCATGAGATTTGGGAGACCAATGGGGCGTTGTTTACATTCTGCCCGGGGAGTGGGGGGTGTTGGGAGTGGCATAAGTTTGTGTTACGCCACTGTACAGAATGTGTCCTGAAACTGAATGGCTTCTTGGAGCTACTCATTGTTGCGATATTAGGCAACAGTGTTAATTGTGGATTGAACTAAAGAGGGCATATTATCCAGGAAGTGGCGGTGAGAGGTGTTAGCCTCCTAGGTTTAACGCCACTCTCCGCCACTTCGGAAGCACCAGGCTGCACCATATTACCAAGAATATGGTGCAGCCTGGCGTTCCCCCTGCGATGGCTCTAAGTCTCACGACTTAACGCAGAGTGCAAGGGTGTCTACAAGCAGGGAGGTTTGTTTATGTACAGGTAGGTGCTTACAAACTCCGCACGTTAGCCATCAGTCCAAATATTCAAAGACTTAGGGCCATATGTAGGTAGCTTAATACCGGTTGGTAACGGCCGAAAATCTGTAAATTTCCCGTTACCGACCGGTATTTAGCTTTTTCTAATGTGGTTGGCTGGATTCAAGGATTCGTTAATTTACCGATACTATAATTTAAGGAATCCGTAAATTACTGAATCCTTAAAATACCGAATTGGTAAATTACCGAATCCTTAAATTCTATTTAGGGAGCACTCAAGTCAGTGCATTTTTGATTTAAGGATTCGTTATTTACCACCAACTACAAATTGGTGGTAAATATCGAATACCTTTAAAAAAGCAATTTTTAGCTTTTTTAAAAGTGCCATGTGGCAGACATACATGCCCTTGGGGCATGTATGCGCGCCACATGTGCTCACATGCACAATTCAGGGGTTCAACAGGTTGTCAATGTGACACCCTGTCACCCTTGAATATGCTCCCCCTATTACCGATTCGGTATTTACCGAATCGGTAATAGTGAATGGCTTCCCATTCATTCCTATGGGCCTCCAAGCCCATAGGAATGAATGGGAAGGTATTCCTTATTACCGATTCAATAAATACCGAATCAGTACTAACGAATATTACCGAATCAGTAAAAATTACCGATTTTTTACCTACATACTATTTACCGATTCTTAAGTAACGAATCGGTAAAATTCTGTATTTAGGAATCGGTAAATAAAATTTACCTGCATACAGCCCCTAGACACTTACCAAGCATGCATGCCAACCCTCCCGATTCAGGCGAGAGACTACCGATTTCAAGGCTAGTCTCCCATCTCCCGATCCCTGCATACAAAAACCCAATTACTTGGTGACAAGGACTGGTCTTTTGTGACTTCACTAAGAGTAAGTATGCACTGCCAGTAACCTGCCCCTGCAGGCCAGTGCACAACATTTTTGGCATGCTGTCAGTGCTTGCCATAGCGCGTTCTCCTTGCTTCTGACAGGTAAGAAAAAAAGACATATATAGATGCATTTCTAATATCTGATCCTGCAGCACCGCTCTTGCAAGTCTCACACATGACCATAGACTAGAATCAGACCTCAGTAGAAGTCAATGGGAGAAACAGTTTCTCCTGATTTTGTGTTTTAAATCTCACACTTTTCTCTTCTAAAATGTTGTCATGTATGTTTCAAGAACAGCTGTTCATCTTGCTGTCATCTGCAATCTTTATGCACGTGTTAGTACTCAAAGGAATGGGCAAAAACAGTCTACCCGGCCTCCCTGGAATTTCTAAAATTAAAATTAGCATTTTCTGATGAGAATTTATGTGACAGTGCCTACCTGTCCTCCTCGATTTATTCGGAATTTAGGGGAAGCGATAAATACAGTAACATTGTATTGTTTTCGTTGTTATTCAGCATAGTGCAAACGTGTGCCACCTCGTTTAACCCGGAAGCTAGCAGCTGACAGTGCCCTAACCTTGTGCAGCAATTGTAGCCGCAAATTGCATTTTTGAAGAACGTTAATGCACAAGTCCTTACCTTCCCTGAAGTAATGAAATGTTGAAAAAAAAATCTGCAACGTTGCATAAATGCCACATTTGTGCCCACTCACCTTTCCGCCGGCAGAAATGAAAGGTGGGCTGCACTAATGGTTTTATAGTTCCATGCGCCACCTCCAGGAATATTTGAGGTACTTCACTTATAGTAGCCTTTTCCTGCTATTTCCAGGGGACTGCCTCCCTGGATCTTGTCTCCTCAACCCAGAGACAGGGTCAGACTGGAACACAAAATAGGCCAGGAAAACAAAATAAAAGTGGCCCACCATTAGTGAATTAAATAACAAAAAATGCGGCCTATTTTTGCAAATTGGCAGTTTTGAACTTCTAAAGACAGGCAGTAAAAGTGTTTTGCAAGGTATGGAATAATGCATGGATTTGAGCTTCATGAAAGATGTTTGTTTTAATTTCAGGGAAATTATCAGTGAAAACTCCATTAAAATTCATTGGATCAGAAGCAATTTCGGGTGGGAGGCAGATATAAAATATTTTGGCGTGAATCGGGTCTGTTGGCATGTATGCAACCTGTCAACCAGCCCATCAAGCTCGCCTTGATTGCCCTAAGGACAGTCCAACTCTGAGCCACACAATATAATGTTGCAACGGGATTAGGCTGTATTTATTTATCCGCACAAGCAAAATTAGTGCAATGCTCAGAAATCTAAATGTAGTCACTCCATATATACATATATACATAATTGACCTTTTTATGACACAGTCTTGTGGCTTTCAAGCACAGCTAATAAAATATGCCACTATCGATATGGTGCTAATTTCACCAGTATCAGAAGGATAAAAGGCTGAGACATGCTTCTGAGTTTTGAACCTCTTGGCCTGTAGGATGCTTATATTTCTGATGCACATGCATTCATTAACTTTGCAATATGTATACTATTAAAGTGCTGATCGTTCTCTTCAGCTTGCAAGATACCTGAAATGCACCTATTAAAAGGGAAACTCCAGGTGAATGCATAGCAGGGCAACCACAGTTGACACTTAGGGGCAGATTTACAAGAAACTGACACATCTGTATAGATGCGTCATTTTCCCTGCGCCTGCGTGAAAAACCCTTGTGCCACCATAGATGCGCCATATTTACAACACGGCGCACTATGGCGCAAGGATTGACAGATGCGTCAGAAATTCTGATGCATCTGTTGGTGGAAAAGTCACGCATTGCTGCAGTTGTGTTACAAGCCTTTCATTGAGCTCTGCTGTAGATGTATATGTTCTGATCCTTGTGGATTTGTACCAAAGCTGATTCAAAGTGCTTGGGTCCTTCTCCATTGCAGTGTAGGACTTGCTCGCCCCATTCTAGCTCTTGGCTCTGAGAAATAAAAACAGCGTCCCGGTAGGTCGGCAGCCCATCGGCTTGCCCAAAGCAAAGGGTAGGATGACAGTCTGGTCATCTGAGGTCCCTTCACAGGGTGCCACTCCTGTACCTCATGCATTTGAAATTATGCTTTTTAATAGCACTCCTGTGCTGCATATGAGGGTTATGAGGTATACAATATTATTTATCGGTCAATGCAGACGGCGAGAGTGGAGGGTCTAAGTCTTCTTAGCTGATCTGCTTTTGGTCCTGAAGTGAGCAGGGTGTGAGGTCAGGTGCCACTGGGCAGGATGGGAGTCCCAGAAGTTTGAGGCAGATCCAGAGAGGGGTCCCAGAAGGTCTTATTATTTCTTGAATGTCAGTTTTTCCAGGCACAGGATTCTCTTACTGTGCAGAAACTTTTTTCCAAAATGTATCCCGGGTAGGCTTGATGGATGACACTGTCAGTAAGCAGCTTCTCTTGAGAACAGATTTGGCTTCAAGTCAGAGCAAAGGAAGAGACTCAAATGTTTAGGTGACATACACGTGGCGGCACGTGCCAGAGGCAATGTGGACTCCTGCAGAACTTTTAGAGGAGCGAGTGTAAGACCAATCAGTAAAGCACTGCTAATCCTGTACCACTCTGCAGTGGTCATTTGTGGGTGGGGTTTTCACTGCCAGTATGAGGAATGATGCCCCCCCAGAAAGAACAAGCTTTCAAGCAGCATGTGTGGAATAGATGGCTTCCTTGTTTCCTGCACTCATCTTTTGAACAATCCAGCTCAATTGCAACGTGAACATGTGCTGCAAAATAAATTTTTTCAAGAACATTTTAAAAAATGTCACCCATGAGGAAAAACCGAAATGTAAAAAGGGTGTTCTGCCGATCAAAATATTAAAGAGGTTGTTGGAAAGCCTCCGGCTCTATAGTGACTTGTGGCTACCATTAACAAAATTAGGCCGACCGCTTAATTTCAGACCTACCGCTAAAGAGGTTTGGCTACAGCTCATCTGGGTCACTTCTAAGCTTCCCAGTACCTAAGGGACAGCACTTACAGGCCAGGTTGTACTTCAGCAGAGGCCACCAGCAAGGTCCTCCAGTCCAGGTTTCGTTGGTACTTGACAACGGTCACTTCAGGAAAATGACCTCTTGCATCTTGTTGTGTCCCTGTAGCCACACAGGAGGTCAGCTACTTAAACTTGGAGCCCACTTCCTTGTCCTGCGTAGAAAAGGGAGAATGTACAATCCTTCAGGGCTTCTCTCAAGTCACACTCAGTAGGTCCAGTACTGTTCTGAACTTCGGCAGGTCCAGAAAGTATTCTGAGGAGGGTCCCCTTGGTTGTCACATTTGGACTAGCCAGTGGGTGGGATTGACACCCGGCACTTCCTAACCAATGGAGATAAAGTTACTCGGGGCAACCCTTCACACACTTGCAGCACATCCTGTTTTCAGTGCTGCAAACTATGCCACATTCCACCATTCATGGGGAAACACCACATGGCACTGGACCTCTATACTTTGAGGCAACTTGTGTGCCTGTCAGCGGTGTACTTGGGGAAAAGAGCAGCCCCCTCCTTCGGTCCCCTCAAAAACTTGTTCTTGGCTAGTTTCCCTCCCATTGGGCTCAGAGTCATTC
The DNA here is from genome assembly GCF_964263255.1 of Lissotriton vulgaris. NCBI lineage: Eukaryota > Metazoa > Chordata > Amphibia > Caudata > Salamandridae > Lissotriton > Lissotriton vulgaris. The sequence goes on along the minus strand of NC_141698.1, from coordinate 1,058,416,161 downwards.
CTGATGATAAGGATCACATGTGCCACATCCTTTCAATCCTGTCATCAGGTCTAAGCAATTGTTTTCCTCAGGGGGCAGTTTGTCAGATCTCACTAAGGTCAGGCATGGCTAGGGAGCTGCTGGCAGGCTAATGCAAATTAGCCTCCAGGAGCTTCTGGCAGAAAAATTAAACTGTCTAAAAGTTACTTTCCCTAAATATTTCTTAAAAATCTAACATCAACAATGAATTAGACTTGCAGTAAATAGGACCTATAGCATTTGAATGACTATTTTAGGTGTTTCCTGTCAAGGTTAGAGATTAAAGTTCAGAATCTGTACTTTGGCATTTTCCAGGATCCATCAACAGCCCGCTAGTGACAATAGCTTTTGGGGTCGAGTCACTGGAGGAACATGCCTACTTTAATATGTATTTGTTCCCCTTTTAAATATCTGGTACACTACCTTGCGAATGACAAGTTGTACCTCTGGATGACTTATTAATATTCAAAAGTAGTATTCTGTCTATAAATAAAGGGTTATTAAGACTGGTTTGACAGAACATTTTTAGGCTGCCCAAGTCTAGCTAAAGCCATGTTTAACAGGCAAGCCCTGTGGATGGCACAATAGGAGCCCCAGTCCACAGATGGTATTTATCTTCTGGCCCTCAGTGCATTTTCGACACCACATACAAGGGACTGATAGGCTACTTAAATATGTCAATCATGGGTATGCTAATTTAACCACAATTAAAGTTATAAAGCCAGGAAAATAGTCAACAGTTGGGGGGAATCACACATTTCCTACAGTTCGGATTTACAATTTTCCCTCTTCGCAAATTTTTCCTGTACTTTGCCTGGAAAGTTTTGCCATTCACAGCTTTTGATGAATCCTATTGGGAATGCCATATGACATTTTCCATTTCGCTAATGCGATATTGTACCCAGAGTACAATTGCACTTAGAAGAAAGGCAGCCTCAATGTGCAATTATTTTGTATTTTCTTCTCCCTAACCATCTTATCTGTGTTAGATGTGTCTTAGATGATAGATGAAATACGTGTCAGCTGCCTTATGTGTTTTCGAAAGTGCTGGCACCAACTAGAGTGACGGAAATAAATGGAACAAAACCGACAAACATATGGGCTCTGAAATAATTTGCTTACAGGCAACAAAGGTTCTGAGTGTTCCAGTGTTACATATTAAATGAATATAAATGAGTGAGACACCTAAGAGGGGGGCATTACACAGCTTGTACCAATAATTTTCAAAGATGATGACAAAAAGATACAATATGTAGTTTTAGTTTTTGCAGTTGTGTATAGCCTGAAGAAGGCTCAAAGTGAAACTGGCCTCTTTACATAAGAACAGTTTAAATCTACAAACAACAGTTTAAAAACGGACAGTTTAATTTACACATAAGAACAGGTTCATAACTAACCTGAAGCAGTATACAGAAAAAAAAATTCCCACTGAAAGCTCTGTACAGATGAGCAGTGTGACATGAAGTTTCTCATAAAAACTTCACAATAGCAGTTTACATTAGAATAGTTTTACGCGATTTTCCTCATAGTATCAACAGTTCATTGTTAACATAAAAGCGGAATCATATAAATGGTGGAGTGGGAAGGGATGCTGAAAATAAAACAGAGGATGGGGTGAGAGTAAAGGAATCGACTATGGGACCCTTGAAGGTTTTCTGACATAATATAATAAAGAAATAACCACTCACATGTACATAATATAGAGGATCCAGCGACCTTGGGGCTACCATAATGTGTGCATGTGCTCTTTGAGGTCCCAGCATCCCTTGAGGGTGTCTATCAAACATATTACATACTGCCTGAGGAAATGATCCTACTTGATAGTATCACATTATTATTATGCATGGTACAACCAAGGGAGAAATGCCTGTTTCGTTTTAGGCTGGTTTCTATAAGACACTGCACCTGCAAAGAGGCTTTTTGATCATGCACCAAAAACATAAAAAAGAAAACGGATAAATCTAACTTTAAACCAGTTACAACTGATAAATATATGAGTGAGGGACATTTATAAGGCGCTATATCAAGGAATGTACCATCTATAAGCACAGTTCATCATAGAACAGGGAGAAAAGAGAACTTTGAGGGAGCATGTATTGTTTCTCAGATCTGTAAAGGGTTAACCTTCTTTTCTTCCTTGTGCGAGTGAATAAACAGATGGTTCCACATCATCGGCCTGTAAACTCAGGAGCTTCTGTTTTTCTACGGTGGTAAGTGTAATCCTCTGGACCGTTTGCTAAAAATGGTTGAGAAAGAGGAGAAATCTGCCCAGAGCATAGGAAAACAGGTTTAATCAGGTTGGGTGCCCTCTTCCTGAGTCCGCCTAGAAGTAAGGCAGGTCAGATTAAAACTGAGTCTATCTGAGGTCAGTGCAGCGGCCCCCACAGGTTGGAAATGTGGCCTTGATCCTGGAGCCCTTCCCCACCAGCCTAACCTCTGCGTAGTGAGACCGATGTAGTGAGTAACCCCGGGCGGAGCAGGCGGAGTTGCTCTACGCGGGGTATGTAACTGTTACCACGCAATTTTTAGCACGCAGTACCGTTACCACGGATCCATTACCACACAAAACCCATTACCACCGATACCTTTACAACGCATTATTCTACAACGCAGGTACTATTACAACGCATACCATTACATCGTAAGTTTAGGTAAGTTTATAGGTAAGTTTATCTTTTTTAAATAACATTTATTAGGGGTATTGGTATTTTTAGGGTTCAGGGTTGGGTTTGGGTTTTGGGGTACAGGGGTATTTTTAGGTTTTAGGGTTGGGTTTGTGTTTTGGGGTACAGGGGTATTTTTAGGTTTTAGGGCTGGGTTTGGGTTTTGGGGTACAGGGGTATTTTTAGGTTTTAGGGTTGGGTTTGGGTTTTGGGGTACAGGGGTATTTTTAGGTTTTAGGGCTGGGTTTGGGTTTTGGGGTACAGGGGTATTTTTAGGTTTTAGGGTTGGGTTTGGGTTTTGGGGTACATGGGTATTTTTATGTTTTAGGGCTGGGTTTGGGTTTTGGGGTACAGGGGTATTTTTAGGTTTTAGGGTTGGGTTTGAGTTTTGGGGTACAGGGGTATTTTTAGGTTTTATGGCTGGGTTTGGGTTTTGGGGTACAGGGGTATTTTTAGGTTTTAGGGCTGGATTTGGGTTTTGGGGTACAGGGGTATTTTTAGGTTTTAGGGTTGGGTTTGGGTTTTGGGGTACAGGGGTATTTTTAGGTTTTAGGGTTGGGTTTGAGTTTTGGGGTACAGGGGTATTTTTAGGTTTTATGGCTGGGTTTGGGTTTTGGGGTACAGGGGTATTTTTAGGTTTTAGGGCTGGGTTTGGGTTTTGGGGTACAGGGGTATTTTTAATATATATTTACAAATTTAAAAATTACAATTTTTTTATTAATTAACTAATAAATAATTAAATATAATACTTCTAAAATAATTATTTACATTATAAATTAATATTATATACTTAGGGCTGGGTTTGTGATTTGGGGTACAGGGGTATTTTTAATATATATTTACAAATTTACAAATTACAATTTTTTTTTTATTCATTTAATAATAAATAATTTAATATAATAATTCTAATATAATTATTTACAATATAAATTAATATTATATGCTTACCTATAATTATACTTACGATGTAATGGTATGCGTTGTAATAGTATCAGCGTTGTAGTGTATTGCGTTGTAAAGGTATCCGTTGTAACATGACCTGCGTTGTAAAAAATCCGTGGTAATGGTATGCGTGCTGAAAGTACGCGTTGTAACATCATATATCCTCTACGCGGAGCTCTACGGAGTTGGGCAAAAACTCTGTGGAGCGCTGCTCCGTGCCTCCCATCCCCCCAAATAAATATTTTACAAATAGAAATTACAATTAAAGTAAATAAAAACGCACTTACCTTTATCGCGGCATCCCGGGCTGCCCTCCTCCTCCTCGCTGTGGCCCTGCAGACTCCCCTAAGTCAGACGTTCCTCATGGTAGGACTGTGCATCAGCGCGCATGCACAGTCCTACCATGAGGTATGTCTTACGTAGGGGATTACAGTGAGGAGGAGGAGGGCAGCCCGGAAACGCTGCGATAAAGACAAGTGCGCTTTTATTTACTTTAATTGTAATTTTTATTTGAAAAACAATTTATTGAGGGGGGATGAGATGGTCCGGGGCTGAACTCCGCTCTGCTGCGGAGTCAGAAGTTTTGCAGGAACTTTGCGTTCTTCGTGGAACGCAGAGTATGCAAAAATCCTCAAACTCCGCCAGCGGAGGGGAGTTCATGGCTCAGGGTAGTGAGACCGCTGTAGCCTAAGCAACAGATGCCTTAAAAAGACACAAAAGAGACTGTAATGAAGAACTAACAAGTAGGAAGAGATTGAGTCACACATGATCGCTGGATTTCAACGTGCAGCTTGTACAAGATTTCACAATATCGTAACTACGGACCTATGAGATTTAAATGCAGACCTGCAAATCCATTATCAAAAAACTTCATATGAGAGATCAAGGAAAACTTGGAATTGTGCATTCCTTATAAAAAAAAAAAATCTTGATACAAAAAACAGTGGAAGTTTGAGAACTCCGCTTAAGATAGTTTCACTTTCTTTTTCTCACTTCTTAATTTAGAACATTCTGCTTTCAATGCTTGTAATATCTTACTCTCAACATACCCCTTCCTTCTAAGGCTTTACTGGTCTTAAATTCCTTCTTTTGTGCACAAAACGCCTTCAACTGTATTTCAGGCCTTTAACTCGGATGCATGTATTTTCCAGTGTATTAGGAGACCAGTACAGAGCAGTTAAATATGGGATAAAATAGCCCCTGCTCAGTGGCGGCTGGTGACATTTCAAAGTGATGAGGGTGCAAAATTTTAGGGTAAATAGCAAAGCGTGCAAGCCTGATAAATAAGGAGGGCTTGTAGGGGGGAGTGGTCCTCCAGGATACTATCAGACTGAAGACTAAAAAGTGTTATAAAGGAAAAACAAGACTGCAGGTCTTTTCTTCCTCTTCACCCACAATCTAAAACAGGATTTTCATATCCATTAACACCACCCCAACAATGCAGCAGCGTAGAAAAGATTTATAGGACACTTCCTTAAAAGAATATCATATCACAATGCATTTAAAAAATCACTAACCAGCTACCACTCCTAACACTCACTAACCATATGCTTGCCTTTACCCTGTACAAAACTCCTCTGTTGTGTTTGGCCAGACTCCTGCTTTGCAAATAGTACACATAGACATGACTTACAGTCTGCATGCAACTCCTTGATGCTAGTAAATAGATCGCTGTGCTATATTAGGAGTGCAATTTATGAACTGGAACAAAATAATCTCAGTGTCAAAAGCAGTAGTCCACTTATCTTCCTACATAAAATACAAATCTGTGATCTGCATGTTACACAATGTGCTTTGCACCAGACACATTAGCCTCATGTGCTACCTTATGAGCCGCAACCGTTTCAGAGGCGGCACTTTAAATTTATCGTAACTGAAATCAAGATCATTAAGAGACATTGCAATTCACAAGAAAGCAGAGCAGAATTTACTTTTCTCAAGAAAATTCTGTCACTCTGGTAACAACTATTTTCACAGCACTGACAGTAAAGTGCACGGATTGCAAAATGGTTGATAGTGTTGAAAAAGAAACTGCAAACAGCGTCCCATTTCCTGGAGATTTGTAGTGGAGGCCAGGCAGTGTGTTACTAGATGGGAGATCCAGGGTTCACATTTAAATTACCACTTGTAAAGGGCCACATAATGACATTCTTGCACTGTACATGCGAAGGATAATGTTGTTCTTGCATGAAAAAAAGCAGAAAACATGGCAACGCCTTATCGAACTAGGTCTGGCCGCAACCAGCAATAGGTTTTATAAAAGACTAAATAAAATACTAAGATGTCCCCAGCTCAAATTATTTTCATATTTCACTATACTAATTCACCACTAATCCTTTTATGGGTTCCGGAGTAGCATGCTACTCGCCGAAAAAGCACTTTGACGCCTTGTCAGGGGAAGTAAGCGCTATATAAATGCATTTACAATACAGTACAATATTAAAGTATTCTTTCCAACACATCTCAGAAAGAACAAAAAATGTGCTTTATTTGTGTCCCTAATTCTGCTATATTCTAAAATACTTACACAGCTCAATTAACGCTGTTGTGTGCTAGGAATAAAACTCTTTCCAACCCCCCGCCCCCCCATCGTATGTAGAAAGATTGTCACATAAATCCCTCACTTTGAAGTCAGAGAAAGCAAAGTAAAAAAGCGCCATTTGACCTCGGTCTTTGAATGCACAGCAAATAGGACAAGATAAGAACAAGATTTGAAGCCCTGCTTACAGAAAGGGAGTTCGTGGAAGAATACAGTAAAAACGGCTTAGGCAGCAGGAGGGACGAACTGAACCTGGGTAGCATAAAGCAGATAAAGCCACCAAATGCGAGTTTCAACCCACAAGCCAATGGTAAGCAACAGGAGGAACGCATTCCTAGGTCAACTTTCTGAAAAGTCCCCAAGCTGTCTGTAGTAAAACAGACAAGCTGGTAGGCTGCGAGCGGGCAGCCTCATTCTGTCATTCCTTACATGCGTGGCGCACAAAACGTTTTTTTTCTTTTACTTTAGCCCAGCCGCGGTCGGTAGGGGAGTACCTGCTGGGCGGTGACATGGGGAGGGAGAGGGGCAGGGTGGGGGGTAGTAATGTATGGATAATGGAGGTTTTTTGTGTGAATATAATACCCAGGCAAATCTCTAATAAACACTAGCACATCAACAATGGCATTTGCCAAACAAAAATAAAATAAAAGTAATCAACAGACGTTTTTGCACATTAGATACATTTTAATTACTATTATAAAACATGATTCAATGATAAAAATTTGGTACATTAATATACATACATGATAAAGTGTTTCAGCATTCTAGCATATGCATAAGTTCAGACTTTTATCAAATACATTTACAATACAATTAAAAGATGGTTTGCATTTGGGGATGCAGTGCACGCAATAAAATTTGTATGATTTATTTATATGTTTACTTACCTGCAAACCTCCATTATCCATACATTACTGACCCTCCCCCGCCCCACGTCACCGCCCCGGCAGGTACTCCCCTACCGACCGCGGCTGCTTTAGCCCATGCTACATAGCATTGAGGATGCTGTGCAGCGTGGCTAAAAACATCAACAAAGCTTGCGAGTGACAAAGGCGAGACCTATTGGCTTTGCGATTGCATGCTGTGAGCTGATGGTCCTGCAGTCTTAATGGGTGCTGTACTCTCCTTTGGTAATCCCATTATTCTGCGGAGTGAGTGTATCCTGTGATAGCCCTAACTCCATTTCCATTGAACGCCTCCAGCCACCTTTCCGGTAAACCTTTGCAGCAGCCTTCTCCCAGCATGCAGCACGCGGATCTCTGCAGGGCCCTTTCATTTGTTCTCCCTCAGCACATTGATTACGAACGCCACAGACTTCCGGCCCGCGTCCCCCAGTCATATACGTTTTCTTCCTCGGGGATCTTAATCAGAAGAAGTAATGGCCCTTTCGCTTTTCTCATTAGCAAAATGGAAACACTCCATACCCAATCCATTAGCCATGCTCCCTTGTACTAACAGCTGGGCAGACGTGGCCGCGCGCCAGGGGGCGCGGACTCACGACGACTTCAGGTATTTTCAAGGAAGTGAGGCCGCGCCTCGGCCACGCGCTGGAATCTTTCAACCGGAAGCTCGTCGAGTGATGCTGTGAGACTCACAGGCCTTAGGAGGCATATTGATGATTCTGGCAAAGAAACACGTCAAAATCCGGAAGCGGCAGCCCTTTCAGTCCTAAAATCTCTTTCTTTTGCACAGAGGTTTCTCGACATTTTTATTTCCGATTTAGTCAAATGCATACACAAATTCATATGTGTTTTTTGCATATGTGCTTACCATCATTGAGTTGGAAGTAAACATTGATGTATGATCATTGAGGGATGTGATTGGTCATGGTGCTGCCTGAAGTTTGACACTGGTGGCCCTGGGCTGCGGATTGGCCAATGTGAAGTAACATGCTAATGAGTGAGGACGAGAGCAGGGTATACTCATCTTAATTACCTCAGCATCATTTACTTAAATGTTACAGTTCAGGGGATACCAGTTGAGGACATGTCTGCGTGCTATAAGAACATTTCATGATGGTTTATCTGCAGAATATTTCGTAAACATACAACATATACTTCATACTGTGCTATTAGTGCTATAATTATGCTTATATTTAGATACAAACAGGCTGCAAATATACCCACATCTCTCTCTCTCTATATATATATATATATATATATATATACATATTCACACAGGTATACTTATATACACTGTGAACGTACACATGCTAATACACAGACATATATACTTTGTAAGACCATCCACATACGTAGACTCTTTTCTTATACACACGCATTTGGTATATGTACATCTGATCTTTGTTCACAGACTTCAGGTACACACTCATACACCCCATATAACACCACACACACTCTTTATATACGCATAATTTACAACAAGACACGGCCATGCACTGATTTTGCACATGCACTCAAGAATCTATAAATACTCGCGCATTTAATATGTACAAACACTCCTTTACAGGGTTCCTGGAACTCCTGAGTCAGGAGTCAGGCCTCCAGTAGTGTTGACAGAAGTTTGTGATGGGGTCACTGGGTGGATTCTGTTAGGTCAATAGTAATTCTGAAGCAGCTCTTTAAGGACAGGAACACCACAGATGTTAATGGAAAAGAGGGTAAAAGTGTGAATGGCCTGTCCTCCTAATACACACATTACATTGACATACGTGCTGGGACACCTAGGGCCTGATTCACAAAAAGATATAAAAGTATATTCAGAGATTTCCCCTCCTGCTTGAGCACACTTTTGTGTTTTTCTGGACTTTCTAAAGCTTATCACTGCTCTTCCTGGAAAGCTATGGCAGTCATGGGTTTCCTGGCATCCTGCTGCGAAGATCGTGTGGTTTTTCCGTGCGAGAGCATTCCCCCCCCCATGCAGAATTGTGTGCATCGTCCAAATCTGCCTTGTAGAATGGCTGAATTATAATTTTTTTCTCCAAAAGAAAAAAAAATCCCCATGGAGAAGCAGACTACTGTGAAAGTTTGAGGTACTATGTACCTCTTCCCACTGTGGAAATATATTTACTCAAAAGTGTAACTATTATTTGGGGAAAGGATGTAGCCTTACGGCTAGGGTGGTTGACCTCGAAGCTGGGGAAAGGGTTCGAGTCTCGGCAACAACGCGCAACATCCTGTGATTCTGGGCAAAATCCCTTAATTCCCCGTGCCTGACTAAAATTAATGTGTTCTCATGTAACGTAACTGGTGCTCATGTAAAGGGCTGTGATACCCGATGTCTCGGGTCTAGATCGTGCTATATAAAACTCTACAAAAACTAAATGTAGGAGTAAATTGATTTGGGTCTGAAGATTACCTTTTGTGAATGCATTGCTGGCATATGATCAAGGTATTTGCAGACGTAACGTAAGTTTGAGTGTGCAACTGCCTTTATGAATGCCTGATGGATACTTGTATATCATGTTCCCATTCCCAGAGGAAAGGAATCCCTGGAGTAAAGTGTGCACTCAGGGGCCTGAGACCGCCCTGAGCGAGTCTCATTGTTAGACTTTTTGGTCCCCTCTGAAGTCTTGCGTGTCATAGTGGACCAGAAAAAATCCTACCGTATTCCGATATATATACCTAGCATTTGAATTCATTGGCAATATATCAAGTGGGGAAATCAGTATATCAAGTGGGGGAAGCAACTCTGTAAAACTTTCTCTATAATTGCCCTATTTCATTTTCCAGTTCAGTTTTTCTTTTCCATAGATGTCTTTTTTGGATCACAATGTCTCTAGTCCATCACCCTGCCATCTCAAAGTATTGCTTCTATCCCTCCCCCACGCTGGTTGGAACCTATATCAAGACGTTCGTATCATCGGTCCTCTGTGCATACGAGGCTAGCTACTCTAAAAATCTGCAATTGGTGTGAGATATAGATAGGACTTGACACCACATCCAAGATGGCTCATGTAAGGAACCATGGCAAAGGAGCTGGGGAAGCATCCTCACTGTGCAACGCCCACTCCCCGCCTCTGCAGGGCTTTCACTCATGTTGTATTGTATTGTATAGCATACTTATATAGCGCGTACTGTCACCCAGTTCAAGATTGTACAATAAAAGGATGATATTATGCATGAGCGAATCTCTACACAAGTGTAAATTTGGGGTTTTGTGAACTGCGAGAGTAAATTTGGACTCATGAAACAAGCATTGGCACGTGCAGCTTGAGCTTCACACTCAGAGGTGCAAGTTTTTAGGTGCGCAAAATATTTCGTGAATTGAGCCCTTGGAATCTAAGACTAGTGACTCAGCCTTCTGGCTCACTCCTAAAAGAGCACAGTGACACACTTGGAGGCCTTCTGAGGGTGCTGTCAATTATTCTGGGTAGAATGTGTCCACCATGTTGCACCAACCCCTCTCTACTCATGGCATTCCGCGGATGTTTGCGGCATGCATCACCGGCGCCTGTGCCCACGTTGCCACGTCCAAGTCATCTGATAGCCAAACCCTGCCAGAGGAGTGGAGAGCGCCTATCTCTTTGATCGTAGAATGTCTGGTGGGGAGACCAGTGCTGCACTAAACATGCTTAGGTATCACTTGCCCAGATTGGACTCGACTTATACAAATGTTGGGCTCATGAAGCACGTTTCTAGTCCAAGTCCAACTGGGCAAAAACGTCCTGTACATTGTTTGCCCCCTTTACATCTTAGAACTTTGACTTACCAGGTGTAGGCCCTTTATAAAAAATGTGGCCAAATTTCAAGATCTATAGCACATACATGTTAGCGAAACACCCACAACCATGTACATGACATGCATTCTCATATTTGGATTGCAGATTTTTGTTACCTTGATGGGGTGTATTGATCTTTTGGGGCATGGGGCTGGCAGGAGGGGGGAGTGACGGCTGGTGGTCCTGGACCTTTCTCCCCTACCCTGAGTTGCCTAGGTTTGATGATTGAAGGGGACTTCCCCTGGTGACAGACAGGTGCCCCAGCAGGGACGGAGCCTTATGTGGTGCCCTGGTGTTGTGTATTTATGATCAAACTGCGTATATTTCATATTCCTCTGTGAGACAGAGGGGAAGCTTGCATTCAATATATGTTTAAGACATGTATTCACAGGTACCCTTGGGAGGGAGGGAGGGAGGGGTGTATATTGCTGGCACCACGTGCTTGTCCCTGCAGGGGATGTATATATTTGAAGGAACTGGTTTGTTATGATTGCGTTTTGAGGGCAAATGTGCCTTGTAAATAAATTAATTGTAAATCATACGTTCTTATATAGCGCTTTTCACCGTAAGGTCTCAAGGCGCTTGCTTTGGGAACCCGTCCAGGCCTTTACCTGCGAGATTACCCCTACTGGGTATCCCCAAGGTGAAGACCAGGCATCCCATCGCGGTGGGGCCGTAGTGGAGATTAAGCAAGCTATTGCCCAGAGTTGCAGAGTGTGAACCCACGATTTGAGCAGGCACCAAGGCGAGAATTATCGAGTCTGTGGAAATTTTGAGCTCAAGGCCCTGCCGCGTTGGGGATTGAACCCTGGTCCCTGGTCTGACCTCTGCATCAGGGACTGCCTCCTCTAACCGGTGAGCCACACTTCTCCACATGTACAATATTAGGGACACTTGCTGCACAGCTCTGTAGTGTGTTTCTTCTTTTCTTATTCCTTGATAATCACATCCAACCTCTACCTAACTGCAACTTTCATTCCTGCTTGAAATTGTTTGTGCATTAAAGGGCTACATCAGGGCGCCTGCCTCCCTCTCCTTGTGGAGCAGGGGAGGGGTTCTAGGAGAAGGGTGAGGCTCTCACGTGTGTTGCATGGCGCCCTGCACACTGTGAGTGCAGCACAGGTGAGGCGTATCCCATCTGTAAGTTAGCGCTCGAGTCCAGGAGGGCTCCTAATGCTAAATTTCCCTAAAGATATTTAAATAAGTTAAGTTTAGCCAGGCTTAGGAACATTGTGGAATTGTGCTGCTAATTAACAATGCAGTTGTTTCTGCATTATACATATAATTTACATTAGCCACATTTCTACACACGTCCTGTAAGGACTAGACCAAATGAAGTGCATGCGAACATTTTCTGTACTCCTTATGCACAATCAAAAGGTGTATATTATTTGCCCTAGAAGTGTCAGTAGCGCATTTCTAAATGTGTGTGAGAGATCAAAATGTTGCTTTTTTTAATGGCACTCTAGTTTGCATTGCATTTCCTTGCCAACTCTCCTGACATGCTTTTTATGAAAGAACTCTTCAATGTTGTTTGAACATACAACATTTGGGTATTTACATTGTAAAAATGTGTTGTAACTTTTTAACAAGTTGTACTCGTAAAACATGTTGCCCACATAAAACAGATCCTTCTCTGCACTGTTAGGTGCGAAAATGTCTCAGTTCCATTAGGCATAAAACACATTGCAAAAAGTGAAACACCAGATGCTTTTTACAAAGATGAGTACGTTAGCGCCACCTGGTGTACAGTGACTCAGACTGGCAACAAAAAACAAACAAAAAAAGCATTCCCACGTCAGCCATCCTGTTCCTCAAATTAACCTGCTAGTGTCAGCCACTTTCCTCTTGCAACACGCCGCCTAGAAGTCCCATTTCTCCACGCCCGTTTGAAGGGAACATGTGCAACTAGCTATAGATTTCACCTATCTACATATTGTTTGTCAGGTTTGACGTGCTGTTTGAGCGGCGGGAGACATCCAATACACAATGTGGACCAGTCGGCGTCTGTTGTGTTTGAGGGAAACGTTTGAGGGAATTCAGCAACATTTGCATCGAAATATAAAAAAAATCCCATTCTTATTGTAAGAAAAATGACATTTCTATGCAGCCTTCATTGTTCAGCACATGTTGTTCTGAATGTACTAAATATATGTGACAGAGCATCCTTCACTGTTTCCTCTGTCACACCTTGTTCATAGACATCTGCCCTCTGGCTTAGGGGAGGTTGTGATCTAGGAAGCAGTTCATCTAGAATAACCCTGGGTGTAGTTTGCGTAGTAGCGCTACGCGTAGCTACGCGAAGTGCACTTTGCACTATGCGAGCTACGCGTAGCTATGCAAACTGCGTAGTGCACTGTGCATAATGCCAGATGCTTGTCCGCACTGTGCAATCAGTGCAAACCGCATCTTGGACAGTGCAAGCAGTCTTTTTTTGCTGCTCTAGTACAATGCAGCTCGAGTAGATTTCTACTCGAGCTGCAGCTTTCTCAACGCGGACTGGTAGTTTCTCATTACGAGCGGTCGCGAGCATATGCGACCACTCGCAATGAGAAACCTGACCTCCCCGCATTGAGAATCTCGCCGGGAGGTTTATTTTCCACGCCCGCGATCGGCAACTTGATGTTGCTGATCGCATACGAGGAAAAAGTCCCGCCGGGATGTCATTTTGCTCACTCGCAGTCGCCAACTTGACGTTGAGGACCGCGAGCAACCAAAAAAGGACCGCTTCGCACTGTTTGCACTGTGCTACGTGCAATTCGAGTAGTGCGAAGTAACGCAAACTTCGCAAACTACGCGAGCGTAGCGTAGTGCTTTGCCCCGGGTTAATCTAGAATGACAATGTTCATTCCTTCACTAAATGGAAAATCTAGATTTCATTAAGACAAAAAGGTGTGAACTAGCTGCATGTCTCTTGGTTGCCTTTCTTGACCAGTGGCAAGCATTGATTTGAACAAGAATAATGGGTCTTAGCAAAAGTAAGCGAAATACTTTAACCCCTTGCATGCTGATGACGGCCCTCGTCCATCATGCAGCACAGTGGGCGTATGCTGATGACGGCTGGGGGCCATCATGAACCCGCCCACTCTTTAAAAGCACCGCACAGGCGCAGAATCGCGGCCGCACGCAAGGGGTTAAACTCTCTTTCTGTGCTAAAAAAAACAACAATACAAATAATGGTTTTCGAGCACATGTTCACCCTAGCACCCTAGAGGCATCTTGGCACTATAGAGCATATGTTCAGTGTTACGCAATTCAATTGTAGTTATTTTATCGACCTTAAAAGGATGAAAAGCAGAGTGCAAACACTAGTATGAGGTCAAACAGACCCCTAGAGTATATGGTTTAGTTCAATGCGCCACCAGACCCAGCAATGGTATCCCAAATTTGAAAAACATTAGGTCTAAAAAGTGTCATACTATAACTTTCTGTGAAGTAATACATACACACCATTGTCACCAGAACATTTAGCTGACACTGAGTAAGCCCGATGCGGCTGATACAAGCCAATTCACAACTTAAGACGCACTAACAGAAAAAAGAAACATCCTAAACAGTTTCAGTACAAGGGCGTTGGCTTCAGTATCAAACTCAGTAGAAGAATCTTAACATAAGTAATTGTTGTGAAAAATGTCACCTGGAACATTATTGTTCATGAGTGGGCTAATACCCATCTCTATATATTTAACATACCTGAGATTGTCTAGTCACTCATGCTGTGAAAGTGTTTGTTTTTATGTCAGGACAAGAGTCCTCTTTCAGCTCTCGCCCCTGTTCAGAGCTATTTTGTTTCACAGCCAGGGTCACAATATACAGGTACCTGTTCATCCATCCATCCAAGTTTAAAGCGTAACACCGTTAGCCTCACCCATCAAATTTACACCCAACAGAGATAGACCATTGTTCACTGCACTGACCAATCAACTCCTCCCACGGAAACAGATTCCGGCCCGCGTCGTAAACCTGAGAACCACCTGTAAGTCACCCCTGGACTATGAAAAGTGCTGCTTTCTCATAAAGGTTGTGGATTGTGCACTGTACAAATGTCCAGAGGGGCTCTACAAGAGATCTGAGAAGACTCTAAAAGAGATCTGGGTTGAATCTACCAGAGATCTGGGTGGACTCTAAAAGACGATCTGTGTCGACTCCACAAGAAGATCTGTGTGGTCTCTACAAAAACATCTGGGTGGTCTCTACAAAAAGACCTGAGTGGACTCTACTAAAAGATCTGAGTGGTGTCTACAATAAGATCTGAGTGGACTGTACAAGGAGAACTTGAGGTTCTGTGATTTTGCGTGCTTTTAAAGTGCACGACTTTCTTTTCTAAACATGGGTTTTTGCCATGCGTCGTGACTGCCATCTGGTGTTGCCTTTTACGTAGGCCTCAAAAGTTAGCCTGCGAGCAAAGCAGTCTGACCTTTTGTGGGTCATGTATACATTAACTAAGGTTTTCTTCGTGCGCTGGAGTTAATTTCAGAAGCTGGCCTTTCACCTGGAATTGACTCTGCCGAGATAATTTCCTTGCATGATCGTTATCCACTTTCCCAATCACCATTCAAGACATTTGTTAACTTTTAAGTTTCTTTACATTTCTGTTATCTTGCACATTATCTGAAACTACTTTTCTTTACTGTTTCTTCATTTCATGGGTTACGCTTTCAATTAAGGGTTTGTCCGGGCCTTCCAGATTATTATTTAGATATGCCTAAATATTAACTTGTGGGTTGGGACACTGTAAAATGAGCTGTACTATATGATGCTGTGTGATGTCATGTATTTTCTATTGGTTGAATTTTGGTGCAGGGGCGTGCATTTTAAATGTACCTTTTTGTGTATAAATAGGGATGTCTAGCCTTAGTAAAATTGAGCAGTTTCTTGAGTTGTACACCGTGTTGTATTGCTGGGATTTCTGCTACTAGCTGCAGCTAATAAATTTGATCTCTGACGCCACCTAGAAGTATTCCGGGTCTCTGTGTACCAAGGCAAGGGAACCCAGAGGACTTTGGGCGTGTCCCTGGCGCCGCTGGGTATTTGACAAACCCAGTTCTTCAATCTGGGTGGACTCCACAAGATGATCTGGGTGGACTCCACAAGAAGATCTGGGTGGACTCCACAAGAAGATCATGGTGGGCTCTGCAAGAAGGTCTGGGTGGACTCTACAAGAAGATCTGGTTGGACTCCACAAGAAGGTCTGTGTGGTCTCTACTAAAAGATCTGAGTGGTCTCTACAAAAAGATCTGAGTGGTCTCTACAAAAATATCTGAGTCGTCTCTACAAGGAGATCTGGGTGGACTCTACAAGAAGATCTGGTTGGACTCCACAAGAAGGTCTGTGTGGTCTCTATTAAAAGATCTGAGTGGTCTCTACAAAAATATCTGAGTGGTCTCTACAAAAAGATCTGAGTCGTTTCTACAAGGAGATCTGGGTGGACTGTACACACGATCTGGGTGGACCCCACAAGTGTTTCTCAAGCAGCCTTCCCATATGGGTCAAGGAAGTAGAAAAAATACTTAGCTCAGCCATGATGTGGCATAGTCTGAAATCGTGATAGTCCTGCAAGACCTTCAGAAAGATATATCCTGTCTCTTCTTGCGCATGAGTGGTCAACTTGTGAGTTAAATGTATCATCTTTTTCCACAAACTTCAATTTCTGTCATGTGCTTTGTATGTGATGGAGATGAGCATGGCCTTTGTTGTCCATGCTTGGGTTGCATGTGGGTGCAGGGGCTAAGGTAAGATGAAAAGTGCACGTCTGGTCTTGGGATTAGCGATGACTTCACTTGAGGATGTAACAAAGCACAATGATGTGAGAAGTTGCTTTTAGACTATTACACAACACAGATTGTGAATCCCAGAAAAGCAAACTCAGCCTTTCGTTCAATGTTAATAATATATGTAGAGTCAAATTGAATAGTAGTACCATCAATTATTAGAAGGACTGCAAATGAACATAACACTGGGGTAGGTAGCACTGTATAAAAATGTACTCTTTTGAGTTTGTCTGAGGTTGAAGCAGATGTTTCTCTGATAGTCCAACAGGAGCCACCCTTGAATGGCGGATGACAATTAACATCATGCAGAGAGCATCAATGGACTGTTTATTGTACATGCCCTGAGTGATATTAACTGGCACTGATATCTTTGTGTTTCTTCCCAGTATATGACTGCTGCTGCACCTATGCAAGGGACCTACATCCCTCACTACACTCCTGTGCCTCCAACAGCAGTACCTGTTGAAGTAAGTGTGCTGTTTCTCGAGAAGCTTTTATCACACGTTCATCAAATGCTTCACAACAACGGGTATTCTACTGCAATATCAAGTTTTAACCCCTTGCGTGCTCGTGACGGAACGGTTCCGTCACGAGCCTCGGGTGAGCTGTGCTGGTGATGGAACGGTTCCTTCACGGCCCGCCCGCTCGCCGCGCCTGCGCAAATTCCACGCCTGCGCTGCAGGTTCTATTAGGTGGGCGGGCCGTGACGGAACCGTTCCGTCATAAGCACAGCCCACCCGAGGCTCGTGACGGAGCGGTTCCGTCACGAGCACGGGAGCGCCGCGCGGCCCCCCTCCCTCTTAGCACTGCGGCGGAATAGCCACTGCAGCTAAGGGGTTAAATATTCCTCTTCAAAAAGATAGAGCAGGAATATGGACTACCACAGTATTGTGAAAATAAGTGATATATATATATATATATATATATATATATATATATATATATATATATATATATATATATATATGTGAGTATAGATTTACTCTTCTTAACTCCAATTACATGTACCGTGACAATATATACATTCAGGATACTTAGATGTGGAGTTAAGAATAGTAAAGCTCGACTTACCCTCATAAGAGTGTGTTAGTACATATAGGTCCCGATACTCAGAGCTAAACTTAGACAACCTACACCAGTAATACAATTACACTTGTAGTTTGTAAATATCAGACAGTAGTACAGTTAGGACAGGAATTGTGAACTTATGCAAAAGTGTTAGCTTACCTCTGTGAATCAAGCCTCAAATTGTAGCTATTGTAATTTTTTTGGACTATATATATTTTTTTTTATAAACAATTTTGATATGCAACCTAATCACGAAGGTTTTGGAGTCAAACGCTAGAGGTTTGCAATCACATATCAAGCTGTATTCCCATATTTGAAAGAGATAGTGAAATACAATGCTTTAGTATGTGAAAAGAATGAGATAGCAAAGTACAAAAAAGCTGTGTAACGCCCAAAGCTCCAAATCCGAAAGATGGCTGTAATTCAAGGAAGGTGATTCATGCTTTTAGGTTCTGCTGAGGCCTTTTAAGAAGCAGGAAGAACAGTTAAGAGGATGCTTCACACGTTCAGTCAGTGACCCTGCTGATTCTTGTTTTCATGAGACATCTTTATTTGAAACTTTTTGTTTTTAAGCTCCCATCCTCTTTTTTTTGCACAGCATGTTTAAGCAGAAATTAAGCTGCAAGTATCTCTGGATCATATGTGCTTAACATATGTTTAGGAGACTCATATCCATAGCTAGGGGATTTGATACACTCATTATACTAATCTAGTTATAATGAATGTAAATGAAAATCATTCACCTACACTTTGGATAACCTGAACATCCAGCCTTCCTGGACACTGGTTGGTCACCGCTGCTGGAGACCATGAATGCCGAGCCTTGTGGCACATCTGCTTTAATTCCCACCCTCCGCATTTGACAGATGTCTCATATTTTACAAGATAGTCAACAAAGCCTGTATAAAAGCTCCCAGAGCAGTGGTGGGAAAGAAATAGCTATTAAAGTCTGCGATAAAGCAAATATACTGCAATTCTACCGTGTAATTTGACTGATAAAAACACAAGATCAGCTTAAACATTTTAAAATTGTTTTCTTCACTTCAGCACTGTTTCATTATTGTTCATAAAATACCCCCCACTTTTTTCACTCACTGTGCTTTTCATTTGTGCAGTGTGTCATTTCAAATTGCTTCTCTACACATTTTCTCTAGTAGTTATAAAAGTTTGCCTTTTTCTTTCACTCGATTTTAATTTTGCATAGCACTTCACATTACATACAAACCTCTCGTATTTTTGTGCCTCACAGCCCCCCTTGATTTGTTGACAGTTACATTGTTTTCTCCATGCAGGAGAGGACACTTAGATACAACAAGCAGATTGAAACAGGCGAGACATTGTGCCAGGATTCGATGGGGCGGGTCATTGGTGGCTTAAACCGGATTGGTTTAGCTCTGATAGCGGACCTGCGCCTGGAACCGGAGGAGGCTAGGTTCCGAGCGAAACTTAAAACATTTCTCTACACTAAATAATTGTCCACTCAGTTTCTGTGTCCCCTGCTAGCAGCCTTCTCCCACTTTCAGCGCGTGGACACGCCGGTGTGCGTAACGCAGCGCTCTACAAATGTCCCAATAATAATAATAGTTAAGAGGGGTGGGCTGAGCCCTGACCAGGAGCTGAGGGGGCCCCTTTACAAGGAGCTCGGGATATGGGGGTTCAAGCATGCCCTCCTCTCATTGCTAGGTTTGAACAGCTGCATGCACTGTGGTGTATCTTCATAGTCGTGCGTCATTGTACCCAGCTAAGGGTAGTTAAGGCAACAGCTCGTAGAGGCAATAAAGGATTGAGGCTGACACCCTGTGGGTATTCTGGATCAGGCAGATGAGGTCAAAGGCTATTCTTCTCCCCACTGGGACTCGTCTGTCATCGTTTCAATCTGGTGTCATACATTCTGTGTTTCTAATGTGTGAGTGTAAGGCTTACAAATGCAATCCTCTGCCCCAGTGGAGGTGTTTCACCTGCATTCCTATTGGCTTGGGGGAGGAGACTAGCCACTGAAGTGAGAAGGAATGGAGACAGGGCTCCCCTTAGGAACTCACTGAGGGTCTTGTGAGGAAGGGGTGACTGATTATTAGTTCTTTCTGAGCCCTGCAGGTTTGGGGGTGGTAAGTAAGACAGGCGAGGCTGCAGTTTCTGATGCTGAAGGTGATGAAGTTTCCAGGTTGGGCCTCTCATTCTGTGTGTCTCGCTACTGCTACAGCACGGTCGATGGACAGCCAGATGCGGGATCTCACTCTTCATTGTGTTACGTTGTGGGTGTTCCAGATTGGAGACAGCCACAGTGATACCGGCCCTGAGAAGCATAACTTTACGAAGTTCACTGAAACAGACTCAGTTCTCCTTCATCTTCTCTGATCGTCTGAGGAAAAGGGGTGGCACATTTCTAGCACAAACATTTCAAATACATTCCTGATTTGTGCTTTCCTTCCTTTGGATTTTATGGAAAAATGAAACCGCATTCATTTGAACTCTTCTTGCCCACCAGTGATGGGGAGGTGTGTGTTCTGGCCTGCAATGATATTGCAACAAATGCACACAATGTTATTTCTTTCCACAGGCTGTGCATTCTGTTTCAAAAGGCCTCCACAAGATTCCTATAAACCCTGCATGAAAACGGACTGTGACTTAAAATTTCCAAAGTTCGACTCCCTTTTTTATTCAAATAACTCTCTCCTCCTGTTCCATCCTCTGCATGCCTCCGCTCTCTGATCATAGCCTACTTGAAGTTGCATGCATGTTTGCCGTAAACCCTATGACTGTATCGCTACAAATTTCCCACACCTCATTTCAAGGGTCACAACCTTTCCTTAAAAAGTCTTACCCCTGCAACTGAACAACATCTAATCACCTGTAGCTCTTCGATTAAAACCGCCAGCCAATGCATGAATTCACATATCCCCCTCTTCCACTAAATTGCAAGACTAACCCCAATAACCAAACTTTCCCCCCTCCCCCAGAAAATTCTAACCCTGGGTTCCAGAGCAGCATGCTACAGTACATATTCAGGAGTAGTAAGTGCTATATAAATACAAATACAGAACAATATGTAGCCCTCCTGCCTCATGCTAATACTAATTCCATAATACTCAAAGGTTGGGCAGCCAATTGTAGTTCATATAGACTGCATAATAATTTCCTTATACCGCTTGATGCTCTCAAACGTACATTAGACAACACTGCTATGGGTCATGCCCATTACCCAGTACTGGGCCAGTCCATAGAAATAAACCACCCATCACCAACTGACCAAGCATGGAATAAGTGAAGAGATCCGCCTTGTGTCTCCGTTATAGACTTCAGTGTTGTCCACCTGTGAAGCCTTTAATGTAATCTACTACTGTGGGTCTCAACTAGCGACATACTATGTCTGCTTTGGACATTTCAAAATGGCAATCAGATATAGAATGATAGTAGGAAAGTCAATCCCATCAGATCACTGATCCATGTCTTCCTCCAACCGGTGCCTGCTCAGGACCATATACTATAAGCAAGATATCTCAGAACGGGCAACCCAGTGCAGTAACCAGCTAACTAGGCTACGAAAATAAGAAATACCATTTGAAAGACTATGGACATTTGGCCACTTTATGGGGGACTATTCTCACCTGTCAAAAATCAAGGCACGATTGAAAATTAGTTGGGTGTCAGGCGGGGTGGAGAATATCTCCAATTTATATCTCCAATTGTAAAAGTGTCCTTAATGTCAGACAGGTTAATAACTGGAATAGGTTCTCCTATGGAGTATATATAGTTCTTTGCAATAATAAAGTTGTCAATTTATGGAGAGTACATAACAAACAGGGATGTCTATTTAATAATAGCTGTGAAGTGCGTTAGTTCTTGCAGCCTCAAGCACACAAGACTGAACCAAGCCTCCAAGGAAGATTTCAGTGTTTAACTTAAAGATTGCGGGCCTTATTTATGAGGACTTGCAACAGTTTTGCGCTTCCGTTGCATTACTTTTCGTGACGCATCAGCGGCGAAAAACATGCCTCCTGTTGCGCCCTATTTACAAAGTGACGCATCTAAGCAGATGCGTCACTTTGTAAACCCCTGCGCTACATTATACCTGCGTCAGTTATAATGTATGCAGGGTGGGCATTCCCACGTGAGTAAGGCTCGTAGAAGTGATGCAGTGAAATCTACCAGATTTCACTGCCCCACTTCTAGGGTGCAAATGTGTCAAAATCGTATGCCTGCCTCACAGCAGGCGTAAGACTGACGCAGGCCCTTTCACATGGGGCTTGCCCCATGTGAAAGGACACATTGCTGGAGTTGCATCACTTTCGCGACACACTCCAGCAATGCGTCACTTTTGCGCCATACAGATACGCCAGAAATACTGACGTATCTGTAACTCCTTGCGACATGATGCGTCATACTGTAAATATGACGCATCAATCATCTCGCAGGAGGGCGCTGCTTTCACGCAACGATGCGTCACTTCTCATAAATGTGGCCCTGCATACAGCCATACTGTGGGAAATACAAAAGTCCCAGGTAGACTGCGTTATCAAATAATTACAATATCCTCTTAGCAGTCCTCACTGCCGCCAGGCTGAACTGTCTCGGTGGAGAAATGGGACATTGTGGCTACCCCCCTGCCCTCCCCCCCAGGTAGGTTGTCTCTCCAGCCCTCTCCCTAGACCAAGAGATCTTGCCACCACCCACAGGTCCTCCGACATATTCCCGCGAGTAAACCATTGTCACCACTAAGAATAAGACCCGGAAGATGCCGATACGATCCTTTGTGGTATTTCCCCTACTTACTGACTCCTCATCACCTTCTAACTACCACTCTGTCACCAAATTGTGTTTCTTCTCAGATATCTCGTGGCATGAGATATTAAAGCGGCTCACAACTATCTGTCCACTCACAACTTACTGTAACCTTTCCAGTTCAGATATCAAGCTTGCTAATCCACTGAACTGTTCTCTCTTCATCTCATAGTTCATCACATCTGCTTATTCCAACCTTCTGTCTCCAAAGTTTTCCTCTTTGACTGATCAGACAGCTTAGTTACACTCATTCCCGAAATATACCTCCATCTGTGGGAATTGGATGTGTGACGGTACGACGCGTACCGTCACAACGCGTGCTTTAACAACGCGTCCCTTACAACGCAAGTCGTTACCACGACTTGCGTTGGGGGCGCTGATTGAGAATAGTATAATTTACTATTCTAACACCAGTCCCCGTGGACACTAGGGAAGGTGTTGGAATAGTGAATATACTATTCTTAATCCTCTAGCGCCCTCCAGCGCAAGTCGTGGTTACGACTTGCGTTGTAATGGACGCGTTGTTAAAGCCTTGCAGAGTAAAATCCGCGTAGTAAAGGATGCTTCCCGTGGGAATTGCCAGCTTTGAACTTGATTAGTTAATTTCCTGTTTATTATCCCATTGCTTGTCAGTATTAAGGTGCTTGGCCCTGTCCTTGTCCACAAGATTCCAGAAGCCATCCTTCAAAATGCAGTTTTGGGTCATCTCCTCACTCTATACGTTTTTCTCGGGTGACATTATTTCCTTATATGGATTCTGCTGTTATCTCTATGCGGATGGTGCTCAGATTACTCTTTACACATGAGCTCAGCATGAAGTTCTCCAAGTCATCGGGCACTGGATGTCTTTAGGATCCCTAATGCACAAACCTTGACAACTAGAATCATATACTTCCGGCGTCCTCTGGCCTTTCCTTACCTTCATTTTCTCCCAGATGTCTTTGTCCTCTCTGCATCTGCAAGGGATCTTGTTATTTTATTTTGCATGAGCATGAACCTTCCCTGTCATATCTCCACGAAATTAGAACTTACTCGACATCCATGAATTTCCATTGACAATGCACTTATAATCTAACTCATTAGGAGTGACTCTCACTACTGCAGAACCCTCCTAATTGGCTTGCAAAATATGCGTTCTATCGGAGCAAGTCATCAATTTTGGAACCCATATGTATTTCCTGACTATCGAGCCAACTTTCTACTAACGAAGACATGTGAATGGTTGCGTACCAGCAACATAGAGAAATTCATGCTCCTCACTCAGATATACAGTCAGATTTGTGGTCTATGCCCCTTTAACCCCTTAGCGGCTGGGGTCATTCTCCTGCCGTGCTGGGGGAAGGGGGGGGGGCACGCACAGCGCCCTGGTGCTCATGACGAGCTCAGCTCATCAGGAGCCACGGTGGTTGTGTGCTCATGACGACCTGAGCTCGTCATGACCACACCCGTTTGATTAGAACGCTCGCACAGCAGGGGAATTTTCCCAGCGTGCGAGCGTTCTAACAGTGAGCACACGAGAACCGTGGCTCATGACGAGCTGAGCTCGTCATGAGCGTGGGAGGGGTTAAACATAGGGCACTCGCGACTCACCTTCCCGACCTCTGATTTCATAATATACCTTGAAACTTTTCCAGTACCTAGTCTAATTTCAGAGTTTTGTTTCCTGTCTTTGCCTCCACAGGGTGTGGTTACAGATACCTCTCCTCAGTCAGTGGCGCCTTCATCACAGGAAGTCAGTGGGCAACAGCTGACAGTGGAAGCATCCAGTGAACTTGGCACTGCATATTCCTATCAACAATCTAAGTAAGACAAAGGGCGATTCTGTTTTTTTTATCTACAGTATATTTGAAACAAATGCACATTAGCTGACCTCCATTTGCTCGCGCTCACAATTATGCTGCTGAATGGTTGACACAACCACTTGAAAATATGGTGGATGTATACTCGCATAATTAAATATTAAATTGTTAATACTAATGGTTAAAAATCTGATTTATTGTATTATTTTGTTCTACCAGCATTACACTGCTTTGAGCCATTATGGTATGTGTGCTGGTGGTCAGTGATATATATCTTATGTCCATGTAGTTTTGTTTTATTTTATTTTTGCTCTTCTGTATTTACACATTGCAAAGTAACAAGCTTGTGGGTTATAAAGGGTGGTATCTGTCGGTTTAATGGCTTTGTAATGCATATTTCTGGAGACTGGTCAAGTTGTTTGTGAGTGGAATCTCATGTAATGTGAATCCGAAATAATAACCTTACACTTGTTTCTCTAATTATAAGGTGTTAATCACAAAAAATATGAAACAAGAAATAGTAAAATGGTGAGGTAAAAAGTTGGTGAATTCAGTCCTTTAGTGTGTTAGGTAGTCACTTGAGATTACTGGGTTGGTGCTACATTACAAATAATGCATATTTGCCCTTATTGATAACAGCTAGCATGACCGACTCTTTTTCCAAGGACAAGCTTTCCCCCCTGATCTTCTGTATGCCTCATTATGCAAAATATTAATTCCATCTGTAAACTTTTACGAAGGTGAAAATGCGTAAATAAGTTGCCAAGTTTATGTCAAGAGTAATGTCCCTCCAAAAATGTTTTTGGAGGAGATTGTGCTCCTATTCTTGCTCAAAATTATGGTTCACCTATTTTGATCTCCTGCCAAGTCCTAATTTGTGTGGGACTTTTCCCTCCTTGTTTTTAAAACTTCCAACTTCATGAAATTATTCTCAGTAGTCGAGTCCAACTTTGACAAATTCACACACCCTACCTGTGTAGCTTGCTTGCCCACCAGGTTGTTTTACTAAGGGACAGATAACTAAAGTGCATTGAAATGCTGAACACCCCAAGCATATATTTTTTTTCATCTTTTTTTACCCATCGTTGTACGTAGGTGTTGCTATTTGTAGAGTGCACACCATACTTCAGAGCAACTGAGAGCTAAACTGGGGCATGGTGCCCAGGGAGATACAATCACTGGGAGAAGGTCATGGGTAGACGGTTGGGTCAGGGATAGTGCTTCTTTAACCCCTCCCCTGCTGGTGACGGAACCACTCCGTCATCAGCCACGGTCGCGCTGTGCAGATGACGGAGCGGTTCCATCACGGCCCGCTCGGAACGCCTGCGTGGCGCGGATTCCGCGCCTGCGCTGAACGTTCTATTGAGCGGGCGGGGCTGTGACGGAACCGCTCCGTCATGAGCACAGTGCAACCGCGGCTGGTGACGGAGCGGTTCCGTCACCAGCATGCGCCCGCCGCTCTTCCGCCCCGCCCCCTTAGCACTGCGGCGGAATAGGCGCCGCAGTAAAGGGGTTAAGAAATGTGTCCTCAGATTTGTTTTGGAATTGTTGGGCAGCTGGTGTTGAAACGATCTTGATAGTGATGGTGTTCCAGTACCTGGAAGCATGAGTGTGAAAAGGTTTGCTGTCTGTTTTTATCTTCTTGCAGTGTGTTACCTTCAGTCTGATGATATCCAAGCTCCTGGTCTGATGTTGTCCTTCAGACATGGCTAGTTTATATGCCAGGCAAGCTGTGGTCTTGTTGTTTAGGGTTTTATAAGTAGTGCACCTAGTCTTGATGATGTCCTGGATTGTAAGGGAGCGGGAGTGTAGGAATCCTAAGATGTCAGTTATGTGGTTGAATTTCTTTGAGCCCTTGGTGAGCTGTGCTGCTTTGTGTAGTATGGTAGGATTGGGATTGGATTGGAATTGGGGAGACCGCTGAGCAGGTTATTCCCTTCGTTCAGATGGAAGAGGACTAAGGCTTGAGCAGTTGTGAAGTTGTCTTGCAAGAGATACAGCTTACAATTTGAGAAATTGAAACCAAGCTGGTCTTACTGCTAATGTGTTGACTTAACATGAGTTCTGTGTTGAGGGTCAATGCCAGAGATTTTGTATGGTCTGTTGGCTGGTCCGCGAAGCCTGGTAGGTTTCAGTGGGAGAGCCAGGCTCGAATCTGAGGTTGTTTGGTACTGTTGGGAAACAGGAGAAATTCCATCTCTGTGCGATCAGGAAGCTTGGTTGACATCCAAGACTGGCTGCGTTTGAGGCAGGATTTGCATCTTTGTATGTTGTTAGGTGAAGATATTTTTAAGTGGAGTTGGGAGTCAGTGGCATATTGATTGAAATTGTTGTTGTTGTTTGAAAGAATGTATATGAGAAGTTCCATGCAGACGTTTGTTTATTTACTTGAGTTTTATATAGCGCTGGCTAGACCCGGAGGTATCAGAGTGCTTTACATGAGGAGAGTTACATTAGTTACATATTACACATTGTTACAGAAGGTACAACAGTTACAAGTTACATTCTTAGGTTAATGGCGTGTAGAGGGTACAGGGGTATTGTAAAAGGGGAAGGGGAGGGAGAATTAAGCGGAGCATAGGCATAAGGATAGACAAAGCAGGCAGGAGGAGAGGAATTCAGGGGAGAGAGGAAAGGAAAAGGGAAGGAAGCCAAAGAATAAAGGGGGGAAGCAGAGATGGAGGGGGTAGGGTACACAGCGTGGAGACGGAGAAGTAACTGTGTCTGACTACCGGCTGGGTGGGACAGGGATCATTCACAGTCCTCAGTTATGTGTGATTCCCATTTTCACGGTGGACTCTCTCAGCGGGATCGCTGAGATTCAAGGGCATAAGATGCTGGATCCCTCCCCAACAAGGGGAGAGGAGTGCTTTGGTCACAGGCACACTCAGAGGAGTGAAGGAGGGAAGAGGTGGGGGTAGGAAACCAAGCAGGAACACAGTTTCCGACGTGAGGCAGGGTAGGACGGCTCCCAGTGGTAAGGGGATCAGTTGGTAAAGATGTTAAAGTTGATTGGTGGGAGGTACCAGCCCTGGTGTACTCCACAGGTGTCAGGGAGTGTCTGTGATCTTGTGTAACCTACATCTTTTGGAAACTCTTTGCTTTGAGCTGGTGCCAGTAGGATGGGAACCATTTCAGGATACTACCTGAAAATCCCATGCTTGTTTTCAAGGTGTTGGGATACATATATAGGTTTGATTGGAAAAGTGCACATTATATTTCCTTAGGTGATACTCACTAGCTCTGTACCAGCACCCTATACCAAAAATCTTAGTTTAGTATAATCTGCAATAATTTTCTTTGACATGCATTCCTAGAACTATTCTTTGATATGAAATTTCATTGAATCCTGATATTTTTACTATCGAAATACTATTTAGCATGATTGAAGAGAAAATGTCTCTTTAAATTCTAAACATAAGAAACTACCGATGACTTTCTCTTAGTAACATGAGCTGCAAGGTTCTTACGTAGATTAACTTAAAAACAATCAAATATGTTAGTACAACAGGTACTAAATTATTTCATATGCACTTAATAAATGCTATCAGTAACTGGGGCTTTTTTGAAGTGCTGTGAAATTATTGCATATTAGATCGTCACTTAGGCCCCCATTAGGATGACGGGCGGACTTTCCAACTATACTTTTTACTTTGCTCCTGAAACCTTTGTGTAGGGCAGTAGTACATTTGCTGTAAACACTAAAAGCAGCTGGCTACCTTTCTTGCTACTTTGATCCACTGTGGATGCCTATAGTTTTTAACCAGCACACAGGTGCGGCCGACACAGGTAAGCGCAGTTGGGTGGGGGGGGGGGCGAGTTGGGGTGGGGATGGGGGAGAAGTTGATAGACGATGGGATAGTTAAAAGTAAATAAAAAAATAATAAAATCACTTACCTTGTGCTCATCGCATCGCCAACCCGAAACACGCATTTACCTTTTTGAATGTCTTCTAGGTACACTGTGCACAGCTGTGTTTAAGTCACTCAAAGAGTTTCAAAGTACACCAAGACATAAAATAGATGACGTGGTATATTAACCTATATCATTCATTTGTTTTTCACAGACAATAAAGTGCAATCAGAGTGAAGAATGTCGATCTGAAAACTTTGCCTTGAATGGAGAAACTTCACTCAACAAGAAGTTGGCTTCCAGTTTGCACAGGCGTCAAACAAATGCTATCTTTCATTTTCTACCTTGTCCAACGAAAAATCGAAGTGTTTCATGTGCTGTGCAAATGGTTCCGTCATGTAGTCAGACAATTTTAATTTTGCTATTTTTTTTTTAATCGAAAGAAAGAAAAACCCAGAGGAAACACACTGGGTCTACATTTCAGCAGGATGAACATTTGACTTCAGAGCTTTCTGGAGGATCAGAAGATGAATTTTTTTGAACACAGCGAAATTGAAGATGTCAAGAGGGAGCAAGAATGAATGAAAAACTTTTGTCTTCCTCAGTAATTAAGCTACTCTTCTTTCATTTTTCACTTTTTTCGAATTTAGTGTTTTTTTTATTTTCATAGAGATGTTTAGGTAAGGTTTTATCTTGAATCTTAATTGCCTTAATTTTAAGGACGTCAGAAGCTATTGAAGCAAGCTTTTCCAACACGTTTCTTGGAAAAAAGAGGATAAAATAAAATGTGCTTGCACTAGCTAATGGGTGCAAGAGTTTAATATGAGATCATAAGATGAAAAATAAGCTGTACAGTTTAAAATGAAATGCTTTTCTTCTTTTGAAGAAATTTCGTCGACATAGAATCAGTGGCAACTGCAAGAGTTTGAAGAAAAAATAAGCTGGGACTTTTCTGAACTTTGTCTTAAGTTTCAACAGAAAATTCATAAATCTGGAGAGTTTTACAGTAAGGTTAAAAAAAATACTGAAAAAATCAACAAAAAAAAAGAAAATGCGCATTCAGAGAAATGCGGATCATTTTTGCAGAATGCCTACTTTTTTTTATTTACCAAGAGTGATCGCTAGCAAAAGCATTAGTGCTTTTTATCTGCAATCTTTTTTATGAGCTTTAAAAAGTTTTTAGTCTGCTTTGCTTGTCACATTGCGAAAAAAGCTTATGAGCATTACAAAATGTAAGTAGATAGACGCTTATGGTCAAAAAAGTGCAAAAAAAAAGCAATAGATAGAAGAAATTGTTGACAATTTCTGTAGTCTTTCCTAGTTGTGATCAAATGCAGCCTACGAATGGCCTATTTTATACCAAAGATGAAGTGACACCCTTACGCAGTCCAGAAGAGTTTTTTGGTTTGTTTGTTTTTTTCCTTTTTTTATCTTTATTTGACCTCTATGGCCGGACCAGTTCTTTCTTAGTTGTATGTTTAAACTTTCTTCCACTGGTGTTCTACATGAAGAATCCTGCCCTATTTTACATGGTAAAATGGTATTTGTTAAAGAAACTAGTGAATAGTTACAAAGGTCTGTTCTTACTACTTCAAATAATGTCATTATTTGAAGAATTTATCGAGATAGGCATTCAATTCCCAGTAATTACCAGGAGAAGAAGTGCCCTATTTTTTTTATAATGGCTTGTCTTCCTTCACGATTCAGAATAATCAAGAGCATGTTTTACCAGTCTATATCATCTTTTGCATAGTAGCCATCTGTCATAAACATATCACATCACCATATCCCATTTTATTGAAGAAACAGAGGTTTTAATGTTGTTGTTCCAGCACATAGGCTAGACTTGGGGCATTCACATCTTCTCAAAGTTCAGCATGTTAATCAGGCACGGCCCGTGCAGGGCGTTATACCGGGGCAGTGACGTCAGGCGGGGGAGGGTCACGGTGAGGGGTTGTAAAATGCGGGATGTGGACCATTACAGGTAAGTACTGAAAAAAATTAAAAATAACGAATTTCGTTGCCCGGGCTGCATCACATGTGGAGATGCAGCGCGGGCAACGAAATTCTTTTTTTTTTCCATACTTACCTGTAATGGTCCATATCCAGCATTTTACAACCCCCCCCCCCCCGCCTGACATCACCGCCCCAGTATAATGCCCTGCACGGGCCGTGCCTGATGTTAATGAATGATTATTGGCAGCAGTTTGGAATAACGAAATAGACAGACTTTTGAGGTGCAAATAATTGTTTGTAAACACATTAAACAATTGAACTATGAGCAAATTCTCAACAAGTTCAGTTGTTAAATATGTTCATGAACTATTATTTAACATTTCTGGCACTATTTTGAAATAGTTCATGGTTTACACAGACATTTATACCAAATTAAGACTTGTTAGCAAGCAAGATTTTAAATACATGTGAACGGATTTTCCTGAATTTATCTAAATGGAAATCTAACCGTCCAAATTTTCATACAGGTGCTCAAGACATTAGCTGTTCAGAAATTGGATACATTTTCAATGTTTTGTTGCACTCATTTCAGAGAACGCATGAGATCTTTTCAACAAACCGCACAAAATGCTGTAATTTGATAATCCTAACATTTTTAATGTTGTTGCCACTATTGTTAAAAACTGTGGCAACAGATCAGATCCTTTCCTCTTTGCTGACCCTAAAAAGACATCTATTGCAATGGTTGTTCCTCTTATGGCATTTGTTAAATGAAGGCACCCCTGCAATCAGTCAGAAAACTAGCATGGAAAATTTTAGGTCGGGAAGACCCAGCCAATGACAATGGAGACTAAAGTCCCTTTAAAAATGCTAGGCAGAGTAAAACGCATCACAAATTTCTTTTCCGAATCTAAGTTGTGTACTGGTGCTAAATATTCATATATTTATATATTCCCACTCTTTCAATACAGACTTAGGCCTATTCAGAAATCTGAACCATGGTTTTCTGTCATGGTGGTTATATAAACATGGAGCAAAATTGAATTCTTTTGAGCTGCAGCATTCTTGTATAAGATATAAACATGTGACATTAAGTGCCTTTAATCACTTCTTGTGTTCAATAATATTGAAAATTGAAAGTGAAAAAGGATTTCATGTAGGTGTGCAGCCCTTTCTCATTGTCTCCCTTTGTAATTTACCCTTCAGATCATCTCCTTGGGACGTATGAGACATACACAAGCTTTTAGTTCTAAAAAGAATGCCCTTCAATGGCGGATGGTAACAAAACAATTATAAATCTGCACGTCTCTTTTCATTTACCCATTTGAGAATAGCAGCATTGAATGACAGGTTGAAGACAACTTATAGAAGAATTTGTATTTCATAATGATCGCAGTCAGAACAGTTCTAAACCAGAATGATCACCCTGTTGGTTTAAAAGCTGAAGATTCAATACCCAGTGAATACTATTTACAAACATACTAGGATAAACATTGCCAAAGAGAGAACTTTTGTGATGTAAAATAGATCAAAGTTACTGCAAAATCATTTCATTTTGTTTTAATTTAATTATAACTTGGCATTAAGTGAAAACCAAACTCTTTAAAGCCAAGTGTTATGTTCTTGCACACAGAATTGGCAACTGTCTCAGTGTGTTGTTAAAGTGATTCCTTTTGTTTGTAAAGGTGGAGAGTTTCATATACTTCCATCATTTACCAAATTAACAAGGAGAAAATTTGATTTACATGTACTTCTATTTGTCAACTGTAGCAGTAAATATCAGGTATGGCAGAAACAAACAGACTCAAAAAAGATCTCACCAAAAAATCAATAGGGTTTGTGCATATTATCCTTTGGACTTCTAGGTGAGAGTCCACATTTATTGACTTGACAGTAGATGCCATTTTATTGCATCATTTTAATAAATTTCAAGTTATTGTACAATGTAAAATGGGGTGTTATGAGCAAAGTAGAAATACGATAACATTAGAATCCAAAATTCTAAAATGAAATCTTTATAAAGATACAATGGAGTTTTCAGATTTGAAATTATAAATGTATGGTTAATGTTATCCTTTTCATTTACAAGTGAAATCCTGCTAACATGAGAAATGGAAAAGAACATTTATAACAGGGTTCTCCAAAGTCAGTCCTGGAGGGCCGGATCCATGCCAGATTTTTAAAACAACCCCATTTATCTAAATGGGGATATGCTAAAAATCTGGCATGGATCCGGCCCTCCAGGACTGACTTTGGAGAACCCTGATTTATAATATATCACATTTAAATTAATCCATACAGTAACTTCTTCTCTGTCTTAGACTGCCCTTCTCACAACTCATTCTTCCATGTGTGTATGTTAGAGATTTTTGAAAGCCAAGTACTTTTTTCCCTTTCTACTCAGGATTTGAAGGCAATTTTGGACACTTTGCATGGAGATTAGGAATAAAGTCAATAGTTTTTTGTTAAATGGGTAGATGTGACATGGCTTACTCAAGGTATGCAAAGTGTTTATTATTATTAATGAGACTGAAAGATGGCCACTATGTGACTGATGAGAATGCTAATGTAGTTTCCTCTATCTGGTCATACTCCTGCTGCTTTATTTATGCACTTATAAATATGTGTTTTATTGTTTTCAGCTGCTATCGTTAAATGGTCTCAGTTCCAGCAGACTCAGAATAACATATTATTTCTTGGGTAGGAACTTACACTCTAACTTTGTGGAAAATATTTTCAAGAGAATTTCATTCTCAATCGCCTACACACAGTACTGTACTTTGTTCAGGGTGTCTTGCTTCTTTTTTGCCAAGAAAATTACTCTCACTTTAATATTATTGTTCCAAGAAATGCGGAAAGAACTGTGATGGATTTTAAAAAGGGGAGAAAACTTGGAAAAAGAATTTAAAAGTCTATGATAAGCAACTTTCAAGTATACAAGCAAACATGTCATCTGTGTAGTGAACTTGAATAGGGACAAACAGTGCCAAGAAGATCTCTTAGGTTGTTCATTGTCTGATTTTTTTGTTCTGTGGTTTTACAACTGTTTATGCTCACTACCATGCATTTGTAGTCTGTTTTCTTTTTTATGCTTACTGCCCTGCATTTGTAGTCTGTTTTCTTTGCATTTCAAGGAGGGATCTGAAAAGTTAAGACATTAACTTGAGAATCGTGACATTTTGGGTCTAAAACTTTTTTGGAAGTGAAAATTGTCAACAAATGATAAACACTTTATGTTCTCCAAATTAATTCAACTTTTTGAAGAACAGTTGGAATTCTGTTAAGTAAAAGCACTTTGTATTTGGTTAAGCTTCTTTTTAACTACTCATTTTTTTGCAGATAATGACATTGAGGCATATGGTGACAAATTAATTTGCCCAGTAATTCACCATATGGCCAACTTATGAATACATTACTCAATATTATGTCTCATTTTTGACACCATCACCAACACTTAACTTTCAGACCACCTACACCTCCTTTGTCCATCTGCATGTTGAACTTCAATGATCTGCTCTTCCCTATTAATTTTGTGAGGCTCAGAAATTGATTTTCATTAAATTCTTAAAAGGCTGATACCCACACTAATACATTCCAATCAGAATTGCTACTTGTAGTCCTAACAACATATTCAAGGTCTGAAGAAAATGTGGTGTTTTAGCTGTTTTCTTGCATCCTCAACGTAGACTTCCTAAAGTATTATTGGGGCATGATGTGATAGATTGGGAAAACACTTTGTATTCTATTGGTTTATGTCATTAGTAGTACAACTGAAGCCTTAGGCTGACTTTGATGAGAGGAACAATGGAAAATCTGCAACAAAAAATCAATGGGTACAGTAATTAATCCAAGAACCAAATTGCTGCTCATTTAGAAGTGTGCCATGTGGCTGGTATTCTGTCATACACACTACACCAGGTCCATCATGGGTTTTAGATAAATGGTGGCACAGCTGTTGAATAATTTGGCAACCAACCTGTTGTATCGAGTGCTGAAATGCCACACCAATATTTCCATATTGTCTACCATAAAATGTCCATTGTGAAAATGTTTTGAAAACAAGGGAAAACGATAAAAAGCAATCCTTCTCATGCATGAAAACAACTACACGCGTATAAGGGCTGATGGTTTGAGTATGAACAGTGTACTTCCAAATTAGAGTGATTGCAGTGGCTGCAAATAGTATTGGAAATTTAACAGCAAACATAACTTTTGTAGAACTTTCTTTTTACAGCACAAATGTCCATTGGCAACAAATCCTCTTCTGAAATTTGAACTTTACTAATGCCCCTTCTCAAAGTAACCAATACCACTGCTGTTATTTTATATGTTGCCATAATTTGGTTCAAGGAGACCACCCCAGAACCGTCTCCCCCCCAAGTCTACTTCTCTGCAGTTCCCCCCTCGGCAGCCCTCCCCCCCCAAAAAAAAATTGTGGTTTTCTATGTGACTGGATCACAGTTTTGCTTTCTTGGTGAAATAAGCTAGAATTTCCCCAAAAGTGTCCTAAATCAGGCTGCTAGATACCATTACTACCAATGTGTCACCTGTTATTAATATACAAAGCAAATAAAAAAAGTGAAACATTTTCACAGGCCAGGAGTAAATATTTTCTAAAGTCACCATTTTATTTTCATCAACTATGCAAATATGCATGGGAATATTCGAAATGCAGACTGTTCATATGAGGAAAATGTATAGCCAACTAGTATTATGGGATTTGTACGCCCATCTGACATGGAAAAAAGGGAGTTCAGATGCTAAATGTGAGCCTGTATTTCACTTCAAGTAGTGCTTGAAAGTACATTTTATTTCATTTAGGACAAGTGGTTGCTATAAGTGCAGTTTCTGAATATATTGGGGGTCTGTAACTGGAATGCCTGAGATTCCTTTTAACTAGTCCTTCTAGTTTGCTCATTTTGGATTATTTGGGATTGGCACTCAGTCTATCAGAATTCAAAGGTATTACATAGAATGAGAGTTCAGTAATAGATGCGATAAAATTTGATCTATAACTTTGATTGGTCTAGTTAAATGGGAAATAAATCAAATATGTCTTCTCGTATTTCCCGAATAGAGAAGCTTCTTCCTGGAGTCACAAGCATCTCTCGGCATACTATTTGTGTGGCTAAGGTTGGCGAACAACCAATATGTAAACAAGACATAATGATGTTTAAATAGGATTCGCAGTGGAGGTTCATGTTCAGTGGCAGGCTTTGCCAATTTAGGAAACTCATTATTTGCTGAAAGCTAGATGTTCAGCCATTGATCTGGCAACTGGACACTCTTTATGGTAAAAGCCAATAAAATGCAATTCCAGAAAACTGCCTAATTATTAATTTCAGAGGAACTCTCCCTTGGAACCCACATTAAATTTGGTTTGGTCAATACTCCCGTTTTACTGGAGTCGAACTTAGAATGTTGAAAGAGAGACTAATAGATAAACATAAAGATACATTAATTGATCACTTTTGTAGCTCAGCCCCCAAAATTGCTTGTCACATAGCTTTCAAAGAAGAGATGGTCAAGTTCACAAACAGGATTCACTTCGTTGACCACAAAAGAGTTGATGGCTTACATGGATCTTGCTGGGAACTAAGCCTTTGAATTGTGAGTTTCACAAAGACCTCTGCAGCAGGCAATTAAACTGTTTACTTAATGTGCCTGTCGCTTTGTGTGTCCTGTGATTGGAAATGTGCAGTAGCCACAATATTTAGACAGAACAAAAATGTCCTCTACTTGAGTAAGCAAATATCATTGCCTTTGCATTTTGGAAATTATTGAGATTAGCAACGTTTCTTAACCTTGGCAGGAAGATGTGGAACTAGTAGATACGGTTTCCTTATGGAAAAGCCACTGCTTTTGCAGCAGCTTCCAACTGTGTGTTTATTGCTAGTGCTCTGCCTGATCTTAAAAAGTTGGTGCACTGTTTAGCACTGTATCCTTCTGAAGTAATGCATGCTTTGAGACCATCCTTCAAATGTGCTGTGCGTGCCATCGAAGTCATTGTCCTTAAAATGGAAATAAAGTGCCATGCAACACTGGAAAAATATTTAACCGTCTCCACGATTGGCTTATCACGTAATGACAAAAACATTTTGCGGCTGTTAACTCACATGGGGACCATGAGAAAAGAGCACATGATTTATCACGTACAACAGCTGTTCGACACAGCTTCAATGTTGCTGCTGTTCAAAGCAATCACATTTGAAAATAATGGCACCCGAGCTGTCCCTTTGTACTCATGTCCTACAGTTGGCCAACTACCAACTCTGTCTTCCCAAAACATTAAATGGCTCACATCCCAGTTTATAACAGTTGCAAAAAGATGCCAGATGCTGTACTGATGGAGAAAGGTTTCAAGAAATGAGGACTTGCACGGACGATGGAGTCCTTTGTGAAATAGAGAATAAAGCATGAGCTTGGCTAAAACATTAGGCGCACTTGGCTCTCACTGCACTTCCAACTCATAAGGGCTTTTTTCCATTTTCAAAACTGGCAACCAATACTGATGAACATCCATTGGTCTATTTTAGATATTTTGCACATGCAAGATAAGTTAGTATGGGCAGAAATATGCCTAGTAAATTGAATATTAGAGTGGTGAGTCTTGAAAGCATGATGCCATTGATATTCACTGTGTCTAATTCACTAAGGCATCAAATGGATAAGGTCTTCTGAATTTTCTGAAACAACTTTTGTTTGTGGCTCTGAAAGGCCAGTATTGTAGAAAACCTGCCTTAAACCAGTGGCTAAGTGCAATAGGAAAAATACATTATGGGGCATTATGAGGCAGCATTAGGAGACAGCCATATCAACACTTAATATTTTTTTCTCAGCCTATGTTGAATAGAATCCAATGTGTTTCTCATCAAATCTACATGAAGACAGCCTGCTCACATTTTATATAGCCAGTTTGGTTGACATGTGATTGAATGTATATACTTTGAATGGTTGGAGGACAATTCCACTTGCATGATGTTTTCATATGACTTGGTGGATATTGGAAACAAATCACCAATGATTGTTAATAATGCAGTGGTTATAACAAAGACAACAAACAAATGAATAAGCAAAATGGCCGTCACCCAGAAGCAGTTATGTTGGAGAAATATCCAATTAGATGTACAAGTTACACAATCAGCACTTAAAGAATCAAATATGTTTTGTTAGACCAACATGTGCACAGAATCATTATATCAAGATAATATGCAAAGATGTAAAATACTTCTATGCCATTAATTTAGAGAAGAAACTGTCAAATTCGTCCAAATATGTTCTAATTGCTAATTCCTCTTTATGGTTAGATTAGATTAAAATCTGGCAAATTTTGTTAGACCTTGTTGCACCATCAAATGTAGAGGAAAGAATTAAGCTTTGTGCACCAATTATCAAAGACTCACGGATCTTTCTATACAACATTGATGGAGAATTGAAAATGCAATTTGTAAAAAACAAAATGAGCACAGTCCAACAACCATGTCTGATTGTATAAATTGCAAAAGTAAGCATACAATGTAAACTCCAGAATCCAGTATGTGTTTACCAAACTGCATTGTTTGGCTTGGTTCCATAGGCAAAATCAACATATGTTCATCAAAAGCTTCTCTTCTACCAAATGCTTGACACTGGGACCTCAAAAGGTTGTAACATTTTGACTCCTTCTAACTGGGAGTGTGTTTTCAATGATGTCTCAAAATGCCGTTCAAAAGTGTGTAAGTGGAATGTCTCTTTTGTCCCTTTGTATCAAACTCTTAAAAAGCTGCCATTTGTCTACTCCTGGGGCTTTTTGTAGATCAGTGGATGTTAGGTTTAAACATTTGTTTTCTTTGATGAAGCTTTCAATAAAAAAAGAAAAAAGTTACAAAAAATCTTTAAGGTCTCTTACATTTTTTTCCTTGTTTAAAGTAAAGCCTAATTTACTAACAGGGCCACTTTTTCCAGCTGTTAATATCAACTCATTGTCAGACGTCACTCTATGTGAATTACTTTTTCTCCTGTACTAACCATTTATGCTCTCTTTGTAACAGAAACAATATGGTGGAGGTTCATTAAGCAATACTGCATATCTGACGGAAATCATAAGGCTTTAATTGATACCATAAAAATTTTCAATTGTCAAAGGCATCAAAATATATTCAAGCTTATTTATCTTGTTTGAGATCCGAATGTATCTCAAGAATAACTCTTCTGTATAGTTACTACAGAAAAGCTTTTAATCCCTACTTCACCGAAACCACACCACTTTAGTGCTGTTACTCGACTAACCTGCAGCACTCCCCTCGCTTTAAAACTACATCATCCCTGCATTACTGACCCCCATACTCTTGTATCAACTACCCTCTAATAGATGGCCTGGATACGCTATATCATGTGCTCT
Source organism: Lissotriton vulgaris (assembly GCF_964263255.1). NCBI lineage: Eukaryota > Metazoa > Chordata > Amphibia > Caudata > Salamandridae > Lissotriton > Lissotriton vulgaris. Next base: position 1,058,377,713 of record NC_141698.1, on the reverse strand, counting down.
TGTGTACAGCGTTCCATTGATTTATAGCTAGAATTGCAACATGCAAGTCTACATACATAAGTACATACACAAAGGCATATTGCTAGCAGAAACCTTACTCATTGAAATCATGCTTTTCAATAATATTTCTGTTTAATAGTACATAATAGTAACTCTCCAAGGATCTCCTGGATGGCAACCTCACTAGGGCACTCACCTCCCTGTCATCGCAGATGACCTTTTGAAAAATACTTGCTCTCTCAGTGGCAGGAAGGGTTTCACTCATCAAGATGGTGGTGCTCCCCGGTCTCCTTTATTACTTTACAAATCTGCCATTATACCTGCTGCCATCCTTTTTTCGACCAATTGAACGCATGGTCCGTAACCACATATGGAATACCTCGCTCTGCAGAGTAGCACTCACGAGGGTGTACCTGCAGGTGGGTCAGGGGGGCTGGGTGTACCCAACCTAGAGCACTATTATATAGCATCTCAGATGCAATGGGTGGCCCGCTGGGGGGAGGGCAGACATCTATCAGACACAGCGGGAAGGAAGACTCCACTTACAGTATATGCTAACCTTTCTACACCTGCAGCGACAAGAGTGGCCCACACCCCTGGTTACTGCAAGTAGCCTACCGTTGTTTTCGCAGAACATTATTCCTCACTAGACATGTAAAACCATATGCTCCAGTGATTCCATTACTTGGAACACCCAGAGGAAACCAAATTACTGCCCCAACTGACTTGGTGGACTGACACAATGTGGGTATACATACAATCGGAGAGTTGCATATAAACGGAGTGCTCAAGCCATTCACCGACCTTGTGCGAGAGGGCCGAATGCCTCCAGGACATTTTCTCGTACATGCCTCCTGGATCAGTCTGTTGCAAAGCAGATGGGGGATATTATGCAAGAATTACAGACAAATATGGTACTCCAGTATATTCATGTTATGGGAAATAGCAGCCACCTTACTCTCTAGTTTGCGGACGCCGACCTGCGCCTGACCCAAGACCACCTCTCCTTCAGGAAGAAGCTCAAGACCTGGCTGTTCGAGCAGTAGCAGCACCCCCCCACCCCCCCAAGCGCCTTGAGACCCTCCGGGTAAGTAGTGCGCTTTACAAATGTCTTTGATTGATTGATTGATTGCCTCCACACAGCAACAGATCTGACTCTATTGCGAACAAAATGGGAGTCTTATCTAGGCCGCTCATGCACAGTCACAGAATGGACCATAATACTAGCAAGCCCCACATATGTTCCTCGCAATGCTACGTTTAAATAACACAATTTTATATAGTGCACCGCGCATACCTTACCCCAAAGAAAATCAATTGCAACTTTCATAGAAACTATTCGCAATATCCCGATGCGCTCATTTGGATGCAGACATTACACACGTTATGGTCGTGCCACAAATTTCAAGACTATTTGGAAGGGGTAATACTACACCTATCTGAATGTACAGGAAGATTATATTTGGGTCTTATGGTGGCTCAAAGACTTAATAAAACGCTGGAAATCCACGGATCCACCTCCATTACTGGCTTGGTCTTGCTCTGCCCTCAACAGGGCAAAGGCAGATGGTGTGTCCCTCCGTAAGGAAGTCACTCTCTGGTTACGCAAATTCTCAATCTCAGATAACTGGAATTCAATTCTCGCAGCACTTCAAACAAACCTGCACCCGAATCAGGTATACATACTTCACAGCATATGGAACCGGCAATTAATTAAACGTGGGGGTTAGAGCTATCTCACCTTGAGTTGGGAGGGATGATGTGATTTGTGTAGAGACACATACGTGGGAGAATGCATTAACTGGGAAATGCTGGACATGGGATACTGCAACTGTATGTAACATTTGTCACTGGGAGGACGCCTTGAGTACTGTTTTGCCTGAAGTTAACTAGTTTGTTAATTTTGTAAATTCACAGATTTTTTTAATTTCTACCAGAGGCTAGCAATGTATATGTAATTACTTTGGATATCATAGTATGTATCGCAGAATTTATAATTACACGGTCACTTATAAGATTAACAAATGAAAATATCTGCTATAATGTGACCTCTTGATATCCTTGTGTAAAGATGTCTTGAACACTCGTGCTAAACACCTGGAGGAAGCAGTTGTCTTTTTAGGTCGAGCATTCGAGACCTGTTGTAACTTTTCTTGTGTGCTTAAAGCCATCCCCTGACTTATGATATGTTTGTTTCATTGTCCTTTAAAAGTCCTTGATTGCTAGTAGTCAGTCCTGCTTCTTTGTCCCTCCTTTATCTCTTCAGTTCCTCCCAGGCAGCAGGGACTAACTACTGTCTCATTCCGCTATGGGTCTTTATTTGTTCTTAGGGGACCATTTTTTTCTTGGTTTTCTGGTCTGTTACTGTCTTCCTGTGTTTAGCTTTGGTGCTATAGCTGCTTACATGTAAATTGTCACGTTCCACCTTCCTGAATCAACAGGATTGTGCTGATGCTCAAAAGGGTCCACCTCTCGACTGCCCCAAGTCTGTAATAAGACTACACACGGACTAGTGGGATAGTCAAGCAAGGGAAGGAAAGGGTAGGAACAGCAAGGAGGGAGACCTAGAGATGACACAGGATAAACAACGTAAATACCAAATCAGGTGCAGTAATACAAAAAAAACAGGCATACATTCATGATGTATCTCTATTGCAATACGGTAACACTTTACCTATAAAGGAAATTAAAGAGGGGCTTTCAACTAGAGGAGAGGATAGGGTGATTGCTGTCTTCCAACATGAAACACCATACGAAGGGAGAAAACATCCATCAGTACACCAGAAACACCACAAAGACTTGCTGATATCGGAGTAACATGTATCACACCACCTACCCTGGTCATGAGTGGAACAGTCTCAAAGGCAATATAGGAACTTCCTGACACCCTCTTGTCTTTCTCTCTCTCCTACGAAATGATATAAGAACAGACCATGCATGAATACAACCAAGGAAGAGGTACACTTTACTTTTGGCACTATTGAAACTTAAAGCGCTCCACTGGAGGAGTTCAATAATCACATGGCCTTCTTGCTGTAGGCATCGATGAGCCTGTATAAATTAGGCTGGGTTCCTAGATCCACAGAAATAGAAAATCCGCTTTAATGTCAATATGAATCCAAAACATATAATGGAACTCCCTACAGAAAAGGATTCATTCCCTGCATGAGTACCCAGGTGCCCCTGGTCTCGCCAACAGGGAATGACCAACAAAAGATCAGAGGGTGGTTAATACCACCCGCGCCCCTTTGCATGGAACTGCCAACTGTGCAATTCCGCCAACAAAGAAGCAAAGGAGGAGGCCCATTCACGGACCAGCCAATCCTGAAGAGGATCAAGTTGAAATGTTTGCCTGATAGGCTTCTCTGTATGAACCAGCAGAAAACGCTTTTTTCCCAACAGATGTTTGGGCCCAGGAAGCGCAGAGAACACCTGTTCTCGAATGTGCAAGGACACTGAAATAAGCCACAGAATAAGAATGAGATGCGAGTGCACCCTTACCGCTTTAGAGATCTAGCCGTTTGCAGAAAATCCAAAGAATCAACATCGTTCGGACCGTCTGACGTTCCTATATCCAGAAAAGAACAGCGTCTGATTTACGTGGAACGTTCTCATGCTATGGACGCTAGGAATCGTAGTTTCGTTTTTGGGACTTCCTGTTTGTTGCCTCGGGTTCGGTCAGTCAGCGCCTTACTGGTCTACGGAGCCTGACAGTACATCCCCCTCGAGCCAAGCACTGACTGACACCAGGCTTATCAGGATGTTTTTTGTGGAACGCCGCAACCAGGCGTGCAGTATACACCGCCTCCGCTGGTTCCCACGGGTCCTCCTCAGGATAGTATCCCTTCCACAAAACCAGATACCACAGCTTACTTCGAACCACCTTGGAATCCAATATTCCCCTAACCTCATATTCAGAGTCCTGTTGCACCCAAATGGGCAAGGGTTGTTTTTTTAACTGGGCAATAACAAGGTTTCAGCAGAGAAACATGGAAAACAGGGTGGATACGAAGGCTAGCGGGTAGCTGTAGTCTTACTGCCACAGGATTGACATGTCTGATTACCCTGTAGGGGCCAATGTATTTCAGGTTAAAGGCGCTGTACTTTTTAAACCTGATGTTTTTTTATTGACAACCACACTCGCTCCCCCTTCTTGTATGTGGGACCTGGTCTCCTATGTTTGTCTACCTGGGATTTATACCGTACTTTGGCACGGAGCAAATTGCTCTGTGTTTCAAGCAAGGCCTTGTGGAGCTGCCTCAGTCATGGATGTATCTCCGGGAGCTTAGTATTCTGTGTGGGAAGTACCAATGGGGTGAAACGTGGGTGAAAACCATATGTGCTGTAGAACAGTGTATGTAGAGTAGAGGCATGTTTGGCCCTGTTGTACGCTATCTCCGCCACCCATAACCATTCCACCCATGCTTCTACATGACTGCTGACATAACACCTGAGGAACTATTTTAGCGTATGGTTCAGCCTCTCGGTCTGGCCGTCGTTCTGGGGATGGAAACTTGTTGACAATGAGGACATTATCTTCAGTTCGGAGCACCAGGTTTTCCAAAAGAGGGCGGTGAATTGAGCGCCTCTATCGGACACAATCACTTTAGGAAGGCCGTGTAGCCTTACGATGTTCGTTAACAACAAGTGTGCCAAGAGACCGCAGAGTTAACCTGTTTGCAGGCGATGAAGTGCCCCATCTTTGTTAGGTAGTCAACCACTACTACAATTGCTGTACACCCCTGATCTGTGGGTAATCCCACAATGAAGTCCACAAGATCCTTTCTCACGGGGCTTCTGGTGTTGGCAAAGGCTGAAGAAGACCTTGGGTTTGGCTATGGTCTTCCTTTATTTGTGCGCACGTGGAACAGCTTTTTAACCTCATCAGTACGTCGGGCGGATTGTGGGCCACCAGAACTGGCGTAACACTTTCCACAGTCTTCTTTCCCCCTCTGTGACCTGCACAGGGAAGCTCATGACACCAGAGAAATATGGTCTTTCTTAACTCCTTCGTAGGGACCAATACCTGCTGTTTTTTTTAGCGGTATGCCTTGTCGCCACTGCCATTCTGGGTGGTGCTTCATCCAGCTCTTCCACGCAAAAGACTGCATTCCTTGTCTTACCTTCTGCAGGAATTCATCCGTTTGTATGATACATAGGACTTGACTGGGTTTCAGAATTGCTCTTTCAGTCTTCATAGACTGATGGACCGGGTTTTCTTGTCGAGTTAGTGCGTCTGCTTTCCTATGATCCTTACCGGGTCGGAGCGTCACTACGAAGTAAAATTCAACGAAGAACAGCATCCAACGAAGCTGATGTGGAGTAAGGTGTCTTGCTGCTCGCATGAACTGTAAGTTGCGATGGTCCAAATAGACAGTCACCTGGTAAGCTGCTCCCAATAGCCAGTGTCTCCATTCCAGAAAGGAGTCCCGTATAGCGAGCAGCTCTTTCTGGGCAATGGTGTAGTTCTGTTCTGCGGGGTTGAGCTTCCTAGACATGTAGGCAATGGGGTGTAAACAGCCTGTTGCTTTGTTTCTTTGGGACAGTACTGCCCCAACCGCTACATCTGAAGCATTGGCTTTCATGATGAAGGGCAGATCAGGTTTGGCATGCGTGAGCACCGGGGCTGTAGTAAAGGCTTTCTTGAGGCGTTCAAGCGCTGTCTGAGTCTCTTCTGACCAAAGGAAAGGAGTTTTCTTCTTTGTCAGTTTAGACAGTGGAGACACCATGTCCGAGAACTGCTGAATGAACCGCCTGTAAAAGTTTGCGAAACATAAAAACCTCTGAATATCCTTGACATTCTGAGGGCGAGGCGATTCGGTAAAGGCCTTAATTTTCCTCTCTGCCATCTCTTGAACTGTAGGAGTAAACATATAACACCCAGAAACTCTACGGTGGTAACGTGGAATTTGTACTTGCTTTTTTTGCAAAATAGCATATGGTTTGGTAATGCCTGCAGTACTCGACTTACATGGACTATGTGTTCTTCTTCGTTGAGGAGAAGATCAGGATGTCGTCGATGTAGACAACGATGAAGTGGTCCAGGAAATCCTCAAAAAGTAATTGAGAAAGAACTGGAAAGCCACTGGGGCCTTTCACAGCCCAAACGGAATGACAAGATACTCAAATAGTCTGAATCGTGTCTTGAAGGCGGTTTTCCATTCGTCCCCGTTCCTCATCCGGACCAAATGGTATGCCCCTCTGAGGTCGAGTTTGGTGTATATGTTGGCAGATGTGACTTGCTCCAAAAGCACTGGAATCAAGGGTAAGGGGTATTGGTTCTTGATGGTTATGAGGGTCAGAGCTCTGAAATCAACACAACACCTTAATTCATCTTTGGCTTTCGGTATAAAGAAAAGGGGTGAAGCAGCCAGAGAGCGGGAAGGACTGATGAAACCCAGTGCAAGATATTTATCCAGATACTGTCATAGGTGTTGGGTTTCAGGCACTGTGAGATTGTAAATCCGGCCGCAAGGAACCACCGCCCCTGGAACCAGGTCTATCCAGCAATCATAAACCCGGTGTGGGGCGAGCGCCTCCGCCTTGGTAACGCTGAAGACCTCTGCATACTCCTTATAACAGTCTGGTAGTGTCACATCTTTTTCAGCCGCGGTCTCGATGTGATGCTGGAGGGCCAAGCCTGGGAAGAACTTGTGAGCGGGTGGTTACAATGGTTCTTACAATATGAGGACTGCATATGAATTGTTCGGTTGGTCTATTCTATAGTGGATTTGTGCTTCTGCAGCCATGGGAGGTCTAAAATGACCCCGTACATAGGAGCTTGTATGATTAAACGCTAGTCTTTCGTGGTGGTATCCATCGTATGTCACTTCGCATTCGGCGGAGACATGGGTGATCGGTCCAGACTCCAACTCCTTGCCATCTACAGCATACACCTTTTTGGGGGTGGTTTTGGGGATGAACTGTACCCCTAGTCTCTGTGCTTCTTCTCTATCCATGAAACAACCCGTCGCTCCTGAATCCACCATTGCCTGTATTTGCTTTTCTTCCTGATTTATTACAATGGTCCCACGGTAAAAGAAATGCAGAGATTCTGTGAAGACATGGTGGTTCACTGAAGGGATCGTATATCCGCTTGATGGTTCCCCTTCCTGTGCTTTCAAGTTCTGGAGTTTTCCACCCCATTTATAGCAACTACGGTGGCCACTTGCCCAGATTTAAGACGTCCATATCTTGGTTTGACCCGGCAATCACGGAGGTAGTGGCTTTTCTTCCCACAGTAAAGGCACATGCCCTGTTTATGATGGGGTCTCTTTCGCTGAGCATAAACGACGCTCTAACAGCCACAATGTCCAGGGGTTAAGTTTTGGGGTTTCCGTTGTCTGAGGAACGAGCACAGTCTCCCTGTGATTGACACCGGTCCTTTAGTTTGAGGTCCCCTCTTCTTTCTTTTAGCCGATGGTCCAATCGCAGGGTTAAGTCAATAAGGGCTGGACACGTTTGGGGTTGCGGGTCTATTTGGGCGATAACCTCCTTCAGCTCATTTCTGAGTCCCTTATAGTAGATGGCGGCCTGTTTGGATTCCGGCCAATCTGTTTCTGCCACAAGCCAGCGGAAATTATTCAGGCAACTGATTAGGTCTGACTTCCCTTGCCAAAGCTCCAATAAGTCCTTATCAGCTGAGAAGGTTTCTGCCCGACGATCGAATGTCTTCTTGAACGCTTCCCTGAATGCATCCCAATCATAGAGCAACGGGTCATCACGCCTGACAATGGGAACAGACCACTGTGCTGCCTCGCCTGTCATGTAAGAAATTTCAACAGCCACCCTTGCCTGGTTGGTTGCAAATAACTTAGGTTTGTATATGAAATGTAGCTGTGCTTGTGTTAGAAATACCTGAACTTTATTAATGTCCCCATAAAACCTTTCAGGAGGGGCCAAAGGGATTTGTGAGGGTACTTCTACCACGACTGAAGAAGGCGCGGATGAAGAGACCCCCCGATATCAAAAGGGTTTCTCTGCATCGATTCAAACGTGGCCTGTAATACAGCGGTTTCACGACGAGAGGCCGTGAGCTCAGTTTGTACCAAAGCCAAAGCAGAAATGACTTCCTCCAAAGGGGCCATCCCTGTCACCAGCACAATCGAGAGGGTAGAGAATTCTTGAGCCGATTATTCTGTCACGTTCCGCCTTCCTGAATTCTCGGGATTGTGCTGATGCACAAAGGGGTCCTCCTCTCGACTGCCCCAAGTCCGGAATAAGAATAAACACGGACTAGTGGGATAGTCAAGCGAGGGAAGGAAAGTGTAGGAACAGCAAGGAGGGAGACCTAGGGAAGACACAGGATAAACAATGTAAATACCAAATCTGGTGCAATAATACTACAAAAACAGGCATGCGTTCAGTGATGTATCTCTATTGCAATACGGTAACACTTTACATGTGAAGGAAATTAAAGAGGGGCTTTCAATTAGAGTAGAGGAGAGGGTGATTGCTGGCTTCCAACATGAAAAACTATACGAAGGGAGAAAACATCCATCAGTACTCCAGAAACACCACACAGACTTACTGATATCGGAGTAACATGTATCACACCACCTACCCTGGTCATGAGTGGAACAGTCTCAAAGGCAATATAGGAACTTCCTGACACCCTCTTGTCTTTCTCTCTCTCCTAGGAAATGATATAATAACAGACCATGCATGAATACAACCAAGGAAGAGGTGCACTTTACTTTTGGCACTATTGAAACTTAAAGCGCTCCTCTGCAGGAGTTCAATAATCACATGGCCTTCTTGCAGTAGGCATTGATAAACCTGTATAAATTAGGCTGGGTTCATAGATCCACAGAACTAGAGAATCCGCTTTAATGTCAATACGAATCCAAAACATATAAAGGAACTCCTTAAAGAAAAGGATTCATTCCCTGCATGAGTACCCAGGTGCCCCTGGTCTCGCCAACAGGGAATGACCTATAAAAGATCAGAGTGTGGTTAATACCACCAGCGCCCCTTTGCATGGAACTGCCAACTGTGCAATTCCGCACACACAGAAGCAAAGGAGGAGGCCCATTCACGGACCAGCCAATCCTGAAGGGGAACAAGTTGAAATGTTTGCCCGATAGGCTTCTCTGTATGAACCAGCAGAAAACACGTTTTTTCCCAACAGAGATGTTTGGTCCCAGGAAGCGCGGAGAATGCGTATTCTTGAGTGCACAAGGACACTGAAATAAGAAACACAGAACAAGAAAGAGGTGCAAGTGCACCCTTACCGCCTCAGAGATCTGGACAGGAACGATGCTGACGTTTGCAGAAAATCCAAATCGGCAGCGTTCGGAGCGTCTGCTGTTCCTATATCCGGAAAAGAACAGCGTCTGAGTCACGTGGAGCGTGCTCACACTATAGACGCTGGGAATCATAGTTTAGTTTTCCGGACTCCCTGTTTCTTGCCTCGTTATCGGTCAGTCAGCGCCTTACCGGCCTACGGAGCCTGACATCAATATTGCATTCCTCCCTCCCCTCTCCTTTTACCCCCCTAGTTGGGTTGGTACTGCCTCACGACTGTGCCTCCCGCTCTGCTTTTTGCATTTATTTTGCTTTTTTAAACTTTTCGATGTCCATGGCACTCAGGCTTCTTTTGGTAGATTTTGTTTTATTTTGGGCTTTCTTTTAAAGGTGATTAGGCTTGTTTGCAAATACACTGAGCTATAATCATGGTTGTAGCCCAACCAGTCTATGAGCATCGCTGAATTGGAGGAACAAGGTGTCTGGTGTCTTCTACTGTAAGAGCCCCGGTGGGCAGCACTCTTCCAACATTGCTTTTTTAATGCAATTTTATATAGTGCAAACTTGACTGCCGGGGCACTGCTTAATTTTTGGGCAATTTTATATAGTGCAAATTTGCTTGATCCTCCCGCTGCTAGGCTACAAAAAATATGGGGGCAAGAGGGAGAAAATAATTGCTATTATCCACGCATTTAAAACACTAACTAGAAGCCATGCCCTTCCAACATGGCGCTAACTGCAGCTACAGTGTTTTGTCCCTCTTCTACAACAGTACAATGAGGAGAGGTCCCAGTGAGGCGTCCAAGATGGCGGAGTGAGGGGTGTCCGCGAGTGCAGCAGCCGTTAGAGCTCCTACTGACCCACCTTCTCCGACTTACTATGCGTAGCGGAAAGATTAAATGAAGGGATCCTGGGTTCCTTCTTCATACGATCCCTCTCCGGGTTGACATTTTAACCCCCGGATTATTGAGCAGAAAGACACTTACTCAGATGCCCAGGATTTGCCTCTGTGGGGAACGCCGGTGAAAATAAGTGGACAGGCTGCAGGGAGATCCGTGACTTTCCACTGCCTCCTGTTCCCCCCTTTTTTTTCCTTCTTCTATGTGTAGGGGAAGAAAATCATCTTCGAAAACGCCTAATGCTGTGGATCTGGTTGACCCGACAGCTGGGACTGCAATTAATCCCTAGTTTGACTTTCCCCATCCGCGGCTCCGTGCGCGGCTGGTCAGGGCTTCAATCTGATCACGGTCAGGTGCCCCAGACCTTTGCAGTTGGCAAGAAGAGACCTGAAATGGCCCCAACTGCTCCAAAGGCAAACATGGCCCAAAGAACGTCCCCAGGTCCACCCGCGCTAATAAAGCTCCAGCAGCGGACCCAGCAGCAGCGTCTTCGGCCTCGGGGGTCTATCAGCATCGATGGTGAATGTGGCACCGGGGGCTATACCTGTTTCAACTGCGGGAACTACGGGAACAACCGGAATGAAGGGAACAAGCGGGGCTACACAACATACGCCTTCTACCTTGCCCCCAGCAAGATCCGCCCCGGGAACCACTGGACTCCGTAAACAGGTACTGCGCCCACCCACATTGATAATAACGGATGCTACTGTTTCCAATGTCCCTAATTTAGTTCTGCCTGAAGTCCCTAAGGAAGCAGACAAAAAGAAGGGTTTGGGGGCAGAGGGAAAAAGTTTGCGGATGCCAGCCATTGAGCAAGATGGAACAAATATAATCTCTATCCCCTCTAATCAGCAGACTGTCATTATTATTGCTCAATCTGCCCAATCTGAGGAAACAGTGACTGTAAGGGACTCGGTTACTGCCTCACAAGAGCTGGATACCCCTACAGCAAAAGGGGGCAATAAGAATGTTGGTGAGGGGTCGGAGGCAGAACAAGGGAACTCCCCTGAACTTACTGTGATAAACATTCAGGGCGATACGAATATTGCTTCACCTGCCATAGAGGGGACTGAAGAGGCAGATGGGGGAGGAGATTGCTCTACTGAGGATTATGAATATGAATATGAAGAGACAGAGGAAGAAGAGGTACTAGAACCGGGGCTTATATCTCAGGTTGCTTCTTCAGATACTGCTAAATTTATGGCCGACCGAAGGGGTAAAGCTAAACAAAAAAAGAAAATTAAAAATAAGAAAGGGAGAAAAAACCCAATTGAAGGTATATCAACAATTCATTTGACATCTGTACTGAAGAGGCCTCTTCACTTGGATAAAAGCCCTCTTAGGAAATCGATTCAGGCTAAAGTGCTTATTAAGAACATGACTCTCCGATTGTCTGGTAATAACTTTCCTGTTACTGACCCCCATGATGATTGTTCGGCCTTAACAACTATGGGCGTGGAGCCTACACCCTCATCTCTGCTTCCACCCTCGGGGCCGGACTCGACATCTTTAAGGCCTCTAATTGAGCTGGCGAATTTGACATCTGCAGGAGTGGAACCCTCCCCTGTTTGTGTGGAAGTACCTGGATCTACTCCTGATGTAACAACTTGTTTGTCCTCGTTTCATCCTACTCCATTTGATAAACACTACTAAACGACTTTGGAAATCAGGTACACATGCTATCACCTTTTGAGGTTATAATTCAAACATTAACCAACCACCGCGCAGAAGCGCAGGAACATTTTCTTTAACTACGTGAAGATAATACTAAACTTCAGAACTCGCTATCAGAGATGACATCTAAATTAGGCGGGATGTCACAGGAAATTGGAGATCTTCAACAAAGAGTTGTTTCTATCGAAGAAAATGCTGATCGCACTGAGCTTACTCTGAAGCAACATGATATTCAGATTATAGCTCTACAACTGAAGGTCGAGGACTTAGAAAATCGTCAACGCCGCTCGAATCACAGACTTTTTGGCATACCGGAGGGCGTGGAGGGGCCAGATGCCAGGGCTTACTTGGTGAAATTATTGCAGAAAGCTTTACCATATTTAGCTGATTGGGACTGGGACTCTCGGATCCAAAGAGCCCACCGCCTTCCCCCTTTTCAAAAGAATAGGGAGAGTAAATTTCCTAGGCCTTTTATCATTTATTTTGGAAACTTTCTTTTGAGGCAGGCTGTGGCTTTAAAAGCTCGCCCTAACTCTCCTTTGTCAGTTGAGAATATGTCTCTATTTTTTTTATCTGATTTGAGCAAACCCACTATGGATAGGAGATGGAGGTTAAGGAAATTCATTGATCCTTTTAAAAAAATTGGGGGGAACCTGCCCGTCTCAAAGTCATGAAGGGAGGTTATACATATTATTTGTCAGACGAGAAGGAAGCAGAGAATTTGCGATCCAAGCTGGGTTAAGAGATGATCCACAACTTTTATAGGTAGGGACTAAGAGGGGTGTTTCTGTGTTTATTTTTGCACCCAGGGTCTTTCTTTACCTAATAGAAACATAAAAGAAGGTAGGGTGGTTCGGTGGTCCTCGTGCTGCTGCACTTTGAGCTGCCCCTCAAGCGGCAGCAGTTACGAGGGGGTTCCCTCTAGTACTGGGGTGAGGGAGGGTGGGAGGTGGGCCCAGGTTCTCCGTGGGTGGGTTGTCTTGGGGGGGTAAAAAGGATAAAAACTCAGCACAATTTTGTAAAAAAAAATTCAGATAAGTCTTCTATCTCTGTTTTGGTTAACAGCATACCGTATGACAGAGACAAAGATAACTATGGATTGAAATGCATAAACTAAAAAGTTTAACATGGAACCTTTCTGGCCTAAATAGCAAGAATAAAAGAAAATTAGTTTCCAAAGAGCTTTAAATTTATAACCCTCAGTTAGTCTTTCTATCTGAGACGCATATTTCTTATAAGGATAGAAAATTGCTTAATCAGTTGGGTTATGAAATTATAATTTGTTCATCATAACAGATTTCACTTAGAGGAGTTGCCATTTTATAAGATAAAAGATGCAGATCTGAAACAATTAAAACTGCTACAGATAATTTAGGTCGGTGGGTAATCGCGCAAGTAATGATAGATAACCATAAATTCGTATTATGCTGTATTTACGGCTGCAATTTTGATGATGCTTCTGTTTTTGAGGATTTGAATATGGAATTATTGGGGTGGGAAGGGGAACTTATTTTTTTTTGGCGTAAGACCTTTATTTACAACAGTCAGGTTACACAGCCACGAGCCTACAACCCGGGGGGCGGCTAGCAACGTATTTGGCAGATACTTAATAACGTACAGTGACAAAGAAGAATTCAGTGTTAGCAATAGTCGGCACCACCCTAGCTGAACCTCTGTATATCTCGCAGCTAGCATTTCAACATGAATCTTACATTTTGTAATTTTATAGATAAGAACAGTAAAAAAAAACAACAACTTTAAGACCTGACATCGGAACCAGCTATTTCAGATCGTGTGTTCCTATCCGCAGATCTGGTTCTCACCTTAGGACTATGAAATAAACGTGTACATCCAATGCATAGTATTGTACCACCTTACAATTTATCGGCAAATATTTCACAATTCGACGTCCTCCTACAAGTGATCTAATATAGTCTGTTAGAAAGCACCAATAGTCCTTTGGTCTCGATTTCGCGGGAAGATTCTCTTCGTATTTCAACAGTTTATCCCTGCATACGGACATGTCATGTAACCATGTGGATTTTTTGGGCACCTTTCGACTGTGCCAGCACTGCGCTACCTGCCGTTTAGCTAACAATAAAGAGATAGCGCAGAACTTTCGCTTCCGTGCACGGAATTGTGGGACAATACCAAGGAGACAGATTTGTATTGTGCATCGCACCTCCTCCTCCAGCATGATAGTGAGTGTGGAGGTAACGTCCGCCCAATATTCTGATATCTTGGCGCAATACCAGGCAAGGTGTATGAAATCCGCCCCCTCCCTGTTGCATCTCTTGCACCTATCCTCATCCTGTAATCCAAATGTTAGTAGTTTTGTGGGGGTGTAGTATGCCTGGTGGATGAATTTGTAGTGTATGATTCTCAGGTTACCGTTTGGTGTAAGAATCTGTGTTAGGGCACAGGTTTGTTGCCAGTCCTCCTCTGTCAATGGGGCCTCCAGCTCTGAATCCCACTGCGCCTTAGCTTTTGTGGTAGGCCGTGCCATCTCAGATTGCGCTGCCGCGTATAATCTAGATACCAAATGCGATAAGTCCTGCGTGGTAGTTATGAGCTGGAGTGGCGCCAGACAATCCGGCTCCACTGGAAATGTTGGATAATGTTCATTTAGTGCCCTTGTCAACCTGTAATACGTGAAGTGGAACATGGGGGTCTTGTTTTGTATATACGTTAACTGGTCAATGTCCAGGAATGTACCTTCCTTAAATAAGTCTCCCATCTTGTCTATGCCAGCTTTCTGCAGTAGAGACATACCCACCTTCTCCCCAGTGACTGATAGCGCGTGATGGTGATGCAAGGGCATTGCTGGCGCATATAATGGGAATTTGTGGGCCAGTTGTCCAAGCCTGCGCCAGGCTTTCACTGTGGTATCTATGGTGTTTATGTCTTTCGCATGTAGCGGCGATCGTGTGTTATTATCGCCGACAGGGGGACAGGGTCCGCATCACCCTCCTCTATGGCTATGTGAGTGAGATACGGTATTTTGTGATACCAATAAGCCGCATACTGCGCTTGGGCACAAAGGTAGTACAGGAGAAAGTCTGGTACTCCGAAACCGCCTTGTGTATATGGAAGTGTTAAGGTCTGTAGATCTATTCGGGCTTGTTTGCCAGCCCATATCAGCGATAGTACTAGCGACTTAATGCGGCGGAAGATTTCTCCGGAGGGCGTGATGGGGATGTTGTTAAAGAGGTACAGCAATTTGGGTAAAATATTCATTTTGACTATCGCGATCCTATCAGCTATGGATAGAGGCAAATGGATCCAGTGCTGGACTTTGTCCTCCAGTTTGGAGATTACCACCCCGTAGTTGGCACGCATGACTTCCTCTGGGTCTCTGTGATACATGACCCCTAAATAGCGAATTGGATCATGCTGCCACTCCAGCGGGTAGTCGATATCAAAGGGAGTGGTAGTGTCTGTTAAAGGTATGATGGAGGATTTGGACCAGTTGATTGCCAATCCCGAGTGACCCCCGAACCTAATGTATTCCCTGAGCAGATTTGTTCAGATGGGTATCTGGATCGCGGACATATAGCAGCATATCATCTGCGTACAGAGATATGTGTAGCGGTCTGGCCGCGAAATGCAAAGCTGAGGATTTGTAATTTTGTCTCACTATGCATGCTAGTGGCTCTAACGCTAACGCAAAAAGTAAGGGAGAAAGGGGGCATCCCTGTCTAGTGCCGCGCTCCACATTAAAGGGTGTTGAGACATAGCCATTAATCCGGACTCTGGCGCAAGGTTGGGTGTACAGCAGTGCGACCCATTGGACAAATCTTTTGGGGAAGCCCATCCTGTTAAAATCGGCAATCATATAGCTCCATTCAATTGAGTCGAACGCCTTGGCAGCATCGAGCATGACTGCCACGGCTTTAACTGAGGGCTGGAGGTAGTGTGAAAGAGCGAAGAGGGATCTCGTATTGTGGAAGGTTGATCTTGTGGGTATGAAACCAGTCTGATCCGGAAGGACCAGATTGGTCATTAAAGGGGATAAACGTACCACCAGTAGTTTCGCAAGTATTTTTGAGTCTACGTTAATGAGCGATAAGGGCCTGTAGGAATCACACTCCTCAGGATCTTTGGATGGCTTCAAAAGGGCAATAACTAGTGCTTCCCGGAGAGTTGACGGAAGT
Organism: Lissotriton vulgaris; assembly: GCF_964263255.1. Lineage (NCBI taxonomy): Eukaryota > Metazoa > Chordata > Amphibia > Caudata > Salamandridae > Lissotriton > Lissotriton vulgaris. The sequence goes on along the minus strand of NC_141698.1, from coordinate 1,058,361,740 downwards.
ATGGATTTCTTGAAGGAAGTGCCAAACATGTCTATCAAGTAAGGTGCAAGGATGTCTGCGAAGTGTTTGTAGAACTCATTAGTGTACCCATCGGGGCCCGGTGCCTTGCCATTAGGTAGTGACTTAATCACTGCTGTCACCTCTTCTACTGCAATGGGCATTGCTAGGTGTTCCCTCTGTGCATCTGACAGCCAGCCAATCGCCACATCCTGTAAATATTCAAAGATCTCATCTGCCTGTGTCGTGGGTTGTGATTTGTAGAGTGTGCTGAAGGAGTCTACAAAGCTATTTAGGATGTCTGCCGATTGCGTCTGCGTCTGGCCTTCCCTCGATTTGATTCTAAGTATGGCCGATTGCCCCCTCCCCTCGCATATTTTCCTCGCCAATGTACCGCCCGGTCTGCCTCCTTCTCCAAAGTTCCTAGCTATGTGTTTGCGATCTAGATATTTGATTTCAGCCGACATAAAATCGGTATGTTCAGTATGTAAGTCCCGCAACTCTGTTAGCAGCGAAACGTCCTGAGTGTTTTCAAAGGCCAGTTCTATGTTTCTTATGCGAGCCTCGCAGCGCTGTACCTGGCGCCTGATGTCTTTCAGGACCCCCACAGTTGTGCTAATGCAGACGCCCCGTATCGTGGCCTTGAAGGCTTCCCATAATATGCATGGATCCTCGACAGTTGGTGAATTTATGTGGAAGTATTCCCGGATTGCTTCGTTAAAGTGTCCGTGTAAATAGGATCGGACAAAGCTTGTGAATTAAATCTCCACTGAAATGGAGGAGGCGTGTATCGTGGTATAGTGATCTGTAACAGGACGGGGTTGTGGTCTGACAATGTGCGTGGTAATACCTTTACCTCCTTTACCCATAGTGCGATATCATTCGTGCCTAGCCAGTAGTCCAGGCGTGACCAGCTGCTATGAGACACTGTGATATGAGTGGCCCCGGGGTCTTTAGCATATCAAATTCTCCAAATATCTGTCAACAACAGATCTTTCATCATGTGTCCTACCATTGCCCTCGCCTGCTTATGCTGTTCTGAGGAATTAGCGGAGCGATCCAGACCGTCCATCAACGTGACGTTCCAATCCCCTCCACAGAGTATATGTGTGTTTGCATGTGGTTGTAAGTGGACCCATATTTCCCTGAAAAATTCCGGTGTATCCGTGTTAGGACCATAGACGTTGAGGAGTGTTACGCGTTGGCCTTGCAAAGTGCCCGAAACCAGCACGTATCTGCCATTGGGATCCTGTGTAACATGCTGCAACTTGAAATGCACCCCCTTCCTAATCAGCATGAGTACTCCTCAGGAATAAGAGGAATAGGAAGCTCTGTAAGTGGATTCCGCCCATCTTGAACCCAGATGTGGATGTGTGTTTGGTGCAGGGTGGGATTCCTGTATAAATGCAATATCTATCTCCCACCTAGTGAGACTTGCAAAGATCTGCCTGATTTTCTGTGGTTTGGCGAAGCCCCTGATGTTCCAAGTAAGGACGTTCAAGTGTGTACTACCCGTGTGTCTAGAACCGTGAGTCATGTAACAGCTCGTGGTGATTCATCCATATGTAAGCCCTAACCAAAGGTGATGTCTGAATCATTACATCCTGAGTACATATTCTAGCGATAGCAGTCCTCTGCAAGGGAGAACTCAGTATCCCGTACGATTCCAATGTTCGTGGTCCTACTAAACATACCAAACCCCCAATTTCCCCCATCCCACCCACTCCAGCAACCCCAACATGCCGAAGCCATAGTCCCTTGAAGTACAAACCCCACAAACCCGAAACAACCAACTCAGTACCCATACTGTGGAATTTGTGTTGGGTATTACCCTTGTGGAGGACCGCAAGGAGCACAGCCCTGCACCCAATGGTCCGGGTGTGGGCGATACTTCAAAAAGCTGATATAAATGTAGGTTATGTGTCTGTGAGACCGCCATTCCCCCACCCTCCAGTGTCTGCAGCAACACATAAATACGTTCAGCTCAACAACAGCCCCTCAAACGACCCTTATTCTGCAGTCCGTGTAACCAGTTAAGACGGCATGCCTCGTGCAACATATATTCCCTCCCTTGTGTATAGCCCGGCACACCACTAGACACCTCAATATAGACATTCTGGAGTATACGCGCGGTGATAGTGGACGTGCGGCACTACAGCATAGTTCTGGAGTCTGTTGCAGGGAAGTACTTGCGCCGCATACAACCCTCTGGTGAGTTGCCATAAGGGCATGCCTGCGCACCAAATGAGGAAAAGCCACCAGGCTGCTGTGTTTCCGTACTGCACAGTGGGGGTACCTCCAATGTCCAACAGAAGCGTGTGTGCAGTCCTAAAGTTCCCAGCCGTGCAGCAGATCAATGCGTGCCAGATTGCAGTCTGTGTTTGCCTGGCACGTACCCTCAGTCTATACAGCTGAAAACTGCAGGGAAAGTCAACGGGGTCCGCCCCGGCCACCTCACCGGGCCCGGCACACCCGGCCGTGTTGCGCAGTGTGCCCACCCCCATCCACACCCCCGCTACAGTCTACCGTCAGAAGTGGGCCACAGAGTCGTTCCTTCACAACCCACCACCAATGGGAGACTTACCACCAAATGTTGTTGGGACCTACCAGCTACTCAGTCCGAGTCTTGATGCTTTTCTTCCTGGACATTCGATCTATTCTCCCGTTGCACCTTTTTGACGAAGTCCTGGGCTGCTTTGGGCGTGGGCAACACAATTGCTTTCTCCTTCCACGTAACATGGAGTCTGGCAGGATACAGCATTGAATAGCCAATGTTGAGGTCCCTCAGTTTCGCTTTGACGGACGTGTATTCTTTTCTTGCCTGTTGAACTGCAACCGTGTGGTCCGGGTAAAACTCCAGGCAATTTCCTTGATAAGTGATTTTGCCCTTCTCTCTTGCTAGCCTGAGGATGGTGTCTCTGTCGCGATAATTTAGAATTCTCGCCACTATTGGTCTCGGTGTCGCACCAGGTGGTGGCCGGGGAGCCAGTGATCTGTGGGCCCTTTCCACAATGAACACCTGTGACAGTGCCTCCGCACCAAAGAGGTCTTTGTATAGGTTTTCGACGTATAGTTCCATACGGCCAGTGTTGGTCGTTTCTGGCACACCTGTAATGCGCACATTATTGCGCCTCGAACGCGCTTCCAAGTCCTCCTCCTTCGCTTTAATCACCTCCAGGATACGTTCCATCCCCGTGCATTTAGTGGTGGAAGTGCGCGCTTCGTCTTCAACTGGCGATATGCGTGTTTCGGCCTCGTCCAAGCGCTCACCATGTTTCTCTTGTCTTGCAGCCATACCATCGATTCTGCATGTCAGATTATCCAGTTTACCGTTAATGTCTTGTAAATTCGACTGGATGGCCAGCAATATTTTCTCCATGTTGCTGTTAGGCGTTAGTTCGGCTGTGCCGCTGGCGTCCGCCATTTCCTCGGAGGTTTTGCTGTTTTTTTTGTTCTCAAACAAGAGCTTTGGCTGTTGTTTGTCCGGTTTCCCCATTGCCCCAGCCCGGGGTGTAGCAGCCCTTGAAGCGGGGCCCGATGCCCTCGTGACTCTCGCCGCCGTCGCCGTGGTGCCCTCGGGGGGACAGTCGCTATTCACACGCGTGGATGTGAGGCAGCGTTAGTCTTGTAATCCATGCATGTTTGTTCACCACTGCCGCCCCACGTGTGGTCTGGGGGGTCCGGAACGTCCCCCGGCGCCCCGCCAGCCGCCACAAGTCGATGGTATACCCCGTAAGGCAACTGAGGCTGGGGGAAGGCAGCAGCTGCAGGTGGGCAGGTCCGCTCGATGCTTTTGGTGGATTTTAGCCACAGCTCCCCTCGCTCTCCACTGCGCGACCTGGGTTGCACTGTACAAGTGCGGTCTGGCCGTGTTTCTCTGGTCCGCCCCTACTCTGGTGTGTCGGCATGGGGCTGCGCAGTATTGCTTGGTGGCGGGGATTCGCAGTGATATTGTCCGCGGCGCGGTGTCCCTCAGTGCGGTGTGCGAGGCCGGCAGGCCGCCACGGACAGTCCGGGTCTGCTCTCAGGAGCAGCGCGAAGGTGCAGGCAGCAGCGCTGGCTTCATAGGCGCCGCCATTTTGTCAGGCGTGCGGTACGGGGCAGCGTTGCGAGCGGGTGGTAGAGTTTGAGCGCAGGTGCGCCTTATCTCGCGGATTTGGGGCCGGGAGGACGTGTCTTACCCGCAGTGAGTGTGTCTATTCGCTGCATTCCTTCCCCCGATCAGATAGTCGCCGCTGTCTCCAGTCGAGTGACGAGTCGGCAGTCCGCCATTTTGTCAGGCGAGCCGCGCTTCTCCGCGATTTTCGCCAATTATTTCCTCCGTTGCGAGGGGAACGTGTCCTGCATTATTCCTGTGGGTGCACCCCACTTTCCCATGCACGAGGGGCTGTCTGGCAAGCAGTTTGGCGGGGTTTACGGCGGGGACAGCTCACATCGTGGATGATCGCCCGGCGGAGCTGTGAATCACACAGCCATTCCGCTGTGCGCCCCCTAGCGCCTCCAAGGGGAACTTATTATTATGGGGGATTTTACCTGTATTATAGATTACCAGTTGGATACGACAAGACAGGGAGCTTTTCAGCGTATGCGCAAAGTGCGTGCAGCAATTTTGGACATTAGCCGGGTACATAATGTAAAAGATGTATAGCGCTCTCTTCATCCTGATATACCTGGTTACACATATTATTCAGCGCCCCACAAACTTTGCTCCCGCATTGATATGGTTTGGGCAACTGATAAAATAATTTCTAATAGTACTATAGACAAATGCCCTCATGTATCCTCGGATCATAATCCTATTCTACTGATATTTGATTATATAAAAAGCCAAACAACTCCAAGATTGTTGTTCCCCGCTATTTATTATCAATTGCTGTTTATATCTCTCAGCTCAAACTACATTTGGGTGAATTTATCAAAATTAACCTTAATTCGACATCCCATATACTCGTCCGGGATACATGTAAAGCCAGCATTAGAGGTAATTTGCAACAATACATATTTAAACAAAACTCGGAACGCCGGATTGCCAATAACAAATTGATTTCGGATATTACGGCACAAGAAACGCTATTGGCTGAGGCGCTACAAATATGCTCCCCTGATACGTTAGAAATTGAGCTAAAATTAGGATCTCTTAAGTCTAATCTCAATTCAACTCTGATTGAAAAGAGCTGCGCCAAGTTACATAAATCTAAAATTCTGCACTATTATGGAGCGGATAAAATTGGTAAAATACTGGCCTTCAAAGTAGCCGATGATAGAGCACAGACTCTCATTAAAAATATTAAGGGACGAATCAAATTATTTATAACCAACCAGCGGAGATATTGGCTCAATTTGCGGAGTATTATCGTACCCTGTATACCCCCGAGAATCAAACCTCTGCTCCTGATATTTTAGAATATTTGGAAAGTAATATAAAGGAAACATTTAATTCACCAGGTGTAGAGCATCTATCTGATGAAATCTCTGAGTTAGAGGTAAGACAAGCCGTCTTATCTGTACCTATCGGAAAAGCTTCAGGGGAAGATTCTATCCCAGCTGAAATCTATAAAAGCTGTCTAGAAGAAATAATTCAACTCTTCTTATTAGTTATTCAATCTATAGGGGTAACCGGGATGGCTCCAAAGTCTTGGAATATTGCGAAAACATTTTTTTCTTCTTAAAAAAGACAAATCGGCAGATGAATGTGGTTCGTATAGACCCATATCGTTGATCAATACAGATACTAAGATCTTTGCAAATATTTTGGCAAATATGTTGGCCCCGATTATACCGGAAATTGTAAACGTACAACAACATGGATTTGTACTAGGTAGGGATACTACTACGCACATCAACACAGCGATTACAATTTTTGATATGGCTGAGACGGAATCCACCAAACTCGGTATGATTTTATTAGATGCCGAAAAGGCTTTCGGCCAAGTGGGGTGGGATTATCTCGGGTCTGTGCTGTCTTTTTTCGGTTTCACAGGTAAAATCTTTAGTTGGATCCAGGCCCTTTACGACCAACCCATGGCTAAGATTAGCTACGCCGGCTTGTCATCTTTCTCTTTTACAATTTCTCGGGGTACCCGGCAGGGGTCCCCAATGTCACCCCTGCTTTTCGCTTTGTCAATGGAGCCTTTTCTTTCTGCGCTCCAGACTCAACCCAAGATTATTCCATTCCAGTTCGGGCTTCATCGGTTGAAAATCACCGCTTATGCGGATGACATCGCGATATATTCCACCAATATCACAACCGCATTGGAGGGTATAATAGTTGAAGCTAATAGATTTAGAAATGTCTCCGGCCATAAATTAAATACGAATAAAACCCAAATAGTGGTCAACTACAAACCTTTGGGAGATCTTTCTGGGATAGGTAGGGCCGCCAAAGACCTAGGAGTAAAAATTTCAGCTAAAATTAGGGATATAATCCCTCTAAATATGACGTGCTTTTAAAAGCAACTGCTGTGCAACTAAAAAAAATGGCATAAACTTCCCCTGAACATTATTAGCAGAATTAATTTGATTAAAATAAAAATTTTGCAGAAATTTCTCTACTTATTTCGTTCTATTCCCTTAGCACTTAATAATGTTTTTTTTAAAAAGCTCGATGGAATTCTCTGCAGTTTTATTTGGGGATATCGGAAAGTGCGCAGATCCTTGGCGAATTTGAAAGGATCAATAGAGACAGGGGGACTTAATTACCCAGATTTCAAACTGTATTTTTGGGCTACCTTTATTGGCCGCCTTCGTTCCCTGCTTAATCCTGACTTACAATTTTCTTATCCTACCATAATGCTAAAATTAGATGTGAGAATGTTTTTGTTTCGATTGAATGACCCAAATTACTTCGAAAGAGTCAAATTTAAGACCACGAGAGACATAGCTAAGATCTGGTTTAATATTTTATCTTTCTGCAAAACCACTTTTTTTCATGCTAAATTACGAATTTGGGGAAATCCAGGACTTCCTGGGATATTTAATGACGGTTGGACTAATGCTTGATTTACTCACAGTATTTTAACATTGGGCGATCTTTATGGTGGTCATGGCTGTTTAGGTCGAGGGACCATTGGGCTTGGCCGTAGGCCAAGACCGGAAGTCCGGAGATTTATTGTTACTTAGTAGGCTGCTTTATCCCGCCTCTGTTTTTGCCTCTCCTCCATTAGCTGGCTTCCTAAACGGAGGCCAGCCATTGGAGGAGAGAGCCGTCCCTCCAAAGAAGCGCCGTCTTTTTTGGATTTGGGGGCGTAATTTTTGCTGTTCTTTAGACAGTGACGTTGTCTGTCACTCAAAACAGCAAACCACGCCCCCGATTCCGAAAAATTCAGAAGCTTACGGTCGCCATTTTTTTTCACCGTAGTGAAGGGGATTTGAATGGAAAATATTGGTGGAAGAGAAAGAGACATGGTTTCCGTGCTTTGCTCCATTTAGATAATCATTAAGAGGCTGTTTGAGTCTGTGTGCCGGTACCCTAGGCCCGGACTGGGGGTGGGACATCGCTGTGGGAGGATGTGAAGAGTGGACAGGACGCAGGCTCTGGAGAGGAGCTCTTGAAAGGCACGCTCCCTCCCTGGGAATGCTGTGTAAGTGCTCTGCTTACCTATTTCTTCTGAGAACGCGGCTAATTGCTGCTGCTCTAAGCGGCGGGGTACTTGTGTTTTCTTTTGTATCGTATTATACATGTTTGTTTCTGGTTCTGCTTGTTGTGGTGCGCCCACACGTGATTGGTTATACCGAGGTTTGATATTTCGCGGGCGGCTGTTTGTGCCAGGTAGTATGGCTTACTCGGACTAAAGCTCCACAGACTCGAAGCCGCTGAGGGCATTAGAGGTGGATGGGGCCTTTTTCATACTGATAGATTATTATCAGCCTAGCGGTAACCGGGGTCACGGGGTGGGATCTCTCACTGCAGGCCTGGTCCCTGAACCTCGTAGGCAGTGTAATGAGTGCGTGCTTCAGAGGCGCAGTGATAGTGCAGCGATAGTGCAGCAGGTGGTGTGAGGGAGCACTGCACATCTACCATGACTACCATTAACAACACAGCCGTAGGTCCGGGGTCGTTCTCTTCCTTGCATCAGTGCTTTAAGTGCAAAACATAAGTTCAGGTCTAATCACCAAGTTAGGGGCAGGCCAGGGGGTGTGGCTTGGGGGCGGGGCTAGATGGCAAACATTTATGGGTTCTGGGTTTTCTTTGTGTGCCTAAGAGAGACATTTCTGTTTTTTGCGGGTGTTATATACGGTTAGTCTGCACAAGGTGTTGTTTGTGTTCTGGTCAAGCTAAGGCAAGCTGCCAAGAGAAGAAAAGACGACCCGGAAACCGTGCGAGTCTAACCTTTCACCCTGGGGCCCCCACAGTGCTCTCACGCTGCTGGCAGAGCAGCTAAACACTGGGGGTTTCCAGACTGCTTGATGTATTTCAGCATTTGTATAGCGCCTCATACCGCCGATCAGGGTGTAAAGCACTCTGATATCCATTGACTCTGGCGCCCGAAAGGTCACTGCTCTGCCCTCTCAATGCCATTGGTCGAGGACGCGTCTCATTTAGATGTTGCCTCAGATTTAGGGCAGGGACCCAACTCCAGGTCATTACAGACACTGTCACCAGTCTTGAACTGTTCACCTTTTTACAGATTATTGATTAAAGGTGTGCTCGTTTAATGGAAGCAAGATAAGACTACACTACCCAGAATGCATTTGGTTTTCTGACCCGACTGGAGAAAATGTCGGCAATGACTTTGAGGGAAATGGTCACCCTAGTCAGAGTGAATGGGTTTCTACAACCTCTTTATTCACACATATTTGTGACATCATTGCTTAGAAAGGTGGAATATGTTGAGCGCCGGAGAGGGCACATAGAGTTGACTAATTTTGTGGAAAAAAATGTTGGAGAAGGCTTTTCAGTGGGCAAGTGTGATTAATGCTTCATGGATTTTGAACAGTGATTGATGTAAATATAGTTCACCTGGGCGATTTCATCTGATCCTGGGCATACTCTTTAATGAAAGTTACATACATGTATTTATTTTATGGATATGTTCTCAAACTGCTTACAGGCAAACACACACCTGCAAAACACACACAGACACTATCCCCCAGCAACTAGACTTTCAAAGTGGGTTGATTTCCATAAACTCCTCCATGCTCAGCATACCATCCCGTCACCATTCTGAATTAAATTACTGATGTGCAGTAGGAAAAACATTCCTCGTGATTACCCACCACCCACACACAGCACACCAGCCCTATGCGAAAAAAAAAACAGAAAATGACTTCAAGCAAAAATGCGAAGGTGCCTGGGATGCCGTTCTTCTGAAATTTTTTTGATGTTGAAAACAATTTAAGGGCCTTTGTGACGGGTTTTGAGGAATTGGAGATTGCGTCCTCAGCCGGAGACCGTGGCCAAAATGGATAATGAACTGTGGAGATCAAACTCTACATCTCTGCGTTTTATTTATTTATTTATAAAATGAGCACCAAGTGAAATTTATTTAACAAAAAGTGCTTAAACAGAGAGAAAAATGTGCAGAAATCTAGGGTCTAACAAAAATTCACACAGTCATTCCTCATTCTAAGGAAGAAACTTGTAATCAGTGGTGTGTGCTGGGTGTAGAGGTGCACGAGCGCAGTCCCATCTTGTAGGTTGTTGCGCTCGTGCTCGCATATTATGCTATGGTCGTTACCCTTGAAAGGCTAATTAGGCACCTGATGTGGCGCGCTGGGCACCGTTGGGATGCCTATAAATGGGGTGCGCATGGACTTTTGATCTCGGGGTGTGCAGGGGGCGTTTATAAGACCTGGGTACGTGCGGTTAATGATTCATTCAAGCCGACTTTGTATGCCATATAGCTTATGGAATAAACCGTTTACTTTCCTGGACCTCAGCCTCTGGTGTCTTCACTGTGGTGTTTTTTTCCATGTGCCATGGAACCGATTTTACAAGGGAGAAACTTTTAATGGTGGGAAAGCACAAAACCCAGTAAGGAACACACCCTGTAGTATGGGGTATTCTGTGCGGGGTCTTACTGAAACATTTAAATGCAGTATTCGTGGCAGCATGAGTGAGAGTGGCAGCATGAGTGAGAGTGGCAGCATGAGTGAGAGTGGCAGCATGAGTGAGAGTGACTGCAGACATGGTGGGAGGGTGGGGGCGGGGTTAAGGCAGATTATGAGAACCCCCAGCGTTTCCGAATTTGGACATCTACATATTTTCTCTTATGTAAACCATAGACTATGGTTGTCTAGATCTCCCTGTCAAGTAGATTGAAACAAGGAGGCCTTTACTCGGCACTGGGCCTTCCTTGCACCTGAAGAGGCCAGCTAGTGCCATCATTAGCAGTCTCTGCGGAGAGGCCAGTGGTTGTATAGGAATGAGGTTTTAACTCGCGCTGCACTTTCCTGAATAGTTCGGGTACGCTGGGGGAGGAGCTGACACATTCGCAGTTTAGAATTTTAGGACTCAGAGATCTCAGTCCATAATCAGTACCAAAGTGCCTCAAGGCGATTCCCCCACTGACCCTGGTTATGGAAACCGATAGTCCTTTCCACACATGACGCATCTGATTAAACCAACTCCGTGTGGGTAGTTTGGACTGAACCCGGTCCACTCCTGCCACCCATGGCCAGCTTTTCTCTGTTAGATCTGTGTTTACACAGGGCATCAGCAGAGGCAGGACAACGGCGATCGCAGTGGTGCAAACAACATGTCTACTGTGATTTCACTAGTTACTTCAAGAAGCAGAGGATTGGTCTTAGGGGGTCATGCAAACAACCATGGAATTGTGACGTCAGAGAAGTAGGTAAACATTCGTACATTGTCAGGTAAGAGAAGTACATCCCTGTAGCTTATTATGTTAGAGGGTTATGTAACCAACCAGGACATTGTGGCGTCAGAAAAAAAAGTTAAACCAGCAGGACATTGGGAAGTCAGGGTTTATGTACACACTTTGGGCACTGTAACCTCAGAAGAGTAAATAAGCCAGCAGGGCCTCTGTGTGCGTGGCTCTGTCTGTGTGTGTGCGTGGCTCTGTCTGTGTGTGTGCGTGACTGTCTGTGTGTGTGCGTGGATTTGTCTGTGTGTGTACTTGTCTCTGTGTCCGCAAATACTCTCTACTACTCTCTAATGCTCACCTATTGCCATTGTAAATGACAATACCATTTATTTATGTTTTTTTTTTTTTAAAAGAAAAGAATTTCATGAGCAATGCCAATAGCTCTACCTTTAATAATGCCGAGACCATTGCATTGTAAATGCTTGTTAGAATTTGGGGCACTTAAGAATTTATACCAATTAACTGAGGCCATGAGGTTTAAATATATTCAAATACACGATTATTTGATTTCTCTGATGAAAGTTTTGACGATCTCAGACTCTGACATATGGGAGTGTCTTTACTCTTCTAATTTGAAGTCATTAATAAGTACAGGATATAGATGTTTGATTTCTTACATAAAGCAAGATTGTTCTAAATTAGCAGAGAAGTGGAGCTCTAAATTAGGGATGACTATTTATTCAGAACAAGTTGCCCATTCTCTTTCAAAATTAATAATGCAGTCCAATTAGCGAGTCTTAGATTGCAACAATTTAAAACTTCGTGTTTGTTATATCATACTCCCGAAGTGATTCTCAAGTGGTCTTCAAATGTTTTATATTATGATCGTACAAAATGTCCTAAGTGTTATATCGTAGGTGCCAACATAGAACATATGTTATTTTCATGTCCATCGTTAAGGGAGTTTTGGCTTGCTTTGGATAAGGTGCTGAAGATGAAATTAGTGAAACCCCCTTTACTCTCTGCTCTAACTGTACTTTTAGATATACATGATACTACCTTTCCACAGCAGACTTTAGTTACTATTTTACTATCCTGCGCCAAACTTATTATAGCTCGAGCCTGGATTTCCCCACAACCACCTCATATCACACAATGGTGGTCTTTGGTTAACGAAATTCATGGCATGGAGGCGGCTTTGGCTCGAATTAGAGGTATTAAGTCGTTACATAAATTTGAGAAAATATGGGGTAACTTTATCTAAATTTGGATTTCTTAAATGGTATGGTATTGTTTGATTATATTCTTTTTGATGAAACTATGGTCTGCCATTCTGTATGTATTTATTTGTATATTTTTATGTCATGACTGATTTATTTTAGATATATATTTTTTTGTTTGTGCTGATAATAAAAATATTTTTTAAAAAAAGAGAAAAGGTCCCAGTGTGTAATTACTAGAAACAATGAAAATTTCAACCAAATAAAACAAAATAACTCTAATGCATTACAGATTATTTAGTTCAATGTTATTTAATCACATTGAACAATCCTCAGTGCTGGTCAGTCAGCATACGATTCAAAAATATACTACGCAAGTGCCCCACAGCAGTGGGAGAAAAGAAAGGGGAGGTAAAAGTGCATTAAGTGAGTGTTGCAAAGGTGTAAGCGAAAGGTGGTGACATCGTTATCATCACAAAATTAATTACAGCGGAAGTGGCTAATATTTGCCACAAGATATTGCAATAATTTGGAACATGCTTGAAAATATATACAATATCACAGTTGCAAATCAATGTTGATAGTGGCTGGCATAGAACAGAAACAATGTTGACGTTTTGACCCCCAATATAGTGTAGGCTGTTGTGATCCTTACAACGGGGTCTTCCTCAGGACTAGGACAACGGGGCACCATGTGCCACTCTTAGCGGGGGGTGGTAGAGTTACGATCAGGCCCATAGGCTCACTTGGACAGAGAGCGTAGGGTAGGCACTAGAATTAGGTAGCAGCTGCAAAAGATACTTTAATTGTAATAGGCATGGACCCAAAGGTTCACATACTCAATTCGATAAATTAGATATAATACCAAATTGCCTCTCGAATAGGCACACGCGTTCTTGAGACCTCTGGTCTGTCAGGACAGTCCGTCTCCATGGGCATGTCCTGACAGTAACTCTCCACATAGAGACAGAAGCAAGTTCTTCATGGTAGAAGTGGAGAAGTGTGGCTCGGGGGTTAGAGGCGGCAGACCCGGAAGCTGAGATCGGCCCTGGACCAGGGTTCAATTCCCCGCCTCGGCGGGTCTTGGGCTAAACAATTCCATGGACTCGATAATTCTCGCTCCGGTGCCTTCTCGACTCACGGGTTCACACTCTGTGACTCTGGGCAATAGCTTGCTTAATCTCCACAATGGCCCCTCGCGGCGGGATGCCTGGCTTTCACCTTGTGGATACCCTGCCGGGGTTATCTCACAGGGGAATACCAGGACGGGTTCCCTAAGCAAGCGCTTAGATACCGACCTCGGTCAGTGATTTGCGCTATATAAATACATGTGCATTTACATTTACAGAATACCATGAATAAAATCAGTGATAGTGCAATTACATAAGAGAAAGTCCAAATGGGCAAGCAAAATGTATAGAAAATAGGGATAGTGGTGAACTGGAGGAAATCATGCATGACTGGGAGTAACTCTGGTTATTCGTGAAAGGAGTCTGCATGAGCAAAAATTACTGTGATACAGTCATTCATCCTTGTAATGCATCACACTGTACCAACATGAAATATAGCCATTCATATGTTGGCTCTTCTGCCATTTATTATGCTTTGCTGTTATGTTCTCCTGACATCTCCTTAAGAGCTTGCAATGGTAGGTAGCCAGTGAGCCCCTAACAACTTGATTGGGTGCAGTGTTGATAGTGTACCAAGTCCTTGGAGCCTGTGCTGTGGTGCTCTAACAGATTCCCCTGAAGGCAGGGACATCTGGGAGCACCCCACAATGGGAAGTTTTCAGGCTGTTCTCATCCAGCATTGAGAGCTGTGGTAATGAAAATGTTTATTTTTTTCCAAAAGGGATGGTTCCTGGTTCTTTTAATCTATAGTACCGTCATTTTTCTTTAACACTGGGAGGGAGGATGGCATAGCAGGAGCACACGTTGGTGCTGTTACCATTAAAAGGTTATTTATGATCACACTGTCTCTTTATTCCCTCTTAATTGGGAGAAGAAGTGAATATCAATTTTATCATAGAGCCTGCAACCAAAAGACTTTTTAAAATTCTTCATGTGTGGATATATTGCTTCCCTGACCGACTCCTAATCCCAATCCATAAGGAATTGATCTTTATTTTACAGACTATGTATTGATTAATTTGGATTAAGCTGACACACAGCCCATGAATATTGATTCAATCAGACCACGCAGGTCATTCGGACTCCAAATCACAAAGCCATTTTTGTCTTAAATAATTTATGCCCCAAAATAGTTGAATTTAAGTGCCCAAAAACATATAAAAAATTTCATAAACTTTCATTTCACCCTTTCCACACTTGAAAATGGTCAGTCATACACCTGCCACAAGCTGGAGTAAATATCCTTATAGGAAGGAAAGAGGTACAGATCAAGCACTTGCGCGTACAGGAGAAGTATATATTCCATAGGGAATGATGTATTCTCTGTAGCAGAAAAGAAAAGAAAAGGAAAAGAATTGTGTGACTGCACATCAGCGTATACTTTTTTGTAATGTACTGTGTAGACCACACAGTACCACAGGAAAAATTGGTAGCACTGAAAATTTTACATGCCACTTCCAGGAGTACACTTGGAAACCCGATACTGGTGCTATTTTTCAGGCACACTACTGGGAATGCTTGTAAATTCCAAACAAAAGTGTAATATCTATTTGTGTATATTTATTAAAGATTTGTAGAACACTCAATTACCTAAAACTAAAAATAACATTCAACTGGAAAAGGACATCTCAGAATGTACTTTTAAACTCTTTCTTTTATTCGGTTGCATTGACTATATACCCTCCAGATACCTACAGTATCCTTGGACTGAATTTGCATGGCAAGTCATTTTCTCATCTACTTCCACATCTAATTATGTCCCTCTATACCTCTGACCATGTGGTTTAAGGTTTGTAGGAGAAAGAAGTGATTTTATTTGACTGGTAAGTGATCTAAATGAAAACTTTGAATTTTAACATAAGACCTTGCTCACAAATTTAGCTGCCTTGTAGTTTCAAATGCTTTGGAATATGGGTATGTTCCTGGTCTTTTCATAGGTACATATCAATTTGAAATGATAGAATTATCTTTGAATCTAAGAATTAAGAACAAAACATGACTTCTCCAAGCAAAAACTTCATACTTTTTAGATTAACCACAATTGATATGAAAAGATCAATATATAGGGCGAGATGTAGGTCACCCAATACCGGTCGGTAACAGCCGAAATTACCGAATTTCGGCTGTTACTGACCGGTATTGAGTTTTCCAGATGTAGGTGGCATTTTTTTAAGGATTCAGTATTTTACCGAATCGGTAATTTAAGGATTCGGTAAAATACCGAATTCTTAACATACCGATTCGGTAAAATATCGAATCCAGGATGTATGAAGCACTCAAGTTAGTGCATTCCTCAGTTAAGAATTCGTTATTTACCTTTTTGCTTTTCCAACAGTGCCATGTTGCAGACATACATGGCATATGGCCGAGATACCCGCCACCCCCTCTCAACACAATCCCCAAGAATTGGGAAACCGGAAACAGTTCTTGAACTTTTGGAAGGCGGGAAGGGAGTCACCCTTCCCGGCCGTATTTATTAAAATATGAAACAAAAGAAAACATTAAAATAACAGTTTCATATAATGTACAATTTCATTTCCACATTACGATGTTGGCTAACCTTAACAGATCTCTAATACAAAGGTTCTCCTAGCCGAACTAACATCCTACAAAACATTTGACTTGAAATTGTACATCCTAACGTTAAGGGCCAACGGCAAGGTCGTAACTGGTGTCAGATCCCTAAACCAGAAATACCCCCCTCACTTGTGAGAGGAGCGACCGCACAGAGGCGTACCTCAAGTGCATTTACCAATTTCCCTTTGTACTTGACGGGGGCCCAAATAAACTCGACGCCATTTAACGGTCGTTCGAGGACTCGTGTGAGGTGTCTAAAAGGTAGCGTAAACCCCCTCCCGCACCCCACACAACTTACCCATCTGCCGTCGCAGATGTCCTGGCCCCGGGAAATTCCCCAGGAGGGGCCGTAGCCCCTCCTATCCAGGAAGGGGCCTTGACCACCTTTCCTTTCCTTCCGGCGGCCTCTCCTTAGACAGGACCGCCTCCCCATTGAGGGGCCAATTGGCCACCTCCCCCGCGCGCTCCCATCCGTAATGGGTGACGCCCCCTCATAGGGATCTTCCAATTACTGCTCACCGATCATGACCTTACCGCCCGACCAAAATAAATACGACAGTTCTACCTAAGTTACTAAGATCTATAAAGCAAAACAACATTTATTATCAAGCGTAAATACTGATCAATCCTTGTTCAAAATTACTTTATTAGCAAAACATACTGAAAATAACCAATCTTTATTGCATCGTTAAGAACTTTCACCACAATCATCACAACCTGTAAGAAAACAGAGAAAACCAAAGATACTATATCAACTGTATTTACAACGAATCGCTGTCCTCAGGGGCTGGTGGGTGGGTCAAAATTGCTCTTCGTTCCGTCTCGAGCTCACGTGCAGCGGGGAGGTGCAGCTTCAGAGCACAGGAACAAGAGGATGCTTTCTTGGCTTCCGCTCCTTTTATCCGTCTTCAGGGTGGGCGTTAACCCGCCCCCGCCGCCTCCAAGGGCGTGGCCGGCCGTGTTGGTGTCTAGGCCAGCCTACTCTAGGGCGGGAAAAAGGCGCGCCCCGGCTACGCCGCTTCGGGCATACCAGCCGAGACTCGCCTCCCGCCCAAGATGGTTTCCCGGGGGGATCGTGGTACTCGACCATACGTTCGGGGGGACCGATTGGTCGCCCCTTTCCATATGGCCGAGATACCCGCCACCCCCTCTCAACACAATCCCCAAGAATTGGGAAACCGGAAACAGTTCTTGAACTTTTGGAAGGCGGGAAGGGAGTCACCCTTCCCGGCCGTATTTATTAAAATATGAAACAAAAGAAAACATTAAAATAACAGTTTCATATAATGTACAATTTCATTTCCACATTACGATGTTGGCTAACCTTAACAGATCTCTAATACAAAGGTTCTCCTAGCCGAACTAACATCCTACAAAACATTTGACTTGAAATTGTACATCCTAACGTTAAGGGCCAACGGCAAGGTCGTAACCGGTGTCAGATCCCTAAACCAGAAATACCCCCCTCACTTGTGAGAGGAGCGACCGCACAGAGGCGTACCTCAAGTGCATTTACCAATTTCCCTTTGTACTTGACGGGGGCCCAAATAAACTCGACGCCATTTAACGGTCGTTCGAGGACTCGTGTGAGGTGTCTAAAAGGTAGCGTAAACCCCCTCCCGCACCCCACACAACTTACCCATCTGCCGTCGCAGATGTCCTGGCCCCGGGAAATTCCCCAGGAGGGGCCGTAGCCCCTCCTATCCAGGAAGGGGCCTTGACCACCTTTCCTTTCCTTCCGGCGGCCTCTCCTTAGACAGGACCGCCTCCCCGTTGAGGGGCCAATTGGCCACCTCCCCCGCGCGCTCCCATCCGTAATGGGTGACGCCCCCTCATAGGGATCTTCCAATTACTGCTCACCGATCATGACCTTACCGCCCGACCAAAATAAATACGACAGTTCTACCTAAGTTACTAAGATCTATAAAGCAAAACAACATTTATTATCAAGCGTAAATACTGATCAATCCTTGTTCAAAATTACTTTATTAGCAAAACATACTGAAAATAACCAATCTTTATTGCATCGTTAAGAACTTTCACGACAATCATCACAACCCGTAAGAAAACAGAGAAAACCAAAGATACTATATCAACTGTATTTACAACGAATCGCTGTCCTCAGGGGCTGGTGGGTGGGTCAAAATTGCTCTTCGTTCCGTCTCGAGCTCACGTGCAGCGGGGAGGTGCAGCTTCAGAGCACAGGAACAAGAGGATGCTTTCTTGGCTTCCGCTCCTTTTATCCGTCTTCAGGGTGGGCGTGAACCCGCCCCCGCCTGCCTCCAAGGGCGTGGCCGGCCGTGTTGGTGTCTAGGCCAGCCTACTCTAGGGTGGGAAAAAGGCGCGCCCCGGCTACGCCGCTTCGGGCATACCAGCCGAGACTCGCCTCCCGCCCAAGATGGCTTCCCGGGGGGATCGTGGTACTCGACCATACGTTCGGGGGGACCGATTGGTCGCCCCTTTCCATATGGCCGAGATACCCGCCACCCCCTCTCAACACAATCCCCAAGAATTGGGAAACCGGAAACAGTTCTTGAACTTTTGGAAGGCGGGAAGGGAGTCACCCTTCCTGGCCGTATTTATTAAAATATGAAACAAAAGAAAACATTAAAATAACAGTTTCATATAATGTACAATTTCATTTCCACATTACAATGTTGGCTAACCTTAACAGATCTCTAATACAAAGGTTCTCCTAGCCGAACTAACATCCTACAAAACATTTGACTTGAAATTGTACATCCTAACGTTAAGGGCCAACGGCAAGGTCGTAACCGGTGTCAGATCCCTAAACCAGAAATACCCCCCTCACTTGTGAGAGGAGCGACCGCACAGAGGCGTACCTCAAGTGCATTTACCAATTTCCCTTTGTACTTGACGGGGGCCCAAATAAACTCGACGCCATTTAACGGTCGTTCGAGGACTCGTGTGAGGTCTCTAAAAGGTAGCGTAAACCCCCTCCCGCACCCCACACAACTTACCCATCTGCCGTCGCAGATGTCCTGGCCCCGGGAAATTCCCCAGGAGGGGCCGTAGCCCCTCCTATCCAGGAAGGGGCCTTGACCACCTTTCCTTTCCTTCCGGCGGCCTCTCCTTAGACAGGACCGCCTCCCCGTTGAGGGGCCAATTGGCCACCTCCCCCACGCGCTCCCATCCGTAATGGGTGACGCCCCCTCATAGGGATCTTCCAATTACTGCTCACCGATCATGACCTTACCGCCACAGGCCGGATAGTTGACCGGCTATCCGGACCCCCCACAAAACACTCCTACCTAAAGGTCATGCTGTAATCTCCTTAACCATGCTATGAAGTCTCCTATGAGTAATTCGTTCCCCACCCGGGACAAATGAACACCGTCTCCCAAATACATACTGTCCCCTTTAATACAACCATGCGAAACAGAATGCAGTGTACTCGAACGAAACAATCTACTCATTTTATTATTAATTTTCCTTACTGAATGATTCAGCGCAGAAACAGAAATAGCCCCCCGCCACACTTTCCGTGGGATCATATGGGACCATGCAATTGTGCACCCTGGAACTCTTCTCGCCAACCAACTTACCGTGGAAAGCATTGCTTCAAGAAGAAGTCGTCTACCAGTGGTCACCAAATCATTGCCCCCAAGATGTACTATGACTACAGACGGCGGTGACCTTGTCCGCCCTAACAAACCCTCGAAAAAAGATCAAAACTGGTCAATACAGAGCCCGCCCTTTCCGTAGAAGGACACACTGTACCCGTATTCCCCAGCCACGTGAATCATGTCACCTGCTTTGAATACGTCCGCGGCACGCCTCACGTATGAGTGGCCCACGACCCACACCTCCTTTTTCACAGCCGGCAATGTCTGACCGCTGGCCCCCCGGTGTCGGGTCGACTGGACAGTCCGCCCCGCCTCGTAGGCTTGCGCAACTGAAAACCAAACAAAAACAAGAAGCGTGAGTACATCATTACAGCTTCACAACATGTGCAACCGCACATACCTCTTATAACAGTTCGAGGACCAACGCCCCACACGTTTTACTTGTTCAACGTTCAGACCCCTGGCTGTAGCTTCCGTAGCAGCCCCTATCCGAAAGGAATGGGTCCCAAAGTCGCCGGGGTTCAAGCCCGCGGCAGCAATCGACATCGCAAGCACCCGCTGAAACTGAAACCTTGTCAGTGGGGTGGCGTCAGCGTGTCTTAACAAGGTTCCCCCCCATGCTGCCACCCTCTGTGCTAAATATTCCTCTACGCACCCCACAGGGCACATGGCAGACCCGGGGATCCTCTGGAGGATTACGCAGTCCCCGATTGCATCCTGATCGGATTTGGACCTGACAAACGAGACCGTCATTGTCTCCTCCCTGACCTGAATGTGTTCCCGGCACAGTCCCCCCATCGTATCCCGCTTGTTCCTTGCCACTAACTCGCTTACCCGCATAGCCCCATGGAATGCTAACGCAAATGCGGCTCGGAACAACACTGCTTCGTACTGGGATGAACATGTTATCGGTAGCACGGATAATAACAGGGCCAACCTATCCAGACCTATCGGGTGCCTAACGTCTACTCTGCGACCCTCAAGGCGTTGCCACCCACGTAGCGCTTTTTGCACAACGAAAGACGCTGTCGGGTCCTGGATCCCATGAGCCTTTGCCATGAAGGAAATGGCGGCCCGATGCCTCTGGGCCGTGGCTACTGACTTGCCTGCGTGACGTAAGGAGAGCAGGAATCTCACTACACTCTCTTCCAGACCCCAAAGCTCCCTCCCGGCAGTACCCAAAAAGGCCCAATAGGAACGGAACGCCCCTTGATATGCCATCCTCGTCCTGGGTGCTAAACTCTCTCCCACGAGGTTTTGTAGTTCGGGGCACCGAGAGACCAGAGAGCTTCGGGAAAGGGTGCCGCCACCGGGTCCGCTGTGGGCAGAAAACCCCAGAAGGCCTGCATACGGAAACGAGAAAGCGCATCAGCCGCTTGGTTCATCACCCCCGGCACGTGTCGCGCCCTAAACAGTACATTCAGTTGCATGCACAACAACACAATTTCTTTGAGCAGTCTCAGAATCAATTTGCAACGTGTTGCCTGACTATTGATACACTCAACCACGGTCATGTTATCAGACCAGAACACCACAGAGTGATCC
Organism: Lissotriton vulgaris; assembly: GCF_964263255.1. Lineage (NCBI taxonomy): Eukaryota > Metazoa > Chordata > Amphibia > Caudata > Salamandridae > Lissotriton > Lissotriton vulgaris. The sequence goes on along the minus strand of NC_141698.1, from coordinate 1,058,340,918 downwards.
CTAAATCCTTCTGGCCATGTTTTCAAGGCCACCATAATAGGAAACAGTTCGAGAAAAGCAATGTTACTTGTCAACCCGCACTCATGCCACCATGACGGCCATTTTTGGGCCGACCATTGTGTACCCAATATGGCGCCAAAACCCACACTCCCCGCCGAGTCTGTCCATAGCCCCAACTCCTCGGAAGACACTGCTGGTTTATTCCAGACAATTCGACCATTGAAATCCGCCAGGAATGCAATCCAAATGCGCATGTCCTGGCGAACCTCTGCCGAGAGCCTCGTACGATGATGTCCTTCCTTCAAGCCGACCATGGACTGTGCGATCGAGCGGGAAAAGGGGCATGCCATCGGCATTACTCTCAGGGCAAAATTCAACTGACCCACCACCTGTTGCAATTGATGCAGATTCACTTTCGTTGCACGAATACATGTCTCAAGGGATAACCTGAACTTTAACACCTTTTCTTTAGGTAATCGAAAACAACCTTCCACCGAGTCAAGCTCGATCCCCAGAAACTCGATCAAGGTCGAGGGGCCCACCGTCTTACCTGGCGCCAATGGCACACCGAATTGATTCATTAGGACACAAAATTCATGTAAAGCCTGTCCACACTCAGAATCCCCGGCTGCCCCCAGAAACAGAAAGTCATCGAGATAGTGCATAACATGTTGAAAACCTGTCTTCCTCGTGAATACCCACTGCAGAAAACAACTGAATTTCTCGAAATAGGCACATGAAATTGAGCATCCCATTGGCATACATTTATCCATGTAATAGCGACCCTGAAACTGAAAACCAAGGAGACGCTGATCGTCTGGGTGTACCGGGAGCAACCGGAACGCTGACTCGATGTCCGATTTGGCCATCAGCGTCCCGGGCCCCAGGCGATTCAACATGGCAACGGCCTCATCGAAAGATGCGTACCGCACAGAACATACTTCCGGGTCTATCGCGTCATTCACGGAAAGACCACGTGGGGCTGATAAATTGTGTATCAGTCGAAACTCACCCGGGTCCTTCTTGGGGACCACCCCTAGAGGAGAACACACAAAATTAGCAACTGGTGGCAAATCGAATGGACCGGCGACACGACCTCGAGTCACCTCTTTCCCAATCTTTACCTGCACCACTGCCGTGTGCTGTAAGACCGACATTTGATTCTTACAGTCCGGTACCCCCCGAAAATCCCCCACTGGGATGCGGAAACCATATGAAAACCCGTCCCGTAACACCCCAGCGGAAGCATGATCTGGGTATTCGCTGAGCCAAGGAATCATTGCCATGGTATCAATCGGGGTTGGTAAAGGCGCCCCTCGGACTATATTAGACCTGTTTGGCGCCTCCCTTACCACCGTTATCACCCGTTTTGGCTCTGCACATGGACTCAGGATGGGATGGCTGCCCGCACCCCCCACACTCATGTCTGAATTTGCATGACCCCTGGGGCCTGGTACATTTGCCCCTGTTAAAGTTCCAACAGATCCCCTTTTTTCCTGTGTTGCCACTCGGCTTCGTGTGGAACTCGTTACCTGTACTCGTCCAAAAGGGCGTCCCAGAGTTTTGGCGGGAGGATTCCCCCCCGTTACTCCCTACTAATGGCACCTTCAACATCCCTGTACTTTCCATTTTTTGCCAAGACACAGAGTCGTAACAATCCCAAGACAACAACGGGTTGTGTTCTTTAGCTTTTCTAAACAGGTTATCATAGCAGAACCACTGATTGCCCCCATATGCCACAGAATACTCCATAATACGTGACTGATAGATGGGTAACTCGGTCAACAACTCAGGTCTGCGCTCCCCCATGATGGAAGTAAAGATTCCCCACGCTCTGCCCCAAGTACCAATGGTCTCGTCGACCTTAAAGGCGGCCATTTTTGCGCGCCAAACACTCGGATGCATGAGCTCCTTTTGACTCTTTACATGCTCGATCTCGTAATGGTCGGTAAGCAATGAAAACATGTTTATATATTTATCCGCCCAAATCAATTCCTTGACTTCTAGTGGGACGTGCTGGGCAATCTTCTCCTTTCGAGAAGGCGCAGACCCCCCCCCCGCAATCGGCAATGGCCGCTTACCTGAAGTAGACCCCACGCTTGTCGCCGAACTGGGGCCTGCTGTACTTCCAACCGCCGGGACCTGCGGGGGAACAAGAGATGGAGTCTTCGCAGCCTCCCTAGATTCCCGCAGTTGCCTCATCACTGCCCGGGCGTCGTCAGCCGTGGCGCCCTCGCTATCGTTTCCCAACCACGCTGCCAATTGCGCCGCTAACTCGGGGGGCATATCCTCCCTGTTCGCAGGGGTGACCACCACAGGGATTGGGTTCCCCTCCTTTGGCGCCGGGGTTGGCTCCTCTCGTGGCGCTTCGGGAACCGGGGTCTCCCCCCCAAGTGCTCCCCTTCTGGGCCTCTTGCTCCTTCCACCGGGAATTGTTCCCTGCAAAGGCCGTTTCGATCCTCCCTCCCCGTCCTTAGCCTCAACCTTTCTCTTTAGATCGGCTATCTCCTTCATGAGTATGCGGAGCATCTCCTCGGTACCGACCCGCTTTCCGACCTTCTTCGGCATTCTTAGACGGGATATCTGTAAGACAAAAAGAAGGATTACAACGCTCAAAATTGCTCTTCGTTCCGTCTCGAGCTCACGTGCAGCGGGGAGGTGCAGCTTCAGAGCACAGGAACAAGAGGATGCTTTCTTGGCTTCCGCTCCTTTTATCCGTCTTCAGGGTGGGCGTGAGCCCGCCCCCGCCTGCCTCCAAGGGCGTGGCCGGCCGTGTTGGTGTCTAGGCCAGCCTACTCTAGGGCGGGAAAAAGGCGCGCCCCGGCTACGCCGCTTCGGGCATACCAGCCGAGACTCGCCTCCCGCCCAAGATGGCTTCCCGGGGGGATCGTGGTACTCGACCATACGTTCGGGGGGACCGATTGGTCGCCCCTTTCCATGTATGTCTGCAACATGTGCACCCATACACAATTGAGGGGTGCAACAGGGTGTCAAAGTGACACCCTGCCACCCTTCAATGTTTCCCCCAATTACCGAATCGGTATTTACCGATTCGGTAATTGACATTCATTCCTAGGGGCCTCCAGGCCCCTAGGAATGAATGGCAATTACCGAATCGGTAAATACCGATTCGGAAATTACCAAAACTTACTGATTCAGTATTTTTTTTTACAAAATTACCTACATCCCATTTCCCTGTTCTTAAATAACAAATCGGTATGATTCGGTATTTAAGAATCGGTAATCTGGGATTACCTACATCTGGCCCTTAGTTTCTTTTGAATAGTGAAATTGTTTTTGCTTTTTTTTCTTCATAAAATACATTTATTATTAAATAAACTCTGCACCACAAATTTATCATAATTAAACATTTCATCTGAAACAGATTACAGGGCAATGGTCACAAATGGTTACATCCAACATGGAACTTTTCACAGAATAATCCGATTTAAAACCTGGTTTGGGTGTAAAGCTGTGGTCACAAAATAATCCGACAGTGCCTACAGACCCGCTGTATATAAAAGAAGGCACTGAATAAAGCTAGTGTTCCCTGAATAATGCCATATAAATTCTGCCCTCTGTAGTAAAGCAGTGTTAAAAGAGTAATGGAATAAGCAACTTGACACAGACTGAAAAACTGCGGGGCATATTATCAAGCACAGAGTTAAAATTATCGCCGCTTTAGCGGCAGAAAACTGTAGCTAAAGCAGCGATAATGGGCTTGATAATATGCCCTTGAGAATTCCGATAGAAGCCCATGTTGACACCAGAACATGGGCTTCTATTGGAATTCTCAAGAGCCTATTATCAACCCCATTATAGCCGCTTTAGCGGCAGTTTTCTGCTAAAGCGGCGATAATTTTAACTCTGTTTCTTGATAATATGCCCCTCCGTTCACAAAATAACGAAATCTATCACTTAGCTGTCGTGTTGTACTGGTCACAGTCGGCGCATGAAACACAGGACGGCAGGTGAGTGTGGTCACTTTCATTATTGTTCTTGTGGGAGCGTGTCGCAGCACGTCTGTCCTCTCCGTCGTCCTAACTTCTCTGTCCACTTCCTGTCCCTACAGGATGTGGTGTCCAGTGACCTGGTCACTGCCCTATGACCCACAGGGTCCTAGTGCCCTGTCGTCAGTTGTCACTCTACAGTCACGGTTACTACATTTGCATTAACACAGAAGCAATGCTACCAAAAATAATTACATTTAGCATTTGGAATTTATTGTACCAGTGCTCACAGAATAAATTTATAATCAAGTCCACTGGGATAGTGTAATCCTGAGGTGCTCTAACGGATGAAAAGTGACTTGAAAACGTCATATGCAGCGCATCCGTTTGCAAAGTGTCACTGGGCACTTTCAGTTGCCAATTGCTGTTCTCTGGTGTTAAACTGGCACTAATGGTATGAAACATTTGCCCAGAAAGTGTGTTAAAACGACAAACGGCTAACACGGCCCTAAGATGTGCAGCCTAATTTGGCTTTTCTTGTAGGTATAATTTGTTCCTCCACTCGCACAATTTCAGTGCCCGGAATGCAATTATGTATAAGTCAGTACTGCCAAAACACTTGTCAAAATATCACATTTAGGGCACCATTAATTTAATAATTCTAATTAAAGTCTTTCAAACATCTAAATTAAATGATCTAGTTGTTGTTTTGCTAGATTTGCATAAATTGCACTGTCCAGTGTACAAAACTGTCAAACGTATGAAAAAATTATAACATTTTCTATTGACGGGAGGGCACGGCCCAATATTATCACACTTACATTTAGCAGTGAATGTACTGCGATGGTGACATGAAAGTGAAACCCAGCTTTGGACCATGATTGGATGGTGCTGCTCAAGACACAGTTTAACTTACATCTGGCATGAACTGGCAAGCAATGTTCACACAAAGCAATGCCATATTTACCACTAGCTTCCATATCCCTTGGATACCTTTCCTGGCTCTAATAAGTCGGGCACATATTTTGCAGCGCTCCCACTAGAATACTTACACCTATCTATTCTGGCACTGGCTGCAGGACAATGCTTTCAGGACAAGTAAACCTAATATTTACTATTGACTTTGTTTGGCATAAACTCATAGTTAACTAAATCCTACTGCTAATATTCTCATGTGTAGGGTTTTGCTCATATACAATGAAATCTAATGTCCATTGCTGTTTCTCCAAGACTCCCATGATCTTGCAAAGAATGCGCTGTTGAGTCTACAACATCTGTGTGGCTTTCTCCTCCAATCCCTGTCCTCCGTGCTCAGCTGATAGTCAGAGGCCACCATCCTCCAATTAACAAATGATAACACAGGGATGGATATCTGCACCCCAAAAGACTTGCTCACTGTATTATGTGCACTATAACTTCTTTGTTTTGTGATGTTCTCCAGCTGTATGGCATTCCACAGAACATGGACCTCAGCCAGTGTCTCCTGGCAATGCTCACCCAGATGTCCAGGATTTCCCCCAGAAGCACTGACTCAACCTTCTGAACAACCGAGCCATTTCTAGCCAGATCCTGAAAAGGCAACCTCTACGATTCCAGGATAGCTCGATACTTGGACCAGCATGGGCCGAAGCTCAACATCCATAGATAGATGTCCAAGGACGCAGGTAAGACCTTCATTCTTTAGTACCTGGAATGACCTGTACCCCTGCTCCAGTCAGCCTCCTCTGTCCTTGAATGTTTCCTGTCGCTGTAAAAGATCCTCTTACCAAGTACCTTCTACCAGTGAGACGGCTGTAGGATGAGCCTGCAGGAAGAGTGTTCAAGAGATTTCTGCACTTCAGCATCCGTGCTGGTCAAGAGCACCACCCACCCTTGCCTGTTAAACACTGCACTTACAGGTATATGAAGGCAAAATAACCATCGCAAAGGGCCAGGCCGCTGTTACTAGTCAAGGGACTTGCACCAATCCGAGCGCCTGTTACTGAAGCAGTCCGCCTCTCTTTGAGCCGCTTGTTTTGAATGATGCATTCAACGTGTTCGGATGCTTTGGCGGTGAGACTCCTAGAGACGTTGTAGGACCTGTTAGCGGCTTGCTTGGATGGCGACCTTTGCACTCTTTTGGAGTCTTTAGCTACATGTTCCCCATCAATGGTCCAGTGGACATCTGCTTCTGGATAACCCCCAGAAGCACTGCAGGTGATGGTCCTACTGTTCTTGGAAGATCCCTCTCTTGTGTGTAGGACTGGTTGATTGTACGGGGCAGAAACCTGGAGATTAAGAAGACTTTCCCTGGGGCATCGTGTGCTGCCAAATGAGACCAAGTATTGGAAACAGGCTTGGTCGTCTAGACAGACATCTGACTATTCCAGAGAGAAGGTGCCATCCTCAAAGGACAATTTGGTTCGGTTTTGGAATCTGGGGTCGTGCAACCCCGGCTCCTCTTTTCTCTTTATGTTCAGAAAATTAACTAGCAGAGATCTGCCAGTACTCATAGGGATCTGCCAGTAGACACGGTAATACTGCACAAGGTCTGGTTTAACGCTCTGGTTGGTACATGGCAAGGTGACATTTCTACCCAGGACAGCCACGACTGGTGTAGACCTATGTTCTGTATCATTGCACCACATGGCGGAGCGGTCACCTGTTCTCAGGACACCCCCTTGACTGCATTTTTCTTTCGTTATTTGGCCTTTCTGTACTGTTCCCATATTGTTGTTGGCTGTTTTCATATTGTTTTGCCTCATTGTTGTTCTGTGCCATTTCCCTCTCTGCCCCCTGTGCCCCCGCCCCGCTGCCGTGCGTGCGGCCACGCCCCCTTTTCCTTCTATACCCTCCCCGCTCCCGGCTGCTCCTCCCTCCCTCCCACTTCGCCATAAATGGCGACCGCGTGTATGCGTAGCGTTGCCACGCAGCGGGCGCGCCGATTGTGCACCAAAGGCGGGCCAAAGGTAAGCCGGTCTGCGCCCGTCCGCGCCTGGACCGCGTCCAGCGCCAGGACCCCTGGCCCCCGCAGACACCAGCCCACCCGCCGGACCTACGACGCCACCGAACTCAACACACTCAACACCGGCCGGACCCCTTGATGCTACCGAGCCACCCCGAGGCGCACCCACGGACCCTTCAGCTGCCACTCCTGCAAGCTCTCCTGCATCCACACCTGCACCGCCCCGCACCCACCAAGCCGAGAACCAGCAGCAACCACCTGAAGTGCATCCTGCTCAACACCCACTCCGTCCACAGACACGCCGTCGAGCTCTGGAACCTCCTCGACACAACATCACCAGACGTCGCCTTCCTCACGGAAACCTGGATGAACGCCTCCTCAGCGCCCGACATCGCCATCGCCATCCCAGACGGTTACAAGATCATCCGGAGGGACCGCGGCAACCAGACCGGAGGAGGCATCGCCATCATCCACAGGAACACCATCCGCATCAAGAGAAACTCCAACAACACCCTCACAACCGCCGAACACCTGCACTTCCAGATCCACACCGACCCCAGGACCACACTCTGAGGCACCCTCATCTACAGACACCCGGGACCACGCACACAATTCAGTGAAGACATCGCCGACTTCATCAGCCCGCACGCCCTCCCCTCCGCTGACTACATCCTCCTCGGGGACCTCAACTTCCACTTGGAGAACAACAACGACCGCAACACCGCCACCCTGCTGGACAACCTTGCCACCCTCGGTCTCAAGCAGCTGGTGACCACCCCTACCCACTACGCCGGACACACACTCGACCCCGTCTTCTCCTCCAGCAAGGACATCACCTTCGGCCACGCCACCGGACTCCACTGGACGGACCACAGCTGCGTCCACTTCAGCTACAGATCACAGCCGACCAGCTCGCCGCTTCCTTGAGCCAGGACCCCCCCGCCAGCTCAGCGAACCCCAGCCAGGCCGCCAACAACCTCACGAAGTGGATCAGCAACTGCGCAGACGACCTCGCCCCGCTGAGGACCCCGCCCAGCAGACCCGGCAGCAAGAAAGCTCCATGGCTCACCGACGAACTCAAGAGCTCCAAGAGGAACTGCCGAACCCTCGAAAGAGCCTGGCGCAGAGACCCAACACCAGACAACATGGCCACCCTCAAGCTCGCCACTCGAAAACACCACCAACTGATCCACACCACCAAGAAAACCGCATTCAAGGAACGACTGGACAACAACGCCCACAACAGCAAGCAACTCTTCAACATCGTCAAAGAGCTCTCCAACCCCAGCACCGGAAACAACGACATCACCCCATCACAAGACCTCTGCAACTCCCTCGCCTCCTACTTCCACAACAAGATCGCGGACATACACAACAGCTTCAGCACACAGCCAGCGCACCCCACGACAGCACCTGCACCCCCCACCACCACCCTCCGTGCCTGGACCCCGATCAACACCGAGGAAACCCTACGCACGATGAACTCCATCCACTCCGGATCTCCAACCGACCCCTGCCCTCACCACGTCTTCAACAAGGCCGACTCAGTCATCGCGCCCCACCTGCGGGACATCATCAACACCTCCTTCGACACCGCGACCTTCCCGGAGAGCTGGAAGCATGCCGAACTCAGCGCTCTACTGAAGAAACCATCAGCGGACCCCACCGAACTCAAAAACTACCGCCCAATCTCGCTCCTCCCGTTTCCGGCCAAAGTCGTCGAGAAGACAGTCAACAAGCAGCTGGCCGCCTTCCTCGAGACAAATGGATCCCTCGACTACTCGCAGTCCGGCTTCCGGGCCAACCACAGCACCGAGACCGCCCTCATCGCAGCCACTGACGATATCCGAGCCCTGCTCGACAACGGGGAAACAGCGGCCCTCATCCTCCTGGACCTCTCCGCGGCTTTCGACACTGTCTGCCACCGCACCCTAGAGCAGCGGGATGTACCATGTTACAACGCATACCGTTACAACTACCTACCATTACAACGCGACCATTACAACGCATACCATTACAACGCATAGCGCTTTGGGGTGCTGGATAGTGGTAAGTATAATTTACTATTCTAACTCCAGTCCCCGTGGACCCTAGGGAAGGTGTTGGATAGTAAATTATACTTATTCCCTATCCTATAGCGCCCCCCAGCGCAATGCGTTGTAATGGTATGCGTTGTAAAAGTCGCGTTGTAATGGTAGTGCGGAGTAACGAATGCGTTGTAACAGGTGCATACCAGAGCAGCGCCTCAGCAACGTCGGAATCCAAGAGAAGGCACTAGAATGGATCATCTCCTTCCTCGCCGGAAGGACACAAAGAGTCTGCCTCCCCCCGTTCAGATCAGAAGCCACCGAAGTCATCTGCGGCGTTCCTCAAGGCTCCTCGCTCAGCCCCACCCTCTTCAATGTCTACATGAGCCCCCTTGCGGCCATCGCACGCCAACACAACCTCAACATCCTCTCTTACGCCGACGACACCCAGCTGATCCTCTCCCTCACCAACGACCCCGCCACCGCCAGAGCCAACCTACACGAGGGGATGAAAGAGGTAGCCGAATGGATGAAGAACAGCCGCCTGAAACTGAACTCAGACAAGACGGAAGTCCTCATCCTAGGATCTTCGCCCTCCGCCTGGGACGATTCCTGGTGGCCCCCTGCCCTGGGCAGCGCACCCAAACCAACAGACCACGCACGCAACCTGGGCTTCATCCAGGACTCCTCCCTCTCCATGACCAGACAAGTCAACGCCGTCTCCTCGTCATGCTTCAACATCCTGTGCATGCTACGTAAGATCTTCCGGTGGATCCCCACCGAGACCAGGAAGACGGTCACCCAGGCCCTCGTCACCAGCCGACTGGACTACGGCAACTCCCTCTACGCCGGAACCACTGTCAAACTCCAGAAGAGACTCCAGCGAATCCAGAACGCCTCAGCAAGACTCATCCTGGACATTCCCCGACACGGCCACATCTCCGGACACCTGAGAGACCTGCACTGGCTCCCGGTCAACAAGAGAATCACGTTCCGACTCCTCACCCACGCACACAAAGCCCTACACAACCAAGGCCCAAGATACCTCAACAACTACCTCAACTTCTACACTCCCACACGCCAGCTTCGATCAACCAACCACGCCCTCGCCGCTGTCCCCCGCATCCGAAGAGCCACCACAGGAGGAAGGTCCTTCTCCTACCTCGCCGCCAAGACGTGGAACTCCCTCCCGACCCACCTCCGCCTGACCCAAGACCACCTCGCCTTCAGGAAGCAGCTCAAGACCTGGCTGTTCGAGCAGTAGCGGACCCCCCCTCCCCAAGCGCCTGAGACCCTCCGGGTGAGTAGCGCGCTATATAAATGCTGTGATTGATTGATTGAAATAAAGCCCAGAACAGCCACATCCTGGCCACTGTTACTGTTTCCAGAAGGATGCAGAAGGAGTGAGAGACTGCGACCCTCATGAATAGTGAAATTATTGGTATTTCTTATTTTGACCCTATTAATCAGATCAGGGTTGCATTTTCTAAGATTATTCATGGTTTCAGACAAATGTAAAATTCTCCAAAGAAAGAATAGCCTACTAATATTTATATGATTTGGTCAGATTTATTGAATGTTTTTAATAAATGTTAGAACAATAGAATGTTTGGAGCTCCACTGAAGCTCCACTGAAGACAATACAGTGGCTCAGGGCTAGTAATTGCTGGTATAAGCCTTGTGCTCCAACATTACAAATGTTTGCCTGGTTCTCACTTTTTAATTTAGAACATTATACCGTCAGTGGGTGACTGTAATAACTTTATAGTCCTTTGCCTCGAAAATATATCTCCAAGAAGAGTTATTTGGAATTTGATAAACCTTGAATAAGGTGGTCGTAGCCCACAGAGGATTAGAGTGTGTTAAATAGAATTCTGCATTTACCTGCCATTGTAAGCAGGTACAGGAGTACCGTGGAGTACGGTGGATGTTATAGAGATACATAAATAGATAGTTTCTATTGAGGGGAAAGTAGAAAATATCTTATTTTATTTTTTTAGTATTTTTTATTGTTATTTTTTCATTGCATCAAGCTTTTTGGCATGGTAAAATACTACACATAAAAGCCATGTAGCATAAGTCCCTTTAGCTGTATTATTAAGATCATATGCATGCTCCTCGCTAATGTTTTTTATTATCCCTTTCCATTTGATATATTTTAAATCTGGCAATAGTTTTTTAGATATATAACTAGAACCATGCCAGGCGCCTTGCGTATGTGACTGTGAGTAAGTTGACTGTTATCAATTATCAATCTTAATTGCATAACATAATGAGCTAAAGAAGAAATGCACAAAGGATTAAAACTGGCTATTGATGAATGATATAGGATATTACAGCCGAGATCCTATAGAAGGCACTTCTTGCCAGACACATTGAATTTGCTGTGGTTTACGTTTGTAGTCTCCAGGCTTATTATGGATGTTTAGGAGTAGCCCAGGTGTACTCCTGGATTACTCCTACATTGCTGCTGAATTTCATGAGTAAGCCAGGAGTAGTCCTTGATTATTTCAGCTTTACACACGTTCTCCTGACCCTTGTAATGTGGCTCAAAGGCTAGCAAGGTTAATCCCACCTTCTCCCTCTTAAGGTAGCCCCACTTCCTGTAGCACTCTACAGCAGAGTAGGAAATACATGTTTTGAAATGGGATAGAGGGAGTGGGGATTAGAAAGAGAGATCGTTTTATATTTGTTTCCAGTATGGTGGCTGTCAGAAGACACAGAATGGATTTTCTGGACTACACAATGGCACAGCGATGCAGAGTCACAATGCGACTCGCTGAAAAAACAGTGAGTATAGAGTAAGTAAGGGAGGAGTTCGATATTAGGTAAATATGATGTCAAGACTGTGATGTAGTTTACCCAGTGTGAGTGGAGACATGGCTGTAAATAGTCACTAGGCAAAACCAAAAAGCTGTTTCATGGTCACCACCATCTAATAACAGTGGAAATTGGGACCAGATCTAAAAACTGTAGCTGAATCGAATACCAAAGTCAGACAGAAAAAGAATCAGTACAAGGTATAGGGAGGAGGGAAACTGAGTGAACCAATAAAGGAGAAAAACAACAAAGTAAGATAGCAAAATTAGGGGTGTAAACTAGAGTGTCAAGCGAGACAACCGATGTTGTCAGACAGGGTCTTCTTCACCCACTAATGTTTTATACATCGCTTCCCTCTCTGTTCTGGAGGTTAAGTACCTGTCCTCAGGTGTCTGGGGCAGTGTGTTTGAGACCGGATCTGTAAGCTAATGTCCTTCAAGACTGTAGTCTCCACTACCCCTTCGTCCATCTTCCTCATGTGGTACATTTCCTGACTCTCAAATGCGGTGTCTCATTTCAAAATATGACACATAGAAGGTACAAATAAGTCAGGAGTAGTACCCAAATACATATCACTACTCATAGCAACACCTTGGGAATCAGGCACACAGTTACCAACTAAGGGCTTGATTACCAGTCTGGCGGTCTCTGGACTGCCAGACTCGTGGGGCGCAGCGGTGGCGGTCCCTCGACTGCCCTGTTCCAATTAGGGCCGTCGGACCACCATTGCCCTGCCACAGCCATCAGGTAACCGCCATTCCCTGGCAGTGGTGCGCCGGTTTAGTGGCAGTATTATGCTTGGCGGGATCGCCATGGTCTTGCCAAGCATATTACATGTTTCCTTTCCGCTAAGGTGTCATGGCTGTTCCACCATAACCTCGGCAGAGAGGAAACAAAAGGGTCCTGAGAGGGGCCCCTGGTGCCTTGCGCTATGTGGATGAACACAGGAGGGCACAACATATGCCCCCATGTGCATGCACACTAGCTCTTGCACAGCATAGACTTTACAGTCCATGTCGTGCAGGGGCTGTGTTTGGCGCCCCCCGCCCCCCCCCACCCCCCATTTTCTGAGGCACCGCCATGGGAATGCCAAAAAGCAGCCCACCATAACGATGAAAGCTCCTAATCTCACCACCAAACTCGGAATGAGGCCCTCAATGAAGTGCAAAAAACAGAACGGGATTGTGGAAAGTTACCTAAAAAGCAAGAATCTGCAAGTGATCCGGCAGCAACCATTAGGATATGAGGCCTGTTGGAGGGATCGAGTGACTGGCAGCAACATTAATAATGCCCCTGATCCGGCCCTAACTAGAACAGGTACCTTTAGCCATTCAAAGCAGCACTCTAGCCATACTTAATATTGTCATAACAAATTATCTCTTCTGCTGTGATGTAATGAAACCAAAGCAAACACAAGGACATGATGCACAGAGTGCTGAAGCTTTTCAGACACTCACCCCAGTCACAGATCTGGGTTGAATCCATCTTCATTCATCACTGAATCCATCAACATGGACACCCCAGTTTGGACCTAGCCATATGAAAATCCGTCTTGACCCTGTGTCTCATGGGATCAGTCCAGCCCGAACTGCCAGGCCAATTCCTCCCTGGACCGGAACAGGCATCCTGGGACAAGTTTCGGGGTAACACCCCTCATCAGCGAGGCTAACTTGAATCCAGTGGCAAAGTGAGCACGGGATCCACATCTGGACATACCATGCCGACCTAGGGTGAACAAAGCAAACATAAGGAGATGGTGGATGGATGGCTGAAACTTTTCAGACACTCACCCCTAAGTCACAGAACTGGGTTGAATCCTCAATTAAACCAAAGACAAATGCAAAGCTTTGCATACACCAGAAGCTTCCAGCCCTTGTTAGGCAAGGCCTTGGCCTATTTGTAGTATACATACTTATAGGGACATTCAGTGAGACCTCTTCATCAGTTGATCCAGTCAGTAGTCATTCACATTCTAAATCCACCCACCACAGCATAGGTCAATGGGTCAGCCCAGTTCTGCCTTCGGTTCTTTGTCTGTTATTAGCAGCATTCTGCACAAGTACAATGGCGTCACTCACAGAGAACAAAATCCCTCTAAGTGCTTTTCTAAAATAAAAAAGTTTTTTTTATTATTTATAAATTTCCCAAGGTCAAGCACCTCCTCAGACGTTTACACTGGGCCCTTGCTGTTACCTGTAGTGCGCTGCATCCCACTTGTGCACTGCTTACAGCCACCATGTCTGCAAATGGTCTTCAAATGATTCCAAGATGCCCACTATTGTGTGTGCATGCATGCCCATGCATGTATACACAAGGGCATCCATCGTTGAATGGTCTTTAAACCCATTCCAGAATGACAAGGACCGCCATCTTTAAATACTTTTCTTTCAATGTGTTTGTAAAACTTTACAACATTCAAAGACATATTTCTGTGGATATGCATGCATAGCCAGCCACCTTTCAATATCTTTCCAAAACTTGATTCCAAAACATTTGATGGAAGCCCTGTGTGCATCCACTCATGTGTGCTAGCACAGGTGCCCTTGTAAGAAAAAGAATTGCACCAAACCCATTTAAAAAAAGAAGCAAAGAAGATAGGCTGGCAGCCAACACTTTGCTTATGTTTGTTCTGAATTTCTTTCTGGCTACAGGCATATGCACTGCAACCTACTGCCTTCCTGGACCACAGCATCCCCCTTCTCCATAAATGTAAAAATACACGGCTGCTTTGCTCACTTGTCCCCCCCCCCCTCAAACGCCCTTGTGCTTCAATGTAATAGAAATTGTAGTATAATCCTGTCAGCATGAAATCCCATGCTAGTTCCCAGGCTCATACCTTGGGAATCTAACCCTTCATTATGAAATAGTATATCTGTGATCCTAGAATTGAAAATATCTTATATTACTTCAGAATCTTTCACAGTTGTAGGACCCATGTGCGTCATATTCTCATTCAAGACACCTGGTTTGCATCTGGTTTGGAACCTAGTCACAAGAGATGGGTTGTTGTGTTGTTTCTAATGATTGTGAACAATTCCTTGGTTAAAGACGAAAACGCTCACCCACTGTTAGGTGGCCTGCTTCCTCATGAGGGTACTCCTCACACCACTCACCGAGGGTTGTGGTGTGGGCTACAAATTCCAAGACGTGGAGTGAGCTCTTTATAAGGTGGCCGGGAGTGAAGACCCAACATGAGGTACCGGTGCGGGTGAGTTATACAGAGTGCATGTGTCAAGATAGATTGTGAGTTGGGTAGACGTTTTCTGTCCTCCCTTAGTTTTATTCTCTCTCTTGGGGAAATACAGTCAAGTGTTGTGTTAGTCCACCAAGAGGTAATTTTATTTAATCTATATTCGCACCTGCACTCTGCATAATTTACCCTCACCTAGGACCTCTACTCCAGACCACTCCATAAAGTGCTCTTTGCTGGTTTCCCATTTCAAAATCTCAAAAGGCGTTCAGGTTTGGATCAGGCACTCCACAAATTCCCATTTGTCAACTTCTGTAATCAATTGTTCTAGCTTAGGCAGTTGCAGCCCTTCCCTTTTGTAGTATGCAATTGGTATTAGACCTGTACTGCCCAAACAGGCATTGCAGCAAGTATAATGTGGAGTTCTAATGGTTCAGAATGTAGTTGGGCCTATTCCTGGGCCTTAGTACACCACCAGTAAAGCAGCAACAACAATGTAAAATTAAATTCAACAGCACAGAAAAAAGGAAACAATGGGAAATCTATACTACTATTATAAAGTAAGAACTGGGAACCTTTGAGGCGGGTAAACTCGGGAACCACAGCGCCAATCCAAACACCCAATACATCATTGGAATTGGCAGGGTCTGCAGCGTGATATAGGCTATATAACCCCCAAAAATATATGTTCTTTAAAAAATATACCTTACTAAAAAAATAGTCCCTTGGAAGTAGCGCTGGCCGTGTGCACGAACCTGCTGACATCATCAGGAGCGCGAGGAGTACAGCCATGGGGAGGAAAAGTAAAGACGGCGTTCGGCGGGAGGAGCACGGAGGAGAGGTAAGGGTGTCAGTATTGCAGGGGGCCCTGAAGCAGCCTTTACGTCGGGGCGGCCGGGGCCCAGAAGCAGCCTTTTGCTCCCAGACAACGTCGGGACGGCCTACAAATAAATGAATAAACAGGCAAAAAGAAGGGCCCTCGACAACTCAGAAAAATAAATAAAACAGGCCTGTGGTTACTCGAAATCGGTAAAAGTGTGCAGGAATAGAGGGACTGAGGCCCGGATTAACCCTCCTCCCCCCGGAGCTACGGAGACTCAAAGCAAGATGCAGACTTCAAAAGAATGGACAATATAATGAGTCGTATGCATCTAAACGAGTGAAAACTCCCGTTATCTTTTCATCATTGACTCGTGAGAAACAAATAACCGATCAGTGTCAGTGCAACAGGAAATCCACCAGCCTTAAGAGATGAACCACAAATGCGTTTTGAGAGCGATCGCAAGCAATAAACTGCCCTGGTTATAGAGGAGATCTGAGAAGGTAGCAAGGAACTCAACCTTCATGTTGCATCAAAAATAAATTGGCTTGCAGAAAAGCCCTCCTTGGCATATTAAAGCAAATCAAAACAAATTGAAAATCTTCCGTTTTGTAGGCAAACAGCATAACAATACACATGTTTGGATCTGTGTGGATAAGTATAGTACCCTCGGCAATGAAGAGAAAAACGCAAAGAACAGTACTAATACTATATAGTCAAAGTCCTACATGGTGTTTTTCCATGCCTCTGTCAAGTTCTATCCAACCATACATGATTATGTAAGTTGCTGTACTGTGTGTTCTGTATGAAAGGGCCTTTGCATTTCAGTTGCCTTTGCTGCCTCTGAAGCCCCCTTCACTTGCAGGGCATCTCCCTATCACATCACTTGTGATTGGTAGTCATAACTAAATGCAGTAACTGACAACAGGGCATAGCATTGTGCCATTGTACCCAGAGAGAACATCTCTGACAACATCCTGTTAAATTGTTCACTTTTCACGGCTTGTGTCAATGTGTTTGATCCCATAACAGGTAAGCACTGCAGCGCTTACAGATGGACATGATACTTCGCCCCCGATACTGTGCTGTCTGAACGAGGCTTTTAGTGGAGATGGCTTGGACAGTGTTGCTGCACTGCCTATACCTCCCTCCTGTCTATCGAGTGATGGGGCTGGCTTAAGGGGGGGGGTGGGGTGTCTTAAAATGTAGCACCACAGGAAACTGAGAGTTTCTGTTTAGACATTTTATATACAGAGCTGTCTGCAGGAAAAGAAGCCATCTTTCAAACTTGCAGTGGAATCCGAACAATTCATCTATGACGGAAATTAATAATTTGCTACATCATGTGATCCCAAACGCTTAACCTACATTTTAAAATGAGTATGAGGAAATCTTATACCGGCTTCTGCCATAGATCAACCCATACGGGAGGAAAACGTGCGCACAATTTAATATTCACTCGCTATTATCAGGGCTAAATTTCAGAACAGCGAGGCCTGTCAACATAAGCAGCTGTGCGAGTCACTCTCATGAACGGGCCAACTTACAAACAGCTAAAGCATGCTTGGTAATTCATACAATCTAAGAAGTAGAGGCGCGGTTAAGGGACACATGACAACGCAAAACGTAACCACCTCGTTTGCGTGGTAAACAAAGCATTTACAATGCAATTCGTCATTAAAAATGGCAATGCCTTTTATAAAAAAAGTATATTCATTTAGAATTCAATTAATCCATACTAATATAATAAAGAGAGAGCCCAAACCTTTGAGGCGGGTAATCTCAGGAACCACAGCACCCATCACAACACCCAATACAGCGTTGGAAATAGCAGTTGCAGCAGAAGGACATAGGCTATGCAGACGCCCACCATATACATTTAAAAGGTAAAAGAACCATCCCAGCAAAGTAGTCCCTTGTGGGCGTGTCTGTGTTGTGCTGTGGGCGTGTGCTGGGGGCGTGAAAAACGCTGGGGGGTGTGGTACGTTCCGCCCTTCATGCCATGTCTCATATTGTGTGCTAATCCCACCCTGCTCCCTTTAAATACCTTTACACCCCATAATCATAACCCACCCGTACTCCTTAAAATACCCTAACACCCTTAAACACTAACCCATCTTAACCCTATAAATATACCCTGTACCCCAAAACCCAAACCCATCCCTGAACCCTAAAAATACCCCTCTACCCCAAAACCTAGCCCTGAACCCTTAAAATACCCCTGTACCCCAAAACCCAAACCTACCCCTGAACCCTAAAAATACCCCTATACCCCAAAACCCAAACCTAGCTCTGAACCCTAAAAATACCCCTGTACCCCAAAACCCATACCTATCCCTAAAACTACCCCTGTACCCCATAACCCAAAACTATATCTGAACCCTTAAAACACCCAAACACCCCAAAACATATACCTCAGTACCCCAAAACATATACCCCTATACCCATACTTACCTTATCCAAACATTTAAAAAAAACATGCTTTTACCATTCATGCATTTACAACGAATTACGTTGTAAATGTATGCGTGGTAAAAGCATATAAAATGTAATGCATGCGTTATAATGCCATTGCGGAGTCATGGTACTTTCATAATGAAAGTATGCGGAGTGATGGTATGCGGAAAGAAAGTTGCTGAATAATGGGTGTTTACCCTCCCCCGGTAAGTACATTGGTGGCACGGCGGCCCACATCTCCAGCAACATACTCATATTTTTTCACCACCCATTTGAAAAATGCACAGGTCTCTCTCATTGATGGCCAGCACCGCCATACACTTTTAGACACACCTCCCGCCACAAGATCCAGAATTGCGAACTTTAGAGCTGGGGAGCTACGTTCGAATCTCGGCATCAGCTCAACATCCTGTGATTCCAGGCAAATCGCTTTGTCTCCCCCGTGCCTACCACAAATGAATGTGTTCTTCTGTAATGTAAATTGTGGTCATGCCATGTTGTTGAGTTTGCGCTATATAATATTGCAAGGAAAAAAAAGTAGGGAAACTCGAGTTCACACACTACTGAACACGCACTCTTAAGTGCATCAGCAGTGCACTGTGAATTGGAGCGTTTCACAGGCCTGTCACAGATAAGAAATGCTATCAAAACGAAATCCTACAAAACAATATACTACTGGCCGACAGCAATTCATACCCGGACAACATCGGGACGGGCTGTTAGTGTTAAAATAAAATTAAAGTATGCCCAAACAAAAACGGTATTCGGCCAACATATCCAGTCATAAATATCGAGTGATACTAATATCGAGTTTTTAGTATTGTGTCACAGAAATATCGGGATGCAGGAATATCGTCAAAAATATAGATTTTTAAGGTAAGTGATATTGTTTTCAAGAATATCGTTGTTGTTAATACTGTTTACAAAAATATCATTGTGAAGAAGATTGTTTTTTAATTATCCTTATGTTTTATGAATAATATTATAATGGTATATGTTATATATTGTTTGTATAATTGTTAATATTTTTTATATATTTTGTAATTTTAAGTTATTTATAATTTTACTTTCATTTTTTATAGTGATTTATAGTGTTAAAGGTTGGGAAGTAAATGAAGTATAATTAATAATATTTTCATTAATATTACTTATTTGATTGATAATTATGTAATTTGTGTCTTTATCAATTTTTTAAGTTATGTTTTAGGTACGGGGTGTTTAGTTTGTAGGTGTATAGGGTGGATAGGTAAGTAATAATTAATTATTGAATTGGTAATTCATTTTGTAAATTGTGTATTTTTTATTAAGTTGTAGGTGCGGGTTGTTGGGTTTGTAGGGGTATAAGGTGGCTACTTAAGTAATAAATGCCAATGGCCGACGGCAGCAAGGAAAGGGTTAAAATATGGTATGTGGTTGAAGTGAAGTACTTTCCCTACTGTTGCTCAGACTGGAGTGGGAATGGCAAATTTTATCCCTCTTCAATCTAACGCTGACCCTTCTGTTGCACCAACTAGAGTGTGAATAGTACATTTTACCCCTCCTGAGTCTAACGCTTACCTTACTGTTGCCCCGACTGGAGTGGGAATAGTAAGTTTTACCCCTCCGCAGTCCATTGCATGCCCTACTTTTGACAAGCTAGAGTGAGAATAGTAATTTTTACCTTTCTTGTGTCCAATGCTTTCCCTACTGTTGCATCGCCCAGACTGGGAACAGTGGGGCAGATTTACAACCCCTTGCGCTGTCAGTACGTCACTTTTTGTGACGGACTGGCAGCGCATTTCTCTGCCCCATATTTACACGGACAGGAAAAGGCACCCTACGTGTCTTTTCCTGTCCTTTTAAATAAGGCCCCTTTACACGCAGCAATATGCGTGAAAGGGGCGTTCCATGGGTGTTGCTGTGGGTGTTCCCACTGAACACCCATGGAACCAGACACATTTCCAGATTTACGAGGAATCTTAAATCTGGAAATGCGTCAGAATGCTAAGCCACAATAAGGGTGGCATAGCCAGGCGAAACGAGGAGAAATGTTTTCATTTCTCCTCGGTTTTTCCTCTTTCAATGCCTGTGCTGCATTCTACAGCATGCATTGTAAGAGGTAAATGTCTGTAGTGATTGTTTTTGTGCAGTAAGGTGCCCCTTCCTGCACAAAAACAGTCTCCCCAAGGCTCAGGCATCCGTGCACCATGGTGCAAGGGTGCCTGTGCCAGCGCATTCCTGTGTTCTAAAAGTACCGCAGCGTGGCGCAGCCAAAGGGCTTGCGGTGACGCGCTGCAGCACTTTCTTGTAGATCTGCCCCAGTATATTTAGTATTTCTGAAATGTAATATTTTTTTAGTATTGTTTAATTATGTATTATTGTTTAAGTATTTTAATGTTATATTAAGAAATGCATCACAGGATGTTGAGCTGATGCCGAGATTCGAACGTAGCTCCCCAGCTCTAAAGTTCGCAATTCTAGAACTTGTGGCAGGAGGTGTGTCTAAAAGTGTATGTCGGTGCCTGCCATCAATGAGAGAGACCTGTACATTTTTCAAATGGGTGGTGAAAAAATTTGAGTATGTTGCTGGAGATGTGGGCCGCCGTGCCACCAATGTACTTACCGGGGGAGGGTAAACACCCATTATTCCGCAACTTTCTTTCCGCATACCATCACTGTGCATACTTTCATTACGAAAGTACCATGACTCCGCAATGCAATTATAACGCATGGCATTACATTTGATATGCTTTTACCACGCATACGTTTACAACGAAATTCGTTGTAAATGCATGAATGGTAAAAGCATGTTTTTTTTTAATGTTTGGATAAGGTAAGTATGGGTATAGGGGTATATGTTTTGGGGTACTAAGGTACATGTTTTAGGGTGTTTGGGTATTTTAAGGGTTCAGGTATAGGTTTGGGTTATGGGGTACAGGGGTAGTTTTAGGGTTTAGGGATAGGTATGGGTTTTGGGGTACATGGGTATTTTTAGGGTTCAGGGCTAGGTTTGGTTTTTGGGGTATAGGGGTATTTTTAGGGTTCAGGGGTAGGTTTGGGTTTTGGGGTACAGGAGTATTTTAAGGGTTCAGGGCTAGGTTTAGGTTTTGGGGTACAGGGGTATTTTAAGGTTCAGGGGTAGGTTTGGGTTTTGGGGTACAGGGGTATTTTAGGGTTCAGGGGTAGGTTTGGGTTTTGGGGTACAGGGGTATTTTAGGGTTCAGGGGTAGGTTTGGGGTTTGGGGTACAGGGTTATTTTTAGGGTTCAGGGCTAGGTTTGGGTTTTGGGGTACAGGGGTATTTTTAGGGTTCAGGGGTAGGTTTGGGTTTTGGGGTACAGGGGTATTTTAAGAGTTCAGGGCTAGGTTTGGGTTTTGGGGTACAGTAGTATTTTTAGGGTTCAGGGCTAGGTTTGAGTTTTGGCGTACAGGGGTATTTTTAGGGTTCAGGGGTAGGTTTGGGTTTTGGGGTACAGGGATATTTATAGGATTCAGGGCTAGGTTTGGGTTTTGGGGTACAGGGGTATTTTTAGGGTTTAGTGATAGGTTTGGGTTTTGGGGTACAGGGTATATTTATTGGGTTAAGATTGGTTATTGTTTAAGGATGTTGGGGTATTTTAAGGAGTAAGGGTGGGTTATGATTATGGGCTGCAGGGGTATTTAAAGGGAGCAGGGTTGAATTAGCACACAATATGAGACATGGCATCAAGGGCGGAACGTGCCACATGCCCCCAGCGTTTGTCAAGCCCAGCACACGCCCACAGCACAACGCAGACACGCCCACAAGGGACTACTTTGCTGGCACGGTTCTTTTACCTTTTAAATGTATATGGTGGGCGTCTGCATAGCCTATGTCCTTCTGCTGCAACTGCTATTTCCAACGCTGTATTGGGTGTTGTGATTGGTGCTGTGGTTCCTGAGATTACCCGCCTCAAAGGTTTGGGCTCTCTCTTTATTATATTAGTATAGATTTTAACAACTTTTTTGCATTTATGAATTCGAGTAACATTATTTTTAATAAAATAGTATTATACTACAGATCAATTTAAATAATGAAGTTAAACTTACGATGTGATTCGGTCGGAGGTTTTCTGAGTCACATCGTAATCAGGCCCATGGTAGTAAACTTACATATGTGAAGTTTTCCACTTAGAAAAGATAGGAGTAGTAAAGATTTATACTCATATGTTTTTGAATAGCATTTTTAAGTACTTAAATAGTACAATTGTAGTACAAGTAAATGAACTACAAAATGCAGTTTGTGAATAGGCCGCTAAATTTGAACAAGCCTCATCTGACAGGGAACAAGATAACCTTTGACCGTGGAGATTTGTATAAATGCTGGTTATGTTTTCAGTCTTTGAAGGAGTCTGCTGACTAATGTTTTTCATTGGTCAAGACACTACCGCAGCACATCTTAAATACATTTGTTTTTTGGTATTATCATGAGTAAAGTGTTTTTATTTTTTACACAAAAGTTTGTATCATGACTCGCATGGGCAAACACTGGCAGTTTTAACACTGAAGAGCAGATGATTCTCCTTTAAACAAGAAAGTGAGCACATTCTAAAATGATACGGATCTTATTAAATCCCTGGTTGCTTATTTCTGAGGGGACTTAGCTGCTTCTTCAGGCCCACTCTGCACTCAAGTCCTATGACTGAAGGGTACTTCAGAATACTCATGGGAAAGAGAGTAAAGGCATGTAAGTGTAAGCTTTCTACATATAAAATGAAGGTGTTGAGATTCAATGTTTATGTTTAAAGTGCTAGGTTTAAAGTGCTATGTTTAAAGCACCATGTGTAAAGTGGCAGGTTCAACGCACTAGGTACAAAACGCTAGGTTGTGATTTCTAGGGGCCTAAGGAAAAGTACTTCAGGCCTGACTTAAGGTACAAAGTTTGAGAGTATAGATGATGCAAATGGAGAGCATATGATACAAGGTTTTAGATATGAATACTAAGCTCTAATGTGGGCGCATAAAGCATAAATTGGCATAGATTGAGGATATAACCATTGACCAGGTCTGAGTTCAGCTGTCCCAAGGTTCTCGCAAAGTTGAGCTTCTTAAAAGTAAATGTAAATTGATACTTGTATTTAGCGCACTACTCACCCACAAGGGTCTCAAGGCGCTTGTACGAATACCACTGTGGAACCCATCCTGGCTTTCCCTGTGAGGCGTCCACTCCTGGGCACCCCCAAGGTGGAGGCCAGGCCTCCCTAGCGTTGTGGGGGCCGCTGTGGAGATTAAGCAAGCTATTGCCCAGAGTTGTAGAGTGGGACTCCATGATTGGTATAGGCACCGAGGCAAGAATTATCAGGTCTGTGGAATTTTGAGCCCAAGACCCGCCGAGGCGGGGATTTGAACCCTCGTCCCGGGCTAGATCTCTGCATCAGTGTCTTCCGCTCTAACCATTGAGCCACACTTCTCCACTGTGAGAGGACTCAGTGAAATTGTGACTTAACTGAGAATATTTGTATCTATCCCCTGTGTTCTGGTATTGGTTTTTCGTTCTTCTTTCTCTCCCCACAGTGAACCATGTCTGTGCTTTGAGTCCAGACTGATACCCAGGCCCAGATGTACTAATATATTCAGTCGGGGTTGCATCACCTTTTGGGAGCAGCCTGATGCAAAAAAGCCAGGGAAAACAGCCAGAACTACTCAGGCTACCCATCCTACACCATGGAGCACATTTGTAAACATACAAGTGGAATTCATGATACACATATAAATATGTGCTTGTCATTATTTGTATTTTTTTCTGTTTGGATAGAAGTCTACGTCTGTATTAAAGGCATCTTTACGACGGTAACAAAACTTCTACCAAAAGACTTTGAGGCTCATTTACACATTTTTGACAAACTACAGCGCAGCAGGTCCTCCTCCTGCTCTCGAGGAACTGCACAAGAAACCTTTCTTGACTTGTTGACAGGATTACCTGTTTGTGCTGGACCTCTTACTCCTTGTGAGGGGAAATAGCCCCCCCATCCCCTCATTTTGAGTACAGCCTCCTCCTGCGCTGCCATGTGTCATATGAAAGGGACAGGAATGCACAGTGTCTACAAGGTATGGCGCATACCTGTCCTTCTCCCCTGTGCCTGATACAAACAGCAGACATGCATCAACGCAGACATCCTTGCATCATGCTGCACGGGTGCCTGCATTGCGGAATGATTGCTTTTGTGCAGGAACGGACACCTTGCTGCACAAAAAACTATCATTGATGGCATTTTCCTCTTTTTATGAGTGCTGAATCCCCTGGGGAGGTGTAGGATTCTGACAGATTACCAGGTGTACAATTCATCGTAAATCTCAGAATGCTTCAGATTCCATGGGTGTTGCGTGGGAACACCCACAGCAACACCCATGGAACGCCACTTTCAAGCAATGTTCTGCTTGAAAGGAGCACATATATACAATGCCATGAAATGCCACGTAAAATGGCTTTGCGTGGCCTTGTAAATATGCTGTGGCACATTGTGCCACCAGAGCATCAAAAAAGTGACGCTCTGGCGGTGCAAAAGTGCTGCTAGAGCCTTGTAAATTATTCCCTTTATCCCTTGGTTTGGCATTGTACTACTATTAAACAGTAATATTAGAACTAATTTCACTGGCGCCCTTGGTGCATCTAATCCTCTTCGGCCATAGACACCCCCGCACAGCGGATTTAGCGCTGCAGCGGGCGAGGTGTTTGTTGTCATCTTTGCCGCCATTTCCGCATTCAGCAGGATACGCCCACCTGCGTTGGCCACGCCCCCTTCCAACCCTCTCCTCCACCTGTATATAGTATGTGTCCCTACCGGAAGCGCAGCGGATGAGCGCAGTGGGCGCGACGATTGCTCGCCGAAGGCGCGCCTAACGCAAGCCCGTCTGCGCCCGTCCGCGCCTGGACCGGGCCTAGGGCCACCCCCCCTGTCAGTTTTGGTAATACTGACCCAGCCATAACCCATACATACGACTCCAACTTTCTGCATTCTTTAAATATCTCATCTCATCAATGTCAGCGTCTTGACTTGGCTAATCAGCCTTGCTTTCTTCCTCTTACTTGTCATAGTTGCTCCTATATCACCAATAACTACAGTCGCTCACCAATAAATACCATTAGCAGGAATAATATACTGCCTAAACCATGTGTAGCTGCACTAATAAATGTACGCTCCTTGCCCAAGCATAAATATGAGATCTCCAACTTCATTGAGGTTTGCAATCTCGATCTCCTTTTCATCACTGAAACGTGGGGTGATCTTTCTTGTGGACCTGACTTTGTTACTGCAACTCCCGAAGGATTCTCGAAAGTTAGACTGGACAGACCACACCCTAAAAAAGGAGGCGGACTAGCCATCATATACCGTAGCAATCTAACAGTACGAACAGAAACAATTCCCATCCCAAGTTGTGAAGCTATGTCTTTCACAATTTCTATTCCTAATGCCCTCCCTTTCAAAGGCATACTTATTTACCGTCCCCCTGGACCTGGAAGTCCTTTTCTCGCTAATCTACCCATTTTATTAGAACCTCTGGCAGGTGAAAACCAGTACACCATTCTGGGTGACTTTAATTTTCATCTCGAGATGCTGGACAATCCTGACACCGCAGCTCTCTTATCTGAATTAGATGCTATAGGACTCCCACAATTAGTCACTGGTCCCACGCATACTGCAGGCCACCTTCTGGATGGTCTTTTCTCTAGCGAGAGATCACTTATGATGAAGAATGTCCTTCCCTTCACCTGGACTGATCACTCTGCCATTCTTTTCGACTTTTTCTTAAAACCTACTCCTCCCCTAGCTAACACTCCCTCACCTACTAATCCATTTAGAGCGTGGAAAAGCATTGACATTCCCGCTTCTCAGTCATCACTATTAACTTCCTTGCCACCCATTGTGACTGATCCTGAATTAGGAGCTAACAATTATACTCACTAGATACAAAACACTGTCAATTTGACAGTTCCTCTAAAGAAACAATCCACCAACACAGCTTTTAAATCTTCACCCTGGTACAATGATGCTCTTAGACCAGAAAAACAAAAGTGCAGACGACAGGAACGCAGATGGAGACGTGACTACGACCCAGATCAAAAATCCCACTACAAAGTCATGATGTCCAATTACAAGCAACAAATTATCATGGAAAAAAGTAAATTCTATAGCAACCAAATCAATCTTGCACAGGACTCGACTAAACAACTCTTTCATGTAGTGACGCGTCTCTCTGGACAAACAGCGACCACTCCGATCACAGCCACTCAAGAGCTATGTAACTCCTTGGCGAATCACTTCCAAAAGAAAGTTACAGATATCTTTACCCAATTCAAGGCCCACTCAACCAGCATTGGACTTCCATCTTCCACTCCTAATGACTATAGGCCCTTTTCCTGGGCATGCTCTAACCCTCCTCACTCAGGCCCCTCTGGCTCCTTCCAGGAATTCATCCAGGTTCCTTCAGAACTAGTATCCCATCTCATATGTACCACGAACTCTGGATCGCCGGAAGATCCATGCCCCCCTTCCATTCTCAAAAACTTTTCAGACATTATAGGTCCAAAACTCACAGAAATTTTTAATGTCATGTTTTCGTCCACAACCTTTCCATCCATTTGGAAGAAAGCGACCATCAAACCTCTCATTAAGAAAAGTTCCTTAGATCCTTCGGTAGTCGCCAATTATCGCCCAATAGCCTGCCTCCCGCTTCCCGCCAAAATTGTGGAAAAGATCATGAACAGCCAAATCTCAGAATTTATAGACCAAAACAACTGTCTTGATAACACCCAATTTGGCTTCCGGAAGGGACACGGGACGGAGACTGCGCTTATTAAAGCTACAGAGGAAATTAGGATGACTCTTGATGGTGGAGGATCAGCAGTGCTTATTCTGCTGGACCTGTCAGCAGCTTTTGACACGGTCGATCACTCCATCTTGATCGACCGTGTCACAGCGGCAGGGATTACAGGTGCTGCTAGGGACCTTATCGCCTCTTTCCTTACTGATCGAGTACAGTCAGTCGCCTTCGGCAATTTCAATTCACCTCCTTTTACTCTCCCTTGTGGTGTCCCCCAGGGATCCTCGCTAAGTCCGACACTATTCAATATCTATGTGTCGGACTTGGCGAGGATCATATAAATCCATCACCTGGTGGTGACATCCTACGCTGATGACACCCAGATTGTCTTAGCCATTAACAAAAATGGAGATGAAGTGGCTTCCAATTTTAATCTGGGAATGTTAGCAATAAGTAATTGGATGTCCACAAATTGTTTGAAGCTGAACTCCGATAAAACGGAGGTGATGATGTTTGGTAATCTCTCCCCTGCCTGGTCTCCCACTTGGTGGCCTGATGCCCTGGGACCACCCCCCCCCCCCCCCCCCAGTGACCAAGGCAAGAAATCTCGGAATTACACTGGATACCAAACTCACTTTCATGCACCACGTTAATGCAGTAGTATCTTCCTCATTCTACACCATGAGAATGATTAAAAAACTTCTACCCTATCTCCCCATGAATATGGCAAAAACCCTGGTCAGCGCACTGGTCATGTCTCGCATAGATTACTGCAATGCCCTTTTAGTCAATGCTCAGGAAGGAGTCCTAAAAAAGCTGCAATTGATGCAGAATGCTGCGGCCAGACTGATCACAGCAACCCCCAAGTATACTTCCCTATCTGGCACAATCGAACAGCTTCACTGGCTTCCAGAAAAGAAAAGGACTAAATTCAAAGCTCTATGCATTGCGTATAAGGCAATCCACGCTCAAGGCCCAGCCTTTCTAAAAGATGCACTCTGCCCTTATAAACCTGCTAGATCCCTTCAATCTTCCACTGCTGGTCTTATGCAGGTTCCCAGGACTAAGAAGGTCTCCTGGGGAGACAGATCCTTTATAGTGACCACCACCAAACTATGGAACAGGCTTCCACACCATATCAAAACTTGTACTTCCCTTCTCTCTTTCCGCAAACAGATAAAGACCTGGCTGTTCAAGCAATAACTACTCATGGACTAGTTTAGTCGACACTCAGCGCCGAGACACCCTCGGGTATTTGTGCGCTTAACAATTTTCCCAAAATAAATAAACTGTCCAAATAATATGTGACATTTGCGATGCCCCCGAAATAAAAAAAAGATTCCACTAAGCCCATCATGCCCAGTCAGCACAAACGGTTGAGAGAAATAATGTAGGGTTTAAAAACAAACTTGCAAAGATCTGTGAGGACACTGACTTTAGATGATCTGACACATTGCCCATTGTTCACAGGAGCATGCAAGCAAATGCAAATAGGAAAAAGGTTTTAACATGCATGACGTCCTAATGGGCAGAACAATGAGACGCCCTGTCTTGCCATTGGTACACCATCTGCATTAGATATAGATTTGGCTAATTACATTGTTTTGTATCATGACTGTGCCTTAATAAGTTGCGTAAAGCTTTTCCATTCACAGGTATTAAGGGCCTTGGCCAAGGAACTCATTCAGCGTTGTCATCAACTTCAGCTAGGGGACTGGGTGCATGCGAGAGTACAGCAGAGGAAGATAGAATTACAGCCTTGGTGTAAGTTGTACTCACCACCAATACAGAGGTTATGTGCCAAAACTTCCCATTATGGAGGAAGGCATCCGACTTTAAAAAGAGGTGTGCTCCAGCTGAAAGGAGAGCCAAATTTTAGGATGCAGGCGCTGGAAACCTTTTCCCAGAAAAGAAGAGAATTTGCTAATACATGCTGAAGAGGATATGCCACTATAAAATTAAAGTGTTTCGCAGTCCCATATGACCCTGAGGAAGGAAAACATCTGATTGGTGCTTGGTAGCACACTGTTCCTTGCGACAACTGGAATGGCCCTGTTAATACTACGGGCCACCTTCAACTACTCTTTCCCAGTGTGCCCGACATCCAGAGAAGACTGCATTCACAATTGTTAAGGAAAGCTAAATATGACACTGAAATAATAGATAACTGTAATTTTTACCCTCTTAAAGCTGGGAATTTTGTATTAAGTATCTTCATCTCCTCTGAGAATCTCAATTCTCCTCTAGAATGAATTTGTTCAGTAGTAACGTAAGAGCATGTAATGGAAAGACGAAGAAAGTTTGGGTACTGAATAGATGTGCGCAAGTAATAATACTGCTGTTAATCGTTCTGTCATTGTCTTACAAGATAAGATCAGTTTTGTCTATAAGAAATGATAATGTAAGTAAGTCACATTTGAAAGTAGACTAAAAGATGTGGTAAATGTTGCCATACTTATACAATGCACTCATTACAATGCTGGTGGTCGGAAACTAAACTGGCTGGCTTCCAACAGGCTCAAGAAGCCCATCGACCAGTCGCAGACCGTCCCGTGATGCCAAAGGGTGGCCTTTCCGCCCAAGAGATTACGAAACTTGGTCTCCGGCTGGCTTTCCATGCTGGGCTTTCCCACATGGAAAGCCTGTCAGAGAGCGAGTATAGGAGCCCCTAGAAGGGCCCCCTTGCCACTACGGCCTCTATTTGGGGCCATTTATATTTACCCCTACACCGTGTGGCAGGCACCCTGCCACATGGTGCAGGGATGAACACAGACTCCCATAGAGGAATGGGAGTATGTGACTGTAAGGTGTTTGGTCGCATTATGATGAGGCAGTCAGACCACAGACCAGAGGTCGGTTGGTCGTGTTTATGAGACAGTGTTGGGCGGACGTTAGTCTGCCCCCGACATTGTAATAGATCCCAAGGTGTCCTGGTGACACAATCTTTGATCATTACCTTTCCCACCCTGAAACAGCAAGGGAGCCACCATTTTTGACACACCATCAGAGAAATCCTGTCTTAGCATCCTAACCATCACCAAGTCCTGCACAATGTTTTTCACTGCCATAAAAACAGTCATACACCTGGTGGTCTACATTGATATGCAAAAGGTACATTTTGCATTGCGCCTGTCCCACTGATTTAATAGTTTGGGCAAAAAACGAGACTGGCTGAGTCTCTAGTGACACTTTTCAGAGTAATATGAAGCAGGGCATATCGTCATTAACACAATTCAGAAGGAAAGGTGGTGGGATTCTTACTTCTCTTGGGGGATGAAGGGGGGTTGTGTTTGCCCTGAATTTATGTTTCTTTATGATGTTCTGCACAATCCCTGTGCTTTGGGTAGTAAGAGGATACATGTGCTGTAAGATAGTGTTCAAGAAGAGAGGTCAGGGTTTGTAGTGGAAATAGTGGACAGGAAGTGGAAGGATAGAGATTCGTATAATAAAGATCTAGAGAGACCAGTGGCCATCGAAGATGCTCTTAATTGTGCATGAGGAAGCACACAAGAGGAGATTGTGGAAGATAAACTGAAAACACAGCAGTGCCAATGATGGGAGAAAACAAGAAAAAATGTGTATGTGCAGATCTAAACTTGTACCCTATTACATCCTGACTAGTGCCCCTCTCCTCAACACCAGGAATATATCTGCAGCCCTGTGTTGACCCTGGAAGAATGCAAGCTTGCCATTTCTGCTTTGAGATATTTGCTGTTCTCACAAATTGCTTGCAATATATCACCAAGCAAGTCTGAACTATTAATCACTGTAATTAATATTGTGTTTTGAGAAACTGGAACAATTTTTATTTGCAGCTGTTAAGCAGTAAAACACTATGTCCCAGATTTACTAAGAGTTCATTCAATGCAGGGAAGAAGCAATATTGCTGTGCTATGTTGTATGAACTGGAAAAAGCGGAGCTGTGCCATTGTAAAGAGTTATACTTCTTTCAAATGTCATGTGTGCTCGCTACTACTTGGTATTTCCTTTCTGTTTATGCCTCAACTCTGACATTCTATATTCTATGTCATCTGTCATAGTTCTTGCCGTGTGCACTTCCAAACATTTTTATCTTTGAAGGTGCGTCGCTCGTGTCACTGTTCACCAACAAAGCATGCCGACTGTTGGTTTTCATTGACAGTTCATGCTTTGTTGGAGACAGATGCACTCCTGTGAATTGCTGTTCATACAGCAATTAATTGCAGCGCATACAGAACGCTCCTGCATGACTCATCCTGGACATCCCCCGTCACAGCCACATCTCTGCCCATCTGAGAGACCTGCACTGGCTCCCCGTCATCAAGAGATCAAGAGGATCACGTTCAGGCTCCTCACCCACGCACACAAGGCTCTCCACGACATGGGCCCCAAATACCTCAACAACCGCCTTACATTCTACACACCCACCCGCCAGCTCCGATCCCCCAGCCTCGCCCTCGCCACCGTCCCACGAATTCGCAGAACCACCACCGGAGGAAGATCTTTCTCCTACCTGGCGGCCAAGACATGGAACTCCCTCCCCACCCACCTACAGCTGACCCAGGACCATCTCTCCTTCAGGAAGCAACTCAAGGCCTGGCTCTTCACGCAGTAGCAGCACCCTCCCCCCCCCCCTCCTCCCAGCACCTTGAGACCCTAGCGGGTGAGTAGCACGCTCTATCAATGTGTTTGATTGATTGATTGATTCATCTACAATAAACTTCAAGAGTTTGAATTACTTTTGGCTCATTCATTACTTGGATTTACTCACGTTTTTGGACACTATACATTTGGTGACGAGTAAAGCAGCAAATTCACCAATTTTGTGCATTTTCATTTCTTTTTGCTTCATCGACGAACTTCCAGAGGACACTCAATTTTCATACTCTGCTACAGGATCTTCCTTATAGCCTTGGACATTTCATTGTGCTGCCGCTCTGCTTTCTTGAGTCCCTGTCGGTCTTCTGCACCATTTTTTTATTCAGTTTTGAAAGTTTCATAATTTTCTCTGCTACGGTACAGTGTTGGATTTGACGTGTCTTCTTATGTCATTGGATCTAACGTCTGTAGTAACCACGCTACGCTGGTATGTTGTAAACCAAGTAGGTTTATTCACAAGTAAGTTAACAGGTGGTAAAACACAGCCCCACCAGGAGCAGCCAGCTAGCTGCTCAGCCTCTCTGAGTAACTGTCCTACTTCATCCAGTCACCCAGGCATTCTAGTGAAGGTCTACGCACCAACATTCCATACAGAGGACACACACACAGGCTGAGCAGCTAGAGGGAAGAAACATAGGGAATGAAACATCATGTGAGGATACTACATACCTCTTCCCTAATGAACAAAAGAAAGAGCGAATGCAAAACAATGAACAAGCAATAAACTATAAGCATAAATGTACATCATACATAAATAGTCCACATTCCAAAAATGAAGAGAACATCATGAAGAGGAAATGAACAATTTAAAAACAGAGTCAAAAGACCAGACCCAGGGATGACGGGAACACCGCACCACGAGAGGGAAAGGAACCCAAGACAGGAAGGAAAGATGGATACAGAATACAATAAAACCATCCGGCTACTGAATACAATATAACCATCCCCCTTATCAAATGCATAAAATAAATAAAGATGAAAATGTAATGTTGAATAATGGGACTGAAACCCAAAATCCTGCCCCCACCATTAACAAGGGACAACCGTTTGTATATTCACGTGTAGGAAGACAAGTAATGTGAACAAAGGGACTGAAACCCTAAGTCCTGCCCCAAACTAAAATAAGGGACACCGATGCAATATGATGTGTACTCCCGTGTAGGAAGACAAGTAATGTGAACAAAGGGGCTAAAACCCTAAGTCCTGCCCCAAACTAATCACTAAGGGACACCAAAAATGTAAAGTGCTCTCCATGAAGTCACGTGAACAAAAGGGACTAAAAAAAACCAGTGTCCTGCCCCAAACTAAAATAAGGGACACCAATGAAAAAATCATGTGTCCTCCCATGTAGGAAGACAAGTAATGTGGACAGAAGGGACTTAAACCCAACGTCCTTCCCCAAACTATTCACTAAGGGATAACAATAAATGTAAAGTGCTCTCCGCGTAGGGAGGCATGTAGGGAATATAACCCTGCATCAAAATGTTCCATGCGGCACAAGGTGTCTTACGCAAACAGGTACCTAAACCCTGCAACAAAATGTAAAACATAACGTGGATACTTTGAAATTTCTTCAGCATAACTTGCAAACAATGCAAAGTCTATATGTATTTTTACCTCTCTGACCAACTGTCCCACTTCATCCAGTCACTCAGGCATTCTAGTGAAGGTCCACTCACCAACATTCCATACAGAGGACACACACACAGGCTGAGCAGCTAGAGGAAAGAAACATAGGGAATGAAACATCATGTGAGGATACTACAACGTCTTTATCAGAACTTGATTATACAATCACTCAATGCAGCAGCCATATTGGATGTAACCAAGACAAAGAATCTTCACTCCAGCTTTTCCTTTACATCACCACAATTTGACGGCCCGGCGGCCATCTTGGATCTACTATTGGTGTGCTCAAAACATGTACATGCTTTAGTTTATTAATGATATTATCATGCTTTGACCCTGGTGGCCATCTTGGATTCTCTATGTATTCTCTATTTGCTCTGAGTGAAGTTTAATTTCATTTCTTTTCAGCATTTTCAACTGTTTTATCCTCTGCCTCAGGTTTACTTTGGTTTTCATTGGATGTAAGGTAACTTTACACCTATTTTTACTTGGATTTCGTCACAAATAAGGTATCTTTCCAGCTTTTGCTTAATTTGCATTAACAACATTTTCAGCACTACTGTTATCAATTTTTTTTTCACACCTTCTGGGAATGGTGATGGTTGGAACGTTTACACTGATGCTGTTCAGAGACTTAATAAGACATTTTTGAAGTGAACCTAATGTAATGCTGGAAAGATTTAATTTCATGAAAAGGAAGCAGGATCCAAATGAAACTGTGGAAGAATGTATTTCTGTTTTAAGGAACTTGGCAGCAGACTGCAATTTTGGTACTTCTCCAGATATGTACATCAGAGATCAATTTGTTTACAGTTGTTTTCATAAAAAGATACAGGAGCGTATCTTGAGTTGTAGAGATCCCACACTATCAGAAGTAGTTGATATGGACAAGAGTGTTGAAAGAGCTATTATTTCATCAAAATGTATTTCAAATTAAATGGTATCCCCTATTAATTTAGTACAAAATGATTTTTTTATTAATGCAATTGCTGTCAAAAACAAAGTTACTAAACCGTTACAAAGAAGAACAAATACTATTTGTTACAGATGTGGTTCTAAAACTCATCTGGGAAATAGTCTTATTTGTTCTTCTCTCAGAAAAAGGTGTACTAATTGTCATAAAATTGGACATT
This sequence comes from Lissotriton vulgaris, assembly GCF_964263255.1. Lineage (NCBI taxonomy): Eukaryota > Metazoa > Chordata > Amphibia > Caudata > Salamandridae > Lissotriton > Lissotriton vulgaris. The sequence continues at coordinate 1,058,306,551 of NC_141698.1, read as the reverse complement.
TTCAATCAGTTTGTAGAAGTAAAAAAGTGGTCCAAGTCAGTTCAATTACCTCACAAGAACCTACTGACTTTAATGTTACTTCTCTTGATACACCTTTACAAAGTCTCTATATATAAGTGCTGTAGATGTAACTGATCAGAGTTTTCCCCAAAACATTATTCTAGCCATTGATTCCAATGAACAATTCACTAACTTTGAACGTGTCAATATGGCCGAGATACCCGCCACCCCCTCTCAACACAATCCCCAAAGGAGGGAAACCGGAAACAGTTCTTGAGTTTTTGGAAGTGGGATGGAGTGACCATCCCGGCCGTATTTATTAAAACAAAATTAAAACATTAAACGTTTCATGTTATGTACAATTTCATTACCATATTGCGATGTTTGGCTAACCTTAACAGATTCTCTAATACAGAGGTTCTCCTAGCCGAACTAGCATCCTACAAAACATTTCTTGACATATTGAAATTGTACAACCTAACGTTTAAGGGCCAACGGCAAGGTCATAACCGGTGTCAAGATCCCTAACCAGACTTACCCCTCCCACTTGGGCTGGGCGACAGCACGGAGGCGTACCTCAAGTGCAACTATTACCAATTTCCCTTGACTTGACGGGGGCACCTAAAGACTCGACGCCAGTTAAAGGTCGTTCGAATACTCGTGTGAGGTATCTAGAAGGTACCGTAGACCTTATCCCAACCCCACACAACTTACCGCATCTGCCGTCGCAGATGTCACTGGCCCCGGGAAATTCCCCAGGAGGGGGCTGTAACCCCTCCTACAAAGGAAGGGGCCTTGACCGCCTTTCCTTTACTTCCGGCGACCCATCCTTAGAAGGGACCGCCTCCCCATTGAGGGGCCAATGGCCACCTCTCCCGAGCGCTCCCATCCGTGTTGGGTGACGCCCACTCATAGGGATCTACTAATTAGTGCTCACCGATCATGACCTTACCGCCTACCAAATTAATACGACAGTGCTAACTAAACCTCAGAATACCTTGGCCACTATGACCGAAAGAGCATGCATAAACTTCACACTAAATCTGAATCTCTTTAATGGCAAAACGTACTCAAACAGACCATTCTTTATTAATTCAATATCAACATGATACTCCAACCTGCAAACGAGAACACAAGCAAAATTAATCAACTTCATTACAAACAACTGGCTGTCTTCAGGGGCTGGTGGGTGGGTCAAAATTGGCTCTTCGTTCTGTCCCGAGCTCACGTGCAGCGAGGAGGTGCAGCTTCAGAGCACAAGAACAAGAGGATGTCTTCTGGTCTTGCGTCCCTTTTTATCCGTCTTCAGGGCGGGCGTATACCCGCCCCTGCCTGCCCCGAGGGCGTGGCTGGCTGCGTCAGTGTCTAGGCCAGCCCACTCTAGGGCGGGAACAGGCGCGCCCCAGCTACGCCGCTTCGGGCATACCAGCCGAGACGCGCCTCCCGCCCAAAAATGGCTTCCCGGGGGGATCGAGGCACTCAGCCATACGTTCGGGGGGACCAAGTTGGTCGCCCCTTTCCATATGGCCGAGATACCCGCCACCCCCTCTCAACACAATCCCCAAAGGAGGGAAACCGGAAACAGTTCTTGAGTTTTTGGAAGTGGGATGGAGTGACCATCCCGGCCGTATTTATTAAAACAAAATTAAAACATTAAACGTTTCATGTTATGTACAATTTCATTACCATATTGCGATGTTTGGCTAACCTTAACAGATTCTCTAATACAGAGGTTCTCCTAGCCGAACTAGCATCCTACAAAACATTTCTTGACATATTGAAATTGTACAACCTAACGTTTAAGGGCCAACGGCAAGGTCATAACCGGTGTCAAGATCCCTAACCAGACTTACCCCTCCCACTTGGGCTGGGCGACAGCACGGAGGCGTACCTCAAGTGCAACTATTACCAATTTCCCTTGACTTGACGGGGGCACCTAAAGACTCGACGCCAGTTAAAGGTCGTTCGAATACTCGTGTGAGGTATCTAGAAGGTACCGTAGACCTTATCCCAACCCCACACAACTTACCGCATCTGCCGTCGCAGATGTCACTGGCCCCGGGAAATTCCCCAGGAGGGGGCTGTAACCCCTCCTACAAAGGAAGGGGCCTTGACCGCCTTTCCTTTACTTCCGGCGACCCATCCTTAGAAGGGACCGCCTCCCCATTGAGGGGCCAATGGCCACCTCTCCCGAGCGCTCCCATCCGTGTTGGGTGACGCCCACTCATAGGGATCTACTAATTAGTGCTCACCGATCATGACCTTACCGCCACAGGCCCGGATAGTTGACCGGCTATCCGGGCCCCCCACAAAACTCTTAGCTAAAGGTCATGTTTCAACGTATTTAACCATGCTAAGAAGTCTCCTATGAGTAACTCATTTCCCACCCGAGACAAATGCACACCATCCCCTAGATACATACTGTCATCATTAATACAACCGTGCGAGATAGAATGCAATGTCCTGGAACGAAACAACCTACTCACTTTGTTATTAAGTTTTCTAACAGAATGGTTCAAAGCAGGAATCGAAACAGCCCCCCGCCACACTTTTCGTGGGATCATATGAGACCACGCAATTATGCACCCCGGAACTTTCCTCGCCAACCAACTTACAGTGGAAAGCATTGCCTCCAGGAGAAGTCGTCTACCGGTGGTGACCAAATCATTGCCCCCTAAATGTACTATGACTATAGATGGCGGTGACCTCGTCCGCCCTAACAAACCCTCAAAGAATGCCTGAAACTGGTCAATACAGAGACCGCCCCTTCCGTAGAAGGACATTCTGTACCCGTATTCCCCAGCTACGTGAATCATGTCACCTGCTTCGAATACGTCCGCGGCACGCCTCACGTATGAGTGGCCCACGACCCACACCTCTTTACTCACAGCCGGTGATGTCTGACCGCTGGCCTGGTGTTGGGTCGACTGCATAGTCCGCCCCGCCTCGAAGGCTTGCGTAACTGAAAACCAAACAAAAGACAAGAAGCGTGAGCACATTATTACAGCTTCACAACATGTGCAACCGCACATACCTCTTATAACAATTGGAGGACCAACGCCCCACTCGTTTTACTTGTTCAACATTAAGACCCCTGGCTGTAGCTTCCGTGGCAGCCCCTATCCGAAAGGAATGGGTCCCAAACTCACCCGGGTCCAAGCCCGCTGCGGTAATTGACATCGCGAGCACCCGCTGAAACTGAAACTTCGTCAGTGGGGTGGCGTCCGCGTGTCTCAACAATGTCCCTCCCCATGATGCCACCCTTCGTGCTAGGTAATCTTCTAAACACTTCACCGGACACATGGAGGACCCTGGAATCCTGCGAATGACTATGCAGTCTCCCACCCCACCTTGATCAGTTTTTGACTTGACAAAGGATACAGTCATCGTCTCACCCCTGATCTGAACGTGTTCCCGGCACAAACCCCCCGCCACATCCTGTTTGTTCCTTGCCACCAGCTCACTTATCCTCATCGCCCCGTGAAATGCAAGTGTAAAAGCAGCTCGGAACAAACAGGCCTCGAACTGAGACGAGCATGTGGCGTGGAGTGTGGCCAGCAACTGGGCCAACCTATCCAGACCTATCGGGCGCCTCTCATCTACTCTGCGACCCTCAAGGCGTTGCCACCCACGTAGCGCTTTCTGTACCACGAAAGACGCTGTCGGGTCCTGGATATTATGGGCCCTGGCAACAAAGGAAATGGCAGCACGATGCCTCTGGGCTGTAGCCACCGACTTCCCAGCCCTACGCAAGGACATCAGAAAATGTACTACCCAATCCTCGTGCCCCCAAAGCCCCCCTCTCTCGGTCCCCAAAAAGGCTAAATAGGCCCGGAACGCCCCTTCGTATGCCTTCCTCGTTCTTGGTGCTAGACTCTCTCCCACGAGGTAACGAAGTTCGGGGCACCGAGAGACCAGAGAGCTTCGGGAAAGGGTGCCGGCTCTGGGTCCGCCGAGGGAAGGAAACCCGAGAAAGCCTGTATTTGAAAACGAGACAGTGCATCAGCCGCCTGATTCATCACCCCTGGGACATGTTTCGCTCTGAATACCACGTTCAGTTGCATACATAGTAAGACAATTTCTTTAAGCAGCCTTAAAATCATTTTACAACGTGCTGCCTGACTATTGATGCATTCTACAACGGTCATATTGTCAGACCAAAATATGACAGAGTGATTTTTGAATCCATCGGGCCAGGTTCTGAGGGCCACCAAAATGGGAAACAGTTCAAGGAAAGCAATATTACTCGTCAGCCCCTCTTCATGCCACCATGTTGGCCACCTTTGTGCCGACCATTTTGTGCCGAAGATGGCGCCAAAGCCCATGCTTCCCGCTGAATCCGTCCATAGACCAAGCTCTTCAGAGGACAAGGCTGGTTTGTTCCAGACGACTCGACCATTGAAATCCGCCAAAAATGCTAACCAAATACGCATATCTTGGCGGACCTCAGCCGATAGTCTTGTGCGATGATGACCCTCCTTTAGGCCGACCATCGCCTGGGCAATCGAACGGGAAAAGGGGCGGGCCATTGGGATCACCCTTAGGGCAAAATTCAACTTCCCCACCAATTGCTGCAATTGATGCAGCGTAACTTTAGATGCAGTAATACACATTTGCAGGGCTGCCCTGAATTTCGACACTTTGGCAGCTGGTAAACGAAAACAACCCTCACTAGAGTCCAACTCGATCCCGAGAAACTCGAGGCAAGTCGTGGGACCCACAGTTTTACCTGGTGCCAATGGCACGCCAAATTGATTCATTAAAACACAAAATTCAGTCAAGGCCCGGGCACATTCATCATCCCCAGCGGCCCCAAGGAACAGAAAGTCATCGAGGTAATGCATCACATTTCGAAAACCCGTTTTCTTCGTGTAAACCCATTGTAGAAAACTACTGAATTTCTCGAAATATGCACAAGATATAGAGCACCCCATCGGCATACACCTATCCATGTAATACGAACCTTGAAACATGAATCCCAAAAGACGTTGGTCTTCCGGGTATACCGGGAGCAAACGGAACGCTGACTCGATATCTGATTTCGCCATCAGCGTCCCGGGCCCCAGGCGATTCAAAATGGCTACGGCCTCATCGAATGATGCGTACCGCACCGAACATATCTCTGGCTCAATTGCGTCGTTTACAGAAAGGCCATGAGGAGCTGATAAATTGTGAATCAATCGAAACTCACCTGGGTCCTTCTTGGGGACCACCCCTAAAGGAGAACAAACAAATTTCTGTACCGGGGGAACACTAAACGGGCCGGCCACCCGACCTCGGGTAACCTCTTTCCGGATCTTATCCTGTACTACAGTCGTATGCTGCAAGACGGAAAGTTGGTTTTTGCACGTCCCGACACCCTGAAAGTCCCCCACCGGGATGCGGAAACCATATGAAAAACCGTTTCGTAGCACCCCAGCAGAAGTACGATCTGGGTATTCGCTGAGCCAGGGAATCATCGCCAGGGTATCAATCGGGGTTGGTAAAGGCGCCCCTCGGACTATATTAGACCTGTTTGGCGCCTCCTCTACCCCCATTTTCACCCGATTTGGCTCTGCACGAGGACTCAGGATGGGGTGCCCCACAACCACTACATTCGTGTTTGAATTTACAAGATCCTGGGGGCCTAGTACATTTACTTTTGTTGAAATTGAAACAGAAACCCCTCTTCCCTGTATTGCCGGCGGGTCTCGGATAATCGTCGGTACCCGTACCCGACCGAAAGGGCGTCCCCCCATTTTGGCGGGAGGACTCACCAACAGTACTCCCCACCAACGGCACTTTCAACATCCCCGACTCTTTCATTTTATTCCATGTCAAAGAATCGTAACAGTCCCAGGTTAAACTTTTGTTATGCTCCATCGCTTTCCTGAAAAGGTTGTCATAACAGAACCATTGGTTACCTTGGTGCGATGTCGAGTACCCCATAATTCGTGACTGATATACTGGAAATTCAGGGAGCAATTCAGGCCTACGTTCCCCCAAAATTGACGTAAAAATTCCCCAAGCATTACCCCAGTTGCCAATATTCTCATTCACTTTAAAGGCGGCCATTTTGGCGCGCCAAACACTCGGATGCATCAGATCCTTTTGACCCTTAACAGTTTCGACCTCATAATGATCAACGAGCAGGGAGAAAATGTTTACGTATTCCCCCGCCCAAATCTTTTCCTTTATTGCCAAAGGAACATGTTGCCCCAATTTTTCTCTACGAGAGGGTGTTGACTCATCCCTTGCGATCGGCAATGGCCGCTTACCTGCACCGGACGCTACTTCCGCCCCTCGTGGCTTGTCTATCACTGCATCCGGTGCGGGCACCTTGGCTGTATCACGTTTCTCGCGCAACTGTTTCATGAGTGCTTGCGCTTCGGCAGCCGTGGCGCCCTCGCTACTGTCCCCCAACCACGCTGCTAACTGTGCCGCCAACTCGGGAGGCATATCCTCAGCGGATGTCGGGGTGACTACGACAGGAATCGGATTCCCTTCCTGCGGTACCGGGGCCGGTACCGGAGCTGGCGGCTCGAGCGGGGAACAGGGAACCGGGACGTCTCCCCCGACCGGCCCCCTTCTCGGCCTCTTAGGCCTCCCTCCGGCCGGTGGACGCCCCGATCCCTCCTCACCGTCTCGCCCCGCCAACTGCTTCTTTATCTCGGACATTTCTTTCATGAGAACCCGAACCATCTGGTCAGTCGACATTCTCTTCGCGCCTTTCTTGGGCATCTTTCAAACGAAGTAACTAGAAGACAAAAAGAAAGATTAAAACGCTCAAAATTGGCTCTTCGTTCTGTCCCGAGCTCACGTGCAGCGAGGAGGTGCAGCTTCAGAGCACAAGAACAAGAGGATGTCTTCTGGTCTTGCGTCCCTTTTTATCCGTCTTCAGGGCGGGCGTATACCCGCCCCTGCCTGCCCCGAGGGCGTGGCTGGCTGCGTCAGTGTCTAGGCCAGCCCACTCTAGGGCGGGAACAGGCGCGCCCCAGCTACGCCGCTTCGGGCATACCAGCCGAGACGCGCCTCCCGCCCAAAAATGGCTTCCCGGGGGGATCGAGGCACTCAGCCATACGTTCGGGGGGACCAAGTTGGTCGCCCCTTTCCATGATCCTACTTGTGAAGTTTTAGTTGGTGATCTCAGTCTTAATATGATGGCAGATTCAGACGTACCTGTTACTATCATTTCTGACATTATTGTTAAAAAACATTGGTCTTCTTTGTCTTTACAGTGCTTAGACATAGTTCCCAAAGCTTATGGTGACAATGATATAGATATGTTGGGTTACTTTTGTGAAAATATTACTTGCTTAGGCAGATGTATCAATACAAAAATGTAGGTTGCCATCAAGGGAAAGAACATTATTGGATGGCAAGATCTTGCCAAAATGGGTTTAACATTAGTTCCTTGTTAAAAAAAATCATGTACAACTCAATGAAGTTTCAATGTCCACTGTGTCAGAGAACCTCGAACCATTAATTCAAGACATCATTTCAGAATTTCCTGAAGTTTTTAGTACTTCCATGGGAAAAATTAGTAACTTTGAAAATGTTATCAATGTCTGTATGCCTGTTTCAGACAAACTAAGATCCATTCCATTAAGTGTCAGAGAAGACATTAGAAAATTACTGGACACCATGGTTTCTGAAGGAATTATTGAACCTACTGATTCCTCTCAATGGGTCAGTCCAATCGTAATCGTAAGGGAAAAGGACTCCAGTATTCGTCTGTGTGCTGATCTTTACTCACTCCACAAAAACATCATTATTGACTGCGATCCCCTCCATAAGACACAAGATCTTTTAACTGGCATTAGTGGTTCCACATATTTTACATTATTAGACCTCCGCAGTGCCTATCATCAAATTCCCCTCCCTCCTCAATCCACTGATCTTACTACAATCATCAGAACTTTTGGAGCATTTAAATACCTTAGAATATCGTTTGGGTTGGCCTCTGCGGCCAGCGCTTTTCAGAAATTTATGGATTATATGTTAAAAAATATTAATTTTGTACAAGCATACCAAGATGACATTCTCATTTACTCAAAATGTAAGAATGAACACATTCACACTCTAAAAGAAATTATTTCTAGAATTACAGAAGCTGGCATTACCTTGGGTAGAGACAAATGAATTTTTTTAAAAAGGGAAATTGATTATCTAGGTCACTCCATTTCTCCTAATGGAATCAAACCTAAATTTCCTTTCACCCAAACCATTTCTCATGTTGCCATTCCTAAAGACAAAGACTCATTGAAATCTTTCTTAGGAATGACTGAATATTAATCAAAATGTATTCAATGGTATGCTCAAATTGTTGTGTGTTGTTTATGAGTTCTTTTAAAAAAGAATTGCAAATTTGTTTGGTCTCAAGAGATTAATTATGCTTTTGACCTTTCAAAAAGTCATTATAGAGGCTCCTGCTTTGTCTGCTTTCAAACCAAACCTCAAATGTTTAATTTCTGTTGACGCAAGTCAACATGGTTTAGGTGCTGTACTTTCCCAGTGGTCTGGTACGAAATAACTCACAATAGGTTTTACTGTAGTTAACCTCTGCACTAGAAAGAGAAGCCCTTGCATGTTCTTGGGCTGTTGAAAAATGTAAAAGTTAAAAGTTTTATATGGGGTATTCATTTTAGTTTATATAGTGATCACAAACCCGTTTTACACTTACTTAATGGCAATGGAACTGGCAAGGCATCTGCCAGACTTGTTCGCATCCTGTCAAGATTGCATGAATATAATTTTACCATACAGCACATTCCTCTCAGACACAATGGCAGAGCTCTAGACTACCATTGGAAGACAATCACTCTGACTCAAGATTTGATAATGTTGAATGCGTTGTCACATCAATTGAAGAATCTTTTTCACACCTTTCACATTCACACATGCAGATTGAATTCAGACATCCAAAGATGATCCCACTCTTCAGGCCGTCAAAAGTATGATTGTCTCTGGTTGGCCTAAAGAGCAGTCTCGTCCTGCTTCGCTCAAATCTTATGCACAAGTCTCTGATGAACTTTCCATTGTCGATGACATTATTATGCGAGGTGATCAATGTGTTCCTCCTACTGATCTTCGTTTTAATATTTTTCAAAATGCACATGAGGGTCACTTAGGTGGAGGAGCAACCTCGAGAAAATTGAAAGAACATTTCTGGTGGCCTGCTATAGATTGAGAAATTTCCCAATGGATTGACAATTGTCAATCAGGTTTACTCTCTGATAAACACTGGAAAACCACCAAACTTCCCTTACACTATGTACCTGTTTCTGAAGAAACTTGGTTTAAGCTTGCTATCAGCTTTGCTGGCCCTTTTGATTTATTACCCCATGACAAATTATATATTATCGTTCTGATTGATTACTACTCCAAATGAATTGATTTTTAATTTTGTGACTCACCCAATCCTTTTTCGGTAATTAATTTTCTGAGCAGAGTTTTTCAATCTGAGGGTTCACCCAGAGAAATTGTTACTGATAATGCCTCTCACTGTTCTTCTTCTTTAATGCAAGAGTTTTTAGTTAAACATGACATAAAGCATCTCAAAATTGCTTTATATTCTCCTTTGTCCAACGGTCTCATAGAAAGGATGAATAGGTTCATTAACGAAGGCATAAGGTTTGCTCTTACCTGCAATCTAATGTGGTCATACATTAAAACCCCACACACCACTACAGGTATTTCACCCTTTAGACTTTTGAAAAAGAGCGAGATTGTAATGGGAGGTTTTTTCCAAATTGGATCAAGACTTTAAAGAGACATGACAATTTATGTTTGGCTTTTCAAGATAAACACAATATAAAAAATAATGTTTTAGTGCAACAAAAAGTTCAAAAGAAGCTTTTTGATTCCTCATTTTCATTTACCTCACATGATTTTCAAATTGGAGATTGGGTTTTAATTAAAAATCCCAATGATGTAAAAGAAGGCACTTCTAAGTTTTCCTCACCTGTTCAAGTTCTCAAGACTTCAAAAAGTTCACTCTTTTTAAATAAAAAGGGTTGGTGGAACAAGAGAGCTTTCGTCAAATTATCCCCTGAACAAGCTTCTAAGATCCTCACCTCCAAGCGCAACCTTTTTGACAATGATTCTGACTGTTCATTTTTTTCTTTAGGTGCATTGTCTGATGTTACATTATCTGATATTTTTACCAACACTTCAAGCAATGTTCATGGTGCTCAAGCCAGCACCTCACAATCCATTTCTTCCTTTTCAGGTTCCCACAGATCGCATCGTAATTGTTCAATTCCTACTAGATTTAAAGATTTTTATATGTCTTGATTTAACACATTTTTCTTCATTGTTTTTTTATGGAAGGGAGATGATGTAAAGAGTAATACTTCTTTCAAATGTCATGTGTGCTCGCTACTACATAGTATTTCCTTTCTGTTTATGCCTCACCTCTGACATTCTATATTCTATGTCTTCTGTCATGCTTCTTGGTGTGCGCACTCCCAAACATGTTTATGGTTGAAGCTGTGTCGTTCGTGTCACTGTTCACCAACGAAGTAAGATATTTTAAATTTTTTCACCATGTTCAAATAGGTTAGGATGTTGGTGTAAATTGATGTCTACAAGTCTTTGTAGATCTAAATTTGCATCAAAATCCATGGGTGGATGCACAGGAACACCCATGCACCCCATTGAATGCCTCCTTCATGCAAAGTAACACAAGGCAGTGCACTGAGATGCGTTACGTTTTTATACAAATCAATGCAAATCATCATCTGCATTGTTTTGTAAGTCCCAAACAGAATTTTGAATCAAATCTGAATTAAAAAATGCAAAATGTTTGCAAATATGTGTATATATTTGTACAGGTCTCATCTCACTGGGAACCAGGTGATCTTTGACATGGACATGTCTAAATAAATGTGCATTCTGTTCTCTCAGTATCATGCGAAAAGTGTTTTTTCTTCCACAGGTTTAAGTAGTTGAGACCTTGAATAAAGAGGAGATGCATTACCCAGTGATTCGGATGAGACGTCCAGGGGAAAATCGAAAGCATGGCTGGCCACAGGCTATGCCGACAGAGTGGTCTCACTTTTATAGTTAAGGATTGGTTGGCACATAAATGGTCCAAGTGTCTAGACCCCCAATGTTCCCCTAAGATGGCATCCAGATGAAAATTAAGAAAATACTTTCCACTTTTTGATGTAACCAATATTCTTAGAAACATGTAAGCAAAAAAGTAAGATAGGGTTAAACCAGGTTGATAAGCTGATCAACTGCAGCAGGAAGACTAAAAATGCCCCAAAACTGTGCAGGGCTCTTGGAAATAGCACTAAAAATAATACTCAGACACTTGTCAAGAAACTCCAAAACTGCCTCCACTGACTTAAAAGATTTGCAATGAGGGAATAAGTCTGATATGGGTTCGAAGGTCAATCGAGATCTTAGGTGAATTCTCTGAGAAGATACATTTGTTGGTGAACAATTTTTCTAAACTAAGTATTTTGATTAACAGTTTAGATTTGCTTCTCAGGTTCAGATTATGATCTGGCACTTCCAGCTCTTGTATGAGGCAAAGGGAAAATTAAGGAGTATCGCTTTGTTTGTGGTATGAGCAGTTTTATTAGTGGAGCTAGATTAAAATGAAAACCACTTAGGAAGTTTAAAAGGGGATAATTCTGTTGAATTTTCTTATGGAGGTGGTCAGCCTGCCAGCAGCGGAGGGCAGGACAGAGGCAGTCCAGTTAAGAGAGAAATCCCATAGTATAAGCGAAATATCATCAATGCGTGTACAGCAGCTTTGAAGTCATGTTTGGGGATGAAGGATCTGTTGCTATGGAGCAGCTTCTTTTGAAACCTAGCACATTTAGGGGCACATGCATCAAGCCTTTTCCTGCTCGTCAAGCGGACAATTCTGAGAATTGGCCTGTTTGCAAATAGAAAAAGGCCTTCTCCTATTCATGTAGGTTTTGGTATTTGCAATTTAGGTGATCGCAAATTTTTGTGATGACCTAAATTGCAAATGCATTTAGGGAATCTGAATTTGTGATTCCCTAATGCTGATGCATGTAGCCTTTCCTAAATGCAAACTGTGCATCTAGGTAAGGCTAATTACCATCAACTTCAAGTTGAGTGTAATATGTGTATGCTTTGAAAAATGCACAAACATGCATTTTTCAAAGTGCCATGTAGCGCACACATGCCTATGGACATGCATGTGCTTTACATGTACACACTTACCTTTTTTGGTGGGGTGCTTCAGGGGGCCTTAGGCCCCCAGGCACCCTTGGATTTGCATTCGCTATTTGCGATTACCAATTTGGTAATCACAATTAGCGAATGTAATACCATTCATTCCCATGGGCCAGTAGGCCAATGGGAATGAATGGAGTCACATTACCTAATAGCAAATCGCAATTTCCGAATCACTATTAGGTAATATTAAGCAATCGCTATTTTTTTTGCGATTCCTACATGCATAGCATTTTGCAATTCCCAAAGAGCGAATCAGTAAAATGTGTTATTTGGGAATCGCAAAATGCGGGCTTGATGCATGTGACCCTGAGTGATTCTTTTGACATGGAAGTCAAGAATGAGGGAGGTATCCAGGGTAACGGTTAGAGATATGTCTGATTTCATAATCTTGGGGATGATGTTACGGGTCTGTAGCTTAGTGATCCAGTCAGGCTAGAGGACTTTAGAACTGATAGGTGATAATAGAAGGAACTGAGGGGCATATTACCAACAACTAGTGATATTTATCACTAAATGGGCTTAGCCAAGCATCGCCGGATATTATCACAGAGATAACGTGCCATTAGCAAAGTTTATCTCTAAAGCGATAAAATATCCGGCGATAGCGGCGAAATGCGTGAATATCGCTGAGAATCCAGCGATATTCACGCATTAACGCCAATAGGGTCTTAGCCATAATATCGACCTCCCATTGGATATAATGGCAAAGAACTGGTCTGAGCAGGCGTTAGCTTTTGGAGATATTCGCGCTTAGCGCAAATATTTCTATCGCTACGCCTGCGTTGATAATAGGCGATAATGATGTTAGCGACTGCTTTCAGTCGCTAACTGGTCGGGTACGCCCACTTTGCATATCATTAGCGATAAATATCGCTGACATGCAAAGCGGGCCCCAAACCGCTCGCTATCGCCTAGAAGCTGTCGCTAACTGCTGTTAGCGACAGCTTGCTGATAGGGCTATAGAATTATCGCCGCTTAGTGGCCGAAAATGGCAGCTAATGCAGCGATAATCTCTTATCACCCTCCTTGATAATATGCCCCTGAGAGTCTCATTAAGGGAATTTTGGCAAAGGGCAGTGCAGCAAGGCAGCTCGCTTTGCTGCCCTACGCCAAAGTGAAAGGGCAGGAATGCACTGTATTTAAGCACTACAGTGTACTCCTGTCCTTTCTGCCTGTGCTGGTGCCTTTTTGGCAGGCTAGCACCAACCTAGGCACCCTTGCACTATGGGGTGTAAGGGTGCCTGCACTGCAGTCAGATAGGGAGAACAGGAGGGGACCCATAAACCGAGTTGGGATGGGTGTACTGTATAAACAAAAACAATTCCCAACAGGTATTATTAAGAGACAATTTCAATTGTGCATGCCTGAAGGCATTACTGAGAACAGAAAACAAGGAGTCAAAAAGATTTTAGAGGAACGGTGGTATTATTTACCAAGGACAAGGGTATTCAACATATGTTTACAGTTTTCAACAGCACTGTAAAGATTAGATCTTATGACAACCCAGTGGCACTTGGTGCAAGGTGCTATATACAGTTTCAGTGAAGTGAAGTGCAAGTGCTTAAAAACAGCATTGGTGGCGCATAGATGGTGATATATACATCAATTGCAGCTTCAATTAAAATCGACAAGTTACAATCACTTGAGACAATTATTTTCTTGAAGAAAGCTGAAAGTGTCATATGCGTCATTTGATTCACGCTGTGTGGTCGACGGCGTTTCGATCCCCTTGATTCGGGATCGTCATCAGGACGGGGTTGTTCTTAGTGAATACAGTGAAAAAACCATACAAGGATGTGTGGTTTGCAGCTTACGAATTCAATGCGTGCTGGTCACTGGTGGCGTCTTGTCCTGGGACTGCTCACGAGTTAGGGCAGCTCCTTAGAGGAGGAGGGGCACTGCATTAAGTGCAACACAGCTACGCCAGATGAGCGATCGCCCTCTGTGCCCCTCCTCCTCTAAGGAGCTGCCCTAACTCGTGAGCAGTCCCAGGACAAGACGCCACCAGTGACCAGCACGCATTGAATTCGTAAGCTGCAAACCACACATCCTTGTATGGTTTTTTCACTGTATTCACTAAGAACAACCCCGTCCTGATGACGATCCCGAATCAAGGGGATCGAAACGCCGTCGACCACACAGCGTGAATCAAATGACGCATATGACACTTTCAGCTTTCTTCAAGAAAATAATTGTCTCAAGTGATTGTAACTTGTCGATTTTAATTGAAGCTGCAATTGATGTATATATCACCATCTATGCGCCACCAATGCTGTTTTTAAGCACTTGCACTTCACTTCACTGAAACTGTATATAGCACCTTGCACCAAGTGCCACTGGGTTGTCATAAGATCTAATCTGTACAGTGCTGTTGAAAACTGTAAACATATGTTGAATACCCTTGTCCTTGGTAAATAATACCACCGTTCCTCTAAAATCTTTTTGACTCCTTGTTTTCTGTTCTCAGTAATGCCTTCAGGCATGCACAATTGAAATTGTCTCTTAATAATACCTGTTGGGAATTGTTTTTGCACTGCAGTCAGGGCACAAAAACAATCCTCATTTTAAGTGAGCAGCAGAATGCAGCACACATGGAAATAGGAAAAAAGGAGGAGAAATGAACATCTGCTTGCTACTCCTCGCCTTGGGAGGCATACGGATTTGACACTTCCCTAGGGTTACATTACTTTCTAAATCTGGGGCAGCATCAAATTACATGGGTGTTGTGTGGGAAAACCAACTGCAACACCCATGGAACGCCTCCCGGGTGCAGAGTAAGGTGACGCACTGATATGCACTGCGTCTCATTACTCATTATTTATGAGGCCACTCTTTGCATGGATTCACAATTCTCTATGAGAGCCATGCGTCCCGCATGTAGCACTTTATGTTGTGCAAAAGTGAGGCAGGGCTCTCATAAATATGCCCCTGAGTTGAGGTTTACGTTTAAGCGTTATCCAGAACATCCACAATTGTATGTATGACTGGGTTAGAGTGTCAATGCAACATGTGCTATCATTCAGGAAGTATGAATGAGTATCATCTGCATACTGATGGAAATTAGTTCCTGAATTGGAGAATATGTTGCCCAGAGGTTCAATATACAAGGTGAATTTTAAGGGAACCATGATACATACTTGTGGCACTCCAGTGGCTGTTGGAGTGGGTAATCGCCTATTTTACCAAATTGTGTTCAGATAGTTATGCATGCTTTGCACCACTTCAATGTTGTGCCTTTTGGAATCATCCTATTGCATAGTGTGTAGAAACATGTCATGGTCAGTGCTATTAAAAGCTGTAGCTATATCAAGGAACACGAGTCAGCATATTTACCTTCATCGAAGATCCACAAAGAGTCATCTGTGATCTTGAGTTCAGCATAGATGCTTATGTGTTGATAATGAGTTCTAAAGGCAGACTGATACAGTTCCAGACACTGGTTTTCTGAAGTATATTTCTCCATTTGGGTTGCTACTCAGATCTCTATGACTTTAGCCAAGAATGGTAACCCTGTAATGGGTCCGTTGTTTTCAAGGTTGTCCGGGTCATCGATTTTGTATTAGAGGCCGAACATGGCTCACTTGTAGCAAATTTGCCCATGGTATGAGTGGGATTTATGGCTTCCAGCCATATAGGCTGGAGGACATAAGCAGGTTCATTGGAAAGTGAAGGTGGCAGTGAGTCAGTGGAACATGGCGAAGGCTTAGTGATTGTGATGGGATTTTATAAGTCAAGTGCTGAAATTTGACTAAAGGAAAACCACTGCACTGATAGAACTTTTCATTTGAGAGGTGTTTGTTCAGGTTCTGGTTGAAGTGAGTCTGAGGCAGTCAATGTAATTTCTGATCTTCTGTAATTTTGTGAAAATTGTTTGGCTAGGTCATTGCTTTTAGAACATTAGGTAGAGGAGTCTTGGCTCGTGGGGGGAAGCTGACATCGAACTATGGGTTCAATGGATGTATCCCGTAAGACCACCGCCTGCACTACTCACAGCAAGTAGCTTATAACATAACGTGTATTTGTAAAGCGCACATTCACCCAGGGGCATCATGGCGCTGAGTAACAGGTGTTCATTGTTACCCAACTCTATGGTACTCATCTTATCAACCTCAGATGGATAAAAGGCTGAGTGGACCCACCGGGAATTGAACCTGTGACCATAAGGTCGAACGCAGGCCCCTGTTGTGGATGCATTAGTCAACTGAGCCACTAGACCCGGCTATATGGCATAGCAGTTCAATATCATTCCTTTCAAGGGTGTCCAACCCTTGGGGGGAGGGATCATGGGGTAGAGGTTAAGCTTTGAACTCTGGAGCATGTTGGAGCTTCAACAGGGGTTTCTGTCCTCGCAATCCATGCAACTGCAAGCATGAATGTGCTAAATGTGGAGGTGAACATCCAGTGTTTGCAATGCTTTGGGGAGCCTGGGGCTCAAACAAACACTGGTGCAGGCAGAGGTCGAGGGGATTTTACACCAGTTAAGGGTAATACACTGGTGCACTGGCTGTCTTTTTGTCCTGATCCAGAGAGTGCATTTTTACTTGAATGGGACTTCCAAGAAGGTTGTAGGCTAGGTTACCAAGGACCCAGAGATAGAATATTTGCAGATAATCTATGCTCAGCTAAATAATCACCACAGGTAGGGAGTCAGGGCTAGATTTGGCCGGTTTTGGACACCTGGGGGACTGTTTTTGTTATCGGCAGGATTTGCAGCATAGCTGCAATATCGCCCCCCTGTAACAAAAGCGGCAGCTGTGAGATGCTAGTGGTCCTTTCTAACTAGCACCCACCACCCCTCCCGGGGGCTGCCTGAGCTGTTTGCCAGGGCCTTTTTTGGTTCCTTGTCCAGCTGTGTAGGAAGGGACTAATTGTCCAAAGAAATAGCTGAAAGGGGAATGCCAGGCCACTTTGATTTTTGGCTGTCACCTAATTTAATAATATCCCCTTTGGGGGGTGTGGTTCCTAAAAAAAGCACAGGAGAGTTTAGAATGATCCATCACCTGTCATGGCCGAAGGGTCTTCCAGTAAATGATTTCAGACATAGAAATTACATGTATTTTGCATCACTGGGTGTGGCAATGTCTTTAATCAGACATTTTGGTGTGAGCACAGAGCTGGCTATGTGTGACATAAAGGCCACCTTTCAACTCCTGTCAGTGCAACCCCAGGATTTCTCCTTCCGAGCTTTACAGTTTATAGGGCAGATCTATGTGGATATTTATTTATTTAAGAGTTTGATATAGTGCTAGCTGGACCCGGAGGTATCAGAGCATTTTACAACATGTATCGTGAAGCAAATATTTATACAGCGTTACGATAGACAGAATTATCTTGTGACAAATCTTGTACTGGCGGTCTTGGGAACAAAGCTAAAATGGAAGGGGAACAGGCGAAGGAAAGTCTTCTTGTTGAGGAGTCTAGGTTCTGCGCTTAGCAGGATTCCTTTGTTGAAGGGGCTCAGCCACATTGTGCGTCATCTCTCACTTTGGGTGTGCTCTGTTGGGGAAGAGGCCTTTGAGCTGTCTTTTGAAGTTTATGAAGGAGGGGTTGGTCCTGATGTGAACTAGTATGGCGTTCCAGATTTTGGGTGCATTTCCCAAGAAGGAGTGAGACAGAGTTTTTTGTTTGCGGGCTTTCGGTGGAATGAGAAGAGGGTGATGGTGCTCCTCAGGTTCCTCATTTGTCTTGCCTTTTTGAGTTTGGAGGCCAGGCAGGCCGGTTTTCCGGTGTGAGAACCTTGGTGTGTGAGACAGGCAGTTCTGAAGGTGGCACACATTTTCATTGGTAGCCATTTTAGTTCTCTTAGGGAGGGAGAGATGTGGTCATATTTCTTTGCTCCTGTGATCATCCTGGCAGCTATATTTAGGGTTACTCGGAGGGGAGCTAGGTGAGAATTTGGCGAGCCCGTGAGAGTAGCGTTCCTGTAGTCTAATCTGGACAGCACCAGGGATTGAGTGGCCACTTTAAGGTCCTTGGGGGGTGAAGGGTTTTATTTTGTTTTATTAGGTTCAAGAATGCGCTCTTTGCTGAGTTCTTGATATCTATGTCCATGTTTAGGCTTGCATCCAGGGTGATACCCAGGGATTTTACAGAGTCTGCAGGGTGAGCTTGCAATTAATAGCGACAACTGATTTTAGCCATTCTGCGGCTAAGGGGTCTGCTCCTTGTTGGAAATTAAAAGGATATCCATTTTGTGTTGGTTGAGTTTAAGGTGGTTGTGGGATAACTAGTGTTGGACTTCTCGTAGGGTGTTGTTTAGTTTTTGTATGTCTCCTAGTGATGATGTTTCAAGGTAGATCTGGGTATCATCGGCATAGAGGTGGAAGGGGCTCGTGCCTTTTTTGCGTATGGAGGTGAGGGGTTCCATGTAGATGTTAAACAGTGATGGGAAGAGAACAGATCCTTGTGGAACTCCCCTGGTTATTGGGGGAAGGTCAGAGGGTGAAGTTGTTAGTTTTTATTCTCTGTGAGCGGTTCTGTAGGAAGGAGGCAAACCATTGTAGGACCACCTCGTCTGCATCGATTCATTCTCGGGAGTGCATTTCTGAGCAGATTGTGGTCAACCGTGTCCAAGGCTGCCGATAGGTCGAGGAGTATGAGTAGGCAGTGGTGATGCATGCCTGAGAGCTCTGCTATGTCATGGAATCTGTTCAGTCGGATTCCATGACAGGCAGTTGCTCTCTGGGCCCCTGTATGATAAGACCTGCACTTGTGTCTCTTATCCTAATAAATACTCCTTGCTGCAAAGAAGACTCCGGAGGTAATTATTTCAATTTGGCGACGAGGATGGGATGAACGAAGAGGTGTTTTCATCATTCTCTGAGAAGAAAGAAGGAAGAATTTTGCATCTCGCGCCAACTGGTTCACAGAGGAATTTAAAAACGGTACAGGGGCCATAGAATTGGTGAGACCTTTCCACTTTGCTTTGCGCGATTGAGGATACGTAAAAATAACTTGAATTGACCTTTTTCTTTAAAGTAAATTGCCAACACTTCGTTTGTTTAATTCGAACTGTGCGTTGTTGTTTAGACTTTCTCTTTAGTGTTTAGTACATTGTTAGTCATAGAGATTATCTATTCACTATTATTATTTGTCTATTTTTTATTTGTTTGAAAAAGGGAAGATATGTGGTGACGTATGCCTGAGAGCTCTGCTATGTCATGGAATCTGTTCAGTCGGATTCCATGACAGGCAGTTGCTCTCTGGGCCCCTGTATGATAAGACCTATACTTGTGTCTCTTATCCTAATAAATACTCCTTGTTGCCAAGAAGACTCCAGAGGTCATTATTTCACCTGCATCAAGTGATTTGTAGACATCATCAACGATGTTCAGGTTTGCTGTCTCTGTGCTGCAGCCTTTACTGAAGCCAGATTGGTGAGTATCCAGAAGACTGTTGCTGTCAATGTGATGGTTAAGTTGAAGAAGAACACACCTTTGGAGTCCGGCCTGAAGTTGTTCGGGTTGTTGGGGTACGTCCCATTTTTTTTTAATAATGGCATGACTTGGCCCATCTTTAGACGGTCTGGCATGATTCCAGTACTCAGGGAGCTATTTACGATCTTGGTCCAGAGGGGAGCTAGGGTGAGAGTGAGTTTATTTGCCTGTTGGACAGGAATCGGATCCGCTATGTGTGAGGAGGGTTTGGACCTGATAATCATTTCCAGGATGTCTGCTTCAGAGATGTGGGTGAATGTCTTCCAGCTGCACAGAGGGTGCTGAGGGGGGTTATTTCTTTCAATGCTGGGAGGCAGATTGTCATTAGTTGCCAGGAGGTGTTCATCAAGGGAGCGTTCGATCTTCGTATTTTTATTGTGAAAGAAATTAGCAAAGGTGTTGCATTGTTCTTTGGAAGCCTTTAGGGTTGATGTGGGAGGTTTGGCTGTTTGCTGTTTGATGATATTGAATAGTTCTTTTAGGCGATTTCTAGCATTGTCTAGTGCACTACGGAAGGAGGTGGATTTTTCATTTTTGTTATGCTTATTGTATGTCCTGCGTTCTGATTTGAGCTGGTCAAGGTGGGTTGAGGATGGGTTGTTCCTTCAGAGTCTTTCTGCCGCTCTGAGATGTTTTCTTTCAGAGTTTAGGTCTGCATTGAACCAGGTTCTCGATGGGTTGTTCCTGACTCTTCTTTGCTTCTGAGGGGCTCTTTGGTCTAGTATGATTGTCATTGTTGTGTTGTAGTGAGTGGTGAGCTTAGTTTCCCTTCGAGTTGGGGGGGGGGAGTAATGTTATTACCCTTTCTTCCAGGTCAGCAAGGGGAATCTGTCTTAGATTTCTTGTCCAATGAAGGGGTATCCTGTGGACGAGTAGGGCAGTGGGACGGATGGTTGATGTGAAATAGAATGATGTGGTGGTCTGACCAGTCAACAGGGAGGATGGGGTCGACAATAACGGTACCTTTCTGAGCTATAATGGCGTCCAGGATTGAGCCTCTATTACGGGTTTGCTCTGTGCAATGTTGGGTAAGGTTATTATTGAGAAGAAGATTGTTTAGTGCTTGTATCAGAGTGTTATTTGCATCATTCCAATGTAGGTTAAGGTCCCCTAATGACATGTTGTCGGAGTCAAGGAGAGAGCAGTATGATATCAGGTTGGAGAGGTGTTCTTCGAAAGAGGGAGTGTTGCCTGGCAGGTGGCAGAGAAGATGGCAGTGAATCATTTTGTTGTCCTTCGTTTTAATGGTGGGGGATAGATATTCAAATGTGGGGTAGAACAGACAGTCGATTTCGGTTATAGAGATGTTGCTCTTGTGGTTTATTGCAATACCCCCGCCACAGTGGTTCTTCCTGTCTTTGTTTATGATTGAGAACCCGGGGGCACAAACATGTCGAGGATAGGTAAAGATGATTCTTTCAGCCAAGTTTCTGTGATGAACGCGATGTCAATGTCATGAGTTAGGAAGGTTTCTGCCAGTTCTGTTGCGTGTTTAGTCGCAGATCTTCACTTTATAAGCATGCAGTGGGTCATTGTCTTGTTGGCAGGTTTCATAGGAGGAGAGACCAAGGGAATGTTCGTGAGAAGGGCCATCAGTCTGGTCTCTCCCATAACCCGTGATTACCTGGATCGTGTAGTTTGGGTTGTTAGCTGTGGAGGAGTCATAGGAGTTAGCAAGAATAGTCGCCTCTTCCATGGACATTGTGGCACTTGTTCTTTTGGGTCTATGAGGCTGGTTAATGAGGGGGATTGAGATCCAGTTGTGTGTCCGTGGATTGTGAGGGGTTGGGTGTTTTTTGTTGGGGACAGTGGGAGGGGAGTGTAAGAGTTGGATAGGCTCCAGATGCGTGGTAATGTTTGATAGTATTTTGCTTAGTCCCTGTGTTATAATCTCAAGTTGACTTTTCACCCGAGAGAGAATCTTAACGACATAATCAGTGAGTCGGGAGAGTTTCGATTTGAGAAGCCTTGTGCAGGATGGTCTGGGGGTGGTGTGAGCCTGTCGGTGAGAGGGTGAGTTATTATATCATTAGCACCTGTGTGGCTCCTGTGATTGGCCGAGGGCATTTGGAGGGTGTGCCTCGTGTTGCGTTTGAAATAACGGTTTGTTGAGTACTGTTGTGAGGTGAGAGTAGGGAGACTTTGATAGTGTCTCGGTTCCCCTAGGTGTCCATAAGGCCGAATTTCTGAGAAAGGGGAGGGAGGGAAGGTGTCTGTGAGGGGCATGTTAGTTTTAGAAAAGATATCTCGGAGATGCTCTGGTTGAGAGGAAGGCGTCAGAGGGAGTGAGATTGACTTTGGTGGAGGGCGTCTGTAGAATGCTTTGTGAATTTGCGTTGGGGGTGGTAGGTTAGGGGGAAAGGGGGATTGGAGGTAGGGGGTTGAGTGGGTGACTATATTGTAAGTGGGTGATGGCATTCCGTAGCATGTGGAATAGGGAGTCAAATGAGTCTAGGTTGGTGTTGTTGGCTTGAATCAGCACTAAACCGTTGCTGTAGATGGTGGCAGAGGTGGTGCTGCTGTGCGAAGGGTGTTTCTCATTGGAGATCCTCAGTTTGCAGCTGAGCGGGGTGCTAGTTGTTTTGGATGTGGAGGTGGGATCTAAGTATGGTCGTTGGGTGTGGAAGATGAGATCCATTTTCTTTTGTCCTTTGGAGGAGCAGCGGTATTTATCAACAATGCGAGTTTCCGGGAATTGTCTAATCAACCTATGTTTGAAGTTTCTTTTTCTTTGAGAGTGAGATTAGGTGGGAAGATAATGGAGAAACAGTTAGGGCCGTGGGTTTTCAGGCAATTCATAGGGTGGCGTTGGGAGATAGATGTGTGGAGAATCATCTTGCCTCAGTGGATGTCTTGATGTTGTTTGTGCACAATTGAACCGGTTTTCACTAGGAGATCTCTGATAGTGGGGTCTCCCCAGGGTGGGAGGGAGGGGCCGTCTTGCTAGCATCTGGTATTAATGCCTCCGATCCGGGGTTGTAGCAAGTCGTGTTTCGCAGCGGGCACAACTCATCAGGCCTGGTGAGTAGGTATCACTCAAGCCTGAATTCTGTTGGAGAGGTAGGAAACGCACAGGTGTGTGCCTGGGATTATGATAGGATTATCATGATTATCAGGATTCCACATCCCATAGCTCCTTTTAGAATCACAAACAGACCTTGCATTGCAAAACAAAGAGAATCAAATAGGCCTTTACATGTTTAAACATACATTTATAAAATTACTTTATAAGCATTGATTTCATTACTCTATATACATAAGCAAAACTACGCATACAGTCTTTAATACGGTGCACGTTTAAATCTAATACAACACTGTATACGTGAACTAATTCATTATGCATGATCTAAAACACGACATGTTATTCCCATTCCTCACTGGTGGCTCCCATATTCCTACGTCTGATCTCGAATAGGCAATGGATCTCTGCCTCGCCGTACTTATCTCCATTTGTCCCCTTGACAAGTCTTCAGTGGCTGGCAATGGCATACTCAATTCTATGGGCCTTGGCGATTGAGCTATTGCGCTCACTGTGCCATTCCATTCAGAGCTGGTTCTCTCCCCTACTACTGGCTGTGATGAACTCCCACTTCTCACCTGATCTGGGTCGTACACTGACACTATGGGATAAATGGTGACCGGCACCGTAAGAGCGTCCGGCAACCTCCTAACATCTGTGACTCCCTTAACTTCAGTGCTCACTGGGGATTGTTTTCCCATCCCTCCAGTTGAGAGTTTCCCATGTATTCCTGCACTAGATGGAACCTGTGATTCGCCCATGCCCTCTGTCGGTGCTGGTTTTCCCTCTTCCGAGGCTGGGTTATATGGAGGTGGTCTCTCTGATAGCAACCTCTCTATCAAGCTGTCATCAGTATCGTTATTGCTTTTCTCTGCACTCTTCTTTTGTGCATCTCCTGTCTTTACCAACGACAGGAACAATTTATCCCCCTCAATAGTTTGTACTCTCCACCTTTTCGCAAATGCATCCTATCTCGCATCTTGAAATGCCCTAATTGACCTTTTCACTCTTTCCTGACTTCGATCTCTCTTTGTTTCAAGGGCTGCCCTAATGCATGCATGTAATGCTTCAAATTGTGTTGGTCTAGGTAAAGGTCGCAAAGAAGCCATAATTGTTTCCAATTGATGCAACACTTCCAATCTAAAGGTGCCAAAATGGGGAAAGGTCAATTCTTCATTTCCTTCTGTCATTTTGTGCCAATTCTCGAGCCAAAGTATAGTATGCAATACTACATTCATAGCCATGTTATGAGCTTGGTTATCCTTGGCTGGAGACTCTTCTCCTACTCGAGTAACCACCCTTTTGTCTCCTCTAAACATATCTCGTAAAACTTTAAAACATTTCATGAGGAAATCACTTTCCTCCTTTCGCAGCACACTTTACTTCCTGATGACTATCCACCAATACCAGCGCGGCTTCACACTAACCGACCTATCACAGCGCTGCACCCTCTGACGTCACTTTTCCTCCGCTCGCAGCAGTTCCCCTCCTTTACAATTTTCTCGTACTAACTCACGCGTCCCTTTCATACTCTGAAATAACCATTTGTCTGCAAAATGACCAAACAGTCACTTCTCTGACTGTCCGTCCACATTCTCGTGTACATGTCTACCTCAACCTGCAACCATCCGTCCGACAGGACAATTGCCTCAACTGATGAGTTTCAAACGCTGGATATTCCACATACAGCAACCCACGTCCAGCATTGGTTACTCACACAATCACACATTCGCTCCCCCTATCTCGGGTAGGGTAATCGATGACGTCTCACGACTTCCCAAACAATGGTCGAAAACTACCCTCTGGGTGTCTTCTATTCCACAATCTCTCAGGCTACTTGTTGAGCCTAAATTCTCCCGGGCTGCACGCACTCACAGCCTGATCTCACAATCACTCATCACTCACTCCAACTCCGCAAGACATCACACCATCAAAACAACACCGCAATCTAACAACCTATAACCCTGTTCATACTCACTCTCCCACGAACTGCTGCTTTCGCGGCACCGCCATTCTCCGTCAGTTTCCATCAAATTACGTCGTCCTCTGCTGACGATCCGCCGGACAACCATCACCTGGGCTCTACGACTAGGGGTTATGAGGACTCAGTGACCCTGTTTCCCCTTACTCTAGAGATAACCATCTACTTTGCTACCAACTGATAAAGCCGGATTCTTATCTTATCTTTGATTTTATCTTACCATTTATAAGAATCCCCGGTCGACTGGATCTTTATTATCTGCTAAGAAGTGTAAAGGGGAAAACGCATATTTATCATATAATCAATCAAATTGATCTTGTCACTATAGAGAATCACTGACTCCGAAATCAAATGTTAAGGGATTTTATTACAAGGCCAAAAATAGCTGAACATACAAATACCTCAACACAAGGTTAAGAAAATAAATGGGCACTAATACAAACATAAGCCTACTCAAGAGTCTCATCCGACTCAGAATAAGAAGAATAGTTAATTCTAAAAGCATCAGGCACGCGATGACTGCTCCAATCTCAATTTTAGTATTCATTAACCTAAAAGGAAAATCAATTAGTCTGTCCCTACACTATCACTAGAGTGACATCCCTACTTAGCATCATTCCCAGGCAAGAGAGAAAAAGGTGTCCGTAGTGAGGACTTCCTCAGAAGCAGACTCATTTGGCTCATTCTAAGATGCTCCTTCTAGCTTCCCCTCTAATACTCATCCACTCCTTCTCCTGTCCTGCTCTCCTCCTGTTCTGCTCTCCCCCCTCGAGCTACTATCCCTAATACAAAATCACAAAACAGTAGAACCCACCCATCATACGCCCCTTCGGACAGGTCTTCTTTCTGTACTTTTCCATTGAAACTCTGACTTAATCAAAAAACCTTTGGTGTGGCCTTGGGTTCCAGGCACCTTCCCCGCTGAAAGTTTCATGTCTGCATTCCTGTACACTCCCATGGCGGCTTCTCCTACTAACTCCTAACTCCTAAAACAAAGAATTATACTGCCTAACGAGATGTATGTCCTTGCACCTGCAACAAGAAGCATGTGAGCGAAGCAACGTTGCACGCACTCAAAATCTGCTGACTACCTTCGACTGGGAGCCTTCCCAAGGAATACATTTCAGGCCTACCATATTCAGCTAACGTAAGAAATCACAAATGTAAATGTAAATGTAAATTGATACTTGTATAGCGCACTACTCACCCGCAAGGGTCTCAAGGCGCTTGTACAAATACCGCTGTGGAACCCATCCTGGCTTTCCCTGTGAGGCGTCCACTCCTGAGCACCCCCAAGGTGGAGGCCAGGCATCCTTAGCGTTGCGGGGGCTGTTGTGGAGATTAATCAAGCTATTGCCCAGAGTTGCAGAGTGGGACTCCATGATTGGAATAGGCAACGAGGTGAGAATTATCAGGCCCATGGAATTTTTGAGCCCAAGACCCGCCGAGGCAGGAATTGAACCCTGGTCCCGGATCAGACCTCTGCATCAGGGTCTGCCGCTCTAACCATTGAGCCACACTTCTTGTATTGCAAAACATAGAGAATCAAATAGGCCTTTACATGTTTAAACATACATTTCTAAAATCACTTTATAAGCATTAATTTCAGTACTCTGTATACATAATAAGCAAAACTACGCATACAGTCTTTAATACGGAGCACGTTTAAATCTAATACAACACTTTATACGTGAACTAATTCATTATGCATCATCTAAAACACATTTTTGATTAAACATGACATTGATCCTCATAAATAGCATGATTACATTTTCTATTTGCACTGATATATGCTGTTTTTAGTACTACATTTCTAATGACCACACGTTAATACATTCCTTTAACTATGCAGGTGCTGACTATCGGTGATTATGATGCACCCCTTTAATTTTCAGAATAACATGAAGTTCTATCAGTTGTAATACATGGAAGCCAATCGCCAGTTAGAGACGTTCGTATCCATTGTTAAAAACAATAATATCTAGTACATGGGTGCCATTTTAAGGTCAGGCAATGCATCCATGAAAAACGCCATTTTGAAGAGATCGGCTTTTCAGTCACTCCCTCCTTATACCTATCAGGTACTGCCTCAGTATTAAATGCTTGGTTTATCCGCAGTGTTACTGCGTAATTATGCAACAGCGGTTGAGGCGCTCTCGAGTTATGAAAATCGCCACCATTTTAGGGTCAGGCCATTTAAACTAATGGTCACCAAAGAGCCATTAAGCAGAGTTGCTGCAGATATTGTACCTGATTTGAGCCGTAATCAGGCCGTTTGGATCCACAGTCGGGCCCAGCAGCTATGGTGGTTTGATATGCAGATTCTGCCCTCATCGCAGATACTGGATGGTGCAGCTGTATGTCTCCGGTCACAGCTTCGAATTCCTCTCGGCGGAACCACTGTACCCACCAGGCACTCCACACGGCCGTAGGCGAGTCTGGCCCAAATGACCACCGGGACGGGTCAGCGGACTTCGGGCCACCCCGTATCCTGCTCCTGCGACCGAGTGAAGTCAGTTACATGGGTAACATCACCTTTGGTTGCGGTCTCGGTGGTTGGATTCTGGAGGGATATTTAATGGGCATTCAGGGATATTTATCTAAAAAAAGATATCTCAGCCCCCTGGAGCTCACAAGGCAGCTCCCTCTCAATCGGCCATCTTATCCTGGATAAAGAATTACCGATGTGTTGTGCTATATCCTGTACATATTTTGATACCTTTAGTTCCTTCCTGCAATGGTGCTTTACATTTGAAACAGGACATGAGTTGGTTGTGTGATTTTCTGTTTTTGCGAAAAGGAGGAACAAGCGATTCTGACCAAGCTCTACAAAAATTCCAATCAGTTCCTGAAGATTTAGGGGTTCCCTTGGCTCCTGAAAGAACAGAAGGCCCAAGCACAATCTTGGCATTTTTAGGGATTGAACTGGATACAATAACTATGGAAGCTAGGTTACCACCGACAAAGATTTGAGAAAGTAATAGCTGCACCTAAACTATCTTTCTGTCAAGTTCAGTATTTGTTAGACCATCTAAATTGTGCTTGTAAAGTGGTAAGAGCTGGTTTGTCTTTCACAAGAAGTTT
Source organism: Lissotriton vulgaris (assembly GCF_964263255.1). Classification (NCBI taxonomy): domain Eukaryota; kingdom Metazoa; phylum Chordata; class Amphibia; order Caudata; family Salamandridae; genus Lissotriton; species Lissotriton vulgaris. Next base: position 1,058,278,830 of record NC_141698.1, on the reverse strand, counting down.
AGGTTTTATCATGGCAGGGGTTGCATACCCACATCTCCGGATCAGGATTACAGCTGATGTGAGAGCAGACTTTGAAGTACGGTCAATCTTTCTGAAGAATTTCAATGGTGTGATGATGTGGCCATTGGATTTGGATTCTAATTGGCTTGTGCAAATTTTCCAGATGCATCAGTAGTGGGTGGTTCGGGCCTCTTCTGGGAAGGGCATTGGTGTTCAAGGAGGTAGCCTGCTGCTAGGTTAAAGGTGGAGAGGGACATTGCTTTCCTAGACTCTTTCGCCCTGTTGGTGGCCTTTGCCAGGGGGTAATGAATTGGCAAACAAAAGAGTGACTTTTAATGTTGATAACCAGACAGTGGCAGCATTGGTGAATGGGCAGAAAGCAAAAGATAAGAAGCTCTGTAAGCTGTTATAGCATATTATGCTGAACTGTGCCATGTTTAACATTGTTTTAAGGGCGAAACACGTGCCAGGTGTGAACAATAACATTGCAGAAGCATTCTCTCGTTCTCAGTGGCAGAGATTAAGCGGTTTGGCACCTGGAGCGGATACAATGAAGACAAAGATACTAGCAGAAATTTGGAAGCAGGGAGACTACAGATTTGAAGACTGGTAGAAAGTTCTATTGCGCAGAACACCAGGTCACCATACAGGCAAACTTGGGAGGAATTCCTAGACTGTAGTGCGATGAAGAGAGGTACAGATGGGCAGAGCATGGAAGAGAGAAGGGCAAATGTTACACGTTTTATTATGTTTACTAATGAGAAAGGAAGGTCAGCCAATACCATAGCAGTTAAATTGTCATGCTTTGCCTTTTACAGCAAATTCTTTTGGGGATAAGAGCCCAGTGCAGGTGAAATGGGTAGGAGAATGTTGCAGAGCTGGACTAAAGAACAGAAGAAGCAACATAAGAGAAGGGAACCCAATACTGTTAGTTTGTGAACTTAACGGGCATGTTCCAGTCAATTTGAGTTTTTGTTACTCAGATTGGACATGTTATGGTTTTTCTTTGGGGCTTTTACAATCTTTGAGATATTGGGGGTTAACAGTGAAGCTGGAATGGATACAAAAGATGTTGGAAAACGGGGCAGTACTTGTTGGTGTTGTTGCGTAAGTCTAGGAAGGATCAGAAGGGTAAGGGGGTCCAGATACTGATCAATGTCATAGGTACTGATTTGTGCCCAGTGGCAGTTTGGGACAGTTTCACTTTGGCAAGAAGAGATTCATGGGACAGACTATTTTGTCATCAGGTTGGCACATCTTTGAAGGCAGCACAAGTATTGGGGGTAATGAGACAAATTCTGAACCAGCAAGGGAAACGAATGCTTTGGCACCCTCCGTTTTAGAATAGGTGTGGCTCCGAGTCTAACAAATTTGTTTTTTCTCTAAAACAAATCATGCAACTAGGACGTGGGTTTCAGACTTTTGCTTACGTTGTATTAGGTTATTGGAAAATGGTTAATAAATTACATTGATTTGATGCTGTCTCGTTTCGTGTTGTGTTGCGGGCCCCAGTACGCCACACTTCTCCACCTGGACCATGGGGCATTCATTTGTCAAGTGGGCAGCAAAGCAGGCAGAAAGGTTTTTTTGGGGCGGAAATTTGGGTTGTTGAGCAGTTGATTTTCAGATCGAATGGTGGGGAAAAGGGGGTATGAAGTGGGCACAGCTACTGCCTTGGTTTTCTGACCTAGTGAGAGAGAGGCCATGCCAGCATGTCTTGATTATCTATTTGGGTGAGAATGATTTGGTGTAATTGTCAGGTCTAGGAAAGCAACGAAGAATGATCTGGGTGTGATTGGAAGGTGATGGGCTGGTATGTTTGTTTTTTGGACTGTATTTGTAGCGAGAAGGGTTTGGCGTGGAGTTTTAAAGTATAATGCAGATGAAAAAGTAAGGCACAAAGTTGACAAAGAAATGCATCGTTTTTGTAGCCGTAGTGGAATAGGCATACAAGATCATGAAGACGTAATCAAAACAGTCAGGAGGGGGGTACACCTCCAAAAGTAATTCACGTCCTCTTGCTATTTGGAGGAAGACTTCCCACTACTGATATTTTCTACTTTCCATGACCATGGAAGTGCCTTCCCAGTGTTTTCCTGTGGTTGGAGTGTCTGCCTTTTTGCAGTATTCTCCATGTACTTGTGTTCGGTGCCCTTTTAAACATGCACACACCACTTTGCCCTTGTAACACACGGTTGCTACCTCTCACATGTTTTTACCTTTGATACTTGCAAAAGTGCCACTTTGCCTACGTAACGCTTGTTCTTGTGCCTAGCACTTATTGCAGTATTATACCTCAAATTATACTCTGTTTTCTCTTATAACTGCACACTTGTCATTTTTCCTCTTGTGCACTTTTGACTACCTCATGTATTTTTGGTTGCTCACAATTTTTACTACCTCAAGTATTTTGTTTGCTCACAATTGTCACTATTACCTTTACTACCTCATGTATTTTTGGTTGCTCACAATTTTTACTACCTCAAGTATTTTGTTTGCTCACAATTGTCACTATTACCTTTACTACCTCATGTATTTTTGGTTGCTCACAATTTTTACTACCTCAAGTATTTTGTTTGCTCACAATTGTCACTATTACCTTTACTACCTCATGTATTTTTGGTTGCTCACAATTTTTCTACCTCATGTATTTTGTTTGCTCACAATTGTCACTATTACCTTATGGAAGTAACGTATGCTTTTGTAATCTGCTCCTTTGTAATGTTTATCATTATGTTTCATTTCTGTTCCTAATGTGAAGCGCTCTGACACCTTCGGGTAAAGTCAGCGCTATATAAAAATGCATAAATAAATAAATACATTTTTGGGTAATTTACTTACTGAAAAACCAAGCAAGTTGGCCAAGAAAGTAGCTGTAAGAAGATGGTGCTGGGCGCTGTTGCAGAGTAGAAAAGCGAGCAACATCTATGACGGCTGTTAAGCGACAGCCTGTCACAGACACAACATTTAAGAAATTAGTACAAGGCTGTTGGAGCGACAGCCTTCATCCTCATGACATCTGTTAAACCAAATTGAAAGAGAGGAATAGAAATAAAACACCTGTTCAGGGTTTTTCCTGGGTGGCAGTCAAGCGGAGGGCTCGCACACAAGGCCGCAAGGGTTGGGGTCGGGAGATCCTTGGCAGAAGGAGGCAAGGAAGTTGAAGCTGGGGTCAAGTGTGAAAGGACAATGAATGTTGTATTGTATTGTATTGTATTTCATACTTACATAGCGCACTGTAACCCTACGGGCATCCTGGTGTTGTGGTACTTATACTCGATCTTCCTGCTTATGGCTAGTCGGTTGTTAGGCTAACACTGTACTCTCGGGAAAAGCCAAGTCTTGAATTTTTCCCTGAACTTCAGCAGATCCTGCATCTGTCTTAGCTCAACTGGCAAACTATTCCAAAGGTGTGCCGCTGCACAGCTTAAAGCTCTTCCGCCTGATTTAGCTTTCCTAATCTTGGGTATATTCACCAGATTAGTTGAAGAGGACCGAAGGCTACGGGTGGGGTTGTACCATCTGAACTTAGACTGCAGCGGTATCGGTCCCATCCCATGCAATGCCTTAAAGACAAGGCAGAGTGATTTAAATGGTATCCTCTGGAGTACCGGAAGCCAATGTAGCTCCCCCAACACCAGGGATGTGGATGACGGACGTGGTCTAGCTAGAGCCAACTCTGCCGCCATATCTGAATTCTCTGGAGTCTCCCAACCAGGTACCTAGTGGATTCCAGCAGTGGCGCATTCCCATAGTCAAGCCGACTCAGAATTACGCTCCTTACTACCTGTGCTCGTACCTGATATGAGAGTAATGGAAGAATCTTCCGGAGAACCCTAATGAGTGAGAAACTACTTCCTACAATTTTGTTGACTTGGGTTTCGAGGTTCAGCTTGTCATTAAAACTGACCCAGAGGTTGCGTACCGTTGTGACGGGTAACAGGGGTGTCTCCGTGGGGATGGGCCAGGATCCCGATGGGAGGGAACAGGGGACTTTACCTGCTGCACTGCAGAGTATCTCAGTTTTTTCACAAATAAATTGTAAGGAGTTGTTTTTCAGCCTGTGCACCGTTTCTTGCATACAGGCATGACACTTTTCCAGCGATACCGCTTGGTCTCCCTCCAATGATAAAATAAGCTGTGTATCATCCGCGTAATTTACCAAACTGACCCCAAATGTTAAATGGAAGGGGGAACAGGGTGGACATGTTGTATACTTTTGGGGGGAGGTTTATGGGTAGAGGAGTTAGGTTGAGTCATTGTATTAGTAAAGTGGGGTTGTTGATTGTTATTGTATATAAAGTTCAACTGCAACCTGTCCTAATAAAGTGGCCCTTTGCTCTCAACTTGACTGTGCCTCTGGTCCATCTCACCCGATGCTATGTAAACCAGGCAGCATCAGTTGCGCGCTGTTTACACAAGTCTCAAAGAGTCGGTCCCCTAAAATGAGTGCTCCGGCCCAAATAAAGCACTGATTGCTACTGTGCAGTGTCAGCTTCTCTGCTAAGGTGATGGAGGGTCTCGTTGAGCAGTGCAAAATAAAAATGATAAGAACGAGAAGTTATTACCGTTGTATTTTGCTTTGCAGGACGCCAGCCAGGTTGGGCGGGGCGGTGCGGGGCTCGCCGCCTTCAGAGGGAGCAGGAGTGGTTTGCACTTCCTTCCTTAGTGTGCGTGACGCAAATATAGGAGTCGGAAGCGTCATACATATATCGTGCTGGTGTCGACAGAGCATGGACATAACCGAATCTCCACCGTTACTTTATTTTGAAGAGCTGAGCGCGCTTTGTGCATTTCGCAGGTTTGCGCAGAATGTTGTGAGGTCATTTTATCATTCCTACATCTGCATATTTGGGAAACACCACCCTTATTTAATACTTTTCTTTGGTTTGAATTTGTTGATTTCAAATGTTTTATCTTAAAGCTTGGTAGAGGCAGTGAGTGCGAAGTAGATAAATATCCACTAGATGGCAGTACAGACTAGTTCATTGAAACCCGGGAAGCCTGTGTCCTTGGATTTGCCTTAGTGGAGCGAAAATTATGTTATTTCAGAACGATTAATTCAAGGATGGCGCAATTACGCCAAAACCCCTTCCACGATCAAAATAATGTACACTCTGTTCTCAGCTAAACCAGCTGCTTACTTCGGTTCCACCCAAAATAAAATACGTTCTGGCACTCAGACGGCGTGCTCAGCTGCAAGCCTCAGAAATGATGAACACACGGAAGTGAGCTAAGAAAATCGTGACCACTTCAAGCTAGCGGCTAGGCAGAGTAGCCAGTGCAGTCCAGATTCGTGCTTGGCCTTCTGGGACTTGTAGTCCTGCCACTATAATGGAATAAACAGGGCGACAAGTCCAAAAACGCGAACACAAACCGGACCCAGAAGGGCTACTAATGTACTTGACCAAGGACCCCTAAGAGCCCTAGGGCTACTAATGTACTTGACCAAGGGCCCCTAAGAGCCCTGCACAGCAGGCTCTGGTTGCAACAGCTGGAACACAGGGGTCTGAGAGAAGTTTGAAAGCGTCGCCGATAACAACTGAAGAAAAAGCAGCAATTATTAGTTTGTTGAGAAAAATCTTGTGTTATGTTTTTATTTAGTAGTACAATGGCCCTAATGCGAGTAAAATAGCCGCTCTCCATTACCAGCTGGGTGGTTGAATGAAAGCCAGGAGTAGCACATGGGTAAGCCACGCCCACTGATAGCATAATGAGCATGTTTAACTTATGGTCATGTTTTGCTTTCTTTAGACTTTCTAGGCATTCCACAAAGAATGCAGCCCAAAGTTACCTTTGTGAATAAATATTCCGGTCATTTAAGCCTTAGTGTAGATTCTCCAAGCAGATCTCTGGAGTTAGCATAAAATGGAAAATGTGTGGCTGTCTACAGTAGCTTTTATCCGAATTTGGGGCCTCATTTATGAGGCCCCTTGTGCCATCGGAACGTCACTTTTTGTGACGTTCCGTGGCGCAGAAGCCTGCGTGTTATTTATTAGGCAGCACTGAGCCACTTTTTTTGGTTTCATGCTGCCTGATAAATATCAGTCCCTCTAACGCAGTGTTCTGCGTTAAAGGGGCGTGCAATGGGTGTTGCTGGGGGCGTTCCCAGCAACATCCATGGACTTTTGACACTGCCCCAGATTTACGAGAAACCGTAAATCCAAGGCAGTGCCAAAAGCTTACGGCGTAAGGGAGGCGCAACGGCGAGAAATATCATTTTTTTCCCCTTTTCTATGTGTCCTGCATTCTGCAGCATACATAGAAAAAAGGAAAAGCCTCTTGTGATTATTTTTGTACAGAAAGGTTCCCCTTCCTGTACAAAAATAATCATCCCCGCACCGCAGGCACCCTTGCACCATTGTGCAAAGGTGCCTGCGTTGGCGCAGGCAGCCCACTGTGCGCCGGCGCAGGGGAAAAGGAGAGGAATGCGCCATATCTTATAGATACGGCGCATTCCTGCCCTTTTCTTTTGCCGTAGGGAAGCGCAGCAGGAAGGCCTTCTGCACTTCCTGACGGCAAAACCTCATAAATGAGGCCCACGGTATTTTCTTGGCCAAAGTTTCCATATGCTCTTTTGCCCCCAAAATATGCTAGATACTCGATGTTATATGGAGGAGCATAACGGAGGTCCACAAAACACCCGTGGTGAGGGGGAGGGCAGGGTTTCTTGTTTTGGAGGGGGCCCCCTCACATTCTAAGCCATGCCATAGCATGCCTGGAAGAATGTGTGCAATGGCATGGAATAAGAAATAGGTAAATGCTCGGGAACCCCTGCAGTGTAGGGGGGCCGAACCGGAGGAGACTGGCGGGTACATATATTGGTGAGGTGGGCAAATGAGTGGTGGATGGTTGTGTGCCCGCAGGCAGGGTGAGTGGCAACGAATAAACAAAAATGAAGTCACTTACCTTGCTTGCTTCACATCTGAAGTCCTACTGGCTGCGGTCCCTCGGCTCCGAGTGCTGCTGCTCCAGGCAATCCATTAACCAATCGTGGAGATACTCACCAACATGAGAGAAGCGCCATGATTGGATGGAGGGGATGGCTGGATGCTTCTTCAGGCCCTGGAGTCCTGTGCTTGGTCTCCACCCAGGATGAGTGCTGCAAAATATGCATGTCACTTTGGCCGGCGCAAGAGAGCTGACCAAACTGACAAGCGTATTTTAGAGTGTCCAGCTTCCTCCTCCAGTCCTCTATGCTGTCAATCGGCAGCAGAGGAGGCCACCCCCCTATTTCCCTTAACTGGGGGCAGACTGTCGGCTGCAGCGAATTAAAATGGCAATTAAATAGTTTCCTTGCCATTTTATTTTTCATATTTAGTGCAGCTGCAGCAGGTAGGGGGGCAACTCTCCCCCACCCTCATGCAGAAACCGCCACTGGGTCCAACTTTTTCAGGGGGGGGGGGGGCGCCCTTTGAGCCCAAGACCAATGAATAGCTATGCGATCTGGGAGATGCAGGGGTCCCTCATTACATTGTATAGGGGAGCCCCATCATTTTGCGTTATGCCATTGGTTATGTGGCCATCGGCTTTGTAACTTCAGCTGATGCTAAAAAGGTTTCCTTTTGGTATACAGCAGCAGCTAATGCACTCTTATTTCTGTGGTTTTCCACTTGTGTGCTCTATCCACATCTTATGGGGATTTTTTGAGCTGCTTTGTAGGCATGACCAGAGGAATTTTTAGTATTTTGTGTAGGGAGTACTGCCCATACTAAGGAATGTCCTTGAAATGGACACATACCAATGCTTATCTGCACATATTGCTGTTGCTTAGCCACGGGAAATACAGAATATATGTCCACTTAAAGCTCTGGTCTTGATGAATTATGTAAGAAAGTTTTTTTAACTCATTTTTCCTTCATTTTTTATATATATATTTGCTTATAAACTGATCTTTACATTCTTCTTTTTTTAAGTTTGAGTTTATTAAATAACAAAAGAACAGAACAGAAAATGAAGAAACAGGTAAGATAATGAAGCCATACAGGTTATACAATAAAGAGATAAAATAATAAAGGAATTACAAAGCATATAAGAATAAATGAGAAATGCAGTCAAAACTATGCATATAGAAAAAGCAACGTAAGCATAACACTATTGAAAAAACGTAAGAAATTATACAATATGTTCAAGCAACAGTAAATAACAATCAATTAGAGAAATTGATAAAAGGCATTGGGAGAATCAAGGTGGTTTTTGTACTTCAACTGATCTAGTATGGGAGGTGGTGGTCGAGGGAGCAAATGAGGATAAATAATTTACCAAAGGAAGCCAAAGGAGATCTCTTTTGATTGCCAGTGAAATGGGAGAAACATAATTAGTATCAAGTCGGTGATGAAAACAAACCGCATTCCACCAAGAGCTAAATGTAACGTTATTAGCTTGTTTCCAGTTGGAGGTGATAAGGTGAAAGGCAATAGCTATCAAAAGGTCAATGAGTATATAGTGTTGTGAAGATTGTGGGTAAATAGGAGAAAGTGAACCTACAAAAATGTGAGTAATGGAAAAGGGGATTTGAATCTGAAAAATCTTTTGGATTTGAGACCAAACCAGTTTCCAAAAGTGGAGTATGGGAGGACAGTCAAATAACATATGTTTTAAATCTGCATTAGGACAGGAGCAAGACCAACAAGTAGAGGGAGTGTCTGATGAAAAAGTCGATAAAACCAATGGAGTAAACAAAGTTTGATTATAAATGAAAAAAAGGGTTTGGGTGGTATTAGCAGCTCTAGAGGTTTTATGAAGTTTGGTCCAAATCTTATCCCAAAAGGGGACTGACCAATCTTGTGAAAGGTCCTTTTCCCAGGCTAGTTCAGTCTTAGTTTTGGGCCTGTCTATTGAAAGTTGAACAGATTTATAAAGAAATGAAGCGGAAGGAGAATCATCTAATGCAGAGGAGATAGATTGATATATATTAGGGATATCATTAGTATTAGGAAGGGACTGAAGGTATTGAATAAGAATGGGACAAAGCAAAATATACTGTGAACGAGAAGAGGAAGGCAAAGAGAATTGAGATTGGAGTTCGGAAAAGGATAGCGGTGAGAGAGGAGTTGAGAAATCCATTGCAGGCCTTTAGAATACCAAGTCTTCCAGAAAATAGAATGATTACGAATCTTGAGTTGTTTATTATACCAAATAGGCTGTATGTGCGTCGAATAGAGATAGGGATAAGAAGAGGACAAAAAGGGATAAGGAGTTTACGAGAGTGGGAAATAATAGGATTACGGAAACAAGTCATAATGGATGTAAAAGATAGGATTTCATGGAAATCAAAAAGAGCAATAAATGAAGATTCTATTTTTAGCCAAAGAGGAGGATAAAAAGGAAAAGCAGGTGAGAGCCAACGGGATGCCTGTTTCAGGGAAAGGCACAGTGATAAGCTTTAAAATCAGGGAATCGGATTCCAGCGTTAGATTTATCCTTCCTCAAGGAAGCAAGAGCGATACGAGAGCATTTACCGTTCCATAAAAATTTAAGTAGAGTAGAATCGATCCTCTTAAAATAGTAATCAGGGATATGAATAGGAATCATGGAGATGGTGTATAGTATAAGAGGTGATAACATCATTTTTATTGAGTTGAGACGTCCCCACCAAGATAAAAAGAGAGGGTTCCATCGGGTAATGGCAGAATTCAATTTTTTTTGTTACATAATCAAAGTTTATTTTAAGAGTGTCAGACAAGAGGGGAGCAAACCAAAGACCTAAGTATTTGATTTTGTATGGTTGCCAAGAAAAAACAGAATGTTCAAAGAGGTGTTTTTGGCAAAGAAGATTTAGAGGCAAAATTTCACATTTGTCGACATTAAGACGGTATCCAGAAATATCAGAAAAGGAAGAAACCTGTTGAAGGAAGGAAGGAAGGAAGAGAAGAGTGCGGATCAGAACAGTAGAGAAGAATGTCATCAGCATAAACCGAAAGTTTAACTTGCTGGGAACCAAAATGAAAACCGGAAATGGTATTGTCCTGTCGAATCTTGGTGAGAAAAGGTTCAAGGGCTAGAACAAATAATAGAGGAGACAGTGGACAGCCTTGTCGAACACCTCTTTGGAGTGCAAAATAATCTGAAACCATACCATTAACAAATATTGACGCCTGAGGGCCAGAATAGAGTAAGGAGATAACAGAAATAAATTTGGGTGGAAAACCTTCCCATTTGAGAGCCTGGAACATGAAGTCCCAACTAATCCTGTCAAATGCTTTCTCAGCATCTAGAGAGATAGCGGCCAGAGGATGGTTTAGTGAGGACGCCTTACTTAGAATATCGAAAAAGACACACAAATTATCAGAAGAGAGGCGTCCTCTAACAAAACCTGATTGTTTAGGGCCAATTAAATTAGGTAAAAGGGGATCCATTCTAAGAACCAAAATCTTGGCAAGAATCTTGTAGTCAATATTAACTAAGGAAATAGGGCGGTAGTTCTTGCATAAAGAATGATCCTTATCTTCTTTAGGAATTAAACAAATCAAGGCTTGTTGAAACGTGCCACTTGAAGAACCTGTGTCGAGAAAAGATTGAAATAAGAGTAAAAGCTTTGGCAACAGAAGTGAAGCGAAATGATTATAAAATTCAATGGTGAATCCATCAGGGCCAGGGGCTTTCCCACGTCGTAACACCGAAATGGCATGAGAGATTTCTACGAGTGAGATATCAGATTCTAGAGTTCCAAAATCAACGTGATCAGAAGGAGGTGAAGGAATAGATCAAAAATAGGAAAGAAGGTCAGCTTAAGTAGGAATGGTTTCCGGAGTGTAAAGTGTTTTGTAAAAAGTGACAAACTCATTTAAAATGTCTTTGTCTTTCAATAAAGAGGCACCAGAAGAACCCTTAATGGATTCAATTTTCGTTCGTTCTTTCCGTATTTTCAAGTAATTGGCGAGTAGTTTCCCCATTTTATTCCTACCTCCATAATAGCGAGAATAACATTTTAATAAAAAATTGGAAGGGAGCATCTGTGGTTAATTTATTAAAAGTAAATTTGGCCTCAATAAGGTCTTTAAGAGAGGATTCAGTATTGGAGGAATGATAAGTATGTTCAAGTTGTTTGATTTTAGTAAGGAGTTGAGTAGATTGAGCTTCTAAGAGCTTTTTCTTCTGTGAGACAAAATTGATGATAAAACCTCTAGAAGCTGCTTTAAAAGAGTCCCATACCATAACAAAAGTGGAATCAGGGGTATGATTAATCAGAAAAAACTCAGTAGCAAAAGCATTGAATTTTGTTCAAAAAACGGGGTCAAGGAGTAAAGAATTATTGAATCTCCATCTGCCTGAATGAAGCAGAACCCGGAGAAGGAGGGTCTTTCTTTAGGCGTTTAGTCGATGCTGACGTTGTTGGAAGTGTACTGGCATTGTGCGATTTAGGAGGTGGCCCGGACTGCGAATCAGACTTTGACATAGAATTGTCCTCCATATCTTGTAGAGTAGAGTCGGAGTCTGAGCAAGCAATTAACTTGGTAGTAACAGAGAGCTTAAGATTACGAAGTTTCCCCATGTAGAAACAAGAATTATTTGAGAAAAGGCTCTTATTATCAGTTACGCATGTCACAAAAAAAAACAATTCCATATAGTTGTATTTGGTCAAGAGGAAAGGAAATGTGAAACATGGAGTGAAACATTCAAAATGGCGGCAAATCCGGTTCAAACAGCATGTTTGAGGAGAAAAAATGCGCAAGATTAAAAAATCAGCAAAGTGAATAATATAGAGCCCAAATTAGAAAGATATTGCTGGAAAAGTCATTTGTATATTGTTGCAGGACAAGAAAAATGTAGTAGTCAACATCGCACCTCAGTGGAGAATCGCGCGAAAAGGAAAACAAAATGGCGGCCTGGCGGCCGGAATCGGGAGAACCGAATCGCGCTGAATTCCAAGGGTAAAAAGCAGCCAAAAGTCGAAGAAATGAGTGCGCTGGGCTCACCTCATGTTCAGACCCCAAAAATAATGGCTTTTGGCAGAAGTCCGCCGGTAGTGCCGCTGTAAATGCAACAGGAGCGGAGGTCGGCATTGGAGCCTCATCCCTACGCCGCCATCTTAGACGACGCACAAGCCACGCCCCCATCTTTACATTCTTTTGACCACTTTTATAGGTCCTGTCTCTGCCAGGGTCAGAAAAGTCTGTATAATGGCTCAAGGTTCAGTGAATGGAAGTTACATTTTATATTTGCTATCTTCCTGCAAAATGTTGCTGCTTTTTGTTATAGTTCTGTATAGAGCAGGACTATCAAATATCTAACACTACTGTAGTGTCAAGATGTGTGTTTGGCCACTTTGGGTGTAATGCACATTCTGATGCGACTAACTGTTGAGGACTGAAAGCTTTCTTTCTTTCACAGTGTCTGTGCAATGCACAGTCACTTTATGCTAGTGGCAACAGCAAGAAGGGGAGATAAGCAAGTACAGGGGCAGGGAGGTGTATGACAGTGAAGGCTAAGACTGTTGCAAACATAGGCCCAGAGTTTTATCAAGGGATTGCGTTGCCCTGTGTCATGCAAGGTGAGGCAAGGGCAACACAATCCTTAAGGCAGATTTACCGAGCCACACAAGGTCACCTTTGGTGGCCTTGCATTGCCTGGTAAATCTGGAGTGACAAGTCGCTGCCTTGCATTACTCTGCGCCGGGAAGGTGCTACATTGGTGGAGTGCGGGTGTTCCCACAAATTCACTCATGCTTTTTGGCACATTTCCAGATTTGCTAAAACTAGTTAACCTGAGAATGTCTCGAAATTGTATGCCTTTCCAGTGTCACTTTTACAAATGTTAAAAATGTGTGGGCAAAAGATTTACCTAATTAATACCGGTTACACCGAAATACAGCATTCAGCAAAGGGAAGCTGGCCAGGTTATTTTTTTAAAAAGGTCTGTTACTGCACTGCAGTAAGATCAGTAGCAGAGTTTTTAGTCACTTATGATCGTTAATAGCTGGAAATGTTCTTTTTTTTAATCCGAAAATTATGCAACAGACGATGGATTATGTAGCAATTTCGGAATTTCCATAGTAATGCAGAACACATCTTGGCCACAGAATCACCTTTTTCACAGGCCCTGACTATAACTTTGCAAATGGCAGTATCACAATGCTTGGGGGTCTTCAACTATTCGAGCTAAATATCTGGTGGTATCAGAAGAAACTTTTTCAACTGGTCCTAGTGGGGTTATAGTGGGATCAGTTTGCTTTGTGTTATTATCTGTGGCTTGCCAGTCCATTGGACCCTGGAACTCTCTTTGTGTCTTCCCATTCCTCGTCCTCTGCTTCTCCCTAAAAAAGAAAACTTTTCCTTTGAAAAGGGAAAACTTGAAAGAAATGGTTGTTAAGGGTTGTGCCAGAAACCATAAGGGTATCCCGGTTGTGGTGCCGTGGGGGGAACATACGATTGGTATTTACTTTGTCACGTTTGTCACTGCTACTACTATGGTCATACAAACAGAATGACCAATTCATTGGTGTTGGTCTCCATTTTGTGTTTGGTTTTTGTGAGAATGAGGTTTTTGGCCCAGCGTTATATTATTCTAAAGTAGTGCATGGGTTAGTAGTAGCATGACTGCATTTTTTTATGTCTTTCTGAAGTTTCTTAATTTTTGTCTGCTTGTGGAGCTCCTTATGACTTTGTCATATCTTTATTGATATGGTCTAGTCTTGTCTTGTTTACTGAGATTTGTACAGTAATTCTTAAATTATTCTCACTGGTTTGGATCTAGACTAACATTGCATCAGAAAGTCTCTTAGCCGTGCTAATGATTAAGACCCACCAGTCTTATGGACATTTCCAAGCGTCGAAAGACCATTCATAACGGACGGTAACATCGTCTATTGAAATTTGGGGTTCGTTAAACACAATTAAGCCCCTCAGTGCTGCTTTGGCATGCAATTATTCAGTCATAATATCACCATGTACTGCTCTTTTGATCTGGTTATGTTTTAATTAAGACAAAGATCCCCAATAATCCAGCTGGGATAATGACTGTGCAATATGATATCCCCCACGATTGGCCGGTGTATAATATACTAGATACTCAATAATCATCCTAGGATTGTTTGTTACGTTTTGCCATATTTTACAGAGGTAGGCAGCTAAATGTATTAACTAGATGCCCTTGAGTGCTGGTATGATACCAGTTTCTTTGTAAAGTTGTCAGGAGAATCAATTGTATAACCCTCACAACAGTTGATGCACACTGTGACTTCAAATTAATGTTTTGTCCACGTGTGTGGCAGGCAGGGCCGGACTGGCTATAGCGGGCACCAGGCAATCCCCCGGTTTTGGGCCCCTGGGGGCCGTTTTTGTTACGGGGCCGTTTTTGTAGCATAGCTGCAAAATCGACCCTGTACCAAAATCGTCCGAAAACCGGCCTGGCAAAGAGCTCGGCGGCACCTCCAACCCCCCAGAGTGGGGTGGGGGGCCGGCCGAGAACTTTGCCAGGGCCGGTTGTGGTTCCCAGTCCGGCCCTGGTAGCAGGACCTTTTCACAATCAGCTCAATTCAGTGTTTCTCAAGGAGCAATTCCTCCTGGTTATATGTTCTCTGTTTTTTGCATTTTCTTTGTCGATCGACTTTTGTTTTTTTTTTTTTAATTCTGTTTATGTTTGCATGTTTTTGCAGACCTCTTCAAATACACGCTGACTAAGCTCAGCTCCGATTAGCAGGAAAAAAAGAATTAGAACCTGATTTACATCTTGCTGGACGGGTTACCCCATCACAACGGTGACAGATAACCCGTCCGCCGAAATATAAATCCTATAAGATATAATGGGATTTATTGTTTTGGTGGACACTATCAGCCTGATTCATCAAGCTGAAATGTGCTCGCAAAGGGCCAGATTCTGAGAATCCGGCCCTTTGCGAGTGCGATTTTTGCATTTGGGCTTCATCATCCCAAATGCAAAAATCGGTAATGGCGAATTCGCAAATTTGCGAGGAATTACATTTAAGGAATCTCTATTTGACATACCTTAAATGCAACTCATCATCCATTTTCAAATTGCGAAATCGCAATTTAGGGCCGCTATTTACCGCGAGGTCAAACCTCGTGGTAAATAGCGAAAACTCAGAAAAATGCTTTTAAAAGCATTTTTCTGAGTTGCATGTTGCACACACACATGTCCTTTGGACATGTGTGTGCGCAACACCTGTTTAAATTAGCATTTAAGGGGTGCTACAGGGTGTCCTCTGGACACCCCTGGCACCCTTTAAATCGCTATCTTATTTGTGATTAGCTAATTGCTAATCGCAAATAAGGAATACTCCCCATTCATTCCTATGGGCCTTTTGGCCCATAGGAATGAATGGGGAGTAATTCCTTATTTGCGATTAGCAATTTGCTAATCGCAAATAAGGAATCTGTAGGAATAGTAAAAACATTTGCTATTCCTACATGAATACCGTTTTGCGAGTCTGGAATAGCGATTCCTTATGATTTGCTATTTCAGACTCGCAAAACCTCTCATTGATGAATCAGGCTGTATATCAGTACGACAAGATCTAAATCAGACCCCTACTCCACAGAATAGAGAGCACTGTTCTTGAAGTAAGCTGCGGGCCCCATGGGACCAATTGGCTAAAACATGTTGACCTAATAGATGCGGGAGAGATGGTGGCTCCTAGGAATCACTCTACTTTTTAATCATCCTGTCACACTCATAACCAAATAATGGTATCTTCTTAGGGAGGGCCCTGGGATTTTAAATATTTGCCTTTGATGTGGTTCCCATCACAACCCTCATCCATATAGGCTGCCAAGTAGGTCATTGGTGAAGTCGAACCACCATCAGAGAATGCAGTGGCAAGGTAGGATGCCGATGATGAAGAATGATACCCAGGGAATGAGGGGAGCGGAGGGGGGGGGGGGGGGGAGGGGGAGGCCATACCTTTCACATTTTTCAATTGATTTTCTAATGGGTTGGTTTAACCCCTTGGATGCTGATGACGGCCCCCGTCCGTCATGCACCGCGGTGGGCGTGTGCTGATGACGGCTGGGGGCAGTCATGAACCCGCCCACTACGGAAAACGCAGCACAGGCGCAGAATCGTGGCCGCGCCCAAGGGGTAAAGGTCCTACTTTGACTAATGAAAGTTATTGCCAAGGTCCGTAGGGTCTCCCAGAATTAGAGAATCTCCCAATGGTGACCTGTGTATGTCTCATTTGCCATTGTTATGAATTGCCATGTGCCACAATGCCACTGGCATCTTAGCATTGGAATGTCGGCACTAACTATGGTGGGTGTCCTGATGGTCAGGCTCAGTTTTAGCTGCCTGTTGCCAAGGACCTAGGGCATATTTATCAAAGGATTGTGATGCCCCTGCACCACATTATGGGGGCGCATGAGCAACACAACCCGTAAGTTCGATATTTCAAGCTACGCAAGGACACCTTTGCGCATGCCCGAGTGGCTTAATAAATCTAGAGTAACGAAACGCACCACATATTGCTACGTTGAGTTACTCTGCTCCAGGGAGGCATTCCATGGGTAGTGCATGAGTGTTTGCATGTGAAACACATGGATTCTGACACATTTCCAAATATGCTATTACTGGTTGACCTAGGAAAGGGTTAGATTGCTATGCTTCCCTAAAGAAGATGTAACTAGAAGAAGTATGTTTATTTCTACTCATTCTTTCCTCTTTATATGCGTGCTACATTGTGAAGCACACATAGAAAGAGGAAAATGCCTCAGGGGATTGCTTTTGTGCTGAAAGGTGTCCCTTCCTGCACATAAACAATCCTGTTTGCAACACAGGCCCCCTTGCAACACGATGCAAGGGTGCCTGCATTGGCGCCAGGCAGCACATTGTGCACCAGCACTAGTAGAAGACCAGAATGTGTGATAATATGTTAAATACAGAGCATTCCTGCCTTTTCCCTGTCACGCAGCGCAGCAAGGCGGCTTGCTGCACGACCTCTTGATAAATATGTCCCTTATTTTAAACAATACTACACATAGATGGGCTTTGGATGAGCTCCTTAGTCATGATTGGATTACTTCATTTGCCATCTCAGTTCCCAGCTCCTGATTCGATGGCTTAAGTCCCTAGCCTGTCCAGACCAAGGAGGACTTTTATCCCACTGTGCTTTGATTGGATGTCATGTATCCCTCCATTGCTGACTTTGCATTTCAGTGCATATCAGGGGCTATTTTCTCTCCCTCCCACCTCCCCCCACCTCTCCACCAGGCTTCCTTTATTTTAAACGATCTCCTCCAATGCTTCCTTGCTTCCATGACCCTATGGTTCTCTGAGCGTTGCCCTCCACTTAATTGGTAGTTGCTGATCTTAAAATGTTTATCATTCCAAGATGGCCGCCAAAGGGTGAGCCCGTGCTTAAACGTGTGGTGCTCATTTCTGAATTAATTTCTTTAATTTTAATTTAGCAATTATAAGATGGCAGCAGCACAATCATCCCAATGAATTGGCCGAGTTTTAAATAAATTATTCAATGAAGCCCACCACACGTGTGTGCAAGTGCTGCGGTAAACTTTGAATTAATTTTCTTACACTTTTTGAAAGATGACTGTTGTACATGACTACCCGCTCACTATGGCCTTATTTAAATAAATATTCTTTAAGTTTATGAAAAGACATCCAAAGATGTCCACAACGCAGCTGCAACAGCCATCTTTGAATTATTTTCTTCAAGCAGTCAGCTAAAAAAAAACAAGCATTGGCGAAGTCGATAGGGTTCGTCGACATCACCTATTGGCTTTGCCAATGCTTGTTGTTCGTAGCCGTTTGAAAGCAAAACAAATAAATAGTTTTTTTTCTGACAAACAAAATCAATCTAAACAGTGCCACTGTCACATGATGGCCAAGTTGACATTACATTTTTGCCTAAAGTGGAGAAGTGTGGCTCAGGGGTTAGAGGCGGCAGACCCGGAAGCTGAGATCGGTCCTGGACCAGGGTTCAATTCCCCGCCTCGGCGGGTCTTGGGCTAAAAATTCCACGGACTCGATAATTCTCGCTCCGGTGCCTTCTCGACTCACGGGTTCACACTCTGCGACTCTGGGCAATAGCTTGCTTAATCTCCACAACAGCCCCTCGCGGCGGGATGCCTGACTTTCACCTTGTGGATACCTGCTGGGGCTATCACACAGGGGAATATCAGGACGGGTTCCCTAAGCAAGCGCCGGGACACCCACTGCGGGTAGCTGTGCGCTATATAAGCTCAACTACATTTACATTTACATTTACATTTACATTTTGTCATGTGGTCCCCGTCACACAGGTAAGAAACTCATATTATGGTGGTCAGGCTGCTGCAGGTCTGGTGGAGGTGAAGCCTCAGTCTCCAACTATTCTTGCACTCAAATCCCTGGAAAGTGCTCAGTTTCTGCCTCTTCTGCATTGTTCCACTGCCATATTTCCACTGATGAAGTAGAAAGCTGATGAAAACTAGAATGTTTGCCTACAACAGTTTGCCAAGTAGGAGGAGCTGGTGGGAGCAAGAGTTTTACATGGGACGAGAAACTTGAGGATGACGTGTGTGCCTGGCACTTAATGATTGCAGACCTGTCTAAAGAGAAGGATTCACCAGAGATAGGAGACTCCCTTCCAATCCACTCAGGAGGGGTTGAGACCGTTGCCCACGCGAGAGGCTCAACATACAGCAATAGAAAATACGGATAGTTGAAGCACAGATTTGAATAGATCACCCTCGACTCCAGAGTGAACCGGGCTACCCATGACCAGGGGGGAGGATGGGGGGGGGGGATAGAGAGCGGGAAGTGGGTATGTTTATTTGTTGGTTTGTTTGTTTACAGTTTTCATTACCAAATTGGAGGTGGACTAACCATTTCTATTGATACAGAAGTTCTGCTGGGTTTTATTGTATCGAAACAGTCCAAATAGGGGGTAACATCCTATGTTGTACAAATATGTAATCAGTTTGATGGGAATCAAGCACACTGTATCCATGGTATTATGCTGATCTGGGAAAGTGGTGTGGTTTCACAAATGTCAATAAAAAAAAAGATTAAAAATAAATTAAAAAAACTATGTAGCAACATGTATTAGTGGACCTGACCTATGATCCCTATATTGATCAGAAAATTGTGTATCGTGAATGCAGTCATATAAACTACTGTACCAAACTAACTACTTCTATATTCATTTGGAAACTGTGTGTAGTATGCCTGTGTACTTTGTTCCAGAGAAGAGTAAACTTACCTTTATATATGTCTGGGAAAATAAAATAGTTGTTCATGGGGCTGGATCCGTTGCAAAGAGGTGGGTGAAGTTAAGCGAGTTATGGAGGGGTTAGGCAGAGTAGAGGGAGTTGGTGAGGGTAGGAGGTGAACAGAGAGGTTAGAGTGTGGAGGTAGCCCACACGAGTGGGCGTGGCAGAGTGGAGGTAATGTATTGGTAGGTAAAATGGGAGGTTATGTAGAATAGAAGTTAGATGGGAGGGAAAAGTTACTTGTGTGTAAAATATGACTGTGTATGTTTTTGTATGTGCCAGCATGCAAGCGTACATGGGTTTGTGTAGATGTGTGGGCGCACGCGTGTGTGCATGGGTGCGTGTGTGTGTCAGGAAATCTGGTTTCTCAACCCACACTTGGAGTGATCGTTCTTTTTCTCCCACTACCAGTGCTGAAGCTTACTTCCTGTTTCCCTACAAAACCCTTGTAAAAAACTCATAAAGACAAAGGGAAAATCAAGCTAATTTCCGTTCCTATAAGGAATTCATGCTGCTTCAGCACTTAAAGGGCCAAGGAATCCGGGAGCATTCCGGAAATAGCAGAGAGATTCCACAATGTCCAGGAAATTCAAGCCACGGACTTTTAACAACGTAAAGAGCCTGTTGCTGAGGTCTGCTGGGTTCGTGCAAGGCGAGCATTAGGGTCTTGATGCGCAGCACGTTCCATTTGGATAACAAAGTGGTCTGGGACCTTAGCTTTAAACTTATCAGCTCCTCAAACATGTTTACTTAGGCACAGATTTGAGAGACAGCCCTGCTTTATCTGCAGGGATATCTGATTTCGTGAGGTCCTAAAGCATGACGCCTAGGAAGGAAAGTGACTGTCCTCTATGCTGCTGCCTGTGTCTTTGAAATCATTTTTTGTCTGATATTCATTTCTTTGTTTTATTTCCCAAGGCACGAACAATGAAATGGACAAGAATGGGCCAAAAGAAGGAGCGAAGTAAAAGCAAATTCAAAATCAATCGCTCGCTGCGAAATGACACTAATTTATTATGCAAGAACAGCACATATTTAAATTGAGAACACTCAGATATGCATATTAGAGTTCACCACATAACGTTCAACTGTTTGTGTATTTGGAAGTTTCACAAAGTGCTGTGCACCACCAAGTCACGGCCGGCATGGCTCAGGGGTGGTGGGGTGGGCGGGTGGGTCGTCCGGGGTTGGGGTGCGGATGAAAGGGTTGCGCATATTTTAAAAAAAATATATATATATACCATCGCGCTGGGTCCCGCGTCTTCACTGCTGCTCTTCTCCGGACGGAAGCCCAGCCAGGCCCCACTAATCAATCACAATGCTGCAATGCAGAGTTGTGATTGGTTGTGAGCGTTCTGGTTGGAAGCTGAACCAGGATATGGGAGACTGGCCTTGTTCTCCATGAGGCTGTAATGCAGCCTGCATGGAGAAAGGAGAAAGTGTCCAAGACTGGTTTGGGTGGCATGAGAGGGAATAGCAAACAATCATTGCACACTTAGGTTTGGGCAAACCATTCCTCACCTGCCCTGCTCTGTGAGCAGACCAGCTCGCCCACCCGCCAGCCTGCAGTGTAGCAGAACACGTCACGAAGCATAAAATGAGAAGTTGAAGTTATTATCATTTTATGCTACTTTGCACTGCTTAAAAGCAGTGGGGGGGCAGCGTTTACAACGCAACTTTTACAGCGAAGTACCTTTACGACGCAACCATTACAACGCAAGTCATTACAACGACTTGCGCTAGGGGCGCTCTAGGATAGGGAATAGTTTTAATTTACTATCCAACACCTTTCCTATTATCCACGGGGACTGGAGTAGGGATAGTAAATTAAACTATTCATTATCCAGCGCCCCCCAATGCAAGTCGTTGTAACGATTTGTGTTGTAAAAGTTGCGTCGTAAAGGCATGCGTTGTAAATGCATGCGTTGTAACAATGTGCATCCGCATTGGGGGGGCGACGCTCCTCCGTCATAGCGGAAAAGCCGCCACTGCTGTCACCGTTATGGACAAATGAAGCTGGGAACTAAGGCCTTGAATATGCGTCTTACAGCAATGTTTATTTTACCAGTAAACCGGACACCCCGAAACAAAATCAGGGTGGGACTGGGACAGAAAATAGACCCCCCCCCCGCAACAAATTAAAAGTGTCCCCCATTAGGGAGTTTGAAAGCTAACAAATTGGCCCGCACTTACAAAGTGGTGCAGCTTTGAACCTGTGAAGATGCTGTGTCACACACGTTTTGCAAAGCATGGAAGACTGCATAGATTTCAGCCTGCTGCAGGTAATATATTTTTTTATAATATCAGCAGACTATAAAAACAGGCCCACAAAAACAGCCAAAAAAACGGCCCACCCACTGACCTGCCAGACCAGTCCTTAGGCCACTGCCAGATTGTCCAATAGGCCAGTCCGACCCTGATCAAAATCCTCACCAAATTCACCTTGACCAGTATTGGCTTGGTCTGTATCTCACAGTATATTTCAGCAGGTTGGACCTACGAAAACGTGCCCAGGGGTGTGGATTTTATCACACCCGCTAATTACCAGGTGCAGTAAACTCTGAACCACTTGAGGTTGCAATCCCTCTGCAAACAAACAACTGCACATAGATCGCAGGGCACTCGTAATAAAGGACTATATGAGTGCATGCTATGGCAGCCCGTCTGGGAATAAACACTTTTTAAAAGCATGGTGATTCTCACCTGTAATCAATATATACGTATCTATCTTATGCTTATTACAGACGTTATGTATTTTTCTTTGTAGATTGCACTCTCAGGGCCACATGAATGACCGTTTTTAGCGGTCCCAAATGGCCAATCAGGCCGTTTGCAACTGGTAAATAGGCCTGTCGAATGTACAAACCCTATTTTGTGAGTTTGTAATCAATTACCAACTCGCAAAATAGGGTTTACTACTCACTATTTGGAAGGGGCGTGTCAAGAGTGTCCCTTCTTAATAGCGACTTGCAGTCCCCAAGGATCCCCTTCCCTTAGCGAATGTGGGTGCAAATATTTTTTAAGAGCAGGCAGTGTCCCAAAGGGCTGCTCTTAAAAAATGAAATTGAAATGTTTCATTTGTCTCTTTAAAATGCATCTCATTTTCCTTTAAGAAAAATGGACTGCATTTAAAACAAAACTGCTTTATTGAAAAAGCAGTCAAAGACATGGTGGTCTGCTGACCCCAGCATTTCCCCATCCCTGTGAGTGCCGGCCAATCCCAATGGGTCGCAAATTGAGACCTGCCTCATGAATATTAATGAGGCAGGTCCCTTGCGACCCATTTTGGAATTGCAAACAGCTTCTAGGACGCTGCTGTACATTCCATTTCGCAAGTTGCAAATAGTGAGTTGCAAAATATCACAAATTGCGACTCTCAAAATGGAATGGCCATGCATCTGGCCCTTAATGCCCAAAGACCATCAAGTCACTTATGGAAGGGGGTGCCAGGGGACTCTTCTCTGAGACCAACTCTATTTAACATATAGATGGCACTGTCTGCCCCCTGGTTGAGTCATTTGAATGTAAAGTACACAGCTGCTTCTCTCGTTTGAGAGTAGCTTAACATCTGTTGGGATGTCTTTTAAAGCCTGTCTGCAGGCAGCTTTTACCTGAATGCACATGCGCCAGGAATGCAATTTAGTAAAGATGGAAATTCGCTTGTTTGGGTCCCACTGTGCCACGGGTGGGTGTGTTGGGTTGGACAAGAACACTAGCATCTCGGGGGGGAGGGAAGGGAGCGGGAGGAGGCCTTGGCTTGTCCATGAACAAAGACGGCCACAGAGTAGCGGAGCTCCAGTCCGAGCCTGAAACAGCCATTAAAATCCTCATCCCTGGAGGACATTTAATCAGCCGGGAAACAGCATGAGACAGGGGGACAGCCGCCCGCACCCCGACGTACTATTTCACCCTTACTCTGGTGTGACAGGGCATAATAGCCGGAAAACGTTTTGGAGTTTAGGGGTCAGCTATATCACCTAACACAAGGTACTTCCATGGGAAGTACCTTCGCCCCCAGTGTGGCCTGTCTCTATATGGCTGCCTTTGAGGGACAACATAGCCTCCATGATTCAAACCCATACCGTACCAATATATGGTTATGGAAGTGATTCATTGATGATATCCTGATTTTTTGAACAGGGAACTCTAAGTCCTACAGGAATTTTTTCAAGTGGATCAATAACCTGAACCCATACTTGACATTTACCACCACTGTATCTCCCAATCGGATTGCTTTCCTGGACCTGAAAATAAAAATTGAAGGAGGGTGTCTGATGACTACCATGCACAGGAAGAGCACTGATCAAAATTGCCTCCTGCTTTTTAGCAGCCACCACCCCAAGACCCTAAAAGAGAACTTGCCCTTCGGGCAGTTCTTGAGAGTGAGGAGAAATTGTAGCACAGTGGAAGAATACAAGTCTGAATCAGCCATCCTTGCAAAAAACTTGGCCCCAAGAGACTACCCACCACGGAGCATAGCACTCTCCAGGAAGAGAGCAAGAAACAATAATCGGGAAGGCCTGTTAGAACACAGAGAGAAGACCCAGACTGAGACCTAACCTGTGGGACTACCTTCACGCCTGTTTCCAACCACATAACAAATGCCATAAAAAAACACTGGAACATACTGAATACAGGCTCCATGCACCTCCATCTACCACTCTTCGCATTTAAACGTTCGAGGAACATCAATGACATGCTGATCCACACTAGACCTAAGATGAAGGCAGCTAATCAACAGGGAACACTGTGGCACTTACCAGCGTGAAAGGCCACTACCCGTGCGGTGCATGCACAGCTTGCACTTTAACTTCTATACATAAGACCATCACACTCAACAATACGTTCACATGGGAGACAAGGTCATAAACAAATTGCAACACATCCAATTGCATATATTTGATTACATGCCATTATATTTTATATTACATAGGGATGAAGAGCCGCCAAATCAAATTATGCATATCAGAACACCAAAGCAATTTTCAATGCCTCACTACCTTGAAAGTAATCACACACCAGAATCTTTGAAGTGGGTAATCTTGGAAGCATTTGCCAAGATAACCAAGACAGGCCTATTTGCGAAAGAGCAGAGGTGGAGACACCAGTTATCCACAAACGACAAGGGGTTGAACGAAGATATACCATGGAGCTCACTAAGAATCTGATTGAACAGGGTTACAATGGTTCTGGTTATGATGACATGATCCCCCACACACCACCAGTTTCCGATAAAGTTGCGGATAAGTACCCCAAATCCAGTACGTAATCACGTAATTTAACACCGTCAAATTAGGGGTATCAATCAGAACCTAGTTATCACAAGTACTCGTATACCCATTGTCCTTTGACCCTACAAACTACTGTTTATTAAATAATAACCTCCATGACGAATCCTGGTTCGATTGAGGCCACCACACCACTTCAAAATGGCTGCCAAGTTAGCCTGGAAGAGGCCAATTCGAATGCAGAGATCTGCAAGACGTTAAAAAGTTTAAAAAAGTGAAAATTGCGAATAGGACTTTAATACATCACGTTAGGTATTAACTGGGGACGGGGTGCATGTGGCTGCCAACATAATATTCACATTAGATCCCCCCCAGGACACCTTGAACCCACTAGGCCTGCACACCACTCCAAGATTGCAGCCAAATACACGGCCCTGCAC
The DNA here is from genome assembly GCF_964263255.1 of Lissotriton vulgaris. Lineage (NCBI taxonomy): Eukaryota > Metazoa > Chordata > Amphibia > Caudata > Salamandridae > Lissotriton > Lissotriton vulgaris. The sequence continues at coordinate 1,058,253,999 of NC_141698.1, read as the reverse complement.
TCACTGGACAAATAACCACCATGCCATGTAGGCCCTGGACCAATTTCACACTCTGGGTGTCAGATAAGGAATAATCATATATAACTATCTCAGCTGTATGGTGTAGAAATAGATTACCAATGCCAATGCACAACATGCATATATTTCATTGTGGTGGGTGCTGCTCACAGCACCGCCTGCCACAATGCAATATATGCAGGATGCCACCGCCACTGAGGCGGTGACATCCTAATTGCCGGTGCGGGACCGCCGCACCACTGGCGGCCGGTCCCAGCACTGCTAGGGTGGCAGGCGGACTGAAGTCCACCCGCCATCCTAATAGACCCCAGAATATCGAGTTGGAAATGTCGACTTACACAAATATCGAGTTGGAAACATTGTGATACAGAAATATTGACAGCAAGAATATCGTGGCCAAGAATATTGACTTTAACCCCTTCGATGCTGATGACGAGCTCAGCTCGTCATCAGCCACGGTGGTCGTGTGCGGATGACGAGCTGAGCTCGTCATCTAACGCGGCTTTTAGAAAAAAGCCGCGTAGCGTAAAAATAACCGCCGCAGCGATGCGGTTAAGGTAAGAAATATCATTTTTTAAAATATCGAAGTCCTTAATATAGTTTGCAAAAATATAGTTATTTAAACTATGATTTTTTAATTATTATGTATTTTACTATTTATTTTAAATGTATGTGATCTATTTTTTGTATAAGTATTGATTTGTTTTTTAATATATGTGTTAAATGTTTTGTAGTTATCAATTTTATTTTAATAACATTTTGCATTTTTTAGTTCCATAGCGGGCTGTGGGTTTATAGGGGAATAGGGTGGGAAGTAATTTAATTAAAATAAATTAATGATTAATTGTTGTGTTGTGCTGTGAAACGCAAGGGGGGGTACCATAGGTACCCCCCATGTGCACCCCCCACCCCACCTTCACCCTGGGGCCCGCAACGGGCCTCATAAGCTGGAACCGTATGCCTTTTCGTGGCGGCATTGCCGCCACAGAAAGGCATTCCTCACAGACCATGCTAATATGGATGGCGGTGTCTGATAGACACCGCTCACATATCAGGCCTTTTCTGCTGCGGTCTTCCCATCCGCCACGGTCCCCCCCGCCATTGTAATATGGTGGGGGGAAGAAAGGTGGCGGACCGGCAAGGATGGCGGACGGATCACCACCACCTGCATGGCGGTGGCGATCCGTCCGCCATCCTAATGGACCCCTAATTATGGTAATCATGTTATTTTTTTAGGAGTGGGTCATGGGATTTATAGGGGTAAGGTGGAAGTAATTTAATTATCATAAATTAATGTTTTAAAAAAAGAATTAATATTTATTTAATTTAGATTTTATAGTGCTAATTGTAGGAAGTAAATAATTAATTAATAATTAATTGGTTGTTAATTATTATTAATTAATCAATTGGTAATTAATTATGTTAATTATGTCAATTATTTAGGAGCGGGTTATGGGTTTTATAGGGATAAAGGGTGGGAAGTAATTTATTTTGGATTACTTAATAATTATTTGTTAATTAATGCTAATTGATTAATTAAAATGTAAATATGGCAATTGTGTAATTAATTTCAGATGTGAGTTGTGGGGCTTATAGTGGTAAAGGGTGGGATGTAATTTATGTTTAATTAATTATTAAGTAGTTGATCATTTATATTAATTTATCAATTGATAATTACGTAATTGTTTTTTATGTGTGAGTTTTGGTTATATAGGGGTAACGTTTGGGGAGTAAATTAATTTTATATGTTTAATTTTGTTTTTTAATTAATAATATTTCTTTAATTGATAGTTAATTATGTTAATTAGGGAGGTACATTTTTGAAAAATGTACATGTATGTTGTGAGTTGTGCGGTGTTATAGGGTAGGAAATTAAATAGATTACAGTCATGTAATAATTAATATTTTTGTTTATAAATAATTTCAAATAAAAATAGTTCTTTGTAAGTTATTTTAAAATCTATTTAATGTAATATTACTAGGTATTTGTCATAGATATTTAACATTCTAAAATGTTTCTATTTTTTAGATGCTTTAAATATTTTTAATGTTTTTTTATATTTTGTGTTGTTGATATTTTGTTTGTTTTCTAATTTTAACCTGACTGGAGTGAGAATATTCATTTTTACCCCGCCGCTATCCAACACTTTCTCTATTGTTGCACTAACTGGAGTGGGAATAGTTTTTTTTACCCCTCCGGTATCCAACACTTTCCACAGTGTTGCACTAACTGGAGTGGGAATAGTATTTTCTACCCCTCCGCTATCCAACACTATTCCTACTGTTGATTTTCTACTGTTGAACTCACTGGGGTGGAGATAGTAATTTTTACCCCTCCGCTATCCAAAATTTTCCCTACTGTTGCACTCACTGGAGGGCGAGTAGTAATTTTTACTCCTCCGCTATCTAGCACTTTTCCTACTGTTGCACTCACTGGCGTGGAATATTCATTTTTATTCCTCTGCTATCCAACACTTTCCCTACTGTTGCACTCACTGGAGCGGGAATAGTAATTTTTACCCTTCTGCTATCCAACACTTTACCTACTGTTGCACTCACTAAAGTCGAAAATTTTAGTTTAAAGATTTCTAATTAGTTACATTTTTTAATTTATAATATAATGTTTTTTTATTAGATTTTATGTTATTGGAGTTTGTGTATACGAAAATTCTTCACTGGCCAAAGCAGCCGCCACAGCCCAACACTCCAAAATGACGAAGGAACAGACCCAATTCTTAGTGCTTTAAACAAGGTGTTTTATTTCCAGCAAGCCTGCCGCCGCCATTACGCGTTTCGCCTTACACAGCTTGATCACATATACATATGTATTTATCTTTATTTGTACATTTTCATATATACAATTATAAAATGAATTTAAATCAATAGTTTATTTATTGTTTTAAAGTAAATGTATATATATAAATACATATCCACCAAGGCACACGCACAACCATCAGCAGCGTGAAAAACCGGCTACTCCAACATGATTTCAAATCTATATTTCCAGGCATGCAGCGTTTTACAAGCAGGGCAGCATGACGTGTTTCGAGGTTAGTAACCTCTTAATCATATGCATAGTTGTGGGGGTGGGATCGTTGCATAGTTCAAACGTGACTCCAACATTGAAGAAGGACACATGTCTATTTGTTAAAGAGGCAGTCTTTTTATTGCATTTTTGAGGTTCTTCTTTTGTTAAGGTGGAAGTACTTGTTTTTATTCCTTTAGAATGTTTAGTACATTTAGTCTCTTTGAGTGTCTTTCAGTGCACCTTAAACTTAATTCACTTAAGGTTAACTCCGTGTTCGGACTGCAAGGTCCACAATGCCTCTTGTTGGAAATTCAACTTTTACTTTCATCTTCAATTTAGGTTTTGGCGAAATATCACAATGTCATTCTCTTCCAAATGCTACACGTTTTAGTTTGGTCAAGTACCTTTTGCAACTGCATCCGATGTCACAGGTAACACTGGGAAATTTCACGACCACCCCCATTAATCACTCCTTACTTGCCATTGTGGAGTTAAATTTTGTCTCCATGTCGTGCTTCAAGAAAAGTTATTTTAGCAAACTCTGGCTGTTTTACAAAGTTCACATCCATGGTGAGGCGGGCCTCTTAACGTGGCCACTTCCATTCAGCCCTTTCCATGTCTTTTGCTTCAGCCGGCGGGTGCTCCTTACTTTGTTTCACACAAAAGTTCCAAGGTTTTCTGACAAATGAAGCGCCGCGTCCTTGCGAGTCGGGCCGGTTACAGGTGTGTCAGACACCTCAAAAATTCACCAAGACAGACGCACAACCATCAGCAGCGTCAAAAACTGGCCACTCCAACATGATTTCAAATCTTTATTTTCAGGCAAGCGGCGTTTTACAAGCAGGGCAGCATGACGCGTTTCGAGGTTAGTAACCTCTTAATCATATGCATAGTTGTGGGGGTGGGATCGTTGCATAGTTCAAACGTGACCCCAACATTGAAGAAGGACACATAAAGAGGCAGTCTTTTTATCGCATTTTTGAAGTTCTTCTTTTGTTAAGGTCATGGACTGCCAGTAATGCGTGAAAGGGAGCCATATTTACAAGGCCTTGAAAAGCCACAGAAGGGTGGCTTTGTGTTGCAGTGTACATATGTGCCAGCACACTGCGCCACCAGAGCGTCAAAAGAAGTGACGCTCCGGTGTTGCAAGGGGCTTGTAAATATGCCCCTAAAAAGTGACTTTTTGCAGCACACAGCGGCTTGTAAATAAGCCCCTCAGTCCCTAACAGCATTGTTTTCAGTGGGAGGGTGTTGCAGTAATATTGACTGACCTTGTGTGGCACTGGATTTAGTACTGCTACATTTTGGCTGTAGTAGCTTGCACCCATAAATGTGGCTATTCCAGCGGTTGAATACTTGTAAGTCTACACTTTTGAGTAACTTTACACTTGAAAATTGTGAATAGGCAAAAATATGCTATTCCAGTGGCTTGCCATCTCCATACTATACCAGATCATGCATTATATTCTAACAAGACCCCTGGTTGGAGCACCCTTAATTGGAACTAACAGGCTGTCATCACACTTTTATACAGAAACCACTCACTCTTGTAGAGCTCCATATTTTAGGCACTAGTCAGTACTCCAAGCAAACAAAGAAAGACATTTTGCCTCTAGGAGTGCTCCCTTTATGCTGAAAAAGGCAATTTTTCAGGCATTTTGTAGTAATTTGGCATCAGCAATAGGGAGTGCTGAAGCCCTCACCTGATCTTCCCTTACAGAAGCACTAGTCTTACGCAATATCCGTTACTCACAGGCCTACTGAATGCAGTAGCATGGTTACGCTGGAAGGTCACAGTGTGGCATCCCACCTTTTTGTTGCTCTATGCAAGAATTTATTTTTTTTCATGCAGATTTATATAGCGCAAACTCGACCCGAAGGTATTGGAGCGCTTTACATGAGCACCGGTTATGTTACTCAAGGACACATTCAGGCACGGGGCGATTAAGTGATTTGCCCAGAATCACAGGATGTGGACGCGACCCAGAGGCTCGAACCTTGGTTTCCAGCACCAAAGTCGGCAGTCTAGTCGACGGACCACCTCCTCTCACCCATTGGACACGATATAACAAGCCTGAAGAAAGAGAAACTTTTTTGCATGCACATAGGATTTTTAATCATAACAGAAGACTTGACTTATAAATGTGGCTGACGAAAGGCACGAGACATGACGTCTAATGCATCTACATATTTAGTACAAATATCACACAAGACGCATGTTCCCGGGGACTGGTCCAGCTGGATGGGAGATATTCCGAGCCCCTCTAGCAGAAATATGTTTGTTCTCCATGAGAAAAGAGTTTGCGCCAGAGTCCTGGACATCTGCCAACCATGGTTTGAAAAGACCCTGGGAACTGCAGTTCTGGGAGTCTGAGAATCCATGCTTACAATGGTGTTTCATTCTTACTACTGGACATAACTACTCCTGTGCATTAGAGGGCAATAGGGAGCACAGTTCTATCATATATGATAGTTATCACATTGTGGAACAAAACATCTGCATGTTCAGAACCTGGGCATCAATCGGGGGTTCGAAAGGGGTATCAGCTGCAACCCCAGCACTGCCCTTGGTTCCCCTCATTTGAAGGGTCATAAAGGCAGGTGCAGGAAGAGAAATTTAACATCATTCTAAGAGTCCTGGTATAGTCTCTGTGGTGTCACTCCCTGCCCTCAGCAGGATGTTGAGACTCTAAGGATGGGGCAAAAGGTCAAATTTGTGATCTTATTGAATGTCTGAGGTCACCTCCACGTACCTGTAGTGTCCTGCGGGACATGTTCTAGTGTCCCAGTATATTCCGAATGTAGGACGTCACAACTCATACATTTACAATGCATGCCTTTACAACACAGTTTTTACATCGCAACATCCTTTACAATGCATTCTTTTGGGAAACAACACTTACAACGCAACTTTTACAACGCACTACCTTTACAACGAAACTTTTACAACGCAACATCCATTACAACGCATGCCATTACAACGCATGTCACTATAACACATACCACTACAACGCTTGTCATTACAATGCAGTCATTACAAAGCATACCATTACAACGCATACCTACACTATCCAACACTTACCCTACTGTTGCACCCCCTGGAGTTAGAATAGTAATTTTTACCCCTACACTATCCAACACTTACCCTACTGTTGCACCCCCTGGAGTTAGAATAGTAATTTTTACCCCTAAACTATCCAATTCTTACCCTACTGTTGCACCCCCTGGAGTTAGAATAGTAATTTTCACCCCTACACTATCCAACACTTACCCTACTGTTACACCCCCCTGGAGCTAGAATAGTAACTTTTACCCCTACACTTTCCAATACTTACCACACATGCAATGTAATGGTATGCGTTGTAATGGTATGCATTGTAAATGTAGTATGCGTTGTAGTGGAATGCGCTCTAAAGGTAGTTTCAAAGAATTCATTGTAATGGCATGCGTTGTATTGAAATGCGTTGTAATGGATGTTGCGGTGTAAAAAATGCGTTGTAAAGGTAGGCGTTGTAAAAGAATGCGTTCTAATGACATACATCCCATTCTTTTACATTGCATGCCATTACATCGCATTTTCAGAAACTACGTTTACAACGCATTATACCTTTACAACGCATATCAGTACAATGCATACCATTACATGGCATCTAAGGTAAGTGTTGGATAGTATAGGGGTAATAATTACTATTCTAACTCCAGGGAGTGCAACAGTAGGGTAAGTGTTGGATAGTGTAGAGGTAAAAATTACTGTTCCCACTCCAGAGAGTGCAACAGTAGGGTAGGTGTTGGATAGTGTAGGGGTAAAAATTACTATTCTAACTCCAGTGAGTGCAACAGTAGGGTAAGTATTGGATAGTTTAGGGGTAAAAATTACTATTCTAACACCAGTGAGTGCAACAGTAGGGTAAGTGTCAGATGCGATGTAATGCCTGTGTTGTATTGACATGCATTGTGATGACATGCGTTGTAGTGACACGCAATGTAATGACTGTGCTGTAATGACATGCTATGGAAAGGATGTTGCGATGTAATGACTGAGTTGTAAATGTTGTTTTCCGCATATTCCCTATGTCACCAGCCACTCCCCGAGGGCTGACCTCTACATTATCGCCACACCCATCCATCACAGGTGTCACGGGTCAGGTGACCCTGCAAATGGAAGGTGCCGGGTGCACATGCCCTGGGCCACTCCCAGTAACTATAACTATGCCTCAGTGTCATTATTGCAGCTGCATGACGGCCCAGGGCCCAAGCCGCCACAATGCCGACAAGCGGGTTGGACCTGCGTGAGAGCGTATAGCAGCTCGGAAGTTCTGCGTAGGGGGGAGAGTAAAGCCCATGTCTAGGGCACCCCCTGCACCTGCTGCCAGCTATCGGGAGCAATGATGGGGCGAGGCATCACTGCAAGTACCAGGATCGAGACGTCTGCAGACTGTCAATCTGCACCGCAAGAGGCGGTCCCCTGATCTGCAATGCCCGTGAGGGGCTAGAGGATGGCACCCAAGTGCAAATGACATGGAGAGGGGAGCACCAACCTCGGAAATGCTCTGGGCGTTAGAGGGATGGCAGGGCCCACACATATCCCCTACTTGATGGGGTGCAAGTAAGCTGCTCCAGGGCAAAATGAAGGGAGAAGGGTCCTCTCAGTGGAACTGACTGTTATCAATGTGTCACAGTGGCCCTTACCGGTAGAAGTGCCAGAGAAGTGCTGCCCATATCTGTGGAGGCAGCAGCATACTGCCCCTGCCAGTCATCCATGTTCAAGTGGGGAGGTGTGGTTTGTGGCGGTGCCCAACAAAAGAGGGACCCACCTTTTGTTTTGGAGGTGGCATAGCTCTCCAGACTGACTTTGCCACAGTGGTGTAGGCAGGCATGGACCACAGTGCCTGAAAGGCAGATGTGGCCTGCATCGGATGATGCGACACTGCCTTATGAGGGGCAGAAACATTAACTGGGGCCAGTCATGAGTGGCGACCCTATCTAGGGCTGGACTTGCAAGAGCACGAGTTGCCTTGCGACAGTGCGTGCCCCCCCCCTGCACTTGCACGTTCAGCCCCTCTGTGGCCTGGAGTTGTGGGGAGGCTGCTGCCAGGAACTGAGAGGAGACTTCTGTTGACAGCCCAATGGGCGTGAAGCCTGAGTGAATGAGGCCGCCCTGCATGGTGACACCCGCATCAGCAGTTCCCGGAGCGGGGAGGTCATAGGCAACTCACCAATCCCACACTAGAGAACGGCGGCCGCGCAGTAAGGAGAGGGCAGCAGCGCCACTTAGTGGTCAATGGTGGTACCACCCGGGAGGAAGAGCACCGTCTGCGGGATGAGGCATCCCTAAGGGTTTTAAGTCGGAGCAAAAAGACTGATGGTAAAAGCACACCACTGCTCCACCAGCAGAAGGGACAGACACAGCTATTCTTCACGCACCAAAGAACCCCAAGCTGGCCACAACTGCCCCAGCCGATAAAATTATGGCCAAGGGAGGGAAGAAAAAGACTAAGGGCCTGATTTTGAGTTTGGCGGTGTGGGAGCGGGCCGCCACGCCACCACACCACTCCCACACCGCCAAATTCGACTGCAGCTTGCCCACCAGAATACGAGCAAATTGACTGTCTGGAGGGCAGATGGTGTGGTAGTCCCGCTGCGGTGCAGTTTAAAGTCTTGTAGTGAGCCTTGTCATCGCACCACCACAGAACTGCCTATGGACCTTCCTTCACTGCATGGATGTAGCAGTGGGGCAAAGCAGCTGGCTGGATCCAATTAATGAGAGGTTGGCAAAGGATGTGGTTTCAGTGCAGCCATCGATGAAGTCAGGAAAAGCTTTCAATATAAAAAGATTAGAGTTTGTGCCCAGAAAGCCATCAACGTCGTTTGGATGCTGCTCAGTGTTAAGTTAAGAGAGGATTTCTATCTTTGGACTTAGGCCCAGATTTGAAATGTTGTCACTCAATGCAATGCAGCAAGACAACTTGTTACACTGTGCAGCTCTAGGGAGAGCGCAGAAATGCGTAACATCTATAAATATATGGCACATTCCTGTCCTCTGTCTGCACTGCGCACACAATCTGCAGCCTAGCGTCAACCCAGGCACCCTTGAGAAAGGGAGACTATGTTACAAGCAGGATTGTTTTTGAGCAGGAAGAGATACCTTCCTACACAAAAACAACCCTCAGAAGTGTTTTCTTCTTTCTAAGTGTGCTGGACAATGCATCACACTTACAAAGAAGAAACAACAAGGAGAAATAAAGATATTTCTCCTAGTTGTGCCTCTGATGGGAACGCGTAAAATTCTGACACATTTCCAGGTCTACCAATGTTGGAAAATGCGGGGAAACTTCAGATTACATTGGTGGATGCGTGGAAACACCCATGCTACACCCATAAAATGCCCCCGCCACTCAGAGTAAAGCAAGGCAGTGACTTGCTCTGCTCACATCACTCCAGATTTACCAAGGCACGTAGGGCCATGCAAAGTGTCCTTGCGTGGCATTCATCATCATCATCATCAATAAAAAACTTTATTTAGTTTGTTACAACCATAAAAGTATACACGTTACATCGATTCCTTCTGTTAAAAGCATAGGCAAGTCAATTTCTAAAAAATATAACACATGTTCATCACACCTAAAATGACCCATGCCCCTTAAAATAGAAATTACACATTATTCTAAAATTAATAAAACCAAAAGTTCATCCCTAGACGCCCAATACTTCCGATAGATTAAATGCGGTACTGTTATCCTTCAAATACACAATCTCACATTATCTTCAGGGAACGCATATGTTAATTACTCTGTACATTTGAGGAATACTTTAACTTTACACATAAATTTCCCCATGGCATAGCTATGTCTAAGTTCATCAAACCTATTAAAAGGTTAACAGCTTGCGCCCTGTTCGTAATCCTATATTTTTTTAATATTGGACATAAGATTTCCTTTCGGATATCTAAAAATTTCATACAGTCAAGGAAAACATGTAAAATATCACGGCGAGTACCCAAAGCGCAGGTGCATTTCCCATTATATTCTATCATGAAGTTTTTGGGCCCATTATTTGCGTAACAGGTATTTATCCCAATTCGTGCTTTTAACACCTCACGTCTTAAATGGTAGCTAGGTAACCTATCTACATAAGGGTAATGTTGGTCCATTTCCCAAGCCAAGATCATGTGGGACACTGAAGTTTTTCACAAAAGATACTCCCGATCTTATATATGGGATGTGTCAAGGCCCAATGACCTAAGTTCTTGCTTGTCTATTTGTGGGTGTTCTAGCTGCGGGCAAAGCTTTAGACCCAGCACTCCATATGCTTCCCTTAGTGAGGCTCTTGTCTCTTTTGCCCAGGACAGCTCACTAATGGCAATTTCATCTTTACACTACTGGGAAATTTTATGGGACTCCTTTGCCCCTAATCACTGCCAAAAACGTATTAGGGCCATACAGGCTATTAAGGACCAAGAGGTAACTCTCAGCTCTAATATTGCTGCTTGTACCATAGATGAATTTGGCAGTAAGAACAAGCTTTTTAGAGTATTTCCCTCTTCTTTATCCCAACAGATTTTGCCACTTAAGTAAAGTACTTCAGCCCCATACAGCAACTGTGGAAGGACCATTGCTATATAGGCCTTTATAACCGGCCTATCCGACATTTCTCCATATACACTGTTAAATCTTTTTAGGCCCTTCACCGAAGCCGCTGCCCTCATTTTTAAGGTTTCCAGACGAGTGTACCATTTTAGATTATTCGTGAACCACATTCCTAAATATCTGTAATCATTTACCCTCTCGAGAAGTTCTGTACCAAGGTACCAAGAGAACTTTGTTTTCCTCCTCCCAAAGCATAGAATTTTGGTCTTCTCCACATTCACTACTAGTTTTTTAAATAAACAGTATTCTTTAAACATGTTTAATTTTCTCTGAAGACCTTTCTCTGTCTGGTACATAATCACCAGGTCATCTGCATATAGTAGGCAGGATACATGGTTTCCTCCCAGTTTCGGGCTAGCCCCTCTAACCTCTTTTAATTTTCGAGGTAGATCGGTTATGAACAGGGAAAAGAGTAAAGGGGCAAGTACGCACCCCTGCCTTAAGCCATTTCCAATATGGATCTTCCCAGACAAACCTCCCTCCTCATCCAAAATTATTTGGGCCCAGTTTTCAGTATGTAAGGCCTGGATCATGGCCAAGAGGTAGTCCTGTATTTTATACCCTAGCAGGGTTGACCACAGCTGCTCGCTATCCACAAGATCGAATGCCGCACCGAAGTCCACAAAACAGCAGAATAAATTACCCCTCTGTTCCATTGACTTCCAAGTGATAGACCAGAGAGCAAAACAGTGGTCAACCGTCAAATGTCTTTCTTTGAACCCACCCAGTTCTGGGGGCACAATCTGATTATCACATGCCCACTCCTTTAACAAACCCAGGATTACCTTGGAGAATACTTTTTCACCTATGTCCAGGAGATTTATTGTACTGCTTTGTTTGCCATCAATTGGCAGGGTGTGCTCAGACGTGAGTCCCTTGCTCACTTTGCCACTGGATTCAAGCAAACCTGGCTCAAGATGGCTGTAATGCCAGAAACCAGTCCTAGGAAGCTTGTTTCCGGTCCAGGGAAGGCATGGCTTGGCAGTTCGGGCTGGACTGTTCCCATGATGCACAGGGTCAGACTGATTTGCTTATGGCCATGTCTGAACTGTGGTGGCAGAGTGGGCTAAAGAACGGAGATGGATTAAACCCAGATCTGTTGACTGGGAGTGAGTGTTTGATTGGTTCAGATGCTCCGTCCATCACCAACCCCTTTTGTACCGCTTTTGGCCGCCATAAGTGTGGCAGGGTATGCTCAGACCTGAGTCCCTTGCTCACTTTGCCACTGGATTCAAGCAAGCCTGGCTGAAAACGGCTTAATGCCAGAAACCGGTCCTAGGAAAGGTTGTTTCCGGTCCAGGGAAGGCATGGCTTGGCAGTTCGGGCTGGACTGTTCCCATGAGGCACAGGGTCAGATTGATTTGCATATGGCCATGTCTGAACTGGGATGGCAGATTGGGCTAAAGAACGGTGATGGATTAAACCCAAATCTGTTGACTGGGTGTGAGTGTTTGATTGGTTCAGATGCTCCGACCATCACCACCCCCTTTTGTAACGCAGGAGATTTATTAGGCCGTAGGTTTCAGGAGAATTTACATCACCTTTTTATGTACTGGCCTGACGATCGCCCCTTTCCAACTAATTGGCAGAGTTCCTGTACTTACTATCCTCTGGAACATATTCGAGAAAAACTCAGGCCACCAGTCTAAATTCGTTTTTATAACTACTGCTGGCAAATTATCTGGTCCTGCAGCTCGTGTTAAATTTAACCCAGAAATTATGCTTTTAATAGGACCTGGGGAGAAGGGCATTTTCACATCTTCCCTAATCCCATGCCAGATATTTGATACTATTTCCCCCCTTCTTGGCTATTTGCCATAGATTTCCTCGAGATAGGCTACCCACTGATCTTCCAAAACGGAACACTGCAATGTCCCTACAACTTTCCCTGTACATTCTTGTACCATTTTCCAGAAACTTTTGACGTTTTTGTCTTCAATTGCCTCCAGTAAATTCACCCAGCATTTATCTTTATAAAGTCTCTTTTTATCTCTGATAGTTGCTTTATATTTTATCCTTAATTTCTTAAGTTCAAGATAATATACTTCATTGTAACTACCTCTAAGGCATCTTTCATGCCGCCTAATGTCGGCCTTTACCTTCCGGCAATCGTTGTCAAACCATGGATTATTATTGGGGTTTACTTTAGCTTTACTTTGTGGGCCATGATTACCACGTTTAATTTTTATCCTGAGGCATTCTACCAGCTGCCTTATTATATCCTCATACCAGGATATATCCTCTCCTTGTGGTAGATTTTCTACCTCCACTGTTAACTGGAGTTCACTCAGTTTCTTTATATGTTCCTCACTAATTCTGGTTGTAAGCCTCTTAGGGTATTCAACCTCTACTTGTAGCGCTTTTTGTCTCTGCGGTGCCCTATTTACCTTTAATTCTATCAGAAGTGGGTAGTGATCACTGCCCTCTGCCCTACCTATTTCGAAGTGCTCAATTAAATGGAAGCTCCATGCCTGAATAAATGCATAGTCTATGGGGCACTTTTGCTGCCCTATTTTAAAAGTACGCTTTGCGGGCCGATCTGCCTCCTTTCTTCCATTGGCACAGAGCAGGCCCATGCCCCCAGCATCTTACCAAGCTCCACATCTTGAGTTGAGCTGTCATACCTTGGGAACTTGGCAACCTCTATATTAAATACTCTTAGCAGCTCCCTCTGCCAGGAGTCAGTTTTTTGGGGGTTTAGACTATGGTTAAAATCGCCCAATAACAATAACACATCTCTAGGGTATATATCTTGTATGCCCTCCAGGTCCTTTTTTAGTAGTTCCAGATCCGCTTTTTACTCATTTATTCTTCCTTTGCGTATGTACACATTTATAATGCATAGACCTTCCCCACCTACGTTATTATTTATTAGCAACACTCTACTACCTAACGCCCAGTTACACTTAAGATCAAGGGATTTTATATCTCTTGATATCCTTGTTGAAACTAGTGTCATCTGACCGCCTGATGGCCTACCTAATAAATTCTTTCTTGCTGGTTTTACATGGCGTGTGAATCCTTCCATAATAAGGGTTTTGTCACACAGCCAAGTCTCCTGTAAACAAACAATATCGGTCTTCCTAAGAATATCTTTAGCTTTCTTGGACCATTATTCTTTTATATCCATTGATATTCCAAGACAGAATGGCCAGGCTGCGTGACGACCCTAGAATCTAACCCACATTACTCAGATACCCGTCTTCCTCACTATCCCTATATGTCAATTCTCTGTATCTATTCCCGGCCAGTACATCTGCATCTTCCCACCCGGGGTTTTTAGGAGTTATAGTGATTTCAAGGGCTTCCTTCATACCTGGTCCTGAACTGATAATTTTTATTTGCCTTTCTCCCAACCCCGCATGGTTCGTTAGGAATGATTTCCCTTGTTTATCCAACAGCACATCCTCTCTTTGTACCAACCTAAATCCTTCCCTTAGCATCTCAGCTTCTGCCATTTCTATTGCGACTTTTATTAGTGTTGAGTGGAGTAAGACCTTTGTTATTTCTGTAACTTTAGTGTTCGTCAAGAACCCCACTTCCTTTAAGTCTTCTGTGCTAACGTATCTTAAACTAGGGCATTTTGCGAATGAAGAGAGGAGCTGGGAACGATTTGGGGGTTTATTTCTTAGCTCTTTTTCCTCCCTTTCCCTGTACTGTTGGTTCTACAAATAACCAAGTATCTAAGCGCCTATCTATATGCATATCTGGCGATCTTTCCTCTGGCATTGCGCGGCATTGAAAATCTCATTCTAGGTTTTGCGTAGCCCTGCGTCCCCTTGCATGGTGGAAGGATGATGCAAAACCTAAATAATCTGGGCTTTAGTCTTTTCTGGAAGTTGCAATCCTTCAGCGGGGCAAGGCTACAGTCTATAGATGAAGAGGGTATGACGTCATCAGATGCTGGACAGCTAAGGGCTTGCTGATTTGGATTTGCTGCAGCAGAGAAAAACATAGTGGGAGCTGTGTCAAAGTCAGGCCTACCGGTGATGAACCCTCGGCAGATCGTCTTCGCAGGTTGGTCCCAGTGTTCTGCCAGCCCTTCAGTCAAAAATCTTTAAAAATATTTCTAATTACCAGATTTTAGGGTTAGACAGAAAGAGTATACCCTGTAACCAGCCAAGGTTTACAGGATCTCAACAGCAAGACTCACGACTCACTCGACAGAAGTCACCAGCAAGTCCGGTGCAGGACCATTTGAAATTGGTCAGTTGGATTTCTACAGGAAAGCAGGCTTCCAGAAGCGTTTGTGTCCCTGTAGCTCAACAAGTCATTCAGCTGATCCTTGGAGTTCACTTTTCAGTCCTGTGTATATGTGGGTCCAGCCCTTAGGGTTCTCCTCACAGGTCACAGAAGCAGCAGCATGAGATCCTCTGTCTTCCACAGGTCCAGTTGTGTTGTGAAGATGGTCCTCAGGTGGCCCATGTACGTCTGGAACAAGACTATTGGTGGGGGGACTCCTTGCCCCACCCTGACCACTAGGGAAAAAGTCCAGCAGTAATCCTACCCACATTTGAAGCAATTCCTGTGTGACCTGCTGTAGACAATCACAGAGTGCCCCCCTCTACCTAAATACCACAAAGCAGAACCCTTCCTCCCTTGGCAGTGTTCCTGTGTCAACTCCTATTCCACTTGGATTGGTGCCTGGCTGGCTAGTAGGACAAATGAGAGGCAGAGCAGGTGTGAGATACATCTGCCAGGGACAAGGTAGGCATCCTTTGAAGATATGCAAGGGGTGGGCACAGCCCCAGACCATCCTGTCAGAGGAAGGTCATCTTCTTCCCACACCCAAGTTCCTTTGTCTCAGCTCGGGGGGCCACTTAGAGGCTCGGGCAAATGGGCTTTTAAAGGCTTCAGACAGGCTAAAGGTATAAAAATATGTTTTACAAATTAAACTTTACCAATTAAGTCAATTTGTACTATGTATTTTAAAAAGTCCAAGAAGTAACTTTTTAACTGTTTCCTAGTCAAAGAAAACGTTATTAACTTTATAAAGTATCCTGATGCTTTCCTATGGAACAGCTAACCCTGCCACATAGAAAACAGCTTTTGTGCATTTTCACTGTAGGGACATGTTTAACATTATATTTTTACAAATCCTACTTTGAAATATCATGCACCGTGCCTTATGGGAATTCAATGCCTATTTAGGGGTGTCATACATGTTTAAAAGGAGCGTTTAGCCTGTCAAAAGGGGATCTATTGAAAGATCGATTGTGTCGTTCAGCCCTGCACAGCTAGGTAAATGGTGGTAGGCCTGAAGTTATGTTTTACATTTTCACTTTAGTGGTGGTACCATATGTGCTGCAGCTCAATTAGTGACATTTAACTTACAGTCCCTGAGAACATTTTGTACCACATACCAGGGACTTAACCCCTTCCACGCAGGGCTAATTCCACCGTGGTGCGGGAGGGAGGGGCCGCGCTCGGCACCACGGTACCCATGACGAGTCCAGCTTGTCATGCTGCACAGTGGAGCTGTGCTCTTGACGAGCTGGACTCGTCATGACTTCACCCACTCCTTTCGAACGTCCGCACAGGCGGGGAATTAGCCACGCGTAGGAGGGCCGCGGCTGTCATGAAGAGCTCAGCTTCACTGTGCCTCATGACAAGCTGAGCTCGTCATGAGCCTGGAACGGGTTAAAGGTAAGTTAAATGTGCCAGTCAGGTGTATAGCCAATTTCTACAGGTTCTAGGAGTCACTGCACATATACTAGAGCCTAGTTAGCAGAGTCCCAGTGCATGGAGTAAAACAAAAACAGCAGCATCAGTCCAAAACAATGGGGTAAGTATGCCAAAAATAGGCATTTCCTTATTCTGCAGATATTGGGTAATCCAGAACTGAGGAGAATGGACAAATAGGGGCAAAGGACAATTGTGAAGAATACATTGTAGACTGTTTTGACTACTCAGCAGAATGTGGTGCATCACTGGAGGTTTGATTGTGGGAGTGAGCTTGATTTTCATGTAAAAGTTAAATGGAAATTTTATCAGAAGCAAACCTGCATTTAGAAATCTATGGCCATGGCCTAGGTTGCTGGCTTATGTGGTGGTTAAGTGCTCAATTATCTCGCTCGCACTCACCAACTTAATGTAGGCAAGCCATGCATGAGAAAAAACTCCACCACCCGTCATCTGGCAAAGTTTTTCCGAAACTCAGAGCTCCAAACGGAGTGCAAAGTGGGCAAAACTCTATGAACTCTACCAGAGGCAGGGAGCTTACAGGGCACCCCTAGTTATTAGTTTGAGAGAGGCATTTGTTCTGGGTGCATTCAAATGTATCTGTGGGTAGTAGAGAAACTCCATAGTTTCACAGTACTAGGAACTGTACAATGGTATTAAATTCAGGCTCAGCCACATGGGGTTTGACATATTGCAGCATTCTGAATTGGTATTGGATCCTGTTGGCTATGGCATTGACAGATGCTAGTAGACTATTTTTGCCTTTTTAGTATTAAGTTTCAGGTCCAAATAATTAGGGCCAGATTTACTAAAGTTTCACACAATGTAGGAAGGGTACTTGCTGCGCAGCGCTTCTTGAAATGGAGAGAGCAGAATGTGCCATATCTACTGAGATATGGCACACTTCTGCTCCATACTTGAGCTAGAGCACTGTGTGATGCATAGCACCCACTCAGGCCACTTGCACCATGTTGCCTGTGTTACACACAGGATGGCTTATGTGCGGGTAGGGATACCTTCCCACAGAAAAACAACCCTAAGAAGCAATTTGCTCTTTCGAAGTGTGTTGCGGAACGCATCACGCATAGAAAGAGGTGGTAATAAGGAGAAATAGAAATATTTCTCCTCAGTTTGCCATCCTTGGGATGCACACCATTTTGGCACAATCGCAAGCTTTCAGATTTGAGTAAATCTGGGGTTGTGTCAAATTCAATGGGTGGATGCACGGGAATGCCCAAGGCTCAACGATGTCACGCCAACCACAACAAAATGTTGTGCAATGCAGCGCAAGCAACTGCGTTGCTTTATATTTCTTTACAAAGTCACCCAAGGCTTTGCAAGTCGCCCCTTGCATAGGTTTGAAAATATCACTTAAGGACTTGCGTTCTCTTGCGTCAACTTGCCTGATGCAAGAACACTTGTGCATTAGCTAATGAGTCGTTAGTAAATCTGGGCATTTGCGCATTAGACAATGAAGGGCTTAAAATCCAGCAACTTGAGTGAACTAAGCCAGGAATTGACCAGAATCGAGGTCTGTAAGGAACTCTCTTAGGGACCTCTAAGGGAGAGAAATCAGCACTTCATTCCGAGAGGATTCAATTTGAGGACATGAAAGGACGAATGTCATTGAGAGTCTTAGGGGAGATAGACTTCATCAAGGAAGGAAACTTTCAGATAAAGTGGAGTATCCATTGGATTGCGTGTTATCAACAAAGGAGAAGTGCAGGTGGAAAGAGTGCAGTGGGACTTAAAATACTCCTTGAATGGAGGGGTAAGAGAAGAGTGGTGAGTCCTGTGGCTCTGTGCAGATCACAGTGTTAGGAGGAGAAGAGGAGAAGGCTCTGACTCTTGTTGTGAGTGCTATCCAATTTATTGCGGCGGCGATGTGATGGCCACTTTGTGCAATCTATGTATAATCAAGTTGTGGTTCACTTTGTCAAATGCTTCTGAGGTGTACAGCAGTGTGAGCAAACTGAGGCACAGTCTTCTGTGGTATGTCCTACAGATGTCAGCAGCTTTGTAAGAGTTCCCTGGTGTTGATGGCAGCTATAAAGGAGCAGTCCAGGATGCAGAGGCAATCCATAATAGTTTGCAGCTGAGCTGTGGTGACCCTTTATAAGAATTCAGAATTCTACAACAGGACCGTCATATGATGCCAGTCAGTGATTTCCACTGGACCAATGGAAGTCCTTATCGTCAAACTTCACACATTCTCACAACATTTAAAACACGGAAGAAAAATCATGAGTACAGGTCTCCAAGGTCAATGTGAGACCCCGCACTTGGTCGACGCGTTTCGGCGGCTCAAGGCCACCTTCTTCAGGACCACTTCCGATAAAGAAACCCAGATATCCAGGGGGTCTACAATATATAAATAATAACATTGTCACCAAAAAGAAAAAGTGTATATTTCACATCATTGAAAACAACAATGAGACATCCCGATAAATGTGACCAGCAGAACATTAGAAAAGATGAGCCGCCAAAACGCGTCGACCAAGTGCGGGGTCTCACATTGACCTTGGAGACCTGTACTCGTGATTTTTCTTCCGTGTTTTAAATGTTGTGAGAATGTGTGAAGTTTGAGTGAGAATGTGGAGATTGTTATGAATGTGTTTGGATGTTGTTACCTTTTTTCTTTTTTCCAGGGGCTGTTTCAAATATGTATTAGTCTTCAGTCATTTGATTTGTTATAAATGTCTGATTCATTTACACTTTATGATATTTTCTTGTGTTCTCTTTTTCTGTATTTATAAAAATATTTTGTCTGTATAAAAATTGTAAATCTCACCATATCTGATGAATTCATGAACAATGTTATTTGAAGTAAATTTATGGAGCATATATTTATAAAAATGAAATAAATAATATATATTTTGTTGTAATATTGCAAGTTATGGTCCAGTCTTTGTCACCTATATTTGAGTAGTTGCATTTTTCAATTATGTGGTAGGTAAGGGATAATTGTTTTTTCTTGTCAAATTACTATCCAGAGCAACACACCATATACGTCCATTGAAACGTGTCTGTCCCATCTATTATATTAAAGCATTCTAATTAAGAAAATAATAGTGTAGAGGGTCCAGATGTAATAATTAAAGGAGACCAATATAGGTCTGTGCAACATTTATTCTGCCTGAAGGTGTTCAAAATTTGTCACTCCAAAATCACTGATGACACTTTCTACACAAAAAGAAGACATGCTTTAAGGGCACGACTCAGAGGTTGGAATTTTGGGCTACACCGAAAGCACTGATGAGGGAACATTTGAAATGTTCTCATAGCCAAGGCACCATGAG
Source organism: Lissotriton vulgaris (assembly GCF_964263255.1). Lineage (NCBI taxonomy): Eukaryota > Metazoa > Chordata > Amphibia > Caudata > Salamandridae > Lissotriton > Lissotriton vulgaris. The sequence continues at coordinate 1,058,234,326 of NC_141698.1, read as the reverse complement.
GTCACATGACTTGGCTCAGAAGCCTCTTTCTTTCACCTCCTGAAAGACTATCACCATCCCCCAGATACAGGAGAGATAGCCTGCCTAACAACCAGATTGTTTTCGCAGTCAGGAGGGTGTGACCAGGATGACTTTAGGGTCCATGGGGACTTCCATGCTCATCCATTGATCAAAGGCATTCTTCCATATGAAAGTGTGTTGGAACCATGCATGCGTTTACCACGCTAGCCTTTACAACACGATCTGAACCACAAATGCAACTTTACAACATATTCCTTTACCACACAAGTTGTTACAACGACTTGCCTTAGGGAAAGCCCAGGACTTTGAATAGTATAACGCTAGGAGAACGCTTGGTTGGTGGCAGCTACCTAGCACTCTGGGAACCCTGAAACACTCGTGGTAACAACGCTGTCACTTGAAGATATAGCAGCAGCTCTGGCGCGATTTAGGCGCCAGCGCTCGAAAAACTTTTAATGCTCATTTTATAACTGTAGTGATATTTTATTTCACTTTGCTTACCGACTGTAGTGATTGCACACTTGATACCCGCCCTGGTCCACCGCGGCTTGTGCCGTTTGTGTGGAGGGTGAGGCGAGCCGCCATCTTAGGTGGGGCTGGACCGGATCTAGCGGTCTAGTCCTCCCGGGAGGCAGGCTTTAAAACACTTCCAGTTTCAGAACCTACCGAGAACGCTTGGTTGGTGGCAGCTACCTAGCACTCTGGGAACCCTGAAACACTCGTGGTAACAACGCTGTCACTTGAAGATATAGCAGCAGCTCTGGCGCGATTTAGGCGCCAGCGCTCGAAAAACTTTTAATGCTCATTTTATAACTGTAGTGATATTTTATTTCACTTTGCTTACCGACTGTAGTGATTGCACACTTGATACCCGCCCTGGTCCACCGCGGCTTGTGCCGTTTGTGTGGAGGGTGAGGCGAGCCGCCATCTTAGGTGGGGCTGGACCGGATCTAGCGGTCTAGTCCTCCCGGGAGGCAGGCTTTAAAACACTTCCAGTTTCAGAACCTACCGAGAACGCTTGGTTGGTGGCAGCTACCTAGCACTCTGGGAACCCTGAAACACTCGTGGTAACAACGCTGTCACTTGAAGATATAGCAGCAGCTCTGGCGCGATTTAGGCGCCAGCGCTCGAAAAACTTTTAATGCTCATTTTATAACTGTAGTGATATTTTATTTCACTTTGCTTACCGACTGTAGTGATTGCACACTTGATACCCGCCCTGGTCCACCGCGGCTTGTGCCGTTTGTGTGGAGGGTGAGGCGAGCCGCCATCTTAGGTGGGGCTGGACCGGATCTAGCGGTCTAGTCCTCCCGGGAGGCAGGCTTTATAACCAATGTGTATACAGGAGCGCAGCGGACGAGCGCAGCGGGCGCGACGAATGCGCGCCGAAGTCGCGCATAAGTCAAGCCCGTCTGCGCCCGTCCGCGGCAGACCGGGGCTCGGGGCCACATCCCCTGGTCAAATACAGAAATACTCCTCTTCTGAGTTACTGCTACTTAGACCCTCTATTAGTGCGGGACTCGCCCCTCCTGCTTATGTTGTAAAACGCGCCGCTACACATGGTATTTTGCGCCCAGAGTTCGCCATCGCTAAAACTCCAAAGCCAAGTCCTTTAAATCGTTCTCCACCCTCTCCCAACCTAAACATTGATTTTAAATGTTCATATCTTAATACCAGGTCCATGGTTAAGCACCATCTGGACATTTTTCTTTATCTACAAACTGAGCTGCCTGACATTTTGTTTCTCACGGAGACTTGGCTGAATGCAGACTCCCTACCCGATATATTGGCAGCGGTTCCTTCCGACTACTACATCTTACATGCGGACAGACCCGCTGACAAAAGGGGCGGGGGGGTCGCTGCGATTATTCGCAAGTCCCACAAATTCTCCCTTTTACCGTCCTTGGACCTCACATGTTCAGATAATTTGATTATCAAAATGGACAACAGTAGCGGCACTCTACTTATGATTCTCATATATCGCCCCCCTCAAAACATGCCTAGTTTTGCGGCTGCCTTAGCAGAACAGCTTGCTCCCTTAATAATTTCTTACAACAAAATTGTGCTGCTAGGCGATCTTAATTTTTGGCTGGACTCGGCAGAGTTAGATACTCAGGCAGCTGCTCTGAAAGATGCCCTCCTAGACATGAATCTCATTCAACAGATCCACCTCCCTACTCATGTAAAAGGGCATAGTCTCGACCAAATTTGGTCTCAGAACATTCCTCTGACTATTAATTCCATCATGCCTTGTATTTGGTCTGACCATTTCATGATCAAATTTACCTTAACTCTCGAAAACAGTAGGAAACACCCGATTCAGTCAGGAGGCAAAACTAGAATTTGGAAGAACGTTGATATCTCTGCTTTCATTGGCACATTAGCATCTTCCTGTCCTCTTTTAGATCAGGATACTGAAGAAATGGAAGCAGCATTTTCTAGGTGGTTACTTCAGGCGGCTGATGCTTATGCTCCTTGTACCAACTTCCCCCGCTCTCGCCCCAACGACGCTCATAGGTGGTTCACACCTCTTCTGAAAAATCTTAAATTAGAAGTCCGTCAAATGGAGCGCAAGTGGCGAACAGCCTACCTAGAAGCAGATAGAGTTAATTACTGTAAAACACGTAAGGACTATCAAAAACTCATCCAGGAACATAAAACTGACTATTTCACAAAAAAGATCCTTAATGCCCACAACAAATCCAAAGAGTTGTTTAACATTGTCGAGAACCTAAGTGCTAGCGATAGAACGTCCCTCCCAGTAGCTCCTACTCAGGAGCTCTGCAATTCCCTGAACTCATTTTTTTCTGACAAAATTAGCTTAATTAAACAAAGCATCCCCATTACTCAATCACCGCTCCTACTGACTGATATTTTCTACAATACTGCGACCCTAAGTTCGCTCCCCCCTGTTGACAGCATTATGCTGCCCAAACTCCTTGCCAAAGTTAAATCAGGTTCCCCTGATGACATCTGCCCCCCCTTTTATTTTGAAAGAAATAGGAACCAGTATTCCTGAGGGTATACTATCTTTATTGAATGGCACGCTCACCCAGGGTAAAGTCCCCGAAAATTTTAAAAAAGCCCTTCTGATTCCCTTACTCAAAAAAGCAGGAGCTAACCCGCAGGATCTACAAAATTACAGGCCTATATCCCTGCTGCCCTACTGTGCCAAACTTTTGGAGGCTCATGTCTGTAACAGCATCTCCAAATTTTTGGAAGAATCAGAGTATCTCGCACCGAACCAGGCTGGCTTCCGCCCATGTCATTCTACCGAGGCGGTCATTCTTTCGGTGCAGAACACTCTGAGACGGAATGCGGATGAGGGAATACATCAGGCTCTGGTGCTATTGGACCTCTCGGCTGCTTTCGACACGGTCGACTATAACATCTTGGTCGACCGTGTCGAGCAGGCAGGTCTCAGGGGCCCGGCACTGAGCTGGATTCGCTCATTTATTACTGGGCGCACTCAGGCTGTCAGATTGGGACCTTACACTGCCCCCACCATACCTTCTACCTGCGGAGTCCCGCAGGGCTCGTCGCTATCCCCCCTGCTTTTCAATTTATATTTACGTCCCCTTCTGCACTCCCTTAGGAGGGCCAGGGTGACAATTTTCAACTATGCTGATGATTTGCAGCTCATCTTTCCTTTAAACACCAAGGACGCTGTGGTTGAATTTCAAAATACTATGTCCCACATTTTAAATTGGATGAACTGCAGTCACTTGAAACTTAACCCTGGCAAGACCGAATTGGTCTTGCCAGGGCAGAGTGCTCTTAGTTGGAACCCTAGCTTTTGGCCTTCCAGCATGGGAGCCCCCCCATCCAAGTCCTCCTCAGTCAAGAGTTTGGGGATATATATCAGCGAGGACCTCTCGCTTAAAAAACAAGTAGGAGCAGTTGTCTCAGCTAGTTTCTTCCAGCTGAAGAAAATCAAGAAAATCGCCTGCTTCTTCTCCCCAGCTGCCCTTACTCAGATTGTCATCTCCCTGGTTCTGTCCAGACTAGATTTTTCCAACAGTCTCTATTTTGGCATTCAAGCTGGAGAGCTAAAACGCCTTCAGCTGGTCCAGAACCAGGCTGCTAGACTCCTCCTGAACCTCTCTAAGAGGCAGTCTGTTAGATCTGGCTTGAAACAGCTACACTGGCTGCCCGTGGAGCAGCGCGTGGCTTTTAAAACAGGGTGTATTCTTTTCAGATCTCTGCACGACTCTGGCCCCCTGTTCATCAGAGACATGTTTAAAAAATACACTCCTTCCCGCAACCTCCGGTCTATCCACAAATCCCTTTTGACTGTCCCACCTTATAAGAGGAAACGTCTGGGAGGCAGCTGCTTTGACCATCTTGCAGCTGGTTTTTGGAATTCCCTTCCCCTTCATCTGAAACTGAATGACAACATCCTCAGTTTCAGACATTCCCTGAAAACCTGGCTTTTCACTCAGGCTTATTGCTGAGCTGCTCCTCTTCTTCTGTGACTGTCGCATTCGTTCCTTTCTATAGCGCCATGAAGCCCCCGGGCGTACGAGCGCTCACAAATACCGATTAACATTAACATTAACATAATGTGCATGTTCCAACTCCAATCTGCCCAATGGTAGGGAAAGTGTTGGACTTCAAATGCAACAACACTTTCCAGAAGGAAAGTCGATGTAACGACTTAGATGGTAAAGGAATACGTTGTAAAGATGCATTTGTGGTTCCGACCAGGTTGTAAAGGCACAGCGTGCTTCGAGCCACTTTGTAAACGCTGTTTTCCTTCCATACCGTGGGTGAGGTGAGGGCGCCCTGATTCCTGCATGAGTGAAAGCTATGACTGGTCTCAGTCAGAGCTGGAACCAGTCCTGGGTGCAGGTTCTGGACCAGGGGCTCCACGCACCAAACGTTAGTGTCCCAGGCTACCCAAGATACGCATAGACAGGCCAAGGGAGGCTTCCCCCTCCTGTGGGCGGGGTTGAAAGCACTGACCGGGGTTCCAGTCAGAAGTCCAGCAGACAGTATATGCTGGTAGCTGGTTATACTGTTGGTGGTTTGTGTGTCAGAATATCAATAACAAACATATTGTGTGACATGAATATTGTGTCCTAAATATCTCTCACCTAAATATGATCGTTGGGTGTAGATTTTTTATTATGAACTCCAATGGGGCAATATATTTGCAAAAGAGTTTTAGGGCACAATATTACTGTCAGATAATATTTAGGTCCTGATATTTTAGTCCTAAAATGTTGAGGCTGCCGAGTGCATAGAAGGGCACTATTCGTTGGTAAACACATCCTTTTGTCTGTAGGAAAGTACATAAAATACACTATCACTTCGCCTAACTTAAGTATTTCCAAAGGAACCATGTGGATAAATATATTGCAAGTCATATGTAGTAAACACAGATCACATGATATCATGAGGGATTGCAAAGTACAAAAGGAAAGATGAAGCAGCCAGATTGAAGCAATCACTGGCAAATGCAAACAATCTGGCCTATAACAGAAATGATTCTTCACTGATTAGCACGTTTATACACATGTGTAGTACTGTCTAAGGGTGGGTGGGTAAATGCACGAATGAGTGGTTAAAAGCCACAGATAATGAGTGATTGAGTGCAAACAATGCTAGTGTTTGACTCCAAAGGGAAACCATGGTTATTTAGGGTCTTATTTACTAGCCCCTTGCGCCGCCGGTGTGTCCCTTTTTTTGACCCTCCGATGGCGCAGAGTGCAGACCCATATCTACAAGGCTACGCAAAGCCACTTTGCATGGTTGTTCATGGCCTTGTAGATATTGTGAAAGTAACACAGCTACATTGCCTTACACTGTATCGTTGCAGTGGGTATTACCACCAAATCCCCATGGGTTTCGGCACATTCCAAGATTTACAAGGAATTGTAAGCCTGGGAATATGTCAAAACTGTCGGCCTCCCAGGGCAGGCGTAATGAGGAGAAATATATTTATTTGTCTTAGTTTTATCCTTTGTCCATATGTGCTACATTCTGCAGTGTGCATAGAAGTAGGAAAATCCTCCATGGATGGCTTTTGTGCAGGAAGGTGCACCTTCCTGCACAAAAACAATCCTGCTTACAAGACAGACACCCTTGCACCATGGTGCAAGAGGGCCTGTGTTGGTTGTAAGCACCAAGACACCTTTCATGGCTTTTCATGGCCTTGTAAATATATGCAAACACACGGAGATGATGGACGGAGCGCTTACATTTTTCAGACACTCACCCCCAGTCACAGATCTGGGTTGAATCCATCATCGTTCTTTAGCTCACTTCACCACCTCAGTTCAGACCCAGCCAAATGCAAATCAGTCTTGACCCTGTGTCTCATGGGAACAGTCAATCCCAAACTGCCAAGCCATGTCTTTCCTGGACCCGAAACAAGCATCCTGAGATGTAAATATAGGCCCTTTTCACGCAGAACACTGCGTGCAAGGGGCGTTCCATGGGTGTTGCTGTAGGTGTTTCCACGCAACACCCATGGAATCTGAAGCATTTCTAGATTGACGAGAAATCATAAAACTGGGAATGCGTCAGAATCTAACACCACCTCAAGGACGGCGTTAGGCACGTGCAACAAAGAGAAATGGTTTCATTTCTCCTAATTTTTTTCTTTTTAAGGACACACAAAGCTATAATAATGGCATGAGAGGCTGGTATTAGTCATTTTCGGTGCAAATTGACTTAATAAACACAGATGTTATGCTCTTTTCAAAATTAAACAGGCAGCACCGTCATGTGATGGATTGTCACTAGTGCCGGTGAGGAAAATTAAGTGGCAGTGCCGAGCACTGGAAACATCCAGCTCAAATTAAGCCCTGACTGGCATCCACATTTATTAAAATGAAACCAACTCAGCTCTCTATTGGTTAGTACAGCTGCTGGTAAAAGTGTGAGGTGTAAAAAATGTGTGATTTGAGACTGACCAGGTTATTCACATCTTCTTGCAGCCACCATACAGATCTACCTCTCTGCTGCTGATGAGCCTCTCACACTTAGAAGTACTTTCATTGCCAGGCATAGTTCTGAGAAGATGTGGTGTTACGGTCAGAGCTGCCATCTTTTTAACTGGGGTCTGAGACTCGTGTCTTGGCCTTTGCTCAACTTCTAATGTGATTTTTGGCACAGTACTAAACTTTCTTTGCCTATAAAAGCTGATCATAGAAGTATATGCAGAACTACTGTCTACCCTCTGGATGTCAGCTTTCTTTGAGCTGATTGCTTCACCCACACATACATCTGTGTGGCGCACCCATCACACATTCATCACACTTTGCCTTAATCAAACTGAAAGCTCAAAGCTTAAAAAAGCAGTGCCAAAGCCATTCCAGCTTTCATGGGTAAGCAGGAAAGGGGACACTGTGTGGGGAAACTGCATTGACAAGAGTCGATATTTCACAGCACAATATCCCCATTCCCTCCCTTCTTTTACCTCATTTGTAAGTTAAAAAGGACCTCACTTTTAGCGCAACAGCAGAGAGGGTATGAATATGATGAAAAACGTAATTCCGAACTGTATTTTTTACTCATATTTTGCTAAAAAAAATCATTCATAGTATAAATGAGGCTGTAAACATATTCCAGTAGCCGCACTTTGCCAGCCCAGTAGCTGCCAAGTTTTCAGTTTGCTTATTTGTGACCTTTGCCTCTTTTCAGAGTGCGAATATCTGGCTTTTCAGTGCCTTCTGTGTACACATTGAGTGACACTTAATCACCAAACATTTAGCTCTGTGTAATGAGAAAACATAAAGAAAGGACTTCTTTCTGCAATGTCATGGCCTAGAAACTACCACTTTTGTGTAATAAAATGGTTTATAATGGGAAATATACACGGCTAAAGGGCCAGGCTTGATGAAGAGTGTCATAGAAAGAAGACAAGGCTGCTTCGCATCATTTTCATGAGCCTGCCCCTGATCCCTTGCCCCTCCCGCCAAATAAAAGTCAGTCTCTCTCTCTCTAGCTTCCTCTCCCTCTCTTTTTCTCTATCGGGAGTGGCTGGATGGATGGCGACAGGTGGGAGGCCCAAAAAACTCAGACAGACGTAGGAGACGGACAGGAAAAGATCTTAAGAGGACTACATCGGACCAAGAAGTGAGTGACACTATGGACGCAGAACATATGGAGAACGGCCTGTCTGGCCCTGCATTATACAGCGTGAGCAGTGACAAATCTAGAGACACACGTGGAAGACCTAGATGCCTCACATACGAACTGCGAAGCTCATTGCCTAACTGTGCTAAATAAGGGCCCTGATGGAACTATGTGACCGAATGCTGGTGAGAAGTCGGTGGGCGGTGCCCTGGAGCTGAATTGGCTGAGTATATGAACTGAAATTCTATAACTATAGATTGTTTGGAATATATGTACATCTGAGGTCAACAGGGGAGGGGGATCTAGACTCAATGGTTCACATCTCCTCTGAAACGGGTGGGCGATGGGTGCTCTGCAAAGTTGGGGTGGCGGGTAGTTCGAAGTCCATCTTGCAGGGAGGCAGGGTGGGGGCGCAATGGGCAAGTTAAGGGAGGTTTATTGTTATTTATTGAATCCCAAAGGTCATTAATTGGCTACAGCACGTATTCATCACAGGTTCCCGTTCATTCCATCAGACATATAAGTACAGTGACATACAAACTACACATTTATGATACATGCACACAAGACATCTCTGCCTCCAATACTCACTGTGGACAATGGGCTCATGGAGGCCCCCACGCAAGCACAGTGAAACTTACCAGCGCCCCCAGAGATATAAGAATTAAGGTGGCACTACATTTGCTCTCCTGTAATGTTAAAAGGTTGGGTGATAAAATCAAGAGGGGTGTGGTGCTCCAGTAAATCAAACGACAGGCATTAGGCATAGTTTTGCTGCAAGAAACTCACCTTGATGGGAATACCTGCAGGACACTGGACTGATGGGGATAGAAACTTATATTCCTTGCAGACTTTACTACTGGGTCCAGAAGGGTTGGGATATTAATGAAGAAAAATCTCACATTTATAGTGACTCGGATGCACTCAGACGAATATGGGCGCTTCGTGGCGATGTCAGAGACCTGGGTCGGTAGGAAAATGAATATCCTTTCGCTATACATACCTCTGGCCTTGCATAACGTGGCCTTGCCAACTTGATTAAGATGATTCTTGACCTACCAGAAGGCAAAAAAGTGATAGGAGGAGACCTCAATATGACACTCTGTGACCAGATTGACAGATACCTTTCGAGAGACACAATGGCCGAATGTGTAGTGGCGAAGGGTCTGACGGATGTATGGTGGGCGACCCAGCCACACACACGATAATACACTTACTATTCAGCTGCCCACAAAAGCAACTCCTGCATTGACTACATACTCACACTGGCTGATTCAGCACACTATTTTACCAAGGTCAAGCACTAGGAGAGGGGCATTTCAGATCATGCCCACATAAGGACGCAATATGCGGGGAGTGTGGCTCCCACCCACAGAACAATCACGATTAGCCCATGGAGCTTCAAAATACACACATAAAGGACACTTTGATCAAAGATACAGACTTTTACTTTATGGAGTATGTGGGGCTGGTCTGGTCATCACAGATTCTGTGGGAGGCCTATAAAGCTGTAATTAGGCGCCAGGCCCTCTCCCTCGCAGTAGGCCATAGGAAAGAGAAAGATAGAAAACTGGTGGAATTAGAACAGGAGGTCCTGACAAGGGAACAGGCCTTAGAGGGCACCCGAGATGAGACCGAAAATCACATTTTAGAACTCAAAAGAAAAAAATACAGGGACCTAGCAACTGAAACAGTCAAAGGTAAACACCACGCCAAAATATGTAGGGCCTCATTTATGAGGCCTTGAGTCAGTTTTGCACTTCCGATGCGTCGCTTGTTGTGATGCATCGGCGGCGTAAAACATGCCTCCTGTTGCGCACTATTTACAAAGTGACGCATCTGCAGAGGTTACATTATACCTGCGTCAGGTATATTGTATGCAGGGGGGGGGCGTTCCCCGCAAAAAGCCTCATAGAAGCGACGCAGTGAAATCTATGAGATTTCACTGCGTCACTTCTAGGACGATGTTGCGTCAAAATCTTACGCCTGCCTCACAGCAGCCGTAAGACTGATGCAGGCCCTTTCACATGGGGCTTGCCCATGTGAAAGGATGCATTGCTGGAGTTGCCTCACTTTTGTGACACACTCCAGCAATTCATCACTTTTGCGCCATACAGATACGTCACAAATACTGACATATCTGTAACTCCTTGCGACATGATGTGTCATACAGTAAATATGATGCATCAGGTATGTCGCAAGGAGTGCGCACTGAGAAGTGACGCATTGCTGCTTTCATGCAGCGATGCGTCATTTCTCATAAATGAGGCCCATAGAATATACGAACAGGGAGACAGAGCTAGTAAATTATTAGCATAGCTGTATAGGACAGAAAAGGCAGAGCGCTGGATTAGAGTAATACATGGGCAGAATAGGACTTGTCTGTGAGACTCAAACATATAGAAGACGGGTTTGCCGATTATTATACGCAACTTTACTCATCCTTCGCAACGGCCACCATGGAGGAGGCACCAGAGATATTAGCTGACATACAAATTCCGACACTGACCCTATAGGACCTGCAGTTGCTGGAAGTGGACTTTACCACAGAGGAAATCACAGCAGCCATACAGGGCCGGACTGAGAATCAAAACCGGCCCTGGCAAAGTGCTTGGCCGGCCCCCTAGGGGTGCGACCGAGATCTTTGTCACGACGGATTTCGGCCGATTTTGTTACAGGGCGGCTTTTGCAGCTATGCTGCAAAAACAGCCCTGTAACAAAAACGGCCCCCTGGAGCCAAAACCGGCCCCCACCCTTGCGGCGCACCGGGGGATTGCCCGGTGCCCGCAATGGCCAGTCCGGGCCTGCAGCCATACATAGCATACAGTCAGGGAAAGCTGGGGGATCAAATGTCCTCCTAATTGAACTCCACAAAATAACGCCATCCAAGGTAGCACCCCACCTTCTCGATATGTACCTCGAGAGTAAATATGCCGAGCATTACCTAGAGAACAGAGAGTGGCTTCTATAGTCGTTATCCATAAAACAGGAAAACCGGAGGAGGAATGTACATCATGCCGCCCAATATACCTACTAAATGTTGAAGCTAAAATTCTAGCAAATGTGTTGGCCATGAGGCTGCTCCCCATAGTCACAAAGCTGGTCCACCCCAGACCAGTCTGGGTTCATGCCATGCTGCAACACAGTGATGAATCTACGCCGACTAAATGGAGTGCTTGCCAGGAAAAACACCATTAGAGAAAACGCAGCCATACTCTCATTAGACGCCCGTATGGCTTTCAACACTGTCCAGTGGCCATATATATGTTTAGTTTCCTCGATCGCATGGGCCATGGGAAGACATATCTTGAATGGATCAAACTCCTATACGCTGAGCAGCTTGTTCAGTTGGTGGTGAATGGACACGTGTCTACCACATATACTCTGCGCTGCGGGATGAGACAGCCCTGCCCTCTATCTATCCTCATATTCACTCTTGTCCTCGAGCCTCTTGCATGCTGGATACATGGAAACCCATTGATATGGGGACTGAAGTGGGCAAAGGTGTGGGAGGATAGAATTTCTCTTTACGCTTATGACATTCTACTATATGTCGCCTCCCCTTGTGCCTAAATTAGCAGAATACTCCAGATCTGTTCTAATCACGGCAAATATTCAGGGTACGCTATTAACTGGCTTAAGTTGGTTGTATACTTACTTCACGGGCCAGCCGGCTGGCAAGCCCACCGGCTGACTGTTAAGCCATTGTCGTTACAGATGGGTTTTGCTATTTAGGTATATACACAATGGCGTATCCATTGCTTTTCTATGAACTAAAACTTCTGGGCCCCATTGACTCGGCTGCAATGCGATGTATGTCATTGGCGGGTGCTGCCTCTATTGTTACTGTGACGCGCAGCGCTATATAAGATTATGGCTCTGCCTCGGCTCTTGTATTGCGTTGCAGAACACCCCATATAGCGGATGTACCATGTTACAACGCATACCATTACAACTACCTACCATTACAACGCTACCATTACAACGCATACCATTACAACGCATAGCGCTTAGAGGTGCTGGATAGTGGTAAGTATAATTTACTATTCCAACTCCAGTCCCCGTGGACACTAGGGAAGGTGTTGGATAGTAAATTAAACTTATTCCCTATCCTAGAGCGCCCCCCAGCGCAATGCGTTGTAATGGTATGCGTTGTAAAAGTTGCGTTGTAATAGTAGGTAGTTGTAAAAGTTGCGTTGTAACGGGTGTATACCCATATAGCGTTTCCAAAATGTATTTTAAAGCAATTGAAGGGGAAATTAGAAACCTATTCTGGGACAGACAGCCACCACGCATACTGGGCCCAAACTGGTCCGGGGGTGGTACGATGGGGGAATCTCTTTGCCAGACATCCGAAGTTATTACTGGGCAGCACACCTTTCAATCATAGACAAATGGGTATATGATGTGCAGCAAGACCCAGCATGTCAGATGGATAAATGGTTGTTGGGCAGGGGAGGATATAGAGGCAGTGTACACAAAACCACGTGGACAGCAGCTCACTGGCCCTACTGCTCTCACGATCACAATATGGCACACTCCCACTACTAAACTAGGCTGGTGCAATAAGTTGACACAAATGACGCCTCTTTGGCATGCAGGCATGCTGGGCAATTTAAGTAAATGTAGAGTGTTCAACAAATGGGAAACCATTGGTATATCACAAGTTGGAGACCTGGTAAAGAAATGTAAAATACTGACATTTGTGAAATTATTTAAAAAACTGCTAATAACGTGCCAATAAAAAGAGTTTAAAAAAAGAAACACGTCACAAAAATCGGTTGGAAACAGTCCTTTAGTTAGTCTGTCCATCATCCTGGCAAAATGTAGTAAGACAATTCCGTACTACTAAGGTGAATGGGATGGGGCCAAACGGGCAGAGCTTGAGGTGATTTTTCACATTTGTATACGTGTACGTTTTTAAAGGGAGAACCATGGAGTCTGCTCTCACCAGGTAAGGACAAAAAAGAACCTACTAGTCACAGTCACTAGAGATTGCACACTAATAGATGCATTCCCCTCCAAAAAGCATTTCAGATTGTCTTTCAGTGTGGAATTACTGAGAAAACACACTTGCTTTGCCTCCATCAAGCCCAGGAGGTCAGGATAATTTGTCCTTTAGAGACGTGGAGATTCATCTGGAGCACCTGCTATATTTATATATGTACATGCTTCCTATTGAGGTTTAATTTTTGTGAAATGAGCATCCGGGCCAGAACGGCCCTGTCAAAACTTAATGGCCAATTTTTGCCCCAGGGACCCCATGCCCCGGGGTCCGGCCTCTTGCTCCTGGGTATATGGGGGACTCCCAGGGCACCCAGTGTACAAATTTAGGGACCACAGGGAGAACCTCAAATTAGGGTTTCGGGTGGGTAGGGGTTTAGGGTGGTAAGGGTGTTGTTAGGGTTTTATGGTTTAGTGATGGGTATAGGTATAGAGTGGAAAGGGCATTTTAAGATTTAGGGGTGGGTAAGGGTATAAGGTGGTAAGTATATTTTTAGGGCATAGATGTGGGTAGGGGTATTGGGTGGTATGGGTGCTTCTAGGGTAAGGCTAAGGGTGGTCAGGGTTAAAGGGTACTAAGGGCATTTTTAGGCTTTGGGAGTGGGTAGGGGTATAGGGTGGTAAGGTTGTTTTTAGGGTTTAGGGGTGGGTAAGGTTAAAAAGGGGGAATACAAATAATTTGAAAAAAGAAGGGTTTGAGGGTAAAAATAGGGGGCTACAATTACTAACAATATATATGTGTGTTTGTGTGTGTGTGTAAATATATATATATATATATTTATATTTACATTCTCGCTCCCAAATTCCTCGGTTTCTTACAAGGAATCCACAGCACTCACGGGGTGTAGTTTAGCAGCCAGATTTATTTCGGCAGGTACAACAGACGCGTTTCGGATCTAGTCCTTCCTCGGTGTTGTTTACGCATTGTATAGCAAGCCGCTATTTTTATATACACATGATCGCTCAAAAATATTAGAAACAAAGGAGGGGATGACAACCAGCAAAATCGCGGGCGCCATCTATGAGTAGTGTATTCATCACAATTCATCAATGTTTATATACAATACTCAGTACCAGGGGTTTCGAAAGACAGGAAAATGCAATAAATTCATTCCCTCACGTTAAATACAGTGACCATTACTGCTTAACTAAAATCTCGCCGTGGATCGGCATTTGTCTTTGCCCGTGCGGAGGAGCGGCATATATATTTATATATGCACATCTATACATATATATAAAAACCTGGATAAGGTATATTGACGATTTATTTGTCTTGTGGGAAGGAGACCAAAACTGTTTGTCAGAATTCATAAATGATCTAAACCACAATGACCAAAATTTAACATTTACATCGTCAAGTAGCAAAATCAGAGTGTCCTACTTAGATGTGGAAGTCTTTGTCAAAAATCAACGGTTTTGTACGAAAATACATAGGAAACCCACTGCCACTAACAGTGTTCTTCATGCCAGCAGCGGACATCCTGAACATTTAAAGTGGAGCATCCCATATGGAGAGATGCTCCGCGTAAAAAGAAACTGCTCGGAAGATGAGGACATAGAACAGACTATTGAAGACACAGGTGTAAGATTCTTGGCTAGAGGATATCCTATGGAGATTGTTGAAGAGGCAAAAATGAAAATCTAAGAAAGACCACGATCCACACTACTGGAAACATCGGAGAGGGTGGACAATGAAGAAACAACTCGTATCATCATGGACTTCAATTCAGAAAATCGAAGTTTGATAAAAATCATGAAGAAAAATTGGAAAATCCTGATGTTGGACGACTCATTGAAAAAAACACTTCCACCCACTCCCCAAATAACATACAAGAAGACAGCCTTGTTGGGTGACATCCTCACACAAAGTCATCTATCCACCATCAATCCAAACAATGAGAAAGGCAAAAAATCATGGCTAACAACACCTGGCTTTTGGAAATGCTCAAAATGCAAAGCCTGTGAGCACGGCAAGAACACTCTCTCATATCAATTACAAAACGGTAAAAAGGAAAATATCACTGACCACATAACATGTGAATCCAAATTTGTAGTTTTACGTTCTGCAATGCCCATGTCACAAACTATACGTTGGAAGTACAATAAATAAACTCAAACTACGTATACTACAACATCCAAGGGCAATCAAGAATCAGGATCTCTCTTATCCAATGGCCAAACACTTTCTGGAGAAACATTCTAGTAATAACTATGAACTTAAATTCTTTGGTGAAAAATTGGTAAAACCAAATGAAAGAGGCGGAGATAGAACCTTAGACTTAGGAAGAGCAGAATCGAGGTTCATCCTTGCGCTGGGTACAGAGAGCCCTTTTGGACATAAAATAGATGCTGAACTATATGTGCATTTGTAGAAGAACAACATTCCTGGATAACACATGAAGAAAATGTTGAATTGATGGGACTTGTATAAATTTACGTATCATGTAATAATACCTTTATGATAAATCCAATAACAATCCAAAACTAAGAAAGCAAATAAGAAAATGACTACAGGAACATAAGATATGTAGATAAAATCAAAACATAGTGTCGGGGTGATGTATATGGAAGGATCGAAGGAAGTTGACTTATTTATTATCTTACTTTCTTTTTAAAAAACGTTTTCAAATTTGTCACTCTCTGTGCTTGTCTCTTGAAAGTCTACTTTATCTTGATTGAACACAGAGAGATGGCAATCTGTCTTTCTTCCTTTCCTCCACATATACAGATAGAAAGGACGGATTGTGTAAGGGAAGAAACGAAGGATGGGTCAAGGAAATGAATGCGTTTTTGCACACAAAAGATATTTGCACATAAAATGTTTACATATGATATTTTGCACAATGCACATGGCACTTTATTAGTCAAATCGCTTGTTGATCCATCCCATAGATAATTGCTACCCTTCTCTTTTCCCATTCCGTCCTCCCCATTATCCTTCCTGTTTTTGCTATGAATTTTATTGTACCATCTCAGGATAATTACTGGTAACATACGGTACATTATTCCCATATTTCCGTTTTCATGTAATTTTATAAACATGCAATTTTAAAAAATGAATTTAAATTGAGAGTGAGGGTGTCAAAATGAATTTTAAATTGCCTCTCTTGATATAGGGTACTTTACCGTTACGTCTCTCTGCTTCTAAGAGTGAGCACAAAAATGGATGTCCTAAATGGCCACTTAAAAAATAACAGATTAGCAGGGTTAACAGTCTAGTCTATTTTTAAAGGAAATGAAGAAGGGACTTATGCACTTATCACTTTAAATGGACTGTTTGGACTGCCGGACTCTATGGTCCAGCTGAAGGCAATTGCCGAAACGCGTTGACCGTCCTCCTTGTTTGCACAAAATGGTGTTCTGAAAATAAAAATTCATCTTACCTGAAGAAAATCGTGTATTGGACCCTGTTTGTGCTGTGGTGTATTTGGACAACTTGGCTGCATACTGGAGCAGGGCTGGGTCCGTTCTTTGCCTAAAGAATATATATATCTATATGTATATATTACCACCTAAACTTAAGAACTACCCAGAGTTCTCTGCTTCTTTTTTGAATATGGATAAATATATATGGGTTTCACTTATCTTACCATATACTTACTTTGAGTTGTAAAGATATGCATGGTTAAAGTAGATGCGTGGCAAGGGCATATGTGGTAAAGGCATTGATTTGAAAACGCATTGCATGGTAAATTATGTGTGGTAAAGGCATGCCTGTCATGCGTTGTTCCATCGTACAGTTGTATACAAAGACTCTAAATTTCATTCAAGTATGTAATGTAATGTAATGTAATGTAATGTATCTAACACTATACAATGGATCTCTCTGAAACTGACGTTCATATATTGAGAACACACATATACAAAAACAAACTGTGACATACGTTTCTTAACAAGGCTGCTTGTGTAACCGCCAAGTTTCCCAGGTCCATACGTGATGTGCTACATCAGCCCATGATTTTTTTTTTTTGAATTCTGGGGCTTGTGGTCCTGTTTTATAATGGAATAAGCAAGATTCTAACGGGCACGTGCATCATTGCACCCGTTTGCGATTCCTAAATTGCAAAAATTAAGGAATCGCAATTTAGAAATCACAAACGGCAATGCATGAAAATTTTGCATTTTTTATTGCGATTCGGTATTTTTCCTTAATTGCGATTCACAATTTGCGAATCGCAATTAATGAAACCCTTCCCATTGATTCCTATGGGCCAAAAGGCCCATAGGAATGAATGGGAAGGCATTCACATTTTGCGAATTTCAAATTGCGATTCGCAAAATGTGAATGCAATTTCAAGGGTGCAGGGGGGGGTCCAAAGAACCCCTCCCTGCACCCCTGAAATGTAACTTTAAATGCAATTTACACACACACATGCCCCAAGGGCATGTGTGTGTGTAAATTAAAACTTTCAAAAATACAATTTGTGCATATTTGAAAGTTTTCGGTAAATTAGCATGAAGTTCAACTTCATGCTAATTTACCACTTCCAAATTGCGAATTCGCAATTACAAAATGATCCTGCATTGCATTTAAGAAATCAGAAATTGCGATTTCTTAAATGCAATCGCAATTTTAGAAATCGCAACATGGTTGCGATTCCTAAAATTGCGAAATGCATGATGCATTCCAAATAAGTCAATTGCATTCGCAAACGGCCGAAAATTGCGATTCGCACCGTTTGCGAATGCAATTGACTTTGATGCATGTGGGCCTAAGTCCCAGAATTCAAAGAAAAAAACTGTACTGGAGCAGCACATCATGAATGGACCTGGGAAACTGCACGGATGTACTTGCCATTACATTTTCTTTAAAGCATGCTCGGCTTGTGTTTGCAGTATTGTAAAATAAATCTGCTTTGCTTGATCTGGTGCACTCAACACATGTGTAAGCGCATCCAGTCACGTCATTTTTTTGTCAACATCTGCTTGCATTTTGGAACGTGTAATTTTCCTTTTCCCATTACTGGTGGTTTTGTACCCGTTTCCGTAAAAGGCAACAATTTTTTAAGTTGTCCCACTTCCAAACACATGTAAATATTCTTGTTGACTATCAACATGCTGAAAAATGAGTCTACAGACACTGAAATATGCCCACACAGACTTTGGAAGCAGAGCCTTGAAATATCTGCCAATAATTTTGGAAGGCGCTGCAAGAGTGTAACATTTTGTACTTTACCCACTGAGAGTTCAACAATTTCACATACGTAGTTAATAGTTCCTGTGTGAGTTTGGTGCAGTGTGCATATTTCTGTGCTTTAGTAACAGCGTGTGGTCATATTTCTTTGCTCTAGTAATACACATACCCCTGCTATGAACAAGTCTTTAAAATCCAGTCCTATTTGTAAAGTACTTAGTAAAGAAAATGAAATAAATAAAAGGGTAATCCTGATTAAGCTATGGGGTCTAGTAGCATGATAACCCTCTTGCTGCTTGCAGTTCACCCAGATATCTGGTGGGAAGAAGTGACGCAAAGGACTAGGGGCGGACTGGCCTCTAGGCAGGGTCGGATTGGGGCTCCATCACTGAATTAGATAGCTAAAAAAGGTGCCCATGTTTGCAAAATGGGGCATTTTTGAATTTATAAGGATATGCTGTTTTATGTGTAAGGTATGGAAGGCTGCATGGATTTCAGCTTGCAGCAGGCAATGTTTGTTTTCATATGAGGGAAATCAACAGTAAAATCTGTCCCAGTAAAAGAAACTGCCCACACACTGACTTTTTTTGACCAACCTATCGGGCACAACCTGATTGCCCATAGACCGTCCATCCCTCGTCATAGAAGGCATTGCCTGAAGGGCAGGAGATAAAACAAGCATTGGCAAAGCCAATAGGTCTCACCTTGTGTATTGGATTAGCCGATGTATGTTTCCCAGATGGCAAATGCAGCATCTTGGAATTAATTTTAATTAAAGGAAAAAACACACCAAGATGGCCACCACAAATGGGCGCACATGTTTGTGATCCACTTAAAGGATAAGAATAGCTATTTCCAGATTTCTACCACTTATGTGCACATACCAACATATGTTCGCCCCCTTGGAATGGTATGATAGCATCTGTAAAATGGTTTCCCACCCTTTCAGTGGCAGGCAGTGCTAGGAGTTTGAGGGGGCAGGGGACAGAGGAGCGGGCTCTTGGGGAGGTGTAATTATTTCTAACAATTAGAGTGGGGTGGCAAGAATGGAGTATGGGAGAAGGTAGAGACATATTGAAAACAAGAAAATAGTCCCTCATGTACTGCTTGAAAGGCCCGACATCAGAAGTGGAAGTATACATTTCATCTTATGTTAGATGGGTAAACAACCTTTACAACGAAACTTTTACTACGCACTACCATTACGACGCAACCATTACAACGCAAATCATTACAACGCATTGCACTGGGGGGCGCTCTAGGATAGGGAATAGATTTAATTTACTATCCAACACCTTCCCTACTATCCACGGGGACTGGAGTTGGAATAGTAAATTAAACTATTCACTATCCAGCACCCCAAAGCGCTATGCGTTGTAATGGTATGCGTTGTAAAAAATGCGTTGTAACGGCATGCGTGGTAAAAGCATGCGTTGTAACGTCATACATCCGTTAGATGTCACACACTTCATTCTATACTCCCAGCGTGTGTTAGGATAAATCTATCCCGTTGCCGGGGAGTGTCATTTGTTGAATAAATACTCTTGAATAAATAAATGAAATAACCTAATATCAGAAATAAAATAAAGTAACTAATCAACAGGGTATAAATACACTTCTGTGTGCGTACCTGTCCATTAATCACCCCTCTGAAAAACTCATATTTTGCCATAGTTAGTTCACACTTCTTAGCATGTACAGTGAAGTAAACAGAAAGCAGTAAGGCCGATGTGTGTCCAGGAAATAAACCAGCTGTTCGATCAGTCACATGTCTCTTCTCACGCCTACGTATAGCTCTAATGTCTGTCATGAACAAAAGAAGCCCAAAACATGCTTGCATTCTTAAAAGCGACCTAAAACAAAACCAACACTACATAACACAAAAAAGTTGTTAAAAAATATACACGTATCAGGTGATGATAGAAAAGCACATGTTTATCAGCTTTAACAAACAATTTGAAAATAAATATATAGATGTTCTTCCCTTTCCTTGCCATGGGTGGCAATGTTGATCATGATGACGAATGGACAGAGAAAGAATAAGGAATTGATTGTAAACAACAGCGATTACATCTTCCTTTAAATATAGATATCAGGCCACAATCCATTGTGAATCCCACCTTTTCTAATTATAATGAACATTAAACTGAATAACCTCACTCGGGTTCTGAGGAAAAGAAATGTAGGAAGACATTGTGCACATCTGTTGAGCTGGACAGAGTGCCTGGAGATAAGGTCATAGTGTGGTCTAGAAGCTCTGGTGGAATGCAACAATACTGTTAGGTGTTTTGCTTCTAAGCGGGTGGGTGGATGCAGCAATGCGTGACAAACCATGAGCATAGTTAATGACTATACCATCTGCTCGAAAGGTTTGTTGAGCTTACAAATTTGTGGAATTTGAGGCAAGTAGGTCGTGCTTGTGAAAACTCCTTACTGTACACTTTCATCTCAAGAACAAGCTGGTGCTGTACAGAAAAAAAGAAAGTTGTGCGGCTGTCACTCTGAAGGATGAAACACGGCAGTGTGAAGTGGGTGCAGTGCTGATGAAGGGAAACAAAACACAAACGATTTTGTTAAGTGTGCTTTCAGAATAAAAAAAATAGCTTCTGAGCCAGTAACTAAAATGGGATAAATGGATGGCTACTATTAATGGGACACTGCTCCAAGGGAGTGAACAAACGACGAAAAGGATGGACAAATAAGAAAGATTAACCACTTGGAAGCAAGGATTTTAAAGGACACTAAAATAAACAAATGAAAAGGAATGGGCGGGATGTAAGCTCACGAAGTATATACAATATGTCTTGAAGAGACAGTGCAAAACGCTGTCTAGCCTCGACCTAAAAAGGGAAGATGTGTCTCAATAAAGCTTTAAACAACTGCAGATGTGTTTGTGCTACAATGCTGATATTTATATATGTGTCTAGCTTAAGAGTGGTGCATTATATATGCCTACCAATAGCGAATAATCCCAGAGGCGTCCATGTGGGAGTGCACATTTGTCCATTAAATAAATGTGGAAAAACACCAGCTACACGTTAATTTTTAAACAAAATGAGAAATAAAAATGGATAAAAAACATGGAAAATGCAGACAAAATTAGCAAAAAATAAATATGCATGTACAAAGACAGAAATGTCCTCAAAATAAGTACCAAAAAACTAGAAGCTCCAAATGTAACCAGGGGTAAACAAAGACACACACTTTTTCATGCCCGCTTGCTGTCTTTCCTCATTGGCACTGAGCTGCTTCTCATTCAGAAGATCATGCAGCAGCAGGGTTCTCTACCATCGCTGTAGTGAGTAGAAAGACACCCTGCTTGGGGCCTTTTCAGGGGCATGACAAGACACTGGTGCTCTGACGTGCAAGAGTATTAATGACCACGCCCCCTGACCTCAGTCATCCAGTCGAGCAACAGCAATGCACAATACAGGTTAATCATTTTTATATCTCACCTGAGAAAGTGCATTCACTGTCTCATGCAAGACACTTTGTTTACGTATAAGGGACTTAGTGTCCGCCCATCACTAACCATTTGTTGGCTTTATTGTCACTCTCATTTCCCTGCTTTTGTTATCAATTATAAAAATAACACAAGCTGAAAAAAACAATTGTCTTTGCCAGTGCTTGTTAATACATCAGCCACACTGTGCCTGATCTTGGAGCTTGTTTCCTTCCCAGTGTAAGAAAAAAAGGTCCCCGGGAGCTTGTTTCCTTCCCAGTGTAAGAAAAAATGGTTCTGAAACTGGGATGGTGCAGTGAGCTAAAAAACGGTGTTGGATCTAGCCCTGATCTTTCGACTGGGTGAGAGCTTTCTGCTTAATTCAGAGACTCTGTCCCTCACCACCCCTTGTTGTAAATATGATCTTGGAGGAGGTCAGAATAGTGTGATGAAACATTAAGTGCAGAAGTGCAGTAAGAGTTAAAGATTTGCATCTCATGAGCACACCTTTACTCACTTCAATTAAAGTGACAATAATTAGCAACACGTGGGCCATCTGCTAACTACTTTTAACACATTATATATACATTCCAAAAGTAATCATTGCATTGATGCACAAATTCGCCACATTTCTTCCTCACAAAAAAAACAAAGTTCGAATGCAAGCAATTTATAAAGTCTTTAACCTTACTAGAGCACTTCTTTATATTCACAAACTTCTTTAAACTGCTCTATGGTAATCTCTTGAGGATGTAAAGCAAAAGCAAAGCAAATAATGACTCCGAGGAGCAAGGTACTGGCTGTAGCAAAATTGTTGTGCGATTACTTAGCAAGGTCACCGTGAAACTCAAGGAAGGTAACAGACAATAATCCAAATGGTCACAGCTGCCTCCAAACAAGATGAAAATTCAAGGATTACTGGGAATGTAGGGGCATATCAGCAAGGGCTGGCGATATAATTATCACCGCTTTAGCGTCCGTTTTTGGGCAAAAAGCAGTGATAATTGTATCACAATATCATCAAGGACACGCTAGCGCGTGCTTCCTTGATGTAAAGCCCGTTTTTTCACAGCCTCGCCTCGCATCGCTAATGAGATACAAAGAAGGCGTGGCTGTGAAAACAACACATGTTAATATCGTGAAGGCAGCTTCGCTATATTAACAAGAAGGTGCAGCGATAAAAAAAATCGCCACTAGCGTTTTATAATCACTGGGAGGAGGGTGCTATTATGGTCCTATTTCTTCAGCTCTTTGATGACGCATTCGGTCACATGTAGAATGGTAGAATGACCTTAAGCGTGGGCGAGTCCTGTCACCTCCACACCTGTGGCATTGTGCCATGAGCCTGCTGGATAGCCACTGAGTCCACTTAAACTCTGTGGGGACACTGGAGGCACTTTGAAAAATTGTGGATACATGACAGGAGGAAATGGAAGCTCTGAGAGAGGAGATATTGATGATCAAGGACAAACACATTGACCTTCAGAACCACAAGGAAGACCTAGAGAAGAGATCACACCATCAGAACATTGGAATTAGAGAGACGACTGCTAGAGCTGAATCCTCCAACATAAAAGCCTTTGTATAGTGGCTGTTTAACCTTATCCTGTATAACACTGGACAACACTAACATTGTGATTATCAAGCGTGACAGGCCCCATCAGTCAGGTACACCAACCTTCCAGCTATCCTCACACATATTAATGACTTTCAGCAAAAGAAGTATCTCATGACTTGGCCATAAAAGAAAAGCTCTGTTACTTGTGAGGGCAATAATATCTGTCTATTTCAAAACCTATTACCAGTCATGCTCAATAAGCAGAGATCCTTTCATACAGTCAGTGCGTTTCAGAGGGACAAAGGTTTTAACTACAGATGGAGACAGCTGTTCCTGCTCATTTTCAACAGGAGGTCCAAACTTCCAAGCTGCGGTCTCTTACCAAAGCCAAGCCTTTAGCGTGGGCAAATATGAACAGCACCCAACTTGAGGGATCGCACTAGTTTCTCTGCAGTTTAGGAGATACGCAAGACTTGACCACTTCCTGGTGTCTTGACCTCAGGTGAACAAAAACATTGACCTAGGGATAGCCTTTCTCACACTTTATACCTATGCCCCATATCTATATGCATTTTACTTTACCACCCCAAAACATGTGGAGACTACATGAGTCACTTATATGCATGCTGCAGCAGAAAAAGGAAATTCAGAATGTGACTATACAGTGCCTCAACCTTAATGACAATGGCATGGTCAACATAGCCACACTCTGGGAAGTCTTAAAGTCTGAGTTAAGGTGGTTCAGTATAGCTATCTCGGCTAATCTGCTTAAAGCTAGGAAGGAAAAAAGGGAAGAACTGAACACCCAAATAAAAGAATTGGAATTAATTCACAAAAGGACAACCTCCCTGAAGGTTTAGCTTAAGTTAACGGCAATGAGGGTGCATGTTCAAATGCTTGACATCTGTAAACAAAATACACTCTCCTTTTTCACAAAACAGAGATTTTACTCTGGAGGAAATGGAACAGGCAGTTTATTAGGGCTACGGTTAAGGTGAATGGGGAAAAGGAGGCAACTATAAAGGGAAGAAGGGGGAGATTTTAATTAACAATGAGAGCATATGGTTCTACACCACATTACACATGGCAGACTCCAAACACAGTAATACAATAGAGGACTACCTCAGACAAACCAGAGTTATGTTTCTCTCTCCCCCTTAAATGGAGTTCCTAGAACAGCCAATAAAATTGAGATGGAGGTCATTTCCATTACATCAAACTTGTAAACAGGCAAAGTGGCAGGATCAAGCAGCTTTAAGCCATTATTCTACACATTTTCTGCCAAGAGCTCTGCCCAATTCTGACTAAAGTCTAAAAAGGTTTTACAGTGACATGCTCCCTCATGAAGGCAATGCTCAAGGCCTTTATCTCACTCATACCAGAAAAAGGCAAAACACCTCCCTCTCTGTGCATCCTACAGACCAATATCACTAACTAAATAACTTAGATGCAAAAAATCTTTACAGGGTTTCTAGCATATCGCGTTAATGCTCTCATGCCTGGCCTAATAGATTTCAATCAGTCTGAATGCATTAGTGAGAGACCTATAGTGACAATTCAAGAGACTCCTCCATATTCTTGGCAAATGGATGACAAGAAGGGTTTTGGCTGGGTCTGTTGAACAGCGCTAAGTTTGTAACATAAGGAGTGCAGGCGTCTGAAGCACTGCTCAAAAGACAGAGGCTTGTGCTATTAAATGGCCCTGTGTCAAAAACCAAGAATGGGAAGTCCTAAATCCACCTCAAACCTCTTTAATCCACTGCCAGACACTCCCTGCCTCTTTATCTCACTCCTGCAGGCTCCTGCTTTCTCCCTTGTTGCCGATTTTTCTGTCTTCTTTCCTCCTTCTTTCCCTTTTGTGTGTTTTCCCCTCTCTTGCTTTCGGGGAATGTCTGATAAAAAAATGTAAGTGTCAGTGCTGTCACCTAGACCCAAACATGGTTGCCGGTGGCTCCATAGGCAACCACCGGCTCAAATTAAGCACTGCCGTTGCCCCTCCTTTAATGGAGCTCTGATCAACTATTGCTTTTGTCCAGAATTCGTGACATGGGTTAATTGTAGCTATATCTCCCTCACAGCGACAATGAGGGGAAACGGTATGTCGTCTCTTGCTTGCAAGCCAGGAAGGAAAAAGGCAGGGCTGCCCACTCTTGCAGCTACTCCTCACTACATGGAGGTGATGGCAGAGAGAGTGAGGGCAAAGGAGGGAATCTCAGGGGTCAGGAGTGGGGTCCAATATACATAGGCTCAATATGTGCATTGACAATGTCCTGGCCACGCTGACCAACCCAGTGAGGTTGCTACTTGCATTATTTGAGGAAATTACAGCATTTGGTGCAGGGCTTGACTTAAGCCTTCGAAAAGAAATCATCCTAAATGTCAATCTTCAACAAGACCTACAAGGTTTCATTCAGAAACACTATCCCTTCCACCTGCACCCTCCTTGCAGGCAACGCCCAGACTACCCTATTTAAACCTGCTGCACTCTGTCAGTAAGGACACATTAGTGTCACATAACCCGGGTCTCCCATGGTTAGGCAGCATAGCCCCTGTGAAGATGGCCATCCTGCTGAAGATGGTCTACAGCTGGGTGCCAATACTCAGAAGCTATTGGCCTAAAAGCATAGACCCTTCCAAGAGAGAAGCAGAGTTTTAAACCTGCAAGACTGTGCTATTATGTTTCCTAGAGGCACTAGGGAGGTAGTGTCATGTGTTTGGATAACTATTCCTCAGTGCACTGCACACCACCCATGGGAGAGGTGGGGATGAGCATTTTGTAGCCGATTTACACAGCACCACTTTTGAATCACTCTCTGGCTCTCAAAGAGTTGAACTTGACGGACCCATAGAAGTGTCAGAGATTATTCGGCCAGAATTGACCCCAAGAGCAAGGTTCTGGTCGATGGCACTTTTACAGTGTCCTATTAGGGAAAGTTTAAAGCCACTGTCCCTTCTCATCAGTCTAGAGTTTTCAATGTTTATTTTCTTTATGGTTCTTTGGCCAGTGGCATAACAAAATTCGAGGGGGCCCCCCTGCAAAGTACACTCAGGGCAGGGGCGGCTCTAGGCTCATGGTGGCCCTGGACAGGAAGCGTAGGTAGGGGGCCCGGAAGAGAGGGTCCGGGCGGGGCGGAGCCCCCCGGACGGGGGTCAGGGTGTTTGGAAGTGGAACAGAGCCGGAGGCTGCCAAATCCCTGCCAGGGGTCGCCACGCAAATATGTATCCATCCTCAGAGGATTATTATATTAAGGCTATATATTGGCGTTGGGGCCCTTGGGGTTTGGCTGCCCTGTGCAGGTGCACAGCTTGCACATGCCTAAGGCCGCCCCTGCGCAGGGGGCCCCCAACGCTCCTTACTCAGGAGCTCTCAAGTCAGGTGTCTGGACACCCTGGAGCTCAGGGACCACCGCATCGCGGCGCTGTGGGGCCTATTGTTATGCCACTGTCTTTGGCCGCTACTATGTTGACTTCAATTACATAAAGTATACACAAGGAAGACAAGGATGCTTGAAATTGCTCCTCAAATGGGATATACTTTGTTAACCCATAAATGTTGACTATGAAGTTCAATAGGTTTCTACCTTTACTATTGAGCCATTGTCATGCATGGTGAAAGAAAGTGTGGGCAAGCATCGAAGCAGCACGAGCAAGGTGATACCTGACTAAGAAAAGAGTTGGGTTAGCAGCATCTCAAGTGGCCCACTGGAAAGCATGGGTAGAGTGCATGGAGAATTACTTTGAGGCCGTTGCGATGCCTGAAGGCTGTAGGCGCCTGTGCCTCTACATCTCTTTGGCGCCGACATCCATTAGATGTCAAAGATCATTGCGAAGGGCGGTCCCCCATTGGAATATGCCACCCTAAGAGATGCCATTACGGCACATTTTGAACCTAATACAATGTTTATTAAAAGTGATTCCCCTCGCGCCAAGCTTGACAACACCCTGAAGAGTCTGTGGATGTCTTCCATTGTCGGCTAAGAGAACTTGCCAGCACATGCACCCTCCCGGAGGAGGGCAATGAAAATCCTCTCCCAATTCATCCAAGGGTGTGCATCGACCAAAGTTTGTGAACGAATCCTACAATTCTCCCAATATGTCAAAGAGGGACATCCTGATGCTAGGTCACTCAAAGGAACTTTCCAAGGCTCAGGCAGCCCACATGGACCCTAACTCGTCTACCTCGCCAAGGAGGAGCCTGTCAATGCCATTCAAAAAAGGGGCGTGGACGGAAAAAACAAATCAGCCAACCTTTCACTAGGTCCCACCAAACAAGGACTGCACACCCACCTCTGACAATGGTGTGGTGGCCCATACGCTCAAGCCGGACCCTGCCCTGCCTGTGGAAAAACCTGCAGTGCATTTGGTAAACCAAACCACTGCTCCAAAATCTGCCGCTCATCACAAGGATAACACCCCAAAGCACCATGGAAACAGTCAGAACAGTGGAACCACACCTAGACAACCTATGGATAGTGACATGGACGAAGATGATACGACGGTTGTCCATGTAGTGAGAACACTTGACACCCTTAGAGCTACTCACCAGACGGCTCCCATATGCCGGGTAGAAGTGCAAGACCATACTGTCTCCACTCTCATAGACACAGGAGTCTCAATCAATCTCATGGCCGTAGATGTCTACCACAGCCTGCCTGACCCACCAGCGCTCCGTCATACCAATGTGCAAGTATACGCCTTTGGCAACAGCTTGCAACTGCTGATTCTTGGTGTGTTTCAAGGGGACTTGTCCCATGACTTCACCCACCACAGGGCGAAAGTGTATGTATCGCAGAAAGGGTCTGGATTCCTTCTCAGCTGCCACACAGCCCAGGATCTCAACCTTATACAGTTTGCCTTCGGCCTGCAAGCGCATGATTTAGACTGCCTGCTCCAGGACTTCACACCTCTGTTTGATGGGATCGGCTGCGTGATAGGGCCAGTCATTTGACTGTACATTGACGAATCCATCACCCCCAAGGCCCTCAAACATTGCAGAATTACATTCCACCTTCAGTCCAAGGTTGAGGCTGAACTAAAGCTCCTGGAAAGAGCGGGTATTATTGAGTGAGTAAGAGGCCCTACAACGTGGGTTTCCTCCATTGTTGTGGCAAAGAAGCCCAAGCAGCCAGATGGAGGCGGCATTTGTGTGGATATGAGTGTCCTGAGCCTAGCGATCAAGCATGAACGTCAGCTGACACTAGCCATAGATTACATTATTGGGGAGCTGTTGGGCTCCAAATGGTTCTCCAAAATGGACCTCGGGTCAGGCTACCACGAAATTAAGCATGGGCGAATTTTGCGAATCTCGCGTTCGCGAATTTTGCGGATTTGCGAACTCGCAATCCGCAAAATCCGCGAATTCCCGCGAATTTGCGGATTTTTTTTTTTGTGTTCGCGCGTGTTTCTGCCAGTTCGCGAGGGTTTTTACAATTTCGCAATTTGCGAACTTACCTGTCGGGTCGCAAGTTTTGCGAACTTGTTGTTTCTACGTGCCCAGCCTGTTTGGGACACTCTTCTTCATCACTCCCACTCTCTGTCACCACTGTCACTCTCTGACTACTCATGCCACCCTCTGGCCCACCCATGCCACCCTCTGTTTCATCACCACACCCTCTGGTTGTCCAGTGTACATTATTTTCGGCAAAGCAAAGCACACCTTCCCTGCCTCAAGTGACCTGAATTAATTTGGGGCTGATTAATGTGTCACAGAATATTTTTTTAGCTGGCACCTGATTCCTTAGTGCTTCCTGATTAGTGATCTTTTGCACTTGGTAAGTGCTTTCATTGTTGCAAAATTAGTTACAACACCTGCCCTGCCCCAACTGACAATAATGAATTAGGGGCTGATTAATGGATTTGAACTTCCAGCCTGGCTCCTGCTTGTCTCCCTTAGCTGTAATTCAGGACCTTTGTGGCATATGTGTAACTATTCTGAGGTTCAGAGCAGGGTCACTTAATAGTTGCAACTGGCAACTGAACTCTGGAGGGGCCCCTCAGGAAGCACTACAGGAAATGGCTACTAATGATGAGCCTGAACTTTTGAACCTGGTAAGTAGTTTCAGTTTTGCTAAGATCGTATTTCTGCAATTTAGCACTTACTCGCGGGGTGCGAAGTTGTACTGGCAAGCCGCGAACTCACGCGAACAGTGCGAGCAAGCCATAAAATCCGCTGCTCGCAGATTTGCGGATTTTGCGGGAGATTCGCGGATCTCGCGGATTGCGAATTTACCGAAAATCTGCAAAATCCGCGAGCGAAACGGATTTTCCGCCCATGCTTACACAAAATCCCACTACACCCGGACTCCCATCCCATTACCACCTTCTTGACACATGTGGGCCTTTAGAGGTACACCAGGTTCAACTTCAGCATCTGCAGCTCCGCTGGCATTTCTACATCTTCTTGTACGGACATCCCTTCTCTGTCATCACGGATCACAAGCCTCTGATCCCGCTGTTCTAAGGGTAGTTGTCAAGGCCTCCCTGGAGGATAGAAAAATGGATCTTGCAGCTGTAGGAGTTCCAGTTCACTGTGGAATACCAACCTGGCACCCGTAACCAGGCTAATTTCTTGTCCAGGCATGCTCGACTGGCCACCCACCCTGAAACGGCAGAAGCCATAGAAACTGAAGAGTATGTTTGGATGACAGTGGACTACTCCAAACCTCTTCTGATGCATTTGGCAGAAGTAATGGAGACCACCCACATGATGACTGCTCACAAATGTCCATCAAGGCCGCTACCACTGGTGACTGATGAACGCTCCAATCCTGACATCCTTCTGCACATAGACAGCCCAGTCAATACTCTGAGCACTACAAAAAATCCACCAGGAACTGTCAGTTACCTGTGAAGAGTGTCTGTTGAGATGGCCTGAAAGTCTGACACAAAAAGCATCACTCCTTGCACATGGAGCATAGCAAGGCACCGCAAAGCCTAAGAATCAGCTCAGGAGCAAGGTCTGGTTCCCCGAGTTAGATCAGAAAGTGGAAGCGGTGGTCCGAAATTGCCTAGTCTGCCTTGCAACAAGCCAGCCGGATCGTCCTGCGCAGGTCATCACAGAGGCAGGTCCTTATGCACTGTGGTAGATAGTAAGTGCAGATGTCTGCAGTCTTCCCGGTGGAACACACATGCTCCTCATGATGCATAACTATTTACACTATCCCGAGGTTGAGATCATGGCAACGACATCAACCTCTGAGATCACCCAAAAGCTTGAGAAGCTCATGGCCACCAACGGCCTGTTCGGGGAGATAGGCAAGGACAATGGGTCCCCTTCAATGGCTCCAAAATGGCCGACTATTTAGCTCCAGAAACATCAAGCACCGCCGCATAACCCCTCTGTGGTCCCAAGCCAACAAGGAGATGGTGCGTCTGATAAGAACGCTCACCAAAGTGATCCAAATCGCAGTGATCAAAGGTACCAGCATGGAATATGGCCAGTACCAGTTCCTACAGCAAAACAAACTCACACCCCACTCGACAACAGGCATTTCACCAAGCAAGTTGTGTTTTGGGAGGCCCATGGTGGATAGCATTCTCCACCACCCTGCTTGGCAGAGAGTGACAAACCCCCCGAACCAGTCGGACTCCCGGAGAACCAGCAACGAGTACGCTTCCCCAAAGGAAAATCCTATCAAATGGGTGATCAAGATTTAGTGAAAGACCGCAACACAGGTGGAAAGTTCAGGTTACCCTTTGAACTTGATCCATGGACTGTCTGATGTCAGCGGCATGAAAGTAACATCCCGAAGGGGCAATGAGTGTGCCACGGTGAATGTGTACCAGTTCAAGAGAGTTCCTCAGAGGCCAACATCTGTACCTGCATCTACTGACCCACTGGAAGACACAGCAGCAGGAGACTGACCTGGCAGCAAAAATGATAACAGTCAAGACCAGAAACAGAACACATACACAGGGAAACTGTTCTCATCACCCTCGCCTATCCCTCCATTACACCCTCCAGAAGCACCCCTGATGGCACTCAGCAGGAGCTGAAGGGCTGTCAGTGCAGCAGTTCTGGAAAGATCCTCACCAGACTCCCCCGCCAGAGGCGGCCAAGGGCATTAGCTGTTGCAACCCCATCCCAAACCATCTCAGAGGTACAATGACTTTGTGTGCGACTAACCTGAAACTGATGGCGGTGCTACATTTGTGAGTAATCGCATCCAGTACACTGCGGAGAGTGAGGAGGAGAAGTTGAAATGTATGTTATGATCTGGTCTATAGTAGTGTACCATTGCAATTTTTGATGTTTTTATATTTGATTTTGAGATTTTTGCATCTCCTGGTAAAGGAGGAATGCAATGTTGCCAGAAGATAGGCAACACCATCTTGTATGTTGCGCATGAGGGTGGGTCCTGGTATTCCCCTGCGCATGTAAACATAATGGGAACGTCTGCTGTATGGCCAGAAAAGTAATAGATAGTCTGGAGGATCGGGTATTGGTTAGGTTTTAGACCACAACGATAACTACTATGTGTGGCTGGTCATTCATGCAAGCATTGGCCCATTCACAACCAGGCTACAGTGCTGATGTTCAGCCAGTTCTCTATTTATCGGAACACTGGTGTAACGAATCTGAGAAAATAGAAAAAAATATTCGATGGCGGTAAAGCACGTTGATCCTTATCATATTGGTTAAAACACCATGTCACACATATTTTTCAAGATGTTGATATCGCAGTCACCGTGCGAGCGCTGCTGCATACTCAATCTCCATCAACCCAATAATTAATAATTCTCAACATCTGTGCTTCGCTCTCTGTTTATCAGCCGCAGTCCCAGAGGAGTCTGGTCTGATTTCCGATGCCGATGACTGAGGATGCCTCATCTAAACTAACATCTTGGCTCTGATGCTTTCCTGAGACCAGACGGAACATCTGCTCCACTTGGCAGTGCCTCCTGCACTTGTTGGGTCAAGTGTTCCAACAACTCCTCCCATGCACATTTAGTCCTCAGATTTCATCTTTAAATTACAATTTTCCAAGCTCCCTCATAGCAAAATTGATGTTCTTTTGCACAGTCGCATTTAACTTTAGTTTGTTAATAAAAAGGATCTGGAAAGCAAGAAGGATATTTTATGGTCCATAAAATATTTTTATAGAGGAGGATTCGAAATGGAATTTTAATACGTGAGCTCATGCGTTTTTCTCTCCAATTAAATTGGTGAAACAAGGCTAGGACATGCCTGTCCTGATGTAATCTGGATCCTCCCCAACATGTCTGGCGAATTGTTCTGACTATATCATGCATATATAACTAGGTCTGACAACGTCTGACCATGTATGTCCTGTTGGACCGTGTTTGACCATTTCTTACAAATTTATGACAAGCACATAGCAAGTTTCAAGTTTCAATACTTTATTCGACAGCATTGTCATAAAAGCATTTTATCCCTATTCTAAACAAATATAAATACTATGCTAAATTTAAGATCAACTTAAGATACACATTAAATACAATTAGATACAGAAATGCTGGCGAATTCTTACAACTTAAAAAATGTATACATTTTAAAAATCAGATTCACGGTGCCTAGTTCATGAACAGTGAGATTAGTCTTAAAACTAAATATTTTCCGTCATACATGATCAATTGCAGTTAAAGTGCGAGTGCGGATTACCCAGGCCCATCCCAAGTATTGGGCAAGGGCTGCTCCTGAATCATGTAAGTTCATGCTGGACCATTACTGGTCTCATATGAGAATGTATAAGGATTTATGACCATGTATGATCACATAGGTCCCTCTCACTTTATACATGATTATATATGACCATTTATGATCCGGTCGCACCACGTCTGATCAAGTATTTCCATGCCAGACCATGCCTTTCAATTCATGACTATATGTGAGAAGATTACACCACGTGTGACCCCAATGGCCATGTTATTAAACAGAGACCTTTATTTTCAATAATAAATATTGACTGAACTCTGATTGCTGAATATTTCACTTGATTGCTAATTGTACAGAATTGAGCTTGAATGCCATGTGTACCTCTCTGTGATACATAGTGCATGGATGTGATGTTTTCCAGCAGTTAGCTCAATTGAGAGCGAGGGACTCTTGTGTACTAGTGTTGAAAGGTAAAAGAGCCATCTCAAACTTTACTTCAAGGTCAATAAAATTACAACCACTGCGTTGTGAAACACCAGCATGTATCATTTAAATTAAGAAGAGCAAAGTAATTTTTATTGTGTGAAACATGATACCCGTCTGATCCCCAGATGGTGTTCCCTCATTTACATTGGCAGCTCCTAGAAACCTGAGGGAATCTTTTGCTTTTGTACCCATGCCATATTACAGATGCCGTTGCAGGGGAAAACACGCCCAATGTAAGTACACTGACAGAGCACCACATAGTAGGATGCCTCCCCTGTTTGGGAGACAGGGCCCTAAAAACACCATCCACAACAATATCCACCCACAGCCAAGTCCAATCACAAAGTGCACCTACCTTGCTACCTGTTGGGGTCCCAGCCTCATCAAAAACAAGCATTGGCTATGCCTCTAGGTCTGGCTTGTTATTTATGTGATGTTTAGTTTGGCCATATATTTCAATTGTAGTAGGGATAGAAATACACATTTATTTATTATTATTTATTTATTATTGACATTTATTGAGCGCACAGCTACCCCCAACGGGGGTGTCCCGGCGCTGAGGAATGCGGAACAACGGGGCAGAACTTAGTGGCCTGAAAATAGGAAGGTTTTCAATTTGCCCCTAAACTGAGATTCAGTGTCAATAGTCCTAAGACTGATGGGCAGAGAGTTCCACAGCTTGGATACTGCCACTGTGAAGGCTCTGCCTCCCTTTCTCGCATAACGAAATAGAAATGCAGAACTATAAAATAATTAATAGATACATTAAGTTTTATCATTTAAATAAACCCTTCCTTAGGTATGCATTTGGTTAGTTTAATAGTATACATCTGTAGATTCACAGTAGTATAAAGGTAGTAGCATAGAATAAGAGTAGTGAAAGAGTTTTAGCCGAAATGTGTTATGGTTTTTTTACTTTTTCTATTTATTTTAGGCAGATTCTAAGTGTTAGGAAGTGTTGAAGTTACATAAAGTAAATGTTTGAGGTAGAGGGTGTTTTTGTGTGAGAGTGTTAACATCTTGTTTGTACTATGTTATTTTAAAGCGCTTTGCAAGGGTTTGTTATCCAGGGTACTTTGTTAGTTTGTAATATACTTCATAAATGGTAGTTTGTGTTATAGTGCAAAAAGTTAGTATATGAGAATCATGCTAAGTGTGCGTTGTGTTAGTATAATCAGAGTTTAATAATTCCCAACATGCAGAATTGCAAAACACTTTGTAATTTAACAGGGAAGTGTCTGATGACTTCAATCTTGTCTAATTCGACATGAATATAACTTGCCTCTTTTTAAAAAAAAATCAACTCAGGGCATACTTTAACTATATGAACTGCAGAGGTAGAGGTAAGTTATGTATGGTAGATTAAGTATGGCAGTTATGATATGGTAGGTATTATATGTTAAACTTCCTTTCTAGTTAAGTAGGTTATGCTAGGGTACCTATGGTAAGTCAGGTGTGATAGGCATGTAGATATGAAAGCTATAGAATGTCTGTAGGTATGTATGTAGGTTATGTACAGTCAGAATTGTATGGTAGGTGGGGTATGGTAGGTGGGGTAGGACAGAGTTTCCCTCAATGAAATAGCAGAGAGTTACATAAAAACTCTGCGAGATTCCACAGAGTTCTGCCAACGGGCGGAAAACATGCATGTTGCGCTGCTCGAGCTTCAATTTAGTGCCAATAGCGCCAGCAGCTCTCCCAAACCAGCGTGAACAGGACCATGCAGTGTGCAAGAGCGCACAGTCATTCGAGTTGAAAATCTACTCAAGAGAAAGCAAATCTACTAAAAAATCAGCACTCTGAAAGCAACCGCATGCGACCACCCACGTTAGAAAATCACGGTTGGAACGCCAAATGTCGCTTGCGCTCACAAGCTCACATTTCTGGAACCTCATGGTAAAAATATTCCGACACTTCGGGATTGTCAGAATTTGTCCAGAACTCTGTGTTACAAGGGTAACACGGAGTCGCCACATTCCGTCAATTCTGCAGGCGGAATGAAACATTCCACCCACCCTATAAGTTAGGTATGGTAGGTTAGATATGGAAGTTATGGTAAGTATGGTTGGTAGGTACAGTAGCATAGGTATAGTAGAAATGGCATGAAAGGTACAGTAAGTAGGCATGGTGGTTTAGCTATGGTAGACATGATTCGTTAGGTATGGTACCTAGTGTATGGTACAATTGTATTGTAGTTAGGTTAGGTATGGTATGTTAGGTTTAGCAGTTAGTCTGGTAGGTATGAGTGGTGGTAGACATGGTTCGTTAGGTACGGTACTTAGTGTATGGTACATATGTATTGTAGGTAGGTTTGGTATGGTATGGTATGCTAGGTATATTAGTTAGTCTGGTTGGTATGAGTAGTGATGTATGCTAGATTATGTATGAAATGTTAGATCTAGTAGATATGACAGGTGTGGCAGTGTAGGTATGATAGGTTAGGTATAGTATGCATGATAGGTGTGGTAGGTTAGGTATCATAGGCTAGGTATAGTGAGTAGATATGGTAGGTTAGGTATAGCATGCGTGATAGGTGTGGTAGGTTAGGTATCATAGGCAAGGTATAATGAGTAGGTATGGTAAGTTAGGTATAGTATGCATAATAGGTATGGTAGGTTAAGTATGGTAGGTAGTTCTGGTAAGTTAGGTAATGTATGTGCAGTAGTAGCTAGGTGGGGTAAATGTAGTAGGATAGTTATAGTTATGATAGGTTAGGTATGACAGGGTAAGTATGAAGGTTAGGTATGGTAAGTAGGTTTGCTACACAAGTATGGTGGGTTAGATGGTAAGTTCATTTCGTCTATCTATTGTTTCTTTTGCATGGTCTTGATGGACAGCACCTCCAAGCAATGGCAAACCATCAACAATTTCTGAAAACCAATGGTTGGATGGGACTGACCCACAAACAAGAGCTACAGTTAAAAAACCAGAGAGCTGGTATAATAGCTCCTATCGCCAAGCTAGGAGGGACTTGGGTCTAGCCCTAAAGTCTAAAGATATGGGTGCAGTAAGACTGGCTAGGGTGAACTACAGGCGTAAGCAATTTGCAGCTAAAAAGGACTGGGAAGAGGGCCTGTGGCAGGATTTGAAATGGCGTGCTCTGCAAAGAATCCCAAACTTTTTTAGGAAATCTTTAAGTGGGACAGGGGAGGACATCGAGAGAGCCCTCACAATAACGTTGACCGTAATTCTTGGGTCGACTATTTTAAGCCCCAATATGCTGCTAGTGCCAATGGTAAAAGCGTCGGAGCCTACTCCCATACTGTGTACAAGGAACCTATCTTTTCCTTGAATGAGGTGGACAGGGTGCTGGACCAAGTCACTGAGGGGTGTGCTACCGGCATGGATTGTGTCCCCGCAGATTTATTTCTGAACAACAGAAGGCGCTGGCGATTTTATATTTTGTATGTGGCAAACGCCATAGCTCAAGGGATGGAAGTGCCCATCTCATGGAAAGGGGCAGAAATCGGGCCGGTGTATAAAAAGGGTGACAAGTCACTTGCAGCCAATTATAGACCAATAAGTCTAATTGACTGCTTACAAAAAGTCATGGGTCGGCTGGTTTTGGGCAGAATTCAGTCCTGGATAGATAATCACAATATTTTAAGTCACCTCCAGGCTGGGTTCCGCCCAAAAACAAGTACCATTGACCAGGTCTTCCGGTTCATTATGTTATACTGGCGTACCGTGGTCTTGGAAAAGGGCACTTTGTGTGCCGTTTTTGTCGACTTAAAAGCGGCTTTTGACCTGGTCCCTCGTAATATACTATGGAAAGTTCTAGCGGACCTGGGGATGGCACCTGAATTGCTGAGTTTGATTGTCCGCCTGCATGAGGATACCTTCGCTCGGGTACGGAGGGGGAGGTTACCGAACCCTTCCCGGTGGAGCGTGGAGTAAGGCAGGGTTGTGTCATGGCGCCCACCTTGTTCTCGCTCTTCGTGAACGGGGTTGCAAATTTCCTCTCCCTGGTGCCCTTGCGATGCCCGGTGAGTGGGTCCCGATCCTCATGTTCGCAGACGACACTCTCATCATTTCAAAGACTCCGAATGGACTTCAGCAAGCACTGAAGCGATTTGAAGATTTCTGTTTGAACAGGGGACTAGAAATAAATACTACAAAAACTAAGTATATGGTTCTGACTGGTCGTAAAATGTGCGGGACAAATAGACCTTTTAGAGGGCTAATCAATATGAATGGTTCCCCGCTGGAGCGGGTAGATGCTTTTACCTACCTGGAGGTCACCCTTCAGAAAGAACTGGGGTGGTCCAGTCAGTCCTAAAACTCCACCAGCAGGCAGGTATCCTTCTAAAGAAAATTCCTCCTCAACAACGAAGCCCATTAGCCCCTTATTGGAAGTATACGGGATGAAGGTCCTTGGTTCGGCCCTATATGGAGCCGATCTCTGGGGTTTTGAAGACCTTAGAAAATTAACGCTTGCTGAAAATGAATTTCTTCGAAAAGCTACAAGTGTCCCCATAAGTACCCCTTTACTACCACTAATGTGGGACCTTGGAAAAAAGGCGGTCCAGGATTTAGCCTTTTTGCATCCAGTTCTTTACTGGCGCCGTTTATGGACAACAGAAGAACTACAGCATTATGCCCATGGTCTAAAAGAGATAATGGTTAAGGACACGTCCCTAAGAATTCATTGGCTCAAGAACATCAAGTCAATACTTTCCAAATTAGGAATGACTGACTTATGGGAGGATCCGGAAAACGCTAATTTTCCCTCTAAAAAACTACTAAAAGAAAAATATTGGGAGATGGTGATCTCCGATGCAAGGTCAGAGGGTCTCTCCGCTCATCTAACTAGTCGTTTCATGGACATTAAAGCCCTACCGAAACTGGAACAATATTGGGATATTATTGGCAAACAACAGGATCGCAAGCTCTATTTCCAGCTTAGGGTAGGATCACTCCCAGTAAGATCTTTTACGGTTAAATGGGCAGATAAAAGTGGAATCGACAGATGCCCCAATTGCGGGGAGGAACAAGAGTCAATAAGCCACTTTTTATTTTTTTGTCCCCTGTACAATGCCCCCAGATCGATGTGGATCAAGCCTTTATGTAAATTGATAGGGTTACACAGACATGCTGAGGCTCTGAGAATTTTAACTACAGACCCGACGCCTACAATTGCTGTTGCCGTGGCTAAATTCTTGAAATGGGCTTGGGAAATCCGCACAAAATACATAGCGGTTAAAATGTGAAGATTAAGCTGTATTTGTCCTTGCATTTATGGGTTAACCCTTGTGATTCTTTGTGCAATATTCCCCTGGATTAATGTATGTTTATGAAATAGTTTTTATCCCCCTCTTAAATTGTAATTCGACGTAGTCTACTCTAGTTTAATATTTTTTTAAAATATTTATTGTATGGATTTTAACGCTTTTTAATCTACATTCGTGTAATATATGTATGTACACTTTTATGACTTAATTGTCGAATAAAGTTTGTGAATGACTGACCCACAAACACATTCTTTCTGTACATCTTCTTTTTTGAAGAGTTGATGACGTTTGACCTCGTATCTGGATTCATTACCTGTTGAAATACTGCCCACCAGCTCCACTGTCAAAGAGATGGAGCAGCGCTTTGAAACTGCAGCTGACTCTTAACTGGTGCAATCTCCCCTAACTGATGCACCCTCCCCTAACTGATGCACTCTCCCCTAAATGATGCACTCTCCCCTAACTGATGCACTCTCCCCTAACTGATGCACTCTCCCCTAACTGATGCACTCTCCCCTAACTGATGCACCCTCCCCTAACTGATGCACTCTCCCCTAACTGATGCAATCTCCCCTAACTGATGCACCCTCCCCTAACTGATGCACTCTCCCCTAAATGATGCACTCTCCTCTAACTGATGCACTCTCCCCTAACTGATGCACCCTCCCCTAACTGATGCACTCTCCCCTAACTGATGCACCCTCCCCTAACTGATGCACCCTCCCCTAACTAATGCACTCTCCCCTAACTGATGCACCCTCCCCTAACTGATGCACCCTCCCCTAACTGATGCACTCTCCCCTAACTGATGCACCCTCCCCTAAATGATGCACTCTGCCCTAACTGATGCACCCTCCCCTAACTGATGCACTCTCCCCTAACTAATGCACTCTCCCCTAACTGATGCACCCTCCCCTAACTGATGCACCCTCCCCTAACTGATGCACTCTCCCCTAACTGATGCACTCTCCCCTAACTGATGCACCCTCCCCTAACTGATGCACCCTCCCCTAACTGATGCACCCTCCCTGATGCACCCTCCCCTAACTGATGCACCCTCCCCTAACTGATGCACCCTCCCCTAACTGATGCACCCTCCCTGATGCACCCTCCCCTAACTGATGCACCCTCCCCTAACTGATGCACCCTCCCCTAACTGATGCCCCCACCCCAGCACAGGCACAAACTAATGTAAGCCATGAAAAAGTTATAAATAATGTTACTATATTTTAACTCTGCCCTAACAAAATAAAAAAAGTTGAATAGAAAATAAAACCTCTGTGTTCATATCGGTATTTTATTATTGACTTTGGACACAATGATTAAATACTGGCGATTTTATTGAAGAAACACGCTGTGAAAACATCATGCAAAAGGAGCCACTTCTTTCATTTTGTATTTTATCTTCACACTAAATGTAACAGGACATTGTCATGGCAGCAAAGAGTAACAAACATGCAAGAGTGATTAATGAACAGCATTGTGTACTTATGACTAGTGAAGACATAAAAACAGCAGCACTTCCTAAGCAGAAAAAAAGTCAGCAATTAAAATGTTGCCATGACAGCAAAGTAAATACATCCAAAAAACACACACCCACTCTCCATTTTAAGCTACACATCATGACGCATCATCTGCCTTACAAAAGGACTCCTCGTCCGTCGCCCACACCTAATGGGAACAAGAAAGGGACAATGTAGCTATCCAAAAAATGTCATGGTCTTGGATTCAAGCTAGCCTGGCTGATGAGGGGTGAAACATCAAAAACGGTCCTAGGATGCTTGTTTCCGGCCCAGGGAGGACCTGGCCTGGAAGTATGGGCTGGACTGTTCCCATGAGGCACAGGGTCAAGACTGATTTGCATATGGCTGGGTCCAAACTGGTGTGGCATGGTGAGCAAAAGAATGATGGATTAAACCCAGATCCTTGTGACTGGGGGTGAATGTTTGCATTGTCCAGCATTCCGTCCATCAATTGTTTCTTTTGCATGGTCTTGATGGACAGCACCTCCAAGCAATGGAAAACCAACAACAACTTTTGAAAACCAATGGTTGGATGGGACTGACCGACAAACACATTCTTTCTGTACATCTTCTTTTATGAAGAGCTGATGACATATCTGGGTTCATTTCTAGTGAAAATACCGCCGTCAGGTCCACTTTCAATGAGAGATGGAGCAGCGTGTAGAAATTGCACTTGTCTCTTAACTGATGCACTATATCCGAAATGATGCACTCTACCCTAACTGATGCACTCTCCCCAGCACAGGCACAAACTGTTGTGTTTCACTCATGTGCTAGTTTAGTCCCAAACTGCACTGGACATTTGGGGGCATGTAAACAAGGAAATGTTTTGAGCGCGGAGAGGCAGCAAAATTTGCAGCACTGCGCTCCGCCCTTTCCAAAATGCAGGGATGCGCTGTATTTACAACTATACAGCACACCCCTGTGATTTCCCTAGTGCTGGAGCTAAAAATTGCTGCCAAGCGCCAACACAGACACCCTGGCTCCATAGTGCAACATAGTGCAACATAGTGCAACGGTGCCTGCCTTGCGGTAATGATTGTTTATGTGCAAAAAGGTATTCCTTCCTGCACATAAACAATCAATAACAGTGATTTGTTACTTCTATGTGTGCTACAGAATGCAACACACATAGAAGTAGCAAATCATCATCATTGAATGATTGTTTATGTGCAGGAAGGGACACCTTCCTGCACATAAACAATTATTAGTGGCTTTGTGCTCTTTCTATGTGTGCTGCAGAATGCAGCACATATAGAAAAAGCAGAAATGAGGAGAAATAAAAGTACTTCTCCACATTGCGCCATTCTAAGGCCTGCTATTCCATGTCGTTAGTTTTTGCTGCTGCTTCAGATTAACCTATCCTTGTAAATATGGGGCAGTATAAAAAAACCCAATGGGTATTGCAGTGGAACGCCCACAGCAACATCCACTGCACGCACCTTTCACACATATAACTGCATCAAAGGGTACCACATTTACAATGTGGCATTATGCCACCTGCAGTCCTCCTTCTTGCCCTTACAGCACTTTATAGAATAATGTCAACTTTAGAATCCCCGGATTTCTTGAGTTTGACATATTAATTAACATCACGTGATTGCGCTCAAATTATATCCCCTCCTGCTACTTCCCACCAGATCCCACCTCTTGCCAAAGAGGAATTTGAATCTCCTTCTTTCGCGTTCTTGTACTTTGCACATAGAGAAAAATAAATGTCACCTAATCCGTTTTAGAAAACCAATGGTAGGCATTTTGCGCGGCTGAGAAAACCAACGATAAGTGGTCTATCTCAGCTCTTTTCAAGTTACCTGCTTGCTGATAAAGTCCTCTCTATTTTGTCATACCCCTGTTATATCTTCAATGTGCTAAAACTTCAAGGGGACGGAGTGCTTGCAAATCCTGATTTGACTCAATACACCACTATGTCTCATCAAGTTGCCTTTCATACACTACCTGAGCCCCGCCTCTTTGTGTGAGCTATCTCATCCACATGAGATGCAGCCTATGATTATCATTCTATCTGTTCGTAATAGGAAGACTTTGGTCCAAGTTACCAGATAACATATACCTCAATTTTCATGTTATCTGTATTTGCTTTAAATAGTATTTTTTAATCTAGGTTTATGCTGAGATTTTAAATTAATTCTCTCACCATGTCTGACCACAATATGTCATAAGCCCTTATTACAATAACAGGAGGTTGTACCGCCGCCCACTATCACATCGGTCAAGAGACTGCTTGACACGAAGGCAGCAGTCCGACTGTTGGGGTGGGGGTTGGAAAAGTGCTCTTTTAAACAACAGATTGGGCTGCAGCCTTGGAAAAGGGCTGCAAATCAAGCCGCAGTGTAAAAGAGCACTTTGTGCACATCCATGCCATGTGTGCAATGCATCATGCGGTGCATGGCACACGGTGCATGGATGTGCATGGAGGCAGGGCCCCCAACGTCCATTTCAACAGCCTTTTCATGAAAATGCTGTCGGAAAGGGACATCATAATGTCGACGGTGGTGCCTGCCTCTGCAAAACACTGTCATTAGGGGTTGCGATTTCGTCCTCTGCCCCATCAGGATCAGTAGATCCTGTTGGAGGTGTCAGTCTGTCCCCCGTCCAATAAGTGTCCAACTGCTTGCATCATAAAGTGGCGGTCGGACCAAAGGTGACCACCATGAAAAGGC
Organism: Lissotriton vulgaris; assembly: GCF_964263255.1. Taxonomy (NCBI): domain Eukaryota; kingdom Metazoa; phylum Chordata; class Amphibia; order Caudata; family Salamandridae; genus Lissotriton; species Lissotriton vulgaris. Next base: position 1,058,191,545 of record NC_141698.1, on the reverse strand, counting down.
TATTGGAAGGGGGCATCGTAATACCGAAGGCGGTACCTTGCCTTCACGACACTGTCATTAGGGGTTGTGATTCCGACCGCCATCCCGTCTGGATCAGAAGATCCTGTCGGAGGCGGCGGTCCGTCCCCTGTCCAACAGGAGTATGGCGGCCTTTATCATAATGCAGTGGTCGTACCTAAGGGCTGGACATTGGGCAGACAGCCACCGACGGCCTGCTGTAGTTCCTGTTATACTCCCTGCATAATATATCAAGACAACAAACATACATAAAAGGAAGAAAAATATTGCAAGCACTAAATAATCAATCCAACTAACAAAAATGCTTCTTTTGAGCATATGGTATCTAATCTCATTACCCTGTAGTCTCATCTATTCATTCATAGCTCACGCGGCTTTTGATGTAATAGTGGTGCTGATTCACAAAACTGGTTATGAGTATGGGAAGCAGTGCTGCAGGACTACTGTTTTACATACCCTTACATGACTTTGTGATCTGGTCCCAAAATATCCAACTCCCTATTAATAAAAGGGCAAAGTGGGCACAGTCCTCCCTGATTGTCCCTATTGTATTCGACTACTCTCTAAATATCTTCACTTTATTCCCATTTTAGTTGTTGTGGGGCCTAGGAGGACTACTTCACATACTATACATACTCCAAAATGTCTTTGCTAAGAGGCCCTAATGTACTGACCCCTTACAAAACCTCTACTGATCTGATTTCTGGTTTGTGTTTTGCAGTTTGGGCTTGTTATAGCCTTTGCTGGCTTGAGTGGACGGGCACTCAGTACAGGTTTTCCAGATTGTACAGTCATCATATGACCACAACATAGGTGCTGCTCTTTCAGGTGGTGAGTGTTAGAACCTGGGGTCTCTAGTTGGCTAAGGCAGTTACCTTAGTCCAAATAGGGACCCTTGCTTCTAGTCAGGAAAAGGAGGGACACCCTCTTTGATAACTCCTGCTCACCCCCTGGTAGCTTGGCACGAGCAGCTGGGCTTATCTTCAAGGCCATGTGTAAAGTATGTGCAACCACACTCCCAGGAACACAGTGATACCACCACAAATAGACACCACACTGAAGTATGAAAATAGCGGTATGTTTATCAAGAAGAAAAATATGGTAAGATCAAATGATAAAAATCCAACATATGCGTATTCGTAATATTTCACTTTGCCGGCTATTAGGCCAACAAAAACTTGTAGGTTCTTGCGGTATTAATGAGCAGTTCACGATGTTCAAATGCTATGCTATGCAGTTCGTAATACAGTTTGTATTGTCAGACTAATGCAGTTCATAATGCAAGAATAATGCAATCCTCAATGCAAGTAATCAGGCAGTTCGTAATGCAAGAATAATGCAATCCTCAATGCACATAGTCTGACAGTTCGTAATGCACGTACAACGCACTCCTTAATGCAAGTAATAAGGTAGTTTGTAATGAAAAAATAATTCAATCCTCCATGCACATAATAAGGCAGTTCGTAATGCAAGTATAACGCACTCCTTAATGCAAGTATAACGCACTACTTAATGCAAGCATAACAACAGTTCGTAATGCGAGAATAACTCAATCCGCAATGCACATAATAAGGCAGTTCATAATGCGAGAACAATTTAATCCTCAATGCACATAATAAGGCAGTTCGTAATGCGAGTATATGCACGTAATCAGGCAGATCGTAATGCAGGAATAATACAAACCATAATGCAAGTAATAAGGCAGTTCGTAATGCAGGAATAATTCCAGGTCAATCGATGTGATTAGCATGAGCACCACTAGGCCCCAACCACAGACACCAGTCTGATGCAGCCGGAGAGAGACGGGAGCACTCCTGTACTCCTCCTGCACCTCCCCAGGCCACACATGCTTGTGGCTCCTGACCGGAGTCCAAACCTTACCTGGGGGACACTCTCTCTCTTTCCCCGCATGTTGGACGGCCTGCTGGGCGCACCGGATGACGAAGCGGATGACGAAGCAGCTCCGATGCAAGGTGACGCCGTAGCCGGACAAGTTAAGGCACTGCCTTCTCCGTTGCTGATGATCTTCAGCAGATTCCTCTTGCGCACAACGATCACGATTACCTCACGACTTTCTTAGCTGTACGAAATCCTTCATCAAGTAGCAGCTCTGGTCGGCGGCGGCGATCATGATCCACAGCCTCCGTTATGATGACAGCTCGGGCCACAAACACTTCACTGCAGCGTGAACGATGATTCACGCTATGGGGCACTGCAGTCACGGGGCACTTTTCAACCAGCACCACGGACCCCAGCGGCAGTCTCAGGCTGCACATGCATATGAACAAAGCGTTGCTGAGAGTCGGTTGAGCTTCGGCCCACACAGTCCCGGGGCAATGCTTACGAAGGTCTCAGGCTGCAAAAAGCACACACACTCAGCGCTGCTGAGACACACTTGGAAACTTTGATGTTCCTGAGTTTCCACAACAGGGAGCTAGCTCTCTTCGGGCCCTTGGGGACAAGTTACTTCAGGACACAGCACACAGCAAAGTCCTTTCAAGCAGGGGGGGACACAGGACACAGCAAAGTTTCTTAACCGCTCCTTAGTTAAATCAGCAAACTGCAGGCCAACCCCAGAACACACAGCAAGGGTCAGTCCCTCTCTTCAGTCTCTTCAGCTGTTCTTCCTTGGTAAAGGTTCCTCTTGACCACAAAGTAGTTTCAATCCTTTTCAGTCTTGATCAGTCCAACATTCAGGGGTTTCAGCTCTCATAGTTATACCCCTAAATGTCTTTGAAGTCTTTGCGTTCAGGGGGGCACGGACCCCTGTCCAAACCAGTTCTGGGTGTATCCCTGCCAGTGAAACATTCTTCCTTTGATTAGTGGGGGTCTGGTCCCTAATCACTCAGCAGGAGGTGGAGCTGTTTTTTTATGGCAGCAGCCCAGGCCTCTTCACCTCCTGGGCAGCCACGGCCCGTGGAGGGAGTTTCGGTGGGGCGGAGAGGCGGGGTGGGGGAGGGGCAGGGTGGGGTTGCTAAAAAGAGTATGGATAATTGAAGGTAAGTAAACAATTTAATAAATAAAACGAATTTCGTAGGGCACCCTGCATCACATTTTGCGATGCATTGCGCACTACGAAATTCGTTTTACTAATTAAATTGTTTACTTACCTTTAATTATCCATACTCCGGTTTTTAACACCCCCCACCCTGCCCTTCCCCCGCCCCGCCTCTCCGCCCCACCGAAACTCCCCCCACGGGCCGTGGCTGCTCCGTGGGGCTACTCCTCCCCCGTATACTTCAGATGCAGGCCAGCCTGTTGCTGTCTCACCTCCTCCTCTAGGCCAAGACATTCCCCAGATCCTATCACATTCAAATACAGAGAGTCAATCCACAACCAGGCAGAGACACACAGAATTGTTGGAACAAAGAAACCAGCCACTTCTAAAAGTGGGGTTTCTAAACACACAATGCAAAAACCACCTTCACAAAAAGATGTGTTATTAAATTGTATGTTCAGGCACACTTAACTTCACCTCTACATCTTAACCTATGGGAAGATAGGCTGGAAACATATTACACAGCCTTAACCATTCAGTCCTATGGGCAAGATGCCCTTGCAAAAGTGAAAAACGAAATGGAGAGTATTTCACTGTCAGGACATGGTTCACACCTCAGTACATGTCTTACCTTTCACAGACACTGCACCCTACCCATGGGGGTACCTTGGGCCTACCATAGGGGTGTCTGATGTGCATGGAAAGTGAAGGGTAAGGCCTGGCAAGTGGGTGCACTTGTCAGGACAACATGACAGTTAGCAAACTGCGTGCAGGCACTGCAGTGGCAGGCCTGAGTTCTCTCTTTAGGGCTACTTGTGTGGTTGGCACAATTAGTGCTGCAGGTCCACGAGTAGCATTTGCATTACCAGCCCTGGCACTCATAGTGCACTTTACTAGGGACTTTACTAGTAAGGCAAACACCCCAATTATGGACAACCAATTACCATAACACTTTATACAGGGAGCACTGATCAGCAGTGGCAAAGTGCCCAGAATCCTAAAACTAACTAAAACAGGTCAGAAACAATACAGGAGGAAGGCAAAAAGTTCAGGTATGACCCGGCAAAAAGGGCCAAGTCCAACAGTGAGGAAATAAACTGAAGTGGAGAGCGACATGTTAGAGTGCGAGTGCAGTTCGCCTATCACTGATGTCCAGACAGAACAACAGATGGTGAGAGGTGACCATGGATGCTGCTCTGAACAATTTATTTCAACATACATTTAACAGCAGTGAAAGGCCTGGTGTGTTGTTAATATTTACAGAGTTTATCTTATATATGGAGCTGGAGAGTTGTGCTACTAAAATATGGAAGATCACTCTTAACATGTGGGCTAATGGCGGCAAACTCATTTAGGCTTAACTAAAAAGACTGAGGTCCTGATTCAGAAAGTTAAATATACAAGGGGGTATTTACTTGCATCTATATTTAGTGCTTCGCCCAGGTGTAGCTCTCTACTCTTTTGCTGTTCACCATTTCCAAGTGGAGATTTACACCGGAGTATAGACTTACTTCTTTCTAGACCTCCAAATCAAGCGGTGGGGCTTTCAACAAGAGAATTTATGAGTATAAAGTTAATACTCGTAACTTTTCATGTATTGGTGATTTCCACCACTTAGGTGGAGAACTCACTGTGGGAAAATATAGGGAAAGTTTATGATCTTTGAAAAAATAGTAATAATATTTTAATGTCTAAAATAACTGTAAATAAAATTTTATTAAAATATGTATAATTAACGTAGAACTAATAAACTGAAACATTACATCAAATCAACTCATAAAAGTAGTGTTACATAATAATATAATATATGTTTATTATTTTAATTTATAAATGATAATTTGGGAATAATTATTTAAAAAATTTGTATTCAACCTCCATATCATTGTGATTTGTACTTAGTATTTTCTAAATGGTATGTGTTTAATTAAAGTATTTTTTATTTTATAATAAAAATGTAAGTATTCAATTGTTTTTTTAGTTAAGTTTACTATCACATTTTAAAATAATCACTCAACAATTATATATCATTTTTATAATGATAGACAGACAGACAGATAGATAGATAGATAGATAGATAGATAGATAGATAGATAGATAGATAGATAGATAGATAGATAGAGAGAGAGAGAGAGAGAGAGAGATAGATAGATAGATAGATAGATAGATAGATAGATAGATAGAGAGATATATAGATAGATAGATACATACATAGAAAGATAGGTAGATAGATTGAATTTAAACTAATGTAATTTATTTTACATTAGTTTCTATGGAGGGTTAATATAGTTCCCTGCCTCCATTATTTTTATGGTAGTTTGTTGCTGTACCATGTGTGGTATTTTACTTATTCCAAGGCAGGGGTGGAGTACATTTATGTCTGTTTTAACACATTTGTAACTAGATATTCCCCATGCTCCCAGCATTTCCCTAGTCCCTTCACATTTACTACTAGAAAATACACCTACGTTGGCCGAGATCTTCGTCACCATGGCCAAAGAGACGCCCGTCTGCATCTGGTGATCTATCTCGCTGCCCATATCAGGTATCACCAGCACGCAAACCCCCAATTGGCCTTGATCAGGAATCATTATACAAACATTTTTCCCTCATGTTCTCTTTAGAACCTCCTGTTGAATGCACTTCAAAAGAGCTGGCGTCATATGCGAACACTTCAACCTAACTATTTCCCTTAAGGCCCACCTATCAAACTCAGCCATCTGGTCCTCTTATAAAAGTGAGCTGCGCAGCAAATCATGGTAATGCTGTAAGTGATCCTTGAACATAATTTAGATATAATTTGCATTTTAGAAAGAGGATATCATGATGAGATTCCTGATATTTATTATGATATCATTCCATTAATTTACTCCGCGTATTTTCGCATCACCAAAGCAAAAGAGGAGGGGACTTGCTTGCATTTATAAAGGACTTCTGAAATGCGCCAAAGTGAACTCACATTGTCTCTCTGCCCTAGAAGTACTGATAATCCTAGCACTAATAATGTAACTTGGACTTTGTACAGGTTTTAGACCTCCACATGGTGCACTGGAGGCAGCTGATCTGCTGATGTCCACCTTTCTGGAGTTGGGGATTTGAGCAGCTCAAGTTGTTGTCTTAGGGGACATCAATGCCCACATTGATAAGACTGATCATCACCCATTATGAGGCATACTCAGCTTCCAAAACTACAAGACTGCAAAGCAGTTTCACTATCTACAGTATTCCCTTACCTCTAGATAGAGGGTGCTAAGGTGGGAAATGGCCCATAAGAAAAGGTAACATAATATTATGAGGCAGTTAACTCTGCTCTGGAGCAGGTTGACTTTAAGCTCGCCCAAGATGTTTTGCCAGCTAAGGTCATTAAAGAACTGACGCAATTAAGTCTCATGCCTTTGAAAGCCTTTGAAATAGACAATCAATACCTCTTTGTTAACAAGATGGTGCTGATGAGTTCAAGTGCTCAGCAGTGATACCACTTTTGAACAATGCAGTCCACTTTCCCATTGTATTTTGAAAGATTGCTTCAAGTAGCACCATCCTACCCATGTGCTGAGGTTGGCTTCTCAAACTCTATTTACAATACGAAGGCTCCACCTCGCCACACTGGGTGGCCACGTCTCCTCTACTGCTGGGTTAAAAGATGGCACAAGATGGCAATTCATATTGAGAGAGAAAATAACTCCCTCAGATTATGAATGCTATAAAACATGTGTTTCCCTCTATAATAATGATTTCATTGTGTAAAATTGTCCTTTCTTATGAACTTGCTTGGTTTGCACTTTGCAAGTATGAAATAAAAAGAAATGATAGGAGAGGCAAAGTAAGTGGTCTCCAACCACAGATTAGTGAATTGCAATTTTCCCTATTTGTGTAGTCCTACTGTAGTACTACTTTACGTATTACAAAATGTAGTTTGTGAACCAGGCCCCCTTTTGGCAGTAAAATAAACAGCAGAAAGAGCTACGCCAAATAGCTATACTAAATAATACACCTGTTGCTAAAATCCCACTACAGTTACTTGAATTACCCTCCTGTTATTACACACTGCAGGATACAGGATCTGATTTGGAGTGGGATCCGACTTCTTTAGTTCTTTTTGAGGCAACTCTGAATTATTGGGCTGATTCGCCAAAGCATTTTTGAGTAGAAGACGTAGTACGTTTGGAGGAGTGTTTTAGGTACAACTACATGCCTTTGTGAAACAGTTAGTAAACAGTTAGTAAAAACGAAAAAAAAGAAGCAGTTCTTTCTATTTCTACAAATAGTACAAGGTTATTTTCTGAATATTCCCCCCACCACACCTTCACCAAAGGACTCCTACCGATCAGTAAATCACTAACACCCATTCTCAATGCCTCCATAGACACAGCCACACTCCCTGACACTTGGAAACTGGCCACTGTCACATCCCTGATCAAGAAACCATCCACTGATCCAACCTCGCTTTCCAACTAGAGACCCATCTCCCTCCTACCATAACCAGCAGAGGTCTTAGAGATTCAAATCAACTAATGCCACACCAACCACCTCAGCAACCATCAATTCTTCAATGCCATACAGTCTGAATTCAGGCCCAACCAGAGAACGGAAACATCACTCATCGCTGCCACAGACAGCTTCTGCATGAGCCTTGACAGATAAGACACAGCAGCTCTCATTCTCCAGGACTTCTCTGCAGCACTTGACAGAGTCTCACACCCCATCCTCATCAGACGCCTGCATGAGAAGGGCATCCAACAACCCGCTCTCCACTGGATCCGCACCTTAATGGATAGAACACAAGATGTCAGTCTGGCACCCTACTCCGTGGAGGTCTGCAAACTCATATGTGGAGTGTCTCAAGGTTCCTCGCTCAGCCCCACTATCTTCAATGCAAACATGCTCCCACTGGCCAAAATCATCCATGCACACACCTACTCCTATGACAATGGCAAACAACTCATAATCTCCCTATTGAACAAAACCCCCAATACAAGGAACAAGCTAATTGTCTGAATCCCTGAGGTTACTAACTGGGTGAAAGCCAATTGTCTCAAGCTCAACACTTACAACCCTTGGCAAGAATATTTCACCATAGGACTCCAACTGGTGAGCTCGGACCCACACCCATACACCAGGACCCATGCAAGGAACCTCAGATTCATTTTTAACAGCAAACTATACGTAACCAACATAAGTCAACATCATCACTGCATCATGCTTCCACACCCTTTAGATGCAGAGGAAGATCTTCAAATGGCTCCAAACAACACTAGAAACACCATCACTCATGCCCTTGTCACCAGCAAGTTGGACTAGGCGAACACCCTCTACACCCGGATCACCAAGGAACTCACCAGAAGGCTACAACCTATCCAGAACTCAGCAGCAAGACTCATTCTCAACCTCCCACTCAGAACATTGAAGGCACAACACAACTTTTGCCTCATCTACCCGAACAGTCGTATCTCCTTCCACCAACCACCCAGACACTTCCACTCTGCAGGACTCTGACTTTCACACATCACACTCATACAAAGAACCAGATCAGGAAGACAGGTTCTTCAACTCAGTAGTGTGGGTTACACTATATTGAATGGCCGCTTTCCCACGGACACTCCGCCAGTGTGGACAAGAACAAATGGTCACTTCCACTCATTTCTGGACTTCACGCTAAGCAACAACGAAATGCTCCCCTTGTTAGAAAATTACTGCATTGCAACACCGGGTGAGAGCGTTCACCGTCCACAAATAACAAGTCTATTCTTCAATGTCAACCACCATTCGGCAATCGGCCACACAATAACAGGTACCCACACAAAGAACATCAAAAGGCTGAAATATACAGATCGCTCAATCCCTACAACAATGGAAAAATGCAGATCTCTCCTATGTGTTTCGCGCGAAGTGGACGCTGTTCCAACAGATGTATGGGAGCTCCTAGCAAACAGACTATTCAGTGAATTCCCGTCCTCATCACGAAACCTATCAACTTTCAACCAACTACGTATTTCAACAGAAACCAAAAAACTAAAAACTCAAAGGAACTCTGCTCTACACCACGCCAGGAAGAGCCTGGGAGATGCTCATTTACATCAGAACTATATGCAAGCTCGAAAAGCATTCAGGTTGTCCATCTACAGAGACAAACAAAAAGCTGCTGACCAATTCTGGTCAAAATTAGTACATGATTTGTACACTATGTCCGTCTACAGTGCTGCATATCACAGACCTCTGTCAAGTTGTCCGTTGTGCTAACACTTCATTCTCGATGTTATGTAGACCGATATGGCAGGGTCGGGAGAAGATTCTAAGTTGACTATACTATCATTGAACATTCGAGGTCTCAATGATGCACGGAAGGGGAGGCAGATATTGGCGTATCTGGATAGGCAGCAAGGTTCCCTTTGCGCTTGAATGCTGTCTTATCCTCAGGGCCGCTTTGTAATTGTGTGGGGGAGGCTGGGTAGAGATTCAGTTACCATCGCCAACTGCTACACCCCCAATGTGGACACACCGGAATGCTTTGCGACTGTTTGGGGTAAAATATTGAATGTAGGGTCTACACATATTATCTGGGGGGAGGGGATTTTAACATGGCACTAGTTCCCGCACTAGATAGGGTGGATGGGATGGCCCATTATCACATTAAAGCTCGGGATATGCTAACGGGAATAGTGGAAGACGGGGAACTAGTGGATAGCTGGAGGAAACTGCACCCTACTAGAAAGGAGGGCACACACTTCACATCATATAGTGGCACATGGGCCCGATTAGATTATTGTTTTCTCACTAGGGGGTTGAGTACAGGTCTCCGCACGGCTGTACATTTGGCTAGGACATACTCAGACCACTGCTCTGTTAAGATAGCGGATGTCTGGCCTGGTTTTGATAGCCTCGCCCGCCATGGCGTTTACAACCGGCTGCTTTGCTTGACAGGGTATTCAAGACTGAGCTTGGGGAGGAAATTGCAGAATTTTGTTTGCGCAACAGGGGTTCGGTGGATGATGTAGAGACGATATGGGAGGCTTTTAAAGTTACAGTACAAGGATATTGCCTGGCTAAAAGCTTTGGTGTGCTCAAAGACATACAGCGCACGTTACGGAACCTGGAACAGGACTTAAAGAGGCTGGAGGACTTAATGGTGCAGGAGATCTGGGACACGCACAGAAAGATTTTATGGTCAAATTGTCTGAATTTGAGGAGAAGGCAGCCAGAGAAACTAAATTTAGAGGGAGGTATTGGGTGGCGCGCAGGTATGGAGAGAAGGAGAGGCCAGGAAGAATTTTAGCGGAAATTACAAGATGTCCACGCTCTAATAATAGTGTGCTGGAAATTGCTCGATCGGATGGGCAGATATGTTGGGACACCGAAGGGATACTGAACATCTTCATGTCACACTACTTAAGTTTCTATACTACACAGACTGCTGATGAGATTGATCTTGAGGGGTTTATGGGCGAAATAGCCTTATGCTGGCTTAGCAACACACACAGGAAGTTTTTGAGTGCCCAAATAGAGCTAGATGAGATATGAGAAGCTATTATGACACTGAGCAATGGCAAAGCACCAGGCCTTGATGGCTTGCCATTCGAGTTGTATAAATGTTACATAGACATCATGGCGCCAGTGTTACGTGAAATGTTTCAAGAATCCCTGAAGGCGGGGATACTCCCACACTCCATGCGGGAAGTGGTCATCACCTCACTCCTAAAACCTGGTAAATCCCCTACGGCCTGTGATTCATATCGCCCACTGTCTCTAATTAACACCAACACAAACATTTTGGCTAAAGTGCTGGCGAATGGGTTGTCCCTCTTGATGACTGAGATCGTCCTCCCTGACCAATCAGGTTTTGTCCCGGGTAGGGCCACTAATTACAATTTACGTACGTTGTTCTCTTTGTTACAAACTGTGGCCCCTAGCCTCCCACTGGCGGCAGTGTTCCTAAACGCCTTGAAGGCATTCGATTCCGTGGAATGGAATTATTTATTTGGGGTCCTACAGAGAATGGGATTCCCCAAAATGTTTATATCCTGGATACAGTTATTGTATCATCAGCCTCTGGCTAAGGTACTGATTAATGGGCAGCTGTCCTCCTCCCTTCCCTTATCTCAAGGTACTCGGCAGGGGTGCCTGCTCTCCCCCCTGCTCTTTGCCTTAGCGATAGAGCCAATGGCATGTAGAATGCGACAGTTACATAAAGATAGAGCGCTTCAGTACTTCCAGCGCCAGAACCTCATATCGTTATATGCGGATGATGTCACGCTGTACGTTCAAGATCCGCAACACAACCTCAATCCCCTGTTGCACGAATTTTAGATTTTTGGCAGGCTTTCGGGGGTCAATATAAATTGGGGCAAATCACAGTTCTTCCCTCTCACACCGGCGGTCCCCGACTTCCCACTAGACTTTCCTCTGGAATGGTGTTGTGCTGACCTTCGATACCTGGGGATACAATTGTTTCTAGGGATCGGGGAGAAACACTTCGGCTGAATTATGGCACAGCGATCACTAAATTAACGGCAAAAATAACACGATGGATTTCATTACCGCTGTCATTGGCGGGCAGGGCCTCGCTTATAAAGATGGTGGTCCTCCCACAATTCTTGTATTTGTTTCTAAATATCCCATACTACCCTGGCGCATATTTTTTTAAAACACTACAGACGGAATTTATTAGGCAACTATGGGGTGGAAAGCAGTCACGATTGCAATGGACACTCCTAACACAACCCTATGATAAGGGTGGGTTCAATATCCCAGATTTCGAACTTTATTATATTAGTGCACAGGCGCACTTTGCATACCATTGGATGAAGCTTGTACCTTTTTTGCCTCTGACAACCACTGACGACTGGCTGGGGCATCCCATCCCCTTAAATGGTATTATTCATGGACCTGCTGGATTGCTAGAGATGCCGCCCACGCCTGTCGACTGTACGGTTGATGCCTGGCGACGTATGGCGAAGGTCCTACGAGCTCCACTTCTATATTCCCCGCGACTCCCTCTCATCTATCACCCAAAATTGGTGTTACTCCAGGAAACAGGGTTTCATACACTGTGTAAATGACTCCATGTCACCACGTGGGGTGACTTATTCATAGGGGGACAGTTTAGGACTAAAGATTGCTTTTTTGGGGATACACGTCCCACACCACTGGAGGTATTTTTATATGTGCAGCTGAGACAGGGGATGCAGGACATATTGCCTGACTTTCCTAATGAACCGGACATTTTGGCTCCACTACACCTTATGCTTAGCTCCATGGACGGGAAACATTTAGTGTCAGGTATATACAGTAGTATCAGGGCACACTACCCAGAGGTTCCAGGCTCGGCTCGTATATGTTGGAATAGTTACATGGGGTGTGAAATGTCTGATGAACAATGGACATACTGTTGTAGGCTCACGGGCCACATGTCGGCTAGCTGTTGATTAAAAATCATACATTATAAGTTCCTACAACGACTGTATTACACACCTGCCCAAAAAATATAGATTTAAACTATCGGATAACGATCGCTGTGAGAGATGCAGGAGCGCTGGGGCGGGAATTCTGCACCTAGCTTGGAAATGCCCTGGTGTAGCGGAGTATTGGTCACGAGTACACGAGGCCCTCGGGCGCATGCTTGAAATCACGCTGGAGAAAGATCCCTTGATTATGCTGCTGGGTTATACTGCCCTGATACCTACACGGTGCAGGAAGTTCTTAGATATCACCTTGTTATTAGCTGAACGCAGACTGGCATGTCGGTGGGGAAGGGGCAGGGCTCCGAAGTTTAAGTCCTGTTTGCAGGATATCACATATTGTCAAGAACAACATGCTATATACGTAGAAACATTGCCAATTGCCTCCATACCCAGGGATATATGGGGGCCACTGCAAGCGTATCTTTTGAACAATGTAGATGAGAATCCGGAGGCACCTGCTCATTAGACCGGTCCTATGGCTGTGACTGGGGATGGATCAAACTAATATATACTGCTGTGAATATTATGGAATGGCTCATTCTGGTGGTGGATGGGTCTGGGGCAGGGACATGTACCTTGATTGTATTGTCACTCCTTGTCTGATGTTTTTTTGTTTAGCTGACTATAGTTTATTGTCTACTATCCTATAATAGCATAGCCTACCTCTGTTGGTTCACCATATTCTGTACTACTGCCTCGGATAGAGGGCACTGTTGGGGAAATACTCCGCAGCCCTGGATGTATACTGAACACGCACCTGCTGTGAAGACACACAATGGACACAACCTCCTACTTTACTGTTATTATTGATGTATTTCATGCACTGTGTATAAATCTGTGAACTTGCTTTCATAAAAAAAAATGAATAAAAAAAAAAAATGAGCACATGGTCTGTGTCTGCCCCGCATTGCTTAACAACAGAAGGATCTTGCTGCGGGGTGAATTTAATAAGCAAGGAGTGCGATCGTGTCGACAAGCCATTATAGCTGCTATGAACCCAGAAAACACTATGCTTAACATCCGGTTCACCAAATCTGTCACAAGAGCGGTAAAAAAAAGTAGGAATCAGGTCTGCAAGCACTCCCACCTCAACCTGCACTCCTGGAAAGTCACTTGAGCCTCAAACGATCCTCTGAACACTCTGAGCCAATCCTCAAATGCTGTTTTTAGGTTTCGCCTATTACCATTCGCTTGCGAATGGAATAGGCAAAAATTCAAGGGCTTGATCGACTAGTGAAACCACTGCGGTTTCTTCACAATGCATGTGAGGTCACGTGACCACAAAAGTGGGTCACGTGACCACACAAGCACGAGCATCTCCCTAATCCGCCTGCCTCCCCTCGCTCGCATTCACGCCCCCCCACCAGGCTCTCCCGCCCCCATCAGGCTTCCCTCCTAATCCGCCAGCCTCCCCTCGTGCATTCACGCCCCCCCACCAGGCTCTCCCACCCCCATCCGGCTTCCCTCCTAATCTGCCTGCCTCCCCTCGCTCACATTCCTGCCCCAGGCTCTCCCGCCGTGGAAAATAAAACCTGAAAACTTTACTTTTTTCTTCGGTAAACGGCACCGATTACCACTCATTTTCACTACTCCACCGCCTAGCCGCATGTTGTAAATGAGAAGTCCCAGGTGCAGATCACTTTATTCAAACAATACACACCCAATTGTATTACTCATGTCAGCTTTGCAGTCCCACTCCCTCTTTTTATTATGTCTGAAGATTATTTCCCATTCACGTGTGGCAAAATCCAACCTAGGCCTGCTAAGGCGTTAAAGTCTCATAAGTTTTAAGGAGGCTCACAAAGTCCCCGTGCTACAGCACCTTAATTAAGACCAAATTCCCCAGCAGCCGTAGGGTCGTTTGTCATTCTTACCCGCTCTCGCAGTGTGTTAACTCAGAGGCCGCGGGCAACCATTTGCAGCCCTATTGTATCCTCTGCGTGCCACTGATGTGGTAAGACTCTCCGTCCCGCCCCCCCACCAGGCTCTCCCGCCCCCATCCGGCTTCCCTTGTTGAATCACCAGTCTACTGTGGACTAGCCGTTTCCCAGCAAACACCTACTCATTCCGATTTGGTGATCGGTAAGTGTAGTTGCTGCTTTCTTTGCCTCATGAAGCGTGATGTGCGTTTATTTTCAGTGTATGTTCACTATGCCTCACTCTTTCCGGTTACCAGAGACTGAGGCATAGTTTTCTGAAGGGGAATCAATCACGGTGTTTGTGAAATCTACACAAGGAAACGTATGTGTTCGAGATGAATCTCCGTGCGGCATTCAAGGTTGTGTTCAGTGGTGAAAAAATCGTTTTGGGGCTGTCTGACTAGAGCATTTTTCGTGGAAAATAAAACCTGAAAACTTTACTTTTTTCTTCGGTGAACGGCACTGATTACCACTCATTTTCACTACTCCACCGCCTAGCCGCATGTTGTAAATGAGAAGTCCCAGGTGCAGATCACTTTATAAATACACATCCCTTCTACAGAGATTAAACTGCCCCTCGTGGTATAAATATTTAAAAGAAGATGTTCATTTGGAACAAAATGAATAAAAGACACATGTCCATCCTGCAGCTGAAATGGACTCATGCCTTGTCACAATGTTAATATTAACTCGGACATGCTTCCTGGCTCACGTACACTTATTAGATATACGTGCATGGGTTCCCATGAGAGATATGAGACATTCGTCCACTATCTTTACAAGACCTTCGTTAATCAGACCCTCCAGGATTTCGCGATTTGCCGCGAAATCGGCACTTTTGTAAAAATGCCGCGATTTTTACAAAAGTGCCCGCAAAATCGGCACTTTTGTAGAAATCGCGGCATTTTCATAAAAGCCGCTATATCCTGGGGGGTCTGATTAAAGGACTTCACATTTCCGGACTCAATGGCATAGAGTAGCAGGAGCGCGCTCGGAACTACGGAGGACCATTGGACAAAACAAATAAATATTATGGAAAGTCAGTTTTAAACAAGCACTGGCGTTGCCAATAGGTTTCGCATTTGGAAAGTTGGAGCTATTGGTTTTGTAAATGACATTTTATATTTATATATTGTTATTGACAATAACAATATATAAATATAAAATGTCATTTACAAAACCAATAGCTCCAACTTTCCAAATGCGAAACCTATTGGCAACGCCAGTGCTTGTTTCTACTGTTTCACTTCTCCCCATTTTACTTCTAGTATGTCAACGTCTGGCCGTTCTTTATTTGCCTTCATTAACAATGATTTTGTTCTAGCTAGCCTATGCAAAACACTAGATAAACCATGAATTCAGACAATTATGAACATATAACCACCAGGGACATTTTGCTCTAATGAATTTTAACAACATCGCCATTCTTTCTTAAACCATTTTGTATCCTCGATCTGCTTTTTTAACTCTTGGTAACACCTCACCGCTTTTTAAATAATCTGTATTAGTGACATGCTTTTTAACTCTTTTGAATGTAAGAAGTACTCCTTTTAATTGTCATGATTTTAAGTAATCAAACAATAAAGTCAATTTGAACTAGTTATATGGTTAGTTATTTATTACTTATATGTATTTTAGTCATTTAGGAATGAAATATACTGAGCCTGACATCAGCAGAGTGCATCACAAAAAGCATCCACATCTGTGGCTTGGCCTCTGATATGTCACAGCTAGTTAAAAAGACTGCTCAGGCAGAGGCAACATCTCACACAAACAATGAAAAACAACCAAACAAAAACCATGATAGGGAGGAAATATTGCGCACAAGCCTGTCTGATTCACATTTGACTCTCACTAATCTTCCAAGCACTACTTCCCTTTCAGAGAGCAGTACAGGGATGAACAGTTGCTGTCAAATTCAGAGTCCTGGGCAAAAGGGTTGGAGGTTCCGTTTGGGGTGTAGAGACTAAATTGAGCAGGACAACATGGAGCTAGGCCTCTAGGTAGGAGGCAGGGAGGGCTCAGCATGACAGCATGGGATGAGGCCTGGAGGTAGAAGGCAGTGAGGGCTCAACAGGACAGCATGGAGTGAGGCATGGAAGTAGGAGGCAATGAGGGCTCAGCAGCAGGACAGCATAGAGCTAGGCCTGGAGGTAGGAGGCAGTGAGTGCTCAACAGGACAGCATGGAGTGAGGCATGGCGGTAGGAGGCAGTGAGGGCTCAGTAGGACAGCATGGGATGAGGCCTGGAGGTAGAAGGCAGTGAGGGCTCAACAGGACAGCATGGAGTGAGGCAAGGAGGTAAGACGCAGTAAGGGCTGGGCAGGACAGAATGGAGCTAGGCCCGGAGGTAGGAGGCAGTGAGGGCTTAGCAGCAGGACAGCATGGAGCTAGGTATGGATGTAGGAGGCAGTGAGGGCTCAGCATCAGGACAGCATGGAGCTAAGCTTGGAAGTAGGAGACAGTAAGGACTCAGCAGCAGGACAGCATGGAGCTAGGCCTGGAGGTATGAGGCAATGAGGGCTCAACAGGACATCATGGAGCTAGAACTGGAGGTAGGAGGCAGTGAGGGCTCAGCAGGACAGCACAGAGCTAGACCTGGAGGTAGGAGGCAATGAGGGCTCAACAGGACATCATGGAGCTAGAACTGGAGGTAGGAGGCAGTGAGGGCTTAGTAAGACAGCATGGAGCTGGACTGGGGGTAGGAGGCAGTGAGGGTACAGCAGGACGGCATGGAGCTAGGACTGGAGTTAGGAGGCAGGGAGGGCACAGCAGGACAGCATGGAGCTAAGCCTGGAGGTAGGAGGCAGTGGGGGCTCAGCAGCAGGACAGCATGGAGTAAGGCCTGGAGGTAGGAGGAAGTGAGGGCTCAGCAGGAGGACAGCATGGAGCTAGGCCTGGAGGTAGGAGACAGTGAGGGCTCAGCAGGACAGCATGGAGCTAGGCCTGGAGGTAGGAGGCAGTGAGGTCTTCGCAGGGCAGCCTGGTGCTGGCCTGGAGGTAGGACACATGGAGGGCTCAGCATGACAGCATGGGGCTAGACCTGGAGGTAAGAGGCAGTGAGGGCTCAGCAGGACAGCCTGGAGCTAGGCCTTGAGGTAGGAGGCAGTAAGGGCTCAGCAGGACAGCATGGAGGTTGGCCTGGAGGTAGGAGGCAGTGAGGGCTCAGCAGCAGGACAGCATGGAGCTCAGCCTGGAGGTAGGAGGCAGTGAGGGCTCAGCAGGACAGCATGGATCTAGGCCTGGAGGTAGGAGGCAGTGAGGGCTCAGCAGGACAGCCTGGTGCTGGCCTGGAGGTAGGACACATGGAGGGCTCAGCATTGTCAAACAAAGGATGCATCATCTTGGATGTGGTGGCGCGTGGAATGGGTGAATCGCCTTTTGCCTGAAACCACCAGTGAAAAAAGGAACTGAATCACACTGAAGTCACATCTAAGAGGAAACAGCCTACGTGATTTTAGTTCTATTTATTTAGATGCCTTTAATAATAACATACTAGGTTTACCTTTAAAGATATTCTACTTCACACACTAAAATTGAAAATAGAATGACATAAAAATAGGAATGATAATTGAAGATAATTGTCAATTTCAGTATGTTTTTTTCAGGTTTTAAAAAGGCCAGTGGCATGAAACAAGTGTTGGCTGTATGGACGATTGGTTCTTTTTTCTTGCTTTGTTGCACAAATACAGATAAGTTAAAATAGGAAAACCGTTTGAAGTTTGGACTTTGTAAAATACAACGAGATGGAGTGTTCCGTTGACATAAATACTTATGAAACATACCTGCAAAGTAAAGGCAATCCATGTTATAAAGGTATTGTCAACGTACTTAGGGCCTTATTTATGAGACCTTGGCGACACATTTGTGGCGCATCAATGGCTTTACACATGCCCCATGTTACGCCCTATTTACAAAGTGACGCATGTAAGCAGATGCGTCACTTTGTAAACCCGTGCACCACATTATACCTGTTTCAGGTATAATGTATTCAGGGTGGGCTTTCTCATGCAAGTAAGCCTCGTAGAAGTGACACAGTGAAATCTATGCGATTTCAATGCAAATGCGTCAAAACCTTGCGCCTGCCTCTTGGCAGTCGAAAGGGTGATGCAGTGCTATATCCATAACCCTCCTGCCTGCATTGCTGGAGTTGCATTACGTTTACGACACTCCTCCAGCAATGAGTAATTTTTGCCCTGACAGATACGTCAGTAAAACTAACGTATCTGTCATTCTTTGCGACATGATGCGTCATACAGTAAATATGACGCAACCATTATGTCGCAAGGGGGGCATAATGAAAAGTGACGCATTGCTGTTTTCACGCAGCGATGCATCACTTTTCATAAATGAAGCCCTTAGAGCGCTGTAAAGCCTCTCAAATAAATGCATGTGAAGTAACACCTGATAATCCCAAATTTGCAAACAAATTATTTTGTGTTACCGGCCACCAACTAACACTCATGAGAGAAGGTGTGGAGGCATTGGCAAAGGAGGAAATCCCACAGCCTATGGTAGGCCAATGATAGGGACCAAATATGAGATTACTCACATAATAAAATCTATGGACAGCTCTGCTGAACCATATCTGTATTAAGTTTAAGCTGCCAAAGAAGGCTGACATGAAAACCTATGGAAATTAAAAACCCAGAGGTTCTTTAAAATAAAAGAGTTCCCCTTAGAATACTGCAAACAATGTTTAAAATTGGTGAACACATCCTCAAATGTTCATGCGTGCCACACTAACTTACCTGTGGTCCCTATGGATGCTATGGAAACATGGATCTAATCTAAAACCACATGTTGCTAAGATGTTCTGATCAGTGACTTTACTGACTTTCTTGGGCATACTTTGGTCATGCTATCAAAATGTGATATCCCAGATCCAGGTTTCCTAAATTACATATAAGTCAGAGAATGTCTGCTGTTGAGAGCGTGTAGGGCCCCATAATTTCGTATTTATGGATTCTAGAGAATATTTATTGGCAGAATCCAAACCAGTTTAGGTAGATTTGAGACAAAATGGGCGTTCGAATTAGATAAGCAATTCCTAGTGGAAGGTGCCAAAGTGACCCTCATTGGAATTCTAAAATGTTACAGCCTGTTAGACTGAATTTGCAATGCTATACAACATTGTGCCATCTATACTGTACATTCGATGTGTGTATAATACAATATTTAGTACGTGTAGAAGCGTGACCACACATGGATACATTCAGGCATCAGATGTTTCAGTCAGTAAACCTAATTACTAGCCTTATCACGGGTGTCTTCAACCCACTGCTTTAGCAGCTACAGTGGGGTGGGGTTCTTGATGGGCCTCTTCTGTCTGCAGATCCGCAGACAAAGGCTCATAATTAACTTGAAAGGATGAATGGATGGGTGGGTGGGTAGATGATGGGTGGGTGGATGGATGGGTAGATGGATGGATAGATGAGTGAGTGAAATGATGGATGGATGGGTGAACAGGTAAATCAATGGATGGATAATTGAAAAGGTGGATGTATGTTATGTTATGTTAATAACAACTAATAAAGAGCACAGTCACACGTAGGTTTCATGGCGCTGAACATGAAGAGTGTCGCAGCGGAGTGACTATGAAAAGGCTTGCTCGAACAGCCATGTCTTCAGAGCTTTCCTGAAGCCCAGGAGGTTGTCACAACTCCTGAGTGCCAGGGGAAGAGCGTTCCAGAATTCGAGGGCTAGGTGGGAGAAACGACACCCTCCTTGCCTTTTCCGTTTGAAGGAGGGGATTGTTAACAGGTGGAGGTGGGCCAACCGGAGATTTCGCGGGGGTGCATACTTTATGATCATGCTATTGATAAATCTGGGGCTATTACCGTGCAGGGTCTTGAAGGCTAAGCACCCAGTCTTAAAGGCTGCTCGTTGGGTCATCGGTAGCCAGTGGAGTTTGAACAGCCCAGGTCTGGCTGACAGCCATTTAGGCTGTTTGTGGATAAGTCTTGCTGCCTGGTTCTGGACAATTTGTAATCGTTTTAGTAGACCTGCTGGCAGGCCAAGGTAGATTGAGTTCGACAAGTCGAGCCGGGAGAGTAACAGAGCCATCACCACCTGTATGAGGGCTGAATGAGTCAGCAGGTGGGTGATTTTCTTGATTTTATGTAGTTGGTAAAAGCTGGAGGAGATCACTGCTCCCACCTGTCCTCTGAGCGAGAGATCTGCATTGATGGTAACCCCTAGGCTTTTCACCAAGGGGGAGGGAGTGGGAGGAGGCCCCAAGTCCGCCGGCCAGTAGTGCGGGCCCCTGCTAATCTCGCTCTTCCCAGGCAACACTAATTCCGTATTGCCTTTGGTTGAGTTTCAGGTGATTCATGTCCATCCAGCTCTGGATGTGAAGCATGGTGGCCTGAAACTCAGCCGCCGAGTCAGGGGAGCCTAGTGGGAATATAAGCTGAAGATCGTCCGCGTAGTTAAAAATTGTGATCTTTCTCTTTTTAAACAAATGGATCAGGGGCCTGAGATAGATATTGAACCGTAGCGGGGACAGAGAGGAGCCCTGTGGGACCCCACATGTGGAGGTGAGCTTGGGGTGGTGATTGTTCTGAGCCTAACTGCTTGAGTGCGGTCAGCGAGGAAAGATTTGATCCAGCTGAGTACGGATCCTCGCAGGCCAGCCTGCTTGACACGGTTCAACAAGATGTTATGGTCGAACGTGTCAACCGCAGGCGCCAAATCCAGGACCACCAGAGCCTGGTGGTCACTCCTGTCTGCATTTGCTCTGAGAGTGTCCAGGACGACAAGGATCATGGATGTATGAGGAAAGAAACATCGTCCGATCACACAACCTCAACATCATCTCATACACTGATACCCAGCTGATCCTCTCCCTCACCTAGCCCCCCACCACCGCCAAATCCAACCTCCACGTCGGAATGAAGGCCATCACCGATTGGATGATGAACAGCTGCCTAAAGCTGAACTCAGTCATGACAGAGGTCCTCATCATTGTATCCACCCCCTCCGACTGGGATGACTCATGGTGGCCGACGGCACTGGGAGCTGCACCGACGCCCACTAACCATGCACGCAACCTGGGGGTCATCCTGGACTCAGCGTTGTCAATAGCCCAGCAAGTAAACGCCATCTCCTCCTCCTGCTTCAACACCCTCCGCATGCTCCACAAGATCTACAGATGGATTCCCACCGGAACCAGAAGGACAGTCACCAAGGCCCTTGTCAGCAGCAGGCTGGACTAGGGCAATGCTCTCTATGCGGGAACCTCAGACAAACTCCAGAAACGACAGCAACGCATACAGAACGCCTCTGCACGCCTCATCCTCGACATCCCCCGCCACAGCCACATCACAGCCCACCTGAAAGACCTGCACTGGTTCCCCGTCAACAATAGGATAACCTTATATGTCTAAGATGGGGCTGAATGGGTCAGTCAAATATGTAGATCGGGTGTCCACAGAAGGTGAGAGTGGCTTACCAGATATTACATGACTAGTATTGGAGTCGATGACAGTCCCAGAGCTCAATTGGTTGCAGCCTCGCGATACTGCTGCATTCGCCGATTCATCTCCTATTTGAGCTAAGGATACCGTTGTCTTTTTGCCTTGAAGTAAAGTCATGGCAGGCACTGAGATAGTATTGAGCACAATATTGAGCGCTGGGTCAGAGTTCCCTGAAAACACAGTAATGGCCGATGTTTCTGGAAGATGGTTTGATGCCGAGAGAAATACTGGTTGAGCAGGGATGCTAATGGAATGTGTGCTTGTTTTTTTTTCAAACAAAGGGAATTGCTTTGGGCCCTTAAGCGCACCAGGTGTCTTAACTTTTTTTACATCATTTTCGCCATCTTGGACAGGTTGGACAGATTGGGGTACCTCCGAGCCAGTATTCACCTTCCCTGTCTCACCCGACCCCTTATTTTCTCCTGGGCCAGTTTGAGTAAGCAGTTCAGTGGAGGACCCCTCTAACTCATCTGAACTTTCAGAGGAATCTTTATCAGCCAGCTTAGCAGCATCCTCTGCTTCCTTAGCCTGCTGTCGACGGGCTTTTGCTTTATTTCATCCATTGAGAAGCTTGCCCATATTGTCCGGTCTTTGTCTCCCCTTTTTTCCCTCGAGAGAGACCATTCAACTAGTTAGCTCGTTGTTACTTGTCAAAAGAAAAGAAAAACTTCTGAAATTCTCTTTCCCCTAGGTAAATAAGAGTCAGCGTGGGGAAGCAGAATGAGAGAGAGACTCTGTGAGGCTGTGAAGCTT
Organism: Lissotriton vulgaris; assembly: GCF_964263255.1. Taxonomy (NCBI): domain Eukaryota; kingdom Metazoa; phylum Chordata; class Amphibia; order Caudata; family Salamandridae; genus Lissotriton; species Lissotriton vulgaris. The sequence goes on along the minus strand of NC_141698.1, from coordinate 1,058,168,925 downwards.
GTTTCAGAGGCAGCCCGTCCCACTGTAGTATACCGTGACTTTGCCATAGACTTCAACGCAGGGCAACACTCAGCTGCTCTCAGCCATTACAGGGCTCCTTTAACACCCTTAGCACCAGAAGCATTGGGGACGCAAAGCATGCTGGATAATGTAGTCCTGGCCCCCAAAGAAGGGAAAGATGCCTCAGTTCAAACTCGCAAGAGGCGCGAGCTGTGCCGCCACTTCCACTGGTTTCACAATGCCCCAAGTCAAGTGAGTGCCACAAAAGACCTGCTTTTTTTAAAGAGTCAGGAGCCTTGAACAAGCGCGCGGCTCGCGCCACTCTTCTCGCACCTCCCGCGGCCTATGCTTGAGCCTGCCGCCGTAAATGCTGGTTGCAGCTGTTGGCCCACGCTTGGAAAGACTCACCCACCGCCGCCGCCGAAATCAGGTGTCCAGAATCGATGTAGCGGAAAAAATGCGGTCAAAATGCGGTCTCTGTCAGGGTGCTTGCAGGCAAGGCATGGGTCAGCAGGACTCGGGCTCCGGAGGATACGCTGCCAAAACTACGCTTTCTCTGATTTTTTCAGGTGTGAGCTACTGCTGCTGCTCCGAAACGCCAACTCATCGAGGAAGCCGGGAGCAACAGGAACGCCCGCTACCAGCCGCCATCAGCAACACGGGTGGGAGGAGCAAGGAGGAAAGAGGATCCCAGGTGCTACGCGGAGGCGTGAAACTCCGTCATAGCCCGTCCCCTTACCCATTCAGCCCCATCTTAGATATAAACACCGAGACTACGGGTGAAATCCAGATGTAAGTAAAGGACATGCAGAACCTAATTCTAGATGAGTTGCGGGAGCTGAAAAGATGTCAAAAAGCCGAACTGGCCTCAATTCATCAGCGATTGGAAAAGATCGAGGATTTAGTCTCCACCTTCCCACTCTGTCTCCAAGAAGCTGAGAGTCGAATCTCAAACTTGAAGGGCCAGATGAAGGAGGCTAAAAAAGATGTTAAAGTGATTTCCAAGAGCACACGGGTATTGGAAACAAAACTGGATGATCTGGAAAATTATAACAGAAGATCTAACCTCTGAATAGTCGGGGCCCCTGAAGGGATAGAGGGATCTAACACGGTGCAGTGGGTGACTTCCTTTTTAAAATAGAAAGTGATTCCAGAACATGAAGGGGACTTAACAATTACCAGAGCGCACTGGGTACCTGCTCAACCTTTCCCTAACTCCACCCTTCCTTGTACAATTTTGCTAAATTTCTCAGATGTCCGGATAAAAGAAACTATTCTATCTAAAGCTATCCAGCAAAGACAATTTGCAGTGAATGAGACAATTAAGTGTCAAATTTTTTCAGACATGTCCGCAGCTGCCGCACGGAGGAGGAAGGAGTTCGTGAAAATTCTTCAGCTCTTTAAAGCCAACGGCGCCCAAGCCATGATTGCTCAGCAGTCTAAACTGAAAGTGTTGGTGAAGGGCAAATTTTACATGTTGTCTGACTTAGATGAAGCACAGGATTTGTTGAAGGAAATTTCACATGGTCAGAAGGGGTAGAAAAGTGGGGGAATATCACTATGTTAGTAGGGGGAAAAAATATACTACTGTGTTTCGAATAACGTTGCAAAGCCTAAGAAGTGTTTTCCTTCCGATCATAGTTTATGGCGTTTCATAAACCAAAAACGAAAAGATTTGAGTTGTGCTTGGTATGGTGAATTTCGATTGTATAAACCTTCTAGCGGTAGATAGTGGTCACAAGAGGGGGGAGGCGGGGAGGAGGAGTGCTAGGGGTCCCAGGGGTCAAGGGGTATAACAATAGGACACCCTAGTGTTAGGGGATAGGGTTCTGTGGCTGGCGTGGGGGAGGGAAGAAGGGCCACAGGTTGAGCGGGTTGGGGGCAGGTGTCATGGGTAGGTGGTGTAGGTTGAGGGGGAGGGGAAACGTTAGAAGGGGTGGTGGTGGGGAAAAAAGAAATGAAAAAATGAAGTCCTTGGTGTTACTCTGTTTAATGATTTTGCTTTTGACAGGTTTTTGGCTACTTGAAAAATGTAAAAAGAGAGATTTGGGCGGAAAATATGGAATTTATTTTGAATGTCTAGTAGGGAGTGTCTGAAAATAATTTCTTTCAATGTTAATGGCCTAAATAATAAAAAGAACATGCGGGCCATAAAAATGTGGATTAAGACCGAAAATCCCTCTGTAATACTACTACATGAGTTTTTAATGTTTAAAACATGGGCCTCATATCGAGGCTTTTCCTCGTTTTCGGAATCTCAGTGAGGGGTGCGATATTTCTAAATAAGAACATCCATGCTGAAATTATACATACAGAAGAGGGCAGCTCAGGGCGTTGGTGTTGGGCTACATGTAAAATTGAAAATAGACAGAGACCCATTACTTTTGTAAGCTTCTATGCACCAGTAGAAGATAACTCTAGAGCCTATGAAGATGTGTTCCAATCTTTACTGAGGGTAGTAGGAGATATTATTATTGAAGGGAATTTTAATGTCCTCATTAATTTAAATTTGGATTCAACCACTCAACCAAGAAAGCAGCCTAAACCTAAATCGCTGAAAACTATCCTTAACTATAAAATAACGCTAGACCTTTGTGATCCATGGCGTACACGATACCTGGCAAAAAAGAATACACATGCTGATCAGGGAGATTTAAGTCCTCCTCTCGGATTGGTTTCTTTCTCGCTTCCAGACAACTTAATTTGTGTCAGCAGAGGACTCTACATAACGGGTTCTCTGATCACGCAATGTTAGTTATTAAATTTGTTTTAGGGAAAAACTTAAAAAATCCTAAACGCTGGGTGTTTAACAAACAATATTTGAATGACGAAACATGGGTTGCATCATTGAAATTAGAGATCAGAGATTTTGTCTCTCGCAATACTGAATCAGCCCCACTCAATATTGTTTGGGATGCCTTAAAGGCTTTTATCCGCGGAGTCGTTATAGGTAAGGATGCAGCCCTACTGAAAGCAGCTAGATCTTAGAAAAACTCGCTGGAACAAAGAGTACAAGTATTAAGCGATTTAAGGCAGCTGAATCCCTCAAGTAGCACTCAACATCAAATAAATGAAGCAAAACGGGAACTCGGTGCAAATTTTTATGCCCAGAGCGAGGAGATTTTCCGTAGACAATCCCAGAAAATATATGTAGAAAGTAATTTTACCGGGAAGTTTTTAGCTTGGCAGGTCAGAGAGCAAGCTGCTGCTAATTTGATCAGAGGTCTAAAGTGCCCAGTGACCCATACAGACACAGTAGATCCGGCCGGGATAGGGAAGATAATGCTTACCCATTACAATAATATCTATAGTCAGCAACATAACATAGACCATCAAAAGTTAGCAGAATTCTTAGAAAAGTACGCATTACCTTCTCTTTCTCAGTTTGAACAATTGACAATGGCTAGTCCATTTTCCATGGAAGAAGTAGAATTGGTAGTGAAGGACCTCCCAAATGGTAAGGCTTGTGGCCCAGACGGTTTGCCCGCTGAGTTTTTTAAAGGTTTTTTTTGCGCTTTTTCCGATATTTTTTTACAATTATTGAATTCTATGTTGGAAGCCGGCCCGATACCAGATTCCTTTCGTGAAAGAACTGTGGTGAGTTTTTTGAAGAAGGGGAAAGATGCTAAAGACCCAAACTCGTATCGACCCATTACCTTATTAAATTCCGACTATAAAATCGCCACAAAATTACTATCAATGTGTTTTAATAAAATTTCAACAGATTTTGATCCACCCTGATCAGAATGGTTTCATCGCAGGCAGGCAACTGATTACGAATACGCATTATTTGATTGAAGCTTTAGATTATTTTGAGACACGAGGGATTCCAGCGTTAATTTTGTTATTAGGCGCGGAAAAAGCTTTTGATTTGGTGGTTTGGGAGACGCTTTTTATTATTTTGGAGTATTTTGGTATTCCAGATAAAATTATAAACCTAATCCGAAATCTCTACACTGGTGATAATGTCATCATAAATACAGTAATGGTTGGGTCAGTCCTAGTCAAGCGTGGCACGAGGCAAGGCTGCCCATTATCACCAGTTCTTTTTGCATTTTTTATTGAACCCTTAGCAGTCGCAATAAGGAATTGCACGAATATTCTTCCTCCTGTTCTCTTAATGGCTAAGATCAAACTGTACGCGGATGACATTATGCTGCTAATTAGGCCCGAATTACAATCACAAATGAGGGTACTCCACATTTTTGAGGAATTTGAAGCCTTGGGGGGATATCGCATTAATAAAAAGAAAACTGACATTTTGGTATGTGGGGGCAGAGATCCAGAACTGCATCCTGATATAAGTTGTTGTCTCAATACTAAACCTAAAAGATACCTTTTTTTTTTTTCAGCATCAGTTAAAGACCTGTATAGGCTTAATTTTGATCTCCTTCTTCAAAAGATTCGAGCAATGTTTGCCCGGTGGAACTCACTGCATTATCGATCCTTGGCCAGGGCGCCTTGATAAAAATGTCCGTTCGTCCTTTATTCGATTTTTTGTTCTCCACTATTTCTTGTTTTTTGCCAGGAGTCTTTTTTTCTAGGGTAGAATCTTTGTTTTCGGCCTTTGTCTGGGCGAAAAAAACACCTCGCATCACAATAGGCACTCTTTATGAGGAATCGGATTATGGAGGCCTCTCTCTGCCAAATCTTAGGGATTACTATAATGCATATTTCGCACAGTATTTATCGAGATTTAAAAGCCAAACTAAAGGTAAAAACTTATTTATACATTTTTTTTCGAGTTAATTTGCCTTGAAAATCAGATACATCCCCCCCTGCAGGTACTTAAATCTCCCAAATTAGTTCATCATAAGACATTGCTATGGTTCTTTAAAAAATGTTGCACTATGTTTAAAAGATATTTACTTCCCCTGATTAACTCAACAACTCTGTTGTCTAGCATATTTCCGTTAATAGGGATTAAAAGAGGATCAGAGATAGAGGAAAATTGGGCCAGGGCAGGATTTGTTAAAGTAATCGATTTTTTGTGAAATGGATTATGGATAACCCCGATAGAGATGGCACGTTCAATTCACAGGAATTTTATGCTGTAAGGGTCCTATAATATGATTTATAAATTTTGGGGGCAATTGGATGCCATGCAGCTCAATCAAACAACCCAATTGGCCTTTTTGTGAATGAACTTGTAAGGAAACCCGGGGACTGGAAGCCTTGTTTAGCGCAGAGTAGGGAGGTGTATTTTAACCAAAAAGCTATCAAAAAATGGCAGGAACAGGAAAATCATGTATTGTCTTTGAATACCTGGAGGACTATTAACAAATTTAATTTCAACATACTGTGGGGCGCCAATTGGCGTAGAATGCTATTCTTTGGTAAATGGTTGTTGTACCGTACACCCGCGGCCATTTCTAAAATGTATGTAAATCATCCATCCAATTGCTTTAGATGTCTAAAACATGCTCCGGCCAATTGGTCCCATGTAATGGTCCACTGTACTAGAATCAGGGTATTTTGGGATTAAATATTTGCTTTTTTTCAAACCTATTATAATATTATGATTTCTTTAAATGTAAAATTGATGCTTTATGGTTTCGATCCGGATCATAAACTCTCCGATCAGCTAGCCAAATTAGCGTACATTGCAATGGCAGTGGCCAGATCTTTGCTATTGCAGTGTTGGCGGTCAGAACATATCCCATCCATGCAGGATTGGCTACAGAAAATGAGGAGAGTTAAGAAAAGTGAACAAATGTATGCATTGCGGGTAGGGGGAGTAAGAACATTTTATAAAATCTGGGGATCTTATTTTGATTAAGTTCTATATAGGATACTGAGGAGGGAAGCTAACTGTAATTATTTGTTGTATCTGTAGGTTGGATGTGTTTTATGATGAATTTTGCTTTTGTGTTGTTAATCAGTAATGTCACTAAAGGACTTCAATAAAAAATTTAATAAAAAACAAAAACAAGAGGATCACCTTCAAGCTCCTCACCCACGCTCACAAAGCACTCCACAACACAGGACCAGCGTACCTCAACAAACGACTCACCTTCTATACCCAGAACTACCAGCTTCGCTCCGCCGACCTCGCCCTCACCACCGTCCCCCGCATCTGACGAGCGACCGCCGGCGGCAGATCATTCTCCCACCTCGCCGCTAAGACCTAGAACACCCTCCCCATCCGCATGCGACAGACCCAGGGCCTGCTGACCTTCTGGAGACTTCTCAAGACCTGGCTGTTTAGCAGTAGCAGCTCCCCCCCCAGCATCTTGAGACCCTCACGGGTGAGTTGTGTGCTGATTGATTGATTGATGGATGGATGAGTGAGTGAAAGTATGGTTGGATGAGTGAAGGTTAAATGGATGGATGGAGTGAAAGGGTAGATGGATGGATGAGCAAAATGATGGATGGATGAGTGGAAGAATAGATGGATGAGTGAAAGGGAGGGTAGATGGATGGCTCGATGAAAGGGTGGACGGATGGATGAGTGATAGAATTAATGGATGGATGGATGACTGGAAACCCATCACCCACGCCCTCATAACCAGCAGACTGGACTACGGCAGCGCCCTCTATGCCAGAATCAACAAGTCACTGCTCCAAAAACTCCAGACCATAAAAAATACTACAGCCAGACTCATCCTCGGCATCCCCCAACATGAATATATCACCCAGCACCTGCGCAACCTCCACTGACACCCCGTCAAGAAGAGAATCACTTTCAAGATACTAACCCACGCCTACAAATGCCTCCACAACACCAAACCCCAATACTTCAACAAAAGAATCTACTTCCACGTACCCAAGGGAAACCTCTGATCCGCTGACCTCGCCAAAACCCCACGAATCCGCAAAGCCAGAAGAGGTGGAAGGCCCTTCTCCTACATTGCGGCCAAGACCTGGAATGAACTCCCAATCGAAATCAGACGCGCCCCCTCCCTGAACATCTTCAGGAAGACACTCAAGACCTGGCTTTTCGACTAACGGAGCTACTTACCTCCCCAGCCCCCCAGCACCTTGACACCCTCATGGGTGAGTAGCGCTCTTACAATACACTTGATTGATTGATTGATTGATTGATTGATTGATTGATTGATTGAATGGGTGGATGGGTGGATGAGTGAGTGAACACATGGATGAATGAGTGAAGGGGTAAATGGATGGATGGATGAGTAAATGAATGACTGGGTTGAAGGGTAATAGATGAGTGTGAGGATGGATGGCTGAGTGAAAGGGAGGATGGATGGAGTGAAAGGGCAGATAGATGGAGTGAAAGAGTGAATGGATGAGTGTAAGGGTGGATGGCTAGGTTTGAAGATGGATGGGTTTGGAAATGGATGGGTAGATGGATGGACGTATGAACAGAATAGTGACAGACTGAATGATGGTTGAAAGATTGAATGGATGACTAAATGTAAAAGCGAAATGATGGATATCAGCATGTGGATGGAAGGATGAAAGGATGTATGGATAGATGCTTGAATGTAAGAGATGAGCAAGCTCTCCTGGGGTGGGTCGCAGTGACTTGCTTTGCTTACTTGGTGCCATAAGAGCTTTGGTGCAAATTGGGGGAGGGGGGCATTTTTATTTTCTGGTACTCCCTTGGGCGTTATCATGCAATCAATTTGCTTACCCATGTTGTTTGGAGAATATAAGGTCAAAACTGAAACATGTAGAAGGCTTTTGACTTTTTCAATATTCGTTTGATGATTACTCAAAGTCAAATATTGGCTTGATGAAATAGCCCAGGTTAAAAAGGACTAGTTCCAACTTCCAAGAGCTCTTTAACATTTAGTATTTAGGAAATCATTGTTAAAAAGGCACTTTTTTCTCACACATCCTTCTTTCTGCTTTTATATGCTTTGGCTCATACTTGCAATATGCACAGATTAGGAGACAATATTTGATTTTCATCATGAGTTACAGCCCCTTTAAAAACAGAAGAAAATCAGGACGGGATGAGATGCTCAGACATGACCAGCGACAACATGAGATGTCGCGGACTTCACAGTGAAAGCGCTGAACTCTCAGTGATATCTGTAATCCCGACCTGGCCCTAGGGACACAGTTTTGTTCCCTTCCTAAAAGCTCCTTTTTAGTGAAGATTAACGTTCCCAGTGTGACGTATCTAGGCAGTGAGTGACATCACTCCTTGATTCTCAATGCACAATGTTGTTGATTCTTTGTGCCAATTGCTTATTGAAGAAATTATTCATCCATCAGTGGCGAAACAAAACTTGAGGCCGCCCCTACAAAGTATATGGAACCCCCCCACCAGGAGCCCTCAGGCCAGGGGCCCACTGCCCATGCACATCGGGGGGCCACCGCACCGCGGGGGCTAATGTTACGCCACTTACATTTCTGTTCGTTAGACATTATTACAACATTAGAATTTTGTGAGCCAATTTAGAAAGTTCTACCCCTAATGGGTGTAATGCTCTAACTGCATTACAGCCCTGCCCCCAATGGCTACACCAATCATGAGATTTCCTCTCTCTCCTTATAGTCATTGGCCTGTGACTTCAGACTATGGGGAAAGAACATATGGCCCTCCATAAAGAGCTAAATGGTCTTCTGCTGTAAAATTCCAATGTTTCCCTTTCTGTTTTCTCCCTTTTTAATTTAGAACTTGTCAAACTCACTGAATGGAAGGTTCTAATAGCATTACAGACCTTCTGCCAGGGGGCAGGACTATAATTGTAAAGGGACCAGTATCATGTTTTAAGTAAACCAAGACTCACTTTAACAATAAGTTCCAACTTGGGTGCTTCTGTTTCAAGGAAAGTCATTGCACTGATACAGGCATCTTTGTCTTGCTTTCCTGTCACTCATCTGTTTATGGCTTTGTTTACATATTGAGCTGGGGGAAGGGCAATGAATTCACATCTGATTCTTCACAACAGCAGCTGCATCCAGATGGAAGATTTATGTTTTCATTTTATGGCTGAAATCCCACAATTATCTCCAGATGCAATATTCCAAATGAAGCATCATCAGAGAGAATTAGAATGGAAAGAGCTTCAGCTGTTGCTGTAATTACTTCAGTAAAGCCTTCGAACACATATCATTGCACCAGAGAAAGAGTCATTTATTCTTGCTATAAAAAAGTGAGAGGTGTTTAAAATACACAGGTCGAAAAAGATTGTCACTCAGTGCTGGAGATGGAAAAATACTCTGGGAACCCATGCACTGGGGAAGGGGCTGCTTGAAAAGGAAATCGGAGGAGTCTTAATGGGTGGAGACATGAAAAGCAACCTCAGGAGAAATGAGGTCAATGACACTCAACCTGTGCTTTATTTTTATTACAAACTCTGCATGTAGCAAAGTTGCCTTTTCTGCGTGGTCACCCTGGATGTTTCACCTTTATTCAGATCCTATTTCATTTAGTTCATATTTGACTCTCTGCTGCTGAGTGCCACAGAGCATGTACTCTGTCCTAAAATGGTATTGTTAAAACTCGTTTTTACAAAATTAGTTTATTAAGAGAAGCCTTTGTAAATTGGCACTGAAATTATGCCAGTGTCATGGATTTCAAGATTGGGGGGCACATTTAACGTTGTTAATGTGTTGCCTTTGTGCCAAGCAAGGGGGTGCAAGTGTGCTGCAACAACAAAGTCAGATTTATCAAGCCGCATAAGGCAACCTTGAGTGGCTTCATAAATCAACACAGTGCAAATCACTGCATTACACGTTACATTCCATGCGTGAAGCGTAGGTTTTGCCAAGCATCCACCCATGGATTTTGGCACATTTCCAGATTTACCATTGCTGTTAGACCTGGGAATGTGTTAAAATGCTACGCCTCCCCGGGTGAGGCGTACTAACGGCGGGGGGAGAACTCCGCTCCGCCCACGGAATGTGCGGAAATTTGCCTACTCTGCGTTCCACAGAGAACGCGGAGGAGACAAAACTCAGCAGTTCCGCAGCGGAGTTGAGTTGGCCTGCTACCCGTCTCCACCGCCCCTATTATTAATATAACTTAAAAGTATATTAAAAAGACTTACCTTTAAACCACTGTGTCCCCGGGCTGGCCTTCTCGTCTTCTTAGGGCATCAGAAATATTGATAAGAAAACAACGCAAGAAATGCTTGTGCGTGTGCGCATGCACAATTTTCTGCCGGGGAACACCGCGGTTTACAGATAAGTCTTTTTAATATACTTTAAAGTTATATTAATAATAGGGGGGTGGAGGCAGGTGGCATAGCAGAGCTATGCTGAGTGCCACAGAGTTTGTTGCCAACTCCGTGGCATTCCGCGTAGTCCTGCTACGTGGACTCCGCCCACGCTTAAGCGTGACAAGGAGAAATATCTTTGTTTCTCCTCATATTGTCCCTGTTGTTATGTGCTGTATTTTGCTGCACACATAGAAAGAGGTAAATGCTTCTGAGAATTATTTTTGTGCAGGAAGGTGTCCCTTCCATAACACAAAACAAGCCTACTTAAAACGCAAGCACACTTGTACCATGGTGCAAGGGTGCTTGCGTTGGCGATAGGTAGCCAAGAGCACGGAAAGGACAGGGATGCGCCATACAATGTAAAATACGGTGCATTCCTGCCCTCTCCTGTTCACGCAGTGATAAATGTGCCCCTAAGTATGGTTTGCAGTGTGACTTTGCATCACTGCCATATATGACAAAAATGTATGGCTGGCAGCAGCACCACTGGGGTCTAAGCTGCAGTTAAATGCACTGCAGTGTGAAATGATGAAAAGAAAAAGTGCTTTTGCCATGTGAAAAACCCTATTTTATATACTGTCATCCTGAAAGCATGTCTCATAACGACAAAGGGTTGAATGCTTAGACCCATATTTTCAAAGACTTTGTGTTGGGTTTGCACTTTATTAACAGAGTACGGGTGCAAAGTCCACTGGTGGGATTTACTTTCCAATGCAGGACACAATTTAGTGGCCTTCCACAGGTGTTGCATGGGCATTCCAATGCAAACACCTATGGGTTTCAACACAAACTCCTATCTACAAAGAATTGTACCCGAGGATTTGAGCAAGAAAAAGCCTGTGCCTTCCTGAGGCAGACATAAGAAAGAGAAATGTTTTAATTCCTCATGTTTTTATCTTTTGCATGCATGTTTGCTGCATTCTACATTCCTTCACAAAAACTATGCTGCCTCCATCGCAGACACCCTGGCACTATTGTACAAAGGTGCCTGCATTGGTGCATTGTTGGTAAAAGTGCGCCAGCGTTGGAAGAGAGGAGAACTGCACCACTCTGTAACATATCTGGCCCAGTTATTCTATCTCTTGTCCTTGCAAATCAGCACAGCAACTTTAAAAAAAATGTATTAGTTCAACAGCAACAAAAACGCACATGTTGTTGGTTTTACAGAGTTTCGTGGCATAGACTCATATTTTTATATACATACATCAATGGTCAGTTTGGCTCTGTGCATAAGGGAGTTAATATACATTCTATCACACCTTACACTTCCGACATCTCTAGTGTTTCTGAATTGCCCAGCTTACATATACAGTTTAATACATATCTAAACATACAGTGAGATATTACAGCCATCCTCCACTCATTAATAGATCGACACAATCATCACACTCCCTCTCTCTCTTCAATAACATGCATCAACTGTCCACTTGATTATTCTGTAGATGCTGCATTAGTGGCTCCCAGAAATCCTTAGATCTTGATGTCTGCGGTGATTCCTCCGCGTAAACCTCCAAGGTTTCTCTACAATAGCAATAGTCCTGCGCACACATATACAATAATGAATCCGATAGATGAGTATGTTGAGAGAAATAGGACAGTCCAACGGTGGAGTCTTAGTTCTTTATCTTGTCTTTTTAATCGTGCATCAGGTATAATTTACAAACAGCCAGCCGACATGTGTTTCGTTGTACAAAAAAGTGTTCTACAACTCTTCAGGGCTGGGAAATAGAGAAAGATAATCTCAGAACAGGACACGTAAAATCAATGTCCTCAATTACTTCCTGGTTACTAAAACCCATCTCTACCCACGCTTTCTCTACAATAGGACATGTCCGTATGCCATTCTTTAAGCCTAGGAGGGCGTTTACTGCCCCACCTTATAGCCACACTGTGTTTAGCTAACAGAAGTGCTACGGCCAGGAACTTCTGTCGTTTTGCAGGTTAAAGCTTGTATATTCCCAGCAGCACAGCAACTTTACTTGTTGCACTGCATTGTGTGAATTTTTGGTAAATCTGTACCTAGATTTATAAAAAGTGATACAGTACATGTCGGGGATAGTGTGCTCTTCAAGCAAATAAATACCCCGAAGCTGTTTTCAATGTAGTGGTTAGCCTAGGTTTTTAATGAACAGGCGCTGGTGTGAATAACTTTTTTCCCCCGCATCTTCATCTGGTAAAATACTGAAAAAATGATTCAACGTTTAAACAAAAAAATCTTTTTGAGACTTTGCCCAGTAGTCACAGAAATGTTCATTAATGTCAAGTCGATTAGTGATCTTAGAACTCGGCCTGGGCAGAATTTCGATTATGCCAAAGTAATTGGAGTCATTTCAGTATTTCTGCATCACCCTTTGATGTGGAATTACTAATAATTATTCAGTTACCCCTGCTTGTGTAATTAAGAGTAATTTGCCAGGGAATCCTATTGCAAGGGGACATTTAGACAAAATGAGCGTGGGTTGTGCTCGTTGTTCATATTCTGCTGCATTTAGCGTTGTTCCTTAGCTCAAGATGCATTCTCACATCCATTTTGTATGGGAGGGTGCATTTTGCTCTAAGAAATAACACTAAATGCCAGTAGTAAGTTGCGGTAAATTCTACCCTAACAGCATATTAACACCAAGAACAAATTTTATATAGGGATTAAGGCAACAAAGTTTGCACCACTATTCAAATATCGTGACTAAGTCCAAATCGAAGGTGCTAGAACCAGGAATGTAATCCCTATACAACCCCCAAACAAGGAAAATAAGGTAACCCTACTTCCTTGGCTAGCCAAACTTTAGAAAATGGACAGCACCCTTCAAGTTTATACATACAGTTTACGAAAAAAATTCTCAGTATTTGTTAAGTCACATATAACATTGTCATGATCGTTTTCCCGATGAATTATAGACAAGAGACTTTGAATCTTCACTTTTCTTTCCTTTATTCAGTTTTTCATCTTTCCTTAAAATAGTCGCTGATAGCCAAAGAGCCAACGCGTTTCGTCCGTCACCGGACTTCTTCAGGGCTATACATAATAAAAAAGATACAAAAACACATATTTACAAAATTACAATCCATAAATACTAATGACTAAACATACTTTGTTTGTGAAGACAGAGAACCAGAGTTTTTTAGTAAATACAGACAACTTGCTAACATTTAAACTGTCTTTTGGGAAAACATCTACATTCACATTAGTGAAGATACTGGATAATAGAGAAAAAACATAAAATACATAAACATTGAGAAGTGTTTTTGATGAAACTGATAAAAAATTTAATCAAGTTCTGATCTAATATCAAAAAAATATATCAAGAGAGATGCACGTGCAATGACTAATTTGAACATAATATGCACATGTTTCTATACCTACAAGTATTTTATCATTGTTGCAAAGAACATTTTGGTAAATAATACTGTATAAAAAGAGTTTCATAAAACCTGATTTAGGCATAATAAAGGAGGTTCTTATGTCTTACAATTACATTGTCATAGTTCCAAAATAACATACATGAAAAAATACCTGAATATAACGTGTAAATCTCAAATTTCTAGATGCTGCATGATTAAAACGTCCAACAGATTCATCTGCAGAAGTAAAGGCAACCAATGAATATACCAATACAGTATATTATATCCAGGTATCTAATCTAAAAGGTCTGTGTAACTCCATCATACTCACAGAGATGTCTAAGAAGATCCTTTCTTATTAAGGAATATTGGATAGTTCAAATTGAGGTCATGGAAAGATGTAACAACGGTTTTAGTCAGGCCAAGGTGAGCCCTAAAAAGAAATATTTATTATAGAAATAATCAGTGTTGTTTTATTCGTATTAATGAAAAAGAACAAGATCTTTGTATTTAAACAGCAAAGAGTTACTGGTAAGCCAAGGAATAGATCAGCTTGTAACAGTTCATAAACGCGTTCTCCACACATGATCCCATTTGAATTTAGAAAATGAAATAGATGAATAATAAAAGAAATCTAATGTGAGGAACACACGTCTTAGTAACAAAATATAAAATCCATAGCAAGGCAATCCTTACGAACACAATATTGAGATTTCACAAATAATGATGTTAATGTGGCCAGAAAAATATAATCGTTAACACGCATTGCAATATAAAAGCTACATACCTAGTAATAGATGCATATTGCCATGTTCCTCCAAACGATTGATCCCATAGTTAAATAAATTCAGCAAAAGGCAAGATAATTGAAAAGCCCCTGTTTCCTTAAACTTCGTAATATGCTATGTTTGTTAGAGAAAAGTTCCTGCAATGTGGTGAAAAGATATATATAAAAAAGAGTAATATTGGTATTTAAAAGTTTACAAAATTTATAAGGAAGGGATAGGTGGTAGACACAAAAAACTGCTCAACCAGTGAGCTAGATAGGCAATAGCTGGCGCCATCTTAGATAAGTCAAAGATTGAAAAAAAATAATGCTTAGTTTCTTGCCCAATAATCCATAAGTGAGCCCAGTAATATCATAACCATACGCAAAGTATACACACGCAATATATCATATACCCAAAGTAATCCAGCTTTTCGAATAAAAAGGAGAGAAAATTGCACGCCCCACTTACCAAACACACCGCAACAACGAGCGTAGCAACCGGTCCTCTGGTTCAACTAAAGAACCCAGAGGGCCCTCCTTTTATACAAAAAACTGTAAACATATAATTGAATGATTGATAATTAAGGATCTAATGAGCAGCGCAAACGTAAAAGTAATGGCCGCGCTATATTTTGGATTAGTTAAAAAGCTATTGCAATGGTGGCGCCATCTTAGAACGTGCATAGGTACTATCAGAACAACGCTGTTTTATACGAGCAGTATATAGAAAGCCTTCAAAAGTCAACAACATATTATGGAAACATGTACAAGACAAAACAAAAAAAGACTCATAAGCAACTGTATGAATTTTAATACAGTCGCGCTCGCATCATAAAGCGAAATGTTTTGTGTAGTACTGGGCAGCTCAATGTAATGGTCAATGTATCCTAAAATAAACCAGGTACAGTATGTGTGTATTGCATACCGTGTAAAAACATTCTGTAATCAACAGGCGAAGTCTCAGGGATATATTAAGACATGTCACAGGATTCCAAAAAGGCAGCACCATATTGGAAGAGTGTGTAAAGCTCAAACAAGATAGCGCTACCATGGAATAAAGAAACAAAAAGCCGGTAACAGCAGGATGCCCAAGTAAATACACCATTTAAGAACACGAAATGGGAATTGTAATAGACACTATCTCATAGTAGAACAGAATGGTATCTATGATGCAGCGCAGTTCAATTATAAAACAAAGCATCTAAGATAGAAACATGGCGAGCTTAAAAGTAATCGGAAAGATGATATTACATAAGAGGCTTTGCTGCCCAAAAAAGTTAAATTAGCGGCAACATATAGGAAGAGTTAAGAAAGTGGAAAAATATCAAAGCCATGCTGGAACTGGTAAATCAAGACATGAGTAAATCCAAAACCCAATGTTAGATGTTTACAAGAAAACCCAATGTTAGATATTTACAAGAAACACAGTCAAAATAGGCGGCATAACGTATATTGAAAGTATTGCTTAGGAAGCTTTTATGTTCAGAAAAGTTCAGATATCAGCAACATATTGGAAGAGGTAAAGAAGTGGCAGAATATCAGTGCCATGTTGGAACTAGTGGGTCAAAACATGAGTGTTTCCAAGAGCCAATATTGAATGTTACGAAACGTGTTGGCACTTTGGCTATCAGCGACTATTTTAAGGAAAAATGAAAAACTGAATAAAGGAAAGAAAATTGAAGATTCAAAGTCTCTTGTCTATATATTCATTGGGAAAACGATCATGACAATGTTATATGTGACTTAACAAATACTGAGACATTTTTTCGTAAACTGTATATATAAACTTGAAGGGTGCTGTCCATTTTCTAAAATTTGGCAGATTACTACCATCGATGCTCATGACGAGCTGAGCTTGTCATGATGAACGGCGCTCGTGGAACGCTCACACGTGGGGATAATTCCACTGCTGTGCTGAGCGTTCCACGGGAACGGGTGCAGCTGTGACGAGCTCAGCTCGTCATGAGCACCGTAGAGCCGTGCCTCATGACAAGCTCAGCTCGTCATGAGCATGTGGGCCCTGTGCGGGGGGGGATGAAATTTTTTTCGGGGGGGGGGCTAATTCTTCCAACCATAGACAGAGTGGCTGTAAGAAGGGGTGAACACAAAACAAAAGCCTCATTTACGAGTAAATGGTCTTTTAAAGACCTAAAGTACTCGGGTGTGGCTGCAATTAGATGCTCGCCAGCCCGCGAAGCTGTAGCAGCCCGGGCTGACACACATGAGGGGTGGGGGGCTGAAGCCCCGTGAGCCCAATGGGTGTTGCGCGCCTGGCCATGACTGTATAATATGCAGAGTGAGTCCCCAGATTCAAAACAGAGTGCTCCACGTTAAGAGTAATTGTTGAAGCGATCCTGCATGCAGTCGGGTCAGAAACCTCCTGCTAGTATTGCAGTAGGGCCGAGCTGTGCCAAGTTTTCAGCCAGTTAAAACGTGTTTAAGATCAAGTAAGGGGCACCGGAGCAGTGAAAAGCAAAGCGTTCCATAGTGCTGGAAATGCATCTGAGTGAAATGAGGTGATTTTGGTGAGAATGAGACATTCCACACAGTGCACGCCAGTGAAACTATTCACATCAGAAAGCCGTGCACCGTTCTATAGTGCACCAATAAACATCCTTATACCGTTTGGATGTATGACGTTACAACGCATGTTTTATCTGGCCTCCAAACACTGGAACACTCTCCCTCTGCATTTTAGGATGGAGCCGTCTGAAATTAGATTCCGGCGGAAACTAAAAACACACTTGTTTCCTATTCTGTAAGTCCTGCGGCCTTGGCATCTTCGGCCCCTTGGGCATTTTATCAGCAGTTAGCGTGGGGACACACAGTTCCTTGTGTAGCCAGGTGCTTTACAAATGACTTATTATTATTATTATTATTTACCACGCATGCCTTTACAACGCGGTTTTTACAACGCATGCCTTTACAACGCATAGTGATTTGGGGCGCTGGATAGTGAATAGTTTAATTTACTATTCCAACTCCAGTCCCCGTGGATAGTAGGGAAGGTGTTGGATAGTACATTAAACCTATTCCCTATCCTAGAGCGCCCCCCAGCGCAATGCGTTGTAGTGGTTTGCGTTGTAAAATTTGCGTCGTAATGGTAGTGCGTGGTAAAAGTTTTGTTGTAAAAGTTGTTTACCCAGCCCGGGAGTAGCTGACAAAACTATTAACATTCAGGGATATTATTACTTAGGAAAAATGACAGGACATAGTAAACAAGGGACAACGGGGATGGTGCGGGAGACAGCAATGAAGCAGGAGGGGTTGGGAAGGACAGGGTCGGTGAAGAAGTGCTTGGGTGCAAGGGACTAGGCATAAGGAGTGCTTTGGAGGAGGGAAGACAGTCTGAAACACGTGCACTCTTAAATCCTAATGCAGGCTTAAAAATTCCACACTCTCCTCTCCTACTTTTACTGATGTTGGGACCTGTTCAGCCTCACTCTTGGAAACGAGTACCACGTGACGGAGAAGAGAAAGGGAAACCGGAGGAGCAAGAATGGGGTAGGTGGAAGAAGAGATGCCGAATCTGGGCAGGGGAACAGCAGGAAAGGCATTAAAACAAGCAAATGCGATCTCGGGGGATAATTTAACAAGTTAATAATACAAATCTTAAAGGAAATGTATTCAGTGCAATGCAATTAGAGCGCCTGGTATTACAACAGAAATACAACACAAATGTATTCTGCTCTTTTCTAACAAAGAAGTTGCCCTTCTCTGTAGAAACCTGAGCCAGCCCACAGCCGGGACAGCTGTTAGGAGCAGGGCAGGCACATGCAGCAGTGCCCCCTGCTCTGAGGCCTAGCTCTGCTGTGAGGTGGCTGGAGCCCCGTGACTGATTGGGAAGGGTGAGGGGGAGCTGAGAAAATGGAGCAAGGAAATACACAATAAATAGAAAACCAGCACAGTGCTGGTGAAATGCTAGCAGTGCCAATAGATAATTCTGACAAATATTAACAAGCAACCAACTGGGAGGCAGGGCAGGTGAGGCAGCAGTAAAACAACTGTGGTGTTAAGAGGGGTGGGAGGAAGAATGCTATCTTTAAATGTAAGAAGCTAGGGCACTGAAGCTGAACACAGACAAACTGACAAACACTAACAGAGCAGGAAACCAAGAATGAGCCCTCCAGAGAACAGATAAAAGAGCCATATTGGAATGAGACAGTACTTAGTTCCTGCTGCATGGGAGGAACGGAAGAGAGAAAGGAGGGACAAAGAGGCGGGACTGACCACTGGCAAGCAAGAATTTTGAAGGACACTGACACAAATTAAAAGCTGGGGGATGTCTTTAACCCAACATAAGAAAATACAATAGGTCTCGAATCCTCGACCTAATCAAATCTCCATACCCAATACCATATTACTAACAATCACCAATAACAGGTATTTTATAATGTTGCAGGCAGTGAAAGAAAGGACGAATTGTTGAAAAGTATTCTAGATTCTCAGATACAAAATGTCAAAAAGTAAAGAAAATCTCTAAGAATTGTAGGCAACAAACCTTGGCAGACTACAGGATCCAGGAAGCTGAAGAACTGGAGGTCAAAACAACACAGGAAGCTTCTGGAGGGACCAATGCGCAGAGTGAATAGTGATGTATTGAAAAAAGTACAGACCTATAGATAAATGAAACAGCAGTACTCCTTTGTCCTAGGAAGTTAAAAAGGTCATCTTAAACTGGAAAGAACGAGGGAAGGTTAAAAAAGAAAAATACTTTGCCCAACAATTTTATTTTAGGGGGTTAAATCTACATTTTAAAGACTTAAATTCCACATTCTTTGGTGTCCAATTATTCCCAGCATATTTTCATATTGATTTTTCTGCCTCTTTTTGTTTCTCAGAAGTGACACTCTGTGGCAGGATTTGAAATTAGTGGTGGGCTACATACGTGATGGTTAGGCTCCTGGCTACAGGGATATCCTAAGGATTTTGGGGACCTCGGGCGAAACAAAATTCGGGGGCCCCTGTCAGAACAACTTTGAATTTGGTATACATTTTCAGTTCATTCACGCCCGCAGCAACTATGGTGAAATCATTGGCTCTCTTCCTTAGACAACCTACATCTGAGCACAACTGCTTATCTCCGGAGCAGAAAGACTAGTGATTTGAATTAGACTGCTGCATGTGTTGCAGTGGATTGATGTGTCACCTTTTGGGCCTGTGGATACAGAGGGTGCATTTTTCATTAATGAACTCCAGTCCCTGCAGTGCGAGGAACACAAATTCTGAGCCACTTGCCGCTGTGCGGGGCGGCTCCTCAGTTATGACGGAGGAGCGTCGCCGCACTTGGTGGCAGCAGATGAAACATATGAAAAATAAAATGATAATAAACCAATTTTCTTATAGTTTTATTTTTCTTCTTACCTCCTGCAGGCTGCCAGCAAGCAGAGTCGTAGAGCAGGACAGGGCAGGGACATGCAATGCATGACAATAGTAGGGAGGAGGGGGGATGGGCACCACTAACTGTGCATGATAGTTTGGCCGGCTGTCTGAGCGGCAAATCAGGCCAAACCCAGTGCTACCCTCATGCTGGGACTCGCAATCCCAGCATGAGAGCAGCACTGAGATTGGAATCTGGGCACTTGAGCAGTGTGCGCCAATCGAGGATCAGGAGAGAAGCAAGACGAAGCAGAATCAGCGTCAGGCAAATAAAGTTTTATATTTTTGGTAGTACTTATTTTTGTATCCCTTGCCCTACAGCTTCGAATGCAGAGCAGCCACCGCTGCCACTATGCGGTTATCCCTGTAGCCCTGCAGTGGTGCAGTCAAGAAGGGAGCATATAATGCTGCTCTTCACTGCACATTGATGTGTGGTCCACCCTGTAGCCATACCTTGGTGCAAGCAGTATCCAACTGGACTGAGGCGCAAAAGCAGAAAGACTAGGGGACTGACCAAGCCTTCCACCCACAATGTGTGGTGTAGTTTCTCCGAGCACCAAGCGGCGCGAAAAGCAGCCCAGGCCTCCTTCTTTGATAAAAAAATCAAAGCTGCCTCTAATTCTTCTCGTGAGACCTATAAAATAGTTAAAGAGCTCCTCACTATTCCTAACACCCCCTCAAACCAACAACCCACAGTTGTCAGATGCAACCAAGTAGCTAGTTTTTTTCAAAATAAAATCATCAATATTCTACAGTCACTCCCTCCTTTAAACGATGATAATCCCCTGACCGCCCCATCAGCCTCTGTCAGTGGTCCAACTTTAGACAGTTTCAACCAACTTTCTGACGACGATTTTTTAAAAGTCCTTTCAGATTTGAAAAGTGGCTCCCCTAATGATCCAGCACCTATCCGCATCCTCAAACAAATTGGACCCACCATCTCGCATGTGGCCACCAACCTCATTAATGCCTCGTTTAACCAAGGAGTGGTCCCTCCCAAATGGAAACATGCCATTGTCAAAGCTCTTCAGAAAAAACCTGGTATAGACCCCGCAGATTTGACCAACCTCCGCCCAATTTCACTCCTTCCTGGACTAAGTAAGATTGCAGAGAAGGTGGTCAACAAGCAATTGTCTGCCTTCCTTGAAACCAACAATCTCCTTCGCCCCACACAGACAGGCTTCCGTCCGGGTCAAGGGACGGAGACAGCCCTTTTGAAGGTAGTTGAAGAGGCGAGATGCATCTTGGATTCGGGAGGATCAGTGTTACTGATCCTCCTGGATCTAAGCGCTGCATTCGACACGGTGGACCACAAAACTCTCATTAAGCGCCTCTCTAGTTTGGGAGTAAGGGGCACAGCCCTTTGCTGGCTCTCTTCGTTTCTAAAAAACAGAACATTTCAGGTCTGCGAAGGGAATGTGCGATCCGACATTCTCCCACTCCAGTGTGGGGTCCCCCAGGGCTCTTCATTGAGCCCTACACTTTTTAACACATACATGGCCCCCCTGGAAGATGTGGTCTCCCCTTTTGGGATAAAAGCCGTCACATATGCTGACGACACCCAAATGATCGTATCATTCTCTCTGGAAGAGGACAAGGTTAAAAACCTTCATGACTGTTTAGAGGGAATTCATGCCTGGATGTCCTCCTCTAGGCTCAAGCTCAATGGCTCGAAAACGGAGCTCATGCTGCTGGGAAATAAAATATCTTCTCTTCCATCCGCCATGTGGCCAGCATGCTTAGGCCCTCTCCCTCAACCCAAGACTGAATTAAAAAGTCTGGGTTTTTGGCTTGAACAGGACCTATCCCTTAAAACGCAAGCGAAAAAAACAGCTGGCACATGCGTGGGGCTACTGCGTTCCTCCAGAAAGATCCTCCCTCTACTTCCAGGACCTTCACAGAAATTGCTCGTTCAAGGTCTAGTCTTATCAAGACTAGACTATTGCAATGCTCTCTTTCTAGCTGCCCCAGAATCCATGATCAACATTCTTCAAAGAACACAGAATGCTGCCGCTAGGATTCTTACTGGGACCTCTCGCAGAGTTTCAGCCAAACCCGCCCTTAAGGCACTACATTGGCTGCCGATCCGCGAAAGGGTCAAATTTAAGGCCCTTTGCTCTACCCATAAAGCTTTGCAAAATCAAGGGCCCCCAATGCTAAAAGCTATGATCTTCCCATACAGACCCAACAGGCCCCTACGCTCAGCTCAAGGTCATCTGGCCACAGTCCACAAAACCAGAAAAGCCCGAACTGGAGGACGCCGTTTCTCGGTTACAGCGGCCACCTCCTGGAATGCTCTGCCATTTCATCTTCGTTCTGAGACCAATCTTTTGAAATTTCGCAAGCTTCTAAAAACACACCTCTTCCCGCAATAACTTCCTCCCTTCTCCGACTTCACCCTCAGAAGTTCTGCAATCCCAGCGCTGGGACGCTCACGGGCAGCCATGCGCTATATAAAACCTAAATTTCCTCTCATTTCTTTTCATTTCACCATTCTGGTATATGTTGCTGATGGGTGCTTTTGTTTTACTGAACTGCCTCTGCTTTGTGGAACTGGTAATCTGAGTCTGGTTGCATGAGGCCGTGATCAAATGATTATTTTTAAGGGGAAGTACACAATGCCACTGCACAGTGGATGGCACATACTGCATACAGGCAAAGGCTTGCGCTGTTGGGCTGTAAAGATGTACTTTAAAATGTTAAATGCTTGATGAATCAAACTAGAATCCATCTCTCAGGCAAGGACCAGAATGGCTGGGCAGCCTGGTCTTGCCTAAAAGAAAGTAAGTAAACAAACTGAGGCCATATGTATCATTCCAAATTGCGATCGCAAACGCCAAACGCCAAAATTTACTGAATTTCGGTGTTTGCAAACGTAATTGGGCTTAGTGGTATGTATTGATGAAAAACTGCCTCACAAAATAAGGAATCGCGAAATTTGCGATTCCCTATTTTGCAATTGCTTTAAGGAATCACAAATTGTGATTCCTTAATTGCAATGTAAGAAGCACAGAAAAAGTGCAATTTGGGCTTAAGGAATCGCAAATTACCACCAACTTCAAGTTGGTGGTAATTTTCTATTTCTTTGAAGAAAATGCATTTTTTTTTATTTTTCAAAGTGCAAAGTGGTGCATATACATGCCTTTAGGGCATGTATGTGCGCCACATGTGCACCCATGCTTATTTCAGGGGTGCACCAGGGTGTCCTTTTGACACTCTTGCAACCTTGAAATTGCATTCTCAATTTGCGATTCTTTAATTGCCAATCGCAAATTGAGAATATCTTCTCATTCCTTCCTATGGGCCTCTAGGAGGGTTTCCTTAATTGCGAATCACACTTTGCGATTCGCAATTAAGGAATATGTAGGATTCGCTAATCTTTTTGCAAATGCTACATACATCTCATTTTATGATTCTCAAATAGCGATTCTCTAAAATCCGTATTTGAGAATTGCAAAACCAAACTTTCGTACATTTGCCCCAGGTTATTTATAAACTCATACTCTCTAGGATTGTCACAAAAGCCAAACGAGGGGCTCCATAAAAGATGGGGTCCTAAGCCATCGCTCACTTTGCCCATGCGTTAAAATGTCTCTGCCGAGCTATGCCTATAGAGACAGCATGACAGGCTACATGTATTTCCAGATTGACTAGGTTAAGCTTATGACAGTGGGCAAACTGTTCGTAATGATTACTAATCCTTCTAGTGCATTATTGATTAATTTTGCATGCAAGGGGTCATTTACAGGGTATCATGTAGCCTACAACCTAGACTACTAAAATTATTGAATCCCACAATCACAGCATTTTTTACTTAACAAAAGTTATGGAAATGCAGAATATTGGGAGCAAACACCCTGCAAAAGTTAAGTGTTCGCTAAATTCTATATTCAGATATTTTAAGAGGTGATTATTCTGCCTCTGTAATGTTTATATCCTCAATTGATAGACTGTTAGAACGGGTTTTGTTTGCAGCAGTAAACAAATACATTGCATAGATAAATGTGATTCGAAAAGTGTGAACATTGAAATTCCTTCTGTGGCATTAAATTGTTTTTTCACTAGTTATGCAAATGTGTGTATATATATCTCATACATAGTACTCAAAACAGCAGTTATTTCAAGGGTCCACATAAAGATTTGACAAATTCCCAAAATATTGAACCTGTTAAGAATGATTAATGTCTTTCTACGCCTCGCCTACAAGACAGTGCACGATACGGGTTTGCGGAAGGCCTATAATGGGCTTACCAAGGACTTACAGTGGACTTTAAACACATGCATCAGTTACCAATGATTGTCTTTACTATTACTCTCTTGTTTCCTTGCTTCTTATTTGATGGATTTCCTTGCTCATCTTGGGCCCAATTCACAGAACTAACTTAAGAAAAAATCCTAAACTTACTACTTTTGGTATTCACAGAACTTAGGATACTGTCTTAAGTTTTTCTTAAGACAGACTTAAGACAGACTTGAGACAGAATCCTATCTTAAGTCTGTCTTAAGACAAACTTAAGACAAAATCCTAACTTCTGTGAATACCAAAAGTAGTAAGTTTAGGATTTTGTCTTAAGTTAGTTCTGTGAATCGGGCCCCTTGCTCCGTATTGTGTATGTCTCGACCCTGTAGCAGAGCTTCTTTACCATCCTTGGTTGACTTTTCTCCTTCCACTGCTCACATTTAGGGAACTAGTTTTCTTTTGGGCTAATAACTCCACAAGATGGATGTGTTTTCCAGCTCTCTCCATGGTGACCACCCGCCAAATACCCACACCACAGTATCTGTGTTGCTCTCGTCCTCATGTGCTGTTCTGTCTCAGGTGTGCTTCTGAACCCACCAAGCTAACCTGAGCCCTTATAGTTGTGTCACTCCTCCTCTTGTGTCCTTCCTCCCCTGCTCCCCAATACGGTTCTCTCTCATGTTCTGTTCTCTCTCATGGATATCTGCTTCCCCTGTAAAGCTCCCCACTGACCCCTTTCTCCATCATGTCCCTCGCCCTTTGACACTGTGTTGCTCTCTCCCTGATGTGCTGCTTTTACCCTCCTCCTCCCCCACTGCTCCGTGGGCTTTTTACATCTGCTGATTTTATTTTATATTTAAAGTGGTAAAGAAAATGTCTTTTTCAGATTTTCCCAAGGCTTGACATAAAACTCAGTTTATTTGGTTTTATGGTGTTTGGTTGGGAATCCTGATGGTCCATGAGCACCTGTTTGCTGCTGATGTTGAGTGTTGGTTTGAGGAGTGCATCCAATGCTTATGTGCCTATGTAGGGGTATTTATAAAGCGCAGCTGCTACTCCAAGGAGTGCCCTGGTGCTGGATGCCGATAGGTAGCGATGGGAGCAGGAAGGATATTATGGCCAGGAGAAAAGCCATGTTATCAGCTTCTTCCGGAACACAGGCATTGACTTAATGCTTCTAAGGGTCAGAGGCAGTTTGTTCCTAAAGGACGGGCCCAGGAAGAAAAGAGACTTTCTTCCTGGCCTAGCCTTTTTGACACATGGAGTACTGGCTAGGAAAAGGTTACAGGAGCAGAGATTTCTCTGAGGGGCATGGAACAAGATACAGTATTTTAGGTAGCCTGGACCGATTCCGTATAAGGCTTTCTGAGTCACAAGAAGTGTCTTAAAGATAATTCTTTTCCTCACTGGAAGCCAGGGAAGACTCCTCAAAAGGTTTAACACGTGAGCATCTGTAGAGCTTGAAGATAGTTTGGGCCGCTTCATTCTAGACAAGCTGAAGCCTGTCCGTCAGATACTTAGGCATGCCTAAGTAAAGGCCATTCCCATAATAAAGGCGAGATATGATCCGGGCTTGGATCATTGGTTGTCTGGTACAGGAACAGAAACTTCTGAAGAAGATGCAGGAGGGCAAAGCAAGTGCCCACTACCAAATATACTTGGGTATGGAATAGTTGCTGATTATCAAATTTAAAGCCCAAGCTTTTCACCACCTGATTTTTAATAAGGGGGGGTGGGAGCATCTGTAGGCCAGAAGGACTGGAAAAGGCGTTTATGCATCCAAACCAAAGAAAAGCATCTCCGTCTTTCCCTCATTACATTTCAGCTGGTTCACGGACCGCCACCCAAATATCGCTGAGAGGCAAGTACTAATTAACTTGCCTGGGCAGGGATTGTTGTTATTCCAAGTGAACAGCAGCTGGGTGTCATCTGCATAAGACAACACTTTCAACCCTACGGATTCAACCAAAGGTGTACCCACCCCCACTTCCCCAACCTCCAGCACACTGTCCAACCCTTCTTCAGCTACTACTCCTTCAGCTACTAATGTTGTACTCAACTGCTGTGAGGTCTCCGCATTAGCCATACCAGCAGTATCTTGCGTAATGTCTCCCTCTTCTTCCATCCCGATCGCCAAAGCCTGATAGGGGTTGGGGGTTAAATGCCTGGACCAATCCTGCTCCTCTGTACCCTTTAATACACCCTGTACCAACTCTCCGTCTTTATCGGGATCGGGGTTCTGAACTAACTGTGTAGGGTGCGACTTCAAAATCAATATTTTAGGAATTGGTTTAAAGTATGAATTGAGTGATGGGGTCGTAACTACCTTGTACTCAAGGCCCTTTTGTTTTCCCTTTTTTATATCTTTTCTTAAGTCCAGCTCCCCTGCCTTAGCGCTTTTGGCTTCTTTAATAGAACACTTTCGAAAGTTCTTTTGCAGCGTTTTAGGCTTACCCAGAGATAATTCACTAATGTCTGACCTTGTGCTCCTTAACGAATATCTGGGGCCCCCTGTCACCAATTTTCTACTTTCTACCTTACTCCCTAGCTGTGCATCCACCAAGCCAGCATCTAATGGAGATAATATTTGAGGTTTCTCCACATCACCCTTTCTACCTTTTACCTCCAATGCCCTTGCCAGAGGCTCCTCTCCTCTCCCCCGTTCTCCGATAACTCTTGAGCCGATTCTCGCTACCGCACGGCGTCCTCTGCCAATTTCCAGCGCCGCCCTTTCCCAGCTCCCGCTCCGTGGTTCCACAGGCAGACGTGGCTCCACCTCCTTGACCTCCGCCCACAGCCGTACATAGGTCTCTGCCTCAGCCTCCGCCATACGCCGTTGAACAAACGACTTCAATCTCCGGCGATATTTACCAACATTTGTTTTCCAACCAGAGCCCAATACCTTCGGTGAGTAATCTCCTTCAGTATGCTCGCACTATGGTCAGTTACTGCCTAACATTCCACTCAAGTGCCGCCACTGCTCCCACTGCTCCCGACATCCGCGACCCGCTACCTAGCTGGCCGCCATGTTTTCCCCCATGATAGATTCAGGAGAAATTAAAACAGATAGTAAAAGAATTGCAGAAGCTTTCCATGAGTTTTTTGTAAAAGTTTACACGGAAGACCTTTGTCCAAGACAAGCTGAAATGGATAAGTGGCTACAGCATTTGGAACCTCTTTCTGGGGACTGGATGGGGGCACTAAATAGGGAAATATCTCGAGCCGAGGTGGTTAGGGTGATTAAAGAAAGTAAAAGGGGGAAAGCACCAGGCCCGGATGGCCTCCCGGCTGAAGTATATAAAGTGCTAGTAGAAATGATTGCTCCCACATTGTGTCAACTGTTTAATCAAATTTTTAGGGGGGAAGTAACTATACCCAGTTATTGGAATGAGGCAACAATCTCTTTGATACCTAAACCAGGAAAATCACCCAGTAGTTTGGATTCATACAGACCTATATCACTTTTGAACTGTGATTTTTTTCAAAAATATTGGCAGATAGACTTAGTAGGGTTATCCATAAGTTGATTCATGAGGACCAAAAAGGTTTTGTTAAAGGACAATACCTGAAAGAATTAACTTTTTTCTCTTATTGGAATCATAGATATGGCTTCCACGCATGAACTTCCCTTGGCGGTGATTGCTTTAGATGCCACCAAGGCTTTTGATCGAGTTAATTTTGCTTACTTAAAAGCACTTTTGCAGCATCTTTTTTTACTGAATCCCTCCTCTCTTTGTATTGCTCCCCGACATCACGTGTTTTGGTTAATGGTATATTAACCCAGTCCGTTAAAGTAATGCGTGGGACAAGACAAGGGTGTCCTTTGTCACCCTTGTTGTTTAATTTATACATAGAGCCATTAGCCTGCAGAATCAGAAGCTCTGAGAAGGTACCCCTGTTTGTAGTTGGCGACTGGTCAAACAAAATGGGTCTGCATGCAGATGTCATTATCATCTATTCTTCTAATTTGCATCAGTCTCTGGAAAATTTGGTGAGAATAACTAAGGAATTTGGAACAGTTTCAGGATACCAGATAAATCAGGACAAAACTGAGATAATGGTTTGGAACTTAAACACGGAAAGGTTATTTAGTAAAACAGAAATGAGATATTTGGGGGTTAGGATTACTCAAAATATCGGGGATCTTACTAAAGTTAATTTTTTTAAGGTAAAGAAAGAAGTTTCGGCCACTCTTAAAGGATGGATGAATCTCCCGCTGTCATTATATGGCCGGACCAATCTAGTGAAGATGGTGATCGTGCCAAAAGTTACATTTCTGTTTGAGACTATCCCTCTTGGGTTCAGAAAGGAATGGATGGCTAAATTACAGATTGAGATAGTGTCATTTATTTGGGCATCAAAGGGATCACGCCTCTCATGGAAAAAGCTAAGGAGGAGAGTTAATAAAGGTGGCTTGGCGGCTCTGGATTTGCAAATGTATGCATGCGCTTTTTGTTTAAAGAACTGTAGGATGCTGTTTGGTACTCTAACTATATCAACGATCGGAGAAATATTTGGTGTGATGCTCAAAAGCTGTGGCTATAATGATTTTGTTTTTTTGTATACGTTTGCAGACCCTAAATTTTTCAAAAAGGTTAGGCTTAAGATCCTTCGGCACTTGGCGGAGGTTTGGTATAAAATAAGAAGACTATTAAAACTACTGTATTTTAGTTATATGGCCCCAATATGGGATTCTCCTGGAGCTCCGCCCTGGACAAAGGATGCTTTGGCTCTTCCGCTAAAAAAAGTGGACGCTTTGCAGAGATGGAAGGATTTGTTTCAGGAGGGCAAATTGGTGACTTGGGGCCTATGTCAGCAACTGTGGGGACAGGTTTTTTCAAGATATAAATATTTGCTGATTCAGAGTTGGGAAAATGATTCAGGAAACGTAATTGGGAGACAAAATGACTTTGAGTTAAAGCTTGGAACAGAAGGTATCTTCAAGAAGGAGGTGGCCACGTGGTATTGGATGATATTGGAATTGGAAGATGGCCCTTTCCTGCTTCCGGAGGTTCTGTGGAAAGAATGCTTGCCGAAGATCGCGACAGAGAACCAATGGCAAGTAACAATGGCTATGCTTTACAGTATAGTTAAACCGGCAAATTTAAGGCGAAATCTTTTGTTTACAATCCATAGGGCATATTGGTACCCTCGCAGATTGTCAAAATTCAAAGTTGGTGGCGTAGTGCGGTGTCCGAAATGCAAGACCCCTAATGTGGACGACCTACACATGTTTGTCTTTTTTCCCCAAATATAAGACAATTCTGGCTGGATGTAAGTAACTGTCTATTTCAAGTCCTGAATCTGCGAATGGAGGTAAGCCCCGAAATAACGGGGAGATTGATTTAGAGGATAAATGCATGAATGATAATGTAAAACTTATTTTTTATGCTATCTTATTAGCTCGTAGAGAGATATGTAAGTTGTGGGTCTCACCACTTTAGCCCTAAAATAATGGACTGGATATTGGCCATGAGGTACATGGCTAAGATTGACATTTCAGATCACACTATGTTTTGGGTAAATATTAATATAGATGTTGTCCGATGATTACGCCTCCGCCTATCTCGCTGGTAGTTATTATGTGGTATTTCCAGGTCGGATACAGAGCAGAAGGTGGACACACCTGTTGAGTCAGATGGTCAAGAAGGACCGATTGTTCGAAGGCCAGAAGTTTATGCCTCCTCTCTTTAACCAGCTTATGAGATAAAAAGCCCAGTGGTGGGCTAGTTAGAAGGAATGGGTGGCGAGTTGGCAAATGAGGAAAATAAAAAACAAAAACAAAAAAAAAGAAAAAGAGAACAAACATCTACTGATCGATCATATTCAACTGTGCTATCTACATTTATATAGGACTTCATTAACATTTTACTAACCCTTCTTACTACTTTTTGCTTGTAGATGTCTCTTCTCTGATTCCTAAGGAGATATCCTTTTTTCTCATGAGAAAATATCTGGAATATGTAAGTCCTTAATTTCTTGACTAGAAAGAAAAAAGCAAATTCACATGCATTAAAATGTCTGCTATTTAACTTACTATCTGTATAATCTGCTAAATGTGATCAATGACAAAGTTCAATGTTTCTGGGCAGAAGTTGAGTTCACTTTTAAGGCAAAAATGAAGAATTAATCGAATCAAATTTGGATGTTCAATTACTACACCAAGCTGAGAAGTTCTGTTACCATTTAGCACAGGAGCAGACTTTCCGAAGTCCATTGCCCAAGATGGCATCCAAAATTCAACAAAGGATATTGCCACATAAGCTTGATCCAAGGCGTGATGAAGCTGCGCGATCTCCTTTGAATGTTGAATCTTAAAAGAGCTTCAAGATTTGTCTCTGAATCAATGATCCAAGCTAAGTAGAGCTGCTGTAGAAAGGGAGAGCCCCGGTACCCTAATACAGACGATTGTGAAGCATCATCACCACTTCCATGGAACCACCTGTCCAATAATCCTTCTAACGTGGCACATCTTATTTTCTTGTTCTTTGCACTAAAACCAAACCACAAGTTCAGAATTCCATTCAGCGTGACACCTGCGCTTGCACATTTCTTACAGCATTTGAGCTTTTCTTGACGTCCCAAACAGTAACCAAAGCACTATGGCCTATTTTAACCCCTTTGATGCTTGTGATGGAACCATTCCGTCATGCTTCACGGTTGAGCTGTGCGGATGACGGAATGGTTCCGTCATGAGCACACCCGCAAATGAAATGTTCAGCACCGGGGGAGAATCGGCGCCGCACGCAAGGTGTTAATGAAGCCTTTGCATTGTCCTTTCATCATGCAAGGTGACACAAGGGAAATGCGTAGTCTTCAGTAATATTTACGTAGCCGTGCAAGGACTGACTTAAGTGGCCTTCCATGCCTTTGTAAAGTAATGTTACATTTCAACTTGGGAGGCGTTCCATGGGGGAGCATGGGCTTTCCGAGGCATCCACCCATCGAATTTGGCACATTCCCAGATTTAAAGAGACTTGTGAACCTGTGAGTGCATCAAAATGCTACACCTCTCCAAGTGAGACATAATGAGGAGAAATATCTTTATTTTTGTGTTTATTTCCGCTTTCGATATGTGCTGCTTTCTGCAGCACAAATAGAAAGAGGAAAATGCCTCCAAGGGTTGTTTTGTGCAGGAAGGTGTCCCTTTCTGTACAAAAACAATCCTGCATGTAATGTAAATGTCAAGGTATTTGTAGAGCGCACTGCCACCAAGCGGTTTCCTGGCACTATTACTCATACCGCTGTGGGACCCTTCCTGGCCTTTCCCTGTGAAGTGCCCACTCCTGGGCACCCCCAGGGTGAAGACAGTCATCCTAGCACTGTTGGGGCCGTTGTGGAGATTAAGCAAGCTATTGCCCAGAGTTGCAGCGTGGGGCCCATGATTAGAAGAGGCACCGAGGCGAGAATGATCAGGTCTGAGGAAATTGAGCCCAAGACCCGCCGAGGCAGGAATTGAACCCTGGTCCCGGGCCAGAACTCTGCATCAGGGTCTGCCGCTCTAAACATTGAGCCACACACTCCACAATGGAGGCCCCTTGCCCCTTGATGCACAAGTACCAGCGTTGGCAATAGGATGCACACGGTGCACAAGCATAGGGAGAGAACAGAAATGCTTGATATCTTTGTAAATATGGAGCATTTTTTCTTTCTCCTTTTCATGCAATGCCGCACATCAACTTTGCTTGCTGCCCTGTGTTGCGTGAACGCTTAGTAAATGTGCCGCAATATTTGTTTGACCATCCAAATCAAATATTTTGCAGCACTAAAAGTGATTTTTTATAGAATTACCAGTACACCAAAATAAATCACATTCCATAAATTCTTAAAAATCTGAATAATTTCATATGGTAGCAAACTTAATGCAGCTACCTGAGAGTAGCAGAGAAGGTAATCCAGAGTGTTTGGATAGTGAGGTGGAAGGTCCTTTCTCTGAAGATAAAATGGTACTTTGTGAAACCTTTCAATATGATGTTGAGCCATTTCCGTGCAAAGATGCTTCATGTGTACAGAGTTCAGTCCCAAGATGGCATTTAGGACAGTGCAAGTCAAAAAAGAAGTACTGATTCAAGATGGTAGATCAAAGTTCCTCCTAAAACTAAAATGAGCCAGATATGATGTCAGCGGAGACCGCAATGTAAAAGTGCAACTGAGAGAGGAGCCATTAGGGCTTACTCACAAACTGCATTTTGTAGTATGTAAACTTGTACTACAGTAGTCTATTCTTATACTACAAAATGCAATTCATAAACATATTCCAGGATACTTTTGACTCCATCTCTCTCATCTTTTCTGTTGGCCAATCTCTGCCATGATGGCAAAAACCTCTACACACATAGACATATATTTTAGTAGTAAATGTGAGCGGTTCAACGGGGAGTGGCTGGAATATTGCGCATACTTACTAAAAATGGGATGGGGTTAGGGAAATATATGAAGAGTTTAGGGAGGGAAATACTAATTTAAAACACAAACTCACACATGAGTGAGACCATTGATATTCATAAACTACACTTCTAAAGTTACTGCAGCCCTAAAGGTGTCACAGCAGGTGTAGATGTACTCCAGTCCAGTCTTGCAGCAAGTCCAGCACCCCCAGGTCCGCTCTGATACACACTCCCATATAAAACAGCAGAGGTAGGGAAATAAAACAACACCCCACAAGAACAAATGTTAAATAAAATAAATTATTTTAACATTTAAATTAAATATATATATATATGTCCCTTCTCTGATGACGTTGATTTTTAGTAATCCGGACCCCCCCCCCCCGAGAGTAATGACATTGTGGTTTATAAATACTGGTGCGATGGGGGATAGATTACATTTTTGTCACCCAGGAGTTAGCCCCTCAGTCTACGATTGTTAAATGTCCCCAAATAATATCAGACCATAATGCCCTCATCCTTTCTACTGAATTTGGCTCCACACAAAAACAACCCAGACACTGGTCATTCGATCGTAAACTTTTGGTTAACGCTGATTATATTATGTATATCAAGAAATGGACAGAAGAATTTTTTTAATATGAATCGTTTTAGTTCTTCAAGAAATATAGTCTGGGATTGTTATAAGGCAGCGCTTAGGGGAGAAACTACTAGCTATCAAAATAGGATTCGAAAAAAACAACTTAATGAATATAACATGAAAATATCCACCCTAGCTAAAGCTGAAGCAGATCACACCAGGCTAATCTCTTTGGGGCAGGATGCCAAGCAATTAATGTATCAAGTAATCACATTGAAATTTGAGATTAACACAGCTCTTACCCAGAAAGCGGCGCAAACATATAGGGCCCATAGAAAAGATCTGTATGAGAACGGAGAGAAAGTAGGCAGACAACTGGCTCTAACCACCCGGCAAAAAAATGTTGCCAGTAATATCAGTTCAATTCAGGAGGGTGGTCAAACATTTACTAAAGCGACTGATATAATACAACTATTTCAGCAATACTATCAAAGCCTATACACTGAAGATTTAGTTACCACCGACACCCAAATAAATGTGTTTCTTAACAACTTTTTGGATAACGATAATGAAGAGAAAGTTCTCGATGAGGCTACTCGTGAAGATCTGGAAGGGGAAATCTCCATCGAAGAAGTATTAACAGCACTTACTGCACTACAAGCAGGAAAAGCAGCGGGCCTGATAAAATTCCAATAGATCTGTATAAAATTTTATCTGAACAACTAGCCCCAATTTTGCTTGATCTCTTTTTAGGCATACAATGGAACGGAGTTTCTCCAGCATCTTGGTCTGAAGCCAGTATAGTTGTATTTCCTAAAAAAGGAAAATCACCCGTACTTCTTACTTCATATCGCCCCATATCCCTTATTAATTCGGACTCCAAATTGTTTGCTAAAGTAATGGCCAGTAGATTAAGCAGGGTTATTGAACATCTGGTCTCCCCTTGGCAGCATGGTTTCGTCCCAGGTAAAGGGACTACTGCTCATACCTGCAGAGTTCTAGCCCTCTTTGATGCCACTGCTGTTAGGGGAGGGCAGATGTCAATGATCCTGCTAGATGCCGAGAAGGCCTTCGACCGGGTCTCATGGAAATTTCTCTGGGCGGTTATGGCAAGAAATAATTTTGGCCCCAAATTTTTAAAAGCTATGAATTCTATGTATACGTCCCCCAAAGCAAAATTACAAATTATGGGTTCTGAATCTGGACAGATTAATATATCGCGTGGTACCAGACAAGGCTGTCCTTGTTCACCACTGTTATTTGCGCTTTATATTAATCCGCTTATATTAAAACTCTTAGAGCATACACTTATTACCCCCATCCTGAGTCATTCATTTGAGACTAAAGTATTAGCCTATGCGGACGATATCGCTGTTATCACTGCTGATCCAGTAGTGGCCATGCGTGAAATCGAAACAATAACTTTGGAGTTTGGCTCATATTCAGGTTACTCCCTGAATAGGGGAAAGACTATTATACTGGCTACAGCCAATACAGTATGTAACGATCAAAGAAGGAGTCCGAAAGCTACCTATTTGGGAGTCATTTTAAGCCCCGACATCAAGCATATCGTAGCTCACAATTATGACCCTCTCATTGCCAAGATTAAACAAGACCTAGATCGGGTCAATAATTTACACCTCACGATCATAGGAAGAGCTAACTTCCTTAAAATGAATGTCTTACCCAGATGTTTATATCTATTTCGTGCAATACCGTTAGTAGTAGAGTCAAGGATATTAAAAACACTCGACTCACTTATGTCGAAATTTTTATGGCAGAATGGAAAGATTAGGAGATCAAATAAACTCCTCTCTCTTCCTATAGAAAGAGGAGGACTTGCTGTTCCAAACTGTACGCTTTACCACTGGGCTTCGATCTTAAAACTCTCAATTCCGATGTTTTGTAATAGTAATGGAACTACACATGTTGATATTGATTACATTCCTTCAATATATGAGCTGGTTCTTGGTAAAGAAGTAAAGGGGCTTTTCCTCCAGGCAATTGACACTAAGTATATGAAAAAGAAATGCAAGGTTGAAATTATGTCTAGCGCTTGGAAAGTCTGGGAACGGGTTGTTAAGCTTTTACAACTTAAGAAACTTAACAGGTATACGCTATTATGGAAACATAGTACTCTTGGCGCACCATCCTATGATGTGATAGCAAGAAAATGGGAAAGGATGGGTATAATCACAATTGGCGATTTCTTGATAAACGATTTTGAAACCACTTTTAATGACCTAAAACAGAAATATCTACTCTCAAATGGCGACTTCATTAAATTTGCGCAGGTAATAGCGTATTTAAGAGCAAAACGTCTCTCTATCTATTTGGGGAGAGTAGAGATAATTGAAGCCCTTCACAATACAAACAATAGAATAGGAGCATATTATAGGCTACTACTAATTAATATGTCGGATGACTTGGAGAAAACTGAAACTAGCTGGGCTACAAAATTAAATAATCCTGATGTGGATATCGATAGGATACTAGAGATGAGCCAACTTTTGGTTATGGCCAGTAATTTAAAAGCCCAAATATATAAAACAGTTTTCAATCTCTATTATACACCCGCCAAGCTGTTTCTATGGGGGAAAAGGGAGAATGACATCTGCCCAAGATGTTCGAAAGGTCCCGCCACCCTGATACACATGTTTAGTAGCTGTCCCTCACTTGTTTTAATTAAGAACATGCTTTCAAATTTTTGGGAAGAACTTTTTGGGCATAGGGTACCAAATTCAGATACACTCTTTGTTTTAGGATACGATTCTACTCTTAAATTGACTAAAACAGAGCAATAAATACTTTATATTGGGACCGCTGCCTTTAGAATCATTCTGGCAGCTCGCTGGAAGGAGCAAGAAGCTCCTAGTTTCCAGATGTGCCTATCCCGTTTTCTTGCAATCTATAACACAGAGACGGCTATATATACTACAAAGGGAAAGAGAGCAAGGAAACATGGGGAGTCACTCTGGCTTCCGATAACTAATTGGAAATCTAAACATAATCTTATGACTATATAAGGCTTCTAGTTCGCTCCATTCTAGAAGCTTGCTCTAATGTTATACGAAGTATTTCTGTTATTTCTTTTCTTTTTAATGAATCTGTAATGTTTTGCTTTATATGTATTGTATAGATTTTGTCCGGCTCTGCCTGTGTTGGGTTCGTAATAAAAAAAAAAAAAAAAAAAAAAAAAAAAACCAGCAGAGGCAGGGAAATAAAACAACACCCCACAAGAACAAATGTTAAATAAAATAAATTATTTTAACATTTAAATTAAATATATATATATATGTCCCTTCCCTGATGACGTTGATTTTTAGTAATCCGGACCCCCCCCCCCGAGAGTAATGACATTGAGGTTTATAAATACTGGTGCGATGGGGGATGCAGGAGTATAAAGTCCCTTTTTGATCACAAGGGGATTATCCCATTTGAGCAGCTGAAGGCTGACTAGTCCCTACTACCAACAGATTATATCTCATACGTACAACTACGGCACTGGGTGATGTCATCAGGATACAAGCAGGAGGCCTCCTGTCCCTTGACTACTTTTGAGCGATGGCTGATTTTCAAGACAGCGGACAAACATCTTATCACAGGACTGTACACCCTTCTCTCTAGAAGGCAACGCACGATAGAATCCAAGGGACAGCTGCGGTGGGAAACAGAACCAGGGCGGACTCTATCAAGCAAAGAATGGGAAGACATCTTCTATAAATGTTTTTGTAAATGTTTTTGTACTTGTATAGCGCACAGCTACCCGCAGTGGGTTTCCCGGCGCTTCTATGAATACCGCAAGGGAACCCTTCCTGGCTTTCCCTGTGAAGTGTCCACTCCTGGGCACCCCCATGGTGCAGACCAGGCATCCCTCACGTTGTGGGGGCCGTTGTGGAGACTAAGCAAGCTATTGCCCAGAGTTGCAGCGTGGGACCCATGATCAGAATAGGCACTGAGGCGAGAATATCCAGTCAGGGGAATTAATGAGCCCAAGACCCGCCGGGGCAGGAATCGAACTCTGGTCCTTGGCCAGAGCTCTGCATCGAGGTCTGCCTGCTCTAACCATTGAGCCACACTTCTCTTCTATAGGATACACTATACAGCCTATTACATGGAAAGTACAGAGATGGCTTACAAGATCACCTCCTATTGGTACTACACCCCAGCACGCCTGCCCCGTTGGGATCGGGACGTTCTAAAGTATGCTGGCACAGGTGTGGACAAACTGTCTCTCTCCTCCACATTCTTTGGCACTGCCCCAAACTGTCCCGTTTCTGGACACAGGTCCTGGATAACATAGAGCTTTCAAAACCTCAATTCCTAGATTCCCTGCAGACACGATATTAGGCGTTCTGAACCCCTTCACCTACCTGCAGAGCTACAACATTGGCAGGCCAATGGCCCTGTCCCTAGCAACAGTGCAGCAAGCAATCTTGGTGCTTTGGGATGTGTAAAAATCTCCAGACCATGGCTCATGGCTGCATAAGCTTTGGTACTTTCTGGGTATGGAGCGGCTTTTGTTGACTGCTGATTCCAAAACCGATACCTATCCAACACTCTGGGCACCTTTTATTCAGCTTCTCGCTTCCGAGTTCCGGGAGCTTAAATGCGCAGTATACCTACAGCTTCCGTGCTTGATTCCCTGTGAGAACCAAGATGCCACTTCAAGCTCTACTATTCTCACACCTCCTCCATTTTCTTCCTTGTGTCCCGGAAAATTGATTGGAGTAACTAGAAATGTTGTGTGGAGGAGCGAGGGGTTGGGTAGGTGGGTGGGTTTGGGGGGAAGTTTGCTGATTTTCTTAATGATTTAAAATTACCTGTTATACGCTACCGGCCGCCGGGTTGGAGGCAAACAGCTGTGTCACATATGCTATGCTATGCTTCCTTTACGCTGCCGACCATTAGTTGTAAACAGATAACTGTGCACCATACATTACAGGTGCCAATAAAACTAAATGTTCCCTAAATTATAT
This sequence comes from Lissotriton vulgaris, assembly GCF_964263255.1. Taxonomy (NCBI): domain Eukaryota; kingdom Metazoa; phylum Chordata; class Amphibia; order Caudata; family Salamandridae; genus Lissotriton; species Lissotriton vulgaris. The sequence continues at coordinate 1,058,131,113 of NC_141698.1, read as the reverse complement.
ATATGTGAGTGTGTGTGTGTGTAATTTACATTAATGATACAAATTCATTTTTATTTCAACATATTTTATAGAATTTTGTACATGAACATCTTGGCGATTCTGTTACACTACAGGGTTAGCAGAGTTGTTTCAAGCACAGTTTATACTTCCATATGTTGAGACGTTTATGTCCCGTATGTTTAGCTAACCCCACTGGAGGGTACACAGACAAAATATCGAGTTTTAAATTTCGATATACAATTATATCGAAGTTTAAATATCGATGGGACAAAATATCGAAGGTAAGTAATATCGACAGTCTTAATATCGATATTAGTATGATATCAGTAATATCGAAGTTTTAAATATCGATGTCAATAATATCGAAATAATAACTTCGATGTTACTAATATCAATTTTTAAATAAATTTAGTGTATATTATATTGTATTTATTATGTTTTATTATTTATTTTTAATGTAATTTAATTAAATATTGTCTTTTACTGCTGTAGCGGGTTGTGGGTTTATAGGGGAATAGGGTGGAAAGTAATTTAATTATGTTAAATTAATTATTAATTAATAGGAATTATTAATTAATTAATTGAGAATTAATTTTTAATTATTTTTAATTAATTGATTAATTGATAAATATGTTCTGTAGCGGGTTATGGGTTTATAGGGGAATAGGGTGGGAAGTAATTTAATAATAATTAATTAATTAATATATGTTTATACATATTTTAATTAATAATTAATTGGTAATTAATGTATATAAATTAGTTAATTAATTAATATAATTTTTTACATATTTTTAATTATTAATTAGTTGGTAATTAATTAATATTAATTAGTTAATTACATTAATTAGAGTAATTTTTTTATATCTAATTTTTTGTTATTCTTAATTAATTAATTGGGAAAAATAATATTAATTATCAAATTAAATTAATTACAGCTAATGTGCTAATATATTTACTTTATTGTTATTATTAATTAATAATTAATTGGTAATTAAATAATATTAATTAATTTTGGGTAAACAAGTATTTTTAGGGTTCAGGGTCAGTTTTCAGTTTTTGGGTAAAGGGGTATTTTTAGGGTTCAGGGTCATTTTTCAGTTTTTGGGTAAAGGGGTATTTTTAGGGTTCAGGGTCAGTTTTCAGTTTTTGGGTAAAGGGGTATTTTTAGGGTTCAGGGTCAGTTTTCAGTTCTTGGGTAAAGGGGTATTTTTAGGGTTCATGGTCAGTTTTCAGTTTTTGGGTAAAGGGGTATTTTTAGGGTTCAGGGTCAGTTTTGGGTTTTTGGGGTACAGGGATATTTTTAGGGTTCAGGGTCAGTTTTGGGTTTTTGGGGTACAGGGATATTTTTAGGGTTCAGGGTCAGTTTTGGGTTTTTGGGGTACAGGGATATTTTTAGGGTTCAGGGTCAGTTTTGGGTTTTTGGGGTACAGGCGTACAGGGTAAAAATATTTTTTTTTTACATGAAATCAATTAAATGAAATTAAAAAAAAGAAAATTACATTAACCCCTTCCACGCTCATGACGAGCTGGGCTCGTCATGGTGTAGCCTCCTCGCACGCTCATGACGAGCTCAGCTCGTCATGTAACATGGGTTTTAGAAAATCTCAGCATACGGCTGTAATTACTATCGCGCCCATGAGGTTAAATTATTAAGTGTTTTATTTATTTGAAATGTATATGTATTACTTTTAATTTAGTTTTAATATTTTTATTTAATATTTGTAAAATTATATGTATTTTACAATTATTTTTACATTATTATTAATACATTTAAAAAAACGATATTTTTAATTTCGATATTTTTGTACTACGATATTATTTTTTCGATATTTTTGTACTTACCTTTATGAAGATATGACTCCGATATTTTTGATGTCGATATTTTTGTGACGATATTTTTGTATTTCGATATTCTGTCTGTCGATATTATGTCAGACATTCCCACTTGACGGTAGTTAGAGTAGAAGAGAAAGATAAGAGAAAGAGACCGGATGAGAAAGGCAGTGCTTAATTTGTAAAAAAAGAAGTGCAGGTGCTGAAAATTTTGCCAAGGAGGCCACAGCTCACTTCTTCTTCCGGTGAACCCCACTTTCAATACTCTCACTGCCTCAGTCTCTATCTTCTAACCTTGATCTGTTGTCTGTCCCCTACGTCTTTGCTCTAAGAGTCTATCCTCTCACCTCTCAAATTGTTTTCTATCATCTTTTTCACACCTGGTGTGTTACCTTATTCCCTGCATTTCTGATTTGCCCTCTATTCATTCTCCCCCTGCCCTTTTTCCTCTTCACTTTTATATATGCTCTGCTCTCTTTCCCCTCGATCTTGGCTCTTCACGATCACTCTTCTAGCAGTGATTAGCTGTGTCTCCATTTCATCATTTGTCTGCTTTTTTCCTCTATCCTGTCCTCTACATCCTTTCATTCTATCTTCTATCTTCTTAATGCTCTCTTCTTCACATCATGGCTGCTTTCTCTTTGTATCTGATTTGCTCTCCTTTTCTTCTACTTCGCTCCGTCTTATCTCTCTACTCTCCTGTTGTTTCTTTCTCCTCTTTACTCCTGCTCTCAATCATCTATAACACTGCTGCTGCCTGTGACCCCTGTTGTCAGCCTGTACATGTCCCTGCTATTTTGAACTCTGTGTTTTCCTGTTGTCTTTCCTAAAGAAGAGGAAGATAACATGTGTTTTACTTTCTCACCTACACCGAGTGCAAACAAAATGTACATCAAACGAAAATTCTTTTTTTGCATATATCAGTGCAGTGTAACTGGGCTATTTGCAGAACAGGTAGCTGCTCGAGCACAGAAGGTGATGTCACTACTAGTGCAGCCCGTAATTAGTAGGTCCAGGGAAGGCGACGGCATTGGCACCCACTGCTCAGCTTGCTGTGACCCTGCCTGCTACAGCACAGGCATTGTCCCCAACGCCTGTAAGTATGGCTGTGGAACCTACTGGACTCACGCACGCTCAGCAATTACCATGCTGCGGTGCAGCGCACAGATTCTACAGGTGACGCCATGGTGCACAAAAGTTGTGTTGACCCCATTGAGCACGTTGAAGATAGCAGCAATGCAGGGCTGAAGGATATGCTACTCTGGCTACACAGCAAGTGGAAATTCCACACTTACTTTCGTTTATTCTTACTCAAGAGCCCTCACTCCCAAGTTCCAAATGCGCTCTCGCAGCTTCCTTGCCTCAGCTCCGTCTTGAGCCAGCCCCCAGCTACAATTATCCGATGATAGGCTTAGGCTCAGGCAGTGGCAGGGTACAGCAGACTTCGGGGAATAGAATGCAAGACATAGTTTGTCAATGACTTCTTGGATTTGTGATCGGCGTTGTAGTGTAGTTCCTAGTTTCCCACTAGGCCCTGCGCATTGGAATAACATAAACAGTAGTATCGACGTGGAACTGCGGATATTCCAGGCCTCCACTGACTATGCTAAACTTAATTGGGTTGTGTTACCAACTAGCTCAGGGGTCACTGGAAACTTTCTTCTCTGCATAGGAAGTGATCAGCTTCCTTGGCACAGACAAGAAGGGATTCAGTTTTCCAACAACCGTGCAACATGACAACTTTGCTCCTCAGATCAAGAGTCAATCTCTAGGGTCGTGTGAAACAATAGACATGTATTTCACTCAGTCAGTCTAGTGCAGTTTACTTTCACGAGATGTAGAGAATAGAGAGACGGGCGTTTGTCAATAAAGGGTTAACATTTATTGAACAGTCTTTCTTCTCGTACAAGAGAAATGTATTGCCACAATTGCAATAATTGTTATTATAAAAAGTACGTACAGTAAGATAAGTATTGCGAAATAGAACTGTAAAAGCATTGATATGGTTTCTTAGCCATACAATGGTTTAAAAGTAATACAACATATATACAGTCATATATACATTAGGCTAACATACTCAACTGGTGCTTCTAACTAAGCCTACCCCAGTGTGCCTGACCTAAGCCTAACACGTGAAAAGGGGAGTAAGTAAGTAGCTTAAGTTAAGTTGGTTTTGCCAAGGTTTGTTTCAAGAATTCTCGTCTAAGGGTTTAGTCAACACCATACCTCTGAATAGAATGATGGAGGATTGGTATCTCCTTCAGGGGTCTCTCTCGATATCCCAGTCACCCGCGAGGGTAAACCGGAAGCGCCGGGACTGGATTTCTCTGCACGAGAAAGGCAGCGGCTTCTCTTCAGCGCGTCGAGGAAGGAGGGGGGACAGCGTCCGCGGGCAGCTGGAATCTGCTGGATGTCTTCGCAGAGGGACGGCTGTTCAGCTCCTTAAGCGTACTGCACCATAGGTCGCGCTTTGGCGGCGATAATGGTATCAGCAGCTTCACCACCACAGGATAGCAGGCTGCAGCGACAGAGTGCTAGATTTACCAACACAGGGTCATGCAGGCAGCTGGCATCAGCAACAGGCAACGAACATTGCTTAAGGCAACGTTGGTAATATTTATACCTGACAGGTGCGGGGTTTGACGCAAGTTTGCTGGACATAAGACGTCAATTAAAGATGTCACTAGGAAGTGATAGTTATCAGTTGCTCATTAGAGTTCCATTACTAATCAAAACATAGCAAGCGGGGATTTCCAGGTTTGCTAAGTTTTTATCTTGTTGAAGAACTCGGAGTGTTATCTAGGAATATCAGATAGTGACTGTTGCTCTGTCATTGCACTAATTGGTCGCAAAGGAAGTAGCAGAGAGTCATGCTGGAATGTGGCTCTGTTCATGTGAGGCCAGAGATGACTTTTCAGAAAATCGCACTTGAATGGTTATGCCAATATAGGGAATATAGCCGAATAGGGGCATAAGGTCACAGTATCGATCAGGAACCTAGATTAACACGCAACACCCACTCCACGGGTTAATGTCCATCAAAATTACTAAAACTAAAGCAATTAGATGCATGTGTAACATTGCCCACCCCAAAATACATAAATGCATTCGAAATAGGCGTACTTGTAATACATGGAATTTAGGTACTGTACGTTTTTTTTTTTTTAAAGCATAGTAATCATTCAAAAAATTATTGCATATGAAATCAATGAACGATTATGCATAAAGAATTACACATGAAGTATCTCTGACAGAAGAAATGCGAGATAAATCATCACATAAAAATGCATTGTAATAACATGTGTGCTAGAGGCTGGTGTTATGTTGTTATGTCTCTAGATGTGTTTAGAAATAGAAGTGTGAAGCTTCTGTTCTCTAAGAATAGTTTTTACGTTAAGCAACGAATTTGTTCGTGCCAAAAAAGGTCAATATTAGAAAAATTGTCCAATTCAAAGAAAACATTTTAATGCTTGAGCGGGGAAACATAGAGTTCCAAAGCTTATTGCAGTCCTTGTTGATCAAAACTGAAGGCCGAATTCAGAGTTCTCGGGAACGCTGTGTGTCGGAAAGCTTCTCAAAGTTATTGTTTCTCTACGGGTGAGAACATCGTATCAGACAGGCTCTCAAAGAATTGGTCTACAAATTCAGGTGATAGTTCAACCAAATTAGACAGCGCTGTAACTTGGCAGGTGTGAGAATGATTGCTGTCATCATATTCGGGAGCAGCAATGCTCACAGCTCGCTGTACCTGGGTGATGTTGCTTTTGTCACTCGCTCCACTGTTACCACTTGGCTGTAGTACAGGAGTCTCCACAAATGCCGTCATCAGGATTGGTAGCCGCTGGGGACAACACAATGCGTGAGCCGTTATTGGACTGAGCAAAGTATCGACGTCCATTGGTACTGCTGATGGAAGTGAAAGACAGATGTCCAACACGCACTCATCGCCGCAAAGCATACACCGTAGCACAGGTAAAATGCAATTTTGCCATATCGGTCTGAATGAAAGGAACCAGGTCATGTTTAGATCTCTCAGCCTGGCCAATCCAAGGACGTTAGTTATCCTGTCCCGGTAGCGCATTGCTAGGATTGTGTCTTCCATTCCCATGGGAGCTATGTCTGAGCCGAGGCTTGCCATAACGAAGCAGGAGGGTCAAAAATAGAATCCCTGCGACGAGTCCCAAAAATAATGGTATGCCGCCAAAAATGGAGTGCACAAAATTAGGAAAGATTCCCAAAATTGCCTGGAAGGGTGTTAGCAGTCCCGTAAAGACTGTCTTAAATATGCCTGGGATGCTTGTTGCACTAGACATGTTAAGGAGTTGGCTGAACATTTCTACGAAATGCACGGGGCAATTTGTTGATAAAAGGTCATGAATTTCAGTAGCTGTCCTTGCAACTAGAAGATCATACGTCTCTTTAGATGACGTTATAGGCACTGTTGTCTGTAAAAGTACAGATTTAACTTTGCTTAATGTATCAATTCGTATAGAATAGAGATTCAGACGAGGCCAGATGGGAGTCACTATGTCTGGAGGCCCACTCTGGAACAATGCTTGCATACAGCATTTGACCATGGACGTTACTTCTATTAGATAACTTTTCCCTGGCGTCAGGCCACAACATCTGTGATCCGTTCTAAGAATGTAACTCCCGTTTGCGAGTTGCATAAAGAAGGGCTCTATCTGAGTTGCAGGTGTGACTAGCTGGTGGCATGAAAGGTTGTTTGAATTTCCATCACATGCTCCGTGTAAATTAATACCCTGACACAAAAGTATACCGCTTAGTGAATGTTTACAGTTCTCACCACTAAGAAATACATTTTTGTCACTGTCACTATAGCAAGAATGAGTGTATGGTAATTTCCATATAGATTTTACAAATCCTTTACCCAATTGTTCATATTGGCCAGCAGGTATGTATTCAAGGCACTTTTTAAATCGGAAAGTTGTTATCGGAATTGTGATAATTCAGTGTATTATCCATTCAATGACAGGACTCTCTGACATTGTCTATGGTAATCTCTCAAGTTTTTCGATGCTCAGGATTGTATAGTCTGCTCCTTTCTGTGCCAAACTGATCTGTTTATCAGTAAGGTTAAAACTGGAAAATAATGACGTTGTGTTTATCAAACGCCAAGGCACATAGCCTGAACGAAGATTTTGCAGCGTCCAGCCTAATTCTATAATAGAACGCAATTGAGACTGGCCATGTTGTAACATTAGCAAATCTCTGTCTATCACATCAAAGGCAGAGGATACAATATTGTCCAACGAATATATTCTGGAAGACAGAGTCGTTAACCCATTGTCTACCACAGAAAGTGATTTCTCCAAATTAATACGATCAATTTCTCGTATTTTTTCAGCAGTTTCAATTTGCTTTACTTTCCAAGCCTCGTTGTAAGCAGCATAGATGCTGGTCGCTATGAAACGCTTTTGACGCTGTTTGCGTGGTCCAAAAATAAAATCGCGCAAATCAGCACCATCTTTTAATAAAGACAAGTGTTGCTTAATTTCAGCCAGTGTGGATGTAGTTAGCCATTCAAGGCAGAGCTTCCCTACACTGTATGTTGTTACAATCCCTGGATGCTGTCTCTGGGAGTATCTAGGGTCTAATCTGGTCATTTTTAACCCTTGTGTTTTATTCAGGAATCTATCTTGACAGCTATTTGTGTCTGTAGGCCAGATTAACCACTTTTTCCAATCAGGATGTGTTCTGTTGAAATGTAAAATTTGTGACACGTCGAACTCAATATCTGTGGTTGTATTTTCAGGTATTGGCTTTGGTATAGACGGTGTTTTAAGGTCTTTGATCTTAGCTAGGCCCAGACAAGATGTTTGGTGTATTGTGTCATTTAAAAACAACATTTGTTCTGGTATCATGCAGGTTCTAAATAGTGCTTCAATGCCTTGCACCTGCCAATCTTTTGTACCCTAAATTGTTTTCGGTTCAATATTATTTTTCCAATAATCAAAACCAAATGTCATCATTTTGTCATAAAATGCTTCTGAATATATCAATTTAGAATTTGTCAGCATTGTTTTCATTCCTGTTTTTTCTAACAGTTTGTAATAAAACGTTTCTGCATCACTGGTGTTAAACCCTGAGAAGTATTTGAATTTCTCAAAAAATGCTTTAGAACTGCTTTTAGGTGGTGTAGCACAATGTTCCCATTGGTTATACATAAAAACATTTCTAGGCTGTGCAGATTTATGCAAGTAATGATCCCCATAGTGGGTGTAACAGAATAACTGCTCATAACTAGATGAACCTTGTAAATAATCATGATCTGTGAATCTAGCTGACATTACTAAATCAGACATCATGTCATTAATACTGTTAAAGTCCCAATCATCAGAGAATGTACTTGGTGTTACAAAGTCACTTAAGGAAACCTTTAGTTGATGAGGATACTTCAGGATTTCGACCGGACCATATATCTCATAGTCTGTTTTCTCCCATACTACCCCACCAGGTATTGGAATTGCTGTGACATTTACTGTTGACAGTTCTCTTTTCTTCACGTGGGATGATCTGTGTGGTTTCAGGACTAGGTTGATGTTCTGACTTGCTGTGTCCATTGTAATATATTTTCCTTCAATGAATTTTCCCAAACACAGTACCATGATGAGCCAAAGCAGGAGGAAAAATACACCTAGACCGAACCAGAACTCTAGCCAAGGGGAAACAAGGTAGATTTTTTTCAGTTGATGAAAGAGTTCTGTTGCTTTTTCTTTAAAAGACTTTTTTGTTTCTGGCATCACTTCGGGGTCGTTTAGATCTTCAGAGAAGTTGTCGAAGTTGATGAAATAACCAGAGGCAGTTCTGTCAATTGATGGGATTGTTCTTTCAATCTGTCTCTCGGTAGCACTTTCTGATGCCACATCATTGTAGACTGGTGTTGTTTCTTGACGAACTGTTTCAATCTGTGTTTCAAGAGGCACGAGTTCCATGGCATTATTGCATAGTCCTTCATTGTGCACTGCAGGCTGATCGAATGTGATGAGTCTTTCAGTTTGAACCTCTTGGATTGTTGCAAGTTTGGGTATTCTGTTGTTTCTTGGGAGTCCACTGGGCCTACTGTTGATTATAGGCCACATGCTTGTGGTTTTACTAGATCGATAGACACGACTCTGTTCTCCTTTTTACCAGCAAGGGGCGGTAGCACAACTGATCTTGTTCCGGTGACTGCCAAGACAGGTACTGCTTTTCTGTAAGAAGGCCCAAATTCCTTCTTAACCGCGATCTTTTCTCTGACTAGATCCCCAATCTTTGGAATCCAGACAGGCCTTGCTGGGGCTGTTGCGGGTGGTGCCTCGTCAGTGGTACTTGGCTGTTGCTTTAACTTTATGTTGCTTAATGATTTTCTTGTTTCATTCAGTTCCTGTAAAACAGCCAAACGATCCTTTACATCAAAGTGCTTTGTTTCTTCTTGTACCACTGACATCTGACTATCGAGGTCCTGAACTCGCATTCTAATTCCGAACAATAGTTCGTATGGGCTGAAACCTTTTAGAGAATTTCTTGGCATGTTGTTAAGACTAGTTTGGACACTTATTAAATGTTTGACCCACCCAGCGCCTGAACCTAATACCTTCGCTGTTATAGATTGCTTTATGTCCCGGTTTTTTCTTTCTACCACACTATTCCCTTCGGGGTGCGACGGACAAGAATACTGCAACCCAATTCCCATGCCAGCCATGGCCTCCTTATAAGCTCGAGAGCTGAAAGCAGGACCCTGGTCAGAATGGAACGTGGTAATTGCGAATGTGCCGATAAAGACTCGCAAATCTTTTATAACCGTTCTAGCGTCAGCCGAGCGCTGGAGGCCTCATTTTTTTAGTGTGTTTAGCCTTAACTGATTAATAGGACGCAGGTTGGGGTGCAGGCAGCGTTACGCTGTTTCTGATCGGTAGCTGGTAGCATGGTTCACTACTGCGATCCCTATTGCAGTTTCCACAGTTGTTTGCATATATTTGGTGTTCTACACTCATTCCCGGCCACCAGAATACTGATTGTAATTCAGTCAGAGAAACCTTAATTGTTTGGTGTCTCAGACCCAAACCCATATGTGCGTCTGCTATTAAAAATATTCTCCTGTTCGTGTTTGGAATTACTCTGTCCCCCACTCCAGGGATTCGAGCAAAAGGAACGGAGTTTGCATCGATTATGTATGCATAATTGAGTGGATAGTTTACGGGTAGTGCTGCACAGTCGCCTTTTACGGTCGTTTTTACTGCCAGGATGGTTTCCCCGTCTATGTATTTATCTGTACGCTTTTTTGTGGCTACGGAAGCCGGTTTAGTTGCTTCCGCGGTGGCTGTATTAGCCAATGAATTCCCTGCAACGTGAACGCCATCACGTTGAAGACTCTGTGCGTGAATCACGTGAGTCTTTTGTAGTTCTTTACTTAAAAGAGCTACCTCGTTCCAGAGCAATTTATGCTTTATTGTGGCACCTGTGTCATCTTTGTAGTCGTTTTTGATCCAACTCTGCAGTTTGTTATTGTAAGAGTTGACGCAAAAATGAGAATCGCACACTATAAGTGTCGGGAATTCGCGTTCTGCATTTTCAAGCGCCATCTTTAAAGATCTGATTTCAGTTCTCTGAACCGAACAGTTTCTTACAGATTCAGTTTTTGTTACTTTCGGTCTGATTTTACCGCACAGCCAACGACATTTAATGATCGCACATGTTGCGTCGTAGGATTTTCTCTCTACGTTGAAATGCTGTACAGAGCTATCTGTATAGATTATACAGGCATATAGTGGGAGAGGCAGAATTTCGATTGGCAGAGGATATTCTTCTTCATACTCTAAATCATTCAGTTCTTCGTATTGCGGGGCGAAATAGTATTTCACGTCTTCCGCTCCTAGAGAATCTATGCACTGTATCCATTTCGGATCCAGTGACACTGTAGGCAGGTTTACTGGGCTGAATAGCGCTTCGAAGGCGGATTCCGCTGTGAGGATGTTAATCCTTTTGCCGTGTGCTAGTTCTCGTTCATTTGCTAATGCGATTTGCACTGCGTTCACAGTTTTTTCTGTGTGACTGAATGTTTTTTCTGCTTGTGTGTACAAGTGAGATTTAATTGAAATTGGTACCTTTTCTCCCTCATTAGAGGTTAGGTACGTGAATCCGCATCTTCCTGGGATGACTCGGATTAAAAGATCACGTGTGTTGTCACGTGTGTCTAATTTTGTTTTTGCTAACATGTCTGTTTGCAGTGATCTCAAAATTTCTGTGTGTTTTTGAGTCCAATTGATTTGTTTAAAATCATGTTTTATTAGTTCGTAGAGAGGTTTAACCCTCTCTGCGTAATTTAGGATGTAAGTTCTTCCGAAATTCAGAAAACCTAGAATGGATTGTAAATTCTTCAGCGTTTTTGGAGCTTGGAGAACAGCGCACTTCTCTAAGAAGTTGTCCGCTAGGCTTTTCCCTTCACTTGATAATTCGTACCCTAAAAATAGTACTGTCAGATGGGCAATTCGGGACTTTTTAAAGTTGAATTTGTAACCCTCTGCTGCGAACCCAAGTATAATGGTGTTCACTCTCTTCAAGTGAGTATCCAAGTCGTCGTCTGTGAGATAAATATCATCTACGTAAGACAATGCTTCATCATCATAGATTTGTAGTAACTCTGTTACCCTAGCTGAGAATAGTCCTGGGCTGTTCTTGAACCCCTGTGGGAGTCGACAGAATTTTTCCTGCGACCCAAATGCAGAGAAAGCGGTCAAATATCTGCTTTCTGGTGCAATGTTTTGACAAAAGAAACCATTAGAAATGTCTAATGTCGTTTTATATTTTTTCCTAACTATATTATTCATTAGGGCTGCACTATGTGAGTTTTGTACTGCAAAAGTTTTGCAACATGTATTAAGATGTCTGTAGTCCAAAACTAGACGATATGAATTGTCTGGCTTGGAGACAGGAAACAAAGGATTGTTCATTTGAGAGGTGCATGTTTCAATCACCCCCTGGTACTCAAGTTGATCTAAGATCTCCCTGACCTGTTTTTTAGCTTCTTGCTTTATGGGATACTGCCGTTGGGCAGTTGGTTCATTTTTTAGTTGGATTTTGTGAGGAGGTGAATCCTCATCCCATCCTACATGATTTTTATACAATGCAGGTGCCTGGGCTACTGCCCATTTCCTTGCATATGTTTTTTTTTGTGAATCGGTATGTGATTCGAGAAGGCAGGCATAATCACTTCTTCGCCACGAGGGCACTCCCTGACAAACTCTGGGGGCCAATCTTTTTCAGCTAACAGAATATCATAGCCTTTTGAGAGCTTATCCCAAAATAGACCCTTAATTTTCCTAGTCTTATCACCCTCTATACGCAATGTTATTTCGTATATTTTATGGGGCTCGCTAAGTCTGGCGTCAGCAGTTTCAACCTGAATGTATTCATTCGTGTCCACTGTCTCCAGATGACTCATCAAGTTCTTGCGCGCTATACTGATTTCTGCTGCACTGTCCAACATTGTCAATGCCCACTCCCCGTTTTTCAACTGTGTCCTCAGTATTCTCGGCATGGTTGATTACTCTAGTACTGGCTACCTTCTTTTTAGGAAATTGAGATTTCTTATTTTGAGCAGGTTCCTTGTCTTTGGACTTGGTGTGCTCTCCTGGGTCTGACCGTCCTCTTCTTTCCGAATTCTGTGGAAGAGATCGAGAGGGACGTGTATCAATACTTTGATATCTATCAGGTTTTTTTAGATTATCCCTATTTCTAAGGTTATATCTTTTCTCAGAGTGCTCCTTCTGGGGAGACTGGTGTTCTCGAGTCGGAGTTCTTTCCCTCCGTCGAGGAGACCTTCCTCTGGACTGGAAAACTTTTTCCTTGGGAGTGGATTGTTTATTTCCATCCCAGCTCTTTTTAGGAGTGTTTAAATTATTTTTAATAAATAATTTTTCAGGATTTTCGAGCAGTTGGGGCTTTACTGGTTTTCCACCCAAGCTGTCTCTACCTAATTCTTCATAGCATTTTTCTATGATTTTTGCTAGCTCAACAGGATCTTTTATATCTGTTTCCTTCAACTTCTGGCGAATCGCCACAGATGCTGCTTCTCCTTTAATGTTGGCTAATAATATAGCCGTGACCTGCTTGAAGTCTTTCAGTAATTTCATACCTAGATTTAAAGCGGGCTCTGGACCGAATTCATTTTGAATCTGTTTTAGCACTTCTGGTATTACCGCCATAGACGGCACACCGTGTGTTTTTGTGTAAATGGAAGCAAAGACTGTACCCCAAGTGTCACAGTCCTCCACGTGTGGTGCGATTCCCATAGGAAGGCAGATGGTCAAGATTCTGTGTTTCTCAATGGGGGTAGTATCAGGAAATACTGCCTCTATTTGAGTGATTTTCTGTGCTAACCAGAAAGGAATTTGTTCCCGTTTTACGGGTGTTTTACCAAGACATGACTGTATGTTCTGTGGTGTAATTTTATTTGTGTTCCCCTGGTGAGGGGTCAGCTGGTGTGAATTAACAGCTGGCTGGACTGTTGCAGTCCGCATTACATATTGGACTAATTGCCTATGTATTTTTATTAGTGTTTTGAGCTGTGCTAACAGCTCTTCCTTAGACATTCTTGCAATGTCAGGATGTGGTGTGTAGCTGGCTAGAACCGGCCACGTGGCTCCTGGTCTCCCTAGAGGACCGAGCCTAGTTATGTGATCATTGTGTTTTAGGGCGCCATTAAACCAGAGCAGGTGCTCTTGAAATTTAAGTGGGATTTCAATCTCCTCGAAAGGAGCGTACTCTCCCGGAGGTTCCTCTATTTTGTAATAGTGAAACTCTTGTGTTGTAGCGTTTGCCGCTGGAAAGTTTATCCATGAATAGAATACCTCTGTCTGCCGATACTCGTGAGCCTCTATCACGAAAATTACTGTACCACCTTGAGGTGTCAGTCCGTTCTCTATAAGTTTTAACGTTATAGATCTTCTTAAGTGAACCGGGATGATAATAGCATCCGGGTCTGCTTGTTCGGGACCTTGCTGAGTCGCGTCTACTGTGGCCCCAGAGGTTCCGTTATTTTCTGGCATTTGAAAAAATGCAAGGTTTGCAGAGTAGGTCTCCAAGGAGACAAAGATTAGGTGCACAATATTTTGGAACACTGTATCCTTCAACGTTGAATAAACCAGAGCTTTACATAGGAATCTCTTCCTACTAAGGTCGGGCGGATTTTAACCTTTCACCCACTCCAGACGTCTATTGGAGTATTTACGGGAGAAAAGGGGTCTGTGAAATATGCACGACTGAGTTACTCTACTGTCTTGCGTTAGTTTATCGCCTTACCAAACGTTGGGCGCCATGTAGTGTAGTTCCTAGTTTCCCACTAGGCCCTGCGCATTGGAATAACATAAACAGTAGTATCGACGTGGAACTGCGGATATTCCAGGCCTCCACTGACTATGCTAAACTTAATTGGGTTGTGTTACCAACTAGCTCAGAGGTCACTGGAAACTTTCTTCTCTGCATAGGAAGTGATCAGCTTCCTTGGCACAGACAAGAAGGGATTCAGTTTTCCAACAACCGTGCAACATGACAACTTTGCTCCTCAGATCAAGAGTCAATCTCTAGGGTCGTGTGAAACAATAGACATGTATTTCACTCAGTCAGTCTAGTGCAGTTTACTTTCACGAGATGTAGAGAATAGAGAGACGGGCGTTTGTCAATAAAGGGTTAACATTTATTGAACAGTCTTTCTTCTCGTACAAGAGAAATGTATTGCCACAATTGCAATAATTGTTATTATAAAAAGTACGTACAGTAAGATAAGTATTGCGAAATAGAACTGTAAAAGCATTGATATGGTTTCTTAGCCATACAATGGTTTAAAAGTAATAAAACATATATACAGTCATATATATATTAGGCTAACATACTCAACTGGTGCTTCTAACTAAGCCTACCCCAGTGTGCCTGACCTAAGCCTAACACGTGAAAAGGGGAGTAAGTAAGTAGCTTAAGTTAAGTTGGTTTTGCCAAGGTTTGTTTCAAGAATTCTCGTCTAAGGGTTTAGTCAACACCATACCTCTGAATAGAATGATGGAGGATTGGTATCTCCTTCAGGGGTCTCTCTCGATATCCCAGTCACCCGCGAGGGTAAACTGGAAGCGCCGGGACTGGATTTCTCTGCACGAGAAAGGCAGCGGCTTCTCTTCAGCGCGTCGAGGAAGGAGGGGGGACAGCATCCGCGGGCAGCTGGAATCTGCTGGATGTCTTCGCAGAGGGACGGCTGTTCAGCTCCTTAAGCGTACTGCACCATAGGTCGCGCTTTGGCGGCGATAATGGTATCAGCAGCTTCACCACCACAGGATAGCAGGCTGCAGCGACAGAGTGCTAGATTTACCAACACAGGGTCATGCAGGCAGCTGGCATCAGCAACAGGCAACGAACATTGCTTAAGGCAACGTTGGTAATATTTATACCTGGCAGGTGCCGGGTTTGACGCAAGTTTGCTGGACATAAGACGTCAATTAAAGATGTCACTAGGAAGTGATAGTTATCAGTTGCTCATTAGAGTTCCATTACTAATCAAAACATAGCAAGCGGGGATTTCCAGGTTTGCTAAGTTTTTATCTTGTTGAAGAACTCGGAGTGTTATCTAGGAATATCAGATAGTGACTGTTGCTCTGTCATTGCACTAATTGGTCGCAAAGGAAGTAGCAGAGAGTCATGCTGGAATGTGGCTCTGTTCATGTGAGGCCAGAGATGACTTTTCAGAAAAACGCACTTGAATGGTTATGCCAATATAGGGAATATAGCCGAATAGGGGCATAAGGTCACAGTATCGATCAGGAACCTAGATTAACACGCCACAGCGTGATGACATCATCACTAACTTGGTGATACACAATCATGCCTGCCTGGACATGCGTATGCTGGCCTGTCTATAAACATTTATCAGCATGAAACCATGCAATGCATGTTATTCTATTTATTTTGAATTTGAACAATTAATATTGAGACCACCACCTACAGGGTCAGAAATTGTAGCCCCGGCCCTGTGAAAGAAGTGCAGGTGCTGCGCACCTGAAAGCTCCTGCTCAAATTAAGCACTGGAGAAAGGGAATAGAAACAAGAGGGGAAGAGGAGACAGGAGACAGGTAACGAGAGTTACATTTCTTAACTGTTACATAAATAGTGAATACAAATGTTAAGGAGTGGAATTTGTAAATTATTTTATAGGAATACATTTCATGAAATTGCAATTTATTAGTTATTCATGTAATACACATTTAACTTGATGAACTAAAGTGCTGTAATATTTTATTTATTAGTGTTAGGTTAAAAAGTACTCATGATATTTATTTACATGTATATTTTACATGCAATATTTTTATTAAAGAATAATACATTTTAATAGCAGTCCCTATAATTTCCCAGATCTTCACCAGGCTGTGCAAAGTTACTACTTGTAATTTTGCAATCATTGGTCTTATTGTAGAATGCTCCATTCCATAATAATATGTAGATGTGACAAGTAACTCAACACCTGGATTTTTATTTTTTGCCCAGAGCTAGTGCCTCTTTTCAATGAGCCACATTAAGAATCATCATGAGCTTTTGTGATAATTTCCTTTGGAGCTTCTTCAGGGAATTGGGTGTGTTTTTGTTTAAGGGCATTGGTTTACTTCTATGCTGTATTTTCTTTTTGGGAGCTTCACTTTGGGTTGCAATGTATTTGCTGTTTATTCCTCTTTCAGCACCATTCCCACTGCAGGAGTGGGGGCTCAATTTTTTTAGTCCTAGAAGTGACATAAAAAATGATGAGACCCCTAAGAATTAGTAGTCTGTTATTACCCAGTGCTTGTTACAGTTTTTGAACTGTCCCTTACAATATCAATGTGCTAATGCAAGCATTACATTTGTTCAAGAGGATGTGCATTGATTCGCTTAACATTCTTAACAGATACTAGTGGTTCAGTGCTTTGAAAGTTTGATATTTGTTTTTATTATTCCATTACCAATAAGTGTTCGCATTTAGTGAGCTATGTAGGCCTTTTAGGCAAGTTGTATCACAAATGATGGGGAGAGAATCACTTCAAGTACCTCGCTTTCTGGAAGTCCTTACGAGAAGGTCAGTGATGGCGTTTATTGGATTTATTAATCTCTTGATGGGGATGAAGGTAATGATTGATTTAATGGTGCAAGAAAAAATGGAAAATGCAGAATCAAAGGTTTGAATCCAGGTATTGCTGCAGAATATCACACTTTCTTTCACACACAAGGGGGTTCATTACGATGTCGGGCGGAAATCCTCTGCCTGACACCATCTCAGATTCGTGATCGCCCGACTTGCGGTTGGCGGTTCCGACCGCCAGTTTACAATGAACCGAACACTGTTCCGTTGTATTCCCATTGTTTCCTAAGGCTGCTTGTGTTCCGCCCAACAACCGGCTGTAACACGGACTCCTATGGGGATATGGGGTGTTTGTGGAAAACCTTGCACCCTGTCGCAGATGCCCGACGGTGCCTGCCACACAGTGCAGGGTTTTACAGGCGGGGACCTTGGGTACCCCTTTTGCCACCAAATGTAGGAGCGGGACTTAGGGGACCCTGCCAGGGGCCCCAAAGTCCCTTTCTGACAGCCTTTTCATGTCGAACATGCCGAAGCTGAAAGGCAGTTGGAAAGTGGCATTGTAATCCAAAGGGCGGAAACACCGTCCATAGGTGTGTACGATGCGGTTCCGACCGACACAAACACTCCGCGAGTCGCACAGAACTGATTCGATCCTTGACCTGTTCTCAGGCCAAGATGCTCCCCCGCCGCCCCAGCGCTCCCTGCTGGTGCTCTGCCCCTAGGCTGCTGCTGCCTGTGAGTTCGAGGCCCTCCTCCACCCCCAGGCTCCCGCCTGCGCCTCATCCCTGGGGGCCAAGTGGTGAGCAGTAAGTATTGGCCTGTTGTTGTGTGCCTTGTAACCTTTTATTCTTCCCCCTGTGCCTGTATTTTTGCTGCCTTTCTCTCCGTGTTTTTTTTTCCTCTCCTCTGTTCCCTCTGTTTTTCTCCAGTTTTTCACTACTGTATATCGCTGCCTGCTTTTTTCGTGACTTTGCCTCTGTTTCCTCTTTCTTTGCGCCTCTTTCCTTTTCGCCTCTGTTTCCCCGCTTTTTTCCCCACCTCGCCCCCCTCCTTCTCCCCGCTCGCCGCTTCTGTGCCCGTTTCCCGACACAGCGTTTCCACGGCCCCGCCCCCCTCCCTCCCATTCACTCACTGCCACCCGCCTCCCAGCGGCTCCTCCCTCTCTCCACCCCTTCTTATGCAGGTCGCTGCGTGACCGCGCACAGCGGGCGTGCCGCTGGTGCACCGGAGGAGCGCCAGAGGCAAGCCCGTCTGCACCTGTCCCCGCCTGGACCGCCCCCAGCGCCAGAACCCCTGGACCCCGCGCACCCCACTGCATCAAACCCAGCCTCAGCTACGACGCCGACTCCCTCCACGCCCTCAACACCGCCCGAAACCAACACTGCAATCAAGCCGCCCCGAAGTACACCCACGGACCCTTCTCCTGCCGCAACTGCCACTTCTCCTGCAACCGAACCACCAAACCTACAAAGGCCAGACCCAACCACTTCCGCTGCATACTCCTCAATGCCCGCTCCTCACGCAAACACGCCATAGAGCTCGGGGACCTGCTCTACACCATCGCCCCCGACGTAGCCTTCCTGACCGAGACATGGTAGAACGACTACTCCACGCCAAACATCGCCATCGCCATCCCAGACGGATACAAGATCCCCCACAGGCACCGCACCAATGGCATCGGAGGAGGAATCGCCATCATTCACAAGTCCACCCTCAAGGTCACTGCCCACGCAGACGACCACCTCAACGACGCCGAGCACCAGCACTTCCGGATCCACTTCGACCCCAACACCACCCTCAGAGGAACGCTCGTCTACAGACTGCCCGGACCACGGGCCCAGTTCAGCGATGCCATCGGTGACCTCGCCAGCACCCACACACTCGCATCCACGGACTACATCCTCCTCGGGGACCTGAACTTTCACCTCGAGAACAACAACAACGCTAACTCCACCACGCTGATCGGCAACCTCACAAACCTCGGCCTCAGACAACTCGTCACCACACCGACCCACGCTGCCGGCCAAACGCTGGACGCCATCTTCTCCACGAGCAACCACGTCACCTTCAACTACACCACCGAACCCTACTGGACCAACTACCGCTGCATCCACTTCACCCACAGAAAAAACACCTTACACCACCACAACCTCCAGCTCCCCCGCCGCGGTTGGAGCAAAGTCACCGAAGACCAGCTACTCACCACCCTTTCCCAGAACCCTCCAACCGAACCCACTGATCCAGATTCCGCAGCCTGTAACCTCAGACAATGGATCAATGACTGCGCCAACATCCTCGCCCCACTGAAGAAACCCTCCAACAACCACACCAGCAAGAAAACCACCTCGTTCAACGACGAGCTCCTGGCCTCCAAACACGCTTGACGGAAGCTTGAAAAGAAATGGCTCCGCGAATGCACACCGAACAACCATGCAGCCTTCAAGGACGCCACTCACAGACACCACCACCTCATCAGGTCAGCCAGGAGGTCCTCCTTGCAAGGTCGTGTACTTGGGCCACCTAGTAGGTGGGGGTCAAGTTCAACCACTGGAGAGCAAGATCCAGACCATCCAGGACTGGGCTCCTCCAACTACCCAGACACAAGTCAGAGCCTTCTTGGGCCTGACTGGGTATTACAGAAAATTTGTAAAGAACTATGGGTCCATTGTGACACCATTGAATGACTTGACATCCAAGAAGATGCCCAAAAAGGTTCAGTGGACAGTTAGCTGTCAAAAGGCATTTGATGACCTGAAGAAGGCCATGTGCTCTGCACCTATCCTGAAGAGTCCTGACTACTCCAAACAGTTCATTGTACAGACAGATGCTTCTGAGTTGGGGGTGGGAGCTGTGCTTTCACAACTTAATCAAGATGGTCAAGACCAGCCCATTGCTTTTATTAGCAGAAGGCTGACCCCCAGGGAGAAACATTGGTCAGCTATTGAGAGGGAGGCCTTTGCTGTGGTTTGGGCCCTGAAGAAGTTGAGGCCATACTTGTTTGGTACTCACTTCCAAATTCAGACAGACCATAAGCCCCTCCTGTGGCTAAATCAGATGAAGGGTGAAAATCCCAAACTGCTCAGGTGGTCCATTTCCCTACAGGGGATGGACTTTACAGTGGAGCACCGCCCAGGGACTGACCATGGTAATGCAGATGGTCTCTCCAGGTACTTCCACTTAGAACATGAAGACTTATCTGGTCAAGGTTAAGTTTAATGTCCCTGCATTTGGGGGGGGGGGGGTTGTGTAGGAGAGTAGGGTCTGCTATCCTATGGTCACCCCAATTTTTGCTTTTTGCTTCACTGGTTTTTGACTTACTGAGGCTGTGGGCCTGCTAATCAGACCCCCAGCCTGCTGTTCTCTCTCTAAATTTATAATACATGTGCTATAGGTACATACCACAATTGGAAATGGACTCCTTGTCAGCCCCTGTACCATGCACTATAGGTGCTCAGGGCATAGGTGCCACCAAGGCCTACCAGGGGCTGAAGCATAGCTTTTGCCACCCCTGGCTGGTTCTTAAATTGACACAACTGGCTGATCACTCAGCTGGGGCAAGTGGGTGTAATCACCCCTTGCTTAGATATAGTATACCTATATCTAAACCTATATCTGGACACATATATAGCCTGTAAGCCACTCCTATGGAAGGCCTCATCAATCCTGGAGGCAGAGTGCGTGGTTTTATGTGAGATGGAGCTCTGGCATGAGCTGAGCCTGTCTGCAGCTGTCGGGAACAACTCCCTAAGCTGATCCGGGATAATGCCATACCATATACTCTTAAGCGCCTTATAATCCTCGCGGTTATATAGCAACTTTGGTTTGGCTTTATCAAAACATGTCGTGCAAGGTGTCATACGAATTGGAATACTACCCCCTCGCCAGTTCTGGCGACGGGGGTAGCATTCCACCCTTCTAGAGGGATAAGACATGTTACTTTACTGAAACGCGGTTGATTTAAAATGAGCCTCAGATCCACAAAATGGATGCCCCTGCCACAGACACGGGTCTGGCCTCCTGCTGCTGACCGAAACTCATGGTGGCCTGGACAAAGGGTTTCCTGTCGCAGGGCGGTGTCAAACCACCCCAGACAGGAGATAGTGGATTGGAGTAGGGAGGTTTCAAAGAAACCAGACACTGCCTGGGGAGCACAAGGCTGCCCCTTGCATAATCCGGCCAAACCGGTTCTGGGGCCTCCCAGCCCCTGTCCCAGCGCGGCCTGGATCAAAGGAAAGGGGTGTAACCACCCCCTTCCTGGGTCCCACCCATAGGAGGGGACCTAGCAGGATGTCCAGCCCACCAGATTCGAATAAGAGTGGGAGCAGTGCCAATGCAACTCAGATCATCCTGAAGAAACATAAGAAACGAATTCTGGACCCTTCGACTTTCTACTCAACGCAGAAGACTGAAGAATCTCCCTTGTGGTCAAGGAGTGACCACCCTGTGCAAACAGGCAACATCCAGCCCTCGACCCTTGCTTTGTTGCAGTTCCCGCCGGAACTCGAGCGACAGAGATCGACGAGATCAAGCTTGCCTGCCTTCTCCCTGCCCGATCCACAGTCCCTGCAGAGCTGAGACCAGTGGAGGCGACCGGAAGCGTGGGGCACGCCATCTTGAAAAGGCCACGAGACGCTGACCGTGCAGCCCACGAGTGATCCTCGAAGCTGTGCACCGGAGTTTGAGAAGCCCACACCCCGAGCTACACTTGCACCAAAGCTACCCCCTCCACACTCGACGAGTGCTGCGTGGGGCCCTTCTGCTTGTGGCGGCTCGACGCGTTGGTCCGGTCACTTGCCAGCTGGCTTGTGGCCCCTGTGCCGACGAAAACCGAAATACGACTTGCTTTTCTGGTTGCTCCAGATCTGCACCAGCTCCTGTGAAAAGGAGCCCCACTCTGACCCTCCTGGTTCGAGTGATAAGCAATCTCCCGGTTCCGCGTGGATTGCTTTTGCCAAGTGCTGTTTGCTGCAATCTTGAAGCCGACGGTGCTGACGGCGAGAGCCTACGTGGGACAGATCGTGACCTGCTCCTGGACGTCGCAGATGCCCCAGAGCCCATGTGACAGCGGAGAGAAGCCTATCGACAATCACCTGATTGCGCCCGACATTGCCTGGTTCCGTCCTGGTTCCACCCTGGTCACTGCTGAGTGACCCAGACTCTGTCCCCTCTGCTTTCAGGTACTTTTCTACTTCGATCCACCCTTGGATCGCACCGGACACTTCTGCTTCACATCGCCTGCAGCTGCAACAGCTTCAAGCACCAAGAGCCTGCGTGTCAAAAGCTATGCTTCAGCCCCTGGTAGGCCTTGGTGGCACCTATGCCCTGAGCACCTATAGTGCATGGTACAGGGGCTGACAAGGAGTCCATTTCCAATTGTGGTATGTACCTATAGCACATGTATTATAAATTTAGAGAGAGAACAGCAGGCTGGGGGTCTGATTAGCAGGCCCACAGCCTCAGTAAGTCAAAAACCAGTGAAGCAAAAAGCAAAAATTGGGGTGACCATAGGATAGCAGACCCTACTCTCCTACACCGCCTGGACAACAACGCACACGACAGCAAAGAGCTCTTCCGCAACGTGAAAGAATTATCCAGCCCCAGTGCCAACATCAACGACATCCCGCCCTCACAGGAACTATGCAACTCACTGGCCACCTTCTTCCACCCCAAGATTGCTGACATTCACAACAGCTTCGACACCACGACCACGCCAGTCCCCACCGCCCCAGCGAACACAAGCAACATCATCCACCTCACCTCCTGGTCCAACGTCAATGACGACGAGACGCGCATGAACTCCATTCACTCAGGATCTCGGACAGACCCCTGCCCCCACCACATTTTCCACAAAGCAGACACATTCATTGCCCCCAACTACGCAAGATCATCAAGGTCTCCTTCAAAACAGCTACATTCCCGGAAAGCTGGAAACACGCAGAAATCAACGCCCTTCTCAAGAAACCCAAGGCCGACCCCAAGGACCTCAAACACTTCTGTCCAATCTCCCTCCTCCCGTTCCCGGCAAAGGTCGCAGAGAAAATTATCAACATGCAACTGACACGCCACCTCAAAGACAACAACATCCTGGATCCAACCCAATCCGGGTTCAGACGACACCACAGCACCGAGACCGCCCTCATCGCCTCCACTGATGACATCAGGCGCCAACTCGACAACGGCGAAACTTCTGCCCTCATCCTCCTGGACCACTCAGAAGCCTTCGACACGGTATGCCACTGCACCCTAATGACACGCCTCCAAGAAGCCGGAATTCAAGATAAAGCCCTAGACTGGACCACATCCTGCCTCTCCGGCAGAACCCAGAGCGTCCGCCTCCCTCCATTCCGCTCAGAAGCCACCAACATCATCTGCGGCGTCCCCCAGGGCTCCTCCCTGAGCCCGACGCTATTCAACATCTACATGGCCCCCCTCGCACAAGTGGCCCGCCGTCACGACCTCAACATAATCTCCTACGCCGACGACACCCAGCTAGTCCTCTGCCTCACAAAGGACCGCATCACCGCCAAATCCAATCCCCAAGAGGGAATGAAGGCCGTGGCCGACTGGATGAGGAACAGCTGCCTGAAACTGCACTCCGACAGGACGGAAGTCCACATCCTCGGACCTTCCCCCTCAGCCTGGGACAACTCCTGGTGGCCTACCACCCTAGGAACGGCACCAACCCCCACCGACCACGCTCGCAACCTGGGATTTATCCTCGGCTCTTCCCTCTCCATGGCCAAACAAGTCAACACCATCTCCTCCTCCTGCTACAACATCCTCCGCACTCTCCGCAGGATCTACAAGTGGATCCCGACCGAAACCAGAAAAACTGTGACACAGGCCCTCGTCAGCAGTTGACTGGACTACGGCAACGCACTCTACGCAGGAATCCCAGCGAAACACCTACGACGACTACAACGCATCCAAAAAGCCTCCGCCCGACTCATCGCAAACATCCCCCGCCGCAGCCACATCACCCCCCATCTGAGAGAGCTCCACTGGCTCCCCGTCAACGAGAGGGTCACCTTCGAACTCCTCACCCACGCACACAAAGCACTCCACAAAGCCAGACCAGCCTACCTGAACAGCAGACTCAACTTCTACACTCCCAACTGCCAGCTCCGCTCCTCGAGCCTCGCTCTCGCCACCGTTCCCCGCATCCAACGAACCACCTCCGGCGGCAGATCCTTCTCCTACCTCACCGCCAAGACCTGGAACACCCTACCCACATACCTGCGACAGACCCAAAACTTATTCGCCTTCAGAAGACTCCTCCAGTCCTGGCTCTTCGAGCAGTAGCAGCCCCCCTCCCTCCCACAGCGCCTTGAAACCCTTACGGGTCCGTAGCGCGCTTTACAAATGTGGTTGATTGATTGATTGATTGATTCGGAATGACCATTCAGTGTACATTCCAACCACGAACATCGTAATTGGCTGGTCGGAATGTAAACTGACCGAGTCAGTAGGAAGGGCTATGACGCAGTTGAAGCGATTCCGACTGTCAGGAGGAGGCTTTCCGCCCGACATCGTAATGAGCCCCAAGATGTCCAGCTAGAAGTGAATCAAGAATTGTTTGGCAATAAGAACAAGAAAGACAAAGGATCCACCCTGGCTTCAGTTCCTCTTACTTATCATGCCACATCAGTATAGCCTATAACTTTGATATTATTTTAGTTTCTCCCATGCTTATTTTGGGAATACTTGACTTGGTATATCATAATCTTGAGACTAATTGAGAAACTAGAGAGAAGTGTGCTATCCATGTGATTCTGTACTTGCAGCCGTTGTTCATTGATGCTGATCATGAAGAAAGAAAGGATGATCGAAGATATTCAACATTGCTCCCCAACTAAAAATATCACAACTTACATATGTTTATTTACAAAGAAACAGATAACTGGCCACTTCCCTATCCTTAGGAATGTTGAAAAAATTAAGAAAATTACATTCTGAACATTTATTTGGAAGAACATTTTGCAAAAGGGTATATTTGTTCATGGGCCTTCTTGTTTGGGTCTCCTATTGTGTTTACTGGCAAAAAGATCAGCACTGGTCTAAAGTAATTATTTGATTATAGATGGTTGACTATTACCAAGATTTAGAACGCGTTCTGTTTTTTTTGGTTCTTCCACTATTTCTGACTAGAGTTTGACTGAACACTGGGAGAATGCTACATACCTCTCTGTGCATTTGATGTGCCTCTTAAAACAAGGTATATCTGATTAATTCTAATTGGCACACCGGACCCTTTGATAAGGCCGCAGTAAGATGGTTTAAAAGAAAATTGTGGTGTAATGCTCAGATGTCGCAAATGGGCCACAGTACACCAGCCAGATTTATGATTCTAGAAGCATATTTTCAGGGCTGTCAAAGTATACCATTTTTGAAATGTTGATTATCTTATATTTTTACATTGACTTTCTCACTCACAGTTGATGCCTTAGAAGCCACAATGCCTAAGTGTATTTGATCAAATGTAGCAATGCCAAATGTGAAATTATCATGTCTGCTCAGTTCCGAGATTTAAAGTACATTTACTGCAGAAGGCTAAGGAGCCTTTTAATTTTACCAATGCCTCTTTTAGGATTAAAAGCCACTTTGGCATAAGTTGATTTACGTCATGGATACAGAAACTAGCTAGATTGCACTGTAATTTTCATCGAATTTTTTCTGAAGATGGATTTTAGTGCATATACCACAAAGATGATTTTTAGAAAATATGCATCTGTACCTGGAGCCTCTCTAGTTTTGGCCAGGTCCCTTCCCTCCAATGAATGATGAGGCCACACCCATCAAGTGATGCCGTGGGCTACGGTAAATGACCCCCAACATAGCACAATTGAAGAACTAATGATTTAGGGGGTGGCTAACTTGTGAGGAAGACAGAGGAAGATGAATGAAAGAAACATTACTTACACTACTCTGGGAAATATAAGGCAGGAGGAAAGCACGGCTTGGGAAGTGTCCCTGCTTCTTTTAAAGCATGGCACCATGCACAACGGACATACATGTCAGCTTGGCTCCAGCCAGGTTGGCTGCACTTACTCAGGAGTGACGGAAATGCCAGAGGGCCTCATTTATGAAAAGTGACGCCCTCCTTGAGACATGCAGGATGCGTCATATTTACAGTATTGAGCATCATGTCGCAAGGAGTTACAGATACGTCAGTATTTCTGACGTCGCTGTGGGCGTAAAAATGACGCATTGCTGGAGTGTGTCACGAATGTGTCGCAACTCCATCAATGGGTCATTTCATATGGGTAAGTCCCATTGCAAATGTGCCGGCGTCAGTCTTACACCTGCTGTGAGGCAGGCGTGAGATATTGACGCATTTGCATTCTAGAACTGACGCAGTGAAATCTCATAGATTTCACTGTGTCACTTCTACAAGGCCTACTTTCATCAGAACGCACCCCTGCATACATTATACCTGGCGCAGGTATAATGTGGCTCAGGGGTTTACAAAGTGACGCATCTACCTAGATGCGTCACTTTGTAAATATGACGCAACAAGGCGCATTTTTTACCCTGCTGGTGCGTCACAAAAAGTGACGCATCGGCGGCGCAAAAGTGACGCAAGGGCCCGTAAATAAGCCCCAGAGTTGGTTGCAACAGATTTTACTTAATGCGTTTAAATCACTGATTGGCCGTTTATACCGTGTCAGCAGAGACGCTCAGAACCAAAGAGTAAACCTCCAATAAAAGGCAGAGTTGTATATGTCACAACCACGGGGTTATGGCCCTGTTTCCAAGGAAGGACAGAAGAACTGGGGTTGACTTTCATAATTTTTGGTTCTTTTCAAGGCCCCTCCATTGGCCCCACCGAGCGCAAGGTGCAACAGGGACAGGCAGCGCCAGTCAGCACTCTCAGCCTTGGGCAGGCAGGGCAGGGCTGCAGGGCAGGCAGGCAGGGCAGGTCAGGCAGGGCAGGGCAGGGCAGGCAGGGCAGGGCAGGGCAGGCAGGGCAGGGCAGGGCAGGCAGGCAGGGCAGGCTGGACAGGACAGGGCAGGGCAGGCAGGGCAGGGCAGGGCTGCAGGGCAGGCAGGCAGGGCAGGTCAGGCAGGGCAGGGCAGGGCAGGGCAGGGCAGGCAGGGCAGGGCAGGCTGGACAGGACAGGGCACGGCAGGCAGGGCAGGAGAGTGTAAGAACAGTTTCTCCGAGGCTGGCTCAGTTCCATGCCTGTGCTTTTCAGTGTGCAAAGACAAGGCATGCTTTGATATTAACCACTGTTTTATGATCTTTGATGACCAAGAAAACAGACTTTATGCAACATACCATCTGTTAAAATGGGACCGGAAACTGTGAACTCCTCTGAGAATCCTAAATATGAAAAGATAATCATATGTGAAAGAGGTAAAGGGCGAGGGTCAAAGGTTAACTCCTGCTAAAGTAAAGGGTCTTATTTCTAACATTAACTAAATGTCTGGGGTGCAGCATTGTGAATACTAATGCGGAATTATCAGCCAGACTTTGATCTTTCTGAATGTCAAACCAGAGGATTCATTTCCCAGAAACGATTTCACAATCTTAAAGAGGTATTTTTCCCGTGGGAAAGTCCAATAGATGAAAAACACAAATAAATCAGATTTAAAGACACTTTTTGTACTTTTTTACATCTGATGCTAATACTATACCTCCAAAGGTCAGTGCGGCTGGTTAAATGATTTTCCAATCTAAAACATTTCTTTAAGTTACTTTTATTATGCCCATGCAAGCAGAGTGAAGAAAACTGAAACAACTAACCAATGGAATGCTTTTTGGCCCTTTCTGAGGCTGGAAAGAACAGAAAAGGATGTGGGCGAAGGGGACCCCAGTAGCATAACCTTTGAACACCAACTGGTGTCTCTCGATGCAGAAAAAGGTTTTATTTGTATTAGGTGGTAAAGGGTGTACACCTTCATGTTGTATGGGTTTCTGCTCAGGTTAACCCTTTGCAAGGTGATGAAAAATAGAAAATAATAAAAATGCTAATGCATATTTTTGCCTATTTCTATGCATCTGTGCCTTTTTATTAATGTGTACCATGGACTCCATTGATACCCACCCCATCATATGCGACTCACACTTGCTCACCTTGCAGCACAATAGACAAATAAGACAATACTGCTTTCCCCATGTACCTTCAAGAGTCCCACTTGGTTCTATCACTTATTGTGCCTCCTGGGTCCAGTGTCACCTGCTTGGTGAACAGTGACAGACTTTGACCCTTTCAGACTCTGAAAGGTAGCCCAAATCCACTCCTTTCAGATATGTGACATCATCCAGTAGTAGTACTTCTAGTTCTCATGGAGAATTTGAACATAAGTCAATGCTTTGGCAGGGCCTGGAAATGTACCTCTTGACTCAAAAAATCCCCTGTAACAGTCCATCTGTTAAGTACACCTCATCTTACATAAAGAGGTTTGTAGAATCCTTTTATTATACTGAAAATATGGGAAAGAGTTTCTTTCCTACATTAAAAGACAAAACACATTTCCCTGCCTCAGCAAGTGCAATACTAGATTGAGTCCAGTTAGCTGTGATTGGATAATAATATATCATGTCTTCTGCCTTAATTCTTTTAGTGTCTCCCCTGCTACTTCCACACAGGCATGTTCTCTTTTCTCATTGAGCTATTTTACTATAAATAAACCTTACATTTATGTCAAAGTGTCTTTCTCATTTTAATTGATAATCACAAGACTGTCTGCATCATGCATTCTATTATAGTGGTTAATATTTGCAGTTGCTTTAATGTCTCAATCGTTGACATTTTGCAGATTCATTCTGTTACCCTCTTCATGATCAACTCAAGTATTGGTTTGAGGTCTGAGTTAGCGGAGAC
Organism: Lissotriton vulgaris; assembly: GCF_964263255.1. Classification (NCBI taxonomy): domain Eukaryota; kingdom Metazoa; phylum Chordata; class Amphibia; order Caudata; family Salamandridae; genus Lissotriton; species Lissotriton vulgaris. The sequence continues at coordinate 1,058,102,358 of NC_141698.1, read as the reverse complement.
CTTTTGATTTTACCAAAATTATATGCATAATATACTTACTTAAAAGGACTTTCAGCTAACTCTTTTGCTCCATTGGTCTGTTGTTGTGCCATTCACATTTTGCTTCCACCCACTACAACATATAGCATGGGGGCAATAGGCCAGCCTATCTAAGCCACTGGTTAGCTTCACTTTAAGTGACTGCATTTTGCTCTTTCTCAAGCAACACATCAGCACACAAGTTAGTTCCCTTCAGAGCCAGTGTTTTCATTTTACTTTAGTATTTTTCTTGTGTTCAGAGTCTGATGTGATATCAGGGTGCTTTGATGTAACCAAGGCACATTCCATTCTTATCAGTTCCTGCCCCTTCCCAATGTTGTAGCACATTGCGTTTGGACTGCCTTTTTCCTATCTGATTACTGCTACTTAAGAGCATAACAGATTTCTTCAGTTTAAAACTTTCTTGTATTATGTTATGCCTTTTTTCTTTCTTTCACTCTTTCTTTCTTTTTTCTTTCTTTCTTTCTTTCTTTCTTTCTTTTTCATTCCTTCTTTCCTACTTTCTTATTTCTTTTTTCTTGCTTTTTGGTCTTGTCTGTGTTCTTTTTTTTCTTGGCTTCATTCTTTTTTCTTGGCTTCTTTCTTTCCTCCATTCTTTCCTTTTTATTTTAACTTTATTTTTTCTTTCTTTCTGACCTTTTGTGCATTCTTTCTTTCTTCCCTTTGGTCTTTCTTTCTTTCCTTCTGTCTTGAATTCTTTCTTGCCCTATTGCCTCGTTTCATGCCTTCTCGCATTATTTTTGCTTTTGCTTTTCTTGCCTTCTTTTTTCATTCCTTCTTTCCTTCTAGCCTTCTTTCCTGCTTTTGCTCTTTCTCACCTTTTTTTCTTTCTTTTCTTTTCCTTTACCTTTTTCTTTCCTTGTTTCATTTTATCATTCTTTCTTGCATTTGTTCTTTCTTGCCTTCTTTCCTTTTTTATTTTCTTTCTTTATTGCCTACTTTCTTTCTTTCTTGCTGTCTTTCTTTCTTTCTTTCTGCCTTTCTTTCTTTTTTCATTATGTTTCCTTTCTCTATTTCTTTTCTTTCTATCTTTCCTTCTTTTTTTTGCTTCTTTCTTTCTTTTCTTTTCATCTTTCTTTCCTGCCTTTTTTCTTTCTTGCTTTTTTGAGTTTTATATAGTGCAAACTCGACCCGAAGATACCAGGTATCAGAGCGCTTTACATGAGCACCAGTTTTGTGACAGATGGACACATTCATGTTTTTTTGTTAGGCACAGGGAGATTAAGTAATTTGCCCAAAATCACAGGAATTTGAGCGTCACTGCCGAGACTCGAACCTGGTTCCCCAGCTTCGAGGTTGCCCGCACTACTCTTAAGGCTACATCCTCGCTCTTTCTTTCTTTCTTTCCTTTTCCTTTTTTCTTTCCTTCTTTTTGGATTTCTTTCTTTCTTTCTTTCTTTCTTTCTTTCTTTCTTTCTTTCTTTCTTTCTAGAGGATAGCAGCCAATGCCAGACAAATTGCCTTTTTTAGGTTTGAGTTAGCCAAGACCTTTTGTTTTTCCTAAACTTATGAATAGACTATAGTTACTTATAGGGGGTTTCAGTCAAAATTCATCCATTGGTCTGTGGTTGTGCCCTTCACATTTTCAAGGGGCAATGCATCAGCCCACTTCAGCCACTGGCTGACTTCACTACAAGTTACAGTATGCTTCCCTTTCACAAGGGACACATCCACCACAAAGAAGTTCTCTACAGTGTCTAGGAGTATTATAGTAATGTATGCCGGCCTCTGAAGACCTTTCAGCAATCTGTGGGACTGGAGGTAACACAAGGGTGTGCTGGCCCCCCAAGGACCCTCATCATCCAAGAAGACTTCATCCCTCAACCAGTAGTGCGCCAGGAGGCGTGTTTGCAGGGTTTTGGAGAAGGGGAGTGTGGCCTCCAATGACCTCTCAGCAGTCCCACGATGTGGAACTTACTGGAGGTAACAGGAGGGCTTCTTTGCCCCCAATGACCAACAGCATCAGAGGGGACATCATCCCCTAACCAGCATTGTGCCAGGAGGAGCTTTTACAGAGTGGTGGAGAAAGGGTGTAGAGCCTCTGATGACCTCTCAGTAATCCAGCTGTGTGGAACTTACTGGAGGTAAGAGGGGAGCTTGTTGGCTCCCAAGGACCATCAGCATCAAAGGGGACTTCATCCTCAAACCAAGAGTGTACCAGGAGGCGCTTTGCGACTGGTGAAGAAAGGGGGCGGGCCTCCGATGACCTCTCAGGCATCCCTGTGCGTGGGACTTACTGGAGGTAACAGGAGGGGCTCTTGGCCACCAAGAACCCTCAGGAGCCAAGGGGACTTCATCCCACAGTTAGTAGTGCGTCAGGCGGTGGTCAAAGGGGCTTGCGCTACTTGCTGGATGGCTTTTTTGTTCTTTTAAATAGGGAGGGGGTCCTCATGATGCCCCTTCCTTGGGCTTATTTTGGCCCCAGAGACCAAATCCCCCGGTGCCAGGCCTTTTTGGAATGAGGAGAGTGGTCTTGAAGCCACCCTCCCAGGCCGATTTTGGCCCTGTGGATCCCATTCCCTGGGGCCTGGCCTTTTTTATATTTATTTATATTTATTGAGGTGGGTGGAAACATGTGGTCCCCCTCCCTGGGCTGATTTCAGCTCCGTGAAACCCATCCCACAGGGCCTGGCCTACTTGTATCTGCACATCCAGATCCCCGTAGCTCTGCCTTTTTCTAAATTGTCTTAATTATTAGTAAGGGGAAGGGGATGCATGATCCCCCCCCCCAGGCCGATTTTTGCCCTGGGAACCCCGCCCCCCAGGTCCTGGCCATTTAAGAATGGGAGTGGGCCCCTTCCCTAGGCCTCTTATGGCTGGGGTACCCTGTCCCCTGAGGCTGGCTCACTTGTTGTGTCCTAGGGAGCCCACTCAGGGACACAGCAGTTTCACTACCTGTACCAACGTGGCCAGGGAAACTTGGGTTTGCTCATACCTGATGTGAGCATTTTCAAAACTCCTGCAAAATGGGTGCAAACACAAAGACTGCTCCCAGTAGGCGGGAGCGGGAGATTTAAAATGCTCTTGCCAACTTGTGATCTGTTTCCCTGCCTACACGTATGCAGGCAGGGTAACAGATCAACAGATTGCTCCCACCTGAAGGGAGCAGCATAAATAACTGCTTCCTGTGGGCCAGACCAATACCAGCTTCAGAAGCATGCAGGGAGCTGGCTTGAGCCATGGAGACCCTGCATCTTCCCTCATGGCCCCTAACTCGGTGTATGGTGGATACCCTCGGTGGGCACCAGGGCTCCCACATATATTAAATATAGACCCCGGGGGATGAGGTCCCCAGTGCCAGAATAGGCTCAGGAGGGGGCCATGTTGCCCCCCTCCACTTTCCAAAACTTAAGTTCCTGGGGGATGGGGTGCCCAGGGTCTAATGAGGCTTGGAAAGGGGGGCCACGTGCCCCCTCCCCTTTAAAAAAAATCAAAAAAGCCCTGGGGGATGGGGTCCCCAAGGCCTAATAAAGCTCGGTGAAGAGGGCTACATTGACTCCTCTCCCCTTTTAAAAGCTTAAGGCCCTAGGGGATGGGGTTACCCAGGACTTAAAGAGGCCTGGGGGGGGGGGGCAGATTCCCCCTCTTTTTATTGGTATGGCCCTGGGAATTGAACTCCCTCAGGCCCAAAGACAAACCCTATGCTACGCATGTCAAAGACTCTGTGTGGTGTGGGGTTGTCAGCCTGCTAGGGGTTTGGTCACAGGGTCTGGTGGCATGCCACGTCCTGTGATCAATCCTCACTGTGGACGGCCAAAGGCTGTGCGGAACATGTGTTTGGCTGCTTGTGGGAAATTGGAAGCAGGGCCTGGCTGCAACACAGGCCATGCACTTCACCCTATGCCACTCACAAGCAAGGGCCGTGCGTGGTGTGGTGTTGTGTCTCTACAGGTGGCTGCCTGTAGGGAGTTGAATACAGGGCCTGGCTTTAAGTCAGATCCTGTGGCAAACCCCACACTGCGTGCAACGAGAGGCTGTGCTCAGAATAAGGTTGGCTGCCTGCAAGGAGTCAGCTACCTCCCGATGGTTGGCCCACAGGGCCTGACCGCAGGTGAGGACCAGTACCCAATTCGCCACCATGCATTGGGAAGGCCATTCACAGGGGAGGGTTGGCTTTACGTATGTTAGGAAAATATTACTTTATGGTCAAAAAAGCCCTAGAATTGAAGAAAAAAAAAACAAAGGTTAAAGCACTGTTATAGTTAGGTGTAGTTAAAATATCTGTTTTTGTTTTTAGAAAAACCTTATAAATACAATGAAAAAACCCATAGTTAAAGTATTATTATAGTTAGGTGAATTTCTCAGTGACAACATTAACGTTTTGAATGGAAAAAACATAGAAATTCACCTGTTATAGTTAGTAATGCTAATTTTTAGTTAGCAACGCTAGTCATAACTAGTCCGTCTGCCATGCACTGCTTATTACCTCACATATTACATCACTCATGACATGTTCTATGACATCATTAATGGCATCACTGCTGATATCTCAAGTGACGTAGTTTGTCCTTCCGATCAAGTTCAAAGTTTGTTTTCATCAATAATTCATTTTTCAGGATACTTCTCTGTTATCCAATTGTCCATAACAACACTCTTCAAAGGGAATCGAGTATCTGAAATTAGGGAAGTCATGCTGACTGCTGCAACTTTGTAAAAACAACAAAAAAATCATATGGCCAGGATTATGTGCTAATGGATTCTCCTTCAGAATTATGGATTTCCAGAAACCTGAGGATCTGTCATTACAACTCAATTCTAATCAGACCCTTAGCTTGGCTTTTGCCATGTCAGAAGCAGCTAAGATGTACAAACAGAAGCTGGGAGAGGATGTGCGGGTGTGTGACAGCCAGGGAGGGTTCAAAGATGTACGCCGCATTCAGTGATGAAACCGCGTGTCGGCCAGGCGTTACATGAGTGGAACAAGGGTGTTCCCACGCATCCACCCATGGATTTCAATGCACACCCAGATTGACAGAGATTTGTAAACCTGAGTTTGCACCAAAATGTAGCTTCTACCCAAAAGAGGCTTAATGAGGAGAAATATCTTTATTTGTCCTCATTAGTTCCTCTTTCTAGGCGTGTTTCAATCTGCAGCACAGATAGAAATAGGTTTATGTATTTAATCCCTATCTGCACAAAACAATTCTAACCCTACTGCATGCACCATTGCGATGGTGCTAAGCATCACTGAGTGTGCCAGTGGAGAGAGAGAGCTGAAATGCTCAATATCTTTGTAAATGTTGAGCATCTCTGCTCTCTCCCTTTCACGCAATGAGGAACAGCAAGCTCGCTTGCGTTGCCGCTTTGCGTGAATTAATAGTAAATGTGCCCCATAGTAATTTGCTGCACAGACCTATCAATGGAGCCTTATGTGATGCTGCAGGATGAATAGGCACCCTCTGCTGGACTCCTATTTACCCTGTCATAGGAAATGCCTTCGTTGCAAAAATGCCTTTGAGTTTGGTTGCACAATTATCATAAATGCATTTTGTGCGTGTTCAATCAACACAAGTTCAAAGGAGCACAAAGTATAATACCGTACAGGCCAGAAACTATGGGGCTTATTTACAACGATATGGCACAGCTCGGAGCTGCAAACAATTTAGCTTCACCGCGCTGCATCAATTAAAAGACTCAGGAATGCGCCGTATTTACAAGAATACGGCGCACCTCAGTGTTTTCCGTTCAACAGGCGCTAAAAAAAGCTGCCTAGCACAAGAGCAGGCACCCTTACTCCATAGTGCAAGGATGCCTGCATTGCAAGGAAGATTCTGTTTTTGCAGGAAGGGACACCTTCCTGCACAAAATCCATCATGAATGACACGTTGCTCCTTCTATGTGTGCTGCAGAATGTAACACAGACAGAAAGAGCAAAAAACGAGGAGAAATAAAAGTATTTCTCATTGTTCCGCCACTCTAACCCTTTCAAAGGCGCAAGTTTTTGGCACGCTCTCTGCTTTACAGATCCTTTCAAATGTAGGGCAGTGTCAAAAAGCAAGTGTTGCGTGAGAATGTCCACAGCAATACCCATTGCACGCCCCTTTGCAGCAGAAAACTGCGACATGAAGAGAGACATATTTACAAGGTGGCATTAAGCCACAAAAAGTGGCTTAGCGCCGCCTTGTAAATGTGGATCAGGGCATTGTGCCACCGGAGAGTCAGAAAAAGTGACGCTCCGGTGGCGCAATGCCCTTGCAAATAGGTCCCTGTGAGTCTCAGTGTTAGTAAAAGAAGGACAGGGCCACCCCTTTAATTTGTTTTTCATAATGTCAGTAAATGGGACATATAGGAAACTGTGGTATCATTGGCAAGCAGCTGGAGCCGAGCCTGTGCATAAAGCCCTTAATTGAGTGGACTGTTTTTCTAATTAAAACGCAAAATGAAGCTCATTTCGATGTTGAAATATTTTCTTCTTAAATGTACGTTTTCTGAACAGTGAATCCCCCAGCCGGTGCTGTGTGGTAGATGAGCACAGAGATTTAAATAAATTATCCATTTTCATGTAAATGTGTGACCAGTGAAACATTAGCTGACATGGAGGCACTCTCTAAATGAGCATTATGGCACAGGCTAAGAGCTGTTTTCTTCTTTCATAATCTTCTATTTAAGTGCAGGTTATTACAGTGCTGTGTGTCATGGCATGCTGCGCATTAATGCAAGAATCTGTTTCCAAAAGCACCGCTGTGATCCCAGAAATTACCAATATGGCAAGTTCTAAAGATGCAGAAAGCAATCTCGGTGCAAGGATATACCAAGGACGTCATTTATGGCTTACTTAAGAGTGCCCTGGAAAATCAGCTGAGAACTCTGTACCCTGGGGGGAGGGGTGAAGTATTACCTGACATATACTTGAATGACCCTACTTCTCCCCCCGAACCCTACAAAAGAGGAGGATTTATGGGGGAATCAGTATTTCCGGTCTCAGTTCCCCCGGTTAGTAAACATTCTTGCCCAGTAGGACCCTCTGTGCCACCACAAGTCCCCGGGTGAACTGACCGGGACCGTGGACCTACTGTGAGACTTGTAATTTTGAGGGGGCTGGTAACACCGGTAAACTAGCTGAACCACAATAAAAAGGAAACTTGCAAAAAGGGCCTTAAAGAGGGCTAGCAGCTCCTACCCTTGACTTGCAGTTTGAAACACCAATCAATGCCCAGGACCGTGGATCTGCTGTGAAGAGGTATGGGAGTACACTGCCTCACATCCCAGCAGAGTTCACCCCTTTGCATTAGGGTGAATGTAGTCCACAATTAGTAATTATTACCAACATTGGTGCAGGTAGTGCTGACACATGTTTCTGGATTTTGTCCTTCATCAGTAGAGATCAAAGAAAAACAATTTTCCCCTGGGGTTGCTGAGAATGCTGCCACAGTCCTCTCAGGTCTCAGTACCTCTCACAGGCACACAGGTGCATCTCCAAAAACTCGTCAACTCACTAGCTCAATGGACCAATTTTAAACAGAAGGGGGATGGGAGCACACTGCCTCACAGCAGGTAGCGCTGTTCATCACTAGACACACATGCTTCTGTATTTTTTCTTACATCACTAGAGAACAAAAACACATTTTAATTGGGGTTGCTGAGAATGCTGCCACAGTCCTCTCACATCTCAGTACCTCTCACAGGTGCATCGCCAAGAGCTTGTCAGGTCGCTCGCTCAAGGGAGCCTTTTTAAACAGAAGGCGGATGGGGGCACACTGCCTCACAGCACAGCAGAGTTTTCCCCTTTTTATTAGTAGACATGAAATACAAATGTTATGTGGGTTGCTGAGAATGCTGCCACAGTCCTCTCGGGTGTCAGTAACTCTCACTGGTGCATCTCCAAACACGTCAGCACACTGGCTCAAGTGAGCGTTTTTAAGCAGTCGGGGAATGGGAGCACGCTGCTTCACAACCAAGTTCTCCCCTTAGCATTATGGTAAATGCAGTACAATGTTTGTGCTTACTTGAACATTAGCTGTAGTTTTTCACCTGAGTTGGTGCAGATAGTGCTGTAAATCTATAGACAAGTGTTTCCGGATTTTATCCCTCATAAGTAGAGTTAAAAACAAACTTTATTAGGAGTTGCTGAGAATGCTGCCACAGCCCTCTCAAATCTCAGTGTCTGATGCACAGGTGCATTGCCAAAAGCTTGTCCGCCTGCTGCCTCAAGGGAACCTTTTTTAAACAGAAGAGGGACGGGAGGACACTGCCTCACATCACACCACAGCATGGTTTATACACTTTCAAAGGTTCAATCAATCAGAGGTTATTTAAGTGCGCTACTCACCAATGAGGGTCTCAAGGTGCTGAATGAGGCACAGGGGGGCGTGGGGGTGCATCTCCGGGTCAGCGAAAAGCCAGGTCTTGATGCACTTCCTAAAAGTGTGCAGGGTAGGGGTGCATCTGTTGTTGACTGGGAACTCGTTCCAGGCCTGGCTGTGATGTAGGAGTAGGCTCTTCCCCCTTCTCCGTTTCTGCGGATGTGCGGGGTCTCTGCTAGGGCGAGGTCGGCAGAGCAGAGGTTCCTTTTGGGTACATGCAAAGAGACACTTTCATTGAGGTATTTGGGTCTGATGTTGTGTAGAGATTTGAAAATGTGGAAGAGTAGCTTGGAAGTTGCTCTCTTCACAACGGGGAGCCAGTGGATGTCACTGAGGTTTTGGGTCATGTGATCATGTTGTTGGGCGCTGAAGATAAGTCTGGCTGCGGAGTTATGGATGGTCTGGATTCGTTGATTCCAGTATAGAGGGCGTTTCTGTAGTCCAGTCTGCTCGCTATGAGTGCAAGGGTGATGGTCTTTCCTGCTTCGGGGGGATGCACTTGAAGGTCTTGCGGAGGATGCGGAGGGAGTTGAAGCAGGTGGAGGCGACGGCGCTGATCTGGTGAGTCATAGTGAGGGAGGAGCCTAGAATGATGCCGAGGTTCCGGGCCTGGTCTGTCGGGGTGGGCGGGATTCCGAGGGCGGATGGCTACCAAGTGTTGTTCCAAGTGGTGAGGGAGGGTCCAAGGACAAGGACCTTTGTCTTCTCCGAGTTGAGCTTTAGGCAGCTGTTGCTCATCCAGGTTCCTGCTTAGTGAAGCTTCAAACGTTTAAAAAATAACTTTGGGAATGTGCAAACATGGGGACTTTGCATAACCCTCCTAGGAAATGCCAGGGCTGTGTAATTGTGTAGTCCAGGATGATCAGAGAATTTGTAGAAGATGTGTGTGCCACATTTTTCTGGCATTGGCAGAAGGATAATATAAGGGGAGTTGAATCGAAAGAAGGGTAATGCCCTTCTAAAACAATTAAAACAAAGCATATTTCTTTCATAGTTTGGCTGGGGTATTGATCATGTATGCAATATGTTTCCTCCTTAAACAGGCAAAAATACATTCAGAGGGATTTAGTCCTCAGTCGAATTCACAAAGCTGTGGCTGCACATTTGCAAGGGGAATTTTTCACTTTGAAAACGTGCGGCCTCTACAGGTCCCCATTAACAATCGGAACCTGGAGCAGTAGGACAGCCACTGCACTGTTATGCACTGGAACTTAAGATCCACTTGATCATGGTGACAGGGTGGCTGCTATGCCAACAGGCTCTCTGTCCCAACCCAAAGACCCTTGCAGGTTTATTGAAATGTATATGTATATAAGCTCAACTACTACATGTATTGGCTATACATGCTTAGATTTCCATTTCAAGGCTGGGAATGTAAGTATGCGCTCCACTGCTCATATTTTTATGGAGGTGATGCTCTGATTTTGAAATGCATACCACAGATTTTCTGGCTACTGTCTGCATCATGCCTTCCCTTGGAACAACCCTTTACCCATTCATGACTGCCCCAGGAGTGTCAGGTGCTAAAGTGAACACATCCCTCTGTGAATAAGGAATGTGAACTAATATGTGACTGACATATCGGCTGATGTTTTGTCAGTCACAAAATTTGTATAGGAACAAGATAGATGTTAACAAGTTTGATAACACACAAGCAATTTTTCCCACAAACAATTAAACTTTGGCCCAGATCTCATAATTTTTCACATAGCAGAGTAACCAAGAGACAGATGCACAAAATTACCATTTGCAAAACGTGGTCTAATTTGTGCACTGACTTTTTGCAAATGATGGGCAGTAATCCACCCTTCCTCATCATTATCAAAAAACCACTGTCAGAACTACCTACAAGGCCACACTTAGGCACTACCACCACTAGATGTGGGCAACCAAAAAAGAGCTCTGGTCCTGAGAATATAAACCAGCCCCAACAACTGTAAAGAACTATTCTCCATTGCCAAAGAATTCTCCAAAAACGCAGCTGAAACCAACAACAACATCCCATTGCAAGAGCTCTGCAATGGCCGCTCCAACTACTTCTACAACAAAATAATGACGATCTAAAGCAACTTTGACTCCCAGCCAAACTCAGCAGACATCATCAACCAATTGACTGCCACCACCACTAAAGAAGGACACCTGAGCAACTGGGGCCCACTCAATAATGATTACACAGTCTCAATCTTGAAGGCAGTCCACTCAGGGCCCCCTATTGACCTGTGCTCCCACTACATCTACAACCTAGGAGGAACTACGAGCAGCCATGAAGTCATTTCTCAATGGGAGCTTGTGTTAAGGCCGGTTTACGGCTGCAACACAAGCTCCCATAGAGAAATGGGAGTATGCGACCACACCATGAGCGGTTGCATCGTAATATCGGTGTCAGGACCGCCGACTGGAGGTGGGTCAGTCGGTCCAGAGAACGCAACGGTGAGTCCGCCTGACATCATAACGAGCCTTGTCTTGCCCCGATGCAACTGCTCAGGGCCTGGATACCCTCATGCGTGACAAGCTATGCTTTAGAAATCTACATACCATACCACCCCATAACATAACTTACCAGTATTCATGAGGTAGGGAGCAAATTATGACTCACTGTGATTAGATACCATGACAGGAATGGTGACCTGCCAGGGTCAGCAGACTACCTTGTCTGTGATTTTCTTTTTAGTCAACTTCATTTTGAAATTTACCCCTCTTTCAGTAAAATAAATGGGGCTGCATTTAAAAAGACAAGGTAATTTTTGGGGGAATTTGTTTGAGAATTGCTAGTGGTCCCATGGACAAATTCTTACTTCCAAACAAACTTTTTTTTATAACATTCACAAGGCATAAGAGGTCTGATGGGGTTCACCTACCATTTGCAAAATTACAATGTTTTGCAACCGTATATTGGCTGCCAAACATTGATACAAACCTAGACAAAGTGCTATTTGAAAAGGAATGCACTGAACACGCCCCTGAAAATATATGGGTTCCTAAACCTGTTTTGTGATTCATTAACGTGTTACTGAATCACAAAATGGGTTTAGTACATAACAAAAAGCCATTTTGTAGGCACAAACAAGATTGAAAATGCAGAGTATAATGTTTATCCTTTTGCTGAAATGGAACATGGTTTCCATATACATTGGTTGTCAGACACAAAAATGTTGCTGTGTCTGCCTTTGTGGAAATAACAGACTGTTATCTTGCTTGCATCAAAGTTAGCACAGGATATTGATCTGTTTCCCACTCCCTTTTACATTATGAAGAAAAATAATGAGTTAATGGGGAATTTTTGACAAGGGAAACAGCTACTGAGTAAACATGTTTGGAAATAAGCTATTTTCCTGGCTTTGGTCCTTGCGAATTTTCAAGCTCAGACATGAAATATGAAGAAAACATCTGGTGACTTGCAAATTATAAAGACAAAACAGCAACTTAAGAGAGAGCCAAAACATTGCCATTTTAATTGTCGAACCAGTGACACCAATATTTCCAAACAATGAATTACTTACCTTTCTTTCTTTCTTTCTTGCTTTCTTTCTCTCTTCATAAAATGCTGACAATTGATCTCTTCATAAATTCTGATTAGATTGTTTTTACTATAGGTTTGCATTATCTGGTTTCAGTGGAAGGCATACATGTTATTAATGTTTACGAGATTGTAATATTGTCCATAAAATTCAATCTTAAATGACAAAGTTTGCCAAATGTAGCAATTTAGCACTTTGTATAGATTGCAAAGTTTTGAAAAATAATAGATTTACAAATTATCCTGAGATAACTGGGTGTTTGCTGAGTTGTCTGAAAAACATGATCTAGTAGTATTTTCTCTCATTGCTTACCCGTATCATCCTTCGTAAAGGTTACTATGCTTGCTAATTTTTAAAAACATTTGATAATTTTTTTTTCAGTTTAGCTAAAACAATGTCCTAATCTTTGACACATTTAAGTTATTTTGCATTTTCTGTCTTACTGTCCTACTGTCGAGTGTGTACATCTTTACCTCATCGTTAGAGGTGCAATTTGATCTGGGGGATCTATCAGCTGTCCACAAGCCTATCGATCCCTTGTTTGCAGTACAATTGTCAGACATTTTCTCTGATCCTTTCAGGCGCAGGGACTCAGATAACCAAGGAATATTTGAGGGGGCTTTGAGCTGACTAGGGCAGCGGGGACCCTGCAGTCCCAATGTGTTGTTTGAGGGTGCCCCAGGTGGATATTGAGGCACCCACCTGTGCCCTTGCGGGATGGGTTCCCTGAGGCCCAAGAAGGCTTGGGGAGGGGGCAGGTGGCCTCTCCCCTTTTTTATTGAATTTGGTCCTGGGGGATGGCATCCAAGGGGCTTGATAAGGCTCAGCCGAATAGATCTGCCAAGAATTACTGATGTCAGAGGCAAGTAAGAGGATTAGAGGGATATCACACCGCCCCTTCTCGCTTGCAGGATTCCATATGCATGTGACAGCTTTTTGCACAAATGAGACAATTTTCAATGCAATTTAATGCAAGAAGTAGTTGTTATTTTGCCAGCATGCTACAGGAGGGACTCTAATATGCTGTGCTGTGAAATATGAAGTAAATAAGCTATTTCATTGCATTCTGGTAATTGTATTTTTCTTAAGCTACAGATGACATCATGCTTGCAATTAAAAGGCGGTTACCTTGACAAGGAAACCTTTGCCACCTGTGAACAAGGCTCCCATAGAGCTGGAACGCGTCAGGATTATGGAATTGATTTGCATGCAGTCGCAATAATACAAAAAGCATTTGGAACTGTCAAGTTGGCTCCGGCCTCTCTGCTTCATTGAACTGATTGACCTGGACTCCATTCCCGGGATGCCGAAGCCACTCTGCGGGGCCCAGGGCTCTCACAATGGAGAAACTCATTGAAACATTGGAGTGACTCTGAAGCTCCGGAGCTTTTGGCTTTGCTGAATATATATATATACATATATATATATATATATATTACCTACTGGCGGTCACCAGTAGGTATATATAGTTAGGACCTAGTTTCCATAGGAATTCCGGAACATTCTATTGGGAATAACTTTTGAGCCAGTGAATGAATCTTTGTGAATTTCTCAAAGAAGATGGCCTGTTACGCTCCGCTCCTTTCCTGAAAGTGTCAGGGGGATTCGTCAAGCGGGGGCCGAGAAAAAAGAGGGTCCCAAAACATGTTTTCCCCATTTTAATTTCCATAGGACGATTAGACACGACTACAGCCCGAACCGTTGAACGGAATTACAGCAGTCTTGGCAAAATGGTAGGGACTGGTATGCAGTAGGGCCATTTGTTTAAATGGTGCAAATCCCTCCAGCAGTTCCTGAGAAAATCAAAAGAGAAAAAATATATATATCTATAGCAGCTTACCGTGCGCGTACCCTGCGATTTAAAAATAAAAATAAATTGGGGGAGCCTGGGGGGTCCTTGTGGGACCCCCTGAGCAGGCCTAGGGGGTCAGGGTGCTTCTACCCTGCTCCCTTTGCGTGTTTTGCACCTTTGTTTTACTGCTTTCTTGTGCCTTGGTTCTACCGAGGCACAAGATGGCTGCCAACACTTCCTGGTTTGGAGTGTTGACAGACAGTGGCAGCCAATCAGCATGCCTTCCCGAGAAAGCTGCATGCTCATTGGCTGTCAACACTTCTAACCAGGAAGTGTTGGCATCCATCTTGTGCTAGTGTTGACAGACAGTGACAGCCAATTAGCATGCCTTCCCGAGAAAGCTGCATGCTCATTGGCTGTCAATACTTCTAACCAGGAAGTGTTGGCATCCATCTTGTGCTCGATAGACAAAGGCAAATGAAAGCAAAAAGACAAATGTGAAGAACACAAAAAGGGGGCAGGGTAGATACACCCTGACACCCTAGGCCTGCCCAGGTGGTCCCACAAGGACAAAAAAGGACCACATTTTTTTTTTTAAAACCTGGTCTGTTTTTCAAAAAATTACCCCCCGGGGGGATCAAATCGTGGGGGCATAGTGATAAAGAAGTGTGGGGGGTCCACAATCCCCCCACTCTTCCCCAGGGACTGCCACCCCTGGGGCAAAGCAATGCAGCCCCATGGCGCATACTGGAGGCTCCTGGTGGGCTAGTTGGCCCCCAGGCACCCCCAGTATGCAAGGGGAATTAGTTTCTACTCTGCAAACACGCTAGGGGTTGCGCTGCAGAGAGGTGTAAAAAAGGGTGTGGCCTCATTACACCTCTCTGCAATGCAGCCCCCTGGCGCATACTGCAGGTTCCAGGTGGGCTAGTTGGCCCCAGGGACCCCCAGTATGCAAGGGGAATTAGTTCCCCCTCTGCAAACACGCCCGGGGGCTGTGTTGCAGAGAGGTGTAAAAATGGGTGTGGCCTCATTACACCTCTCTGCAATGCAGCCCCCTGGCTTATACTGGATGCTCCTAGTGGGCTAGTTGCCCCCCAGGGACCCCTAGAATGCAAGGAGGATTAGTACCTCCTCTGCAAACGCGCCAGGGGTTGCGCTGCAGAGTGTTGTAAAAAGGGGGTGTGCCCTTTGAACACCTGCCTGCAAAAATGTAGTAAATCAGTATAAAAAAATGTAATACATTTAAAAATTGTCATGTAAAAAAACGTCGAAATTCAATGAAAAAACCATAGGTTTCAGGCCTTATATAGTTAGGAATTAGCATTTAAAAAACCTTGCAAATTCAATTAAAAAACCATAGGTTTCAGGCCTTATATAGTTAGGAATTTGCATTTTAAAAACCTTGCAAATTCACTGAAAAAACCATAGGTTTCAGGCCTTATATAGTTAGGAATTAGCATGTAAAACACCTTGCCAATTCACTTATATTTATACAACAGTTGACACATACACTGCCTTTTATTTTTCTAGTTTGTTGGACATGTACCATTGAGAAATATATTTGCTCATCACCACACCCATAAAGATATTCACTCACCCAAACAACTGTTAGAACATGTAGTTTTAACTTCATATATCTACTGAATCAACTATTCACACATCTTTGGGCAGTCAAACACCCTCCACCAAACCACACACACATTCACTCTCCAATACAAATATTCAATTAACTAATCAATAACTAATATAGACTTTCACATAGCTAGTAACCAACTGGAGAACCAGTTTACACAACAACTGACAAAGTGATACAGATATTCACACAGTTTAGTCACCATCCACTATATTTAGTGAGACACTATACATTGTTAAAGTCCTCCATCCAAATTTTTATTTTTATATATCCACTCATACTTCAATGCAAATTACTATATACATAATGCATATTTAAATAACGAAGCAAACCACATTCACTGGATGATGTCATCAGTGATGTCATCATTGATGTCATTTGAGATGTCATCAGTGATGTCACTGACCATGTCATGAATGATGTAATATGTGACATCATCAGCAGTGGATTGCGGGTGCGCGAAATATAGTTAGTACAACTAACTATATAGGAGCAGTTTCAATGGTTTTGTACCAGTGAAATGTCCAGCTAACTATAACACCCCTAAAACTTATAGTTTTTTTTAGTACATTTCAAAGGTTTTTTTAAAAGCTAATTCCTAACTATATAAGGCCAGAAAACTATGTTTTTTTCAGTGAATTTGCAAGGTTTTTTAAATGCTAATTCCTAACTATATAAGGCCTGAAACCTATGTTTTTTTCAGTGAATTTGCAAGGTTTTTTAAATGCTAATTTCTAACTATATAAGGCCTGAAGCTTATGTTTTTTTCAGTGAATTTGCAAGGTTTTGAAATGCAAATTCCTAACTATATTAGGCCTGAAACCTATGGTTTTTTAATTGAATTTGCAAGGTTTTTTAAATGCTAATTCCTAACTATATAAGGGCTGAAACCTATGTTTTTTTCATTGAATATATATATATATATATATATATATATATATATATATATATATATATATATATATATATATATATATATATATATATATATATATATATATATATATATATATATATATATATATATATATATATATATATATATATGTATATTTGATCCCCTCCACACCCTTCCCCACCACTGCGTCGCTGGTGAAGCCAGGGGTAATTCACGAAAAGAAAGGAAGACAGCAGGGCAGCACAGATTCCCAATCCTCTTGTTTTATTTATTTCCCTCTTAGCTGCCAACAAAGAGACCAATACATTTCAGGAGTAGCCTTCAACAGGGTCATATGTTTACCATAGAGAAAGTTATTTATTTAAAGGGAACAACCCCTCATTTACACTTCCATTAAAAACAAGACTGCTCACTCTCATTATGTCATGGCACATTCTTGGTTCCTTTTTGTATCCCAAAAGAACTCCTTCATTGTACAATTTTGGTAAAGTACCCAATTCAATACCATGTTAATGAGATATCTGGCATGCCCACATTCAATTTATAAATAATCAAAAATAGAATTTTTCTTAACAAATGTTAACAATTTTCTACATCATATTTGTGTAAATGTTTTTTAATTTTTTTATTTATAGCTTTCAATTGGAAATTTCCAATGGTTGCATCTTTTTCTATAATGAAATTACTGTTGACTAAAATTCGATTTAGTAGTGAAAAAGAAAAATAGAAATAGAAATAGAGAAGGAGCAAAAAAGGCAGAGTAGTGAGGGAGGTGATAAAGGTGCACATCATATGTATGGAGAGATACAGAAGAGGATCACAGCGATTGGAACTTCCCAATTTCTCATAGCTATATCTAAACGCAGATAAGTTGTTTATTGATTTGACTTTAAAGTGTAGATTTTAAAATGTTACATTTCAAAATGGTTACATAAAGTGCAAATGCTTGAAGTATTTTTTAAATTTGTTTCCTAAAGTGCAATAGCTATGTGAACAATAATCAATGTGCAAGATCCACTTTCACTTGACCATATCAATAAATTAATAAATGTATCTATAGTATTACTTTTAAATGTACATTTATAAAACGTTGATTTTATAACAGGTACAAAAAGTGCAATTGCTATATAGATTTTTTGCTGATCATGTATGTAGATGTCATAAAGTGCGATAGCTCTGTAAACCATGATCGATGTGCAAAATTCGCACTCTCTTGACCGAATATGAGTATTCTCAGTGAATGTGTTTAAATGTCATAAATTGCAATAGCTCTGTAAACCATGATCAATGTGCAAAATTCTCAATTTCTTGACCGTATATGAGTATTCTCATAATACTTCTATAAGATGCACAGTGTTCAAAGTTTTCATTTGAGCAGATTTTCATCCCCTCTCATATAAGTTTCATAAAGTGCCAATGCAATGTAGACAATGATCCATGTGCAAACTTGCATGAAGCGGTAGAGAAATTTTATAGCCTCACCCATTTTTCTGATTCTACTTATATCCCGTTATTCGCGATTCCATTTCAATTAGAGGATGCAGATTTTGTTCCACATCTGTGTTCAGGCCTCACACATTATTCTAATTCGATTTATGTCCCCTGTTATTCGTGATTCAATTTCAATGAAAGGATATCCATTATAAATGCACATATAGTTCCACATCTGTATTCAGGCCATGTGGAGTCTTCGTACCCATTAAGATGATCATTCTGGATTTTGCTCTCTGAAGATCAATTTTCTGATTCCTTTTCTCACCTTGTTTGCCACATGTTTTACTCCATAATATTTCATACAGTTTATTTCTCCATTGTGTTCCTCCCAAATGTGTTTTTCCATGACAAATTGGAAATCCTGATTTCTTATCGCTCGCAAATGTGGTAAAATGCAGAGTTTGATTTTATTAGCAGTACTTCCCACATACGTTTTGCCACATGTGCAGTCTAGAACGTAAACCACTAAATCTGGTTTGCAAGTGATCCATTCCCTGATTTTATTCATAGTTTCATATATTGTTCTAAATTTGGTAGTGTTGAATCCATGTGCACAAGCTTTAAATTTGGGGCATTTCCAAAATCCTTTTTTCTTATTTTTATTTGCTAGCCAGTTCGCACTGATGTTTGACCTCAGATGCTCAGGATGTATGTAACTGTTGGTTAGTACGTCTCCCAATGATGCGGTTTTTCTGTATGTTATGCTGGGGTATTCAGATAGTAGGTTTTTAAGATCCTCATCCAATTTTAACAGTTCTCTCGTGCCTTTGTTTGCTGTATCGTATTCTGTGATGTATCAGATGGTATCATCACTATTAGCCATCGGAGCTCCCTTTGGTTTAATTAATAATAATGTCTCACTTTTTTAGTTCCAGCTCTATGTAGACCATCAGATAAAATAGTATCTGGATATACACATGTTGTGAATCTTTCACACATCTCGGTGGCTTGAAGATCAAATATAGGTTCTTCTGAACAGCTCCCTCTGGCTCTAAGGAACTCCCCCTAGGGGATGCTCCATTTCAGGAATATTGGGTGTCTACTGTTTGCATGTAAAATGCTGTTTGTGCTAGTGGGTTTCCTGTATAATCTTGTACAGAATGTCTAATTTTCAAAGTAGATCTCAATATCCAAATAACTGATCTCTTCGTCTTGAATATCAAAGGTGAATTTGAGAGTCAGTTTATTATTATTCAGTGATTTCAATTGGCTAATATCACTGCAACATTGGCAATGAAATTATTGATGAAAAAACCATGCATGGCAGGGCATGAGTTAAAGCTACCTTAGGGCATGGTCTTGAGATAACTATAACTGGTGAATTTAGGTGTTTTTTTGTTCAAAATTTTACGCTGTTACTGAATATTTCATATATATATATATATTTTTTTTGTAAGTATTATAAAAATAGTAACTGTGAAAATCACACAACTCAAAATAACACACAATAATTATGTTTGGAGTACTAGACACAGATGTTACTAAAACATATGGTTCACAGTCATTATCTGACCAAAAATTGTTTTCCAGCCATAGTTTCATGTGAGCTGGGGAGATCAGAAAACTCCCATCAAATAAAAGAACACCTAAAACTCTCTTTATGAGTGAGTACAAGATAGTCGCAATCACTAGGAAAATTACAAAGCAGACCAAAACAAACAAAACAGTATTTGATTAAAAGCAGTTAATCATAAGCATATACATTAATAATTGAAAACAGCGAAATTACTGTTTCGACAATGAACAACGCATTTTTAAAACGATCCAGAGGCTGCCCATAAGGTTGGAACTTGCAGTAACTGTAAGAAGATAAAGGCAGTAGACGCAGGCTAAAATTAAAGGCTTTTAATATAGGTAATAAGAAACACTTGGGGGCTCATTATGATGTCGGTCAGAAAGCCTCCAACCGACACTGTCTCGGACTCGGGAACAACCTATTTCCTGAATGGTAGATCTTTCCAATGCATGGAGGCTGGAATCTTTTCAGGCTCCTTTTCAGCCCTATGGGGCTCCACAGGGATCTTCCCTGAGTCCGACCCTCTTTTACATATACCTAAGCCCATTAGCCCACATAGTACAGGAGTGTGGTCTCTCCATTGTTTCATACGATGATGACACACAACTAGTGGTCTAAATCTCAGACGCCTTCAACTCAGACCATAGGCAACTAGCCCTGCATGGAAAAGATTGGCTCCTGGATGGGCAAATACAGCCTTAAGCTGAGTGGGGGAAAAAACGAGCTAATGATCCTAGGCAGCAACCTCAGCCCACGCTCTGAGATCCCCTGGCCAGCTAATTGGGGTACCCCGCCTCCCCCGAAAAACTCCATAAAAAATCTTGGGATGTGGCTGGACCAGAACCTAACGATGGAGATCCAGGCAAAACAATTGGCTAGCACCTGCTTTGGGATGCTCCTAATGATCAGGAAAATGTTGAGCCTGCTCCCAGAAAACTCAAGGAAGACAGTGGTTCAAGCCTTGGTGGTGTCAAGGCTTGACTACGACAACTCCTTATACTTGGGCTCCCCCAAATATGTCACAGACAGACTGCAGGAGGTACAGAATAAAGAAGCTCGACTGCTTCTGAAGATACCCAGGCATCAGTCAGTTAGAGCTTCCCTTAAGGAGCTACACTGGCTTCCGGTCCAAGCCAGGATCAAGTTCAAGTCCCTCTGTTTGCGCACAGTGCTATGTACGGGAAAGGCCCCGCGTTGGTATGAGAACTGATCTCTCAGTACTTGCCCCATGGCCATCTCAGATCGGGATCAAACTTTCTGATGAACACCACCAGAATCAAAAGATCGAGATGAGCTGGGAGGTCATTTAAACACCTGGTACCCAAGCTGTGGAACAGTATGGACCCAGAGCTGCGAATGATCAAGAACGAAATGACTTCAAAAGAAGACTGAAAACATGGTTATTCCCCTAAAGACAATCTGCTGGAATTCACCCTGTCTTATTTCATACTAGCGCTGGGATGCCTAAGGGTAGCCATGCACTCTATAAATCCCTAAACCTAAACCTAAACCTTCTCTGAATGGTTAGGATTGGAGCGGGAATTATAAATGTAAACCCTTTAATGTCCAACACCTTCTCTGAGTAGGTTTAGATTGGAGTGGGAATAGTAAACGTAACCCATTTAATATCCAACATCTTCTCTAAAGTGCTTTAGGTTGGGGTGGGAATAGTAAATGCCACCCATTTATTGTCCATTGCCTTACCTGAGTTGGTTCAAATTGGAGTGGGAAAAGGAAATGTCCCCCCTTTAATATCCAACACCTCTGTGTTGAATTAGATTGGAATGAGAATAGTAGTTGTAACTCTGCTATTGTTCAACATCATTCCCACCAGTAGGGAGGCTTGGAAGGAGAAAATGGAGGCCGCTGCTCTGAAAACTCTCAGCTGCAACAAGTAATGGATCCCGCACTAAAATACGCCTAATGATATATCGGCCTGATACGGAAAACTGATCAACAACAAATAACCTAAATCATTGAGCGCCGTCACCTGGAATGCTTTCTTGTTCCCTCGATGTGCCTGGAAGTCAACATTTTCCACGCTAAGCGGCACTCAATCTCGGGTTGCTCGTCCTCCCTGACGGTCCTTGCTGCATTACGGCCGCCCTGGAGCTCAGGAAGAGCCGCAGGGCAGCAGTATGAGGCTACCTCCGGGTGAGTGGAGGCAGCGTCAGTACTTGGCCTGCTGCTGCACACCCAGGAGGTTTGGAGGCTAGATCCCAACAGCCGATCGAAATACATGACGAAGGACATCAAGGACTTCTAACTTCAGGAGGTAGGTGGGCTAAAGAGGGGTTTTGTCTTGATGGGGAGTTAAAAGAGCAAGCAATAGGAGAGCTCCAAGAGGGGAGAGAGGTGTTATGCGGGGAGGGCAAAGATAATAAAGAACTGGCCCCTGCCCAGAGTTTAGCCCAGAGTTTAGCTGCTTGGTTTGATTTGGTTCCTTCTGAAAACCCAGCAAAAAATTCACAAAACTGCCCTACTAGGGAGAGACTGGAAGTAATAAAAGAGGAACAGACAACCGTAGTAGATACTACAGTCCTCAATATGGAGAATGGCAGTCAGGTCAACGGGGGAAAGGGGAAACACACAGGGCATTCAGGATACCCAAAGTATTCAAGATAAGGGAGATAAAGATGACAGTGGGCACGGGGGGCACACACCAGAAAACACGGATACCCCAGCCATATCAGTTTACAACATAATTATCCCAAGTGTTAGGGACCCATTTAGGGACCCAGTTGATCTAATAGCCAGTTCTCTAGAGGCAATGATGGGGAATTTAACTACAGATATCAGAAATGTTTTTTCAGTATCAGAGGCAAACCAGCGAGAAATTCGGGGGGGGGGAGGGGGTCTGTGAGACGCTGGAAAAAAATTGGATTCACTATCCGACTGGACAGAAATCCTTGAAAGTACAGTGGGGGAACTAAAAAAGGATCTCACCAGCAGTCGAGTAGAAATCCCGGTACTGCGTAATGATGAACAGAGCTTGCAGGAAAAAGTGGAACAACTTGAAAATAACTCTAGAAAAAATAACTTGAGATTATTACATGTACCCGAAGGTAAAGAAAGAGAGGACTTAAAATCGTTTGCGGTAGTCCTCATAAAATCTGCAGTTCAGATAGAGGAAAGTGAGCAGACATCGCCAAAGTCATACAAAGAATACACAGGGACCCCTTTAGAAAAAATCCCGGAAGAAAAAAAACGAGAAAAATTGTCATAAACTTCCAAACGTAGGCAATCAAAGAAAAGATCCTGATATCTGCATTAAAACTTAAGTCCTCAAAAGGCCAGATCTATCAAGAGTGACTTTAGACAGACAATGGGTGCTAGGAAAGCACATGGATGATTTTAAGAAAGCTGGGGCCAATGTGCAACTCAAATTTCCTGCATCACTACGTATCATGTACAAAAATAAAATACACATGGTCACAAACATTAAGGAAGCAGATGATCTGCTAGAAAGCATAAAGGGTGGTGGTGGGAGGGAAGTTAAGGAAGTAACTTTTATCTAAGGAAATAAGTAGATTTTTAAATTTGTGGCTTTCTACAGAATAAATGGGACTGCTAGAAATGGGGCTGAGAGCAGTCAGAGCAAAGACGAACTTGGACTAACACCATGTCCAAGGAGAAGAAGCAGGCGTGGGTTCTCCAGGGTAAGATGGGGGGTGGTGGAGAGGCACAGGGTGGGGAGAGTATGGGATCATTTAAAAAAAAATCCTTAGGATCCTCAGTTTTATTTAAAATAAAAAAGACATGTCTATTCAGATCCTAACCTGGAATGTCAATGGTTTGCGAGTGAAGGGTCGAAGGGATAAACTACTCCAGTACTTGAAAGACTCCTCAGCACATATTCTAGTTTTGCAGGAGACACATTTGTTGAAAAAGGAATGCGTTGACCTCTTTGAGAAACAAAGATGGGTAGAAAAAGTCTTTTGTACAAATCAGAGTTGTAATATTAGAGGGGTCTCAATAATATTGAAGAAACAAGCAAATATATGTGTGACTGAAACAAAAGTAGATAAAGGGGGAAGATGGATTATAGAAAAAGTCAAGGTAAATAATAGGCCATTGACACTTGTAGGTTACTACGGCCCAAACCACGACGATTGCGAGCCTTTAACAAATCTCTTTGCTAACCTCTAAGATTTCCCTGACCCGATAATCATGGCAGGGGACTTCAATGTTGTATCAAATCCTAATATAGATAAATCAAATTAAACTACAACAACTCCTACACCTAATTCACGTACTCTACTAAAAGCTATGATGGCCAGTAGACATTGTGTGATCTCTGGAGAGAAAGAGCAGGAACCTCACAGGGTGCATCTTTTCATAATAAGAAATATGGGAGTAGGTCCAGAATTGACTACTTTTTGGTAGATTGGATTTTCAGAGAAAATATTTTGTATATAGAATATAATGCGGCCCACTTATCAGAACACTTAGCAGTTCTGTTAACATTGAAAAATAGTAATAAGGGTGCAGAGCAACGGTGGACGCTGGACCGCACCATATTGACAGATAGTGATGTAATGGAAAATCTTAAATAAGAGGTTAGAGAATTTATCAAGGTCAACAGAGGCACAGCCTCAAATGGAACAGTGTGGGACACCCTAAAGGTCTTCACCAGAGGCAAGATTACAGGTCTAACCTGTTACAGAAATAAAATATATAAAAAAGAAATATCACAACTAGAGGAGTAGTTGAAGAGAATAGATATGGAAATAAAAAATACAGATTCGGAGGAGGTAAAATAGAGTTAGAGAAAGAACAGTTACTAACGAAGAATCAATTATCAGAGACCCTTCAAGTACAGATAAAAAAAAGGTAGAATGCTAGTAAACTAGCACATTTTGAATATGGGTATGGTGTGGGCAAACTCCTAGCCTGGAAAGTCAAGGCGGAAAGATATAATAATTGAATCAAAGAAATCAGGGAAGATCAATCCGAAAACCTATTGAGTTGTGAAGATGAGATCAATGAGGCTTTTAAGGAGTTGTTTAGTGATCTCTATAACGAGGGAAAAGATGAAGCGATAGGCGAAGAGGTAGAGGGCTGGCTTATGAAATCCACTAAACCTATGGATGCTAATCAACAAAAGAGTTTAAATAAAGAAATCACGCAGGAGGAAGTTGTTAAGGCCATCCAAACTAGTGAAAGAGGTAAAGCGGCCGGACCAGACGGTATACCAATGGAGCTATATTAAATTTTAGTAGAGGTGGTGTCCCTTCTGTTGACATTGGTGATGAACAATGTATTAGGTCAGGGATTACAACTACCGAAGTCATGGAACGAGGCCACAGTCTCCTTTATTTTGAAACCGGGAAAAGATCCAACAATTTGTGAGTCGTACTGACCAATTTCCCTTTTAAACTCTGATTACAAAATCTTTACAAAAATATTAGCAAATACACTAGCAAAAATTGCTAGTATTACAATTCATGAAGATCAGAAAGGTTTGAGCTTATAGGTGCTACAACATTTGATACCCCTCCAGTTATAATAACACTAGATGCGTCAAAAGAATTCGATAAGGTGAGATGGTAATACCTTTTTACAGTGTTACAGAGATACAACCTGGGGAACAACTTTTGTAGAGTGATTAAGTTAACCTATAAAGAACCGGTAGCAAGGGTCCTGGTAAATGAAAGATTATCTTCACCCTTTAAAATTTTCAGGGGTACAAGACAGGGCTGCCCCTCTCCCCCCTTTTGTCTAACTTTTATATGGAGCCTTTTGCTTTTAAGATTAGACACACAACTGACATCCCAGATCCCACCATTTCATCAGGGAGACTGGGTTAGGAAAGTTGCGCTATATGCGAACGATCTTATGGTTTACTCTTCTGATTTGGATATTGCTTTACCAACAATTTTAAGCACAGCAACAAAATTTGGAGAAGTGTCGGGGTACTCAGTAAATGAAAATAAGACAGAAGTGATGCTATGGAATCATGCAAGAAGAAACCCCTTCATAAAAAAAGAGGTATGATATCTAGGTATCAGGATATTTCAGGAAATGTGTGTAATCACAGAGAATAATTTAAGGAGGGTGTTTAAAGAAGTTGTTAACCCAATGAAGAGCTGGGTACATCTCCCATTAGCCATCTTGGGTAGAGTCAATTTGGTCAAGACGGCTATCCTACCAAAAATCACTTTCGTATTTGATTCCATACCTCTTCATTTCGAAAAAATGACCATACAAAAAATTGTCCAACCTTGCTGAACATCCAATACTATGCATGGGCTTTTCAATAAAAAAATTCCAGAATGCTTACAAGAACACAGGATGGATCCATGATAATTTGGGAATCACCAGGAACCCCAGAGTGCCTCAAGGACAAGTTGGCATTACCAATCAAAGTCGCTGACATCAAAGTCTGGGGTGACTTGACAAAAGAAGGTAAATTATTATCTTGGCATAACTTAAATGGGTTAATGGCGGGGACCCTTTCCAAGTTCAAATATTTACAAATAAAAAGCTGGGAGCAAAGCAAAAAATTGACACTGAGAATGGGTAATATTCTTGAAGATCAACTGGTAACCAAACCACCAGGGCATAAGGAAGTAGCACTATGGTACTGGCACCTACACAACATCATGGACGGAGAGTTCACTTTGGCCGAGGAACTGTGGGGGAATTACTTGCTGAGAGAGAAGCTGCAGAATATTTGGCAAGTATCTATGTGTACACTTTACCACATACTTAAGCCTGCTTTTTTAAGAAGGAACCACCTTTTCCCACTTCATAGGGCGTATATATCACCTGAGAGGTTATCTAAGATGGAAAAAGGAAGCTGAACCAGTTGCGCTAAATGCAAACTTCTAAATGCTACGGATGTGCATATGTTCTATCAATGTCCCGTAATCAGCAATTTTTGGAACAGAGTGGAAACGACAATATCAGGTATTTTGGGTCAGCATATAAAGGTAAGCCTTCCCCTGGTTATCTTTGGTGTTGCTGATTAACACACAAGCAGGGTTAGAGATATGCTGTTTTATGCAATGTTACTAGCCAGGAGAGAGATATGTCGAAAATGGGTGAGCAACACACCAACACAGGGTGTAGAATGGTTGGAGTCTCTCATATATATGTCCAGGATGGATCTATCCGGAAAAAAATCAAAGAAGAAAACCTTCTGGACATATTTTAATTGTTTAAATAAGATCTTAAAAAATGTCCAATGATTTCACGGGTAAACAAAATCTTTTGAGTGCTATTGGGTCTGGTTACAATTCGAAAATCACAAGCAGTTCCGGTATTCACACCGTGTGAGAGAGAAAGCCACAGAAAGGCGGGTGACTATTGTAGAATGCCCATTAATGGTCAGTATCCTTCCAGAAAAGAAGGGTAGAGATGATGGACATCATGCTTGTTTTTTCTGTTGTTGTTTACTGAGGTGAATGAGGACAAAAAAAAACACCATTCCCAAATTGGTTTAGATTAGGTTGGGAATAGAAAATGTCTCCCGTTTAGTATCCAACACCTTTCATGAGTTGGTTCAAATTGAGGGGGTAATAGCACATTTCACCCCTTTAGTGTCTAACACCTTTTCTGAGTTGGTTTGGATTGGAGTGGGAATTGTTACTGTTACCCCATTAGTGTCCAACACTTCACCCTATTTGATTTAGATCAGAGTAGGAATAGTCAGTATTACCCGTTTAGTTTTTAACATTTTCCCCAAATCTAGTTTGATAAATAGTTGTCACATATATTTTTAGAAAAATATTTTTTGACAATTTTAATGTATTGTTTTATATACATTTTGTGAAATATATTTGTAAAATAAACTAATAGCCATTTTAAAGTGAAATAAATTCAGTATTTTTTTTAATTGCGATAAAACAAAAAAAATTAGTTTATAAATACTTGCATAATATACATTTTTACATGTTATTTTATATTCAATATAATTTTTGAACATTTATTTAACTTTTTTACATACTTTAACATTTTTAATATTATTTACTATTAGTATACATGAAATATTTGTATACATTTTATACTATTATTTAATTTATACTTTACAGTTTTTGGACTATTTGTTATAACATTGTTTAATATGTTTTACATCGCATTTATTAGGTTTGTGAACGATAATTTTGTAATCAATAATGTGGTATTCAATATTTTTGACATAGTATATATTTATTTAGAGGTAATGATATTTGTGTTTTTGATATTTTTGTTATCGATATTTGTAAAAAAAAATATTTTTGTTAATACTTGTGTTCTCGATATTAGTGATTCTTATAGGTATGGATATGAAGTCCATATTATGGGGCTGATTACGATGCAGGTAGGACAGGCATCTGACCACTATCGTTTTGGGATCTGTACCGCCTGACAAATAAGCGGTGGTCCCGACCCCCAAATGACATACCTTTTTACATTGAGGCTTATGTTGTGGCCCAGAAGAGGGCCGCCACACAAGCCTACATGCAAAAAGGCATGTTTAGGAACATCAAATTTGGTGCCTGGTACAGAGTGCTTGGATGTTTTGGGAGGCACTGCGGGTGCCCCCAGGCCACATAGCAGAGGCCCAGGGTGGAAGGGGACCCTGCTAGGAGCCTACAAAGTCCCTTTCCGTCTGCCTGTACAAGAGGCTCGGACCACCATGTACAGGCTGCGGGAAAAGGACATATTAATCCCTTCAGCAGTGCATGAGCAGGTACTGCCCCTATTGCAGGGATTACAGTCCCATTGCTGCCCCGATGGTCTCCTCAGCCAATCGGAAAAGCAGAGGTTGGTCCCTACGATCAATGCATCCATCCGGCGGTGGAATTGCTTCTATGGAGGTCGGTGGGCCCTCCACTGATGGACTGTTGGTGGCTGGCCCACCGACATCTGAATGAGGCCCTAAATTTCCGATATTTGTTTTTCTCAATATTTGTTGGATCAATATTGTGTCATTGATCCAAATGGCAACAGTTTGCTTTAATGATTGAGGTAAAGGCTTCTTATGCTTTCATTTTATGCAAAAAGGTTTTTAGAAGGGAAAGTTTGCCGGAGTGAATCATATCCAACAATAGAGCACAGTCTGTTTTTAAGGAGTTTAAACTATTCCTTTTGAAAGAGTGAATTAAACATGACAGAACAGCGGTTTACCATCCACAAGAGAATGGTTTGGTAGAGCTTTTCAACCGGATACTTGGCAAATACATCCAGCGGGCAATGAGTGGAAACTTGAATTGGAAATGGGAGGAGTAAAACATGTTGTGAAGTTACAAGACCGCGCCCCATTCGGTCACAGTAGAAACTTACTTTTTCTAATTAAAGGGAAGAATGGCGTGCATTAGTGTTAGTCCTGGTTGCATGGGAAGCAAGTATGGTTCTAGTGTGGATAGTCAGATTGTGGATGACAATTTCAAGAAGTATGAGGAACTTTATATGTAAAAACACAACGACAATGTGAGATGAAATGTAAGTCGGTTTGATTGAGGAGAACTGGTGAGAGACTGTGTGAGAGAGGGTTGTACAAAAGGTAGTTCCAGTGACAAAATCCCAAGGTAGTGTGAAGCAAAAGGTAATGTGTACTTCTTGAAGGATGGTAAAAAAGTGAAATTTGAGGAATGTTGCAAATTGGAAGAAAAGTTAAATGGTGACGTGACCAAAGAAATAAGATTATATTTGCACTTCATGTATTTTCATTGTCCCACTTTAACCATTTTGGACCCGTTTTTGATCTTTCTGTTTTTTTTTAAATTGATTTAACTTAGGTCCCGATTACGACAGCACCTCGGTGGGGTCCCACCACCATCGCATTTATTTTTTCCGCCTGCCACATTTGGATGGCGGGCGGATGTGTGGCCACCGGAAAGACCGACCGCCACATGTCTGACAGGTTCAAAGAGCGCGCGGGTCTGTCGGAGGCAGAGTAATGCCTACAATGGTGGCCCGCCATGAAAAGGCTGGCTGAAAGGGACTTTGGGGGCCTGTTGCGGCCCCCCAGGGCCTCGTTTCTTCGGGCTATGGTGCCCCCTGCATATCCCTGCACCATGTGGCAGGCACCGCATGGTACCAGGCTGCCACGTGGTGCAGGGATATGTGAAGTGTCCCTATTTTGTATTGAGGTGCGTGCCACTGCAATGCAAACTATACGCATTGCGACCGCCGTGGTGGTGGTTGCATCAGAATACCTATGTTGGGACTGCCAACAGCCTGTTGGGCGGTCCCGATTCCTGATGGTGTGTCTGTCCGCCATCCTAATCAGCCCCTTAATGTCATAACTTGCTAATGCCAAATATACTGGACATTACTTTTCCTTGATTTGGTGATGTGTAAGAGGGATATGTTGTAATTTAATTGAAGCTGGCTGTGTGGCTCTACCACCTGGAATTTTACAATGATTTACGTGGATGCCAGGACACGCAGTGTAGCAGTTGAGGATTGTGCCTGCCAGGGGTTACATGGATGTCTCTTCATGACTATAATAAACTATTGTGTTTCAAAAAGAAGAGCATGCATTTTTCAATATCAAGTGAGTTAAGCTCAGCTGTGATTGTGGGATGGGTTAGACATTATGACATTAAAAATGTATTCAAGATGTTTCTTTCATTAACATGAGGCGACCAGCAGGGCAGCATGTCACACACCCACAGTCCCCAGCGTGCACCAGAGCAGCAGCATATGTCTCACCAAAATAAACTGCCCTCCCTCAGCACATTCCTAACATGGTAATAAATTACTTGCCAAGGAGGAAGACGTTAGTGGGCATCACTTAGGCACAGGGCTCTGTGTGACCTCCAAGAGTAAGAAGCCAGACAATATGGCCTTCAAGCAGCAGTGGTTACCCCCATGGCAGCCCATCCAGACTTCTGGTACTGTCCGTTTTTCGTCAGCCTCATCTTCATCCCCACTGGTATTGGCTTTTAGTATCTTCATCACCTCCGACAAAATCAGGAAGCACCCCTTCTTAATCCTACCTACCAATGTATGACGTTACAACGCATACATTTACAATGCATGCCTTTACAACATAGAAGGATCTGACACATTGGATGCGTGCTGTCACTTCTACACATATGCAATGCATAGGTTCTTCTGATAAATGAAAGCATTTCTCCTTCCTAGTGCCTAATTCAAAGAGGCATTTGCTTTGGAACCAAAGCCAGTCTGGATATTTTAGTATAGTGGGCTTTGCATCACAACCTGTTGATTTTTGCCCTGATCAGTCTACGTAACACCCAGTAACTCCCACTTGACACAAAGCGATGCAAAGTGCTTTTTTTGCGCTGAGTTTGATTCTCCCATTGAGGAATTAGACACAAGCTTGAAATATTTCCTATAGCTGAAATGGAATATGTTTTCCATATACATTAGCTGTTGGACACAAAAATGTTGCTGTGTTTGCCTTTGTGGGAAATAGACTGTTATCATGCTTGCATCAAAGTTAGCACCGGATATTGATCTGTTTCCCTCTCTCTTTTCCATTATGAAGAAATATAATGAGTTAATGGGGGATTTTTGGCAGGGGAAACAGCTACTGAGTAAACATGTTTGGACAGGAGCTATTTTCCTGCCTTTGCTCCATGAGTATTTTTAAGCTTAAAATGAATTTTGAAGAAAGAAACCTGGTGACTTGCCAATTTATAGGAAGAAACAACAATTTTAGAGACAACAATCATTTTCCTTTTTAAATGTTGAACCAGCACCACCAAATCTTCCAACCAATTAATTCCTCTTTTCTTCTTTTCTTATAAAACATTGGGGCATATTAGCAATGATAGCGCGTTTTAATTTATCGCTGCCTATCGGTGGATATGTTAGCGGAGAAAACATGCTATTAGCACCTCCCGCCGGAATGTTAAAAATACAGGATGCGCCGCCACTGTGGTAGGCGCATCCTAATTTCCCCACGGGACCCCCGCCCTTATGGCGGGCGGTCCCTTTCCACGATGGGATGGCAGGAGGACAAAGTCCGCCCGTCATCCTGATGGGCCCCTTAGTGTGTAGAGTGCACCTTTAGCTTGATTTTTGATGTGTTCTTTCATTGACAGGTTTTGGTCTAAGGGTGGGTGGGAAACTCCGTTCGCCGGTAGAGTTCACCGGGTTTTGCAACTCCGCGCTCCATTTAAAAATGCGAAGTTTGACAAAAAACTTTGCTGGATGGCGGAGCACAGTTAACCCTTGTGCGGGTGCTCACTTTCAAGAATTACACACTGGCTATCAAGTGCAGTACCAAGCAAGTTGTGCTAAGTGCATTCTGACCGGAAACCAACGTTGGCCCTGGCAAAAAATGCTTCATGGCCTCCCAATACGTGCACAACAGAAGGAGGACAAAGCTAGGTTATGGAAGCTCCAGCGGCGGCAATACACTTACCACTGACAGTCAGCACTGCTCTGCAGGCTGCAGCCTCTGCCAGCAGGTGCTGCCCTCCTCCATTGTCTGCTCCGAGTCCTGCAGGCTCAGTCTGGTCGACATCTCATGAGTTGTGATGGTGAATGAGAGCCATCCAGCCTGCACATTGCGTCATCATTACTCAGTAGTGCATTGCCTTCTGCTCCTGAGGTAAGAGAGATGAGGCTTCTGAATTCAGAGCGGAGCCTGCAGAGGACTCGGAGCGGAAGATGGGGAAGGAGGGCAGCTTCGGCTGGTGGAGGCTGCAGCCTGCAGTGCAGTGCACACAATAATTGGTAAGTGTGTTGCCGCCGCCGGAGGAGTGACATGATCCAGCTACACAGGCTGAAGGGGTCTATTTATTATATCTGTGACCTTACTCCACCTGCTCGCAGAACTCCACGTAGCACGGTGAAGTTTTTGGGCTACTTAACGGAGCTTCATGGGGCACGACTCCGTGAACTCCGACTACCCTTGTTTGTGTCTCGGCAGATAACCAGTTGGACAGTGTAATAGGGCTGTTTAGTGCGTCCAGGTTTTTGAGCCATTCTTGGATGGGTAGGGGATTGCTCTTTGTGGAAAGGAGCAGATTTTTTTAATGTTTTTTTCTCATTGTGTACACTTTCTTATTGTGCACACCTATCAACCATTGCGAAGGTTAGTACATCAGCAAACTTTTAAAAAACTTAACAATGGGTTGGAATTTTTTTTTACTAAGATAACACTATCAGCCATATTCATCAACATGAATTGCGCTCGCAAATGGCCAGATTCTGAGAATCTGGCCGTTTGCGAGTGCGATTTTTGCATTTGGGATTCATCATCCCAAATGCCAAAATCGCTAATTGCGAAATCGCATATTTGCGAGGAATTGGATTTAAGGAATCTCTAATAGAGATTCCTTAAATGCAATTCATCACCCTATTTGAAATTGCGAATTCGCAATATTTGGTCGCAATTTACCACGAAATCTGACTTCGTGGTAAATTGCGAAAAACGAGTAAAAAGCACTTTAGTGCATTTTTTACTTTTCCATGTTACACACACACATGTCCTCTGGACATGTGTGTGGGCAACACCTGTTCAAATGTGCATTTGAGGGGTGCTACAGGGTGTCCTTTGGACATCCCTGGCACCCTTCAAATTGCAATCTTATTTGCGATTAGCAAATTGCTAATCGCAAATAAGGAATCAGTAGGAATCGCAATAAATTTTGCTAATCCTACATGAATCCCGTTTTGCGAGTCCTTAATTGCGATTCGCTATAATTCGCTATTAGGGCCTCGCAAAACGCGAGATTGATGAATCTGGCTGTATGTCATAACCTTTGACTCACTTTGGCATTTTGCATTTTTTTTCTTACTGTGCAGTATTTACAAATTTAGCCTGTCCTTAGAGGGCAACTAAATCTGGATGATAAACCAGCCGCCCACATGCTCGTTCACTGCCTTATACACAGTACAATTCTCAGATATTTTCTCTGATCTTTTCAGTTGCAGTGACTCAGATAACTAGGACTAATCGTATTTACCGGAGAATTTTGGCCTCCCTAGGTCCTTACCTCTCAGGCGGAGGATGAGCTATCATTCAATGAGCTACCATTCGAGCACAGGCGTAACAAAATCCCTGCAGCACTTGCGATGGGGGGGGACTCTATGTACTCTGCAGGGGGCCCCCTGAAGTTATGTTACACCACTGTGCGTCAAGGTCTAATTGAAAGGAGTTGATCTGAATTTTGAGACAACACTCTACAAAGATGGCATCTCTAGCTAAAGTTGTTATATGTATAACAACAAACACTTTATCATATATTTATAAATGTGCATACACTGAAAATAAGAACTAGGCAATGAAAAATCACACAAATCAAATTAGAACACAAGAAACATACTTGCAGGGCAGGACACACATATTACCAAAATACTTGATTCACAGATACTATCTGACCAAAAATGCTGTGCTGACCCGGAAATATTTACATTGAGAACTGGGCAGATCAGAAAACTCCAGTCAAATAAATGAACTCCTAAATACTATTTGTGGGCTCAAGCTGATCACGATCACTACGAAAATTACAAAGAGCACACAATACAAATGAGTAACTTGTGGAAAAATAAAATATGCTTGACATGCATTACAATCAAATGTCTCAGTGTTCACGATGAACAGTTATCCAATCAGGAACCCTGATTTTAAGCCCCAATTAGGGTTTTGCTTATAGGTTGGCAGTGCTTTGAACCTTGAATACCTCACATCCCAAAGGTGCTTGTGACGGTATGCAGTCATAATATCGATTTTTTTTATTTACCTACAGTAATATCCAGTTTCCAATATCGTAGGGACAGAATATCAAAGTTAATAATATCGTTGACCAGAATATCGACCTTAAGGTAAGTAATATCGTTCATTTTTATATCGAAGTAAGTAATATCGAAGTAATTAACATCATTAGTAAAAATATTGTTGTTAATATTATAGATATGAGTTAGTGTTTTGTATTTTAGTATGTATTTTATATGTATGTGTTTAACATTTTTTGTAATGTTATTTAATTATTTTTAAATATATGTATTACATCTTTAGAAATTAGTAATTTTCTTTAAAGTAGATTTTGCGTTTTAGTATCGGAGTGGGTTGTGGATTTATAGGGGAATAGGGTGGGAAGTAATTTAGTTATAATCATATTTTTTATTTTTTTTAACTGACTAATTAATGTATTAATATTTTGCATGTATTGTTATTGTTAATTAATTTATAGTTAATTAATTATTAATTGGTAATTAATTTTCATTATTCGTTTAATTGGTAATTAAATTACATTTGTTATTTTCTATGTGTAGCGGGTTGTGAGTTTATAGGGGAATAGGGTGGGAAGTAAGTTATAATTAAGTACATTTAAATTTGTATTAATTTGTATCGATCATTAATTTATTGTTAATTAATTATTAATTAATTTGTATTAATTTATTAATTTATAATTACATTAACTGTGTTCTATTTTATATGTAGTGGGTTGTGTGTTTATAGGGGAATAGGGTGGGAGGTCATTTATTGTAGTTAAATACATTTTAATTTTTATTAAGTGGTATTGATTAATAATCTATTGTTATTTCATTATTAAATGGTAATTATTTTATATTATTTGGTTAATTGCTAATTTAAATATTTTTTTGTAGCAGGTTTATAGGGGGATAGGGTGGGAAGTAATTTAATTTTATTCAAGTAAATATTTGTTTAATTTTATTGGTATTTATTATTAATATATATGTTAATTAATTAATAATATGTTTTTTTAAAGTATTTAATTATTAAGTATGTTTATTTAACTCCTATGCTAGACTACATTTTCCACACTGTTACACCCACTGGAGCTGAAATAGTAATTTTAACCCTAACGCTATCCAACACTATCCCTACTGTTGCACTCACTAGAATGGGAATAGTAGTTTAACCCCTATGCTATCCAATACTTTCCCTACTGTTGCACTCACTGGAGTGGGAATAGTAATTTCTACCCCTACGCTATCCAACAATTTCCCTACTGTTGCACTTACTGGAGTGGGAATAGTAATTTTAACCCCTACACTATCCAACACTTTCCCTACTGTTGCAATCACTGGAGTGGGAATGGTAATTTCTATCCCTGCGCTATCCAACACTTTCCCTACTGTTGTACTCACTGGAGTGGGAATCGTAATTTTAACCCCTACGCTATCCAACACTTTGCCTACTGTTGCACTCACTGGTGTGGGAATAGTAATTTTAACCCCTACGCTATCCAACACTTTCCCTGATATGTTATATGTATATGTTTAATTTATTTTTAAATTATATAGATTAGTTATAATTTTTAAACATTTTAAAATATTTTTAACTATGTTTATTTAAATTCTATGTATTATTTACTTTATTTCACATTATTTGTGTAACTTTAAAAAAACAATATTTTTAACAACGATATTTTTGATATCAATATTATTTTTTCGATATTTTTGTACTTACCATAATGTAGATAGGATGTTGATATTTATGATTTCGAAATTTTTGTGTCGATATTTCTGCAGGTCGATTTTATGTCTGCCGATATTCTGTCATACAATCGCTTGTGACACCGGGTCAGTGGCTCTGTGCCTGGGGCACAGATTCTGTCGCTGAAATGCAGGGACCCATAGAGTTTTATCCGTAAAGGGCAACTTGATCACAAACAGAATGGGAAAATCCAAAAAAAACGAATTAAGGGGTTAACTAAAATCATTGCCAAGCAAATAAAATCAGTCTACATAAAAAATAAAACCATCATTACAACAAACCCCACGTGGCAGCAGACCAGAGCAGAGGAATAACAAAGGCCCCCGCAGCACCCGCGGTGCTGGGGGACCCCAGGCTTAGATTGAAATGTGATGGGAGGTACCCTTTTGTAGGAAAAGGAACGGGTAGATCAGTTTAAACAAACAAAGATTTCCTTTTCCAACTATTATTTAAAGAGAAATGAAAGCTCCTAACTGTATTAGACAAAGGAGTAGAGACTCGCACAAGTTACCTAATTTACAAAACTACTTGTTTAAACATTGAGAGTTCTACTTATACTAACAAACAGCAGGATTTGTTGTGTATCGTATTTTATTGTTATTATTATTCAATCACCAGTACAAAACGATTTTTCATGTTAAAAACACATTAATCACAATATTTATTAAAAGCATCTATACATCAGATTTCACAATAAAGATTATTTCTACATTTCTTGAAGATATATAACAAAAAAAAAAGATTGGTATTCTTTTAAACAAGTTTGTCGACGCGGCATTTCGGTGTTCTAAAATATCATCACCTTCTTCAGGACATTGATTTCATATAAAAAAATCTAAACAGAGAAACAATAATTTACTGGACAGTACTGTTATACTTATTATTCAGTTATACAATTCTTAGTTCAGTTTGCTGTTTTGTTAGTATTTGTTACCACCTATAATTTTCTGCTATTCCTCCCTCTTTTTGCATTTCTTTCTTTGACTCTCACAAGTAAATATCCAAAAAACACATTTACAACCGGGAATGCATCTTTCCAACTGTCCAACATTCTCCTAATATTTGATAACTTATTGAGACCTCTCCCCGAATTATCTACTTCAATTGGTCATCTTTACCAGATGTTTAATCTAGAAATGAACTATTGGTATATACATACCTAATTCTTCTAGTCAGATTTAGAGTTTATTTACAGGAGGTTCCTACAGCTAGTGACCAGACCGGTATTTCAATCACTTCTTCTGGGTCCACTGTTAATTGGGACTGTGGGTTTAGGGAAAGATATTCAATTAATATTCCCCTTTTCTTACTTTCTAGAAAGTGCTCTTGTCAGCCTTTTTTTTTAAGTTTCTTACCTAGAATTAAACACTGCCTTGGATTAATCACTTTGTCTTCTCATCCACTGTAATTTCAGATGATTGAAATCTGACATTGCGACCAAGGGAAAACAGTATAGTTATTATCAATTCCTATCCCCTCTCTCCCTTATTTGGTTTATATAACCATAAATTTCAATATCTCTACCTTAAAATTAATCAATGCAGTTATCCTTGGTTCGTGGATCTTGTGCCAGCAGTTCCTAAAATGGGCTGTTCAAACACAAAAAAAATTTGGGGAACATTACTAATGTTATATCCTTTACTTCAAGTAGCCATTACTTGGGTTTTAGATTCATCTCAATCTTACCTCTAGTAATTTAGAGTTATGGTTGGGAGGACGCTGTGCTTTATAAGGTTCTCTTTCTTGTACCTACAGAGTCAATACACATGTCAATAGTGAGTCTTCTATTCTGTTACTTATACTTTAAGTACTCACAGTCTTTGTTTATTCTCTCTAGGGTTCTCCCTTACCTTAATATTATTCTTTGTCTTGAGTCTCCTTTTTAAAATTTGAGGCTCTTTTCTTGCAGTTTGGTATAATTCAAACCTATAAGGAACAAAGTGCAATGATCAGGGATCAATAATGCCCTGTTGTCTCTGTTCGGTAAAATAAAGTGCTAAAACCTCATCTATCACTTACTGTTATAGTGGAGGGTCAGGCTGGAGCGTCCTTCCTGCTGGCTCTTTAATTTGCAAGTGATTCCAGAGCGAGCTCGCCTTCCTTTTATCCTACTACTAATTGGTAATTAGCCCTCCTAATTAGTGGTTAATCCTTGTGTGCTCAGTACTTCCTTTAGTGTTCCATGGCAGCCATCTTGGATGTTTTCCTTCCTACATTGTACCCTATTACTTGACCATTATTTCCCTTCATTTCTCAGTTAAAACCATTACTTTTAATATCCTCGAAGTACATATTTTGTTTAATTCCTCTTTAAGTCTCATGTGCTTTCTATCTGTTCATTTATGCTCGCCTTATTGTTTTACCGGCGAATTCTCGGGCTTACCCATAATGGAGGGGGCCCACTCAGCTCCTTCTGATTTGAGTCTGAGACGCCCCTTCAGCATATCCTGCAAGGGTGCCACCTCACGTTTTGTTACACCACTGGGCAACAGTGCACACATTATAAAAGGATGTCAATCACACAGCCAAGCCAATCACAGTCTAAAAACAACAATACAACATCTGTCCAAATTTGTATAGTTAATTGCATTTATAAAATTGGTCTTCTCTACATTTCTTTAGAGCAAGATAATTGAGAATTGGTTTTAAAAGATATGTTCGCACTGCAGACACAGCAGAACATATGAATATAATCTGATCGAGCATTTGTATCTTATAAGTATATAATCAACAACATGAGATGCTCTCTAACCCTTTGCAGCCGGTCCAAAATTCTTACAGTGGGACCAAACAAAGGAGCCCAATCCGCCCGCCATCCGCTCCGGAATGACCGCCGCCATATTAGTATTGCTGGGGGGTCCGCGGCAGACGGAAAGACCGTTATGTTATGTTATGTTATGTTAAGGTGAGCTTATAGAGCGCTCTGTCACCGTGGGTTTCCTAGCGCTGATCTGGTGCTAAGGGAGGCAGGGGAGATTAGTCGGATTGTGGGAAGAGCCATGTTTTCAAAGATCTGCGAAATTGGATGAGCGAATTGGAGGATTTAAGCGAGGGTGGAAGAGAGTTCCAAAATTTAGGGGCCAAATGTGCAAATCTCCGACCTCCGATTCTGCAGAGTTTGAAAGAGGGGACAACCAGGAGGTGGAGGTGAGAAGATCTGAGGTTACGTGAAGGGCAATAGGGACTGATAAGGGATTTCAGGAAGGCAGGGCAGGGACCAGTTAGAGATTTGAAGGTGAGGCAGCCGATCTTAAAGGCTACCCTCGAAGTGACAGGAAGCAGTGCAGAGAGAGTTCGAGAAATCCAAGCGGGAGAGGACGAGAGCCATGATGACTTGAATCAGGGCTTCGGGAGTCAGGAGATAGGCCACATTCCTGATCCTGCGCAGCTGATACATGCAGGAGGAGACCACCATCCCTATCTGGGGCTTAAGGGATAGCTCGGAGTCAATGATGACCCCGAGACTCTTCACCGAGGCCACAGGGATGGGAGGAGGGCCAAGCTCTGCCGGCCAGAAGTGCGGACCCCAGTGGGTAGAGCTCTTACCAGGGAGAAGGAGCTCCGTCTTCCCGGGGTTCAGTTTGAGTTGATTCTGGCTCATCCACTGAAGAATGTGGGACATAACCGCCTGAAAATTAGGAATAGCAGAAGAAGAGTTAAGAGGAAAGATGAGTTGCAGGTCGTCAGCGTAGTTAAAGACGGTGACATCCCACTGCCTCAGAGAAAAGAGAAGAGGTCAGAGATATAGATTAAAGAGAAGAGGGGATAAAGAGGAGCCCTGGGGGACCCCGCAGAGTGAACGCTCCCTAGGTGCCCTGAAGGTACCCAGACTAACTGTCTGAGACCTCCCGGTCAGAAAGGATTCGACCCATGCCAACGCCAGGCCCTGGATGCCGGCCTGCTCGACACGGTGGAGAAGGATGTCATGGTCCACCGTGTCGAAAGCGGCTGACAGATCTAAGAGAACCAGGGCCTGGGGGGTACCCCTGTCAGCGCCGTCTCTCAGAGCATCCAACACGGCCAAGATCACTCCCTCCGTGGAGTGGCCGGGTCTGAAACCGGCCTGGTTGGCTTCAAGAAAGTTGGAGCTCTCGATGAACTGTGAGAGGCAGGCGGTGACGTGGGCTTCCAGAATTTTAGAAAAATAGGGCAGAAGAGAGATAGGCCGGTAGTTCGCCAGGACTGCGGGGTCAGCTCCAGGCTTCTTCAATAGAGGCACCAAGACGGCCTCCTTGAAAGAGCTGGGCACCGTGCCAGAAGAGAGAGAAGAATTCAGCAGAGGGAGAATACAGTCAGGTAAAGTAAGGCAGATGTCCCGTAGTATGGATGGTGGACAGCAGTCGTCCGGTGAGCCAGACTTGACACGAACGGCCAATGTGGCCAAGGATTCTGGATCAAGAGAGGGGAACTGTGTAAAAGAAAGTGCATTATGAGGGGGACAGACAGGATCAGCGCCAGGAGAGGTGACCGGGATAGTGTCCTTAATCATAACAATTTTCTCTAAAAAAAACGTACTGAGAGCATTGCATGATTCCTGAGTAGGAGCCTGGTTCGGGAGCGTCCTGGAGTCAGAGGTGAATTCATCGAGGACTTTAAAAATCTCCTTCGATTTACAAGGGGCTGATAGAATTCTCTTGGAGGCATATGCTGTTTTGGCCGCAATGATGGCTTTTTTGTATTTATTACGGGAGGCCACGTAAGTGTCTCTGCTTGTGGGACAATAATCTCTCCTCCACTTACGCTCCAATTGGCGTAGCTCCAGATGTTGGGTTTTTAGTTGGGAGTCAAACCACCTATGGGAGTTACTATGCCGAGAGCGGGGAAACTTGGTTAATGGGGCAAAGATATCGCTAGCTGACGTGAGCCAGTGAGAGATGTTGCCATCTAGCTCATTGATGCAGATATCGTTAGGGAAGGAGGGACGGGTCTCTGACAGATGGGAAAGCAATTTAGAAGAGTCAGCAGCCCTCCACTTGCGGGCGGCACTGCCCTCCAGTGGGGGGACCCTGATATGACCATCGACAGAGATTACAGTCTCAATCAAGGAATGGTCAGACCACACACAGGAAGTGATCAGCGGGCAAGAAGACTTAACCCCATGAATCAAGATGTGGTCGAGAATATGGCCGCCACTGTGGGTGGGGGACTTGACAAATTGTGTGAAATTTAAGCCGAGAGGGCTTCGAATAGCTCAGTGGCGTGAGGCCCGCATCCTTGTGTTGGAACCAATAGTTAAAATCGCCGAAAAAGGCGACACGAGAGGAGGATGTGGTGAGATTGGCAAGCTGCTCAGTGAAGGATGAGGGGAATAAGGGCATAGGGTGGGGGGGGCGGTAGAGTATTATAAAAGTGACTGCACCCACCTCAGTTCCCAGGCTGAGAACCAAGTTATCCACTTCGGGGAGAATCATGGAAGCGGTAGCTATGATTTTTAAGTTCTTGCGTATTACCGCTGCCACCCCACCACCGGTACGGCCCCCAGGGCGATTATCATTCAGCAGATAGTAATCTGGGGGTAATGCCGCCAGGATATCAGGGAGGGAGTCGTCAGTGAGCCATGTTTCTGATAGTAAGAGAACGTCTGGGCTCTCGGCCGTGAGTAAGAGGAAGATGTCGGTTTGGTGTCTAATAAGAGAGCGGGTGTTTAGGTATAGTATTCGGAGGTGTGACTCAGTAAGGGTTGGTAGAACATGTGACGCATTCGACCCCGGATGGAGAGGGATATTCCCCGCGATACCAAGTGTAGAGATGCGAGCCCTGATAGCGGGGGGTAGAGAACATGGGAAGGATTGTAGGCTCTTAAGAGCAGAGTGGGTGTAAGAAATTACAGAGGCAGCATCCCTGGCCCCTGGGCCCGTCCGGCCGCGGACGGGCGCAGACGGGCTGGACTTAGGCGCGACTTCGGCGCGAAGATGGCGCGCCCGCTGCGCCCGTCCGCTGCGCTCCCTGGGAGGGGGGACCATTTTGTAGAGCCGAGGGCAGGAGGGGCCGAGCGCTAGTCCGCTCGCCTGCTCCCTCACCCAAGGTGGAGGCACACTAGGTCACGACCCAGGCAGAGCCAATCTCGTCTGCAATGGGCGGGCCAGGAGGTGGGGCAGAGAAGTCCCGCACTGGAGTGCAGCGCGACCAGGAAGGGTCCCAGCGCGCACTCGGAAGCAAGGTGGGGGCGAGCAGGGTGATTGAATAAAATAAAATCCAATGTCAGCAGCTCCGGGACCTGCACAACAAAAGGGGTAAAAGCATACAGAAATGCGAATACAGCAGGTAAGCGCGACTATGCTGCCGACTGTGTCAATCTGGCGCAAATTTTTAAAAATAGCGTGCCCAAGTCCTGCTAGCGCCTGAGACACCCACTGGCACCTGATCACTAGGGAAGTGACCAGCTCAGGTGTTTGTAGAGCCGAGGGAGGGAGGGGCCGAGCGCTAGTCCGCTCGCCTGCTCCCTCACCCAAGGTGGAAGCACACTAGGTCACGACCCAGGCAGAGCCAATCTCGTCTGCAATGGGCGGGCCAGGAGGTGGGGCAGAGAAGTCCCGTACTGGAGTGCAGCGCGACCAGGAAGGGTCCCAGCGCACTCGGAAGCAAGGTGGGGGCGAGCAGGGTGATTGAATAAAATAAAATCCAATGCCAGCAGCTCCGGGACCTGCACAACAAAAGGGGTTAAAAGCATACAGAAATGCGAATACAGCAGGTAAGCGCGACTATGCTGCCGACTGTGTCAATGCGGCGCAAATTTTTAAAAATAGCGTGCCCAAGTCCTGCTAGCGCCTGAGACACCCACTGGCACCTTTGCGACCGGGCGGAAAAGGGTTTATATGTTGGCGGTGTCTATCAGACACTGCCAGCCATATTAGCATGGGCTTTAAGCAATGCCGCTACAGAAAGGCATGCGGAGATTCCCTGCAGGGGCCTGTTGCGGGCCCCCAGGGACTCCGGGGGTGTGGGGGG
This sequence comes from Lissotriton vulgaris, assembly GCF_964263255.1. Lineage (NCBI taxonomy): Eukaryota > Metazoa > Chordata > Amphibia > Caudata > Salamandridae > Lissotriton > Lissotriton vulgaris. The sequence continues at coordinate 1,058,059,842 of NC_141698.1, read as the reverse complement.
TGCACATGGGGGTACCTATGGTACCCCTCAGCAGTTCCATGCACAGCATGGCAGGCACCGCGCGGTGCTTGCCATGCTGTGCATGGACGGGCACAGCATGCCTTCCTGCGGACTCCCCATTTGCCCAAGTAAAATGTATATTCTTCACAAATTTCTCGGGCTTCCTTCTGTAGAAAACTGGTCAGTGGAACTGAGGTCCAAGCAAGCTGCAGTGGCATTATCTACTACAGACAGAAGTCTTACATGGAAATGGTATGCAATGCTGGTGAGCAATGCTGTTCACTGCTGTGCTACTGGTGCCAGTGGAATTGTTCACATAGCTCCAAAATTTATGGGCATCATTTTCTTTACAACCTATAACCTATAAAAACATCGATCAGCTGCTTCTCAGAGGATGTACATTTGGGACCATATTGCAGACAGTTGCACCAGGGTCAATGTCTCTATTTGCTCCACAGCGCACCATTAAACAGGTGCGCTAGGAAGAAAGAGGGCAAGTGCACCATATTATTATGAATGTGCTGCCTCAGGTCAGCGGCAAACTCGTCCTGCCCGGGACCAGCGTATTCAATGAAATACAGAGCAGCTGTTTCAAAGCCACTCTATGTTTCTCAGTGAAGGTGGCAACCTGCCTGCACTGTAAAGAGGGGTCAGAAATCTCCCTACAGACAGTGCAGTGACTGACAGCCCCTGCTTGCAGGGTGATGTTTGCGGGGGGTCCTTGGGGCCATGTTTCCTTCCTCCACAGGGCTGTCTCCAAGATGTGTAGAAACACTGCATCACCTTTTTGTGGAGCACTAACAGTGCACCTCTTGAGGGCATGCTAGCCTCAGCACCTCCCTTCCTAATAAGGCGCAGGCACAGAGGCAAAGGGATTCCCTCATTTGCCATAGCTCTGCATTTGCTGTGACCCCTGCAAATGAGAGAACTCCCTCTCTTGATAGTGCTGCAGCTACATGTGGCCCAGCTTTATCAGTATTACAGAAGGGGCTGTTCAAGGGTAAAGCACAGAGCATGTACTCCCGAAGCAATTTGTATCATATAGCCCAGGTCTTCAAGATCACCCTTTTATACTCAACATTAAGCTTTCTAATGTTCCAAACCAGGTGTGGGTCATGTCCATGTTTGTTTAGCATTATTTGAACAATACAAGGGAACCCAGGGCGCAATAAGCTAAGCACCTTGGGTAGGTACTTATTTTCACAAACAGTGGTCCTTAGACGAGAGAAGAAATATTCAGGGAATAAATATAGACTAAATAGAACTATATTGTTATGAAATGTCCAGCCGGACAGTTTAATATCTTGATAAAAATAATGCAAGAGGGATAAGACACAAAGTGTGATGGACGTGGGACACCAGCCGATGTCCGACTAACGCACTAGAGGGACACAAACAAGGGGAAAAATAGTAGGCAAAATCGGGGCATCTGAATATCATAAATCATAAACAGATAATCCACACTATACACATATGCATGCACAATTTATGTCAACTATGCATTTAGTTTTTTTGACCGAAATGCACTAAATTCGGGTTTGCTGAAACCAATCTGGCATCCTTGTTTCCGACCGAGGGGCTGATTTCGATGTCGTTCAGAAGGTCTCCGAATTGGATCCGGGTTTGCCGAGTCCAATCCGGAACCCTTGTTTCTGGCCAAATTGTACACACTTCCTAACAACTGAGTATGATGCCTGGAACCCGGTAGGGCTGTCTGAATCGGTTTACGAAAGGTATTTGGACAGGTCACGTCTTTCGTACCCAAATCGTACAGCTCTATGGACCCAGTTTCTGAGCGAGCGAGTACGATGACCGATTCGGACAGCTGTTCAGATTCAGTTTCTCCAGAACGAATTGGCTGCCGGAGTCTGACTTGGAGGGCCATAGCAGGCCATCCTTCACCCAGGGCCTTTCCGAATCAGGCCTGTGGGAGTACCCAGGGGACCCCCCTTTCCAACCATGGGGTGCTTGCCACAGGGTGCAAGGTTTTCCCCAACCACCCCTTTCTTCAATGGGAGCCTGGGTTCTCGTTCGGAACACAGGCTCCGTTTGAAGTTAATGGGAGTTCGACCGAATCGTATTCCGAAGCATCTGGATGCATCCAAATTGCTCGGTCAGACTCCCCTTATCCGAGTTGTCCAGAGAGCATTCCGGAACTGATTTCCAAATGAGATCAGAAGCGGGCCATTAGTGTATTAGAGGAAACCATCTTCCCCAGAGCATGCATTGGTGATACCCACAAAGCTCCAGGAAAGGGTATCCTTCAAACTAAGACTCAGCTCATCAAAGACATGAAGATTTTTGCTTATATCACTCTGAGACTGAGGGAACAACTCCTTGCCTGCATTTCCTTCAAAGCTTCTGTGTCACTTAGAGGTCAGTAACAATCAACATTTTATAGTACCTGACTGCAAAACCCAATATCTCTGGGGGACAAAGGAACACACAAAACCACAACAACACCAAAATGAAATTCATGTGCAATTCTTCAAAATGCCTAGGGTAAAAGTGAAGGGATGCACCTTTTGGATGCCCAGGATAACACAGGGTTTATCCCTTGCCCTGCTCAAAACCCCTTAAGAGCTCCATGTTTGTTGGTCATTAGCTAGGAGAATTGAAGCTCAAAGTCCTATTTGCCTGCTGGTCCAGGTGTTGCCTTCATGACACCCAAGATCAGGTAAAGCTGGGCAGGTTCAAGCATATTAAAGTGCCCTTCATTGGCTTTCACGGGGTTTCCTTACACTCTGATTGCACACCTCCATTGCTAGGGCCTGTTAAGTTTTACACTGAGATCAAACTGTAGAATCACGTTATTACTGTTAATGCATAGTATGTGGCTCATAAAGCAGCACTGAGTTAACACTGCTTCAAGAAGAAAGTTGTGGAAAGAAGAAAGTAACCCTTACCTGCTATTAAAATACTTTGTTAGAGAGAACTTCCACGTTGTAATGTTTCCCTATTTGTCCATTTCCATGAAAATTGATGTTTTTCAGTTGACCCCAAGACTCTGCATCAGATCTCATTGCCCAACATACACAATCCACAACTGAATTCCAGGCTCATTTTGTATTATAATTAGAATAGAGCATTCTCAATTACTGGCTTTGTGCGCCAGCAGTGGTTTGAGCTGCAAGGCAGCCGGACCACCACACAAACTTTGTTGAGATGTCCAGTATAATGATGCTATGTAATCACATTACAGGTATGAATCCCCTCTTTCAATAGGACATGGCTTTCCTTAAGACTGTGAGCTAGCTTCTTAGGATGTGGACACTAACATGCCAGTGGGCAGTCGTGCGTTATACTGAGATGAGACTTATGTGGGTGTTGCAAAGCGTTTATGAATGATAATTCTGAACCAGATTCCAGGGACTTTATTGCAACCAGGTCAAGTGCTACGACAAGGCAAATAAAAGGCCAGTAGGGGTTCCAGATCACCCTGCAAGCAGCATGCTACCCCTTTTAGCAGTATGAGGTCAGCAAAATATAATGTTTCTTTAAGAAGTGATACCTACATCTTTGAACCCCCCCCCCCATTTTAACACACCTACACATTCTCTTCCAGACTCTGTTTTTAGCACTTGAAGCTCCTGCTAAACAGCCTGATTTACAGCTGTAATGCAAAATCCTCAGGTTTATGGAGCAAATCTTAAACTAAGGGATCTAAGGGATCATTCATGGCATTCATTTCAGCACAGAGAAGTTGGGGGAAATGTAGCCATTCGATTACTCTTTTATGCATCCCTATGTCATGCTATGTAATGCAACTGTGTATGTAAAGTGCTCTGATACCCCCAGGTCTAGCAAGCGCTGTATAAAATGAATAAATAAATGAATAAATACTCTGCTGATTTATCACATCATCCAGAAACTGCAGGGATTTCTGAGTTGGTTTGGAGAGCTGTTGAAGAGTGCCATAGCCTTGTAAAATGTGTAATGCAGCATGTGTGTGCTGTGTCCTACATGCATGTTGGTGTTCTAACTGGTTTTTTTCTGCTTGTGATGCAGGTATGTGACTTTGCCTCTTTTGTTTCTTCTTTTGGGATATATATATATATTTGTAAATAGACCAATTTTAGAATCATGAGAAATGTTTTTTCTAAACTATTTGCATTTATTGTGTATTTTGCACGGAAGATAGTGAAGTGCAGTCTGATGTTTAGTTCTATCATCATGTGACTGGAGCATGTGATCCGGCGGGTTTGCAATATCATTTAAAAGTAATGGACAGTCTTCATGTGAACAAGGGCTCTCGAGCCCGAAACGCGTCATCCCTTCATGCTGAAACTGGGTCAATAAAATCATCTTGCCTGTATTCAGAAGTCCGTATCTCCTTCCTTGCTGTGTGGGAAGTGGTTGGAGTCTGCATACTGTGAATGTCTTCACGGTAGTTGGTTTGCTCCCGTCGACGGACCCTCTCACCCGAAAGTGGTAGCCACCCTCAAACCTTTCTGTTCGGAATCCATAGTGGAACCTCGGCAGCCACCCCCTCCTGCAGCAGCAGCATTGTCATTGATAACGGAGCGGTCTACGACCAGGTAGGAGGACTCATAGGAGATCGTCTCTACATCGGTGAGTAAGACGGCATTGTGGCAGAGGTGAGGAGATAACAGGCACATACTACGCATAGCCATGATAGAAGTTACGTGCTATTAGGAACCCAACCGAACATTCAGCATGTCGGATGAGACTGTTCGGCAAAGAGAAGCAGCAGCCGACGAGGTATTTGGTAACCGGCCTGCGAACAATTGCAATGCTGTTAGTGCGTCCAGCAGCACCCAACAAACCCAACAGAATGAAAAAACTTTCATGAAAAATCTTTAAAAAAACATGAAACTCGAAATTACCAAATGGTGGGAGCATAAATCCCTGTCTAAATATGCAGAGGTGGGACGCGTTTCAAGGGGACTGCGCATTTTGTTAGCGCCAAGTTTTGACAAACCTAATCCCTGTATGCTCAAAGAATGGGGTGAAAGTAATTTAGCCGCTTCCATGAACATGGTATACATTCTCATCAAGTACGTGGCTATAGATCGTCGGGCAATTCTTAAAGAAATAGAGAGAATTGAAGAAGAGCTGAGCAAATCTGCAGAGCTTGAATTTATTAAAAAGTCAAGAGAAACCATGAATGAAAGGCTGAGAAAACACGAAGATAGAATTAAAAGTAGAAGACTTCCCAGCTTACCATAAAGCATTTTTGTTACGACAAGCTTCCTTTTGATTACAGGACCCCATTTCTCCCTGCCCTTTATGGGCTAAATTTGAACGCCTCCTTCTTTCCCTCTTTTCTTTTGCTGAGTATCTTTCTTTCTCACGTAAACCCTCTTCTACTCCTAACCTCATTCATAAATTTACTACTAAATTGCTCTTATCTTCCTCTCCCGCTTCTCCTTCGACTGTTGCTGGTTTCCTGTCCTCTACTATTTGGCACAATACCTCCCTCCCCATCCGTAACAAGCCCTTCTTCTGGAAGGCATGGTGCCGAGGAGGGTTTATATGGATTTCCCAACTATTTTCACAATCTTCTTTCATATCCTTTACTACTCTTCGCTGCCTGTATGAATTACCTGCTTCTTTCTCCCGTAATTATCTCTTGTTTAAGGAAGCAGTACTGACAACTTACACTCGCCTTTCTCAGACACACTCCTCTCCTGTCTCCCCCACCCCTACTTCATTACTCCATTCCTTTTTACGCACCACTCCCAAAGCTTCCTCCATTTACAAGCATCTTCATACTAGTAACTCCATTAGACCCAAATCCAAAGTGGAAGAGCGTTGGGAACACGATCTCACCACATCCTGGTCAGTTTCTTTATGGGATAAGATATGGATTAAGATCCGCAAATCTTCGAGAGCGGCGACTTTGACACAGACCTTGTTCTTCATTTATAATAGGCTTCTTTTTACCCCCTTTGAACTACACAGGCGGTTTCCAGACACTCCCCACATATGTTGGTCTTGCTCATCTCCACAAGCGACTCTGTTTCATATGCTGTTCCTTTGTAAATCTGTCCATGACTTTTGGTTGCAGGTATGGGCTCAAATCAATGTAATTTTTCACACTTGTATTTCTTTTTCTTACACTAACATTTTTCTAGGAAGCATTTCCCCTTGTTGGGATGATGTTGAATTGAACCTTCAGATTATTGATTTATTGTTAGCTGTTGCATTTCAACAGATTACAGCCAATTGGAAGAACTTTTCTAATATCTCCTTTAAAGCGTGGTGGTATAACGTCTGCCACAATCACAGACTGCACACTGCTTTTGTTTTCCCAGCCCACATGGCTGCAAAACGCATGGACTTATGGCTTCCTGTCACGCTTTATCTTGATGTTTGTGCTAAACGCTTGTTTCACCCGTTGCCCTCGCAACAAGAAGTCTCCAAACCCCCTTAAAAAGCTCCTTACATTCCTTCTTTTCTTTGTTTTACTATTTTTTGCTCCTTCGCTGTACATTTATATTTGTATAAACACTGTTTTCTCCTTTTTTTTAGCTTTATTGCCCAGAATTTTTCTTATTATTATTGCTCATAACTATGCTGTTCTCATTACTTACCAATGTTTTCAACATTTTATACTCTTCTTATATTTTGTATTGACACCTTGTTTTCATTTTTATATCGAATACATTTTTCTTGAACTTAAAAAAGAATTAAAAGTAGAAAAGCGCATAGGTTTGCACGTGATGAGTTGGATTATAACAACGGCCAAATCTTCACATTTTCACGAAAATACAACACCGCAAAACGTGAAAAATATGCGGTAAAAGAAAGTGACAAAAGTGGGCAAGCACAAGCATCAAGCACAGTAAGCGCTTTCAATGAGAAAATTTCCAGTGTTGACACTATTTCCATCACAAGTGATTCAAGTACAGAAAGCGACAATAGACAAGCGATTCCAAGAAAATTGAATCTTGAACAAGAGTTGGATTTTTTAGTAGAGGAAAGTCTTCAGACCCTGAGGCCGAGACAAGAGATCAATCAAAAAGATACAAGAAAAACAATTGTAGAAGGGACAGAAGAAAAAGATGCAGACAAAGAGCAAAAGCAGCAAAAAAAGAAGAAAACAACTTGGCAACGGAGGAGATAGATTTGGACAAAACCATAGTAAATCTATCTGCAGTTGTTCTTACAAAAGCTGAAAAACAACTTGGGCCTCATTTATGAAAAGTGACGCATCGCTGCGTGAAAACAGTGATGCGTCACTTTTCACTGCGCACTCCTTGCGACACCAATGATGCGTCATATTTAATGTATGACGCATCATGTCGCAAGGAGTTACAGATACGTCAGTATTTCTGACGCATCTGTAAGCGCAAAAGTGACGCATTGCTGGAGTGTGTCACAAAAGTGACGCAACTCCAGCAATGCGTCCTTTCACATGGGGCAAGCCCCATGTGAAAGGGCTTGCGTCAGTCTTACGCCTGCTGTGAGGCAGGCGCAAGATTTTGACGCAACCGCATCCTAAAAGTGACGCAGTGAAATCTCATAGATTTCACTGCGTCACTATTACGAGGCTTTTTGCGGGGGAACGCCCCCTCTGCATACATTATACCTGACGCAGGTATAATGTGACGCAGGGGTTTAAAAAGTGACGCATTTACCTAGATGCGTCACTTTTTAAATATGGCGCAACAAGGCGCATGTTTTACGCTACCGATGCGTCACAAAAAGTGACGCATCCGCAGCGCAAAACTGACGCAAGGCCTCATAAATGAGGCCCCTTGTATCTTTAGGCGTCAATTTCTGTCCCGGTCAATCCTTTAACTATGCAACAACAAAAATTGACATTTTTCGCTTTATCAGGAAATTAAAACTAAAAATGTTATTTGCCTTAAAAAGAGAGAAAGATAAAACAACCAGCGAGAACAGTGACCTCAATGATCAAACCTTTGTTTTAGCGGCTGCCGATGTACCAACTTTATTGACTTTGCACGATTTGAATGCAACTGAAGCTCAAACCACAGAAGACGACATTAATAAAGCCGCTCAAGTCAGGCTGCAGAAAATAAACCTAACTCAGAAAGGAGCTGGGATCAGCCCTTTCAAAGCCAAGTCAAGCTTCATTCCTATGACGTCAAGGGATGCGGTCGGTGTTTTTCATGACTGCGTCATAGAAGACATCAAGAAATTATACTTGAAAACTAACAACAGCAAAACAACTAAAAGGAAGAAACAAATGCAACATAAAAAACGTGAATATGCCAGCCTAATGAAGAAACTAGGAACCAACAACGAGATCATAGTCACAAAATCCGACAAGGGTGGAAACTTAGTCATGTGGCCAAAAGATGATTATATTAAAGAAGCCAAAAGACAACTCAAGGATACCAACTGTTATGTAACAGCTACCCACAAAGAATACTCAAAAGCTGCTGAAATACTGAAAAAAGATATATATTGTGCTTGGGGTGCATATATCTCTCTAGTGTTTGAGCAAGATGTTTGTAGCATGATCTGTTTAATACATTATAATCTATTTTGGTAGTGTCTGATAGTAACTAATGCAGCAGGAAGTGACAAGGTTGCCTACCAGTGGCTTGTTGAATCACTGCCGTAAGTTCATGAAATGTTTTGCCTTGTGTGTTCTTCAGCTTTAACCTAATAAGAAAAATAGTGTTTGATGTTGTTTTGGGCAAAAAAAAGGTATCTTCTGTTCTCCAAGACTTTGGGCTTTATTATGAGTTAAACAGTCTTCATCTGGGACCACCACCACAGCAGACTCAGCATGGCCACCAAGCCTGTGGTGTACCTGCCTTCTGGATTAGGACTTGATTCCAGGGCGGGAGGGTGGTGTGGCAGCAGTCCATGGTGGTGGCATGCTATGGCTGAACATTCCAGCCAAAAGTCATCCCACCACCGTGGGACCGCTGTCACGTCAGGTGCATGTGTGGCATGCATCATGTCATGCATGCCACACAGCACATGCAGGAGCATGCACGGGCTGGTGGGGCACATCATGGGCCCCCTGCACCTACCTCCATGGGCAGATTTGCCCGGGGATCTGTTGTGGCCCCTTTCCCAACCTTTCTACCAAGCATTTCATGGAAGGTTCAGTCATGAAATGCTCGGTGGAAAGGCAGGTCGTAATTCCCTTGGCAGTGCCAGCACTGCCATGCGTCTGGCCTGCTTTCTGCATTGCCACTGCCTCGGGATCCAGGATCCTGGTGGTGCCAGTGTACTTTTAGCTGTCCCATCGTCAGCATCTTAATACAGCAGTCAGACCACCGGGTGGTGGTGATCGGACTGCCACCGTGAGTTCGGCAGTCCCAGGGCCGCTAAAATCATAATAAGCCCCTTAGTGTCTAAGGCGCAAATCAAGTAAATGTGAACACAGAACATCATGATGGGGTCCATGAATTCCAACCATCTTATAGTCTGTGGACAATTAGTAAAAGGTTTACAGACTAACATTAGCCAATGTGACTATGATATATTCTGTGGTTTGTTAAACGCATTCGCCAATCAGATAGCAAAATTAGTACACTGTAATTAATGAATCACTGCATTTCGCACATGGTAACATGACAGCAATATATTAAACCACAACCGGAGTCCAGCTGTTGGCTGTAGGAGTAACAGCTGGATCCTCTGACACATCATGTTCCATCGCTAGCCATCAGGCTCTGAACACAGTTACAATAACAAGTAGGCTATGGAGAATTAATTGCAGTATCATTTTTTAAAAAGTATAATCAATTTTTAGGACAAGATATTTTAGAATGAGATTATTATGAATAATATTGTGACGTACGCCAGCAGGGAGTAGTGAATATATTTATCTGATTATTGGTGGCGACTACAACACTCAAATGGAAAATTTATGAAACTATAGGCCAACTATACAGCAAGTGGAGCATGTCATCACTACACAATCCAAACCTTTATGTAATACTAGCAGCCCGCCCCGACGTTGTCCGGGGCAGAAGGGGGCTGGGGGCAGCACCGCTGCATGAGACGCGCAGCAGAGCAGCCAGCAGCGGGAGCAGCAGAGCGTACTCACCAGCATCACGAGCCCAGGGTGTTGTTTCCTTGCCCCCGTTTTCTTGCTCCTGACCGCTTCTGGCCACGCTTGTTTCGTTGCTCCTTGCTGCTTCTGCCCATGCTCCTGTCCTGACTGCGGAGGCTGCCTGTCCGCCGCTCCTCTTCGCGCTCCTGTACGCCGGTCCTCCCCGCGCTCCTGTCAGCACGCACGTCGCGGCCGGACTACTTTTTTTTATGGTAAATGTTTTAAAGAACGTATCTTTTTTTTTGTTACATAGCCTATGTCCATCTGCTTACCGACGTTTCATATGATGTATTGGGTGTTTTGATTGGCGCTGTGGTTCCCGAGTTTACCTGGCTCAAAGGTGTGTGTTCTCTCTTTGTAATAGTAGTATAGATAGCACTCAAATGGTAATTCACTTTATAGTATCCTCTCACTTTGCAGTCAGTGAAAGAAAAATAAACACCAATCCCATGTTAAAAGAATAAGCAGCAATTGTCAGAAGACATAGCCTGACCTTTGACCTCTGTCTTCAAAGCAACTGTAAATCTGCCAAGATAAACACAGAATTGAAAGGCATCTCTTTATTTCTTTATTGCTGGAACTTTCTGATCCCCCAAAAATCGTCTTGCAATGTTTGGGAAAAGCTGCGTGAAACACCTTGTCTGGTCATTTCCTTGCAGCATTAAGCACTTTTGTAGCAAAAACATCAGAGAAGACAGTTTTAAGGGCTCAAATCCGCCCTGGTTTTGCTTCGGACTTCTGATTTGTCAGAATTCATTTGATATTTAATTAGCACGCACACTGACGCCCGTAAGCACTCCTCCTGTAAAAGGATAAGTTCTGGGGTCCTCTTCACCAGCCCTGTTGCCAAGCCCCCCAGTTAAGCACCACAATACTAATGAGCCGAGGCATTATTCTCTTTAGGGGAGCAGTCCCTCGCGCCAGCTGCTCGGGGTTAAGCTTTCTATAGGAATGCCGCAGGCTTCCAGTGCGTCTTTGCAAGCTCCTACTGCGGCGCTAAGGTTTAAGCACCTGCTGCAGAGATGTGAACGCAGCTCGAGTTCTGAGTCTCAAACTCCAGAGGGGTCTATCAGCAGGTCATCCTTCTCAGTGCGACAACATGATGCGCACCACAGAACTCGGCAAGAACCAGCGCCTCGATCTTTCTTTCTTTCTTATTATTTCAACACTTCAGGGCCTAAGAACAGCCTGGGGAGCGTGCAGGCCGATGCTGTACAATATTTGGTATTCCATGGGATTTCTGTTTTATTTTCCTGCTCTTCGCGCCGGCCGCCTCCGGGAGCCAATAACAAATCTGTACCTTTACCTTTCTCTTTGAGGTGTCGTGGCATGCATGCTCTAATACAGCTACCGCGTCACGATTTCGTAAGCCAAACATTGGCAATGCTTTCATTTTTCCTGCGTGGAAGGAAAGCTTTAGCTTAAAGCTTTGTGTCCGTTGAGCCTGCTTGCAGCCCTTCCTCCTTTTTAAACAGCCCATCCGGGCTGGATTCTTTGCTTCACGGCTTGGCTCCTCCCTGCGCTCCCGATGTCAGCACGCACATTGCGGCCGGCGCTACTTCCAAGGGACTACTTTTTTTTATGGTAAATTTTGTAAAGAACGTATATTTTTTGTTTGTTATATAGCTTATGTCCATCTGCTTACCCTGACGTTTCCTATGATGTATTGGGTGTTTTGATTGGCGTTGTGGTTCCCGAGTTTACCTGGCTCAAAAGTGTGTGTTCTCTCTTTATAATAGTAGTATAGATTCTGCCCTACATGGAGGTACCCAATCTGGGTTTTGGACTATAAGGATATAAGATGATGCTAGTATTGTATTGCGGGGAATGAGATTTTGATATCAATTTCTGATCAATTTAATAACTTATCTCATTCGTCAATTTTGGACCGTTGGTATCTGTCGTTGAGTAAAATACAACCCCCACATAGGTTTAGACAAACCCCATAAACTGACGCCACTCTGAAGAACCACTTACAACTGATAAAGTTTGAAAGTTTTATATAAAAGTCAATTTTAAATGCAAATACAATCCTCTCAGGATAAACCTCAAAGTATACAACGAATACAAAATCAATTCCAAAATCAGCAATTTAAAGCTTCGATGTGAAGTGGTTCCTTTGCGTCATCTACAGAAAGAGAAAAGTATCACGTTAAATCTGTCCCTACTCTATACTAAGTGACTTCCCTATTTCACAAGTTTCTTCCCTAAAAAGGTGTCAGCAGTTTGACTTCCAAAGAAGTTCAAACTCTCTTAGCCTCTAAAGGAATCTTAAGTTTCAGAAGCAGTACCCTCTCTGCCTACCCATCCGTTCTCTAAGGGTCCTCGGCCTACTGCTCCCTTTGCGCTCTGATCTCTCTCAGCGCATCTGCTCAAGGCATCTACCCTTGCCTTCGCTCTGAGCAATTCACCTCGCTGTTCCTAATCTCAAATTGCTACCTCCTCCCCGGGGTGCTGTCCCTAAAATACACAATCACAGTGTGGGTGGAACGCCCCTTGACGCCCACCTCGGACTTTCCCCGATGATGTCAATTTCTGGCTCTTTCCATTGCTTCATCTCTTTGCGTCGTCCGTTGGGTTGACCCTTCTCCTTAGATGTCATCTTCATCTTCTTGTTGGCGACTTCAATTGACACTTTCAGATCAAAAGTCAAATGAACTTAAACAAGACTTTAACTTACAGCTATGATGCTTGACCCTTCTAGGCCTTGTGAATGGTCTTTCCAAAACACGACTCAAATTCCAAGCGTCTCTTCTCACGTTTAAGCAATAAGCCCCGTCCGGCATTGTCACCTTAAATCTAACAAATGCTAGACTTCTTGGCTCTTACGTCCACATCAAGCTATTTACGACTCCTGTATGTCCACTAAATTACATACACCGGACTATGCTCCTGCGAACTCTTGGTCAGTCAGGTTATAATCACAAATGACCTAAACTCTTCCAGCATTCCTACAACTTCTTCTACACAGTATAACCTTTAACACACATTTATATGTGAATGCTTTTAGTATACCTTTCTTCTAAACAAATACAATTTTACATAAAATATATAATACATAGAGTACGAGGTTATATGCTTATTCGTTACATCATCATATGTTTTCTCCGTACATTTCTCCACGTTATTTTCTCCATGTTACTCCATTTAAAGTTACACATGTACATACATTTTATTGTGCACGTTCTACATTTCGTAAGCATTTCTACACATTTCTACATTTACCCATTAAGTATACGGGCCTTCTAAATCTAATGCATGTTAACAGTAAATACATTTACATTTCCTATACCACGTTGTCACTTTCCGTTGACTTTTACGCTATAGTCGTCAACTTCACGTTACGATATACGTCTCATTCCTACGTTTATAATAGATGCGTCTAAATATGGCTACGATATACGTTCCATTCAAATTGCGCTCTCTCAGTTCCCCCCTTTGATGACTTTTAGGAGTCATCACTAAAAGCAATTTGAATGCATCCTTTTACACAGAACTAGTTACATCATTTCCTCTTTTTATCGATTCGAGTGCTCTCAGACTTTTATACTGTTGATCTTGTAAAACAGCTAGTCTCCTTTCCTGATCTCTCATCGATCTTTGTAACCGGTTCGACCTATACCATTTATATAGTTTTACTAATCCTAACAATGTGATTATATAAATTAATACTATTAATACAGGCTTTAATATATACCACACTATACTTTTGCCAAGGTTAGCAAACCAACTTCCAACCTTTCCTACTCCTTTACCTACTTTTTCCCAAACATTTATTTTTGTCAAATCTTCGATTTCTTGATGAATCTGTGTAATGTTTCTTATGACCTTCTCAAGTGGTTTTGAATTATCAGGAATATAAGTACAACATTCCTGAACCTTCAAAGCCTTGCAAACTCCGCCTTCTTTTGCTAATATCACATCAAGAGCAAGTCGATTCTGAAGAACCATCGCTCTAATCTCGCCTTCTATTAGCATTAATGACCTTGCAGTACTCGCAGATAATCTATCTACGACTGTAGCTAACCTCCTAATCTTAACATCGTTAAGAATCAAACCTAACATAGGAAACATCGCTCCAAATACGTCTCCTACTACTTCTGCATCTCCTACTTCCCTTTTCGTTCTCATCGAAGCCTTTCCTTCTATGATCGTTAAATCCTTTGCATGGTATATTTTGGGGAAGACAATTGCCAAGTAACACGAACCATACCAATTGTCAGGCAGTTTTACATAGGCATTTCTTCCACATACAAAATACACATTCGGAATAGCTTGCATCCCTTTCATAAAATCTTTCGTATAGTACTCTAACTTAAAAGCATGCTCACAATTAACTTCACCTACAAATTCACTCTCATAATATGTCTTGCTTCGAGTTAAACATAACTTTCCCTTCTGCGTTCTATCCAATGCTATTGGACCATTGCTACCTTTCTTTTTATGTGCCTTCTCTTCTTCTGTCCAATCTGTTTTCCATTGTCCTGACATTTTTAGAATCTTCTGCCTTCTGTATCGGTCATCTACTTGTCCTATAAACTTTTTCTCTACCTCTGACACTTTGCAAGTCAGATTATTTCTACGTGCATATGATGTATCTAACGTATCCCAAGGAAGAAAGAATTTAGCTAGTCTATCCTCCTTTTTGTAATAGTCCCACTTATTCATTTGTTTATAATTCGGGACTTCAGGCAGTACCGAATCATAATTTGAAAAGTAGTACTCAAATCCTTCTCTTCCATAAAATATACTAAGCAGTAAACTACATGTTATCCCATAAGTCAATGGGAGATGATGATATCGGATGCCTTCGTCTACAGAAGCCGGCAATTGCATACATACATAGCAATCCTTAGCCTCCATGGCATCGATATATTCGTATAACAGTTTAGCATATGCGTTTGACCTAAGGTTTCCCTGTGACTCGTCTACATGTAATCTACGAGCTTCATCTACTAGTAACGTCTTTTCACGTATAACATTGCTCTCCTCCTTTTTTCCCACAAGAGCAGGTTTCAAAGTCGTTACAAGTTTTACATCTGCTATTTCTTCATCGTTTTCACGTCCTATTATGTATGATATTGTCACTACTGTAATTATGAGAAATATTACTACAGCTATAAGTGTGCCTATTATGCATCTAGCTTTTCTGTTTGGGTTGCCGTTCTCCATGTCATCAAAACAGCGTAACTCCTTTCCTCTGCGAAAAGTTTTCTTCTCCAGTCTTTGGTTGCTGTGTTTGCTTTCTCAGTCTTTAAAGTGCTCTTTATCAACAAAGTCTCTTTTTCACAACAGTCTTTTCTCTTTTTAGCAGCAGACAACCCTAGCCCTTCTCCGTCCTCTAAATGTAAACCCTAATTTTATTCTTCTTTCCACTCGGCGCTAGGTTATCTTCTTTGTTTTACAACTTATATACAAAAAGTTTTTATGTATCAACAATTATTCTTGTACCTGCAGCTCGTGCAACAAGTTCTAACAACTCAAAACGAATGACTTTGTCTTCTTCCTCTGATATTTGATGACCAAATGTTGGAAATTGTAATCTGTTCAACACTAAATCCTTAATCCGACTCAAGTATGGGGGTATGGGAAGTGTGAAAGTCAGTAATCCCTCAGTCTCGAGTCCAGGCGTCAACATCCATATCTCCACTGCCACAAATGGATCGAGATCGATTACTTTCACGCTCTTCACTCTCCCAGATTTCTGTCCCCAAGACATCTGCTAGATAAGTCCACTCTGGGGTGGCGTACCTTCTGCAGGGCACACGTACCCTTCTCGACCTTCGTGGACTCTCAGTTCCTGAGTCTGTCGTTTCTTACTCCTGATCCGATTCTTCAGCGATCGGGACAAGAGTTCTTTCTTGCTTTTCTTCCGAGCTTGGCCTTTTCCTTCTCTCCGGCCAACTGGCTTCGTCACTCCTTGTCCTTCTGCTCCTTGTTCTTGGACCTGTCTCTTGGTCACTCTCAGTTTGCTCAATATCTGTGTCGGACTCCCAATTACTGTCTTCTCCTGAGATAACTTCGGTCTCACTAGTGTCCTGACCTTCGTCGTCCTGTTCCAACACAGTTTCAGTTCCTTCGATCACCTCCACAGCTTGGCTTTCCCCCTCTATGGCTTCTCCGCTTCCCGCCGGATTCTCATCCGAGAGAGGAGCTGTTTCTTCTAGAGGTGTTGGCACTCTTCGGGTGTGTGAGGCATGTATCCAGTTTGGCAGGCCTCCACACTTCACCGCAGTGTTTGTTACTAGTATGACTTGAAACGGTCCTCGCCAACGCACATCTAAGCAGTTCTTCCTGACATGCTTCTTCACCAGGACCCAGTCCCCCGGACTCAAGTCATGGCACAAATCTTGTGCTGATGGAACCTCTGCAGCCTGGACCTGGAGGGACACAGAATTAATGGCATCAGATAGTCCCTTGCAGTAGTCCAAGATCAAATCGTCTGTGATGTTCACTAGCGCTGCAGTTGGAACCGATGGCAATCTCATAGCTCTCCCCATTAGCACTTCATGTGGAGAGAGGCCTGTTTTTCTATCAGGTGTGTTACGTATGCTCATAAGAACCACTGGAAGTGCGTCTGGCCAACTCAGGGATGTCGATGAACAAACTTTAGCCAGTCTGGACTTGATTGTACTGTTGATTTGCTCTACAATCCCTGAAGCTTCTGGTCGATAGCTGCAGTGTAACTTCTGATCAATATTCAAAGCTGAACATAGCATCTTCACTACTTCGCTGTTAAAATGAGTTCCCCTGTCCGATTCCAAAGAGGATGGCACCCCAAACCTCGGTATTAGCTCTCTAAGTAACAATTTCGCTACTGTAAGTGTATCGCACCTACGTGTAGGGTAAGCCTCAACCCATCTAGAGAATATACAGACAATCACTAAAACGTATCTGAGTCTGTTACATGGAGGCATTTCTATAAAATCAAGCTGCATTCTATTGAAAGGCCCCCCAGACCTCCCAATGTGACTCAATGTGACTGGTGTTCTCTTTCCCACGTTTAGTTGCTGACAGATCGCACATCGCTGACATACTGCTTCTGCCGCTACTCGGAATTTGGGATTAAACCATGTCTGTCTGAATACTCTCACCATGGCATCTCTACCTATGTGCGCTGATCCATGCAATTTCCTTGCCATTGGACTAACAAGTTCATTTGGTAAAACTGCTCTCCCATCGGCAGAGACCCAAAAATTCATTTAGCTTTTTACACACCCAGCTGTTTCCCAGCCCTTTTTCTCTTCATCTGGTGCATTCTCCTGAACACTCCTTAGCTCATCCC
Source organism: Lissotriton vulgaris (assembly GCF_964263255.1). Lineage (NCBI taxonomy): Eukaryota > Metazoa > Chordata > Amphibia > Caudata > Salamandridae > Lissotriton > Lissotriton vulgaris. The sequence goes on along the minus strand of NC_141698.1, from coordinate 1,058,042,548 downwards.
ACGTATCTACAGTGTCTAACAACATTGTCAATTCAGTTCTTTCTTGTATTCCCCCCACTTTCACATCAGTGTGAGAATATCCTTGCTCTGCGCAGTAACGCGCAACTTCATCCGCATAGCGGTTACCTTGTGACACAAAATCTACGTTTTTCGTATGCGCTGCGCATTTGACCACTGCAATAGCTGTCGGGCCTTGCAATGCCTCTAACAAAAGTCTCACGAACTCTCCATTCCTAATGGGAGAACCCGAGGAGGTCATGTAACCTCTTTGAGACCATAACTGCCCGTAATCATGAACTACCCTGAAACCATACTGTCTATCGGTGTATATGGTGACTCGAATTTTGTTACCTGCTAAACAGGCACACGTCAAAGCAACAATTTCAGCTACCTGAGCGGAGTGTACTCCTTCCAGGCAAGCGGCTTCTACAACTCTGGTAATCGTGCAAACTGCATAAGCTGCTCTCAGCTGACCGACATCGTCTCTTACGCATGAACCATCAACAAAGAAAATTTCATCAGGGTCAGTCAATGGCTCATCTACGATATCGGGTCTCGGTTTGGTGCATAGTTCAGTCACATCAAGGCAGTCATGATCTGTACAATTTTCATCCTCCACCTCATTCGGAAATGGCATCAAAGTTGCAGGATTCAAGACGGAGCATCTTTTTAGGGTCACATTCTCGGCAGCCAGTATGACTTGCTCGTAGCGTGTGAGCCTGCTATTTGTCAGATGCTGAGTCTTCGTCCTGGTCATTAACAATTCCACAGAATGCGGCACGTACACCACTAACTGATGTCCCATTACCACACTTTCCGATCTTTCAATGCTGACACCCGTTGCAGCTACGGATTTGAGACATCCGGGCAACGCTGCGGCTACTGGATCTAATGTAGCCGAAAAGTACGCCACTGGCCTGCGCGCATCTCCATGGATCTGAGCTAAAACCGCTAAAGCGCATCCCTCTCTCTCGCAGCAGTAAAGCAAAAATGGTTTTGTGTAATCTGGCATTCCCAACGCCGGGGCGCGACATAAGTCCTCCCTCAGCTGCAAAAACGCCATCAAACAATCTTTGTCCCATGGTACCGGATCACTCACTCCTTTGTGCGTCAGTTGTAATAACGGCTTTGCCTTCAGTGAGAAGTTAGCTATCCACTGCCGACAATAACCGACCATGCCTAAAAACATCCTGACCTCTCTTTGTGTTGTAGGCGCGTTTATTTTCATAATCGCCTCTATTCTGTCTGGAGACACCTTCCGTTTCCCCTTTTCAATCCTGTGGCCCAAGTATTGCACTTCAGTCTTACAATATTGCAATTTACTTGGCGACACCTTGTGCCCATTCTCGGCCAAGTGATTTAACAAGGTGATGGTGTCTTCTCTGCAAGCTTCCTCTGTCTCTGACGCAACTAGGAGGTCATCTATGTACTGGACTAGAACTGAGTTCTTGGGCAGCACTAGACTTTCAAGATTTCTCTTTAAAAGCTGGTTAAAAATCGATGGGCTTTCCGTATACCCCTGAGGGATACGACACCATGTTAAAACGCGATCTTCCAGCTTAAAAGCGAAAAGATACTGGCTCTCTTCATCTAAAGGGATCGAAAAGAAAGCCTGGCACAAATCTATCACGGTGAACCATTCAGCTTGGAACGGTATCTGAAATAATATCACTGATGGATTCGGTACCACTGGACAACATGAGACAACAATATTATTAATCTTTCGAAGATCCTGTACTATTCTGTATTTTCCACTAGGCTTCTGCAAACCCATGATCGGTGAGTTACATGGACTACCCACGATCTCCTTCAGTATTCCCTGTTTAATCATGGATTCGATCACAGGCTTTATTCCTGCAATCGTCTCTGGTGTCAACTTGTACTGTGGCGTTCTTGGATACTCAGCATGGGGTCTTACCAAGATCTTTACCGGTTCTACTCCCTTGATCAATCCTATTTCCTCTCCAGTAAAATCCCACACCTCAGCTGACACTTTCTCCCTCAAATCCTGCAGAAGTTCCTCCACTGTTAAGGTAGGATATAGTTCCACGCATTCTTGCGAATTTACAACTTTGAAATCGGCATCTTCATCATTGGTCTGCACTTCTACTCCTTCAGGTGTGCAATGTATTGTGCAATTCAGTTTACACAACAAATCTCTTCCTAGCAAACACACCGGGCTAGAATCACAGATCACAAACTGATGTTCGTCACTGTAATTCCCTATCTTTACTGACACTGGTTCTGTCAGAGGATTCGTCATCCTCTTGTTTGCGATTCCTACCACCTGAATCATTTCTCCTGATATTGGCAGACCTGGGACTACCGCTGATCTCAATGTGGATCTAGTGGCTCCCGTATCCACCAAAAAGGTCGTAGGACATCCATCTACTTCAGCTTCTACGTATGGTCCTCTCTGATCTACTTCCAGGGCTGCTCCTAAAGTACAATCTCCTTCCTTATTCACCCGTTGCCCTGTAAGAGGATCGACGTAGTAGCATTCTTCTCCTCCTACGAACAATGGCATTTGTCTATAGGTTTTCCCTCCATTCGTAATGCGAGGCGGTTGAGGAAACGGGGCTCGAGGAGTCTGAGTCCCCCCTTTGATAAACTTTCCCTTCGGGACTGTTGCTCCCTTAACCACGTTGTTCTGTACCTCTTCCTCCTCCTGTTCTAATTCCCCTGTCTCAATATTATAAGGACACTCGCGTCTCCAATGTCCCACCTCGTTACACTGATGACACCTGGTTGTCCTTTTCAGTGTCGCGATATCTATTCTCGGTCTCGGTCTTTCTTCCTCTTCTCTGCTCTGATTATTCTGTTTCTTTGTTTGCGTTCCTATTCCCTGTTGTCGCTGTCCACCCTTTCCAGCTGCTTGCATCTGTACCAACATCAGCTTTTCCTTGAGCTTCTTTGCCTTTGAATCTATCTCGTCGCTACAGTATCTTGCATACCTCAGAATCTCATCTAAAGGTTTGTTCTGCCAGCAAATTAAATGCTGTTGGATCATCAGGCTTATGTCTGGTCTCAGTCCGAGAACAAACTTTGACACAAACTGTCCTATGTCCTTAGGATCCATTACGTCTAGCCCACTGTACTGTTTGAATGCTTTCAGTAATCTCTCATAGAATTCATGAACTGTCTCTTTAGGCTCCTGAGTTGTTCGATCTATCTTAACCCAGTCTATGTCTTGCACCGGTACTTTCTCTTTTAGCCATGTTATTACTCTCTCGTATTTTTCCATGACTCTGTCTGATGGACCGCCTGTCTGTGTATCTCTCTGAGGCTCACAGGTGGGCCATTCAATACTAAGTTTGCACGCCGTCCACAAATCTCCGGGTACTACGATATCGAACAAAGTGTTCAAATCGATCCACAGTACCTTAGAGATCTTCACGAATCTCTCTACCTGCTTGTACCACTCTACGGGATTTTCTCTGAGCTTCGGGAAGGAATTAGTGAATGCCGCCAAATCCCCCCTACTCCATGGTACATGCACGTAGTTTCCGTTCGCGATTTCTCGCAAAGGGAAAGCTTCCATTTGCATTAAGTCTGTATCCTGTGACTTCACAAGTGTACTTCGTCTGACAGATCCCTTCTTGGACCATCTTTCCTCCCATCTATCCAGATCTCTCCATATTCTAATACACATGACCAATTCCCTTATGTGTACTCTCAGCCCAATCGTTCTGCACTCATCTAAATCTAGATCCGTGCAATTCAGCCTATGATTGGCCTGTAAAGCCTTAGTTCGTGATATGTCTATCATGTACTTTTCTGCCAATCCAGATAACTTTTCATGAGCTGCTCTCGCTTTTCGAGTAACGTCTTTGGATAAAAACAGTATTTCATCTGGTGCGTATAGCTCTAACCTTTCAATTGCCACTGTGCCGTCAATTATTTCATCTAAGTCTGACTTCAGACTCATTACATCAATCCGTCTTGCTTTTATTTCAGCTTTTAGTACGTCAGTCCTAGGTTGTTCTCTCATATCCCTCTCTCCTCCACTATGCGCCCTACGCCTGAGCACAGGTGAGTTATGAGGAATTTTTCTTCCATCTCTTTGTTCCCACCTCTCTAGATCCCAAGCCTTTCCATCTTCCCTTGGGGTGTGGTGGAACAATGCTCCATCCTTCAATCCTACATTCCGTCTTTTCGACTCGGTTTCTCCAGATACGAGATAGGATCCACCGTTCTGTTCTAAACCACTGTAACTCGCTTGCTGTCTGGTATCACTCAACAAACGATAAGGACCTTCATGACTCTCCATGCTCCCGCGATCTCGTTCGTGATCACCAGAAGTATGGCGAGACGTTTCGCGACTCCCTAGATTCTCATGACTCCGTCCACTATCACCGGATGCATGTCGAGACGCTTCGCGACTCTCCATGTTTCCGTGATTCCAGTGTCGCACATCCTCCTCTAGGGCATGGTGTGTGCACCTAAAGGTATTCCGGTACTCCTGCGTCCTACGTTCCCCTTCACTGAAGGTGACGCGAGGCACTTCGCCACACCCTGCACTCCTGTCATCACACATTTGCCTATTGCCGCTAATGGTAGGGCACGTATCTCTTCTGCTTTCTTGGCTCCCTCTCTCCCACTCGGGGCTGCTCTCGCCAGCTCCACAATGAGAGAGAATCCTGTTATCCTGGTCTCTCCACTCAGCTCCTGTTTCTAAACTTTTATTCCGAGCCTCTTCGGCCGTATCCCATTCTCTCAGGTATTCCCTTAATTCCTTATGGGTTTTCGGTTTAGGACCCCTCAAATCCATTGGCCCTCTTTGACCCCCTTGTTCTATCCAGGGACCCGTTGCGGAATCTAATGGGGTACTCCGACTCATTGGTGCTAGTATCTGCCTTTGAGGATTCATTACGGCATTCCTATTCTCCATCTCTGCTCTTTCCCTGTCCCATCATGCCTGTTCCTCCTGCTGGACCCCTTCTGGGTTGTAGATTGACACTATAGGGCCTATGGTAACAGGTACTTGTAAAGCGTCTGGCATTTGGTACGACCTTGCACATTGCGTCTCTGGCACCTTCTGGACCACGAATCTTCCCACTACTCTCTGTTCGGAACTAGTTTGGGGTATTTCCTCACTCTTGTTAGCGTCCCACTCCGTTACCGGGATCGATTTATATTCTCCCCACCTAGCTCCGTCCCCTTGCTGTAATATGGGACTTGCGGATTCACCGCTATATGGAGGTGGTCTATCTGTTAACAGCCTCTCTATCAGATCCTCCTCCGTCTCGCTTTCCTCATCTTCTTCTTCTAGAGGTTTCCTTTCTCCCGTGGCTTCTATCATTGTGAACAGTTTGTCTGCCTCTATCTTTTGTACTCTCCACTTCTTAGCTTCCTCATCCCATTTCGCATCCTGCACTGCCTTTACTGATCGTCTCACTCTTTCTTGGCGCCTCTTTACGCTCTTTTTGTGTGCCGCTCTAAACCATGCACTAAGAGCTTTGAATTGTGTTGGCCTCGGTAGAGGTCTTGTTGCAAGCATTACTGCTTTCAGTTGGTTCAACACGTCTAGTTTAAATGTTCCGAATCTCGGAAACGTCAGTTCCTTTTCCCCTTCAGTTAGCCTATTCCACTCGGAGATCCATATTATCGAGTGTAAGCCTACATTTACTGCCATATGATAAGCTGGTGTGCCTTCTGGTGGAGCTTCTTCTCAGCATACAAGTTTCTTCTATTTCTCCTAAAGATTTTTCTTAAACCCTTAAAGCACTTCATTATTGGTAATCTACGATTTTCTCTTATTAATTCTCTTCCTTGTTTATGTCCCGATGACAAACCACCAATCCCTGTGCGACTCTCGCTAATCAGCCTATCCCAGTGCCGTTCTACGCTAACCGACCAATCTCAGCGCGGCTCTACGCTGACGTCACTTGTTCCCTCTGCAGCAATTTCCTCCGTTTCTCAACTCGTCTCGTGGTCTCACATGCGTTTCATTCATACGCCGAAAAATGACTACTTCCGTCCAAGCGATCACTTTTCTCTGACTGTACGGCCACAGTCTAACTGTAATTGTCACCTCAACTAGCGAACGTCTTCCTCTTACGGTCCGACGCTCACCTTAACTGATAGGTTACTTACACACAGTAAACGTACGACCAGCATGCGTCTACTCATACACTCACTCAAACACTCCCCCTATCATCGGTCTGCGGGCGATCAATGGTACCTCATGACCCCCTTTAAATGGTAGACAAATTACTCTGAGTGTTCGATACACCCGAACCACTTAAGCCCTCTCTGGACATAAGATTTTTATCCGGTTGCGCGCGCTCACAACCTTCCCTCAATCACACTACAGGCATTCAACTCCGCTTGACATTACAACACAGGAACAACATAAAACACCGCAATCTTACAACGCATGACCCTTATACTCACTCTCGACCGACTCTGCTGCTTTTCTCTCGACGCACCGTCAGCGCCGTCTTCGGCTGCGATTCTTCTTCTGGTCGACGATGACTAGGGACCTTGGGGTAAACTAAACCTGGCCTAGGTCGTCTTCCTCAAGAAGATAACCATCATTACTCTGCTACCAACTGCGGGGAATGAGATTTTGATATCAATTTCTGATCAATTTAATAACTTATCTCATTCGTCAATTTTGGACCATTGGTATCTGTCGTTGAGTAAAAGACAACCCCCACATAGGTTTAGACAAACCCCATAAACTGACGCCACTCTGAAGAACCACTTACAACTGATAAAGTTTGAAAGTTTTATATAAAAGTCAATTTTAAATGCAAATACAATCCTCTCAGGATAAACCTCAAAGTATACAACGAATACAAAATCAATTCCAAAATCAGCAATTTAAAGCTTCGATGTGAAGTGGTTCCTTTGCGTCATCTACAGAAAGAGAAAAGTATCACGTTAAATCTGTCCCTACTCTATACTAAGTGACTTCCCTATTTCACAAGTTTCTTCCCTAAAAAGGTGTCAGCAGTTTGACTTCCAAAGAAGTTCAAACTCTCTTAGCCTCTAAAGGAATCTTAAGTTTCAGAAGCAGTACCCTCTCTGCCTACCCATCCGTTCTCTAAGGGTCCTCGGCCTACTGCTCCCTTTGCGCTCTGATCTCTCTCAGCGCATCTGCTCAAGTCATCTACCCTTGCCTTCGCTCTGAGCAATTCACCTCGCTGTTCCTAATCTCAAATTGCTACCTCCTCCCCGGGGTGCTGTCCCTAAAATACACAATCACAGTGTGGGTGGAACGCCCCTTGACGCCCACCTCGGACTTTCCCCGATGATGTCAATTTCTGGCTCTTTCCATTGCTTCATCTCTTTGCGTCGTCCGTTGGGTTGACCCTTCTCCTTAGATGTCATCTTCATCTTCTTGTTGGCGACTTCAATTGACACTTTCAGATCAAAAGTCAAATGAACTTAAACAAGACTTTAACTTACAGCTATGATGCTTGACCCTTCTAGGCCTTGTGAATGGTCTTTCCAAAACACGACTCAAATTCCAAGCGTCTCTTCTCACGTTTAAGCAATAAGCCCCGTCCGGCATTGTCACCTTAAATCTAACAAATGTTAGACTTCTTGGCTCTTACGTCCACATCAAGCTATTTACGACTCCTGTATGTCCACTAAATTACATACACCGGACTATGCTCCTGCGAACTCTTGGTCAGTCAGGTTATAATCACAAATGACCTAAACTCTTCCAGCATTCCTACAACTTCTTCTACACAGTATAACCTTTAACACACATTTATATGTGAATGCTTTTAGTATACCTTTCTTCTAAACAAATACAATTTTACATAAAATATATAATACATAGAGTACGAGGTTATATGCTTATTCGTTACATCATCATATGTTTTCTCCGTACATTTCTCCACGTTATTTTCTCCATGTTACTCCATTTAAAGTTACACATGTACATACATTTTATTGTGCACGTTCTACATTTCGTAAGCATTTCTACACATTTCTACATTTACCCATTAAGTATACGGACCTTCTAAATCTAATGCATGTTAACAGTAAATACATTTACATTTCCTATACCACGTTGTCACTTTCCGTTGACTTTTACGCTATAGTCGTCAACTTCACGTTACGATATACGTCTCATTCCTACGTTTATAATAGATGCGTCTAAATATGGCTACGATATACGTTCCATTCAAATTGCGCTCTCTCAGTATCATGGTATGTGGGTTATGTGGATTAGAAAGGTCTGATTTTATTGGATCTTTCAGCAGCATTGTTGAGGATCAGTTGCTTACCTTTGGAATTTTGTTGCAATCCCAATTCAGGATTATAAATAGTACAGGAAATTTCACACTTTTTCCTCTGTACTTATTTCGCCAAGTAATACTTGGTGGAATTTGTGTGTCAGCAAACTACAATATTCTTAGTTTTCCAGATTGGTACACAGAAAGATGTGTTGTTCTACCAAGATATGCCTCATTTCAAGCAGCGGAACGGGGAGATGACATCACCCCTGGCAAATCCTGCACACTGCGTTCTATGTATTTACTGGAAGGGGCATTACCTTCCTAAATAACAGGGAACTACGTTCAGGGAGTAAATGGGAACATGTGGAAAAATCTCACCTGAGTTAACTATGTTCAGGGAGATGTCTAATGAGCCGTATGGGCCATATATCTTTGAATATTTGATAGAAAATATTGTTCTGTCAAATTCTACACCTCATTTTGCCTGGGATGAGAAGGGTTCTTGAACAGACGAACAACTGAAAACAAAGACTGGTGGCTTTGGATAGCCTCTGAGAAGGAGTTGAGAATGACTTTCACAAAGCCGCTGAGAGGTAGACTAGAGGAAGGAGGTGTTGAGTCACCCTAGCCTTCAGTTGTGGCACCTAGCATAGGATGGCCTCAACCTCAGAGGTTAAATCCATGCTTCCACAGAACACGCTGGCCTACATGCTGGTCTCAGGTCCAGCAGGGCTCAGCATTGAGAACGTCTTCCAATATCTGGAAGCCAGCCCAGTACTGTAGGGATTAGATGGCTATCCTGTCTGAGCAAAAAACTAAGTGAAATGTTTTGGACTGCAGAGCCTAGCAAATCCAGGGACATACTTACAAGCCCCTGGCACCACTGGTGCATCACTTCTTTTGTCGCAGTAAACGGCCCCATATTTACAAGGCCATGCATACTTACCCTGCGTGGCTTTTTATGGCCCTGTCAAAAATTACTCTGAGTAAAAGGGGCGTTCCATGTGTGTGGCTGTGCGACTGCCCACGCAACATGCATGGATTCTGACGCATTCCTAGATTTACGTTTCATAAATCTAGGAATGCCTCAGATTCTAAAGTGGTGCAACGAGGAGAAGTACCTTTTTTTCCTCTTTCCATGTGTGCTGCATTCTGAAGCACACATAGAGGAAGGTTTATGTAGGACGATGTCCCTTCTTGCACAAAAACAATCACCCTGCAACACAGGCTCCCTTGCACCAAGAGACTTTATCAAAGAAGAAAGAATTCACACTATGACCTCGACAGGGTGTTGTTCCTGCACCCGCTGCAGCCGAGTAGCGAGAGGTAGACAGTGAAGTCACCCTTACCTGCTTCTTCAGAGCAGCAGGTGGAGTATTGGCTGTTTCTGCAGAGGCTCTTGGGCACGTCATCACTAAAAAAGACTGACAGAATGGTGTGCATTTATCAAAATTGCCACCGACAACATCTCTGTAAAAGTGAGGATCCAAATGTACATTTGTGGCTGCAACACCTATAATGAGCAAAATCACTGGCTTTCCAACTCTCAAAAGTTCACTTTGTTACTTATTATGACTCGGATGCTGAAGGGGTGCAAAACGGGTGTCCCCTTCCTCCTGCAGATTCGCAATGCAGTGCATCAGTGTTTCGCAACTGCAGTAGTGATTGCACAGCATTAATAGATTATGACTTCTAGCAGGTGCAACTGATATTCAAGGTGGAAGATGTGATGGACAGATTCCACTCTGCAGCTCGCTGCTGGGGCATGCTGGGTGCTACCCCTGATTCCCCTCACATTCTGTGAATGAAGAGATGAAGAGACTGAGACCTCCATCCCTGCATTTGCATCTATTCACAATGAGTTACGAAAGGACCCAAGTCTGAAGCTAGCAGGACTTTATACCACACTTTGTGAATGATACCTTTGCCCTGTGACTGACTTCCGCTTCCAGAAGATTCACTGCAAAAGTTAAGTCTTGTTACAAAGCACTCACTGTAGAAAAAGCAGCGACTGCTTTGTGAATTTGAATTTGAATTTAGGAATTTATAGAGCGCATGACTCACCCCATAAGGGTATCTCCGCGCTAAGACTCAATGACATTCCATCAGACAGATCACAAGAGAAGAGTTTTCAGTTGTCTTCTGAAAGACAGGAGGTCAGGACACTGTCGCAGGCAGATGGGGAGACTGTTCCAAAGCCGGGTCCAAGATGGAAAAAGGCTTTGCCTCCTTGTCGTGATTTGCTAATGCGTGGAACCTTAATCAGAGCCTTATCTCCAGAACGGAGCGATCTACTGGGAACATAGTTTACAAATTTCTCATTCAAGTAGCTAGGACCTAGTTTGTAGACAGCTTTAAAGGCCATACAACAGATTTTAAAATGGATCCTTTTACGTACAGGCAGCCAATGTAGTTTCTTAAGCAGAGGGAAAGAGGCAGTTCTGCGGGGGACATCAGCCACGAGGCGAGCAGCAGTATTTTGGACTACCTGCAGTCTATTGATGTCTTTTTCTGTTGCTGATATAAGGAGTGCGTTGCAATAGTCCAGGTGACTAAGAACTAGTGCTTGTATTAAGGTTTTCCTAGCAGGCAAGGGTAAAAAAGGAAATACTCTTCTGAGCATTCTGAGAACATGAAAGCAGGCTCTGACGGTCATGGAGACGTGATCTCTCAAAGTAAGTTTTTGGTCAAGGCGAACTCCAAGAGTTTTCACCACTGATTTAGGGGAGAGGGTGGGGCCCAGTTCCTCTGGCCACCAAGTGGGTGACCAATTCAAAGTAGCCTCTCCAAAAAGCATTATCTCTGATTTGGTAGCATTCAGCTGGAGATAGTTATCTTTCATCCACTGTGCTATGGATTTCATACCGTTGCCAAAGATGGTTTTCGCGCCCTTTTTCGGGAAGGAAGCCGATCTTCACGTGGTGTGGGGCGAAGAAGGAGGTTGTGGGGAACCCAAAACTTTATCAAGAGTCATCTCTGATGGAACAGCTATCTTACTGTCCATCCTCCTTTGAAAACTAATCCATATTATAACCTAAGAGGACCACTCATAGAAATCTTGAAAAAGATCTTGAATACGATCTACATTGTGACGACTTACTTATAAACATATACAATTTTGTGGCTTCCTAATATTTCCTACTAAGAAGTTGTTTGGAAACGCTCATCTGCAAAGAAACTTTCCATCATTCACTAGGACTGCATACACTCAAAAGACTTTGCCCTGAAGAAGTCCCTTGAGGACGAAACGCGTCGGCTGTGAGCACCCGTGTTTTGACTGTACACATACTTTTTGGAATAAAGAAAATCACAACTAAGAAAAACCTACGTCTGTGATTATTGTCATTATACTTTTGGAATTGTGTGGTGCACCTTTGCTCTCATGTATTAATTTACTGAGTTCTTGAATGAACTATCACTGTGACAGTGGGTGTTAACCAGTGTGCACACACCTTGCCCATACAAACTATCTAGGGCGTTTCTTTTTAAAAAAAAAATGTGGGGTGACTAGGGTTAGGTGCTGTAATCAGGAAGTTTCCACTGTCCCCTCTGTCTTTTGAAATGGTTTGGCAGTTTGGGCCAGATTTGCCTAGTGGCAGGAGTAGCTGGGTATCATCCGCATAAGATATGGGGGTGAATCCCAGTGTTCTCAATAGTTTCGCCAGGGGTGCCACATAAACGTTGAACAAAGTAGGGCTCAGGCATGAGCCCTGGGGTACTCCCTTAGTGACTATTGAAGTTTTGGAATGGTAAGGACCTAAGTTAACGGTCTGAGTTCTGTCCCTGAGAAAGTTGGTAAGCCATTCCAGAGCACGCCCAGTAACACCAATGTCACTCAGTCTACTGAGCAAGATTTGATGTGATATGGTGTGGAATGCTGCTGAAAGGTCAAGCAGGGGACCAACAGTACCGCCTGACCCTTATCCAGCAGCATTGTGATAGTATCTGTAACTGCCACTACAGATGACTCCGCACTATAGCAAGGACGAAAGCCAGATTGAGAGGGATCTAAACTATTAGTGGTTTCAATATAATTAGAGAGATGTGTGTTAATATGTTTTTCAAGAATTTTGGTGTGAAGAGGAAGCAAAGAGATAGGGCGATAGTCTGTTATGTCTTGTGGCCCATCATATGTGCTTCCGGCTAGAGGCGTTCAGTGCGTTAGGCAAGATAAGGTATAGAATCAGAGCTGATGCAGCTAATATGTGTATTCTAGGGGAAATTTGGTCTTCACAGATTTCCTAGTGCAGCTCACTGGCACTGATTCCCAAACGCTGATATCTTTGAGCAGTGACTGATCAAAACATTGGATTAAAAATATCGCGTGACATGAATATCATGTCAAAAATAATGTGACTACCAAAATATTGTTGAACAGAACTAAGGTAAGAATATCCTTTATTATATAATAATGATGTTAAAAATATTTTTGTATTTAATATCATTTGTTTTAATACAGTTGAAATAAATATCGTTTTTTATTAATTTAATATATGCTAGTTAGTATATTAATTTTAACTTCTGTTATGTTATGATATGTTATGGGGGGGTTTTGTATAGTGCTCAGCTACTCCGAAGGAGTGTCCCGGCGCTTTCAGACCAACAGGTCAGCAACTAACACATAACACAACAGGAAATAGGACCAGTGGAAAAAGAAAACAGAAGACTAGAGACAGAACAACCAGGTTTTAAGTCCCTTTCTAAAAGCAAGCAAATTGGCAGTGCTGCGGAGTGATAAGGGGAAAGTGTTCCAGAGCTGAGGAGCAAGACATTTGAAGGAGCGTCCACCAGTCCGGGCCTTCTTCACCACTGGCACCACCGCAAGAGAGAGAGTTTCTGATCTCAGAGCCCTGGTAGGTTTATAAAAGGCTAGCCTTTTCCGGATATAGGTCGCTCCAGTAGAATAGAGCGCCTTGTGGGCCAAAGTAAGGGCCTTAAAGGCAATTCGCTTTCTAACAGGGTGCCAGTGCAAGGTGGATAAAAGGTCAGAGGCACTGGCACGGCGGGGAAGACGATAAATGGCTCGGGCCGCCGAGTTCTGGACTACCTGAAGACGCTGCAGCAGGTAGTCGGGCAAACCCAGGTAGAGAACATTGGAGTAGTCCAGCCTCGAGCCAATGAGGACATGGACGGTAATCTTGCGAGGGTCAAATGAGAGCAGAGGGAGAAACCTTCCAAGCATCCTAAGCAAGCCAAAGCAGACGCCCACAAGGCCAAGAACTTGGGCTTTCATCGTCAGGCTGTTATCAATTTTGACCCCCCAGGTTTTTCGCCACGGTGGAGGAAGATGCCGGTGGAAACATGTCATGCGGCCACTATTCCTGCCAACTCGGGTCAGATTGGCACACAAAAAAGAGCACCTCAGATTTTCCAGGGTTATACTTAAGACTATTACCCTGAAACCATTCAAATACAGCTCCCAGGCAGCCACGGATACTCTCTCCATCGAACTCAGCCCCTTTTGCGCACGTGAAAAGGAGCTGGGTATCGTCGGCGTATGATATTATCTGGGCCCCAAAGGACTCAGCCAGCACTGCCAGAGGGGTCAGAAAGATATTAAAGAGTGTCGGGCTCAGCACGGAGCCCTGCGGTACTCCAACCTCTAGCTACAGCACTTCGGCTGAGTAAGGGGGGCCCAGACCACCTGCCGGCGACCAGCCAGGTAAGATTGAAACCACCTCAACACCGTCCCACGCAGACCTATCTCATACAGTCTGCGGTGAAGACCTTCATGAGGGACGGTGTTGAAGGCCGCCGACAGATCAAGCATGACCAACATGGCCCTACCCCCTGAATCCAGCACATCCTTGATAGCCTCACTGACTTCGAGAAGCGCCGTTTCGGTGCTAAAGTTGGTACGGAAGCCAGACTGGGTGGCATGCAGCAGGCTATGTGACTCAAGAGAGGCAGAGAGGACCTTATGGACATGCTTCTCGACGAATTTAGCAAAAGCAGGTAGGAGAGGGATTGGGGTTAGCATGAAGGTCAGGGTCAAGGCCCAGTTTTTTGAGAAGCGGAACCACCCTCGCCTCTTTCCAGACACCAGAAACAACGCCGCTGGTCAAGGAACAATTCAGCACAGGATTCACAAGTGGATTGACCACCTCCGCCATCCTTGCCAAGAACCTGGCAGGACACGGGTCAGCAGGTGAACCTAATTTGAGCTGAAAAAGCAAATCAAGCGACGCAGTGATCGATAAAGGTGGAAATTCCGATAAAGTACACTCAGAATCTTCCGCAAAATTCCTGTGAGTCTCCTGGCACACCCTAGTCCCGATGACAGGGGCTGGGAAAGAGTCCTGGATCAGCTTGATCTTATCATGAAAGAAGCTGGCCAATGCGGTCACCCACGGTTCAGAGAACTCGTGCTGAGATGCAATAGCTTTGGGCGACATGAACTCCTTCAAAATGGCGAAAATCTCCTTACAGGAGCTAGAGGCTGACTCTATTCGAGCCACGAAGTAGTGCCGTTTTTCCCGCAGACTGACAGCATTATAGGCTTTAATAGCTATCTTGTACTCCGTCTTGGCCACATCCTCGTACCTATGGCGCCACCGTCTTTCCGCACTCTTACAGGCGCGTCTGGAAGAGGCCAGAGCCTCGGTAAACCAGGGTGCAGAGGACCGCCTAGGAGTTTTACGAGGAGAGGATTTGGGAGCAAGTTCATTAAGTCGCTCCCTGATCCAATCTTGCAGCTGGACAAGGTTGGACTCCAGATTTCCCGACAACCGGCAGGGATAATCCAGGCAGGCCTGTCCTAAATCTTCAAGGGAGATCTTATGATAGGGTAAGGAGATCAACAAGAGGGAGGAAGAGGTAGTGCTGCGTGGCACTGAGGTGGGCACGTCCTCCTCATGCACAAGTAACTATAATCAAAAAGGGTCCACCTCAAAAGGGGGTCTGTTTGTATGTATCCTGGTGTTTCTGGAATACACACATTTGTTTAACATTACCACGGAGGCCACGGACGGAGGAGGAAGCACATAGAGGCTGGGAGTTGACTGGACCCCCCCAATACCCTTCCATCTACTGTTGGCCCATGAGGCACTGTTCTTCATCATAATAAGCATACTACATGAGTATCTTGTTAGTAAGGGATGTGTATTAGAATATTAATTTTATATCCATACACATAGTTCCCTTTACCTTCACTTTTTTTGTAAATACACCCATTGTGGCGACTTTCTAGTGAGTGACAGGGGGATCATTAACCCCGGTCCTGACGAAGGGGCATGGAGCCCCGAAACATGTCGACCGACATAGGAAAGTAAGCACAGAACTCCGCTTATCCTTTCCGACTTTACTTTTTTAACAATACCAGCCAGTGTTTATTAAATAGTTTTTGTATCACTAGGCCAGGTATTTTTTAACATCACCTTCCTATCACTCCTGACCTCACTGACACTCACTCCATTTCACTCACATAGCACCCACATTAAAAAGGTGCTCCAGCGTAGTCGCTTGTCGCAGCACTGCCCCGTCCGGCAGCCGGGCGGGAAGACCCCGATGATGAAGCATGACACCAAGGGCCCTTTTGGTGTGTGAGGGGTATTTTAAACAAATGTGTGTATTTCAGAAACACCAGGATACATACAAACAGACCCCCTTTTGAGGTGGATCTTATGATAGGCTCATCGGGGCTGCCCCGATGGACAAGTGGCGGCACACACAGGCTTACCGACCCCGACAATCTGAAAGGATATCAAAAAGTGATCTGACCAGAGCACCGGGATCGGGTGGGCCATGATGAGAGGCAGAGTGGAAAACACCTGGTCAAGGGTATGACCTCTATTATGTGTCGGCACAGCCAAGTAGGGGATAAGGCCAAGAGGGGCGGTGGCTTCCAAGATTTTAGTCGTGTCACCCTCATCTTTTTGGTCCATATGAATGTTTAGATCGCCCAAGACCAGACAATGTTTACCCTTCAAACATAGCTCTATGGCCCTTGCCTGTAGATCCTCATGAAAAGAAACAAGGTGCCCCGGGGGGCGATAAATAAGAAGCCCCGTAAAGGATTGGTGGGCAGAAAGAGTTATAGAGAAAGCTAGGGCCTCACAACCCGGAAGGGGCTCTATCGGGACTACAGCACAGGCGGCCGATCTCCTAACCACAATCGCCACAACACCACCTCTCCCTTTCACTCTATCTTGCCGTAAGATGACATAATCGGAAGGGATGGCGGCTGCGAGATCTGGATTGGATGTTTCCCCCAGCCAGGTTTCAGTCAGCAATAAACATAGCGGCCTCTCTGATACGAGGAGCTCATAGATATTGGGCGCATGCCTGCCCAAGGAACGTGTATTGAGAAGCAAGCACAGATGGTTGTTAGTGACCTCAGGGGCAACAGGTGTCCCTACACGTATATTACTTGGGAGCCAGCCGCAGCCAGGGCAGCGCCGTTTCCCACAATGTCGACCTGGGAAAACAGATCGACATACTCCCCTCCCCGTCCTTATAGCCAACAGCTCACCTGCCGTATGTAATATCCTAGAGTCAGCGCCTCCAGCCGCCCCGTCCGCCTCCAGGACGCGGACGGGCGCAGACGGGCTGTCCTCTGGCGCTCCTCCGGCGCGACGCTGCGCGCGTGCGCTGCACGCTAGCATATCTGAGGTTAAATAGTATAGGGCAGTGACCCTAGAAAGACTATACCGCTAACCGGCAAGGCAGCTAGATGGCGTCTCAGCCCCCACACCCAGAATGGCGGTCGGCAGTGAGGCGGCGATAAAAATCCCCAACTACAGTCACTGGGGTGTAAATGTGGACAATGCGGTCAATTTCAAAGCGGCAGAAATATTAAAATGTGATGATAGTGCAAAATACGCAGAAAACAATAAACACAATACTGGAAGTATAATTGTTAGCAAGTTTTTAAAATATAGGGTCTCATTACGATGTCAGTCAGAAAGGCTCTGAACGGCATTCGTATTTTCCTAACCCGACTCGGAACCCATGTTTCCTTCCGACTCTGAAACATTTCTGACTGACCAATTATGATGGAAGGTAATCGTTCGGTCTGTCCAACTTGGTTTCGACAGGCATTCGGAGACTCTGTGTCAGTCTATGGACAGCGTTTCCGACTGACGTACTAGGATGTCAGATTCGGACACCCTTTCCAACTCGGTTTTTAGGGCTCGGGCCTAAGCCACCACGAAGTGGAGGCAGAGCTTCCGAGCTCTTATGTGTTTAAAAAAAATGCAGAAAGGGCTCCGGCTGGCACATTCCTTATTTTTTTATGGGATCAGCCTAGTGATTCATCTTCGCTGTGGTGTGTATTTAGTAGCGTTGACGTGATAGGCTGTAAGTAATTTACGCGTGCCCGATGTGGCATATTCTGTGCGAGAACGAGCACGGCAGAGTGATTCATCTTAATTAGGAGCTGTCAGAGTGCCCGTGTAATGCAATCCAGATGGTTAAGAGAGGTGTCCTGCTTGAACTTTTCACACATCACGAGCGCTGACTCCTTCTCAGTTCTTATCTCTCGCTGTGTGATTCACTGCCGTATGAAGTGGAGGGGGCAGCCGGGCAGAGCGTGTGCCTAAGGCTCGGAGATTTCTGGACTCGATGTCTGGGCGGGGATGCTTATCTATGCCCCTGCGGAATGTGCTCGACCAGCCAACCACGGAGGGCCGGCGCAGCGGAGGCCTGGCCTAGGGCAATGTGTTAGTTCTGCAGATGCTGTACCTGTGATTGCCCGAGTAGGACCGGAGCCTCGTCAGCCGCATGTCATTCGGCCTACTACAGGGAATTTATAAGTGTGGGGAACAGTCAACCGCATATTAGGCGATTTTGAGAGCACAATATGCGTCAGAGCACTTGAAATGGTATTAGGGCTGGGTCAGAGTCAGTCTTAAGGGAGATAATAGTTTCAGAATCAGCACTGTCAAGGGCTAGTCTGCAAAACCCCTCCCTGTTTTTCCGAAAATGTGCCCCGATTCTGAATGGCTTAGTCGGTCTCTGTCCAGAGGAACGTGTTCCTGCTAACCAGGAAAAACGTCCATCCTGTTCCACTCTGCTACCGGCCCATTAGGCGCAGTGCTCAGAAAGAGCCGTTCCCAGCAATCTCAGGGGTCGGCATTACTTGGCTGAGCACGCTTGTTTGGAGGGCAGAGGAGAAGCGGAAGCAATTAGGACATTCTGCAAAGAAAAAACACACACAAATTCATAGCAGGAAACAATCACCATCAACGCATCAGCCTCCCAACTCGATACACACACAAAATATTCTAGAAATTGTATAGCCAGTAACTAACTTTTTAGGACTGCCATTACCCAAGACCTACTGATTTGAACAAACATTTTATGTTTAATACACTTACTAACAGGAGTTTTTAAAGAGCCCTCTTCATGCATTACCCCGTTATTGTGTCATTCACGTTTCTTCCCGCCCACTACATATGACTTTGCAGAAATTGACCCACTAAAGCCGATGATAATGCATATCTACAGGCTAGCGATGACAGCGCATATCTACAGGATAGCAATGACAGTGCATATCTACAGGCTAGCGATGACAGTGCATATCTACAGGCTAGCGATGACGGTGCATATCTACAGGCTAGTGAAGCCAATGCATATCTACAGGCTAGTGAAGCCATAGCAATGACAGTGCATATCTACAGGCTAGCGATGACAGTGCATATCTACAGGCTAGCGATGACGGTGCATATCTACAGGCTAGTGAAGCCAATGCATATCTACAGGCTAGTGAAGCCAATGCATATCTACAGGCTAGCGATGACAGTGCATATCTACAGGCTAGCGATGACAGTGCATATCTACAGGCTAGCGATGATAATGCATATCTACAGGCTAGCGACGACAGCGCATATCTACAGGATAACAATGACAGCGCATATCTACAGGCTAGCGATGACAGAGCATATCTACAGGCTAGCGATGACAGTGCATATCTACAGGCTAGTGAAGCCAATGCATATCTACAGGCTAGCGATGACAGTGCATATCTACAGGCTAGTGATGACAGAGCATATCTACAGGCTAGCGATGACAGTGCATATCTACAGGCTAGCGATGACAGTGCATATCTACAGGCTAGCGATGACAGTGCATATCTACAGGCTAGCGATGACAGAGCATATCTACAGGCTAGCGATGACAGTGCATATCTACAGGCTAGCGACGATAATGCATATCTACAGGCTAGCGACGACAGCGCATATCTACAGGATAGCAATGATAGCGCATATCTACAGGCTAGCGATGACAGAGCATATCTACAGGCTAGAGATGACAGTGCATATCTACAGGCTAGTGAAGCCAATGCATATCTACAGGCTAGCGATGACAGTGCATATCTACAGGCTAGCGATGACAGAGCATATCTACAGGCTAGCGATGACAGTGCATATCTACAGGCTAGCGATGACAGAGCATATCTACAGGCTAGCGGTGACAGTGCATATCTACAGGCTTGTGAAGCCAATGCATATCTACAGGCTAGCGATGACAGCGATGACAGTGCATATCTACAGGCTAGTGAAGCCAATGCATATCTACAGGCTAGCGATGACAGTGCATATCTACAGGCTAGCGATGATAATGCATATCTACAGGCTAGCGATGACAGTGCATATCTACAGGATAGCAATGACAGCGCATATCTACAGACTAGTGAAGCCAAAGCATATCTACAGGCTAGCGATGACAGTGCATATCTACAGGCTAGTGAAGCCAATGCATATCTACAGGCTTGCGATGACAGTGCATATCTACAGGCTAGCGATGACAGAGCATATCTACAGGCTAGCGATGACAGTGCATATCCACAGGCTTGTGAAGCCAATGCATATCTACAGGCTAGCGATGACAGAGCATATCTACAGGCTAGCGATGACAGTGCATATCTACAGGCTAGCGATGACAGTGCATATCTACAGGCTAGCGATGACAGTGCATATCTACAGGCTAGCGATGATAATGCATATCTACAGGCTAGCGATGACCGCGCATATCTACAGGATAGCAATGACAGCGCATATCTACAGGCTAGCGATGACAGTGCATATCTACAGGCTAGCGATGACGGTGCATATCTACAGGCTAGTGAAGCCAATGCATATCTTCAGGCTAGTGAAGCAAATGCATATCTATAGGCTAGCGATGACAGTGCATATCTACAGGCTAGCGATGACAGTGCATATCTACAGGCTAGCGATGATAATGCATATCTACAGGCTAGCGACGACAGCGCATATCTACAGGATAGCAATGACAGCGCATATCTACAGGCTAGCGATGACAGAGCATATCTACAGGCTAGCGATGACAGTGCATATCTACAGGCTAGTGAAGCCAATGCATATCTACAGGCTAGCGATGACAGTGCATATCTACAGGCTAGTGATGACAGAGCATATCTACAGGCTAGCAATGACAGTGCATATCTACAGGCTAGCGATGACAGTGCATACACTCACAAGGAGACCACAGCCAGCTGAGGTGCAATCTTCTCCCACTCACAAGAACGACATCACAGGCAGCAGCAGTGCAAGCTTGTTACACTCACAAGGAGACCACAGGCAGCAGAGGTGCAAGCTTCTCACACTCACAAGAAGGACATCACAGGCAAGGGTGCAAAATTCGCACATTCACAAGGAGATCACTGGCAGTACACACCACATGAACACACTCCATAACACATAGCAACAATACATTGGCATTTACAATGCCATTAGCTCAAACTCAAATAAATCCGAGCCTGATTGCATTTCTAATGCTTGTTCCGACATTGAACGGCTATCAGAAACTGATTTTGGGGGCCCGTAGAAGGCCTCCCTTCACCCAGATAACTCCGGTTGGGGCCGGTGGGGGTACCCATGGGACCCCTCTTTACAACCAGGCACAGTGTGGCAAGCATCATGGGGGGCCCGCCACAGGGTGCAAGGTATTCCGCAACCGCCCCTTTCTTCAATGGGAGTCTGTGTTGTTGGCCGGAACACAGGCTTCCGTTGAAGTCAATAGGAGTCTGACCCAACGGTGTTTGGAACCATCGTAATCGGTCCATCGGACTCCCCAAAGCTGAGTTGGTCAGAAACTATTCCAACAAGGAGTCGGTTGATGCCTACATCGTAATGAGGCCCATAGTTTTTTTATTTAAAAAGTCATTTATAATATAGGAGTGGGTTGTTGGACTTGTAGGGCATTACGTTGCAAAGTCAATTCATTTATAATTAATTTAATTTTGATTTCTATTATCTATTGCTAAATAACTTATTGATTATTATAATAGGAATTTTTAATTGTTCTTTATTTGTTTAAATTTAATTTGGTAATATTCATTATTATATTAATTTTAAAATGTATCTTAGTAATGTATATTTTAGCAGTGGGTTGTTGGATTTGCAGGGGGCAGGGCAGGTAGTTAATTAAATTAAAATTAATTCAATGCATATGTTAATAATTTTTGATTGTAAATTAGCGCCTGATTACGATGACAGTGAGACCGCCATCATAAGCATGTTTTCCGCCCGCCACATCAGGATGACGGACGGAGGGATGGCGGTCAGAGAGATCGACCACCACGGATCCGACGGGCTCAAGGAGCCCGTCAGACTGTCAGAGAGCACTCCGATCCCTACAGTGGTGGCAGTGCCTGCCAGGCACCACCATAGGGATTATGATGTTGCTCCCAACCAGCCGTTTCATGGAGGGTTTCCCGCCATGAAAAGGCAGGTGGAAAGGGACACTGGGGGCCCATAGAGGGCCCCCCTTCCCCCAGCCCTAAGTGTTGGGTTATGGTGGGGCACTTATGGTGCTTCCCTACATATCCCTGCACCATGTGGCAGGAACCACATAGTGCAGGCATATGCACAATGTGCGTTTTTTGGACTGCGGCGTGTGCTGCAGCCAGTCACACATGCTGCAATACAAAAAATATACTTTGTGATTGCCTTGAAGGTGGTCACATTGTAATTTGGGTTGTGGGACCGCCGACAGCTTGCCAGGCAGTCTCATCCCCGATACGATGGCAGTCAGATGTAAGTCCGTCTGCCATCGTAATCAGCCCCTTATTTATTTAATTGATTAATGCTTTTTTTTTAATTGTTTAATGATTTTTTTGTTTGTTTTAAGTTTAATTTGTAAATTACAATCTATAATTGGATTTTTCATATTTTTATATTTTTGGTATTTATACTTTTGCAGAGGATTGTTGGCTTTGTAAGGAAATATAGTGGAAACTCATTGAAATTATATATTTTTGTAGTTAATTGTTAATCTTAAATTGTGATTATTGTTTTCACTTTATTACAATTTATATACATTTTAATTGGTTATTTATTATTTCAATTATTAATTTATTGTTACACTTGTAATATTAATATTTCTGAATATATTTTTATTTTATTTGTTTAATCTAAATAATATTTTCATGGAAATATTTTTTTATTTATTTTTTGGGAGTTTTTGTTTTGTTGGAGAGGAGTGAATATCATTTGAATTCCATTTTTTTTTTTGCCTTTTTCAAAAAATGTAAAGTTTAAATTGTATGCATTTTTGGAAATAAAATATGATTTAAAAATCTATTGTTGTCACGCATTTCAATATTTTCTACAAAAAAATATGGGTAGGAATTTTTGTAACACTTTCTCTACATATTTTTTATTTATTTTTTGTGTGTTTATGTTTTTTTGTTTGTTTACAAAACTGTTTTGCATGTTTAAACATTTTAAAAGAGTAAATGATATGCATTTTTTAAATAAATGTAAACATTTATTGTTGTTAGGTATTTCAATGTTTTGCGCAAAATAATTATGAGTTGGAATCTTTGTAATCCTTACTAAGTTCAACACTTTCCCTACTGTTACTTCGACTGGAGTGGGAATAGTGAATGAAGCCCCTCTAAAGTCCAACACTTTGCCTACTGCTGCTCAAGCTGGAATGAAAATAGTAAATGTAACCTTGCCAAAGTCTAACACTTTCCTTAATATTGATATTAAATCTAATCCCACTGGAGTCCAGCAATTTCCCTATTGTTGTGTAACCTGGAGTGGGAAAACTAAATCTAACACTTCCGGAGTACAACACTTTCCATTCTACTGTGTACAGGAGAGTGGGAATAGTTTCTGACTCCTCTGGAGTCCATCACTGTCCCTAATAATATGAAGGCTGAAATGGGAATAGTAAATCTAAGCCCTCTGAATTCCACCACCTTCCCTAATGTTGCTTAGACTATGTGAGAATAGTAAATATGCCCCATTCAATGTCCAACACATTCCCCATTGTTGCATAGACTGGAGTGGAGCAGTTTATCTAATGTTGGCTGTAGTGGATTAATATTATTTTTTATATTTTTGTTTCATTTTATTTCTTTAACTTTAATATTTTGTTTTTAAAGGTTTATATTATTTTTAGGAAAACATGTAACATTAATTTTTATATCTATAGTGTTTTTAATTAAAATGTTATATGTATGGTTTTTCATTACTTTAATATATATTCTCTAAGTATATATGATAGAATATATAAATAAATAATGACTATTATTTTTATACAACTTTGAACTAGATAAGTATTTTAAATAAATTACTAGAAAGTCGATATTTATTTAAAAAATATATATATAAATTGTTTATCCTTTTCTGGTCGATATAAGAATAAGAACACAATACTATGGTGAACTATATTTTTGACCCAATATTTGTGTCTTTCTATATTTTTGTTCAGGACATGCTGTCAGTCAACCAGATGAGGATTATTTACGACTATCTCATCACGTACATGTAAACATTTTGGCCCTCATGATGTCGATTGCACCGCCACCGACCGGCTATTAGTGGCGGTCTGCCCGACATCCAAAGAAGCGTTCTGACCACTGGATTTGGATCCGGCAGGTGAAGACTGCTGCCTCCAACAGGCTCAAGAAGCCCTTCGGGCCCTCGGACAGTAATCCCTACAATGAAGGCCGAGCCTGAATAGGCACCGCCGTAGGGATTACACTGTCTATTTCCTGAAGCCTTTTCATGGCGGTCCCACCGTCATGGAAAGGCTGTCGGAAAGGGAATTTGCAGGCCCCTAGCAGGCCCCACATCCTCTGTAGGCCACTGCTATGTGGCAGGGGCGGCACATGTGATGTCCCCCCAAACATCTATGCACCATGTGCCAGACACCACATGGCACCTAGCACACGGTGCATGTATGTTTGCAAACATGTCTTTCTCTATTGCATATTGTGCTGCAACCCTTTTCCGGGGCATAGCACAAGCCGCAATAGAAAACTGCATGTTTCTGACCGCCTACACTCCGGTCGTATCTTAATATGGCGGGATGGAACCTCCGACTGCATGTCGGACGATCTCCATCCCGCAGTGATGGCAGTCGGACGTTTGTCTGACCACCATTGTAAGTAGGCCTTTAGTGTTTTTAATGAATCTTTGCCACTATGTTCTCTCTGATCCCTGAATGAGATGTTGGCCTACGAGAAGGGCATGAGGTTTTTATCCCCATAGGTTGACCTATGGATAGTGCCACTGGGACTGTAAAAAAGGGGCTCCCAAAGTAATCATACTGCCAAAGACAGCAAGTTTATCAAGCACTTATTAGACATAACTTGCACCCAGTAAATGTGTTTTGCTGTTTTGTGGATTGTAGAGCTGCGTTCAATATGATGCATAGAAATAGTGTCATTCAAAAACTGATGTCAATGGGATTTGTGCATGGGCCAATATCTATTATCAGAGAGTTACATAAAGCAAAGTTGACACGTGGAATTTGGAAATGGTGAAACCCAAACTCGAAAGATTCCTGTGAATAAAGGATTAAAACAGAATAGATTTCTAACACTGACAGTGTTCTCTATATTTTTAACAGATCAACCTAGAACTCTATAACAGAAAATGTTCCTTTTCCTCTAATGTAGATGGAACTCATGTCCCATATTAGTTGATCTGGTCCTTCTGGATTGGACATATGTAGATCTCCAGCATAAATTAAATGCATTTTAATATTTTGGTACATTAAGCTGCATACCTAATATTAAAGTTAGGACCAAACCTGTAGCATTCGCCTCTCCATTAACCAATTCTTCTTGGTATAGAAGAGACAAGAAAGTAGATCAGCTAACTGGATACAAGATTCATACTTGATCCATTGTCTAGGTGTCCAATGAGCAGCTTTGCAAAGCCTGGGAACATTTAGAGGAACAGAGCATATATTACAGAATATTTTAGTTCCAAAAGTTGCATTTTTTAAATCTTCTCTGACAGAGAAGGGAACTTACCTATTGGAGTCCACTCTAGCCTCGACTCTCAGCCTCACTATGCTGACAGACTTTACGCTGTTGAAAAGTTTTTTTCTGAAGGTACAACACATGCGCAGGAAGAGGCTCCTAGAGAGCACGATAGTAACACGACATAGAGTGGCTATGAACTCCGATGTGACTCGCTCAGAGATTTTTATAGGCATGATGAAATGTAAATTATGCTGGCGTAAATTGTGTGTATTAGGGAATTTCACATTACGCTTGTTATGCAAAATTCCTAACATTTCACCATGAATTGTAAATAAGTGCCATTCGCAAATCTTTTTTTACCACAAATGTGCCATTCAAGGTAAAAACTTACAGCGAATGGACAGGAACATGGGAATGCAAACTGCTGTTGTTCAATGTACTTTAGTTTTTGCACAATTTTTGCCACGAGGAGCCATTTTGTGGTAAAATACAGCACTAAATATTGCATTTGCATTTCAATTAATTATGAATAATTTCACATAATTTTGCCAAAATTTTGCACATTTACGAGAAGGTAGATCAAAGGAGTTTTACACCCCACTAGGTTGTTTCAGCATTGCTCAGTGCTGGAGTAAGACCACAAAATCTCCCAGTGAACCCAATTTCTGGTATGCCTTCCAGTCTGGTTTTGCTACTGGATTTTGACTCCCACAAAAGTGACAAGAAAAATCTTCTGATAGGAGAGAACCTCAGACATTTTCCTGCCCTTGCACCATCATTCATCAACTGCGGGCAGTGCCTAGAACCAAATAGGGTATTTTTTTAATGAATTTTTATGGAGACATTTTAATTATGTAATAACTCCTAATCCTGTGTCGTTGGTCGCAAGATGCTAGAAGATGTTCCTCCTACTTTGATAAGTACTTTTAATTCGGTAGGTACACTGCACCCAGGATTGGACTATTTCTTGCTATGTTTGGTGATCTCAACAGAAATTCAGTTTTTTGCAGGATTAAGGACCTCAATACGATAGCGGTCGGTCGAACCACTGACCGCTATTGTGGCAGCCAGGAGACTGCCTGACAAGCATGCGGTGGTCCGACCACCACATTTCAATGTGACCGCTGGGCTAGCAGTCGCACAGATGTCATAACCTCGGCATGGCATACGGCAGCGGAGCATGCTACCACCGTGTAGCACGTCCATGCACTGTGTGCCATGTACCATGTAGTGCATTGCACATGGTGCGAGGAGGTGAGTGGGGGCACAACATGTGCCCCAGGGCTACTTCTCAGTGGCCCCCAGTATACCTTTCCAACAATTTTTTCACTGCTCTGTTCCCACCATGAAAAGGTTGTCAGAAAGGAATATCCTAATCCCGATGGCGTTGCCTGCCTCGGCACCACCGCCATTATAGGATGCTGCTCTGACCGCCACCCCTTTGGGATCACTGATCCTGGCAGAGGCGGTGGTCTGTCATCCGACAGATGTGAGTCCGAGCGGCAGCATTGTAATGTGGCAGTCGGAGCGAAGGGCTGTCAGTGGTCGGTTCACCACCGTCCGTCTATCGGTGGCAGTAAGACTGCTATCGTCATGATAATGTTTAACAAAAACAAGAGCAACCCTTATGTCCATGTGAGCATGGGTATCAAGAATACTTGAAATATGCATTCACATGGTACTCATTTACAAGAAACGTGTACATTTTCACAGAACTATCGGCATTGATTCAATCAAAACCATTGCAGTATTAAGACATTTAAATTGTAAGAATGACTAGTAATTACGCCAGTATATAAAACGGTTCAGCCGAACCAAGGGGGTCATTAGGATGGCGGATGGACTTTGTCCGTCCACCATCCTGTTGTAGGAAGGGACCGTCCACCATAAGGGGTGGAGGTCCCGTGCTTCAAATTAGGATGCACCCGCCACAGTGGCGGGTGCATCCCGCATTTTTACCATTGGGGCGGGCCGTGCTGAAAGCACCGCCCGCCGCAATGCTAAAAATGCACGTTGTGCATTCCAAAGCACAACATTACAGGCACCGCGCTGTGCCTGCCATCTTGTACTTTGAAATGCAGGGGGGTACCATAGGTACCCTCCATGTGCACCCCCCACCCCCCCTTCACCCTGGGGGCCCGCAACGGGTCCCCAAAGCAAAGACAGTATGCCTTTCCACAGCATCAATGCCGCCGTGGAAAGGCATAGGACAGCAGGCATCTTAATATGGTTGGCGGTGTCTCGCAGACACTGCCACCATATGTCAGCACTTTTTCCGCCGGTCGCGAAGGCGACCGGCGGAAAAACGGCAGACAGTCTTGCCGTCCTCCGCGAACCCCCCAGCTATCCTAATGTGGCGGGGGGTCATTTCCGAGTAGGATGGCGGACGGATTGCCTCCGCCGTGCCGGCGATGGCTACCGCCAGCCCGGCGGGGGCAATCCGTCCGCCATCCTAATCGGCCCCCAAGTTTTATTCACAATTGAGCCAGGAGGCACACAATTCTTTTTTTTATATAAAGAAGTGTATAGGTGAAGAGTATAGTTGTAGAACATCCCAGTTGTGTAAACAAACCAAAACCAAGAAAAACATAAGGCAAGTTAAATAAAGTGTCAACAAAACGAGGTAGTTGGTTGGGACACGAAAGAGTCAGCAGTTACAGTGAAAAACAATAATGGATACAAAAATTCAATTATTGTATCATCATGAGGGAACATTGTCTGCCTCTGAAATCATGACATGAACTATACACTTCTTTATATAAAAATCAATTGTGTGCCTCCTGGCTCTATTGTGAATAAAACTCGGTTCGGCGGAACCGTGTTATATACATTTTTACAATTTATTTGTCTTAATATTGTAATGGTTTTAATTGAATCGACGCAGAAAGTTTTGTAAAAATTTACAAGTTTCTTCTAAATGAGTTCCATGTGAACGCATATTTCAAGTTTGCTATCGTCATGAGGCCCTAAGTTTCATATGTTGCTGGGTCAAGCATGAGTTTATGTGCAAAATGGTATGTTAGAAGAGAGAGCTTTTCAAGAGGGGTAATCTTTCAGTCATAGTGGCAGTCATTAGCGTATACACGGACTTTATGGATTGTATAGACCTGAATTCTTTAGAAGCAAATATGGATACTCTGAATAAGGCTTAAAAGTGAGTTTCCACTTTTTTTAATTTCAACATGTTTTATTACATTTTTATTCATGAACATATTGGCGGTTCTGCTCCATGGTTAGCAAAATTGTATTAAGTGCAGCTTGTGCTTCAGTATGTTGAGATATTTTGTCCTGTTTAGCTAACCCCACCTGACGATAGTTAGAGAAGAAGAGAAAGAGACAGGTAGAGAAAAGGGATAGAAACAAGGGGGGAAATAGGAGAAAGGCAAGGAGAGTTACATTTCTTATCAATTACATACAACATTCTATTACATATGACATTCTGTGTGGATGTTGGCATCCATGTAGGCTGGTGAAGGTGGGGCTCCTCCCTTGTGGTTGGCCGGGAAGAGATCAGTTAAGTACGATTGAGTGAGTAGTGTGTTCACAGGGGGTACCAGGTTGCGAACTGTCGGTACCTTATTTTCAAGTTGGTTCATAAGAGACTAGATACGTGTCCAGCGATGTGATGACCTGAACCTGTGTGAGACAGAAGTTAATCAAATTTTTCCCTAGTCAAGGTCAATGAAATAGAGCTTTTGAAATGGTTAGGAGATTTCTATAAAGAATAGTCATTGTTGATAGACTTGCGATTTGTAGGTTGAGGGTTTATTTGATCCTTAGTCAGTTAAATGCTATTGATTTTTTCTTCAATAAACTGAGAAAATATGTCACTTTTCTGGTTTGAGTCTGTAAAGGTAAATACGGTACATAGGTTTGTTGCCTAGCTTAAATACTCAAGGATTCTTAAGATGGTTTGAGATCAGTCAATGATTTTTGCTCTATAAAAATTTGCCTTTAAAATCTCATAGTCTTTTGCCTTCAAATTATTGTAGGATTTTCTATTCCATTTAAGGGGGTACGTTGCTGATACTCAAAACACAAATAGCTCTCACACACAGGGAATTATCTCGCTCCATGTGGGGAACAAATTTTAATTCCTGGTAAGGAAAATGAGTCATGGTATCTTCACCTTAAATCAATCAGTTGGGAAAACTGTCACTGGGACCCCACAGTCCATTGGATAATGGCTCACCGGGTCAAGGATTTCTGCTGCACACAGCCAGCTCCACAGGCGCCAAGAAACCAATTGGTGAATGTGCGCGGTACCAAATCTCTTTTAATAATAATAATAATAATAATAATAATAATAATAATAATAATAATAATAACAGGTGGAAAATCTATGGTTCTCGTCCGCTCAAATGGGGAATGGAAACTGCAAGGTTGGGGGACAAGTCATGTTTTTGGGCCAATTTCCTACCTGCACCATCATTTAAATGACGCTCTTAGTGTCTTCCTAGTTTGATATGATGCTTGGACTGTAGAAAGTGAGCTTTCCACACCATTAGTAATAGGAAATTAGTGTTTTTGACCTCTGACTTATTCTGAACCACAAATGACATTTAAATGTCAAAGATTATTCCAGGATTTTTTGCCTTAATCTGGGCTTGTGACAATGCAGCAGGTCATGAAAGGTAGGGATGAATTAGTGTTAGCCCCACTCTCAAAGATGAGAACATTTTTATTCCAGTTGAGAAAAATGGAAGCCTTCTTTCATCCAGGAAAGTATATGCCTCAGGCATTTAGTGATTTTACTTTGCTCATTTCTTACTTTCTACTTGAAAAAAAAGATCCGGGAGTTAGTTGTATTCATCTGGAACTGGAGATAGAAGACTTTAATGAAATGAGGGGCTGCATGACATGCTTGAGAGGACCCCCCCCCCTCTCTCTCTTTCGCTCTCTCTCTCTTGCATACACTTAGCATTGGTCACTTTTTGTTTCGCCTTAGTTACCCTCTGCCACCTGACAGCGTTCGGCTTCAGTTCCCCCTCAGCCATGGTCAATGCATCAACTTCTTTCCTTTGGAGTTTCCGCCTCCAGTCACCCACACACAGTGTGATTGACAGCGCGGGGCCTAATTTGGCCCTGTGCTGTCAAATGCACTGTAAGTGTGACTCTAGGCTTTGAGATTGACTAGAGCACTGAGATGGCTCTCCGTTAGAGAGCTGAGAAGCCTGCTCCAAAGCCCACATCCGCTTAAACCGAGCGCTGCCTGTCAGCACTCTAAATCCAAAACTGCGCATGACAGCCTAAGACAAGGTCTCATCACCTGCCAAGACTTGCGTAGTTTGTGTGTGCTTTTTACATGGTCAGTCAGTGGGTCTGAAGCAGCTTCACACTCTCAGACTGACAGGGAAAAACATACACAACCACGCATGCCTCGGCCAGCGAGGAGAATGTGTCCAGGCTGTCACGCGGACTTTGCATCTGCATTTACTACCGTCTAGCTGAGAGTTAAAAGCTGGGTTCCAGCACTGGGCGGAATTTCAATTATGCCAAAGTAATCAAAGCAATTTTGGTAATTCCACGTTTCTCTTTGACATGGTAATACCAATAATTATGATAATTTGATGAAAAATCCTGTTGCAAGAGCACATTTAGGGAGTAGGCCTGTCCGCTTGCACGTATTATTTATGTTCTGCTGTATTTAGCACTATTTTTGAGCGCAAAATGCCCTCTTGCATCTAAAAATCCTACCCCAAGAGCGCATTAAGTGAGCGCCTCCTCGATACTCATGTTCTGTTGCATTTAGCACTATTTCTTCCTACAAAATGCATCCTTGCTTCCATTTTGGGCATGCAGGGGCATTTTTTACGCTAAACGCAGTAGTACTCTTCTTGATTAATTCAGTGTAATCTGGTAGAATTCTTGGGTAATTATGTGCGATAACACTACACGGAATTACCCTGGTTATGCCCACCCCTACTGTGGTCTACAGCTTCAGACTCTCGGAGAAAGGGTACAACCCCCCTCGCACCTTAATGGGGGAGCAACCACTGGATTTCGTCAACCACTGCACAATTTAAAATGTACTGCAGACAAATGAAAATATAATTGACAACTTTTACCAGTGACACAATTGAATAATACTCCTATAAATCTATTTTCATACTATGTAAAATACCACCACAAGTTTGAATAGCACAAATGTCTTTACTTTCTATGACTCTGTCAGAGAGAATACATTGCTATGGTTTTTTGCAGACGAGTATGATCTTTCTGTGCTCTTTTCCATGCCCTGTTAGTTGTAGGTCATAGAGAGCAAACATGGTTTGGAAAGTGAGTTAGAGATTGCCTTTGTGCGCATTTGGGGCCAATAAGGTGCTATGTTATGACTCAAAATTCACAACCACGAGTCTAGTCATCAAATCACTCCATTTAAATACCATGAGCACATCAGGCTCCACGAAGAAGACAGACAGTAGCTAAGTTTTCTAACCTGACAAGTTTTTTAAAGGTTAAAATTGTTTACAGATGCAAAGTCATCAAATTAGTGTCACATCAATATTCAGTACAGGAATGCATTGTTAATATAAAGTTCAAAGCAATCAAAATCATATGTGCAAAAAGACGAACTATTATAAATCTAGCTCAGAGGGAAAGTTGAGTAAATCAGTTCTCCCTTCAAAAGATGACTTTATTCTCCTACTCGGCTCTGCTCTGTTCAAATTCTGTAAAAAGGTCTGGTT
Source organism: Lissotriton vulgaris (assembly GCF_964263255.1). Classification (NCBI taxonomy): domain Eukaryota; kingdom Metazoa; phylum Chordata; class Amphibia; order Caudata; family Salamandridae; genus Lissotriton; species Lissotriton vulgaris. Next base: position 1,058,010,470 of record NC_141698.1, on the reverse strand, counting down.
CTCATCTATGTTGCATTTGCTAGAATTTTACAGTTCGAAGGTTTGCTACACATACACATGGTTCCCATAAAACAAACCAAGCATGTTAAACATAAAGATGCAATCTAAAGCTGGTTAGTTACTCAGGCTTCTACACAATACGCTTCTCTAAGCGCCCTTCCAACTTACAGTTACCTGCAACAAAATGAGATACTTTGGACAAGACTATATACTGCAGGTGTGCTCTAGCAACTCATTAACGCACTCTACAATTATTACCTGAAGGAAATAATTTCACATGGGAAGAGAACCAAAGACACATCAGCGTTTCCTAGAAATAAAATAGATATGTTTATGAGACAAGATGGCAGCCAGGCATTGGCCGTTTTAACATGCACGCCTACGTTAACTATGGTCAATCCAAACATGAATATTGCATAATTAATACATGTGCATATTTTCATATTAATGTCGACAAAATACAAATGCATTTAATAGGAAAAAAATCTTTAAAGTGTGTGGGTGAAGCTTGCCCATCGTACAATGTATGTTCTGCTTTGTTGTAAGTCTCATATGCGTGCTCGAAGTCACATGCACGCAGTGCTGTAAGTGGAAATATAAAAATACAGGGACTCACTCTTGACAGGACCTGTTTGTTCTTGAGATGTGTCAGTACCCCCCATTAAATCATGTATTACTGCTGTGCTGAGAAGTGCAGGTACTCTCCTATTAAATGTATTGCAGCAGTGCTGAGAAGTGCAGGCACTCTTCTATTAAGTGTATTGCAGCAGTGCAGAAAAGTAGAGGCACTCTCACTTTCAAATGATAGAAGAGCAGGTGTTGAGTACCGGACAGTACCTGCCCATTTAAAGCACTGCATTCTCGGTAAGAAGTGACACAGAAGCACATGGGTTAAAATCAGTCCAAAAATGGCAGTCGGTAGCTATATCGTGGTAGCGATCGCTAGCGCGTATGCGTGCATTGCGTGCGTGCGTGTGTGTGCGTATACCTGTACATGCGTGGGTGTGTGCACGTTTGTCGGTGTATGCATCGGACATGCATTGGGAGCGCGCGCGCGTGTCTGTCTGCCTGTGCATGCGTGCGTGGGTGGGTGTTGCTTCCAGCCTATGGAGTATGTTAAACATTTCCTTGCATAAAGTGCCATAAATAATAGCTCTCCCAGGCGCAGCGTATCTGTGGCGCACACAGCTCGGTGAATGTAAAGCCCGTTTAAGAGTCGGGCCCGGACACAGAGAGGCCTTGTTCTCCGTGTCCCCCGGGTCCTCGGGACAGAGGGATCCGGCTGACATCAGCACAGACGGTTTCGCCATAAGAAAGGCTGAGCCACCGCGCAAACATTCAGGACGCCCACGTGCCGAACGCAGCTGCAAAAGTGCGCACGGGGCAGGACGTGGGAAAACCGCAAAGGGCGAAGGGCGGAGGGGATTGCAAAACAAACTCTTCCCAGGAAAGGGAGGGCATGAACGGGAAGGTTTACATCGAACTGCGTTTTGATTCACGTGGAACTGGAGAATTGTGGACATCTGTAAGCACCTCAACTGCAAGGACCCTGGATTCAAGTTTTTGACAGACTAGTACAGTTTATTCTGCTGTTTTGTAGATGTTGCAGTGTGCAGGGGGTGCTTGTACCTTGCCCTGTGTCCATTTCTCCACAGCTCCCAATTTTCTTTGTGCGAGTAGCTCTTTCAGTCCAAAGTCTGCTTTATATTCTGCAATGCGTGCGGCTGTTTAACCCATTATAAAATTAGGACTACAGTTCCCAGAATGCAAAGAACAAACCTGGACTTGAAGCTATTAAGGCACGGACCTGGACCACAAGAGAGCTGTGGAAATGCTAACAGCGAAATGAATCTGGTAAAACACCTGCACCCAGGCAAGCCCAGTAGTTTTCATTACTATTATGGGAATCTCTCTTCCATATTATAGATTGTGGGACCGTGGATGCCGAATACGGGTAGCCAAGGCAAGCAGTGCTTTCGGTGTGATGAAAAAGGTGTGGGGTCTCTGAAAGGAGTGCAAATAGGAATCCTTTACAGGAGGCCTGGCATAAAACACATGACCTAAAATCCCGACGTGATTTAGATGCTACACTGTGTGTTCTCTGTTATTGGCTCCACAGATATCACAAAGCATCGAACACAACCCTTAAGCAAGCCAGACCTACTGGCCTTGCCAAGGCTTGTTAGCTGTTTCAGATAAATGAATAAGAACAATGATTCCGTTGTCATTCATTACAATTGAAAATGTTGCAATTCTCCAAATGTGAATCTCTGAATTAAACATTACTCAGGTCTATCAAAGGGGTCATGGTCTTTGGAGTGTCGCCGTCACTCTCTTTCTCCATTCACACCACTTTCCTGTGCAGTCTCTCCCACCTAGACACTTGAACCCTTTTTCCCACCATCTTTCGGCGATCCTCCATATGCATATCTCACACATTTTCTCATTCCTCTTCATCGCTGTCTTTTCACCCTGCAGTACAGCAGGTTCTTCCTAGTGCCACCTCTCTCCATTATGCACTCTCGCTCTCTCTTACAATGTTTCACTGCCTCGCTTGCTCTCACCTGAAAACACAACATGTTGTCTTGTGTTCTGTCACTCTCTCAACAGCTTCATATAATTCCTTCACACATTTTCACATAAAATGGCCTTACATTTGCTACATGTGTTACCTTTGCTCTTTGCGCTCTACAGAGAGGCCAAGGATTCGATGGACATGTAGTTAGAATCCCTTTATGACCCACTGACATGTACAGTGAGAAACTCACAACGCCTTCAGATTCAGAGTTCTTAATCGTGGCCCTCATGAACACCTCCCTATTCACACCTTGAAATTAACCAGACTCTTAAATGGGACTTATTTCTCAGTATGCACTATACAAAAGTCATATGACGTATGAAAAAGAATTGCAGAGACAAACACTTGAACAAATTCTAAACTTCTAGGGAAAGGAAGATGAAGCCACACATGTGAAATGTAAGCAGGGCTTGAATAGCTGCCACTGAATATTTTAACAGATCTTAAAGTCAGTATAGACAGATAGATCTGTGTTTTTTCTGTAAAGTTAAGGCCATGAATTTTGGTCTTGATAAGGATCTGCTTCCAAGTCAGCTTTTAAATACTGCCAAGCCTGAGACCTGGCAGGACCCGCTCCACTTAAAGCCTTGCTCACAGTTGTTACTCCTGGCTTGCTGTTTCAATCAATCAATCAGGGAATTGTAGGCACGTTACTCACCCATGAGGGTCTCAAGGCACTGGGGGGCGGAGAGGGTCAGCAGTTCCGTTCAGCCAAAGAGCCAGGTCTTGAGAGTCTTCCTGAAGCTGTTCAGGGAGGGCTGCGTCCGATATCGATCGGGAGATCGTTACAGGTCTTGAGCGCGATGTAGGAGAAGGATCTTCCCCCTGCTTTGGCTCTGTGGACACGTGGGGTTTTGGCAAGGATGAGGTTGGCTGATCGGAGGTTTCTTTTGGGTACGTGAAGGGGGATTCTGTTGTTGAGGTATTGGAGTCCGGTGTTGTGTAGGCATTTGTAGGCGTGGGTGAGAATCTTGAAGGTGACTCTCTTCTCAACAGGGAGTCAGTGGAGCTTCCGTAGGTGTTGGCTGATGTGCTCATGTTGAAGGATCCCGAGGACAAGTCTGAGGGTGGTGTTCTGTATCGTCTGGGGTTTGCGGAGTAGAGACTTGTTTATGCTGGCGTAGTGGGCGTTTCCATAGTCCAGCCTGATGGTGATGAGTGCGTGGGTGACTGTCTTCCTTGACTCGGGGGGATCCATTTGAAAGTCTTGCTGAGGATGTGGATGGTGTTGAAGCAGCTGGATGCAATGGCGTTGACCTGTCCGTTGACTTGTAAGTTCAATGAGAGGGAGGAGTTGAGTACGATGCTGAGGTTTTTGGCATGGTCCGTGGGGGTCATTGGACTGCTGAGGGCCACCAGATGTTGTCCCATGCTGAGGAGGTGGTTCCGAGGACTAGGACCTTTGTCTTTTCAGTTTTGAGCTTTAGGCAGCTGTTTGTCATCCAGGCTGCGAAGTCCTGCATTCCTTCTTGGAAGTTGAGTCTGTTGGTGGCGGGGTCCTTGGTGAGGGAGAGGATGTGCTGGGTGTCGTCAAAGTAGGATACATTGCTGAGGCCATGTTGTCAGACAATGGCAGCGAGGGGGGCCATGTAGATATTGAAGAAGGTTGGGCTGACTCATGACCCCTGTGGGACTCTGCAGTTGATTTCCGTGGGTTCGGAGAGAAACGCCGGCAGTCTGATCCTTTAGCTTCTGCCAGTGAGGAATGATCGAATACAGTCGAGGGTGGTTCCTTGCATGCCAGAGTTAAGTAGTCTGGCTACGAGTGTGCGATGGGAGACAGTGTTGAATGCTGTGTGATAGGTTGAGTAGAATTAGGACTGCAGTGTGGCCTTGTTCGAGGAGGGTGTGGATGTCGTCTGTGGTGGCAAGTAGGGCGGTCTCGGTGCTGTAGTTGCTTCGGAATCCATATTGAGACGGGTCAAGGATGGCGTTGTCTTTGATGAACCTTGTCAGTTCTGAATTGACAGTTTTCTCAGAGACTTTTGCTGCAAAGGGGAGGAGTGAGATGGGCCGGTAGTTCTTGAGGTCTGTGTGATCGGCTGAAAGCTTCTTGAGCAGGGGCCTGACTTTTGCACGTTTCCAGTCGTTGGGGAAGGTGCCGGTCTCGAAGGTGGTGTTGATGGTGTGTTGTAGTTCGGGTGCAATGGTGGTGGTGGCTCTGGGGTAGATGTGTGGTGGACAGGGGTCAGTGGGGGCCCCTGAGTGGATGCCTTTTTATGGTCAAGGTGGTCTCTTCAGCCGTGATCATGTCCAGGAGGATATGTTGAGCTGGCTGGTGTAGCCGGAGGGCAAGCTGGATGCAGGGTCGGGCGTATGGTCATTGAAGTTGTCGTAGAGGTTTTTGAACTTCAGTTGGAAGTAGGTTCCGAGCTTGTTTCAGAGGTCTTGGGATGGGGTGATGTCCATGGCTTCGCTGCATGGGTTGGTGAATTCCTGGATGACGCTGAAGAGTTCCTTGGAATTGCTGGAAATGGAGAGGATTGTGTTGTGGATGATGGTTCTTTTGGTGGTTCTGATGACTTGGGGGTAGTTTGTCATGGTGTCCTTGTAGGTGGTGTAGTTTCAAGATGTCTTGCTGCTTCTCCAATGTTTCTCCAGGCGTCTGCAGGTGTGCCGGGCTTCTTGGAGATAGGTGGTGAACCAGGTGGCTTTCCTGGGGAAATGTTTGTCGAGGTTGCGTAGGTGGGTGAGCTTGTCTGCACAGTTTAAGATCTAGGTGTGGAATTCCCTGGCTGCGTGGTTGGCGTCGGTTGCCACGGTGGGGATGTCGCGGTTGAGGGTGGAGTTGAGTTGCTCGTCAGTGACTCTGCTACAGTTCCTTCGTAGGGGGTGCGGGCTGGTTTGGGTGCCTTGGGTTTGTCGACGAGGAAGTGTACGCAGTGGTGGTCTGTCCATGGGGTTGCGTGGTGTGGCTGAAGTGGACGCTGTTTTCTCCATGAAAATAGGGTCGAGAGTGTGCCCTGCCTTGTGGGTCGGTGTGGTGACGAGTTGCTTTAGTCCGATGTTGGCATGGTTGTCGCAGAGGGTGGTATTCTAGCAGTGTCCTTGCTACCACTAGTCCTGGGTCATGAGTGGAGACAGAAACAGAAAGTAAACAGGTCTTTTTTTAGTTTCTAATGCTTCTCCTTAACTACTACCTCAGCCTGGAACCAACAGGCAGCAATCAAGGGCGAGTGAATCTGATCACAAGAGCAGTGGCAAAGGAATTTGGTTGTTTCTTCATAAAGTCAGCAAATGGACTGCAATGTACCTACAGATCATACAGCACTCAAAATCCCTAACTCTTACTCTCATTAGCTGAAAAGTAAAAACAAACTAATGTCGTATCCTAAATGCTGCACAGAAACTGCATCTGCAATGTGACCCAAGATTACAACATCAGGCCCACAGTGCCTTTTGAAACCATCACTGAGCCTGTGAGCTCTAAGAAACCTGTTGTGGCATTGGGCGACGCTGTTCTCGCCCTCAATGGGGGTGACAGGAAATGGCTGGTGATGGGCATACTGGAGGCAACAGCAGCCCCAACCAGAGGCCAGCAATCCTAACTAGTGCCACAGTGGCAGTGGTGCATGGGGGGATGGTGGAGTGTGCTGGTGAGAGCTGTGAAGGACATACCAGAAAGAGAGAGGCTGGAATGACAGAAAAAATGGGTGACAAATCATAGATTGTACTCAAAGTTGATGTGTATGGTTTTAACTGGTCTGAGAGTGGATTAGTTGAGCACAGGAACCCAGAACATGTCTGGTAAAGGTGGAACATCAGGACACTAGCACTAATAGTGGTGATAAAGTAAATGAACAGGCCCGGGACCTTGGTGCTAGACAAAAGTCCTGAAGGGAGAGTGGATGGGTGCACCATCCCCTTTAGCGAGATGGAAAACGGGCTAGTAAGGCACCACGCCTCAGGTCGATAGAGAGAATGAGTGACTCGGGGTGTCACATCACAAAATTAAAATCTGGGTATGGCAAGACAATAAAGACAGGAATGAAGTAGATGTTGACATGATCAGTGCACCGGCCACTTATACTGATGAAAACTCTAAAGTGCAGCTGCTGGAGGTGGGAAAAAGGGAACATGATACCCAGTGCAACATCTTAAAACAGATCAAACAAACATTGGCAAAGCTAGTTTTGTCAGGCTGGTACAATGGTTATTTTGTTTTCTTTTTTTCATGAATGTTCCGCAAAAAGGAAAATAAAAACATGTGGTCACCTAAAAGTGGCCACAAAAGGCATACATGAAATACTTTCAATAAAAAACATATTCATTGATGTGGCCGTTTTACTAGTGTTTTTTCATATACAAGCTTTTCAGTAGTGCCATGCATTTTATTATCATTATTTGCAAAGGATACCAGACTCAAACACCAACTAATCAAGCACTCAAATTACAGGCAGCTATAATGTTACAGTATCCCCTAAACACTGTATAATTTTAATAGGAGACTGAAAACAATTTACAATCAAACTGGGTCCCCAAAGTGGAAGCACAATAAACTGTCTCTATTTAAAAAGCAGAATTGTAGCCAGGTTTATCACCGACGAAAAAGGAACTGTTTTGATGACAATGTTAAGGATACACTGGCTTTGTGCAGATACTAAAACCGAAGGGAGCCAATGGGTGAAAAGGGTGGGCCCCTTACCCTTTGCTGTATGCTGGGTGGGTAAAAGCAAAATGGAATGACTACCAGTTCAAGTTCAAGTTCAGGAATTTGTATAGCGCACTACTCACCCAGAGGGTCTCAAGGCGCTTGAGGGAGGGGGGAGCTTTACTTATCGAATATCCAGGTTTTTAGTTGCTTTCTGAAGGAGAGGTGGCTCTGTGTAAGTCGGAGGTGAGTGGGGAGAGAATTCCAGGTTTTGGCCGCTAAGTAGGAGAAGGATCTTCCTCCCATAGTGGATCTGTGGATGAGGGGAATTGCGGCAAGGGTTTGATTGGATGATCGCAGTTGGCGGGTGGGTGTGTAGAAGGACAGTCTTGTGTTGAGGCATTCGGGTCCTAGGTCGTAGATGGCCTTGTGTGCGTGGGTGAGGAGGCGAAACGTTATTCTCTTGTTGACGGGGAGCCAGTGGAGATCCTTCAGATGGGCGGAAATGTGAGCATGACGGGGAATGTCCAGTATGAGTCTGGCTGAGGCGTTTTGGATGCGTTGTAGTTTTTTCTGTAGTTTGGCTGTGGTCCCGGCGTACAGGGTATTTCCATAGTCCAGTCGGCTGGTGACCAGTGCGTGGGTGACTGTCTTTCTTGTTTCGGTCAGGATCCAGTGGAAGATATTTTTGAGCATGCGTAGGATTTTGAAGCATGATGATGTAACGGCGTTGACTTGTCTGGTCATTGAGAGGGAGGAGTCTAGGATGAAGCCCAGGTTACGTGCGTGATCGGTAGGTATGGGTGCTGTACCTAGGGCAGGTGGCCACCACGAGTCGTCCCAGGCAGAGGGGGAAGAACCTAAGATGAGGACTTCCGTTTTGTCCGAATTGAGTTTCAAACGGCTGTTTTTCATCCATTCGGCAACTTCTTTCATTCCTTCGTGTAGACTGGTTTTGGAGGTATTTGGGTCTTTGGTGAGGGAAAGTTTCAGCTGGGTGTCGTCAGCGTAGGAGATGATGTTGAGGTTGTGTTGTCGCGCGATGGATGCGAGGGGACTCATGTATACGTTGAAGAGCGTGGGGCTGAGTGAAGATCCTTGTGGTACACCACAGATGACTTCGGTGGCCTCTGATTTGAATGGGGGTAGGCGGACTCTTTGAGTTCTTGCAGCGAGGAATGAGATGATACAATCCAAAGCTTTTCCTTGTAATTCGATGTTGTTAAGGCATTGTATGAGTGTGCTATGACATACTGTGTCGAAGGCGGCGGAGAGGTCAAGTAAGATGAGGGCAACTGTTTCTCCGTTGTCCAGTAGTTTTCGGATGTCGTCTGTAGCTGCGATGAGGGCGATTTCGGTACTGTGTTTGGCTCGGAATCCGGACTGTGAAGGGTCAAGGGAGTTGTTGAATTCAAGGAAGGCAGCAAGTTGATTATTGACGGCTTTCTCGATGACTTTGGCCGGGAAGGGGAGGAGTGAGATGGGGCGGTAGTTCTTAAGTTCAGAGGGGTCCGCTGTGGGTTTCTTCAGAAGGGCGCTGAGTTCAGCGTGTTTCCAGCTTTCCGGGAAGGTGGCGGAGCTGAAGGAACAGTTGATGACATCGCAGAGATGGGGTGCGATGATGGAGTCTGCTTTGTTGAAAATGTGGTGTGGGGCAAGGGTCAGTTGGCGATCCCGAGTGGATGGAGTTCATCAGGCGGATGGTGTCTTCAGTCGTGATTGGGTTCCAGGCGCAAAGGTTGTGAGGGCGTTGTTTAGGTTCGCAGTTGGGTGGGGAGGGTTGTTCTTCGGACAGGTTTACAAAGCTGTTATGAATGTCGGCTATTTTGTTGTGGAAGAAAGATGATAGGGAGTCGCAGAGGTCCTGGGAAGGAGTGATGTCGTTGTTGCCGGCGGTGGGGTTGGCCAATTGATGATGCCTGCTGACCAAAATCCCTTCAATGTATGTATTTTATATATGTTTTCAGAAAAACGCTAGTGTGGCGAAACAGCTGGAGTCTTCTCAGGGCGAGGCCTAAAAATGCCACAAGCATGGTGGGAGATAAGGTCGGTCCTGAGCCAGGGGCTGGTGACAGGCCCAGCATTAAAGTGACAAATATGATGACCCTACTAACATAGGTGTACAATGAAGGGAAAGGGCAGGACCGGACAGGCTGTGGGGCAGCAAGGTGAGGTGGGATGAGAGGGCAGAGCAATCTGGGTAGCATGAAGTGAGGAAGCCATTGAAGAACTATACTAGAGAGACAAGCAAAAAGATTTTGAGGGTGATAATATGATGGGGGAGAAGTAGGATGTGGCTCCTCAGATGTCGAAAAGAATGTGGAGGGGAATGGAGAATATTCACTACTGTGGAAATAAGCTGAGATGAGAAAGAAACCACAGAAAAGGATAAACCACCAGGCAAGGCGAGCAATATTAGCCAAGAGACGGTTTATGGAAAGGTTTGTTCTCGGGTAAGGAGGATGATTCTGGGGCTTTTTACCAGTGGCCTGCTTGGGTAAAGTACTGCGAGGGTTGACGAAGGGGATGGAATTCTGGGTTGGGTGCCTTAGCGATCAGAAGGTAGACAGTAATCCCTCTGGGGTTGTGCAGAACTAGGAGCTAGAGAGAAAGTGGGAAAGAGGGGCTAGAGTAGTTAAGATTGGGTCAGAGCATTGACTGTGCCACTGCAGCATCCATAGGCAAGACAATAGGGATGGTGTTTTTCTGCATGGATGAGGACAAGCAGTGGAACGCTAAGGGTGTCAGAGCGAAGGGGACAGTGGCCCCTGAGTGCACAGTGGGGATGGCCACAAAGAACTCATCTGGAAGGCCCTTCTAAAAGGGGCCACATTACACATTGTGCCTCAGGGGTGCAAAGGGCGTGTTCATCCCATTCTGTAGTACTGATAGCATAGCTCTATGCAAAAGGCCCAATGCAAATGAAGGAATCATTTTGCCTCTGCACCCGCTCTGTATTACCGACATGGGTGCATAAGCAAACAGGTCCTTAGGAGGTAGACTCACAGGGCACCACAAAAAATGAGGCACACTGTCAGCCCTCTAGAGGGTTGAAAGCAGGCTCCATGGACCCCCCAGACATCCTCCTGTTGAATGCTGCCTGCACTGTGAAACATGGAGACTCTTTAAATCAGCCACTCTGTATTCCACCTTCATGTGCTGCCCCCTAGCACAGCACGAGTTCACAGCTGCACAGAGGGCAGAACATTCATAATACTAGGATGCACTTTTCCTGTTTGAGCCCGGTGCATCATGATGCAATCAGGGATAGGGTGCCCTATAAGTAATTCATATGGGTCACAGTGGTAAACAGTCAAAGGGACTGATATTTACATCTTATGGTACATTGAGGGGTTGTAGGAATTGCAGAGTAGAGGAGCAGCCCTTATCCAGGTATGAGCAGCCTGGATGGGAGAACAATAGGTCTGGGTTATGGAGGACATGTAGGTTGAATTTACTGTAGGTTGAATCAATAAATAGAGGCCCATAGAGATACTACAGGACCTGCTGGGCTGGTACTGGACCTATGGGGGTGGTACTGGACCTATGGGGCTGATATTGAACATGTGGGGCTGGTACTGGACCTGCGGGGCTGGTACTGGACCTGCGGGGCTGGTACTGAATCAGTGGTGTTGGTATTGGGCCTGTGGGGCTGATACTGGACCTGCGGTGCTGGTACTGGATCTGCAGGGCTGGTACTGAACTAGCGGGGCTGGTACTGGACTAGCGGGGCTGGAACTGAACTAGCGGGGCTGATACTGGACTAGTGGGGCTGGTACTGGACTAGCGGGGCTGGTACTGGACCTGCGGGGCTGGTACTGGGCCTGCGGGGCTGGTACTGGTCCTGGGGGGCTGGTATTGGTTCAGTGGGGCTGGTACTGGACCTGCGGGGCTGGTACTGGGCCTGCGGGGCTGGTACTGGTCCTGGGGGGCTGGTATTGGTTCAGTGGGGCTGGTACTGGGCCTGCGGGGCTGGTACTGGGCCTGCGGGGCTGGTACACGGACAGTGAGCTTCAGGAAAGTTAAAAGATAAATGCACAAATTAAAAACAGTGGGTAATGGGGATAGTAGGGCGCACTTTAGGGCCCAATAGGGAGTGGGTTTATTTCTTTAGAAAAAATCGGAGGAGCTACATTTATTTCATGAATTAGTTTAGCCAAAGGGACACATGTCTGTGTGTGCTCACTGGAGCCCAGGAGGCCTATTGTGAGTCCTGACTTGCCTCCACAATAAAGTGACTTTTGTACACTTTTACAGCATTAACGCGTGCCCTGTCCCAAGGTCATCGCACGTGCACTGAAGGCTGTTGGCATGGTAACCATATCAGTGCCAGCTTTCGCATTGCTCCACTTTTTATCATTCGGGACTCTGAAATTGCCAATTTTTATACTGCCCTTGTACGGCCCGTGAACAGCCCCCTCGGGCATTTTGTTAAGTTCATTTGCATTTCAATATTCCTTCTACTAATTAGAAAGTGAGAAGAGGTCAGCGCTGAAAGGCGAGCATAGCCCCCTGAACTCTGAGCAGGTCTGGGACTTTTATTTGATTTAATTAGATCTGGTTTATACTGCATGACTTTCATCCCACCACCGCACGTGGACACGCGGATTTTGACAACTGTTTTGAAGAAAGCAATTTGAATCATGTGGTTACTAGAGAACTGCGTACAAAGATGTTGTCGAAATTCCACTCTCTTAAGGTAATTATCCTTCAAATTCTCCCAAGATTTCCTTTCACACCTTATTGTGCACATTCAGCAAGCGCCTGTAGGGATGCACATCTGGCATCCCAAGCAGATGTGAGGGAGAAGGGTTTACTTTCACCCAGAGAGACGTTTCCAAAGCAATTATCATTTGTCAATTTGAAAAAAGTTCAGCCACGTTTTTTTTTGCATAAATGACCAGACAAATATGAACTTAGATTCCATGATGCCGAAAAGGATTTCCTTTGGAATTGTTGTATTTCAATATCACATGTTCTAAGTTTCTCAGACGCCGCAAGATATGTAATATTATTACTATTGAATATCTAGAAGCGCGGTGCAAAGAATGAAGGCCCACATTTACTATGCTCTTGCGTCGCCCTTGCCTTGCGCAAGTGGACGCAAGGCAACGCAAGGGCGTAAGTTATATTTACCAAGTGACGCAGTGGGTGGGTTGCGTTGTTATAGGCAACCTGCCTGGTACCAGTCCTGCATTGCGTCGACTTGCATGACGCAGCTCTTAATGTATGCAAGGAGGGTGTGCGCGCGCAAATTCCAACACAAGTGTAAGGCAGTGGTATTTAAAAAGCACACGCTGCGTGACGCAGCATCATGCAGTGTAACGCAAAGATCAAGAAGCGTCACAATGCTATGCATAATGAACGGACCAGGCATTGGACATTTTCCCCGAAGGCTGGAAGGGTGGTGGGTGGTATTGTTACTGGGGGCTGGTTTTGTATCAATGCAGCACTTTTGAAAGCACCCTGCAGAGTTCCTTGTATATCCAACAGTTTTCAGGCAACAATAAAAGTGTCAAAATGACTGGTAATTAATATACCTGCTGGAGAGAGATGGAGTTTGTCAAGTAGCAGTTTTGAGTCATCTAAGGTAGCACAGAGGGTTAATATGCCTGTTGTAAAGGACATGCACCATGCAGATCACAGAACAGTATTTTATGTGCATAGTTTAGAATTGCTGCTTTTGTCACAGAGACCCTTGTATTATTGTGCAGTTACAATCATAATCTAACACAGTGAGCTATGAAGTGTCATCAAAGAGCTGCATGCAAACTACACGGTACACGTAAGAAAGTTATGTGTTTTTCAGAGTCTTTTATTATCATAATGTGCCTAGAAAGGATTTGTTTGGGTAGAAATAAATTCTTATTAGCAAAGCCAACCTTAACCACTGTGCTACGTTCTGAATCATGAGTTTGTTCTTCTCCAGACCAAGCACTCTTAGAAAATGCCTACCAGTGTGGATGGCATGTGAATCCTACACCTTGTAGTCCCCTTTGTCTTAGGTAACATTTTCTATACACTGATTTGCAAAAGTTTAATTTATTGTCTCTGTATCTGTGTGTGATGTAAAGTGCTACAACACCCTACACAGGCATGAGAGGCACTAGAAAACAAATTAAATATATGTGAGAGAAGGGCTATGGGGTGATGAGGGGCACTGTTGGAGGGTGAGAGTGAGGGAATTATCGATGGGCCCAGCACAGATTGCTGTATCCCGGTGCTCTGTAAGGTCATCATTTACTATGCTTTAAAAACGAGTACAACTGAATATATAATAAAATATGAGTTTTAGAATACGTCATTTATGCCCCAAACTTTTTGGGTAGAGAACCCCCCAAACCCTGCTTTTAGTGGCCAGGCTCGCTTGGTGCACTCACTATGCACCTTACGGGGTCTGTTCTGACATACTGTGCCAGGGCTACTTTGGGTGCCCAGTCCGGCCCAGCCATGCATGGTCATCACAGGTGCATGAAGTCATGCAAAGGCATCACTATAGAAAGATGTTGCACCTTGCAATCTATGGCAATCACTTTTCAGTGAGCCATCATCTGCATCAACGCCACCTGCAGCGAAGGAGAGGACTTTTCATCGGATGATCAGCCTCATTGATCTGAGGGAGGAGGAGGAGGTGACCCAGTTATAGAGACTGAAGAAGGAGGGTATCTTGAACTTACTGCAGAAAATTGTGTCCGGTCTTGAACCTTCAACAGGTGGTTCACAGGCCATCCGCCCAATGTTAAACTGATCGATTTACAAAAGGGGGTGGTGATGAACAGAGTGTCTGAATTGAGCAGACCACTCTTACCCAGTCCAAAGATCAGGGCTTGATCCATCACCGTTATTTATCTCACTGCCCCATCCCAGCTCAGAACCTGGCTATATGCAAATCAGTCTGTCCCTGGCCCAGTGCATCATGGGAACAGGGCAGACTAAACTACCAAGCCAATTCTTTACCAGAAAGGAGACAAGCTACCGGGGACCGGTTTCTGGCATTTCAGCCTCTTCGGCCCGGCTTGCTTGAATCCTGATGGAGCAGTGAGAAAGGGACTCATGTCTGAGTATACCCTGCCACACCTATAGTGGCCAAAATCGATTTACAAAAGGGGGTGGTGATGAACAGAGTGTCTGAATTGAGCAGACCACTCTTACCCAGTCCAAAGATCAGGGCTTGATCCATCACCGTTATTTATCTCACTGCCCCATCCCAGCTCAGAACCTGGCTATATGCAAATCAGTCTGTCCCTGGCCCAGTGCATCATGGGAACAGGGCAGACTAAACTACCAAGCCAATTCTTTACCAGAAAGGAGACAAGCTACCGGGGACCGGTTTCTGGCATTTCAGCCTCTTCGGCCCGGCTTGCTTGAATCCTGATGGAGCAGTGAGAAAGGGACTCATGTCTGAGTATACCCTGCCACACCTATAGTGGCCAAAATCGATTTACAAAAGGGGGTGGTGATGAACAGAGTGTCTGAATTGAGCAGACCACTCTTACCCAGTCCAAAGATCAGGGCTTGATCCATCACCGTTATTTATCTCACTGCCCCATCCCAGCTCAGAACCTGGCTATATGCAAATCAGTCTGTCCCTGGCCCAGTGCATCATGGGAACAGGGCAGACTAAACTACCAAGCCAATTCTTTACCAGAAAGGAGACAAGCTACCGGGGACCGGTTTCTGGCATTTCAGCCTCTTCGGCCCGGCTTGCTTGAATCCTGATGGAGCAGTGAGAAAGGGACTCATGTCTGAGTATACCCTGCCACACCTATAGTGGCCAAAATCGATTTACAAAAGGGGGTGGTGATGAACAGAGTGTCTGAATTGAGCAGACCACTCTTACCCAGTCCAAAGATCAGGGCTTGATCCATCACCGTTATTTATCTCACTGCCCCATCCCAGCTCAGAACCTGGCTATATGCAAATCAGTCTGTCCCTGGCCCAGTGCATCATGGGAACAGGGCAGACTAAACTACCAAGCCAATTCTTTACCAGAAAGGAGACAAGCTACCGGGGACCGGTTTCTGGCATTTCAGCCTCTTCGGCCCGGCTTGCTTGAATCCTGATGGAGCAGTGAGAAAGGGACTCATGTCTGAGTATACCCTGCCACACCTATAGTGGCCAAAATCGATTTACAAAAGGGGGTGGTGATGAACAGAGTGTCTGAATTGAGCAGACCACTCTTACCCAGTCCAAAGATCAGGGCTTGATCCATCACCGTTATTTATCTCACTGCCCCATCCCAGCTCAGAACCTGGCTATATGCAAATCAGTCTGTCCCTGGCCCAGTGCATCATGGGAACAGGGCAGACTAAACTACCAAGCCAATTCTTTACCAGAAAGGAGACAAGCTACCGGGGACCGGTTTCTGGCATTTCAGCCTCTTCGGCCCGGCTTGCTTGAATCCTGATGGAGCAGTGAGAAAGGGACTCATGTCTGAGTATACCCTGCCACACCTATAGTGGCCAAAATCGATTTACAAAAGGGGGTGGTGATGAACAGAGTGTCTGAATTGAGCAGACCACTCTTACCCAGTCCAAAGATCAGGGCTTGATCCATCACCGTTATTTATCTCACTGCCCCATCCCAGCTCAGAACCTGGCTATATGCAAATCAGTCTGTCCCTGGCCCAGTGCATCATGGGAACAGGGCAGACTAAACTACCAAGCCAATTCTTTACCAGAAAGGAGACAAGCTACCGGGGACCGGTTTCTGGCATTTCAGCCTCTTCGGCCCGGCTTGCTTGAATCCTGATGGAGCAGTGAGAAAGGGACTCATGTCTGAGTATACCCTGCCACACCTATAGTCATATTATCATAATGTGCCTAGAAAGGATTTGTTTGGGTAGAAATAAATTCTTATTAGCAAAGCCAACCTTAACCACTGTGCTACGTTCTGAATCATGAGTTTGTTCTTCTCCAGACCAAGCACTCTTAGAAAATGCCTACCAGTGTGGATGGCATGTGAATCCTACACCTTGTAGTCCCCTTTGTCTTAGGTAACACGCAACACACCAAAACAACTTGCTGTGCTGAGTTTCGTGACATGAAAAGGACAGCAATGTCCCACATCTAGTAAGATTTGGCGGGTTTCTGCGCTGGCGCGCTGAGTGCAGTCTAGTGCCAAAGCAGGCACCCTTGTGCCATCGTGCAAGGGTGCTGCGTTACAGCCAGGATTGTTTTTGCGCAGGAAGGAACCTTGCACTTGTCTTGAGTGACACAATAGCAACTCGAGCTTCGTAAATCTGGGCCCTATTCACCTTCGCCATATGTGTTCGATGTACACTACTGTGGTTCTTGATGAGTTGAATACTCTAATATGGGCTAATGTACTCAATAAACCAGATGCTGCCCAAGGGTTTCTTGATAGAACCTGCCAGACAGATGTGCTGGTCCAGCCCCCATGTCCTCTGCTGAATGCCTATAACACACCAAGAGGCGAAGTGCTGAGGCCACCTGTTTTATTTTTGTCTTACAGCCCTCATGATGACCATAGCACTTTGCTGTAAACTGATATGCAGTAAGTCGTCTCCCAAGAAACTATAGAAGCAAGTTATTGCACCCCCTGCTCTCATAGTTCCTAATTTTCCTAGTTCTGAGTTTTGGTCAGTTAATTTGATGTTACAATTGTTAAAACTCCTATTGTAGGGTATGTGTCTTAGTGCAGTAGTAATCATATTCTGCATGATAACTTTGAATATAGTATGGAACACAAATAGAATGTTGGAATAAAGACTTGTAACTATCAAGTGTCTCTTACTTACTGCAGTACTTGTGGGTGAGGACAGAAAGATTGTGAATGAGTTTGAATTATCACTGCATCCACTACACCATTAAAGGACTGTTAGTGACCTAGAAGAACTAACACAACAAAAAGCAGTGAGTTGAGTGGGGCTGTATGTGCCTACAAGCACTTTGGCTTTCATATTCATGGGTTGGCTCACTGAACTAAGTAAAGGCATCAGGTGACAGGAAAGTCAGACCTTCTAGAACTACTCTGAAAAGTCTTAGTTAACACAACAATACAAGTATGTAATATGGCCAACATATTATTTCATTTTGAATAGTAGATGTCACACTTTATTGGTGCAGACCTGAGCCAAAGTATAAAATCTGTTAACATCATGCAACATAAAGCGACTTTGCACAGCGTTGCATTCTTCACTGCATACAAAGATAGACAGTGGAGCGCATTGCACTAACCTACGCTCACTTGCAGATACAGATACTTCCATGGGTGGAACATGGTCATTTTAATGCATAAGGTGACTACACTCGAGTGTCTACATTTCTTGACTCACTGATGTAGGTTTTACAAGGATAATAGTTGTAATAGATTCCTATTATTTCCTCTTTCTATGCTTTATGCATACATTCAGTGCACACATGCCAATAATACTTTTCTGTGGCCTTTGTACATAAACAAATGTACACATAAGGCTCGTTATGCTTTATATGTAAGAGAAAAAATCTTGATGTTTCTTGTAATCTTAATTCAATTCGTCATGACATGCAAAGCAAGTATGTGTAATGTACAGTAAATAAAATATACATCCAATGTAATTTTTTTAATTAACAGTAAAACTGCATAAATAACGAATTCCTACAATTAAGTAATACCTATATTCAAAAACTATTTGCTATTCTACACTAGTACTAAATAACATTACTGATAGACTGCTAAACCTAATTATAATAAACATCAACCCCCTCCCATCTTAATATAAAACAGCATTAACTTACGCAATATATACCAAGTTATGACCCTAAATTCTTATCTAAAAATTTGCTAAATCGCTGACAATTTACAGATAAGCATTAATATCCCTCCGAATAAAAAACACATCCACATCTTACTAATAATTTATTACTTATATATACCACTATAAAAATATTCATGCCGTTATTGTAATCTAATACATATCTACCAGACATAATGAAACTGTAAAGATCATTTTTTTTGCCATTTGATGCAGTTGGTCCTGGCATTCGTGTAGTAATTTATTATTGTCCAGGAGGAGTTTGCATATTTTGTTCATTTTCTTGTTCATACTTGTCAATGGATTATTCTTTTTTTAATCACTTTAAATTGGGTCAGAC
Source organism: Lissotriton vulgaris (assembly GCF_964263255.1). NCBI lineage: Eukaryota > Metazoa > Chordata > Amphibia > Caudata > Salamandridae > Lissotriton > Lissotriton vulgaris. Next base: position 1,057,992,205 of record NC_141698.1, on the reverse strand, counting down.
CCGTTTTATTTGGTTTTGTCTGTTCTATTGAAGAGGAATTTCACTTCCCTTACTTTTATTCCATGTTTAGAAGAAGATCCCTGTGAGGTGGCTGGCTGGTCGTACGATCTTCCACTGTGTCCAGAACTTTCACCTTTCTCAGTGACATATATTTTTCCCTTCTTTCTAAATCACCTTGCAATTTTTATATGCGCTAATATCTTATTTTGTATGGATGGAAGAACTTCTTAGCATCAGCATTCATACTAGCTGGATGATGAAGAAATGTACATTATTTTGCTATGTTCATATTTATTATAAGAAATGAAAGATAACTTAGTTCATTATTGTAGAAATTATGTTAGGTTTTGCAAGTAGTAAAGAACAACACCTAATATATGATTAGCACCACAAGACGGTGTAAGTAATTATTATACTTAGTGGCCATCAAACATGGTATGGGGCCAGGCATGGGTAAACCACACATGAGGCATGGGGTAAGTGCAGGTAAAATTGTGAATGCAAAACACATAAATCATGCCAGAAAAACAAATATAAAAAATCACATACATATATTATATTGCATTATGATTCTCTCCAAGAGTACTAGGTATGGGTCTTGCATACCTCCTATAATGCCTCACTATGATGATGCTCCCTGTCCCTTCTCCAGCAGACCTTCCTCAGGCTCTCTGTGAGTGGGTCTGCATGGCTTCTCACTGGATCCAACTGTGGATCCCCCTGGCCCTCCATAAATTAGTCAAACATTTCCTCCCACATACTGAGGTCCTGCTCCATATTCTCATTCAGTGTTACCTTGCAAAGCCTCAGTAGTTCCCCCATAGTACATTCATGCACATCTGTTGGGTTGTTGTTGCGTAATGGAGAAGAGACAATGAATAGCTCTCTATTGCTTAGACAGTGGTAGCCTCAGTGTTGTTTTTCTCTACCTCATCGTTTGGCCCTGCTTTAGGGGTTCCCTTTTACGGACAGTTCCCCTCACACATCAGAGGTGGCATGCTTCATCATAGGGGTGCCTCCTTGCATGAAATACCTAGTCTTTACGGGGGCTACAACCCCCTCGCTATGAGGGAGGAGATTAGGGATGTTTTTTTAATGTAGATGAGGTGGGTTGGATTAAAACCCTATGTGAGCGTGGCGTGGTGTGCTTGATAAGAAGTGCTTGAGTGAGTTGTGACTAAAACTGGCTGTAAGGTTAGCTCTGTAGCAACTTTATTCAGCTACCTTGGGTTAAAAACAACAAATAGCTGGAGACACAGCTGCCACCATTAGTGGCTTCTGTATCAGTATGTGACCTACATGTTTTGGCCCAAAGGACCTAAAAAAGTCTCTTGGCCTTCATCAAGGTCGAATATACAGCTACTTCAAAGTGAGGTACATGCACATGTGAAAGAATGCACAGTAACAGCAGTGTATTTATACTGAACTAGTGGTCCTGATGTTCAGTATTTTCACAGTTGGAACCATCTTTGGTCAAAGAGTTCACCACATCTGTCCTGGCCTATTAGCCAAAGGGTACGTGCGCCAGTCCGACCGTCAAAAGGTGCGTCTGGAACCAAGGCACACGTCCTGAGGACCCATGGCCTTTTTTGTGTTGAATATTATGAGTGGGTAGGTAGCCCACTCACGTCCTTAAATCTCCTCCGGACCCCTTAGTGTGAATTAATAACTCAGACCTAGCCAGGAATGTAGTGTGAAGCCTCTGAGGTGTAAGATCGGTTCAAGGTAGGTATATTAAAAGTGCCAACTGCAAAGTAGCATAAGCTACCACCCTCAGGACTAACACACTTTTCCTATTCCACCCTGCCTCCTTCAGGGGTTTAGCAACATCAGCTTCCCACAACAGTTGAGGCTTGATGAATTTGCATTTGTAATCTGATTGTAGGCCCGTATGTAGTTATCCTATATCCTCGCTGTCAGACTCCATGTCAAATATCAGATCAAAGGTTGGGAAATACATTTTTTTCCTGTTGGTAGGATAAGGTGCCATCCTGAACTTTTATCAGTATTGCAATGACCTGTAACTGCCATAAATAGTTATTATGATGGGATGATGGGCTTTAGGAAAATTAAGCAATTTCCCATCTACGTGTAGGTCATCCATGGTAGAGCAGACCCCGTTGGTCTACAGGTGAAAGGTCATAAACTCTTGTATTTGTTGGATGTGTTAGAGGCAACATATTGTAAATAGCAGGGCGTATGGTGTGTGCTACAAGACATGCCTGACTTTCCCTTACCTGGATCCTGAACTAGTTGCACTATGAAATATAGCACTGCTGTGCATTAGGAGCCACTCAGAAGGAATCCAAGAAGAGCAGCGTCCTCAACTAGGCCACTCTGGAGATCCTTCTCCCAGCTCATGCCTTCTGCACACCACAACACTGCATACTGCAATAGGGCCGCCATATAGTACAGCTGTAGATCAGGTAGACCAAAATCACCACAATCCTTGCACAATGTCAGTTGGGAGCCTAACCCTTCTTCTGTTACAAGCCCAGACTAGGAAGGCCAAGAAAGTTTAGAACTCTACAAAGGTTGGTTTAGGTATCAGGCACATTGAGTTTACAGGGACATCTAAACAATGGAGTAGTATCAGCATTTATCTGAGGGAGATCCTGTCCATAAACATGAGAAGGATTGTATCCCGGACTGCACAGTTTCCGAGGGCATTTATAACCCTGCCCATGTTTTGCCCATACTGTTCCTCTGGGGTGTGAGACACCTAAATCCACAAATAGATCAAAGTCTGTGTCTCCCAAGGCTATACAACTTTAGAGACCTCCCTCACGTCCTTTCCCACCAAGGCCACAAGTGAGAACCGCACCATTTTCACTTTGTTGATGCACAACCCCGAGGCAGCTCCAAAACGTTTTACGGTCTGTTACAGGAGATGAACATACACATGCAGTGTCTTCAACTTAATAATTGTGCCTTCTGTATACATTCACATATTATGTACAGATCTACTCAGCAGTATCCCTCAGTTCAGCAAGGCAACTCTGAGGTGTTGCGCCAAGCCCTCAATTGCCAATGCAAACAGCAACAGTGACAATGGCCAACCCTGTCTTGTGGCCTTTCCTATCAGCCATAACACTCCTGCAGTGCGGACTATGACCAATGGTTTGTTTTGTAGCTATTTTTAAATATTTATTTATATATAACTTATACTGCAGGATCACTAATGCTGGTTACGTCTTCGGCATCAAAAGGTCAGTGTCCTCTAACACAAATAAATCATATTTATTATTCATCTAGTTATCAGTTTTAATCATAGTGTAAATGACATATGGTTATAATCAAGGATAAATAATTGTAGGTTATACAAGCAGCAGGTCTCTTAGCCTAGTTCAAGGTTACAGGTAAAGCACCTCCGGAAGCAGCAGCCTTGCTTCTCTTCCACTCTCACTCCAACAGTTCAATCATCCAATCACAAACACTCCAATGACCTCACTCACTGGCTGAGCAGAAAAGAACATTAACACCGAGCGGGAGAATGTATAAGATAGCAAGGAGCCACAACACATCTCCCCCTTCTAAAAACAATAGAAAATTCAGCAAGACAAAGGACAGGATCCCCCACCCCCACAAAAGTCCAACAAAACCATAAATATCACCCCACCAAAATAAACAACAAAAGGTTAAACAAACACTCTTGCATTACTTCAATGCTCCAATGGGATGTAAAACGGTAAAATCAGCAGGCAAACAATACGTCTCACAAATTTACAATACCAGTGAACAGATAACCCAAAACCACTCTGCTCATTCATCAGGGAACACTAACTACTGGTTCCCCTCCACAACACACACTCTACCAGGGCCAGTACATTCCACCTCCACAACACAATACTCAAATAGGACAAAGGCTTCATCCACACTCTACTGTATTGAGGTGTAACCCCGCACCCCCTTCACAATTCACTTAAGCAGTCTCAGGGCTTCACCTACCCTCTACTGCATTTGGTGCAACACATGTACCTTCTTTACAATTCACTTAAGCAGGCCAACAACATACATTACCAGGCGTAACAGTGGAGTGGTGTGGCTCACTGGTTAGAGGCGGCAGACCCATAAGCAGAGAACGGCCCGGGACCAGGGTTCAATTCCCTAGGTGGCAGGGTCGTGGGCCAGGGTCAAAACGGACTTGATAATTCTCGCCTCGGTGCCTACTCTAACCAGGGAACACACTCGGCAACTCTGGGCATTAAGCTTGCCTCATCTCTACAACGGCCCCCCACAGACGCCGGGGATGCCTGGTTTCACCTTGGAGATACCCAGAAAGGGACCATCTCACAGGGAAAACCAGGACGGGTTCCCCAGCGGCCTTCAGCGCCAGGATACTCCATGGAGTCGCAGTGCGCTTTACAAGTACACCCACATTTACATTTACATTTAACACACCACTACTGCATCCTTAATCTCTTAGGAAGGATAGACACATAAACCAGGGTGTAACACAGGGGCCCCCTTCACAATTCACTTAAGCAGGCCTACAGGTGGGAGAGGTCTGGTGCAGTGACCTAAGCAGCTCACTCTGGAGTGTGGGGATCATGGTTCGATCCCCGGTGGCAGCTCAGCTCAGCAACATGTGATTCTGGGCAATTGCTCACTTAATTCCCCCAATGGCCCTCAGCACCTTGAAACCTTAAGGGGTGACATGCTGGCGCTTTAGAACTATAGATTATTATTATTACTACAACATACAACTTTGGGTTTAACACACCACCACTGCACCCTTAACCCCTTAGGAGGAATTTTCAATTAATTGTCAAACTGTATTGGGGTGTAACACACATACCCCCACCACCATACAACACTGGGCCCACCACACCACTCCTACATCCTTAACCTCTTAGGAAGGATACAAACAATCGAGTGTAATAGAAGAACCCCCCTACAACCTTTGATTTAACACATAACCCCTACACCTATAACCCCTTAGGAAGTGTTAAAATCTTGGGCTAATGCACTGCCCCCTACACCCTTAATTTTCCGCAATTTAAACATGGCATAACACATCAATACATTGCCACAAAATCTGCTTCTAAATAATACGACATAACATAAACATAAGGGAGCGAATTCAACAAGGCAACATCATACCTGCCCAACATACGCATATACTGATGTCAACAAGCTTAACAAGGCCATACTAAATAAAACACATATGTAAAGATAATCCATACATGTAAGTAAATAATTAGAAGCCTTATTTATTGTGCAAAACAGTACAGTGGACCTGATTCCAAACAGGCACCAGGAAAACTGCACCAAGGTAGCACATTCCAAAGAATCCTGGCAACCATGGAACTATGACTAACAAATGAATAGAAACACAGTGTACAATAAAGCATCTAACACATTTCCCCCTTAAAGTAAATAAAGAAAAAAACAAAATAACAAGTGAAACTTATTAAGAAACTATAAACAGGATAGACCAAAATATACAAACACTCTCTACCATACACCACCTACAGTTCACCCCTCATTCCCCTGCACTTTCTCTTCACATTCCACACTCTACCATCCTGAGTGACCAGGCTGTTTTTATAAATCTTCGTCACTTTAAGCGCATAACCAAACTCGAAATTCTCTTTTGCAGTATAACCAGGTTTAAGTACCCTCACCCAACCCCCCACCGCAAAGGTGGGCACTCTCACTCTCTATTTCTCATCTTCTTCCACCTTCTCAGCCACACTATCCAAATTAACAAATGTATCACTTAGCATTTTCTTCTGTATCCACCAAGGACACATTTCAGAACTGGGGTCCCTGCCCTTCAATAGCCTGAAAGGGCTCACCTTTGTGACCGAATGAGGCGTAATACGATACATCCACTATCTTTCCTTAAGTACTCTTTTCCATTCACCACCTGACCTGCGTCCCAATTCTATACTGTCTATAAGCACATGGTTAAAGCGTTCAACCTGACCATTTTCTTGTGGTTCATACAAAGATGTGGTGATTTGCTTGACACCACACCCAGATAAGATTTCTGCCTTCTCCTGTGACTTAATTTTTACACCATTATCAGTAACAAAAACTTCTGGGCACCATTCACAAGTAAAAACTTCTTTTACAAATTCAATCACCACCATAGATGTGGCCTGCGCAACAAACTTGACTTCTGGCCACTTTGAAAGGTAATCAATCATGACCAATGCAAACTTGGCTTGTTGAGGTAACTCCTTAAATGGACCAGAAATGTCAAACGCCAGTTTTTCCCATGATGCATTGGGCCATGACACAGTTTTGAGGGGAGCAGTATAGGTCTTAAGCATTCTATCTCTATTCTGACACAGCATACTCTTCCTCACCATCCTGTCCACCATAACATCCATATAATTCCAATTAGCCCTAATAACCCTTTTCATAGATGACATTGCTTGGTGCCCTTCATGTGCTAACTCCAAAAAGTTCCCGGAGGATACATGTTCCTTAAATCAAATTACCCTCTATTTTCAACTCGCCGAAAACTTTAAAGAACTGCTGCACTTCAGAACACAAAACTTTCTCCTTTGGCCAACCTTCCACCAAAAAGCTGCAACACCTCATCAGTTTCCCTTCTCCAAGTTTCTTCTGACAATCCTTCAAACTCCCCACTTATAAAGTCACAAACGGTAGCAACCATCTCATCTCATTGTGCTCTCCACTCCTGTCATCAGGACATGGAAACCTGGACAGATAATCAACTGTATAATTAGACTTCCTTGGCATATATTCCACACTGAAGTTGTATTCTTGCAACCTCTAAACAAGTCTCGCTATACATGCCGTTGCATTCCATCCTCCCACTGGTGACAAAATTCCAACAAAGGCTTATGGTCAGTCCTAAGAATAAACCTGCTACCCCACACATAGTTCCAGAAATGCTCTATAGCCCACACACAAGCCAGCAGTTCTCTTTCAATAACTGCATACTTCCTCTCGGTTTCATTTAATGTTCTTGATGCAAATGCCACACACCACTCATCACTCCCACTCTTTTGACCTAAAACTCCTCCAACCCCATACAAATTGGCATCTACAGTGACAATGCAAACCTTGTTAAGACAAAAAAGGTTTGAGTGCCTGGCTTGCACAATTTCCTCCCTGATGAGTTGAAAAGCCATTTACTGCCTTTCTGTCCACTCAAAATCAGCTTTATTCCTCGTGAGCTCTCTAAGGGGTTCTGTGTTAGTTGCAAATGCCTGTATTAATTTGCTGTATTACTCACATAGCCCTACAAACAATAACACCTTCTCTTTGTTGTCAAGAGTGGGAGCTTTTACAATTGCATCCACCAAGGATTTATTAGGAACCACCCCATTACCAGATAAAGTGTGCCCAAGATACTCTACTGAATCACAAAACAACGTGAACTTTTCCCCTTTAAGCGTCAGGCCATGACCTTCTAACAGCCTACAAACCTCTCCCACATGCTCCTTGTACTCCTTCTCATCACAGAAAAATATAAGAATATTGTCATGAAAGCATTTTACAAACTTGGCAAAATCCTTGAAAATACGGTACCTTGCTCTTTGAAAAACTGATGCCACCAAGGCCAAACCAAACAGCAATCTGATAAACTGGAAAAAGCCTTGTGGAGTAAGAAATGCGGTAAACAGCCTTGACTCTTCTATTAATTCAATCTGTGGGTATGCAGAGAGAAGATCTAATGCAGAAAATATGTTGGTTCCTTCCAGCATGCACACCCCCTCATCGATGTTTTGCAGTGGATGACAATCCACCACCAGATTAGCATTGAGAGCCCTCAACTCCACACACAATCTAAGGCTTTTGGCAGCCTTATAGCTAAATCAATGGGAGAAACCCACTCAGAGGATTGAACCTCTTCAATTATTCCATCGTTCACCATCCCATCTAACATGCTCTTAAGATCTTCTCTGGAGTACACAAGCACAATTACCCCTAAGACCAGAAATTCAAAAAACTCGATTTCTGTTCAAGTACAAATTGTTACTTGAATAACTGTTCATTTAATGAACACTATTTCCTTTCAAACATCTACAATACTGCAAACCCTGTGAGCAAAAAAAGAAGATTGTCTAATAGATACTTTTTCAAACATAGTGAATTTTTTTAATTCACACAAAAATATTCATGTCTATTTTCACACTCTTTTTTCAGTTTTTTAGATTTTGTCAAAAACAATTAATAGTCAAAAAATTATTTTTACAAATTCGGTACAATACTTATAAATTTATAAACAGTACACATAGAAAATCGCTTCTAATCTACACATTAAGAAACCATTTCTGACATCTTCTTGGTCCTTAACATTATTTACAAAGTTCAATCAATCATGACGGGAAAATAATACTACATTGTTCCTCAGTCATCAATAACTCAACGGTCCAAATGAAACAAGGGAGAAGTCAGATTTCACATTGACACACCGTTTTATCATATTTAACCTCCATTAAGGGGTTAAACTGAACATTTGTCTTTCTCTTCAGTCCGTTAGAGTATGTTGAAACACTTGACTTCGAGATAATGAAAAAAGTGAATGAAACAAAGGAAAAAGGGGGGGTTCTGCCAACGCATTTCGACCTTAAAATAAGGACCAAATAATTTCATGTAAGGTCTTCCTCAGGGCTGTGGTCTTTAGAGAAGGACACTGAAAAATGTAGAGAAAATGATCACTTTCAGAATCCATCAATTTGAATTTGTTACGACAGTGGGAATCAGCCGCTGCCCATATATACTCTCTTTCTTTGCGCCGTCTGTTGTCTTTGTCCAAATCATGCGAGGCATGCATTTCTTCTTCAAGGCACGCACCGCTCTTCTCTGTGCCGGTAGAAAGAATGTATCAGACCGGTGGATCTTCTCTGACATTCACAGGACAACCTTTCAACTCCTGCTTCACAGGAATAGCATGAGCTTTCACCTTGATTTTCTGACCGACCCCTTCCAACTTCTCAAGTTTCCCAACCAACCTTCAGGGAACTTTTGAACCATCCTTACTTTGTCCAACACATTCCCAATACCCAGTACAGGTTAATTACTTCTAGGATTGAGAATGATGTCCAACTTCCACTGATCCTTCCATCCCAACACATTGACACCTTTAGTTGTCATATACAACATAACTTGAGCAGATCTCTCCTTGAATTTAACATTCACCACCACATACGCTACAACATCTATTCTTGTCCCATCAAAGCTTTCTGCAATGATATCCGACTCGTCACCAAACCTCTGCACACTATATACCTTAGTAATGATGGTCCAAGGTGAACCAGAATCCAAATCGACTCCAATTCCTCATCTAAAATGTGAACCACACACTTATGAGGTCTTATACCTCCATCTTCTTGCAAACCTACACCAGTGCAAATGATGGCCAGTACAATTCCCACATTGCTTTCACCCTCCTCATGGGAACAACCCTCATTACACACACAATATCCTCCCTTTTGCAATTAAGGCTTGAGTACGGATATATGATGATACAACGCATGTTATTACAACGCATGCTTTTACATCGCATTTTTTACAACGCAAAAACTTTTACAACGCATGTATTTACAACGCATGTTTTTACAACGCAGGTACCTTTACAACCCATACCATTACAACGTAAGTATTGGTAAATATATATTAATTTTATAATCATAAATTAATTGAAAAAAATATAATTTAATGTAATTTAATTAATTTAATTTCATTTAATTAATTTAATTTAAATTTAATTTTAATTTATTTTTATCCTGTACCCCTGTACCCCAAAAACCCAAAACTGACCCTCAACCCCAAAAATACCCCTTTACCCAAAAACTAAAAACTAACCCTGAACCCCAAAAATACCCCTTTACCCAAAAACTAAAAACTGACCCTGAACCCCAAAAATACCCCTTTACCCAAAAACTAAAAACTGACCCTGAACCCCAAAAATACCCCTTTACCCAAAAACTAAAAACTGACCCTGAACCCTAAAAATACCCCTTTACCCAAAAACTAAAAACTGACCCTGAACCCCAAAAATACCCCTTTACCCACAAACTAAAAACTGACCCTGAACCCCAAAAATACCCCTTTACCCAAAAACTAAAAACTGACCCTGAACCCCAAAAATACCCCTTTACCCAAAAACTAAAAACTGACCCTGAACCCCAAAAATACCCCTTTATCCAAAAACCCAAAACTGACCCTGAACCCTAAAAATACCCCTTTACCCCAAACATATAACATTTAAAATATAATTATATACTTACCAATACTTATGTTGTAATGGTATGCGTTGTAAAGGTACCTGCGTTGTAAAAACATGCGTTGTAAATACATGCGTTGTAAATGTTTTTGCGTTGTAAAAGTTCAGTTGTAATGGTATGTCGTTGTAAAAGTTGCGTTGTAAGTGATGTTTCCCCTTGAGTACTTGTCCTAAAATCTCTACACTCACATGCATAGTGTCCTACACACCCACATTTACTACATTTTTTACCCACAGTAGAACATTGGGAGGATGAAGCCACATGGCTAGAACTTCCACACCTAAAACAGTGAAAATTCCTTTCAGTTCCCCTGTCAGTTTGGGCACCACCTCAAGCCCCACCAGCATCCATGATTTGATTTATTTCACAGCACTTCCAGCCTTTAGGGTGTGATAACCCCCCTCACCCCCCGAGCACCACCATCGATGACTCTCCACAACCTTCAGAGCCAACATTTTTTTAAGGACTTCATTGATAACTCTAATTGGTCCAATGCCTTAACAAATGCTTCTAGTGTTATCACATTAGAAAGATGCAAGAGGGAGCAAGAAAAGTGGTCTACACTACAGCTCTAAAGTAGTCCTAACACAATTCAGTGTGAGCACTCGAGTGAAGGTGGAAGGTTACCCACAAGCAGCCACTAGCTTTCGGTGAAAGATAAGCCCTCTATTAGGCCAAACCATGACATGAATGACAACGTTTTCAGCCAATGGCTGCAAGAGGCAGGTTGAAGGTAGCTAATAATTGAAAGCTGTTGAGCCAAAGCCCATTCTATGTACAATTTTACAATAGGGCTGTTTGACATCTGCCCATTTAAACCCCAGACATCAAGAGGTGTATTTGCTTAGAGTTTGTTCCATGTTTCCATCACAAAAGTGAGACTAACCAACACATAATGGTTTCTTTACTAATGTATTTTTATATATATTACATACTGGTACTCGCCAGAAGGTAGATTTAGTTAGGTCCTTGTTTCTATTCAAAAAGCGTGTTTTCTTTTGTCAATATCTTTGGCGTCGTTTGACGAATCTTCAGAAAATTTTCCAAACTAATGGTTCACTCAGGTCAGCTCCTGTCCTAAAAGTTTCGGGGTGATTTGTCAAGAGGGTGCCGAGAAAAAAGGGGGGGTTCCCTAAACACTTTTTCTCCATGTTAATTTCCAAAGGAACTTAAGACAAAGCTACAGCCCGAACTGCAGAACTGAATTACACCAAACTTGGAAAAAAGGTAGGTCTTGGTCCAGAAAGTGTGCTTGTTTTGAAATGGTGTAAATCTGTTCAGTAGTTGTTAAGAAATTCAAAAAATATCAATATCAATATCAATATCTGAGGGTCAAGGAGGATTTGCGAACCCTCCAGAGCACAAGCTTCATTCTGATTGGCTGTCAACACTCCAAACCAGGAAGTGTTGGCAGCCATCTTGTGACTAAAAAAAACGAGTCACAAGAAATGTGTTTAAAAAGGATAAAAAATAAGAAAAGAGGACAGGGTAGGAATACCTTGACCCCCTAGGCTTTCTCAGGGGGTCCCACAAAGACCCCCAGGCCCAAAAAAAAGCATTAAAAAAATTTCCACCGAATTCACGCAGGGTGCGTAAATCCGCCCTAAACTTTTTTTTTTTAAAAACAAAGCGCTTTATTTAATTAAACCCTTGGGTTGGCCAGATTCCAGGGGCAATGTTTTATTGAGGTGCCCCTGCCCTGCCACCTCAGGACTAAAGTGGACTTCATCCCATGAGCAGCAGGAGGCGCATTTTCAGAGTGGTGTTAAAAGGGGACCACTCTCAGCAATCCAGCTGTGTGGGGCTAACTGGATATACCTGGTGGGCTAATTGGCCCCAGATACCCTCATGAATCATGCCTCTTGTAATTCCTACATAGCAGAATGCCTGAGCATTGATTTGAGGCTCAGCCTCAGTTAAAGAAGCATTTTGTAATGTAATAGGTCTCGCATTTGCAAGAGTTAGACCTATTAGAGTTGTAAATCTAAAAGTGTTTTATTAATATTTCTGGGAGTGGAGTGGATGTTGGTTGTTTGGAGTGGAATTATGTGGTATGTTGTGCAGTGAAATTATGTGGGTATAAAGTATCTGGTATTTAGTGTATCGGAATTATGTAGAGTGGGATTATGTGTTATGGAGATTAATTAGCTGGTATGATAGTCTGTGTTGTGAAGTGTAACCTCAGGTTTAGTCTTCCTCATTTCCATAGAAGCTCAACTATAAACTCAATGAGACAAAAAAAGAATGAACCACTTAGGAGCACTTCTGGACCTAGTCAGAGGTATGAGTAGGGCCGCTGGAATTATGCGACTGTTTGGCTGCACTGACCTTTCCACAGTTATACATTTTCCGCATTTGCCACATAATACATCATCTGCTGCATAATCTACAGATTTGAACAAAATTCTAGCTCAAAAGGCTCAAACGTTTACCAAAAATGCAGCAACAAGTGTTATAGGGTGCTGGAAGGCCGTTTGCAAACCTAGAATGGTCACCTGTTACTTATTGCTAAATTTGGGCGTTAAGTTAGTACTAATGGTGCGCAAACCACACTGCTTCTTTCTGCTTCTCTCTTGCCTGTTTCTGCATTTCTGTTGCTTCTTACTGCACCTTTCTTTCTATTTCTGAACCCCTTTTGCCTCGTTCTACTTATCTCTTCCACTTTCTGTACCTCTCTTTCCTCTTTCTGAACCTTTGTTGCTTCTTTCTACACCTCACTTGTACCTTTCAGTATCCCTCTAGCCTCTTTCTGCACCCTTCTTCCCTCTTCCTGCACCTCTTTTGCCTTTTTCTGTCTCCCTTTCTGCACCTCACCTGCCTGTTTTTGCATCTCTCTTGCCTCTTTCTGCACTTTTCTTGCATCTTTCTACACCTCTGTTGCTTCTTTCTGCACTTCTGTTGCCTCTTTCTCTACCCCTCTTGCCTCTTGCTGCACCTCTGTTGCTTCTTTCTGATCTTCTCTTGCTTCTTTCTCCACCTATGTTGCTTTTTTTCTACACCCCCCTTGCCTCTTTATTCACACTTCTTCCCTCTTTGTGCAACTCTCTTCCCAATTTCTGCACCCCTCTTGGTGCACCTCTGTTCCTTCTTTCAGCACCTCTCTTGCACATTTCTGTACCCCTCTTGTCTCTTTCTGCACCCTTCTTCCCTCCTTCTGCACCTCTTTTGCCTCTTTCTGTACCCCTGTTCCCTCTTTCTGCACCTCACCTGCCTGTTTTTGCACCTCTCTTGCCTCTTTCTGTACTTTTCTTGCCTCTTTCTGCAGCTCTGTTGCTTCTTCCTGCACTTCTCTTGCTTCTTTCTCCACCTCTGTTGCTTCTTTCTGCATCCCTCTTGCCTCTTTCTGCACCCTTCTTACCTCTTTGTGAAACTCTCTTGCCTCTTTCTACACCTCTCTTCCCTCTTTGTGCACCCCTCTTGCCTCTTTGTGCACCTCTGTTCCTTTTTCTGCACCTCTCTTTCATATTTATGTACCCCTCCTGCCTCTTTCTGCACCCCTCTACCCACTTTCTACACCTCTCTTGACTCTGTCTGCAGCCCCTGTTCCCTCTTTCTGCACCTCTTTTGCATGTTTCTGCAACTTTCTTGCCTATTTCTGAAGTTATCTTCCCTACTTCTGGACCTCTGTTGCTTCTTTCTGCATTTCTTTTGCCTCTTTCTGTACCTCCCTTGGTTCTTTCTGTATCTCACCTGTCTCTTTCTGCATTTTTCTTCTTTCTACACCTCTGTTGCTTCTTTCAGCAATTCTTTTGCCTCTTACTGCACTTCTCTTGCTTGTTTCTGTACCTCTATTGCGTCTTTCTGCACCACTGTTGCCTCTTTCTGCATCTCACTTGCTTCTTTCAGCGCCCCTCTTGCCTCTTTCTGCACCACTCTTCCCTCTTTTTGCACAGCTCTTGCCTCTTTCTGCACCCCTGTTCCTTCTTTCTGGACCTTTCCTGCACCACTCTCGCCTCTTTCTGCACTATTCTTCCTTCTTTCTGCACCCCTCCTGCCTCTTTCTGTACCTCTCTTACCTCTTTCTGTACCTTTTACTGCACCCCTCTTGCCTCTTGTTACACCTCTGTTGGATCTTTCTGCACTGCTTTTGCTTCTTTCTGCACTTCTTTTGTACATTTCTGCATCCTCTTGCCTTTTTCTGTACCCCTACTTCCTATTTATCTACCTCTCCTGCTTCTTTCTGTACTTCTCTTGCTTCTTTCTGCACTGCCCTTGCTTCTTTCTACACCTCTCTTGTACATTTCTGTATCCCTCTTACCTCTTTCTGCATCCATGTTCCCTCTTTCTGTGCCTTTCTTGCCTGTTTCTGCACCTCACTTGCCTCTTAAGGCACCTCTGTTGCTTCTTTCTGTACTTCTCTTGCCTCTTTCAGCACCTCTATTGCTTCTTTCTGCACTTCACTTGCTTCTTTATGCACCCCTCTTGCCTCTTTCTGTACCCCTTTTGTCCTTTGCGCACCTCTCCTGCCTCTTTCTGCACCCCTCTTGCCCTTTTCTAAAGTTCTCTTGCCTCCTTCTGTACCTCTTTTGCTTCTTTCTGCATATTTCTTACCTTTTTCTGTACCCCTCTTGCCTCTTTCTGCACTTCTGTTGGTTCTTTCTGCACTGCTCTTGCTTTTTTCTGTACCTCTGTTGAAAGGTTCTGCATCCTTCTTTCTTCTTTCTGCACCCCTCTTCCTCTTTCTGCACCTCTCTTGCTTCTATCTGCACACCTGTTCCCTCTTTCTGCACCCATTATTCCTGTTTTTGCAACTCTCTTACCTCTTTCTGCAGATCTCTTCTATTCTACTATACCTCACTTGCCTCTTTCTGCACTTCTCTTGCTTCTTACTGCACCCTTCTTCTATTTTCTGCACATCTCTTGCCTCTTTCTGCACCTCCCTTGCCTCTTTCTTCACATCTCTTTGTTCTTTCTGCACTGCGCTTCCCTCTTTCTGCACCCTATTGCCTCTTTCTGTACCTCTTTAGCTTCTTTTTGCACCTCTGTTGCACATTTCTGCATCCCTTTTCCTCTTTCTGCACTCCTCTTACCTCTTTCTGCACCTCTCTTACCTCTGTCTGCATACCTGTTCCATCTTTCTGCACCTCTTTTTCCTGTTTCTGAAACTCTCTTACCTCTTTCTGCAGTTCACTTGACTTCTACTATACCTCACTTGCCTCTTTCAGCACTTCTTGTGCCTCTTTCTGTACCTCTCTTTGCTCTTTCTGTACTGCCCTTCCCTCTTTCCGCAGCCTCTTGCCTATTTCTGCACCTCTTTTGCATCTTTCTGCACTTATCTTGCTTCTTTCTGTACTTATCTTGCTCCTTTCTGCCCCTACTTTCGTTTTCTGCACGTCTCTTGCCTATTTCTTCATCCCTCTTCCCTCTCTCTGCAATACTCTTACATCTTTCTGTACCTCTTTTGTCTGTTTCTGCAACTCTCTTAACTCCTTGTACAGTTCTCTTGCCTCCTTCTGCACCTCTGTTGCCTCTTTCTGCACCTCTCCTACCTCTTTCTACACCCCGCTTGCCTCTTTCTGCACCTCCGTTGGTTCTTTGTGCATTTCTCTTGTCTTTTTCTACATCTCTCTTTCTTTTTCCGGTACCCCTCTTGCCTCTTTCTGTACATCACTTGCTTCTTTCTGCACCTCCTTTTCTTTGTTCTGCACCTCTCTTGCCTCTTTCTGCACCCTTCTTCCCTCTTTCTGCACATCTCTTGCCTCTTTCTGCACTCACAGGGCTACTTTTAAACTGACCTAAGGCTCAGCAGTGCACACATGCAAGTGCACAAAAGGGCTGCTGGCCTCTAAACTGCCATGCCCTATTATATGCTAGGGACTAAGAGGTAGTTGTAATCCCCCTGCCCTAATATGTACTAGGGCCTTACAGGGGAGGTCATGCCAATCATAGGGGTACTCCAACCCATAGTGTACCCTAGTGTATATAGGTGTTTCCACTGTATTCTAAGTGTCTTTCAGCATAGCACTGGCTCCAGGCCTGGTTAGGCAGGACCCAGGGTCAGTCAGAGTCAATTACCACCAGTCCCAGTCAGCAAAAATTTGGGGGGTGCCCAGGGCACAGGATGACTTTGCAACAAGGCCTCTTTCTGCATCTCTGTTGGTTCCTTCTGCATTTCTCTTGCTTTTTTCTTCACCTTTCATTCTCTTTCTGCACATGTCCTACCCCTGTAGGCATACTTAGAAATTAGCCTTTAGATAGCTATAAATATTCACTGAAAAAAACACAGGTTTCAGGGACGTTATAGATGGAAATTTTCATTCCAAAAACCTTCAAAATTCCCTGAAAAAAACATAGGTTTCAACGACGTTACAGTTAGAAATTAGCATTTAAAAAACCTTTGAAATTCACGGAAAAAAACACAGGTTTCAAGGACGTTATAGTTAGTTGGACATTTCACTCTTACCTAACCAGAGAAATTCAGCTGTTACAGTTAGTTGAGCTAACTATGACTCGCGCCCCGCAATGCACTGCTGATAACGTCACATAATATATCATTCATGACATGGTCAGTGACATCAAAGGCATTGAGTTGTAATTGATGTGGTGTAAAGGCATTCTGTTTTAATGACTGCATGCTAAAAGCTGTTTCTCATCCTGTAGGATCCAACCACATGCCACACACAATTTTGTTTAACAATGCCCTCTAAACGGAACATGGCACAGATATATTTCCAGCGAATTCCACGGTTTGAAAGCCCTCTCACTTGAATATCTCCCCTTTTTAAGCCTCCTCCTCTCTCGTCCAAACCGGCCCAGAGCCCCCACCAGTGCCATCGACACAGCTCTCCGTGACCATCCCTCCTCCCCTACTATCTCTAATACCGTTCCCCTTCATAAAGCAGCTTCTCGCCCTAGATGTTTGTTGACCTGTCTTGCGCCCAATGAAATTGACAGCCTCCTCAAGTCCTATTCTTCCAGCACGGACATCAATACGAGTCCAAAGGGAATAATTCAAACCATTCACTCTAACCCGAACAGAGAGCCCTACCATAACCTCAGAGTCATAAACAATAACAACCTCAATAGAATGAACATCATTCATACTCCGGCTACACTCAAATGCATAATACTCAACTGTAGGTCTACCAACAAACATGCCTCTGAGATCTTCGACCTCATACAACATAATGAGATAGATATCATTATCCTCACAGAAACCTGGCTCAACCACTCGTCCACTCCGATTCTAGACCTCTTGGTGCTCCCCACCCATGACATAATTCATCTGGACAGAGTAAAGAAGCAGGGAGGTGGCCTAGCCTGTATACATCGAAGCACGCTGGCGATCTCCCTCTCAGAGTCGTCTTCGCCATTAACCTGCGAATACCTTTGCCTCAACATCTCCAGTAACAATCAGCTGGTTTGCAAAGTACATGCATTCTATCACCCCCCGGGCGACAACCTCCCATTCATTGAACAATTAATGGAAATAATCTCTTACAATGTGGATTCAGTGCTGTCCCACATCTACCTTGGGGACTTTAAACTTCATTGGTCAAACCCTAATGACCAAGCCGTAGCATTCTTCAATTCCTTCTTAAAGGATCACAATTTGGTTCAACATTGTGACCAGCCTACCCACAGTAAAGGGGAAACTCATGACCTCATCATCTCCAAAGGACACACCATCACATTAGACTCCATCATACCCTGCGATTGGTCGGACCATCACATCATTTCCTTCCATATCAACTCAGAGGTATCTCAGAATAAGGCTCAAACAACTAAACCAAAGATCTGGACCAGAAAAATCAATACCGTTGACCTAGCAACCCGCTGTAAACGTCCCCTCTCTCCTCAAGTGGACTTACACGAAGTCCATGCACTCACAGACTTCTATAGCTCTTCTATTTCTAGAATCATGGACGATATGGCTCCACTCCAACAAAAAAATGCACCCACAAAAATATCTAAACCCGGGTTCAATGCCAACCTAAACTCGGAACGTCGCAATCTAAGTGCCATCGAACATTCCTGGAGATCCACTCCATCGGTGGACCATCTAAAAAATCCCTAGAACAGCTAGAAGCTCTTACAACAAACAAATCAAGACAGCCAAGGCGGAATATTTCAGATCCCAACTTAACCAAGCGGCTAATCGACCCAAGAAACTGTTTGAACTGGTTAAACAACAATCTGTGGTATCCCCTAACCAATCAGCTTTGGATGTCAGTCCGCCCTCATGTGATGACCTGGAGTTCTTTTTTACAGAGAAAACTAGACTTGTTAACATTGATCTAGAAACCATGAGGGCTCTATTAATACCCTATGGTACGGCACCCCTCCTGGCCTTACCAGACAAGGCTGCTCCATGTAGCTGAGGTATCAAGCACAACTCTTCCTGGGACACCTCTACCACCCTAAATGAAAATGATATCAAAAAGGCTCTTCAGAGCATCAACCCATCTAATAACTTCAGTGACCCTTTAGCACTCACCATCTTCAAAGCAATTAAGGATACAATCTCCCCCATCTGGACAAAGATCGTCAATGCATCTCTGTCACAAGGTACGATCCCAGAATGCCTAGAAGAGGCCCAGGTAACACCTATATTAAAAAAAAGACAGCAAACAGTACAGATCTTAACAACTTCCGCCTTATCTCCAGCATCCCCACAATAGCTAAACTCCTGGAAAAATGCGTCCAGTCACAACTGTGTGAGCACGTCGAAAATTTCCATCTCCTGGACCAACACCAATCTGGCTTTCATAGTGGGCACACCACTTAATCGGCTCTCACTCACGTGATGGATGACATCCTAATAATGCTTGATCGAAATGAATCCTACCTCCTTATCCTACTCAACCTTTCCTCTGCATTCAACACTGTCAATAACGACAACCTCCTAGATATTCTGGAGCAAAGGATGGGCCTCTCTGGTCAGGTGCTGCAATGGTTCTCGTCCTTCCTCCAGCACAGGTCCCAAAGAGTTAAGGTGAGCCACTCTCTCTCCCAGCCATCACCAGTCACCATGGTGGTTCGCCAAGGGCCCTCCTTATCTCCCATTCTCTTCAATTTGTTCCTGTAACCATTAGCTAATGTACTAAAATCCTTGGACATTCACTTCCATATGTATGCAGACGACTCCCAGCTCTACCTGAAAATCTCCTCCCCGGATAACATCACTTCACTCAACTCCACCCTACTAACTACTCAAAATTGGCTAACAGAGAACCACCTCCTACTAAACACCTCCAAAACAGAATTCCTCCTAATTTCTCCCCCGAAACACACTCCAAATATTGATCTCTAGATGAGCCAACTCACTGCCTTCAACTGCTCCCCCGCAATATTGACTCAGCTAAATCTCTAGGATTCACCCTGGACAAACATCTGAATATGAAGACTCATATTAGCAGTGTGTGAAAGGGAGCTAACCACCTTCTGAGAACACTCAGGAATCTCAAACCTTTCCTACCTCAAGCAGATTTCAAGCAAGTGGTCCAAGCGCTTTTTTCACTGAGGCTTGACTATGGTAGTGCCACGCTATGTGGCCTCCCCAAATACACTTTGGCCCCTCTAAAGGCATCATTGAATGCTGCGGCCAGATTGATAACGGGCACCAAGCGAAATACCCACATCTCCCTGGTCCTAAAATCTCTAAACTGGCTGCCCTACTAAGCTAGAATTCAACTAAAGATTGCCTGCTTATCGCACAAAGCCCTCCACTTCATAACCCCCAACTACCTTGCACTAAAGCTAGAACTTTCCGGAGGGGGTAAACTGCCGAGGAGTGATAATTTCCTCCTCTTGAAACCCCAGATCCTCAGCAAAAAGAGAACATGCCATCGAGCCTTCTCGGACTCTGCACTAAAAATTTGGAAGTCTCTTCAGTCGGAAATCCGTAGAATCTCTTCCAAGGTTGCTTTCAAACTGGAAGGAAAAAGATTCCTCATGAATACGTTCTTACCTTAACAAGAGGAGCGATTGTCAGCTCTAATCGCATCGGACATACTACAATATTGGTTGTCAATCTCGTATTTTACTATTGTATTTGCTCGCCTTTGTCATTATGTTTCAGCGACTAGCCCATTCTTTGCCTGCTCCAGGTTTATAAATGGTCTTTTATGTGTGCACTATTTGATTCAATGTCGATGTATATTCCCTATTTGACTCATGTACTGAATTGTTATCTTCATTTCCCTCAAATTGTAAAGCGCTCTGATATCCTTCGGGATCAAGTTTGCGCTGTACAAAACTTTATAAATAGATCAATAAATAAATAAATAGTGCATCAGCATGCTTACAACAGCATTCTCCATCAGCACACACCATGAACTATGTGACACCTAAATACACATTTAAACTTTGGTGAAGAGTATTCTCTCCACTTTGGCAGAGAGTATTCTCTCCGCCAAAGCAAAGTTGATTTAGAGTCGGGCAGATCTTCAGTATTTAGAAGGCAGGGACGTCTCCGCCACCTACATACACCTACAACAGCTTGATGAAGTAAGATCTGTCAGAGGTTTGGCGAAGTGTTTGGTCATCTTATTTGGAGTGGACGAACACAGTTTTGACTGTCTGTTACCGTCAGGTAAAACTTGGCAATAAGGGGTAGGGAAAACTGCAAAATGACCCCAAAGCCATTGGAGAAATCTCCCATTGCACGGGGGTAATTTTTTTTTCATTTTTAAAACCGCCATAACGGCAACAGATGTCCACTGGGCCGATGGACCTTGCTAAGTTTGGCTGTTGGGTACTCCCTCAGGGTGACAAGATACTCTCCCCCGCCAAACTATAAATCAGGCCCTGAGTTCTCTATAAAGAGCACCTCGCGGCCTTGTGTTTTTAAGAGATTTGCTTTTGTGCTCTCTTTGATTCTCAGTGACAGATATGGAATAGTGGGCATGCATCCTCCTCAGGCTCCAGAAACCAGGCCACCAGATGCTGAAGTAAATATCCAATAGGTCAATGGACCAATGTTCTTCTCCAGTATCCAATTCTCAGGGCTTGTTTAAGTTAAAGTGGACATGTGGCCTCATCAGGTTATAATAAACAGCCATTTCTGGATACTTAAGTAAATGTCCAGCAACAGGTCATTTGACCAGAATGCCTCCAGAAGATTAGTTTACCGATGTCCGATTTCAATAGATCCCTGCACCTCACCACCCTCCCTTGAGCTGCAAGAATTGTGGTGTGAGTGCAGGGGCATGACATGAACAACCTCATAGGTGAACTGTGATGCCCTGATGGAAGTGATCTAACCAAGGTCTTTAAAGCCGGACACATCTCAGCTAAACACCACGGGGCATATTTACAAGCCACTTGTGCCTCTTTTACGCCGCCGTTGTGTCACTTTTGTGATGCAGCGGGGGCGCAAAAGATGCGCCATGGTGCGGGGTATTTACAACTTGATGAATCTGGGAGATGCGTCCCGTTGCAAAGCCCTGCGCCAGAAGTAGGTGTTCCTGAGCAGGGGGGTGGCGTTCCGGCGCAGGAACGCCTCCTAAAAGTGGCTGAGTGAATTCTATAAGATTTCACTCAGTCACTTTTGAGCGCATTATGCGTCAAAACCCTGCACCTGCTTGAAGCAGGCGTAAGGATTGAAGCTGCATTGCACAGCTAGGGCCCCCCAGAGAATTGCTGTAGCTGCGTCACTCTTGCGACGCACTCAGGTAATGCACCGCCTTTATGTCATAGATGCATCACGCATCTGTGCCATCTTTGCCCCATGGTGCGCCGCATTCTAAATGCATATATTTACAACAAGGGGTGGTGAGGGACAGAGTCTCTGAATTAAGCAGAAAGCTCTCACCCAGTCAAGAGATCAGGGCTAGATCCAACACCGTTTTTTAGCTCACTGCACCATCCCAGTTTCAGAACCTGGCTGTATGCAAATTAGTCTGTTCTTGTCCCAGTGCATGATGGGAACAGGGCAAACCAAACTACAAAAGCCAATTCTTACACTGGGAAGGAAACAAGCTCCCGGGGACCGGTTTCTGGCATTACAGCCGTCTTCGGCCCGGTTTGCTTGAATCCTGATGGTGCAATGAGCAAGGGTCTCACATCTGAGAATACCCTTCCACGCTTAGGGTGGACAAAAATATTTACAACAAGGGGTGGTGAGGGACAGAGTCTCTGAATTAAGCAGAAAGCTCTCACCCAGTCAAGAGATCAGGGCTAGATCCAACACCGTTTTTTAGCTCACTGCACCATCCCAGTTTCAGAACCTGGCTGTATGCAAATTAGTCTGTTCCTGTCCCAGTGCATGATGGGAACAGGGCAAACCAAACTACAAAAGCCAATTCTTACACTGGGAAGGAAACAAGCTCCCGGGGACCGGTTTCTGGCATTACAGCCGTCTTCGGCCCGGTTTGCTTGAATCCTGATGGTGCAATGAGCAAGGGTCTCACATCTGAGAATACCCTTCCACGCTTAGGGTGGACAAAAATATTTACAACAAGGGGTGGTGAGGGACAGAGTCTCTGAATTAAGCAGAAAGCTCTCACCCAGTCAAGAGATCAGGGCTAGATCCAACACCGTTTTTTAGCTCACTGCACCATCCCATTCTAAATGCGGCGCATCCATGGGGCGGAGCCGCGGTGCACAATAACTGGCGCATCCCTGCTGATATGCAGGGATGCACCAGTTGTTGTAAATCTGCCCTAGTTATCTCTTCTGTTTAGGATACATGTCGTTATCAGAATGCCTGTGACAAGAAAAACGAAGGGAGAGGTTCTATGATTCTGCAATATTTACCAAGGCCTTTGATGTCTAAATTTGGGCAGCAGGGCCTATTTCATGCCACATTTTAAGGATGACCACTCACTATGTACATGACTTCCTTTTGTGAAAATCTGGTTTGGACCACACCCTCCTGGATCTAAGGAGACACCCCTGTCTAGGGCATTCATTCTGTGATCATACAATTTTCTGGATTATACTGGTGCCTGCAGTTAGGTTAAATGGGTTACCTCAACTGTGCCTCATTCTCATTAAATCACTCAACTGGCTAGCTGCGAATTACGGAAAGGCTTCACAGAATGCCCATTGTATTATGGCTGGCGGTGTCAAACAGACACCGCCACCATATTAAACATATTCCGCCCCAGCCGCAAGGCGACCGGGGTGGAAAACAGTCGGGCGGTGTTTTTCACCGCAGCGGTCCCCCCCCCCCCGCCAACCAAATATGGCAGGGGGAATTTGGCAATGGATGTCGGGCGGATTGCCTCCGCCAGGCCGGCGGTGGCTACCGCCAGCCTGGCGTAGGCAATCCGCCCGACATCAAAATGGACCTTTAAGTCTTCAAAGTCTTAAAACCTTTTATGTATCAACATAAATGGCTCAGGTTAGTACAAACACAACACACAGTGGAAACCACGAAACAAACAGGGACATTCTCAGAAACATTCAGGTGCAATTTAGTTTGCTCAGGTTGTTTCCAGATTCTCTAGTCCCTGGTAGTTTTAATTCGGTTTCAGAACTTCTCTGCATTAAAGCACACCTCTGAAAGGACATGCTTGCCACCTAAGGGACAGGGACAGAAATTCACTTTCATATTTAAAATTCAGATTGCGGGAAGAGCTCCCAGATGTGGAGGGGAAGTTGAAGAAAATAAGGGGCATATTAGCAAGAACCTCGTTAAAATTATCGCTGTTTTAGAGGCAGGAAACTACCTCTAAAACGGCGATAATGGGCTTGCTAATAAGCGTTATATAATTTTAATAGAAGCCCAGGTTAGATGTGCAAGACATCTAACCTGGGCTTCTATTGGAATTTTATAACGCATATTAGCAAGCTCAGTATCGCCGTTTTAGCAGCAGTTTCCTGCCGCTAAAACAGCGATCATTTTAACGAGGTTCTTGCTAATATGCCCTTAAGTATTTTGCGGAACTCTGTTGAGTTATATAAAGAAAGGCTCCCATTTTTAATTCATCTGCGCAATTTGCAAATGTGATGCAAACAGTCGCCACAGTGCTTCAATAATTCATCTGGAACCCATTGTAGTGGCTCTAATTATCATAGCGAGCTCTTTCAGCGCTAATGAGAAAGTCAGCGGCACATCCTTAGGTGCTGCGGTGTGATGAAGCATTGGTTACACTCGACACTTAAAATAAAGTGGTACAACTTTTCCTTTGATTAGGTGTAAATCAATGCAAATATCTTCTGGCAGTGAGGAGATGCAGATGGGGCCAATGTCCCAGCCTTGCAGCTAGGGGGCGTTGTGTCTCAATGGACAAGGCATTAGTGGTCCCTGCAGGGTGGTTGAAGAAGAAAATATTCGGGGTAAAAGACTTTGGTGCAACGGGATAAAGCTAGTGAAGACGGTGTTTAGAAGACAAAAGCAATTTTTCGAAAGAATCTGCAACACCAGGGTCCAGATATAAAAACATTTGGCGCAACACAGCTCAGCAAGACAACTTTCTGTGCTGCGTCAAATAGAGCAGGAATGTGCCATCTCTACTAAGATATTGTACATTCCTGCTCTCTCTCTTTGCTCTGATGCACTGAGTGCAGCCCGGCACTAACGCAGGCACCCTTCCTCTGCCTTGTGTTACTCTAGATTTACGAAGCCATGCAGAGCCACCCAAGGCGGATTTGTAAATTGGACTTAAGGGCTTGCGTTGCGTGGCACAAGGGCAAAGCAAGCCCTTAGTAAATCTGGGCCCCAGAGAATATAGAGCTGTGGGCCTTAGGCCCACATGCTAGTGAAATGATAACACAGACACAATTGTGTCCTCTTGTAACGTAACTGGTGCTATGTAAAGCGCTCTCATATCCGATACCGGGTCAAGTTCGCGCTATATAAAACGCCATACAAAAATAATAATAAATAAATAAAATAAAATAAATAAAAAAATATATTTTTTAAAGAATTAGTCTTCCGGGCAGATTTACAAGCCCCGTGTACCACTTTTGCACTGTTGTTGCATTACTTCTCTGACACAGCAGCTGAGTAAATCTAGCGCCATGCTGCGGGGGATTTACAACATGACGCATCTAGGGTGGACGTTCCGGCGCAGGAACGCTTCGGAAAAGAGCCTGAGTGAAATCTTTTCCGACCCCTCTGCGTCAAAACCTTGCGCCTGCTTGAAGCAGGCGTAAGGTGTGACGTACCTTGTGGAAGATAGGCTGGGTTATGTCAGTGCTGGAGATGCATCGCGCATGCGACACAACTCCAGCACTGCGCCAACCTTATGCCCGGCAGATGCGACACACATCTGCCTATCCTTGCACCATGGCACACCTCATTGTAAATGCAGCACATCCATTGTGGCGCAACAATGGCATTGCATGTCACACGTTTCTTGGTGCATCCCTGCTGATTTGCAGGGATGCGCCAGGTAACGTAAATCTGCCCCTTGGTGTGGAACTGGCCACCAACACATGTGGCCAGAACCTTTTATCAACTGGGCCAACTGGCTGGTGACTGAGCATCACTCGTGCCATAACTACATGTTCTGTGAGCAATGAAAGCTTGTACTAGTCTGCCCTGCTGAAACTCTTCCTTTGGGAATGGAAGGTTGCACTTGTTGAATTTTGTGATGGATCGAATGTGGATCAATGTCACACATTCACCCCAGTCCAAAGATCTGGGCCCAAATCCATCGTTTTTTGGACTCCACACCACCCTGGGTTAGACAATGGCGATATGCAAATCAGCTCTGACCCTGTGCCCCATGGGAACAGTCCAGTCCGAACTACAAAAGCCATGTCCTTCCCAGAACGGAATCAAGCATCCGAGGACCAGACCGGTTTCGAGGTAACACCTCTCATCAGCCCGGCTAGCTTGACTCCAGTGGTGTGGAGTGCCTGGGACCCACGTCTGAGCATCCCCAGCGCACTTATGGCGGTATTTGCAAACATACTAAGTGCGCTGCGGATGCCCAGACGTGGGTCCCAGGCACTCCACACCACTGGAGTCAAGCTAGCCGGGCTGATGAGAGGTGTTACCTCGAAACCGGTCCGGTCCTCGGATGCTTGATTCAGTTCTGGGAAGGACATGGCTTTTGTAGTTCGGACTGGACTGTTCCCATGGGCCACAGGGTCAGAGCTGATTTGCATATCGCCATTATCTAACCCAGGGTGGTGTGGAGTGCAAAAAAACGATGGATTTGGGCCCAGATCTTTGGACTGGGGAGAGTGTGTGACATTGATCCACATTCGGTCCATCACCTGTTGTGTTTGCATATTCCGCCCTAAGTGCGCTGGGGATGCCCAGACGTGGGTCCCAGGCACTCCACACCACTGGAGTCAAGCTAGCCGGGCTGATGAGAGTTGTTACCTCGAAACCAGTCCGGTCCTCGGATGCTTGATTCCGTTCTGGGAAGGACATGGCTTTTGTAGTTCGGACTGGACTGTTCCCATGGGCCACAGGGTCAGAGCTGATTTGCATATCGCCATTATCTAACCCAGGGTGGTGTGGAGTGCAAAAAAACGATGGATTTGGGCCCAGATCTTTGCACTGGGGTGAGTGTGTGACATTGATCCACATTCGGTCCATCACCTGTTGTGTTTGCATATTCCGCCCTAAGTGCGCTGGGGATGCCCAGACGTGGGTCCCAGGCACTCCACACCACTGGAGTCAAGCTAGCCGGGCTGATGAGAGGTGTTACCTCGAAACCGGTCCGGTCCTCGGATGCTTGATTCCGTTCTGGGAAGGACATGGCTTTTGTAGTTCGGACTGGACTGTTCCCATGGGGCACAGGGTCAGAGCTGATTTGCATATCGCCATTATCTAACCCAGGGTGGTGTGGAGTGCAAAAAAACGATGGATTTGGGCCCAGATCTTTGGACTGGGGTGAGTGTGTGACATTGATCCACATTCGGTCCATCACCTGTTGTGTTTGCATATTCCGCCCTAAGTGCGCTAGGGATGCCCAGACGTGGGTCCCAGGCACTCCACACCACTGGAGTCAAGCTAGCCGGGCTGATGAGAGGTGTTACCTCGAAACCGGTTCGGTCCTCGTATGCTTGATTCCGTTCTGGGAAGGACATGGCTTTTGTAGTTCGGACTGGACTGTTCCCATGGGGCACAGGGTCAGAGCTGATTTGCATATCGCCATTATCTAACCTAGGGTGGTGTGGAGTGCAAAAAAACGATGGATTTGGGCCCAGATCTTTGGACTGGGGTGAGTGTGTGACATTGATCCACATTCGGTCCATCACCTGTTGTGTTTGCAACCTATCATAGACAGCATCCCACCTTCTATAAAAGTGTTTGAGTGACATCATGAGCACAAAGATACTGTACTGACTGCCTGCAACCCTTCCCGGTATCTTTCATTGATTCAGCAGGAAGGCCTTGACTTGATCGAAATAGTTCGAGGGCCGGTACAAAGAAGGGGAAGAGTGGGCATTTTGTCCTGGGTCATGGCTGTTCAGGACCATGAGCTCCTGCAAGGTAAATTCACCAGACCAACACAGCTGTATCAAAACCCAGAAGCCTGTAGTTTAGACAAACCTGCTTGCAACCCAAGATATTTGTACCATCAGTCTGAATCTTGGACTTTCTTCAGTGACTCAGTTTTTCCTTCACTGGTTGTAACTGTTGCAAAAACACGCCTTTCATAAGCTACATCATAGTTAATACTGGACAACAGATACATTAAGGTCCAATCTTTACTTCCACTTGGGTGTTCTTGGCACAGGAGACGTTTAGAAGATATGTGCAGTCATTACTCTGAACATGAAGGCCCTCTTCATTTAGCCCTGCAACCACAATTTAGGTAATGACCAAAACAGGAGAAGGAGGGAGCAGATAATGGGAGGGAGAACATAAACTTTGTTATTTTAAGCAGTCATTTTAGTCCATCCTACGTAGAGCTTTGTGGGTAGACGTGCTACATTTAATTTAAAAAAGCGCCTACATTACAACTAGAATCATATGAACCAAATCTAGGGCTAAATCATATTTAGTAGGAACAAAAATATTTTTTTTAGTTTTACTTTAAATAAAGCCACTAGTGTTTAAACAATCCATCTCAAATTCCTCTATTCCCTTGAACCCATTGAATACATTATTACTAGCGTATATGAAAAAATAAGTAATTGCAGAATCTTGGGAAGTATGATTGTGAAAATGAGCTTCTGAAGGTTATTGGGAAGCACCACAGTCTAGATATAATTCAGGCCTTCTCTCGCAGATTACTTCAGAGTATTTTTAATGAATGTATCCCTAGCTCACCTCTGAAAATACCTGAGTAGAGTATGTAACGCAACCAAACAACAAAAGTAAAGATCTTAGTATGTCCACACCGAATGATAGTTATGTTATGTTAAAGAAGCTTAATACCGCGCACGTACACCAATTGGTTTCTTGGCGCTCGGAGACCAGTGGAAGGACACAGGGGAGTGAGTGCAGCTAGCCATGAGCAAGACGGAACAGATGAGTTTTCAAGAATTTACGGAAGATGGAATAGTCAGGAGGGAGGCGGATAGATAGAGGAAAGGAGTTCCAAGTGGACGGAGCAAGAAAAGAAAAACAGGCACCACCGTGCTTCTTGCGATTGAACCTAGGAATAATCAAAAGATTGTGAGCAGAGGATCTGAGGTGTCGGGAGGGAACATAGGGGTGCAAGCAGAGAGAAATAAAGACAGGAGCAGAGGCAAAGAGAGATTTGAAAATGGTGCATCCCAATTTAAAGATACAACGTTGCGCAACCGGGAGCCAGTGTAGAGTTTTTAGCATTGGGGTGACGTGTTGATGTTTTGGCTGCTGAAAAATTAATCTGGCTCCCTGGTTTTGCACCAGTTGGAGTTGGTGGAGATGGTATGCAGGGATCCCCACATATAGACAGTTAGCATAGTCTAAACGTGAGCTAACCAGGGCCAGAATGACAAGAGTGAGAGCCTCTGGTGACAGGAACCTTCGGATCTTCCCGATTCTGCGAAGATGATAAAAGCAGGCCGAGGTAACAGCGTTGATGTGCGGCCGCATCGAAAGGTCACTAGAGATGGTAACACCTAGGCTCTTCACAGAGTTGACTGGGCAGGGAGGGGGACCAAGGGCAGGCGGCCAGAAGTTGGAAGTCCAGGGATGTGGGAGCCCGCCAATCAAAACTAGCTCTGTCTTGCTAGGGTTGAGCTTCAGCTGGCTGAAGTTCATCCACTCATAGATGGTAAGCATTGTGGTTTGAAAATTGGAGCAGGAAAGAGGGGAGGGGTCGATGGGAAAAATAAGTTGCAGAACATCTGCGTAGTTAAAGGTGGTGACAGAGGAGTGACGGAGAGAGACAAGGAGGGGCTGCATGTAAAGATTAAACAAAAGAGGGGACAAAGCAGAACCCTGGGGAACACCACAAGAGAGTGAAATTAGGGGAGCAGAGAAGGAAGACAGGTGAACCGATTGGGAGCGGAGTTGGAGAAAGGACACAATCCAAGACAGGGCCAGGCCCGAAATGCCAGCATTTCTGACAGGGTCGACAAAAATATCATGGTCGACCGTGTCAAAAGCGGCCGAGAGATCTAGTAGCACTAGGGCCTGGGCCAGGTTCTTATCAGCCCCCTGTCTCAGCGTGTCCATGACCGCCACCACCACTGCCCCCGTGGAATGGGCTGGTCTACAACAGCTAAAGATATCATATGAGAACATGGAGAAAATTGATTGAGGAGGTCAAAGTTCATGAGGGGGGATCTGGAAGGAGACAACAACTTCCCTTAGGAATAAGAGCCCACGATTGTTCAGAGAGGCGGAAGGGCTGAGGTGAAATAATCTTCATTGAGTCAGCTCTGTGGGCATTTTCCAGATATTTCTAAAGGCAGACGGGCACTAAATCATTGTTTATATTTTTTTGAACGATGGATTTGGCAGGGCTAGTAATGGGTGGTCTTGATAAATTTGTAATGCTTGGAAAAACTGTGGGTTTAGTCTTCTCCTCTGGACCCTTGACCACACTGTCTTCACAGCCACGGCCGCTGCAGGTAACAGCAGTGGTGTGGGGGGGGGGGGGGGGAGATGGGTTTCGAGAGACGACCCTGAGGTAAAATTAAATAAATAATTAGTTTTCCCTTGTGATCGTCTCTTGAAATCACGCCTCACCTGGCCCTACCGCCCCACCGCTCTTACCTGCAGCGGCCGCTGATGTGTGTTCGTGATGCAGATCCTCGTGGATGAGTCGGCTCCTTTGGGTACCAGACCTCCTCTGGTAGCACCAGTGCTATGATGGCGGTTCAGCATCCAGTGCTCCCAACAGGCTGCTTCAGTCTCCAGCAGAGGTGGAGACAAGTATCACTGAATATCTGGTGGAGAAAAATCATTCAGTGTGCTATGACTGAACGTATGCAAGGTGCAAATATCCGCTAGAGGATAACGTGCTTCCTTGTGAAATACATGGTTCATCATTGGTGGGCTGACTCAAGACAAATGCTTGACCAAAACAAAAATATATTTAAGAAAGAAAAAACTCTCAACCTAGTAAGTTAAGAAGATACAAGTTTAAATAGTGAAATGCATAAAAATAAAATCAACCTGATACAAGGATCAAAAGTTATTGAAATGGGATTACTTTGGTTAAAGCTCTCTTCAACCTGAACGACTAGCTCTTTTCGTGAAGGGCAGCAGCTCATTCGTTTTTTGCATTGTAAGCAATGTTCCGAGCACCTTTACTATGAGACTGGAAAGGTTTTCTTTTAGAAAAATATATTACAAAACTATGCAAATGCTTACTTGCAGCATACCTACCCAGCGTCTAAAGGAAATGTTCCTAATTAAAAGTAGCCAAAAATGGTGACTAAGACACCGGCCTTTGGAGGCCACCAGGATGGGTGCTATACAGGTCTAGTTCAGGTTGACAAGAATATTCCCAGTTCCTAGTTCCAACTGGTCCCTGTGACTTCTCTAAAGTAGCACTAAGTTCCTTTGCCCACAAGACATATGTGTACTGCACACAGGCACAGTTAAAATGTTTATGAAGACTTTGTAGGCACAAGGTGGTTGACCTGAGCACTCCTATGTGCTTGAATGAGCAACAGGGTAATCCAAAAGTAATGTTCAAATTTCACATTGAATGGGTATATTCACAAATTATAATCCAAGGTATTCCTCATGAAGTAGAAACTGAGGCAAGTTTTTTTTCATTATATAGACTCTTCAAAGTATTCAAATTCAATAAGGTGGCGTCAAATGCGTATATCCTCTCCCCAATGCATTTTGAGCTAATGGCTCTTCGTCAGGGGGTATAAGCTGTGAATGAGTAAAGGGAAGCTGTATCAGTCAGGAGCCGGAAGTGTTAAAAAGATAAGTAATTGACAATCTATAGTGAAAAATACGCGAAAACCAAAAAACGTGGATCCACATGCATGTGACAAATCAAACGAAGTGCTGCCCGAATAGTACTCAAGTGCATTTAAAAGAGGAAATGGTGAGTCTTGAATATCATTGGGTGTGCAAAGAAGTTCGAAGAAGCGGTATTGTGCGGTGCAAATATGTGCTCAGTATTAGAGGAAATGTCCAAAAAGTTAGCAATAGTCGCGGTGCTTCTGTGCAAAGAATGAGATACACCCACCACCGAGAGTCAAAGTTGCTGAAACGTGTAAAGTCGCGTCTAATCACCGTGGGGTTCGAAGCAGAACCTTACGGACATGTAAAACTAACTATGTGCGAACGAGTATCCAAACGTGCTTACCGAGGCGTTTCATGCAGAAACGGCTGTTCGTGAGGAAACGGCTACGAGACGCCATCCAGTGAACGCGTGAAGGTGATTCGTAAAGCGATGCATGCGCTTAGATAAATGAAATGCGATGAGCAATAGAGAACGGACTAGGGTGATGTGAACTACGTGAACATAGACGAGAAGCGGAAGTAAACAAAAGACCTGTAAATGAGGAAGAGCGATGCGAAAGAAAGACTGTGGAAATATAGCGGTACTGAAAAGACATAAATAAAAAGTACGAGCACAAAGTAAAAAGGTAGAAACATAGTGGTGATAGAATGTGAAACACAGCACATCAGCAAGAGAAAAAATAAAGAACAGATATGGAAAACATATGTAGAAAACACATGTGGTCAAATGAAATGTCTAGAGTATGAAGGGGGAAAGATTGCCAAAGAAATCAGGGTATACATATAAGCTACAAACTGAAAAAATGAATCAGTACATTTCAGTAATGCATGCACAAAATATTGAACAACCAGCAGGCAAAATGTGTAATCAGAAACATTCAGAATGTCAAAGGAAGCTGCTAAATTCCAGACGTTCGTTGAGTCCTTGTGGCACAGTCGAACCCAATTTGAAAATCTAAAATAATTCTCGTTGTAGTAAATATTTCTTTGGGTCCACGCCCTCTGGTTTGGTAACAGTTTCAAGGACCAAAAAGCGAATTTGGCTATTCATGTGGTTTTGTTGCGTGAAGTGCGCAGACACACAAGATTTGAGATTTTTGTTTCTAATGTTGCTCCTGTGTTCATTTAGGCGTGTTTTTATTTTGCGCTCCGTTTTACCAACATATGGTAGTCCACATGGACACTTTAAAAGATACACCACGTTTGTGGAGTCGCAGGTAGCATTAGTTCTGAGTGAAATTTGTTTGCCGGAACTCGGATGATTGATTTTTGTCCCTGGAATGATGTTATGGCAGTTTTGACAATTGTGGCATGGAATGGTTCCTTTATGTATTGTGGGTTCAATGTTGCGTGATTTGATGAGTGACCGCAAATTTCTGGATCATTGGTAAGCAAAGATGGGCGAATCATTAAAAATCTTGTTGAAATCTGGTTCTAATTGCAGTATTTGCCAATGAGTTTTGATAGTTTTTTGATCAAATGGCTTTTTGTGGAAAATTTGGAAACGAACACGTTTGGTTGTGTATCCAAGCTTGTTCTCACCTTGGGTTGCAATAATGTGGAACGAACAATAGATGTCACTCGTTGGTACGCTGTTGTGATAATCCGTTGTGGATAACCTCTTTTAGAAAATGTGTTCATTATGGTGGTACTATCCTGTGCAAATGAATCTTCAGTGGAGGCTATTCTTTTGGCTCTTAAAAGTTGTGAGTTTGGTAAATGTGTTTTGAGGCTGGATTGATGGAAGCTGGAATAGTGTAAGTAGTTATTGCGATCAGTGGATTTGATGTATATTGATGTTTCAAGTTTGTAATCTTTCAGAGTAATATTTACATCCAGGAAAGCTATATTGGTATTGTTGAACTGGTGGGTGAACTGAATTCTTTCATCGATGCTGTTCAGGTTGGTGATGGCAAAAGTCAATTGTTCTTCCGTGCCTGTCCAAATTAGAAAAATATCATCAATGTAACGATAGTAAGTTTGATGATGATGAAGATGGGAACTTCTTTGCACAACCAATGATATTCAAGACTCACCATTTCCTCTTTTAAATGCACTTGAGTACTATTCGGGCAGCACTTCGTTTGATTTGTCACATGCATGTGGATCCACGTTTTTTGGTTTTCGCGTATTTTTCACTATAGATTGTCAATTACTTATCTTTTTAACACTTCTGGCTCCTGACTGATACAGCTTCCCTATACTCATTCACAGCTTATACCCCCTGACGAAGAGCCATTGGCTCGAAATGCATTGGGGAGAGGATATACGCATTTGACGCCACCTTATTGAATTTGAATACTTTGAAGAGTCTATATAATGAAAAAAAACTTGCCTCAGTTTCTACTACATGAGGAATACCTTAGATTATAATTTGTGAATATACCCATTCAATGTGAAAAAAGTGAATACTACTTTTTTTTAACATTACTTTTGGATTGCCCTGTTGCTCATTCAAGCACATAGGAGTGCTCAGGTCAACCACCTTGTGCCTACAAGGTCTTCATAAGCACTTTTCACGTTCTGCCCTTCCCGGACAGCAAGGGCATCACCCTGAGACACCCCATATAAGATACTTGGTTAACCCAGGAGTGCAGCGGATTTTTCTGAATTCATGACAGTTAAAATGTTTAACAGAAATAAGGAGGGGAAACTAGTCTACTGATTTTAATTCCGTCTACAGGGGAAAGGGCACACAGGAAACACGTTTAGCTGCAGGACTGGTCTTTATGTCCTTTGGAGTCAGGCTACATTTGCATTTTAGAGCAGGCTCCTTGTCCCAGGGATTCATTACAACCTTGGAAATAAACCTCTCTAGAGACATCTGTTAAACAGTCTAGAAATGGTCAGGATATCAGCAGAAAGATGTCCTTCTCTCTAACAATCATTTATCTGCATGGAGTGGATAGAAACAAAGACATTTAAGGGATAACTACAGTCAAACAGCAACTGACCGCCACATTAGGATGCTCAGTGGTCGGAGGCAGAATGCGGAGGAACTGACCAACGATTATGATGGGCTCAAGGAGCCCGTCCGACTGTCGGTCAGAAAATAATCCCCTACAATAGGGCGATGCCTGCTCATAGGGATTACGATTTCCCTTTCAGGGAGCCTTTCAATGGTGATCCGACCGCATTTGAAAGGCTGCCAGATATAGAATTTGGGGCCCCCATCCTGCTATGGCCTCCACCGTGAGGCCAGGGGGCCCCTGTGGTGCTTCCCAAAACATAGACGTAAAAATGCACTCTGTTAAGAGATGATATTGGTGAGAAGTTGGACCACAATCATCAGTCACAGCAGAACTAAAAATAACAGTGGTCCAAAACATGTCTGGGAGGTGCACACTATGTAGGTGGATTTTTTTAAAATTAATATTTGTTCACTTGTAACAGGAGTCATCTCCAACTGCCTGAAGCGAAGCTTAAAGATTCTCCTGCGTTTTTGCAGAGTGCATGGAACCGCCTGAAGTAAAGCAACACATGGAAACTGATACTCCAGCCAATGACATCAGTCCTCCCACCCAAGTACCCAATGGACGTCCAGCTGGACACATGAACCGCAGACTTGAGACTGAAAGCATATGAAGGCTATAAATTAAATCTGAAAAAAAGTTTGGCTGTATCATCAATACTCAGAGGGAGAGAGCGCCCAGAACTTGATCTTCTACTGCGGTTTCTTGTTGCAAGACAAATTGGTGACATTAATTTAGTGAAATAGTAAAAAAAAAAATGCATTCCGCCTGGAGTGTGTTGCTATCGCCTAAAGGGCTTTTAAATCAGTTCTAGGTTTTTTAAATCAGTTTTGCAATAATTCATATCTTTCCTCTAAGATCTCTTGCACAAGCAGCTGGAAATAGGACAATATAAATCGACTGTTAAATATTCTAACCCAAAAGGTTGGCCTGTTCTCGGAATCCGACGCTGCTGGCAATAACATCCTCTCCTTTGTGCTGGGTTCTCCAGAGAGGACTTGAAAGGCCAGAATGTTATCGGCTGAATAATTAATGCCCTCATCTATTCTCATTATTTTATACTGACGTCGAGATAGCCTCTTACGCCTTAATAAGGAATGTGTTCCTGGAAGTATTCTAGAGAACATCAGAAGGCAATCACAACAAGTATATTACATAGAAATATGAACAATCGTTGTTGATGTAAATAATCAAGCATTATGCTACCTTGCGGGCCATGCAATTATTGGCTGAAAAGCAGGAGGAGAGGAACAGGGCCGGACTGGGAACCAGAACCGGCCCTGGCAAAGTGCTCGGCCGCCCCCCCCCCGTCCGGGAGGAGAGGGGAGGGGGGAGAGGTGCGACCGCGCTCTGTGATAGGGCCAGTTTTCGGCCGTTTTTGTTACAGGGCCCGTTTTTGCAGCATAACGGCCCTATAACAGAAACGGCCCCAGGGGCCCAAAACCGGCCCCCAACCATGCGGCCCACCGGGGAATTGCCCAGTGCCCTCAACGGCCGGTGCGGGCCTGGAGAGGAAGCATAGCAAGATGCTGGTACCCGCAACATCTTACCAACAACAGGGTTACCATCTCCTCCTACGATGATGGGCGGACTGCCACCGACAGGTGTCAGTGGCAGTCTGTCTGACATCCAGTGTATCAGTCCTACCGCCGGATTATGATACCAGTGGTCGGAGCAGTTTGGGTGGGAGGAAAGGCTACTGCCTCCGACAGGCTCGAGGAGCTCATCGGGCGGCGTTCGGAGCCTAATTCCCTACAATGAGCCGGGGCCTGTGGAGGCACGGCCGCAGGGATTAGAATGTCAGTTTCTGACAGCCTTATCGTGACGGTCCAACCATCAAGGAAAGGCTGTCAGAAAGGGAATTTGGGGGCACCTAGCAGGGCCCCCGTCCCTTGAAGACCTTTCTGATGTGGCCTGGGGGGGCATATATGGTGTCCCCCCAAATATACATGCATCGTTTGCAAGCCAGCACATGGTGCATGCCACACAGTCTATGGATTAAAAAAAAAACCTTTTTCCATTGCGGCTTGTGCTGTAATCCTTTTCTGAAAAAAACACAGTTGATGGACAGAATGCAGAACAATGTCTTACATTCACCCCAGTACAAAGATCTGGGCCTAAATCCATCGTTTTTTTGCACTCCTCACCACCCCAGTTCAGACATGGCCATATGCAAATCAGCCTTGACCCTGTGCCTCATGGGAACAGTCCAGCCCGAACTGCCAAGCCATGTCTTTCCTAGACCGGAATCAAGCATCCAAGGACCGGTTTCTGGCTATCAGCCTTCTTCAGCCTGGATAGCTTGGCTCCAGTGATGTGGAGAGCCTGGGACTCACGTCTGAGCATACCCAGCCCACTCGGGGTTAAGGATGCAAAAAACACAGTTGATGGACAGAATGCAGAACAATGTCTTACATTCACCCCAGTACAAAGATCTGGGCCTAAATCCATCGTTTTTTTGCACTCCACACCACCCTAGGTCAGACAATGGCTATATGCAAATCAGCCTTGACCCTGTGCCTCATGGGAACAGTCCAGTCCGAACTACCAAGCCATGTCTTTCCTAGACCGGAATCAAGCATCCAAGGACCGGTTTCTGGCTATCAGCCTTCTTCAGCCTGGATAGCTTGACTCCAGTGATGTGGAGAGCCTGGGACTCATGTCTGATGCTACCCAGCCCACTCGGGGTGAAAGTTGCAAAAAACAAAGTTGATGGACAGAATGCAGAATAATGTCTTACATTCACCCCAGTACAAAGATCTGGGCCTAAATCCATTGTTTTTTTGCACTCCACACCACCCTAGGTCAGACAATGGCTATATGCAAATCAGCCTTGACCCTGTGCCTCATGGGAACAGTCCTGCCTGAACTACCAAGCCATGTCTTTCCTAGACCGGAATCAAGCATCCAAGGACCGATTTCTGGCTATCAGCCTTCTTCAGCATGGATAGCTTGACTCCAGTGATGTGGAGAGCCTGGGACTCACGTCTGAGCATACCCAGCCCACTCGGGGTGAAAGTTGCAAAAAACACAGTTGATGGACAGAATGCAGAACAATGTCTTACATTCACCCCAGTACAAAGATCTGGGCCTAAATCCATCGTTTGTTTGCACTCCACACCACCCTAGGTCAGACAATGGCTATATGCAAATCAGCCTTGACCCTGTGCCTCATGGGAACAGTCCAGCCTGAACTACCAAGCCATGTCTTTCCTAGACCGGAATCAAGCATCCAAGGACCGGTTTCTGGCTATCAGCCTTCTTCAGCCTGGATAGCTTGGCTCCAGTGATGTGGAGAGCCTGGGACTCACGTCTGAGCATACCCAGCCCACTCGGGGTTAAAGATGCAAAAAACACAGTTGATGGACAGAATGCAGAACAATGTCTTACATTCACCCCAGTACAAAGATCTGGGCCTAAATCCATCGTTTTTTTGCACTCCACACCACCCTAGGTCAGACAATGGCTATATGCAAATCAGCCTTGACCCTGTGCCTCATGGGAACAGTCCAGCCCGAACTACCAAGCCATGTCTTTCCTAGACCGGAATGAAGCATCCAAGGACCGGTTTCTGGCTATCAGCCTTCTTCAGCCTGGATAGCTTGACTCCAGTGATGTGGAGAGCCTGGGACTCACGTCTGAGCATACCCAGCCCACTCGGGGTGAAAGATGCAAAAAACAGAGTTGATGGACAGAATGCAGAACAATGTCTTACATTCACCCCAGTACAAAGATCTGGGCCTAAATCCATCGTTTTTTTGCACTCCACACCACCCTAGGTCAGACAATGGCTATATGCAAATCAGCCTTGACCCTGTGCCTCATGGGAACAGTCCAGCCCGAACTACCAAGCCATGTCTTTCCTAGACCGGAATCAAGCATCCAAGGACCGGTTTCTGGCTATCAGCCTTCTTCAGCCTGGATAGCTTGACTCCAGTGATGTGTAGAGCCTGGGAACTCACGTCTGAGCATACCCAGCCCACTTGGGGTGAAATTTGCAAAAAACACAGTTGATGGACAGAATGCTGAACAATGTCTTACATTCACCCCAGTACAAAGATATGGGCCTAAATCCATTGTTTTTTTGCACTCCACACCACCCTAGGTAAGACAATGGCTATATGCAAATCAGCCTTGACCCTGTGCCTCATGGGAACAGTCCAGCCCGAACTACCAAGCCATGTCTTTCCTAGACCGGAATCAAGGATCCAAGGACCGGTTTCTGGGCAGCCTTCTTCAGCCTGGATAGCTTGTCTCCAGTGATGTGGAGAGCCTGGGACTCACGTCTGAGCATACCCAGCCCACTCGGGGTGAAAGTTGCAAAAAACACAGTTGATGGACAGAATGCAGAACAATGTCTTACATTCACCCCAGTACAAAGATC
This sequence comes from Lissotriton vulgaris, assembly GCF_964263255.1. Lineage (NCBI taxonomy): Eukaryota > Metazoa > Chordata > Amphibia > Caudata > Salamandridae > Lissotriton > Lissotriton vulgaris. The sequence goes on along the minus strand of NC_141698.1, from coordinate 1,057,953,412 downwards.
TGGGCCTTAATCCATCGTTTTTTTGCACTCCAAACCACCCTAGGTCAGACAATGGCTATATGCAAAGCAGCCTTGACCCTGTGCCTCATGGGAACAGTCCAGCCCGAACTACCAAGCCATGTCTTTCCTAGACCGGAATCAAGCATCCAAGGACCGGTTTCTGGCTATCAGCCTTCTTCAGCCTGGATAGCTTGACTCCAGTGATGTGGAGAGCCTGGGACTCACGTCTTAATCTTCCGGTGGTGTTGTATCAGCTGAACGGTTTTCAGTGCCTCAGCAGGCCCAGGAGCCACAATGCCACATGTTGTATATAGCATATTCTCAGTCAGCATAACCTCATTTTCAAACCAGGCAAGGAAAGCAGGAATTTTTGAGAAGAATGGAGTTGGCATTTCTGGATATGAATGATTTCTTCTTTTCAATGCATTCCTGCACTTTCTTGATGGGAAGATACTGACACCTGCACACTGGACAAGTTTCTGCTGTGATCAACACGTTTCAGTCACGTGTTATGCTACATTGACTTATACAGAAAGAAGATGTATATGTGTTAGGGCAATTTTACATGATTTTTCATTCATAACTTCAAATGACGTTTTCAAAATGAGAGTCTTGGTGAGTTAAACTTACAATTGCTTTTTGATGTATTCGCTGTGCAGTGCTGCTATTTTGTGTTAAACACTCGTTGGACTTTAGGCTTCCCAATGTGTTGTATTTTAGTTTTAACAGCTAGTGTATTGTGGCATTGGGAACTGTGTTCTTGGAGTGAAGCAGGAGAGAACTGGACCAGACTTTACACTGGGACCCAGGATGCCAGAGATAAAGGAAACGTTTCTTTAAGAGATATGGGGTGGAGAAGAGCCCAGCACAGATAACTGTCAGAAACATAAGCAAAAGTTTAGGTAAAGGTCTAACAGCATTTACCGTGTACTTGTTGCTCACTTCAATGGCTTGTATTGTTTGTGGGCAATGTATTGTACTAGTGAAGACAACTGTCATCAGGGTAGGAGATGAGGGGGATACAATTGAAAGAAAATACTTGGAGAGCCATAGTGGGAGGCAGAACGAGTATGAGAGTAACCTCATGGTATAAAGCGAGAGGGCAATGGAAAAAGTAGAGTAATTGGGAAGTTTGGCATGAATACCAGGACCCAAAGCACTGACCCTTGAAGGATGGAATTGTGAGTGAAAAAGACTCTCTGATCCAGCTGCCCGACATCTTCACGAGCATCTCCAGATGTAAGCTGAGGTTTCATTAAATGCAAAGAGTTTTTGAGTGTAATGGTGAAACCTTGGGATGGGCTGTGAGCACAAGACTTGCGGTCCCCTTTCCCTTTCACCCATGTGTGTGATTGCTGTAGGGAATCATGATGGGCTGCTGGACAGTCTAAAGGTAATGAGCATTCAACAAAACCACCCATGCCCATACTATGTACCAACAATATTGTAAATGCATGTGCAAATGCTTAAAGGAGTGGGTGGAATTCTGTCTCTGAAGAAAATAGAAAGAAGTCCTAAGTCCTTTCTGGAGGATGGTACCTTTAACATAGAGGGATTAGTTAATTTGCAGAATACATTGAAAGACCCTAACACCAAGAGAGATGCAAAATAGTGTCTACTCCACATCCAGTGGCACGAGGAACGTCACAAATGCGCACATGAATTTCCACGCCTGCATTATGAAAGATACTTATAAGAGGTTGAAATATCATATAACCCACTTTAAGGGCAAGGTTAGGACTTGTGCTCCAACTGCTCTGCCTCCTCCCTACATATTTATTCCCCTAGATCACTGAACCATAAGAGAAGAAAGAGAGGGAGGATATGAGGGAGGAGAAGTTGCGCCTGGAAAAGAGCAGCGCCTCCGTGACTCTCGGCTGGATCACAAGGAAGTATTGCACAAAAGAATGCTGCAATGAGATTGGCTGGCTGTACAACACCAGAGTCGGAGATTGAGTCCAGAACTGTGGCTTGATCTAGAGCATTCACACGTTCTGACCTATGGCGTAGGGCTCGGCGGGAGTGAAGTCATACGACGATCACTCTGGAAGGCTAAAGAGAAAGCAAAGGGCGGTTGTCTAGATGGCCTCCCATTCTCCTCACACAAGTGATGCTGATTCTAAGACATTGGGTTACTGGTTGAGAGGGGTGAAACCCTTCTCAAGCACAACCACAATTCTTGTCAAGGTGAAGCCAAAAGGAAACACCAAACTAACCCTTGCTCAACCCTCTGATAGCTTGGTACAGAATAGTCAGGTTTAACTTAGAGGCAAAGTATAAAGTATTTATGTAGCTCTTCAAGCAGTAAAAAAGTGAAAATACAACACAATAAGGATCCCACACCAGATGAAAACATAGAGTAGATATTAAAAAATAAAACAAGACCAAAACAACAAAAATCCAATCAGTAGAACCAGAGGTATGTCCTTTTAAAGATTTTTGTGAAAATAGTGCCAAAAAGCACAAATTACCAACTGTGGATATCTGGTCAGTCCGGACCAGGGCAAAATCCTGTGCCCATTTCTGTCGGCCCTATTATTGACAAAGATTCCTTCTTGCTCACTCCCGCTTCCCTGACTAACCTGATAGGCAAATATCAATAGGGTAACTGTTCTTGTAAGAGTGTATTTCAGAGTGGAAAAATGGTACATGTGAGGTGATCTTCCTATTTAGGAATTAGTGCCCTAATACACTCATAAGGGTGTCATTCTTCATCATCGGCTTTTTGCTCCTCGTAGGGTCGATGCTGCAATATCACACGGACCCCGTGAGAGAGCTCTTTGTCGGAGATCTTTTAATCAAATAGCCGTGATGGTGAGTATGGGTGTATGTGGTTGGTGAAGTGGAGAGTTCAAAATACCTAATGAGTACCCAAAAAATTAATTTATTTTGGGGTCCCCTTTGTAGGGATAAAAGCAATGTGTTAATTATACTCATGCAGAGTTGAGAAAGTACCTAATCAGGGGTAAACAATTGTGGTTGTACCACGTCCCAGCCCTATAATCGCGAAATTCATGCCCCTTAGGTCATAGCAAAAGACCGTCTCAAAGCTGCAGGGTTAAATATAGTCAGTGCGGAGTGAAGCATTATCACCTACCTCTTCATCTGCTAGCATCTGGGAAAATGCATTGTTCCTTACTGACTAAAGCCTTAACAGTGCTTGGGGGCTATAACTGAAGGTGTTCTATTTACCAGGGGATCGTGCTGTTTGAATATGCACATCACTTATGTGGTGCTTGGTCAAAATATTAAAAAAAATATTGTGAAACTATACTATTGTGTCAAGAATATCAGGATGTCAAAGATATCATGGACAAAATATCAAAAGTAAGACTGTCGCTTTAAGTGTTGCTTTAAGTAAAAAATATTGTTTATAGTTTTATCCTATATGTATTTTATGCTAGGGTGTTTGATTTTATGTGTTTAGTAATGTTTGTAATTAGTGTTTTGGAAAATTGATTTATTAATTTAGAAAATTGTTAAATAAATTTTCAGTTTTATGAATGTGTAAAATTAATGTATATATTCGTTTTTTGGGAAGTGGGATGTTGTGTGCTTAGGTGATAAGGATGGGGAAATTCTTTCGAAGTGATATTTTAAATTTAAATGTAATGTTCAGTTATTTAATGCTATGCTAGTTAATGTTGCTAGATTATGATTGTTTTTAAATATTACATTTTAATCCAAATATGTAATAATACATTTGAATGTGTTGATTAATTAAATTAATTATAGACATGTTGGAATTTTATTGTGAATATTAAATTATTCATTGTAATTAAAGAAATGTAGGAAAACATAAAATGCTTAACATTTAATTTGTATAATATAAATATGTATCTTGTTTTACATTTATTACATATTTCTTATTTAACTAATTTATTGTTACTAATTTTTCTTTGATATTTTATAATATTTGATATGGGTTTTGTTAAATGTTGAAAACTCTACTTTCATTCTTAATAAGTTGTTTCAGAATTTTCTTCTCATTGTACATAAAAAATATTCTAAATTGTGTGATATTAAAGTTTGAATATATAATAAATATGTTTTATTTATGATGTATTAATTAAGATTTATTTGGTATTTATATGGTGTAATTTTATATTATAATATTTTATACATTGGTTTTAAAATGACAAGTTTATTTTTTATATTATTGGAATATTATTTATTATTATTTATACTATTGTAATACGATCAGTTCTTAACATGGAGCCCGGCTCATCGCAGATTTTAAACGGTTTTAACACATCACTCCTGCACTCAAGGGCTTCAACTGGCTTCCCATTGAAGGAAGATGCACCTACAAGACTGCATGTATAATTCACTCTCTTTCACCAAACTACTTAGAGACAAGCTGTCAAAAGCAGAGTCTACTAGGGTATTGAGAAGCTCCAATGCTCTTCTGCTCCTACTTCCCATTCTAAAAAAGACGGAAACCAAGTTGCGCTCTTTTTCTGGAAATGCTCCAAGCACTCCCTACCATGTGACCTTTGGATTCAACCCTTCGTTCCCTTGCTTCAAGAAAAACCTGAAACTACTCCTCCTCAACAAATACTTTAACTCCTAGCTTACAGATCTTAGTAAAGTATCGCTTGATCAGACCCTCTGTCTGAAGCTGCAGCTCATTTGCTTCTCTGAGTTTTAGATCCTCTTGAATTGGGTCTCTAGTGTTGGTCACTCTACTAGCACCTTTGATGGGTACCATTATCTATTGAACTATTGCCTCATATGTTCATTGCATGACTGCGTTACTGTATTCTTTCACAATCATGTGAAGCGCCTATGGGTCTAGCTAGCGCTATATTAAACTTATATAAAAATAAAAAAAATAGAAAAAAATATGATCTGTTTTTGGGAGTATGTATCAGAATATTGGTTAATTTAAATGTAATAAAATGTACATTTATTATATTTTTTTTAAGTTTATAGGTTTTATTTTATATTCAATGATTTTTTACTTTGGATTGCATATTGAGTTCTTTACAGTATTTTTCAAAATGTAGGAATAATAATAGATAATAATACAATTATATTAATTATTAATGATAACACACTCTTTTATATGTTAATATGTAAATTTCTCATACAGGTTTTTTGTTTTATTTATAGTGTATTCTAAGTAAATCTTAATTTTAAACAGAGAACATTATTTGTGACTATGGAGTATTGATTTTGTATATTGTCTCCTTATTGTCCAACACCTTCCCTAAAATGATTTAGATTGTAGAGGGAATAGTAAATGCGACCCCTGTAGTGTCCAACACCTTCCCCAAAATGTTTTAGATTTGAGTGGGAATAGTAAATGTCAATCCTTAAGTGTCCATCACCTTCTCCAAAATGGTTTAGATTGGAATGGGACTAGTACAACTGACCTGTTTGGTGTCCAACACCTTGCCCAAAATGGTTTGGATTAGAGTGGGTTTACTTAATTAAACCTTTTTAGTTTGAAATTCCTTTGTTAAAATGTATTTCTATGTAGTGGACACAGTTTTTAATAATTTAATTAGTATTGCTGGTATTTAGAAAGATAATTAACATAGTTTTCGGTTATATATTTATGCATTATACATTTTTATACATTATTATTATGTATATATATTTTATAGAATAATGATATGTAACACATTTTCCTTGTTTTTTCAAATTTCATTTATTGAATACTTTAAAAACTTTTAACATATAAAGTTTAAGTTATAAAAAATGTATATATTGAAACTTTAAATACAATTGTATTATTAACTACATAATATAATTCATATTTAAAAAGTATTGAATGTTGTGCATTTTTCAGGTTTTTTTTAAATTAACTTTTTTAACATTAATTCAGTTGTTTCCTATACTTATTTATGACATAATTTGTACATAGCATTTTCAGTATAAATTAATTATTTATACATTTTCATACTAATATTTAATTTATACTTTACAGGGTTTTTTTTTACATATTTTTGCTCAGTTTTTACGTTTACCATGTTTAATAATTCTTTCAGTTGTTTTTAAAATATTTTTCAAACATTTGAAATATATTCCTATTCATCTCTATCAAGAGATAGTCTTTATTTAAATGTAGAACCATTTTTGTTACAGCTACCTTCTATTTTGTAGTCTATTTGTCTAATTTCTAATAAATGTTTCAGAATCCAGCTCACGGGGAGCTGCTGCTGATCACTGAAACAGGTAAGCCCCTTTTAACGTTTTCTTTTATAGTTTAGAGGGTTTGGGTATAGGAGGAGTTATAGAGGTTAGCTATAGCACTGTTTGGGGTTTTTAGTACACTTTGGCCCTGATTACAATTGTTTGGAGTTGCCTCCGACTGACATCGCTGCGGATTGGGACCCAACCCACCTCAGCAGTTCCGACCCCGCAATTTGGATGCGACCGCACATGCTTCAGTCGTAAACTTCCATTTTCTAAGGAGTTTGTGCAGTGGGCCAAAACCGCTAGTAGGACAATGTCCCATTGAAAAATTTAATTTTTTTAACATCCCTGTACTGTGTGGCAGGAACCTAACGGTGCCTGCCACAAGGTGCAGGGATGTTAAGGTGGGAAGGGGCCCTGCAAGGGGCCCCCAATGTCACTTTCTGACAGCCTTTCCATGTCAGCAAGGCCGATATGAAAAGGCTGTCTGAAACCCACATCATAATCCTGACAGCGGAAACGCCATCCTTAAGGGATTATGGAGCCTCTCCGACCGACGGGCTCCATGAGCCCGTTTGATTGTGTTGGTCGGTCCTTCCAACTGCTGCCTCTGACCGCACGCATCCTCATCTGTAGTTCGGACCACAGCAGTAGATGCGGTTTGGACCGGATCGTAATGAGTCCCTTAGTTGTACTAATTGTAGTATTCTTCATTAGTGTGTTGGTTTAGGTTTTCGTACAGTACAGATATTTTATGGTATATTGTGTTATGTTAGTTGCTTTTTGATGAGTAGTTGCAATTTATATGTACTTTTAATGTTACTGTTTTTTGCAGGGGGTATTCTGTTTTACTTTGTAGGTTTACTTGTACAAACATGTCCTGTGGACATTTGGATTTAGCATTTTGTTTTGTAAAGGAAACCTGTTTTGGTTTGTAATAAACCAATATTTTTTACTTTGGTTGCTTTTTTTACTGGTTACCTGGAGAATTAATTTTCTTATATGGCTTTTTATGGTTCCAGGGTACTTTGGAGTAGTTCAATCGGTCTGATTTTATTTTTCGCATTTTATTTTGGCTTTTTTAGGCTGATTATACTTTTTGACTAAGTGGATACAAGGATAATCTGCTGCTACAAAACAGTGAGTCATAATTAATTTATTCATTCCGGGTGGGAAATATCTTCAAATCAAACCATTAAGGGGTTTAGTTTGTGTTCGTTTTGTTGGTAGAAAGGACTTTCTATAAGTATTTGTAGTGGTTAGCTACCTCTGTGACAGGTACATAGGATTGTGCTATAATATTTTTATTACAAAGGCAAATTCACTGTTTGTAGCATATCAAAACTTACCCCCTAATTATGATGGCAGTCAGCCGGACCACCAACCCCCATCATATCAGACAGGGGACCATCTGACAATGAGTCAGTGTTCTGAAGAGAAACAATGTAAATTGAGACTTTGTTTCTCTTCAGTCTTGGGACCCGGGAGGAGCTCAGGGCAGACTGCAGCAGCTGCTTCAGAGCAAAAGACATTCAGCTCTCTACCGATGAGCTGGTGGGGGCCCCCTTCAGATACTGATACAGACTGGGCCCCCCCACCTGCACTGTGGGGGCTGCGGGTGTGTTTGTTACACCCCTGGGTATAATATTTATCATGTGTGATAAATTGCACCTATTACGAGTTCATGGGGAATAACATTAGGATTTTGGTGTTTAAAATGCCAAAATCTGCATTATATGGTAAATATTGTGTATTTTCCCTGTAAAATTTTGGCATGTTTAACCAGCCACGGCCTGTGTAGGGCGTTCCACCGGGCGGTGATGTCAGGCGGGGAAGGGGCAGGGTGGGGGGTTGTAAAATGCGGGATCCGGACGATTTCAGGTAAGTACCGAACAAAAAAAAAACTAATTTTGTTGCGCGCGCTGCATTGCCAAATGTGATGCAGCGCGCGCAACGAAATTTGTTTTATTCATTTTGTTCGGTACTTACCGGAAATCGTCCGTATCCCGCATTTTACAACCACCCACCCTGCCCCTCCCCTGCCTGACGTCACCGCCCGGTGGAACGCCCTGCACAGGCCGTGACTGTGTTTAAACTGCAGAAATTAAACAAAGGGTGAGTTATTTAACACATCTGATAACTATTGGATGCATTAAAATCCTTTGAATTTATCATTCTGACTCATGCGTAAACAGGAGTTTACACATTACTCGGAATATTACGAGGACCTTATAGTCAGGGTCAAATTGGGAAAGATAGAGTGAATAAATAAGAGAAGTTGTACAATGATGTGAGGAAACTTATCGATCATCAACAAAACTGATGAAATGTGGAGTTCAGCAGGGATCAACACTACCCCTCTTCCTTTTAAACCCCTGCATGGAACCACCAGTGCTTAATTTGAGCTGGTGATTTCTGGAGCTCTGCATTGGCACTTAATTGTCAACATCAACGCACGTGACCACTCTGCCACAAGGTGGCGCTGTCTAGCTAATTTAGAGATGACCACAACAACAGTTAATCATTAATTCAATATACATTATAAATGACTATTACCTGCTGCCAAAGTTGGGAAGGCTGAGATTTTGATCAATACCTTATCACTTATCGATCTAAAACCCCGTTCTGGTCGACTGAATCTTTATTGCCTGTCATTGAGGAAAGAAAGTGCATCTCTTACCAAGTTAGTTCCCCCAGTAAAGGACTCTGCTTTAAAGGATCACAAACAACTTCTAGCTTTCAAAGATTTATTATAAGTTGTAGGTACAAGCATCTCAAGATGAGATTCACCAAATACACGGGCCCAACTACATACACGTGTTCCCTAAAAGCCCTCAGACGAACAACGGAAACTATCAATACCAGTTCTAAAAACAATAGTGCCGTTAGCATAGACACGTATTGAAATCTATCGCTCATTACAGGCGGAAGGAAATTACAGGTTAGGCTTTCCCTACCCTGCTCTAGATGGTATCCCTACTTAACCAGGTCTCAACCTATCAAAGGTGTCAGCAGTGAATGACTCCTAAAGGAAGCCACCCACTCTCGAACTCTTGGTGAAAACCTATAGTTCTCCAGTCATGACCCCTCTCTGCCTACCCATCCGCTCTCTAAAGGGTCCTCAGGCGTCTGCTCTAACTCCACCCAGGGGTGCTGTCCCTAATACAAAAATACAACAATATTCAGGACGCCCCTCGTGAGACGCCCCTCACGTGGTGTAGCTTCTGGCTGTTTCCATGATGAGGCCTTGCGGTTAGAGTCGACCTTGCTTCTCAGACTCGTCTCCGGCCCGCTGATACCCCTTAAACATTCCGGAACCCTCCTCCATGTCTGGTCCATTTCTTGAACAAGTTTCTATTCATTATATTAATACTTGAATACCCCCTTTTCTCTTCCAGACAGACATCTGCAGCCTACTCCCAATTCTCATGGTTTTCCAACCGCCTTGCAACATTCCCCAACCCAGATTAATACGTATAAATCAACATCAAAACTTTCCAGCTCTACTACATTTTATAGCATTCAACTTCCTCCTTAATTATTAGCATGTTAGTACTCATTTTCTACTGATTTCGGTAAACACATCTATAAATCAAAAAGCCTACTCATTAATTCCAAACATTAGTGCAATCCATATTGTATATTTTAATCGCCTTCCCCCTCCCGCCTTGCTCAGGCCCTGAGGCCTACCATATTTCAACGTTTCCGTATGCCATCTTATATTCTAGCAGCTACACAACATGGATTCAGGAATAATCACGCTTAAAAACTCGCATTTACTTCACACAACTCTGTATTAGTTCCACTTCTATTTAAATTTCTATATTAACTACATATTTCAGAATATAACTTTGGATACTATCAGCACTCATGGCATTTCTCTTCATGATTTGTGCTTACTACGTGTAAGTGTGATGCATTTCTACATTTTGGTCAGTTTGCGCTCTCTCAGTTCCCCCCTTTGATGACCTCTCGGGGTCATCATTAACATTTAAACTGCAGTGATTGCTAGCATAACTCGTTTCTGTGTTTCCAAAGCCCTCAGACTTCGGTACTGACTATCTTGTATGGCAGCCAATCTCTGCAGCTGTTTTCTCCGAGCTCTCTCTGACCTTCTTGATCTATACCATTTGAATACCCTCACCAATCCCCACAACACAATCCCACAGATCAATATTATGATGATAGGTTTCAGGATCTTCCACACAAAGCTTTTGCCTAAGGTGGTGAGCCAACCTCCTGCGTCACTTATCCCTTGGCCCACCTTTTCCCAGACATTTTCTCTGCTCAAGTCTTCGATCTCCTTGTGAATATCAGTTATGTTCCTAATAACCTTTTCAAGGGGCTTTGAATTGTCTGGAATGTAAGTGCAACATTCTTGGACCTTCAAAGCCTTACAGACTCCGCCCTCTTTTGCTAATAGGACATCTAAGGCAAGACGGTTCTGAAGAACCATAGCCCTTATCGATTGCATCTCTCCTTCTACCAGCATTAAGGACTGAGCAGTACTGGCAGACAACCTGTCTACAACTGTTGCTAGTCGTCTAATTTTGACATCATTAAGAATTAATCCTAGTAAAGGGAACACAGCTCCAAAGACATCTCCAACCATTTCTACACCTCCTACATCTCTCCTTCCCCTCGATGATGTCTTGCCCTCGATGATCTCTAAGTCTTGGGCATGGTATATTTTAGGGAAGATAATTGCCAAGTAACATGAGCCATACCAATTATCAGGTAGCTTCACGTAGGCATTTCTTCCACATACGAAATATACATTTGGAATCACTTGCATTCCCTTCAGAAAGTCCTTGGTGTAGTACTCTAAATTGAAAGCATGTTCACAGCTAACTTCTCCCACGTATACATTTTCATAATACGTTTTGGCTCTATGGAGACATAACTTTCCTCTCTGCGTTCTATCTAAAGCTATTGGACCACTACTACCCTTTCTTTTGTGTACCTTTTCTTCATCAGTCCAATCTGTTTTCCCTTGTCCTGATTTTTTCAAAATCTTTTGTCTCCTATTCCGATCATCCACCTGCCCTATAAACTTTTTCTCGACCTCTGACACTTTACATGTCAGGTTATTTCTGCGGGCATGTGAAGTGTCTAATGTAATCCAAGGAATGAAGAACTTGGCCAATCTGTCTTCACTCTTCCAGTAGTCCCATTTGTTCATTTGCTTATAATTTGGGACTTCTGGTAACACTGAGTCATAATTGGAGAAATAGTATTCAAAACTATCTCTCCCATAAAATATACTAAGCAATAAGCTACATGTAATGCCATATGTCAGCGGGAGGTGATGATAACGAATGCCTTCATCCACAGATGCCGGCAACTGCATGCAGACATAGCAGTCCTTGACCTCCATGGCATCTACATATTCATACAATAATTTTGCATAAGCATTTGACCTAAAGTCACCTTGGGACTCATCTATGTGTAACCTGCGGGCTTCTGCAGCTAATAACGCTTTCTCTTGTGTGTTTTCCCCTTTCCCACCAGCAACGGTGGGTGTAAGCGCCTCTACAGATTTCACATCAGTTACCTTTGTCTCTTCCTCACGTCCCTTTACATAGGATACAGTCACTACTAAAGCTATTAATATTATCACTCCTACTATTAGTGTACCTATTATACATTTCGTTCTGCGGTTTTGGGTACCAGCCTCCATTTCGTCAGATAGTGTGGCTCTCTCGCAACTCTACACAAAGTTCCTTTCTTTTCGTTCCTTTACAGTCTCTTTACTCCTTTTGTCTTGAGAACCACGCAACTGGAAGCTGCCACCTTTTCCGCCAAAGTTCCTTTTAGTTCAATATAGACAACCCTAGCCCTTCTCCATCAACTCAGGGAAAGTCCCTAAGATTCTCTGCTTCCTAGGCGCTAGGTAATCTTCTTTTCTTCACGCTTATTTACAAAGTCTTTTAAGCATCCACTATCAGGCGCTCGCCTGCAGCTTCGACAGCAAAATTCAATATTTCCAGACGAAGATTGTGCTCTTCTGCGGCTGATATCTTTGAACCAAAATCAGGGAATTGCAATTCTGTGAGAAACATGTCCTTTATCTTGCTGAGGCGGGGAGGACGGGGGAGCATGAATGTCAGAGACCCTTCTTGTTCGACACCGGGCACTAACAATCTTATCTCCACTGTCACGATGGGCTCAGAACTGGACACCACCACCGCTCTGATCCTCCCCGTCACTGGTTTCGAAGCCATCTGTCACCAGATATGTCCACTCAGGGGTGGAGTATCTTCGGTTAGGCACACGCACTCTTCTTGACCTCCTCAACTCTGGTGCTTCAGCGCCCTGAGCACCGTCTTCTGGGTCTGAGTCTTCTGATATCGGAGGAAGGGTTCTCTCCAGAGTTGACCTTAGGCTAGAGCTCCTTCTCTGCGGCCAATCAGTTTCTCCGCGTACCCTTCTACTCCGTCTTCTCCTCGTTGATTCACGCTCTCTGTCAGACCTGTCAGTGTCTGACTCGTACTCCCAGCTACTTTCTCCTTCAGTAGCGTTGTCTGTTTCGCTGTTGTACTGACCGTCCTCAGCTTGGTCAGACTCGTCTCCTGCTTCCGCTGGCCCCTCTACAGCTTGGCTAGCCCCCTCTATGGCTTCTCGGTCCGCTGCTGGACGTCTATCCGAGAGAGGAGCTGTTTCTATCAGAGGTGCTGGAACTCTCCGCGTATGCGACGCGTGGATCCAATTGGGCAGGCCTCCCACTTTCACGGCTGTGTTTGTGGTCAGGATGATCTGGAAGGGCCCACGCCAACGAACATCCAAGCAACTGCTTCTCACGTGTTTCTTCACCAGGACCCAGTCCCCAGGAAGCAAGTCATGACAAGGGTCCTGGCACGATGGTACCTCGGCAGCCTGCACCTGAAGGGACACAGAATGAATGGCGTCAGACAGCCCCTTACAATAGTCCAGGATCATATCATCTGTGATGCTAATCAATGCAGCAGTTGGGACAGAAGGTAACCTCATTGCTCTTCCCATCAGTACCTCATGAGGAGACAAACCAGTTCTCCTATCCGGGGTACTACGGAGACTCATAAGGACCAATGGCAGCGCATCAGGCCAACTCAAGGATGTTGATGAACACACCTTTGCAATTCTGGCCTTGATGGTGCCATTAATCTGTTCCACAATTCCTGAAGCTTCCGGTCGATAACTGCAATGTAGTTTTTGATCAATATTTAAAGCTGCGCAAATCATTTTCACAAGCGAGCTGTTGAAATGCGTTCCCCTATCTGATTCCAAAGAGGCCGGCACCCCGAAGCGCGGGATAAGCTCCCTGAGCAATATCTTAGCTACTGTGAGGGTGTCGCACCTGCGTGTAGGATATGCCTCAACCCATCTAGAGAAAACGCAAACAACCACCAGGATATAACGGAGGCGGCTGCACCTTGGCATTTCGATGAAATCTATCTGCATTCGATTGAATGGACCTCCTGACCTCCCTATGTGGCTCAGTGCAACTGGTGTCTTCTTCCCTACATTCAACTGCTGGCACGTCACACAACGCTGGCACACTGCTTCGGCTGCTACTCTGAACTTGGGGTTGAACCAGGTCTGTCTAAACACTCTCAGCATAGCATCTCTTCCTAAGTGGACAGGACCATGTATTTGTCGGGCCATTGGGCTCACCATCTCATTGGGCAACACTGCTCTGCCATCTGCTGAAACCCAGAAATGGGCCTCCCCCACTACACATCCTGCCTTTTGCCATGTTTCCTTTTCACAGTCAGGAGCATTTTCTTGCATTTCCTTCAGTTCGTCCCAAGTATCAACAGTTTCCAATATCATAGCTAATTCAGTCCTTACATTTATTCCACCCACTTCCACCTCTGTGAAAGAGTATCCTGTCTCCGCGCAATACCGTGCGACTTCGTCGGCATATCTATTGCCTTGTGACACGAAGTCCATATTTCTGGTATGCGCGGTACACTTCACAACTGCAATACCTGCTGGACATTGCAATGCCTCTAACAACAGGCGCACAAACTCTCCATTGCGAATGGGAGAGCCTGAAGAAGTCATGAAACCTCTTTGAGACCACAACTGCCCGTAATCATGAACTACCCCGTAACCATATTGACTGTCAGTGTATATGGTGACTCGGATTTGATTGCTTGCCAGGCAGGCACGCGTTAGGGCAATAATCTCGGCTACCTGAGCGGAGTGTACTCCTTCCAGGCATCCAGCTTCCACTACTCCAGTAATTGTGCAAACAGCGTAAGCTGCTCTTAACTGCCCAACTTCGTCTCTTACACATGAGCCATCGACAAAGAAAATTTCATCTGGGTCGGTCAGTGGCTCATCTACGATGTCGGGTCTTGGTTTGGTGCATAGTTCAGTCACATCGAGGCAGTCATGGTCTGTACATTCTTCATCATCCTCAATATCATTTGGAAGTGGCATCAAGGTAGCAGGATTTAAAACAGAGCATCTCCTGAGGGTCACGTTCTCTGCAGCAAGAATGACTTGCTCATAGCGCGTGAGCCTGCTGTTTGTCAGATGCTGTGTTTTGGTCCTGGTCATCAACAGTTCAACAGAGTGGGGCACAAGCACCTCTAACGGGTGCCCCATTACAATATTTTCACACCTCTCAATGCTGACACCTGTTGCAGCAACGGACTTGAGACATCCGGGCAACGCTGCGGCTACTGGGTCTAAGGTAGCCGAGAAGTAAGCGACTGGTCTACGGGCATTCCCATGGATTTGGACTAACACAGACAGCGCGCATCCCTCTCTCTCACAGCAGTAGAGCAAGAATGGTTTATCGTAATCCGGCATTCCCAGAGCTGGAGCACGACACAAGTCCACTCTCAGCTGCAGGAACGCCATCAAACAGTCCTTGTCCCATGGTACCGGATCACTCACTTCCTTGTGCGTCAGTTTTTGCAAGGGCTTTGCTTTCAGTGAAAAGTTTGCAATCCACTGTCGGCAATATCCCACCATTCCTAGGAACATTCTGACTTCTCTCTGAGTTTTAGGCGCGTTCATTTTCATGATGGCCTCTATCCTGTCTGGCGACACCTTTCTCTTACCTTTCTCAATTCTGTGTCCTAAGTACTGTACCTCTGTCAGGCAGTACTGCAATTTCCCCGGGGACACCTTATGCCCATTTTCAGCTAGGTGATTTAACAAAGCAATAGAGTCCTGTCTGCAAGCTTCTTCTGTTTCTAACGCCACAAGGAGGTCGTCTATGTACTGGACCAGAACTGACCTCTGGGGCAGCACTAGACTTTCAAGATTTTTCTTTAGGAGCTGGTTGAAGATCGATGGGCTTTCTGTATACCCCTGGGGAATACGACACCATGTTAGGACGCGACCTTCCAGCTTAAATGCGAAAAGAAAATGGCTTTCTTCGTCCAAAGGGATCGAAAAGAAAGCCTGACAAAGATCAATTACAGTGAACCATTCCGCTTGGAACGGTATCTGAAACAGTATCACTGATGGATTCGGTACCACTGGACAACACGAAACGACTATGTTATTAATCTTTCTGAGGTCCTGCACTATCCGGAATTTCCCATTAGGTTTCTGCAGACCCATAATCGGGGAGTTACATGGACTACCCACGATTTCCTTCAGTATTCCCTGCTTAATCATGGACTCAATCACGGGTTGTATACCTGCAATCGTTTCTGGTGTCAATTTATACTGAGGTGTTCTTGGGAACTCAGCATGAGGTTTCACTACAATTTTCACTGGGTCTACTCCTTTCACCAACCCAATCTCTTCCCCAGTGAAATCCCATACTTCTGGAGCAACGGTCTCTCTCAGATCCCAGGGGAGCTCGTCTACTGTCAAAGTGGGATACAGTTCCACACATATCCTAGAGTTAGCGACTTTAAAGTCAGCATCATCATCATTTGTCAGTACTTCCACGCCCTGTGGTGTGCAGTATATGGTGCAATTTAACTTGCACAAAAGGTCTCTTCCTAGCAGACATACAGGACTAGAATCGCAAACCACAAACTGGTGCTCATCACTGTACTTCCCTATTTTCACCTGCACGGGTTCCGTCAGAGGACTGGTCATTCTCCTGTTAGCGACCCCCACTACTTGTATGGTCTCTCCAGACATAGGCAGGCCTGGCACGGCGGCTGACCTGATCGTGGATCTGGTGGCTCCTGTGTCCACTAGAAATGTGGTGGGGAACCCTGCCACTTCGGCCTCAACATAGGGTCCCCTCTGATCCACCTCCAGAGCTGCCCCGAGGGTGCAGTCATCCCTTTCTACCCTCTGTCCAGTTAGTGGGTCCACATAATAGCATTCCTCTCCTCCGACAAACAGTGGCATCTGTCTATAGGTCTTACCCATAGTCCCTACTCTGGGGGGCTGCGGGAACTGAGCTCGGGGAGGTGGCCCCCCCCCTTTGAGCACCTTTCCCTGGTACTGCGTTACCCCTCTTGCAGGCGCACTCTGGGTCACTTCCTCTTCTACCTCTTCGTCTCCTATCTCCACATTA
The DNA here is from genome assembly GCF_964263255.1 of Lissotriton vulgaris. NCBI lineage: Eukaryota > Metazoa > Chordata > Amphibia > Caudata > Salamandridae > Lissotriton > Lissotriton vulgaris. Next base: position 1,057,936,785 of record NC_141698.1, on the reverse strand, counting down.
TAGGGACACTCGCGTTTCCAATGTCCCACCTCGTTACACTGGTGGCACCTGGTTGTTTTCTTTAAGGTAGTTATATCTATCCTTGGTCTAAAGGTGGAGTTCTCCTCATTGCCTTTGTTCTGACTGTACTGTTTCTTTCCTCCAGTACCTGTTCCTGGTTGCTGTTGCTGCTGTCCCCCCTTCCCTGCTGCCTGCATCTGTACCACCATCAGTTTCTCCTTTAGTTTCTTAGCCTTAGAGTCTATCTCATCACAGCAGTACCTGGCATACCTCAGTATTTCGTCTAGGGGTTTATTTTGCCAACAGATCAAGTGTTGCTGTATCATTAAACTAATATCCGGTCTCAGACCCAAGACGAACTTGGACACAAACTGCCCTATGTCCTTTGGATCCATTACATCCAGACCGCTATACTGTTTGAACGCCTTCAGCAATCTCTCATAGTATTCGTGAACTGTCTCTTTGGGTTCCTGTCTGGTTCGGTCAATTTTTACCCAATCTATGTCTTGCATTGGCACTTTATCTTTCAGCCAAGTCATTACTCTCTCGAACTTTGCCATCACACTCTCGGACGGCCCATTAGTCTTAGCATCTCTCTCGGGCTCTATGGTGGGCCACTCAGCGCTAACCTTGCATGCGGTCCACAAATCTCCTGGCACTACTATGTCAAACAGCGTGTTCAAATCTATCCATAGGACCTTTGAGATTTTTACGAATCTCTCAACTTGCTTATACCACTCCACTGGGTTCTCCCGCAATTTGGGGAAAGAGGTGGTAAAAGCAGCTAAATCCCCCCTACTCCAAGGGACGTGGACGTAGGTCCCATTTGCGACTTCCCTCAAAGGGTATGTCTCTACTCCCTGCTGTCCTCCTGGTGTCATCATGAGTGTGCTTCTCCTGACGGTCCCTCTCTTGGACCACCTCTCTTCCCACTTATCTAGGGCCCCCCATGTCCTTATTCCAGTGATCAGTTCCCTTATGTGTGTTTTCAATCCGATGGTTCGCCTCTCATCTAGGTCTCGGTCTGTGTAATGTAGCCTGTGGTTGCCCTGTAAGGCTTTGGTTCTTGACAGGTCTACCATGTACTTGCCTGCTAGTTCCACTAATTTCTCATGGGTTGCTCTCGCCTTTCGAGTTACGTCCTTTGCTATGAACAGAATTTCACCCTGCTCATACATGTCTATTCTTTCTAAGGGCAGGGTACCATCTACCATGTCATCCAGATCTGACTTTAAGCTGGAGACATCGAGCCTTTTGGCTTTTATTTCTGCTCGTAATATCTCCTTCGAGGGAGGTTCACAGGTGTCTCTCCCATCCCAACTCCGGGCCCTTCGTTTGGGTTCGGGAGAGTTGGGGAGTGCTCTCTCTTGTTCCCATCTCTCCAGATCCCATGCTCGGCCATCCGATCTTGGAAGGTGATGGAACACAGGCTTGTTACCCCCTATCTTACTCTGTCCGTTCTCTCCTCTTTTCTCACAGTAGGACTCCCTGTTATTCTCCCTTCGGTCCTCATCCCCTCTTGGCCTTGTATCACTCATTATCTGATACGATCCTTCTTGGTTTCCCTTATTCCCTGGGCTGCGCTCATGTCCGTCATCACAGGGACTATGGTATGGCCTTTCGCAATTCCCACTCTGCTCTCTATTGTCTGGCACGCAGTGGATACACTTAAAGCTGTCTCTGTACTCCCGAGCCCTTCTATCTTCATCACTACATAGTGGGCGAGACACCCCTCCGTTTTCCAGGTCTGATCTACCTCCACTCCGGGCCCAATGGGTGCCTCTCCTACTGTCTTTCTCCCTCCCGTCCCACTCCGGACTACTCTCTTCAGCCCCGCAGTGAGTTCGGGCTCTGCTGTCCTGCCTTTCCCTTTCAGCTTCCGCCACTACGATGCTCTTGTGAGCCTCAACTGCCTCATCCCATTGCTTCATGTACTCGTTTAACTCTTGAAAGGATTTCCGTCCTGGTCCCCTCATATCCTCTGGGTATCTAATGTTCCCCAGTTCCCCTGCCGCGGGTACTGGGGTACTCCACTCTCTTGGTATCGGCAACTGGCTTGGGGAGTTGATCGTATCATTCCTTCTTGCCATCTCTGCTCTTTCTCTGTCCCTCTTTACCCGTTCCTCCCCTCTAGCTCTGTCTGGGTCATATATTGATACTATAGGACCTATGGTAACAGGTACCTGCAGTGCATCAGGTAACGCGTAGGATGTGGCACACTCCATTTCTGGCGCTCTTTGCACCACAAACCTCCCGACCACCTGTTGCACCTGGCTAGGCTGGGACAGTTCTTTCTTTGTAGCAGGATCCCATTCGGAACTGGGAAGCGGCCCATGCTCTCCTGCATTGCCCCCCCCTTTGTCGGCATCTCCTTCTGCTCTGTTATACGGAGGCGGCCTGTCTGTCAATAATCTGTTTATCAGGCTATCCTCTGTCTCGCTCTCGTCATCTTCTTCTAGGGGGCTTTTATTCCCGGGCATTTCTAACACTGGATACAATTTGTTTACTTCCATGTTGTGCGCCCTCCATCTTTTAGCATCCTCATCCCACTTGGCATCCTGTACTGCCCTTACCGAGCGTTTCACTCTTTCTTGTCGTCGGTTCATGTTCTTTTCATGCGCTGCCCTAATCCATGCATTAAGGGCTTCGAACTGAGTTGGTCTAGGCAAGGGTCTCGTCGCGGTCATAACTGCTTTTAGTCTGTGTAGCACCTCTAATCTATACGTCCCGTACTTCGGGAACGTGAGTTCCTCATTTCCATCTGTCATCTTACTCCACTCTGAGATCCACAGAATCGTGTGCAGCCCAACATTTACCCCCATGTAATGAGCTGGCGTACCCTCCGGCGGGGCTTCTTCCCCTTCATACGATCCCCTACGTTCTCTTTTGAACAGCGCTTTTAACCATTTAAAACACTTCATAATTATGCGCAAGATTTCCAGCTTGAATACTCTGTTTACTTCCTGATGACAATCCACCAATCCTAGTGCGGCTTTGCTAGCTGGCCTATCGCAGCGCGGTCTTTCACCGGCCGACCAATCCCAGCGCGGCACCTTCTGACGTCACTAGTCTCCGCTTCGCAGCAGCACCCCTCCTTTCTCAGCTCTCCTCGCGGTCATGCATGCGTCCCATTCATACACCGAAAAATGACTACTTCCGACCAAGCGGTCACTTCCCTCGACTGTACGTCCACAGTCTATCTGTAATTGTCAACACAACTGACGAGATGTCTGTCGTCACTCTGATAGGTTCTTTACGCACACAGTAACTTCCGACCAGCGTCTGTTACTCGCGCACTCACTCCCCCTATCTGGTCCTTCGGGTGGTCACTGGTACCTCATGACCCCCTTCACCCTGGTTAACAATTACTTCTGGGTGTCCGATACACCCGAACCACTTAAGCTCTCCTTGAGCCTAAGATTTCCACCGGTTGCGCGCGCTCACAACCTGTTCCACAGTCTCTCTACAGTCATTCAACTCCGCCAAACATTACACATAGATACAATACAAAACACCGCAATCTTAACACGCATGACCCTTTATACTCACTCTCGACCGATACTGCTGCTTCTCTGCTTCACGTCATCCGGTCCTTCTTCCACGGGCGGTTCTTCCGATCATCGGTCTCTAGGGGGCTTGGGGTAATCTAACCTGGCCTAGATCACCTTCCTCAAGAAGGCAACCATTCTCTATAGCTACCAACTGGGAAGGCTGAGATTTTGATCAATACCTTATCACTTATCGATCTAAAACCCCGTTCTGGTCGACTGAATCTTTATTGCCTGTCATTGAGGAAAGAAAGTGCATCTCTTACCAAGTTAGTTCCCCCAGTAAAGGACTCTGCTTTAAAGGATCACAAACAACTTCTAGCTTTCAAAGATTTATTATAAGTTGTAGGTACAAGCATCTCAAGATGAGATTCACCAAATACACGGGCCCAACTACATACACGTGTTCCCTAAAAGCCCTCAGACGAACAACGGAAACTATCAATACCAGTTCTAAAAACAATAGTGCCGTTAGCATAGACACGTATTGAAATCTATCGCTCATTACAGGCGGAAGGAAATTACAGGTTAGGCTTTCCCTACCCTGCTCTAGATGGTATCCCTACTTAACCAGGTCTCAACCTATCAAAGGTGTCAGCAGTGAATGACTCCTAAAGGAAGCCACCCACTCTCGAACTCTTGGTGAAAACCTATAGTTCTCCAGTCATGACCCCTCTCTGCCTACCCATCCGCTCTCTAAAGGGTCCTCAGGCGTCTGCTCTAACTCCACCCAGGGGTGCTGTCCCTAATACAAAAATACAACAATATTCAGGACGCCCCTCGTGAGACGCCCCTCACGTGGTGTAGCTTCTGGCTGTTTCCATGATGAGGCCTTGCGGTTAGAGTCGACCTTGCTTCTCAGACTCGTCTCCGGCCCGCTGATACCCCTTAAACATTCCGGAACCCTCCTCCATGTCTGGTCCATTTCTTGAACAAGTTTCTATTCATTATATTAATACTTGAATACCCCCTTTTCTCTTCCAGACAGACATCTGCAGCCTACTCCCAATTCTCATGGTTTTCCAACCGCCTTGCAACATTCCCCAACCCAGATTAATACGTATAAATCAACATCAAAACTTTCCAGCTCTACTACATTTTATAGCATTCAACTTCCTCCTTAATTATTAGCATGTTAGTACTCATTTTCTACTGATTTCGGTAAACACATCTATAAATCAAAAAGCCTACTCATTAATTCCAAACATTAGTGCAATCCATATTGTATATTTTAATCGCCTTCCCCCTCCCGCCTTGCTCAGGCCCTGAGGCCTACCATATTTCAACGTTTCCGTATGCCATCTTATATTCTAGCAGCTACACAACATGGATTCAGGAATAATCACGCTTAAAAACTCGCATTTACTTCACACAACTCTGTATTAGTTCCACTTCTATTTAAATTTCTATATTAACTACATATTTCAGAATATAACTTTGGATACTATCAGCACTCATGGCATTTCTCTTCATGATTTGTGCTTACTACGTGTAAGTGTGATGCATTTCTACATTTTGGTCAGTTTGCGCTCTCTCAAAGTCATTCTTATAGCTTTAGGGCCTGAAATAGCCTGAATTCTCACACTTGTAGGAGTGTGATGGTTAGTAATTGTGTTGCATTGGCAGCATAGCACGGGCAATGTGTGGTGCGCGCTGCAGTGGCCTCCTGACAAGAGCCCTGGCACTTATATTTTGTACAAATTAAGCGCTGGGAGCCATTAGGTATAATGCTCCAGGAAAGTGGAATTACCATCCATCCGCACAGCGATGACATGATGAAACGTAAATAGTCTGGGAAACATAATGATCTCCATGAACTATTTCTCCTTAAAACTAAACCTGGCAACAATTCCTTTGGAAATACAAACTCCAAGTGATGTGCTGTTTTGTGTCTTATGTTTGTAAGCTTTTTAAAAGTCATGTGAACTACTATAATTGCGAATGGAAAAGTGATCAAGTGCCCTTCACTCCTGAAAAGAATCATTGATAAATTGACCTATTATATGTAAATTTGAATTACATAAAGAAAAGTTACGAGTCAGTGGTCTCATTTCCTACCCTCCCGCCCCCATATCCCATACACCCCCAAAACAGCATATCATGGGCCCCTTGAACAAGCAAACCAGTACATTTGGAAGTCATCATACACTGCACAAGTTCTCTGCTGCTGTTCCTGGCGAGAAGTGAGCATCAGAGGGGCACAGCCTTCTGTAAACACAGCTGGGAGCAGTGATGTATTGCTCCAATCTCCCAGACCTCCAGACGTTATTAAGAGCGCCCAGCCTAAAAGAAACACTTGTTCATATCAAAAATAAAATAAATTCGGATCCGAGCTCTGGGTTTTTACTCATGCAAGTCACTTGCTCTCTATTACTCTCTCCTTCAAGCAGTATTTATACAAACGTGTTCATTTACCAATGTGTGTTGCGTTGATGGAGGACAGGGGGCCGTTAGGTTGTAATAAATGCCCTTAAAACATGCAGATTCCCCTCAAGGGGGCATGCGTCGTCTACTTCGCTGCTTACAATGGTAATGGCCGCCAGAACGGAGGCAGATTTCCTATCACAAATATAGAGCTGGGAGACGGGAAAGGGATTTTTCTGGGAAATGCAATAAAACTACAAACTTGTGAGTTTACACATAGTTTCTTCTCACTCAAAATCACTCTTGCAAAAGGCAAGAGTAAATGTCTTTCCAGCGTGGGAAAAAGGAACACGCCCATCACCGGGGATGGATTAGCTTTTTTTTCATATGGGAAAATATTTTGCTTGTGGAGAAAAATCACATGGGCAAACAAACCATACTGAATGATCCCTGAGGCAGATTTCCACAAGTAACTCTTGACAATAAGTAAACTCTATGACTCTGAGATTTCTAGGAATACTACATAAAAGTCTGAAATCTACTCCAAGCATAGGGGCAAACCTATGGTAGTAGATATTGTACTTTAAGAGCTCTCTGTGATATTCACAAAGGGAAATTACACTTGTGAATAATTTACATGTTTAAATGCACTCTTACGCTTTTTAATAACTTTAATACTTTTGCTTGTTCACAAAATACGAGTGTAAAGTTGCTCAAAAGCAAAGATCTACCACCACCTGAAAAAGAGGATGGAGCCTAACCTGTAAGTGTAAATTACTACTAAAAAATAATAAAACAGTACTAAGTCTAGCACCACACATGACCATATCTTGGTAGTGCAACATACTCCCATAGGATATATTTCTTTAGTTAAATAAACTTTTTTATTGTTCCCTATATTTACCATATGGAGCTCTCTGGCCCAACCACGGAGTCTTGCTATAGTAAAGTTCAAGGAAAATTAAAAGTGCTTTTTAAACTCAAAAACATATTATTTTCTTTAATGATAATGTTAATGTAAATGAAACTTGTGCGTGTATATATATGAGCAGGTACCTGGAGGTCAATCGCATACCGAGGGGGTTACGAGTGCTATTGGCCCCGAGTTATGACCAACCTGACCCCGAAATGCTCAGGGAGTGGGCAGAATGCAACTTGATTCTTTGAGGCGACTTGTACAAATATTAGTGCGCTATTCAGAGTCGGACCGAATCAAGATTCAAACACAAATAGACGAATTAAATCTTGAGATCGAGGGTCTGAGCACTGACAAGGCGGCAGAGAGGTCGAAACTCCAAGAAGAAATGATGGTCCGGGTCCAAAAAGAGGAGGACATCATAATAAAAAGGAAACAGTACAAGTTCCAGCGGGATAAGACAGATTATTTAGAAGGGCGCATTTTTACGTTTGCGCGTAAATATGACGCCAGGAAATTGTCCCAGCCACCAAAGAACCAGGGGGCTCCCAAAGAACGGGGGTCCCAACGCGCAACATCACCAGCTAGCTCTTCCAATGCTGATCTGAGTTCAAACATCGATAGTGGTTCGGAATATGAAGGAGGCAGAACCCGTTCAGGGTTGGGGTTTACCCGGTTCACGATGGCGCAGGAGTTGGAGTTAGTGAACCAGGACAACAGAGACATACTGCGCCCCAGGGTCGAACGCCCGAAAACATCAAAAACCCCAACACCAAACGAAGACAGCGCCGAAAAGCCAGAGCAAGACGATGCTCCAAAGCGCAAACCCTACAAAAGGCAGTGGAGCAAGAAGAAGAAGCAATAGGACAACAAACAGGTGTGTCGAACTTCTCTATTATTAATCTTACCTCTATGCAACTTACTGATTCTGAACTAAAAACATTATCTATGGGCTTATCTTTCTGTCCACCTCGTAATTTCAATTACGCAGATACGCGCATTGACTTGTTTAAATTCACAAGAAAATTAAAATTGAAAAAGCACTTTGTGAATAACAAGTCTCGGAATCCAGAGGCTAGATTAGATGGTAATATCTCCAACAGTCCAACACTCATTGGCCATGATCTACCATTGGTTCAAGATATGGAGAGTCTGAGAAATGAACAATTTTTGACACAACTATCTAATAATGACCTTTCATCTTCTCCCCCTGCCACAGCGAGGGGTAGCCTCACTACATTCAAGCCTAAATCAACTTACACCCCTCAGATGCTGCATGATAATATTAATATCTTTGAAGAGGCGGCAGTTAAAGACATTAAGGCACTGCATTCACGGACATTAAGGAATAGCAAACATCAGATCAATTGCAACAAGAAATACATGGATTTAGTGGCTAAGATCCAGCAAGATGGAAATGTGATTGTTCGCCAATCGGACAAGGGGGGCAACATTGTTTTATGGTCGAGAGACTTGTACTTAGAGGAGGCGACTGCACAGTTGAATGACACTACTTGTTACAGACACTGTGATCTGTCAGTCATCAAAAAAGCTCAAAGTACGTTCTATTCCATGCTAACAGGCTGGAGGTCATCTGGACTCATTAGTATGGATGAACTAAAAGAACTTAAGAACGACTTTCCCATAATGCCTGTCCTCTACCTGATCCCCAAGATCCACAAGAACCCGGAAAAACCCCCAGGCAGACCCATCATCTCTGCATGTGGGGGCTTACTTGAGAAAGTTACCATCTATGTGGACTCGTTTTTGCAGGAATACGTCGGGGGATTACCCTCATATGTTCAAGACTCGAGTGACTTTTTAAGAAAATTAAGCACTGTAGAGTAGGATCCCTCTTACCTGCTAATCACACTCGATGTTACTGCCCTATACACCAGCATCATCCATGCGGATGGTTTAAGGGCAGTGGCTCATTATTTGGGGTATCGTCCGATAATGTTGGTGGAACATAACAAGATGCTGTTGGCAATGATAAATTTCTGTCTGAGTAACAACTATTTTATGTTTAACAAACAGTATTTCCAGCAGATCAGAGGGGTAGCCATGGGGGCCTGTTTTTCTCCCAGTTATGCCTGTCTTCATATGGGGTACTGGGAGAGACAGGTCCTCAGTGGCGAGTACTCTGATATCTGCAGGGATCATATTGTTCGGTGGTACAGATACATCGATGATGTTTGCATGATCTGGAAGGGGACCACTGAACAAGCGACAGAATTTATCTCGAAGTTAAACGTCAATAACTATAACTTGTCTTTTACATCTGACATCAGCCACACACATGCCACCTTCTTAGATGTTGCAATTGACATCAACAATGGAGAAATCCAAACATCTTTGTTCAGGAAACCCACGGCAGGCAATACGGTGCTGCATGCCCAGAGCCACCATCCTCCACACCTGATCCGCAGCATTCCCTACGGGGAAATGCTGAGGATTAGAAGGGCTTGCAGCACTGATGCTCAAAACCAAATAGCGCAGGAAGCCAGTAGGCAGAGATTCTTGGCTCGGGGTTATGATGATAAAGTGGTGTTAGCGGCAATTAGGAAAGCTAATGCCATATCCCGACAAGAAGCCCTAGAACACAGGGGGTCGCATAATTCTATCAAGACCCAAATACAACAGCCTGTGAGACTTATTTGGTCTTTTAGCAACCAGCATGGTGCCTTACGCAAAATTATCAATAAGCATTGGGGTCTGGTCAAATGTGATCCAAGCATAGGCAATGAGTTGCCCGCAAAACCGGCAATAACTTATAGAAAAGCCTTTTCATTGCAGGACGCATTAGTTAAATCCAGCCCTGAACTTATCACTAGGCAAGACTGGTTGGCGGGCAGTAGAGGCTTCACGAAGTGCGCCTCATGTAAGGCCTGCATTCAGGGTGTGAACAAGACAGAGTATACCATTCCCTTCTCAGAATACCCATGTAAGATCAGGAAGAAACTCACTTGTAAAAGTGAATTTTCTGTATATGTTTTGGAATGCCCATGTGGCCTACGGTACGTGGGCAGTTCCAAGTTACAGGTACATAAAAGGGTCTTACAACACCTACGGGCCATAAAGACTAACGACCCAGCTTACCCGGTGGCCAGGCACTTCAGGGAGGAACACAACAGCAACAGTGAGCTCCTGAAGTACTATGTGATAGACTCTATCTCACCTATGAGGAGGGGTGGCAATAGAGAAGCAGCATTGAGAAAATTAGAAACGAGATACATCCTCATGCTGGATAGTAAGTCCCCAAATGGCCTGAATGCATCAGAGGACTTCTACACCTGTCTATAGATCAATCAGTGGTTTCTCCATTTGAGCATGTTCCACCAGGGCGAGATGTTAGGCCAATTTTATAGGACCCCGTATTATGGTTATGTAATGTGTTTACAACTTGGCCGTGGGGTTCTTTCTGACCTAATCCTTGCTAGTTTGTCCAAATAACATACCCAGTGATCCTATCTCTGTTAGACAGATCTGATTATAATCAATTTAACATCATGGTCATATTTATAATCAGTTGGAAAGTTCTGTCTTCGGATTTTAATCACAATTCACTTTGCACTTTATTTGTATATTTTGGTAATGCAACCAATGTAGTGCTTCGTTGGGTTATGTTCGCCTTTTGACAAGACCAAAAGAATATGTTTTACAATGTTTCTTGTGTATAACAGTATTTCAATAATATGTAATTGCGCCACATAGCAATACATTTATAACGAATATGAGTTTTCACAAACCAAATAGGATTTATCCAAATGCTCTAGTATACAGTATAAGTAGACAACATCAGTTAAATGTGTGGTGTATGATTGGATTATGGTTTACTATATTGGCATTTTGGTTGGTGATTCTATTGACACAAATACCCTTCACGGATTTATCCGGACATTGTTCAAATTCATGTGTTTATGGAATAATATACACTTGATTAATGGGTCTTTATTGGGATTTATCCCGCTATTGGCGAACTGACCTTCACGTTTATAATGAACTAAACGGTATTTTCCTTATGTTATGTCATCACATATGACACAGAGTATTTTTACCATGTCTATTGCACTACAGCACTTTACTCTGTTTTGATTGGTTACCAATTAGCACTTTTGCACTTTATATTCGGCCATACCCCTGTGTAACACCATGTGATCAAGGCCTGTAAGAGGTCGAAACGTTATGCTGCTGTGTTGCTGAATAAAACGAACAACTCACGGAATAATTGGGTCTGCTGTTTTCTTGTAGTAGCGTGACTACAGACTGCTCCAAGTGCCGAGTGCCTTGTTGAAAACCCGTGGTGGATATATATATATATATATATATATATATATATATATATATATATATATATATATATATATATATATATATATATATATATATATACATCACGCAGTTTCCATATCGAAAGGCAGAAAACCACAATCCAGGTAGTCAAAAAGATACGGACACGGACCACAGATATTGTGCTTCTTGTTTATTTTAGTGCTTGAGCGTCACGACGCGTTTCGGTCCCGCCTCGGACCTTGATCACATGACACAGTGTACTATGCAGGAAATGATGACATCAGCAAAGTACGTTTGTAATTGTGACCATAGACATGGAAGAGTTCGGTTTAACCACATCAAGAGATTACGTTCATTAAATAAACTGACTAAATTGTCATTTATAAAAGTCACATAAAACCAATGTTTTAAAAAAACTTTTTTTGTTATTCAATGTGGTGTTAATAAATATTGAAAATAAAATAAAGTGCAAGTGTAGTGCAAAACTTATTCTGTCTCGTTTTAGCGCAATGTTATAAACAAGAATAGTCCCAATCTTGAACCCAAGTGGTTAAATGTTGTGCGCATAATTGATTAGGAATGACGGTTTAAATACCCGAAAGTGTAGCATCACTCAAGATGTACATGCATTCATAATCGGTTGGAGCCCCAATAAAATTTGACAAATTGTCTCAAATGAGGGTTAACAAAATGTAATATGTTGTGAATAACCCCAGAAGGAAAGTACATTGGACCACATTCATTGTACAGTTTCGTGGCCTTAGTTGCTATGTCAGGTCATTTTATCATCTGATACAGTCCTATGTTGGCCAATATGATTTCTATAGGTATATGGTTATCTATAAGTAACAGCAGTCTAGAATATTCATAGAACAACCACATATTAGTATGTAGAAAAATATATATAATAGATAAAATTCATATTATACATCCTAAAATTCATATAAATATTAAAAAAATAAGTTAGGATAAAATAGCATACATACTATATAAATAACCATAAATATATCATAAATACCAGTACAGATTAATGCCACATAGGTAGAGTACATGTTAGAATACAATGATCTCCCTGAGTAGACACTGTGTGGGGTGTATATTAGATTTGATCACTGAGAATCATTTACAGTTTAGCCACCAGAAAATCTAACATGAGGGGGATTAAAGGCATGTAGATAAATCCTCCGTCATATTTAAACCGGTTGGTTGTTTGGTGTTGAGCGCCAAGATGTATCTAGTTTCTAATTGACGTAGTTTTTCTTCTCGGTTACCTCCCCTTCTACTGGCTGGTATCGAGTCAATTACATAGAAACTGAGCTCCCGGCTATTAGATTTGTGTGTAGATTTCAAGTGCGTGGCTACTGGGTACGTTTTGTCCTGGTTGGATATAGACCTCAGGTGTTGTAGTATACGTTTATGTACCTGAAGTTTGGTACTTTCAACGTACAAAAGGTTACAAGGACAGGACAACACGTAGACAGCAAATTCAGTTTTGCATGTTAGTAACTGTTTTAATCTTATGTTCTCTTTGATCAAATGGTGAAATAAATGTTTTGGATTTCCCCCCTAGTTTGCAGGCTTTGCACACTTTGCAATTGTAGAAACCACTGTGAGTTTTTAACCAGTCTGTGGATTCTATTACCTCAGGGCTAGTTTTTGTAAGCTCGTCCCTCATTGAGTGACCTCTGCTATAGGTGATCGACGGTCTCTTTGGTAGAGTGTGACCAATGACCGGATCACTTAATACCAGGGGCCAGTGCTTCCTAATTATGGATTCGTTCTTACTGTGTTGTTCACTGTACTGAAGTACTAATCTGAAGGATTTATCCATTGTGGGTGTTATACCTACAGTAGTTTCAGTACACTTAGGTATGCCCGAGATGCCCTGAGTGTTGCTGCCTGTTAAAAGCAAGGATGAATGTTCTTTTACCATGGATTTTCTGATAGCAATATTAATGAGTTTTTCGCTATAACCACGTTCTAAAAATCTATTTGCACTCTCAGCTTGTGCTTAAGTAGATCATCATCTTTACTGTGTATCCGCCTCAACCTAAGCATTTCCCCATAGGGGATGCTGGTGATTAAGTGGCGTACATGAGAGCTTGTGGCATGTAGTGTCGAATTTCCTGCTGTGGTTTTCCGGTGAAGTTTGGTTTCTATTCTGGTCTGTTCAATGTAAACCTCTGTATCTAGGAATGTTATTGACGTAGGACGTATGTTTGCAGTGAAATGCAGGTTTAATTCATTTTTGTAGATACAATCCACAAATTCATTTGCCTTTTGTATGTCACCCTTCCAAACAATAAACAAATCGTCAATAAACCTGAATCAGGCTATTACATGGTTTGACATTGCCTCATGGTGCTCCACCAGGAGAACCAGCTCCTCCCACCAGCCCATGTGTAAACACGCGTAGCTGAGGGAGAAGCTGGCTCCCATGACGACACCCCTGAGTTGTTTAAACAGTAGGTTGTTGAACATGAATATATTGTTGTTAAGACAGAATTCTACCATTTCAATAAGCATTTTTTGTGTTTCTGCATATTACCCATCGATTGTTCCAAGTAGTAGTCAAGTGCCTTAAGACCGTCAGTGTGGATAATGCTTGTATATAGGGAACTGACATCTAGTGCCATTAACAAATATCCCGGTTCCCATTTAAGATCTTTAAGTTTCCTTAGAAAGTCACTAGTGTCACCAATGTATGACGGTAAGGTTTTGACATGTCTCTGTAGAACAGAGGTCTTCAATCTGTGGGGCGCGACCCCCAGGGGGGTCGTGGAGTCCTGGGAAGTGGGTCGCAGATTCTGCCAGAGTGCAGTTCCTGGCGTCGGGCTGATCGAGGGTGCTCAAGGCGGAGGCCGCCTACACCGAGGTGTGAAAAACATCAAAGCCTCGTTAACAAGTAAAGGTCTTTTAAAGACCTGTGATAGTACTCTGGTGTGCCTTTGTGTGTGTCCAAGCTGTTTCAGCCAGACTGACATACACGAGCTGGGGGGGGGGGGGGGGGGGGGGAGGAGGCTGTAGCCCTTTGAGTTCAATGGACTTAGCTGTGGGTTTATTTTTACTTTTAACATTTTATATAGCGCTAGTTTAACCCGTAGGTATCAGAGCGCTTTACAAATACACAGTAAACAGCAGAAGGACAGCAGAAGGACATTACAATCATATCATTGGTTCAAGTCCCACGAGCCCTCATACCTGGCGCCTGTGCAGGAGAAATGTGGCTGAGAGACTGTTCTTCATGGTGAGATGTTTTCACAGCCGGCAACCCCCCCCCCCCCCCCCCCAAGCAGGGAGGCACAGAGATGCCCTCCCATGAGAGAGGAAGACGAAGCAGAGGGATACTGACCCCCCAAGAGAGAGGCACAGACAAGGTGGGTGAATGAATGATGGGTGGATGGATGGATGAAAGGGTGGACGGATGAAGGATGTATGGATGGATGGATGAAAGGGTGGATGGCTGGATGGATGGATGGATGGAAGGATGAAAGGGTGGACGGATGTGTGAAAAGGTGGGTGGATGAATGATGAGTGGATGGATGTAAAGATGAAAGGGTGGATGGATGAAGGATGGATGGATGTGTGAAAAGGTGGGTGGATGTAGGATGGATGGATGAAAGGGTGGATGGAAGGATGAAAGGGTAGATGGATGAGGGATGGATAAAAGGTTGCATGGATGAATGATGGATGGATTTGTGAAAAGGTGGGTGGATGAGTGATGGGTGAATGAATGGATGTAAGGGTGGATGGATGAAGAATGGATGGAAGGATGAAAGTGTGGATGGATTAATGAAGGATGGATGTATGGATGGATAAAAGGTTGCATGGATGAATGATGGATGCATGGATGGATGTGTGAAAAGGTGGGGGATGAATGATGGATGGGTGGGTGGATGGATGGATGAAAGGGTGGGTGGATGAAGGATGGATGTATAGATGAAAGGGTGGATGGATATATGGATGGAATAATGAAAGGGTGGATGGATTAATGAAAGGTTGGATGGATGAAGGATGGATGTATGGGTGGAAGGATGAAAGGGTGGATGGATGACGGATAGATGTATGGATGGATAAAAGGTTGCATGGATGAATGATGGATGGATGGATGTGTGAAAAGGTGGGTGGAAGAATGATGGGTGGATGGATGGACGGGTGGATAGGTAAAGGATGGATGTATGGATGAAAAGGTGGATGGATGATGGATGTATGGATGGATAAAAGGTTGCATGGATGAATGATGGATGGATGGATGTGTGAAAAGGTGGGGGATGAATGATGGATGGGTGGATGGATGGATGAAAGGGTGGGTGGATGAAGGATGGATGTATGGATGAAAGGGTGGATGGATATATGGATGGAATAATGAAAGGGTGGATGGATGAAGGATGGATGTATGGATGAAAGGATGGATGAAGGATGGATATATGGATGGATGGATGGATAAAAGGTTGCATGGATGAATGATGGATGGATGTGTGAAAAGGTGGGTGGAAGAATGATGGGTGGATGGATGGATGGGTGGATAGGTAAAGGATAGATGTATGGATGGAAGGATGAAAGGGTGGATGTATGATGGATGTATGGATGGATAAAAGGTTGCATGGATGAATGATGGATGTATGGATGTGTGAAAAGGTGGGGGATGAATGATGGATGGGTGGGTGGATGGATGGATGAAAGGGTGGGTGGATGAACGATGGATGTATGGATGAAAGGGTGGTTGGATATATGGATGGAATAATGAAAGGGTGGATGGATGAAGGATGGATGTATGGATGGAAGGATGAAAGGGTGGATGGATGAAGGATGGATGTATGGGTGGATGGATAAAAGGTTGCATGGATGAATGATGGATGGATGTGTGAAAAGGTGGGTGGAAGAATGATGGATGGATGGACGGGTGGATAGGTAAAGGATGGATGTATGGATGGAAGGATGAAAGGGTGGATGGATGATGGATGTATGGATGGATAAAAGGTTGCATGGATGAATGATGGATGGATGGATGGATGTGTGAAAAGGTGGGTGTGTGGATGGACGGGTGGATAGGTAACGGATGGATGTATGGATGGAAGGCTGAAAGGGTGGATGGATGAAGGATGGATGGATGTGTGGAAGTGTGGGTGGATGAATGATGGATGGATGGATGGATGTGATGAGGTCTAACAGGCGCATTTATGGTTGTCGATAGTTGTTTATGATAGGGAGTACCAGTTTCTAGAATCTTTTGTCGGAAGGGGGTCCTTACGCCTAAAATGGTTTTACAAGGGGGTCTCGGCATCAAAAAGTTTGAAGACCTCTGCTGTAGAAAGAAGTCCACGTATTGAGACACATGTTCCAAACAACCCCTCCTGGCTGAAATAATTGGACGCCCTGGTGGATTGATAGGGTCCTTACGGAGTTTGGGTAGGAAGTATATGGTAGGCACCACAGGAAAAGAGTTTTTTAGGAATTTGAACTTTTGGTTGGTTATAAGGCCATCACATTTCCAATGTAGAAGTTTTTGTAAAATGTTTCATACATTTTTTTCAAATCTGTGGAATTACACCTCATGTAGCAGTTTTTGTCATGGAGTTGATTACATGCCTCCTTAGTGTACATTTCCTTAGTTAGTAGCACAATTTTGCCGCCTTTGTCCGATGGTCTAACAACAATCTTATTGTTCTTTTTCAGCTTCGACATGAGAAAAAAGTAATCCATCCTTTCTTTGTTGTATCTTTTTTTCTTTTTGTTTATGTCAACATTTACAGTTTTCATTTGTTCAGTGACTTGGTCATGAAAGAGGGCAATCGAGTCTTTTATCATAATGGGATTAAAAGTGGATTTCAGGGGCGTGGCCAAGATGGCGTCGGAGTAGGACGCTTTTCCGAGCCTCTCCGGCGCCGATCCTACATAGCTGCTCATAGCACGGTCCTGGGGTGGCTGATCGGCCCCAAAAGGGTGGCGGAGGTCCCCCTGCCATAGCGGAGTGGGCCGGTGCCATCGGAGGAGCAGAGCGGCATTGGTAACGGCCACAGGAGCAGCTGCCCTTTGAGGCCTGTGAAGCCCCGGCCTCGCGTAGATCGGGGACCGGCACGGAGAACCGCGGCTCCCACAGTGGTGGAAGAGAGGCCGCCAGCGATTTCCCCTGCGCCAACCGGAAGTGAAGGGACACGTCTGGCCGGCAGGAGGGCAGGCCTGGGCGACGCTGCGCTGCGGAGGGGACCGACGATGATGGCCTGAGCGTGGAGGGGACACCAGAAGTGGCCGGACAAAGAACGTCGCGGTTCTCACCCGAAGGAGCACCCGGAGACAACTGGCGTCAGGCGGAGCTACACGAGCCGAGGGCCGCCGGGGTGAGTCGGCGCCCGGTGGGGGCCAGTGCTGAACTGAGGAGAGCGTGCAGTGCGGTGTCGGCGGAACGAGTCCCGGCGGCTGGGCCGACTCAAGCGCAGATTCACTTGCAGAGTGCCGCGTCCTGCGGAAAGGCTTAGGCAGCCTTGACACCTGGGGCTGCGGGCACCATTGGAGCTACCTGCAACGGCCACGAAGACGTAAGCGGCCTATAGGCGTGGGACGGATGGACGCCTGAGCTGACCAGTGGTCTGCGGGAAGGGACCGGATCGACCCGGGGTGCTGGTCGAGGCCTGGTGTAAGCGTTGTTGGGCCATTGAGATCGCGGGCCCCATCTTTGGGTCGGACCATCTTACTGGGAACACGCCTCATCAGAGCCCGAAGCAGAGCCATTTTGTTTGTTCCTCGGCTGGGACTGGTAGGCTATCGCTGGCCCCGGGATAGACAGCAGTGGCGTTGTCCTTCTACGCCTTGCCTCCTGGACACGGACAGCTGGGGATGGCTAATCTTTGACCCCCTACATACGGGGCACCTGGTAAAGACTTTCCACCTGGTGACCCGGCGGTCGGGAGCGCTTTGGGGGTTCCCTGGAGGGAGAGGGGGATCCGTTTGAACCGAACAGTGGGGAACGTTGCGGACCCAGTCATCTCGTAGCACCTTGCCCCTGAGAGGTTAAGGAGGACGGTTCTCCCGGTCTGAGTGCTGCCCGCCACGATGGCCACCACACTTCGCAAGGGGGGGCGCCCGGGAAAGGATGGGGCGTCCAAGTCCTCACAGCAGCCGGCATCCCCGGGGGCCAGTGGCTCACAAAAGCAGTCGGACGACGAGGCACCTGTAACTAAGGCCTTCATGTCTGAACTCTTTGCCTCCATCAAGGAAGATATCTCTGAACTCCTTGCACAGTTGGCGTCCGACCTAAGGGAAGTACGGAGGGATGTGGACGGCATTGGCGAGAGGGTGGCGACCCTAGAAGACCATGATCTGAGCATGGCCAATGATGTTCACTTGCTGCAGCAAGATATCATCCGCCTCACCGAACAGAATCTAGATCTGCAGACGCACGCGGAGGACCTGGAAAACCGTTCCCGAAGAAACAATATTCGCATTCGGGCGGTGCTGTGGGATGGTGAGGCAGGCGACCTGCGTGGCTACGTTCAGGATTTGTTTCTGCAGATTTTGGACGAAGAGGAGGTGCGGGAAATCAAGATGGACAGAGTACATAGAGTGGGTTTGCCCAGGCGAGGAGGGGGTCCCCCTCCTGACATCCTCGTCTGTGTACATGATTTCCAACTAAAAGAGCGCATTCTCCGCAAAGCCAGGGCCATCTCGTCACTGCAATTCAGGGATCACCGCCCTCAGCTATATCAGGACTTGGCAGCATCCACGCTACGGAAAAGGAGGGAGTTTCGTCCAGTGACTTCCTTCTTGCGGGAACGCAACATCGCCTACTCATGGGGTCATCCCTTCAGAATCATCTTCCGATGGCAGAATCGGCTGGCACAGATTAACTCTCTCTAGGTGGCGAAGGACCTCTTGGGTCTGAATGATGTACCTTCCTCCCAGGGAGCGAGCGCTTCACCATCTCGGAGGCGTCACCGCTCCTCCTCATGGCATAGGGTGGGGGCTTCCCCGGACCGGCGGCGGCCGGATCGCAACTCTAGTTTGCAAGAAAGGAACAACGCGGTGGCTTCGGTGGCATCGGCTACTCTGACGGATTCGCAGCAAAGCTCCGGAGCGGCATGACCTCTGAGCTGAACAGGATCGGCGCTGGAGGGGCATCGGCGCCTCGGTCTGGGGTATGGATGTACTTTTGGGGAAGACGCCCCGGACCTTGGCCGGGGGGGCTGACCAGTTGGTTCCCCTACCCCGCTTCCGGTTAGGAAGGCCCCTCACAGACTTTGGACTACTGGAGCTGATGAGTATTCTTTTCAACTTTCATGCTTTGAGCTTTTTTTGCTTGTTGTTTTTTCATTTACGGGGTGGGTCAGGAGTTGGGGGGTTTGGGGTTTTGGGTTTGGGGGGACTCCGTGGTGGTGGCGAGGGGGCTCTGTTGTCTAGTTGGACATTATGGTTTATGGTTGCTCTGGGTGAGTGTGGTGTGGGTGTGGTAGTGGTCGAGATTGAAACAGGATGGGGGAGGGCTGGGAGATTCATTAGGGGTGACATGAGTGGCCCGCTGATGTTACCTCTGATTGGTGGACTCTTGAGTGGGGGGGAGGGACCTCACGAGATGGTGGCTGAATGTCCCGGGGATCTACGTGAAGTAGTGTGGCTCACTGGTTAGAGGCTGCAGACCCGAGAGCAGAGGACGGCCGGGACCAGGGTTCGATTCCCGACGCGGCAGGTTTCTGGACCAGGGTCAGCGGACTCGATAATCCTCTCGCCTCGGTGCCCACTCTGATCAGCGATCACACTCGGCAACTCTGGGCACTAGCTTGCCTCATCTTCACTAACGGCCCCACCAGACCGCCGAGGATGCCTGGTCTCACCCTGGAGATACCCATTAAGGGACCATCTCTCAGGGAAGCCAGGAAGGGTTTCGCAGCGGTCGAAGCGCGGAGGTACCCCTTCGGGAGTGATTCCAGCGCTATATAAGCACATAATTAATTTTTAATTAATCTTTTGTATTATGCCGATAAGTGTGGGGACTTGGAACGTCAAGGGTATGAACTTGCCGCAGAAGAGGCAGAAGGTGTGGAAGTATGTAGTCGATCACCAACTGGACATTGTGGGGTTGCAAGAAACTCATTTGGCACGGAAAGATGAGATGCGTTTGAGACATAAGGCATATCCCATCATATATAGGTCCTCAGCCGCCACAAAGCACAGAGGGGTGGCCCTCCTTTTCCGCGCTGCACTTCATTTTCAACCTGTAGAGGTGCGCAATGATAGGGAGGGACGATGGTTGATGGTTAAGGGTCATGTCCAGGGGCGGCTGTGCACCTTTGTGGTAGTGTACCTCCCCAACTCTGGCCAGAATGCATATTTGCAAATCTTGTTGCAGAAAATTGGGGATTTTGCTGAGGGGAACCTGTTCCTAATGGGGGACTGTAATTTGGTGTGGGATAAGGAGATGGACAGTTCAGGAGGTCACCGGGCTGGCACGGGAGTGTTCTCTACTTTATCGCAGCAGGTGGTGGGGGAGTTAGGGCTGATTGATGGGTGGCGATTTTTTCACCCTACTACAAAGGACTACACATTTTTTTCCCATGTGCACCACTCCTACTCCCGCCTGGATCACATTTTTCTTAGCCAATCTCTCCAAGGGGACGTAGTGGATGCCGCCATTCTTCCAATATCCGTCTTGGACCACAGCTTGCTGGTGCTTAGCCTCCGCTGGTCGCCGCCCGGTACGGGACAACGCAAATGGTACTTCCCGGCGTCATTGATTAGGGACGACACCTCCAATAAAGCGCTTCGACTTGCAATTAGGGAATTTTTTGAGTTTAACCCTCCATCTGATACCTCTCTCTCGAACACGTGGGACGCTTTTAAGGCCTCAATCAGGGGCACGTGTCTGAGTCTCAATTCACAACTCAACAGTTTGCGGAGGAAAGACCGTGAGGCCCTAGAGGCTGAGGTGGTCGAGCTTGAGCGGGCCCATAAGCTTAACCCCTCGAGGGTGACCCTTCGTCCACTGACAGCGGTTAGGGGGAAACTGAAGGCCCACTACACAAATAGGGCTGAACCTACGCTCCTGAGACTGGGGCGACAATCCTACTCCTGTGGGAATAAGGTGGGCAGGCATCTGGCACATCAATTGCATGACAGGAGGGAGCGGGAGTATATTGGTGGCATTAGGGATGCAGCAGGTGTTCTGCAGCATCGGGATGAAACGAAGGCGGACATTTTTGGGCGCTTCTATGCCGACCTCTATACAGGAGATAGCCTTGGTGCAGAAGGCCAGCAGGAGTATTTGAGACGCCTGCCTCTGCCTCAGATATCCAAGGAATGGAATGAGCTGTTGGGGGCACCAATCTCCAGGGAGGAGGTCCTTGCAGCCATTAGGAATTTGAAGTTACACAAGGCACCGGGACCGGATGGATATACCGCTGTTTTTTACAAATCGTATGCTACTGAGATATGTGACATCCTAGTCTCTCTTTTTAATAATATGGCACTGTCCGGGTCCTCTACGGGGTCTATGGCCGAGGGGTGATCACAGTTCTGCCAAAGCCAGGGAAGGACCCCGCGAATTGCGCGTCATTCCGTCCCATAGCCTTGCTTAATATTGATGCTAAACTGTACTCAGCGATCCTGGCGTGCCGGCTGCAGGATTTATTGCCGGCGATCATACACCTCGATCAATCGGTTTTATCAAGGGGCGCCAGACCCACGATAACACTCGCAGAGTAATTCATTTAATCGAAAAGGCGAATAGGTTTCGCATTCCGTCGGTGCTCGTGGGTCTGGACGCGGAGAAGGCCTTTGACCGGGTTGACTGGGGCTTCCTGTTCAACACGATGTCGGCTTTTGGCTTTTCGGACGCATTTATCACGATGGTGAGGGCCAATTTCTGCAGCCCCAGGTCTAGAGTGGTGGTGAATGGCCAGATGTCGGCATTCTTTCCGCATTACAGGGGCACTAGACAGGGCTGTCCCCTCTCTCCCTTGCTGTTCGCACTCAGCATTGAGCCTTTGGCGATGGCGGTGAGAGAACATGAGGAGGTCCGTGGCCTACCATTTACGGGGGAGCAACATAAGATCACACGCTTTGCGGACGACGTCTTGCTCTCTGTGGCTGACCCGGAACATTCACTGCCTTACGTCAGGGAGCTTCTTCTGGAATATGAAGAAGTGGCGGGTTTCAAGGTGAACTACAGCAAATCATACCTTTTGAATCTGACTCTCTCGCAGGCGGAAGTGGACCGCTTACGGACCCTAACGCCTCTAGCATGGGCCTCTGGATCGATTGTTTACCTTGGAGTCCACTTGACACCGACGGTGGGCAAATTGTTCTCGGCCAATTTCCCGCCCCTCCTGGCGAAGACCCGAATGGAGTTGGAGAGATGGAAGCCCAAATTTCTATCTTCGTTGGGCAGGATACACGCTATTAAGATGGTGCTCCTCCCTAAATACCTGTATTTGTTCCAAGCCTTGCCCATCCCGATAGATAACAATTAGTTTCGGCAACTTAAAACGCAATTACTGAGATTTGTTTGGCAGGGGGGCCGGGCTCGTCTGTCCTTTGCAGTACTACGTCGATCTAGGTTGGAGGGCGTAGTTGGGCTACCAGACCTGCAACTCTACTACAAGGCAGCCCAATTGAGGGTACTGGTGGAATGGTCACAGCAACTCTCAGAAAAACACTGGCTCCACATGGACCGGAGTGTGGCGGGCCAGTCGATATGGGACTTGGCCTGGAAGCTGAAGAAAGACCGTCCCCTGAACGCCTATATCAGTACCCCTACGGGTACCACGTTGAAGGTCTGGGATACCTTGGCTGCGGATGAACGGTGGACGACATTCCCCTCTCTGTTTACGCCCATACATTTCAACCCGGCCTTTCCACCGGCGCTTAGAGAGGGAGCCTTTGACGCTTGGAGGGAGGGGGGCTGCAGAGCATTGACCCACCTTTTTCATGGGCCAGAACCCCTGACTTTCACTAACTGTATGCAGGATTACCAGATACCACAAACCGACAGGTATCGGCATGCACAGTTGTTGCACTGGGCCACGTCACCGGGGATACGGGAAGCAGCCACGAGACCCCCCACGCCGTTCGAAGCCTTTTTGTTGCGGATATTGGCTATGAAGGGAGTTATCTCCTTCCTCTATCAACTGTTGCTTAAGTCTGAACTGTCGCCTAGGCCACGCTATATGGCGCAATGGGAAGAGTTGGTGGGGAGAGAGGTCACCGACGCTGAATGGGCGGCACTTTGGCGGGATATGACTCAATTCAATCACTCGCTCCGACCTGCGGGAGGCGCATCTAAAAACCCTCACGCAGTGGTACCTATGTCCGACCAGGCTCTACCGCATTTACCCTGCGACCTCTGACAAATGCTGGAGAGGTTGCGGCCTCCTAGGGGACTTCCGTCACATCTGGTGGGACTGCCCGGTGATTCGGCCCTACTGGGAGGAGATCCTTTCACATATTAAGGATGTCCTCCAATACCCCATTGGGGACTCTATAACCTCCATACTACTAGGTCTGCGGGATCCTGGCCTTGAACATCAAACGAGAGCCGACAAAAAGATTCTGTGGCTATGCCTGGGGGCGGCCAAGCTCACGTTAGCGGCAGCATGGAAGCGGAAAGAGGCACCAGCAATTTCCCTGTGGCATACTCGACTGTGGAGGCTCTTGAGCCTGGAAAGAATGGCGGACATCTTCCTCGGCAATTATAAGAACTTCACGCTCACTTGGGGTCCTTTGGTTACCTTCCTATCTAGGGGTTTGCCGTCAGCTGTGTGCCCAGCATCTTTGAGATCTTTACACCTCTTCCAAGTATAAATGCGTTTCTTCTATGAGTGTGGTGTGGGTGCATCACCGGCATGGAGGGGGAGGGGGGTGGGGGGAATGGGAGTTGTATTTTCTCTTTATCTTCCTGTTTTTATTTTGTGGGCTGCGGAGGTGCACGACAATATCACGGACTGCATTAGACTGTTTATTTGCACCCATGGTCCTCCTTGCTTTGGACTTATCTTACAATGTATAACACCGTTGGCCGGTTGCCAGAATTATTGTGACAGCTCCTTACTGGTGACTAATGTGGCCAGACTAGCTACTGTGTGTTGACGTCCTTATCTTGATTGGAATTGCTCCCCCTGTGTGGGGACATGTACGGCGCCTCAATGCTCATTCTCTGTGTTTCCTTTTGTTCTATGCAAAATAAAAAATTTACAAAAAAAAAAGTGGATTTCAGTCGGAATGGAGTGAGGGGGCCTCTGATGTTGGTGGTCTCCATATTGGCAGACTCGCTGTTTTCTCTGGGGTCGAGTACACTCCTTTCTATACTTGATGAATCATCATCCCATAGATCCTAGATCTCATGCTGTAGGCTGCTCCCTATTTGAGTGTCAGTTTGGGAGATTGAAATGTCAGCGTTAGCTGAGATCGAAATGTTCAAGTCACTTTTTTTATTTAGAATGTGGTATTTTTGCAGTTTCAATTTTCTCGTGCCCTTAAATATGTCGAGCCGTGTTTTAGCATAATTGAAGTCATTTGCAGGGCAAAATGTCAGTCCCAGACTTAATATGTTTTTCTCTTGGTCACTCAGTGGAGTTTTGGATAGGTTTACGATTGTTTTGTTACTGCTCCCAGCCATTTCAGTGGCTACTTGACCTTCCCTCTCCAGTTTCCTCTTTTCTTGTAACTTGTTTTTGATACGTTTTGCTTTCCGTCTTTGTTTGCGTTTCCGGTTTTTGTTTGATTGTAGTTCACCCGTAGTTCAGGACTTTTTGTTATAACAAGCACGGCGTGCAGCTCCCAATAAAGAAGGTTGGATACCTGTTCCCAAAGGAGTAGCCTCTTCATGTCAAGAGGCAATCTTTGTGGAGATTTGAACGCGGTGGCCTCAACCGCGGAGGATGCATCACCCGCTGGAAAGGTCAGAGCGGGTCTGAAGGGACTGCCATCAGACAGCCGATAAGCAGCATGAGGGAACTGTATAATCTGAGCGGGACACCATGCCTGTAGCCCACCGGAGGGCAGTGAAAAGGAATAAAGGCACCAAATTTACAACTGAGAACATGGACCCCACCGAAGGGGCATAACTAAACTACAGCTCCCAGCATGCTACTCACCAAAGAGCCTATGCGCATTGGGTAAATAGAGTTGCAGTTCCTTCCGTGTCTCATAACTTGCCGTCCCATGAGGAAGAAGCGAGATGCTACGAAACGCGTCAGAACTTTTTGTTATAACAAGCACAGTGTGCAGCTCGCAATAAAGAAGGTTGGATACCTGTTCCCAAAGGAGGGGCATCTTCATGTCAAGAGGTCATCTTTGCGGATATATATATATATATATATATATATATATATATATATATATATATATATATAGTGTGAACAAGCTCTTGTGTAGAGTGAAACGCGTCACCTTTATTTAATAAAACGTCTTCCCTGTCATCCATTCTCGGATTCCTGATTTCTGCGAGGCTATTTCTGATTGCTGGGCGTGTGGCTTTTGAGGTCCTGACCTTTCGGTTCCGCCATTATTGAACGGGACCAGGACTGCTTTTTTATATATATATATATATATATATATATATATATATATATATATATATATATATATATATATATATATATATATATATATATATATATATATATATATATATATGTCAAGTTCCTGGCGCAATCTTCATTTCATGAAACACCAGAGTCGAAGCCCAAATACAGTTTTAAGTGCTTAGGTTTATTTGGCAGAAAAACAACCCCTACGCGTTTCGAGGTAAGCCTACCTCTTGCTTATGGGTGGAGTGCAAGTAAACGCGCCAAACTTTTAAAGTGAAAGGTACAGTGTTTGCACAGACCACGTGATAGTAAACAATGAAGACAAACTAGTCGTGCTACAATGTTACAACTGCACCGCAGTTAAATTAAACACATACTGATAAATGATGAATAATGTATCCAATATTACTGTGTGGCAAGAAATTATATAAACAAAGTTATAAACAATGAATTTCTTGAAAATTGCAGTGTAGCTCATCTGAGACCCATCGGTTGTAGGTCAGAAATGAAAAAAAGTCTCACATTGCGTTACGGAAGTGAAAAGCGTTGAGCCCACAAATGTTATAAAGTAATGGTTGTGATCAATATCGCACACAACATAGAAAAGGTCACACAATATTGTATCCATATTGCGCGTGTTTCCAATAGAAGATAACGCCCCAGTGGGCATACACCATCTGATGTGCTGTAGAATACGTGTTTCAGAGTATCACCATTCCGCCCAAGTGGGCAGGGGTCCAACATCTGCAACAAGAGACAACAATATATTTTTCAGCACTTATGTCCCCAGCATCAACATCTATTATACTGTGCATGTGTATATAAAATAATTAAAAGTTAGCAGTGAACACCAAGGAGGCGGTGTCAGAATAAAAACAGTTATTTAGTCAATGAAAGCACTATACACGGTTACAGTCATGTCAATACCGAATTCAATCTCGAAGGTGGATTGCCAATTCTTCCCCGAGGTTGTGACCAACAGGTTGAATTGTATTATATTTAATTATATATCTGGACTCTAACTTTCTCAAATCCAGCCACCTGTTGCCACCTCTCTCCTTGTTTTCAACACAGTCCAGTACCACAAAGTTCAACAGATTAGGATTCTGATTGTGTTCTAAGGCAAAATGCCTGGCTACTGGGTACTGTTGGTTAAGATTTTTCATAGCCTTGAGATGTTGCAGGACTCTGAGTTTGGCTTGTTTGGTAGTACACCCGATGTAGAATTTGTCACAGGGACATTGTAGTGCATAAATGGCATATTCAGTGGAGCAGCTGAGGTGTTTGGTGATTTTGTGTTCCTCCTGATCTAGTGAAAGTTTGATGGATTTACAGTTTTTACTAAATCTACATGCTTTGCACCTTTTACAAGGGAAAAATCCTGGCTTAATTCCACTATGCACTATTCTGTCTGTGCAACAAAGCCTATATAGGCAGCACAATTAAGCCAGCGAAACTCAGAGTGCTTGAGCATTTACGTGCTATCAGCAATATGGACAAGTCATATCCTATAGCTCGCCATTTTCACAGTCACCACAACCAAAATGTGAACTTATTGAGCTTTTGTGTTTTGTGTACTGTGAAATTCAATGAGAGAGGTGGAAATCGTGTGCAGAACTTGCGCAGATTAGAATCGAGAACGATCATTCAGCACAAAACCATGGCCCCGGGCGGGCATAATTGTGATGAAGAGATGGAGGTACACCTAGGATGACGCAAATGCAACTGTATATTTTCAAGTTTTATTGAGCCATCTACAGTTGTAGTCTAGTGAGAATCATATTTAGAGAATGAAATACATTTATTGCCCTAATTGTTTTTAACTTCTTATGTCTTTCTGTTTGAGATGTGAATGGTTTTTTAGAAATGTTCACATTGTGAATCATGGTTTGCAATTCTTTTTCTTTCTTTTTCTTCAGGGATGGCTTGAACGAATTCTTTTCTGACTGAATTGGAATACCAGAATACATATTAACTAGAGGATGAACGGAACATCTTGGAAAAACGTGGCTCTAAAACTATAATTATGATTGCACTGATCAGCCCACTGGGGCGATATCTGTTACCCATGTGATTCATTTAGTTGGTTTGTTTTCAGCAGAAATAATAGCTTAAACCTGAGTGTTTGCCCACATGGGCATGAATGAAGTTGCTACAAATATTTGCACTGTAGGGCATTGCAAATTGAATTGCCCCATTGAACATGCATAGAGACTTTGTTATTATTATTTAGTTGCTGAATATGTATTTTTCCACTTGGATATGATCTAAAAATTAATTTTCGCTTCATGAATCCATGGAATGTATTTTATTGCCCACTTGGGCATTATAACGTATGTGATAGCCTAAATAGGTATCTAGATTTTCCTATGGCAACGCATTGTAAGAAAACCTCGAGTCCGTCATTTATTTTTGTGGCTGAACTCGGCTTCTATGTGGGACCGATAAGATTTGCTTAAAGACGAAATGTACACTGCTGGGATTTCGTTTATGCAAAGAATACATGTTACTCCCATGATTTAATTAATTTCTGAGATATAATTATACCGTAACCTTTTTGGAATTCTTTTCACGTTATTGAGCGCGATAGTATTTTGTTTATGTTTATTTAAGTCAGAAACCATGTGACCTACACTATATCATGTTTGTACCAATGACTTTTAACTGACTCGTGACCAAGGGGAGAAGCCCCGAAACGCGTCGGAGTGACTATGTTTTGCTGCTATTCATGCTGAATAAATGAAACTTTGCTAAATACGCTGACTGGAGTCCGTACTTCATACTTTTCTTTTACCAAGAGGACGAAGGTGTGACTGTTCTTGAATATATATATATATATATATATATATATTTATATATCTATACTACTATTATAAAGAGAGAACTGCTTCCTTTGAGCCAGGTAAACTCGAAAAGTACACTACCAATCCAAACACCCAAGACATCTTTGAAAACCTCAGGGCAAGCAAAAGGACATAGGCTATATAAAAATAAAAAAGATACGTTCTTTAAAAAATTTAGGAAAAAAAAAAAGTAGTCCCTTGTAAGTAGCGCAGGCCGCGACGTGCGTGATGACATAGGGAGCGCGGGGAGGAGCGGCGTTCAGGAGCAAGAGGAAGAGCGGCGGACATGAGCGCAGGGAGGAGCTGCGGACAGGCGGGGATGAGCGGCGAGCGGTGAGTGGCGGACCAGCGGTGAGGAGAGGCGAGAAGCGGAGGAGCAGTGGAGCGGTAAACTCAGCAGCGCGGGGAGGAGCGGTGGCTGAGGTAAGTGAAGCAGCTGCGGGTGCGCACCGAGGGACGGGCGGGGAACATGAGTACTCGCAAGCGTTTTACTCAAAGTCGGGATGTCGGGGGAAACAGCGGGTGCGCACCGAGGGACGGGCGGAGGGACGGGCAGGGGCCATGAGTGCTCGGAAGCCTTTTTCCTCAAAGTCGGGACGTCGGGGGAAACAGCGGACACGAGCGTGGGCAGAAGCGGCCAGGACCAACAAAACCGGAGCAAGGAAACACTGGAAGTACGCTCTGCTGCTCCCGGCTGCTCTGCTGCGCCTCTCGTGCTGCGATGCTGCCCTGCTGCGATGCTGCCCCCAGCCCACTTCTGCCCCGGGCAACGCCGGGGCGGGCTGCTATACTATATTAAAGGAAGAACTTTGAGGCTTTGAGGCGGGTAAACTCGGGAACCACAGTGCCAATCCACACACCCGATACACCATTGTAATCGTCAGGGTGTGCAGATGGTTATAGGCTATATAAATGTAAAACAAAAACGTTATTTAAAAAATGTACATTAAAAAAAAAAAGTAGTCCCTCCGAAGTAGCGCCGGCTGCGACGTGCGTGCTCACGTCAGGAGCGCGGGGAGGAGCGGCGTCCAGGAGCGCGACGGGGAGCAGCGGACAGGCGGGAGGAGCGGTGACCAGCGGCGGTGAGGTGACGAGCAGCAGACAGGCGGAAGGAGAGGTGACCAGCGGCGGTGAGGAGCGAGGAGCGGTAAACTGAGGAGCGCGGGGGAGGAGCGGCAGCTGAGGAAAGGGGACCCACGGACAATGTCGGGGCAGGCCAGGGACGGGCCGCGGGGGCCCGGGCTTCTGGACAATGTCGGGGCGGGCGGGGGTCGGGGAAGCCTGATTGCTCCCGGACAAGGTTGGGACGGGCTGCTAGTATATATATATATCTATACTACTGTTATAAAGAGAGAACTGTGTCATTTGAGCCAGGTAAACTCGAAAAGTACACCACCAATCGCAACACCCAATACAGCGTTGGAAAGGGGGGGTCCAGTAGATGGATATAGGCTATATAAAAAAATTAAAAAAAACATTATTAAAAAAATAAACAATAAAAAAAAGTAGTCCCCAAGAAGTAGCGCCGGCCGTGTGCGCTAACAATGTGGACGTGCGTGGACGTGCGAGCTGACATCATCTAGCGTGGGGAGGAGCGGCGGGACAGGAGTGTGAAGAGGTCTAGGAGCGGCGGACGGGAGCTAGGAACTCACATGTTGAGAGACAGCTGCAGCCAGCCTGCGCCCCGGCCACTCTACCTCGCAGCCTGGCACGTCCCAGAGGCGGGACACAAGGCACTACGAGCTAGAGGCACCGGGAGAACGGGCAAGACCATGGCGCCGCTGACCCTTTTACTGTCCCTCCCTCGCCATCCCAGGTAAAAACGTTTCACCCAGGAGTTTGCTCTCTGCAATAAAAATAGCTGTAAGTAAACGTTTAACCCAGGAGTTTGCTCTCTGCAATAAAAATAGCTGTAAGTAAACGTTTAACCCAGGAGTTTGCTCTCTGCAATAAAAATAGCTGTACGTCTATATGTATCTCAGCATTCTGTTACATAGCGCCAAACTGTCCACCCCCGGGGCTTCATAGCACTTTATTGTGCCAGTTAGATTGCTCAGTAAATGACCCACTTCCTGCTAACAAACCTCCGAGGTTACTGGTCTCATAGCGGGTGCTGCGAGGCTGGCACAGGGGCATGTGACGTCTAACCAACTCCCGAACTACTCAAAAGCAACTTTCAGAGACGCCTCCCCGCTGCCCTGTAGCGCTAAGTTCGTAATGCGATCTGCCCTGGCGCATAACTGCCTCCTCTTCCCCTAAATGAAACCTTCCACCCATGTGTCTTCTTCACGCATAGGACAAAGCCCCTGCTTTTCCAACACCACGAGGAAACAGTGCCTCGAGGCACCTGTGTTGGGAGTGTGAGCTATGCACGCCTGAGGCCAAGGGACGAGTCACTGAGTCCCGGGGCGACAACGGCCAGTCTAAGGCCCACTTTGGCAGCTCTGTACTGTCTGTATTCAGTAGTTTTGGGAGATCGGCTGATGTGACCCAGAACTCACTGTACCCCCTCAGAGTTGCCTAGGTACTAGCAGTTAGTAGAGTTTGTAACGGACCAGAACGGGCACAGGATAACATGCAGAGTCAGTCTTGCTGGGAAGTCTTGGAGGGTTTACGGATCTTTGCAAAAGACCCTTGCAAACACCCCAACCTTGTGTTAGTAAAGCAAATAACGGAAGTTATACTTAAGGGTCCCAAGTTTCCACATGCAAGTGCATACCCAAAACCAGCTATTTATTTTTATTTTTAAAAGTGGAAAAAAGGCAAAATTGCCTCTATACATTTAATTATGTCAATGCTTCAAGTAAAGACTACCACGCATATGGATGTCCCTAACGACAGATAGAGAGGTTATAAAAGGCGCAATGTTTTTTATTGAAACTTTAAATAGTTGCAGCTGTGCATATGTTTAACCGCTGATGTTTTCATGAGATCTGCACGCAAGTGATGCACTGTATATGTTTTCTTGTACCACTAAAGCCCATCAGATGTCAAAGTGAGTGGACCATCTATCTATACTCTATACTACTATTATAAAGAGAGAACTTGCACATTTGAGCCAGGTAAACTCGGGAACCACAGCGCCAATCTACACACCCGGTACACCGTTGAAATCGGCAGGGTGTGTAGATGGTCATAGGCTTTACATTTTAAAAAATAAACGTTATATAAAAAGTTACATTTTTATAAAAAGTAGTTCCCCCAAAATAGCGCCGGCCACGACGTGCGTCGTCACGTCAGGAGCAGGGGAGGAGCAGCGTCCCAGGAGCGGCGGACATGGCGCGCAGGGGAGGAGCGGTGAAGTGAGGCCAGCGGCGGAGCGGAGAGGCGGACATGGCACGGGGAGGAGCGGCGGTGGACAGGTGGTGAGTGGCAGAGCGGCGGAGCGGAGAAATATGGACCGGCGGTGTGAGCTGCAGAGGCAAGGTAAGAATCCGGGGCAGCCAGGGTCGGAGCGGGCGGGGGCACGGGCTGCTGGGGAATGTCAGGGCAGGCGGGGGTAGGGGAAGCCAGCATTTCAGGCTTGCGTGCTCTCCCGCCCCGGCCCCTGCCCACCACAACATTGTCCGGGACACAGACAATGTCGTGGCGGGCGGGGGCCTGGGCGGGAGAGCATGCAAACCTGAAATGCAGCCCCCAGCCCCCTTCTATCCCAGGCAACGCTGGGGCGGGCTGCTAGTATATATATATATATATATATATATATATATACTACTATTATAAAGAGAGAACTTGCACCTTTGGGCAAGGTAAACTCGAAAACTACACCACCAATCTGAACACCCAAGACATCTTAGAAAACCTCAGGGCAAGCAGAAGGACATAGGCTACATAAAAATAAAAAAGAAACGTTGTTTAAAATATTTACAAAGAAAAATAAAGTAGTCTCTTGCAAGTAGCGCCGGTCGCGACGTATGCGTGAGGGGAGTAGCGTCCTTCACAGCAACAGGAGGAGCGAGGACATGATTAGCGTCTGAGTGAGGGGAGGAGCGGAGTTCACCACAGCAACAGCAATACCGAGCGGTGAGAAGCGGAGGAGCAGTGGCAGCGCGGGGAGGTAAGTCGACATGGGGGGGGTGTTTCAAAGCCGAGGCGGGAGGCGGGAGGCGGGAGGCGGAAGGCGGAAGGCGGGAGGCAGATGGGAGACTCGAGACTCGAGACGGGAGGCGCCTCGCGCTATGCGCCACGCTCTATGCTCGAGTCCTAATGTTCATATACAAGCTTAAATAAGCTTTACCTTGGTTCATCTGCACACAGGGTTTGATCATCACTGGGAATGAAACGCAAATGTGTATTTCTTGAGAAAATGACCTTCTGTCTCAAAGTAAACAATATCTTCCGGATATTGGGCAGAGGAAATAAGTTACGAGGAATATGCAGAAAAAAATAGGACATCTCATCAGACATGGGTTTTATGACTACATAAAAACACATTCAGAGAAACGGATATACGGTGAAATGCTAAGTGCACAGATGGCAGGAAAGTTGAAAAAGAGCGAAATTAATGATTAGAGGGATAGGAAAAAACAGGATTGCAATGCAGTCTGCTCGTTTCTAAGTATGTTATACAGGCTTCTGCATTTGAAATTCAAATGTGTCTTTTTATATATGCACAATGCTGCCCCCAGCCCCTTTCTGCAGCCCGTCCCGGCGTTGTCCAGGTATGAATTGCTGCCGGCCAGTAGTACATTGTTTTGTAGGATTTCGTTTTGATAGCATTTCTTATCTGTGACAGGCCTGTGAAACGCTCCGATTCACAGTGCACTGCTGATGCACTTAAGAGTGCGCGTTCAGTAGTGTGTGAACTCGAGTTTCCCTACTTTATTTTTCCTTGCAATATTATATAGCGCGAACTCGGCAACATGGCATGAGCACAATTTACATTACAGAAGAAAACTTTCATTTGTGGTAGGCACGGGGAGACAAGGCGATTTGCCTGGAATCACAGGTTGTTGAGCTGATGCCGAGATTCGAACGTAGCTCCCCAGCTCTAAAGTTCGCAATTCTAGAACTTGTGGCGGGAGGTGTGTCTAAAAGTGTATGTCGGTGCTGGCCATCAATGAGAGAGACCTGTGCATTTTTCGAATGGGCGGTGAAAAAATATGAGTATGTTGCTGGAGATGTGGGCCGCTGTGCCACCAATGTACTTACCGGGGAGGGTAAACACCCATTATTCCGCAACTTTCTTTCCGCATACCATCACTCCGCATACTTTCATTACCAAAGTACCATGACTCCGCAATGCCATTATAACGCATGGCATTACATTTTATATGATTTTACCACGCATACATTTACAACGAAATTCGTTTTAAATGCATGAATGGTAAAAGCATGTTTTTTTTAATGTTTGGATAAGGTAAGTATGGGTATAGGGGTATATGTTTTGGGGTACTGAGGTATATGTTCTGGGGTGTTTGGGTATTTTAAGGGTTCAGATATAGTTTTGGGTTATGGGGTATAGGGGTAGGTTTAGGGTTTAGGGATAGGTATATGTTTTGGGGAACCGGGCTATTTTTAGGGTTCAGGGCTAGGTTTGGGTTTTGGGGTATAGGGGTATTTTTAGGATTCAGGGGTAGGTTTGGGTTTTTGGGTACAGGGGTATTTTAAGGGTTCAGGGCAAGGTTTGGGTTTTGGGGTACAGGGGTATTTTTAGGGTTCAGAGCTAGGTTTTGGGTTTTGGGGTATAGGGGTATTTTAGGGTTATGGGGTAGGTTTGGGTTTTGGGGTATAGGGTTCTTTTTAGGGTTCAGGGCTAGGTTTGGGTTTAGTGGTACAGGGGTATTTTTTGGGTTCAGGGTTAGATTTGGGTTTTGGCGTACAGGGTATATTTATAGGGTTAAGATGGGTTAGTGTTTAAGGGTGTTGGGGTATTTTAGGAGTACGGGTGGGTTATGATTATGGGGTGCAGGGGTATTTAAAGGGAGCAGGGTGGGATTAGCACACGATATGAGTCAAGTCAGTCAGAAACACTTTATTCGATTGTTTTAAAATCATAAAAGTATGCTACAGAACCATATTCAATCATACAGACAAACAAGTTTAAAAACAAGTAAAAAGGTTAAAAGTTATTATACACATAAAAATTCATGTAAAAAATCATCTTTGCAAGACATATTTACAGTATCTTGTAGGCCATTAACAGTGATCGAATTACAAATACAGTACAAAACCAGAAGAGATATTTACAATTTTTATATACAGGAGATACTAGCTACCTGGGGTAAAGTGCAAAACGTGCTGTTCGTGATCTAAATTTTGGTACAAACTAAGGACTAAAAATACCATAAAGCAGTTTAATGTATACAAGCAGTTTAGGGTACATTAATGATTTGATTTTAATCTTGCTTGCTTTGACCGGATAGACATGGTCAAAAAATTTGCCACCCCGTACATTACAACTGAACTTTCCATAAGTTGTAGGTACAATAGGGCTGGTTTAACCTGCACGAAACCTTTCAGAATTGGTTTTATGTATCTTTCTCTTCCATTTTTATAAAAGGGACAGAAGAACAAGAAATGCAATATGTCCTGATCTGAAAAGTAATCGCATTTGCAGGGAGCGTTTTCATGGGGCTTGCACCATTTTTCAAAGTCACCTAGCAGAAAATGTGCTTGATTAAAACGAAATTTAGTAAGGACCCACCTATGAAAAGGTTTACTTACAATCATTAAATAGGGTTGCATAGATAGCGAAGCTATCGTCAAATAGTGGGCCCTAACAGTTGGTTTTGTAATTTCGATGGCCTCTCGCTCTGAAACCTTTTTCTCTATATAGCTTTTCTTAACCCAGTCAATATCCTCTCTCACAATGTTCTCTGGGTATGTGTATAACTCCAAGCGGCCTAAATATTCTGTTGTAATTTTAATATACTGTAGCCACCCGATCTTACCCACGTTTTCTCTCCCCATGCAATCCCTAATAATCATATGGTTTAAAATTAAAGCTGGATTAAGCCAAATCCTAATCCATGACAGCAAAGGGGCCAGGGTCAAAGAATCCTCAATGTACCCTAACCCCAGTTCCATGTGTACGGGGAAGGCTGGGGTGGATTTAGGGAGTCCTAATAGAGATCGCAAAAAAATGTTTTCTTCTCTTTGTATGGGGTCCAGATTTTTATAACCCCATATCATGGCACCATACCTTGCAATTGACAGTGTTTTAGCTTTATAAATTGCTAATACAGCCTCAGGTGGCTTACCACCCAACCTTTTAGCAAAGCCTAGGATGGCGGCAGCCGATCTTTTTACTGCCGCAGCCTTATTTTTAATTTGTGGAGCCCATGACCCATTTTCACCGAACACCACACCTAGGTAGGTAAAAACTTTTACTTTGGATAACACTGAACCATTACAGGTAAGGGTTTTCATACCATTTTTGCGACTGCCAACAGCCATAACGTGGGATTTCTCGATATTAACTGCTAGATCCAAACCTTGCATGAAAGCCCCAAAGGAATTTAAAAGGCGTTGTAAACCATTTGGGGTTCTAGCCAGCAATACCGTATCGTCGGCATAAAGTAAGACCGGCATTAAGGAGTCACCCATACGTGGTACATCAATAGATGCTCTTTCCAGGGTCTTCCCCAGGGAATTAATATAGAGTGAAAAGAGCATCGGTGCCAAAATGCACCCTTGGCGGACCCCCCTTCCTGATTTAAAAAAGGCGGTGCATTTTCCCTCTTGTGTCATGCGTACCGTTGCTCTCAGATCACTGTGCAGTTGTGCCAAGAAGTTCACCAGAGCTTGATCCAAACCCAGTTCCAGGAGTATTGTCCACAGCTTTGACCTATTTACTAGGTCAAAGGCTGTGGACAAGTCCATAAAAGCCAGATACATCATACCCTTAGACGCTACAGTGTATTTGCCCAGGGTTAGAAGTAAATTAAGACACTGATCCTCTGTGCCTCTCCCGGCGCGAAAGCCATACTGGGCTTCACACAGGATGTTATCGTTAGTCGCCCAGGATGAAATTCTTTCCAAAATAACTTTACCCAAAATTTTAAAGGAAGAATCTAACAAAGAAATGGGTCTGTAGCATCTGGGGTCTCCCCTTTGACCCTTCTTAAAGATGGGAATAATAACAGACTGCGACCAAGTAACTGGTGCTTTTGTACCCTCTAGGCTAATAACATTGAAGACATTAGTGAGTACCACGGCCCACATGCCCGAATTTGATTTAAACATATCGGCAGGTACGCCGTCAGGGCCAGGAGCCTTCTTTCCTGCCGTGTCCTCTATTGCCTTCTGCACCTCTTTAATGGTGAAACTGGCCAGAACCTCTTCTGTTTTTGGCAGTATTGACTCTGAGGGATCTGTGGTGATGTTACTACCATAGATGTTTTGGAAGTGTTCCAGCCAATCTCGTTCCGCAATGTTCACCTCTAACGGAGCATTTTCAATCCCATTAAATAAGGGGGTATTTACAATTTTCCAGAATTTGGCACTGTCCTTCAGGATGGCTTTATCGTATAGGTTTTCCCATGCCATTTTTTTAATTTCATTTTTTCGTCTTTGGATATTAGCCTTATACTCTTGCCTTTTACTGGCCACTTCCTGTTTATCACGTGGGGTCTTATTTAGGGCTTTGTGTAGTTCCCTATGGGATTTGGAACATTCTTTATCAAACCATCCCATCACCCTTTTCTCCTTCTTTTGTGTGGTAGTTTTGAGATCGTCCGCTACTTGGCAACAAATTTTTTCAAAGGACTGGATTATATTCCCCTCATGCCTAGTAGGATCTGTACAAATATTGATTTCTTTGCCCATTTTAAGATTTAAAGAGTGGAGAAAGTCCTCAGGGATAATATCACTCCATTTGACCCTTCTCCCCTGATCCTTAACAATCAAATCAGTGGTTCCTACTGTAATCAAATCAGAATTGTTTGCATTTGAAAATAAAAACAAATTACTGTCATCTACTTCTAGTATGACCGGGTTATGGTCACTGAAGGTCGTCTGTACAGCGTTATAAAACATAACATTTTGTAACATGCCCGGTGAAATGAAGATGTAATCAATTATTGTGTTACTATCCCTAGCACTATAAGTAGGGACCCTTTCCTTTCTGTCACAGAACTCTGGTTCATGTAGATCATTTTCTAAAAGAAGTTCTTCTAGGGCCAGCCCCTTTTCTGAGTGCTCAAAATGTGGTAATTGCGGCATGTCAGTGTTAATTGCGTCAATGACATGACAGTTCTGTTGGCATAAATGAGTATTAAAATCTCCCATCAGGAAAAAATATACAAAAGTGGTCTGACTCTCCCTATATCTTTTTAAAAACTCCATCAAAGAGTTAGTATTTACATTTAGTGATATGCCTTGTATGCTGTTATAAAAATTAATGTAAACACATTTGTGTCTATTTGGCATTGTAACTTCAAGAACTAAATAGTTATAGGATGGGGAATCCAAAACCTTTACAGTGCCTTTTACATTTACGGATATCAAAAACAACAGGCCCCCTTTATTTCGACCTGAACTTGATGTCTGGGCTGTTACAAAGTAGGAGGTATATCCATCTAGCCAGAAATCACAGTCCATATCCCACGTCTCTTGCATGGCCACCACATCACATTTTTTTAGTTGATCCAACCATCTTATATCGCTCCTCTTCGAGCGTAGACCAGCGATATTCCAACTCATCAATTTCACTATACGATCTTTTCCCATAATGTTTGGCCAGGTATGTGGTGATGAGGGGGGAGGATCTAATGGTGTAGTTGATGCATTGCCCTCGTCGGTAACAATTTGGGAGGGGGATTGTGATGGAATTGTAATACAGGCCAGGGAGGTTAGTCAGTCATTTTCCTCTAAGTTGGAAAGTGCGGCAAACCTATTTGTTAACATGAGGTCATTTCTTCGTTCACCACCCTGTTTATCCCTATTTCTTGGCATCATGCTTGTTTTCTGTGTGGCCCATGTGCTCAGGGGCGGAGTATGTCTATCTTGTGCTCGATGTGGATCCCTTCCCGGTTGGGGCTTGTGCCTTGTGGGAGGAGGGTAAAAGTATCCTAACGGTAGTGCTCTGATCCCATCTTCCGTCACTTCCGTGGCATCCCAAAATAACCGTTGGGCCTCATGTGGACTGTTAAAATTTACAATCATACAGTCCCCTGCAAATTTTTTGGGCGTATACCCCACCCATTTAACCCTTCTGCCTGTTTGGATATACTCTGATATATTATTGGGGCCAGTACAGTTTGCATCACACCACGTCTTAATGTTATTTAATTGAGCTATATCCGTCTCACATTCTCCATTTTTTAATACTGGTATGTTCACTAGGATAGCAACAAAAGGTGTTGCTTCCGGGGGGAGGTGTACGGGTGGTGTTATGCGTTGGGTTTTGGGCCCTGGGGGGTTAGAGGTGTCTATTGCAGGGGCTCTAGATGTAGCTACAGCGGTACGGGGATTACTAGGCTGTTGTACCCTGGTTATGCCGGTGGTCGTTTGGGAGTTTGTATTACCCGCAGATACTTGGGGCGGGGGAGATGGCCTTGAGGGGTTTGGCTCTCCTGTTTCTTTCGTCACAGATTTTATTTGTGTGTTTGGATTGGATGGTAACTGTGGTGCAGTATTTGATGTGCATGTGCAAGGCCTACCAGGACCAGAGGACAGAAAAGTGTTAATCCTATCACATTTCCCCATTATGTCTGCTACACAATCCCTTAGAGTTTCAATTATATCATTTGAGATCTGCACTAGTATCCCCTCAACTTTTTCCACGAGTATTCCCTCAACCATTTCTTTCAGAGAGGATTCAATGTCAGTTAATGGGTGTCTGACCTTTCTCCGTGGGTGTAATCCTTGTGTGTTTGTTCTTTGGATAACACGTTTAGTGCGTTTTGGTGCATGAGGGGTTTGTACAAGTGTCCTGCTATCTTCTTGTTGTAAAGTATCTTGATTGTCATTGTCATTGTCTTGGCCCTCGTCTAGATTGATGTTTATTTGGCCTTGTGTTTCAGCGTTAGGCAAATTTCCAATGAC
Organism: Lissotriton vulgaris; assembly: GCF_964263255.1. NCBI lineage: Eukaryota > Metazoa > Chordata > Amphibia > Caudata > Salamandridae > Lissotriton > Lissotriton vulgaris. The sequence goes on along the minus strand of NC_141698.1, from coordinate 1,057,897,316 downwards.
TATTACTGGGTCCAAGGGAACAGGGAGACTGGTTACGGAGGGGGACAATTGACTGTCCAGAATTATCTGTTCTAGCCCCAGCTCGCGTTCTTTAGCAGCGATCTCTTTGGTCAGTTTTCCCACTTGTGATGTTAGGTAGTTCATAATACTTTCTGAGGCAATAGCTTTGCGTGGTACTTTAGCTTTGACTGAACCCCCATTAACAGAGGTCTGTAATTTGCGCTTACCCATTTTGGTGAGCGGAACGAATGGAGGTGGCCCGTCCCGTCCCTCTTCGTCCCCTGACGGCCACAGACGGCCCGCCCTCTGCCCGGGCTCCGCCCGGCGCCGTCCGCGCGCGTCCGCGAGGCGGAGGGGGCTGTTGCCTTTTGTGGCGCCTCCTGGCGCTCGAACCGGAAGTGGGCGTTGACAATACCGCTAGGCACGCTGGGAGTTGTGGTCCGCTCCGCTCCGCGGCCGTGCGATGGCGCTGCACAGCGGCGGGGGCGGCCACAACGTCAGGAACCCAGTGGCGCTTGGTGGGAGCAGTGTGCCGACCCCTCCTGGAGCCGGTATGTGTAAAGAGAGTCCCCGCACCTCGCCGGGTGCTGCTGCCTTTTGTGGCGCCTCCTGGCGCTCGAACCGGAAGTGGGCGTTGACAATACCGCTAGGCACGCTGGGAGTTGTGGTCCGCTCCGCTCCGCGGCCGTGCGATGGCGCTGCACAGCGGCGGGGGCGGCCACAACGTCAGGAACCCAGTGGCGCTTGGTGGGAGCAGTGTGCCGACCCCTCCTGGAGCCGGTATGTGTAAAGAGAGTCCCCGCACCTCGCCGGGTGCTGCTGCCTTTTGTGGCGCCTCCTGGCGCTCGAACCGGAAGTGGGCGTTGACAATACCGCTAGGCACGCTGGGAGTTGTGGTCCGCTCCGCTCCGCGGCCGTGCGATGGCGCTGCACAGCGGCGGGGGCGGCCACAACGTCAGGAACCCAGTGGCGCTTGGTGGGAGCAGTGTGCCGACCCCTCCTGGAGCCGGTATGTGTAAAGAGAGTCCCCGCACCTCGCCGGGTGCTGCTGCCTTTTGTGGCGCCTCCTGGCGCTCGAACCGGAAGTGGGCGTTGACAATACCGCTAGGCACGCTGGGAGTTGTGGTCCGCTCCGCTCCGCGGCCGTGCGATGGCGCTGCACAGCGGCGGGGGCGGCCACAACGTCAGGAACCCAGTGGCGCTTGGTGGGAGCAGTGTGCCGACCCCTCCTGGAGCCGGTATGTGTAAAGAGAGTCCCCGCACCTCGCCGGGTGCTGCTGCCTTTTGTGGCGCCTCCTGGCGCTCGAACCGGAAGTGGGCGTTGACAATACCGCTAGGCACGCTGGGAGTTGTGGTCCGCTCCGCTCCGCGGCCGTGCGATGGCGCTGCACAGCGGCGGGGGCGGCCACAACGTCAGGAACCCAGTGGCGCTTGGTGGGAGCAGTGTGCCGACCCCTCCTGGAGCCGGTATGTGTAAAGAGAGTCCCCGCACCTCGCCGGGTGCTGCTGCCTTTTGTGGCGCCTCCTGGCGCTCGAACCGGAAGTGGGCGTTGACAATACCGCTAGGCACGCTGGGAGTTGTGGTCCGCTCCGCTCCGCGGCCGTGCGATGGCGCTGCACAGCGGCGGGGGCGGCCACAACGTCAGGAACCCAGTGGCGCTTGGTGGGAGCAGTGTGCCGACCCCTCCTGGAGCCGGTATGTGTAAAGAGAGTCCCCGCACCTCGCCGGGTGCTGCTGCCTTTTGTGGCGCCTCCTGGCGCTCGAACCGGAAGTGGGCGTTGACAATACCGCTAGGCACGCTGGGAGTTGTGGTCCGCTCCGCTCCGCGGCCGTGCGATGGCGCTGCACAGCGGCGGGGGCGGCCACAACGTCAGGAACCCAGTGGCGCTTGGTGGGACATGAGACATAGCATGAAGGGCGGAACGTACCACGCGGCCCCAGCGTTTGTCACGCCCCCAGCACACACCCACAGCACAATGCAGACACGTCCACGGGGGACTACTTTTCTAGCACGGTTCTTTTACCTTTTAAATGTATATGGTGGGTGTCTGCATAGCCTATGCCCTTCTGCTGCAACTGCCCTTTCCAACGCTGTGTTGGGTGTTGTGATTGGTTCTCTGGTTCCTGAGATTACCCACCTCAAAAAATTGGGCTCTCTCTTTATTATATTAGTATAGAAGTATATATATATATATATATATATATATATATGAGAGCACAAAGTTCCCCCTCTGTCAGATCTGCGCTCGTAGCCACAGCCTCCACGCCAACAACAAAAGGGATACGGACCACCAAGTCAGCAATGATCTTGTTTATTTTAACTCCACAGTACCAAATCAGCGACGCTTTTCGAGAACGAGTGCCCTTGTTCACGCTGCTTTATATATATATATATATATATATATATATATATATATATATATATATATATATATATATATAAAATCACCAAATGTGTTCCACACGAAGGGCGCACTTTCCACAGCTGGTGCGCGTGACAGGGCTGGACAGGCCTCGCATCCAATATTTCACCACTTTCAGAAAACATGCACTCTCCCAGTTTGGTGGTATAAACGGTTTATTGAAACTTTTAGCAGAGCCATTCCTCCACCTTCACCTACGTGTTTCTCCCTGCTGGGCTTCATCACGGTGCAAAAAACATTAGTCCCTCCACAGTTTCTGTGTTTTATACCAAGTACCCCTCGTGCACATTATGATGCATTCTGGATTGGGTAGTTCTAAGATTGTTTTCATCCATGTTGTGCATTAAAACTTTATTTGCTCAACGTGTTGTTTCACCACACATTATTTAAATTTACCATCATGGTAAAGAGACTTTTTGTGGGGGATTTCTTAAGGACACCACACTATGGTTTCATGTCTCTCCTTGCACACATTAAAAGTCTTAGTGACTATATTTGAACTTTTGAATATTTTGTATCAGAGAATGTTTTTATTTATGTTTGCCAATCAATGACTAGTGCGTCTTTTTGACAACATCTCTGTTCTTTCTTTCTTATTTCCAATCTTCCAGCTTGTTTGGCTCGCTGCCTGCATAGCCAATCGTGTTTTGAGGCTCAGTGCCTCAGTCCATTCCCCACTTAATATGTCTCTAATGTCTTTTCCTTATGTTGTGTTCAGATCTTCCTTCTAAATTTTACAATTCCATTTACCATCAATGTTCATTGTTGTTTTCTTATTGGCTTTCATAGATGTATATACATCTCTTCATCCCCGTTCAATCCTGTCGGGAACTTGGTTCTGAATCTGATGATTAGCTTTGATTCTAATCTTCGAAATTTGAGGGTTCGATTTCCCCCTCTCTCATTAACAGGTACCGTCGCTAGTCCAAAATAGTTAATGTCTTTCCATGTTTTCCCTTCATGGGTTAGCATGTGTTTTGACATTGCGTATGTTAAATCTTTATTCTGATTGCCCTGGTATGTTCAAGGGTCCTCTTTTTTAGGGGGCAAATCGTGCTTCCAATACAACGTTTGCCATATTGGCATTCCAAACAGTACACCACATACATTGTATTGCATGTGATGGTGTTGTCGATATTAAGCACCTTTCCTGTGGGTCTAGAATGGTATTTGTGTTTCTGCCAATTTTGCAAGCCTTACACTGGCTGCATTTAGTAAATCCCTTCTTGAAGCCATGTTTCAGGGCGTTTATTTTCAAAATAACTGTTAACCAGTTTGTCTGATAAGGGCGGAGCTTTCCTGTATGAGACTTGTGGCCAGTTACCTAGATGTTTGCCAATATCTGAATCTTTTACTAAAATGTTCCAGTATTTCTTTAAAGAATTACGAATTTGTGAGCTTTTTTTACTGTAAGTCTTCACCATTCCTATTGGCTCCTTGGTTTGTCTTTCTTTGTTTTTGTCTTTCTTTTTTATAAGAGTTTCAGCTCTCGTCAATGCTCTTGCTTTCATCTCTCCACGTTTGATGTCATTATACTGATATCCTCTTTTGAGGAATTGGAAAGATGTCTCCATCAATTCCTAAGAGTATATAGACAAACACCCCATAGCACCACTAATTGTTTGCCAAGTGAACTTATGATGAAGAGGCAGTGAGGGACATAGTGCCGGCGAGTGAGCAGTGGACACCAAAAGTGTTAAACAGTAAAGCAGCTCAGGCCAAGAGAAAAAGGAACAATGACAAAGCCAGTCAGAGCGAGAGAGCTAGGGAAGGTGGAAATCTGCCCAGGTGACCAGGTAATAGTCAGAGACAGACACCAGGGGTGGGTGTTTCGAACGCCATTTGAAAGAGAGCCCTGGTAAGTGGTAGGAGTTAAAGGAACGATGATCACTGTCAAAAGGGGAGAGCCATTGATATCGCAAAACGTGCCTGGTTAAAAAAATCACGTTCCTGGGCGAAGTGGAGAGCAGGAGAGAACTCATGTACCAGGACCTCATCGAGAGAAGGAAGAAGTGGATGTGCCTATGTCAGCGGAAGGAGAGGTAAACGTCTAGCCCAACAGGGTGAGGAAAACGGTCCCGGTAAGGTCACCATTAGAATGGGTACCAGCAACAATAGGGCGGCTCAGTGTGGAAATCCTTATCGGCTGCGGGAAATCTCAGGCCTAGCCAAAAGCGGAAAGAATTTGTTTGCTAAAGAAGACATTGATCCTATGATCTGCATGTTGTAATGTTTCATATAATGATTGATTTTATTTTGTTATTTCGTTATGATAAGTTAGGAGGGATGTAGTGAGCCATCCGGCCACTCCTATACTTCGTAATCACTTACAAACTTATGGGCAGGGCACGGTCCCGAGGCCATAAATAAACGTTCAACCAGCACTCGTGGGTGATTGCACTTTACTATGACAGTGCCTCCATGTGGCTATATGTATTGCAATACCCCAAGCCCGTAACCAGCTGGCACTTTCTTGTGCACCTCAATACCCCAACACAACACCTAGCTCTCTTCTGCATGATCACAGTTCCCTATTCGCTTTGAATATCTTTCCTCACTATTCTGCGTTTGCTCTGCTCCTGCATTTAATTGTTCACCCTTGCTTTTCATTATATGAAGTGCATCCTTCCATTTGTTCACCATTGCTTTTCATTATATGAAGTGCATCCTTCCATTTGTTCACCCTTGCTTTTCATTATATGAAGTGCATCCTTCCATTTGTTCACCCTTGCTTTTCATTATATGAAGTGCATCCTTCCATTTGTTCACCATTGCTTTTCATTATATGAAGTGCATCCTTCCATTTGTTCACCCTTGCTTTTCATTATATGAAGTGCATCCTTCCATTTGTTCACCCTTGCTTTTCATTATATGAAGTGCATCCTTCCATTTGTTCACCATTGCTTTTCATTATATGAAGTGCATCCTTCCATTTGTTCACCCTGGCTTTTCATTAGATAAAGTGTATCCTTCCACCTCTCTCATGGAACTTCTTTTCTTTTTTCCCCATTCCATTTCTCAACGAGCTCTTAAGGCCTGCTGCTTCTTCTCTGGTTTAATGCTTGAGAGCACGGCAACCCTTTCCCTGCTCCCCGAACCACCCCCAAAGCGACTCTCCCATCCCTCTCTTTAGCAAGTAACACTTTAAGGTGCGCCAGGAGCTGCTTACTGGCCTTAGCAAGTACTGCATCGCCGCAGCACGTGTCTGCGTAGAAGTGCGTAATTACGCAGGCTGCTTGATCACGTGCAAAGACCACGTCTTTGACATGACGAGTGCACTACACTGGCACAGTTCAAACATAATGCACATCTGTCCCCCTTTCTTATCTTTCTTAATGTAAATCTCGGGCAGTGGAAACAGATTCCTCTCATAGCGGGTGTCTAGTGGCAGATAAGAACAAACTGTCTGCTATCTACAGGAAGGTAGCAGTCTAGACGACGTGTAAATACAGATAAGTTGAAGAGTATATGAAAGGGTTTATAAAACTGTAGGGCGGTGAAGAGCTGGACTTGTTTTCGGTACAGTTTGTAGAGCTTGATGGCATCAAATACAGGAAAAATACAACACACTTGTCTTTGTCGACAAAAAATACTTATTGTATAAAAGAAAAAGCTGAAGCCTGATAAATGTTCGATTAAAAATAAAACCATTTAATACGTTTTAATGTTTGTCACGTCATCCTTTCAATGATGAGGGCTCCTAGCCCCCCAACAGCGTGCCTGCACGCCTGAGAGGGTGTACGTATTCGTAACACAGGAGTATTTACTGTGGACGTGATTCACCAAAAAAGTAACCTTACAAGTAACAGGTTTATTTTCTTTGTATTTGAAAATTAAGAAAAATGGCAGATTTCCATCCAAACGCCTCTATGATGCCTGCTTTACTCCTGGCATCAATTTTGGGTCAGGTATTTGGTGCAAATGCATCTTTTTTATCCACATGAAAAATATTTTCCCATGCAGAATCTTCCTTTTTGCCACACTCCCAGTAAATATGCTTGGACCTCAATTCACCAAGATGCCAGCAGTAGCCGAAGCAAAATTACACACAACTTTGCTTTTAGTTTCACTCGGACACTTACACACGCACACACATTCACACGTACAAACATAGGGATCGATTCACAAAGGTAATATGAGTCAAACTTTAAGACTTTCGGTATTCACAAAGGGCATTTACTACTCTTAAAATGCCCTGTGGGAATACCAACATTCGTAAAGTTCAATTTTTGGTATTCACAAAGGGCATTTCCAAGTAGTCTTAAAGTTAGACTTTCGTCTCATTTTACCTTTGTGAATCAGGGCCCTCAGTTCTCTCACAAATACACTCCCATCAGCAAGCGCACGCGCAACATACATTTAAAAGCATTTTTTACTTACCGTGGCTGCCAGTGAGAGCCATTGTCCAGCTAATTATACTCCATGTTTTATTACACTAATTGTGAATAATATCAAATAATTCACTAATAGTGTAATAGAAAAATTATAGAACACAAGGAAATTGGAGTCCCAAGCAACGTCCATAAAGACGAGTTGCATTTGTGTTCCTGGCACTGATTTTGCCACCTCTGAGGCCGGGGGCCACAAAGACAGTGCCAGGGGTTACAAGGAGCAAGTCAAGGGTTGCAGCTGCGGCCCCTGGCAGACCCTAAATGGCGTCCATGTAAATATGGGGTCGCTTAGAGCCCTTTCACACTTATTCTGAACAATTAACCCAGCACCTTTTACAACTGAGATGAGGTGTGCAAATTGGGTGTGAATACCCAGATAGTTCTGACATTTTATGTATTAGACTAATTTCCAAAGGTCACCATCAATCAATCAATCAATCAATCAATCAAGCGTTTGTAGAGCGCTACTACTCACCCATAAGGGTTTCAAGGTGCTGGGGATGGGAGAGGGTGCAGGTTTCAGTCCATCAAGGAGGGGGCCTGTCGAAGAGCCAGGTTTTGAGGTTTCTTGCGAAGATGAGGAGCGATGTCTGTCTGAGGTGGAGCGGAAGGGCGTTCCAGGGTCTGGTCGCAAGGAAGGAGACGGAGCATCTTGAAGGTGATTCTAGCCTTGATGGGGAGCCAGTGGAGTGCTGGGAGATGTGGCAGTGTCATGGCAGGTTGATGACCAGTCTTGCAGCAGCATTCTGGATGTTCTGTAGCTGGCGGATGAAGGTTTTGCTTATTCCAGCGTATAGTGCGTTGCCTTAGTCGAGTCTGCTGGTGACCAGGGCGTGAGTGACGGTCTTTCTGTTTTTGAGGGGGATCCATTTGAAGGTTTACGTAGGAGGCCTTCAAATAGATCCTCAATGGAGGGTGTGGTAGCAGGAGAACGAGAAGGAGTTGATCTGGCGGTCCATTTTGAGCTCATTTTCTGGGATGATTCCAGGCTGCGTGCGTGGTCTGTGGGAGAGGGCGGGCTTCCAAGGGTGGGGGGCCACCAGGTGCCGTTCTAGGCGTTGGGGTTTGGGCCCATAATGAGTACTTCTGTTTGTTGGTGTTTGGTTGTAGGCAGCTGTTTTTTATCTATTTGGCTACGGTTTCCTTGCCTTCTTGAAAGTTGTGTCTTGCAGTTTTGGCTTCGTTGGATAGGGAGAGGATGAGTTGGGTATTGTCTGCTTATGACACAATGTTGAGTCCATAGGTTCTGACGATGGGGGTGAGCGGAGCCATGTAGATGTTGAAGAGTGTAGGGCTAAGGGAGGACCCCTGAGGGACTCCGCAGGTGGTCGATGTAGGGTCCGAGAGGAAAGGGGGGAGTCTGACCCGCTGCGTTCTGCCGGAGAGGAAAGAGCGGATCCAGTTGAGGGCCTTTCCTGGATCCCTGCATCATGGAGTCTGCGTATTAGACAGTATTGAATGCCGCTGAGAGGTCGAGGAGGATGAGGGCTACTGTTTCTCCTTTGTCCAGTACGGTGCAGATGTCATCTGTAGCGGCACAGAGGGCGGTTTCCATACTGTCTTTTTTTCTGAAGCTGGATTGGGAGGAGTTGAGGATGTTGTGCTCTTCGATGAATGTGGCGAGTTGGCTGTTGATGGCTTTCTCGATGACTTTCGCTGGGCAAGGGAGCAGGGTTATGGGTCTGTAGTTTATGAGGTCGGTGGGGTCCACTGAGGGTTGCATTAGGATGGGATTGACCTCGGCGTGTTTCCAAGCAGGCACCAGGGAGCGGTTGATGGTGTGGCGTAGCATGAGTGCGATGGTGTTGGTGGCTCTATTGATGATGTGGTGGGGCCAGGGGTCCCTGGAGTGGATTGACTTCATCATCTTCAGTGTGTCTTCGGTGGTGAGGGCTGTCCAGTTGTCAATCGCTGGCTTCAGGGTTTTGGGGTGGTTGGTGAGGGTACAGTGTGTTGGTTGTCTTTGTCGAAGTTGTCGTAGATGCTCTTGATTTTGTGGTGGAAAAAGCTGCTGAGTTTGTTGCAGAGGTCTTGTGAGGGAGGGATGTCAGTAGACTCACTGGTGGGTTGGGCGAACTCCTTGATGATGTTGAAGAGTTCTTTGCTGTTGTGCGCGTGTGTGGAGATTCTGTCTTCAATCACTTTTTTCCTTGTTTGTCTGATGCAGTTGGTGGTGGCGTTGGTGGCGGGTCTGAAGTTGCTGTGGGCTTCTATGGGTTTGGTGTTCCTCCACACCTTTTCGAGGCAATGGTAAGTTTGTCTGGACTCTCAAAGTTCAGTGGTAAACCATCTAGTTTTCTTGACGTGGGTGTTTATAGCTTTTCTTAAGGGGGGCTATAGTGTTGGCGCTTTCTGAGATCCTTCTGTGCAGGGTTCGGGCTGCGGTGTTGGGGTCATCGTTTTCCGTGATGGTTGGGGTGGAGTTGCTGGGTGAGGAGGGGAGCTGGTCTTCGGTGATTCTGGTCTGGTTTCTTCGCGGGAGCAGGTGCTGGTGTCTGTGCATGGTGGGTGTTCTGAAGGTGAAGGGGACTCATCGATGGTCAGTCCGTGGGAGTTCGGTGGTGTGGCTGAAGGTGATGGAGTTTTCTGTTGTGAAGAGTGGGTCGAGGGTGTGTCCTGCTGAGTGCATGGGTTTGGTCACGATCTGGGGGAGTCCTATGCTGTGGAGGTTGTCCAGGAGGGATGTGGTGTTGGGGTCTAGCTGGTTATCGAGATGGAAGTTGAAGTCTCCCAGTAAGGTGTAGTTGGTGGATGCAATGGCTTGCGGGGAGATGATGTCTGTGATTGAGTCAGTGAAGGGTCTGCAGGGTCCGGGGGCGGCAGAGATTAGAGTTCCTCGGAGGGTGGTGGTCGGTCTGGCCTGTATCTAGAAGTGTCTGTGCTCCATCAGGTCTGTGGGGTCATCGGGGAGTGTGCTCAGCCGGAGGGTGGGTTTGTGAACGATGGCGGTTCCTCCTCCGGGGCGGCTGTGACGGTCCCTTCGGGAGATTTTGTATCTTTGGGGAATGGCGGTCGCGATGTCTGGTCCTGAGGTGGCGTTGATCCAGGTTTTGGTGAAGAATGCGATGTCCGGGGTGGTGCGGTCAAGGAGGTCCCAGATTTTAGTGGCGTGTTTGTGAAGGGATCGGACGTTGAGGAGGATGCATTTCAGGGCCTTTGGTTCGGTTGTGTTCTTGCGGGCGGGTTGCGCTGGATCCGGGGTTTTGGCGGTACTGCAGGAGTAGCGGCAGCACGACAGCTGAAGGGTCCATGGGTGTCGGCTGGTGATGGTAGCTTGCTGCTGGGTTGTAGCGTTGGCATTTCGGAGATCCAGGGTTCATGCCGCTGGTCGCAGACAGGCGCAGTGGGCTTGTGGTGCGCCCGCTGCGTGCGGTCGCGCAGCGGCCGCCATTAAGTAGGGGTCAGGGAAGGCTGGACAGCTGGCAGGGGGGAGCAGGGAGGGGAACTGGTTTGTGCTGGTCACGCTGGGGGGAGGGGCCGTGGGAAAAAGGAGGCGAAAGTGTGGAAAAGGGGTAAAAACAGGAAAAAGGAGGCAAAAAGGGAGGGAAAGGCGGTAAAAAAGTGAAACGAGAGAAGGGTGAAAGCGGAGTGGAAGCAGAGAAAAGTGAAGAAATAAAATGAGTGAAGGGTGAAGAAGCTAAAGGGTGAAAACATGTAAAAAACGGAGCAGAAAGGAGAGGATAAGGGGGCAGACAGACAGATGATGAAGGGACAGAAGCAGAGAAAAGTGAGAAACGAGTGACGGGTGGAGAGGCTAAAGGGTGAACAATAGAGCGGACAGGAGAGGATAAAGGGGGCTGACAACATAGCGATAGAAGGAGTCATAGGTCCACTGGACCACCAGGGGTGAGACGCAGGTATAACCTGCGGGTGGAGAAGGGCCTCGAACACTGACATTACAGGAGTACTGGGGCTCAGGAGAGGCCTCACTTAATGGTGGAGCCGTGATGGTGGGAGAGCAATGTCACTGACAAAGAGCCATACACTTTACTTCAGAACACCAATACCCCACCTTGAAACCTAAATTTATGAAAGAAGAAAAAAGAAACAAAGGCATATTTCTGTTGCTCCTGTGTGTGCTTTAGGATTAGAAAACTCCAAACCTTGAATCTCTCAATTCATTGCACAAAAATCATAAATCTACACAGGGAATTTCTAGATTACTCACAGTGGTAAGCAGCTGCACATACTTAGGAGCATAAATTGTACCAAAAGAAATGGGAGGATATGGACAGATGCACATTTGCACCTTAATAAGTTTGCTTAAATAATCAGCCAAATTAAATTGCCCCATGGAGAAGACAGTTCACATACTTTCTGCCAGTCTGAGGTGTTCCTTGCCAATTCCCAACTTGGAAACACATTCAGTTGCGGCCCCTCCGCTGTAGCAGACGAGCGTCACCCCACTGCTTTTAAGCAGTGCCAAGTAGAAACCTAAAATGATAATAACATAAAGTTATTATAATTTTTTGCTTCATCTCCTGCTGCTTTGCAGGCAGGCAGGTGGGAGGGACAGCTACACTCTCGAAGCAGGGGAGGAGTGGTGTGCCCACTCCTAAGTGCGCAATGACTGATTGGTCGGCCCTATTGGGTACATTACAGCCTGCATGGAGAACATGCCCACCCTTGCAGCCCCTGGTTGAGAGCTGTGTCACGGCGCTCAGACCAATCACAACACTCTATTGCAGCTTTGTGATTGGCTTAGGGGAGCAAGCCTGGCTGCCTGCTTCCTGTTCCTGGAGTCAGAGACAGGAGCAGAGACATGGGACGAGGCGTCAAGGTAAGTTTTAACCCCGCAAGACCCCCCTCCATGATACTCCCCTCCCCGCGACCCCCCTGCAGAAGTTGATCCAGATGGAGTTGATTCACGTTCTTCTGGCAACCAGCTGTGGTCCCAGTCAGAAGTGTTGTCACTGAAGATCATAACTTCTGTCTTGTCGGAGTTGAGTCTGAGGCAGTTATCTCTCATCCATTTTTGCAGAGGCCGCCACACCCCCCCGAAGGGGGGGGGAGGCTCAAGGGCCGGTGCCTTAATCCACGCCGAGCCCCAGTGGAAGAACCGGTTCTGGGCGCCCAGAAGCGGCAGGAAGGCTTAACACCTCACAGGGGAACATCCTGTTGACACCAAGGAACCCTCAGCCAATCGGGGGGACAGCATGGTACAAACCCCCCAATGGGGGGCCTGCTGCAAGGAACGGATGAGCAGAAGTGGGGGATATAAGCCACCGCTCCCCCCGGATAGCTCCTAATTTTTGCGGAGCGGGGGGAGCGGCGCACCTGAATTTTTGGAATGCTCATTTAAATATACGAGGCGAAGCTGTGCCAACGGAGACGGTAGGAAAGCCCTGACCAAGAAAGCCGATCCTCATGGGGCGAAGCCCGGCAAGGCGGGTTGGAGTTTGAGATCACGAAGAAAATGAGGAAGGTGCGCCCGCTCACAACCCCCGCTCGAGATGCTCTCCGGCTGTAACCCTCATGAGGCTGCCTATGGCTGCAGCAAAACTTGGTTGCTGTGGTTTCCTCTGTCTGGTAGCAGTAAGGGGAAGGATGCTAGGTGGGATACGCGGCTTATTTCAACATCTTACGAGTCGGGCAGTGAATCTCCCCGGCCGACAAACAAATAAATAAATTAGCGTATCACGGAACCTCGCAGCGAAGCAGGTGGGGGAAGCGCAGTAGAATGTCGCAGGAGTTCCACCCGGGAGCGGCGCAGAACGCCCGCGTTTTCCGGCCTCTTCCAATTTACCCAGGGAGCCGTCCACCAGGAATGGTGACCAGCTGCGAGAAACAGAGCGCCAGGAAAGCGAACAAGATGATCACCACCCCCTACTGTACCGCGAACCAGCACGGACAGAAAGCTGCATACGAGGTCTGTATTAAAAAATAAATTAAAAAAAGCAGAAAGAGGGTGTGTATAAAAGATGCAGGTATGCTGTATTGGAGAAGTTCGCGAGGGGTACAAAGGCAGCGGCGCAGTACAGCCCCAAAAAAAAAAAAAAACGCTCCGGAGGCGGGGATGCCCTCCGCCCAGCCGGCCTGTGAAGGGCGAGGAGCGCCGTATGCTTAGAGCGTGGTCCACATATAAGGCTGGGTAGTGGATTATTAGCATATCGTTTGGAGTGAAACTACGACGAGTGGGCGGTATCAGAGGACGAGACGCCGTACATCTGTGGAAAAGGGGAACACATGCGGGCACAAGCCGAGAATAAAGGTCAAATGAATGGGAACGGGCGTGAATCCGAGACGAGACCGCCCAGTAGAGCAAAGGCCCACGTATATATAAAAAAAAATTTAAAAAAATACGAGCATCTTGTAGGGAGGCGGAACAGGTATACAACGAGCTCCAGAATAACATGTAAGAAAAGGAACCATGCGGGAAAAAGGGGTGTACGCAAGAGCGAGCATGTGATGTCGCTGTAGGAGCAGACCCGGTAGGAAAGGAATGCACTTGTGCCCGCAGGCGCTGCGTAATGGAGCTTTACCAAAGGAGCTGGCACTGTAAATAGGCTGTGGGAGAGACCTTACCAGATTGAGTGTCGGAGGACATAGGTTCGAATCTGTAAATCGCGCGGGGCTGCCGGCTTACAAACGAAGAGGGGCGGGCGTAGCGCAAGGGGCCAGAACCACCTCTTTACGACTGGTGCGAGCCTCAGCAAGAGCCCGCGTCTCTGGGAAGAATCTGTCCCCAGGCGATTCGCTGCGCCTACCAATAAAGTAACTTGCCCTTGGTCAATTTAACTGGGGCCGGTAAAGAGAAAAGTACCCTAATAATTTTAATTTGAGTGCGTGCTAGTCAAGTGTATACTTTTGACCGTGGTAGCCGTTATCGGCATACAGAAGCCCGTGCCTTTAGGTGTTCAGCACATGGCGCAAAAAATGTGAACAACTCCGGGCGGAGCAATTAAGGACATTTTCCGGGAGTAGACCATAATGTCCATGATCGGCACGATTATACGGTGGACACATAGGGAAATTGAGACATAGGACAGCAAGTGGCCTAATCGGCCAGCGGGCCGAGCTCGAAGCAGGGGCACCAGGTTCGAATCTCGGAAGGGACACCTATCTGGTAGCCAGCATCTGAACATTCACAGACACTTGGGAAGGCAAGTAACTTTAAGAAGCACACCCCCCCCCTTTCTCTTAATACACCCTTTTTGCCGGTGCTCACCGCATATGTACCAGGTGGCAATAATGCTGCGTGTTGAAAGCCGCTTGGCGGGGTAACAACAGTTCCCGTGCCATTAAACGAGCGTGTTCGTGCGTAATGTAGCAGGTTTTCAGAGAAGGCGCTCTAGTACCTTCGGGTCGAGCTTGCGCTTTATAAAAGTAACGGGCTACAAGTAAAAGATAAAAACGCTTAGCAGACAAGGGGGGGGCATCTCCCAATATGCAAATCATGTGCATCATCTAGCAGGACATAGTGGCGGAATGAAGCATGCACGCGCCATCTATCATCACCATGCTTCCCAGCTTTCTGGCGCCCGTACCGAAGGGCCGGTCCAGTTGGTATGGTTCAGGCACCCTGAGCTGAAATTACACAGAGCTTTCAAGGGAGCTCCAAGCTGCATCACCAGGTGTCACCGGGGGCAGTACTCAGCCCAGGGAAAACACCAGGTTAAAGTGTTTGTCCGCTATTAAAGAAGTTTGAGAACTTGTAGCTCTAGCATTCCAAAGAGCCTTTGAGTCCAGCGGGCGTAACACACAGGCGGGAGTCCACGCAGTGGGCGCAATATCGGAACACTTTCCTTGCCCTCTGTTTCCAAGCGTCACATTTGTAGAGGCCTCATCTGGTATATCAGTGGATTTATGTACCCATCGCCGGGGCCTGTGTTAGACCTCATGCTCACAGGTTCAAATCCCGGCGGTCCCACCCAGCCTCTCATTCATCTGGGGTCGATAAAATGAGTGCGAGTTTGGGGGTAACAAGAAACAGCTGTTATTCAGCATCGAGGCGAATGCGCGTTCTAAAGTACACATGTTCGGTTATGTCATGCTAATGGACCTGAACAACCGATCCAACCAGTGTCACTGCTACTGACCTCCGCCGACCCAGAGCCAGGGCAGAGAACGGCAGAATGGTAGCAAACTGCCGCACGCCATCGCAAGTGCTCCAGTGGTTTCTGTGTTTGAACGCCGGACATTTCAAAGGGTTTAAATCAGGCAAGGCTTTCTTTGGGCCTAACTACGTTAATTTAGTAAGCAAGAGAGCGATGTGTTAAAAACAAGCATCAGCGGTTTTGAACAGCCGAGTGAGATTATATCGCGTGAGGAACTTGATGTATTGGTTGCGCATACGTCAGCTACCTACTGTCTTGCAGCAAGCCGTTAGTTTAAAAAAAAAAAAAAAAGAGATGAAGCTCTTATCGGTACTCAGGAGAGCAAAAAGCTGCGAATCACACAACACCTACGGCCGTCAGATTTCATTGTTAAGCGTTGTAACGCGCAAAATCGCGGAAGGCCATAGTTCCTAGAAAGCCCCCCGTTAATATTCAGTTCACAAAGGGTGGCTAACTTCCAGGCATGGCTGTGTACAGGCGGACAGCTAACGCAGCATAGTTGTTAATCGATTTGGGGAGGAACGTGATGATAAACACGCACACAGGCGGCTCTCACGCAGCAGACAGAGCCAAGCAGCGATTTAAAAAAAAAGAAAAAAACACGTGGAGCGAAAGGCAGAGGGCTGCCGGGCACGTGTTGCCATCGAATACCGCAAGGAAACAGGAGGTGATTGTGCGCCCGGTGCGAGTGGCCCCGAGTGCAGATCCTGCGCCCACCTCGGCGTGAAAAAGGGGGGCTGGCCTCACAAATAATGGAAAAAGCACAGCCGCGCACAAGTACACAAGGCCGGCTCAGAATACGTATGGCGGCTTTCACCTTGGGGTTTGCCCTGGGCGCCCAGCCCTTTTTTCGGCACGACCGAGTGTAGCTGGCGGAAGGAGGGATGAGAGTCAGCGAGGTGCCGTCCGGTGACGCAATTGCGCAAGTAAGCCACAAGAATCACGGGAGCTGGCGGGAGCCGCAGGAAGACGTGCGCCTCCCTGCGGCGTGGCGGGAATGGTTACAACGGATGGCTAAGGAGACACACCAACAGGGCGGTGTGTAGAAGTAGGCCACTCATTTTGGGATGCCGCACGGCAGGGTGAGGTGGCCGGGCCAAGGAGGGGAGTAGCGAACGGAGACGGCGCTCGCGGCCCAGACCCGACCGGACGGCAGGGCACATAATGGTAGCGAGTTGGGGCCTAACTCCTTGGAGAAGCTACCCCTCCATACAAGCAAAGGGCGTGGGTGACCAGCCAAAATGGCGGTCCCTGAGGTAACACGACAATGAGGAATACCAACAGACCAACAAAAGAACTGGTTTGGTAGGCGTGCCATCTACGAACTGAATGTACCACAATATGATCTGCACAATATGATGATTGACATGTTTATGACCCAGATATGATTTATGACAATGATGACGATATGTATGATTTATGACCCAGAGATGATTTACCACAATGAGGATGACATGTATGATTTATGACCCAGATATGATTTATGATGATGATGACATGTATGATTTATGACGCAGATATGATTTATTCCCACGGCGATGGCATGTATGATTTATGACCCAGACATGTTGTATGACACGTTTATGACCCAGATATAATTATGGGATATTGTGTTGACATGTATATGACCCAGATATGATTTATGATCCCAATAAAACTGCGACCAACAACCACCACAACAATTACGACCTTGTTGGCTAAGTGTATTGGGATAACAGTTGTTTGGGTCTTTGGGTAGATACTTCCCACGGTATGGGGGAGTGCGGGGGTTATGCAACGTTGGTCATGACATTGGAGAAGTTCGTTTAGGTGTGAGAGGGGTCCTCAGTAAGCGAGACAATAAGTTGAGTGCCGTCTGTGTAGGAGATTATGTTGAGGCCGTGGGATCCAACGACATCTGTGAGTGGGGTCATGTAGGTTTTGATAAGGGTGAGACCTAGGAATGATGCTTGAGGTTTGCCACATATGATATCCTTGGTTGTGGAGGTGAACGGAGACGCCATATGGTCTGTGTGCATCCTGTAAGGAAGGAGGCAATCCATTTGAGGGTGTTTTGCTGTATGCCTATGTTGTAGAGTCTGTTGATGAGGATGTGGTGGGAGATGGTCTTGAACGCAGGTTGAGGAGGATCAGGGCCACAGTTTCTCAGTGGTTGAGGAGAGTTCTGATGTCATCTGTGGCAGCGATCAGCACGGTATGGGTGCTGTGGTTGGCCCCGAAACTAGGTTGTGATGCATCCAGGAGCTTGTTTTGTTCCTGGTATTCAGTGATCTGTTGGTTGATGGTCTTCTCTAGTACTTTAGCTGGGTTGGGGAGCAGGGAGATCGGTGGATAACTTTTGAGATCGCTCGGACTGGCAGAGGATATTTTGCATGACTTATTAAATACCAAATATGATTTTGCGTTGGGACAGCACCATAAAAGTGGCACAGCCCCAATGCAAAACCTTCGTATATCTGCCCAAAGCTTTTGTTGGTGATCCCCTCAAATGTGTCCTGTTTGCATTAATTAATATGGGGAGGTGCAAAGTGGCTTTTGCGATGTTTGAGGGGCAACTTTCTGTGCAAATTAGCTCTTGCACACAAACGTTGATCATTGCTGCTGTTCAGGCCTCTGTGTGTCTCCCGAGTGCAATTGCAATTCTTTAGTAAATTTGTCTGTGCGCTTATTATTTTGATTGCAAAGTAATTTGGGACAAATGCTTAGCATAGATGGCATTTTAAACATTTCCAAACTTTCTGTATTTTAATAAAATATATATTTTATTTGTGCAGTTTTTGAGAAGAACAGCAAGAAAACAGCAAGTCAGCCGCAGCGGGTGCAGGTAAGAGCGGTGGCGCCATGTGGGGGTGGGGCATTTCGATGGACGATGACAAATGAAAATTAGTAATTTATTAAATTTTCTCTCATCATCTGCTGTCGAAATCCCCACCCCACCACTCTTACCTGCACGGGTCGCGGCTGCAGGAAGTACAGATGTAAAGTATGCATATACATCACTCCAAAATCTGAAAGGTAGACATATTCTGTGTCAGCAAAGTTTCCTGTCGAAGAACATCATAAAACCCATTCCAAAGCAGACCATACAGCCACAGTCCCGGTAAGGATAATACATTGAGATTAAGGTAAAGCCGACTGGACAGCAGCCTCATTGATGACTATACAAAAGTTATGGCAGGCCCATCGACCATTCTCTCACCAACAGTTAAATTACTCAGTGGTGATCAAGCGCAGAAAAATTCACAGGTGTTTCTAGAAGTCTTTGGGTCGACCTGCTATGGGGAGGTTGTCAGCATAATTCATAGCCCATTCCTCAGAAAGTGTGACATTTTTTAGCCAGTCCTGAAAACAAGGGGCCTCATTTATGAGGCAGTGCGTCACTTTTACGCCGCCGGGGCGTCACTTTTTGTGACGCACCAGCAGCGTAGAAAATGTGCCTTGTTGCACCATATTTACAAAGTGACGCATCTAGGTAGATGCGTCATTTTGTAAACCCCTGCGCTACATTATACCCACGCAAGGTATAATGTATGCAGGTGGGGCGTTCTGACGAGACAGGGTCATAGAAGTGACGCAAAGAAATCTATAAGATTTCACTGCGCCACTTCTAGGACACAAATGCGTCAATTTCTTACGCCTGCCTCACAGCAGGCGTAAGACTGACGCAGGCCCTTTCACATGGGGCCGGCCCCATGTGAAAGGACACATTACTGGAGTTGCGTCACTTTTGTGACACACTCCGGCAATGCGTCACTTTTGCGCCGTACAGATGCGTCAGAAATACTGATGTATCTGTAACTCCTTGCGACATGATGCGTCATACTGTAAATATGACGCATCATTGGTCTTGCAAAGAGGGCGCAGTGAAGAGTGACGCATCGCTGTTTTCACACAGCGATGCGTCACTTTTCATAAATGAGGCCCAAGGTGCTTTGCGGCTACCCCACACCATGGCCGCTCGTCGTTTAGTAAATAATATAGCAGTAGCAAGCAGGTGATGACATCCTCTAGGGACAGTCTTACAAAGACAAGTCGTACCATATGGGGAGTAATCTCAAAGTTATGCCCGTCATCTCATCCAGAACTGCACTAGTTTGCAGGGCCGGACTGGGAACAGGAACCAGCCCAGTCGATTGCTGCCCGACCGGCCCTGGGAGAGGGGGCTGGGCAGGTGCTAGAGAAATGCAACACTCCCGCCCCTCTGGCCCACAAAGGAAATGCCCGGTGCCCTTTAAGGCCAGTCCAGCCCTGCTAGTTAGGTTCCAGAAGGCAGCCAAGGCAGGGCAGTGCCAAGCTACATGTAAATAATCTGCACTCTGTGTACTGCATCTCTGGCAGCTAGCTTCACAGGTGGAAGAGTATTTAAAGACAAACTTAGTGGAAAGGTACAGTCTGTTCAAAAATGTGTAATAGCCATTGGGGGACACTTCATTTGTTTGCTGGCAGCACTATGTCCAGATGTCATCTGTAATGTCTACCCCTAAATCTTCAGCCCATTCCTCTCTCGCACGAGCAGGCGGTGCAGCAATGGATGACATGATAGCAGTGTACAGAGTGGAGGCTTACCTAGAGCCCCTTGGGGCTGAGAGCAGGATGGAAAGAATTTGCCATTCTTTGGGCTCAGCTGCGGAAGTTGGCCAGAACCGACGAGCTGCATGACGAGGTTTGCCATTCGGTCCCGTAGCCATTAAGGATGGAGGGTTATCACCTAGAAATTCCTGGGACGATTTAAAAGTTTGGTTACTAAATAAATGTTCAAGTAAATTGGTTTGCCATTTAGCATGCTGAGTTTTGACTGCTGAAAGGTGAACTATCTTGTAGAGGAGAATAATATTTTATGGGGATGTGGGACGAATACAAAATCTGGGTATTACAAATGGAAACAAGTCTGGACAGCGCCAGACATGTGCAATTCATTGTATGTATTTCACGGGAGGGCCTGGGGAGAATTGACAATGGAGCTCCTGGTAGAGGAGGAGGGTGGGGGGCTACCTTCCCTATTACGACGTGAGGGGCATTACCTCCTCGTTAGTCTTCCTCGCCACATGACTATCAAAGTGAGCTTCAGCTCCACACCAGAACCCTCCAAAGCAAAAAGTCAGCCTCCCATGCCTCCCATCCCTTCCCAATATGGCTGACCCATTACACCCTTGACCTCTATAAGAGGCGGGCCGGCCCAACCCATCAGCCTGAAACTACCAAGCATAAACATGAAGTCGATAGCCAGGCAGGGAGGGAGGGATGGGAACTCATGTGGCGAGGAAGACTATACTCGGAGTAATGAAGATTACCGGTAAGTAATCAGGGCATTCCTCCTGTTATGTAACCAATTATGAATAAATGGCATCTGCACAACTAATAGACTTCAACGTGTGGCGCAGCAAATACCCCCCTATCATATGGAAGTTGAAGACATGACCAGCTGATCCTGCGTTGTCGTCCTGCCCACGTTAATGTTGTTATAAGAGTGTTGAGCTGAACAAAGAAGGCCTTAGGGAGAGGGCTAGGAATGTTTTGAACATGTTCAGTAATTTCGGGAGCCCCACCATCTTCATAAGTGCTATTCTGTGAGCCAGCGAGAGTGGAAGTTTAACCTACCCATCTACCCGAGTGGAGAGGTTGGTCATGCATTTCCTAGTTTTCCCTTAAAATAAGTTGAGGATCAGTATGGTACCAAATACCAAGTATTTTATGGGTTCTGTTTGCCAATGTAGGGGAAATGTGAGCATTGGGGTAGTGGTGGCAGTGGTGAGAGTAACCATGATTAAATTCACCCACTTCATACGGAACCCTGATCTGCTCCCATATTGTATGATTTCTCTAATAATGCGGTTTAAGTTTTCTTTCCGGTGCTGTACAGTAAGAAGGTCATTCTCCTCCATCTTGTGAATTGCAGCCTACCTGTGCCCCAGATTGCAGTGAGCAGAGTCCAGGAAGTGGTAAGGAGACAGACTAGTGGTGTCTCTTCCCAAAACAAAAGTTGTTTAAAAAACGATTTTCCCTTTCTGTGATTATGTCATTGCATGTGGTTGTTATAGTTTAAAATTGCAGTTTTGACCTGCCTGTTATTGCATATTTTATCACCTGTTTTTTGTTTTAAACTTGTGGTTTTCCCTCCCCGTGATTGCTTGCATTTAACGTGTTGAATTGTGGGATTTGCAGTCCAACCTCTGTAGTTTGTCCCTCTCATTCCTTGGTGACAAATCTGTTTCCCTCCAAATTTCTCCTTTGCTCTGTGCTAAGACCTGTGTGTTAAAACAGTGCACCCCCAGCCACCATTTTGTGTTCACAAGCTAGCGAGGCCAGCCCCCCTACCTCTGCCCCCCCAGCAACAGGGATATTCTATATCAAAGGGTGCTTCTGTGAGCTGTTTAAACTGTATTTACTGGGGCCTGTGCACTTCGTTTTTTGGCCAGCAGGTGGAGTAAAGTTTTATTCAAACAGTATTGTTAGATTTCGAGTTAGTGAAGCCTTTAACTGCAGAAGTCCAAAGTGTGGATGTAGCCTGTCTGTCTCCCTCCTTGCATTATCTGACACCTCTTTTTTACTACATCGATCCCCTAAAACAAACCTTTCTAAACTCTCCCCTCTGACTCCTCCCCTCCAAAACTTCTTTTTACTCATCCTAAAGCCTCTTCCCACTGCTAAGACCTAAAAAAAAATCCTTCACTCTTTTATCCCTCCACTATCCTTTTCAATCAAAATTAACAGACTAACATGTTCACGTCTCAAATTCCATATTCAACTATACTAATATACTGCCCAAATGCCTGAATAACATATCTACTACTTAACTAGGTAACTTATTACAAAGTATGCACCATCTCGCAACCTCTGCTCATCCCATCACGGCCTCCTTCAGATGCCCCCTTTTAAACTCAAGCGCTCTGGCGGTCGCAGGTTTGCAACATTGGCTCCTTGTCTGTGGAACACCTTCCCTCTCGAGATTCAGACCTGCCAGGACCTCCTCTCATTTCCGGAAAGCTTAGAAGACCTGGCTTTACAGACAAGCATACCAATAACTCTCCATCCCACATCTACGATTATGTTACTGTTGATCTCAGCGCCAAGCAACCAATCGGTGATAGTGCGCTTAATAAATGCCTAATTAACATAACATAACATAACATAACATAACTACTCAAATTACTTCATATTTCTACTATACTAATTTTCAAAACTAATCCTTTATTGGTTCCGGAGTGGCGTGCTACTCGCCAAATAAGTGCTTCAACACCCAGGGGTAACAAGTGCAATATGAATGCAAATATTTCTTCCCCTTTTATCCCTCCGCTATCCTTCTCACTTCACGTAACAGACTAATATCCACCAATGAAATTACCTCATATTTCACCATTTTAATTCACCACTAATCCTTTATAGGCTTCCTGAATAGCGTGCGTCAACAAGCGATAAATAAATACAAACCTTTGTCCTCCTCTATCCTTCTGCTATCATTCCAAATAACTGACTAACCTATCCACCACGTAAAATGTACTTGCATGTTTCACTATACTAATTCAACACTAATCCTCTATGGGTCCCGGAGTAGCGCGCTACCTGCTGAAAAAGCGCTTCGACGCCTCGTCAGGGGTAGTAAGCGCTATATAAATGCAATTACAAAACAATACAATACAATAGATAGAAGCGTGTAGTGAAATCCCAGACCAACCTCATGTCTGTGGTGAAACTGCTGATGGAGGCAAGCTAGGAGTTCTATTGTGAGAGCAAATAAGATTGGAGAGAGAGGACAACCCTGTCTAGTAGCACGATTCATGGGAAATGCCGGTTATATACCACCAATTACACTCACACCGGCCACCGGATCGGTGTATATTAACTGTACCTACCTCATCAAAGCCCTGCCAAGACCCATCCTTCCCTGATACTGTGAACAGGAAGTTCCATTCTATCATGGCAAATGTTTTAGTTGCATCTAAAAAAGTGACAACCACTGGCAGGGCCGTATTAAGCTCACGAGTAAGTGCAAAAAGTGTACGCAAATTATCTGCAGTAGACCTGCCAGGTATAAATCCTGATTGGTCGGGTCTCACGTAATAAGGCAGTGCGTTCAGCAATCTGTTTGCCAAGGCCTTGGTCAGGATTTTACTATCTATGTCGATGAGTGACAGAGGTCACTAAGAGTCGCACTCCTCAGGGGGCTTACCAGGTTTAAGTAATGTTTTGGCAATGGCCTCCCGCATGGACTGTGGGAGTCGACCCACCATGTTCAACTCTTCATAGATTGCAAACAAGAGGGGAACAAGTTCCTCTGCATAAGCCTTATAAAACTTGGCTGGAAGGCAGTCGCTGCCAGGAGCACTGCCATTCTTCAGTTATTTTATCATGGAGAGTAGCTCCTCCCCCATGAGAGGCTGGCATAGCTGATCACGCATATTGTCGTCCAGCCAAGCTAATGTTGCCACATCTAGATATTGATTTATTTCAGTTGGTGCGATGTCTGTTATAGATGAATTGAGGAGTTTATAGAAATCTGTGCAGGTTTCTAAGATATTGGCAGGTGTGAGTACAGCTGTATTAAGATGAGTTATATAGGCGGTCGCCAATTTGGGTTTTATTAAAGTGGCCAATATGACCTGATGTATCACCTTCCCCATATTTCCTGGCTTAACTGTCTTTATTTAGGAATTTAGATTCCCTTTCGGACTTTTACCAAAAGTCAGCGAGTTTACTATTAAGGAGGAGAAGATCCGACTTGTCATTGGTGGTGTTGTAATGGCACTCTAAGGACCTAAGGTCCTGCTCCAACTGGGAGCAGCGGGAACTAATCAACCAGACTATACCATTCCCTTTAAAATACATTCTCCCCTAAGCACCACCTTAAGAGCCTCCCAGAAGGTCGCTGCAGCAGCAACTGATCCCTTATTTAGCTCTTCACATGATTGAATAGCCTGCCGTTTTTCCTCTTTAAACATTGCATTTAAGACGTTTTTTTTATTGAGTCGTCAAAGGGTGTTTGGCACCATATAATAGGCGATCCAGAGATAAAAGCACAGGGCAGGGTTCTGAAAATATTCTAGGGAGGTGGTCAATCTCACAAAACCAACCCAGGGCATTTTTGGGAGCCAATCCAGAAAACAATCTGGGAGGAGGAGCCGTGGGCTGAGGAATGAAATGTGTATTCTTGTTTATAAGCAAACCTTGTTCTCCAAAGATCATCAATTTCATATTGTCTGATACTAATGAGTAGCACCATGTGGGCACCAGTCGGTCTCCTGTCTTTCCGACCAATGCAGTAGTGTTCCACATCAAGGACAGGGTTATGGTCTCCACCCCAAATAATCGTGCAAGGGTCAATGTCTGCACAAAGCTGAATCCCCTTGTGGAAAAAGTGTGGGTTATCAGTTTTAAGGCTGTATTTGTTGATCAGGGTAATGTGGATATCATTGAGGAGGCCCTGCAGTTTAATATAGTTGCGCTGTACAAGAACCTCATTGATTGATTGACTGCCAGACTAGACATATATTTCAAAATTCATCTATATTTACGAGGATTATTCAGGACTCGAGCGTTACAGGTAGCCAGGCGTAGGGGGCAGGACTGGATGGACATTAGTTAAAACCATGCGGTGAAGGTGATTGAGCTACAATAAAGGAGTGATGCAGAAAAGATTAATGTTTATAACACAACATGATGTACTGCCTGTGGTGTATATACCCCTCTAATCTGACTCCCCTCCCACGCCAGGTCCCAATCTTCCAACGGAATTCCCATAATTCGTATCATGAAGAACATTGACATTAAGTGAAAGGAAGAACAAATACCAAGTATCTTCAGAACGGTGAAACAACGACAAGTAGGCATAGAGCCAGGGGGTGGCCTAGGCAAATGGCACAGATCTGTCACTTCACCTAGTAGTGTGACACATAACAAGTCAGCAGACATCTATCTGATCAAAGCATGACATGTATAAGTAATGAAACAATGAAACGTGAAACAAGACTCTTAGGGAGTTTCCATCTTGAAACAGTGGGACCAGAACAGTATCAGGCAATGCATGAAACAAACAATAGTCTCTGGGAGCCAATGTGGCCAGGGAAAGATGTAAATCTCATTCTACTTCCTCCACCATCTAACAGTTCTCAGTCTCACTCTTGGGCCAGGTCAAGCCCCTACATTGCACATTTTTCTATATAAAGGACATTGCGTCCTTAGGATATGAGTAAATGTGAGGCTTGCCTTTCAAGTTGAGACATGCAGGGTATAGCATGGAGTACCTAATTCCCCACTTCTGAAACTTTTTTTTCACAGGAAGACATTTTTCCTGAGTGTCCTGCGCAGAAACTTAGTGATGATTGGTCGAAATGGAGCACCAAGAATTGGCCTAGAGGCGAGGGACCTGTGGGCTCTTTCAATAACAAACATTTTCGGAAATTGTCTGGACAACAAAGTGACAGAATCTGTTTTTTAACGTAATCTTCCATGCAACCCATGACAGTGGTTTCAGTAATGCCAATGACATGAATGTTGTTCCCACAGGAGCGGGCCTCTAAGTCCTCATTTTTTTAGCTTGACATGACAGAGCTCTGCTTGTAAGTCTTTAACAGTGGTAGAGTATTGTGAATGTTCATCTTCCATAACCAAGATGCACCATTCTGCTGTGTCAAGGTGTGAGTGCTGCTTATCCAAATGGTTGCTCATCACAAACATTCTATACATTTACGAGTCGATTTTGGAATCAATAGAAGTGAGACTTGAATTCATCTCTAGCAGCAAGGACACCTAACCCACTATTGATCATTGTTTGCTTGATCAATTGGTGTCCACCCCACACTCAAGTATTTAGATGCCACATGGCTGGACTCAGCCTTCTTTGGGAGTTTGAAGATGTTTGCCAACTGGATAAATAGAGGGATCCAGATAAGTACAAAGTTTCTAAGGTATACCCAAAAGAATGCTTATTTATTATGTGGATACCCATGACCTGGGTGAAATGTTACGTCACAGGTGCTTCTTGAAATAATGTTTTAACCATCCATATTTTCTTGTCTACATGTTTCACCCTTGAGACCAACCATCAAGGTCAGCAGCCGTCTTCTGGGCTTTGGAATCCTTAATCAGTGTACATTCACTAGCATGCAACACATATGTGGAGGTAACAAGCTCTCCTATGTGGTCCTTCAGACTAGGTGATCGGCACCTTATTTAGGGTGTGATTGAACTTTAGTGGTCAAAGGAGGAGATGGCATTTCCCTGTAGTGACACAGTCTTCAAGGGTTCATGCCTGATTAGACTTTGCTTCCCCGTCACCAATACTAAAAATCTACATGGAAATGTGTTTCCTCCTTCGCCTAGGGACGTTCAATCACCCCTCAGGGGCCAAAGTGGCCATAGGAAGGAGGCCCCATGCATGCCCTTCTCATTGAAAATTAATGCTGGAGGTTGCACCAACTCCCATGGGTTTGGCTGTCCTTGGAGGAGTCTAGGATTTTGTAGCAGAGCACTCCTTGGTTCTTTTTCCACTTTTGTAGTTGTTTTCTTCAGCTCCACAGGGCCAATTTCAGTTATTTAGGTCTTGTTTTGCTCCTGATGGCCACCTCCAGTGTCTCTGGCCTCTAAAGGTTCCTTTTTGTTTGGGAGCTTTTTGTTGCTGCCCCTCTGTCAGACCTGTACTCTGCCTTGGCTCCTAATGGTTTCTCCTGCTTGGAGGGGTCTCCTGTAGCCACTCCATAGCCAAGAAGCAGCACACCCACCAGCAGCACACCCCCCTACCAAACTTCTCAGGTTCTACAACCTCCTGGGTACTTGCAGGAAACCTGTGTGAGTCAGCGTTACTGCACAGAAGTCCATTGAAAACCCCCCAAAGTCCTCTAGCAGATCCATTCCCCCTGCTGTTCCTCAGGGAGGGGGGTAGGGGAAACAGATCCTCTCACCCTAAAGAGACCCATCCTAATCCTGAGTGTCAGCTGAAGCTTCAGAGTCTCCATTTACATTCATCGGGTCTTCTTCTTTCCAGCTGGGCATTATTTTGGTGGTGCAAGCCCAGGTCCAATGTCTTCTCAAGTGTCTCTCCCTTCTGCAGGGCTTTGTAAGTGGTAGTACAAAGTTCTGGAAGGTAGGCATCTCTACCCAATCCTTGGGTGCCACATCATCACTCCACCTCTACCCCAGACCTCCTGCACATCATTCCAGGAGATTTTAACATGACAGACACCCTGGCATTAAGTTACTCAGCCTGGAAGGCCTTCTCCAGGAACCTATGGCCAGCCTTGGACAAGATTCTGACCCCAGACGACCCATGATAAAACTATAATGACTCAATGTGCTGTGAACCATCGTACTACATGCAACCTTCGGAATGTTTGTTAGTTAAGCTGCTGCAGTACTATCCCTCTTCTACACTTACTCTCACTTTCCTCTCCTCCTATTCTATCCTTATCCTACCACCACTGTATAACGAACTAAGGTGTTGCCTTCCGATATGTTTACCATAACCACTTACCATTTCACAACCTGGCTACCCATATAACGATTCTCCTGTATATTGTTTGTATTTTTGTAAATTTATATATATATATTTTAAATAAATATATTTTAAAAAAAAATAATAATAACCCAGGTGCAGTGTGAAGGGCTAATTAACATATGCAGATTTTCTACAGACCTCTTTCTTTCCCAGGAATTGGACCAAGCACTGTTAAGGTTTCTATTCCGTGGGGAGGCCTTTGATGTTTCTGCTGGCCAGCAGAGTTATTAACTTGGCTGAATAAGAGGGACAAAGCCATCTGTTTATGGCTGAGCCAGGGAAATATGGTTATTCTCATGCAGCCATAAGAAGTAGGGTTATCACAAAAGTGACAGTGGATCTGCACTCAGTGTATATAGGTATCCTAAATTTGATACCTGACTGGTAACTCTAGGCCTAAGTATGGTGAAACTGCGGTAGAGTAGATTTCGCCCCAAAAAGTTTAATGCAGAGAACACACATACTTTTCAATAAGTACTACAGATCTACACTATCAATGCCCACTCAGATTATAAGGCCCACACCAAATCAGTACTGTTCCCTCAAAGGCCCCTTCTATTATAGGCTACCTGTGCACAGACACTGAGCTGAGCAAAACAGCAATCTGACATGCTCAGCCCGCACAAGTGTGCACACACTCGTACTCGTGTGTTCGCATGTTACCAGCCCAGAGTGTATTGTATTACCCTAGCTGAGCAGGAGTGACCTTATCCTAAAAGGCAGGCTCTGTAAGTTAGCACTTAGTCCATATACACAGAATTAACTGTGCGTGAGACTGAGTTAGTAAGACTCACTTACGGCAGAAGTTGAAATCAGAATGATCAGAAAGTGAAAAATCCAGGGAGACTAAATAGGTGGAAACTATCTCCAAAAATAAGTGGAAAACGATCTTGTTTGCACAGGTTGACTCTGCAAAGTTCGTCCTAGAGGGTTTAGTACCAATATGATAATAGGAAGAGGTGTGGCGCCGCGGCTAGGGCGACTGACTCCGGAATCAGGGGCCCCCAGCGCCTAGAGACCCTTACGGGTGATTGTACGCTTTACAAATGTGGATTATTATTATTATTATTATTATTATTATTATTTGGAGCGTGGCATGGGGACCGCTACAGGTGTACCTTTGGAATCTGGGGTATGTTTGTAACTTTCACATAGAAAGGAAGCAGGTGGTAGGATGAGACATTCCAGTAGATTGTCATGACAAATGTTATACGTTTATCTTTTTGCTAGCCACTTGCCCTATGTTCCACTTCTGCATGCATTCTGTGAATGTGCCTCTTACATTTTAGATTTGCTTTGTATATGTTGTATTCTGTGCTGTATACTTATATCTGAACAGACAGCTTAATTGTTTATGCTTCTCCAGTAAACACTTTTATATGATAAGTGATGGTGGCCCCTTCCCTGCAGATATGACTGAAGAAGCTGTCCTGGGGCAAAGATCTGTAACTCTGTTAAAACCTCATGTTTGTGTATTTATTCACTGCTAAGTCATTGGGGAACCGGCCTGCATCTGATGTATGTAATAATTGCATTCCTACATCATGGAGAGGGGCTGCACTTGAATTTTTTATTTTTTTCACTGCTATATCATGGCGGAGGCTGCATTGGATTTTTCTATTCATTGCACTCAGACACATGTTCCCATGGCATGCTGTGCACTCCCGCAACTGATGCTGCGAGTACAGTGTCACAAGTCGGCGCTCGAGAGAGGCGTTGGCGTGCAGCCTCTCTCGCCACGCACCCTGATTCATTCTGGGATTTTCCCAGTCTTTCAGGCACCCTCTTTCTGGAAGACAGAGCCAGACAGGGCTGGGAGGCCCACAGGGGGTTTCTGCCCTGCCCGAAGCTTGAACCTTCACGGAACGCACAGTGCAGTGCTGGAAGGGCAGGTCCCTGCTTGACTCGCCCGGATGACCCTGAGAGCAGACGGTCTACCCGTCAAAGTGTTTGCTTCACATGTCTCAGCGCAGAGTCGGATTGAAAACAGGGAGCAGTGGAGTCCTAACAGTAAACAGGCAATGGATGGTGTGAGATAAGAGAAAAAATCGGAAAACAAAAAGCAGTACAACTTTTATGACAAAGTGATCTCTTGTACAGCAGGCATTGACAAAGCGCCCACGGAAGTCTTTTGTATTGATTGGTAAATGTGTGGGTGGGATTATGTGGAGGGGTGATTCAGGGCCGGTCCTAGAACTTCTGGGGCCCCGAGCAAAAGGGAAGATGTGAGGCCCCTCTAATTTGCATGTAACATCCAGTCGCGGCCAGCCTGATGTGCGAGTGGGTGGTCTCGTAGGTGTTCGCACGCGGGGGCGTAATTTTAAAATAAAATAAACTTACCTTCCCAGGTCTCGCGTCGTCTTTGCTCCTGACCTGCTCTCCTTCTTTCCTGCCTCTGGTAGGAACAGGAAGCAGGAAGCCTCTCTCCCCAAAGCCAATCTCAAGGCTGCAATGGCAGCATTGTGATTGGTCGGTGCGCAGACCAGCCAGGCGCCTATGGGGAGGCAATTTTTTCCATGTAGGGTGCATTGCAGCCTACATGAGAAAGGCCAGACTGCCGGTGACTGGTTTGGATGGTCCCGGAGGGCCGACCAAACCGTCAGCACCCTTAGCAGTGGGCAAGCCACTCCTCCCCTGCCCTAAAGCAGACCCGCCCGCCCCCAACCAACCACTTCTGCTTTCTCGCAGTGCTAGAAGCAGAAACATAAAATGGTAGTTTTAGCATTTTGTGTTTCTGCTTCTCACACTGTGAGAAAGCCGTAGGGTGACGCTCCTCCGCCCTAGTGGAGGTCCCGCCCTTGGTAACATCACAAGAAGTGACATCACAGAAATTGATATCGCAGGACTATTGATCTTATTTGGCATCCCCGAAGATACCTAATGTGGATACAGTAACATGGACAAAAAGATAAAAATACAAATAAAATAAGTCCATATATTTTAAAACTGTATTAAACGGATTACATTTGTCACATTGGATGGAAAAGCTAGGTGCAGGTCTCACAAAGATGTATATTATTTACTCCTCGTTAACTGATTGTTTCCCGATGAGTGCATGATTTAATTTCCAGTTCTGCCTCATAAAGGGGGGGGGAGATCCTGTTGAAGTAATGGGGGCGGGATCATTCATATGTAAAATAACACACAAGAAAATCTCTCACACCATGTATTTAATTTCAAATTTCAAAAGGCTCCGTATCTTCCTGTGCCATTATTGTGCTACCTTAGGATGACATTAATACTTCATAATTTGCTTTAACGTAAATCCTCTTACCAGTATCCAACATACACATGCTAAGAAACGTAGGACAATCTTTTTGTGTGTGGGCTCTTTTCTCGCCAGAATCATGTTAAGTGCAAAAGCACAACACATAGTACAAAATTACAAGACACCATTGCAAACAAAGAAAGATTGTACATAAATAAAAAAAAGTCTTAAATCAACCAAGACCACTGCTAAATCATACATTGACTTGAAGGGTACACAGACATAATATCGAAATTTAAATATCGATATACAAATATATCGAAATTTAAATATCGATGTAACATAATATCGAAGGTAAGTAATATTGACACTATTTAATATCGATATCAGTAATATCGAAGTTAAATATATCGATGTGTAGTAATATCGATGGAAATAATTTCTATGTTAGTAAAATCGATTTTCTAATAATTTTTTTGTATATTATAATGTATATAATATGTTTTTAAGTATTTATTTATGTAATTTATTTAAATTTAGCATTTTAGTTCAGTAGCGGGTTGTGGGTTTATAGGGGAATAGGGTGGGAAGTAATTTAATTATGTTAAAATAAGTATTAATTAGTAGGAATGATTAATGAATTTCAATTAATTGGTAATTAATTGTAATTAATTGGTATTAATTTTTAAGTAATAGATTAATTGATAAATATGTTATGTAGCGGGTTGTGGGTTAATAGGGGAATAGGGTGGGAAGTAATATAATTATGTTAAAATAAGTATTAATTAGTAGGAATGAATAATTAAATTTAATTAATTGGTAATTAATTTTAATTAATTGGTAATTAATTTTAATTATTTGGTATTAATTTTTAATTAATAGATTAATTGATAAATATGTTATGTAGCGAGTTGTGAGTTTATAGGGGAATAGTGTGGGAAGTAATGTAATTATGTTAAAATAAGTATTAATTAGTAGGAATAAATAATTAATTTTAAATAATTGGTAATTAATTTTAATTAATTGTTAATAATTTTTAATTAATAGATTTAATTGATAAATATGTTATGTAGGGGGTTGTGGGTTTATAGGGGAATAGGATGGGAAGTAATTTAATTATGTTAAATTAAGTATTAATTTGTAGGAATTATTAAATAGTTTTTATTAATTGGTAAATTTTTTTAATTAATTGGTAATTATTTATGTAATAGTTTATATTTTGAATAATTAATGTTATTTTTTATTTATAAGTATGTTATTTTAACTCCTACGCTATCCAACACTTTCCCTACTGTTGCACTCTCTGGAGTGGGAATAGTAATTTTTACCCCTACGCTATCCAACACTCTCCCGACTGTTGCACTCTTTGGAGTGGGAATAGTACATTTTACCCCTACGCTATCCAACACTTTCCCTACTGTTGCACTCTCTGGAGTGGGAATAGTAATTTTTACCCCTACGCTATCCAACACTTTCCCTACTGTTGCACTCTCTGGAGTGGGAATAGTAATTTTTACCCCTACGCTATCCAACACTTTCCCTACTGTTGCACTCTCTGGAGTGGGAATAGTAATTTTTACCCCTACGCTATCCAACACTTTCCCTACTGTTGCACTCTCTGGAGTGGGAATAGTAATTTTTACCCCTACGCTATCCAACACTTTCCCTACTGTTGCACTCTCTGGAGTGGGAATAGTAAATTTTACCCCTACGCTATCCAACACTTTCCCTATTGTTGCACTCTCTGGAGTGGGAATAGTAATTTTAACCCCTACGCTATCCAACACTTTCCCTACTGTTGCACTCTCTGGAGTGGGAATAGTAAATTTTACCCCTACGCTATCCAACACTTTCCCTACTGTTGCACTCTCTGGAGTGGGAATAGTAATTTTAACCCCTACGCTATCCAACACTTTCCCTACTGTTGCACTCTCTGGAGTGGGAATAGTAAATTTTACCCCTACGCTATCCAACACTTTCCCTACTGTTGCACTCTCTGGAGTGGGAATAGTAATTTTTACTCCTACGCTATCCAACACTTTCCCTACTGTTGCACTCTCTGGTGTTGGAATAGTAATTTTTACCCCTATGCTATCCACCACTTTCCCTACTGTTGCACTCTCTGGAGTGGGAATAGTAATTTTTACCCCTACGCTATCCAACCCTTTCCCTACTGTTGCACTCTCTGGAGTGGGAATAGTATTTTTAACCCCTACGCTATCCAACACTTTCCCTACTGCTGCGCTCTCTGAAGTTGAATAGTAATTTGTACTCATACGCTATCTATGTTTATAATATTATTATTATTACTTTTATGTTGTTATTAATTGTTATTTATAAAATTAAATTATGTTTATACAATTATTTATATATATTTAATGTATGTATTTTTTTTGTAATGTTATGTTATTAATTGTAATTTATAATACTATTGTATGTATATACATTTATATTTATAATCTATTTTTATATATTTATAAGTTATTAAAATAATTATTTTAGAGTTATTATTAATGAAAAATATACTGTGTATTATATATTTATTAATACTTTTTTAATTATTTATTAATATTTTATAAAATATTAAATTTTTAAACATGTTTATTACATTCATAATTATTATTTTGTTAATATAATATTTTTATTTAATTAAAATATAACGATATTGTACAAAAATGATATTTTTTACTTTCGATATTTTTTTTCTGATATTTTGGTACTTACCTTTTTAAAGATAGCATCCCGATATGTTGTCCCTCGATATTTGTGTTGCGATATTTTGGTGTATCGATATTATGTCTGTCGATAATTAGTCAGACATTCACTTGAAGATTCAAGGGGTTTTCAAATCAACGTTTTTGATTTGGTGGTAGAACTGTAGGAAGTAGAAATGGCCGCCTTTAGCGCTAGTGGAGCCCTGTGAGACAATGTTGGTGTCCCCCAATGACTCACTCTGCCACGGATTCCCTCACAACCACCCTTTAACAGTGCCTCTCAAGTCTCCATAACCCCATTCTCGCTCAGATGCATTTAATTTGATTTACAGCACCACTGATACCACTGTAGGTGTCAGAGAACTTTATATCACACATTACACAGAGACAATCAATCATACGTGTGTATATCACAATAGGTAATGTTACATAAGACAAAGAACTAGGAGTCACACTACAATCATACTAGTAGGCAGTATAGTTTATTAGTGATTGATCTGGAAAAACACGAAATCTGAATTTAGAATGTAATACCATGGTTCACAGCTGAATCTGAAGAAGGAACAAAACAGGAAACATAAGTTGAACTCTAAAAAACAACACAGTAAAGAGCCTAATGAGTTCTTTCTTACAGGGCAATGTTATATAAGGAAATTCATTGTGAAAAATCAATACCTCGTGTGTAGCACTACATGCTAAAATGTGATCTTCCCAGCCTTTCTTCTGCTAAAGGCACCAATCATTTCACTGTAGTCCAATGTTGCTACAATATCTCCTTCAATTGAAAGAAGGGCCAATCCTGATAGTCCTTCCTGGGACATTGTTGAGCCTAAATAAGTCTTTATCAACTTGAGGCGTGAGAAACGGCGTTCGCCAGATGATACTGTCACTGGAATTGTAAGCAGAATTCTTAGGGCAAGCACACAATTTGGATAGATGTCTTCAAGTTGGTTAATATAAATATACTGAAGAGCCTCTAACATATTCAATTTTTCAGGAAGGACTTGAGCAAGAAAGGAAATCTCCTGAAACAATTCAATCCCATCTATGTCAGAAGATATAGCTCCCTCAGCTGAGCTGTCTGATAAAAGATGATACAGTTCATTGCAGTGCTTTTATAGTTAGCCACTTTTCATGTCTTTTAAGCTGGAAATATTATAAAGAAACATAAATTGCTTGTGGTGATTTTCAGTGCTCAAGTCGTCTGTCAATGCACACAATTGCTGTATCAACAAGAGCATTAAAAACCTTGATGCAAAATTGCTCTATTGGGTCTGTTATTGGCATGTCTGCTCGCTCATATCCAAACATTTTCTTTTTCTTAGATATTGGCGATCACATTTGAATTATTTTTGAATGCCCAAATTATCTGCAAGTTCGTTTGCTGAGATCAATGCAGCTGTAAATCCTTCATGGCAATACTTTGTAAGAAAGCAAGTAGTTCCTGAACGTGTTTCACTGCTACTTCAAGCTGCATGTTCTCCCTCTGCATCAGTTTACTGACTGTTTTGATTCTCATTAAAATATCATACCATATGACCAAACATAGGAGGAATTCATATGATTCAAGCTCTGATGCTAGTGATGTTGCTTCACTTCTGGTTTTCACATCTTTATCCATTTCAGACACCTGAAGTGCTTCATGTATCAGCTGAAATCGGATCGCTTTGACGCTTTCCAGACAGCATTCCCACTGAATAGCAGAGAGGCTTTAGAGGGAAAGGGTCACTCCAGCTTCGGTTAATACATTCCGACTTTTTGTTGATGCAGAGAACAATGAGTAAAGTCATTGAATAATACCAGAGACGTTGGCAGCATATGTAGATGAAGCTGCAACATCTCCCAAGACCAGGTTCCAATTGTGACAGGCGCACGGTGTAAAAAAAAGCCCGTCTTTTCTCTTAAGATTCAAGCTTGGACACCACTATATTGTTCACGCTGCATAATTTGGACCCCGACTGCTGTATTATTCCAGTGGCCCTGGTTATATTAGTATACCCCACCAGGCAGCACGTTAATGACTGTGCTGTCTTACTGATTAAACTACAGGCGTAAACACTTTCACTGGCTTTGTTTGAAAGCTTTGTATTATCAAGCATTGGAAATGCAACAGGTCTCGCCTTTGATTAAGTTAAAGCCATTTGCTTTGCTAATGGTATTGTATAGCAAAGCAAATGGCTTTAACTTAACGAAAGGCAAGACAATTGCATTTTTAATGCTTGTTTGATTTCTTATTGTAAAGAATGAGTCGTATATGTCTCACTGGTGCGCTGCCGCCCAAATAAATGTGTTTTTTCATGGTGCACCCACACATCTCACCTGCTTGTGAGAGTCTTTTACTAATTTGTGCACAATCCTTTAAAGTACACACACGTTCACATTTTGAAGTCGGTCTAACTGTACAAACAAGTCATCAGAGGCGCACAGACGGCTTGAAGGCGGACAGACCGATGGACTCTTCTTAAAAATGTATTAACTGCATGTGCACTGAAGAGTCACGTTGAGAACCCCGTCCCCAGTCTAAACTTCCAGGCACACAGGCAAAGCAACAGCCCCGGTACAATGACGTGCATGGTTGCTTGCTGGACGGGTACTAGTTAAAAGGCTGCCATATGCGCTCTGCTATAAAGAAAAAACTGTGTCCAGCTCTGTGTGGAACACTGTACTCTTGTTCGCTTTACCACCAAACTGTTATCTGTAGATTAAAACAAAAAAAGAAACATGCGAAATGCTGTACAGTGCTCTGATGTCCAAGGGGCATGGTGCATGCGGTGGAAAACCATAAAAATACATAACTAAAGAAAAATGTAATTAAGCGGCACCAACATTCTCTGTAGCCTAAGCACCCCTCAGCCGGTGGTGAATCCAGCCATGAGGTGACACAGAGGGAGCGCTGAGCGGGTGGGAGGAGGCTCTGAATTGCTATCCCCACAGCAGGCCAATAGTTAACCAGAATGTCAACAGGCCGGCACTAAGAACCATTACTCAGTACAGGCTGCGCCATAATAAGCTGCGTCAGAGGCCACGGCAGGGTCTGGGGAGGCAGACGCTGCTCGGAGCCTGACGCACGTCACCATCCAACGGGATGTTTTGAAGCAATAAATAGAAATTAGACTAGGGGGCAGGGGGTGGTGGTCATGCTACACCGACACGGCAATGCACTGAGTCAAGTTTCTGGCTCTGTATTACATCTCCGGCATTCACAAACTCGGTGAATAATAGCGCGGGTCCTCCGAGACCAGCACTTACAGACCAATAAAAAACAGTGTGACGAAGCTTCAGATAAGAAGCTTCGTCACGACGGCCGTAATGCAGGCTACCATGTCCGGAGGGGCCGTTCCAAAAGCGGACAGGGCGGCAACAGAAAAACCTCCTTTCTAATGGAAAGCCAGTGTTTACCATGAACGCTGAGGCTACCCAATAAAAAGGAGGGGCGGGCTTACAGGACCCTTTTTAGAACAATATCTCTCGCAGGGCGGGGCAGCTTTGCTGCCACACCCACGGGAGTCCTAAAAAAAGGAGTACACAATAAAACAGTTGATCTCTCTGAAAAATAGTAACACTTTCTGTAGGGCTGTCCTTTGACTACGGTCATTTAAAAGCTGCAGTCGGGTGGCACTAAAGCTCATGAAACTCACTGCCAAGGCCATCTGCTGACAAAGCCTCTCAGTTGAAGTTCCAAATCTGCGAGAGACTGGTAAGGCAGGGTGTTGCTTTCTAGTTAAATGATGGGCTTGAGTCAGGAGGTGGGTAGAGCAGCGGGATTCCATGACTAGCCACCACGAATGGGATTATGGTCATCCACTGCCGAGACAAAAGCAGAACCCTTTAATGCCACCATCACTTCCCCTTCCAAGGCGAGTGAAAACTCTGCTGCTAAAAAGCAGCATGTCCCATGGCGAAGCCACACCATCCTACCACAATGCCAAGGCGGGAGCACAAAACACATGATGGGCCTGCCAGGGCTGGCCCATTGTCATTCTATACATGACAATGGTCTGCGATTATCTGTGCTGGGTTTGGAAGGGGCTGCTGAGGCCTCTCGAGTTCTCAGCAGCAGAGCAAGCCCAAACTTTAATGAGAAACAAAATGGCCCACAATAAGCCTCCCTTCCCAATCCAACCCTGGCACTACATGATGTATATAAGGCCCAGGGAAGGGGGTCCCCACGCCTGGACCTTGCAACTGGATCCAGTGCTTTGAGGCACCCCTCCCATGGGCCTTGAAATAGTAACAGATTTAGGCCCAGATCTCTGTACTGGGGTGAATGTATGACATTGTTCTGCAGTCTGTCCATCAATTGTTGTTTTTGCATTTGTCACCCCGAGTGGGATGGGTATGCTCTGACGTGAGACCCATGCTCTCCACACCACTGGAGTCAAGCTATCCTGGCTGAAGACGGCTGATAGACAGAAACCGGTCCTAGGATGCTTGATTCCGGTCCAGGAAAGACATGGCTTGGCAGTTCGGGCTGGACTGTTCACATGAGGCACAGGGTCAAGGCTGATTTGCATATGGCCATGTCTGAACTGGGGTGGTGTGGAGTGCAATAAAACGATGGATGTAGGCCCATATCTCTGTACTGGGGTGAATTTATGACATTGTTCTGCATTCTGTCCATCAATTGTTGTTTTTGCATTTGTCACCCCGAGTGGGATGGGTATGCTCAGAAGTGAGTCCCATGCTCTCCACACCACTGGAGTCAAGCTATCCTGGCTGAAGACGGCTGATGGCCAGAAACCGGTCCTAGGATGCTTGATTCCGGTCCAGGAAAGAAATGGCTTGGCAGTTCGGGCTGGACTGTTCACATGAGGCACAGGGTCAAGGCTGATTTGCATATGGCCATGTCTGAACTGGGGTGGTGTGGAGTGCAAAAAAACGATGGATTTAGGCCCAGATGTCTGTACTGGTGTGAATGTATGACATTGTTCTGCATTCTGTCCATCAATTGTTGTTTTTGCATTTGAAACAGTAACGAGGCACTTCCCAAAAACACTGCCTTTTAATTCATCAGCAATAACATAGATACAAATGAAAAGTTGATGCAGAGAATAGGGCAGATTGCAACTCGAGTGACAACTGAGCAATAATACAGATCTACCAAGCACATGACAACCTATGTTGGTAGGGCTGACCCCAAAGTAACCTCAAAAACCCTCTTCTATTGTAAGACCTAGAGACACCTTAAAGGAGAGCAAATATGTCACTAGTGAGTGTGCATGGGAGGCCACTATGGGAATGCAAAATTTTGCGCTGGAGGTCATGACCAGTTCCTTTAACACTGCAGCGGTAGGCCTATGACATTTGAGCTGAAAAGGACAGATTATTGGCAAAAAATACCAGTTGCTTAATTGGATAACTCCAGCAATTCATCATCTGCTCATAATATGAACATCCGAAAACCCCTGCTTTCTCCGATCACAGGATGCTTTGGTGAGGAGATCGTGTATTTTTCTAGGTAGTACATTACGCAATGGAGTAATTTTCAGGTGTCACCTTAAAATATGTATACATGCCTCCACAGGGGTAGTAAGCGCTATATAAATGCTATTTACAATCAAATATGCATCAAAATAACAGAACAAAATTATTCTGCAGGTTACAGTCAAATAAGCACTTTACACAAGGAGGAACCACCGCTGTTCTCGCCCATGAGCAGCTTCACCCTATGTGAATACAACCATTTCACTGGTAGCTATATGAAAACACCACAATGACACAGATTCACTTAACTGACATACACAACCCTCTCCCCGCTATTGAACCGCTGCCCTCTTTGTGATTTAATTATATTATTACTGTTAGTATGGTTTTGCAAAGAGCAGTGTTTTTAGTGCAGGTGTCTGTGCATAACTCAAAGAGGATGTGTCCAAGTACAGGAGGTGTTTAGCTGGCAGCCAGGCTTCCTCCGTCACTGCAGCCCAACTGCAGAAGTCTATTCCCTTGTCACCACGCTGGGAAACATTCCTCCTTAAACCCAGGGAGGCTTCAAACGCCTAGTTCAAATTAAGCCCTCTACCTGTAAACCGTTTGCTGACTCTGCAGCAAACAGCCCAAGGGTGAATGCTCTGCATCATAAACTCATAACAAATACTAAAAAGACATAAGCACATAATTCCAGCGACGACCACAGAAACAGCTGCAGCAGGCATTGTGTAAAAGTAAAGAGAGCGCTGAGGACCAGTGCTGTCAACCATGAGACCCACAGACACAGTGCCCTCAATGCATGGGCGTGCTGTGCAGGTGCTTGGGGACCCCACAAGCATAGGGCCCCCATGACGACCAGAATTTAACACTGATTATCCTTTAAATATTTTTATTCCTGAGAGTGGTTGTGTGGGCAGGGTGCAATGCACTGCTTTGCACGAGGGCCTATAATGCAGTTAAGGCAGCCCTGCACAGACATGGCAGTGGGTGGGATAGTTGGTCATAGATTTCAGTATGCCGTGATCACTCCAGATGTTTTCAGCCGCTATGCCAGTGCTCAATTTGGGCCGGTGGTTTCCGAGGCACGGCACCAGCACTTAATTGTAGACACCAGGGCTTGTGACAGTCTGCCACAAGGTGGCACTGTCTATCTAATTCAGAGATGGCCCCAACAACAGTTAATTATTAATTCAATATACATAAAAAATGTTTATTACCTGCCAGCCAAGCCATTCTTACAGCCTTGGGGGCCTGAAATAGTCAAAGTTGTCTCGCTTGCAGTAGTGTGATGGTTAGTAGCTGTGTTGTTACTAAAATTGGCAGCTTGGCGGGGGCAATGTGTGGTGCAAGCTGCAGTGACCTCCTGATGAGAGCCCTATCACTTATGTTGTTACAAATTAAGCACTGAAATTTGCTCTGCTCTTTGAAAATATTCTGCCAGCTATAAATAAACTACTGCAGACCACTGCTGGCTGGGTGTGTTTATTTTTGTCTCTTTCATTGAAAGGCTGCATGCTACATCATGTGTTTTTGGTGAAAGGACAGGCCCTGTACCAAGGAGCGATATACCCGCTTAATACATACATGCAGATGGTATTGTCAGACTTCTCTCTTTTTAAATTACGGACAAAAAGCCTCAGGCAAAGCTCATTTATGCAGATCAGATAACTGGTCTGGGACCACAGGCTCCTAATCCATGACTCAGCGAGAACCACAAGGGACATAATACTTAAATATGACTGCAAAATATGAGTCCTTGGAAGTTCAAAAATTAATAGAGAGGTGAAGTCGGTCTCTCACTTGCAGTGCCAGATGTCATGCAAGGCGGACACACTATGGGTCAAGGGTTACACAGGAGAATGAGTCTGCCATGATAATTCTCACTGAGTAATTGTTATGGATGATTTCAGCTCCAAAGGTGGACAGTGCTATCACTGGCTCTCTGTGCAACTAATATGCTTAACTAGACTTAGTGGGCAGGCATCAAGCAGATACTAAGAGCTCTCTTAGTTGCCTCACACATATGCATTCTGGGACCTGTAGTTTTACTTTCTTTCTGCAGCGCTCGGAGTGCCAAAAGGAAACAAGCATTCACAATGCAATAGATCTTGCATTTGCGAACGTTCAAGCTATTAGCATTGTAAATGACTATCAGCCAGATTCATCAATGTCTCGATTTGCGAGTCCTTAATAGCGATTATTAATGGAATCACTATTAATGACTCGCAAAACGGGATTCATGTAGAAATCGCAATATTATTTGCGATTTCTACAGCTTCCTTATTTGCGATTAGCAAATTGCAAATCGCAAATAAGGAATGACTCTCCATTCATTCCTATGAGCTTATCGCAAATAAGGATGCGATTTCAAGGGTGCCAGGGGTGTCCAAAGTAGCACCCCTGAAATGTAAATGTAGTCTGATGTTGCGCACACACATGTCCAAAGGACATGTGTGTGTGTAACATACAACTTAGAAAAAAGTTTTCGCTATTTACCACGAAGTCAGACTTCGCGATAAATAGCGGCCAAAAATAGCGATTTCGCAATTCAAAAATGGTTCATGAATTGCATTTAAGGAATCTCAAATAGAGATTCCTTAATTGCAATTCCTCGCAATTTAGCGATTTCGCAATTTGCGATTTTTGCATTTGGGGTGATGAATCCCAAATGCAAAAATTTCGCTCGCAAAGGGCCAGATTCTCAGAATCTGGCCCTTTGCGAGCCGATTTTACAATGATGAATCTGGCTGTATGCCTTTTATTTATGTTTTAAAAACCAAAATATAAATAAAAAGGCGTTGTCATTTACAATGTCAATAGCTCAAACTCGCTTAAATGCGAGACCTATTGCATTGCAAATGCTTGCTTTACATGGAGCAACAAGATTGAACATTTAAAATGTAATCAATGCCAAAAATGCATTCAGTTCTTTTGCTGTTCAAGGACAATCGAAAAACGAATTCTTTATATGAAAATGGGCAGTGGAAGAAGCTGCTGAGGCCTCTCGAGTTCACAGCAGCAGAGAAAGCCTAAAAAAAAAGGCCCAGTTAAGCCTCAGGGACAGGGCCTCTCGCACAAGCCGAATAACCCCCTTCCCGATCCAACCCTGGTACTGCATAATTACTACAAGGCCCAGGGAAGGGGGCCCCCACACCTGAACCTTGCAGCTTGATCCAGTGCTTCGAGTCCCAGGGAGGGGGGGGGCCTCCCATGGGCCATGAAACAGTAAGGACACACTTCCCAAAACACACAGTTTATACACAAAGAAATGTCAAAACAAGTTGATCTGGCTGCCCCCTCCACCCCTCACCCACCTCCTCTTACCTGTGTCCAGCTGCCACTGGAAACAAAGGGGTGTTCTGTTGCCTGGATACAAAATGCACAAAGGGCGCCTGGAATGGCCGATACTTAACAGAGGCGCTGCCTGCCACTGACACTGAGCCAAGATAATTGCTGGCCCAGCTAGTGGTCTGTCCCCCATTCAGTTTGTACCTTCCGCCCACCCCTGCACCCTCAGGAATGTCACCATGCCAGCAAGTTCAAGATGTAATATGATCTGGTGGGGCAGCAGGCCTCCCAAGAATAGGTTGGCTAAAGTGTGGCCTTTCACACTGATGGGGGGGGGGGGGGGGGGGGGCCTAATTTTTGGCAGAGCGCAAGGCCCTGGGCAGCTGCCCGCACTGCCCATGCCTAGCGCCGACCCTGGGGTGATTGACTGAATGCATACATGATGCAAGGAGTGATTGAGTGATTTAGCACTTGGGTGGATGAGTGAATGACTGCATGGTTAAATGCATATTGATGCAAGGAGTGATTGAGTGCATGGATGAGTGAATGACTGCATGAATAGATCATTTGGAATCGTTAGATATGTAAAATGTATTAACAGGACTCTCCTGTCCAGGCCCAAGAAAAACAAACTCTATTCCCGAGTGCAGAAAGCTATATCCTAACTTTCTTGATGTCGGTGGCGGGTTCATCGCCATCATAAGGCCATTTCCAACCCACCATATAATAATGGCGGGCGGGTCCGTGGCAGTTGGAAAATCCGACTGCCACAAACCCGACGGGCTCCTTGAGCCCATAGGTGCAGCAGAGGGCCTCCCATCACAATAAATGGTGGCGGGACCTACCAGGCACCGCCATTGGGATCACGATGTGCCTCCCTGCCATGGAAAGGCTGCATTACGAGGGATCACCCACCATGGTGGGGAATGAACTTTGGGGGCCCATAGCTGGCCGCCCTTCATCCAGAGCACTTTTGTTTGGGCACTGGGGGGCACCTATGGTGCCCCCCTACGATTCCTTGCACCATGTCTCAGTTACCGCATGGTGCCTGCCACGTATTGCAGGGAAATGCTATGTGTGCCGTTTTTACATCGCGGCGGGTGCTGCAGCCAGCAGCACCCGTCGCAATGTAAAACATAGCCAATGCGACCACCGTGGTGGTGGTCACATCATAACCCCTACTATTGGACCTCTGACAGCATGTTGGGCGGTCCCATTCCCTGAAACGATGGCGGA
Organism: Lissotriton vulgaris; assembly: GCF_964263255.1. Classification (NCBI taxonomy): domain Eukaryota; kingdom Metazoa; phylum Chordata; class Amphibia; order Caudata; family Salamandridae; genus Lissotriton; species Lissotriton vulgaris. The sequence goes on along the minus strand of NC_141698.1, from coordinate 1,057,854,084 downwards.
TGGACTGAAGTTAGCCCGTCATCATAGTCACCCCCTTACTTCCCATTTTAACCCATAGGTGAATTCTCACAATTTCTTTAATACCAGTCCATAGTTCACTTATTACTTGTAATGTGCTCCAATGGCTGGTTGCAAGGTTTTGGGTATATTATATTTATGTATGTGGTATTTGTAGAATGCAAACTTATACGAAGGCAAGAGAGCGCTGTACAGAGTCCAAGCTAAGTATACAGTAAGCAAGTAATTTAAGAGGTAGCTGATTTGTGGATTTTTACAGCATCATATCATAGTGCTCTTAAAGAACTGCATTTTTAACTCTTTCCTGAATTGAAATGGGTTGGGGCAGACTTGATGGATTCAAATATGTTGTTCCAGGTCCTGGATGCAGAGCTGAAAAAAGCCTGCTGCCTTATTTTTTGATTTAACACATCTTTGTCACCCCTTTGATACTTTAAATACATAAAAAATAAATGTTCATGTTGTCTGGGGCACGGCTTTTTATTAAGATGGCAGAGCCCCCTGTTCCTCAGCCCATCAATTATTTTTTGAAAACAAACAGCTTTACTTGCATGTAAATTGAATTTATCAATAGTTTTCATTTTGATTAAAATAACCCTTATATAACTAAATTAAGTACAACTGAAACAAATCAGGTATAAGCACTACAAACGAATAACGAAGTATAGCATTAAAAATTTTCCGAGATGTACACATTTCAGAGATAGGATCTTTGAAATCAGTCTTTATTTGTGCTTGAAAAAAATTATTATTTACTCCTGTATCTGCTATTTTCATAACAAAATGTAAAAAATATAGACAACAGATATTCAAATATAAGCAATCCATTAACAAATGTGAAATGGTTAAATGTGACCTTAAGTACAATGCCCGCATGCCAGTTTTTCCTTCTTTGTGTCAGACCTTTCTCCTCTGTGCTGTGAGGCATTTTCTGGCCAAAGAGAGTGCCGCGCTACCTAGGTTGCCCTCATCGGACCACTGGTGTGAAGAGCTCTCCTCCTTTTTTACTGATAAAATTGCTAAGATTCAAGAGGACCTGCGCGCTGTTTGTGACAGATCCAAGTCCCCTTTAGCATTACCGTCTCCCTCAGGGCCCAAGCCAACTGAGCAGTTTGATATCTTCTCTCCATCTGCTGAGTCCGACATCCTAGCAGTATTGGAGGCCCTGTAGTCAGGGTCCCCCTCTGACCCGTGTCCAGCGAGGGTCCTTGGGGGGGTGGCGGATATGGCATGTAAAGAGGTTACTCAGATTGTTAATCTCTCTTTCTCCTCTGCCACTGTTCCGTCATGTTGGAAGCAAGCAAAACTTCTGCCGCTACTAAAAAAGACCGGATTGGATCCGGCCGCTCCATCTAGCTATCGACCTATCTCATTGTTGCCAGCCTTGGCTAAAGTCTGTGAAAAGATTGCTTTCAGGCAGTTAGACCATTTTATTGAGGCATCTCAATCAGGGTTCCGTGCTGCCTATAGCACTGAAACGGCGCTGGTTGAGATGTCCGAGGCGATTCGGGAGTGTTTAGATGGAGGTGGCAGAGCGGTTCTGATTTTACTAGACCTCTCTGCTGCCTTCGACACGGTGCCCCATACCCTACTCCTTACTAGATTGGCTGCCGTTGGCATCTCTGGGTTGGCTCTTGATTGGCTGACGTCATTCTTGGATGATAGGACGCAGCAGGTCTGGATGCCACCCCATGCCTCCTTGCCTAAGAAACTCTCAACAGGTGTCCCTCAGGGGTTGACTCTGAGCCCCCTACTTTTTAATGTTTATCTGACGCCTCTGATTTATCTGGCCGAACAGTTGGGGGCAAAAATAATGGCTTACGCCGACGACACCCAACTTCTGTTCACCTGGCCAAACACGTCGACTGTTCGGCATTGTCTTTCATCTGTTTTTCATTGGCTAGCACTTGCTCAACTTAAGTGCAATGAAGAGAAGTCTGAGGTTCTCTTTTATGGCTCTTTTCCGGACAATTTTAAAAATCACCTTTGGCCACCAGATATGCCCTGCCCCAAGTCCATGGGTGGCCCTACCAAGAACTTGAGGGTCTGGTTTGGAAGCGATCTCAAGTTTGAGGACCACATCAAAAAACTCATGTGTGTGTGCTTTGCGACTCTCAAAGTCCTACGTAGGTTTTTCCCATTGCTTCCGAAAGAGGCCAAGGAGACTGTATTGCGTGCTTTAATCCTCCCTAGGCTTGATTATGCGAATGCCCTGTTTAGTGGCTTACCTGCGTATTTGATACAACGGCTTCAGGTTATTCAAAATGCAGCTGTGAAACTTTTGTTTAATCTGCCTAGAAGGTCCAGCGTTCGCTCTCACCTACGCAGCCTCCATTGGCTTCCGGTGGCTCACCGGATTATGTTTAAAATGCTGGTTTTCTCCTACCGAGCGATCCATCAGCTCGGACCTGGGTATTTGAGGAAGCGGTTTGCCCTGTATGTTCCAAAGCGCTGCCTCCGTTCGGCTAATCAGTGCCAAATGACAGCACCTAGATTTAAGTTTTCCAGAGTTGGAGGCCAGTCCATTTCAGTCAGGGCTGCCAGGGCCTGGAACGCTCTTCCACTTCATCTTAAGGCCGCTCAATCCATTGGCAGCTTTAAGAACTGGCTAAAAACCCATCTGTTTAATATGAACCTGTAACCCCCTCGCTATCTTTGCCCTCACTTCTCCGTGCCAGGATACTTTTCAGTAATAGAGCGCGTTATAAAAGCTTTTATAACATACCATAACATAACATAACATAACATATGTCTTACTTCAGGGTAAAGGCCCCTCTGTAACAGGAAGTCCATTGAGAAGCACCAGGACAGGTGTACAGAATACAGCTGTTTTCTCATCAGTTATAAATATGTCAGAGCAGGTGGAAGATCCTTCTCTCACATTGCAGCCAAGACCTGGAACGAGCTACGGGAAAACACCACCCTGAACACCTTCAGTAAGACCCTCAAGACCTGGCTCTTCGGCTAAACAGATCTGCCCCCCCCCCCTCCCCTCAGCGCCCTGAGACTCTCATGGGTGAGTAGCATGCTTACGATTCCCTGATTGATTGATTGAAATGCAATAGGTCTAACGGGGCATACGATCCTCAAGATTAAGGAAGCTCTCTACCACTACCTGCACCATTAACAATGCCACCTGCAAGAAGGCCACTAGACAAATATTTCAATTTGTCCACTAGACAAATTAATATCACATTGGTTAAACATTTTTATTAAATGGGTGAGTGGAAGCACAAAAAACACACCATTAATTTAACAAAGAAACTCAGGCATTAATGAGTGACATAAATCAAGAAATAAAGTTGATCACTTTTGAATTTGAAGCAGCACTTCTGCCCTAATTACTATGTACATTACAGTAGGGTCAGTGTGTGAGAGTCGATGACATTTCGATACTTACAAATAATCGGATCATCATCAGGACACTGACATTTCATACTTGGGAGTTATTACGCAATGGTAAGAGGAGATACCGCATTCGTCCATACTCGAGGGGGAGGGGCATTAGGTGCCGAAGGTTGAATCATAAGTGTGTCCCATACACAGAAGGAATATTGTGTCAGTGGGCCCAAGGGAATCCGTTCTTTATTGCCTCACCCAAAAGGTAAAAATGTGAGAATTTTACCTGCTTAAAGAAACCACATGGTGAAGGAGGCAATAGTTTAATTAATATCCCCTAATGGGAAGGACATAATAAACCCACGAACACCTAGCATGGCTAAAAACATACCATAAGGGCAATACAGTGTGCCTAAGGCCGGGGGTTGATGAAGCAAGCAGCACAATTGCATAGGGTACTGTAGATATGATAGGTGCAGGCGTACAATTATGCTCGGCGAGAGGGCTGAAAGAAACAACATGTGACGGTGAGATACTAGAATATGTTGAACTCCGTGATAATGGTCAATAATCTGTATGAGAACCATTCTTAGCTATCCTGCACTGCTTGTTGTGGATGCAGTAGTGCTGAAACCAACACTGAAAATGAAGGCAGTGTGTGGCTGTGGGGGCTAAAAGAAACAATACAGGAATATATAGTTGCAGTGGCAGCTGCTCGGGAGCAGTAGTGGTGGGCCAGTAAGTGAGAGGGGAGTACAAAATTAAGGACAGACAAAAAAAATTAAAAATATAAAACTTTACTTAACTGCTGCTGCAATCACTTCATTGATCATCTCCCTATGCTCAACTCCAGGGCTAGTGCACATTGCACAGGCTCCCAGATACCAATTTTGACACTGCTCCCATGCTGGGAATTCTATTCAGAGAGAAGCATTGGGATTGGTATGAGCGGCCTGGTCAGTTGTTCAGACAGTGCCTGGGAGCCTGTGGCTTTTCTCCACCCAGCTGTACAACACAGTAGCGGAGGAGAAATTCTAAGTGAGCATCACCCCTAGTCCCCATTGTTGCACATAGATTTCATGCCTCCTCCCACCCTATGACGCGACTCACTGGCAGCCTGCAGGTAAGAAGAAAAATAAAATGATAATAAAACTGCTTTATTATCATTTTATCATTTTTCTTCTTTTTAAATCTGCTGCCACCTAGTGGGATAACGCTCCTCTGCCATAATGGAGGAGCCGCCCATGTATAGTTGCCACAATTATGAGGGAGCTTTACACAATAAACCCTAGTTGGGAGGTTCATGCTGCCCGGCCTTATCAGAAGAATAAACTGTTTGTGTGCGCTCCTGGTGCTGTGGGATGAGGTGTTGCCAGCCGCGTTGCGTAAAAGCAACTTGTCTGCTACCCATGACGGTATTTAACCCCTTCGATGCTGATGACGAGCTCAGCTCGTCATCAGCCACGGGTGATGTGTGCGGATGACGAGCTGAGCTCGTCATGTAACGCGGTTTTCAGAAAAAAGCCGCACAGCGCAAAAATCACCGCAGCAGCGATGCGGTTAAGGAGCAGGAGCTGTGAAAGCAAGAGAAGACCAGCCACGCTAAGACTCAGAATGATATGGAACATGTTGACGGCCACGTTGGGGGAAATTCAACCAGGCCGAGATTGGAAAAGGAGTGAGAGGACCAAAGGTAAACAGTCCAAAAAATAAGACAGTCAATAAAAAAAATACATTAAATGTGCGATTCCCAACACGATAAGAATAATTTGCGCCTTTGAAAAAATGCTAACAATTATTTGGAATTTGGCAAGCATAAATGTACTACGACTGAGATAGAAAATCAGAGTACAATGGTGTAAATAGTCCTGTGAATCTGGTGTGGAATGTTGGATGTCTGTGAGTGTCAGTTGGGTAAGGGCTGAGCAGCAGGGCAGCTGCTCCTGGTGGGGTTTTCCTCTTAACTTCTTGTAACAACTTAAATAAAGGAATATACTTAATATACACCAGAAGTCCAGACTTCCATTTTGTTTACAACACGGACACAAGGCGAGCCCCAGAAAACCTCCATTTAATATAAAAATTATTATTGAAGCCAGAAGCACCATGACACACTCAAACAAAAGAGCCCAGAGAAGAACAAGATTGACAGAGCAAATCAACAAATTCTGAGAATGCTTCTTGGAAAAGGGAAGGGCTTAGACAGCAAATCAAAACTAAGACATTAAAACAAATTATGTATTTTACTGCAGGAACTGCATTTGACAATTACCTGACATTTTTTATTCAAAGTTGTAGGTCCAAGAAACATCCATGAAATGTAATAGAGGTGCCAGTCACAGAAGAGGTGATAGTTCATTTAATCCAGATTTTTCATATATGACACATTTCACTATGAGCAAGACTTCTGTTTTATTTGAAGTTTAAAATAAATATGGGCTGACTATCCATTGTTTATTTCTCCTGAACTGGAGCTTTGATACAGAGCAATTTTGTATACCTTTGGGCTCTGGTGTGGTCGTCATACAAATAGTGCCACTGGCTGTATGGTCCTTTATTTATCAACTGAAAGTGTATTCTGGGAGCTAACATCAGTACAATGGGGCTTCACAAGAAAGACAAAGGCGATGGTTTCCAAACCACAAAGCACAAAGGTTTATTAGCAAATTAGTCAAAGACACAAGCTTAGTCATTTAGTCAGTCAGTTGGCAGCCAAACCTATAATGCAAAGCAGATATTCAATCCAATCAGGATAATATCAAACAAATGGAACCATAAGTTATTTATAGAGTACAAAATGCAAAGCAGAGAAGGTATCAGTTTCATGAAGAAACGTCCTTAAACTGAATAAAGAATCTAAGAATGGCAAGGGGAAATCCTAAGCAGAAAGTGTCAGTCTTTAGAGAACCAAATTAAGGTTCAGGGCAGAGAAACATAAGAATTTGAGTGTCAACTCAATAACTGAGCAGAGTTAGGAAGAGTATCCCCACAGCTAAGTCAGGATGGGATCTCCTAAACTATTCAAAGACACATAGTTAAATACAGTGCATTCCTTCCTTCTTCCCACCAGCCATCTCCCCACAGATGGATCTAATCAGGCTGTGCCAACTTCTTGGAGCAGGCAAACTCCCCTCAGTCCCGCCATTGAACAGAGGTGCATACAGCTGTATAGACTTGAGTGTATCGCCGGTCCACTCTGCCTGATACAGGAGCATCTGTCTCATCCCCAAGCACGGGGAACATCACAACCAACAGCCAATTACTCCTATCTATTCTAAAAAAAGGAAACAATAAACAACTCTTTATAACTAATGAAGGTTATCTTGCTCCAGAACGAAAATTAAAATGTAAAAGCACATTTTGAAAACAACAGTATATTTAGCAGTAAAAGACTTTTGAACAGGCTAAGGCCTACTCCCAGATATGCCAACTTAAGAAAATACATTTGATTAAATGTGAATATACTATAAGCTAAGCTAATGATTACACTTCAATTACATATAGTGCGGATCCTTTATTAGTACAAGGCCACACATTAAGACACACATTAACATAGGATTAATAAAAGTATAAAGAATTATGATTAGCATTGCATCTGCTTCAAGGGTGTGATGCTCTCAACAGACAGCATGTGTTGGTAAAGCTGACATCTTCAACAACCCAGCTTGCATGTGTCTTCCTGATGGCTACATTCCATATAGTAAACAGAGACTCAAGATTGTTTAATGATCTTTCTACTCATGTATACAATATTTCTGAAATTATGTATTTCAATGGAATCATTCTGATATCATATTGCATGAAAACTGGAGCCAGCATGTTTCACGGATGCCAACTTCCTCAGGGCTGCAAAATAACAAAACAGCAAAGTATCACTTCTGGGTACAGGTTTATCATTATACTGTCACGAAAACACCACCTGTATGACCATTAAAACATCTAACGCATACTCATTTTGCATAGTCCTCATAATTGTCCTAACTTTAAAAACATCTCCCATTCTTTCAAAGCCATCAACTGGTTCTTTGATACAAATACTAAATACAGGTGGTGTGATACACCAAGGGATTTAGTATTCGCATAATAAACGGTCAATGACTTTAATTTTGAATATGGTCAAAAATTGTATTGTCACTCTTTTACACATTAACCCATCTGTTCATAAATCAAATAATTCTGAATGCTTCGGCCCATTTTATTATTGTTCCTTAGCTGATGCTCCCCACATATGGACATCCCATAAGCTACTCAATCTCTCATCCGGTTTATATTCTCTGATTTGCTTGATGGACAATTCAGATTGGCTATCACTGCAACCATTTATGTCTACAGCGATGACACACAACTATGCTTTAAAGACGCTTCTGTCATAGACATCCAATGGCTGAAACATTGCCTGCACCTCATCCAGCCCTACAAGAGGATTAACCCCATCAAAACAGAGTTCCTAATATTCACTAAAAACAAAGGGCCTCATTTATGAGGCTGTGCGTCACTTTTACGCCGCTGGTGCGTCACTTTTTGTGACGCACCAGCAGCGTAAAAAATGTGCCTTGTTGCACCATATTTACAAAGTGATGAATCTAGGTAGATGCGTCACTTTGTAAACCCCTGCGCCACATTATACCTGCGCCAGGTATAATGTATGCAAGGGGGGGCGTATTGACGCAAGGAAGGGTCGTAGAAGTGACGCAGTGAAATCTATGAGATTTCACTGCGTCACTTTTAGGACGCTGTTGCGTCAAAAACTTGCGCCTGCCTCACAGCACGTGTAAGACTGACGCAGGCCCTTTCACATGGGGCTTGCGCCATGTAAAAGGACGCATTGCTGGAGTTGCGTCACTTTTGTGACACACTCCAGCAATGCGTCACTTTTGCGCCTACAGATACGTCAGAAATACTGACGTATCTGTAACTCCTTCCGACATGATCCGTCATATTATAAATATGACGCATCATTGTAGTCGCAAGGAGGACGCAATGAAAAGTGATGCATCGCTGTTTTCACGCAGCGATGCGTCACTTTTCATAAATGAGGCCCAAAATGTAGCAACTATTCGGAACCTAGCTCAACTACATGAACCTGAATGAGTTCAAAGTCCAGGTTTTTAAGGTGGTTGGGGGCTCGGTCTTACAGGGCCCTGAATTTGTAATTCGGCTCTTGACTAGAAACTTTGATGCTGCCATGATGTGATCAGTTGTTTTTATCATTCGAATAAGATATCTCTAGGGCTGTTGACAGCAGCAAATAAGAAAGACATTTGTAAATTTAAAAAAATCCGTAGTCCTAAAATGTAAGTCACATGGGTTCAAAAGCAATCCACTGGGATTGAAGCAGCGACACAGGGATAGACAGTATTATCTCTTGTTTATGTCCCTAAAGAATAACCCTCCCACATAAAGATGTAAGATGTTAAAATTCCTCAGTGCTCCCATTATTATTGATACCAAGATAACAGATGTTTATTGTTACTCAACTCAATGGTACATGTATGTCTATTTGCTGTATTTTTATTGATGCCTCAATAATTTAGACTGTCAATGAAGTTTCAAGTATTTTAGGAATACCCCTAATACATATTCAGATTTTCTTTCCATTTAGGCCTTCATTATGAGTGGCCACTGTTTGGTGCAATAAAGCTGCTCCAAGGGATACAGTATATTTCACGCTTGAAATGAGGGCTAACCTCCAGTGCTGGGTTTGGCATGCCGAATTAGCACAATTTTTCTCACTTTCCAATTAGCTTTTCCTATGGAAATATAGTCTATATTTTCCTGCTGAAATCTGTACTGTGAAAACTATCTGCTGTGTGGTAAGTTCGCACAGCTTGTTGTGCCGAATTAGGTGAAAAAACAGAACCATTGGTGCCTGCTTTGGAATCATTGGACCTTACTGAAAGGGAGCATTAGTGTAGGGTCTCCAAACCGGTCCTGGAGGGCCGGATCCATGCCAGATTTTTAAAATAACTACATGTATCTCAATGGGGATATCCCAAAAATCTGGCATGGATCCGGGCCTCCATGACCGGTTTGGAGACCCCATGTGTAGTTAGTGTCAGAGATGGCAGTGCTCTTCTATAAAAATGTGTATTGCTGTTTGTATGAATGAATGAATAAATGAATGAATGAATGATGACACTTAGAAGACGTTCACTGCCTCCAGGGGGGTTTCCTGCTCCTGGAGCTGCAGTTATTTCCATATCATTCCTATGTTAATTCTGCTCATTCAACACCATCATATTTTATCTTCTGATCACACGCATGCCTGCTCTGAAATAGTGCCACGTGATTAATTCAGGGCACTGATTTTGCCCTCACACACTATGGCTTTGATTGTAACAGTAAACATCACACATGGAAATACTGTGGTATCAAATTTCGCAAAGAAAAAATTAAGGGACATTTTGAAAGGTAAGTGCATATAAAGATGTGTAGATTTATTACTCTTAAATCCACATTTACGTACCTTGAAGATATTTATATAGTCAAGGCACATATATGTGGAGTTAGGTATAGAAAATCTACACATAATTACCTGTAGATATTCCGTTACTTATCCTGTCTACGATAGTAAGTTCCTACAATATTCCCTACTCGATATTTAGGTAGCACACCTATGGCTCTCATGTGTGTCACACACTGTTTAGACTGCTAAGACTCTTTTTGCATTTGTCAACCCGAGGGGGACGGGTATGCTCAGACGTGAGTCCAGTGTTCTCCATGCCACTGGAATCAAACTATCCTGGCTGATGAGGGCCGAAAGCCCGAAACCAGTTTTTAGGATGCTTGTTTCCATCCAGTCCAGAGAGGACCTGGTATGGCAGTTCAGGCTGGACTGTTCCTATTGGGCACAGGGTCGAGACTGATTTGCATATGGCTCGGTCCAAACTGGAATGGCATGGTGAGCAAAGAAACAATGGATTTATGCCCAGATCTCTGTACTGGGGTGAGTGTATGACATTGTTCTGCATTCTGTCAATCAATTGTTCTTTTTGCAAGAATTTAGATCAATCAGTCATGCGAGAAGTCAGCTGCCTGATCGAACCATTTTTTCAGCAATAAAAAGGTGTGCTAATAACATCTCTCTGCCTCCCTCCCCTTAGCCCTCAGATACTTGCTATCACCTTGATGGTCAGTGAGGTATTTCCATGTATTTCCTGAGCTTAGTCTAACCTTATATTGTTCACCTTTCACATCACCTTATTAGACTGAGGCTTCTAGATAGTATTGTGCTTTCACGATTATGACTGCGGAGCTTAGGAAATGCTTGTTGACAGTGTTCTCAGCCTTACAGTGCCATAAGGTTTAGATTTGTAGTTATGTTTGAAAAATCCACATCTTTTAATGTTCCAAAGTCTGGTGGCAACGACTCAGTGGGAGGCTGTCTGTGCCTGTCCCCAACAAGGCGACTCGCATTCATTAAATGTGCAAGCAGCTATGTCCTGGATGGGTACCGCAAAAACAACAATTGATAGACAGAATGTTGCACAATGGCAAAATATTCACCCCGTCACAGATCTGTGGTTAATCCATCCTTATTTTGCTCACCACACCACCCCAGTTCAGACATGGCCATATGCAAATCAGTCTTGACCCTGTGCCTCGTGGGAACAGACCAGCCCGAACTGCCAAGCCATGTCTTCCCTGGACTGGAATCAAGCATCCTAGGATCAGTTTCTGGCTATCAGCCGTCATTAGCCAGGATAGCTTGATTCCAGTGGCATGGAGAGCATGGGACTCACGTCTGAGCATACCTGTCCCACTTGGGGTGACAAATGCAAAAACAACAATTGATAGGTGGAATGTTGCACAATGGCAAAACATTCACCCCCAGGCACAGATCTGCCTTTAATCCATCAGTGTTTTGCTCACCAAACCTCCCCAGTTCAGACATGGCCATATGTAAATCAAGACAGGTCAGTGTGCGCCTCTCTCTTTAGAATCTTCGCACCGTAACATTCCACCGTGGCGCGAGGAGTGGAGCCATGGTGTAAACAAGATCACAACATCTTGACCTTGTGCCTCATGGGAACAGTCCAGCCCGAACTGCCAAGCCATGTCTTCCCTGGACCGGAATCAAGCATCCTAGGACCGGTTTCTGTCTATCAGCCGTCATCAGCCAAGATAGCTTGATTCCAGTGGCATGGAGAGCACAGGACTCACGTCTGCGCATACCCCTCCCACTCGGGGTGACAAATGCAAAAACAACAATTGATAGACAGAATGTTGCACAATGGCAAAACATTCACCCCCAGTCACAGATCTGGGTTTAATCCATTGTTATTTAGCTCACCACACCACCCCAGTTCAGACATGGCCATATGCAAATCAGTCTTGACCCTGTGCCTCATGGGAACAGACCAGCCCGTACTCCCAAGCCATGTCTTCCCTGGACCGGAATCAAGCATCCGAGGACCAGTTTCTGACTTTCAGCCGTCATCGGCCAGGATAGCTTGATTCCAGTGGCATGGAGAGCATGGGACTCACGTCTGAGCATACCCGTCCCACTTGGGGTGACAAATGCAAAAACAACAGCTGATAGACGGAATGTTGCACGATGGCAAAACATTCACCCCCAGTCAGAGATCTGGGTTTAATCCATCGTTATTTTGCTCACCACACCACCCCAGTTCAGACATGGCCATATGCAAATCAGTCTTGACCCTGTGCCTCATGGGAACAGTCCGACCTGAACTGCCAAGCCATGTCTTCCCTAGACCGGAATCAAGCATCCTAGGACCGGTTTCTGGCTATCAGCCGTAATCAGCCAAGATAGCTTGATTCCAGTGGCATGGAGAGCATGGGTCTCACGTCTGAGCATACCAGTCACACTCGGGGTGACAAATCCAAAAACAACAATTGATAGACGGAATGTTGCACAATGGCAAAACATTCACCCCCAGTCACAGATCTTTGCCTATATGGCACCTGTACTGTGGAATTCACTCCCCCTTCAACTACGGCTAGAACCCTGTTATCTATGCTTTCGCAAGGGAGTGAAATCATGGCTGTTCGATAAATAATTGCCCCCTGCTTTCTTGTCAGTAATACAGATCCAGGGCACCGGGAAACCCTCAGGGTAGCTGTTGCGCCATACAAATGCAATAAATAATAATAATAATCTGACTTTAATCCATTGTTATTTTGCCCACCACACCACCCCAGTTCAGACATGGCCATATGCAAATTAGTCTTGACCCTGTGTTTCATGGGAACAGTCCAGCCTGAACTGCCAAGCCATGTCTTCCCTGGACCGGAATCAAGCATCCTAGGACCGGTTTCTGGCTATCAGCCGTCATCATCCAGGATGGCTTGATTCCAGTGGCATGGAGAGCATGGGACTCACGTCTGAGCATACCCGTCACACTCAGGGTGACAAATGCAAAAACAACAATTGATAGACAGAATGTTGCACAATGGCAAAACATTCACCCCCAGTCACAGATCTGAGTTTAATCCATCGTTATTTTGATCACCACACCACCCCAGTTCAGACATGGCCATGACCTCGCACCCCTGAAAACTCATCCCAACAGGCCCGGAAGCAAGAAAGCCCCGTGTTTCAATGACGACCTCAAGATCTCCAAGAAGAACTGCCGCACCCTCGAGAAAGCCTGGCGAAAGAACCCAACCACAGACAACATGACCGCCCTCAAGCACGCCACCCGCAAACACCACCAGCTGATCCACACCACCAAGAAGTCAGCATTCAAGGAACGACTAGACAACAAAGCACACAACAGCAAGGAGCTCTTCAGCATCGTCCAAGAGCTCTCCAACCCCAGCGCCGGAAACAACGACATCACTCCCTCGCAAGACCTCTGCGACTCACTCGCCACGTTCTTCCACAGCAAGATCGCAGACATACACAACAGCTTCGGCGAACAATCCACGCACCCAACCGCAGAACCAATGACCCCCAACACCACCCTCCGCGCCTGGACCCCAGTCAACACCGAAGACACCATCCACACGATGAACACCATCCACTCCGGTTCGCCAACCGACCCATGCCCCCACCACGTCTTCAACAAGGCCGACTCCGTCATCGCACCCCAACTCCGGGACTTCATCAACTGCTCCTTCAACACCGCCACCTTCCCGGAGAGCTGGAAGCATGCTTAACTCAGCGCCCTCCTGAAGAAACCATCAGCAGACCCCACCGACCTCAAGAACTACCGCCCCATCTCGCTCCTCCCGTTTCCTGCCAAAGTCATTGAGAAGACCGCCAACAGACAGCTCGCCGCCTTCCTCAAGACGAACGGATCCCTCGAACACTCTCAGTCCAGCTTCTGAGCTAACCACAGCACCGAAACCACCCTCATCGCAGCCACTGACGACATCCGAGCCCTGCTCGACAACGGGGAAACAGCGGCCCTCATCCTCTTGGACCTCTCTGCATCGTTCAATACTGTCTGCCACCGCACCCTAGTACAACGCCTCAGCAACGTCGGAATCCAAGAGAAGACACTGGAGTGGATCATCTCGTTCCTCGCCGGAAGAACCCAGAGAGTGCGCCTCCCCCCTTTCAGATCCGAGGCCACCGAAGTCATCTGTGGCGTACCACAAGGATCATCACTCAGCCCCACCCTCTTCAACGTGTACATGAGCCCCCTCGCAGCCATCGCACGCCAACACAGCCTCAACATCATTTCCTACGTGGACGACACCCAGCTGATCCTCTCCCTCACCAACGACCCTGCCACCGCCAGAACTAACCTCCACGAAGTGATGAAAGAAGTAGCCAAGTGGAAGAAGAACAGCCGCTTGAAACTGAACTCAGACAAGACGGAAGTCCTCATCCTTGGATCTTCACCATCTGCGTGGGACGACTCCTGGTGGCCCCCGGCCTTAGGCAGCGCACCCAAACCAATGGACCACGCAAGCAACCAGGGCTTCATCCTGTACTGCTCCCTATCGATGACCAGACAAGTCAAAGCTGTCTCGTCATCATGTTTCAACATCCTACGCATATTGTGAAAGATCTTCCGATGGATCCCCACCGAAACCAGGAAGACGGTCACCCAGGCACTTGTCACCAGCCGACTGGACTACGTAAACACCCTCTACACCGGAACCACAGCCAAACTGGGAAAAGACTCCAACGCATCCAGAACGCCTCTGCACGACTCATCCTGGACATCCCCCGTCACAGCCACATCTCCGGACACCTGAAAGACCTGCACTTGCGCCCCGTCAGCAAAAGAATCACGTTCCGCCTCCTCACCCACGCACACAAAGCCCTAGGCCCCAGGTACCTCAACAACCGCCTGACCTTCTACACTCCCACCTGCCAATTACGATCGACCAGCCACGCCCTCGCCACCGTTCCATGCATCCGAAGAGCCACCATGGGAGGAAGATCCTTCTCCTACCTGGCAGCCAAGACCTGGAATTCCCTCCCCATCCACCTCCGTCTTACCCAAGACCACCTCTCCTTCAGGAAGCAACTGAAGACCTGGCTTTTCAAGGAGTAGCGGACCCCCCCTCCCCAAGCGCCCTGAGACCCTCCGGGTGAGTAGCGCGCTATACAAATTTCATGATTGATTGATTGATTGATTGATTGATTATGCAAATTAGTCTTGACCCTGTGTCTCATGGGAACAGTCCAGCCCGAACTGCCAAGCCATGTCTTCCCTGGACCGGAATCAAGCATCCTAGGACCGGTTTCTGGCTATCAGCCGTCATCAGCCAGGATGGCTTGATTCCAGTGGCATGGAGAGCACGGGACTCATGTCATACCCGTCACACTCAGGGTGACAAATGCAAAAACAACAATTGATAGACGGAATGTTGCACAATGGCAAAACATTCACCCACAGTCACAGATCTGAGTTTAATCCATTGTTATTATGCTCACCACACCACCCCAGTTCAGACATGGCCATATGCAAATCAGTCTTGACCCTGTGCCTCATGGGAACAGTCCAGCCCGAACTGCCAAGCCATGTCTTCCCTGGACCGGAATCAAGCATCTGAGGACCGGTAACAGCCAATGTACAAGGATTCTATGGAGACTGGCATAAAGAAACCTGCACCCTACCCTTCACATAGAACTGGAACACAAAGAAACTATAGGCAGAAAATGTCATCAAATGCAAGGAAGGCTTTCCCTTCTTTGATGGATGATGTAACTTCTAGCTGAATCGACAACACAAGTCTTTCCTAAACCAACTTGGCCACATGTGAACAAGTAATCCTTTCCCAGCCATTGGTACAGTAAGCACCACCTCGGGGGACCCTCTGCAAGTGGCCATGATATTCAGAGCCCTACTGTGATGCCAACATACCTATGCTCCTGAGTCACACTCCATCTGTGTTTGCCAGGAGTTGCACTAGTACTCCAACCAGGAACCCCATTTATGAGTACTTCTCCATTCTCTGTTTTTCTGGAACCAAAAGATTAGGCTTTGGCAAAAAGAGGTCGTCGTTATGTTATATAATGTGGCTGTTCCCATAAACCACAAATATTTTATCCCATAGAATTATCTGGTTTCTCTTAGAAACACATGACTCAACCTCAACACTTGTCTCAATAACACAGATTTACTCAGTTAAGACAGCACAAATATAAAGAGACAAATGGTATTAGAAAAAGATAAACAAATGAATAAAGCAAAGCAAATCACACTCTAAGGCAGATGACTAAAAATAATGGCAAAGAGATATTGGAAACAATCATAAAGAGTTAAGAATAAAAATAGACCAAACTAAACTAAAGTTGAATTCAAATAGGATGGTTAAATCAATGTGTCCAATCATATTAAAGAGGTGCTGAGTTCACAGAGAGCCAGCTTGAAGGTGAAGGATGTAGCATTGGGGCTCCAGCTCAAAGTCAAACAGCTAGTTCAAAGAAGTTGAAGAGTTTGGTGATGTTGCTGTTCCTGAGTCTGTGATTCAGACAGGTGTGAAGCAGTGAAGCTCCAGCATGGCAGTGTCCCGGAGAGACTTAGGTACAATGGTTGACTGATCAAGGAGCGATTGATCACAGATGCAGTCGGCTCGAAAATATAAGGATTAAGGAAACATTATTTGGAGGTCACTGAAGGGAGTATAAATAGCTGTTGAGTTTGTGACTGGATTTTATTATAGAGTGCTGGACTTGGCTTGCATATTGAATCAACATGAAGGTTCTATGAGCTTGAAAATCTGAGTTCTTTGGGATGAATTGTAACATCTTTTGTACAAAGGTCAGACTACTTCAAGGCTGGTACCACTGCACCACCGTCTATTATGAGCTCCTTTTAATCACAGGCTCTTCTTAGCCCCCTCAGGTTCAGGGATTTCCCTCTCAGGCCTGGAAGTCACTTTGAATGAGCTATGCTCTTCTCAGTTCTACAAAAACACAGTTTCTTGGAGAAAGTTATTCCAGCTGGCAGGATTATGAGATATATCTAAATGTCCTGGTGGGCTTGCAGCTAGTGAATGGAGACAAATAGTTGTACAACTAAGGTGGGCTTGTAGGAATACTTCTGTGAAGCAATCAAGGAAGTCTAAAATGTTGTATGTCAGAATATCATTGATAAAAATACAGAATTACTTAAAATGTTCAAACTTTTGTTTACAAAAATATTGTCTCATTGGGGACTGATATTTTTCTTAATAATTACAATTAAGTAATATTTTTTATGAATAATGTTTGGGCACAATATTTTTGTCAGAAAAACACTTAGTCCACAACATTTTGGTACCGCTCTGCCTAAACCAGTCAGCTGATGGAGATGAGGCCTAGCTAACCCAGATGAAACCCCTTTACTTTCACTCCCAGTTTTTGGTATTGGGATCTATTTTCTTTCTTGGGAACTTGCCATTGGTCAACATTCATATGCCAGTGTTACAGACACCAAAAACAAGGACAGTGCGCCCCTAACTCAGCTGTTGGAGCTATTACATGTTCCCCACTTCAGCTGTAGGACAAGGAATGTATGACGTTACAACGCATACATTTACAATGCATGCCCTTACAACGCAGTTTTTACATCGCAACATCCTTTACAGGGCATTCTTTTACATAGCATGCCATTACATCGCATTTTCAGAAACTACCTTTACAACGCAATCCATTACAATGAATGCCATTAAATTGCATTTAAGGTAGGTGTTGGATAGTATAGGGGTAATAATTACTATTCTAACTCCAGTGAGTGCAACAGTAGGGTAAGTGTTGGATAGTGTAGGGGTAATAAATACTATTCTAATTCCATTGAGTGCAATAGTAGGGTAAGTGTTGGATAGTGTAAGGGTACTATGTGTTGTAATGATATGCATGGTAATGACTTGCGTTGTAATGCCTGAGGTGTAGTGCCATGCATTGTGATGACATGTGTTGTAGTGATATGCAATGTAATGGCTGCGTTGTAATGAAATGCTAAATAAAGGATGTTGCGATGTAATGACTGCTATGTAAAGGTAGTGCGATTTAATGACTGCGTTGTAAAGGTTGTTTCCCCATCTCGATAAGTTTTCAAGGAACTCCCTCCTGAGCTACTACTTTGCAGGGGCCTGATGAAGTGTCTGGCTCCAGGTAAGGCCTACAGAACTCCTTTTCAAGGTGATGCCACAGCGGTCTCCACCGCCAATAATGCTCTACTTGGCAGCTCCAATATAGTCCTCCCTCCCTTTCTGGCAAATGCATGGCGAGTCCTTTGAATGTGCAAGGAGGGAAAGAGGTGTGATCACGCCCAGAAATGTGATTACGCTGGGATTCCCTCTGGCAGAATATATTTCACATTAGCAAATTAGTAGTAGACAAATAGGTAATGCAAGTCTAACTTCACCCATGGGCGTTTCAGCCCAGACGACTTATATGCTCTGAAGTTGGTTCTGATAGAATGAGTCTATCAAATGTTACAGATGTGTTAATGAATTTTACATAATGGAGCTTGTTCTGCAATCCAAGGTGCTTAGGAAAAACATAAAATATAAAAAGTACATATCACCTTTTAAGTATCGATTAACATATTTCCTTCTCTCATCATCCACCTTATGTCTGCACGCTGCTCAAGTATGAAGGGAATAGGCACACACCCAATTGTTGCTAATTTGGGAATTAAAACACTTGTATATTTCAAAAAAAAACATACGGTGGGGTGTAACACACTACAGGCTACTGTAAATGTCAAACCACTAGGGGCCAGATTATGATTAAAGTCCCTCATAGGGATGGTGTTCTTCTGGAGTCAGCAGACTACCATGTCTGTGATCGAAGTTAAATAAAACACATTTTCCTTAAAGAAAATCAGCTTGCTTTAAAAATAACATTTATTTTAAAAAAAAGTTTGTTTGAGAGTTTCTAATGGTTTTTTGGACTCCCCAATTTTTTTTAATTTTATAATCAAAAAAAGGAAGCAGGGGTTGCCTAGGGACCCCTTCTCTTTTGTGAATGGCTTCCCACCCCAAATTGGGAGTTGGTAACTTTTCAATGGCTTACAACCACTATGTGATATACGGATAGGAATTACTATTTGTAAGAGAGAACTACAACATGCCCGCCCCAAATAGTGATTCCTCATCCATTTATAAACCAATAATAGGAGTCGGTAAAGAGTTACCAGTTACTAAAATGGGTTAAGAACAAGGCAAAAAAGCAATTTTGTGATTTCAAACTCCAAATGATAACGTTTGCGAATGAAAACATGCTTTGTATATGTGGCGCTAGTGCCCAAAGGAAAGAAAATGTTATGAGAACAGCTAGAAGAATTTCATTTCTATACAGGGTTCTTGTGGATGAAGGTTGGTGGAAGCCACCTCATACTTAGGGAGATTTCATTGTCAAAGTGACAGAACCAGGATAGTTAATCAAACCTCACATTGCATCTGTTATTTTGACACCTTCTCAGGTACTGTAAGTCTCTACTCCTGCCACTTATCGTATCCTCTGGGAACACCATTTCCTAATAAAATACCCCACTTGAAGCAACTGGTCTTTCTCTGTTTATTATTATGGTGATGGGTAGGAATCACAGAAGTAAGTATAGTAGTTATTGAAAGCAAATGTGGATCTTTGGTCATATGAAGAAGTACAAGGCATAATTATTGCGATTATAAAAATAAGTTACAGGATGACAGTAAACATCACACTATGAAGTGGATGTTCATGCGGACCAGTGGGTTTGGAAGAAAAAAATTGAAAAGGTTCCCAAAGAAGAAGGTCAATCTAATGAACCATTGGAAGTTATTGAGATGTTGAAGGCTGCTATCTGCTTAAGTGATGGTAAAGGTTGGAATCTTAAGTGTGTGGCTAAAGGTAACGTTGAGGGATGGAGGAATGATGCTAACGTTGTTAAAGGTAAAGGTGATCTATGGGATGACATTGTCAATCTTGAAGGTGATAGTAGAACATGTGGAAGTAGGAATAATGAGGAGAATATAACAATGTATAAACAATGAAAATATTGAACGATTGAGCCAACGCAATGGAGAACATGTCAAAGGTGGCATGGAAGGTCAAGAACTAACACAGGAGGGTACCTCGAGGCATATGGAGATTTCAGGAACCACTAATAAAGGTGGTGTTACCAATGAGGCCAGTCACAGAGACCATCATTTGGAGGAAGAGTCAGAAGAAGCTACTGTTTAGTTTAAAACGGAAATGTATATATAGTCTGACAGTGTGGAAATGGGAAAAAGGAACAGGAAACTACTTCAATGGTTGAATGACTGTGGCAGTGGTGATGAGAAATGTGAGTGACCTTTGAATGTAGATGTATATCTGTATTTCATGTCCATTCATTCTTCTTCTTATTGTTATTTTTATTATTATTCTTATTATGATTTGTATTTTATTATAATGTTGCTATGGTTATGTTAATATTATTATTATTATTATTATTGTTGTTGTTGTTGTTATTATTATTATTGTTGTTATGTTTATATTATTCTTATTCTTATTATTATCCCTTTCGCTGCTAGGCCTTTTCAACCCCTATGCTAAGCTTTTTTTGGGCTCTTTGGGGTAGTTCGCGCTTAGGCCCCTGTAACCTTTTGTCTACATAAGATATCCACACCAAATTTGCATCCCTTTCTTCCAACATAATGGGGATTTTAAAGGTACCCTGGGTTTGTGGATTCCGCAGGAGGGGACTCAGAAATGAGCCAAAATACAGCTAAATGTTAGGTTTTTTTTTTAATGGGGAAAAAGTGCTGCAGAAGAAAGCATCTGGTTTATTCCCTGCAAATGATATCAACAAAGGGGTTGTGGTCAGGGACAAGCAGACTTTTGTCAGAAGACCAAAATGTTCTACACAGTTTTGGCATTTTACTGGGACATAGCCTCTTTTTGCTACTTTTTGTGCTTTCAACCTCCTTCCAGTTAGTGGTAGAAGTGGGTGTGAAAACAATAATGGATCACAGAAAGCTGTACAGTTCTGAATAGTAGGCAACATTCTGAATTTAGCAAGGGGTCATATGTGTAGATCCTTCAAATTTTCTTAATAGAAACTAACAGTTGTAGATAAGAAATATTGAAAATGAGTTATAAATAACAGCCATTTGTGGCAGCATTTTCACCTGTAACTTCTTCTAAGTATGACAGATTTTTTGAAGCAATATACTGCTACATCTGCTGGACTGTTCTGGTTGTGGGGATATATAGAACCCGAGGAAACCAGAGCCAATACCTGAGCTGCGTATTGCAATGGTTTTTCATTATGTGCCGGGTATATAGCAATTAAAAAAATAGGTATCAAGGACACCTATGTGTTTCCGAAATAAGAACAAAACATCGAGTTGAGAAGCAGTAGTTATTTGCACAACTTTGAAATTGTGGATACCCATACCAGCATGTGAATTATAGGACATTTTTCAAAGTGACTTCTTTTTTACACATTGTCTTACATTTGGAAAACAGAAATGCATAGAAAGTCAATAGGTAATAACAGTTACTCTACAATTCTGTGTTCCCTAAGTCTTCAGATAAAAAAGATACCTCACTTGTGTGGGTAGGCATAGTGCCTGCAACAGGAAACCGCCCGAAACACAACTTGGACATATCACATTTTTCTAGTGAAAACTGACCCTTTTTCGCAATGTGCCTAGCTGTGGAATTTGGATCCTAGCTCAGCCGGCACCGGGGAAAATCTAGCAAACCTGTACATTTTTTAAAACTAGGCACCCAGGGAAATCCAGGATGGGGTGAATTGTGTGGCTCTCACCAGGTTCTGTTACCCAGAATCACTTGCAAGCCTCAAACTTTGTAAAAAAAAAAAACCTTTTCCTCACATTTCTGTGATGGAAAGTTCTAGAATCTGTGTGGATCCAAAAAATGTCACCCACCCGCCTTTCCCAAAGTATCCCAAGAAAAATGGTACCTCACTTGTGTGGGTAGGCCTAGCGCCCGGGACAGGAAACGGGTCAAAACGCAACTTGGACAAAATACATTATTGCAGTGAAAACTGAACCTTTTTTTGCAAAGTGCCTAGCTGTACATTTTTAACCCAAGCTCTGCTAGCACCTAGGGAAACCTAGCAAACCTATACATTTTTTAAACCTAGACACCCAGGGAAATCCAGGAGGGGGTGACGTGTGGCTCTCGCCATGTTCTGTTACCCAGAATCCCTTGCAAACCTCAAACTTTGTAAAAAAAAAAAAGAATTCTCACATTTCTTTGATGGAAAGTTCTGGAATCAGTGTGGATCCACTAAATTTCACACACCCACCTTTCCCAAAGTATCCCAAGAAAAATGGTACCTCACTTGTGTGGGTAGGTCTAGTGCCTTATACAAGAAAGGGCTCAAACCCAACGTGGACACACCACATTTTTACTGTGAAAACTGACCCTTTTTTTGCAAAATGCCTTGCTGTGGATTTTGAACCCTAGCTCTGCTGGAACCTAGGGAAACCTATACATTTTTGAAAACGAGGCACCAAGGGGAATCCAGGAGGTGGTGACTTGTGTGGCTCTCACTAGGATATGTTACCCAGAATCCCTTAAAAACCTGAAACTTTGTAAAAAACACATTTTACTCACATTTCCGTGCTGGAAAGTTCTGGAACCTGTGTGGGTCCCCAAACTTCCACCCACCAGCTTTCTCCAAAGTCTCCCGATACAAATGGTACTCACTTGTGTGGGTGGGCCTAATGCCTTCAACAGGAAATGGGTCAACACCCAACGTGGACATACCACATTTTTACAGTGCAAACTGACCCTTTTTTTAAATGTTCTGAGCTGTGGATTTTGAACCCTAGCAATGGCGGCACCTAGGAAAACCTGGTGCCCCTATACATTTTTAAAACTAGACACGCATGGGAATCCAGGATGGGGTGCTCACCAGATTCTGTTATCCAGAATCCCTTGCAAATCTCAAACTTTGAAAAAAGAAAACACATTTTCCTCATATTTCTGTGGTGAAAAGTTCTGGATTCCACCTGAATTCACAAACTTCCACCCACCCCGCATTCTTCAAAGTATCCCGATAAAAATAGTACCTCACTTGTGTGGGTGGGCCAAGTGCCCGTGGCTGGGAAGGGCCTAAACATATTGTGGAGACATCAAAATGACCTATCACAAAACAACCTGGTTTTGAAAAGGGGGTCACCTGGGTTTTTGGCCCCTGGCTCGGTGGCCTTCTAGGGAAACCTACCAAGCCCACATATTTCATAAAACTAGACACGCCGGGAAGTCCAGGGAGGTATGGCTTGCATGGACCCCCCAATGTTTTCCTACCCAGAATCCCCTGCAAACCTTAAAGTTAGCTGAAAAAAATCACATTTTTCTCAATTTTTGTGTGGGAAAGGTGTGGGATCGCAGTGCTGATATAAATTTCCTACCACTCAATATTCCCCCATGTCTCCCGATAAAAATTGTACCTGACTCGTGTGGGTAGGCCAAGTACCCGCAACATTTTCAGGAATGTGTGGGTTTGGTAGGTTTCCCTAGATGGCTGCCGAGCCCGGGACCAAAAACCCAGGTGCTCCCCCTTGCAAAACCAGGTCATTTTGTGATAGGTAATTTTAATGTCTCCACAATATGTTTAGAACCCTTGCCTGTCGCGGGTACTTGGCCACCTCACACGAGTGAGGTACCATTTTTATCGGGAGGCCTGGGAGAATGCTGGGTGGTAGGAAATTTGTGTCAGCCTGGTGATCCCACAACTTTTATACACTCAAAAGTAGTGTATGGAGGACTAATCAGTGTGTTGAGAGAAGTGAGAATGAATACCCATCAGCCCACCCATTGGCGGAATCTCATCACCTGGGTTTTCTGAGAGAACTGGTATCTACTAGGTCCTTCACTGAATGTATAGTGAGGAATACTAGTATAAGATCCACCAGTAAGAGAGAGCCAAAAGGATGTTGTGGTAATGCTGGTGGGAAAAGGTTGCAGTGCACAAAAAGTGTGTGTGAAATCAAAGTGAAAATAGTGTTTAAAATTGCCTGTTATGATGCCAAAGAAGTAACTTTACTAAGGGGATCATCATAGCGGCAAGGTTAAAAGCAGAGTGATGATAGTGTGTCATCAAATACTACTATTAATGAGTGGAACTTATATGGTCGACATGTTTCAGCCTTACAAGGCTTTCTTCAGGACCTGTAAATATTACACTACTGCAACAGTGAAAAAAATAATATAAGTGAACCATGTGAGAAAAAAACATACCGTTAGTAGGATACTATATGGTAGTCTAAGATCATGGTTAGAAGAGTTCTCTCCTGTAACACAAGGAAAAAGACGTCCACAACAAATATAGTCATTTGCAAGAACAACATTATACAATTGTGCATGTAGACAAGAGTAAACTTATATTGAATAATCATTCAGCAATTTGCAAAAAATGACTCACCCACAAGTTGTGTGGAGATAGCCTCACCTCGCCTGGCACTCGCTCAGGTTTAAGACGCCCTGCACTAGAAAAGATAGGGAAGGAGAAAAGACAGACAATTTTGCGTATGAAATTTGTGGCAGCCTGGTGATACCACAGCTTGACACAGAAAAGTGAGGGAAATGTGATTTATATTAGACACATTTAAGGTTTGCAGGGGATTCTGGGTAGGAAAATGTTGGGAGATTCATGCAAGCCACACCTCCCTGGACTCCCCTGAGTTTCTAGTTTTTGGAAATATCAGGGTTTGGTAGGTTTGCCTAGATGGCCGCTGAGCCCGGGACCAAAAATACAGGTCACCTCCTTGACATTGAAAAAACAGGTTCTTTTGTGATAGATAGGTGGGCACCTGTGTTTTTGGTCCTGGGTTTTCAAACATCTAGGGGAAACTAAAAAAAACAGACATTTCTGAAATCTAGACACCTGTGGGAGTCCAGGGAGGTGTGGCTTGCGTTGATCCCCCAACATTTTCCTTTCCGCTGCAAATCTCAGATTTAGCTAAAAAGTCACATTTTCCTCTAAAATCTGTGGGGGAAAGGGATGAGTGTACGGCACACATTTCCTACAACTCAGCGCTCCCCTCAGTCTCCTGATAAATATGATACCTTACTTGTGTGGATGTACAAGGTGCCTATGACATGTAAGTGTCAAAAACGTGTAGAGAGGGGTCCCAAAGAGGGTCCAAAAGAGCAGTTTGTTTATACGTTTTTAAGCTGGTGCAACTTTGGGTACCCACACAAGGTAGTTATCATTTTTCTCAGGAGACCAAGGGGAATGCTGGGTAGTAGGAAATTTGTGACTGCGTGGTGATCTTACAACTTACCCACAGAGAAATGTGAAGAAAATGTGACTTTGTAAGTAAATTTGAGGTTTGCAGGAGATTCTGGGTAAGAAAACGCTGGGGGATACATGCAAGCCATACCGCCAGCCAAGAGTCAGTATACGCATACCACTAACCATGCACACCACTAGCCAAGTCCATTCACACACTGCCATCTAAGTGCCAACCACACACACCGCCAGCCAAGCGCCATCCATGCATTCCACCAGCCAAGAGCCATCCACGTACACCGCCAGCCAAACAGGGCTGGACTGGGAACAACAACCAGCCCTGGGAGATTGCTGCTGGACTGGCCCTGGGAGGGGAGGCGCATGCTAGTAAAAAGTATTGCTCCCGCTTTTGTTACTGGAGCCCAATATTGCTGCACTGCTGCAAAACTGGCCCCCTGTAACAAAACCAATACCCACGGCCAGAAAACTGGCCCGTGCCCTCCGGCCCACTGGGAAACGCCCGGTACCCGCTACAGCCTGTCCGACCATGCAGCCAAGCACCATCCATGCACACAGTCAGCCGAGCACCAGAACACGTACACCGCCAGCCAAGCGCCAATTTACACACACCACCATCAAGAGCGAGTCCACCAATACCCTTAACCAAGTGTAAGTCTACATACACCACCAGGAAAATGCCAGCCAAAGGTCAATACATGCAGACTGTCAGTCAAACTCCATTTTACACACAGGAATTCTCCCTGGTTTCTAGTGGTTTTCCACCTCCGCTTGGGTGCAGGTGAGACTAAAAATATCACTGAAAGAGCCAAAATGTGTTCCTAAAAAAAGGGAGTGACACTTGCCTGTGGGGCTTCTCACTGGCATGCCCACAAATATGTCCCTGGTGCCTAGTGGGCTGTCTGCCCCTTTTGGGGGGGGGGGGGGCAGATAAGGGGCTATTGCCCGTATCTACCTTCCGGGAGAGGCAGAAAGGCTGTGGCAATGTTTTTGGGGTGGTGGGGGCATTGGTATACTCATTTTGGCCAGCCCCCACCTCTACGTATAAAAAACAATCCCTGGTGCCTAGTGGGCTTTCTAGCCCCAACGGGGCAGATCAGAGGCTATTGCCCCAGTCTGCCTCCTTGGAAGGGGGGGGCAGAAAGACTGTGGGATTTCTTATTTGGGGTATGGGGCATTGGCATGCTCATTTTGGGCAGCCCCCACCCCTATATACATTTTTTTTAAATCCCTGGTGCCTAGTGTGCTTTCTGCTCCCTCGGGGGGCAGAATGGGGGTTATTGCCCCCATCTGCCTCCCAGGGGAAGAAAAAAGGCTGTGGAATTTTTTTGGGGGATGGGGGCATTGGCATGCCAGTTTGAGCTGCCTCCACACCTACGTATAAGCAAAAAAGCAATCCCTGGTGCCTAGTGGGTTTTCTGATCCCAGGGGGGCTAAGGCCCCCATCTGCTTCACAGGGGGGGGGGCAGAAAGACTGTGGAATTTGGTGGGGGTGGGGGCATTGGCATGCCCATCTCTGGCAAACCACACACGAAAATATGCTAGCAACAAAAAAATCCCTGGTTGCTAGTGCGCTTTCTACTATTCTGGGGACAATTGGGGACTATTACCCCCATCTGATCTCTCAGAGAGGGCGGAAAGACTGTTTGTGCCCAAAATACGGGGGGTAGCAAAAGCCCTTGCCCAAGGGTCCGACCCCTCCCTCCCTGGTGCCTTGTGGGTGGATCCTTGCTTGGGGATTGCCCTCCTGTGGTGATCCCCAGGCAGAGATCCACTAGGGAAAGGTGACATTCGCCCCTTTTCAATGATACCTCCCCCGTCGGCCTCGGTACTTAGGGGGCCGAGGCAGTGAGACAAACTGAGTTTCAGTTTCTCCGAAATGACAACAGAGCGACGTGCGCTTCAACCGTCCTTTCTGAGAAACGGCCAGAACACCCTCAGGAGCTGGGGACGCTCTTTCCCAGCTCCTGAGGGTGTTTTGGCAAAAAGGAAATCCCTCTGGTACCCGCACCAGAGAGTTTTCCTGTGCCATGTGCGCGGATGGCTCCGAGCTGTCCGACGCACATGAGCACTGGTGCATCGGACGGCACCCGGCCGTCCGACACATCGAAGTGTTTAAAAGTAGTAGTAGTACTATTATTATTATTATCATCATCATCATCATGAATATTATAATTAGTAGTATTACTATATTGGTGCTATTATTATTTTATTGTTATAATTGTTGTTTTTAAATTATTGTTATTCTTATTAATATTATTAATATTATTGCTATTATAATTACTATTATTATTGTCATTATTGATGTTATTGTTTGCTTACGTCATGTATTTATTCTTGTTGATTTTATAATTGCAAATGGCATGTGTTTTATATAAATGGGAAAGGGTTTGCAGTGTGAGCTCCGGGTTTAGCGCGCTCACTGTAGAAGAATGTTAGCAATGCGATGATAGGAATTCCATTCGCTCGCACGCACGGCTGGCAGCAGAAGTTGTGGCTCCACAGTCGTGGTGAATAAAGATACTTGTTGATCCCGATGTTCGAGTATTTATTAAAGATATATATATTTTTTTTATTTGTTTGCATTTGTATGGCGCACAGCTACCCAACAAAGGGTTTCCCGGCGCAACAGATCCCAGTGTCAATGCGGTTACAGGAATTAGATGTTGAATAGCCATGTTTTTAGGGCTTTCCTGAATTTGATGTAGCATGGTTCAGACCGCAATGTGTGTGGCATTGAATTCCAAAGTGTGGGTCCTAGAAATGAAAAGGACTTGCCACCCATGCGTGACAGCTTGATCTTTGGGATTTCAAAATTATTTGCCGTGGAGGAACGAAGAGATCTGGAGGGACGGTAGGGGCGCATCAGGCTTTGCAAGTATTTTGGAGCGGTATTGGTGGAAATCTTGTGCATGAAACATAGGGATTTGAATTTGACCCGATTTTCAAAGATAAGATAACACTTTCCTTGCTGTCCCCTATGCCCTGATGGTTTTCTAATTGTTGAGCCTTCTTGCTTAGATATTTCCTGCTAAGGTGCCCTTATTACTGACACTGTCAGGCCTGGTAAGGCAGCCAGGTCAATTTCCTCGGTTTAAAAAGGTACAATGTGTTATCCTAACTTTACCTTTTTGCCACTCAGGCAGTTGCTAAACTGAAATCTCTACTAACACTGATTATGAACAGATGCTGAAAACAGCACAGCTATTTTATTTTCTGTCTCTTCTGATTAGAATTCATATCTGAGATTATATATAGACAGTCTGTAAATCTGCAGCATCATTTATTATAGATTCATGTGGCTTACCTCAGAAATGGCGTTGTCAGTGGCTTCACTGGTGTCGTTACCTATCTCATTACCACCGATAACATGCATCACTAAAGTAGCAAGTATTCCCTATTCTCTACATCTGTTTGCTGATAATGTACATAGACAGTTGGTTTGAGGACAGAGGGCACATTCTTTTGGGCAACACTGAAGCCACCCCTTGAAAACTGTGGGGAGGCTGGGAAACGTGTGCAGGATGGGGCAACGCATGTTCACTGTGCTGGTGGACTTAAGCTTGATCCGTAGAAAACCGTGGAACACAACCCAACTGGGACAATTAAATTACATTTTTCTTGTACTGGGCAGGCCATTTTTATGCTCTGTGTTTGTCATGTCATAGCGGATGATGGGAAGAGACAGTGGAGAGCTCTAGCGGAAGAGGTTTCCTCACTATCCATGCCTTCAGCACAGCTGGCTAGCTTAAACATGTTCCATGTTGGCCACAAGATGAGTTGGGGACCAGGTCTTCCTGTTTGTTTGGAAATCCAAGTCAGCTTTGATTGCTATAAAAAGAATGGAAGTCATGGGCATATATATCATTAGAATAGCAGGTATCATGACCCAGGTACTCCCAGGTACATGAGGGGTCTACTGCAACCCAATATTCTCTTTCTTAATACCTAAACTGGGGTCAATGGGGGTCCCATTTTCTTTGTGCACGTGCATCCACAATCCCCTTGCTACACCACTAAGTTGTACGTGAACACATATTTAAACAATTTTGTTAACTGGAGAAATGCCTTGAGACAGATATCCCAATAATGATGGGGGACCTCAATGCGAATACTGGAATCGACAACACGGTATGAAGAAGTCATGTGGAACCATGGCCTAGGCGACATGAATGAGAATGGTGAAAGGCTTGCAGATATCTGTGCCCTGAACAGTCTTGTGATAGGTGGTACTATATTGCCATACAAAAGAATACCCAAGGCAACATGGGTGTCATCAGCCTATTCAACAGAGAATAAGATCGACCATGTCTGTTTTGCCAAGAAGTTCCAGAGGTTCCTGCAGGAAATAAGAGTCATGAGAGGAGCGGACGTGGGGTCAGTCCTTCACCTTGACGTGGCCAGGCTAAAGCTAAAGCTGAAGAAAGCAGGGATTGAACCGACAAACCAATGCTAGTGATGTAACCCCATCCTCCTCAAAGATGAACAGAAATTGAGTGAATACCACCAACAGCAAAAGGTTTTATGTCTTGAAAGAACTAGAGGATGAAAGAGACCCACTAGATCGTCAGTACGAGAAGAACAAAGAAACAGTGACATCAACCTGCCAGGAGGTACTGGGTCCCAAGAAACACCAGCATAAAGAGTGGATCTCCACTGAGACTCTCTGCAAATTCCAAGAGGCACAGGTAAAGAAAGCTGCAGTCAACACCATCGGAACAAGAGGAGAACATGTGAAAAGTAAAGGTGAATACATCAAAACCAACAAGGAAGCAAAGAGAAGCTTAAGAAAAGACAAGTGAAGGTTCATCGATGGTCTTGCCACAGAAGCCCAGGAAGCAGCAAGTCCAGGAAACTTGAAAGACCTCTACGACATAACATGGAAACTCTCTTGCAGGTACTGCAAGCCAGGAAGACCTATTAATGAAGTCCAACAATAACGATGGGTGGAGAACTTTGAAGAACTGCTGAACCAGCCCATACTGCAGTCTCCACCTGACATATAGCCAGCTGACAAGGACTTGCCAATTGGCTCTAGCAGACCAACCAAGGAAGAAGTATATCAAGCCATCAAACAAATCTGTGAAATGGGGAGGCAGCAGGACATGACAACATTCCTCCAGAAGCAGTGAAGGCAGGCATTAAAACATCCTTAGACATGCCCTACCACATGTTTGGAAGGATCTGGGAAGAGGAAAAGGTGCTGTCAGACGGGAAGGAGGGCTATCTCATCAATATTTCTCAGAAAGGTGACCCGAGTAACTGTGCACACTACAGAGCGATAACTCTTATTTCAATCCCAGGCAAAGTGTTCAACAGAGTTAATCTGTACAGAATGAAGGAACAAGTTGGGGCTCAGTTGTAGGACTTGCAAGCTGGCTTTTGCAAAGATAAATCCTGCATAGATCAGATTGCAACACCGTGCATCATCATGGAGTAATAGATGGAATGGAAGTCCCCCCTCTATGTCAACTTCATTGACTATGAGAAGGCATTAAACAGTGTGGACTGAAAGATCCTTTGAAAACTCCCCGGCCACTATGGTCTGCCAGATAAATGGTAAGAATCATCAGGAACTCTTATGAGGAATGACCTGCAAGATAGTCCATGGCGGACAACTCACGGAAGCCTTTGAAGTGAGGACCAGAGTCTGTCAGGATTGTTTGCTCTCAATTTTCTCTTCCTGCTGGCCATAGACTGGATGATGAAGACATCCACAGCAAGGAGGAGAAGTGGGATTCAGAGGACTCCTTGACTTCATCTCGACAACCTGACATTTGCAGATGGCCTGGCACTACTCTCCCATACCTATCTGCAGGTGCAAGAGAAGACAGACAATGTGGCAGTCATATCACCACACCTTTGCCTCAACATCCATGGGGGAGAACCAAGATCATGAAGGCTAACACTGCAGCACAACTGCAGTCACACTTGTAGGCTATGCACTGGAAGAGGTTGAGGCCTTCACCTATCTTGGCGGTGTCATAGAAAAGCATGGCAGCCAGAAACTGATGTCAAGGCGAGAATTGTCAAAGCAAGGGCTGCCTTCATTCAGCTAAAGAAGATTTTGAGCTCTAAAGACCTAACACTGCAAACCAAGATGAGGCTTTTTAGCACCAACGTAAAATTGGTATTTCTGTACGAAGCAAAATCTAGGAGGACAACAGTGACCACCATCAACAACGTCAAGACCTTCATCAACTCCTTTCTGAGGAAAATGCTCCAAATCCACTGGCCAAACACCATCAGCAGCAATGACTCAAACTCCTTGCTCATGAAGCAATCATAAAAGATACTGGGAGTGGATCGGTCACAACCGCAGCGAGCCTGCATTAGACATCACTGGGCAAGCCCTGACCTGGAACCCTCAAGGGAAAAGACAAAGAGGAAGGCCTCGAGGCTGACTGCAAAGAGATGGGCTACATCTGGAGTCAGATTGAAAGAAAAGCCCAGGACAGAGATGGCTGGAGAGTCCTGGTTGATGGCCTATACCCCAGGAGGAGTAGTAGACATCAGTAAGTAAGTAAAATATTAAATATTAAAAAAAGTTAAAGAATATTCAAATGTCCTAATTGAGAACATATGTATTCTGCACAATATGTGCAATAGCTATACCTAGGGTTACGAACACAGGTATTCATTTTTTTAAAAAATATTATATAAACGTATGGCAATATTTTTGGGCACAGGTAAATTACATCCTTGTGAGTGTAAAGGTTTATTAAATAACCAATACCAGTATAATGTAAACACAGGTAAACAAGAGTGCCACTAAGCTATGAAGTAAACCTGAGCCTTTGTACTTTAGCTAAAGATATAGGCTCCTTTAGACTACCAGAGTTGAGCATTGTATCTTTTTAGACATATTTACAAGTTTGGAAAGAGGCCATATGGCGATGCCTTCGACTAACACGCCCAGAAGCCATTTGCCTTTTGTTCTAAGCATTGTTTGTTCCTTTTAAAGTTGGAATGTCTCAGTCTTTCTGTGGGAAGTAAATTGGACACAGTCCCGGTGCTTTAAATTAGAGTCACCACGCAAAACAGATGTCATTTTAAAGAGAGGACCGTCGGGAATTTCTCTGTATCAATGATTTCTAAAGTAAACAAATTGTAAAATGTTTGATGTAATCTGTTCTGAAGGATTATTTGTGTTTGAACTCAATCAGTTACGTCCACAAACATTCTGAAAACCGCTCCTGGAAAATCTGATCCTTGTTGAGCACAAAATCACATCACATGTCTTCCTCTTTCTAAGTCTCTCTCTACTAGACGGCTGTTAGCCACATGTCCCCAGCATTATTCATGACCTTGCATGAAATTTTATTTCATGCAGACTCTGGATGTAAACCACTGAAAGCCTCTCTCTCGTTTTATCCTCTCCCTCTTTCTAGCTCTCTCTCTTTCTTTCGCGATCTCTCCCCACGTCCTCTCTCTCTCTCTTTATCTCCCTCTCTTTCTCTTTCTCTTTCTCTTTCTCTTTCACGTCATGTTATGACATTCAACCTTCTGGCAGAATGCTTTTTGCCCATCTCCAATGCCTACTTTTCCTATGAAAGTGTAAGAACACCGAACTGAAATCCAATCTGTTTTGGAAAGAAGACCTATGTACTTAATACCAGAAGAAGAGGGACACGGTTGTTACTCAGTAAAGTTCTCAATACAAAAGACTTTAGGACTCTGCTGTTCAAGCATTGGTCTAAGATATGTCAACTAGCATGTGACTCACAAAGATTCTCTCTCCAGAGCATTACTCCTCTGGTGTATTACAGAGATTTACATATGTTTCTGGATTTAGGGAATGCATACTTCCACATTTGCATTCACCCACATCCCTCAGGTTTCTGTGGTTCATGGTGGACAGATCCACTACAGGTTCAGAGTGCTTAACTACATCCTTGAGGGTACTTAACATGGTAATATCTCAAGTTGTGAAAGCTTTGCAATTAGAGGGTATTATGGTCTCTTGTTATTGAAATGACTGGCCAAATTCATGTCTCTTTTGTCCCTAAGGCTTTTCCAGATGTTGCCAGAGTGTGTGATCCTATTTAAGACTACAGTTTGTTTCTAATTTGAGAAGAATCTTGCTTTACCCATCACAAGAACGGTGTGCAGTTCATTGTGGCTCATTTTCAGACATTGGTGGGCACTGTCTTTCTTTCATTGGGCAGAGCAAAAGTTCAGGAAGTCTTCATGTCAAAAGCTCTGAAATGAATGTGTCACCAAGAATGTGATTGATACAAGGATAGATGGCTGCACTATTGCAGTAGTGCTTGGGCGCATCTCTACTTGTACTCCTGCCTCCTGTTTCTGCTGGATCATTGGTCCCAGTGTGAAGGATATTGCACATCCTCCATTCCTCCAATGAGACAGCTTGGTGGTAGTTAGACAATCACATTCTTTCAGGTATCTTTCTGAATCCTCCCATCACAGTTGTTCTGACTACAGTTCCAAGAGTCAAGCTCATGAATCCTCCAATGGGAAGGAGTTTCATGGTCAGAGGCCAATACCCACAAACAAAGTAGTCACAAGAGCCTATGTCAAACAGTAGGCAGGATCTATGTTCCTGTCAGAGAAACACTTAGGGCCAGATTCATCAAGGTAAAGTTAGACGAAAGTCTAACTTTACAACTTTTTGTATTCCCAAAGGACATATACACTTAGGGGCCCATTAGGATGGAGGATTTTCCGCATCCTCCGGGCCGGCAGAAGCCACCGCCGGCCCGGAGGATGCGGAAAATCCTCTGCGGACCCACCAAAGACCCACCGCCACATTAGGATGGCTGGTGGGTCCTGGTTTCCGTCCGCAGCTTTTCCGCCGCGGTTGGCTTACAACCGCGGCGGAAAAGCTCTAATATGGTGACGGTGTCTCTCAGACACCGTCAGCCAGATTAGGATGGGCTGTGAAACATGCTTTTCCACGGCTGCTTTTCAGCTGTGGAAAAGCATGTGTAACTTCACTGCGGGGGCCCGTTGCGGGCCCCCTGGGTGAAGGGGGGTGGGGGGTGCACATGGGGGTACCTATGGTACCCCCCTGCATTTGTATGCAGAAATCGGCAGGCACCGCACGGTGCCTGTCGATTTCTGCATACAAATGTAATGTATGCATTTTTACCATTGCGGCGGATGCAGTTTGAAGCCGCACCCGCCGCAATGGTAAAAATAGAGGATGTGACCGCCAGGGTGGCGGTCACATCCTAATTGCACAGGAGGGAACTCCGCAGGCCATGCGGAGGTTCCCGCCTACTCTATGGTGGCGACGGACTCAGGTCCGTCCGCCATCATAATCGGCCCCTTAGTACATGCCCTTTGTGAATACCGAAGGTCATAAAGTCAGCCTTTTGACTAACTTTCCCATTGTGAATTGGGCCCCTAGATTCTGAGAGCTGCATGCTTTCCACGAATGAAGAATTTGCAGGCAAATCAACTCAGTAATATCTACCCCTCCACCCAAAAGCTTTTCAGTTGATCTGTTCAAGGTGAGGTTCTCCCCTAGCTCGGACACTTTGCACATCTGAGTGATGCTCTAGTCTTTTTATTCTGTTCTCAGATTCAGGGCGCACTGGAATAGGCAGTACATGCTCTGTCCTTCTGCTGGCCCCAAGCTTACTATATGCATTTCTTTGAATTTGCTTTCTTCCGAAGGTGCTGAGGAAGATTCTGGTGGGGAAGGCAACAGTAATTCTAGTGGCAGCAGATTGTCAGAGAAACCCATAGTTTCCAATTCTCTTGAAGTTGCCTGTGGATCCAATGTTACAATTTCAGCTAGATCTGCTTCCATTATTGTGTCTGTTGCTTCCAAGATCCTTCCAAGATAATCCCTGAGACACTTATGTTTGACATTGAGAGGAGTGAACACCAACAGAAAAGTTATTGAGAAGCCGTCAAAACTAGCCTTTTTAACTGGAATTACCTTGGTCAGGAGATTGGGGAGAATTGGTATCATAGGTTATTTCACCTCCTCATTTGAAAATCTCAGTAGAATCTATAATATTTGACACCGGATCCTTTTTTTGTTTATTAAGTGGCATTGAAATTCCAGGAGGAACATAGTTGGAGTAGGAAGTAAAGATGGTAAAAAGACTAAAAACCTATGGAATGCAAAAATAAGTATTTTTCACTAGAGGTTTAAATTGAAATGGGATCTTGACTTTAGCCGGGATGAATAAGACTTGAACTGGGAGCAATGAAGTTAGCTGGTAATTTTTCCCTAGATAATCATAGGAGATTTTGACGGCTTTCGGCAGCTGATATGTCCTGTGAATGTAAAGAGGTCTACAGCATTACGGCAGATATCATAATGCTAATGGGAACGGTAACTGCTGTTGCAAGAGTCATTGGAATTAAGTGGCCACTTACTATGCAAGCCTAAGTGACAAGAAATACAATAGAAAAGCCTGCAAGTAACCTTTATTCTAGTACATGAGTAGTTTTCCAGTATTAATAGGATGTGTGTCTAGAGTGTTAACCTTTCTTTCACACTTCCTGACCCTCTCTATCCACTTTTTCCTTCCCATATCCCTCCCACTGCCTATAAACTTCCATGATAACAGTTCTCAGCTCTTCTCTCTCTGTTTATTTCTCTTAACACTCGATTCTCATTGTGTTTATAGTAAAATCTTGGAATTTGAGAAAACTCTCCCTCCAAGAGAAGCTAAGCACTCTAGCCCTAACTTCACTCAACTTGATTTCAGGTCCAGGGTAATATTGTATGCACGTGTAGCTTGCTCAGTAAATCCGCATGTAAAGTAATTGTATGCTGAACAAACATGTGTGCTAAACTCACAATCAGAAAACAAGCACTGTCAAAGTCAAATGGTTTAGCCTTGACAAGCATAGATTTTGTTTACTTATGTTATTTGCAAACATATGTTATGGTACCGAATTGTACAGCTTTTCAGGTAGCTGTGCACAAGTGATCAAGAAAATATCATGGCTCCCAGTGTAATACCAGCAGTGGCGGAAGTGGGCTGACCCATTGGCTCACGTACCATACTGTGGTGGATAAATGTGAATTACACCTCAAACACCAATGGATAAAAAGGCTGAAGAAAAGCCCTAAGCATGTACATATATATGTATAAATCTTTGGAAAATATGAGGTTGGAAAGACAGCTAAACCCGACCTTAAAAAAACCTAGATACTTCAAGCTGGGTGGAACATCAAAAAACAGGCTGGAAAACCCCTGAAAACTCCTACAGCCAAAAGCAGGTGGTTAACAATGATGATGATGGTACACAGTAATATATTGTGGCGGGGACCCTAAGGCGAAGCTAGAATACATCTGACTGATAAATATTTAGCTTCTTTATAAAAATAGTTCATTAGGTTACAAGAAATATACAGAGCAATGATAATATTAACCAAGCACCTTTACACAAACATAAGTTAAGATTTTAACTGGGCATATGCATATTGGATGGACGAAGTCCTGTTTTGATGCTCCACAAAGGCTGCATGAAATTGGTCCTTCACATTTCCAACTTGGTTTGTCAGCATTGGACAGTAATGAACCAGACGTATTGCTAATAGTATTCTTTTTAAGTATTGGTAATATGTCATGCTCAAGTATGTTGCAGGTTGCAATTCCGAATCTGATTGCAAGACTATCCATGCGTGGGCACGTTTGCAGAATAAGATTTTGTCTTCGATTAGCGAGTGCCTTTTTGCCGCTTTACACAATGTTTGCCGGAATGAGGAAAACTGTAAATTCTGTTGCCAGAGGCCTGTTGAGTTTGTGAGCTTTATAGATTTCTTTAGGTACTTGGTATATACTGACTGGGGTCATCTTCTAGTGCTTTCCAGAGAGCATTGTTAAGTCGATTTTGATGGTTTGTCTAGATTTTGTATCATGTTTTTATTGATACAAATCTTCTCTCTAGATGTTGCTGCTGCAGTCCGAAATCCAACCGGACCAGCACCGGAGATGAATCCCGTGGTAGACCCAATACTGTTTAATACGTCTTTTTTGAAGGCTTTCCAGAATTGTGGCGTCTTTTCTGTGATGGACTTTACTTGTGTAGGCCAAGCTTGACAAAAGTTTTTCTTTAGTGACTGCTAATAATGGCATGAACAATGGTGTTGTAAATGAATCTCGGACCCTAGTGTAAATTTCCTGATTCATGCCCTTATATAGGTATACTTTAACATTTCCTTATATAGGCATAGAAATCATTACCATATTTGGCCTAAACCATACAGCCCAAATACGGCATGGATACTTCCACTAAGCTCCAAGAATTACCAACGTTTTCTTGGAAAAACCTGCCTTCAGCAGCCCGGGACTTACCCCTGCTTGAATATTAAGTTCTCCTAGAACTCCCGGCGTTTTCCGAGAAATGAGCCTTTGAGTGACGTTATTAAGTCCAAACATGCGTCAAACTCGGCACCTTCAAAGTATAAATATGCCTTGATTTGCCTAAACAAACACACAGTGGTTTGGAGCAGATCGACTATCTACTTGCCCGACGCCCTGCAGCAGCAAGTGCCGATCGAAGCCGACCATCCAGCAGACGAACTGTGAGACTCTGTCATTTCTCCTGCCGAGAAATCCAGCTCCAGTGTTTCCAGGCTACCTTTGCGGGTATCTGGGAAATAGAGTCCAAATAACGAGATACAAGACCTTCATTCTAGAATCAAAGGTACGGAGCTGATTAGACCTCTGAGAGAATTATTGGAATCAGATTCCTGGCAGAGAACTCCTAAAACGTAAGCTACTCCTCTTATACTTCCTCCCTCGTACTAGACATAGGTTAGGTACACTGGGGTAGGCATATTTAGAAGCACCAGTTAAGTATTTTAGTCATCCTTTTATCACAGTATGTATTTTATGTATTTTATACATTTTATGCACTTTATGGCTTAGAAACCATATCATGCTTTTACAGTACTACTTTATAATACTGTTCGTAATATATGCATTGTACTTCATAGTAAGCTTTACTATTGAAGCAGTTCATTTTCAATGTTTGAGAAAGAAGACTGTTTAATAAATACCTTTTATTGAAAACGCCCGTCTCTCTGTTCCTCTTGCACCTCTGGTGAAACTAAGCATGCACGGTTGACTGAGTGAAATAGTTATCTATTGTTTCCGCGACTCTAGAGATTTGGTTTCTTATTCTTGGGAAACAAAGTTGTCATGTTTTACGTGGTTGTCAGAAACTAATCCATTCTTGTTTATTCTAGAAAGTTTCTAGTGACCTCTGAGCTAGCTGGCACTCACAATTAAGTCTAATATAACCGGTAGAGACATAGTAGACCTCGGTCCTATGTCTAAGCAGCAGGATATATTATTCCAATGCGCAGAGCCTATTGGAAATATAGGAACTACGCTACAATGGTCCTTTTAGGCTCTTCGCTACTGAGCAGAAGGCACATATCAGGCCATTTCCTTTTTTTATTAGATTCTCATTATGTGTTTGAAATTTAAATCGAGTATCTATGTATAATCTTAGGTGCTTGTAATTGCTGACTGCCTCTAGGTTTGTGTTGCCAAGCTTAAATCTGGGCACTTGTTTTTGTTATGTTTATTTCTAGCATATTTGCATTGAAAAAGTGCCCCAGTTCCTTGATGGCTCTTTGGAGGCCCACTTTTGTGTAGCTTAACAGAACGATATCATTGGCATAGCATAGTAAGTAAGTTAAGAGAATGTCTACTGTAGAAATTCATTTAGAACAAATGTTTTCTTTTTCCGCAAACCATTGATAAATAAAATAATAAAGTAGTAATAAGCTGAAGACTTGAAACTGATATTCTTGTTAATGCAGAGAAATGGAATAAACGAGATAAATGCATCACCGGACACAAAAATGAAGAGAAAGGTCTTCCTTCTGAGTTAGTAACATATTTTATTAAATTCAAACAAAATGTTGTAATCTTTTTTTCAAGTGCTAAAATGTTCTTTTCTGTGCTGTAATGACACCCTTGTGAATCACTTACACAGATAAAACATTAGATTAGATTTCTACTTCCTTAAGGTCTGTTTCATTGCTTCAATTAAATATTTAGTATTCACATTTTATGACCATAACATTGAAGCGTACACATCAATTTAAACACAATAGCCAATTCCATACAATTTAAAACCTCGCAACAAAAGGAAGCTACTTAATGGCAGCTCCAGGGCATATGTGTCAACCTACCAGTTGCTTCCTGAAAACAACAAATAGATGTATAAAATCCCCTTCACACCTTTTTAGCCATGCTGGATTGTAGTGTAGTTCCTATATCCCTGATAGGATCTACACATTGGAATAATATACACTATAGTTGTGGCATAGGACTGAGGTCAGTATGCCTCTATTCAGTACATTAAATTTAATTACTTGTGAATGCCAGCTAACTCAGAGGTCACTAGAAACTTCTCGAATGAACAAGAAGGGATTAGTTTCTGACAACTGCATAAACATGATAACTTTGTTTCCCTTTAGAATTGGAACAGTTCTCAGAATCGTGGAAACAATAGATAATAGTTTCAGTCAATCGTGCGTGCTTCGTTTCTGCAGAGTCACTCAGACATAGATAGGTGTGCGTTTCAATAAAAATGGTTTATTGAACAGTCTTATTTCTCGTGCAAGAGATATGAACTGCTACAATCGTAAGACAGAATGCGAAATAGAATATGTACAGCGTTAGCAGTAAAAATACATACATAAATAACACAGGCTAAAATGTGAATACTCGTCTTGTGCTTCTAGCTAGTTCTACCCCAGTGTACCTCACCTAGGTGACCCTGGCTCAACCTTTACTACACCTTTACAAATGGGTGAGCTTATACACTTCAATCTCTATACTGATCTAACAGTATTAGTATTATTATCATAAAGTAATTTATAAAACACCAGGCAGCTAATACATAGGATTTAACTATTCTCCTCAGAGTGGGAAGGAATTACAAGAAGCTCTCTAATAAAATACAGATTGAAATACACACATACAAATGCAAAAAAGTGATGAATGGAATGCCTGAAGTAATCTCACCTGCTTGTAACTACTTGACCAAATACAATCCCATTGTTATTATGCACACCATGCCGCCTCAGTTTGGACCCAGCCTTATGCAAATCAGTCTTGACCTTGCTACAGTAGAATCATTTGAGCCCAGAATACCAGGCCAGCTCCTCCCTGAACTGGCACACATGTAATGCAAGACTGACGTTGCCCTTAATAGGGCTCATCAGATTGTTTCCAGTGGGGAAGTGTGCACTGGAGCCACGTCTTGGCATACCCATCCCACTTGGAGCATCACACTGAGTATACAAAAAAGTGATGGATGGAATGCTTGAACTAATCTTAGACACTGATAAATAGTCTCTGCTGCATCCCAGTCCATCGTTATTTTGCACACCATGCTACCTCCGTTTGGACCCAGCTATATGCAAATCAGTCTTGACCCTGATCCAATGGGAATAGTCCTGCCGAAATTGCCAGGCCAGGTCCTTCCTGAACCAGAAGACAAACAATCCAAGACTAATGGACTAAGATGCGACCTTGATGAATTTGAGGCTGAAATTAATTGAAGCTTTCCACCCATCACTTTTTTGTGTACTTCAATACGATGCCTTAGGTGGATGGGTATGCACAGATTTACCCAACTGACGAACGATAAAAAGAGTGAAGCACCTTGGGGTGCTTGAGTTCCAGTGCATGGAGGAGTCATTGTCTTTTACTCTCCCACAGTGGAATGCCCAATGGCTCAGTCCCCACCCCTCTCTGTTATCTTCGCCTCATTTAACCTTTTCAATTACCTCTATGCTGATGATGCCCAGCTCTACACCCTTTTCTTTTTTTATTTGAACTATTCAAGAAAATATTTTGTCATGTCTTTATTTGCACTCCACATAAATCCCTCATAACAGAAACCCCTGCTGCTTCATCTCATTCCGCCTCACCATCTTCATCCCCCTTATCTTTATTGGTCCTCTTCAGCCTATGATCTGGATGTAATTTCTATCCTTGTCTTTTCAAACCTGTACTGTTTCCTGGTCTGGCCTTTACCAGCTCACCATCATCTGCTCTTTTCTGTTCTTTCAGATCATACTCACTCACATTTTCTCCTGTCTTGATCACTTCTTGAATGTCTATTCTAATGCTTCTCTACACTCAGAGCCTGATTCACGGAACTAACTTCAGACAAAATCCTAAACTTACTACAATTTTGGTATTCACAGAAGGCACTTACTCATTTCGGTATTCACAGAAGTTAGGACTCCTAACTTTAGGACTCCTAAATGCCTTCTGTGAATACCGAAAGTCTTAAAGTTAGGACTCCTAACTTTAGGACTCCTAAACTGAGAAAATCCTAACTTTAAGACTATCGGTATTCACAGAAGGCATTTAGGAGTCCTAAATGCCTTCTGTGAATACCGAAAGTCTTAAAGTTAGGATTTTTCTCAATTTAGAAGTAGTAAAGTTAGGACTCCTAACCTTAGGACTCCTAAACTGAGAAAAATCCTAACTTTGAGACTTTCGGTATTCACAGAAGGCAATTAGGAGTACTAAAGTTAGGAGTCCTAACTTCTCTGAATACCAAAATGAATAAGTGCCTTCTGTGAATACCAAAATGAGTAAGTGCCTTCTGTGAATACCAAAATGGTAGTAAGTTTAGGATTTTGTCTTAAGTTAGTTCTGTGAATCAGGCCCTAAGTCTCAAACTCTGCTATTTGGATTCTCCTCAAACTTCTTTCCACTGCTCATCTTTCTAACATCTCTCCACTGGTATTCCCATTCCATCTTTGGCTTTAGTTCTTCTTTCTTTATGACACCTTTACACAACCTGTCCATTGTCTAGCTCATTCACACTTTCACACAGTGACTATGACAGTTTGCAGTAGCCAATTTCTTCGGTCAAAAGTAGAGAGACCAGACTCCATTTACCAACCCAATTAGAATCAAGAGTTGTGACACAATTAGGTCTCTAGTGGATAGATTCCCTTTAGACGAGGCAGTGTTCTTCATTACAGGGCCACTTCACACACTGATGAAAGTCAGCTCTTGTTTGGGGTGCCCACCTGCTTTGCCTGGAGTTCCTAATTGGGGAGAATGTGTTGAAACCTGAA
Organism: Lissotriton vulgaris; assembly: GCF_964263255.1. NCBI lineage: Eukaryota > Metazoa > Chordata > Amphibia > Caudata > Salamandridae > Lissotriton > Lissotriton vulgaris. The sequence goes on along the minus strand of NC_141698.1, from coordinate 1,057,812,063 downwards.
ACAGTCCTAGAACTGGATCTTAATTTATGCGAAAGAATGACAGTGATTGTTGGCTCTGTAGAACCCCCTTCAAAAATTAAATTGCCTAAACTTGACATAACAGAAGTTAACTCTTGTCACCCTATGATTTTGATAAAAAACAACCAGTGGCTAAGCTAATACATCTGTCCTTGGCAGGCTGTTGTGATGGCTATATTTCTTTATTTTTTAATCGCAAGCATATGGTACAAAACTAAATAGGAAAACATGCAGTCACCTAAATATTTCTGCCTTATGCTTACAATAAAAACGTAAAAATTAAAAAAGATTCACTGATGTGACCGTTTTACTAGTGATATCTTTTAAATAATAGGCTTTGCAGTTGTGTCCTGCATGTTAATACTTTTTCTTGTGAAATAGACCATGACAAATTACCACCAAGCCAAGCATTCAGATTGCAGGGTGCTTCAAAGTTAATATGGCACTTAAACACTTTGAGCCTCATTATGATGGAGGTCGGACGAGTGTTCAACCGCCATCGTTTCGGGCTCCAGACCATCCGACAAGGAGCCGCCAGTCCCGATAGCCCAATTATGATATGACTGCTGTGCCGGCACTCGTAAACATGCCATTTTCTATTGCAACTTGTGCTGTGGCCCAGAAACGGACCACACCACATGCCGCAGTAGAAAAGTGCATGTTTTAAACAGCCGTGTGATGCCTGGCACATGATGCATGGATGTTTGGGGGGGTACCACATGTGCCTCCCGAGGCCACATAGTGGAGGCCCACAGGTGACTGGAGCCCTGCTGGGGGCCCCCTAAGTCACTTTCTGACAGCCTTTTCATTGTGGTCGGACTGCCTTGTAAAGGCTGTGGGAAACTGACATGCTAATCCTTATGGCGGTGCCTCCGCAGGCACCACCTCCATTGTAGGGATTAGGTGCCGATCGCCGCCCCAATGGGCTTCATGAGCCTCTCGGAGGTGGAAGTATTTCCCCTGCCTGATGCGCTCCGACCGCTGGTATCCTAATCCAGTGTCGGACCTCTGCCTCAGATGTCGGACGGACTGCCACCGATGGCCTGTTGGTAGCAATCCGCCTGACATCATAATTAGGCCCTCTATAACAGCAACTTTCAAAGGAAACAGTAAAATAACTCATCATGATTTAGTAGGGGCAAAGTTAAAAGCTAGTGTTTAAAGTGAATACAAAAAGTTACCAAAATAAAGCAGACAAGATCTAGTGCGACAGCTAAAGCTATTTCAAAGTCAAGACCTAACAAAAGGGTGAGTTGTGACTTTTTTTTAAACTTGTATCTACAGTTCATGCATGTTTATGCCTATGAGGCTTGCAGTATTTCTCTGGGCTAGGGGGCAGATTTATCAAAATGCAATGCAACACAATGCAGCAAGACAACTTTCTGCACTACGTGATGGGAGAGAGCTGGAAAGCTCCATATCTATTTAGATATGGCGCATTCCAGCCCTCTCCCTCTGCTGGCAGACTGAGTGGCACCTTCCTGAACAAAATAAATCATTGAGGCATCTTCCTGTAAGCAATGCAATATACGTAAAAAGATGAAATAACAAGGAGAAATTAAAATATTTTTCCTAGTACGCCTTTGTTGGGGAGACGTACCATTTAATTCAATCCTAGGTTTACTAACGCTGGTAAATCTGGTATTGCATCACAATTCATAGGTCGATCCATGGGAATGCCCATGCTCCACCAATGGAACGCCTTTCCGACACAGAGTAACATAAGGCAGCGCTTTGCGCTATGCTATGCTAGGCTATGCTATGCTATGCGGTTTAATACAGCGCACAGCTGCCCTGGCAAAAGGGCGTGCAAGATCTGAAACAGAAAACAGCAAAACAATAGACAACAAACAACAATCTACGGGGAAGGAAAGAGGAGCGTTTTGATGGCCTTACGAAAAGCCAGGTAGTTATCCATATTACGAATAGCAGTGGGGAGCGCATTCCAAGGCTGCCAATACACCAAAGGAGCGACCACCTTATGTTACTCTGGATTTACTAAGCCACACAGAGCTACACAAGGTGGCTTTGCGTGGCAGTCCTTAAGCCCTTGCATCGCCATAAACGGCACAAGGGCAACGCAAGGGCTTTGAAATATGGCCCTAGGGTTGTTTTCTACACGTACCTAAACTACCTAACCAAGGTGGTGTCTCGTTGTGTATGAAGCAAGTTGGTGGTCCATCACCAAAGTATGTAGGGCATCCTAGAAACAGACATGCAATTGTGAAGCTTTGTTTTATGTCACATTGTGTATCAGAACACTGACCCACATACTGCTGTTATAGAAAATGTGAAGATGTGCCCCTGTTTTGTGCTATCTCGAAAAGTTATGCATCACCAATATTTAACAATGCACCTTTCTTTAATTAGCAGGCAGAGCGCCTGGATGATTACTCGAGAGTATGGAAGGCATCATAATTACACGTGAGTTTGGAACAATGACTGAATAGCTAAGGCCTGTTCTGCTTCAATTAAGTGCAGCGAACACTCCCTGCATCCTGCAAGGCTTCCAAGTGAGATGGCACAGATTGCTTTCTACACAGAGTGCCCCCCGGGAACCGGGCAAAACTAATTTCTTTGACAATATTATTTGTATTTTTAAGACGAAGCATGAAACAATTTTAGAGCTGGAGCAGGGGAAATGTTAAGTCTTAATTAAGCAGAGACACCCTGGAACAGCACAGGCAGGGTCTTGGAAGGTAATGAAAGCTCGGAGAAGGAAAGATTATCTGCTTCACTGGCCCTGCTGATTAAACGGAGCCCGATAATGAAAACAGGGCCAGGTTCAACCGGCCTGAATGAATGTCAAATGCTTCTGATGCTCAAGGTTCAGAGGAGCCCGGTCAACTGTTGCCTGGAATGAGACTCGGGTTACAGAGTGTCTCGAGGCCCCTGAGCCCCTCCTCCTCTGGAATTCCCCTTCTTAATATGTGCTCAAGCCTGAGTGCCCACAAAAGTAGGACAGAAGACCCAGAGCTTGGAGCCTATGCCCTTGGTGTGAGGGGCACAAGGTCATTGCATCTTCAGAGCTCGTGAAAAGACCCAGTAGTCTTTGTTAGCTGGTAAATTCTCTTATCTCTCACACCGCAAACTATAACCAGGTTCACTAAAGCAGGCTTCATGAGACTATGTGGCAAGAAAAGAAAAATTATGCGGCATACTGTGCAATTAAAAGCAATTTATGTGGCACATTCAGTGACATTATGATGACTATTTTGAAAATGTAAAACACACTTATGCAAGAGGAATCTCCTCAAGATAGAAAATGCGTACGTTTCTGTAGGAAAAACTGTACACGTACATCAAATCCTATTCAAAATGTTATTCACCAGCAATGAGTGGTCTTTGTTATACATGGAAGCACAAGTATGTCCTTTCATTAACAATGACCTTTCTACCTCCCAGTCTGAGACACTTGGGCTCCATTGTTAAATACAGGCAGAAATCCGTGGATTTCCTACTTTATTTACATGGGAGCACAAGAATGTCCTTTCATTAACAGTGACCTTTCTACCTCCCAGACTGAGACTTTGGGCGCCATTGTTAATTGCAGTAAGAAATCTGTAGATTTCCTACTTTATTTACATGGGTGCAAATTTCTGACTGTTTGGAATTCACAGAAATCTTCAGGCTGCACTTGGAAAGATCTACTAATCAGACCTCTGCAGGTGTGATGCCTAAAATGTTTTGTGGCTTCGTTTTTGCATGCTATATTATACTTGTGAAAAATGCAGAGCAAGTGCGAAGCCACTTACAAGCTATTTTCTTTCTTTCTTTCTTTCTTTCTTTCTTTCTTTCTTTCGTTCTTTACTAAGCCCAGTCCCTTATACCCCACCAATGAGTGTTCATGTTCCCTTCACTCCCTGGAAAGGGGGTCTACTCCTGCTGAATATTTCCAAGGCAAGGATGATTCTGAAAATGAGTTGTGAATCTGACATTTTTGTTTTCGCTTCTTTATCTCTCGCAGCTATGTCTTTTTGTTCCACGCTTTCCACCTCTTTTACTTGTGGCAACCTCGTTCTGCTCGATCGCCCCAACACCAGTTCAGTGGGCATCTTCCTGTGGAGCTGTGAGGAGTGTTTCGATAGTCTCTCAGTACCTGGCATAGTGCTTGTCCAATTGAGATCTGCGACAGCTTAGCTCTCTGTATTGCCCTTTTAATTGTCCCCATGAACCGTTCGGCCATTCCATTGGCTTGTAACCACAGAGGAGTTATTCTTCGATGATGAATCCCGAGGTATCCCATTTATGCTGCACACTACGACAAAAGTCGCAATGCGAAGGGAACAGAGCTGGAGGAAGGAGAATGGGTCAGGGTCAAACTCCCTACCATACAAAAGAAAGGTGAAAGCAAGTACAGCCAGCCCTTACAGGTCAAAGAAGTGCGAGGCAGGGCGGCTCTCCTGAGCGACGGCAAGGTGTGGTCCCAAGACCGCATGGCCAGAGTCAACAAGACCCAACCGCGTGGCGCCGCTCCCTCTCACTTCACCCAGGACCCTTCCAGTGGACTCCCCTGAAGTACAGAGAAATTCAGCTCATTCATCTAGCTTTTCTAGAGGGTAGAACAGTGGCAGCTCCTCCTCCTCGACAACGGAGGAGCGCACCCCACTGACCCAGAGCCAGCAGCTGTAAAATAGCATCATATTTTATTTAAATTTTATTTTTTGCTTCTTGCTGAGCCAACCGTGTGCGGGGAAGAGCAGGACCCGGCCATAGGAGGGAGGAGGAGCAGAGTGGAGTGCACCTGTAAGTGCGCATGTCAGTTTGGTTGGCCGTCTTAGGCCTGCCAACCAGACATGCTAAGCTAGGTTTCTCCAAATCAGCTGTATTCCACAGCCATGTGAAGAAACAGCACAGACTCCCTGTGCCTGAGCTAGTGTTGTACCAGTCCGCTCAGACCAATCCCCATGCTGCTCTTATGCAGGGATTGGATGAGGAGTCTCTGCTGGTGTCCCAGGGACTGCTAGGAACTGCTAGGAGCAAACATCAGAGGAGCGCGAAGCGGCCGGGAGCCACATGTAAAGTTTATTATTTGTTATTAATCCCCCCCTCCACTGCCGCCCCATGACTGGGGTAGAAGCAACACAAGGGTTACCTTGGTCTCATCCCTGGAGGGGCAGGCATGCCACAGGTCCTAGTAAGAAAGTATGTTCATCCTCCAACAGGCTCAGGGTAGCATCTCCCTCATCTCTTTTACTGTGTCTTTGAGCTCTAAGCTGCAGAGCAGAGTGATTACAAGATGTAACTTTACTGTGTAGTTCAGCCTGAAATGTGAATACCATATGAACAAGCCATGGCTAAGGCCAGGCAGATTATATTTCATGTCTTGGAGCTACTGGAAGCACACATGGTAAATCGAATCTAACTTTCCCAATGACGTATAAAGACCGGGTCTCCTGACTGCTACATAGTTGATTCATATAACTTGCCATTAAAAAGTGATGACGCGTAATATCTGATTTAGACCCAAAAACGCAAATGTGCACCTTGCACATGTTACATGAAATGACACTGGTATTGAGACAGTGAAGAAACAGAACCGTAAACGCATGCTTGAAAGGTATACGAAAAAAGAGAAAATATATGTGAAACGATTATAATGCTTATTAATGAGTTTGAAAACAAGAATATTCATGAAGGTAATGGTTTATGATTAATTTATTAATGAAATAGTGTAGTTGTAATAACTTGTCCTACCATTTCCTATCGACATTGATTGTAGTGCATCATAAAAAGAATGTGGTGCAAATCTCTTATAAAAGTAGCTAGGAAGATGAAACTCATAATCATGATAGTAGAATCCATAATTGTTATAAAAACTCTAAAACGATTTTTGCATAACGATTTTTAAGAGTAATTCACATGTCTGGATCTTCAATGTTTGTAGAAATAGAACATAATTAACATTAGCTTTTTCCATATAATAATACCTTAGTGAAAACATTACTACTATTTCCTTTATTATGAAATGTTTAATTTACTGCATTGCATTTGATTTTATTTGAGTTTAATTCATCTAGAAGCTAATATATGCATTTAGGATTTAAACATATTCTTTTCCTAAGCTGCATTTTTCCTTAGCTGAATATAATGGATCCTTCACTATTCATTCGAATGATGCATTATTTGTCCTATATGAGTTACACTTTACTTTTCAGGACATTCCATTGGAGTGTATTACAGGATGGTTCAGTTGAAAACTTAACTCTGACCTGAAGTTGCAACTTGAAACACTGTATATTTCCTACCATGGACAAACCTGTGTGCCCCAGAAAGCTTGTTCTTTCTCATGAACAGCCTGGAAAAAAATGTTCAATTAAGTAAAATGCGGCTTGCGGGACTGGTGGTCACAGATTTAAAAATGGTAGCGCTGAATGGGTTGGCCACGGCATTTTTTGACTTACCAGGCGGGTGGGCAGTTCAGTCTACCCACTGCCGCCTGCCCTTGGTTCACCTGTAAGTTAACCCACCATTTTGGCATATTTCTCTTATGAATTTGATGAAAAAACCAGCCGCAAACTCTTTTTCTCGCAAATCATGTGTGGTCTGATTTATTTCATTTCTTGTATGCTAAGCAGCTATTAACCAGGAGAGCGGGGGTCGACAATATTGATGCTAAGTATTTGGAGTCTATATAGTTAAACTAACCATGTGATGGTCTGACCACTGTGAAGTGAAGGCACATCACAAAGAGTACAAAAGAAGAAAGCCCAAGGGAGGGGCAGCACACACACACACACACACACACACACACACACACACCCACACCCACACACACACCCACACACACACACACACACCCACACACACACACACACACACCTACACATACACACACAAGCACGCACACACACACACACACACACACACACACACACACACAAACACACACACACACACACACACACACACACACACACGCACACACAAAGACACACTTTCTCCCAATGAATACATGCTATATTTTTCTTTACTTTGGGAAGAGAGAAGCTATACCTTTTATTTCCTTTGCAAGAGGACTGAACTCTTTCCTATATTTGATGTCCCAAAGTCTTGGCCCACATTTGCCGATACTGCTGCCCTTAAGCAGTTGGTCTGGAATCCTTGTTTGCTGAACTACTTGGTTTTGCCTATTTCCCCTTTTTCCTATGTTTATGGACTCGCCTTTAGTGGACTTTAACTAAATTTCTGTTGCCCCTTTACGTTAGAACCATTTGGATGCTGCTAGGGAGAGAAGTATTCTTTTGCCTTAAATGATGGTTAGAACCTTGAATCTGTGATAAGTTTTATAACCATCCTCTTGGATATTTGAAGTTTCATAATGTGCAGTTTTATACTGTATTGGCAATGCCAATCATTCTGGCTTTGGCTGCCAACCTTTTGACTTTGTCAGTTTTTTATATTATTATTATAACAACACCTTCCTTTATCTTCATTATTGGATTCATTGAACACCAAAGGGTAAAGCATTAACCCTTTCAGACAGTTGATGGTGGTCTGCTGATCTACGTGTGATGACACATTGATAACCTGGCAGTGACTCGACACACAATAGAGCATTATAATGTTGAGCACTCTATTGCAGACAGTGGAGTGCCCCAGGCTTAAACAGGCCAGTAGAAGCCCGCAGAGCAACATTCTAATGTTTTTTTTCATTCACAGCTGCTGCTGAGAACAAAGGCCTCTCGGAGCTAGAGGAGATTTCACTCTCTTTGGGCTCCCTGAGGCCTTAGTTTTATTTGTTAGAACATTCTACCGTCTAGTGTTCTCATACCTTATAGGCCATTAAAGTCCCTCTCCCTTGTTAAAGGCCAGAGCCAAACGCTGGTGCAGGCCTTTAATGGGCGGTATATCCCGCTACGATGGAATTTAAGGCTATTAAAAGAATAATTCAAGAGAGACCTCGATGTCAAAAACAAATTCTCACCCAAGGAAAATTACATGATTTATTCATAAAATAAAACACATTTACAACTACTGTAGTTATCCATCTTATGAAATCCACACATTTCAGACTTTGCTGGGTAACAGGATGAGTGCTTTTTCAGCATCATTCCTTTGATGGTACATCACACCCCATCGTTTTCTTAGGAACCTCTCAAGAAGCATATTAGTGAACATGGTAGTGAGTTAATGAGAGTATATAATGGATCCTTATTAGTGATAGGGTTTGGTACTTGGCATTCATTTGCATGATTATCATTCAGTCCAAAGTAATGCCCTGTACATGAACCACTCCTTGCAGCACTCAAGCAATTCAATATGTTAAAGCATTTAAATAATTAATGTCCTTTCAGAATAAAATATCAAACAACAATTAAAAGCACAGCCTAGGCTAGCAGTGTTCATTTATTAAAGATTAAAATATTACACAGCTTGAGGTGGTTGTTCTGTTTCATGACAACAATGCTTACATTCCCTGAAAAAAAAGATAAATAGTTCTACCTTCATACACTCAGGGGCAGATTTATCAAGAATGCACCCAACGCAGCAAGCCACCTTGTAGTGCTGCGTTGCGTGAATGGCAAGAATGCGATGGATTTAACATTATACAGCACATTCCTGTCCTTTCTTGCGCTGACGCACAATGTGCTGCATAGCACCAACGCAGGCACCCTTGCACCCTTGCACCCTTGCACCTTAGTGCAAGGGTGCACGCATTGTAAGCAGGATTGTTTTTATGTGGGAAGGGACTCCTTCTTGCACAAAAACAATCCTCTGGGCATTTTCTTTTTCTGTGTGCTGCAAAATGCATCACACATAGAATGAGAAACGATTGAATGGAAATAAAGATATTTCTCCTTGTTATAACTCACCTTAGGCGGTGTATCATTTTGACACATTCCCAGGTCTACTAGTATTGGTAAATCTGAAAAATTAAACAAAATTGAATGGATGGATGCGAGGAAACACCCACAGGGAATGCTTCCCTGGGGCAGAGTGACACAAAGCAATTAATCAATCAGGGAATTGTGAAGTGCAGCTACTCATCCGCAAGGGTCTCAAGGCGCTGTGGGGGGCAGCTCCATTGAGTGCTGGGGTCATCTGAAGAGCCAGGTTTTGAGGTCTTTCCTGAACTGGGGCATTGTAGGCTCTTACCATAGGTGGAGGGGAGGTCTTTGCAGGCCTTGTCTGCGAGGTAGAAGAAGGATGTTCCTCCCATTCTGGTCATGCAGATGCATGGGATGGTGGCCAGAGAGAGGTCTGCTGATGAAAGGTGTCTCTTGGATGTGTGGAAGGAGAGGCAGTTCTTTAGGTATACTGGTTGAAGGGCCTTGTATGTGTGGGTGAGGAGCTTGAAGGTATTCTTCTTTCGATGGGGAGCCAGTGGAGATCGCGGAGGTGTTGGGTGATGTGGTTGTGATGGGAGATGTCTAGGATCAGCCTGGCTGCGGTGTTCTGGAAGGTCTGGAGCTTTCGGAGGAGACTCTTGTTGATTCCGGCTTAGAGGGTGTTGCCAAAGTTAAAGCTGCTAGTGATGAGGGCCCGTGTGACCGTTTTTCGGGATTTGGGTGGGATCCATTTGAACGTTTTTCAGAGTATGCGGAGGGTGTTGAAGCAGGTTGAGGATACAGCATTGATCTTGTGGCTCATCATGAGGGATGGGTCAAGTATGATGCTGAGGTTCCTTGCGTGATCTGTCGGGTGTGGCAGTTTCTGAGGGTGAGGGGCCACCAGATGTTGTACCATACGAAGGGGCTGGAACCAAGAATGAGGACTTCTGTTTTCTCAGATTTGAGTTTCAGGCAGCTCTTCTTCATCCAGGTGACAACAGCTTTCATCTCTTCTTGGAAGTTGTGCCTGGTGATGTTGGGTTCTTTGGTGAGGGAAAGGATGAGCTGGGTGTCGTCGGTTTAGGAGATGATGTTGAGCCCGTGATTTCTTATGATGGTTGCGAGGGGGCCATGTAGCTGTTGAAGAGGTATTCTTCTTTCGATGGGGAGCCAGTGGAGATCGCGGAGGTGTTGGGTGATGTGGTTGTGATGGGAGATGTCTAGGATCAGCCTGGCTGCGGTGTTCTGGAAGGTCTGGAGCTTTCGGAGGAGACTCTTGTTGATTCCGGCTTAGAGGGTGTTGCCAAAGTTAAAGCTGCTAGTGATGAGGGCCCGTGTGACCGTTTTTCGGGATTTGGGTGGGATCCATTTGAACGTTTTTCAGAGTATGCGGAGGGTGTTGAAGCAGGTTGAGGATACAGCGTTGATCTTGTGGCTCATCATGAGGGATGGGTCAAGTATGATGCTGAGGTTCCTTGCGTGATCTGTCGGGTGTGGCAGTTTCTGAGGGTGAGGGGCCACCAGATGTTGTACCATACGAAGGGGCTGGAACCAAGAATGAGGACTTCTGTTTTCTCAGATTTGAGTTTCAGGCAGCTCTTCTTCATCCAGGTGACAACAGCTTTCATCTCTTCTTGGAAGTTGTGCCTGGTGATGTTGGGTTCTTTGGTGAGGGAAAGGATGAGCTGGGTGTCGTCGGTTTAGGAGATGATGTTGAGCCCGTGATTTCTTATGATGGTTGCGAGGGGGCCATGTAGCTGTTGAAGAGGTTGGGACTGAGGGAGGATCCCCGGGGTACTACACATCTGGTCTCTGTAAGTTCTGAGAGGTACGGAGGGAGTCTAACTCGCTGAGTTCTGCCTGTGAGAAATGAGCATACCCAGTCCAGGGCTTTTCTGCGGATGCTGGTGTCGGGGAGTCTGGTACTTAGTGTTCCCCATGCGGTGGGAGATGGTGTTGAAGGCATCTGAGAAGTCCAGGAGGTTGAGAGCTGCCATTTGGCTTTGGTAGAGGAGGGAGCGGATGTCAGCGGTGGTGGCGAGTACGGCGGTCTCAGTACTGTGGTTGCTGTGGAATCTGGATTGAGAGATCTCCAGGATGTTGTTGGCTTCGGTAACATTTGCTAGGTGGGTGTTGACAGCCTTTTCAATGGCCTTGGCTGCGAACAGAAGCAGGGAGATGGACCTGAAGTTCTTGAGGTCCTTCAGGACTGCAGAGGGTTTCTTCAGGAGGGTGTTGACTTCGGCGTTTTTCCAGTCATTGGGGAACTTTTGGCAGTTTTGTGGGTGCAGTTGGTCATCTGTGGAAAAAGTGGGTTGGGCAGGGGTCTGAGGGTGCTCCGGAGTGGATGCTCTTCATGATCTTTAGAGTGTCTTCTGCAGTGAGCAGGGTCTATGTGAGCAGGGTCTGTTGGGTGGTGTCACGGTAGTGGGATCTGGAGTGGTGCGGAGGTCTTAGTTGTCAAATTTGTCGTAGATCATCTTAATCTTGAGGTGAAAAAAGGTGCTCAGTCTGTTACAGAGGTCTTGGGACGGTGGGATGTCTGTTGTTTTGCTGTTGGGTTTGGCGAATTCCTTTATGATTGAGAAGAGTTCTTTGGCGTTATGGGCATTGGTGATGATTCTGTCTTGGTGGAAATTCTTCTTTGTGGATTTGATGAGTCGGGTGTGCTGTGGTGGCTGCTCTGTAGGTGGTACATGTTTCTTGGGTTCTAGTATTCCTCCATGTTTTTTAAAGTCATCGCAGGAGCACTTGGATTCTTAGAGTGCAGGGGTTCACCAGCTTGCTTTCTTGATGTGTCGTATTGTGGCTTTCTTGAGAGGAGCGAGAGTGTTGGTGCAGTTTGTGATCCAGCGGGGGAGGTTATGTGCCGTGGTGTTAGCATCTGCAGTCGTTAGTGGTGAGGTGTTGATGAGGGCGGAGGTGAGCTGGTCTTCGGTGACTGACAAGCCATTGATCTGCTTTGCGTTGCATTGCTCTAGATTGATCAAACCACTCAAGGCCATGCAAGGTGGCTGTGCATGTCTTGATAAATCTGACTTAGTAGTTGCGTCACCCTTGTGCCCCCACAGGGTCGACACAACTGAATGATAAATATACCCCACAATATGTACAGCCTGGTGTCTACATTGTAATTCCGCTTCATGCTTAATATGTTTCAGGAAGGTCTGAGAGGCCAACTCTCTACATAGCACCCTGGCATCAATGAGGCCCTCAGTCACATCACAAACCACATTTTTTTGTCCCCTAGAAAACAGTTTGCGAATAACCATGGTCTAGTACCTAGTTCCTTGTATTTTCATTTAGCTTTCATTTTCACCATGTAGCCTCCTGGCTGTAAATAATGTCTTCAGTCTTCTTTGTTCAGGGTAAGTTCTTGCTTGAGGTCTATGGATGGCTTTCCTATACTTGACTCACAGATGTCAAACTCGTACCTCCATAAATCACTTCAGATGGTTTAAAAACTTGCTTCCGGGCGTGACTAACCTTGAGTATTCCACTCTATGTGTGTTTTTGTTCACAAATGTGTTATTTTAGCTCACAAGATAGCCTATTAAGATAATGGCCTATTGCGTAGATAATTATTACATTTGCAAGTCTCTGATTCAATTAATGTTGGGACCAACTAGGTCTTTCATCCTACCAAGTCAATCAAGAGATTAAGATTGAGTCGGGCAATGCAAACATTTATAATTACAGTTCTTGGTCACAATGGTGTAAATGTACCCTTCTATATAAACAAAATAAGGTGTGTCAAAGACTGAAAAGATGCTGATGGATGATATTCAGTAGGCATTTGCGAAATTACATCAATAATAAAATGAAAATGTATAGTGCTTCTCAGTATTTAAGGAAAATTAACATAATTTAGCATTTCTAAATCCAGCTATCCATTGTTTGGTCAAATTGTCTTATGGTTTTGTCTGCCTTGAAGAATACTGAACGACTCCCCTTTAAAAATATTTCAGAACCTCAATCTACTCACACTCAGTCTCCACAGTCAATTTAGTACCACAGGTTTTTATTAAAAAAAACATATAGAGTATTTATTCATATATTCAATAAAATAACAGCCACTAAATATTGTTATGAAAAGTACAATCAATGTACCATTATTCGTTTATTGTTCAAACCCTGTCCCATTACGCTTGAAGGGTTTCTCTCTTTGTCTGAGGCTTTGTCTGCCTTGAAGATTTGCCTCTAGACACTCCTCTTTGCAATATATCTTAAGCAGTGTATCTTGTATTGGTATCAAAAGATGAATTTCTTCCCATCTAATGTCATCTACAAATGAACTCATGCTCCGTGAGCACCTGCCTGTCCCCGGTCTTCAGATGGGGATGTATTTGTTTGTGCAGTGGCTAACATATTAACTGTGCACATTTATTGCTCTTGTTTTGTTTTTTAGGTCAAACTACAGCGCGCATGCGCTGTCTGCAAGAACTGCTGTCATCAATAATCTGACTTTTTCCCCGCCTGCTACTTACCACCTACTTACCATTGGTTCACTCCACTGTCCTTCTTTTTTGCTGCCTCCTAACTGGTTGGTTTTGCTGATACATCACTTCCCTTCAAGGCTGTGGCATACTGGTAAAGTACTGTTTCCCTGCGCTTTGGTTCTCAACTGTTCGGTGGAAATATATTTACTTTCCGCCATCGGAGCCACTTTTCAGTGCTTGTTTTTTTATTCCTATGTAATGTGCCGTGCTGCTAATGGCAGCACTGGGGATAGTACTGTAATCTGTAGGGGTGAGTAAGGCTTGTAATTACTCCTTTTGGGGTTTGTTTAATTTTAAAATCATTATGAAACATCTCACCTCAGGGAGAGGGCGGTTTAAACTCTTGTAGTGGGAGGATTGTGGTTCTTTGTAAATAATTTAAGTGGAGCCCTTCTTCTGATTTTTTTGTCATTCTATTGACGTACTCTTGACGCCCTGCAATTTTAATTAAAGATAATCTTTATAACACTTGTACAAATAAAAACAGTAACTAACATGGTTCAGCACAGCACCATCTCGGAATCAGCACAGCACCATCCCGCCATCATTTAGCACCATCTGAGCATTAGTGCAGCACCACTACCTCAGCATCACTCAGCACCACCTCAGCATCACTCAGCACCACCTCAGCATCCCTCAGCATCACTCAGCACCACCTCAGCATCACTTAGAGTCACCTAAGTATGACTCAGCACCACCTCCGCACCAGGACACCACCAACTCAGCACCACCTGATTATTATTCAGCATCGCCTGAGCATCACATCTGTACCAGCACACCATCACCTCAGCATCACTAAGCACCACCTCACCCTGCCATCGGAATCTGGCATCTGTTAGCCGAAACTGGTTCGGGGTGCTTGTTTCCGGTCCAGGGAAGACATGGTTTGGGAATTTGGGCTGAACTGTTCCCATGAGGCAAAGGGTCAAGACTGATTTGCATTTAGCTGCGTCTGAACTGGGGTGGTGAAGTGAGCTAAAGAACGATGATGGATTCAACCCAGATCTGTGACTGGGGGTGAGTGTCTGAAAAGTTTCAACGCTCAGTTCATGATCTCCTTGTTTTTGCTTTGTTTGCCCTAATTTGGCAGGGTATGCCCAGATGTGTGTCCCTTGCTCACTTTGCCACTGGATTCAAGCTAGCCTGGCTGATGAGGGCTGTTAGCCCAAAACCGGTCTCAGGATTCTTATTTCCGGTCCAGGGAAGACATGGCTTGGCAATTTGGGCTGGACTGTTCCCATGAGGCACAGGGTCAAGACTGATTTGCCTATAGCTGTGTCTGAACTGGGGTGGCGAAGTGAGCTAAAGAACGATGATGGATTCAACCCAGATCTGTGACTGGGGATGAGTGTCTGAAAAGTTTCAGCGCTCTGTTCATCATCTCCTTGTGTTTGCTCTGTTGATTCACCCCCAGTTTCCCTCAGCAGTTCGTATTGTAATTCAGGTACCATTCACAACCTCACCCTCCCATTGTTTATGAACTCCCCCCACCCCCAACAAAACAAAAGCCTAAAACAAGCATTAGAATAGGCACGAAGAGGTTGGCAGGAGAAAAAAACTAGTAGACATTTTTCATGTTAATTCTTTTTTTAATGGGGTCGTTCAGTTGTACATAATGTCTTCTTAGTTAAATATAAGGTAACAAATGCTTATAACACTTTATTATAATAACTTTTCAACGTGCTTCAAAGTAGACTCAATGCTCTACAGCATAGTTTAAAGACATTGGCAAAGCCAATAGCTCTGGCTAAACACTTAGAGGTCCCAAAGGCGAGACCTTTTGGCTATGTCAATGCTTGTTTCGTTTTACAAGCTAGCATTACTTTACGTGTATTCGCTAGAAATACAAATCAAACATGGCCAATTATTAAAGCTCTGCAAATTTCCTTTCCATTTTTCCTAAATCAAATAGAATTTCTTTGAATAAAATAAGTACATTTTGTTCTCTGCACAGCTTGAAAAATCTGCCTGATCTCATTCTTGGAAGGTTCATTCTGTCCCTGTAACAAAGTGCAGAAGGCACAGCTGTCCCAAAGGTAGGACTGCCCCTCTCTGCACATGGTTTGCTCCGTGTGAAATGTATGGTGCATACATTGAAACTCATGACAACCTTAACGTGCTAATCTCTCCTGAGGCCTGCAGCAGAAGTTGAAAAATGGACAAATTACAAATCCCTTTTTGTGACCCCAGGCACCTCAGCTCTCTCATAAGTATTCATTAAATATTAATATTATTTATTATAACACAGACATGTACCTTCAAGTCTACTCCTGAGAACTAATAATGCCCCTTTCTGATGAGGGGATGGCCTATTGTATTTATGGATTTCAGTACAAGACCGAAGGTTACCATTATGCATTAACCTTTTAATTGCCACTCTTGAAGAACCTTTAAAAAACTTACAAACACAGGGCCCGAATCACAGAATGAACTTAAGACTCAATCCTAAACTTACTACTATTTTGGTATTCACAGAATGCACTTACTACTTTTGGTATTCACAGAATGTATCTAATACTTTTGGTATTCACAGAAGTTAGGATTTTGCCTTAAATTTGTCTTAAGACAAACTTAAGACAGACTTAAGACAGACGTAAGACAAACTTAAGACAGATTTAAGACAGACTTAAGACAGACTTAAGACAAAATCCTAACTGAAGTCTGTCTTAAGTTCATTCTGTGAATTGGGCCCAATAAAACAGAAGAATTAGAACTGCTTAGTCCATAAATATTCCCCTCATGGAACACTTTTCCTCTTTTGAATGCTGCTCTTGAGAAAGATAAGTACTATGGGTGCAGTGTTGAGTTTGGAGAATGCTTGTTTAAAAGTATTGAGCTGTAAGATTGTTTAAGCTACTCATTTTTAGAAGTGATGTGTGTGTTTGCTAGGCGATATCTTAATTAATAAGAAATAAACATATAGATTCATCAAAGTCCCCTTTTGCGAGTCTGTATTAGCGATTATTAAGGAATCGCTATTACAGACTCGCAAAACGGTATGTATGTAGAAATCGCAATATTTTTTGCGATTTCTACTGCTTCCTTATTTGCGATTCGCAAATTGCTAATCGCAAATAAGGATGCAATTCCTCATTCATTCCTATGGGCCTAAAGGCCCATAGGAATGAATGGGGAGTCAATCCTTATTTGCGATTAGCAATTAGCGAATCGCAAATAAGGATGCGATTTCAAGGGTGCCAGGGTGTCCAAAGGACACCCTGTAGCACCCCTGAAATTCAAATGTACACAGGTGTTGCGCACACACATTTCCAAAGGACATGTGTGTGTGTGTAAGATACAACTTAGAAAAATGCACTAAAGTGCATTTTTGTAAGTTTTCGCTATTTACCACGAAGTTACACTTCGCAGTAAATAGCTGCCCCATATTGGGAATTCGCAATTTTTAAAAGGTTCATGAGTAGCATTTAAGGAATCTCTAATTGAGATTCCTTAAATGCGATTCTTCGCAATTTAGCGAGTTCTGTAATTGCGATTTTTGCATTTGGGATGATGAATCCCAAATGCAAAAATAGCACTCGCAAAGGACCAGATTCTCAGAATCTGGCCCTTTGCGAGCCGATTTCACTTTGATGAATCTGGCTGAGTGTGTTTTATATTTTTGCTCAATGTGTGGTCTTAATAAGCGCTTTGCAAACAGACGGAGTGCATAATATGGAAAGACGAGACATTGTACCTTTAGATGCAGAATGCGCATGATTTTTAGTTTTTTTTTTAAATGTTGAATTGAGCCAAGTTGCCTGATAATAGCAATTCAAGTGCGAGCAGCCGACAGCATATTTTGATGCCGAACAAAAGAGGAAGCTCAGGCGCATAGGTTCATCGTGCTAAATCTTGCGCGACTTGGCGACCATTTTAGTTTGGAATAATATAGATTGAAAGCAATGAAAAAGAGTTAGCCCTCTAAAAGACCCAGTTAAACTGCAACAATTACCATTAAATGGAGAGTTCCATACGGAGATTGACATATTGAGGTTTGAGCTAGATTGCTTGCATAATTTCCTGGTTTAAAAATAAGTAAACTAGTATTTTAAAATGTTGGTAGTTTTTTATAATAGTAATGGACACAGACCAAGGAAATAGTGTAGAAATTTGTGGGGGAAATATATGTGAAGATGTGCATTCACCCTAATCCTTATTCTCACCCTCGCCTAACCATAACTTTAAGCTTCACCCACACTGTAACCCTAACTGTATCACTAAACCTAACCCTAAGTAACCTCATCTCAACGCTAAACTTAACTCTCATCCTACCATTCACATTTGCCCTTACACAAACTCTCTCTAACCCTTACTTATCTCCTAACCCTTCCCTTCTTGCTGTTTGTTTTTCCAATAATTGATTTTCAAACCACTAATGAAAATATATCCTAAAAAATGTATAAAGTACTAAGGTAATATATCTCTGATCCATGCAAAAAGTGTCAGAGACTAGCAAGCAGTGGGAAAACACTGAGACATAATAACAAGCCCCTATCCCCACAGGAACATCACTTTAAGTGACGTTCCTATGGCGATAGACCTTCACCTTACCCTTTCACACTACACTTAGCATGAAAGGAGAGGGCAATGGGTGTTGTGGTGGGAGTTCCGCCATAGCACGCATTGATTTTGACGCTGTCCCCTTTTTATAGGGGTGGCATAAATAGGAGGCAGCGCCAAAATTAAGTCCAGGGAAATCCTTTTCTTAACATGCCAAAAAGAAGAGAAATGCTTAATTTCTCCTCAGGTTTGCTGTTTCTATGTGTGCTACATTGTGCAGCACACATAGAAACAGCTAATTGCCATGAATGATTGTCTATGTGCGGGAAAGTATGCCTTCCTGCCCGTAAACTCTCATTTACAAAATGATTATTTGCAACGTCTATGTGCTGCACAAAGCTGCACTCATAGAAGTTACAAATGGCTGTTCTGGATTGTTTATGTGCAGGAAGGGATATCTTCTTGCCTATAAACAATCATTCCCTCAACACAGGCACCGTTGCACAATGGTGCAAGAGTGCCTGCATTTGCGCTGGGCAGCTGAATTTGACGCCAGCGCAGGGAGAAATGCAGGGGTGCGTTGCATTGTTGGAAATACGGTGCTTCCCTGCCTTTGTAAAGTGACTAAGTGTGGCGTTAGCAATTCTGGAGCTAACCTGCGCTCCACCACTTTCTTAAACATTATGCCCCACGGTTTCTTTTCAGCAATAAGCCTTGTGACATTAGAAAGGAGTGCCAGGAAACTTGGCTGGGGATCTGACTTAAATTCCAAGACTCAGCAGGCGACGGAGAGGAATACTCCAATCTCACACGCACTGAGTGGATCTCAGAGAAGGAAAAGATAGGGGTTCTAGCAAAGTGTTGTGCTTTCTGGGAAAAGGCTTTGAATGCAAAGAGGATGCACTATAGGACAGTGTCCAAATGGCTAAACATTTTTCTAAGCAGGCTGTGAACTCCCACATAGTTTGGATATGCAGAAGCCATCTTGGATTTCTGCATGTAACTTTCCTCATGGCACATGGTGTTAAGCTTTGCAAGTCAGGCTTTGATTTCCATGATAATTTTGCTCCTCCCGCTCCCTCTCTGTCGATTGTGAGAAATGTACACAAGTCAGTGAAAGAGAGTGAGTGCAGAAGGGGAAAGGGAGCAAGAGAGTGAGGGTCTCACAGGTGTTACTCATCTACTTCAGTGCTTAATTTGTGCCAGTGGCTTCTGGTGCTTACCTCCGGCACTTACTAAACATGGTCGGTACTATAGATTTCTATCATGGAGCAGTATCTTCTGGGCACACAAATCATATAAGTAACTTAACATTCCCTTTCAGGGTTTTAGAAGCAGTTTCAAGATATTTTAGGTCTTATTGATCAAAAGGGTGTAATTTCCAATATGTATCTCTTTCTATGCACTTCATTGCTTGGTTTCACTCTCGAGAAAATGTCACACTAACTGTCAAACATCTGGCCCGTGTGTCACTCTTAAGTACACAGAAACCAGGAAATGTGAAACATAAGGAATCTTTTTTTTTGTTCAAGTTTATTTTTATTTGCTTTGGTACTCTACTGACGACCACAAATATTATACAGATAAGTTTCAATTACTACAGCATTTAAAACTTCTCATGTTAGTACAAAGATAAAAAAGGTTTAAAAAATGTATAAAATTTATAACATACTAGTTCATTCGGGGGAGATTTGCATACGATAATCAGTTCCCTTACGGTGGTAATACGGCATCTGACATAAATGGGGTACAGATGTTTTGCCCTTGCCGCTACTACTTTTGGATTGGGACAGGTGAACAGTAGATGCTGTAGGTCTTGCTCCCCGCCATTACATAGGCTGCATAATGTGGTTTCGTTTGGATGCCATCTCGCTGTTATAGTTTGGACGGGTAAAATGCCCAGCCGAAGCAGGATGATTGATCTCCTAGCGCCATGCGTGAGATTAAAATCTATATATTTCTGCGTTTTCTTGAATACCACTGTTTCCGTAATGTTTTTATATAAAGTTAATTTGGCGCAATGCGAGGAGTCAAGTTCAAAGCTAAGTCTTGGGGTATAGCATTTCAGAAAAAGTTTCAATTGAGATGGTGTCCAGGTTAGCAGCAGATTGAAATTAATATCCGCCAGTTTAAAAGCAATAGACATGTTTTTGAAGAATACATGTTTCGATGAGTCACAGTCAAAGGTCGCTGCTTTGAGCAGGGAGCGAAGAGTCCCATCCTTCGCATGTAGTAGGTTGTATGCCCACCTAATCACGTTAGCAATACCTTTAGAGTAAGAGCTTGTGAGTGAAAGTTCAAGGCGGAGAGCTTGTACTGGAATAGATTGCGATACCTTTAACATTCTCCTTAGTATTTTTCATTCTTTTAGGTCCAGGAATGACCACTGTTTAATTAGAATGTATTCCAAGGTGTATGATAGAACTGAAGGTATCTTAACACTGTAGACTTTTAGCAGGGAGGCGAAGTGTCTATTTCCAGAGGCCGCGTATAACCTTTGCAGAGCTCCAGCATGTACCTCGGATTTCCTGGACAAGTTTAGGAGCTGTTGATTGTTTTTTAGAGACTTAGTAAAGATCCTGCCCAGGTAGGTGTAGTCCTCAACCTCTTCGACTTTTTCGTCGCCCAGTCTCCAACAGTATTTGCTGCTTTTTTTCCTCCCTGAAAAAGAGACTATTTTTGTTTTGCTTAAATTAGGAATTAAAATTTTTTCCTGGGTATACTTATACAAGGCATCCAGATCGCTTTGCAGACCAAAGGGGGTTAGGTCCAGTACTATAATATCGTCTGCATATAGTAGGGCATGTATATTTTGAGCTGCTACCTTTGGTGGGATGCTTCGCACTTGTTGTAGACGCTGCGGCAGATCACTGAGATATAATGAAAACAGCAAGGGGGCAAGGAGACATCCTTGCTTGAGTCCGTTTGGCGTCGGGATCGGGTTGGTCAGGCCCTTTTCCCTCCCCATTTGAATTTGACACCAGGTGTCTGTGTACAGGGCAATTATAATTCGTAGTAGCTGTTCTGGGATTCCTAATTTCCTCAATTTATTCCATAGCAACGCTCTGTCCACCCGGTCGAACGCTGTTGTAAAGTCAATAAATGCTGCATACACAGGCTGGGATTTAACTACCACATATTTGTCAGGGATAGTTTGTAGCATCGCAATATTGTCTATGACTGAGTGCTTTGGCCTGAAGCCTGCTTGGTAGAGCGGAATCAGTCCCAGTGAAAATGCCCACGTTTTAAGTTGGTCCAGGACCTCTGCAGCAAAGATCTTTCCTGTGGCATCCAATAGCGCTATTTGTCTATAATTGCCAGGTTGGTGTCTCGGTCCCTTTTTGTATATTGGTACCACGATGCTCCCCTTCCAAGATTTTGGCATTTCCCCTGTCTTGAGAATGAAATTAAAGAGGGGAGAAAGCACCGTACTCCATCTCTTAGGGTCAGCCTGAAGGACCATGATTGGAATTTGATCTGGGCCGGTGGCTCCTGTTGATCTTGCCTTCCTTATGTGCATTTCCGTAGAGAAGGGGGTAGCAGTTCCAATGGGCGAGGGGTTTCCTTCGCAATTACTTGTGGGGTTACTAGACATTTCATAGGTTGTATTTAATTTATACAGGTTGGTTATATATAAATCCCATTCTTTAGGGGGAACTGGGATAGCTTGCAGGGCCTTTTTTGTGCCTGTCTCTTTTGCAATTAAGGACCAGTAAGTGCGTTGGTTGTACTGCTTTACTGCTATCCGCAGGTCAACCCAGTTTTTATCTTCTGCTGTACTTTTTATTCGTTGTTTCTCCCTCTTGAGTTGATTCTTCAATTTGTTGATTTCTGCCTGTCTTGGGATTGAGAGTTCCAGGAACTGTGCTCTTATCAGTTTGTTTAGCATTTTTGCGGTTGTGGATGATTTAATGGTTTGTTTCCGTGCTTTGCTGGTACTGCTTGTTGCAATTTGTATTGAAGCATTTGTTTTAGTATCTCAAGAATAGACTCAAAGTTTGTTATTGGGTTGGAGGAGTGCTTTATCAGAAGAAGTTGATTAGTGTTTATTAAGGTGGTTATTTTATTGAGCATAGATGAATTCCAATAGATCCGCCTTTGATTTGTCTTTACCATAACTGTACTGTGCTTAAACATGATATGGTTAGTTGGACATGTGGTTGTTTTCCATTGCGTAAGTAATGACAGAATAGCATGATCGCTTCCCTGGACAGAGTGAATTCGAAGATGTGAGGCAGACCCAAATATATCCAAGCTACAGATCATATAGTCCAGGATTGACAAGGTATTAGTTCCCCGTCTCGTGTAAGATGCAGGAATGTCACCTTCCACGTTCCCGTTTAGAATAGTTCCGTTTAATAGTGGGAGTGATGCTAATAATATTTTTCCCCTTTTATCGACCTTGTTTCTAATCGGGAACAACGGCACTGAAATTTCAAGAGCTTGTTCTTTGTACCAGTTTGCCCATTTTGATATTTCGCTATTTGATAGTTTTCCATTAAGGTCGCCCATGATGATATATGGCAAATAGGCTAGGGCTTCTATTATTTGCTGGATACCGTCCAGGATGTCAACAAATAGCCCATAATTTTTTTGTCCAGGTGGAATATATACGTTAAAAAGTAGAATTTGTTTTGCAGATCTGAGGGGTCTGTCCCCAGCCTGATCTTAATACATTGAAAGTGTTTAGATTTTGTAGTGATGATTTCTTGGGCCCAATTATACTCTTCGCTTAGTAGGATAGCTATCCCTCCCTTCGCATGACCACTGTCAACTTCCTGCGCAGGAATATCATAGGTGAAATACCCATCCTGATGAAAACTTTTTGTTGACCAGGTTTCTTGTAGCGCAATTATAGCGGGTTGTTTTCTTGCAAGCTCAATCATTTTTTCTTTTGTTTTCCCTGCTATATTCCAGGATGATATCGATAGGCCATTGTTAAACAGAGTGATTTTTGTTCAGCGCTTGTTTTTTGCTGTTCAGAGTCTCTGCGATCCATAACCATGACTGATCTACTCTTACTGCATCCTTTTTTTGGGTACTTTGGCTCCAAATTTCCCTTTCTCCGTCCTTTATGGCAATAAATAGATTTTCTGCTGAATCTTCTATGTAATTGGTCATTTTATTTGGCTGGTGGGGAATTTTTCGTAATGATCCCTTATGCCGATTTATCGAGTTACAGTCTGTAGTTTTCTGTACTGAGGTCAAATCATAGCCACATTTGTGGAGAGTCTCTTGTTCCTTCAATATAATTCCAGGCAGCACAGGTGACCAAAATTCTACCATGGCGGTTTTCATGTTTTCTTTATCCGGGAAGGTAACTAAGTTAATTTCTTTTCGTGTTAAGGTTTGTAGCGGCAAAATACGTTGCAGGAGATTAATGATTCGGCCTCGATTGAGAGGGGCATCATCTGTGGGAAAGAGCACTTTTATTTGTAGGTGTGTTGATATTATCTCTTCCTGCGGTGAGTATTTATTTTGATGATCTTCGGGTCCTTTGAAGTAGACTTGTAATGCTGGGCTTGCCGGGTCGTAAAGGAAGTCTTTTGCCCTTGGGTTTTAGCGCGTAGCTTTGTTGTGGGTTTTTATTTTCAGATTTTACCGTCGAGTTTCAATTTGTTATCTTTGATGGTGTTGGCGATTTTGTACTTTCTTCATTGTCGAGCTGGATATCAGGGGAGGCAGTTGTCTTCTGGAATTTGAGTTTATGCGCTTTCTTCTTTTTGAATCTTCTTAGCGGCTTTCCCCTTTTTTTCTTTACCTCCACTTGTTTCTTTTTTCTATTTTTTCTATTTTTTAAATCCCAAGCGTCCTCGTTATTTAAGTCAATGCTATCCTTTATTTCTTGATCCCCGGCAGGACTAGTCGTGATATGTTTATTTTTGGTATTCCTAAATATAGGATATTGGTTAGGCTCTCTGTTATTTTCTTCTTTAAAGAGTTTCCTTAGGGAATATACGATAGTTTCACACTGATTACTCATAGTTCCCTTGCATGATTTATTCCCTGTTTGTGTTCCAAATTCTCTTTTACCCGGAGCTAGATGGGTACTGGTGGTTTTGATATCACTTGTTGATTCTTGATTGTTAGCAGATGTTCCTTTTGTTTTTATTGACTCGGTTTGTTCTTTTTTCCTCTTTTCTTCTACTAGGAATTTTAAAATTCCTATTTGCACATCGAGTGTTTGATCCGAATTCTCCAAAATGTTGCCTAAATGGGCGAGGACCGAGTCCAGGATTTTTTGCAATGTGAAAAAAGATTTAGACACTGGAGTATAATTGTTTGTTAAGCTGGCAGTCTTAAACATAAAGAGATCTGGTGAATACTCCAGGAGGCCTTCTCGATCTGAGGATTTTAGTAGCGTGCTATTGTGTATGTCATCAGGCTCTATTTGTGGCCCGAGATCCATATCACTGTCTTTGGTGATGGTTTCTGGCCGTATGGGGTTATAGTCTGGGCTGTGTTGGATATTTGATAGGCCCAGTGCTATTAGGCCAGTTGATTCTATTTCCAGAGGTGAGTCCACCAGCTCCGTTAGAATGGTTTTTTGATCAGCCTCGAGAGTTTTTAGTGTGTGTTCTTTGTGGTGGTCTTGTATAATTCCCACTTTATCTTCCCCTTCCTCCTTTATAACAGCTACTATAGCTGAGTTTGACAGATTTTTTGCTATTTGTCCATCAGTGATTAATGTTGTAAAGTACTTTCTTATTTCAGGGGTTCCTGTTATCCGTCCACTTTTTACCGCTTTATTAGAGGTCTTTCTGATTGCCTCTTCTGTTCCCATTCTTTTCATAAAGATGGTTCGTGATCTCAGTTTCTTGAAGGCCATTTCCCTGCACCGGGACTATTGGTAGTATATTCTCCGGTGGTCGGGTGATACTTGGGTTTTACACCGGGCAGGGGATTTGTTTGTCTTCCTTCCTCTGGTCTCTGCTCACTAGACTCTGGCAGGTGCTAGTGCCCAGATCTTAACCAATTCCAAGTTGGAGGTAATGGGTCACCCTCTCTCTTCACACCCCGCACCTCGCACCCCGCACCCCGCAATTCACAATCCGGGGTCTCGACAATCCTCTCCTTTCTTCCCCTCTCCGTTTTCTGCTCCTGGGTGATGTCAATTACTGTACTCACTGTGGTTATCAAGTCCTGGCCTTAGGTCTCTGGCCTGATGGACCTCTGGCCCCTCCACCTGGTCCAGGCTCTGGGCTCCCCTCCACTCCACTCCGTTCTCTGCCAGCTATTACTCACTCTGCCACTCAGCCACCTCCTGCGGGGGAAGGTGGCGGGTGTCCGCTAGCAGCTGCTGTCTTAAAATTGCTGTGTTAAAGATTGCTGCAATAAAGTTGCTGAGGTGCCGCCCCAGGGGTCCTGCCCCGCCGTTTTACCTTGTTGCTATGACCAGCACAACTATTTCGGCAAGCTGTCAACAATGCTGGCTGATGAAAAGTCCTGCAATGACTACCTGAATGACTACCTGAATCTTCCACGGGAGTCTAACAGTAATTAGCCAGCCGGTCCCGTCTACCCCGTGCTCCCTGAAAGGGCTGGGGGGCAAGGTTGGCGCAGGCTGCACGGCACAGGTGAAGGCTGGACGCTGGAGACTGGAGACTGGAGGCCAAGGTTGAAGCAATCTATACGACTGCACGGAGAAGTGCAGAGGGTGTGGGTTTCTCGGCTCCGCAGCTCTCCCTGCAGTTTGCCTCCACACTGCTCTGCTCTTATCTAAAAAGCATGAACTGGGGATCAGGCAGGGTTGATGGCTCCTAAAGCACGTGTGTGGGTCGTGTGGGTCGTTGAGGCTCATTGCTTTGCCCCTCTGCCTCTCTGCCCCCTGGACGCAGCTCTCCACTCCCGCGCCTCTGCACCCTTGCCTCTTCCTCAGCTCCGGCCCGACACGCCGAACGGGGCCAGGTGGGATCGCGGTGGTGTCGGGCGGGCGGGGGCGGGCTGGCGCCGCGAGTCGAGTCAAGAATCGCCCCCTCACTCTTGGCACAAAAGAAAAGTTCAGCTGGGGGTGGGGGGGGCGACCGCGGACCAGTGGAGCCGTGGAACCGTGGGGTCGCTCTCTCCTGCTCTCCTGCTCTCGTCTGTAGGTCTGCGAATCGGCATAAGGAATCTGAAAACTTGGCAGCTATAAGAGAATGTGTTCTTTTCAATGGTTTTTGGTTGTGGCCTCTGCTAGGGGTGAGCCCATACCTGCACCACTTGTGTTTCCTCCTTATCTGTCATCTTACAGGGCCCATTTTCCTTCACTCACATCCCCACCAATGAACCGCCACGCCATTTCTGGTGCTTCATAGCATCTTTAAGATCTTCTTAGAGTTTCTCGCTGCTTAAATGGGTGTAATTTTGGATATTGTTATGTTTCCTTTGTCTTCACTGCTTGATTTTTCCCGCAAGAAAGTGTCACTCATAGTCGTTGAATGTCACTCATAATTACACTGAAGTTATTAAAATGTCACACATAAGCAATCTGAAACCTTGGCAGGGGCGGCCTTAGGCATGTGCAAGCTGTGCACCTGCACAGGCCCACCAAACCCCAAGGGCCACCACGCCAATATATATCCTTAATATAATAATCCTCTGAGGATGGATACATATTTGCGTGGTTCGCCCCTGGCAGGGATTTGGCGGCCTCCGGCTCTGTCCCACTTCCAAACGCCCTGACTCCCCCTCTTCACTGGCCTCCGCGCTCTGCCACGCCCGGACCCCCTCTTCCGGGGCCCCCTAACTACACTCCCTGCCCAGGGCAGTCATGAGCCTAGAGCCGACCTTGGCAGCTATGTGCTGCTTCTGGATGGGGCCTTTGGGACGGAATTCAATGTGAATTTGCCAATGAATGACTTTCTTTCTGTCTCCTCCCTCCTCCCGACAGAGGAGGCGTGGCTTTGCAGCGAGAGAGAGAAGCCCTGCGGCCGGACATGGTGCATGCAGGATGTGTCCCGACTCAGCCCATGCTCGCCATCCCACTTAAATTGCACTGTAAAGATCTTGTTTTCAATCTCATCATCCTTTCTTTGTTCCGTTTGAAAATGACTAGAAATTCGAAAAAGATTAAAGTGTGCTGGCAATTGAGGAAGTAGGTAGCATGGGTGGTTTTGTTTCACCTGTTTAATTGGCCCTGAAGGGATTTTAGGCACACACGCATTGCATATCCAAAAGTGTTGGGCCCCGGGATTTTTTATTTTTTTTACAAATTAAGCACTGACTATTTCTAGAATTCAACAAGGAGGTAGAAGGGACAGAATGGATAACACAGTAGGAGAAAATAACTCGCAAACAACTACATGGCGGAATGTGATATGATGAGACCTACACTAACCTAGACACAGGTGCAGACCCCAAGAAACCACTAAACCTTGTACACTGTAAGATAAGGATAACAGCAAACAAAGTGTAATGATCCTTCCTAACCCTAACTAATGTGAGGGTAACAGTGAGGGACAACACAAGAAAGGTGCAGGGAGTTAATACAGTGACCAAATAAGTGGCACATAAGGACTTACAACTACACAGAAAGGTTTCCAGAAAACGACTGCACACTACAGCTGATTTTCAGAATGTCTGCTACATAAAGAGCCCTGGAAGTGGTGGGTTTAACTCAGAAGTGGGCACACTAGTGGGTTAGTGATCAAGATATTCTTGCTAACTTCCATAAATCAGTTCTCCACCACTTCCAAGTAATTTCGAAAGCACTCCTCTTACACTTTGTGGGTACTCCTAGGACTTGTAGATGTCACTGTCTCTTCTTATTGTCTTTTTAGTCCTGGGCTGCCTCTTTTGCTATCTTTCTATGATGTTCAGACTTTTCTGCTTCACATTCCCGAGACTACCCCCAGGAAAATCATCATCTCTGATGTGTTGGCTGGTTCTGATTTTTTTGCATGTTTGGAATGGACTTCTCTAATCAAACGGGGGCATGCAGAAAGGACACAAGTTTTGAAAAATGCTTAACTGATGATGCCTAATATGAGAATCTTACAAAGATTCCACTTTATATTTTGGTGACCAGTCTACCATAGTGGAAGGCGTTGGGCTATCTAAGACTGTTCCTGCAGGCTTTATCCATACATGAAGCAATGGACGAATGCTCCATTTCTCAGGTAGTTGTAATCAGAATATCACAGCCTTACCCAACTCTCATTATCCGAAAGGGACCCACAAATTTGGAGTGAATTTTGAATGAGTGCCTGGAAGAGATAAGAATCTTATAAAAAGACAAACTCTAAGATTGTAGATGTGCCACTCAATGCATTTGTGCTGATCTTGTGAAATTGTTCTGGCTGCTATAATGTTTATTTACTGATTGTTTTATTTCTTAACCCTTTGGATGCGCCGGACGGCCCCCCGCCGTCCGACATCAGGGTGGGCGTGGGAGTCGGACAGGCGGAAGCCGTCCGATCTGCGCACGCATACAATTTTGCTGCATCACAGGGGAATTCCGCCCGCATTCAAAGGGTTAATGTTTTGCAATATATGGGACACTGAGGGAACCTGAGATGGAATAATACAGTGAGAAAGCATGAGAGGATGGAACCCAAATGGACAGTAAAATGGAAAAGATTTCCCATGGAAGAATGTAGAGATTTATTAAAATACATTTACTCCATTCTGATGGATGGTCCATGATAAAACATGTCATGTACTGTTCAACAGATTGATTCAGTCTCTGTCTGTCCGTTGTTCTATGGATGGCAAATGAAGGACTTTTAGTGGAAAATGCATGTAAGAAAAAGGATTATTAGTTGGTGGCAGGGTGTTACTATCCATCCCATGGAATAATCACAACTCTTGTCAGGGTGAACCTTCAAAATCACTAAATAGCCTAAGCTGAACCGCCTGGGTGCTGTGGCACAGAGCAGAAAGGTGTAACTTACAGCAATGTGTAAAGTATGTATGCAGTACCAAAAAAGTTGGAATAAACTGAATTAGAAACATATAGTAAAATTCAATTAACTAAATGACACCAAAATGACAAAAATCCAAGAAAGGGAACTGAAGATATAAATTTGTAAGCTTTTAAGTAGAAATAGTGACAAGTTGCGTAGCAGGCCAATGATAGTCAATGGTCCTGGTACACGGGGACCTAGGCTGAAGTTGATGCTGATCACGATGGAGTGTGGGCTGGATACACCAATCAGGTTTGTCCCGGTCAAAGATATAACCTTTTGACTTTATTTCGTTATGTCCCAATCCAGCACAGGAGTACACTTCAAAAGCTCCGTAGGACCTCAGTGGTGGCACTTAGAGACACACAGGGTGCCAGTCATAGAGCCAACAGGAGGGTCTAGTCCTGTTTGAGTTACCACTGGTCAGATGGGCAGTTGCAGGTAAAGGTCCCTGTAGCTTTAACAGGAGGTCACCTTATGGCACTCGGAGTCCACTTCTTTGTCTTGGGTAAAAGAAAGAGCCGGTCCAGCCGTTTCAGGGCTCATCTCAGTAAACAGAAAGCAGCTTCAGTCCTCTTCTGTTCTTCCTCATGTCTAGGAGTCCTCTGAAGTGGGTGCCTGGAAGTGCCATGTTGATGCATGGCCAAATCTAGCTGGTGGGAATGGCCGCTGGACACACCTTAACCAACGGGATAAACATTCCAGGGGCCAGTCATACCTACTTTGAGCACCTTCAAGATGGGGAAAGACTTTGGCCAAACTAAATATGTGTTCTAAGGGCTGAGTATGTGTGGGGGGAGTGGGGGTGTACTATGGCAATCCTAGTGTCCTCCCTCAATTAACACTAAAACCCAGTTTGGTACAGTCTCTGTGACCTCTCCCATTCTAAACATACCATAGTCTTAGGGTTGAAAAGGTCCTGCCAATGGGCCTGAGTCACTTTACAGCACAGACCTGGCAGGTACTGTTCTGCGGAAACTAGCCTTGCTACAGCATGGACTGGCTGGTGCAGGAATCCCACATGCAGTGACAGAGACCCATTCAATGTGACCTCTTGAAAGTGATGGCTACCACTCTCTGGGATCACCAGCTTACCTTCTGGGTCTACGTCACAAGTAAGTGATACTAGTGTGTGTTCTACCCTCTCCTCTTGGTAGCTGCCACAGTCAAGGACTGCATTGGCTACCTCTGTGGAGGTCCTACCTGTGGGTGACTCCCTAGGACATACAGCGTCCCCATTCTTATGCACTGACAGCATTCAGTCATAACACCAGGGCGGACGAAACTGAGCTCTGGGCCTATGCCTATCAAAGCCTCCCCATCTATTTTCTGAAGAGGAATGTGTGTCCTTTTCATCAAAACTCTTATGGGGCCCATTTGGAGATTTCTTTGTATTTCCTGGCCTTCCCTTTCCCTCTGAGGAGGTGTACCTAAACCCCCTGTCTTTGGTCACTTCTGGGTAACTTATTGGACACTCTGGTGCTGATACAAAGGTCAAGCTCTTTGGGCGCAGTGAGCTCTGTGTCTATTAGGCCTTGGTGAAATGTTAATTGCAATGGAATAATTGTGTTCATTTCGTGTCACTGTTTTGATGCACAATTGGCACAAAAATCATACACAGAAGTGAAGGAGCACAGGAGCAATTAACTTTATGAGCACGAGGGGCTGCTGTTTCTGTTGTTCATGTTCTGTTACATTTAGCTCTATTTTCTTAGCACAAAATGCATCCTCAGAGCCATTTTTGAAGCTAGGTTGCAGTTTGCACTAGTAAAATAGCATGTACGACGGAAACATTTTGCGAGTTCCTAATTGTGGCTTTTTGTGACTCGCAAAATGAGATGTACAACATTGTCTCAGACACTGTTTGCAATTCCCAATGGTGTAGCAGTTGATCTGCCTCATCAATATTCATGAGGCTGGTTGCAATTTGCAACCCAATAGGAATGGCCTGTATTCACGGGGATGTTGGCCTGCTGAGGTCAGCAGACCACATTGTCTGTGAGTTATTTTTATATAAAGCAATTTTTTTAATGAAATTCTGCTCGTTTTCTTTTGAAAGAAAATGGGCTGCATTCCAACAATAAAGTTGAAAAGCTACCTTTTATTTTTTTAGGAGTAGGCAGTGGTCTTAGGGACCACTGCTTGCTCTTAAACATTGTTGGCGCACGCATTCCCAAAGGTAAAGGGGTCCCATGGAGACCCCTTCCCTTTTGCGAAGGGGTTACCACCTCTTTCACAGAGTTGGTAAAATATGAGTTTTGCAACTACATTCCAGTCACAAAACATTAATTTGTGCGTTTGTGACAGCTAAAAAGTGTCGTACCTGTGGCCTCTAAATGGTTGGTTATACTCCCTGTGCAATTCTACGTAACCTTGCATAATTTTGCTGTAATTGTGCATTATTATAGTACAGCATATTACACAAGTTATGCCCATCTCTAGTTCCTATCAAGTGCTAGTGTAACTCTGTAAAACAATTACTCAGTATATGCTCCATCATTACCAAATTATAAAGCCCATCATAATATTCACTTTGCTGTCCTTCACTCAAACATCCAGTAACTTCCTGGAAGTATCCACAAAATCCACCCAAGACTGGTGTGACTTTTTCTGGCTACTGCTGACATGTAGGCAATATTTCTCTAGGGTTACACCAAACTTAGTAATAAGTACTTCCTTCATGGGGGCTTATTTCATCTGGACAGCTACTTCAAAGGTCAACAAGGTATGCCTTCCCGAAATGGGCTTGTACTTTCACAGACTAGTCCACGTAACGTCCTATGAGACTCTATGCACACACAGCGACAGCTCATGCTGCAAACCAGTTATCTATGTCACCCCACCACATAGCTAGGCACCAGGTGTTTGGGGATATGGACTCTTTTACCTCTCTAAAACGCTTCAATATCTCTACCATAATCTTCATTTAACTCAGATGCACTTTTGGATCTTAGTTCCATCTTACTATACCTCCTCTTGTCCGCCAGCAGGGGGTTCTTCTTCTTCAAGACCACTAATAACTTTTTTCTCTCCAGGGTCAAAGTCACTGATGCTTCATTTTCCTCTTCAGCAATTATGGCTGCCTTCTTCTCTTCTGCAGCTCCTAGCCAACTTTTGCTCCTCCGAGGCCAGAGTTGCCAGCTGCAATTGCAAGGCCCTCTTCGCCTGCATGTCCTCCAGCTCTAATTGGGTCAAGCTGCCAGAGGAGAAATTGCTCCCTGCTCTGGACACTGCAGGGGATCTAGCCCCAGTGAGTGGGCTTATCCTCCTTTGGAAAAACAACAATTGATGGACAGAATGCAGAACAATGTCGTACATTGACCCCGGTACAGAGATCTGGGCCTAAATCCATCTTTTTTTTGCACTCCACACCACCCCACTTCAGACATGGCCATATGCAAATCAGCCTTGACCCTGTGCCTCATGGGAACAGTCCAGCCCGAACTGCCAAGCCATGTCTTTCCTGGACCGGAATCAAGCATCCTAGGACCGGTTTCTGGCTATCAGCCGTCTTCAGCCAGGATAGCTTGACTCCAGTGGTGTGGAGAGCATGGGACTCACGTCTGAGCATACCCATCCTACTCGGGTGACAATTGCAAAAACAACAATTGATGGACAGAATGCAGAACAATGTCATACATTCACCCCAGTACAGAGATCTGGGCCTAAATCCATCGTTTTTTTGCACTCCAACCCACCCCTGTTCAGACATGGCCATATGCAAATCAGCCTTGACCCTGTGCCTCATGGGAACAGTCCAGCCCGAACTGCCGAGCCATGTCTTTCCTGGACCGGAATCAAGCATCCTAGGACTGGTTTCTGGCTATCAGCCGTCTTCAGCCAGGATAGCTTGACTCAAGTGGTGTGGAGAGCATGGGACTCACGTCTGAGCATACCCATCCCACTCGGGGTGACAATTGTAAAAACAACAATTGATGGACAGTATACAGAGCAATGTCATACGTTCACCCCAGTGCAGAGATCTGGGCCTAAATCCATCGTTTTTTTGCACTCCACACCACCCCAGTTCAGACATGGCTATATGCAAATCAGCCTTGACCCTGTGCCGCATGGGAATAGTCCAGCCCGAACTGCCGAGCCATGTCTTTCCTGGATGGGAGTCAAGCATCCTAGGACCGGTTTCTGGCTATCAGCCATCTTCAACCAGGATAGCTTGACTCCAGTGGTGTGGAGAGCATGGGACTCACGTCTGAGCATACCCATCCCACTCGGGGTGACAATTGCAAAAACAACAATTGATGGACAGAATGCAGAACAATGTCATACGTTCACCCCAGTACAGAATCTGGGCCTAAATCCATTGTTTTTTTGCACTCCAAACCACCCCTGTTCAGACATGGCCATATGCAAATCAGCTTTGACCCTGTGCCTCATGGGAACAGTCCAGCCCGAACTGCAGAGCCATGTCGTTCCTGGACCGGAATCAAGCATCCTAGGACCGGTTTCTGGCTATCAGCCATCTTCAGCCAGGATAGCTTGACTTCAGTGGTGTGGAGAGCATGGGACTCACGTCTGAGCATACCCATCCCACTCATGGGTATGAAAAAAAAAAAATTTCAGCACAATGGTGCAGCAGAGCAACCCTCGCTGTCTCACAAGGGCCAATAGTTATAAAAGAAGAATGCTACCAGAAAGGTTGCAACACTGCGCACTGTTCACGCGTGGTCACGATGTGATCCTTTAGATAATTGAATACAATTTAAAGACTCTATGACCAAAATAAATCACATGAAGAGCAAATGTACTTGTAAATGTAAATCTTTACATCTAATTTGTAGAATCAAAAGTTAATTAAACATCACTTTTTGATTGAATTCACTTGTAGAACAAAGTTTGATTCATAACACATTTGTGTTCAAAGAATTCACATAGAGTCTTTAAATTGTATTCAATTATCTAAAGGATCACATTGTGACCACGCGTGAACAGTGCGCAGTGTTGCGACTTTTCTGGTAGCATTCTTCTTTTATAACTATTGGCCCTTGTGAGACAGCGAGGGTTGCTCTGCTGCACCATTGTGCTGAAATTTTTTTTTTTTCATACCCATGAGTGGGATGGGTATGCTCAGACGTGAGTCCCATGCTCTCCACACCACTGAAGTCAAGCTATCCTGGCTGAAGATGGCTGATAGCCAGAAACCGGTCCTAGGATGCTTGATTCCGGTCCAGGAACGACATGGCTCTGCAGTTCGGGCTGGACTGTTCCCATGAGGCACAGGGTCAAGGCTGATTTGCATATGGCCATGTCTGAACAGGGGTGGTTTGGAGTGCAAAAAAACAATGGATTTAGGCCCAGATTCTGTACTGGGGTGAACGTATGACATTGTTCTGCATTCTGTCCATCAATTGTTGTTTTTGCAATTGTCACCCCGAGTGGGATGGGTATGCTCAGACGTGAGTCCCATGCTCTCCACACCACTGGAGTCAAGCTATCATGGCTGAAGACGGCTGATAGCCAGAAACCGGTCCTAGGATGCTTGATTCCATCCAGGAAAGACATGGCTTGGCAGTTCAAGCTGGACTGTTCCCATGAGGCACAGGGTCAAGGCTGATTTGCATATGGCCATGTCTGAACTGTGGTGGTGTGGAGTGCAAAAAAATGATGGATTTAGGCCCAGATATCTGTACTGGGGTGAATGTATGACATTGTTCTGCAGTCTGTCTATCAACTATTGGTTTTGCATTTGTCACCCCGAGTGAAATGGGTATGCTCAGACGTGAGTCCCATGCTCTCCACACCACTGGAGTCAAGCTATCCTGACTGAAGACGGCTGATAGCCAGAAACCGTCCTAGGATGCTTGATTCCGGTCCAGGAAAGACATGGCTTGGCAGTTCGGGCTGGACTGTTCCCATGAGGCACAGGGTGAAGGCTGATTTGCATATGGCCATGTCTGAACTGGGGTGGTGTGGAGTGCAAAAAAGTGATGGATTTAGGCTCAGATCTCTGTACTGAGGTGAATGTAAGACATTGTTCTGCATTCTGTCCATCAACTGTTGTTTTTGCAATTGTCACCCCGAGTGGGATGGGTATAGTCAGACGTGAGTCCCATGCTCTCCACACCTCTGGAGTCAAGCTATCCTGGCTGAAGATGGCTGATAGCCAGAAACCGATCCTAGGATGCTTGATTCCGGTCCAGGAAAGACATGGCTTGGCAGTTCCGGCTGGACTGTTCCCATGAGGCACAGGGTCAAGGCTGATTTGCATATGGCCATGTCTGAACTGGGGTGGTTTGGAGTGCAGAAAAACAGTGTTCTGCATTCTGTCCATCAACTGTTGTTTTTGCATTTATCCTTCTTTGGCCCTGGAGCCTCTTCAATATTAATTTAGCTTCCTTTCTCCAACTCCTCCACTTCTTTCTCGCATTCTTTCTCCTGTCGGTTTGACTGAAGCATGCATACTTCATCCCAGGCTGTGAAGGTAATCTGGGAGCCCACTTTTTAGACTCCTTCACTAGTCTCAGCCCTCACTCTTTGCACATCCTCCTCAGATCTGTCATGCTGAGACTCTCAATGCTGATCTGATCTACTTCCTTCCACTTTTTCAAAAATCCCATGTGCAAAGTTGGGGAGTAGGATTGAAATTTATGAAAACCTAAAAAAATGAACAATTAAAAATTAGAAGTCAATTAAAAAATTACATGTACATTTTGATGTCAAATTTCAAAAGGGATTTTTGATTTGAACTTAAATTATTGAGTGGTACTGCAAAACACAAGCCCTGGATTCCATCACAGCCACCAATTTAATAACGTGGATCATTATTTGGGGGGTAGGGTGCTTGACTATCTATCTTCAAGAATAATCACAAACCTCTGTCAAGGTGAACTCTCAAAACCACTAAATTAACTTGTGCTCAACCCCCTGACAGGTATGACATTGAGCAGACAGGCTTCAGTCAGTCAGTCAAATTAACTTTATTCGATTTGATTAAAATCATACAAAGTACATAAAAACAAGGTTATTTACAATTAAAAAAGGATTAAACAGTTTCTTTGTGAACAAGTTAATTTGGCATAATGTAATCATTAAAAATATTTAAAAACAAGTTATGCACACTTGTTTGGCAAGTTCATACATCTTCTAGATCTGGACGCTGCCACTAGGAAATTGGCCACGGCGAATGTAATACATATGTTTCCTAGGGATTTTAAATATAGCATGGCTGGTCTCACCTGGGAGAAGCCAGCTTCCCTTAAGACAGGTAGCAAGTATTTTTTTTCTTTGTGCAGAGAAGAAATCACAAAACATAACAAAGTGCAGGGTGTCCTGAACTGAAAAATTGTCACAAGTGCAAGGGGGTGCTAACTCAGGTTTCATCCAGGTTTTAAAATTGCCCAAATAAAAATGAATAAGGTTAAATCTAAATGTTGTTAACAAAAATCTATGAAAGGGGTTTGTGACAAAACATAAATAAGGCTCAATTGCAAGTGACTGAAGTGACAAATGATGCATTCGTACAAAAGGCTTTGATAATTCTGATTCTTCTCGCAACAGGCATACCCTAGACATAAACTGTTTTATTGTAGTGATCACATCCTGCTTTGTAATACCAGAGGGAGCAGCAAATAAGTCTGGGCGTCCCAGATCAGTAAAAGATTTTTTCAGGTACGCCAGCCATGGGATCGTACAGCTATTCTCCAGGCTCATCACGTCCCTCATAATCATGTGATTTAACGTTAGTTCAGGGTTTAGCCAGGTCTTGAGCCAGTATGTTAGCGGTGCCAATCTCAGGTTGTCCTGCACATAATCCAAACCAAGTTCCGTATGGATAGAAAAAAACGGAGCGGATTGGGGAAGGGACAAAATGGATCGTAAAAATCTATTCTCTGCTACCTGGATTTTATCCAGGCGCACATAGCCCCATAGAGATGCGCCATATAGAGCCACAGGGAGGGATTTGCTATGGTACACCTTAATGATGGCCTTCATAGGTCTGTGACCCAACCTTTTGGCAAAGCCTAGGATGGCCATAGATGTCCTTGTGACCGCTAGGCTTTTGGCACGTATCTGGGCTCCCCAGGTGCCCCTGCTATCAAAAAGAACTCCCAAGTAGGGGAACACAGGGACTACCGAGACTACCACTCCTTTGCAAACAAATGTTTTCGTCTTGGCCTTTTTCCCCTGTGGACCGACGACCATGGTGTGAGATTTAGAGGCATTAACCCTCAGGTCAAGCCGGTCCATAAAAATCCCAAATGCAGTTTTTGGAGGCATACCCCTGTGCGTGCAATGAGTACAGCATCGTCCGCGTATAGGAGAGCAGGGATCTTAACTTCTCCTACACGCGGTACGTCTCTTGCTGCCCCAAGTAAGTGCTTGCCTAGATCATTTATATAGATTGTAAATAACAGGGGAGCTAATATGCAGCCTTGCCTAACTCCCCGCTTCGAACTGAAGCGGGAAGTACATCTGCCTTCTTTAGTTACTCTGACCGCGGCGAATAGGTCCCGGTGTAAGGATGCTATGAACGCCACCAAATCTTCGTCGATCCCCATCTTCAGTAAAATTTCCCATAACTTAGATCTATTGACCAAGTCGAAGGCCGAGGAGAGGTCCATGAATGCTAAATACAAGGACCCCTCCTTGGCCACCGTATACTTGGCGGTCAAAAGATGCAAGTTCGAACACTGTTCTATCGTGCCTCTTTTTTCCCTAAAACCGTACTGTTTGTCGGCCAGGCCCCCACTCCCCTCCAGGCTATCTCTTAACCTAGCCAAAAGGACTCTGCCCAAGATTTTAATAGCAGAGTCCAGAAGGGATATAGGCCGGTAGCACCCTGGGTCGTCCCTTTGGCCCTTTTTAAATATAGGAACTATTGTGGAGGTGGCCCATGCACTTGGGGGGTGCGAGCTATTTGCGGCTGTGAACACGTTTGCCAGGATGCCAGCCCAAAGTTTGGGTGAGTGTATATAAAAATCGGCTGGTACCCCGTCTGGCCCGGGGGCTTTATTCTTTGTAGTGGCACGGATTGCCTTTTCCACCTCCCCACTGTTAAAGTGTAGAGGTGTGGCCACTAGACCTGCAATGTTTTGTAAGTGAGAGGAGTCGCCCGTTTCGCCATAGACAGTGCTGAAATGGGCCAGCCACTTCTCATCAGGTATTACACAGTCAGTGTCTGTGTTAGAGGAGTCCGAGAAATATGGGTGGTTGACTACGGCCCAAAATTGCCTGCTGTCCCACAAAATATCAGTGGCAGTTAGTTGTTCCCACGCCTCCTGTTTGATGCTATCCCTTCTAATCTTAGTGGCCTTCCTATACTCTTTTCTCAAAGTTGAGACCAGAGCCCTCTCCCTAGGGTTTGCTTTAAGGGCAGATTTTAAGGCTCTAAGTGCCCCAGTATAGGCGGAATCAAACCACCTATGTGGCTTTGGCTCTCCCCTACCCCTTGGGGCCATAAGGTTGCCGGACACTATGTGGCATATTGACTGGAAAGCAACCATGATATCATGGCCTGGTGAGGTCGGGTCTTGGCAGATCATGATCTGATCTTTAATCTGTGGGCCGATATCGGTGTAAAAGTCATCTGGTACCACCTTCCCCCATTTCAGCCGCCTACCTTGATCTATTGGGCGAAGGGTAGGTCCATGTTTGATCTGCCCTGGCCTGGGACCCATAGAGTCCCCCCAGCGGATGATCAAAAGGACAGGATTGTGGTCACTAAAGGGGGATAACACAGTGCGGTAAGAAATAATACACTCAAGGATAGCAGAGGTCACAAAAATATAATCAATAACAGTCCCAGGAGATGAGCCCTTAAACGTCGGTGTTCTATGGGCCCCCTCCCCTGCTGTAAATTCAAGGAGGTTAAAGTTTGCCAGGAGGTCCTCCAGTTCCTCACCAGCCCTGGTATGTTCAAAGTGCGGACCCTCCTGTTCCCATGTCTCCAAGCCTCCAATTGCAGTACAACCAAAATAACAAGGGTGGATGTTAAAGTCACCCATTAAAACAAATTCATAACTGGTAAGGGTATTTTGGCTGAGTAGGTTTAAAAAGGCATCCAATTTTGAGATGTTATCCCCACCATACTCCTTGTTGACAGAATTGTAAAAATTAATAAACAGAGTACTTTTTGACGGGCAGGTTTGCCTTTCTACAATAAACAGTTTGGAGAGTCATATTTGATCTGTTTTAGGGATCCAATGAGGTCAAGAGAGAAAAGGGTCAAGAGGCCTCCCCTCGCTCTGCTGCGGTACTAGGACAAGCCGCAACTGTAAAGCCTACAAAACCATCCAACCAAAAACGAGACATGTCCCACGTTTCTTGCAAGGCAATAACATTGTGGTCTGAGACAAACGCAACCCATTCATTGTCATTCATTTTTGAGCTGATTCCGGCAATGTTCCAGCTAAGTATTTTACAACCTTCTTCCTTGGTGGCTACCATAGATGCCCTTGTGTCCTCCTTAAGCGTTGTTGACTCTTCTATCGTTAGTCAGTCCATATTATCCAGGCCGGACAAAAGAGAGAACTGATTACTTATGCTCACACTTATCCCATCCACCAAAGTTGCGGCCTGAGTGTCATGATGTATCAAGGTGGGTGGGTTAGGTAAAGTTGTTACTGGTTGCCTTATGGTGGGCTCGTATGCATTTCTGCGTGCCGCTGCTAAGCTTTTACCCTGCCATCTGGCCTGGTAATTTATGTTGGGTTTATGAAAAGGTAGTGGTTGGTAGAAAAAACCCAAGGGGACAGGTCTAAGGCGATCCCTGATTGAAATTGCTGAGCCATCCCAGAAAAGTCTATCAGCCACATCCGCCCTGCAAAAATTTACAACCACACAGTCGCCATAAGTTGTTTTAGATTGTTTACCAATCCATCCCACCCTTCTTGCATGGATGATCAGATCCGCTATGTTTCCACCACAGCATTTTTCACCACTCCATCGCTTGACTTTAGCAATAAGTTCCTCCATTGATTCCCTTTCCCCCTCTCCCAGTGGGTCAACCCCAATGAACACTGCAACCAAAGGGGATGCTTCTGGTGGGAGGTGGAGTTTATATGTACTGGGCGAGGTCCTTTTCCTAGGTAGTTGGCTATTATCAGGCGGTGCTAGTGGGACAGGTGCCACACTAAGGTTACCTGATGTTGCTTGCTGAGGAGGTGTGCAAAGATCACAAGGCCTATTATCACTGGGTAAGTTTTCGCCTATTGGATTAGTCACAAGTGTGGCCACCTCTGCGTTCCTGTTCACTCCCGTCTGTTCAAACTTACCATCGCACGTTTGACTGTGGTTAGAGGGGAGCGAGTGGATGATTCTATCGATGAGGGAACATTTCTTCAATAATCCTTCCAGGCATGTGTTTAAGGTATCTACGATATCTTTGGCAATGCCCACCAGCAATGGTTCAATCCTCGCCACAAAGATTTCCTCCAGTTTTTCCTCCAAAGTGGCTGATCTGTCTGCAGTAAGTGGCATGCTATTGGCTTTTTTCCCTCTCTTGCGGGAAATAGTTTTAGTAGCTATCTGGGATTGTCCTCTTGGGGATAAGGCAGGTGGGGCGGATTCTGAGACAATAACTGGTTGGGCGTGAGGGGGAGGGTTGACAATGGTCACAAGAGGTTCCAAGGGAACGCCAGCTTGGATGCATGGAGGGTGGGTTGTGGCGTCAGCTGTGAGCGATGTTGATGGGGTGCTTGGGGAAATCAATGCAATGGCCAACTCTTGCTCCACATTAGCAATCTCCTTCGTTAGGGCCCCCACAGCCGAGGAGAGGTATGACATAATAGAGTTAGAATGCCTGGGCATTTTAGCGTTTTTCCCCTCCTCATCCATGGTAGTATTTTTCTTTCTCTTACCCATCTTGGATGTTGGATGTTAGCGAAGTGGCCCAGCCCGGCCTCCTTCGGCCCCTGACGGCCACAGACGGCCCGCCCTCTGCCCGGGCTCCGCCCGGCACCGCCCGCGCGCGTCCGCGATGCGGAGGAAGCTGACTCCTTTTGTGCGCCTCCTGCGGCCGTGTGATGGTACTGCACGGCGGCGGGGGCGACCACAACGTCAGGGACCCAGCGGCGCTGTGCAGGTCAGTGCAGGTCAGTGCAACGTGCTGTTGAGCGTTGCGACCTCTCCTGGAGCCGGTATCCGTTTGTCAATGACCCCCGCTCCACAGTGGGAGCTGTCTCCTTTTGTGCGCCTCCTGGCGCTGTGTGCAGGAAGTGGGCGGTGTTGGGGCAAGGCAGGCTGGGAGTTGTGGTCCGCCCCGCTCTGCGGCCGTGTGATGGTACTGCACGGCGGCGGGGGCGACCACAACGTCAGGGACCCAGCGGCGCTGTGCAGGTCAGTGCAGGTCAGTGCAGCGTGCTGTTGAGCGTTGCGACCCCTCCTGGAGCCGGTATCCGTTTGTCAATGACCCCCCCAGACAGGCTTAACTTAGAGAAACGTGTTAAGTCTTTATGGAGTACCAAAACAGAAATAAAGTAAAAATGCAAAACAATAAAAATCCCAAACTAAATAAACAAAATAGAGTAAACTTTAATAATCAAAATGATACCAAATGAAAAGAGTCCAAGAACAGGAACTGGAGATACAATTTTTGTAAACTTTTAAATAGGAATAGCACTAAGAAACATAATGATGGTTGCGGTAGATCGGCACTTAGACATAATTTGATGCTGACCTCATTGGAGTGCGGGTCAGATACACTGACCAGGTTTGTCCTGATCAAAGATTTTACCTTCTGACCTCAGTCCTTTGGGTCCTAATCCACCACAGGAGTGCACTTCTATAGACCCCCCGTGTCTCAGGGAAGGCATTTAGATACCTGCAACATGGCAAGGCCGAGGTCAACAGAAGTGTTCAGCCTAGGACCAGTTGCCACTGGTTAGTTGAGCAGTTGCAGGAAAAGGCCTCTTGTAGCTTCTTGTGTCCCTGTAGCTTTAGCTGGACCTGAGCCTTATGACCCTTGGAATCCACTTTGTCCTGGGTACAAGAGGGCGCAGGTCCAGTCCTTTTTGGACTCCTCTCTGGTCACAGACAGCAGGTCCATTCGTATTTTGTTCTTCCTCAGGCCTCTTGTTCAAACATGTCCTAAAGTGGGTGCCTAGAGGTGCCATATTTATACCTGGCACAACCAATGGGTGGGAATGGCTCATGGGCACATTCTAACCAATAAGGTAAAAGTTCCTGGAGACAACATATCAACTTTTTAAGCATTTTCAAGATGACAAACATTATTTACAGCTCTAATCTTGGGCTCTAAGTGCTGTGTGCATGGGGGTATACTGTGTCCTCCCACATCTAACACTAAAATCCAGTTTAGGCAGCTACTGTGCTAACAATATTCAGAGAGACAGAAGTCTGGTAGAAGAACATTTGTGTTATCAGCAACCAGACAGTAGATACACAAGAATTGGCATCCTGTTTCCCTTCCATTCAAGTGTGCCCTGAAGTGTTATATGCAAATCTAGCAGACCAGTCAAGCAGGATTTGATCCTGTAATGTTAAGAAGGATACTCTCAGCCCACCCTGCATATTCTGTCAGGTTCAAAGGAGTGATTTCTGCCATTCATGCTGCCTGTTTTTTGCTCATGTGAAACATTTCACACCTATTCACATGCCAACTGGTTTGCAGTAGTGGGAGAGCTAATGCAAATTCAGTCAGGGAAAAGATAACTCTCTAAATCTTACTTTTCCTTAACAATTGTTAAATTATTTTCTAGCTAATCCCACTCCCATTTTATCATGTTAGGATGTTTAATCTATCCTCTGTTTTTCTACATAGGACAGCTATGTCTGCCACTGAGAAAAACTGTTTTTGAGTGCTAGTCACTTTAAGAACATGTTAACATTTCATTTCAGCATGCCCTACTTTTAATTACCAGGCACACTGCCTTGTTGCCTACAAGGCCTACATAGGGGTGGTTATTACTATTTAAGAGGGTGGATTTGACCTGTCAAATGCTCTTATTTTGACAGGTTGATTTACAATTTTAAGATTTCTACAGTCAGTTTACAAAGGTAGGACTGAAGCTTTAATTTAAACTGTCTCTGTAGTGAATTGCACAGTAGATCCTGCAGTTCACCAGGGCTTTTACCTGACAGATAATTTTTTTTTTTTTTTTGGTGTAAGACGTTTATTAGAGATTGATAGAGTTACACAGCGTCGCGCCAACAACCCGGAGGCTGGCCGCTATTAGAATAAATTGTATTATGATCAAGGTGTCATACCGTACAATGTACAATGCATTAGTAGTATACATGGTGTAGACATGCGGACAGTAAGCATATGTAATAGTAGTAAAGCAACTTGTCTTACATTTTTGGGGTCAATAAACATATAATGTACCATTGAAGGAAAGGAAGCAGCGAAGTAACAGTAGAGGTATATAGGCACTACAGTGCAGAGAGCCACCAGTGCGGATCAATCAATGTCTTCAAACCCTTCCCCCCCCCCCCAAAAAACAACAACAAAACCAACTCAGGTGCAGAGGAGGAGTATCGAACGGGCATAGCATTACTAGTGTGGAAGGATCTGTGCGTCCGGGCAAGATGCCACACTGCGGATGTGCAGACAGCAGCAGGGACCACGTCGGACAGGCAGTACACAACCGTTTGAGGGAGGTGGGGGGGAGCAGATTCACACATGGGATCACCAGGCAAAGGGAGGGATACAGCAAAATATGTAGAGTCATTGGCATAAAGACACAATCAGGGTCTCGCCTACCCAACTTACGCCCATGGAGTACAGTCATGCTCAGATCTCACCACTACATGAGGTCACAATTACAGTACCAGAGATGTTAACCCATATCGTCAGAGATCTCTCCTGTTGGCGATTGCCTAGAATCGGGGGAATGTGCACGCTCTCGCGACCACTGCATGAATGGCTCCCATATGTCCCTAGGCCGAGAAGCGGTGGGCATCGTTTCCCAGTAGTGCTCGAGCTGCGCGTTGCCATATGTCACATCCTTTACCCATGCAGCAAATGTAGGCAATGCCCTACGACCCCAGTGCACCGCCACCTGTCTCTTGGCATAAAGGAGCAGTAACGCATGTAACTTCCTATG
The DNA here is from genome assembly GCF_964263255.1 of Lissotriton vulgaris. NCBI lineage: Eukaryota > Metazoa > Chordata > Amphibia > Caudata > Salamandridae > Lissotriton > Lissotriton vulgaris. The sequence continues at coordinate 1,057,768,363 of NC_141698.1, read as the reverse complement.
TTTGGGTAAGGTGTCCTGAACACATTCCAGCAGTCCCAGAAGCGGGGATGGTGCATCAGTTCTGTGCAGAATTTGATTAATGGCAGTGAAAGTGCTGGACCAATACTCCTCAAGTTTAGGGCAGCTCCATGCCACATGCAAGAAGGATGCATCTTCGCAGCCGCACTTCCAGCACGTAGCGTCATCTCTGATACCCATGCGATGCAGTGACAATGGCGTGCGATAGTACCTATGTAGAAATTTGAAGTGCACCAACCTCAACCTGTAGTTGGGCGATAATGCCGTAAGTTGTCTGCAGCAGAACTCCCACTGCTCCTCCGTTAGGGGTGTCTCCAGGTCAGCACTCCAGGCTTGCATGGAAGAAGGCACAGTAATGGGGAATTGATCTTGCATGCAGTTGTACAACTGAGACACAAGCTTCTTAGGAGAGGGTCTTGAAAGTAGGTTTTGAAGGGCAAGGAGCTGCGGTGGTTCCTCTGGGAATTGAGGCCACAGTGCCTTACAGGATTCCTTGAGTGAATGATACAGGAATAGGTCCGAGAATGACTCGGGTTGACCTTCCGCTCGCAAGCCCAGGTCCCTGAAGGTCCCGTTTGCGTAAAGGTCAGCAAAAGTGTGCACGCTTTGCCCCCGAAGTGTAAGGACTCCGCCCCCATCACGCAAGCAAGGCATCATTGGGTTACCTCGTAGCGGAATGGCTGGTGCGTATAGCAGGGGGAGCTTCGCCCTGTTACGCAGTTCGCGCCATGACCAGCGGAGCATGTCCACAGTGTCCACGTCTTTCGACGGGCGGGAGACCTTCCCGTATAGCGCTACACTCAGTGGCGACGGGCCACTACGGCCAACTCCACCGCAACGTGCGGCTGGTAGGGGGTGGGAAAAGCCCAAAAGTGCAAAAATTGCGCTTGCGCACATAGTGAGTACAATTTTATGTCAGGAGCTCCCAGGCCGCCCTGACGCAGTGGGAGCGTGAGCAAAGCCCAAGATGTTCTTGCTTGGCCACCAGCCCACACAAGCGCCAGCAACAGCGACCGCACACGCGCATGGAAGTGCGCTGTCAAGGGTATCGGAATATTTACAAACAGGTATAAAAATTTGGGGAGGACCACCATTTTTACCAGTGCTATTCTCGCGACCAGAGACAGGGGGAGTTTATTCCAGATTTCCACCTTCCCCTCCAGCCAGTCTACCGCTCTGCCAAAATTCAGGGTCCACAGCTCCTGTATATCGCAGCTTATCCAAATCCCTAGGTATTTAACTACGTCCGTTTCCCAGCGCAGGGGGTAGTCAGATGGTGATTCCCTGGTGGTGTCAGTTAATGGAAACGCGACAGATTTGGAACAGTTAATGGACACCCCGACCAAGCCCTCAAAGCGGACAAATTCTCGCAGCAGGGGGTTCAAGTTCACATCAGGGTTGATAACGTATAACGTGACGTCATCGGCATACAGGGAAATCAGCAGACTTCGGGAACTGAAGCCTATCCCTCTTGCAGTATGATGCTGTTGAACTCTGGCCGCAAAGGGCTCCATGGCTATGGCAAAGAGCAGCGGGGATAAAGGACAACCCTGCCTGGTCCCGCGAGATATGGCAAAAGGTTGAGATATGAGCCCATTCACGCTGACTCGTGCCCTGGGTGCATCGTACAGCAACCTAATCAAAGTTATGAAGTTGTGGCTGAATCCCATCCTGCCAAGAATCCTGAATAAGTAGGGCCATTCAAGCGAATCAAACGCTTTAGTGGCGTCCAAGAAAATCACTGCTGCCTGTATGGAGGGATGTAAGTAGTGCAAAATGGAAAATATCGTCCTGAGATTGTGTGATGTAGCTCGGCCAGGTTTAAACCCGGATTGATCCGGGAGTGCCACCATCGGCAACAGGGGCTGCAGTCTGTCCGCAATGATCTTGGCATAGATCTTAACGTCAACATTTATCAGGGAAAGGGGGCGATATGAGTCGAGGACCTGGCAGTCTTTGTCTGGTTTCAGCAATGTTATGATTAAGGCCTCGCGCATCGAGTCCGGCAGGGACTCCAACTCCAGGGCTTCAGCAAAGACAGAATGGAGTTTGGGGGCTAGCTCTTCGGCGTACGCCTTGTAAAAAGCTGTCATCAGTCCATCCGGGCCCGGAGCTTAGTTCGCAGACATGCTCCTAATTACCTGGGTTATGATCCTGGACAGTGACAGGGACATCCATATAACGGCGGTGGAAATCATTGAACCAAACAATGGCAATGGAATCTAGGAAGCTTTCCAGGGAAGCCAGGACCGTGGGCTGTCTAGTGGCGTATAGGGTTTTGTAAAACTCAGCAAATGTGTCAAGTACAGCTTCCTGACCTACGACAAGTGTCCCCTCACTATTCTTGATGGCGTGTATGTAGTGTGCTTGTGAGCGAGGAGAAATCAGTCGTGCCAGGGTTCTACTCGGCCTGTCCCCTTCCCCGTACCTGCGGGCCTCCGCCTGCTTTCCCAGGAATTTAACTTCCCGTTGTGCTTCCTTATTAAAGGCGAGCAGTTTGGATTTCATCTGGCCTGCTAATTCCGGTGAGGGGTTCTGGCAGAAGGCCAGATCTAGCTCCTTTAACTCTCGTTCAAGCTGGGCCAGCGTATGACGGATAGCCCGCAACACCCCGGCCTGTCTAGCGATACACTGGTCTCGAATTACCGCCTTGAATGCGTCCCATACTATAGCTTCTGTGGATGCCGAGCCCTCATTTTCCTCAAAGTATTTTACAATATCTGTCCTAATTTCTTCAGTGAATGCAGAGTCAGTGAGTGCATGGGGGGGCAGGCGCCAGGAAAACGCTTTCTTAGGGGCATCGGGTACCCTCAACTCTAGCAGGCAGGGGGCATGGTCCGAGAGTGATCTGGCCTGTATGTCCACCTCTACAGCCCAGGACGCCACATCAGGAGACACAAGCCAGTAATCCAGGCGGGACCAAGCCGCATGATGGCTCGTTATGCATGTTCCCACCGTTTCCTCAGGATGTCTAGATCTCCACACATCCGACAGCAAACCCTCATCCATTACATCAAGAATCGCCTGGCGCGCTCTAGCATGCGTGGGTCTCCCCGCGCCTCTGCGATCCACCTCATCATTAAGTACCACATTGAAATCGCCCCCCAAAACAATCTGTGAGCAATCCAGCAGCATTATCTGAGCCCAAACATTTCGAAAAAATTCCAGGTCATCTACATTCGGGCCGTAAATAGCCGCTAGCTCCAGCAGCCTGCCTTGTAGTGAGCCATATGCAATGACGTATCTTCCCTCCTTATCTAGTATAATGGCATGTTCCCTCCAGTCTAAGCCCCTGCGGATAAGTATCGCCACACCCCTAGCGTAGTTGGAATAGATAGCAGAGTACACTTGCGACCACCTAGAGTGTTTCAACCTAGGCGAGGGAGTGGAGTTGATGTGCGTCTCCTGTATAAAACAGATATCCACATTATGTCTAGCAAGCATCCCATGCATCAGCCTAGCTTTTTTGTAGTCCCCAAGACCCCGAATGTTCCATGTCCACAATTTAACACCCCCCATTACGTAATTATTTCAAATCCGCAAGGCATGGTCCGGTGCCTGTCACAGTGTCCCCCGGTACTCCAACCCAGTTTAAAAACAGCAATGCCCCGTACATAGCGATTGTTATATGGCATCATCTATCGCACCAATTCTCAGCAATCATCAATCATCCCAACTCCCCCCACCACCCCCCGCCCTCACCAACCCCCCAATCAGGTTGTGATAAATCCCTCCCAGAGACACGCATAGTGCGTTGGCAAACTAGAAACAGAAACAGTGGGAGATACCCCATGGGGGCGTGGTGCTCCCAGCATACACCCCTGTTCGCACAGGGTGGCTGCACTTAAATGTGAACTTCCACAACTCAAAAGGTGTCCCGCCTCGGGGACGAACACAGGCGTCCCAGCAGAACATAGGGAATGTATTGTGAACCAGAAGCCTCACATACAGAAGAATCCCTCCCCTCAGTTCCCACCCCCAATCCAAATCAGGGCAAGCAATACATCTGAAAGGGAAGGGGGGAGCGGATCATTTAAGCTAAATGGGAGAGTTCCAAACTGATGATACCCCAGTGTTCATAACTACAACATACTCAATCATTATCACTGAGTTGACCAGATTCATCTCCCAATCTCGGCGATTTTCGTCTCGCCCCAGGACCGCAAATGTGTTTTGCAAATTTCAGTGCCGATTGTGCATCTGTAAAAAAGTGTGTGGTGCTCTCATGCACTACCTTAAGTTTTGCCGGATACAGGAGCGAGTATTGGACCCCCGCTTGTAGTAACAGTCTCTTGGCCGGCATGAATTCTTTCCTGGCAGCCTGAACCAGGGGGGTAAAGTCAGGGTAGAAGGAGACGTGATTTCCTTTGTGGGTGATCTTACCCTTCTCCCTGGCGAGGCGCAGGATGAGGTCCCTGTCCTGGAAATTCAGAAGCTTAGCGAGAATAGGACGTGGCGGTGCGCCCAACGGCGGTTTCTTTCCTAGTGATCTATGCGCCCTTTCGACCGTAAAGACCTGTGAGAGGTCCGGATCAAAGAGTTCGTGCAGGAGGTCCGCCACAAACACCTCCATTTTGCCAGTGTTCGCCGTTTCCGGAATTCCCGTGATGCGAATGTTCGATCTCCGGGAACGTGCCTCCAAATCGTCTGCCTTGGCTCGCAGGGACTCCAGTTCCCTCTCAATGTTGGTGATATGTTGTTTGGTGTGTTGTTGGAACTCACAGCACTCAGTGTTCCTATTCTCCAGGCAGTCCAATCTAGTTTCGTGGGCGTCCACCTTGTTTTTAACAGATTCCAGCTGTGAGGACATGGCATTCAATTTGGTGTCTATGCTTTTCAGGCTCGATCTGACTTCCATCATCAGTGCCCCAAAGTCAATGTCTGTGGTAGTCCCCTGCGACGAAGACTCATCCTTATCCTGATCCGCCGCGTTTTGCTTAGCTTTCTGCTTCTGTTCAAAATTGAGCCTGGGTTGCCTCGCGTCATTCTTTCCTCCCATCTTGGATCCAAGCGTGAGCCACGTGGCGGGGTGCCCAATTCAAGAGGCCACGTGGGCCTATCTGCAACGTCTAACAGGGCCACCCCCCCACACTAGTCGAGCCGAGGGAGGCTTAGCGAGCACAGCACCAACAGTGCGCACCGTGTACACCCGCACGGACATGTATAGTGGCTGAGGGTAGTAGGGAGGACCGTGTTGCAGCAGGAGGGCAGCCCAGCGCGCAGCGTTAACTCAAAATGGCGGGCCCGCCAGAGACTGGCGTGCACAGGAGCGCTGCGGAGGAATAGAGGGGCCCGCCAGGTAGCAGGCGGCCGTAGGCGCTAGTATAGTGCCGCCGATGGAGGTACTCACTGCTCCCAGCCGTGAAAATGTAAGTCTCCAGCAGAAGTCACAGCGCTCCAGCATGTGGGGCTCGAGTAGGCAGCTGTTCTCCCCGGCAGGGCTGACCCGTAATGTTGGCTTGGTGAGTGTAGAGTGTAACCTCAGGCCCTGGCCTTCGAGCCGAGGTCGTATGCCGCCTCCCGCCGAGCGCCGGATCTCCAGGTAAAATGGCGGCTCCGCCTCGGGAGTTCCTCCGATCTCTGCCCTCGGGAGCCCAGCGCCCGATAAATCGTGTGTTTAGGGCCAGCCGAGCTGCAAATTGCCCCACCAGTGCTGCAGCGACTCACCGGTGTGGTCTCTATAGGCGGCGAGTCTGTAAGGGGGTCAGCACCGCTCCACTCAGTCGGCTCCCGGAGGCCCACCGATCCCCGGGCTATAGTTGGTAGCAGCTCCCGGCGCGGGTTCCGCAGCAGTGGTCTTCAGTAAATGTGCAGCTCGGCCAGATCGCTCAAGTTCGCAGCTTCTTCTCCCGGCCTCCGGCGCACTTCAGATTTCAGCCGAAGGATCAGCTGGGTGTCTGCAGTCGATCCACATGTAGAGCGGGGCCTCTCGAAGTTATGGAGCAGGATTATGAAGGGTTATTGCGTGCAGCCGGCGGAGCTCACTCACAGAGCGGCCATCTCGCTGCCCGGTTGGCCACGCCCCCACCTAACAGATAATTGGTATATTTGGTAAAGTATACAAGCAGCTTGAACATAAATTAAATATACCAATTAGAAAAATGTCAATTCGACCATGTTTAAAGGGGAGCATAGGCACTTTGCCACTGGTTAGCAGGGTTAAAATGCAAGGAGGTCTAACACCATGAGAAATATGGGTTCAGCAGAAGGTAACAAATCTGAGATGACGAAGCAAAAAAACGCTGAATTCCTAACTACATATTTGCCACACTAACTTCTTCCAGAAAAGAGCCGTAGATCAGGCACCTTGTTCCTTGACTAGAGTGACTGGGAGTTTTTTCAAGAGAAATATTGGACAGTTTTGTACTAAGGTTTTTGAAAGGAATAAAGGGTCCTTATTTGTTAAAGTACTGCACCACTAACAGAAAAACTGTGCACCCATGAGGAAGCTCGACTATAAAGTCCATTAAAATCATGGCCCATTGTTGTTGAGGAGTGGACAAAGGTTGTAAGAGGTCTAGAGGCTAGTACACTTCAAAATGAATGTCTTGATGGTTGATGCAATCTTAAACCACCAGAAGAAGCTTTATTTAATTCTGTGAGTCTGTCTACTAGACTTTGATGGCACCAATTCATAGCTTGTCTTTATAAATCTTCTTCTGCAGTGTATAAAGCATTTCCTTTAAACAACAAAGCGCCTATTCTGTATCAATAAACCGGATCCTCCAGTATCCACGCTTTTTGATCCCTTCTTTGAAGACTTGGACAGCTCTTGATGAGAAAAGTGTTGGGCATGTGATCTAATGAGAGTTATACTGCCAGAATAGTAGGAGACAATTCTGATTTCATTTACTTTCTTGATCTTCCACGACAGTTTCCTTGTTTGTAAGTAACCTTGTAATAAAAAAGAGATAAACAGGGGCCACTTCTTATATTATACATTGGCATATTTGATGGACGTGGGCCGTAGCAGATTTTTATGGGCAGTCTAAAACACTATATTTTGCACTACTCTTTCTAGATTATGAGACCAGTGAGAGAATGCTTCTTTTATTGGGAGAAGCTCCCAGTCACATACTGTGTAATTTTCCTCTGTACTTGTTAATGATCTCAACTAGAGAGCAACCAGATGTAGGGTAACTTCACAAACTCTTCAATTTCGCATTGCCTCCCGGAACCGACGCCTCATCGCCGACGCCTTCCTCTGACTTGGACTCAACATGGCGCCTCCTCATGGACACAACGCCTTGCCTCCACTATGGCACCCAAGGAACATGCTTCAACCTCAGTCTCTATGTCTCAACTCCACAATGCCGTGCATCATCCATAGATTTTGTTTTCCAAGGTACTTTTGTTTGGGGGTCCACGTGACTACATACCCATCTCTGCGCACCTTGCAGTCGGCGCCGTACTTTGGCTTTATGCCTGTCACGACATCGTAATAGCTCCAGGTGGAGCTATTTGTTTCATCAAGTGCTATTTCTGCAAGTGACTGTTTTTAAGTGCTATTTTGATATATGCATGTTGGATTTTTGTTGTTTTGATCTTGTTTGGTTTAGATAAGGAAATTTGATTTTGTATCTAAACTGGTGTGGTGTCCATTTGCAGTATTTTCCCTGTGTTACAATGTGTTTGGGTGCAAATATTTTACATATTGCCTTTGGGATAAGCCTGTCTGCTCTTGCCAAGCTACCAAGGGGGTGAGCAGGGGTTATCTAAAGTGTATATCCCCCTTACCCTAACTAGAAGCAGGGGTCCCTACTTGGACAAAGGTACCTACCTCTGCCAATTAGAGACCCCAATTTCTAACAATGCGCATTATAATGTCTAGGCCAGATGTAAAGTTCAGTCCTTTCCACATATTTTTGTTGATTTTGTTCTCAGGGCCCATGCACACATCTCATCTGTAGGCTCTCTCTGTTCCCCTTTCCATGGTGCACTATGTCTCCATTCTTCTTGTTACACTTCAGTCTCAATGGTTGCTGCCTCTCTCTGTATGGAGCACTAAAATCCCACGCTCTGTCTTCACCCAGGTACTCTGCCTCTTGAATTCTCCTCTTTACCTGACCTTTGTCCAGTCTAGCCACAGATGCCTCACCTGCTCTATCAGACTCACTGCACTGCCTCAGCTCTGGATCGATCCATTAATCAACCCATTCCTTAACAACAGACTACTCTACTGTCCTTCTTCCTGTTCTTCTCCTATAACGTGGATTCTTGTAGGGTGCTCGACTCTGCTTGGACTCCTCCCTGTCACCCTTCCAGACCTTTTTTATCATCCTTCTCCTCTCAACCCTCTTCATCTGTGCCTTAATCCTGAGTGTAGCTTCATGGGGGTTGTTTGGGGTGTTACAACCCCCTACAAAAATGTATTCTGTAGTAAATAGTTGGGTGCAGGTGCTTTCAGTTGGGTATGGTGAGGTATCTATCGAATTTCACCCTGGATTTTTACATGTCCACACTGACAAAAGCACACACACACACTCTAACTATCTTGCATATGTGTCTTAAGATGTGGTTAGTTTTCAAACTATTTTGCTTTAAGCACCCCTAACAATCTGCACTCCTTTCCCTTGCTACTGCCTATTAAGCCCCTCCTCGTGTCCTGCTTCTTATAATGTATTTTAACAAGATATGACAGCATGATTGTAAATTGATTAAAATCTGAAGCTTCCACCCCCCAATCTTACTGACCAAGCTATGCCTCTGGCCTTCATCCCCTCTTAAATTTCTAATCTTGAGTGTCCTCACAGGAACTACTTCTTCCCACGCCGGCCACTATTCTCTCTGCTGCTTCTCTGTCCTTCCACTGCCCCTGCCCGTCTCTCATCACTCACCCGTGCCTCATCACCTAGTACTCACTGCAGTAGTCCCATCGCTAAGTCCTATGCTATTCAACATCTATGTAGCGGACTTAGCGAGGGTAATAAAGGCCCATGGGGTACGGCTTACATCCTGCGCAGATGATACCCAGCTGGTTCTGGGTATCCACAGGGATGGCCTCACTGTGGCAGCCAACTTCCAGAGAGCTATGCTTGAGGTCAGTACCTGGATGGCCTCGAATTGTCTTAGGCTCAACTCGGACAAGACCGAGATTATGACCTTCGGAAAACTCTCCACTGAATGGTCCCCTAGTTGGTGGCCGGAAAAGCTCGGCCAACCGCCTGTCCCAGTGGAAAAAGCCAGAAATCTGGGAGTGATTTTTGACAGCAAGCTACCTTTTGACCTCCACACTAATAAGGTTGTCTCGTCATCATTCTTTATCCTGAAAAAGATTAAGAAATTATTACCTTATCTCCCTCCCTCAGCTGGGAAGACTCTGGTCTCCACCTTAGTCTTCTCTAAAATAGATTATGGGAACGCTCTCTTTCTTCACACCCAGAAGCGTGTCATAACTAAGCTGCAATCCGTCCAGAATGCGGCTGCCAGGATCCTTCTAAACATTCCTCGCCGCAAATCCACCACTCTTGGCATTCGTCAGCTCCACTGGCTGAGAGTTGAGAGCTGCATTAAATTTAAGGCCCTCTGCATTGCATATAAGGCAGTACATGGCATAGGACCCAGGTTCCTGGCCGAAGCTTTTCAGCTGTATACTCCCAGAAGGCAATTAAAATCGGCCAACACCAGTCTCCTCCCTGTGCCACGCACAAGAACGGCCACCTGGGGAGACAGGCGCTTCCTTGTGGCCACTCCAAAAATTTGGAATCTTTTGCCACTGGCCATCAAAATTGCCCCGAACCTGATGAGCTTCCGCAGGCTCTTAAAAACATGGTTGTTTAACCAGTAAGAGGATGGCTGACTCCAGTAGCTCCACAGCGCTGAGACACCCCAGGGTATTTGTTGCGCTATAAAAATTACGTAAATAAATAAATAAATAAATCTTCTGTCACTCCTATGTGTACAACACTGCCTTCAGGCCCTTAACTGCCTTCTCAGCCCTCATCTGGTCTCTGTTTTTTCCAGGCTCCAAGTCCCTCCTTGTCCTTACTGGCTGCACCTCTCTTTGAGCCATATCCTGTGACTCTCTGCTGCCCTATCCTTCGCTCTTTGCCCTACTGAACACCAACACAAGTACTTCCTCCTCGCGGACCATACCACCCTCCTTCCCCAATCTTCCTAATGGTGTTCCAGGGACCCTGGACATCTCCTCCCTGTGATACACCAGTTCCCCCGCCTCTCCCCTTTATTTTCATCCCCTCCCTCTGCAACACTCAGTTCCACAACTATTTATTTAATGCAAGAAACAGCCTGTGATATAATTCCTAGTAAATCTGTTTCTAATATTGCAGGCCACTCACACACCCGTCATCTCACTCAGCAGCCTTGGCATGAGTCAGAGCACAGACACATGATCCGACAGGCTGAGATCATATGCTTGAGGAAAAAGCAAATTCATATTTATTTGCAGAAAGCAGTCACCAAAGACACAGATCAGTATCCCAGAAGAGCTATTATAAGCATATGCAATGGTGGAAATGGCAAGTTCCTTCTTTTTCCTTGCCTGGGCGCTCTTAGCTGCATGATCATATAAGGCTCATGATTCCACACAAATGCCAAATTTATGGTCATGTTCACAATGCTTTTTTGGGAGTAGATGTGTTTTACTTTCTATTTGGGTGTGACTCACTCATAAATTTCCAGGAGGAACAGAACCGACAGTTGTTTACAGTGCATGGAGCCAACGAGATGGGATAAGGCCTTGTTGGTAATATTGTATCCTCAAACCATTTTAGGACCTTGGCTAAACATGCATTGCTCTGGTCTTATCACAAGGTCTCTCTGTGCCTCAAACTGAATTAGTGTGAGCATGGGATTTAAAGACTGGCTCAGCCAACCAGAATGCGTAGAGTCTGCTTTCACTGTCTACTGTTATTAGTCTGTCCCCTTGCAGTGAGAAGAAGCAAGGCAAAGAAGGCAGGCAGATTAGGCCTATTTTTCTGCCAGTGCTGGCTATGAATTAGAACATCCAGAAGCTCCACCAGCTGTAAATTGTCCTCCCTTCACAAAGCCCTGGAAGAAACCAACGGAGTGGAAAGAAGAGGGAAAAGGAGGAAGGGAATGAAAGGGGAAAAATACATACAAAAATGCATTACTAGAGCTAGAGGGATTACAGTGCATCAATTTTGCCATGGGGAAAATTTGAAACTCCATCTTGTGATTGTTTCCCAGAGCAAACTTTTTGTTCCATTATGAGCCAGTGAAAAATTGTAATTGTATTTGTATAGCGCTTACCACCCCTGACGAGGTGTTGAAGAGCTTTTTAGCGAGTAGCATGCTACTTCAGAACTCAAAGGAGTATTGTTGGATTAGTATAGGGAAATATAAATTGTTAATTTGAGTGGTGTGCTAACCTGAAGGATGGGAGGTTGTGCAGATTACAGTAGATTAGCCGCTCTTTGAAACTTTTTTCCTACCTGCATTGTTCAGCATCTATTCACTGGCAAAAATGTCCCACTGGGGACGCACTATGGGTCTTGGCAAATTTCACACAAATTGTAATTCTGACTCTTGTGCACTATCAGCCAATGTGTAATGAGGGTCTAAGTATACAAGTCACTTTTGCTGATGCTGCTGAATCACTGATGTAAAAAAACTCAAAGGGTCTTGACTCTTAACTCAGCAAGGCTGAGCCAACCTTAAATGATCAAACAACACAATTGCCAGTGCTGAGAACCTAAATTGTAGACTCCAAATCTGAAAAAAATGGTTATTATGAATGTAACATAAACACCTGCTTTATGAATTGCAACAAATAAATTTGAATGCTTCTTTATCAAATATTCTTCAATTTTTTGACACAAACTTATTTCGTGCATGGAAATACAAAAATACTATATACATATTATGTACAAAAAGTTTAAACAACAAATACACACATTGACAATTCAGACACTCTTGGCCGTTCAGTCATCCAACACAGTTCAAACATACACACACATAAATACTGGTCTCGGTGTCAATAACACTGAGAACACATGACATGGAAAAAAATCATCCTCGTTATCATCCAATGTATAGTTCTTTTCAAAGTTCAACAACATCGAGAATGTAAGGCAGCGACTTGCAATCTGTAACCCTGTATGACGCAAGGGCAGAGCAGTTCCTTGATGAATGTGGCCCTCAATATTTTGGAAGAACATCTTTAGCAGGTTCATGATTAAACAAAGGTTTGGAAAGCTCTGGAGGAAAGATTTTCATGGCATTGCCCCCCTTCATCCCCAACCATTGAGTCCAGGCTCATGTAGCATTGATTCTACCAAAACTATAGGAACAATCAATAGAGCATATACCACAAGAAAACATGGCAGTGATTCTCAATGCTGTTTCCATGACTTTATTGGCAGGGGCCAATATTATAATTAAGAAACTGTTGATCTTTTTTTTGGTGGTGAAAATAAAATTGAACGTGTCTTTCACTGGAATAGTTTTGTTGTTTTGATTTGGTGTACTAGTTGAATTATTGTTGCTTAATGATGGTGCACAAAACTGTATGCTAGGAGCTGCAGCTAATAGACCCATGTGAGTAGTGTTTGGAGTCTCCAACTCTGCAATCCTAGTGGAGGAGTCTCAGTTATACTCTGGCCCGAATTTGTCATTGGTTTTGCATCGTCCTTGCACCGCACATTCGGCAAAGCAAGGCCTGCCTTCATTCAGCTAAAGAAGATCTGGAGCTCCAAGGACCTAACGCTACAAACCAAGAACAGGTTTTTTAACAGCAGTGTAAAATTGGTCCTTCTGTATGGAGCAGAAATTTGGAGGACAACAGTGACTGCCAGTAACCACCAGACCTTCAACAACACCTGAGAAAAAATCCTCCAAATCTGCTGGACAAACACCATCAGCAACAATGACCTATGGTGCTTGAACTGGATAGGTTTCACCCTCTGCAAGCCCACATCAACCACCACCAGGTAAGCACTGACCAGGAACACTCAAGGGAAAAATAAAAGAGGAACGCCAGGAAGAACCTGGCACCAAGGCATCGAGGCTAACTGCAAGGAGATGGGCAACATATGGAGTCAGAATGAAAGAAAAGCCTACGACGGAGATTGCTGGAGAGTCCTGGTAGATGGCCCATACCCCGGGTGGGGTAATAGGCATAAGTAAGTATCTGCCACTAAAACAGATTTGTTGATTTTAAATTGGTAGACTAATTGAAGTCTTGTCACTTAATGGTAGTGCACATAACTGTGCGCTGAGCGCTGCAACTAATGCCCCTGCTTGAGTAGTGTTTGAAGTCTCCAGCTCTGAATTCGTAATGGAGTAGCCTCGGCTATACTCTGGTCCAGATTTGTCAATGGGTTTTCATCACCTTTGTGCCATGCACAGTGATGCAGGGTGATGTAAAACCTAGAATGAAATGTACCAAGCCAGGTAAGGCCACCGTGCGTGGCTCTGCATGGCTTGGTAAATTTGGAGTAATGCAAGTTACTCTGTCCTGGGAAGACGCACCTTGGGTGGAGCGTGGGTGTTCCCACACATCCACCCATGGAGTTTGGCACATTCCCAGTTTTACCAAGACAGTTAGACCTAGGAATGCTCAAAATGCTAGGCCTACCCAGAAGAGGCACAACGAGGAGAAATACCTTTATCTCTACTCTATCTGCAGCACACTTAGAAAGAGGAAAAAGCCTCTAAAGATTATTTTTGTGCAGGATGGTGTCCCTTCCTGCACAAAAACAATCATGACTGCAACACAGGCACCTCTACACCATGACGCAAGGGTGCCTGTGTTGGTGATAGGCTGCACCGAGTGTGGAAACACTAGAACAGGACAGGAATGTGCCATATTATGGTAAATATGGTGCATTCCTGCCCTCCGCCTTTCACGCAGCACAGAAAGTTGTCTTTCTGCGCTGTGTGAAAAACTAATAAATATAGCCTCAATGTGAATGGGTTTCTGAGTTGCTGCCATGTTATATCTTTCTATGCTTTAGTTTTGCATTGTTTTCCCTTGCTTGTCCTATGTAATGATAGGAAGGTTTGTGTGTATTCCACCTTCTGTACTATCTGTTCCCATCCCATGCTGTTGTTGTTCTTGAGTGTGTTTCCAAACATAGGCCACAAAGGCGCTTGCCTGTGGTGCTCCCGGCTTAGGCACATTACTTGTATTAGATGAAAAGGTCTGTATCGTGAGAGATTGGACAGGGTGACCACTACCCTCCAGTACGTTATGGACACTGTGTCCAGTCCTGGACTTTTGTGTTATACCCTAATGCACTCTCAGCGTTGTAGTCTTGTTTTACTTCTATTGAGATAATTTGACTAACGCCTAAAATCAAAGATTGGTGGGAGAAACTTTCAGCACTTGAGACAATTTCCTTAACCTCTTGCGTGCTGATGATGAGCTCAGCTCGTCATGCAGCACGGTGGCGTTGTGCTGATGACAAGCTGAGCTCGTCATGACCTCCGCGGAACAACCACGTGGGGATAATTACCCCGCTGTGCTGGGCGTTCCATTGAGCGGGCGTGGCAATGATCGTCTCAGCACAGCGCCACTGTGCTGCATGACGAGCCGAGCTCATCATCAGCACCGCGGCGCCACGCGCGGCACCCCTGCCCCCGCTCCGCAGGGGAATTACCCCACGGCAATGGGGCTAAGGACCTGGAGTGAAAGGATCAGCCTAAACTAGGCCAGAAGGATGCCTTGAGTAGCCAAACATGATGTCCCTTGTGCAGCTGTGAACATTAAATCCTGGAGGTCCTATGAGGGACCAGCATTTGATTATAAGATGGCGAAGAGGGACACCCAGCAGCCTTGAATGTGCTCTGCACAACAAAGCTGTAGAAACACGGTTTTGACTTTTAGAGCTACTAAAGAAGAGATATGTGAACACCTATAATGAAGTGGACATAAAAGGAACGAGGAACTCGCTCAAATCCTTAAACACATTCAGACCCATCTGGCTTCAAATAGATGTATTTAATAACCGCTTTTTCCTTAGTTTGTATTTATGTCTTCATTTCAGTTTCCATACAGCCTAGTCACATTCTAAGGACACAAAGGAGTGCTTCAGATTCAGATATACAGTGTATGAACAAATGAAAGAGCTTGGTAAATATCACAACATACAAGAACATGGGGGGCATATTATCAAGGAACGGCGTAAAAATTTACGTTGCTTTAGCGGCAGATAACTGCATCTAAAGCGTTGATATGGGCTTGATAATATACCCTTGAGAATTCCAATAGAAGCCCATGTTCTGGTGTTAAATGGGCTTCTATTGGAATTCACTACAGCATATTATCAAGCCCATTATCGCCACTTTAGCGGCAGTTTCCTGCCGCTAAAGCAGCGATAATTTTAACGCCGTTCCTTGATAATTTTCCCCGTATTCCTTATGGCAGGTAAAAGCGCTGGTGTACCGAACTCAGATGATGGTCTACAACCCCATGGGAAAAGAGCCAGAGAGCAGGAGATGGCTAGAGTTATTTATCTGAATATCATACATAGAACTTTGTCCGACTTAATATTGGATACAGAAATTCTGACCTACATATGGCATCCTGTCTAGTTTTTGCAATAAAAAGTCCAATTGGATGCAGACTTTTAAATATTAACTCTAATGGGGCAATATTTTAGAAATTTATATTTAAGTGTCAAGTGCTGCAGAGAGGCGTTAAGCAGCACAGGGGTGCGTCTTACGTCGCACAAAAGGGAGTGAGGGTGAGCGAAAAACACTGTATACTTTCCTTATTTCTCATTCACAACCCTATGACTGCCCTGGAAAAAGTGGCAAATTATCTACAATCTTTTCTCTTTCTTTCCTTGCTTTCCAGTTCTCAAGAGGTCAATTGCTGATATCTGGATGAAAATCTTTCTGTGAGATTTCCCGGAAAACCTAAGAGTCCATTAATCAGAAGGCAGCACTGCCCGCTTCCAGGAATTCTGAATCACTGGACAGCCTTAGTTTCTACACACTTAATTGAAAAAATATTCTTGGAGCAAAAGCAAATTCTGTAAGTGAATGGGGAGGGAACAGCAGAGGAAATGTTACCAGGGAACAAATATCAGTCGTTCCAAAATGTTGGATGTGCGAAATAATTGTAAGAAACCCTCTGGGCTGTGTCGACACTAACAGGGGCTGCAGGTCCAGAAAAGATTTTGATCATCATTATAAACTGGCAACTCGCCTAATGTAACCCCAACGGCGTCGATTGCACAGCTGTATTACCCTCATTGTAAAGATACTGTACTGTATGTATAAAAATCTCACAATAAAATTGGTTGAAATTACAAACTGGTTGATAATTCAGACTCAGAAAAAAAGATGCAATAGTGGCGAAAGTGTCGTTGTACAGATGTGTTAAATACTGTACCCCACCCCACTACAGCAGGGGCGTAGCTTCAGGGGGTGTTTGGGATGTTACCCCCCCCCCCCCCGATAAATGTATTGTCTTGTGAATACTTGGATACAGGTGCTCTTAGTCAGATGTGGTGAGGTATATGGCTGTTTTCACCTGGGAGTTTTACATACGTACAGACAAAAATACACACATATGCGCCATCTGTTTTGAAGGTCTTAAAAAATATTGCTTGCTAAGAAAAATATTGTATTTTTAAATACCCCTGTCAATCCGGACTCCTCTTTCTCGCCTCTTAAGCCCCCTCCTATCCGACTTCTCACATATGTTAATATGATATACCAGCATGATTGCTGAAAAACTGATGCTCACTCCCCCACGCCAACCCCCTCTCCACCCCCAATCTTACTGACGGAGCTACACCCATGCACCACAAGTTTCATCAGAGGAAAATACTACACACTCTGGGGCAGATTTACAAGCCGCTTGCATCTCTTTTACGCCGCTGTTGCGTCACTTTTGTGATGCAGCGGCGGAGCAAAGCCAGCACCATGCTGCGGGGTATTTACAACGTGATGCATCTGGGAGATGCGTCACGTTGTAAAGCCCTGCGTCACATGTAGGCGTTATGGCGCAGGGGGCGGCGTTCCGGCGCTGAAACGCCTCCTAAAAGTGGCTGAGTGAAATCTACAAGATTTCACTCAGTCACTTTTAGGGCCATGCTGCGTCAAAACTAGGCGTGGGCTAGTCCGCCTAGTGGGACTACGCAAAGCTCTGCGAAGTGGGGTGGACGATACCTCCCTCCCGCCCTCTTCTACAACCCTATTTTTCATAATACTTACAGTAAAATAAAAGGAAAATAACTTACCTTGAATGCGGCGTTCCTGGGCTCCCTCATCCTGTAGACGCACCGACTTCTTCAAACGAATGCGCATGCGCGGGCGCCCGCCTACGGTTAGTCAAAACCCTGGGCTTTCTTGAAGCAGGTGTAAGGATTGACGCAAGATGTTAGAGATAGGGCACCCCGAGCCTTGCTGGAGCTGTGTCGCACTTGCGACTCAACTCCAGCAATGCGCCGCATTTCCGCCGGGGATGCGTCATGCATCTGCCCATCCAAGCGCCACGGTGCAACGCATTGTAAATGCGGCGCATCAGTGGTGGCGCACGGGTGGGCAGATGCATCTCAAATCTTCTGGCACATCTCTGCTGATTAGCAGAGATGTGCCAAAAGTCGTAAATCTGCCCCTCTGAGTTTTGGAGCTGGTACAGGGAAAATATTTGTAATATGTGTTAGTGATATGTTATTATCATGTTACTCCTGTATCAGAGGTAGACAACTTGGGTTAAGGAAGCAATATTTCACCCAGCAAATACAGGTCCTGACAGTAGCATTTAATGGGTGTGGTATTAACACCCTAAATACCACAGCCTGCTGAGTGACACCCTTTTCTTTTAACACCGCTGTGCCTAAACTGTTTCATCGTTCACCCAGTAAATCTCTCACAGTGGACTTTATACACAAATTTAGAGTAGAAGTCTGCTAATCCTAAAAAGGATAGTGCCTCATCCTTTTACTGGGTAATGGGGGCCTTCTTATAGCATCACCCAATTCAGTTTTTGGACTAATACGTGTGTAACTAATTTCATGCCGCAAATATGTTACAGTGCTTTCTGCAAATAGGCACAAAGTTTCCTCGGCTGTCAAACGATATTGCTCCATTGTTCTCAGTACCCCGCACAACTTCAATCATGTTTTCTTTTATCTCTTTCCATAATCAAAATGTCATCTAGAAAAAAGAGGATACTTTCCTGTCCTGGAACAACTTGTACATGAGACGTTGGAACATGGCTGCAGCTGAGGCTAACCCGAATGGTACTCTTTTAAATTGGAATCACCATATGGGGGTAATGAATGCAGTGAGGTGTTTACTGCTATGGTGTTGTGCTACCTAATGATAGGCCAATCTTAAGTCTATCATGGAAAACCACTTCATCCACTTAGTTACAGATAATAATTAATTAATCCTGGGTGAGGGGACCATATCCACATACATTTTCTTATTTAACTTTCCACACAGAGGCGTATGCAACCATTCGCCTTCCTTGCCACGGTCAGAGGAGCCACCCGATCTGAAGATTCAACATGCTTAATCCCATCCTTGTCACCAAAATAATTGTGTTCATGAACCAGATGACATACAGTGAAGGTCAAGAAGTTTATTCTCAAAACTCGAACCCCATGCACCAGCAACGTTGACAGCAACTGCCTTCTCATCTGTCCTTCCCAAGAATGCGCTTACAACATTCTCCCTGTGAGCTCATCAAAATCCATGAGCTCACAACATACTATGGTCACGAGCTAACCTAATACCATGCCATAGTAAAGCATATCACAACACATACAACCCGCAAATATGAAGCCACAAAAAGTTATAAATTGAGAGCTATCTTCAGAGATGCTTAGAAAGATGTACTACATCCCAGATTTCAGCATGTGAACATTAGGGAGTGTGCCGTAGGGGGCAAAGTTCATCTATGGCAATGAATCACACCCTGCTCTCTTTACTTGCACCAGTCAGGCTTGGTGTACATGAAAGCGCAAGATACACAGAGTTCATATGTGATGCATGGTGACATTTTAAAGTGCCACTCGTGTCACCTCTAGGCCACCATCCACTTAGAACACTGGTTTGTGTAGAAAACAGATGCTGAACGAACTATGACAACATGTGATGTCACAGTAGAGAGCTCTTTGGTAAATTCTGCAGAGATAGAAACAGGCATGGCATTTGCTGTTATGGTGGAAAAATGAGGCATCTATCAGCTCTTTAAGGCTGTGTATTGGTATTTACAAGCAACAGATTGTAATAATGAATTATTAATCAGACTTATGGTTTGTGAGGTAGCTTGAGGATGCCATCTCTACTGTCATTTTTGACAGCTCTGGAAGTCCACAAGCAAAGCACACTCTGCTAATTTTTAAGCCTTTTCAAGTCAATGTTCCACTAGAATAAATCCTCACAGTAGAATCCAATACCTGGGCCTATGTCTGAGGCTGCCATTCATGTCTTCAAGAGCACCAGGTGGACTGTTGACAAACGTTGCCTGGTTCTGCTTGCTGTGTTCGCCATTGATGGTCCTCTACTCGGGCATCAGTGCCTGTGTTTGGCGTTCATCACTATGATTAAATGTTTTGCTATTGCAGTTCTTATCTCACATTCTGTTATTCATTGTGACATTCTGTATTCGTGTTTTCCTAAGGAGTGTATATTTTTATCCCACCTCCTTTTTGTGTCCCAGTTAGGTCTAGAAGTAAACGTTGCAATTTTACATGGACACTGGGCTTTTCCTAAAGTTGCCTTCACTTGTCACATCGAATTTTGCCACACATTTGCAGTCATGACACTTTGAGTTAGTTTCCTAGAAACATTGACCTTGCTTAGATGAGTCAACTTCACAAGAACACTATCATATTGCCTTGGCACTATGTACAAGGCCTACACATACGTTGTGCAAATGTGTTTGTGTTGTAGTCTTCCTCTACTTGTTGCACTCTCCCTACAGTGTTTCTCTGTCTTGCTGCTCAGCTTGTGATGAGGTCATGTAGAATGTTGGAGTGTGTTTGTATGTGGTGAGAGTCAGTTGATCTGGATGGCTGAGCAGCAAGGAGGCTGCTCCTGGTGGGGCACTTATTGGAACTAAACATCTTCATGTAACTTAAGAATAAATGTACCTAGTGTAACTACAAGACGTTGACTGCCCATCATTCTTCATTACAATACTGGCGACGAGGTAAAAAAAAAGAACTACGTGTGGCTGAAGGCTGAAGGAATTACCCTGGATTACCCTGCAACTAAGGACTTGTGTATTACTGCAACTAAGAACTCTACTTTCAAAGAACAGGATTACATGAAACTGCACTCTGGTAAGCCCCACCAGTGTCCTTAGTCAACAGGACAGCCTGTAGACCAGAGTGTTTGACGTTTGTTTAACATTTCAGTATCCTTGAAAGAAGAGCCTGCTGTGTACAATTCATTGAATTTGGAATTTGGACATTGGACTGTGCCTCGGACATCTGTTTTAAACTTTTAGAGGCAGAGTGACTTTCAGCGAGTGGAGATCGATGTCTGTGCACCGGTTTTAAACTACTAGAGGCAGAGCAACTATTTGTGAGTGGAGATCGATTTCTGTGCACCGTTTTGCCCTTTAATAATCAGAGAGAGTGTGCGCAGAAACAGTGTCACAAGTAGACTCAGGGTCTCATTTCAGTGAGTTTTGTCTTCTCGCAGCGCTGCTGGACTCTAATTTCGTGGCGAGAATGTCTAACTGCATTAACTCACCGTTGTGAAGTCGTTAACGCTTGGAGTCGGTGACGGTTGGTCAGCGGAGCTCCTCACTGTTTCTCTGCTGTTTCCATTTGATGACGTTGCTCGAATTCTCCGGCGTATTGGTGAGGATGACCCCTGTGACGTCGGATGTTAGTAGGGTTACCTGCGTCATGTTCAACATGTAGATGTGGGCAATTTCCTTTAAAAATTGACGCTGAACTACGTTTTGGCGGCCATCTTGGCACATTGGGAAGAATCTCTTTATTGTGCTGAGAATCACGACGTTTAACATTGAAGTTTGAAGATCGCGATGTTTATATTTTACAACTCGGTTCTCGAGGTCTATCGGATCTTTTGTCTTTCTGATTTGTCTGCTTTCCTTAACTCTGGACTTTGTGGGTTTTCACCTTGTGGGCCAATAAGAGCCACCGCCATGGACTTTATGATGGGAGATCTCGAGTTGGTGGTGGTGCTTGTGGCGCAGTTCGTGCATACACTGGATTTAACCTGCACCATTTGGACTTTGGGTGAGAGGATACATGGATTGGACTTTCGGGTGAGGTATCGCTCATCTATCCTGACTACGGTGACCACGTTTGTTGTTTTAGTTTGTTGTGTTACTATTACCTTGTACTTTTTACATCTGGATTTTCACAACATTGTATTGGGGGCATGTCACAGTGGTAGGTTTGTTTTAAACGATGAGGGGAGTATTATTGGAATGCTGTTGTTTTTATGGAAGACGTCGCAAATCTTCCTGTATTTACAACACTTCCTACCACTTTGAGGAGAACTTGGGTGAGAGACCGCTCACCGGTCCATGGGACATTATTATTTTTGCTGGTCATTTGTAGTGTTGTCTCGTGTTTTCTGGGAGTGGTGGTTGGTAAGTGTGTGTGGTGTTTCTTTTGCCTCTGGTGGAGTGTCCCTTATACAGTTGTACGAGAGTGTCATGGGTTAAAAGATATCCCAAATTTTGTTTGTCGTGGGTTTTATGTATCCCATAATTTGTTTTCCTTGGGTTTAGTTATACCCAAAATGTGTTGCTTTGGGCCTATAGAAACCTATCAATTGATTGCCTTGGGTTTAGTGATTTCCATAATTTGTTTTCCTTTGGGTGTAGTATACCCAAAATTTGTTTGCCTTGGGATTAGTTATTCC
This sequence comes from Lissotriton vulgaris, assembly GCF_964263255.1. NCBI lineage: Eukaryota > Metazoa > Chordata > Amphibia > Caudata > Salamandridae > Lissotriton > Lissotriton vulgaris. The sequence continues at coordinate 1,057,746,550 of NC_141698.1, read as the reverse complement.
CATAATTTGTTTTCCTTTGGGTGTAGGAATACCCAAAATTATGTTGCCTTTGGGTTAGTGTAACTCATAATATGTTTTCCTTGAGTTTGAAGTATTCATAAGTTGGTGTTTTGGATTTACAGTTAGCATAATATGCTTGCCTTGAGTTTAAGAAACTCATAAATTATTTGCCTTGAGTTAAAATAACTCATAATATGTTTGCCTTGAGTTTGAAGTACTCATAATTTGTTAGTTTTGGATTTACAGTTACCCTTAGTTTTTTTTAATGAGTGTTGGACCTGTCATGCTTTTGGTTTGCGCAGTTCAGGCTTTTAGATCCTTATTCTGCTACAATCTTGTGTTTTGTTGTGGCGTTTTAGGTACACCGTGTGATGAGTTGTTTTTGGAAACCCAGTGTGTAGTTTTAGAATGTATCTTCTTGTCTTGCATTCCTTGTTTTCCTTGTTTATTATCAGAGAGTAGGGTGTATTTTATGTTTCTGTAGTGCATCCTCTTTTTCTGCCATATGTGTGTTTTACCATCTCTGTGCATTTTTGAGTATTTGATCGTTATCAAGGGGTTAGGATGTGTGGTATGTTTTATTTCTTGTCGTTATCAAGGGGGTAGGATGTGTGGTTTGTTTTATTTCATGCATCTTTCTTTACTCTTATTTGTTGTTCCACTACACTACTTCCTTACATTTGATTGTTATGGTCTTCATAGCAATCGGGGGTGATGTATCTTTTCTTTTTACTCCATCCTCCTTTGCTCAAACGTGTGTCTAACACCTTCACACATTCTATTTGTTTTTTCATTATTGTAAAGGGGGAGATGTGTTGTAGTCTTCCTCTACTTGTTGCACTCTCCCTACAGTGTTTCTCTGTCTTGCTGCTCAGCTTGTGATGAGGTCATGTAGAATGTTGGAGTGTGTTTGTATGTGGTGAGAGTCAGTTGATCTGGATGGCTGAGCAGCAAGGAGGCTGCTCCTGGTGGGGCACTTATTGGAACTAAACATCTTCCTGTAACTTAAGAATAAATGTACCTAGTGTAACTGCAAGACGTTGACTGCGCATCATTCTTCATTACAATAGTTTGCTATTCTCGTCCATATGACAACACAGCTATCTTCAGCGCACAGACAATTTTAGACTGATCACAATCTCAGCCCAATGCAAGGATGCCTTTTTCTATAAATAAACATCTGTTTCCAGGTGTAGTCAGAGAAGACACTTCTGCTGACATCAAGAGGGCTCAGGCCCTGCAACTGACTAACATCTCCGTGAGGAGTCCAGCTTGTGACCATGATGGAGTCCTACATTCTGAACCACAAGGTAATGGGGCTGAATCATCCAGTAAGGGGATTTTTAGCAGAAAATAACCATACACCCAAGACACGTAGATTATGGTTCGCATAGGAGAAGTATGCCAGATTGTTATAACATTCATATGCTTCCATATATCCTTTTTATATTGTTCACTGTCCTGATACTTCTTATAACTTTCATCTGCTTACGTCTATTAATCATTGTGGCACATATGTTCTATATAAGAATCATGTTGGTTCAATAAACATTGAAAACGTCCCTCTGTGTATTCTTTGAATATTTCTCAGAGCAAAAGAGTGTGTGAGCGAAAGGTTCTAGACCTTTCACCACGGTTCCTAGGGAAACAGAGTTGTCATGTTCAGTGGCTGCAAGAACTGTTTGCTCTCTTTCTAGGTTAGAGGGGCTTATGTTGGCACTGAGAGTTAGCTGGTCTATGGGACAACATATCCTGCAGTGGTGCATGGATTCAGTCTGGCTCGGTCCCAAAATTTATGTTGTCCACAAATGCAAATGTTCCTACTGATTAGTGGAAACTACACAACACTTTGCTGGCAGGTCCAGGTAGTGGAATTCAGGGCTTCTGGTGTTTTTATAGGGCATTTCTTATGCCTGTAAGTCTAAGCCACCAGTGTGTAGAAATATTTTCTGGCTGCCCCAGGTTTTGTTGTCTCATTTTGCAGTTACCAGGGATTTCAATTTGAAGGAGTGATTGCTTTTAAGCACTTTTGTATGTAAGAGTCATGCATACTTTCTGGTGGACTCGTATCACATTTGGTCCGGTTGAAGACTCAGCATGGCACCAGACTTTGCCATCATAGAGGAGAACTTGTTTACTTACCTACTCCATCAATTATCATAGGAAGGGTTTTGTTGAAAGTGTCAAGTTATTGCATTTTATTTTGTTCAATGGTTTTTCATGGATGAATTTGATAGTTTAAGAGAGTTTTCAAGAAACATTAATGTCATTGCCAAGCAAAAATACATGACTATGGGTATGATATTTTCCCATCTGGAATTGTCACTACTGGCTGAATCATTTATAATTTGTCATTACCAGAACAACTGTATTGACTTTGTGACTGTATCAAAACAAAGTAAAGAATAAAACACTTACTATGTTACTTGAGTCTGGACTTTTGAATTTTTAGGGAATAAATAAGGACTGTTCATATATAAAGCGAGTGTTCCACTATCAGTTTTGTGACATGACGGTGGCCATCTTGGAAGACTTATCACATCTCATCGCAATCCTGTGGTGTCCGGATTGCATTGACTGTCGGTGTAGTGCATCCTGGCCGTGTAGAAGAGTTTTAGTGCTTGTAAGGAGGCGTTTTGGAGTTAACAAAAGGAGTAGATAAACAATATGTTTATTCATTTTTCTAAATTTTTTAAAGATTGTGCTTAAGTACGTAGAGATATCAGCTGTCTGTCTTCAAGCATAAACCGTCCTTGATATTATTTTATTGCTGTAGCTACTTTGTTATGGCTATTGTAGGGAGTGCACAACAACCACCAAATTTAGTTTCTACTCCAGGGAAACCTGTACAGAAATAGAAGCATTGGTTTCATGCTTTTGAATACTACCTTGCTGCTAATGACGCAAATAACTATGCACCTGCGAGGAAGGAAGCCTTGCTATTTAACTGTCTGGGGCCAGAATGACAAAACATGTTTGATCAATTGCATATTTTACAGCCTCCACCTAGTGTTGAGGCTGCGGACTCCGCTAGTTGGAATGTGTACATTGAGTCCGAGAAACTACTATCCCTTCATTTTTCAGAGGAACCAAGTATTATTTTGAAATGTTTCAATTTTTATACGAGGAAACACTCCTTATTTGAGACTATTGATCAGAGTGTAGCATCCATGATGATTTTGGTAAGGTCATACAGTTTTGAAAACAATGTGGGCCAGTATATTATTGATCAACTAGTGCTGATCTGTGCTTCTACTAATGTGTAAGAGCATTTATTGTGTTGTACGAATCCCTCATTGGATGATACTATTAAGATTGCCAAATGGATTGAGCAGTCCCTGGAATCAGTAAAAGTATTTCCGGGTGATATGGAGTATGTGAAAGTGTGAGTATTAAAAAAATAAAAAATTCAGAACAAGTCATTAAGACCTTTAATCGCGCATTACAGGTGTGAGTCCGCCAAGCACGAGTAACTATGTAATTTTTGAGCTAAGGGAAACATATTTAAGCGTAAAAAATTGGGAATTTTAATGTCGGTGTGCAAAGCTAATGCCACTTTGTCTGTTATGGTTAGTATATTATGGATCAACTAGGGCTGATCTGTGCTTCTACGAATGTGTAAGAGCATTTATTGTGTTTTACGAATCCTTAATTGGATGATACTATTAAGATTACCAAAGGGATTGAGCAGTCCCTGGAATCAGTAAAAGTATTTTCGGGTGATATGGAGTTTGTAAAAGTGTGAGTATTAAAAAAAAACAAAAAAAAAAAAACAGTCATTAAGACCTTCCATCGCGCGTTATAGGTGTGAGTCACTATGCACGAGTAACTATGTCAATTTTTGAGCTAAGGGAAGCAAATTTAATAAGCGTAAAACATTGGGAATTTTAATGTCGGTGTGCAAAGTTAATGCCACTTTGTCTGTTAAGGTTAGTAGTGTGCATATTGGTGATGTTAAATAAAGAATTATGCCCAACTAGGGTTCACTTGTTACTACGATTTCTGAATTTACTTTTCAAAATGTATTGTTCTGATTTCACGTTGCAGAAATCAGATATAAAGCAGTGGCATATGGGAATTCTTAGATTGAGACTCTTTGGTTTTTCGAAGATTCTCAGTATTTATCTGGAAGAGTCATTGTTATGAAAGTTTATGTGTCAGTTAATGGTTGTGATATAATGGGCTGGGTGGATCAGGGTAAATTAGGTATTACTTTGAGACCAGGAACAGAGACAACAGCCATGTTGGTTGAATGTGAGTTGGATGATTTAAATAATTTTCCTAAACTATATCCAGCAATGAAATTAGTACTTTGAAAAGATTCAGGTATGAGATAATTTTGATGGAGAGTGCGATTCCTGTAGCTCTTAAGGTCAGAGATATGTATTTGTGTGTGAGAAGCGATTTAAAGAAACATCTCTAAGAGTTGTGTGAGTGCAAGGTTATTGAACCTCTTAAAAGCCTCTGAGTGTGTCAGTGGCATATTTATTGCTAAGAAAAAGGGGGACGAATTAGACTATGTGTAGATTTCAGATCATTGAACAAAAGCATTTTAGTCGATTGTCACCCTTTACCTTAAATTCAGGAGTTGTTGACCACTATTGGTGATGCTAGGTGTTTCAGTAATATTGACCAGATTACCATCAAGTACCTTTGGAAAAGAATTTACAATCCCTCTCTAACTTCATAAGTCAGTTTGGTGCTTTTAAAGAATTGAGATTGCCATATGGGCTAGCCTCAGTAGCTAGCAAGTTCCAGGAAATTATGCATTGTCTGTTTAAGGATGTCACTGGGGTCTTAGCCTTTCAGAATGATTTGCTTGTTTTTTGCCAAAATGGTCACAGAACATAACATGATTATGTTAGTGGTTCTCAGAGAATATGGCATGATTGTCTGGTTGGACAACTATAGATTTTTGATCGATGCAGTTGATTATTTAGGTCACAAGATTACTTCGAAGGGCATCAAACCTAAAGTTGCTCTTCTGAAAGCTTTAAGGGACGCACCTAGTCCTGAGGACAAAGATGAATTAAGTTCATTCATTGGCCTTAGCAATCATTTTTCCAGATTTGATGAGCGTTATGCTACCATAATCAAATTACTTAAGAAAATGCTTTGTAAAAATTAGAAATCTGTTTAGGGTGACATAGAACAGCAAGCTTTCCTTAACATATAGTCAGATGTACACAGGGGGTAGCATGATTTTTCATTGTCCATTCCACCTGATTCTACAAGGGTAGTGAAGATGAGTAGTCAAGGCTTACTCCAGGATGTGGAAGTGGCATTGAAAATTCAGATATCATTTGGCACAAGAGATTAAACAATACACTGAATATGCAGTTTGAACTACAGTTCTAAAAACATAGGTCCTCTTTAGATAGATTAGTAGCACAGTTAAGATAAAGGATGCCACAAAACAAAAGTTGGACATTCTCTGCATGGACAGAAATGGGACTGTTGTTCCTCTGAAGGTAAGATTGGTTTTGACTTCTGTTTCTCAATCGTTGTGTTTTTGAAAAACAAATATTAACCCAGTCAATTTGTTCCCTTGGTTTATGCAGGGGTGGTGTCTTTAGTTACATTTTTATTTTTGCCAAGGCCAGGTTTATCTGTCTATGATGTTCAGATAAAAAAGACAGCAGACCATCCGCCTACAATAGGGCAGCAAATGAGATGCCCTTAATATGAGGGCCAGCACTTTGTCAGGCCTTTGGAGTAAGCATTTCACCAACAACGGCACCACTGATGTAAAGCTGATGGTCCTTCTGACTCACAACAGGGATGTCTGCTAAACCAGTGCTTAATTTGAGCTGCGCGCATCTCCAGACTGGCAAGTTGTGTTCATAATTTCATTGGGCAGCGGTGCCTTCAGCACCAAGGGTGTGCACTGGATGTACATGTTCTCCAGATGGAACTGAGCAAATGAAATCTGGTATCATGATCCAGGGGCAAATTCAAAACCTTAGATTACCAGAACCCCAAGACTACTGAGGTAAATCAAATGCTTTTCGGGTGTGGGTGATGGATCTCAGCCAATGGGACAAAACCCAATGGCCTAAGGTGATGGTGAATAACCTCTGTCCCTCTCAGCTGGAAATGGAGCTATGCAGGCTGCTATAAAAATATGCTATGATAGAGGATGGTGTTGGACAGGAACCTTTCTGCAGAGTCACCCCATATTTTCCTGTGCTGAACATGTTTTTGTTGGCTTTTAGGACAGTGTGCACTTAGTCCCAGCTAATCCGTGGTAAAGTGCTTTTGCCTTTCCTTGAAAACATGGTAAAATGGGTTTAGATCTGATTGATCCATTTAATTTACTTATAAATGTCTAGTATATTGTTCTACATGTACCCAGGGCATTTAAATTAAATTCTACTAGTGGGCTGCGACTTTGTGTGTGCCACCCACTAAAGTAGCACTGTAAAACGTTTCTCAGACCCGCCATTGCAGACTATAGTGCAGTTCTAAACCGCCACTTCAACCCGGAAAAATAAACCTTTTACCAGGCCTAAGCCTTCTTTTTAGGTCTCGGCCTAGCGTACACTGCGCAGCAGTGTCCGCGCAGTCAGAGTCCTTTTGTACGCGTTTTGAAAATGAACCTGGAAATTCCACACAGCTCGTGCAAGTTATTTCCTAGGTCCATTTTCATTGGCTTTTGTGTGCGTGTATTTTAGAAACAGAACACGCAATAGGCCATGGACGGTCGCGTAGCTCCACCCATGGCCTATTGGTGTCTGTTACGCACACCAAAGGCCATATGTCTTCAATTATGTTGCCCAGACACAGGCGCCATAATTGAAGACATATGCTCGGAGTGGCGCGCGCGCACTACTCGCAGGCTTTATTTTTCCGTCTTGGACGCGTGAGTCACAATCCATTCAGTCTTCAGACTGTGCCACGGAAGAGCTCCACCAGCATTCGCCTCGGCTCCCTCCTGCAGTCACTCCCCTCCCACGCTCCCGCCTCTGCCTGTCCCTGGCATGGGATGGGCCACAGCTGGGGCGCTTTGCAGACCAGACACAAACTTTTAACTCGGGACTTAGTTCGAGTTTTCGTACCCTGCGTCTTGATTTCTGACAGCGCGCTGACTCTCAGATTCTGCATTTTCGGTACTCTCTCTGGTTTCTTGGCAAGTCAGCCCCACCTCACCGCTAGAAAATGCCAGGAATGTTTCTCTTTCCACAGCTCTTCGCTCTGCTTGCTTTCAGTGAATGAAGCAGCTTGTTTCTTTACTGTCTGCAAGTGCAAATGTTCCTGCCACTGGATCAACACTTTCAAAATGCACCAGCAAGTCATGTTTTCCACCCCAGCCTGTGCTCTGAACATCACACATTTTATTTTCTCAAAAGCTGTACATCTTGTGCAAAATGTAAGTGACACTCAGATCCTTCGAAATTGTATCTTGGTGCTCAAGAGAGGACAGTAGGAACCGTTAAGTTACTTCTAGTGGGTTAGGTTCATGTTACATTCGAAGTTTTCATGTATGTATTGACTGGGTACATTTGGAATAGCAGAGTGGCAGACCTCTAGCTGTTGACCGGGCCGGACTGGGTATTTATTCCTTCGGGCCTATTCCGGATGGCGGGAGAAATTGAAGGGCGGTTTCTAATGCCCCATGGTTTCTACTGGTGTCTTTTTCACTTGCTATAGCTCATTGACACACATGTGGGGTGAGCAGTGTGTGTGTGTGCAGGGTGAGCAGTGTGTGAGTGGGCAGGATGAACATTGTGTGAGTGTGCAGGGTGAGCAGTGTGTGAGTATGCAGGGTGAGCAGTGTGTGGGTGCCCAGGGCTACCAGTGTGTAAGTGTGCAGGGTGAGCAGTGTGTGAGTGTGCAAGGCGAGCAGTGTGCGAGTGTGCAGGGTGAGCAGTGTGCGAGTGTGTAGGGTGAGCATTGTGTGAGTGTGCAGTGTGAGCAGTGTGTGAGCAGGCAGGGTGAGCAGTGTGTGAGTGTGCAGGGTGAGCAGTGTGTGAGTGTGCAGGGTGAGCAGTGTGTCAGTATGCAGGGTTAACAGTGTGTGAGCATGCAGGGTGAGCAGTATGTGAGTGTGCAGGGGGAGCAGTGTGTGAGTGTGTAGGGTGAGTAGTGAGTGAGTGTGTAGGGTGAGCAGTGTGTGAGTGTGCAGGGTGAGCAGTGTGTGAGTGTGCAGGGTGAGGAGTGTGTGTGTGTGTGTAGGGTGAGCAGTGTTTTGGGTGAGCAGTGTGTGAGTATGCAGGGTGAGCAGTGTGTGGGTGTCCAGGGCCAGCAGTGTGTGAGTGTGTAGGGTGAGCAGTGTGTGAGTGTGCACGGTGAGCAGTGTGTGAGTGTGCAGGGTGAACACTGTGTGAGTGTGCAGGGTGAGCAGTGTGTGAGTGTGTAGGCTCAGCCGTGTGTGAGTGTGCAGGGTGAGCAGTGTGTGAGTATGCAGGGTGAGCAGTGTGTGGATGTCCAGGGCCAGCAGTGTGTGGGTGTCCAGGGCCACAAGTGTGTGGGTGTCCAGGGCCACAAGTGTGTGAGTGTGTAGGGTGAGCAGTGAGTGAGTGTGCAGGGTGAACATTGTGTAAGTGTGCAGGGTGAGCAGTGTGTGAGTATGCAGGGTGAGCAGTGTGTGGATGTCCAGGGCCAGCAGTGTGTGGGTGTCCAGGGCCACAAGTGTGTGAGTGTGTAGGGTGAGCAGTGAGTGAGTGTGCAGGGTGAACATTGTGTAAGTGTGTAAGTGTGTAGGGTACGGAGGAACTGTTCAAATTTGGCTGATTACAAGACTGAGGCCCTCCAATTACAACACAAGTTGCAGGACAGGGGGTACCCTACCAGACATATCCGTAACTCTTACAAGAGGGCTATGAATAACCCTGGAGAGGCACTGCTGGAACCCAAGACTAAGGAGCTAGCTGACATACTTACTTGTGTTACCTCATTTACCAGAAATTCTGCACTGATTAAGAAGACAATTAACAAACATTGGGGCATAATCAATTCGGGTGACCTTACTATCCCCTGCCCTAGGTTTGCCTTCAAGCGCACAGCAAACTTAAAAGACAACCTGATACACACGAGACTAAAGAAATAAGAATTAAATGCCCAACGAACCCTTTGGGACTTGCCCCATGTTATCAGACACTACCCATGTGGGGGGTGCGCTGTCTGCATCCAGACTAGCATTTGCAAGGAAATCAGACGCTCAGAGACTGTCACATGGCGTCTCAATAAGCATATGAATTGCAACACACCCAGGTGTATCTACCTTTTGATGTGCCTGTGTGAGAAAAGATATGTGGGGATGACTATGAGACAGGTTAAACTCCGCATCACGGAGCACAAGAGCATTATTAGGTGTCTAAAGACACACACCAGACTATACACGCACCACAAAGACATGCACCACTCTGCAGACAGCTTGAAATGGACGGTGCTGGAATCACACCCACACATCACTCAGCAGGCACTATTTAGAATAGAGCAGAGGTGGGTCCACTGTTTGAGTACAGATGTGAGTGGGCTGAATGACTCCATCCCGTGGGATTCTTTAGCTAGGATTTAATTATCTATACTAGCATCAACACAACTCTCATGTGTCCCTTTGCACTATCACACCTGACTAGCTATCTTGTTGCTTGGGCACAACAACTGATGCAGTGTTTTTCTACCCTCTATTTCCGTTCTGTCTTAGGACGCTTTGTGAACTTCTTCCTAGACGCTACATAGTACACACACCAGTGTTACCTGCAGCCCCTATTATACTCTACTACGCTGCTATATAATAAAAAATAAAAAAATAAAAAAATGTTTTAAAATAAATATTAAAAAAATTCTTCTGCCCCATTTTCACATGGGCCGTGTCACAATTGTTAAGTGCACAGCTTGATGTGGACGACAGGTTCTTGCGACCTTTCGCTATTTCTCTTTCGCCATTCCTCTATGTGCCTTTCTATACGGTTTACCCTTGTATATGGCACTGTAAGATGGCGGCCACAGCGGCCCGTACTTCTCACTCTCACTCTCTTGGTACGCCGGCCACACCCACTCTGCCGACTATTCAGGCGCCACCTGGCTTTTCCCCTCGGCCACGTGACCGTGGTCTTAGTGGCGTCTGGAAGTGTGTACTTAAGCGGAATTTCTTCTGTGTCAGACTGCTCGGGCTCCCCATTACGATCGCGCCCTGCGGGTAGGTGCACTGGTGGCTCCTGTTTTACGGAGAGGTAAGTGTCCGATGTTGTTGGCTAGTGCTGGGTATAGTTCCTATCAGCGGCTCCATTGCGCTTCGGCCCTCCCCCCCTTCTGTCACCGGCCCATCGGGAAGGGGTGTTTCCCTGATTCAATCTTTGCATTTAGCCATCAATTGTTGCTGAGTAGTCAACTGGTTTTGCCATTGAACTTGGAATGCTTTTCAGGTGGCATGGCTTCGGAATAAGGGTTTCCAGGGCGGGAGGTCGCAATGACTTTTGCCTCGGCCATGACCGTGCAATGTGATTCTGTACTGCGTATCAATCGGCCTCCTTTTGACACTCCCTGCAACGGCACCTGCTTAGTTTTGGATTTGTCTACCTTGGTCACTGGACCATGGGGTCTTTCAGGTGCTTATACCCCCCCTCCCTATCAGCATACATGAGTGGAGGGCGGTTGGTGCATTGTGTTCAGCTGTGGGTGGATCCCACCCCGCGAGCCGACTGATTATAGTACCTTTTCTTCCCTTGTCTTTCTTGGTTTCCCTTAGGGTACCTACTCTTGGGTGCTCTACACGTGTGGAGACCGTTGAAGCTACGCACCTTTGCCTAATAGGGTGAGCCACAATGTCCATCTGTATTTTCCCTACATTAATTTATTTGTTTATTATTATTTTTTTGACCCCCCGTTGTTGTTTTTAACCACACCCATGTTACGGCAGGGTCTATAGATGCACTGACCCTTGCGAGGTGCATCACGATAAGATATTACTGGTTGACAATGGACTCCACAGTAATTCCTTTGTACTTTTTCCCTGTACCTTTTTGTCATCCCACTCCAGGTCCCTCTAAGAAGTGTCAGGAACCTCTGCCTGTCCCTGATTATCCTGTGTAGTAGGTATTATCTGCCTACCACAGTGTGTAGATAGTTTCTTTTTTATTGAGGTCCTGATGAATTGCACTGTATCTATATGAACACTGAGCATGAAACATGTTGACCACTAGGTAGAGCGTACTTTCATGGATCCTTGCACCAGGGAGTAATCTCTCCTGACCACTAGGTAGACCGTACTTTCCTGGATCCTTGCACCAGGGAGTAATCTCTCCTCGCTGCTTTTAATAAGGTAGTTAGCCACACCATTAAAGCCACGTAGTGGACTACCTAACCTTTTTTAACCACCATCACTTCCCTACATCTACACTTCCCTAGGGCCCTCAAACCCATAGCACCAACTGGCAGGGACAAAAGAACTCTGATAAAGAGCCCCTTTATGGGTACCCCTCAGACATTGCACTGCCAGTTTGACGAGGAGCAAAACCCAGATGATGAAGCATGACACTTAGCTTGCTGGGTGCGTGAGGGTTTTAGTCCCGAAAGGGAGGATTCCCCCTCCCTTCTTTTCCACCCCTTGGGGCCTGGTCCCAGTCCTCGGTTCATTAGCTTTGAATCACCCTGGGGAACTGCGTACCTTATATTGTTCACATAGTGTGTAGGGTGAGCAGTGTGTGAGTCCCTGATTTGTTTATATAGATTTCCATATGTACGTTAAAAACGTTCACGCGTCTTGGCCACTAATGTGCCAATTTAGAAGGCTGTTCTCACAGCGCGTTGTAAGATTAACTAGTTGTCACAGCGCGTTGTAAGATTAACCTAACCTACGCCAGTGTATTTCGTGCCGGTAGTCTGAGGCACACTCCTGCTGGTGGGCATTATTTTATGGAAACAGGGACGTGGATAGCGCCTTGTTAACGCAGTGAACAGCTTGAAGCATGCTCATAGGATCTGTTAGACGCTGTAGGATACACTCATCCCATCTACCCGCCTTGCACATACACACACTCCTCCCATCTACCTGCCACACACACACACACTCCTCCCATCTACCCGCCACGCACACACACACTCATCCCATCTACCCACCACGCACACACACACTCATCCCATCTACCCGCTACACACATACACACTCATCCCATCTACCCACCACGCGCACACACACACTCATCCCACCTAACCACCACACACTCTGGTAGGTTTCCACTTCTTAGAACCAAGAGCCATCTTCCACATGGGGGTCTTGCAGAGAATAGATACCAGTGTTTACTTTTCAAACCTGCCGGCCAAGCTATCGCTGCACAGGATTTAATATTTCTATAATGTGCAACAGGGGGCTCGCTTTTGGTACTGGAGTATTAATTTCAGCCAGGCTGGAGGCAGTGCTCCTGATCATCATATTACAGGTTTGGTAATATTTAGCTCAGTGCTTAATTTGTAAATAAATATGTGCCAGAGACCTAGTCATGAGGCCAGTGCAGCTTGCACCACCCATGGCCTCTGCCAGGGCTGCCAAGTATGACAATTCAGACTGTTCCCAGCCCCTGAAGCTATAAGAATGGCTTGGGTGAGGTGTAGTCTTTTTCAATGCACATTGAATTAATAAACAACTGTTTACCACACACACATAAATACACACAACCACACCTATTCAATGCACATTGAATTAATAAACAACTGTTTACCACACACACATAAATACACACAACCACACCTAACCACACACACAAACACACACAACCACACACACACGCACAACCACACGCACAACCACACGCACAACCACATGCACAACCAAACACACAACCAAACGCACAACCACACACAACCACACACACACAACCACACGCATACACACAACCACACACATACACACAACCACAAGCACAAACACAACCACACACACAACCACATACACACAACCACACACACAACCAGACACACAACAACACACCCGCTCTTACAACCACACACACAACCACACCCACAACCACGCACAACCACACACACAACCACACCCACACCCACACACAGCCACACACACACAACCACACCCACACACAACCACACACACACAACCACACACACACAACCACACACACAACCACACACAAACACACAACCACACACACACAAAAACACACACACAACCACACACACAAACACAACCACATGCACAAACACAACCACAACCACACCCACACTCACAACCACACACAACCACACCCACACAACCACACACACACACACACACACAACCACACACACACAAACACACACACACAACCACATACACACACAACCACACACACAACCACACAAAAAAACACATGCACAACCACTCGCACAAACACAACCACACGCACAAACCCAACCACACCCACAACCACAAACACACACAACCATACACCCACACTCACAACCACACACAACCACACCAACACAACCACACACACACAACCACACACACAACCACACACACACACAACCACACACACACAACCACACACACACAAACAACCACACACACAACCACACAGCATCAGTGCACAATTTCTACAGGCACACACACAACCACACGCACAAACACAAACACAAACACAAACACACACACAACCACACACCCACACTCACAACCACAACCATGCACAACCAAACAAACACACCCACACAACCACACACACACACACACAACCACACACACACAACCACACACAGGCACACACAACCACACACACACAACCACACAACATCAGTGCACAATTTCTACAGGCACACACACCACCAGCCATCAGTGCACACATCAATCATTAACACATCCACAATTAACTATTGTAGCAATCGCAGTATGGCGCACTTTACTTTTAAACATATTCATCTAGAGCACAGCATACCACCATTGCTACAAAAATAAATACACATTTTTTTGGCCTATAAATTATAGACTTTTGTTGCAGTTGGTGTTGCAATATTTAGCAATGCCAATAGCTCAAACTTATTTATCCCGAGACCTATTGCATTGTAAATGCTTGTTTAATACTTATAAGCCTCCTCTAAGTTAGGTTATAAAGGGTCATAGGGCAGGGTGCATGGCATTTAAAAAGTAGGACGTGCACATATGTTTTACATGTCCTGACAGTGAAAACTCCTAAAGTCATTTTTCACTGTAGCAAGGCTATTTTCTCCAAAGTCTAAGACTGGGTTACCTTATTACACTTAAGAAGTGATCATGGCTGGGAACAAATAGAGAATTACTTTTTCTACTAATTTGAATTGTAAATTATAATGTAAAATCCTCTTCAATGGTACAGTTGAATTTTAATTTATTTTTCAGAAAATGGCACTTTTAGAAAGTTGGCATCTGTCTGCCTAAACCGAATGTGCCTGTCTGTCAGTGCCCATGGTCACAAGCCTGTGATGTTCAAGTTTATTTATTTGCATTGTTACTAAAAAGCATTACGAATAAAACATCAGAGGATAAAACATCAATTGCATACAGAAACTATGTTACACACGTCAAAAAATAAAATCATTCTTGTGAACAAGGGCCAACCAAGATTATTAAAAGGTCATTGCGGAATAGTACCAGACATAAGCTCTAAAAGTCTCCAGTACATTTGACACAGATGTGTAGATAAAAGTCATTCTCGTAAGCAAATTCGTGCGTTAAAACTTTGAGTATTATTAAAACCAGTTTGCAATGTTAAACTCAGTCTCATGGGCAGATTTTTCCCCAAGCAAGATTAATGTAACCTTGGTCATTGACAAAACACAAAGTTCACAGGTGCCTGGGTATAGGTAGCACAGAGATACTGTCCAGTGTTTCTTACTTTTACTGGACCAAGTGCGAAGTTAACTGTTCAGTGTGCCTCTTGTAACTGCTTTGCATAAACTGGGGACATAGTCACCCGCTCTACACCCTGCCCCTGTGCACAAGTGTCAAAGTGCAAAGTACAGGGATTCCTGAGGCAAAATGTGTCAGATGTGCCTCTTGAGACTGCAGAGAATGTCAAGTGCAGGGGGTTGTGAACCAAATGGAGCTTTATGAAAAGCAATTACTTCTTTATTACGATGTGGCTATGAGCAAGGCCTCCAGGGTTAGAAACCATGAGAGTTCTGGTATGTAGCTTCTGTGCAAAAAGCTGGGAACCGAAGACCCTCGCCGTCAACTAGACTTAGGGCCCAAGTTCAGAAAGTGCCAAGTGCAAGAGTTCATGATCAAGTACTGCTTTTATGTCAGTGATGGGACAATAGCCAATTGTAGCCTAGACTGGAGCCCTGAAAGGTCCTGTTGAGGAGCTGCTACTCAAGAGATGGAGACCAGAGACCCTCACCCCAACCAAACTTAGGCCCCAGGTTCAGAAAGTGCCAAGTGCAAGAGTTCATAATCAGAAAGTATTGCATGCACATGGAAATCAGAGACCCTCACCAGCGACCAAAGTTAGGCCCCAAGTTCAGAAAATGGCCAAGTGCAAGAGTTCATAATCTTAAAGTGCTGAGTGCACAGCCTTTGCTGCTGTTTCATCGATGGTCCCATGGCAGAGGCAGTCAAGACTAGTTCACGAAAGTATCATCATAGTATCAGGACAGCTTGGTGTCTCCTTTGGCATTTTCTTGCACACCAGTACAGGGAATTTGACTAGTTGACAGTTCAGTTGTGGATCAATAGGCGTGAAGCCGGCCAGCATGGCCTAATTTCAAGAGCCGATCACTCTTTGGTTGAAAGTAACTCTCAATAGTTGTCTTCTTTCCTCCAACAGCTCTTTGCAAGTGCATAGCAGGTGCAGTAAATCCTCCTTGTCTGTACCAAACAGGTGGCAGTCCTGATGTCGAAGGGATGTTTGCAGAGCAATGTCCTCTGGGGTGGCCTGAGGAGCTTAATGTTCTGTTCATTGTGTTTTGAGTTGCCTAAGTTGGAACCATTGGGCCTTTGGAATGTGCACCACCTCCTTAGGTGTTTGAAAAGGGTTTGTTTCTATTTGTACAGAAAACGTTACTCGAGACTAGTAGTGAAAGACTCCCACCTTGCAATATCGCTTTCTGTTGGTCCTCTATATGCCTGTAGGAGTTCCATTGCGGATTGAGACAAATGTCTTATGGTTGCCTGAACGAATTTGATGGTTGATCGTACAAATTATATCGGGAGATTCCTTCGCCCGGTTGAATGTGGGCGCAATTTTTAAGGTTGTCTCTTGAGGATAATGGTCGCTGTTACCTCTGTCTCCTAGGCAGAATAAAACAACCCATTGAAACAGAGGGAGTGAAATGAAGGTATAGTCCATCATCCTGCATGTAAATAAAGAATTGCAAGAGGCAGCCGGAGGACTGTCTTCTTGAAACCTGCGATTGAGAGCCCTTGGATTAGGGTGTTCTACATCATCCAGTAAATCTATGCCAGTTTTGGTCAAGGGTCCCTTATTTTTTTCCCTTACACTGGTATATCCCAGATTGCAGTTTGAGCTATCATAGCATCGTCTGGTGAGGAGCCGAGCCGATGTAAGTTCAAGTCCCCTGTGAGGACGATGTTCACATTTTCTCTCCCACTTACATATATTATGATCTGATCTACTAGCTGTCGTGTGGCTTTGGCTTTGCATTTCAGGTAAATATAAGTGTGGAGGATTGTTATCTTCATTGCCATGTTTTGAAGTGAGGTGGTGATTTTTACAGCATTTATGATTGGCATAGCGGAACATAAAAGACCAGCTGAAGTTGTGGAGGCTATTGATACGTAGGTTACCAGGCCTCCCAGTAAGTGGCCATACCTTGGCAATATTGTGTTACTCTTCTGATGTGAAATTATTGAAATGAACGCAATATCTCAATTCATCCATGCACCTATTTATCCATCCGTCTATCCGTCCATCCATCCTTGTTTGTATTTTTCCAAACATTCATCGACCAATTCATCCATCTATCCATCTCTGCATCGCTCCTCCCATTTTCACTTCTACAATCCATCGTTCTCTCAATCCATCCGTTTCTCCATCCCAGTCTCCCACCTTACTTCCCTATCATGCTCTTTTGTTTAATTTCTTCCCCCTTCCCACAGCTACATTATAGTATCTTGCATGGGTACTTATAAGCTACTTTTCAGAAACCAAAGACCCTGATCAAAAATTAAATGAACCAAAAAAACAATTGCCAAAATTAAGGGAGCAGGTGGTACTGACTTCCTTGACAAGAATTATGGTTTTATACAACAGTGGCTAAGTTTTTCTAGATGTGCAATATTCACCCTGAATATAATGTATCCTATGAACAATATGATGTATAAATCAGGTTCTCAGGTGAAAAAAGCAGGAAGATAAATACCATAAAGCACTGGGATGACAGAAATTTACACTAGGCATTTGCTTAATCATGTATTTGGCCACATGCATTCTTTGAAATGTAATAGTCCGAACAGCTGTGCTCAGCACAACCAAACGACTGAACGTTTCGGGGGTTGTATAGTGGTAGAAATTGGGTTACTAGTTGACTGGGTGTGAGCCCTTGTCAGGCAGCAACCACAATCCTAGTCAGAGTAAGGTAAAGACAAACCCCAAATTAACCTGTGCTGGACCCCTGGTTGATTGGCACAGAGCAGCCAGGCTTAACTTAGAGGCAATGTGTGAAGTATCTATGCAACACTTCAAATAGTAAAACAGCGAAAACACCACACAAAAAAAATCTCTCATCAGGTTAGAAAAATCGAGCACACTTTAATAAAAACAAGACGAAAACAACAAAATCCCATCAGTAGAACCGGAGTAAAGAATTTTTTAAAATAAACTTGAATATAGTGCCTAAAAGCATAAGGCGCCAGCCGCGGCTAAATAGCTGCACTGGACCGGGTCAAAGTCAAGTGTTCAGGCCCACCGTGATGGAGCGCGGGTCGGACACAGCCCCAAATTAGTCCTGCTGAAGTTTTACCTTCTCAAGTTTTGTGCCAAGAGTCCTGTTCATGTTGGAGTGGGTGGCAAGGAACAAGAAGAACGTTTCGAGCGGGAC
Organism: Lissotriton vulgaris; assembly: GCF_964263255.1. Classification (NCBI taxonomy): domain Eukaryota; kingdom Metazoa; phylum Chordata; class Amphibia; order Caudata; family Salamandridae; genus Lissotriton; species Lissotriton vulgaris. Next base: position 1,057,728,580 of record NC_141698.1, on the reverse strand, counting down.
TCGACATGGTGTGAATAGCAGGCCAGGTGTTGCAGGCTGCAGCTTTGCGTTGGCTGTCCCCTGTGGGCTGTTGATGCTGCTGTGCGAAGAGGCGACTGGCGGTGGCTTGCGCTGGATTTCGGTGCGAGCGGCATGGTTCCAGTGCGAACGGGCAATTCACAGTGTTGAGGAGCCCAAAAGTTTGATTTCAAGAGCTTGTGAGCCACACCAAGGGTCCAGGACCTGAGAGGCGCCACTTGGAGTCAGAACCTCACTGAAGCTGGGTCCAGAAGAGGGTTGGCTAGCCTCTTATGTCCCTCATGCTCAGATCAGGAGGCCAGCAGACGAGCCCTTTGAGTCCCTCTGGGTCCGGGGTTCAAGATGAAGTTGCAGGTCCAGTTCTTCTTCCCCGGGCAAAAGGGCAGCAGACAGCAGGTCAGCACATCAGGGTAGCAGTTCCTGGGACTCAAGCAACTGGTGTCCACCCCCACCCACCTCGCCGGACACACACTCGACGCCGTCTTCTCATCCAGCACAGACATCAACTTCAGCCACGCCACAGAGCTTCAATGGACGGACCACAGCTGCGTCCACTTCACCTTCAAGAGAACAACGACCCACCAACACCAGCAACACACCGCCCGCAGAAGCTGGAACAAGATCACAGCAGACCAGCTCGCCACCTCCCTGAGCCAACACCCTCCTGCCAGCTCAGCGAACCCCAGCCAGGCCGCCGATAACATCACGAAGTGGATCAGCAACTGCGCAGACGAACTCGCCCCGCTGAGGACCCCGCCCAGCAGACCCGGCAGCAAGAAGGCCCCATGGTTCACCGACGAACTCAAGAGCTCCAAGAAGAACTGCCGAGCCCTCGAGAAAGTCTGGAAAAGGAACCCGACACCGGACAACAGGACCTCCTACAAACTGGCCACCCGGAAACACCACCAGCTGATCCGCGCCGCCAAGAGAACAGCATTCAAGGACCGGTTGGACAACAACGCACACAACAGCAAGGAACTCTTCAACATCGTGAAAGAGCTTTCCAACCCCAGCGCAGGAAACAACGACATCACCCCATCGCAAGACCTCTGCAACTCCCTCGCCTCATACTTCCACAACAAGATCACGGACATACACAGCAGTTTCAACAACCAACCAACGCACACCACGACCGACCTGCCACCCCCCCCCCACCACCACCCTCCACGCCTGGACCCCGATCAGCACAGAAGACACCATCCGCACGATGAACTCCATCCACTCCGGATCACCAACCGACCCCTGCCCTCACCACGTCTTCAACAAGGCCGACGCTGTCATCGCACCCCACCTGCGAGACATCATCAACACATCCTTCGACACCGCCATCTTCCCCGAAAGCTGGAAACACGCCGAACTCAGCGCTCTACTCAAGAAACCAACAGCAGACCCCACCGACCTCAAGAATTACCGCCCCATCTCGCTCCTCCCGTTTCCAGCCAAAGTCATCGAGAAGACCGTCAACAAGCAGATGGCCGCCTTCCTCGAGACGAACGGATCCCTCGACCCCTCACAGTCCGGCTTCCGAGCCAAACACAGCACCGAGACCGCCCTCATCGCCGCCACAGATGACATCCGAGCCCTGATGGACAATGGAGAAACAGCGGCCCTCATCCTCCTAGACCTCTCCGCGGCATTCGACACGGTCTGCCACCGCACCCTAACACGGCGCCTCAGCAACATCGGTATCCAGGACAAGGCGCTGGAATGGATCATCTCCTTCCTCGACGGAAGAACACAGCGAGTCCGCCTACCACCGTACAAGTCAGAGGCCTCTGAAGTCATCTGCGGCGTCCCCCAAGGATCATCACTGAGCCCCACCCTCTTCAACGTCTACATGAGCCCCCTCGCGGCCATCGTACGCAAACACCACCTCAGCATCATCTCCTACGCCGACGACACCCAGCTGATCCTCTCCCTGACCAACAACCCCGCCGCCGCCAGAGCCAACCTGCACGAAGGGATGAAAGAGGTAGCCGAGTGGATGACGACCAGCCGCCTGAAACTGAACTCGGACAAGACGGAGGTCCTCATCCTGGGCTCTTCACCCTCCGCCTGGGACGACTCCTGGTGGCCTCCCGCCCTGGGCACCGCACCCAAACCGACAGACCATGCACGAAACCTGGGCTTCATCCTGGACTCCTCCCTCTCCATGACCAGGCAAGTCAACAGCGTCTCCTCGGCGTGCTTCAACATCCTACGCATGCTACGGAAGATCTTCTGGTGGATCCCCTCAGAGACCAGGAAGACCGTCACCCAGGCCCTCGTCACCAGCCGACTGGACTACGGCAACGCCCTCTACGCCGGGACCACCGCCAAGCTCCAGAAGAGACTCCAGCGGATCCAAAACGCCTCAGCCAGACTCATCCTCGACATCCCACGATCCAGCCACATCTCCGGACATCTGAGAGACCTTCACTGGCTCCCCATCAACAAGAGAATAACCTTCCGCCTCCTCACCCACGCACACAAAGCCCTACACGACCAAGGCCCGAGCTACCTCAACAGCCGAGTCAACTTCTACGCGCCCAAACGCCACCTCCGATCAGCCAACCACGCCCTCGCCGCCGTCCCCCGCATCCGAAGAGCGACTACAGGAGGAAGGTCCTTCTCCTACCTGGCCGCCAAGACCTGGAACTCCCTCCCGTCCGACCTGCGCCTGACCCAAGACCACCTCTCCTTCAGGAAGAAGCTGAAGACCTGGCTGTTCGAGCAGTAGCGGCACCCCCCCTCCCCAGCGCCTTGAGACCCTACGGGTATGTAGCGCGCTTTATAAGTGTCACTGATTGATTGATTGATTGATTCCTCTTTAGAGCTGCAGTCCAACAGAGTGACAGTCCTTGTAGAAGCACAGCGGTCCTTCTCCCTGGCAGGTATCCACAGGTCCTGAAGTGTACTGAAGAGTTGGTGCCTGAGATCCTTTTTTTTGCACAGCTTCTATAAACCTGCATAGATGACCTGTCTTCCCTGCCCTGGCTCCAGACTAACTACAGGGGGTATGCAGTCCTTTGTGTGGAGAAAGAGGATAGCCCACTCAATTGTAAATGGGGCTGCGCCCAGCTCCTGCCTTTCAACCCGCCAGTGATGGCCCAGCCAGTCATACCCAAAGTCCCATCGCTGTTTAGGAAGAATATCCCAAGCCTAACTGTCACCCACACCCAATCATGTTACCCAGAGACAGGCTAAAGGCGGCAAATGGCAAGGACTAGAAATTGGCAATTTCAGAATTAGGATTCAAGAGACACCAAAAAATGAATTGGTGATCTTTTCCCATTTGGAAATAACACTGATAAAATGTAATAAGGTAATTCCAATAGCATCTTATGGGAAAGGTAGGCCTTGCAAAAGTGAAAAACGAATTTAAGAGTTTTTCACTTCCTAGACATGTAAAACTTAAGAGCGCATGTCCAAGTTTTTAAATAATACTGTACCTTGCTCTTGGGGGTCTCCAGGCCCTACCACAGAGGTGATATATATATTAAAAAAGAAGGTTCAGGCTTGGCAAAAGTTTTATTTTGGCATGTTGGTATGACCGTTTTAATCGCACACTCAGGCTCTACAATGGCAAACCTGATACATGGTAAAAGTACTACTTAAGTGGGTGGTCCGCTAGTAGCATTTAATGTACAGGCACTGGATACATGTACTGCAAGACAACTTAGCTGAAGAAAACTTTTCCGGTCTATTCCCATTTCCATTTCTTTTTCTATTTTGTATATATATAATTGTGAATGTTTGTTTGCAATATATTGTAATTTGTGTCCTTTCAAATATGCCCATATTGTGTGATGTGGGTTGTCTATTGATGTGTGTACATGTTTTTATACATATGTTGTTAATTTTGTGTAATATAAATGTTACATGTCTATTTATATTATGTTTTTGTATAATTGTTTCAGCCCGGGGGACAGGAATGAAACGCGTTGGCTGTGCTTCAATCTATATAAAAAAAGAATTTGAATAAAGAAGATCCTTTGGACATTACTGGCTCTCCTGATTGCTGAGTGCACCGCCTTCTTTCTTTGGAACTCCTTGTATTAGTGGCACCTATCTTCGGCAGGTGCTGGGAGTTGTAGCACCTAATTTCTATAACGATACACTTGGATTAAAAGTGCTTAACCTTGGTTAGCCGTTGTGTTCTTTGTTGTAAAGGATCTTATCAAGCTGTTTATGGCACAAAGGCAGTCATCACGTTTTTAATTGCACCGTTGTCCTGGACTGTTACGAAGAAAGTCATCAAGTTTTGAATTGTAGAGGTCTATCACCCCCAAGACCAGGGCACACAGCTAGTTTTCTACCTGGGTGGATAACTGTATGTTATAGTTTTTCAGTTGTGTATTTCATGGTATAGTGAATGTGTATGGGTTGTTACAAAGGCAAGGATAATGGCTGCCTGCTTCCATGGGTAGAAAAAGACAGCCATCTTTGTGGTGCACTGGGCCTCTGACACTTTTGGGCACTTGCACCACTGCACAGGGTCTCAGCCATCAATACTGCTGTAGGTGCACTGGTACTGGGGTACAGGGGTCTGCTGGACCCCAATCATAGCTGTTACATACTACCAAACAAGGGGATGGCGGCCTATTCTTCCGTTGCTTATACTGGGGGTCCATGGCTATGCCGCTGCTACTGCTGCAATAATCACAGCTTTTTCCCTACTTCCTGCTTTGAATTGGCGCATCAGCACTCGGGCACTATCAGATGGGCTGGCCAGGGCCGGACAGGTCATTTATGCCACGGCGCGTTTCCCTGGTGGGCTGGAGCCCATGGAGGTTGCTTCTGAAAGCCCATGGCTGCTCACAGGGCTTCTGTTACTTTCCTCACCTCCCCCGGGGAGAGAGAGAGAAAGAGAGGGGGGATAGTGGTCAGAGAATGGGAAGAGAGAGAGAGGAGAAAAGGATAGAGAGAGTGGAAATATGGAGAGAGTGAGATTGCTCAAGGAGATGAAGGAAGCAGGGCTGGTTTGAGCATTTTTGCCAGGCTGGCTCAAGGTTCCCCAGTCTGGCCCTGGTGGGTGCCATTTTCCTTTAGTACCACCAGGGGCCCAGAAGAACAGCCCACACACTGGCCCTTTCAAGCTGGCCCATCGGGCTTTGCCAGAGTGCCCGACAGGACAACCCGACACTGCCTACTCATGCCTGATGGAATAATATACCCCACAATACCAACCCCATCCATATATACTTGTTGGAATTCTGTGCAATGTGGGGTACATCTTCTGAGTAAGTCAAAGCAGTGAAACCCTGTGCTCTGGGGGCACAAATATTCTGCAGTCACAGACCTTTCTTTTAGACTTTTCAGAGCATGGGGCCAATCTGGGCAGAGCGAGGTGTTCAAACCTGAACGTGGAGCCCAGAATGACAGCATCTGTCTGTTTCCCATCCCGCCGCGAGCAGCTGTTTTGCATCCAGACAGAGCCGTCGTGAAGGCGAGAGAGAGAGAGAGGCACTGGAGGACGGGCCAGCAGGCTCTTTGGCGTAAAACTGAGCGTGAAAGTTATTCTATGAAACACAACCGAGCGGAGCCAGCCAGGGCTTGTCTGCTGGATAGTATCTCACGTGCGCCCATAATTCTTGCAAGAGTGGTGAGGCCAGCATACCGACCCGAGAGCTGCGAGACGATGATTTTCTTCTGGGGTGTCTGCTTTCAGATGAGAGGGGAGAGTTATCCATAGAAAAGAAAGCTATGCACGACGCGTTTTTTTTTTATTTCATAACTTTTTATATCTTTTTAAAAGAAATAACTTTGCAAGCGGTCGCTCAAGGCTTGAGCCAAGCACTTCCTTAAATAGCGGATCTTCAGGATGTACCTTGACAGCCTGCCACCACAGATGACGTGTAGAGACAGAAAGGCGTGTCTGTACCTTGCCACTCTATGGTCACGCTTGACAGTGACATGAATAATAACGCCCTCCGCGCTTCCCTTGTAAATCATGATGGAAGACTGGATTTTGCACTCTGTCTGCAACCTGCACTGACACTAGACAGAGTTGTTTTGTCGCTATGGTATGTGTTTTCATACCAGAGGGCAAGCGGGTCGGATAGTTTCTCAGGGAGTTTTCAGAAAAGTGATACTTTACATGAAACACTCACACAGCACATACTTGGTCAGGGTATGTCAGTGCCATGCAGAGACGGTCGGGTCAATCTGATGCTTTCAGACGCACCCAGAGTTTAAAATGCTCGTGTGATATGCTGTGTCTTTATTTCTGTTTTTAAATAGTCAGCGTTGCATCACGTGGAAAGATGGCTAAGAAGGCAAGCCCTGGCTGGCCACATCTGCATGATCTGCAGTTAACGGTCTCAAATCCCTACAGGGCCAACTCCAGTCTTTCATGCTTCTGAGGTTGATAAATAGTATTCTAATGACAGTGCTACAGAACCATGGAGAGAAGTGCTGCGTAAAGAGACATTTGTGTTCCAACTAGGGGTGGGCGTAGTTCGCGAAGTAGCGCTATGCGTAGCTACGCCAAGTGCACTTCGCACTATGCGAGCTTCGCGTAGCACTACGCGAACTGCATAGTAGCATGTTCGCACTTTGCAAGATGTCGTTTTCAATGATTGCACAGTGCGGTCAAGCATCCGGCACTGTGCAATCATTGAAAACGGCATCTTGCACAGTGCGAGCTGTACTTTTCTGCTGCTCGAGTAGATTATTACTCGAGCTGCAGCTTTCTCAACGCGGACTGGTAGTTTTTCATTGCGAGTGGTCACGAGCATGTGCGACTACTCACAATGAGAAACCTGGCCTCCCCGCGTTGAGAATCTCACCGGGAGGTTTATTTTCCATACTCACGATCGGCAACTTGATGTTGCTGATCGCGAACAAGGAAAAAGTCTCGCGAGGATGTCATTTTGCTTGCTCGGGGTCGCCAACTTGACGATGAGGACTGCGAGGAAGCAAGCAATGACCGCTGCACTATGCTATGCTATGCTACGCATGTTTGCACTGTGTTACGTGCAGTTCGTGTAGTGCAAAGTTGCGCAAACTTCGCAAACTACGCGAGCGTAGCGTAGTGCTTACCCAGGGTTAGTTCCAAGCCACCTACGCATGGTCATCATTTAGAGGTCGTCGGCGGTTGCAGCTGCTATCCCTGGAGTGCCTCCTGTGACCCCCAGCACTGTCACTGCGACCCCCTGATCTCAGAGGACAGTAGCTTACTTGGAAAATAATAATTTATTTAATGTTCCAAGTGGTGTGGATCGTCTCCATGCCTCCAGCTGGCCCTGAGCTTGTAGGGAGAGTAAAAAAAGCCAATGGAAAGGCAGACTTAGCTGAATGTCCAGGGTATTACAAATTCACCAGTTCGTCCATCCGTATGATTTATTGGACACTGGCAATAGAACGCATCCTTGACAGATGGAGAGGTGTAATCTCACTTCCTCCTGTGAGCATGCCAGCCATCATATAGGGCGGGTGGAGCCTGATGGAATTCTACATGTCATCACATCCCTAAAGACCCTCCAGGAGCACAGAGACATGGTCCAGTTTCCCGCCTTCGGCAAGCCAGCGGAGTCATGCAAACCCTAAGCATAGTGGGATGAGGTCTCGCTTTAGGCCGCAGATCCAACATGCAGCGAGACTCCTCACCTAGGAAATGGTGTGTTCCCTCAATATCGACGGGTCCCAAAATCAACACAAAATATTGGGGAAAAAATCAGCAAGTAAGTCTGGATTTTTTACACCTAACTCCAAATCTATGTAATTATGAGGTACCTATATATTCAAGGTACCTAAATGTGGAATTAGCAATAGTAAACCTCTACTTCCCTATGTGCACTTACCTTTCGATATTTTGTCCCTTAATACTCTTTCCTTGATATTCTTATAGCATAATATTGTTGGTGTCAATATTCAATAGTACAATCCTAAGACTTTATGTGGTCCCATTTCCTGCTATGTAATAATGTTCAATAATGCCAGGCTGTCGCCTTCTGGCCACTAGATATTTTCCCTCTAGCGTGGGTAATCAGGTCATTAAACAGGAAAATTCAGTTGGACTTTTGTTATGAATTTTATTAAAGAGTCTGATAGAATTCCGATGGGGCTGGTAGCAGTAATCATCGGCAGCGCCTTGAGACCCTCACGGGTGAGTAGCTCGCTTTATAAATCCCCTGATTGATTGATTGATCGGCTCATTGTAAGTATGAGATCCAGGGAAAGACTGTGGATCTGGTTACTTTCACCAGGGGTTTCCGCTTCTTAAATGAGAGCTCATGCACAAAGAACATTAAGCAGCCAAGAGAGATGTAAGTGTTGACATGTTCAAGTTAAAAGCCTGAGCAGGAGCAACAAATGAAATACTAGAGAACAGCAGTGCTTAATTTGAGCCAGTGGCTTCTGGTGCTAGGCACCGGCACTTAATTGTCAGCACCAGCTCTAGTGACAGTTCACCACATGGGGGCGTTGTACATTTAATTTTGAGAGTAGTGGAAGGTACGTGGAAAATCTAGCAGTACAACAGGCCCGGAAACATAATTAAGTTGTCTTTTTACTAACAGAGAGAGCTTCAGAACATAAAGGCATGATGGAGTCAACAAGAACAAAGCAAGTAACAACCAAATTAAGAAAGCGATGGTCTCTGCATGTGATGATCAGTGATGCCAAAATCTTACAGATATCCTTGACATCTTTTGTATTTGTATATATGTCTGTTATATAGACATTAGACTGAAAAGTATGTCTTATTATGAGCAGTGATAGTTTAACTTGACAAATATGACGTACATATAGGGGATAAAAAGCTGGAGGCTTTACAGGGAGTTGTAAAAGGGCACTAATGCAGAAGTAAAACTGATAGGTGGGTCCCCAATATACTACCTTTCATATTTTTTCACCTCTTTTTTTCTTTCCTGTCTATCATTCTTCCTATTTTCATTTCGCTTTTTATCTCTCATTTTTTATGTCTGTCTTTCCATCATCTTTCCAAATTGTCATACTTGTTTCCATCTTAATCTTTTATCCCCTATTTCCACATATCTTTTCATATTTCTTTTCCTTCTTTGTTTCTCCCGTTTTTTTCTCAGTTCATACAGTTCTTCCTTAGCTTGTTTCTAAAACTCCTTCCTCCCCTCTGTCTCATAGGGCCAGATGTATCAAAGGGTTTTACCCATTCTGTTTCTATGGAAAAATGTCTTCATGCATATGGCCCTTAATCTTTTTACACTCTTCCACATATCTTTCTCGGTATACAGACAAAATATCGACTCCAAAATATCGACTGGACATAATATCGAGTTTTAAATATAGACTGGACAAAATATCAACTGGACATAATATCGACTACAAAAATATCGTTTTTCAGGTAAGTGAAGTAATATCGACTGTATAAAATATAGATAGCAAAAATATCGAATTTTTAATAATATATAATATTTTATAGTGTATTTTTATGTAATAATATGTGTGAAAAGTGTGTATTAATGTTATAAAATATTTTATTAAATGAATTTTGTTTTTATAATATTTGCGTAATGTAATTCTGTAGCGGGTTGTGGGTTTATAGGGGAATAGGGTGGGAAGTAATTTAATAATAATTAATTAATTAATATATGTTTGTTAATATTTTTAATTAATAATTAATTGATAATTAATTAATGTTAATTAGTTAATTAATTAATATAATTTTGAACATATTTTGTATTAGTAATTAATTGGTAATTAATTAATTGTAATTAGTTAATTACATTAATTAGAGTAAATTTTTAATATATATAATTTTGTGTTATTTTTAAGTAATTAATTGGGAAAAAATAATATTAATTATTAAAATAATTACAGCTAATGTGCTAATATATTTACTTTATTGTTAATTAATAATTAATTGGTAATTAAATAATATTGATAAATTTTGGGTAAAGGAGCATTTTTAGGGTTCAGGGTCAGTTTTCAGTTTTAGGGTAAAGGGGTATTTTTGGGGTTCAGGGTCAGTTTTCAGTTCTTGGGTAAAGGGGTATTTTTAGGGTTCAGGGTCAGTTTTCAGTTCATGGGTAAAGGGGTATTTTTAGGGTTCAGGGTCAGTTTTCAGTTCTTGGGTAAAGGGGTATTTTTAGGGTTCAGGGTCAGTTTTCAGTTCATGGGTAAAGGGGTATTTTTAGGGTTCAGGGTCAGTTTTCAGTTCTTGGGTAAAGGGGTATTTTTAGGGTTCAGGGTCAGTTTTCAGTTCATGGGTAAAGGGGTATTTTTAGGGTTCAGGGTCAGTTTTCAGTTCTTGGGTAAAGGGGTATTTTTAGGGTTCAGGGTCAGTTTTCAGTTTTTGGGTAAAGGGGCATTTTTAGGGTTCAGGGTCAGTTTTCAGTTTTTGGGTAAAGGGGTATTTTTAGGGTTCAGGGTCAGTTTTGGGTTTTTGGGTAAAGGGGTATTTTTAGGGTTCAGGGTCAACAAATAAGATTGTAAAAAATTATTTTTATTATTTTCATTTATTATTTAATTATTATAATTTAATGTAAGTATTTGTAAGTATATTTTAGTAATTAAAATTTAATATTAATTTAATTTAACACTGTTTTTAATAAAGTCGATATTTTTTACATCTATATTATTGTTAACGATATTTTGTACTCGATATTTTTGTACTTACCTGTTTGTAGATACAAACTCGATATTTTGACTGTCGATATTTTGTCCACGATATTTTGGTAAGTCGATAATTTGTCCCTCGATATTATTTCAGTGATCCATCTTTCTCACCTAATTTGTTTTTCTTTTCAAATTTATTTCACTTTTCTCCTTCTCTCTTTCCTTACTTCTCTCTTTTTCCCTCTCACCTTCTTTCTCTCAATCATAGTTCAGCCTTCTCATTTTCATTTATTGCATCCTTTTAATTCTTCTTTCTGTCTTTTTATTGTTTGTTCTTTCCGTTCATCAGTATCTCTGTCTTTTACCATGTATTCCCTCCATATCTCCTTCCTTCTTTTTGTCTTTCATCCATCTGTCCTCCTTTCTCTCTGTTCATCTGCCTTTTCTTTCCTTTGTCTCTCCATTCATACCTTCCCTTGTCTGTCTTGTCTATCCACTCACCCAAACCATCCATCTATCTGTAGGTTCTTCCGCAGTCCTGGGCCATGCCTATAGATTACACCACATGGGAGGTGTAGTTAAACACTTTTTTTTATTACTTAGCATACGCTCACTCACTGCGCATGATCTCATACTCAACATTAAACCTCACCCTAACACCTCCCTTCATATGACGTAGTTCTTGTGCAGGGTCAGCCCCAAAACCATAAGGTAAAGTACATATACCATTAAAATATGCTACATTATCCATTGTCCATATGTCTATCTATACTCTCTTCCTTACTTGCTTCTTTCCTTCCTTACTTGTATGCTTTCTTCCTTTATTTCTTTAAAGATTTTTCTAAAGCATGAATATGACTTAAGGGCGCTGTAGAAGGCAAAAAGTTACACACTACATAAAATTATTAATAGTACAATAGTAAGATAAAGTAAAGCTAATAATAATAATATTATATGCTGCAAAAGTTGGAGATACTGGCAGAAGCAAAAATTCTGTGCAGGAGCAAGGACAGACTATCAAGAAATCTTACAAACTGACCAACAATAGTGGCAATAGTGGACTTGAGTTGACCACCAAGCTTATTCCTATCTTACTGACTACTAGAGGGGAGTAGTCAAAAGAATAGTAACTCCCTGCAGTTTCCTAGAGAGTACGGACATACCACGGCCAGCTCCAGACAGGGATGACCTTGTAGGATACAGAAGTTCAAAGTGAGAAGAATCTGTCCATCAACATTTTGTTAAACTCTCTTTTGAATGTAATAGCACATGGGTTAGTGAGAATCATGGATGGAAGGGCATTCCAGGTTCCGGGGTGCTGAGCTGAAGAAGGTGTGAGAGTAGGTCTGGCATTTCTTAAATCCAGTGGATTAAGTAAAAGGGAGCTGGAACTAGGTAGGGAGCAGCTGCCTCTGGTGAGCCTGTCTGCTAGGTATGTTTTTAGGGGCATGGAAATGTAAGGCTTGGAGAGTAAGACACATTTCCTTAACCATGCTTCTAGCTTTGATAGGAGGCCACTTGAGAGATCTGAAAGAGGGAGTATTATAACTGAAGCAACTAGGACCAATTACCCATTGATGTGGCATTGAGGATTGCCTTGAGAGTAGCAAAGTAAGAGTTTTGGTGTTCCAATTAGAGTAGCAACTCCATAGTCCAGTCTATATATTAGATCAGCGCCTGTGTGGAAATCTGGAGAAATCTTTGTGAAATCTGGTAGAGGGATAAACAGTTGGACCTTTTTGGATTTGACTCAGTTGGAATAGAGCATTGCACCTGATGCAATGATGTGGGCCTGCATCTTCAAGTGTTTGCCCAGGGTGATTCCTAGGGATTTAGTAGTGCTGGTGATGCATTAGAGGGTATCTGCCCCTTTTCCTCCCTTTCATTGAAGTATATGGACTTGGAAGGTCCTTGTACTGCAATAGAGGTGTACTCTGTGTGTTGACTGGGGATCTCCTTAAGGCCGATGCCTGCCCATAACTATTCTTCAGTTGTAGTGCTTTCCAATTTCTTGGAATCACACGACCTGCTCCATTCCACCCAATCGAGCTTTCGTCCCAATCTTAGTACGGAGACGGCGCTGCTGGAGGTGTCTGAGCCCATCAAGGAGATGCTAGACTCGGGTGGTAGAGCCATGCTGATCATGCTCGATTTGTCGGCGGCCTTCGACACCGTCCCCCATGAGGATCTGCTCATCAGACTTCATGAGATCGATCTGAGGGGGATGGTGCTCAGCTGGTTTACATCTTTTCTGGCTGGCCGCCGACAGACGGTCTGGGCCTCCTCTAGCTCTGCCGAGATGCCGCCATTGGGAGCTCAGGGCTATGTACTGAGCCCGACTCTCTTTAATATCTTTATGACCCCTCTGGCGGCTCTGGCCGAGTCCTTCGGGGCCCAGATCGTATCCTACGCAGATGACACCCAGCTGCTCTTCACCTGCCGGAAAGGAGAGGATTTCAATGGAGAGAGTATTTGCGAGTGCCTTGGGGCTGTGTTTAAATGGCTCCAACTGAACAGCCTCAAGTGCAACTCAGATAAATCGGAGGTGCTCTTCTTCGGTTGTGAATCCGATCCGGACTGGCAGGTATGGTGGCCTGCTGACATGTCTCCCCTGGGGCGGTCGTCTCAGTCAGCTAAGAATCTGGGGGTTAAAATTGACACCGGTCTGACTTTAAAATCTCAGATGGTCACCCTCACTGGCACCTGCTTTGGTCTTCTCCGCATTCTTCGAAAGTTTTTTCCGTTGCTCTCTGAGGACCACAGGAGGATTACGGTACAGGCCTTGATCGGGTCAAGACTGGACTACTCCAACGTCCTATATCTTGGCCTGCCCGAATATCTCCTGCAACGGATGCAGGTGGTCCAGAATGCGGCAGCACGTGCCATTTTTGGCTTGCATAGGCGAGTCAAAGTCTCTGGCCTGTTGCAGTCGCTTCATTGGCTGCCTATCCGACAGCGGATAGTTTTTAAAGCTTTAACCCTTGCTCACAAGGCCTTCTACGCCACGGGGGCAAAATACCTTCAGAAGAGGCTAGTTTCCTATCGTCCTGCCCGATCTTTGAGGTCAGAGTCGAAGTTCCTTGCCATTGTCCCGCGTGTGAGGAGGGCCCGTATTGGAGGTCGCTCATTTATGCTCCGGGCCCCTCAGCTTTGGAACTCTCTGCCCCTGACGTTACGCAGCACCTCAAATCTGTTGGCCTTTAGGAAGGGCCTGAAAACCTGGCTTTTTGCTTCTTAGTTTTTTTTTCGTGTTCTGTTGACCCTGCTTTCTTTTAATCTGTTGTGTTTGTCTTCCTAGGTTGTCAATAAAGCGTCGGGACACTCTTCTGAGTAGCCGAGCGCTATAAAAGACACAAAATAACATAACATAACATAACGTGGCCTGCCCCATGACACTTGCTGTTTGTCTTAAAGTAAAAAATGATTCTGTCTGGTTTTCAATTACTTAGAGCAAGTAACTACAGCTTAAATGTAAATGTAAATGTAGTATACTTGTAAAGCGCACAGCTGCCCCAGCAACGGGGTGTCCCGGCACTGTATAACGCTGTGGAACCCTTCCTGCCTCTCCCTGTGAGATGGCCCTCCTGGGCACCACCAAGGGGAAGCCAGGCATCGCAGTGTTGTTGGGGCTGTTGTGGAGATTTAGCAAGCTATTGCCCAGAGTTGCAGCGTGGGACCCATGATTAGAGTAGGCGCTGAAGCGAGAATTATCAAGTCCGCGGACATTGAGCCCAAGACCCTGCCGCGTAGGGACTTGAATCCTGGTCCCGGGCCTGATCTCTGCTTCAGAGCCTGCCGCTCTAACTAGTGAGCCACACTTCTCCACTCCTACTCCACTTGTAACACATATCAATGATGTGTGAAGGGAAATGTTCAAACAAAGCTGCAGACGGACGGATGAAAGTTTTCCTTGCTAGATCACAGAAATCCCTTGACTGGCGATTAAAAAGACTCCAACCGACGGGCGGAAGTCATTTTCAGAATAAGCCCGAGGCTCGAACCGGCTGGTGGAGGTGCATGAGGTTTTAAGTTTAAACCCATATCTAACTAGAAGGCTTCTGATAATTTGCAGAGATACTTAAAGAATCTGCTCTCTGGCTGCCCATCCCCCCTCCTGTCCTGAAGAAGACCCACCTTGATGCATTTAACTTTTGCGCAAGTAACAGGGTCGAAACATCGATATACTACATATGTCTGCACAACGCTCATGATCAACAAGATGGCCGCTGAATAGGAGCTCTAGGTAAGAGCTCCGGGATTAGGGATCGCTAAAGTATGGAATAAATCCCTGAATAACCCCACTGCGACCCAGGACCTACGAAATCTATCGGAAACAGAACTAAGAAGAAAAGAAGACAGGAAAACACCATACCTTTACAAGGCTCTCGTCACCCGACTCCAGGACTGGGAGGTGTGGTGGACTCGGAGGACCCCAGGCAAAGTCTGCACTGCTCAACACATGGGAGCCATCAGCAGCGCAAGCAGAGTGTTGATGTCTCCCTGAGCGGCGCGATCGGGTCCGGTCCGGGAGAAGGCTAAGGCTAAGGCTGCTTCGGCTGCATCACCAGGACTGCGGATAGGGACCGAACACCGCAATTGAGGAAGTGCCGGGCGAGTCAAGGTACGGGCACTCTCACTCATACAGCGCGCCCCCCCCCCCCCGCCACGATTACTAACCGCAGAAGAGAAAAGTCGGGGCAATGTAAATAAGCGAAGAGTAGGAAAGTCCTCAGTCCGCCCCGCCTGATCTTAAAATGGCGGCCAGCGCGGACATGTAGTTCGCGATAAAACAAATGACACAAGGGATTATGGCGCAAACACCCTCACCTTCTTGATCCGCTGATGTGCATGAAAGCTGGACATTGAAATTAAATGAGCAGCAAAGCAGGACATTGAAATTAATTAAAGGAGAGGGAGAAAGACTATTTGCTACCCCGCCTGAACCTAAAATGGCGGCCATCGTGAACAATTAGGTCATCTTCACAACAGTGACACGTAGATTCAGGGTGAAACATCCTTATCCTTCCAGCGCTAGCCCCGCCCCTACTACCCGCCGGTGTAGAGAACATAAGGGCAATATAGAGGTACTCGAAACATCGAGTAGACAAGATCCCCCCCGCCTGACCTCAAAATGGCGTACATCGAGGACAAAAAGCTCGAACCGACAGCATGGGCTAATATCTTTTAAGGGATCTGGATACCGTAGCTACATCTAAGAAGTCGAAAGGGCAGAAAGAAGGTTTCTACCCCCTACTGAAGGCTGAATTTGACCTACAAAGGATGGTAGCACAATAGGCAGCAACACAAACAAGACAGTAAGTAGACATGCCCAGCCTGACACAAAATGGCGGCCGAGGGACACAAATACGCTTAACAAGCACAGCTGGCTGAGAATAACAAGACCCTTGATAAAAACATACCACCGGTCATCAACGAGGGAAAAATTGGTGATAAAAACTTAGAAGCTGCAGGCAAAAATGCACTTAGCATAAAATACCCATCATATCTATCCAAAACAGCAGTCAAGAAGAAATGTAAGCACAACCTGTTGAGGAAAAACCCTGACACTCTGATCTCAGACCCCTTGTTTAACCTAAACAAAGGCATAATAGTCAACGATCTGATATTTTTCACCAGAAAAACAGCTAAATGGCGCACTGCCTTGATAGAGAAACTCAACATAAAAAATATTAAAAATATACCACATGGCACAAAACTATTGAGCACTCCATCACCTAGACTAAGAGCAAACCTCTGTATCACTTTATACAAGAACGGAATGGTGCTTATACAAGCATCCAATGACGATTTAAAGAAATTTGACAATATATTCCCTTCGTTTAAAAAATGGGTAGAGAACCCAAGAGATCAACGACAACAACAACATACTCTGACCGCAAAAGAAGATAGACTAGAAGCCACCCACGCTAACAGCACAGGCATCCCTGGGCCTATGCAAACACAAGAACCACATCCCCGAACATCACAAGAGGAAACAGACATCACACTATCCAGAGAACCACAGCAATCTCAACACCTAACGCCACAATGTGACACAACTGAGATAGGAGACAGCCGGGATAGAGAGGGTTCAGATAGCACAGAAACACTGGGTCTACTTGCAAATACCGTGCCGACACAGGCAAAGAACGAAGAAAAAGCGTGGCCACGACAAATAATGACACCAGCAAATCTATCGAAGGGTGATGATAAAATGATTGAAGAGCATATAGAGAGAAGAGATCCCTCAATAATACCAGAGAATAGTAGGACACAATAAGCAAGTAGGGAAGAATCGGAGAATTTTATGACACTACAAGCAAGCGGGGAAGAACCAACGAGGTTCCCACAAGAGATGCCCTCGCCTAACAACAGGACATTAAAGAGGATTACAACACCAAATGATATGGAAGATACTAACCCGCCAGCACTCTCCCTATATACTACAAAAAAACTAGCCAGGAACACACCAAACGCGCCTCACGACCACCCAAAATATGAAGAGGAAAGCGAGAGAGTGTACACTGTCAATACTTCATATCAGACCAGGACAGACACCAGAGGAATACAGACACAAATTGAAACATGGCGCGTGACATCCAAAACACGTTGAAAACAATAGCAAAGATACTAAAAATCACGGCAGGCACACAATCAAAAGTTGAACACATCCAAGAATTAATGCTGAAAATGCCAGGAAATAGGAAGGAAAGGACCATGCTATTAATAGATCGGCAAAATAGACCAGACAGAAACCTTAGGTACATATCAGAAGAAGAAACACTTGCATTGCTAAAGACATACGAGCCGACAGAATGAGATGGGAGAGAGAAAATCAAAATAGTACCAATTGACACAAATAGAACAGCGAAACATAAGATAACGAAACCAAACCTTAACAACCTACAACAAGTCCAGCTATCCACCAACGTGAGTGAAAGGGACCAGAGCAATACAAATAAACATCTGAAATGCCTACTGCGCAACTGTCGATCCGCAGTAAAACACTCGTCAAACATCGCTGCATTGATCCTTAACATGGAAATTGACCTAGCAATCCTAACAGAAACATGGCTGTCGGAATCATCGTCTCCCTGCATGGATTTGCTAGTGCCCCTACACTACAACAGAGTAAGACTAGATAGACCAAAGAAGATAGGTGGTGGAATAGCCTGCATCTACTGATCAGACATAGAAATCAAACAAATACAATCGGATCCGCCGGAAT
Source organism: Lissotriton vulgaris (assembly GCF_964263255.1). Taxonomy (NCBI): domain Eukaryota; kingdom Metazoa; phylum Chordata; class Amphibia; order Caudata; family Salamandridae; genus Lissotriton; species Lissotriton vulgaris. The sequence goes on along the minus strand of NC_141698.1, from coordinate 1,057,710,816 downwards.
CTTGCGAATATCTAGGGCTTAATATAAAATCAATAGACAATGAAAGATTTACTCTACACGCCTTGTATTAACCCCCAGGAAATAATGAAACATTCATAGACCAGCTAATGGAGATTATAACGGATAACAATAACACGCACTCTAACGACATATTCTTGGGCGACTTCAACTTGCACTGGGAAGACTAGAAAGACAAACAGATCATCGCTCTAAAAGACTTCCTGACTGAGCTAAATGTTTCCCAAGCCTGCACACAACCAACACATACAAAAGGAGCAACGCTAGACTGGATATTATCAAGGAACAAGAACATAATGGTCCAGTCTGTTATGCCATGCGACTAGTCGGATCACCATGTCATCATCTTCCTAATTCCAACACTGGAAAAGAGAAAGACAGCACAGCCCGTTAAACGTAAAAAATGGACACGGGATACGAAAGAACCAAATATGGAGCGATTAGTGGAGAACTGTGAGAAAGATCTGAAGCCACCTAACAGCCTAAGGAATGTGAATGAGCTAACAGAGCACTACACTACAACAGTAGCAAACATATTTAACACCACCATGCCACTAAAAATGAAAAGAGTCTCTGAAAAGGACAAGAACCCATGGTTTAACGCGTCATTGAATGAGGATAGAAGGAAACTAAGAATGGCCGAAAGAAAATGGAGAGAACACCCAGCAACATCACTGAGAAAAATCAGAAACAAATACAACAAAAAGATCCTTAGATCCAAAAAAGAATATATTAGATCAGAATTGGACAACGCCAAAAACAGACCACGGAAACCATTTGAAATTTTAAAACAGCAATCCAACAAACTAGCAAAATCGCCCCAAGAAACCACCAAAACCCAGCTAAGCTGTGAAAAATTCTCAGAGTTCTTCACCGAGAAGGCCAACAAGCTGGAAATAGAGCTCAAGACGGCAGCGGACAATCTGCACAAACAACCACTCAGTCTGACCATTACCACTCCGACACTCAACCACAATGAAGCAAAAAACAAAGCACACTGGGATACTTTCGAGCTATATAACCAGACCATCATAGCCGAAACACTAACGGAAATCAAATCGAATAACCACTATAATGACCCACTCCCTGCCAAATGTCTACAAAAAATAAACCACATCATCATCCCAATATGGACAAAAATAATAAACGCCTCCATATCACAAGGGATCCTTCCAGACTGCCTAAAGACGGGACACGTTGTCCCTATCATCAAGAAGCCAACAGTGGACCCAGCAGTACCTAACAACTTTCGCCCAGTTACCAATATCCCTCTAATGGCCAAACTAATCAAGAAATGCGTACAAAACCAACTGAGCCAACACATCGCAAATTTTAGGTTACTGGACGACTGTCAATCGGGATTCAGAACAGGACACAGCACGGAAACAGCGATCCTACATATCGTCGATGACGCAATACAGGCCCTTGACCGCAATAGGACGTGCTTACTAGTCCTTCTTGACCTGTCATTGGCATTCTATACGGTAAATCATGAAAAATTACTTGAAAGACTGCACAACAGGATGGGAATGACGGGAACGGTGTTGAAATGGTTTAAATCCTTCCTTCATAACAAATCACAAAGATTTTGGGTCAACCAGACACTATCCTCGTCATGTCCGAATTCAATCGGAGTCCCCCAAGGATCAACATTATCACCCTCTCTTTTTAACTTGTACGTCGAACCTCTGACAGAAATCCTCCGAAACGCTAACATAGTCTATCACATGTACGCGGATGACACGCAAATATACATCAAGATAGAATCCTTGGAAAACATCAAGTTAATGAATGAGGCATTAAAAAAGGCACTAATTTGGCTTACAAGTAATCACCTGAAGCTCAATGCAAAAAAAACGGAATTACTATTGATCTCACCTCCTAAGAAATATTCTGAAGCGGAAGGATGGACCAGACTGATCACAGCGTTAAGTTGTACCCCTACGCTAGTAGACTCAGCGAACTCATTAGGAATCACATTAGACAAGAACCTAGACATGAAGGCGCACATAAACTCAATGGCAAAGAATGCTCGCTTTCACCTGAACTACCTAAGGAAAGTGAAACCATTTATCTCATCGGCAGATCTCAAACTAGCAATACAATCATTAGTAATCTCAAGGATTGAATACGGTTGTACAACCTTAGCAGGCCTTCCAAAAATTTCCACGGCTCCGCTGAAAGCATGCCTCAATGCGGCAGCAAGACTTATAACCGGATCGAGGAAATTCAACCATATCTCCCCGCATCTAAAAACTTTAAATTGGCTACCATACGAAACCAGAATCCAATTCAAAATGGCATGTGTCACCCACAAAGCCCTTCATTTCAGAACACCTAGATACTTGGCCCAGAAGATCGAGTTGTCTGGAGGAGGAAGACCGGTAAGGAGCGCCAATATGCTAATGCTGAAACCACCCATCTTCAGGAAAAAGAAAACGTACAACAGAGCTTTCACAGGGGCAGCCCCCAGAATATGGAACTCGCTCCCGCCAAATATCAGAAAAATTACAAACACAACCACTTTCAAACGAGAAACTAAGATCTTCCTAATGAGTAAGTTCCTGACATAATTGAAGACACCACGAGAACTGGAGGTGATTGAGTCCCGGAACCGGGATGAAGGATACACTGTTTAAGGACAATGCAGAACATTCTGGACAGGAATACAGACTATCCCTTACAAATCGTAGTATATATATATGCCAGGATATTTCTTCAGTCTATACCTCCGCATCACAGCGGGAAAGATTTATTATATAGCTCTACACTTATCTACCTCACTCAATATATTAAGATGTAATGTTATGTTAGGGGAATTAAGCCTCGACACTTCTACCTCACTAAATATATTATGAGGCAATGTCTACGTGATGTATGTACATTACCACAGAACAGCACTATGTATTCTATGTTTTTCCTTTTCTATACCTCCACGAACACCTAACCTACCTCATGACAATGGGAAATATCTACTATATAACTCAACACTTATCTACCACTCATTATAGTATTGTAATGCTATGTCATGTGAATTAAGCCACTCGACACTGATCTACCTCACTATGATATTATATGGTAATGTTATGTTATGTGAATCACATATCGACAGAATGTATAGTTGTCTGTGACGCGCTCTGATACCCAAGGGTCACGTTCGCGCTATATAAAATTCTCTAAATAAATAAAATAAATCACAGTCTTATTTGTCATATGGATCCTGAAGCATATGTGCTAAAATAACAAGGACATAATAACAAATCATCCTTTCTCCCTTCTTTTATTGCACGCTCAATTGTTTCTGTATATAGTGTACTGTTTTTATCACCAACCACCACATGTCACTTTTTTATCACAGTCACATATTTCGTATTACAATAGAAATTGCCAATTGCGACAGCCATAACTGTTTGATTTCCTCTGAATATACTATTGAATTCTAATTTTGGTGTGTTTTATGATTTTCTTTTCCCTTCGCAAATCATTGATATGTGTTACAAGTAAGCTGTAGCTACTTGCTCTAAATAATTGAAAACTAGACAGAACCATTTTTTACTTTAATACATATACCCAGGTTCTGAGGGACACCGGGTCGCCCCATTACATTTACCGCTTGCTGTTTGTCAGCACTATTGCACACTGACTGGTTCTCATTCATCCTTCCAACTCTAGACGAGGCCATCAACTTTGGCACAACTGTTGCTTATCTGGCAAGCCTTCAGGCGGAGGACAGCCTCTTCAGGGTGCTGGTCACTGTGTCAGTGGACAATAGACCCAGTGCTCTGGATGGGAGACAGCAGCTTCAGTCCCAGACATTGCTGCTATGAAGCAGTGAGCCAAGGCAATCATCACTTAGTTGAATGATGGTTGCGTGCAGTAGGAGTCACTCCCAATCTGTGGGAAGACAGTAGGGGAACAAATAGTATCTTTCCCAAGCAGAAGAATGCAGAGGCAACTCCCCTCAGATTCCTAACATTGCAGTTATGAATGAACAATGATGGAGATTTTGTAAACATACTCGAATCCGGAAGAGATTCATGCCTCTTAAAGAAAAAAAAACATATCTGGGGAGCAAAGTAAACTAAAACAGCTTTCTAAAATGGTATATGGTAGGAATGGCTTAAACAGTGGGTGTGAGGCAGCGGTCGCAGTGGGGGAAAAAAAGTAGGGGAACTGTGGACTTAGAATCAGAGGTTGGGAAAAACCAGAATATTGGATCAGTGGGCGGAGTCAGTGGTGTAGCCAAAATACACAAAACATCCCAATTTTTAGGAATTGTTTGGCATTTCACTGACCAGTTACTGCTTGATATGTTATTTTATTCAACCAAAGGATACACATGATTATTTAAGGCGTAATATGAGTTATTGACATTAAAATACATTCTCAAAGTGGGATATGTTTCCAATCACAGAATGTCCCAAATAAGCTTAAAAGTGGAAGTACAAGCGATTTGTCTCAAAGCCATGGATTTTCTGTCATCACCGCTTCTCTTCCCTTTTTCCGCAGGAGCAGTTCAAAAATGAATATCAAAATATCCGAGTTTGCAAATGTTTTCTATATAATTATGGCTCTGATATATTCGCCACATGATACATCATCAATATTAACTAATAAATTATTTATAGCTCAAACGGATCAAACGTTACAAAAAAATGTGACTTGTGTTGCTGCCAGTGGACAGCCCTTTGCAAAGGTTGACCGATCACCTTTCTCACTGCTGCATTTGTATGTTACACTGGTACTAATAAGGCAAAATCTTTCCAAAGACTGTTAGCATGTGTAAAATGTCAAAATAATAAAGTATCAGAAAATATGCTGCATTACGCTGCAGCCTTTTTTTGCTGCATAATTTACCCAACACTGCGAATTGTGTCCTCCTTTGCTGCATAATTCTAGTGGCACCAAAGCAGACAATACATGTTTAAAGTGCTTGTGCATGAAGCAGAGAGACTGTGAAGTTTGTGAACTTAGTTTGGTGTGCGTGCAAATCCTGCATTGTCGATCCTTAGTGAGTTGCAGCTACTACTGCTGAAACAAGGCCAGTGGAGGTAGCAATGGTTGAGGCGGACTGGCCTCAAGGGCAGCGCCGGCTTTAGCGCTGGTGGAACAATTTGCAACATTGTTTGTTGGTGCCCCCCAATGACCACTTCCGCCATGGATTCCCTCACTACCAACCTTTAACAGTGCCCCTCAAGTCTCTACAACCACACTGTGTCTCAGATGCATTTAATGTGATACCAATGTAGGGTGTCATAACACTTTGCATCACACACACATTACACAGAGACAATCAATCACACATGTGTAAATCACTGTATAGGAAATTTTACATAAAACAAAGGACTGCAAGATGTAGGAGTCACATGACAATCATACTAGAGGCAGCATAATTTAATCGTGATTGGTCTGGAGAAACACAAAACCAGAATTTAAAATGTAATACCATGGTTGGGGTTTCTCTTAAATAATCAGAATTGATTTTCATTTGAAAACAATTGTGTCTGTACAGATTTTGTCTGGGTTCTAATTAAGTGGCACATTACGATCGCGGACGGACGCAAGCCCTGAGTAGGAGGGAATGTCTGCATGGGCTGCAGCGTTCCCTCCTGTGCAATTAGGATGTGACCGCCACCCTGGCGGTCACATCCTCCATGTCTAACATTGCGGCAGGTGTGGCTTCAAGCTGCACCCGCCGCAATGTTAAAAATGCATACATTGCATTTGTATGCAAAAAGCGGAAGGCACCGCGCGGTGTCTGCCGATTTCTGCATACAAATTCATGGGGGTACCAGAGGTACCCCCCATGTGCACCCCCACCCCCCTTCACCCAGGGGGCCCGCTACGGGCCCCCGAGGTGAAGATCTGTATGCTTTAACATGGCGGAGAACCCGCCGTGGAAAAGTATTTTTTGCCAGCCATCCTAATATGTCTGGCGGTGTCTGAGAGACACCACCACCATATTAGGGCTTTTCCACCGCGGTTGTAAGCCAACCGTGGCGGAAAAGCGGCGGACTGAAACCAAGACCCACCAGCCATCCTAGGGGCGGATTATGATGGAGGATTTTCCGCATCCTCCGGGCCACGGAAGCCACCGCCGGCCCGGAGGATGCGGAAAATCCTCTGCGGACCCACCAAAGACCCACCGCCACATTAGTCTGGTCTTGATGGTGTCATTGACGCTCACGCTGGCCCAGGCAAGCAGGGGGTCGTGGTCGATGGTGTGCGGAGGGTCTGTTGTGTACTTGTCTGTTGGGGCAGGCTGGGTTTTGAAGCTGTCATGGATGTCTGCTATCTTGCGGTGGAAGAAGGTGACGAGGGAGTCGCACAGGGCTTGCGACGGTGGGATGTCGTTGGTGTTGGAGCTGGGGTTGGCGAGTTCCTTCACAATGTTGAAGAGCTCCTTGCTATTGTATGTGTTGTTGTTGAGGCGGTCTGTGAAGGAGGTCCTCTTGGCCGCCCTGATGGGGTGGTGGTGGTTGCGGATGGCATCCTTGTGTGCTGCGTGGCTGTCTGGAGTTTGTTCACTGTGCCATTCCTTCTCTAGTTTCCAACAGGCTTGCTTGGAGCGAGGTTTGCATGTAGTTGGTCTTCGGTGATTTTGCTCCAGCAGCGGCGGGGATCTGTTGGGTGCGGTGGTGTGTGGTGGGTTCCTGGAAGGCGAAGTGGATGCATTGGTGGTAGGTTCAGAGGAGTTCGGTGGTGTGGCAGACGGAGACGTGCGGGCTTGAGGAGCAGATGGGGTCGAGCGTGTTGCCGGCAGAGTGGGTGGGCGTTGTGACGAGTTGCTTCAGTCTGAGGTGGGAAATGTTATCAATCAGGGTTGTGGAGTTGTTGTAGTTCTCAAGGTGAAAGTTCAGGTCTCCGAGAAGGATGTAGTTGGTGGAGGTCTGGCCGTGCTTGCTGATGAAGTCGGCGATGGAGTTGCTGAACTGGGGACAGGGTCCGGGGGGCGGGCGGTAGACGAGGGTGGCTCTGAGGGTGAAGTTAGGGTCTATGTGGATCTGGAAGTGCATGTGTTCGGTGGTGCTGAGCGCGTCATCAGTGCTAGTCGAGACCCTGATGCTGTTCTTGTGGATAATGGTGATTCCGACTCCGTTGGTGCGGTCCCTGCGGGTGATCTTGTAGCCGTCTGGGATGGCTATGGCGATGTCATGTGCGGAGGAGTCATTCAACCAGGTCTCTGTCAGGAAGGCAACGTCCGGGGATGTTGTGTTGAGCATCTCCCAGAGCTCGACGGCATGTTTGCATGCGGAGCGGGTGTTCAGTAGAATGCACCAGAGGTGGTTGGGGTCTTTCTTGGCGGGTGGTTCGTCGGCTCTGAGGCTGGTGTAGCTGCAGTTCCGGCAGGTGAAGGGACCATGTGAGCGTTTATGGGCTGCCTTGAAGCAGGAGTGGGTCTGTACGGAGTTGAGAGTGTGCAGAGTGCTGGCGTCCTAGTGGCGGCGGTGGTCATGGCGGGTGCGGGGGCCAGGGGTTCTGGCGCTGGGCGCAGTCAAGGCGCGGACGGGTGCAGATAGGCTTGCCTTAGATGCGCCTTTGGTGCACCAGCGGCGCGCCCGCTGCACGTGTCCGCTGTGCAGTCAGGCAGTGCCCGGCATATATGGGGAGGTGGGAGGGAGGAGCAGCTGGGAGGCGGGGCAGCAAGTGGACATTCAGGGGGTCAGGCTGCAGGGGACGCAGCAGCGGAAGGCGGTAAAGGACGATGAAGGGAATAGAAGGCAAAAGGGCACCAAAAACGAAGAAAAACGAGTGTCACAGAAGGCAAGAGGGCACAGAAATAGAGGGAAAAAACGAGTGGCACAGAAGGCAAAAAGGGCACAAGAATACAGGGGCAGCTGAGAAACAGAAGGCAAAAACGGGTAGAGAGGCACGGGGCAGCGAGGGGAACAGAAGGGAAAAAATTGGGGTGAGAGATATGGGGGCAGGGAGGGGTACAGAAGGAAAGACCAGACAGAGACACGGGGCAGCGAGGGGTAGAGAAGGAAAAACCGGGCAGAGACACAGGCTGAGAGACAGGGGGACAGCGAGGGGTACAGAGGGAGGAAAACCGGCACGGACCACGAACATGCAGCGGGGGAAGACAGAACAACAGCAGTCACAGACACAACAATGAAATACAGGCAATACAATAAAACAATAAAGCGGAAGATGAACAAACCTACGGCCTACCACTGGCCACCAGGGACGAGGCGCAGGTGGTAGCCTGCGGGTGGAGGAGGGCCTCGAACTTCCTCAGCAGCGGCAGCTGGGGCAGGGACACACAGGTGGTGCTGAGCGCAGTGGGAGCGAAATACCTGGTGGGAGGGAGCGGCCTCACATGGTGCTCCCTAGCTCCCTGGAGGCCTGCACTTACTCTAACCTGGCTGTCTTAAGACATCTAGGTTAGAAGTTTCAAGATATATGTCTGGCTGTCCGTCGCAAGACGGCCGGCCTAGGGGACATGCACACTTTGAAAAGTTCACAAACATCCCACCCACCTCCCAGCTGCTGTCATTTAGCAGCGGCCCGCCTCCGGCCTGATGCTCGGTTCAGGAAGGGATGATGAAAAATCAAATGGCATTTTATTTTTCATTTTTGGGGGTAATTTAAATGGGGTGATGCTCCTCCACTCCAACAGAGGAGCCGCCCCTGCTTGGGATTGGCCCACACCTGTTATGATGGATCCAATGCTTATACCCTAATACTTGGATCACGGTACAGTTTTTTCTTAAAAGAAATTCTATTTATACGAGAATGAATGGAATCTGGATTGGTGTAAGACAAGGCTGTAAATCGGCTCTATTCTTATGCAACTTATATACACCTGGTCTACAATTTAGAATATGCCTGTTGTTTTCCAGCAAAAAGGGTTCCACGCCTTTAGGTATTTTCACATATTCGTTTTTTTTTTCACTGTTTGACCTGACAGTGGCAACGTTGGCTTCCTTGATTGCTTCAACAAAGAAAAGGGTATGAAAATACTTTTGAAGTAGACCAAACTCATGGCCTTTGGTAGAGTTGACAAAAAGTTCAAATGCAGTATTGATGGAGGTGATATTAAACAAGGAAAACAATTTAGGTGTTAATATAGGCAATAGATTAAGCTGGAAATCACCAATGGGGGATTTAAAATCATGTTGCAGAAGAATGAGTGAGGGTATTCATAAAGTATAGTATTTGCACTGGGCTGTTTTGCCTAAGACCGTGTTAAAGGTATTTAGAGAAAAACAAATGGTGCCCTGATTTATAGATGATAACTTCACCACATACACCTAAATAAACATCACCTAACACCAATGATCCCACAACAACTACATAAATTGGGGGCAGAGAACAAGAATGACCTCAGCAGTCAGGTATGACAAAATGTAGGATTTTCAAGTATGTCAGTTCACCAAACAAATGCCCAGGGTAGCAAAAAAGAGACACCACGCTCCCTTTAACCCTTAACGACATCACAGAAAGTGACTTCATATGACCTATGACCCTGACTCTTACCGGGAAGTGATGTCATATAACCTTAATTTAAATGACATCACAATAATTGATATTTCGGAAGTTCCATAATAACTGCAAGATTAATATAACACAACACAAACAAATGTGTTTTGTGAAACTGGTGAGGCATACAACTTGCCCTGAATTGTAGCAAATGTGTGAGGCATGGGAGCCAAACCTCTTCCAGGGTGAGCTGGGGGAGGGGAGGTTTTTCCTCCAACAACATTTAGAAAAATGGGTTCAAAATAGTGTCTTTTAAAACACAATTTTTTACTAAAAAGCCATAAGCTCAGAAAGAGCACTCATTAAGTCCATTTCAAGCCAATGAAACCTGAGGCTGCCCAGGAGTTGATCCCATTATTCAAAATGAGCTATGATGCCCCCACCCACACATATGTCAAAAATTACCTCCATTGTGCTAGATCCACAATATTGTAGTGGGTGCGTGCCATATGCTAAACCGTCCCCCATAGTCCAAAAATACATAGAATATGCCTGTGCTAGAATGTGCTACTGTTATTGTGCCTTCAATATACAATGAGTGATCCTTACGTCAAAAGTTACCTCTACCATGTCACGACCAGCATCTTTTCATGGTGACCCCACCCATACTCCAATTTTATCATAGATGCCGATTATTTCAACATTACCTCCTGAATGCCGGTGCCAGTATTTTCTTACAGGTGCCTTTCATACTATAAATTGCTTCAAGTAAGCCCGTATTTGGCCTAAGGAGATGCTACAAGCCAAGAATTACTTTCAGTATGCCAGGCCAATGGCAGACTCTCAAGCATAACGCCACATTCTTACGTTCATGTACATTCTCTAACTCACACTCCTCACTCGCTACTCTCAATCATTCATTCACATTAACTTGGATTCATGAATTCTCACTCACCATCTTGCAATTACTCACTCACTCACTCTTACATGCACTCTTTCTCCATCACACTCATGCATTCTTACTCACACAGAGGCACTCACCCTTACTCCCAATCTCAATTCTCAATTACTCTAATTTATTCTTACTCACTCTTACCTCATCTTACTCTCACTCACTACAACTCCCTCATTCTCACTCATTTTCACACACCTTCTCTAACACTCCTTCACAAACCCCTCACACTCACTCTTACTCATTCATTCTCAGTAACCCATTGTCCCTCTTACACTCACTCATTCTCACTCACTCTGACTCAATCATCCTCACTTGCTGCCACCCAATCTCATTCATTATCACTCACTACCTGTCACTTTTGCTCACTCAACTTTCACATACACAAATGCCCACACATCCAGATCCAATTGCCCACAAATATGCAAACTTTCTTTTTCTCTTACAAACACACTGCCCCCCACAAGCATACACACAACATACCTTAAAAACGTTTTGTTTTACTTAGCTCAGCAGCCAATGAATGTATCGTTCCAGCTCCTTGTGCTCCAGTTTGTATTACACTAGTAGTGAATAAGAGATTAATATTCACTGTGTGTAATAAAAAATGGACCACAACCAAAGAGAACAGAGCCCAGACAACCATAACAGAGAGAAGTGCCTATGTGTTGTTGCCACTAGTTTTGCCACCTTAAGTTGGGTCATACCTCTGCAGCAGTGCATTCAGATGTAGCATCCATAAAAGGTAATTGTAGAAAACAAAATTGAAAGGGTTCGGTTCTGTAAACTGCACTCTGTGGGATGAATTGACAAAGAATTATGAACATCCTTATTCTGGTTTCAGGTACTCCTTAAAGTCGAGTTACCAGATTTTGAACTCATGAGACAGAGAAAGAGTGTGCATATTTGAAATAAATAATCGTAAGAGATCAAGCACATTGTTTATCTTCACTGGTGTGAAATGTGAGATGTATGCATGTATGTGGTATTTCTATAGCGCAAACCCAGGGAAAAGGCATTGGAGGCCTGTACAGGGTCAAAGAAAATCATAAAATCAACAAGTGATAGGAGAGGTAGCTGGTATGTGGATGGTTAATGCATTGTGATGTGTGTAGAAGAGGCAGAAGGTGAGGAACATGGGAGCGGGTTGAGAAGCCGTTGTGAGTGAGGCTGCTCCTTTCCAATCCCGATGAGGATCACAGTTAGGCCTCAGTATGCATTAGGATATATTCAATCTACTCAACCGGGCATCCGACTTTAGCTGCAGAAAATAGTAGTAAAGTTGTGTGAGTCTCTGAACGTTCATATATTTACGCGTTATGTCTATGTGATTTTCAAACAACAAGGGCTACCCTAAAACAAGAACCCGGGGTAATAGACGCTATAATCAGAACAAAGGTTTGTGAGACAAACTTAAAATTAAAGTTTATTATTTTAAAATTTAGGAAAAGAACCTAAAGAAAGAAAAAGAACAACAGCTAGCTATATTCAACATTACTCATGTACCAATAGTTGTATAAAAAATATTTAATATTAATTAAACAAAAAACATATTACACACATTAATAGTGACGCTCAAACAGTTACACAGACAGTGTTATAATTATAAACAATAACAGGTGTAAACTAACAAGTAGTGGCTGAGGAAAAATACAAACAACAGGTTTCAAAATAAAACAAAAATACACAATACAACAATTGGCATTGACGACGTTTCAACCCAAGAGTACTTTAAGGGTCATCATCAGGAGAACAGCATTATATCAGGGAGCGTCCACTGTTTTTCAAACAAATCTCAATGAACATGAGCAATAATACAACAGAAGTTGTACACCAACCACTTGAACTTTTGGATAGAATCTGTCGGTATGTCTGAAAAGATTTTCACAAAAATATCCTCAGCTTCAAGTTTGTGAGGATATATACCAGAAATGGCTGTCAAATCCAAATCAGTATCTAACTGTTGAGGCTCCCATGCGGCAAATAAATACAAGGGATCAAGGTCTGTACCAGCATTTATGCTGTTTTAACATAGATTCTAAACTGTGCCTTGTCCCATCGGCATACCGGCTCCGGCGAAACTCATGCCTGATGTAGCTAGCCTGTGTTCTTTTTCTTTCATTAGGTTATTTTCCTGAATTTTAAAATAGCAAACAAACTTTAATCTTAAGTTTGTCTCAAAACCATTGTTTGGTTTATGTCTACATGGCCACCTAACAGAAGGATAGAAAATCATAATCCTGTGTTCCTGTAGACATGCGCAAGGAGCGGAGAGCTGCAGCAAGAAGGACAGACAGTGGCAAAACAAGTCTGCTGGAAGCGAGCTGCCAGCTGCAGTTCCAGGTGTGGAGTGTAGCAAAGGAAAGAGGAGAGCTCAAAACCCTTTGTCGGGGTGGGGACACCCATATAGGAATGTCGGAAATATCTAATTTGCCAATGAACATTAGACCAAGCTGCAGCCTCAAGAACACAACACCAGGTCAAGAGTATAAGTAATATCTTCACAGTTTAAATATCACTCATAAAGTCAAAACTCAGAAGTCATGGCAGTTGAAGGGTGCCACTTGCTTACACAGTCATTGCAATTGGTACCAATTTATGGCAGGGAAGATTTTATCAGATGTGATGCTCCAACGATGCCATACCAAACTGCAATGTCACGGGGATGGGCACCCCTGAACATTTCTGGAGCCAGCCTGGCCGGTGGTGGTAACCAGGCACATGTATGGCTCCCTCCTTCCTTGACTTAGGGGCTTGCCTCAGGTAGGTGGTCGTCTCCAGGGCCAAGAATGGCCCTGGAGGGGGGCCAAGTAGCCCCTCCCTTTTGTTTACCAACCACTTTGGCCCTGGGGAGGTGTCATCAAGGCCTCCCAATTACATTAGCCCCAGGGAGGTGGCCATGTGGGCCCCTCACATCTCTTTCAATATGTTTGCCATGTGGAATCGTGAATTCCAGAGGAGCTGGTGTGCGTATGGGCTTTCCTGCATTACTATATGAACTGCCACCGGAACATGGCCCACCCGGGGCCCTATATCTAACAAAGTGTGGGAGACCTCGCTTGGTTAAAAAAAATATTTTGGCTGAAGTGGCACTGGGTTTGCAACTCCTGCTGAAAAGTCCCTTTGGAACCCCCCCCCCCCCCCCCCGCCCCCAATAGGACAAGGGAGTCAGGGTGCTTCTACCCTGCCTCCTTTTCTTTTTTTATGTTTTTTCTTGTGAATTGTTTGGACATAGTCACAAGAAGGCTGCTCACACTTCCTGATTTGAACTGTTGGCAGCCAATCCAATCTCAGACCAGAGATTGGGAGGGGTCGCGGATCCTCCGCGGCGTTAGTTGTATATCAAAAAAATCTTAACATTTCTCAGCAACTGCTGAATGGATTTTCACCATTTAACAAAAAGGGTGCTTTCTGGACCAGGAGCAACCTTTCTGCCAAATTTGGTGTAATTCCGTTCAGCAGTTCAGTGTGTCTAAAGTTTCCTATGGAGATTAACACGGAAAAAAAGCCATTTGTGACCATGTCTTTTTCTCAGCTCCCGCTTGACGGATCACCATGACATTTACAATACAGCAGCTGAAGTGACTGATAAATTAGTTTTGAAAATGTTGCGAAGATTCTTCAAACAGCACCAAAGTTATTTGCAAATGAAAAAATTATCTTCCTATGGAAACTCCATCCTAACTATAACTACCTACTGTCAATTGCCAGTAGGTAATATATATACGTGACACTAAGATGCCTGACGGTCTTAATACTGGGGAAGACCTGCATAATTTCTTATAAGACTGGTTTCTTGGTGGCAACCCTTTTATGCTGTGCTGTGTGGTTTGAATGTGGCTTTTTATCCAGTTTTTAACTCTGTTTTCACTGGGGTTTAACCGGGTTTTTCCTAGTTGTACCTGGTTTTAAAAGGGTTTTAAACTGGTTTTAGATCCTAGAATCATATGTACTGTATATTTTGGAGGCTGTAATATAACCAATCATAACGTCTATTGTTTCATTGCACCAGTCATATGTTTAATGTGCACTAGCACTTTATCTACACAATATTGATTTTCGTGCAATATGTGTTAATTATTTTTATCTACAAATTGGACATTTTGTTTACAATTGGACATACTGTGCTCAGTCATATGTGTACAGTTCACTTGCACTGTATACGTATATGTAATAGGCATGTCTGGGGCTGGTTTTAAATGCACTATTGAATGACAATGATTGGTCAATGTTGATATCTTGCACTTATTTTGCACATTTGTATGCACTTGCACTTTAACTTTTAGCACTTTATGTATTTTACAGCAATTGCGATTTTAATACTTTGAGGGGGATGTTTTTAATACTTGACATAAATTTCAACTACGTTTTGCTTAGATGACCACACTGATATTTCCACTTGGTAAAAGTGTTCATATTTCTAATATATCTCAATGCGGTTGAATTAGGGAATTGTGAGTAGTAGTTCGGCCTTGTTTCCATGTTTGTAACAGACCCCAGGCTTCAATACTCATATATAAGAAGTGGTGCCCATATAGCATGTTGTTTATTTCTATTGCTAAGAGGGTGTGGTTAGATTGTGAACTCAACTGGTTGTAACACTATAGAATGATTTTTACTGGCCCAGAGTGTCATACGATCAAGACTTTGGAAACGCGGTCGAAACGCGTCAGGCTGGGCACTTGCTTTATTCTGAGGCAAGATTAAAGGCATTACGTGTTTCGACTAATACAAGTCTATTTCATATGCAAATGTTTTTGGTGGGTTCGTTAGCTTCTTAAAAACTTAGCTCAAAACATTGAAGAAAGACCAAGATGCCCACACATTTCATCTGTTGTGTAAAGAGGCAGTAAATTATATATTTTTTAGAAGTTCTGGGTACATTTCTTCCATGAAGATAGTGAGTGTTTCCTTCGATTTCTGTACAAGTTAAACATTTGAAAATTAAGTATTTCCATAGTATTTATTGCCACCACTGCATTCATTTTTTGTTTTTCACAGTCATCAGGACCACAACATCCATAATGCTCCATTACTGCTACTTTCTCATTACTCAGTCATTCAATGTTTTATCTTTCTCAAACTTCAACTTGCATTCACTGTGCACCATGGGCCTTCTTTGCGCCTTCAAAGGGAATAGTTCCATGTTAGGGCTGAGTGATGAGGTCACAGTAAAATATCAAGTGAGAAACTTGGAAAGTGTTTTTGAAGCAGCCAGGATTTGCAAGGGGATTCACCCATGCACTTTGTGCTCTTTGGTATACAAAAAAGAAGGAGAGTAATAAACCGATCTGAGAACTGAGGACTGGGTTTTAAATAGGAGCAGAATCCCCCTTGATTGCTGAAGAGCAGGACTGCATCACTTCACCTCTGCGTCACGCAGAGGGGGTGCTGGTGGTGCTGCCCCCTTCTGCTGCCATGGTGGACTCACCAGGATGGGAGTTGGGATGGAGGATGGAAGAGGGAATCAGACGGGGATGGGAATGGGAAGGAAGAAGGAGGATACATCATAAAAGGAAAACAAAAAACAAAATACTAAAAAGTCACAACAAACACACACGTAAATACACACAGGGAAAGTCAGACAGTAATAAACATAAGTAAGGCAAGGTGGGACTAGGAAAGTTAGTGATCAGATGGGGGTGGATTCGAGCAGGATGAAACCCAGGCAGCAGGAGCAGGAAAAACAAAATGGCTGCTTGCTTGTGCACTGTGTGGTGCCGTTCTCAGTGATTTCTCAGCTCAGAATGCAATACTGATGCTAAAAATGCGGAGCAAAATGCATTTTCGACCCTTTCAGAGAACTACATGGAATCGTGCCGAGTTTTCATGTAACTTTGCGGAATACCGCCGTGTGAAATTCAAAAGAGTTCCACCTACCCCTAGTATCATAGCCCAAAAGTTCATGATCTAGAACCTATGTGGTAGTTATTCAATAAATTACTGGACTATAGGCCTCCAATTGTCAGCGGGGGAAATTTTAATGTTGTAATGAATAATACATTAGACTGACCTACCCTTTAGGGGCAACAGCTTTTACAACGCAACTTTTACCACGCAGAACCTTTACCACGCAACTTTTACAACGCAAGTCGTTACAACGACTTGCGCTGGGGGGCGCTGTAGGATAGGGAATAGTTTAATTTACTATCCAAAACCTTTCCTACTATCCACGGGGACTGGAGTTGGAATAGTAAATTAAACTATTCCCTATCCAACGCCCCCCAACGCAAGTTGTTGTAACGGCTTGCGTTGTAAAACCTGTGTGGTAAAGGCATGCGTTGTAAAAGCATGCGGAGTAACGACATACATCCCCCTTTAGCAGCATGCAAACTCCCCTAATATGACAAAGTGTCTAAAGAATATTCTAGAAGACCGAGATCTTATTGATGTATGGAGAATTAGGATGAGACAACAAAAAGTACATTAATTTCACAGCATGAAGTATGGGCACAGATCCAGGCTTGATCATTGGTTTGTAGATCGGAGATGTGTAGGTCAATTCAAACAGGTCAAGTATGTGCCAGCCTTTCTCCCCGATTCATGTTGCCCTATGGAAATATAAGTGAAGAGAAAGCATTTGTGTAAGAAATGGACTATTGAGAGGCCATTGCTCACCCAATCAGATCTCACAAATGAGCTCCAAGTTAAGACTGTAGACTTCATGCAGTTTAACATAGTAAGTTGCCTCCAGAGTAGTGTGTGAGACAAATATAAGGCCTACATGACAGGTATGGTTACCAAATGGTCGAGAATACTTATAAAATCAGAAAGGGAGAGAGAGAATTGAGTGAGTAAATGAACCAGCTGCAAGGTTTGTTAGCAGACCTGTGCCATGTGTGGGACTATGACCGAGCTAGCTTCGAACTAGAATATTATGGTGCAAAAGTGCCAGTGCTACAGAATGCAGCACACGCAGAAAGAGCTATAAACCAGAGAAAGAATTAAATGTTTCCTCGTTACTCCTCCCCTGGGAAGGCGTAGCATTGTGACGCATCCCTAGGTTCACTCATAGTAAATCTGGGACTGTGCCAAAATCCATGGGTTGATGAGTGAGAAAACCCGCCCTACACCCATGGAACGCCTCCCTGGGACAGAGTAACGCAAGGCCTGGTATTACTCCAGATTTACCAATCACCGAAGGTCCAAACAAGGTGGCCTTGCATGCTTTGGTAAATCTCATCTAGGTTTTACGTCACACTTTCGTTACCTTGTGTGCTGCAAGGGTGACGCAAAACTTTGGTGAATATGCCGCTTAGGTTATTGATCCTATTAGTACACCAGCGTTAAGCCCAGTTTTCCTATTGGATAGGAAGCATGGGAAAATATATTTTACTCTTACACTTCCCTTGTTTTTAACGTAGAAGAAACAGAATTCGATCTTTAAACCTTTTGTGTGGATACAAACTGCCCATTGGACAACGGCATTGTTAGCAACCTTGGGTTGTTCTAGGTCCAGATCAGATGTTTCCAAAAGTAGTTTTTGTAGAACATTTTAGCTACTGCACACGAGCTTGACTGCCCTCCTGACCCTCTTTTCTACTATTCCTATTCATCTTTATGCTCTTCTCCATTGCTTTTCTACCTTTGTCTTTTTTTACAAGCTTTGCTTTGTTTGGCTTTCATTTTCCTTTGCTTTTTTTTCACAGTTCTTTTCTCCCTATCCTCTCCCTTGTTGTAGCTGCAATCTCCTGCATCCCCACCCCACCAGTGTATTTTCCTGTGTTTCCAGCCTCCCAGTTGTCCAGCCCCCTGCAGCACTACTTAATGGCAGACGCCGTCGGTGACGCGCATAGGGCGTGCCACTGGTGCGCAGAAAGGCAAGTCCCTCTGCATCTGTCTGCCCCTGCGCCATGCGCAGCACCAGGGACCATGCCTCTCAGACACTCCACCACTACAACACCAGCACCCTCCTAACCCTCAAACCTGGATGCCACGCCACCTGCCATCTAGCATCACCAAAGAATACCCTTGCACTCTGCGCCTGCCAAAACTGCAAACGCACCTCCTGACACATCAGCACACCAGCATCTCTTGCCGCCCAGAAATCTGGGACCTCCATGATGCCACCTTTTCAGACATTGCTATCTTCACAGAAACCTGGACTAACCTCTGCTCCGGACCCGAAACTGCCATTAAGCTCAGGCGAAGCTGGTGTAGTGCCGCTACGCGGTATTCCACAGAGTTGGAAAACAACTCAGTGGAACTCCGCTCCATTCCCTTTCACCTTCCCTAATTTAATTATAAAAAATGAAAAGGCACTTACCTGCTGTGGCATCTCTGTGCTGCTTCCTCCTCGCCATGGTCTCTCTCTCCTCTGCCTCATTAATGTCCTCATCCACGGACACCCCTAAGTAGTATGTCTTGCGTGCAGGTAAGTGCCTTTTTTTATTTTTTATAATGAAATTAGGGAGGGTGGAGGGGCCGGCTAACTCCGCTCCGCCACGGAGTCTGAGTTTTGCCTGAACTCCACGTTCTTAATGGAGCGCAGAGTAGGCACAACTCTGTAAAGTCCTCTGGCGGAGCAGAGTTCCCCACCCAGGATTAATTGCCTTCGCCATCCACGATGGCTACAAAATCACCTGCAAGGACCACCCCAACCGTCCAGGAGGAGACATTGCCATTGTCTACAAAAGAACACTCCGACTAACCACGCACTCTAATGACTCAAGGGCGAACATGGAACACCTCCACTTCCAAATGGGGACTAACCCCAACATCACCCTCAGCGGCACTCTCATCTACAGGCCCCCCGGGCCATAAAGAACCCCCATTCATCAATGCCATTGTAGACCTCATGGCACCCCAGGCTCTCCCATCCACTGACTACATCCTACTCGGAGACCTTAATTTCCAACTGGACTACCTCAGTGACCAGAACATCACCCCCTTCCTGGGGAACCTCACTAAGCATGGGCGGAAAATCCGTTACGCTCGCGGATTTTGCGGTAAATTCGCAATCCGCGAGATTCGCGAATTTCCCGCAAAATCCGCAAATTCGCACGCAGCGGATTTTTTTTCTTTGCGGTGTAAGTTCGCAATTGCGAACATGTAGGTGCGCCGGGCAGCAACAATCTCGCACTCGCGAAATTACAAAAATTGCAATTCTGCACAAGAAATCTACTAGCAAGCAGCATAGACCTTCTGAAAATGATTATTTTTATCAGAATAACTCCTCAGGTTGACATTTGCCTGCACTTTTTTAGATTTGAGGCCTTTTGATTTTCTTTGGATAACTTTTGGATTAGAAATCAACTTTCTCATATAAGCTTGGTGGGGCATTAAAGTTGCTGTAATGCTGCTCTGCAGAAAAACGAGTTTTGCAAAAGTGAAAGCAGGTTCAAAAGTTCAAACTCATCATTAGTAACCGTTCCCTGTAGTGCTTCCTGACAAGGGCCCCTCCAGAGTTCAGTTGCTAGTTGCAACAATTGTATGAGCCTGCTCTGACCCTCACAGCAGGCTCATAGAATAGCTACAAGTAGGCCACAAAGGTCCAGGAAAAAAAATTGCACTGTCAGTTGAAGCAGGCAGGTGTGCTTGCTTTTTCCCCCCATAATCTACAGTGATGATGAACCAGAGGGTGGCATAAGGCATTGATGTACCAGAGGGTGGCATGGGTGAAACAGAGGAGGCAGGGGTGAAACTGAGGGTGCTGGGAACCTGTGATGATGAACGAGACGTAGAAACAACATAATCGTGACCGTTGCGAGCCGACATGTAAGTTTGCAATTGCGAACTGTTACAAAACCCTCGCGAACTGTCATAAATCCTTGCGAACTGGCAGAAATCCTTGCGAACACCAAAAAAAATCCGCAAATTCCCAGTTCAGTTGCTAGTTGCAACAATTGTATGACCCTGCTCTGACCCTCACAGCAGGCTCATAGAATAGCTACAAGTAGGCCACAAAGGTCCTGGAAAAAAAATGCACTGCAACAGAAAGCAAATTACAGATAAGGAAGCAGGTGCCAGACTGGAATTTTAAAACAGTGACACATTAATAAATCAACCCCAAATTAATTCATGTCAGTTCAAGCAGGCAGGTGTTCTTGCTTTTTCCCCCCATAATCTACAGTGATGATGAACCACAGGGTGGCATAAGGCATTGATGTACCAGAGTGTGGCATGGGTAAAACAGAGGGTGACAGGGGTGAAACAGAGGGTGCTGGGAACCTATGATGATGAACCAGACGTAGAGACAACATAATCATGACCGTTGCGAAGACAGGCTCAAGCCCGTCTTCTCCACCAGCGGGAACTTCAACTACAGCCACACCACAGAACTCTCCTGGAGAGACCATCATTGTATACATCACGCCTTCACCACGCCCACCATACCCCACCATCATCGCCCTCCCCATCGCTGCTGAATCAAGGCCACCAAAGAACTTCTCGTCAACTCCCTCAGCAGCACCACTCCACCAACGCTTACAGACGCCAGCATTGCAGCGAGCAACCTCCACCAATGGATCTCCAACTGGGCCAACACCCCGGCACCCCTCAAGAAAAAAAAACAGGCAAACAGCACTCCAAGAAGGCTAACTGGTTCACTCCTGCCCTCCACTAGTCCAGATGCACCTGCAGACGTCTTGAGAAGAGATGGAGCCACAACAATACCCCTGAAATTCACACAACCTTCAAAGCTGCTGTCAACGCACACCACGCAGAAGAAAAGGAAAAACCCAGGATTGATAGGTTTTGTGTAGGTAGGTGCCCCTTACTGCACAACGTCATTGTGCGTCAAAGTAGGGGAAAAATTAAGGGGGGCCCATTCATGAGCCCCTTGAGCCCCACTCGACAGTTTCAAGCCACAGGTGCGTCATTTTCTTGACGTACTTGCAGCGTTAATTTTGCACTATGTTGCGACGTACTTACAAAGTGATGCATCTAGGCATATGCGTGACCTTGTGAAGCCCTGTGCCACATTATGCCTGCATCAGGTATGATTTATGCTGGGTGGGCGTTCCCATGCAACAAAGCCTCTTTGGAGTGGTGCAGTGAAATCCATCAGATTTCACTGCAAAAATTCTACGACGCCACTGCATCATAACCTTACACCTGCCTCATGGCAGGCGTCAGGGTGACGCAGTGCCATAGGGATAGGCTGGCCCCATGCATTGCTGGAGTTGCGTCATGCTTATGACACAAACGTATCTGTCATTAATTGCGCCAATGAGCGCCATACAGTAAATACGGCGCATCCTTGGTGTTGCAAGAAGGGCGCAGTGAAAAGTGTTGCAGTGCTGTTTTGTCACAGTGATGCAACACTTTTCATGAATGAGGCCCAGGAACGCTCCCTATCTTATTGATAGTACACATCCCTGCCCTTTTGTTTTATCGCAGGGCAGCGCAGCACCATTCCTTGCAGCGCTGTCCAGCACCAAAACCTCTGAAATTAGATCCCAATTGGTTGCACCAATTTTAAGACCAGCTATTTTCTGGTCTTAACAAACTGCCTCTAACTGGACTTAGCGGCAGTTTTGAGGGGTTATCACCGGACGGAAATTTCATTGTAAATATTGCAAAGTGGGGTTAACAGCAGTTTTTACACAGGAATGCCCACCTTGCATCTCATTTTTGTTAAGTCCCGCTGCCAGTAGTAGCGATCTTGAAAATTAACGTTTACGCTGGAAAAGTGCTGCTAACTGCAGTTAGCGGCAATCTGTAAATATGGCGATATAAACAAAGCCGCCGTAACGTCAACAAATTGACGCTACAGTGGCGTTAAGTTCTTGTAAATATTACTCTCAATCTCTAAAAATTCATACAGAGAAATTTGGAGAAGCATGCCAGTTCAGGAAAATTGTCAGTAGCAGATTTACAAGCCTCTTGCGACACTTTTGCACCGCTGTTGCGTCCAATTCCAATTCAATCTTTATTTCGTTGCATTGCAACATAAAAGATACAGTAAAATATACAGTTCATTATAAGACATACAACAGTAAAACCTTCATTATAAGGGCACCCTAGTATTACATTACTTCTACATTTCATCAATTTAACACATTAGCAAGTATTTCATCAATAGAGCACATAATATATAATTCAGTTTGGCACAGTATCAAATAAATATTAAAATATTTTAAAAAGAGTAGAAAAGTTAAAAAAAAACTTAAATTGAATTTACACCAAGGTTAAAATGCTATACATTGGCTTTATTCGTGATTCCGGGGAGTCTAGTTTAAAATGGAAGAGATAGTTTCCTTCTAACAAAATAGGTGGACAATAGGAATTTGCTAATACCGAACACGATTACTTGACTGGTGTCCATGCTTAGGATTCTGCCCGCTTCCCTATGGGAAGATGAGCCAAGGTTGCGGCACAGGGGGACTATCCACTTTTTCCTAGCTTTCTCATAACTAGGGCAAAAAAACAATATGTGGAAAATGTCCTCCCTTTGGTTATTGGTGCACGAAGTACAATGCTCTTTATCAGACTTCCCCCATCTTTTCTCAGTTACTTTTATCCTCAACGTTCCGTACCTAAATTTTAGATATAGGGATTTTGCCAGTGGGGGTTGAATTTCATCTAGAAATTGTTCGAATAGAACCTCATTTTTTGCCAGTAGAAATTTTTCAGTAAGGGGGCCATGGGTTCTCGAATACACAGATTCATAGTTCACATATAACCAGAAGCTTAGTTTAACAATTTTCTTGGAGTTTAGGTTTAGGGATTCCGGCTCGTTCCAAAAGTGTGATAATCCGAGCTTGGTAAGCCAGTTTTTCACATGCTTAAACCAAAAAATCTTATTATCTCTATCCAACTCTAAAACTTCCTTCAGACCATTTCTGTAGTCAGATAGTTCTATGGTAGTCCATAATCTGATCCACATCAGCAATGGTCTCAATATAGCATGCTGGTCTGTGTGTTTGATGTTAAGATCTAAATATAGGGGTATCAGGGGGGTGTTAATTGGAATTTTTGATAGTCCCCTGACAAATTTGTTTTCCAATACTTCAAAAGATTTTTTACATATTGGACCCCAGATTTCTGCCCATACAGGGAGGCGGATTGTACCTTATATCTAAAAAGCTCTATCGCGGGAGTAACTGCTTTGTTTACACTTTTGTTATATCTCTGTGTGATTGGGAAGCAATTTTGTCTGAACACCAATTTAGATTTTTCCAATTGTGGGCCCCAACCCATTGCGGAGTCCATCAGTACCCCCAGGTAGGTAAAACTGTGCTCGTAGTCTAATCTTTGCCCATTCAACATTAAATTCTTTTTAAAAGTTTTGTGCGGGTTCAACGCCATATATTTTGTTTTTTTTATGTTGATTTCTAATCCTTTATGGATACAGTACTGTTGGAACCTGTCTAATAGGATCTGTAGGCCATGTGGCGTTTGCGATATTAGGATTGTGTCATCCGCGAAGAGGTGGGACGCAACGCGTTCCCCTCCCAGTCGAGGAGAATCATTATCGCAATCTTCCATGTAGGTTGCAATGTTGTTTACATAGAGGGAGAATAGGGTGGGGGCCAAGACGCAGCCCTGCCGCACTCCCCTTTTTATTGGGATTGGGTGTGTGAGTTCCCCGTTTGGGCCCCATCTGACCTTAGCGTAGTTCTCCCGATGCAATCCTATTACTAGTTTTAATAAATCGCCAGGCAGCCCTTGCCTATTCAGGGTTTCCCAAAGTAGATCTCGTGGGATGAGATCGAATGCTGCTCGTAGGTCGACAAAGGTCACATACAAGTGACCTTTGCGCATGATGACATACTTCCAATACAAGCAGCATAGCCTGAATACTTGGTCAATAGTACTTGTTTTGCTTCGGAATCCCGCCTGGTATTTAGATAAAATTGACTCCTCTTCCAACCATGAATTTATTCTATTTAGAATATGCCTAGCATATATTTTTTGCGTAATATCTAAAAGGCTAATGGGGCGGTAATTTGCTGGATCACCACGATCCCCTTTTTTAAAAATGGTGATGATTTCTGCGCCATTCCAAGTATCTGGAATGTGCTCACTAGCTGTAATCATGTTGAATAAATGATTTAGATAGGGTGCCCAGACTTCGATGTTATACAAATACAGGTCACCCGGGATTCTATCGAGCCCTGGCGCCTTCCCTTTCTTGATTGAAATAATTGCTGCCTCTGTTTCTTGTAAGGTAAACACTACCTGCTGAGTGTTAGCTGATATTTTAGGGGGGGGTACATCGTTTGCTACCTCGGTCGGGGTTTTGGCTGCATACAATAACGAAAAGTGCTTAACCCAAGTGTCTTCATCTAAGTAGACCTCCCTGGAACCTTTCTCTCGTTTATTTTCTTTAGCTGCCAATTCTCAGAATTGTTTCTGGTCCTTTGTTTTAGCGGCTATTAACATATTAAGCCACAATTCCTCATCCCATGAGGATTTAGCTTTCAATATTATATTGTTGTAGGCCTTTCTTTGCTCTCTAACTATTAATGGACTTTCCCCTTTAACAGCATTAATCAGTGCAGTTTTGGCGAGGCGGCATTCCTTGTTATACCAAGGTTTGCCTAAAGATTTTGCACTAGTCCTACCTGCACCTCTTTTTGGTTTCTTAGTAAGGATTTCTAATAATTGGCTGTTGCGTCACTTTTTGTAATGCAGCAGAGGCGTAAACAATGTGCCACATTGTGGCCCATTTAAAACATGACGCATCTAGGGAGATGCGTCACTTTGTAAAACCCTGCGCCACATTATACCTGCGTCAGGTATAATGTATATAGGGTAGGCGTTCCCACGCAGAAAAGCCTGGCAGAAGTGATGCAGAGAAATCTACATTTCACTGTGCCACTTCTAGTTCATCACTGCGTCAAAACGCTACGCCTGCTTGGAGCAGGCATAAGGAGTGACGCAGTGTATTAGGATATGCCCCCCATGCATTGATGGAGTCGCGTCGTACTTGTGACATATCTGCAGCAATGCGTGACTGTTGCGCTGACAGATGCATCAACATTTCGGACGCATTGATCAATCCTTGCGCCAAGAGTGCCATATCGAAAATACACCACTCAGATGCAGGGAAACTGACACATCTGTACAGAAGCTTCAATTTCTTGTAAATAAGCCCCATAAGGGGATATGTACAAGGAAATGGCAGAGCGCGGCGTTAGCCTCCTTGGTTTAACTCTGAGCTCCGCCACTTCTGAAACGCAAGGCTGCACCATATTTACAAGAATGTGGTGCAGCTTTGCGTTTCTCCCTGCGATGGCACTAAAATGTGCAACTTAACACCAATGCAGGCACCCTTGTGCTATGCACCATAGTGCAAGGGTGTCTGCGTGCAGGGCAGGATTGATTATGTGTTGGGGGGTGTCCTTACCTACACATAAACAATCCTAAAATGCCATTCTGTCACTATCGTGTGTGCTGCTTCATGCAGCACATATGAAAGTGATAAAATGGCATTTTTTTAAGGTTTGTTTATGTATAGGAAGGGACACCTTCCTGTACATAAACAAACCATGGTATTTAGCTTTTTCCATGTGTGCTGCACAAGGCAGCTCACATGGAAAAAGCAAAAACAAGGAGAAATAATGCATTTCTCCTCGTTTTGCCAACCTGAGACCAGGATTTACCTGGTCTTAATTTTGACGCTGCCTCCTATGTAAGCCACGCTTGTACATAGGGAGCAGCGTCAAAATGAATAGGAGTTGCGATGGAACACCCACCGCAGCACCCACTGCGCACCCCTTCACGCTAACCATAGCTTGAAAGGGGGCCTTCGGTACAAGGCAGGGTTAAGCCATGTTAAGTGGCTTAACGCTGCCTTGTCATAAGGCGCAGCCCCTATCGGCACCACAACGTCAGTAAAAGTGACGTTGTGGTGGCGATAGGGGCTTGTACACATGCCCCATAGTGTTTAAGCCGTGCTTCAGTTCGTCTTAGCATTTTGGAATACATTTTTGCAAAAATATATGTTTTTGCATCTTTTCGCCAAATGCTGTGAAAGCCAGCATTATACATTCACACTAGTCTAGCTCTTGTAACTAGAAAATGCCATTAGTATATCGGTAGGTCTGCTTCCCTTGTCACTTTAGTGAGTTGGAGTAGGAGGCCTTGGCACGTTTTATTTGTTCCTGCACAGTTCACACATAGATCAACTAAAGTTGTCTTTAACAAGCATCTTATGCAGAGAATAAAAGAAACTATTATACTAGTCCTGCCTGGTTTCTACTAATGACATTTGCAGAAAGCTTGTAAAAGCTATGGACTGTGTTTATTCAAGGTTGCCTTTGGTTAAATATTTATCAGTTTTTAAGTCAAGTTTAATGGCTAACATGTCAAAAGGGAAATAAAGATTAATTGTGCTATCAACTTTAATCTATTTCCAGTTGTAGGTATACATTATGTTTCTTCATTTTATCATTAGTTTTATAATGCTAAGAAAATTAATTGCTAAATAAAAATGTGTTTATTTAATCTCTCCTACTAAGCCTCATGACGTTTAATGGCATTCGCTCTGTAAACCTGTAATTAGATAATTCAGTTAAGAGGAAATACACATTACAGGAACATATGCCTGGGACCAGACCCCGCACACCACCGCTGATTCATGACGGATGACGATAACATCCGTGGACCTGGGATGTTTCACAGCCCTGTGTGTAGTTCATGACAGTGTGACAAAAAGAAATCGATTTATGACAAGCATGAGCCAACTGAGTGGTATCAAAACATTCCAAAAACGAATCGATGTGTGGGTAAGTAACAGATGTCACTATCATCACATTTCACAGTACTCAATTTACCGACCTTTGAAGAAGGGAGGTCTTGGTCAGCCCTGCTTGGATTAGAACTCATGAGTTACAGAACACTGTGTGGTATTCTGTACTTAAACCAGCCATTGTAAGAATCTTAGACTTTGTGAGATGCTCCTGTTTATGTCATTCTTGTGATAGAACTCTGTGCTCCCTGGACTGTTGAGTGGAATGTATTGATTTAAGTGGAAGGACAGTTGTACTGGATACAGACCAGAATCCTAGTCTGGGAGGCGGAGGTGTGAAGACCAACTTAAGATAAATAAGTTGTATCTACTTTATCTGTGTTCTGGATTGGACTTTGCACACTGCATACCTCAACATGAGGCGTTTAGATGGGTTTGTGATTTCAGTGATGTTTTATGTGTTCAGTGTGTTGTTTGTTCATTCTTCTTGTGTGATTACCGCAGGCGCGGCCGGCACTGGTTAGAGCGATGGGCGGGGTTGGGGTGGGGTTTTGGGGCGGGCGGGTGGAGTGGGGGGAGTCGACAGACGATGGGTCAGGTCAAATTAAATTTAAAATAATAAAACCATTTAGGTAAGAGGTTTTATTATTATTATTTTTTAATTTTACCTATCCCGTTGTCTGTCAACTCCACCCCCGCCCTGCTCTACCGCCCCCCCCCCCCCTCTCACCTGTGCCTGCTGCACCTGGATTAATGTCTCTTGCATGTGATTTGACTTCTTCCTACAGTAGAATATTTAAGTTCAGTCCAGTTCCAGGCCTTGCTATTGATAACAACTCTACTTTACAGGATTGCCATCCCAGCGTCCCTTTTTTGGGGAAATAATTCTGAGAATCAGAGAAAACTGACATTCTTCCTCCTTTCTCAAGGACCATAGCATTTAAAAGTTTATGAATACCTAGGGTCATATTTATTGGAGGTGTGGCGCAAATGACCGTGGTGCGATGCCCTGCGACACAGGCATGCACCGTATTTATCCAATACAGTGCATTCCTTCCCTTTCCCCCTGCACTGGTGCAGTTTGGCAGCCTAGCTCCAATGCAGGCACCCCTGCACCGTGGTGCAATGTTGCCTGTGTTAAAGGCAGGATTGTTTGAGTGCTGGAAGGGGCAACTTCCTGCAGAAAAACAATCCATA
The DNA here is from genome assembly GCF_964263255.1 of Lissotriton vulgaris. Classification (NCBI taxonomy): domain Eukaryota; kingdom Metazoa; phylum Chordata; class Amphibia; order Caudata; family Salamandridae; genus Lissotriton; species Lissotriton vulgaris. Next base: position 1,057,682,587 of record NC_141698.1, on the reverse strand, counting down.
GCGGTGTTTCCCTCTATCTATGCCTGAGGCAGAATACAGCACATATAGAAAGGTGAAAAAAGAAGGAGAAATAAAGATATTTCTCCTTGTTACGCCTCATCTGGGGAGTCGTATCTTTTTGGCGCATTCCCAGGTCTACCAGGTTTGGTACATCTGTGAATGTGTAAAAAACCATGGGATGTGCATGGTAGCGCCCACCGCAGTGCCCAGGGATCGCCTCTCTTGTGCAGAGTAATGGAACTCAGCGATTTACCCTGCATTACATTTCTCCATATCTATGGAACTATTCAAAGCCATGCAAAGTGGCTCTGTGTGGTTTCATAAATATGACTTTGAGCTTTGAGTCATGTATGTACCATGTTGCGTTATGCAAGCTTGCCCAAGGCCATCATAAATATGCCCTATTGTATAATTAAACACCTCTTTGAAGCTTTGCAATGTAAGTCGCCCACATAAAGTCCTGGGAAGGGCTCACTGTATGTACATTTCTGCTGTAAATAGCGCCATGTGGGTCTATACAGTGTAACAAGTTTGATATAACACTCTAACCCCTCATTCCAAGTTACCTGGGAATGTCAAGGGCAAAAAAACTGAGGGAAATACCATTATTCCACCGGTTTGCCCCTGGACGTCTTTTTCATCCCATTCTTAGGTGTGACCTTTGAGACAACTTTAACTGTCCCGCCAGTCTTTTGTGTGCCCCAAAATGTGTACAAAGTATGCATACACAGAGGAGCTTTTGGTCAACAGGCTTCATCCATTGGTCTGGTAAACGGTCATTCATGTGTTGTTTCTGCCCACCATAGCATAGGGCAGTGCTCTGAATGATTGCACAAAACCTGGGCACATTGTTAGAACACTTGTTCTCATTGGTGACAAAGGTGGTTCAGTGTGTTTATTATTATATTTCTTTTTATATTAAGTTGAAATATTTATTTTGCCTGCACTCTTTCCAGAAGCTGCTGATATAAATTATTTAAGTAATGTTTAAGTGCTGGGTTAGATGTTATTTTTGTCCCCTTCACAAAACATAATGATAATAAAATGCATGATGCAACTGAATGGCTTGGTATTTAATAAAACATTTCTAGTAATACAGCTGCATTGCTGAATGTTTTTAAAATTCTAATTGTTTATTGCAAGCATACAGCAGAAGCATTTTACTCACAGCTTAATTCCTTTTTTTCTTTTTGATTTTGACATAAGTGCTTGCGATAAAAACATAATATTAATAATAATTATTATTATAATATTAATAATAATAATAAAGCATCCAATCAGCTTGTCAAGACCAGGCCGATTGGCTTTGTTAATTCTTGCTCCTCTGGGAATAGGTAAGAATGTGTGTTGATGGTCTTTGTGGTTGGTCAAACAGCAGAGTAATCTGCTCTCCTCATATTGATGACCATGCAAATTGTTACCATTAATACTTTAATGAATGTTCAAGGGTAAAAGGTGGGGACCTTGCACAATTGTGCCCAACATCTAATTTATAATTGGTGCAAAAAGTGTTTCCGTACAATTTCAACAATGCAGCAACACTCAAACTGAGTGGGTTACTGTATACTGCAAGTCTTTTTGTTTGCCAATTCTACACTCTGTAGTAGTCCCTGCTCGTTCAACTTGGCCCTCTCCGTTTAGTCACTTCCAATCTTTTTGCTTTCACCCCTCCTATTTTTCTGACTTTGTTTTTGTTGGCCACAGGACTCTGTGCACTTTACCACTTTTAACCTGTGCTAACGTGCTTGTGCTCCCTCCCTAAAACATAATAAAATTGCCTTATACCTCAATGGCATATTTAATTTACTTATAAGTCCTTAGTCAAGTGGTATACTATATACCCAGGGCCTGTAAATTAAATGCTACTAGTGGGCCTGCAGCACTTATTGTGCCACTCAATTAAGTAGACGTTAAAAACATGCCCCATGCCGGCCACTGCAGCCTGTGTGTGCAGTTGTAAACTGCCAAATTCAACTTGGCAAAATAACCCCTTTGTCAAGACTAAAACTCTTTTTTTAATACATACATGTCAACCCTAAAGTAGGACTTAAACAGACCATATGGCAGGGTGCAGTGCATTTAAAAAGTTGAGCATGTACTTTTAAGTTTTGCATGTTCTGGTAAGAAAAAAGTCACAGATTTGTTTTTGACTATTATGAAGCCTACCTCTCCCATAGGATAACATTGAGTTATCTTATTACATGTAATAAGTGCTTACGTTTGATTGGAGGCAGGTAAGAAAGTTTGGTATCTGAGAAGCTGTATTTTAAAATCCTCTCTAATAGCAAAGTCAGATTTTAAGTCACAATTCTGAAAATGCCACTTTTAGAAATGTATATTAAACAAGGAAAATGAGCTTTAACCTTACCTTAATTGTGAACGTGATTTGCATTCACATTATGGTCAAACACATTGCTTTTTGTTTGATCGGGTATTTTATTTATACCTTTTTATTTAAGAGAATTTCGTTTTTTGCTTTTTATTCCAACATGAAAAAGGCAAGGGTCTAATTATATCCAAATTCCATACATTCATAGGACAATCATTGTGCACATTGTGGATACACATAAATAATACAAAGGACCAATCATAAATAAATCAAATAAAAACATCCAATACATAAATGCTCTTACACCAACTTAAGCGGTGTACTAAAAATGCTGATCCTACACTATCTAAGAATGTCTAAATCAGGTATCAAAAATCACACAGGGAACACTTTAATGTCTATAGTAGGGAAATGTTCTCAATTTACAGACTAGAATTTAATTTGTCATTCCTCTACGTTGTTATCATAAGCCAAAGCATTTCGAATCCCGGGCACTGAGTACAGGGACTCTCGTCAGGTATCTTGAGTTTAAAAGCAATGGTATTTTCTGAAATGGATGTACAAGACAAAAAATTATGAATTATTGATGGGGCTCCCTATTATTGTCACCCACTTCCCATTTTTGTTTTATATCAATATCTCTTTACGTGGTTGATTATACCTGAAGAGTGATGTTCTTCTCATCAACTTATTGCATCAACAGGAGATATGTGCACCTAGATGGTGTGTTTTCTGTTTAAAAACAAAAACAGTTGTCAGAAATCGTGCCTCAGATTGTTAATTATAGGGCTATGGGTTATTTATGTTGTTTCCTACCTTCTGTTTTAACAGTGTCAGTCCTGCTTTTTTCCGTCGCTGTTTGCGCGGCAAAAATGCTTGTACAGGATTCTGTGAGAAATATGTTCATGTTACTCACATATTTCGACAAGAAATAAACATAGCTCACTATTACTCTGATTCGTAAATATAAGCTTTGAGCGTACCTGAATACAGAATATTTCTGTGAGCAGCCGCTCATAGTGTCGCTTTGTATTAAATCCGTTATTGTTGGCCAAGTGCTGTGGGAGACAGACTCTATTAGCTAGGCGTTTGAGGCATATTTGAGCTATCAAAGCTACTTTTATTTCTGAGCATACCTTAGCGAGAAGCATTCACACCCACAGCTTCTTCTCTTTTAGAAAGGTCACCAACAGCCGATTAGCTCTTGGTTCTGAAAAATAATTTCAGGGCGCGGTTAACCTATGGCTCTTAGTTCTCGTGCAGTTTCCTTAGTCGCATTCTCCATTATAACTTCAGAATTGGCTTACCTCGTTTTAAATGTGGCTTTTTAAAAAAAACTTTGTCCGTGTCTGCTCTTGTCTTGTTTTCACAGACTAGCAAGTTGCATTTTTTAAAGGTGTCTCCTAAATATAGACCCCCATTTAGATCCATGGGAAATGTTGTTTCTAATGGTTGGGCCAATGTTGCTGTGACTACAAGTGTGGTTCTTTGATGGACCTGTATGCTGCATTGTGGGTGATGTAGACTTCATATTTTCGCCAACTCTATCATGCTGTTTAAACCTGTCATAGCGCTATTAAATTTTAGAATAAGATATGCTTCTTTTTGAAGCAAAGCACTGTCAACATCAGTCAGCCGTTTTGATTACTTTAGTGCTAGCAGGTATATTGTAGGGAGCAAAGCCCACCCTTCCACAATCCTCTCTTGCCCATGTCTCCTGGAATAGGCAGACATCAAACTGATATCCAAACCCACCCCATTCAGGAGACGATAACTTAGCCTTAATACCTGCCAGATTTCATGACAGGAACTTAAGATCCCTACTTTGCATTGGTGTCTCATCAAGCAGGATAGGGTTAGTTTCAAATGGAATTTGGGGATTAAAGGAAGTAGGGACCACCATAACAGGATTGGAGGGTGTGGTGAATGAAATTAAGGCAGAGGAAGTTGCCCTTGCCCCCTCCCCAGGCTTTATCCCCAGAGGGTTTTGCAGCAGCCATGGATAGCCCCTGTTGGTTCCCTGAGCTTACCATTACTTCCCCTTTCTGACTACCCTTGTGACTCTTACCACAACAAGCGGCTTTTGTGTTTAATAGTCAATCCACTTCTTCTGAAGGGCTGTATCGGTTGCTAACTTGCAGATTATACAGTGGGAGCCTATTATGGAAGTGGTTACGTGTCGACTGGTGTCCCTCCAACCTCTGACTATTAGCAACTGTGAGCGTCCTAGATTGCTCCTGGTCCAGATGATTATAATAGAAGTAATCAAGGGGGAACATTCTCATTCCATTGTCGGATCCATTGGGTGGGCTTCTTTGGTTCAGTAAAGAGCTTACCGTCAGTGGTGTTTTAAAATTAACGATCACACAGCCCCTCCTGGTGTTTTTCCTGTTGGATCCCACCCATTCTACCCTTCTTACCATCAGAATATCCCCTGCCTTCTCATAAGGGAAGTGCCTGTGTGTTGCCAACTAAAACAAGCTCTTGTTTCTGAGGTCCAGCAGTGACTCTTTCTGGGGTGCCTTTAGCGGTGGAACCCCAGTTAAGACTACTACATAAGGTAGTGATTGTGGGGGAAGATCTATGGTTGGTAACGCAACATTACTCATGCCCCTTGTATCTATGTTATTTGCATCCTGTTTCTCCCCTGCAATTACAGGGTTGGAAGGGGTACAGACCAACAGCTGGCTATTTCCTGTCCCACCTGGTACTAATGCCTGTTGGCTATTATTGCGCTGGGCATACTCAGATTGAGTGGGCAGGGATTGTCTGGCGCCTTGGGTAGAGGCTTGGTTATTGCTAGGCATTGGTCTGCTAGTGCTCGATGGATTAATCATGGCTTTCCCAGGGCATATACTAATAGCTATTAAGACTTTACCACGTAACAAGTTTCCGGGGAGTGATGGCTTCCCGGCTGAATTCTATGCCACGTTTGCCGACCTGCTAGTACCCCAGCTGCAAACTCTCTACCATGAATCTCTTAGGGACGATAGTCTACCACATACGACATTACTGGCACTAGTGGTCTCACTGTTAAAACCTGGTAGAGACGTCTTGCACATCCCCAATTACAGGCCCTTATCCCTTCTCAATACAGATTACAAAATTCCTAGCCGTTTACTGGCTACCAGATTAAAACAATATATCCCTCTGCTTATACATCCGGATCAATGTGGCTTTGTACCAGGCCGCAATACGGCACTAAATATTAGACGCTTACATCAGGTTATGATGCGCACATGCCCGCCGAGCAGTGGGGAGGGCTGCATCTCCCTCGACCTAAGACAAGCATTTGATTCTTTGAGATGGGAGTACATGTTTTGTGCTTTAGAGCGCTTCGGCATACCGCAGGACTACATAGCATGGGTACGCTTATTATATACGAACCATACTGCGCTGGCCCGCATGGGACGTCATCTCCAGGCAATATAAGATTGCCCGAGGGACGTGGCAAGGCTGTCCTTTATCCCCTCTGCTGTTCATTTTAGCATTGGAACCCCTGTTGCCCAGGCTTTGCACCTTTACGTCTCACCGGGGGGTGATACATGGCACTAAGACCCACATCGTCTCTGCCTACGCAGACAATCTTATACTATATCTAAAGGATTTGGATGCAGAGCTTGATCCGATCCCTGGTATATTCACTGCCTTCAGCACGTTGTCTGGCCTCACTATAAATGAATCTAAATGGCATGTGTATTATTTTGATAACGCACAGGACGGGAGCTTAGTACAGTTCAACCCTTGGGTATTTCAGCTTGCACCTGCCACCTTTAAATATCTAGGGATACATATTTACTTTAATACTCAGGATCTCCTAGACGGAAACCTGGGCAGAGTGCTCACAGCACTTACAGATAGATTCATCGAGCAAAATTGCGATCACAATAGCTGCGAATTAGCTTTTGCGATCGCAATTAACAGAAAAGCAATTCATGATGTGAAAAACACATAAATTGCGAATTCGCAAAAATAAAATAGCGAAATCGCAAAATAAATCGCAGAATCTAGGAGGAACCCCTATAGCGAATCGGAAATAGCGAGAAACCATGGATTCTGCGATTTATTGTGCGAATTCGCTAAAGAATCGCAAACGCAATTCATGAAAACTCGCAATTTCCGAAAAATAGGAAAATCGCTATTTGCGAGGCGTAATTTAAGGAGAAGCAAAAGCAGGTGGTAACCATGAAAGAATTTTTTTTTTTTTTTAAATTCCCTAACTAGCCACAGGTGCAGTCCTGAACAAACACACTTAAGGAATCACAGTAGGAGCATGAGGACTCTCACAATGCCAGGAATCTACATGGTGGTCAGGCGGCGAAGGCTCCAGGCTGCAGCACGGAACAGACGCAGGATTCAAGAGCGAATATTCCGGCAGCGGGTCACCCTTCTGGGCCAAACAGCAGAGCAAATTTACTCTAAGTACCGCCTGAATGGGGCATTGATCATCAAGCTGATCCGGGACCTAGAACACCTGATGCAGCACCCAACAAGGAGGAGCAATGCCATTCCCACACATGTCCAAGTCTTGTGCAGCCTGCACCTACTGGCCTCTGGAAGCTTCCAGGGGATAGTCCCTGCTGCAGGGGGGATATCCCAGAGCACCATGTGCCGCTGCCTAAGGAGTTTCCTGGAGGCTATGCAGACCCGGCTACACCACTACATCTCATTCCCGACCAGTCAACAGGACTTGAATGAGACCAAGCTTCAATTCTACACAGTTGCGCAATGCCCACATGTAATAGAATGCATTGACTGTACCCACATCCACATCTGCCCACCAGCACAAACGGAATACATGTACCGCAACCGCAAGTCCTACCACTCCCTCAATATCCAGATGGTGTGCAACGCTAAGACTTTCATCACAGCCATAGTGGCACAGTACCCGGGGAGCACACATGACTCCTTCATATTCCGGCACAGTGGCATTCACACACGACTGGCCAGGAGAGACTTTGGCGAAGGACACCTACTAGGTAAGTACACATGCCCCCAAATAGTACACTGTGATCATGTTGCTGCGCAGAACAGGCACTCACCCTCTGCTCCTATCATTTAGGTGACAACGCCTACGGTCTCCGTGAGTACCTCCTCACCTCATACCTCAACCCTGCAACACCACATCAACGGCGTTACAATGCTACACACATACGCACAAGAAATTGCATTGAGAGGACATTTGGCCTTTATAAGAGCAGATTCCGCATACTTCACAAGACTGGTGGTGCCATCAAATACGAGCCTGAGGTCTGCTGCCGCATCGTGGCCGTGTGTGCAATCCTCCACAACATTGCTACCAAACGCAGGATACCTGTAGAGATCTCTGGCAGTGAGTCGGAAGGGGACAACGGACTACCTGCACATGTGCGTCATGCACGCGGGGAGAATCGTGCAGAAGGACAGAGGCGCCGCAACCAAATCGCCATTAACTGTTTCTAGTGCACCCACTCCCCACACCCAACACTTCACTCATGCATGACAATAGAAATAATGACAGAGTCAGATTAAGTTCAACAGAATATTTGTTGTTGTTTTTTGCACAATAAAGTGGGAATTCCTCACACAGTAACATGAGAGCCATATTGCGTCATATGTCCCATGTAGTTGAGGAGGGCATGCTTGTTGCAGCAGCATGGCCCTTCATGGTACTACACAAATGTTCAATGGCGCCTCCGGGTGGACGCTCCCAATCTTCTTTCCAGCTCTTCCTCTGGATTTGCCCATGAGGCAGCAGAGGGCCTGGTGCTGCAGCGAGGTGCTATCATCAGTGGCACGGATTGGCTACTGTGGCTGGAATTAGCCTCACTAGTGTCATCCCCCCCACCCGCCTGGCCATGGCCAGCTGCCTGCATACCCTGCACTGCAGTGGTCACTTGCTCCAGTGCTCTTGCGACCTCCTGGCAGCACTGGACCATTTGTACTTGCATGGCCAAGGAGCGTCGTGATAGCTGGGAGGTCGCATTGCCGATGATATAATTTGACCGCATGTGTGCAGACAGGCAGGTCAGCAGCTGCTGGTGTCTGCGCCGGTTGATTTCCCGCTGGCTATACATGGCCTGGGTGTTGGCCTCCACTGCAGCGGTCATCCTCTCCATGCGGTCTGACAGCTGTCCAAAATTCCTAGCGGTCTTGTTGAGCTGGAGATGTATTGCTGCAAGATGACGGGCTTGTGTCTGGTGGATGTGGAGCATACGGCGCTCAATAGAGAGCCCAGTTGCCCGTACATTCGCCCCCTGCCAGCGCGTGATGTAGTATTGCGCGGCTCCCTCACCAGTCCGCTGGACTGGCTCCTCACAGCGGCAGTTCGGCGGGTTTGTCTGCGTGCTGCAGCTGTTGTTGGCAGCCCCACTGGTGTTTGAGTCACACGCTGTGGTTGTGCTGCGCCTGTTGGCGCTGAGGTGGCAATGTCCACAGGGGCAGGTGGTGCTACTACCGCTGGTGCGGCAGCTTGCCCTGATGGTCCTGGCAGTTGGGATGGTTGTACGTCTCCTTCAGTGTCCTCAGTAATTTCTTCAATTTGCAGGGCATCGCTATCCGTACTGGGTATTTCAGCGCCACCTGTGATGTAAAGTGGACGTTGATTAATGACTTGTTTCTTACACATTGAAGGTTGCTACATGCATGCAGGCTGCCATTCCCTGACTCGCTGCAGGATTGACTCTCACTGAACAGGTCTGGCTGTATGGGGCTAGATGGTAATTGTGTTCAGACTACATGTCCCACAATGCAATAGCGATTCAGAAAAGGGGGTGGTGATGAACAGAGTGTCTGAATTAAGCAGACCACTCTTACCCAGTCCAAAGATCAGGGCTTGATCCATCACCGTTTTTAGCTCACTGCACCATCCCAGCTCTGAACCTGGCTACATGCAAATTAGTCTGTTCCTGTCCCAGTGCATGATGGGAACAGGGCAAACCAAACTAACAAGTCAATTCTTATACTGGGAAGGAAACAAGCTTCCGGGGACCGGTTTCTGGCATTTCAGCCGTCGTCGGCCCGGCTTGCTTGAATCCTGATGGTGCAGTGAGCAAGGGACTCATGTCTGAGTGTACCCTGCCACACCTATAGTGGCCAAAAACGATTCAGAAAAGGGGGTGGTGATGAACAGAGTGTCTGAATTAAGCAGACCACTCTTACCCAGTCAAAAGATCAGGGCTTGATCCATCACCGTTTTTTAGCTCACTGCACCATCCCAGCTCAGAACCTGGCTACATGCAAATTAGTCTGTTCCTGTCCAAGTGCATGATGGGAACAGGGCAAACCAAACTACCAAGCCAATTCTCATACTGGGAAGGAAACAAGCTTCTGGGGACCGGTTTCTGGCATTTCAGCCGTCGTCGGCCCGGCTTGCTTGAATCCTGATGGTGCAGTGAGCAAGGGACTCATGTCTGAGTATACCCTGCCACACCTATAGTGGCCAAAAACGATTCAGAAAAGGGGGTGGCGATGAACAGAGTGTCTGAATTAAGCAGACCTCTCTTACCCAGTCCAAAGATCAGGGCTTGATCCATCACCGTTTTTTAGCTCACTGCACCATCCCAGCTCAGAACCTGGCTACATGCAAATTAGTCTGTTCCTGTCCCAGTGCATGATGGGAACAGGGCAAACCAAACTACCAAGCCAATTCTTATACTGGGAAGGAAACAAGCTTCCGGGGACCGGTTTCTGGCATTTCAGCCGTCGTCGGCCCGGCTTGCTTGAATCCTGATGGTGCAGTGAGCAAGGGACTCATGTCTGAGTATACCCTGCCACACCTATAGTGGCCAAAAACGATTCAGAAAAGGGGGTGGTGATGAACAGAGTGTCTGAATTAAGCAGACCACTCTTACCCAGTCCAAAGATCAGGGCTTGATTCATCACCGTTTTTTAGCTCACTGCACCATCCCAGCTCAGAACCTGGCTACATGCAAATTAGTCTGTTCCTGTCCCAGTGCATGATGGGAATAGGGCAAACCAAACTACCAAGCCAATTCTTATACTGGGAAGGAAACAAGCTTCCGGGGACCGGTTTCTGGCATTTCAGCAGTCGTCGGCCCGGCTTGCTTGAATCCTGATGGTGCAGTGAGCAAAGGACTCATGTCTGAGTATACCCTGCCACACCTATAGTGGCCAAAAACGATTCAGAAAATGGGGTGGTGATGAACAGAGTGTCTGAATTAAGCAGACCACTCTTACTCTGTCCATCACCACCCCCTTTCCTGAATCGTTTTGTCCACCATAAGCGTGGAAGGGTATGCTCAGACATGAGTCCCTTGCTCACTGCACCATCAGGATCCAAGCAAGCCGGGCCGAAGACGGCTGAAATGCCAGAACCCGGTCCCCGGAAGCTTGTTTCCTTCCCAGTATAAGAATTGGTTTGGTAGTTTGGTCTTCCCTGTTCCCATGATGCACTGGGCCAGGGACAGACTAATTTGCATGTAGCCAGGTTCTGAGCTGGGATGGTGCAGTGAGCTAAAAAACGGTGATGGATCAAGCCCTGATCTTTGCACTGGGTAAGAGTGGTCTGCTTAATTCAGACGCTCTGTTCATCACCGCCCCCTTTTCTGAACCACAATGCAAAAGGGCTTTTGTGGTGTGCTTTGGCTGCATGACTGGGGTTTCTAATGGGATGATCTGGAGTCATGGCCATTGTTAGGGGACAGGGTCGCATGGCACTTACCTTGTGTATCTTGGGTGGGTCGGGAGGAGTCCAGCTGGGTTACCCCCACGCATGCCTGGGGATTTAGGGTGCCCTCTACTCGGTCCTTAAGTGGGGTGTTGGGTGGGACAGTGGGCTCCCCTCCTCCTGTCGCAACACGCTCGCCCAGCCTCTCTGCGATCCTCTCCTTGGCCCGCCCTCTGAGGTCATACCATTGTTTTTTCAAGTCAACCACAGAGCGCTGGGTCACCCCCACAGAATTAACTTTTGCGCGGATGCGCACCCAAATCCTCCTTTTGTCGGCCTCAGGCACCCTTCTTGAGTCCTTCCCAAAAAGGCGGTTGGGGTCCTTGCACACTCCCTCTATGAGATATTCGAGTTCTTGTTCAGAAAATGTTATTTTCCTTTTCCTTCCTGTGGAAGTTTCCCTTGCAGCTTCCTGTGACATGTTGTTCAGTGGGGTGTCTCCGGGATTTCAGCTGGAGGTACTCTGGAGTGGAGCTCTGAGCAATGCTGCTTCCAGTTCAGGCTCACAATGCTGAATGAGGGTGGAACCTGCCTACTTCCTGGTTGTGATGTCATCACTGTGCTCAGAATGCGACTTCCCGTTTTTGCGACCACGCAATTAGCGAGATCGCATTTTGCGATTTCGGTAATTGCGAGATCGCAATTTCTACAAGGGTATCGGCCGATTCTGTGAATTTTATGCGATTTTCTGTAAATCGCAATCGGCAATTGCGGCCGATTGCGATTCGCTTTTTTATCGCAATTTTTCTTGAATCCCATTCTGCGATTTCTACATTGTGATTCTCATTCTCTCGCAATTTAGGAATCGCAGAATTTGAGATTGATGAATCTATGTAGATCCCAAATTCGGTTCTGGACCTCCCTGCCTTTGTCTATAGCGGGTAGAGTAGCCATTACGAAAATGGTGGTGCTACCGAGGCTGATATATGTTTTTACTAATCTCTCACTGTCCATACCCACGCGGACCTTTAAATTAATGAATACCTTATTGACAGACCTTATATGGGGCACGGGACGGCGCCATATCAGTCTGGCAAAGCTGCAGCTGCCCACCACCCGGGGAGGCAATGGGGTCCCGGATTTGCGGACATGCAGTTATGCATGCCAGTTACAATGGCTTGCGTACTGGATAGCTGGACGGAATCTTCACGAACAAGACAAGAAAAAAAGAGACACAGATAAGGGAAGCTCCTATGACACCGACACTGCAGCCCTTGCTCAGGCTGGCGAATGGTTGCTGGCGCAGTGCTCTGAAATATACAAGCAAAACAACGCCATATGCCCCTACTATACCACTACTCGGCATCGCCACTAGATCAGGTACGCTCACAAAACGTGCACTCAGGGCCTGGTCAGAATCTGGGGTCATGACGCTGGGGGATTTCTTCCGGGAAGGGCGTCTTAATGACGCATGCGGAATTCATGAGAACACATGATGTTCCTGCTACACTATTCCTATTGCACACCTATGTTGCTCATTACATCCCCACTACATGGGGACCTAATAGAGATGAGCCTCCCACGTATGCACTCCTCAGTATGCAATACCTGATGCGTAATGGTGCTCGGCTGGTAAAATGGCTGACCCATGGGATAAGAAGCAAAAAACAGCTTTCCCTGCAACTCACACGCGTCAAATGGGAGGGGGATGCAGGCCGCACATTCACGGACACAGAATGGAGCAGGATCATAGAATTCCCTAAAAAGGTCTCGCGAAACCCTAAATTTAAGTTCATACAGATCATGCTGCTCTATAGAGCGTACTTGACCCAGCGGCGTCTGCAGGCTATGTTCCCAGACGTGTCGCGGATGAGTGCCCACGATGTCGTGCACCACAGACGGGCTTATTGCACATGCTGTGGTCTTGCCCTAGGCTGGGGCACTATTGGAATACAATGCGTAACAGCCTAGAGGCGGTGGTCCCGGCGCGTCCGTATGAGTCCCTGCAATATTGCACCTGGGATTGGGACCACGAGCAAAGAAAGTAAATCCATCCACGTGCTTTGTTAACCTAGCACTCCTCCTGGCCAAACGAAAGGTGACCACCCGTTGGAAGTCAGCCAGGCGCCCATCCCCAATGGACTGGCATGCAGAGGTGATTCGATGGGGTGGTGCAGAGGGGGCAGAATTAAGCAGAGAAGAATACAGGGGGCTTAGGAAGAGGCCTATCTGATTGGAATGGCATGCATTGCTGAATGATTTTGCTGAACGGGATGACACTATCTGCTGAGCGTGCTCCAACTGTAATGCATGCTCTGTGTATAGAGTTTAGGCTGGTGGCGTGCACTCCCGATCCCAAAACATGCACTTGAGTGTAAAAGCGAACATTAATATATCACAGTTGAATGGTGACCAATGGCGATACAATTTGCACACCTGTTAATGACGGGACCCTACACACACTTACCCGGACCTGAGCTGGGGGAGGTTATGGGTATAATGTTTTGTTGTTTATATCCTGATTGCTAAATTTAGAATACTATTGGATGCATACAGGACTAATTGTTCTTTATTTAATCATTGGAAGGTCGTTATGATCTGGTAACTGGTCCAGACCACGCTGATCTGTTCTACATGCCGGGACTATACATATGGACTAGTGGAAAATTTATAATGGCGAAGTAATGTTTTTCGATTTTACAGTCCAGGTTTAGAATGTTGCAAGGTGTAAGCAGCTGATAGATGTAACAACGCCGATTACAATATGCTTTATTGGGAATGTATCATCGTCTGTCTGAACTTTCAAAATTAATAAAAAACAAATAAAATAATGGTGTCATTTGATGTCACCTCACTTTATACTCAGATACCCCAAGATGAGGCGCTGCAAGTGATCGAGCTGTATCTTGAAAGTATATTGCGGCCCCACAGGGTCCCAACAACATTTATCCTGCAATTGGCAGAGGTAGCACTAAAGAAGAACTACTTTAAATTTGAAGATCAATTCTACATCCACTTGAAGTGGATTACCATGGGTTGTCCATTCGCTCCAGTGATGGCGGTCCTCTGATGGCCCAATATGAGGAGAAATTTATTGAGAACAACAATCCCTTTAGAGGAAAAATATCACAATGGCTACGATTCATCGAGGAAATCTGGTGCCTTTGGCAGGGGAGCCAGATGGAGCTGATGCTGTTCCATGAATGGCTGAATTCACCACATGAAGATATAAAGTTTTCAGTTCAATTCAGCAAAACAAAGATTACACTTTTGGATGTGGAGATTGTTCCCTTAGAGAACCAGTTGATAACATCTCTCTACAGAAACAAGACGGATTAAAAATTAACCCTGGGCGTAGTTTGCGCAGTGGGGCTATGCGAAGCTACGCAAAGTGGGCGAGAAACTACGCCCACCTGCGCACTTTGCGTAGCCCCACTACGCGCTGAATGCCCCCCTCCCCTACATAGCTAATTTAATTAAATGGGCAAAGATAAATACATAAAATACAGTTACCTTGTCCGTGGCGTCCCGGGGCTCCCTCTGCTCATTCGCGGTGCCGTCTTCTAACCAATGTGCATGCGCGGGCGGCCAAGCATGCGCATTGGTTAGAAGATGTCGCCGTGAACGAGCAGAGGGAGCCCCGGGATGCCGAGGATAAGGTAAGTGTATTTTATGTATTTATCTTTGCCCATTTAATTTAATTTAGCTATGTTCGGGAGGGCGGGGGGAGGCGGGTGGCGGGCAACTTCGCTACGCCCAAGGAGTGGGCGTAGTGTTGCCTACTTCGCCTACTTTGCAAAGGGCGAAGTAGGCGACACTATGCCCACTTCGTGGGCGTAGTGAAGTTGCCCGCCCAGGCTTAATAAAAATACTATCCTGCACCATAAAAGAGCCCATCCGAGAAGCCTCGTAGAGAATCTTCCATATGGGCAGTTGTTAAGAATCAGAAGAAATTGTTCCCAGAGATCAGACTTCGAAGAACACGCTGCCATTTTCTGTAACGAAATGGCCAAAACAGGTTATCCAAAGAAGTTGCTAAAACATTCTACTAAAAGAGCACGATATACACCTCGAGAGAGCCTCCTCCAAGTCAGAGAGAAACAAACACTAGAGAGACTAGTATGCGTATCAACATATAGCCCCGATACAAACAAGTTCAGGCAAATTATATTGAAAAATTGGCATCTACTTGAGAACCTTGAATGCCCTTTTCCTAAACTGTTGTTCGCAATGAGGAAGAACCAGAGCATCGGACAACAAATAGTTTGAGTTGACATCTCTTTACCTAAACCAAAGAGTGACTTACTAGCACAGTGGAACCTCAAACCGATCAAAGGTGATCGAAAATGTGGTAAATGCGTGGCCTGCAGTACCTCCATTGAAGGCACCGAACTTGTCCACAATAACATCAAATGGAAACATACAGACTTTACTAACTGCAAAACAAAAAATGTAGATTATGCAATAGTCTGCCCCTGTATGTAAATACATATAGGTAAGACCAACCAGCAGGTAAACACCCAAATTTCACAACATCGGCCTAGGATTAAAAAGAAGGTAGTGACCGCCCCAATGGTGGAACACTTTGTCGAAAAGTCCCACGGCGAAAATCAATTGGGTGGACAGTTCTGGCAGTGTTAAATTCATCAAAATGGCTGACTGATGTTGACAGTGCTTTGCTTCAAAAAGAAGCATATCTTATTCTAAAATGTAATAGCGCTGTGACAGGTTTAAACAACATGACAGAGTTGTAGAAAATATGAAGACTTTATCACCCACAATGCAGCATACAGGTCCATCAAAGTAACCACACTTGTAGTCACAGCAACATTGGCCTAACCGTTAGAAACTACATTTCCCATGCATCTAAATGAGGGGCCATATTTTGGAGACTCCATTAGGAAATGCCACTTGCTAGCATGTGAAAACATGACAAGAGCAGACACAGACAAAGTTTTTTTTAAAAAAAGCCACATTTAGAATGAGGTAAGCCAATTCTGGAGCGATAATAGAGAATGTGACTAAGCAAACTGCACGAGAACTATGAGCCAACGGTTAAACGCGCTCTGAAATTCTTTTTCAGAACGAAGAGCAAATCGGCTGTTGGAGACCTTTCTAAAAGAGAAGAAGCTGTGGGTGTGAATGCTTCTCGCTAAGGTATGCTCAGGAATTAAAGTAGAGTTGATAGCTCAAATATGCCGCAAATGCCTACGAGCGGCTGCTCACAGAAATATTCTGCATTTAGGTACGCTCAAAGCTTATATGTACAAATCAAAGTAATAGTGAGCTATGTTTATTTCTTGTCGAAATATGTGAGTAACATGAACATATTTCTCACAGAATCCTGTACAAGCATTTTTGCCACGCAAACAGCGACGGAAAAAAGCAGGACTGATACTGTTAAAACAGAAGGTAGGAAACAACATAAATAACCCATAGCCCTATAATTAACAATCTGAGGCACGATTTCTGACAGCTGTTTTTGTTTTTAAACAGAAAACACACCATCTAGGTGCACATATCTCCTGTTGATGCAATAAGTTGATGAGAAGAACATCACTCTTCAGGTATAATCAACCACGTAAAGAGATATTGATATAAAACAAAAATGGGAAGTGGGTGACAATAATAGGAAGCCCCATCAATAATTCATAATTTGTTATCTTGTTGCGCCCGATTCTGGATAAATGAACACCTCAGCGTGCACGTTTTCCAACCTTAGTGAACCCTGAGGCGGAAGCCGGGAGCCTGTGTGTAACTTTCATGAAGCATTATTCTCTCTTTTTTTTATTACTTGCACATTACTCTTTTTAACTTCACTCCGCCTCACATGCATTCACCGCACAGCCGATTCAGGAGCTGACCGGGGTCACTTGGCTGCACGAAGACTGCCACTTAACGGTGCCGCCATATTGGGGGTAATCAGCAGGCAGCGGGCTAGTTGTTGCGCCCGATTCTGGATAAATGAACACCTCAGCATGCACGCGCTCCAACCTTAGTGACTCCTGAGGCAGAAGCCAGGAGGCTGTCTGTAACTTGCGTGAAGCATTTTTCTCTTTTTAAAAAAAATTACTTGCACTTTTACGCTGTTTAACTTCACTCAGCCTCGCATGCACTCACCGCACAGGAGCTGACCGAGGCAGTGGCGTAACGAAACTTGAGGGGGCCCCCCTGCAAACTACATGGAGGGGCCCCCCTCCCATCCTCCTTGCTAGTCTAGAGGTCGAAAGCCAGCGACCCGCCATACTGCAGGGGATGCGGGCGATTGTTACGCCACTGTCACCAATCCAGCCGTTATAAGCAACACTGGATGGTGGAGTTAAAGGTTGTCCTTAGCCTGCCAGCAGGCTTTCATAGGTGGTGGTCCATTCATTACAGGGTCCCTGCCATCAGTAGGCAGGGGAAGTTTGCCCAATTTTAGGTGGGTTTCCTGATGCAGACTCCTGTCATGATAAACAACATAGGGCCCACTCATCGTTCAGTTTTGACAAAAGTGCATCCACTGCTCCTTCGCGTTTCCATTTTAAAACATTAGACAATACCTCAATGCAGTATTTCAAAAGCAGATGTAACTACAAAGAGCACATTTTGATAATACATTTTTATTAGTAGACAATAGCAATCTTAAGAGGCATTGCATAGCTTCATACACACTGTGACCCCAATTCCACCACAGTCTCTCTCTCTCTCTCTCTCTCTCTCTCTCTCTCTCTCTCTCTCTCTCTCCGTGAGTCAGTCTCTCTCTCTCATACACTCAGTCTCTCTCTCTCTGTAATTCAGTCTCTCTCAGTCAGTCAGTCTCTCTCAGTCAGTCAGTCAGTCAGTCTGTCAGTCAGTCAGTCTGTCAGTCTCTCTCTCTGTCAGTCTGTCAGTCAGTCGGTCTCTCTCTTTCTCTGTCAGTCTCTCTATCTCTCTCTTTCTGTCAGTCTGTCAGTCAGTTAGTCTCTCTATCTCAGTCAGTCAGTATCTCTCTCTCTCTCTCAGTCAGTTCTCCAGTCTCTCGGTCAGTCAGTATTCAGTCTCTGAGTCCGTCAGTCTCTACTCTCTCTCCACTCTCCCTCTCCATTCTCTCTCTCAACTCTGTCCACTCTATCTCCACTGTCTCTCTCTCCACTCTCTCTCCACTGTCTCTCCACTGTCTCTCTCTCCACTCTCTCTAGTCTCTCTCTCCAATGTCTCCCTCCACTGTCTCCCTCCACTGTCTCTCCACTCTCTCTCTCCCTTCTCTCTCCACTCTCTGCCTCCACTCTCTCTCTACTCTCTCTTCACTCTCTCTCCATTGTCTCTCTCCCCACTCTCTCTGCTCTATCTCTCTCCACTCTCTCTCTCTCCACTCTCTCTCCATTGTATCCCTCCACTCTCTCTCCCCACTCTCTCTTCACTCTCTCTCCACTGTCTCTCCACTCTCTCTACCCTCTCTCTCTATTCTATGTACTCTCTCTCTCTACTCTCTCTCACTCTCTCTCCCTCCACTGTCTCTCTGCACTCTCTCTCTCTCCACTCTCTCTCTCTCGACTCTCCCTCTCTCCACTCTCTCCCACTCTCTCTCACATAGTAGTGTGTGTTTCCTATGTGCGTCCATAGAAATATTTCCAGGGGGGGGGGCACATTTTTAACTTCAATACCATCCCCCTTGCACCCTTCTCCCCTCTGCCTTGCACCCTTCTCGCCCTCCCCCTTTCACCCTTCTCCCCCTCCCCCTTGCACCCTTCTCCCCCTTCCCCTTGCACACTGCTCCCCCTCCCCCGTGCACCCTGCTCCCCCTCCCCCTTGCACCCTTCTCCCCTTCTCCCCTTCCCCTTGCACTTTTCTCCCTCTCCCCTTGCACCCTTCTCCCCCTCCGCCTTGCACCCTTTTCTACTTTGCACCCTTCTCCACTCTGCCTTGCACCCTTCTCCCCTCTGCCTTGAACCCATCTCCTCTCTGCCTTGCACCCATCTCCTCTCTGCCTTGCACCCATCTCTCCTCCCCCTTGCACTCTTCTCCCCTCTGCCTTGCACCCTTCTCGGCAGCCCCCTTTCACCTTCTCGCCTTTGCCTTGCACCCTTCTTCCCTCCCCCTTGCACCCTTCTCCCCTCCCTCTTGCACCCTTCTCCCATCCCCCTTGCACCATTCTCTACCTTGAACCCTTCTCCTCTCTGCCTTTCACCCTTCACCCCTCTGCCTTGCACCCTTCTCGGCCACCCCCTTGCACCCTTCTCCCCTCTTTCTTGCACCCTTCTTCCCTCCCCCTTGAACCCTTCTCCTCTCTTCCTTGCACCCTTCTCCTCTCTACCTTGCACCCTTCTCTTCTCTACCTTGCACCCTTCACCCCTCTGCCTTGCACTCTTCTCGGCCACCCCCTTGCACCCTTCTCCCCTCTGTCTTGCACCCTTCTCCCCTCCCCGTTGAACCCTTCTCCTCTCTGCCTTGCACTCTTCTCCAGTCTGCTTTGCAGCCTTCTCGACAGCCCCCTTGCACCCTTCTCACCTCTGCCTTGCACCCTTCTCCCCTCCCTCTTGCACCCTTCTCTCCTCTCTCTTGCACCCTTCTCCCCTCCCCTTGCACCCTTCTCTACCTTGCACCCTTCTCCTCTCTGCCTTTCACCCTTCACCCCTCCGCCTTGCACCCTTCTCCCCTCTGCCTTGCACCCTTCTCCCCTCCCCATTGCACCCTTCTCCCCTCCCTCTTGAACCCTTCTCTACCTTGCACCCTTCTCCTCTCTGCCTTTCACCTTTCACCCCTCTGCCTTACACCCTTCTCCTCTCCGCCTTGCACCCTTCTCCTCTCTTCCTTGCACCCTTCATCTCTCTTCCTTGCACCCTACTCCCCTCTGCTTTGCACCTTTCTTCCCTCTGCCTTGCACCCTTCTCCTCTCTGCCTTGCACCCTACTCCGCTCTACCTTCTCCCCTCTGCCTTGCACCCTTCTCCCCTCCACTTTGAATCCATCTCCTCTCTGCCGGGCACCCATCTCCCCTCCCCCTGGCACTATTCTCCTCTCTGCCTTGCACCCTTCTCAGCCCCCCATTTGCACCCTTCTCCCCTCTGCCTTGCACCCTTCTCCCCTCTACCTTGCACCCTTCTCCCCTCCCCCTTGCACCCTTCTCTACCTTGCACACTTCTCCTCTCTGCCTTTCACCCTTCACCCCTCTGCTTTGCACGGCACCCTTCTCCTCTCTGCCTTGCACCCTTCTCCTCTCTTCCTGGCACCCTACTCCCCTCTGCTTTGCACCCTTCTCTCCTCTGCCTTGCACCCTTCTCCTCTCTGACCTGCACCCTTCTTCTCTCTGCCTTGCACCCTACTCCCCTCTGCTTTGCACCCTTCTCCCCTTTGCCTTGCACCCTTCTCCTCTCTGCCTTGCACCCTTCTCCTTTCTGCCTTGCACCCTTCTCCCCTCTGCCTTGCACCCATCTCCTTTCTACCTGCACCCTTCTCCTCTCTACCTTGCACCCTTCTCCTCTCTACCTTGCACCCTTCTCCCCTCTACCTTGCACCCTTCTCCCCTCTGCCTTTCACCCTTCTCAGCCCCCCCTTAACCCCCTCCCCCCTGCGGATGCCCACATGGTGTGTTCTAACAAGAGTACTTACCTGAGGGCACCATTTTGCTGCCTCATCCCTTCTCATATGAGCTTTGCCCTGGAGAAAGCTCTCTCTGGGGGCCCCCACTCCCACCCTTGTCAGGGTCCTGAGCAGAGCTCTGTTCAGGACCCTGAACAGAGCACTGCTCGCTGGGGCCCCCACCCCATCCTCTTTCCAGCCTCACACTCTGACTGAAGAGAAACAATGTATGTTGATACTTAGTTTCTCTTCAGTCAGAGGGAGGGGGCAAGGGGCTCAGAGTAGGCTGCAGACAGCCTGCACCTGCTTTAGAGGGAGAGAGGCTTGCTTTAGCACAGGCCTCTCTCACAGCTGAGGGCCCCCTTTCATTTACTGAAGAGAGTGAGGCCCCCCGCACCGCGGGGGCTGCGGGGGCGTTTGTTAAGCCCCTGGACCGGGGGCACTTGGCTACACGAAAGACTGCCGCTTAACGGTGCCGCCATATTGAGGGTAATCAGCACGCAGCGGGCTAGTTGTTGCGTCCGATTCTGGATAAATGAACACCTCAGCATGCACGTGCTCCAACCTTAGTGATTCCTGAGGTGGAAGATGGGAGCCTGTCTGTAACTTGCGTGGAGCATTATTCTCATTTTTTTTTTTTTAAATGACTTGCACTTTACGCTTTTTAACTGCCCTCAGCCTTGCATGCACTCACTGCACAGCCGATTCAGGAGCTGACCAGGGGCACTTGGCTACATGGAAGACTGCCGCTTAACGGAGCCGCCATATTGGGGGTAATCCGCACGCAGCTGGCTAGTTTTTGTGCCTGATTATGGATAAATGAACACCTCAGCATGCACACGCATCTGGCGCGCCGCCGGCGTGCCATAGGCAAGCCCGTCTGCGCCCGTCTGCGCCCATCTGTGCCTGTCTGTGCCTGTCTGCGCCTGGACCAGGCCTAGGGCCAGGACCCCTGGCCCTATTATAGCGCATGTAGGTGTCTCTCAAAACCCAAATCCGGTGGTAAAGATATGTGATTATAGCTACCACAATGATAAACTGAAGGCCCTCCAAATACCCCGAATGCCTACTTGTACTAGAGCCAACTCCATTACGGAGTTCAAAGCTTACGCACATTGCGGGTTTAGCTGTACTCCCAATTTAGAAGCTAGGATCAACAATTTATCTTGCGACCCAAATCCGCAAAACCCTCGCAATAAATCCTTCACCTTTATTGCTATTAATTGTCGCTCGTTACGAAAACATAAGTCGGACATTTTTTATCTACTCTTTTACGACCAACCTGAGGCAGTCTTTCTTACAGAGACCTGGCTCCATGAGAGCTCAGGCCCAGACATCGCAGCAGCGTTACCCACCAAATACGCCATAGTAAGAAAGGATCACAATATAAAAATAGGTGGAGGAATAGCGATTATTTTTAAGAATACATTTAAATGTGACTTCGAGCATCTGTCCATCCCTACATGTGAAAATCGACAGGGGTATACTCAAATGACCCGTTTATACCTGGGTATAAGACAAAATTATGAACAAGACAGGTGGTATAAAGGAATAAATACAAAAAACGTTTTGAGTAGAGTACATTTAATTTGCCACCATCTTGACATCGGGGAAACAGAGCCGCTCATTCTCCTAGATTTGAGCGCCGCGTTTGATACGGTACCCTACTCTGTGTCAACACACAGGGTATCGGAGGAGCTGCCTTAAACTGGATTAGTGCCTTCCTCTCAAACCGAACTTTCCAAGTTTTCTCTCAAAATGCCTGTTCAGAAGTCCACTCCTTTGCCCATGGGGTACCACAGGGGTCCATCCTCAGCCCTTTACTGTTTAATCTCTATGTAAGACCACTGGCTGAGAAATCCGGACTATCTATGTTCTCCTACGCCGACGATTCTCAAATAATTTTTTCCCTATATGCTCATAACACAGCTACCCCTTCTATACTTAAAACTGGCCTAAATAACATAGCATCTTGGATGCAAAAGATTTTTTTGAAATTAAATGGAGAGAAAACAGAGGTACGGTGCTAGGAAAACAGAAAAATTTCTGGAACCAGCAACATTGGCCGTGTAAAATGGGTGACCTTCCATCTCCCTCATCACAAATGCGTAACTTAGGTATCATAATAGATGAGGCCCTCAGTATGCACCCCCAGAAATTCAAAGTCGCAGCCACCTGCTTCCCCATCATCAAATGGCTGCAAAAAATTTGTTTGATGCTACCAGAAGCATTTTTAGCTCGCTCGCTGTCCTCAACGTCAAGTTGGCCACCGCGAGCAAACAAAATCAACATCCCAGAGAGACTTTTTCCTTGTTCTCAATCGGCAACATCAAGTTGCCAATCGCGAGCGTGGAAAATAAACTTCCCAGTGAGATTGTCAATGCGGGAAGGTCATGTTTCTCATTGCGAGTGGTCACGTATGCTTGTGACCGCTCATGATGAGAAACTAACAGTCCGTGTTGAGAAAGCTGCCGATCGAGTACAAATCTACTCGAGCGGCAGAAAACGACTGCTCGCACTGTGCATGATGCCGTTTGCAATGATTGCACAGTGCGGACAAGCATCCGGCACTGTGCTAAAATTGCGAACAGCATTTTCCCTCCCGCACTATGCATTTCGCGTAGCGTGAGTAGTGAGAAGTGCACTTCGCGTAGCTATGCGTAGCGCTAATACGCAAACTACGCCCAGGGTTACCTCACATGCTCTCGGTGCCCCTGGCCCTTTATTGTCTTCCTTCATAGCTACTAAGGTGGTACCCTGAGCTGGTCCTGGATTTTTATCTCAAAGGACCTTACATTAAGAGACCTGTGGGATGATAGTTAGTAATGGTAAAACAATAAATGTAAGTCCCAGAATAAAGTGTGAGTTGTGCGTCATGGCTGCTAAGCAACAGTGGCTGTGCGCTGTCTGTCATGGTCGCTGAGCAACGGGGCTCTGTGTCCCAATCTTCTGAGGCCTGTAAATCAAGTACTGCCCTTATTAAAAATCTTGAAAACCTGGCCTTTCTCGAGGTATGTCTGTAGAAATCGTCTCTCTTCTTCTCTGAACCTTAGTGCCAGGAGACCTTATAGGCAACAGCACCCTTTACAAAGCCATATAACTCAACATATAGAACTTTCAGAACTCAGCTAGGCATGCATTCCCTTGTAGGTCCTGTCTTCTCCATTGACCCTGAACAAATATTCTATTGATTTTCAGCTAGGATTGCACTAAACAAACGCCTCATACACTCGTGCATACATACATAGCAGGCCTCTAACAATTGAGACACAGTTGGTGTCATTCACTGCTTGTTATTGTAATGCTGCAGGCCCAATGAAACATTCGTACTGAAAGCACTGAATCCATCTTATGCAATGAGACTAGCACACGCCTCACTGTGGACCTGAATTGTGATTACAAAAATAACATAACTAAAGCAACAGAGACAGAGTCAATATTCTGTGACTGCCTACAAATAAACATATTTTTCTTCCACAGAAATCCATCTTTCCCTCACCGGAAAAGCTTGAGTTTAGAGAGTAACTCCCAGGGCCATGGTTTGTTTTCCCTCGTGATGCAGGAAGTGTTCCAAGTGATAGGGCTCTGACTTTATGGCATTGGGTGTTTCCTTTTTGTTTTGATTCAGACACATTTGACCGCATGCTGGCCTCCGCCTTCCTCGAGGGTGATACCAAATACCACGAAGGAAGGGGTCATCTCTCAGATGAGTTTACTAGGGGGCCAAGCTTCACATATTAAAACAAACAGCACCTCCCTGCTGACTGCTGAGGAGGCCAAAATGGGAAGAAAATGCTTGTGCTTACATTTCTGAGAAGCTCTCTGGCAGCCTGCCAAGCTCAAGGATGAGTTTTAATCTCACTTGGCTCTGTCTTTGAGGTGTGGTTTGAGCCTCAAGGCAGAGCAAATGTGGAATTCAGTTCCACATCCAGTCCTGCCCAATGCACCTAGGGAGGCTTAAGACACAGCTAAAAATCTGCTGGAAATGAACACTTCTGAGCCTCTGATTAACATGGGTGGAATTGAGTCCAATCCCACTTTAAGAGGACTGCTCTGTCCTGAATTCACCTGCGTCAGCCACTCAGTGAGAACAAGCAATTTTGGAATGAATGCTTGAATTAATCTTAACCAATGGTATTGCACTCTGTAGCATTCAAGTTCAAGGCTTTCACTGCACATTGTGGCATTGCAAAAGGAAATAGCGAAAGCAGTCTTGGTCCCTCCAGACAGGAACAGTGCAACTAGTGGCGGCTAGAGACTTTTGAAAGTGGTGAGGCACGTAAAAGGTGCATCGTTTTATAAGGGATGGATATGCTTAAATTTGTATTGCAGAGGTGATCGAGGACATTTTACTTATAGGTACGTTTTATTTATATAGAATGTGCACCGATCATCTTTACAATATAAACTTAATTTTGCAGCATATTGAAATTACTGGTATAACATAAATAAGCATATTCTTACCTTGCTGATCTGATCCTCCCACCACATGCTACCAGGCTAAGATGAGCATGCTAGGCAGTTGCATCCCAGCCAATCCGTGCACTGCTGTCATGCTGCTTTTAATACCAAACGGCATAAGAGAAGTGCCAGGATTGGGTGGGTCAGGGAAACAGATCGCTCCGTTGCAGACAGACGGGGCTGTGTCTCTGCTCATCCAGCTCCCAGGTAGCGTTGATTATGGAAACCTGAAGTGCGCATGTCAAGCTGGACACATCAAGAACACAGGTCAATCTGACATGTGCAGTTCATTAACACAGTCTCTCATTCAATCCTTGCCAGGTTCCTCCAGAGATGCTCCCCTACCCTACAGGGACCAACTGAATGGCGGTATGGAGTCTGTCTGGGGTGTAGTGGCTCGCAATAAGGGGCCAACGCCCCCACGCTCCTATGGAGGAACTGCCCCTGTGTGCAACCTAAAGTGATAGGGCGCATGTCAGGAACAATAAGGAACAAAGAGAACTAGGAGCAAAGGAGGTGTGGACATGGAGTTGGACTAATGGTATAGAGCAGACTCATCAAACATCAGAGGAGGTTAAGCATGGAAAATAGGGAAGTCAGGGACATGGAAACTAGCATAAGGTACAGCATGGGTACACTTCCAGGTTAGGGATGGACCTACCTACCTAGAGGGTGGTCAGTGCTAGGACATAAGACTTTTTACAGCTATTGAGTTGGTGTACAGCAGTGTCCCCAGTTGTTTTGGCTTTTTGCTTCTGATCCTGTTCGTCACACGGCATTGGGTCACTAGACTTCGTTTCTCCCTTCCTGGTTTGCATTTCCTTCATTTCTTCAGAACCCTGGTTCCTTCTGTGACTCTGCAAGTAAAGATTCTGAACGACAAAACCACCAGTTCCTCAAATCTGATGTTCTTCCAAGGGCATCTGGCCTCTACTTCATCTCTATAGCTCTGCTCTCCTCTTCATCATTTCGACTCTGGGCTTGCGTCCTGGTAGGACCGGGGACAGTTAAGTCTTCCTGAGCTGAGTGAGAAGTAAGTTGCTAACATTATTCATTCTTTGCAAAACCATGCACTCACCCCACTGTGCAGGATCAAAGGCTGTGCACAGCGAGTCATATCAAAATTGGGATAGAGCACAGGATGGGGATGGGGCCAAAGGTCAGACCCCACTGCAACACCTACTATGTACTTCCAACGTTTATGCACTACATTTTCACAGAACATGAGGGTGCACATCTGAGGTGTGTAATACATTTGTAGGATACATGACACTAAGAGTCACTGCTACCTATGCTCTGTAATGTGCAGTGGCTTTTGGGCACAATTAGGGACTTCAAACTGCAGAATATGACCGAATCTTGCCGTTATTTTATTCTATGACTCCCATTATTATAGTGTTTATTTTTTGTCATTACTGCCTGCATTTAACCATTTTTACTTCTGCCATTTTGTTAGTATTTATTTAATTATCCACATTTATTCGTTGTTCGGTAAAATAGTTAAGAAGCAAAAGGTATACATCAGTACGTATTTACCTGATAAATAGGCACTTTAATTTAATTTTAGTGAGCTAAGTATTCCCATACAATAAACACATCACGGTAAACATCTACATTGTATTTCTAGCACAGTGATACTTCTGCAGCTAATTAAGGTCAGTAGAAAACCAGTAACCGTTTTAAAGTCCCTTTGAGTAACTCCCTACAATATGAACAACTCTGGGCTGTCCCCCGGCATCGACATATGCAGAGAGACTCACAACAGGATCCAATGTCTTCCTTTTTCCATTCTTATAATTAACATGCACTTATAACAGATTGTTTTCCATCTTTGTGTATATGAAAAAGCCATAGTCAAAATTTATTCAGCAAAGAAGAAGTTGGTGCAAAGCCATTTATAATTAATACAAAAAAATAAATGAAAGCACATATAAAGCCTGATTTTTGACCAGTCAAGGCGCGTCTGAAAATGATGATAAACAAGATGAAAAATAAAGATTTTCTTTTAAGTTGGATAAACAAAATAACAATCACTAGTTTGGAAGAAATGAAAAGGGAATAAACAAAGAGGAAGGATATATATATATATATATATATATATATATATATATATATATATATATATATATATATATATATATATATATATATATACTAGCAGCCCGCCCCGGCGTTGCCCGGGGGCAGAAGGGGGCTGGGGGCTGCATTTTGAGTGTTTGTGTAGTCCCGGCCGGGCCCCCCGCCCGCCCCGACAATGGTTGTACCGCTGCCCGCCCGCCTGCCTCCCGGCCGCCTCCAGCCCGCCCCAGCGTTGCCCGGGGGCAGAAGGGGGCTGGGGGCTGCATTTTGAGGATTTCTTTAGTCCCAGCCGGGCCTCCCGCCCTCCTCACGCCTGCCTCACGCCTTACATCAGCAAAACTCCGGACTTAGCCCCCACTCCCGGGCCCCCATCCACCCCGGCATTGCCTTGCCCGGACCGCTTCCCGCCTCCCGCCTCCCGCTTCCCGCCTCGCCTTACCTCAGCCGCCGCGCCACTCGTCACTCCTCGCCGCACGTCGGCCCTCGTCCCCGCTCCTCCCCGTGCGTCATCGCGCAGGTGTAGGTCGCGGTCAGCGCTACGTCGCGGCCGGCACTTGTTTTAGGGGACTACTTTTTTTTAAAACTTTATTTTTTTAATTTATGTTTATTTTTTATTTTTTGCAGCCTATGTCCATCTACACACCCTGTGGTTCACAACAATGTATTGGGTGTGTGGATTGGCGCTGTGGTTCCCGAGTTTACCTTGCCAAAATGTGCAAGTTCTCTCTTTATAATAGTAGTATAGGTATATACTTTCTGATTAGGGTTGTTAAAGTCCAATGGCCCCGTGGTGGCTACTGACTACTTAGAGCCCGATTACAACTTTGCCAGTGTGGGAGCCGGGCCGCCACGCCCCCGCCCCGCTCCCACACGTCAAAGCTGTACTGATATCAGCTGGCAGATTACAACTTTTTTAGTTTCTGGTGGTCGTTTCTTTGGCGGTCCAATGGCAGTGCCTATGAAAAAAGGCACCACAATGGGAGCGTCAAAAACCATTCCTGCACAGCATGGACTCTGCAGTCCATGGAGTCCAGGGAGGAGTGGTGCTGCCTGTCTTTTTTTAAATATCAGCAGAGTATGGTGGTTAGTAGGTGGCTCTGTAGATGGCATTTGGCAGAACATACTGCAGCAGTGCATGGTGTGAGCTTCAGTGGGCTCCTGAAAAATATCTTTAGGCCAGTCAATTATTTTTTTACAAATTAAGTACTGCAGTGGCATCGCAGTGATAGCCACTCTCTAGTCCCCGTCACTTGAATTATAGGGCCTTATTTGGATCTCGGCGGATATCCCGTTTGCCATTTTACGATCTCCATAGGATATAATGGGATCAGAATACGGCGGACGGGATATCTGTCATGTTTGTGACAGGCTATTCCCCTCTGTCAAGATCTAAATCAGTCCCTTAGGATGTTGAGAATGTATTTGTTCGTCAAATACTAAGGGCCTGATTCACAGAACTAACTTAAGACAAAATCTTAAATTTACTACCATTTTGGTGATCACAGAAGGCACTTACTCATTTTTGTATTCACAGAAGGCACTTACTCATCAATGAGTAAGTGCCTTCTGTGAATACAAAAATGAATAAGTGCCTTCTGTGAATACCAAAATGAGTAAGTGCCTTCTGTGAACACAAAAATGGTAATAAAAGTTAGTTCTATGAATCAGGCCATTAGTATTTGAGGAACAAATACATTCTCAGCATGCTGGATACAGACTGCCACATCAGGGGCCAACTGGCATGTTTGAATCTACTCACTGGGGATAATCTAGGAAGTGTTGGAAGAAGGAGGGGGTCCTGAAAATGTTATAGCACAGCCAAGACCTTATGCTGTATGGCAAGGCCCAATTGTGTAACATGAACAGAGCAACCAGTATGTGTAATTTATAATTGTGGCTGGTAACCCTGAGATATGAGACTCCTTGTTCCAAGGAAAGCAAGTGAACCTGCTCCCCTTAACTTCCCCATGGACTAACGCCCTGCTAAAAACACATAAAGTTATCAGTACGGCTAACATCCTCTTCCCTTGGGAAACATATTTCAGACAGAAATTGATGTTGAAATGCAACTATCATGCTCCAACAGTATATAACTTGCACTGACCTGCTCACACACTGAGCTGCCCTGCTGCCTTTTGATTATTTTAAGTAGTTGTTTTGGTCTCCAAGACTACACTGCCCTTTCAAGACAGATAGCCAGCAGAGAATAATGGCAATCCCACAACTGCAAACATAAAAATTATAATGCAGCTTAGCCATGAGCCTTTTGGCATAAAATGTACCACCCAGTGTTTGATTTGAAAAATAATAAGTGCCACTACAGGTGTTTAGACAGAATATCGGAAACAAAAATATAGTTTCAAGAATATAGTGGACAAAAATATTGTGAAGGTATGTTTCTATAGGTAAGCAGAGTTTTACTATACATAACTCCACATATATGTACCTTAACAATGTATGTCTTCATGGTATGTAGATATGGAGTTAAGGATAGTAAATGTATACCTATTTGCACTTAGCTTTCCTAAATTTTGGTCCTCAATATTTTTGACTTAATATTCTGTCCGCACAATGTTTTTGTTTCTGATATTCTGTCAGTGGTCCACGGGAGCTGACTGCTGCCCAGTTCCATCACTGGTTCCTTCCATCTCATACTTGCCTTTACTCTGCCCTCATTTCTAGGTCAGCCCATTGAATTGTACTGCACTCCATTGCTCCCCAAGTTGTTTTGTAGAGCACTTTCAAAATATCATTAAACACTGCATTTTGGAATTTCTTTTAAATAAGTAGAATTTCCCATTCCCAGAATTGAATTTGTTCAATGTCTGGATGAAGTAGTTTATCCAGTGTTTTTTGGTCTTCCCATTTTCTATTTGCAGTCCTGCGTGCAGTTATAATGGAAAACAAACAAACAGAAAGTACCAAAATTCAATGAACAAGCACTACTGAAAAGGTTACTTGTCTGGCATGCAACAATTTGAGAACTCCTGTTTATTGGGACCGGGGTTTAACATCTAAACTTAAATTCAGACACACAAATATCAGATAAATCACCTGGTCCCACATCACTCAACAGTTCAGCAGGAGGTGCACAGGAAGGAGAACACCAAACTGACCTGGTCCAGCTCAAATCAGCCAATGCGAGGTGGACCAGTGACTATTCCTGGCTGGCTGTGATTCTGAAAATGCTTTGTGAGGCACTGGTGCAGATGCCCCTTTTGACATTCCGGAAATAAAAACACAGGAGTAACTCACAGATCAAGGTGGAGAGGGTACAATTGCATTATAGTTAAGTATGGTAGCAATACCTTACTATGAAATTAAAAAAAAGGCTGAAATTCCCTGAAAAAAACAAAGGATAAATAGACGTCATAGTTAGATGAAAATATCAGTTGAAACATACTGTTTTAAATAAACCAAATTACTGAAATTGACCAGTTATAGTCATATCAAGAGCCTATAACTTGTGTAACTTGTGTCCTAAACAACTGTAACTTGAGCCCCCGTCATGTACAGTTTTGCCATCAATGATGTAATTTCAAATGTTGCATTTATGTTATCCGTGATCTCATAGAACATGCCATGAGTGATTAAATATGCGAGGTAACTCGCAGTGCAGGATGAGGGCACAAGTTATAGTTACTTCGGGACACGTGTTATAGTTACTTGAGATACTTGAGAATTTCAGTGGTTTGGTTTGTTTAAAAAGGTATATTTTAAGTAACGCGCCTAACTATACTGGTCATTTGAAATGTAGTTTTTTCAGTGAACTTCTAGTTTTTTTTTAACATAAAGTAATATTTTATTGCCATACATAAAACCAACTCCAGGCCGTTCACGGCCTTCATGCATCCAACCCCTTGCAGGCAGGCAACCCCACGCCGTGCACAGCTTTTAGCCATATCCGATGTGTGGGTGGCCACAGGGCCTGCTGCCAGGACATGGGTCCAACCTTTTGCTGGCAACCCACACCCTGCCATACAAGTCCTTTTGCCATAGGTGGTGTGGGAATGGCCCTGAGGCAGGCCCTGCGCCCAACCCATGCTGGTGCCCAATTCCCCCGCTGCTCACGGCTGAATATAAGAGGTGTCATTTTAAGTAAGGCAGAGCTACTGACTTCAAAGGGTCAGAACACCAAAAAATTTGACTATTGGCTTTATGAAGGGGTCAGAATCTCAACATATATAAAGCATGGGTATTGTCTTTGTCAAGAAATTACCAATAATCATAACGAAATTTATAATTTATTTATTCACATAAATCAATGTTTAATAAAAGTTATCATCATTAAAAATGTAATAAAACTTTGTTAACAAAACATCAACACATCTTAGAGTCTCTTTAAAAAAATGTAAAACTATAAAGTAGAGCGATAGAGCCGATCACGAGAGAGCTTTGCACTCCAGCTGAAGAGAATAGAGCTCTCTTGGGGTCTTGGAATTGTTGACCCAGGAGACTTTTTTTTTAATGTTCCTGGGGCTGCTGCACTTCTTGCAGCCACCACCACATTACATAAAATGCTTGGTAGTGTCACTACTTCTTCAAGGGACACCAGCAGGCTCGATAAAATATGTTTAAAACGCCCTCACTGGGCTTTATGGGGCACTCTTTGCAAGAAGCAGTCAAAAATAAATGAGCGGCTTCTGATTACCATTTATATTTCATTTCTTTAATTTATATTTTGGTTGTGCTGTTCCCTGATGTTTATTTTTGGTTGGGGGATTTAGGGGAGGCATTTAGGGGGGGCGATAGGGCCACTGTGGCCCTGTTGGCTCCCCTGCCAGCGAACATCCTCGGTGCTAGCAGGATATGGAAATTCTCTTCTTTTAAAAAAAATATTGGTGATGGTGGTGGGGAAGTGGAGTGAGCAATCTGTTTTTTTTTATTCAGGCTTGTAGAATAGTGCTGTCTTTGAATGTTGATCTGTAAGTCAGATGAACAGCTGAAAATGCGAGGAGGGATAAGTATGGGAATTTATTGGTGCTTGATTCAGACTCTCCACCTAGTGGCTTGCCACTATATCTTGGGGCTTTCACTATTCTGGTGTTAGAACACCACTGACCTTAGAGGAGGTAGGAGGAAGGAGAAGAGCTCTGACTGATACCTTCTGAGTGTCTGCAAGAGGAGAAAGACATAGGTGCAGATTTACAAGAAACTGACACATCTATATAGATGCGTCAGTTTCCCTGCGCCTAAGTGAAAAATCCTTGTGCCATCATAGATGTGCAGTATTTACAATACGGCGCACTATGTGTGTGTATATGTGTATGTATTGGCATTTATATAGCGCACTACATACCCGTAGGGTCCCAAGGCGCTTCGACCGCTGCGAAACCCTTCCTGGCTTCCCTGAGAGATGGTCCCTTAATGGGTATCTCCAGGGTGAGACTAGGCATCCCCGGCGGTCTGGTGGGGCCGTTAGTGAAGATGAGGCAAGCTAATGCCCAGAGTTGCCGAGTGTGATCGCTGATCAGAGTGGGCACCGAGGCGAGAGAATTATCGAGTCCGCTGACCCTGGTCCAGAAACCTGCCGCGCCGGGAATCGAACCCTGGTCCCGGGCCGTCCTCTGCTCTCGGGTCTGCCGCCTCTAACCAGTGAGCCACACTACAGCGCAAGGATTGACAGATGTTGGTGGAAAAGTCACAAAATGCTGGAGTTGTGTCGCAAGCACGACGCAACTCCAGCAATACAAGTTGTTCCTTATTTCCAATATACTGCGTCACTCCTTACGCCTGCTTCAAGCATGCGTACAGTTTTGACACAGAGGCGTCAAGCAGTGAAATCTTGTAGTTTTCACTGCGTCACTTTAAGGTGGCTTTCCTGCGTGGGAATGCCTACCCTGCATACATTATACCTGAACCTGACGCACGTATAATGTCACGCAGTGCTTTACAGCGTGACGCATCTCCCTAGATGCGTCACGTTGTAAGTTTTTGTCATTGTAAGTTTTGGCAATTGCAGCATAAAAGTTAATCAAGGGGCTTGTAAATCTGCCCCATGTAGTCTATGCCCATTGTACCCAAAATCTGGATGTGATTCTTAAAAGGGTCAGAGAGTAAGGCCGTGTATAGTCCGCAAAGAAATCAAGGACCAGAAGACACCTAAAAAGAAGGAATCAGCCAGCACAGCGTGATGGAATTTTGGTTGTGGCCATTAAGAACCACTGGGCGAGAAGTCTCTCTCTCTCTCTCTCTCTCTCTCTCTCTCTCTCTCTCTCTCTCTCTCTCTCTCTCTATCTATCTCTCTCTCTCTCTCTCTGTCTTTCTCTCTAGCTCTCGCTTGTTCTGCCTTGGATGTAAGTATTTTTGCTAATTAGCAAGAATGTATTCAACCTACTGGAAAAGATTAAACTTAGCTTCTGGAGGACTGGGACAATGTGGTGTAGCTAACAAAGAAAGTCATGACCTCAACAGACAATGTTTCCTGGTATTTCCTGTTCTTAGATTTTCGAGACAAAAAAACAGCTTCAGCTGAATCTCATGTAGAAGATATATGGCCTTCTGGAGCACTGCCCAATCAGGTTGAGCATCATTTGCTAGTAAAAAAAGTGACTAAGTCCTAATTCAAACATGAGAAAAGTCTGTAAACTCACTCCACAGTTCAAGTTCCTATTTCTCACAAGTTTGCTTTTAGAAACTCTGAGGATGAAAGTTCAGTGGTTTTCAAATGTGCACAATTCCATTGCAAATTGTCTCCTATCATCAGATGACTGCATAAGCCATTACTTTATAAAGTTCACTACGTCAAAATGCTCCTTCTCTGATCCTTCATCTACTGCTCTCGCTTTTAGGTCTCGCCTAGGCAGCGCGCATGTGCTGTCTAGGAGGGCCTTTAGCCATCAGTCTGCTCAAGTCAATCAATAGTCAATAAAAAAACTTCCTTCGGCCAAAATCTGGCCAAAAAAGTACATTTTACATAAAACACATACATTTTAGATTAGAATACACAAGATTAAAATAATTTAATGATAAAAGACATGTTTTAACAACCCGGGTCATAAATATTAACCCCCCCCATATTGTTTCTTTTACAAATTGCCACTGATAAGAAACATTCCACCCCATAACAAACAAATGGGCAGGAAAGCATTTGTAAGTAAATTAATGCTGGCCTAACTTGTGTAAATTGGCAATCTATTAAAAGTGGTAGGATATATTTAACTCGCAGCTCGGTATAAAAACCACAAAAAAACAAAGTGCAATAGGTCTTATTCAGAAAAGTTGTCACATGCACATGGTTGCAAGGAACCTAACTAAGAAAAACCTTTAGGTACTGTTAGGAGCCAATGAATACAATTAAACCTAAATCTAGATAAAATAAAACGATGATGCAGATTCCTAACAAAAGACCAGAACGTTTGAGATAAAATACCAGGACTTAAAATCATAAAATGTCTACAGGTAGGTTTCATAAATTCATTACCTTCTCTATCTGACTGGCTCCTCAGCAAAAATGTAGTTTTTAAATTTTTCACAGTTTCTACATACAGCTTTCTGGGTTGATTAAAAAGCTCTGGTTGCCCAAGGGCTGAAAGCTGTTGCGAAATATAATTTAACCAAGGAATTTCTACAGCTTTGTCCAAACTCATGCAGTCATCTAAAATAATCTGATTTAAATGTGGCTTTTCTCTTGACCAAATTTGTAGCCACCATATCAGGGGTGCTGCTA
Source organism: Lissotriton vulgaris (assembly GCF_964263255.1). NCBI lineage: Eukaryota > Metazoa > Chordata > Amphibia > Caudata > Salamandridae > Lissotriton > Lissotriton vulgaris. Next base: position 1,057,647,902 of record NC_141698.1, on the reverse strand, counting down.
CATTATTATCTGATATGTAACTCTGCCTTAGTTCCTCATGTATAATAAAAGCTGGAATGTTGGAGAGAGCAGCTAGGAGTTTCCGTTAATTTTTATTTTCTACCCCTTGAAGTTCACTACAATCCTTCCAGCCCCAAACCACACTACCATACACTGTCATAGCGACACATTTCTCATTGTAGATTTTCAACAGTGGTTGTATGGGTTTATTCCCAAGTCTTCTAGCGAAATCCAATGATGTCCCAGCTGCTCTTGCCAAAGTATTTTTCTCTAGAGCACGCTGTGCTACCTAAGTGCCCCTATCATCAAATAACACACCCAATTATGGATAGATGGGCACACTGGTTAGCACTCCTCCTGTACAAGGAAGGGATGTATTCCCCCTTTTAGGTAACCAATTGACATTATGCAGGATTTATTTAAATTGACTGCAAGGTCAAGAGCTACCATAAAAACAATAAAAGCATTAGCTAGAGATTTCAACGCATTTGGGGTCCTGGCAATTAAAACTGCTTCATCCGCATATGAAAGTGCTGGGATTGATTTAGAATCAACTATAGGAATATCTAGACACGAGTTAGACAGCACTGCCCCCAAATTATCTATATACAATGTAAATAACAGTGGGGCAAGAATGCACCCTTCCTTACCCCTCTTTTTACCTTCCAAAAATTGGATAAGGAGCCATCCAAATTATACCTTGCGGAGGCAGTTAGATTAAGATGGGACCAGTGCAAAAAACTTTCTAAATTCTTGTCCATTCCTATTTCTATTAGCAAATACCATAACTTAGACCTATTTACCCTATCGAAAGCGGACGTTTAGTCCATAAAGCAGCTAATGTACAATTGAAAAGGAAACTCTCCTTAACATTCCACAAACAGTAAGTATGTGTCCGAAAGTCTTCAAAGTGAGCCGATTAATGTGTGAATGTCAGTCACAAGAACCAATGGCTGACAAAGTCAGGCCTATTGACTTTGCCAATGGTTCTAGATTTTCTTCAATGTGGAAAAAGTTAATCTTGTGCACAGATGTTGAAAATCTTTTCCTTCCCAATATCAGAACAGTTTACTTAAGATATTTACCAATGGAATCATGATTCGAAATACCTGAATATAGAATTCAGGAGAAACTTTGGCAGACTCCCTAAGGAGGGATGTAAGTCAGCTTCTACTGAGGTATAATATTGTTCTTACTTAATTTATTCAATGTATTATATAGTTCTAATATAATTATTGTATTGTTATTTCAAAGTGCACATGTTTCCTAGAACCACCCTCTACTTTATTGGTGTTGGTTCACTGTTCTTTTTTATTCTTCTGAAATGAATATTAGTAAACAGGGAAAAATGTCTGAACGATGACTGCCATTATGAATGCTGGGTGGGTCTTTTGTGTTAAACCTGATCTTTTATCCTGCAATTGCTTTAGCAATGGTAAAATAATCTCCGGACATATGGGCTCCATTAAGATGGCGTGCGCGTAACGGAATGACGGAGAGTCCGCAAGGGGTGCGGCGGTCCCGCACCTGCAAGTAGAATACCACCGCCACTGTTGCTGTGGCATCCCCTATTCCCAGCATTGTGGCGGGCGGAGCTCACAGCACCAACCGCCACAATGCTGGGAATGAACGGTGTGCATCGGCATTCACAAGGTGACAGGTACCGTGCGGTGCCTGGCACTTTGTACATACCAATGACCCCATGTGCACCCCCCAACTTCCTGGGGGCCCACTACGGGCCCCCAAAGGCAAAGACCACATGCCTTCCCATGGCGGCAAAGCCGCCATGGAAAGGCTGATCACTGCAGTGATCCTAATATGGATGGGGGTGTTTTGTCGACACCGCCACCATTTGAACCAGCAGAAAAGTGGCAGACAGTCTTTCCGCCCGCCACGGACCCCCCCAGCCATCCTAATATTGCAGGGGGTCTCTGAAGTGTGGATGGCAGGTGGATGGCCCCCGTCGGGCCGGCGGTGACTACCACCGGCCTGGCGAGGCGATCCGCCCGCCATCCTATTGGACCCCATAGTGTGGCATCATGGATAACACATAGAAAGTGTGAAATCCTAGAGTCGAGCAATTAATTGTGTCATAATTAATGATGTAATCAATACTGCTTATTAATGTGGTGCATTGATTTGAGGAATATAGGGGCCTATTATGATGGCGGGTCCGCCCGCCACCCTAGCGGTGCTGGGGCCAGCCACAAGTGGTGCGTACCGCACCGGCAATTAGGATGCCACCGCCGCGGTGGCATCCCCCATTCACAACATTGTGGCGGGCGGGCACAATGCTATGGCGGGCACAATGCTTCTGCACGCACCTTTTGCTTTTGACACTATTTTCTTCTTGGAAAAGGAACGGCAACCGATGATGAGAAAGGGGCATAGAATTGGTAAACATCAGCCAAGATCCCCGAGGGTTGTTCGCCCGTGAGGTGCCTTCCTCTCCACCACACATTTTTTCATTTGGTTTATTATTTTTTAAGTGTGGTTGCATAGACTGTGTCAGTGGGCAGACATCAATGGACACGTCGAGTTGAACCTTGCCCGGAATCTCCCGTTCTAAGTGACAAACAGTGGTTTGTTGTGGACAGAAAGGCATTAGAGTTTATACACCTTAACCTAAATAGATAGGGGGTCTGTCTGGAATTGAATAGTGCAGTATCCAGACAACTTTGTCCTCATGTCTATTAGACGTATGCTAACCATTGTCCAAGGTACAGGGATCTTTTGGTATTGAATTTGATTGAGTGGAGGGCGATCCCAGTGGTACCTTTCTCTTCCCTCTTGGCTCCTGTGTGTGAGTCACTGCCCAAGTACCTTACTGTGGAAAGGAGAGTGGGCGAGCTTTAAAAGGTCGAGTTAGAACGTGCAGAAATAGATAATGGACATGGGGTGAGGTACAGGGTTTGTCTAGCGAGGACCCAGGCTTAATACAGAAGAGATGACATGAGAGTGTTGGGAATTTGGAGGAGTCAATCTTTGATACATAGTCACAACCAGAGATGGTAGCTAAAGTTTGCTGAAATGGGACAAGGGAGTCAAACAGGAAACCGGAAGGCTACACAGTGAAGAATGGAGCTAGCAAAGGACAAAGATAAAGCAGAGAAGCAGATTAAGAAAAGCACAGAGGAGGGAAAGAATGAGGAAAGGGAAAACAAAAAGGCCAGCGAACAGCAGTTTACCTCATCCCTGCCAACATCATCAGCGCCCACATTTCTCAGCAGAAATATCTGACGCCAGAGAACACAAACCTAGTTGGCCAGCGCATCAAAGAGTACTTTAAGGGAGAGGCTTCACATTCAATAATCAAGGCCAGTAGTAACCACCTTTACACCTGAAATGTATGTCAATTGTCTCGAGCACTAAGTCATTTGGGTATCCATTATGAGAGTGTGTGTGTGTGTGTGTTTGTTAACAAACATTTAGCATGGTTGTGGGGAGAGTCACCCACAACCTTTAACTTTTCCCCTGCCATGCCACAATGTCACCCCCCAGAGGTAGGGAGCTGTTTGCAAAGAGGTGCCTGAAGTTTGGTCTAGCAATCTCACCACAGAATGGTGGTGCTTGGCACATAAGCATCTGTCACTTGCAGTCAGTCTCAATAATCAGTAAGAAGAGAGCATGAAACCTCCTCCCCACCACCAGCACCACCACCACCATGTGGAGCTTTAGGCTCCATGCTACAAGTATTGGTTGCAGCACCTGATAGTTCCAACACCGATCTCCAGGCTGGACACAATCTGGAGGGATTCTACCAATGATGCCTAGGACTTGGCTCCATTGAAATTACCTGTAAACTGTCTTCAATGAGGCATAAAGAGAAAGTGAAGGCATTTGGTGGAATGTTGATGGATATCAACAGTATTGTGAATACCGTTTTGCAGCACCATGATGATGGGTAACCTGGAGCCCTGATCTCTCTCTTGCTCAGATGAGTATCACTAGGCTGCACTTAGCTAGGTCAGTTTAGTGCATTAACTAATGCTCTAACGAAAAGCATTACATCTATTTACTTCCAAAATTGTAGCTGTGTCTTTGTTGTATCTTGCTCCGTATCATTTAGTCACCCTGTTATTTGTTGCCAGAAATATAGCAAGGCTGGCAGGGGGGTGGGTGTAGAATCTTGCTGTTGCCACCTTAGTGGTGCAAAAATGTACATGGAGCGGAATTCAGAGCCCAGAACTGACCACAGTGGCTGCTGAACCTTGAATCCTGAGAGCCACGGCTGGGTTTCTTTCAGTACAGAAGATACGGTGGATCAAAAGCGACTCGAAGCAAAGATTCATCTGCATTGTAATACATTAATTTGCAAAATATTTGGATTACCTACATTTAGACACAATTGAATTACTATTTTTATAATTATTTATTGTGTGCAATAAAGCCTGAGATGAAATTTCATTACTGGAAAATAATTTACTAGTATGATTCTTTTTCAGACTTAAATGCGAGTTTTGGTAGCAACAGAGCTACAACGTGTGTTTGTTGAGAAGACTGTGCTTCAAAGGGCCTTCTGTGGTGCAGGATCAGGGTAGCGTGTATGCATTCATGGGCAGGCATGTGAGAAGCGCACAGGACTTCCATTGAGAACGCCGCTGGATCAAACACAAGCTCATCCATCAGCTGTCGCAAACTTATGCAAATTAGCAAATGTTTTTCCATCTTTAATGTGACTATTCCAGGTACATATTTGCTTATTTAGGTCCAAGTTTTTCCCAAACATACTTTCTACACTTAATATTTAAAAACACCTTAGCTGGAGCAGTACAGTTCCATCATGAGTATTTTTAGGCCAGCTTGCTTCTGTAGGCCTCCATTAGATGCAGGGAACTTGTGCCAGAGTAGATTGGTGAAGGAGTTTGATAGCGGATGCTGCATGATTCAGATTTGCCATATGGAAGGGTAACGATGATGTACATTTTAGTAACTGAAATGTGTGATACTGATTTGTGTGATCTTTTTGTACTTGTTTTGAACATGTGCTTTTATGGTCATGCTGCTGGCTGAATCAAGATTATTTGGAGTGGAGTTTGGTAGCATTCAGTATAGAAAAAAGACATAGTACATGAATACACCATTATTTTGCACAATCTACATCCTAACTATTGTAGCTATCAACAGCCTTTGAGTGGTGATTTTTAATGCAATTTTATATAGTGCGAACTTTACCCAGTGGTGTCAGAGCGCTTTACAATAGAAACAAATAAGTTACAAAAGGTACACATGATGGAATTTATGCACTAACAAGTTACATATTCAATCAGGATTATAAACATTTAAGGTGGCAACATTAGGTTTACACAGGTATAGAATTCATATTTACAAAGTTGAGCTCATGGGAATGCCAGGCTGCCGTGAGGGTCATGAAATGGGTTGAATTATTCTTGGAAATGTCTTTGGAAGAGAAGAGTTTTAAGATCTGTTTTGAAAGTCCAGAAAGAGGCGGTGGTTCAGAGCATTGGAGGAAGTGAGTTCCAAATTCTAGCCGCATTGCCTGAGAAGGATTGAGCCGTAAATCTTTCCCTTTGGAAATAAGTTTTCTGCATTGCGTGAAAGTCTAGAGAAACCTGAGATTGTTTGTTTATTTGCCAGATCGCAAGGGTGGAAGTGTGCAAGGCTTTGTGGGTATGTCTTTCACTCTCTGATTCCCAGATACCCAAGTTGCCAGACATTACACATTGTCAGACATTCGCTTCCCAGACCAACCCTCTTATTTATTGTAATTGAACCCCTCTTTGTTTCTCTAAACCTCCATTCTAACCTCTTCTGTCTCTGTCTGTCCAGTGCTTAATTTGAGCCAGTGTTTGCTGGCCACCAGCACAAATTTTTGGTGTACGGAACCTTGGGCCTCATTTAGGAGGCTTTGCGTCAGTTTTGCGCTGCGGATGCGTCACTTTTTGTGACGCATCGGCGGCGTAAAACATGCGCCTTGTTGCGCCATATTTAAAAAGTGACGCATCTAGGTAGATGCGTCACTTTTTAAACCCCTGCGCCACATTATGCCTGCGTCAGGTATAATGTATGCAGGGTGGGCGTTCCCCCGCAAAAAGCCTCGTAATAGTGACGCAGTGAAATCTATGAGATTTCACTGCGTCACTTTTAGGATGCTGTTGCGTCAAAATCTTGCGCCTGCCTCACAGCAGGCGTAAGACTGACGCAGGCCCTTTCACATGGGGCTTTCCCCATGTGAAAGGACGCATTGCTGGAGTTGCGTCACTTTTGTGACACACTCCAGCAATGCGTCACTTTTGCGCTTACAGATGCGTCAGAAATACTGACGTATCTGTAAGTCCTTGCGACATGATGCGTCATACATTAAATATGACGCATCATTGGTGTCGCAAGGAGTGCGCAGTGAAAAGTGACGCATCGCTGTTTTCACGCAGCGATGCGTCACTTTTCATAAATGAGGCCCCTTATGTTTTCTTATCAGACACTGACTGAGACCAAGACAGGGAAAGAAACACAAAGGGGTAATGAAAAGGAAGACGGAAAAAAGTCACAAAGGGAGAAAACAGGGACAAGAAAGAGAAAGATGATGAGGTAAGGCGTGTCTGGTGGGGAATTAAAGAGGCATGAGGTGTATGTAAGACTGCGCAGCATTGGTACGCGTCACACTGACATTTAAATGGACATCCCGGGGGCTTCTGAGGCACCAGTACTTATTCTTTCACAAATTAAGCACTGCACTTACCACTTAATGTGCTTTGATGCATCATGACCAAGTTCCACCTGGTTGAACAATGCAAAGGAAAAACCAAACTATATATTTGAGAGGGGATAACAAAGCATTCCCGAGTTAGTAACTCTGTTTTATGTTTATGACAAAATCTTGGTGATCCAAGCTTTTTAAATGGGCCATATAAGTAGCAGAAAACAGTTTCCTTCTAGCCCTCTGTTTTTCAGTTTACGCCCTGTGTGGTCCATCTGCAAAAATGAAATGTGGAACCAGGATTTATGATTTCTGGCACCACTCGTCTGCCGTAAATGGATACTATGACGACAAAGCAGAAAAGTTGTGGTAGCCAATCAGTGTGTTAGAACGACTGCGGTCATATGGCATTGGTCATATGGCATGATCAGGTGTGCAAGTAAACCTCAAAGACTGTTGAACTACCTGACATGTGATATAACATGATCAATCACATTAAATGTCAGTGAAATCACTAATAACTACAGTCATACTCAAGTTTTTGAAAAATGAACCAAACTTGAGATAGCCTTAGTCCGGTGAATGAGTAAAATGAGTATATTTGTTTTTTGCATTGAAAAAACATAAAATTAAAACTGAATTTCCTTATGTCACACTCACCCCTTAAGTAAAGCTATTATGAAAGCAATACACAGTAATTTGTTATTTGAGGTATTTAGTAACCTCATTGATGCTGAAGACATTTGCAAAACTTTGTGCTGAAAATTTGGAACACTTTTCGTTTTTTTTATACCAGAAATTACCTAAATATCCTGGGAAAACACTTCTTAGAAATGCTTGATGTGTTATTTCAGGAAGGAAATGGTTGTGTGTTAGCAGGAGGGAACCTTATCAGGTACTATAACTTCAATTAGACAGGAAGTCAATGACCAATTTTAAATACATTACTTGATGTTTTTGAATCAGTTAAGAATCCTGGGTTTCACTGATTCCTGGGGAGCATAGAATCTATTAGAAAGTGTGATATTTAGCAACTATCATTGACTACCATCCAATGGATGTAAAAGTGCAGGAATATTACATGGTAGTTTTACTTACTCAGGTTGTACTGATTGGTAAGGCTGGAAAAGATCTGCCAAAATGAGATGCATTTAGGCAAATACTACTACAGTAGGTAGTAAAATGCTTTTATACTAGTATAGACCAAAAAGACGCCTAGACCAAAATAAATTTATTGGAATTAAAGCAACATAAAATAGAATACCAAAAATTAATGAAGTCTTAGATTAAAGACTTTGACTAATCGTTAATACACCATCATTACCAATTATATTAATTAGAGCTGAAAGATTGAGGCCCGCATTATTTAAAGAGAATAAAACATTGTGTACCTTTCCAAAGGCAAATGGTATTTTAGTGAGGCACCCAGCCGGGATCCTTGCTTTAACCTTTATTAGTCTCCTGGGTGATTGAATGCCTAGATATGAATATAGGAAACACTCGCAATGTGTACACAGAAAGGAATACCACAAATCGTTTTATGTGCATTACTGCTTTTTCATAGAGAGTAGACTAAACACAGACTTTCAGATCCCATAATATTCAGCTCAACATTAATTCATAATAGGCTTGTATGAAATTGGATTGTTAGTTGACTAGGTTGTGAGCCCTAGTCAACCAGCAACTGCAGTGCTTGTCATTGTGAGGCACAAGGCAACCCTAAATTAACCTGTGTTCATTCCTCCGGTAGCTTGGCACAGAGCAGTCAGGCTTAACTTAGTGGCAACGTTTAATGTATTTGTGCAACACTTCAAACAGGAACAAAGTGGAAAGACCTCACAATAAGGATCCCACACCAAGGTAGAAACACAGAAATTATTTTAATGAATAAAACAACATTCAACCAGTAGAACCAGAGAAATGCAATTTTAAAGATTTTTGTGAAAATAGCAACACAAAGGGGGAGATTTACTAAGATTTTACGCCATGTTTGCATCACAAAAGTGAGGGAAATTAGCGCATTTTTTTTCCCCATAATTTACTTGTTCAGCGCCGGAAATAACGTAAAAGTGATGCAAAGCAACGCATAGCATTTCTCTGCATTGCTTAGCGCCAAGGGGGTGTACAATGGGTGGAGCATGGGCGTTCCCATGCAACCACCCAAGGTTTTTGACATTAAACCCAATTTACTAAACAAAGTAGACTGGATTTAGCATTAGAAAAATGTGCCCTTTTAAAGTAGGTGCAAGGAAGGAGAAATGCTTTCATTTCTCCTTCCTTTCCCGACTTTGCATGTGTTCTGCACTGTACAGCATGCATACAAAGAGGGAAAAGGTTTGAAGTGAGAAAATTTGGTGCCCTCCTCCTCTCTCCTTTTCACACAGTGCTGGTTTTACGGCTGCTGCACTGCATTGTGTGAAGCGTAGGTAATCTCCACCAAAGTGTCAACTATGGATATCTGGTCGAGCTGAACCGGGGCAAGTCACAATTTCAGACCAACCACAATGGAGCACGGGCCAGCTATGGGACCCAGTTAGGACGGCTGAACAAAGGGGCATATTATCAAGCCTGTGCGCTAAAATTATCGCCGCTTTATCGGCCGAAAACGGCCGATAAACCGGCGATAATGGGCTTGATAATATGCTCTATGGAATTCCAATCGAAGCACATGTTAGATGTGAAGACATCTAACATGGGCTTCGATTGGAATTCCACAGAGCATATTATCAAGCCCATTATCGCCGCTTTATCGGCCGTTTTCGGCCGATAAAGCGGCGATAATTTTAGCGCACAGGCTTGATAATATGCCCCAAAGTACCTTAAATCCTGGATTGCGAGGCTTTGTGAGGATCTGTGTTGAAGATGCGTCGTAAACCTGAAGCAAAGCTATGGTTCTGAGATGCGTTGAGGCTGCGATAGGAGGGCCGGTGTTATCGTAAAGGATCCTGTCGACTTGGTTTGCACTGCAAAGTCCAGCATTGAGGATACAGCGTGCAGCCAGGGCGATCCATTGGTTCCAAGGGCTAAGAGGCTGCACTGTAGAGCCCAGCATCGTCATTGAGGCTGCCGTCGACAAGGCATGAGAGGGTCTTCATGGAGGATGCACCATACAGCAGCAGTTCGGCTAGGCTCCAATGCGAGTCTTTTGCGAGGGGTTGAAACCATGCAGCAGTGGTGATGCATCGGTTCCACTTGGGTCTGCGCCATGCAGCAGAGGAGATGCGTCAGTTCTGCTGCATCCACAGAGGCTGGTAAAGCACCTTTATCCCACTTCCAAGGGTCCAGGACTGGGGTGGTATCATTGGGCAGTGTAGACTCACAGATGGCGCAGCCAAGTACAAGTGCAAGGTGTTGGAAGTCTGTTGTGCCCATGAGGCTTCAGATTAGGAGGAGGCCAGCCATCTAGCCCTTGGAGTTACTCTAGGTTCAAGAGATGCACATCCAGTCCTTCTCAGCCATGGAACAGGGCATCAGGCAGCAGGGCAGCAGTCCTTCAGAGCTGGTGTCCAGCCACCTAAGTTCCCAATTTGTATGGCTGTGTACGAGAAATACACTAATTACAACTGTCAACTACACCGAGCTATGTGACCCAGTGACAGGCTTCAAGCACCAAATGGCTAAGGGAAAAAAAGGCCAACTTTCCAAAAGTGGCATTTTCAAAATTGTATTTTAAAATATGACTTCATCATAAGTTTCGATTTTAATTACAATTCTGGAGACAACAAGCACCAACTGGTTGCCTGTTCGCATTTGGTAATTACACAAAAAATATATAATAAGGTAACTCCAAAGTTATGCTGTGGGAGAGGTAGACCTTGAATTAGTGAAAAACAAATGACATTTTCACTACCATGGCATGTAAAATTTAAAAGTACATGTCCTACTTTTTAAATAAATTGATCCCTGCCCTCTGGGCTGTCAAGGGCTTAACCTAGAAGTGACTTATATGTATTAAAAAGGAAGGTTTGGGCCTGACAAAAGGTTTGCTTTGTCATGTTGAAATGGTAGTTTAAAACTGCACACTTGGGGGCTGATTCCGATCCTGGAAAAATGCTGTACAAACCGTGGTATGGAGCGTTTTCTCCATACAACTCGTACTTGTAAGGAGGCCCCTACAACCTAGGAAGTACGATCCGTACAAATAGACGCACTCCATACAAATTGTAAAAAAGACCATACAACTCGTATATACAAGCGATTCCGATTCGGATTGCTCTGTACGCGACGTTCCCATGTATTCCCGGCAGCAGTTTACAACCCGGCAAGTATGATTCGTACAAACGGCATGCGGTACGGCTCTTTTTTTACAAGAGCCAAAAAGTGCGGGAAAAGCCTTGTACACCCCTAAAACAGTACGAGACAGACTCCCCCATGTACGCATCGTACACCCCATGAATACAGGGGTACGGTGCGTATGCACAGTGCATACGGATGACACGGAAAGTGGGGTACGGTGCGTACATACGTGATTTTGGGGCACAGTGCGTACACTGGCGATTTTGGGGTACGGTGCGCACAAATGCGATTTTGGTGTACGCACCATACACATGCCTCGCATGTGGGGGGACCCCTGTACGCCTCATACCTCCATACGACCCATACCCCGGTATGAGTCGGACCCCCAGAACGAGTCATACCGGGGTATGAGGCGTATAGGGGTTCGCTTCGTTGCCCGGTACGAGTCATTCCCCGTATAAAGGCCATTTTCCATACAAATCGTATGCTGACAAATTGGTACGAATCGTACTTGGCGGGTTGGACAGCCTTTTTACAATTTGTATGGTCTTTTTTACAAGTCCGTGTCGTACAGCTTTTCCCGATCCGATTTGTAAGGATTGGGCCGATCTGTATGTATTTTTCCCATACGAATCGTACTACACGGTTTGGAAGGGACTTGTACAATTTGTATGGAAAAAAACTACAAATCCTATTTGTATGGAAAAAAAATCCAGGATCGGAATCAGGCCCATAGGGGCTGCAATGGTAGGCCGGAGGCTTATTTAAAGTGTTATTTCAGTGGGTGGCCCAAACAGTGATGAAGGCACACTGGTAGCAGGCCCAGGACACAGGTAGTGCCACTTTACTAGGGACTTATAAGTAAATTAAATAGGCCAATCAGATATAAACCAATCCAACATGTTTTAGGAGAGAGCACAAGCACTTTAGTTCCGGTTAGCAGTGGCAAAAGATGTAGAGTCCAAAGGCTAGCAACAACGAAGTCAGCAAAAACAGGAGGTCTGAAGGCAAAATGTTAGGGGAGAAAGTAGGCCAAGGATGCCAGGTCTAACATGGCTTAAATCATATAACTTCTTGTGAAATTGCTGGCATCAGCTTTAAGCAAGCTTAGAAATGTTATCCATGCTGACCAAAAAAGAATTGTCTAAACTCAATTAACTAGGTTAGACAAAGTGAAAGTATTGATTAGAATGTGGCAGAAATATTCTTAAATGCGAAAATAAATATACAAAAAACTTTTATGACACAATATCACATTTAATCTAAAAGCTAAAACCTCACACACTGTTGTGAAACATCCTAAGGTCACCAGTTAAAAATGTTGGGATGAGTTTATCTGATTCAATGCTTACTAACTAAGGGGCCTATTAGGATGGCTGACGGGGCAGCGGCAGTCCCTCCGTGCTAATTAGGATGTGACCGCCACCCTGGCGGTCACATCCTGTATTTTTAACATTGCGGCGGGTGCTGCTTGAAGCAGCACACGCCGCAATGTTAAAAAAATGCATGTTTACCTTTGCATGCACGAAGCTACAGGCACCGCGTGGTGCCTGCCGCTTCCTGTACGCACAGGCAGGGGGGTACCATAGGTACCCCCCATGTGCACCCCCACCCCCCTGCACTCCTGGGGGCCCGCAACGGGCCCCCGAAGACAACACCGTATGCCTTTCCACAGCGGAAATGCCGCTGCGGAAAGGCATATGACCGCAGCTCACCTAATATGGCTGGCGGTGTCTGATAGACAACGCCAGCCATGTTTGAGCTATTCCGCCGCAGTCGGAAGGCGACCGCGGCAGAAAAGCGGCAGATGGAAAATAGATCCCCCAGCCATCCTAATCTGGCGAGGGGTCTTTTTCCAGTCCGCAGGGGATAATCCGCATCCTCCGGGCCAGCGGTGGCTTCCGCCGGCCCGGAGGATGCAGATTATCTGCAATCATAATCGGCCCCTTAATTCCAAGGTGGAATACTTTTAGAATAAATCAAATAAAGTTTACGGTTAAGCAAACATTTGGACTTGAGATAAAAGTCCATACTTGTCATGTAGAGAAAAATAATGTTTTTTGGCAGGGTAGTCTCAACAGTACAATCTAATAAAGAGAAGTGTAAATCTGCAAATAAAATAAATACCTAAAAAACCATCCTCACGAATTTGCTAGAGGGACATAAAAAACTGCAAACTTGCACAGAATATTACCTAGACTGAGATAAGTTATACTGCTTAAATAAATTAACTAGAATAACATTCATAAAACGACAAGCACGATGTGCAGTAAGTTTGCCGACAGCATGTACTAATCAAATAAAAAGTGATATTAGATCATCTCAAATGGAAGCAAACACAGAAATTAGAAAAAATGAGACATTGCTGAAAGGGGCAAATTTACATTGAAAAATGAAGCGATATGTAGAGAACATAATTTACACATCAACGGACACATATTTTAAACAGATTTGGTTGACTGGGAGAACATGCTAAGAGGGTGCAAAAAAGAAAACTAAATGCTTCATAAGGAGATGACAGATTCTATTGTTATTTTTTTTTACACTTGCAACATTTTATGTTGGCAAGTCAGCCATACACCCCAAATACTTGACTTGCTGTTTATGTAAATGCCTAAACTACACAGACACTCAAATGATACGATAAAAAATTAATATTGAATAATATTGTGAATGTCTCAGGTATTATATTTATTCGTGACCTAGACTAATTGGGAATAACCAAAAGGGAGAAAAACATTGCATCAAAAAGACTCCATTAAAAAATCATAACAGAAACAGTTAAGGCAAGAAGAGAAAGAAAGAAAACATTTTTTAGACAGATTTAGAGAAACGGTGATATATTTATTGAGCACTTGGTTATCTCAAAGAGTGTCCTGGTGCTAGGCTGAAGCACAAAGATACCAAATGATATGCCAGAGATTGACAGTGATAAAGGCGAGCAATACTTCAAGAAGCTTGCAGCAAGTGAGATCATCAGGATGCTCATGAAGTGGCACTGGAAGCTAATTCCAAAGATTTGCTTGTAGGTAAAACACAGCAAACTCTCCAAGGTGTATGCACTTTTGGAAGGTGGAAAAATGAACAGAAGGATGGCTGAAGAGGGTGGGCTGTGTGTAATGAGTAAACTTGGTCCATTGGTCAGTCAGTCCCTTGCAATTGACAGCTCGGTGACAACGATACAGACCCTAAAATGTGGAGTGTATGGCATCTCTGAGCTGAATGTTGTGGGCTGAATTAGAGTGCAGGGGCGTAGCTTTACGGGGGTGTTTGGGGTCTTATAGCCCCCTAAAATTGCATTCTGTAGTAAATAGTTGGGTACAGGTTCTTTCAGTTGGGTATGGTGAGGTGGAGGTTGGATTTCACCCTGGATGCACACACAGAGAAAAACACACACATATCCACACACTCTCTCTCACGTCTCTGCCTTAAACCTTGGTTAGTTTGAAAACAATTGCGTTTTAAATACCCCTAACAATTTTCACTACTCTCTCTTTCCACTGTCTAGCAAGCCCCCCTTGTGTCCTTCTTCTCATAATGTAGTTTAACAAGATATGTCAGTGATTGTTGGGTATTCTGAAGCTCCCCCCACAGCCCACCAGTGTTACTGACCAAGCTACGCCCCTGTTGGATTGTGGCACTTGACAAAATGAGAGCCTGGGCTACAGTTTTGCTACAATTCATAGGCAGGATTGCTATATGTGTAAACAATAAAGCATCACACAGCCACTAAGACTGTTTATGCTCAGATAGTAATCTTTATTTGGTTCAGTTGCTTTTTATTCAGCCTGTTGTTTACAATTGACATTGAGGAAAAGTGTTCTTCTAACCGGCATCATTTGTACCGGGACTCCATTGTTTTTTCATTGCCATCTCGTGTCAAACACTTCCACACAACCCACCTGGTCGTTTCTGCTGATGCCTGAGGAAAATCTAACTAACAGGACAACAGCCATCTCGCAGCCTGCATTTCTGCCCAGGAACTGTTGCACGCCCAACCCCTCCTGTTCTTGCAGTTCAACAGAAAGCCATGAGACACTCACGCCCTGTGTAAATGATTTGTTTTCATCTCCTTCTCCCAGCCTGGTAAACATCCTTGACACCGTGATCAGGTTATCTGGAAAATGGTCTGACTGCTGGGCCTTGATCAGGGTGATTAAACAATGACCTGAAAGACCGGGCTCTGATCAAGCTGAGTGAACAATGACCTGAAAGACTGAGCCTTGATCAAGCCGAGTGAACAATGATTTGTGTACCAAGCCTTGACCCGGTCACCATCTACAAACGTGGTCTGGATCTGGTTATCAACTGCAAACACTGCCCTGATTTAACAATGAACTAACAGCCAAAAGACCAGAATGAAAAAGTATAAAAGGCTTGTAAGCTGCGGAGTAAAGCAGCAGCCTCCTCTGTCTTGTTTCTGACGAGCTTGGGACTCTGTTCCATAGCCCGGGCTATTTGAATAAATCTGGGTTCCTCCTGCAGACGAAGGCTCCTGTGTCTCCTTTTACTACATATGAAGGGTATGGAAGACTTGGGTGATTACCCCGCCGCCGAGACCCAGTAGGTGGGTTATTCCGGTTCTTAAAATGGCCCCCGAACAGGGACTCTAGGAGCACGAAGGTCAGGCCCGGTGGATGTGAGGAGGTGCACGGAGAGACTCCGACGGAGGTACCCTACCCGAGGGATTCTTGCAATCTGGTAAGACGAATGACTCGCTCGCTGTTACTCCCCACCCGGTCTGGGCCACATGACCGCGTTCTCGCTGGAGTCCCCTAGCAAATAAATTCTGGAGCAGGACACACATAAAATTTACTATTCCCACCCCAGTGAGTGCAACAGTAGGGAAAGCATTGGATAGCGGGAGGGTAAAAATTACTATTCCCACTCCAGAGAGTGCAACAGTAGGGAAAGCGTTGGATAGCGTAGGGGTAAACATTACTATTCCCACCCCAGTGAGTGCAACAGTAGGGAAAACGTTGGATAGCGTAGGGTAAAAAATACTATTCCCACTCCAGAGAGTGACCTAGTTTAGGACACCCCCGCCCCGCACGGCCACCAGCTGCTGCGTGTGCCTCCCTCCAGCCTGCCTTGCTGCCCTTGCTGCTGCCGCCGTGAGACCACGCCCCCTGCCACCGAGCGGCGTGGTCCCCTACGGTCTAGCGCTGTGCTGCTCTTGTGTAAAATAGTATTGTATTGCCTCTGCCTGTTTAGTCTAATTATGTGATTTTTGTTCTATTTTCGCCTGTCCCCTGTTTTCTTGCTCCCCCCCCGGTCTCCTCCCTCCCCGCTTCCCGCCTTCGCCGCTAACCACGCCCCCTTTCTTTGTGTGCCCTCCCCTCTCCCGCCTCCCAGCTGCTCCGCCCTCCCTAGCACTTCGCCATATATGGCGGCTGTGCGAACGCACAGCGGTCACGCGCAGCGGGAGCGCCGATTGTGCGCCGAAGGCGCACCAAAGGTAAGCCCGTCTGCGCCCGTCCGCGCCTGGACCGCGCCCAGCACCAGGACCCCTGGCCCCCACCGACGGAAGACGACCCGACTGTCCTACAACGCCACCGAACTCATCGCACTCAACACCGGCGGGATCCCTGGATGCTACCGAGCCACCCCGAGGCGCACCCACGGACCCTTCTGCTGCCACGCCTGCAAGTTCACCTGCATACGGACCTGCCCCACACCAGCACCCGCCAAGCCGAACACCAGCAGCAACCACCCCAAGTGCATCCTGCTCAACACCCGCTCCGTCCACAGGCACGCCATCGAACTCTGGAACCTCCTCCACACCACAACTCCTGACGTCGCCTTCCTCACGGAAACCTGGATGAACGACTCCTCGGCACCCGACATCGCCATCGCCATCCCAGAGGGATACAAGATCACCCGAAGAGACCGCGTCAAACAGACGGGAGGAGGTATCGCCATCATCCACAGGGACACCATCCACATCACGACCAACACCGACGACACCCTGAAAACCGCCGAACACCTACACTTCCAGATCCGCACCGACCCGAAGACCACCCTCAGAGGCACCCTGATCTACCGACCCCCGGGACCACACACACAATTCTGCGAGGACATCGCCGACTTCGTCAGCCCGCACGCCCTCCCCTCCGCTGACTACATCCTCCTGGGGGACCTCAACTTCCACCTGGAGAACAACAACGACCGCAACACCATCACCCTGCTCGACAACCTCGCCAACCTCGGACTCAAGCAGCTGGTGTCCACCCCCACCCACCTC
The DNA here is from genome assembly GCF_964263255.1 of Lissotriton vulgaris. Lineage (NCBI taxonomy): Eukaryota > Metazoa > Chordata > Amphibia > Caudata > Salamandridae > Lissotriton > Lissotriton vulgaris. The sequence continues at coordinate 1,057,630,764 of NC_141698.1, read as the reverse complement.
GCCGGACACACCCTCAACGCCGTCTTCTCATCCAGCAAAGACATCGCCTTCAGCCACGCCACTGGACTCCACTGGACGGACCACAGCTGCGTTCACTTCACCTTCAAAAGAACGACGATCCACCACCACCAGCAACCGGTTGCCCGAAGAAGCTGGAACAAGATCACAGCCGACCAGCTCGCCGCTTCCCTGACCCTGCACCCCCCCGCCAGCTCAGCGAACCCCAGCCAGGCCGCCGACAACCTCACGAAGTGGATCAACAACTGCGCGGACGAACTCGCCCCACTGAGGACCCCGCCCAGCAGACCCGGCAGTAAGAAGGCCCCATGGTTCACCGACGAACTCAAGAGCTCCAAGAAGAACTGCCGAGCCCTCGAGAAAGCCTGGAGAAGGGAACCAACACCGGACAACATGACCGCCCTCAAGCTTGCCACCCGGAAGCACCACCAACTGATCCGCGCCACTAAAAGAACTGCATTCAAGGACCGGCTGGACAACAACGCACACAATTGCAAGGAACTCTTCAACATCGTCAAAGAGCTCTCCAACCCCAACGCCGGAAACAACGACATTACCCCATCGCAAGACCTCTGCAATTCCCTCGCCTCCTACTTCCACAACAAGATCGCAGACATACACAACAGCTTCAGCACCCAACCGACGCACGCCACAACCGAACCACCGCCCCCCACCACCACCCTCCGCGCCTGGACTCCGATCAGCACCGAAGAAACCATCCGCATGATGAACTCCATCCACTCCAGATCTCCGACCGACCCCTGCCCTCACCACGTCTTCAACAAGGCCGACGCGATCATCGCACCCCACCTGCGGGACATCATCAACACCTCCTTCGACACCGCCACCTTCACGGAGAGCTGGAAGCACGCCAAACTCAGCTCCCTACTAAAGAAACCTACAGCGGACCCCACCGAACTCAAGAATTACCGCCCCATCTCGCTCCACCCGTTCCCAGCCAAAGTCATCGAGAAGACCCTCAACAAGCAGCTGGCCGCCTTCCTCGAGACGAATGGATCCCTCGACCCCTCACAGTCTGGTTTCCGAGCCAACCACAGCACCGAGACCGCCCTCATCGCTGCCACCGATGACATCCGAGCCCTGCTGGACAACGGTGAAACAGCGGCCCTCATCCTCCTAGACCTCTTCGCGGCATTCGACACTGTCTGCCACCGCACCCTAGTGCAGCGCCTTAGCAACGTAGGAATCCAGAAAAAGGCACTAGAGTGGATCATCTCCTTCCTCGACGGAAGAACACAGAGAGTCCGTCTACCACCGTACAAGTCGGAGGCCACCGAAGTCATCTGCGGCGTCCCTCAAGGATCCTCGCTGAGCCCCACCCTCTTCAACGTCTACATGAGCCCCCTCGCGGCCATCGCACGCCAACACAACCTCAACATCATCTCCCACGCTGACGACACCCAGCTGATCCTCTCCCTGACCAACGACTCCGCAGCCGCCAGAGCCAACCTTCACGAAGGGATGAAAGACGTAGCCGAGTGGATGACGACCAGCCGCCTGAAACTGAACTCAGACAAGACGGAAGTCCTCATCCTGGGTTCCTCACCCTCCGCCTGGGACGACTCCTGGTGGCCCCCCGGCCTAGGCAGCGCACCCAAACCGACAGACCACGCACGCAACCTGGGCTTCATCTTGGACTCCTCCCTCACTATGACCAGACAAGTCAACGCCGTCTCCTCGTCATGCTTCAACATCCTGCGCATGCTACGGAAGATCTTCCGGTGGATCCCCACCGAGACCAGGAAGACGGTCACCCAGGCCCTCGTCACCAGCCGACTGGACTACGGCAACGCCCTCTATGCCGGAACCACCGCCAAGCTCCAGAAAAGACTCCAGCGGATCCAGAACGCCTCAGCCAGACTCATCCTCGACATCCCACGACACAGCCACATCTCCGGACATCTGAGAGACCTTCATTGGCTCCCCGTCAACAAAAGAATCACCTTCCGCCTCCTCACCCACGCACACAAAGCCCTACACGACCAAGGCCCGAGCTACCTCAACAACCGCATCAACTTCTACGCTCCCAAACGACATCTCCGATCAGCCAGCCACGCCCTCGCCACCGTCCCCCGCATCCGAAGAACGACAACAGGAGGAAGGTCCTTCTCCTACCTGGCCGCCAAGACCTGGAACTCCCTCCCGACCGACCTGCGCCTGACCCAAGACCACCTCTCCTTCAGGAAGAAGCTCAAGACCTGGCTTTTCGAGCAGTAGCAGCACCCCCCCCCCTAGCGCCTTGAGACCCTCCGGGTAAGTAGTGCGCTATATAAATGTATGTGATTGATTGATTGATTGAGAGTGCAACAGTAGGGAAAGGGTTGGATAGCGTAGGCATAAAATGTACTATTCCCACTCCAGTGAGTGCAACAGTAGGGAAAGCATTGGATAGCGGGAGGGTAAAAACTACTATTCCCACTCCAGAGAGTGCAACAGTAGGGAAAGCGTTGGATAGCGTAGAGGTAAAAATTACTATTCCCATTCCAGTGAGTGAAACAGTAGGGAAAGTGTTGGATAGCGTAGGGGTAAAAATTACTATTCCCACTCCAATGAGTGCGACAGTAGGGAAAGCGTTGAATAGCAGGAGGGTAAAAATTACTATTCCCATTCCACAGAGTACAACAGTAGGGAAAGCGTTAGATAGCGTAGTAATAAAAATTACTATTCCCACTCCACAGAGTGCAACAGTAGGGAAAGTGTTGGATAGCATAGGGGTAAAAATTACTATTCCCACTCCAGAGAGTGCAACAGTAGGGAAAGCGTTGGATAGCGTAGGGGTAAAAATGACTATTCCCACCGAGTGAATGCAACAGTAGGGAAAGCGTTGGATAGCGTAGGGGTAAAAATTACTGTTCCCACTCCAGAGAGTGCAACAGTATGGAAAGGGTTGGACAGCGTAGGCATAAAATTTACTATTCCCACTCCAGTGAGTGCAACAGTAGGGAAAGCATTGGATAGCGGGAGGGTAAAAATTACTATTCCCACTCCAGAGAGTGCAACAGTAGGGAAAGCGTTGGATAGCGTAGAGGTAAAAATTACTATTCCCACTCCAGTTAGTGAAACAGTAGGGAACGTGTTGGATAGCGTAGGGGTAAACATTACTATTCCCACTCCAATGAGTGCAACAGTAGGGAAAGCTTTGGATAGCGGGATGGTAAAAATTACTATTCCCACTCCAGAGAGTACAACAGTAGGGAAAGCGTTGGATAGCGTAGTAATAAAAATTACTATTCCCACTCCACAGAGTGCAACAGTAGGGAAAGTGTTGGATAGCGTAGGAGTAAAAATTACTATTCCCACTCCAGTGAGTGCAACAGTAGCGAAAGCGTTGGATAGCGTAGGGGTAAAAATTACTATTCCCACTCCAGTGAGTGCAACAGTAGGGAAAGCGTTGGATAGCGGGAGGGTAAAATTAATATCTCCCACTCCAGAGAGTGCAACAGTAGGGAAAACGTTGGATAGCACAGGACTAAAAATTACTATTCCCACTCCAGAGAGTGCAACAGTAGGGAAAATGTTGGATAGCGTAGGGGTAGAAATTACTATTCCCACTCCAGTGAGTGCAACAGTAGGGAAAGCGTGGGATAGCGGAAGGGTAAAATTAATATTTCGCACTCCAGAGAGTGCAACAGTAGGGAAAACGTTGGATAGCACAGGAGTAAAAATTACTATTCCCACTCCAGAGAGTGCAACAGTAGGGAAAATGTTGGATAGCGTAGGGGTAGAAATTACTATTCCCACTCCAGAGAGTGCAACAGTAGGGAAAGTAAATACTTCATATATGAATAAAAATAAATTAAATATTAATACCAATTACAAATTAATTAAAAGTAATTAACAATGTTATATAATATAATAATTAATCAATTAAAAATACAAATAAAAAATCATTATTAAAAATTATCACATATTAATACAAATTATTTGCCAACTAACAATTGATTAATTAACAATTAAAAAATACAAAAAAAACAATAAGTAAATTAAAATATTTAATTAATTACAATTAAATTACTTCCCATCCTATTCCCCTATAAACCCACAACCCGCAACAGAAAAAAATTAATTAAATTAACGTAATTATCAATTAATCAATTACTTAAAATTAATTACCTATTATATTTTAATGAATTACCAATTAAAATTTTAATAACAATTACTTCAAAATAAGTACCAATATATAAATTAAAAAATGTAACTATTTATAATTAAATTACTTCCCACCCTATTCCCGAATAAACCCACTACCCGCTACAGAAAATACATGAATAAAATTAACATGATTATCAATTAATCAATTAATTAAAATGTATTACCAATTATATTTTAATTAATTACCAATTAACAATTAATTGACAATTAATTCAAAATAAATACCAATAAATAAATTAACATATTTAATTAATTATAATTACATTTCTTCCCACCCTATTCCCCTATAAACCCACAACCCACTACAGAATTATATTACGCAAAATTAAATACCATAAAATTAATTAATTAAAATAAATTATAAAATAAATATATACTTTTCACACATATACTAACATAAAAAAACACTTTAAAAAAATGGATATTATTAAAAAAATGACATTAACTTACTTACCTCTAATTCGATATTTTTGTTGTCTATATTCTGTCCATTCAATATTTTTGTTGTCTATATTCTGTCCATTCTATATTTTTGTTGTCTATATTCTGTCCACTCGATATTTTGCCCATTCTATATTTTGAATTCAATATTACTGCTATTCTATTTGATAATTTTGTGGTCTATATTCTGTCCATTCGATATTGTAGCCATTCTATATTTTTAATTCAATATTAATGCAAATCGATATTTAAAACTCAATATTTTGAGTGTATACCCCCAGTATCTATAGTCAAGCCCTAAAAAGTCAACTAGATTCCTTGGAACTCCCTGATAATTCCACACTATTACAATATGTAGATGACCTCCTCATTGCTGCAAATTGTGCCCCAGCATGTAAAGAAGCTACTCTCTGTTTGTTATGCCACCTTGCCCTCTATAATCACAAATTCTCTTTAAAAAAGCTTCAGTTTTGTCAAGAGAAGGTGACCTATTTAGGTCATCTCCTCTCGAAGGAGGGAAGGCAGCTCACCGCTGATCATGTAGATATTATCAATACAATGACGGCCCCACGAACACAAAAGCAGGTGCGAGCCTTCATAGGCCTAACCTCATACTGTAGACAGTGGATTTCCAATTTTTCGGCCATGGTCAAACCTCTTCTTGCCCTCACCACTAAAGACATATCAGACAGTTCCTTTCCATGGTCTAGAGAGCATGCGCAGGCCTTCCAAGATTTAAAGAGGGCTCTTTGTACTGCTCCAGTCCTCGGTACTCCTGATTATAACAAGCTATTTTTTCTTTTTGTACATGAGACAGACGGCTGTGCATGCGCTGTCTTGACCCAGATGTTCGGAGGTCACCATCGGCCATGAGCCTATTTTTCAGCTACCTTAGATCCTGTTACAAGGGCTCTCCCAGGATGCTTACGGGCGACCGCTGCGGCCGCCCTCATGGTCCGTCAGAATGCGGGGATCATCATGAACTCCCCCCTGACTCTGATGGTTCCCCATTCTGTATATACCTTCCTTAATAACACCAAGACACAGTACCTCACTAGCGCACGACTCACAGGATATGAACTGACACTCTTTTCCAGCCACATTAACATCAAAAGATGCACTGTACTAAACCCTGCAACATTACTCCCACTGGATACTCAGGATGCACGCTTAGACCCACATGACTGCATATTAAGGACAGAGGAGGAGACGAAGGGACGGGTTGACTTACAGGATACCCCAATAGCAGAACCAGAAGGTACACTGTATGTGGACGGATCATGTCTCAGAGGGTCAGATGGGAACACCTCAGCAGCGTACGCCCTCACGACATTAGGGCGAATAGTAGGAACAGCTCAGATTCCGCAGTGCTCTGCTCAAGCAGCAGAATTAGTGACCCTCACTAGAGCCTGTGAGTTAAGCAAAGGGATGACGGTAAATATTTATACTGACAGCCAATATTCCTTCGGGGTGGCCACAACTTCAGGAGGTTATGGAAAGAAAGGAATTTCTTTACTTCCCATGGGACCAAGATTCAACATGGCCCCCGAATTCGCCGATTGTTAGACTCCCTGACACTCCCCAGAAATGTGGCCATTATTAAATGTAAGTCCCATAAGAAAGTGACAGATGATGTTGGGAAATGCAATGACCTGGCTGACCAGACGGCCAGAAAAACAGCTCTTAGGAAAAGGGAAGGAATGTATGTAGGAGGTCCCGCTAGGTGGGTGGCAGACGAGGGCATGGTTGAAAACACCGTACGGAGTGTGATTGATATTTATTCCCATACTACTCCTGAGGAACTAAGGGTGTGGAAGGAGCAATTAGCAAAGGAGGGAATTGATGGTTGTTGGGTCCGCATGACTATGGAAAGACAATGGATGTTACCTGACAGTCACGTGCTACCAGTAGTTCCGATGGCCCATGGTCCTGCTCACATCAAGGCAAAAGGGATATGTAAACTGTTGGAACCTACATGGTACAACTCTAAGATACCAGCATATGCTGACAAGCTGGTTAAAACATGCATGATTTGCCTAATGTATAAGCCAGGAAAAGGCACAGTTACTCCTAAGGGAGGATTCTCTCCTCCTACCTTCCCTTTTGAAGACCTCCAAATGGATGTCATCCAGATGGACCGATGTAACAATTTGAAATATGTCCTAGTGGTGGTCTGTACCTTCAGCCGATGGGTGGAGGCCTACCCAGTCAAAGACTGCAACGCTATCACTACCGCCAAAGTGCTATTAAAAGAGTACCTCCCACGATTCGGTTTGCCCCGTTTGGTCTGGAGTGACAACGGGACCCACTTTACGGCTCAAATTATGGAATATGTCTGTACAGCATTGGGTATAAAACAAAGATTTCATGCAGCTAACCACCCCCAGTCAGCAGGTCTAGTGGAGGTGTACAATGGCATCCTAAAAACTAAAATGGCCAAAATAGTAGCCAAGACAGGTGTCACTTGGGTTGATGCTTTGCCCTTAGCCCTACTGTCCACAAGAACAATGGCCCACACGAGAATAGGGCTATCCCCTAATGAAATTGTGTTCGGGAGGCCTGCCTATGTATGGGGTGTCCTGCGACCTAAGAAACTGTCTGACGTTGAATACCCTGTATTAACTGATTATCTGTATAGTCTGACTAATACCTTTCATACTCTTTATCACCAGGTGCATGAGGCCATACCTGACAAAAAGGAGGGCCCAGGACACGTCATCCAACCTGGGGATTGGGTCTTGGTGAAACATTTTCAACGGACTAAGAGCCTCGATCCCCGCTGGACACCGCCCCGTCAGGTGTTGCTGGCCACCCGCACCGCTTTGAAAGTAGAAGGTCGGAAGAATTGGGTGCATTCGTCTCACTGCTGGCGTGTGCCTCTGCCCCTCCCCTATGATCAGTGGGTGAGGAGAAGACAAGAAGACTCAGAAACAGAAACAGGCCCAAAGTTTGTCCCATTCAGCAATGCCAGACTGCATTCTACATCTACGGAAGCAGAGAGTGACAGCATACTGAAAGGAAGGGTGGAACCCTCCCTTAACTCTGCTCAACACCAAGAACAATTGTTTCCCGACCATACTGTCCCTACTTCCGACCGATACAACTTGCGCCCCCGAGGGAAGGCTTGGCCTTGACTTTGCCAAGTGCCTATAGGCTGTAGGGCTGTTATCTTCCCCGGCTGAGAGTAGTGCTGGTGTGCCAGGCTAAGGTACGCCATAGGGCCCCAAGCACCTGCACCCAGTGAAGCAACCACCAATCACAGACAGCCACTAGAGGTCCCTGGCTTAGCACAATGGCCGCTGTCCAAAACACCTGAATCCAGAAACAAGTTGTCAGTCTAGTAAATGCTTCATGGTCACCGTGTGACGCTGTTTGTCTCCCTCATCCTGTCTATCCATGGTTGGCTGTTACTAATCTACCATCCTGTTACCTCACCAACTCCTACTCGGACTCCTGCAGAACACCAGTATTTCACGCTACCAGCCCACGAATTACCCCGCCGTGCAGAGTTCTTCAATAACACCTTCATCCAAATGTTGCATCATCACCAGCTGATCATGAACACTTCCAACTGCTGGGTTTGTGGACTGATGCTGCATTCCATGATACACCCTGTCCCATTCTTTCCCTACCCCTTTTTCATCTCTGGGTCTTGTCTTGCATGGTGGATGTTGATGCAGGAGGCCTACACTGTCAATGGTACTGCTAATTCTGTCCTTGGAACATTGTGGGATGACTTCTGGCGGAACAGATCTGGCCATGTCAATGCTCCTTTTTGCCCAACCAGCTCATCCACATCGCTACTATCACCAGATGAACTCGGTGAGATGGTAGTATTCAACTCAACTAATCGACGAACATTTTCCAGATTCCGCACAAGAAGGATGCTGCCTGATGAACAAGACACTGTAAATGTCATAAATGTGCAAGGCCGTGTCTGCATTCATGGCCTAGGGACTAAGAAAGTTGGTACCAGTGCGTGTGATATCACAAAAACATTAAACTCTACATCTCCTCTGAAGCTAGTGGCATCCCCCAACACCTATTTCATCTGTGGCACTGCCGCCTACAATTGGATCCCCCATAATTGGTCTGGTACCTGATATCTGGCCTTCCTCCTTCCACCTACATAGTCTACCCATGGAGGTTACCACCTGCCAATGAAGGGCGCTCTGCGCCGCTCACGTAGTGGCGTCATATCAGCCGAGGATACAGCATGCCAGGAAACCGGGGACTTCTTTGAAGGTTTTCTTCCTTTCTGGGGCTTCATGGCCAACAGTCGGGCTGTACGAGGACTGACCAGGGTCCTTGAAGCCACCATCACAGTAACAGGTGGTGCCCTCTCCAACGTCACTGCGGAGCTGCAGGCGGACCCCCTCATAACGCTCCAGAACAGAATGGTCCTAGATGTCATCCTTGCAGATCGTGGTGGTGTGTGTAAATTGATCGGCTCCAGCTGCTGCATGTACATCCCAGACAACGCACCTACCGTGTACGATGCCATCCAACGTCTGCATCGCCTTTCTTCCGAAATTCATCTGGATGAAGGCAACTGGTCCCTCACAGGCTGGATCCGGGGCCTCCTTTCCCAGTGGGGGTGGAGGATCCTCATCTTCCTTGTCTTGGGAGTAACTGTCCTGGTCTCCTGCTGTTTGTGCTTCCAGTGCCTGCCAGTGCTCTGTACAATGTGTGTCCCGACCATCAAGCCTCCACCCTCTAACATTCACAACACCAATATGATGATGATGCTCCAACAAGAAACCGATGGCCTTATGAACATTGGCATTTCTTAAAGTATTTGCCACTCAATGGCAAAAGGAGGGTCTGAAGTGTTCTTCTGATCGGCATCATTTGTACCGGGACTCCATTATTTTTTCATTGCTATCTCTTGTCAAACTCTTCCACACGACCCACCTGGTCATTTCTGCTGATGCCTGAGGAAAATCTAACTAACACGACATCAGCCATCTTGCAGCCTGCATTTCTGCCCAGGAACTGTCGCACACCCAACCCCTCCTGTTCTTGCAGTTCAACAGAAAGCCATGAGACACTCACACCCTGTGTAAATGATTTGTTTTCCATCTCCTGCTCCCAGCCTGGTAAACATCCTTGACACGGTGATGAGGTTATCTGGACAATGGTCTGACTGCTGGGCCTTGATCAGGGTGATTAAACAATGACCTGAAATACCAGGCTTTGATCAAGCTGAGTGAACAATGACCTGAAAGACTGAGCCTTGATCAAGCCGAGTGAAGAATGATTTGTGTACCAAGCCTTGACCAGGTCACCATCTACAAACATCCTCTGGATCTGGTTATCAACTGCAAACACTACCCTGATTGAACAATGAACTAACAGCCAAAAGACCAGAATGAAAAAGTATAAAAGATTTGTGTAGCTGCGGAGTAAAGCAGCAGCCTCCTCTGTCTTGTTTCTAACGAGCTTGGGACTCTGTTCCATAGCCCGGGCTATTTGAATAAATCTGGGTTCCTTCTGCAGACGAAGGCTCCTGTGTCTCCTTTTACTACGTATGAAGGGAATGGAAGACTTGGGTGATTCCCCCGCCGCCGAGACCCAGTAAGTAGGTTATTCCGGTTCTTCAACATCACTCACATCTCTTTCTGTGCCAGACCCTAAAATCCACTCATAAGCCCACTGGGATTATTTATATCATAAAGTGCATAGTTTCACGTGCATTCGGCAAATCATATGAAGTAAATTCCTTGCTTTTACACATATTTTTCTATTTTATCTTTTTTGTAATCAATGTATCTTAGTAAAATGAACTTTTATCAAACATAACAAAATATGTTCACATTGATTTCCTTTTTTACCACATAAAGGTTAACATGCACTTGACTCTCTCACTGAGCGTTTTCAATGCTGTTGGATCGAGAATGCAAATGAATATAATAAATATCTTCTTTTCCAGATTGAAGCTGCGACAATCATGTAGATAGTGGTGAAATGGCTCAACCAAGACCTAGGGCTGATTTAGAAGGGGATTACTCCACCGGAACATCACTTTTTTTGACGATCCGGTGGTGCAATGCCTTGCACTATATTTACAAAGAGGCGTTAATGCCGCTTTGTAAATATGACACCCTTTCACACAGGTATCTGCATGAAAGTGGGGTGCCATGTTTGTTTCTTTGGGCGCTCACCGCAACACCCATTGCTTTTAGATGCTGCCCCAGATTTACAAGGATCTGTAAATCTGAGGCAGTGCAAAAAACTAACGCCATGCAAAAGCAGGCATTAGCTTGCCGCAACGAGGAGAAATACTTTTATTTCTCCTTGTTTTTGCTTTTTCTATGTGTCCTGCAGAAACAGCAAAACACCATTAATGATTGTTTTGTGCAGGAAAGTGTCCCTTCCTTCACAAAACAATCATTAAATAATGGTGATTGCTACTTCTATGTGTGCTACAGAATGTAGCACACATAGAAGTAGCAAATCACCATTATTGATTGTTTATGTGCAGGAAGGAAAACCTTCCTATACATAAACAATCATCCCTGCAACACAAGCACGCTTGCACTATGGTGTAAGGGTATCAGTGTTGGCGCTAGGCAGCTATTTTTAGTGCCAGCACTATGGAAAACACAGGGGCGCGCCGTATTCTTGTAAATATGGGGCATCCCTGTGTTTTGGAAATAATGCAGAGCTGCGCTGCAAATATTGCTGCAGCACCACACTGCCCCATTTCCTTTTACACATGCCCCCCTAGTGCTTCATGTCTGCTTCAGAGTTGAGGGGGCCTTCATCAGGCCCTTGTTAGCTGATTGGAATAGTGTTGTCTTGAGATGTTCCCATAGGTAGGGGGATTAATCAACCTATAACTGATGTTAGGCTGTAGCCATAATTTAAAGCATCTTTAGTCTTGGATTCCAGAGTCCAGAGTCATGGAAACATGCTATGCTCCTACCCCTTCTAAAAAAGCCTAATACTGACCCAATGGATCTAAAAATTGATTGCCCGATCTCTCTTCTCCCTGCACCGGCGAAGATGTTGGAAAAACTGGTCTAACATCAACTGAGTAATTTTATCACCATCGGCGATATTCTGCATGAAACACAGTCTGGTTTTCGGGCGGGCTTCAACACGGAGATTGCGGTCCTGGAGGTAGCTGAATCTATAAGAATGGAGGTGGACAGAGAAGCCTCAGCTATGCTTGTGCTGCTGGACCTGTCCGCCGCTTTTGATACGGTGGACCATCCAATATTGCCAGCTAGACTGAAGTGGGCTGGAGTGAAGGGGACGGCACTCGCCTGGATAAAATCCTATCTTAGCGATCACACGCAAAGAGAAATTCTGCACTCATTTAAATCTGAAGCTAAGCCCCACTGGTGTGGGGTACCACAGGGCTTGCACTGAGCCCTCAACTTTTTAATATCTATCTGGCTCCCTTATTTGCTCTCAATGCAAAATGGAGAATAAAAACTATTTCCTATGCAGACGACACACAGTTGGTGTTCTCTTTAAAGGACCAATCGGCCACCTCCTTTGCAAGGTTTAGGGGCTGCCGGTGTGACATCTCCAACTGGATGAATAATAAGTTAAAATTGAATGCAGAGAAAACCGAGATCCTGTTCTTTGGCAAGACTCCCCACCATCGCCTGGACTTTGGTGGAGGAAATGGGCTCCCCCACCCTGCCGTTACCCACAGCAAAAAATCTGGGCGTAAAATGGGATTCTGACTTGACCTTTTCGACCCAAATACGGTCTATTACATCTTCCTGCTTTAGCATTTTGAAAGGGCTGAGGGAATTTCTGCACTTACTCCCAGAGAGTTGTCAAAGATCAGTTGTTCATGCCACTGTGACCTCAAGGCTAGACTATGCTAATAGTTTCTATCTTTGTCTTCCGTCATATCTGATAAAGAGACTGCAGATGGTGCAGAATGCAGCAGCAAGATTAATCAGAAGAGTTCCTTTCAGACAACATATCTCTCCGCATGGTTGCCGGTCACAAAGCGAATTGAATTCAAGGCCTTCAGGGCCCAAAAAGATAACTGCCCCAACTATATGAAAAAAACGCATTCGCCCCGATCAGCAAATACGTTCTTTAAGATCTAACTCACAGATTTGCTGTGCGTTCCTCAATTTGTGAAATCTCACATTGGGAGCAGGGCCTTTTCAGTGGTATCAACCAAACTATGGAACTCCCTCCCAGATAGACTTTGAATAATTCCATCTGAAGGGGAGTTCAGGAAAGTTTTAAAGACATGGCTTTTCAGTCTAGGCTAGCTAATAGTATTATCTACTATCCCTCTGTCATGCCCCACCCCCGCCTTCTGATGTTCTGCTTGACTGTATTAGCACCAGGACACCTCTGTTTGAGGTGGCTGTTGTGCTTTATAAATGTATATGCATTGAATTGTATTGTAGGCTGCAGTAATCTTACAAGCATTTCAAATGCATGTTTGACATCTTTCTTTTAAAAAATTCAAATGTACATTCCAGATACTATTTTGGAACCCAAATGGCCTTGTTATTCTTCAGTTTGACTTGCATTTTACAAACTGAACAATTTATGAACTTTTTCATAGTTTACTCCAAGCAATATCTTTGCAACTACAATGGATCTCTTCCATCTTCTATTACTGCGAATGTATTCAATCTGATTCCTGTCAACTCCATCTGGGTATATACATGTATAAAGACTTTGGCAGGTAAAATGTGTGGAATTCTATGTGTTAAGACCTGATTCAGCATCTTATGCCTCATTTTCATGTTGCAAATTGATAATGGGAGGCAATTACGACATTTGAGAGTGTGTTACATAAAGGGCCATGGCGGCACAAGGGGCATGTGCGCCCAGCACACTTTGGTCTTACAGAAGGAGGTGCAGATACTTGCACTGCCACCCTCTGTGATACAGAGAGTGATTGTTCACAAGTAGAGAGGATACTATTCTAAAGGGATGTTCCTTCATTTGCATGGGGGTGTGGCCACATGTAAATGAGGTAGGCACTTTGCCTCTGTTCCCCTGTCGTAAAATGGAAATGCCCGTTGATGCAAAGAGGATGTCAGGAGGCACATTGATTGTGCACAACAAAGAGGTGGCACACAGCACCCTGTGAAGGTGCCCCCTGGAGTGTGCTTAGAGCCGGGGTCTCCAACCGGTCGATCGCGAGCTACCGGTAGCTCGCGGAGACCCCGGGAGTAGCTCGCCTAGCCCTTCGCTCGGATTGGGCATTATGTGTGGATGGGGCGGGGGAAGAGGATGACGCGATGACGCGATGACGCTCCTCTCCTGGAGCTTCCGACTTCTCTTCTCTCTTGAGAGTCTGACGTTATCGTCTACAAAACGCGCTGGCATCGCACTGTCGGCCTTGTGCGACGGGTGCCAGCGCGGAGCAGGAGGAGACGTGATTCCACCGCCAGAAGCAGCCACTGCAGGTAAGCTCGTTTTTTTCTTGCCTCCCCCCCCCTGATTGTGCCGTTTTTCGTGTCTTGCCTTTCCCCTTCATTGCCCCGTTTTTCGTGGCATGCACGAACCCCCCCCCGATTGTGCCGTTTTTCTTGTTTTGAAATACAAACAGCATTTTAAGCACAGCGAATCTGAACTGCCGCTTCCTGCTTGAAGACGGGCAGTAACCTTGAAAGATGTCTAGGAATGCACAGAAATACTAGGCCTAGTTAGACCAGCTGATGGCAGTCAGTTTCTCCCTTTGTGTGTTGCTGAAAATATTATGAACTGTAATAAACAGTGCAATGGGAAAATATGCTGATATGACAGAAGCATGCTCCTTCTGCCCCTGTAATGAAAGCAAAGGACCCCATGTGTGAGAACTGTATCCTTGTCTAGGGGATCCGGTAGGCAGTTCCCAAAGGGTGCATGTAGATGACAGGTGCCTGTGACTACAAAATTAGCTGCCAACACACTACATTGCTTGGGTAAAGAGGGCAGTAAACGCATCTGGGTGTCGGGTAAATCGTGGTAAATCCAGTGGGCTTGCATGATTGTCGAGTTCACTGGAGGTAAAATAAAAATGACTATACTTAAAACTAACCAAGTAGACCCTGCTCACAAGAAAACTGGAATTGGAAAACAAGATTCATGTTAATTGACCACACAAACCGTACCTCGTATCCTAATTTTGCACAGAACGTCTTCAGAAAGACGCCAGAGTTCAAGGATTTTGAAGATTAGTCTGCCCTCTTCAATTCACAAATGCAGTCCTTTCCTTAGCAAAAAGTTAACTTTAAACTTGAACGTGAGTAAAAACGCAATCAGACTTGCAGGTGACTATATCACACGGGCAGTCATACATCAATCTTTGACACCGAAAGTAGAAAGTGCCTCCAGAATTACTATTTAAGGCTTGAAGCGTGCAGTATTGGGAGGTGGCAGGGAAGTAGTTATCCAGGTTTGTGGAGCGTCTTGACCCCCGCCCCCCCCTGATTGTGTCATTTTTCAGAAGGTATTTGTAAACGTCAAACACCTACTATTGATTAGTAAGAGGCGACAGAGAGCCTGTGATGGATGAAGTCGGGTCTGTAGGATACAGAAATAAAGATTACCTGTGGTGGATGGGAGGGGGCAGGATCAGGGGAATGGTGGAGACGTGGAGAGCCAGAGACCTGTGATAGGTGGGAGTGGGGGCGGGATCAGGAGAGACAGTGGACTTCCGATGGGCGAGAGCGGCTTGGAGAGACATCCTGTGATGGATGGTAGTGATGAGGATGAGCAGTGAGACAGACCTGCGGTGGGTGGGAGTGGTGGGGGGGAATGAGTGGAGAGGAAGAACCGGGGTTGTGGGTGGCAGGGGGAAGGCAGCTACAGACCCTGTGACAGGTGGGACAGGCGGGAACCAAACCAGGATATCCAGAAGAGATGCCAGGATAGGCTGGGGGGCGACCCAGAGAGCCTGTAATGGATGAAGGGGAGACCCAGGAGTCACAAGCATGGCTGAGGAGGAGAGACAGCAAGCTATGAGAGACATCGAGCTTGTGATCAGTGAAGGGAAGGCTGGAAACACATGCCTGGATAGGGAAGAGATCCAGGGATACTTTGTTGGATGAAGGGGAGACGCGGGATGCTCACGCATGGCTGAGAAGGAGAGACAGCGAGCGTGTGGTCATTGAAGGGAAGGCTGGAAACACATGCCTGGACGTAGAGGAGACCCAGAGAGCCTGTGATAGACGAGGGAAGAGTGGAAACACACACATGACTGACTGGGGAAGAGAGCAGAGATACTGATATGAAGGGGTTTGCTGATTAGTGATGCATTCCTCGTGATTTTTTAATCCCCTGTAGTTTGATTGTCCTTCCTGTGTTCTTGCAGCATGGCTCACATTGCAATAGGCCTGTCTTGGCAGGTCCAGCGGTGCTTTATTCGAGAAAGAAGTGAGACCCTTCTGAGCATACGCTGGTCACTGGAACGCGTCACCACTGCTGAAATTGGATGTGCAAACACACCTGATCCCTTTTACTGGGCTTGGAACAGGGCTAGCCTTTCCAAGAGTTAGCTGCCATTTGGCGAGCTTCTAGTTATGAGAATTTCGCTCTTTAGTCCAATATAACTCTCAAATGCATTTAAAAGTGAACGGCCTGTTTTGGGTATTTTGTTCAAACCACAGTAAGGCAATGAAACTGGGCGTGGGGGGTCTCTCTGAAAAATGCGCGAGTTGATTTGGGTTCAGTAGCTCACAACGATTTTCACTGGCCAGAAGTAGCTCTGACTACACAAAAGGTTGGAGACCCCTGGCCTAGAGGGTACCATGGACCCCCAGAAATCCCCTGCAGACAGGTGCAGTCACTTGCTGACCCCACCAGCAGGGGGATCTTTGCACCCCCCTTAAAAGTGCAGGTTGCGTGCTGTTTGCATTGTGGAGGTTAGACCAGCTGCTTTAATCAGGCAGTCTATATTTTATTAATGTAGCATGAGTTCAAGACTGCCCTGGGCGCACAGTATTATCGGAATAAGGGTGTACTCTCCATGTTTGTGCCTGGGGTACCTAGTTAAAGGTGCACCATAGCACAAATAGAGAAAGTGTGATCGAACTGTAATATGACCTCTGGTGAATACTTTACACTGTGGTAATGTTGTTTACTGAGTGTAGTAAATAGTAAGGGCCTACACATGACAAATGGAACCTACACCCAAGAGTTGTTGCATCCTAGTAAAGCTTGATAGAACTCCCTCAGACCCTTAGTCCGAGTTTAGGGTTAAACTTAGCTCCCATCATGTATATATGTTTGCACAAGGATCAGAAATTTGAGTTGAGCGATAATTATGGAACACCCACAGTTTCCTTCAGATGGATTCCAACAGATAAAACCTGTTACTAAAGGAAAAATATGCAGATTTTAAAGGAATACATTCTGAAACTGCATGTTTTGAATTATTCCAAAGGTGGGATCTTGGAATAAGAGATATTCACTTTATCCCGTAAATACCCTCCCTTTTTCCCAGTAGTAGGATACAAACCGTTAGTCTACTGCCAATAGCAATAGCTATCATTCTGTTACTACACCTTGGGATAAAAAACCTTAGGTACACGCAAGGACCATTTAGGTTTAATTTAGGATTTTTCCAATATAAACCTATGCCAATACCAATTCCTTTTCCATGGGGTACTGATGGAAGTTTGTTCATGGCCTCCTTAAATGTGCACCCTCTGCAGCATCTCTGTATGGTGTAAACTAATTGTTTGACCATAATTGAATCAATATCATTAAAGACTTTAAAATAACCCCATTAGAAATAGCTCTTCACTATAATTCAGGGTGCAGTGTAACGATATGTCCACCCTACAGCAACAGTAAAAGCTGTAGAGGGAACATAAAACTCTTAACTGGCAAGGACATCATTCTCCATTTATCTTCTTATCTCACTCCTGTGGCAAAATCTTAGGAGTGCTTTTTTAAGTGCCACCTTAATATTGAATCCTCAATATTGATGGGACAGAATATCAAACATAGAATATCGATAGGTAAGTCTAAATTTTCTATACCTAACTTCAGATATATATATATATCTACATGGTACATATATCTTCAAGCTATATGGAGGTGGAATATGAAATAGTGAATGTATACTTCCCAATCACCTTCAGCATGGGTTTCTTTTGCATTAGTCGCAGGGCCAAGCAATGGAGATGCTCCAGTAATGGTATGTGCTCTTACCTTTCAATATTTTTTCCCTCAATATTCTGTCCTCGATATTAGTGTGCCACAATATTGTTGGTGTTGGCATTAAATAGTTCAATACTTTGTTTATTGACTGCCAATTATGATAATTCAAATTGTTTCATTCATACATAACTATCTGGAAAAAACATATGACATGGCAGCAACAACAGTTCACATTCTCTAGGCCATGTGACTGTATGCAGAATTGATAGTTTGCACAACAGCCAAAACAGAATAGATCTCACCAATCAACCAGCCCCTTGGCTACACATCATAGCCTATGCATCTTGCTCCTGGTAGTCCTCCAAAAGGTTGAAGGCTATTACCCAAAACTGTAGAAAACAATCAAGTACCTACTGCATAGTTAAAGAAATAACTGACAGAACCAACAATCATTCAATGTCCAACAGATCTGGCCCCTTCAACTGAAGAGGCTCCAAGACTGTTATCGCAGCCCACTCAATAGCCCCAACTGGAAGTTCCCAAAGTTGCACCAACCAACCCTACCTATATACTCCCCTTCGCCCCAAAATCCCATATTATCTCAACCTTTTGCTTGAGCGCC
This sequence comes from Lissotriton vulgaris, assembly GCF_964263255.1. NCBI lineage: Eukaryota > Metazoa > Chordata > Amphibia > Caudata > Salamandridae > Lissotriton > Lissotriton vulgaris. Next base: position 1,057,612,424 of record NC_141698.1, on the reverse strand, counting down.
ATCACTTAAACCAACATATTTTTTCTCTACAACTCCCTTCTATTGTCACCCACCAAAAGTCCAATAATGCTTTTGAATCTTTAGCATCCCAGGAGATGTTTGTCCCTTGTCTAACTACTTTAAGTATGACTAGGCACAATTTGGGCCTATTCTGTTAGAAGGGTATGGCCACACTCTTCAATTTGTGACACCTGTGCTCAATCCATCAACTTGCATAAGGACACAGGACTGTCCTGAATTGTTGGAGGTGTATTTGACCCATCATAGTGACCTTCCTTACTTGGTTGCCTCCTAGATGTTTTAGGACAATGGATTTGGCTTGACCCACTCAGCCTATCTATCAGCCAAAGGCATCTTCAAATCTTCAGCAAGGTTATCTCAACATCTGGTGATTGCGTCTTTAAGAGTCAACTTAACTGGGCCAGGGACAGTGACTGCCGTTTCCCTGGTATTCATTGAGTGCTTGTCAATGAGGGAAAAATAAGTTATACGGAGCCGGAGAGAAAATCACAGACAGGATCGAGATACCAAGACTGGCTGACATGAAAGCAGTGGAAGCATACAAGTAGGTGAAACGGAGACATCGGCAATTCGGGCCATAGACTAATTACCATAAATAAACATCACTTGGGAAGTTGACGACTCGCTCGGGTGCCTGGTCGGGCATCGCTTGATTTGTTTCGACTGAGGCATGCTTAATATGAGTGCAGGAGCGGAGTTGAAGCTGTGAGGGGCCGGGGTGCCATCTCTTATACTCGGGTGCCGGGTCGGGCATCGTGTCATCAGTTTCGACTGGGGTATTCAAATAGAGTGGAGGAAAGGAGTTTAAGCCGCTGGGGTCTAGCACAAAAGATGATTTGAGGGCGGAAATGCGCTGCAACCCAGTCAGTGCGATCAGGGCGGCTCGATCATTCTAACAGTGTCAAAGGATAAGGGGCAGTCAGCGTAATATCCCTTCGTTCTCCTGAGGTGAGGCGCAGTGTGTCGTGCATTAACCACTCATCTGGCACGAAGCCCCTGCGCGTTCAGTCACAGGCGCTCTGACCCAACGGCGAGGCTTTTCCCGAACCCAGCTCCCTGTGCGCTCTACCGACGGCGCTCTGACTGAACTTTAACTGAAAGCAGCGCGCTCACCGTCAGTCACCTTGAAGAAATATTCGGCGACTTCGTGGTGGTTGTCCGCTTCTGGCTTCTGTGTGGGCTCTAGTTCAGCGGGGCAGAAGGGTTGGAAGAGGTTGTTTTTCTTGAAGTGCACGTCCGGAGGCCTCTGCTCCGCCTGAAGTCGACATTATCCTGACAGGAACTGCTCTGAGAGGAATTCTCCCCACAGGAAGTTCCCGCCGGTTTGTGGGAAAGCAAGCTGTCCTATTGGAACAAACAAACTTCAACCAGTAGAAGTAGAAAGGGGACTGCACGAACACTGGGATAATGTTATTTTCCTATATTTACAAGTATTAAGTGACAAAGTTGGAAAAGGTGAAGTTTCATGGTATTTACAAGAGTAATCTCTCAGAATAGAACCACTGCAGCTAGGGGCAGAGGGTAATCTTGCTTCTGGTGACATTTTGGGCATCCATTAGATAAATATAGACCTATAGTGTTCTTAGGAGTTTTATGGCAATGGCAGGAGCAGGAATGAGCCAACCTCCACCCTTTCTCAATGAGTTAGGAGAACCAGTTATTCCCTGGAGAAGGTGGGAAGGCATCTTCAAATCTTACTTAATAGCCATTGGGGGTAGCAACTACACTAACATACGCAAACAACATATATTGCTACACAATTTAGGCACACATGGGAGGAAAATATACGAAGATGTTACAGGGAGATTGATTGAGGATGAGGTGGTGGAGGAGGGTGTCAACGTTTATGAAAGCACGCTGAGGGAATTAGCGGCTCACTTTAAGGAGAAAATAAATGTGGTGATGGAAAGGCATAAGTTCTTCAAGAGAGCGCAGAAGAGGGAGGAGAAAGTGAGCAATTATATAGCAGTGTTGAGAGGGTTGTCAGCCACATGCGAGTTTGGTCAACTCACAGACTCTTTAATAAGAGACCAACTGGTGAGGTGCACCAATGACACTAAGACACAAGAGGAGTTACTTACCAAGAACCCAAATCTTGAGGAAGCAATAAACATAGCCAAAGGACTAGAACACACGGCACGCTGCATGAGGGAAATGAAAGCACCAGAGGGGACAAACAGAGAGAGGGCTGAAGGCAAATCTAGTACAGAGAGTGAAACAGTTTGTAAAGTAGGGGACAAGAGTAAAGAGGTCAATCTCAGCAAGCCAAGTTCCTCTGTGTGTTATAAATGTGGTAGTCCCAATCACTTGGCCAATAACTGGAAATGTCCGGCAAGGAATGTGCAGTGCAGAAAGTGCAACAGGTGGGGGCATTATTCTAAGGTGTGTAAGGCCCCGGGAAAGGCAGTGCATGTTATTGAGGAGTCACACCAGGAAGAGGAAAGGGAAAAGTCTTATGTTTTTCAAGTGGGGCAGGAGGAAGATAACAGTGATGATGTTTACCCTAAATGTGATGTCTTACTAGATGGTGTCAGGTTTAGCATGTATGCAGATTCATGCTCCCCATATACTTTAGTGGACAAGAAAGTGTTTGATGATAAATTCGCCAACCATCCTGTAAAATTGTTGCCACCAGACATCAGTCCCAAGGGTTACAATGAAGGGAAAATCCCCCTTGAGGGCATGGTGACTATGAGAATCTCATTTAAGGATAGACACACAGTAGGAAAGGTGTATGTGTCCACGAGAGGATCGACCCTATTGAGCTGGAAACATCAGAAGCAGGTGTTGTTAATTGAACCTGTAGGAATATCAGAGGATCTCACCAAAGAGTTCAAAGAAGTGTTCAGTGATAGATTGGGTGTATTTAAGAACTACATGCACAAGATAGTGTTGAAGGAGGGAGCTGTACCAGTGGTGCACAAGACTAGGTCTATACCATTGCGCATGAGGGAGCCCCTCCAGCAGGAACTTCAGAGACTAGTCAGTGAGGGGGTCATTACAGAAATTGAGAGTTCAGCTTGGCTAGCCCCGATTGTCATCATGGCCAAAGATAAAGGGAACAGCATAAGACTCTGTGTGGACCTGAAGGACCTGAATGCAAATATCCTTGTGGACAGGTTTCCTCTTGCCAGAATAGGGGAGATGCTAAGCACCATAAGGGGGGCCAAGTATTTCAGTGCGCTGGACCTATCTTCAGCCTATTATCAAATCAAGCTGCATCCGGATTCCCAACTACTGACAGCGTTCACAACCCCATTTGGAAATTTCAAGTTTCAGAGAATGCCATTTGGTTTGGCATCAGCAGCTGCTGCTTTCCAAAGAGTCATGCAACATGTGTTAAAAGACTGTAGGAACACCATCTGTTTTCAAGATGATATACTTATCTTTGGAGGTTGCGAAGAAGAACACAATGAAATGGCTAGAAGGGTCTTGGAAAAGCTGAAAGAGGTAGGCTTCACCACTAAACCCTTCAAATGCAAACTGGGAGTAAGTTCGGTGGACTACCTGGGACACACTCTATCTGAGGACGGCATCAAGCCAAAACATGACTTAGTGAAGGCAGTGGAGGATGCTCCCGCTCCCAAGAGTAAAGAGGACATACTTTCGTTCCTAGGCCTTGCGGAATATATGGCCAAATTTATTAAGGATTTTGCTATGGCGTCGCAGCCGCTAAGAGACCTGATAAAGAAGGACAGTGTTTTTGAGTGGGGAAAGGAACAAGAAATGTCCATGAAATGCATAAAGAAGGCAATCATTGAGGCTCCGTTTATAGGGAAGTTTGATCCTAACGGTGCAACCATCATCTCCACAGATGCAAGCAACAGAGGCATCGGGGCAACTCTGGCGCAGAGAGAAGGCAGCAAGATAAACGTGATAGCCTTCGCATCAAGAACACTCACATTGTCTGAAAAAAATTACTCGACCATAGAGAAGGAGGCACTAGCTGTCTATTGGGCCATTTGTCACTACAAATTTTTCATTTGGGGAATTCCGTTTGAAGTACAGACGGACCACAAACCTTTGGTTTCCCTGTTCACCAAGAAGGACATGGAAAGCATGACGCCAAGGATAGCAAAATGGGCAGTGGGTCTACAAGCCTATAACTTCAGAGTGTCCTACATACCTGGGCAACAAAATAGAGTTGCAGACTTCCTATCGAGAGCACCCGCAGAAGGAGAAGAGGAAGAAGAGGTGAAGGGTAGCTCAATCCTGGAGGTGCGTCTAGGAGCAGTGGAAAAGGTGTCATGGGATACACAGATGGAACTCGAAGAAGTATTGAAAATGGTGAGGAGGCATATACTATCCGGATGGCCCAAGAAATGCAAGGACATGGAGACAGAGATCCAGCCATACTGGAATGTGAGGGAGGAGCTATCGGTGGAAGGTGATTTCATACTGAAGTCAGGGAAATTAGTCCCTCCAGAAGCCTTAAGAAACAAAGTAGTGGAACTGGCGCACGAGGGACATCTAGGAAGAAGCTTGTGCAAAGCCAGACTTCGTGCAGACTACTGGTTTCCTACAATGGACAGAGAAATGGAGGACAAGGTACGTGATTGCTACGCGTGCGCTCTGAGTGACAAAACCAAGATCACGAGAAGAGCACCGCTGTCACCAGTTGAAGTACCGGAGGAGCCGTGGAGCAAGTTAGGCTTTGATATAGCAGGTCCCATCCATGGCAAAGGACCCCAAGACTGGTACTTATTGGTCCTAGTAGACTACTTCTCAAGCTGGATAACCTGCAAGACTGTCCACAGCGTGAGCACCAAGGTGATAGTAGATTTCCTGAAAGAGGTGTTCACACTAGAAGGTATACCCTCAACACTGGTGACCGACAATGGCGTGCAACTGGTCTCAGAAGAGATGAAGGACTTCCTTAAAGACTGTTCAGTGACCCACATTCGCACACCACTGTATTGTCCTAAAGCAAACGGCAAGGTGGAGAGAGTCAACCGAATGCTGAAGGAGTGCATACAGTTGGCCAACCGGGCAGGGGAGAACATAGAGGAGGCCATAAGGGACATGTTGTGGGCATACCACACCACGCCTAAGTCCACCACAGGATGCACGCCCTTTGAGTTGCTGAGGGGAAGAAAAGCGGGCACCAAACTCACACCAGGTTGGATGGGGAGAAAACAAACAACGGAGATCGAGCACAAAGAGGTCAAGAGGAGAATTGAAGACAATCAACAGAAATACAAGGAATGGTATGACAAGAAGTGGGGAGTGAAGGAGAGAGAATTTCAGGAAGGACAAGTAGTCTATGTAAAGAAACCCGAGAGACTATGGAGAGGCGGCAACAAGTTCTATGCCGCCAAGAACATCCAGCGGCAAAATAGAAACTCCGTGGTCGTGGAAGATGGGAGACTATGGAGTCATGATCGAGTGGTTCCAGCAGAAGGGCGAGAATGTAGAACAGTATTGAGAAGAGCAGGAGGTAATGACCTCTGTGAAACCATCAGACGAGACAGAAGGAGTGACAGATTTAGAACCTCTCCTCAGTGGCACAAACAGTACATAATGAGATAGACACATACACTAGAGTCTTAACACTCTATCACCATAGGCTAGATACCCAGTTCCTTTTCCTGTTCTTTCCCTTAAGGGGGATGATGTGTTGTAACTGGAGCTAATGCTTTACCCTTTCCCCTGTTCCCTGTTTTCCCCCCTCCCTCTGATCCCATGTTGGTACATTCCCCTGGACTGCCGGGCGCTCGCTGTGGAATGTTGACACAGTGACCCGGGCTTCCAGGTTGACAAGCTGACGGCAGTGTGTTGTGTTTTACTTGATAATAAAGACACATGCATAAGAGCCTTGCGTCCCTCTTCACTACACACTGTTAAATCATCTCCTAGCACGTCTGCTGGGAGACTAACTACCTTCAAACACCAGCGACCAGATCTCCTCATCGCTTCTACTTAACACCCCCGCCCTCACCTCAAACCCCGACCAAGCAGCCATCAACCTCACCCAATGGCTTTCGAACAGCGCCGACATCCTAGCACCATTGAAAAAACGCCAAATCAAGCTAAGCAGCAAGAACGCATCCTGGTTCAACGATGATCTTAAGAAATCGAAGAAACACTGTCGCTCCCTCGAAAAGGCCTGGAAAAAAGATCCTAACACCAGCACCAGGGACGCCTTCAAAAGCGCCACCCGCATACACCACCAACTAATCCGATCTGTCAAGAAAGCCGCATTCAAAGACCGTCTAGATAACAACGCCCACAACAGCAAGGAATTATTCAATATCGTCAAAGAATTTACCAACCCATCAGCCAACTCCAACGACATCACCCCCTCCCAAGCCCTCTGCGCCGCCCTTGCTTCCTTCTTCCACAACAAAATCGCAGACATCCACAACAGCTTCGACAACCGACCCGAAGACCAACCTACCCAATCTTCTGCAGGACCTTCACCCCCCTTGAACATCCTTAACGACTGGAACCCAATCTCCACTGAGGACACCATCCGCCTGATGAACTCCATCCACTCAGGATCCCCAACTGACCCATGCCCTCACCATATCTTTAACAAAGCAGACTCCATCATAGCACCACACCTCCGAGATGTCATCAACTGCTCGCTCAACTCCGCCACCTTCCCGGAAAGCTGGAAACACGCAGAACTCAGCGCCCTTCTGAAAAAACCCACAGCTGACCCCACCGAACTCAAAAACTACCGCCCCATCTCGCTTCTTCCATTCCCGGCCAAAGTCATTGAGAAAGCTGTCAATAACCAACTCGCCGCCTTCCTCGAAACCAACAAATCCCTCGACTTCTCACAATCCGGCTTCCGAGCCAAACACAGCACTGAAACCGCCCTCATCGCAGCAACAGACGACATTCGAACTCTACTGGACAATGGAGACACAGTCGCCCTCATCCTCCTCGACCTCTCCGCTGCCTTCGACACAGTCTGTCACAGCACCCTTCTACAGCGCCTTAGAGACGTAGGAATCCAAGGCAAAGCACTGGAATGGATCACCTCGTTCCTCACCGGAAGAACCCAGAGAGTCCGCCTCCCACCATTCAAGTCAAAGGCCTCTGAAGTCATCTGCGGCGTGCCACAAGGATCGTCACTCAGCCCCACCCTCTTCAACGTGTACATGAGCCCCCTTGTGGCCATCGCTCGCCAACACAATCTCAACATCATCTCCTACGCGGATGACACTCAACTGATCCTATCACTCACCAAAGACCCTAACACCGCCAAAACTAGCTTACACGAAGGAATGAAAGAAGTAGCCGAGTGGATGAAGCACAGCCGTCTAAAACTGAACTCAGACAAAACAGAAGTCCTCATCTTAGGCACCTCCCCCTCCGCCTGGGATGACTCTTGGTGGCCAGAAGCCCTTGGAAAAGCCCCCATCCCGACGGACCACGCACGGAACCTAGGCGTCATCCTGGACTCCTCACTCTCGATGACCAGACAAGTCAACGCCGTTTCATCATCCTGCTTCAACATTCTTCGCATGCTCAAAAAAACATTTCGCTGGATCCCTACCGAAACTAGAAAAACGGTTACCCACGCACTGGTCACGAGCCGCCTGGACTACGGAAACACACTATACGCCGGTACCACCGCAAAACTCCAGAAAAAACTACAACGCATCCAGAACGCTTCAGCCAGACTCATACTAGACATCCCGCGTAAAGAACACATCTCTGGTCACCTGAAAAACCTCCACTGGCTCCCCGTAAATAAGAGGATTACTTTCCGCCTCCTAACCCACGCACACAAAGCACTTTACGAACTTGGGCCCGAATGCCTCAACACACGACTGTCCTTCTACACCCCCTCCCGCCAGCTGCGATCCTCCAACCAAGCCCTTGCCACGGTTCCTCGCATCAACAAAACCACCATGGGAGGTAGATCCTTCTCCTACCTCGCAGCTAAAACCTGGAACTCACTTCCCACTCACCTTCGCCTTACCCAGAACCACCTAGCATTCAGAAAGCAACTTAAAACTTGGATATTCGACAAGTAACCCCCCCCTCCCTCCAGCGCCTTGAGACCCTATGGGTATGTAGTGCGCTATATAAATTTATTGACTTGACTTGACTTGACATCCCAAGATTCTCTAATGTCTCCATTCATTTTCCATGTGTCATGTCTTCTCCATCAGGGCTTAATACAATCGCTTTTGATCTTTGGTCTTTCATGAGCCCCCATGGAATTAGTCTGCAAAATACAGGCCTCATTTTGTAACTGGCATAACCTAGTTTCACGCCTGTGAAAGGTCTCATTAATTTTAGTCAGCGTAGCATGAATTGTTTTATGTTGTTCTGTCAATTTCATTACAATTTCATTACAAGACCGGAGGCTAGCATTATGCATTAACATCTTTTATTGTCGCAACACTTTAAAGAACCTCATTACATCACTAGTATAAACAATCTAGAATTAGAACTTCCTTAACCCAACAAATCTCCACACAGAATGCTCTTCCTCTTTTAAATGCTGCATCTGTGTCAGATAAGTACAATTAGAAATTAGGAGTTTCATCACTTCTGTTTTAAAGAAGCAGTGTGTGTCCAGGTTTCTTCCAGTTTGTGTTAAAAAATGTTTTGTAGATAGATGGCAGGGTAAACCCTTCTTGGGAATCTGTTTGTATGTTTTAGGGCATTGAGGAGACGTAACCCGTGCAGGGTTGAAACATCATATGACCAAAATAACAAAAAGGGCTTTTGAAAGTAAGTAGAAGTTGTGATTTACATTTAAACAGGCAGGCATGTACGTCACGCAGAGTGATTCCAGTGCTGGAGCTTGTTGAATATCTCATTTGAAGCTCATGCAGAGAGTTTCTCGCACTCAGGCTTGTAGACGTCTCTCTTGATTTATGGAACTCATTGAAACGCGCGAAGCACATCATGACGCACGCATTTACTTGGCAGCCTCGCCTGTTTAGGCAGCCATTTTGTGTAGGTCACAATATTATAGTTTTCAATGTGTGCATGCTGGTGCATTTTGATACACATTGAGACACTGTATTTGCCGTATTTCTAACTGGATTTGAAGAGTTCTTTAAATTTAAGGCAACTGCAGAATGAGAAAAATAAAAGGTTTGGAGACCATTCAAAAGATTAATCGGGAGATAATAAGAAAATTAATACAGCATGAACTGAAATCTTTTGTTAAGGAGGCAATAGATTCTATGTTAGGAGAGAGGAAAAGAAATCAGAGATCAGAAATTGAGTATCAGTCATTATCTGAAGAGAATATGTAGAAGAACGTAAAGAAAGGACAATAACAAGGAAAATTAAATTTTTAGAGAAGATGCAGATAAGTAAAAAAGGGGAAAGAAGGTCAGGGCACCATTAAAAGGAAATATGTCCTAAGCGGCAAACAAGAAAGAGGTGTCCTTAGCGGCATGAAAGGCATAACAGATGATTACTTGGATGAGGAGAACCTAGATGGCTGTGACAAAAAGGAAGAAGAACATGGTTATGATGAATATGTATTTGATTTATATCAAGATGATGAGTTATGTGATGATCTCATTGGAAATGTAGAGAAAGCAACCACATCAAAAGAGATCATTCAAAATTCTTTAGGAGAAGGGATGTTTTTCTGCATATAATTTGAGGTATCCAAGAATGGATCAGAAAATATTTAGAAAAGGAGGTTAGAAAGGGAAGTGTCTTTAGGGCTAAGTGCTCAAGACCTGTTGTTGATGATAAGGTTTGCAATGCTCCGAATTTAGATTCAGGATTGATAACTTTTTTGTGTAGATTTGGAAGAGATCTTCATAAAGGAATGGAGACTAAAACAGTGTCAGTAAAAGCTCTTGGATGGATTAGGTCATTAAGCCCATATCTTGGATATGGCAGAGGAGGCACATTTGAAGGATATGCCTTTGGATTTGGGATTCATAAGAGGTTGCAGTCAGACAGCGTATATTTTTCGAGGCAATGCTAATGCGGGTGTACTTTCCGAAAGGAGGAAGACAATGACGATTAATCCAAAGTTAGGGGATATGGCAGGAAAAGAGGCACGTTAGAATGCAAAAGGTTTGTTCTTTGGAGAGTGCCTGGTAAAGAGCCTATGTAAATATGTGTCAACCTTTACTATCTCAGATTAGTCTCCGAGTAATATGAGAGGGTTTTTGAAGGAGGTGTTTTTGGAAGGGCTGGCAGAGGGGGGCTTTCTGCTTGCAGAGGTTTGCAAAGGTCCGACTACAATTTCAATCAGAGATAAAATGGGAAAGGCTACCAGGCAGGAAAAGGTTTGTTTTTCCCCAGAGACGAAGGACATCTATGAGTAGAGGAATTTGAGGTCAAGGAAATACAGACTTCCAGTGTGAGTATGAGGACTTCTATTGTGTTTTCCAAGGAAAAAGATCCTTGGATTTTGAAAATGGTTTGATGATTCAAAATTGAATTTATGGAGACTCCAAGGTATAAGAAAAAGCCAAGGGAATTGATTTTGAGTCAGGAACAGCAGGTTAGAATAGATGGAGAAATAAACATGATATCGGACAATGAAGCAGTTTTCGCACTTTGGGAAGAGGTCAAAGGTTTTGTGAGAACTCTGTCTTTGGTAGAGAAAAACGACAAAGGATGGAGACAGGTGATAAAGTTGAGGGAGATGAACAAATTTCTGTGTTACAAACATTTCAAGATGGAAGGAACCCAATTTTAAGAGATATGATGCTGAAGGACGATTGGTTGGTAACATTGGATCTAAAGGACACATATTTTATTATACTGATGGGAAAGTATAGCCAGACGATTCCGCAGTTCAGATGGAGGAATCATTTTTACCGGTTTCACCAAGGTGAACGGGGCAGTAGTTCTTGAGAGAGAGAGGTATTTGGTTGATCATTTTTGGGTATGAAAATTAGTGATGTTAAAGAGTCTGAAGGACTTGCAAATGCATGTGCTGGTGGTAAAGAATCTATTGGGTGTTATTATAAACAAATAGAGGTTGATTATGACACAGTCACAGGTTGAAATCCCTGGGTTTCAAAATAGATAAAGTTCAGGTGCTTTTGTTATTACCAGGGAGGAAGGTGAACTTGATAAAGAAGAAATAAATTACGTATTGGGGAAAGTGTACTCAACCTTACAGGATTTGGTAAAGATGATAGGGTTGTTTTCATCTTCAATCCTAGGGCTCTCACATTATCGGGCTCTACAGAGAGTGAAAGCAGAGGCTTTGTGTTAGGGTTTGTGGTACGGCGACAAGATAAGTTTGAATCAGGAGGCAAGCCATTTTTGGTTGCATGCCAGACTCATGTAGAAACGGATGCCAGTTTAACACGTTTGGGGGCATGATTAGGTGTCACGGACACTGAGGATTATGGAAAAGTATGTAGCGTAAGCAGCACACAAATTGTTCGGAAGCAACATCAGGATTGTTTGTGTTGAAGACGCTCAAGGTTGTTTTTAAGGGAAATGCAGTATTGATGAGAATGGACAATGTGTCTGCAGTGGCATATATACATCGCTTAGGGTACAACAGATCCCAGTGTTCATTAAATTTTGCAAAGGAGCTTTGGGTTTTTGTTTAGAGCACCAAATAAGTCTGAGTATTTTATGAGACAGGGAAACGCTAATGCAGATTGGAATTCAAGATACTTGAAAGATTTCAGTGACCGGAAGTTGGATTAGGACTGGTTCAAGAAGATAAATTGGGGTTGGGGTCCCCTATAAGTGGATCTAATTGCAAGCAGGTGTTGACTTTTCAAATGGGGAAATATTACAGTTGGATGCCAGATACAGGGGCAGCAACAGTGGATCAATTCCAAGAGAGTAAGTTTGGGGATCAAGCTTATGCATTTCCCCTATTTGCGATGATTATGTGGACTTTGCTGAAGGTGAAGAGAGAGAAGTGTCAGGTGGTGTTGGAGACACCTTTTTGGGTGTCCCACGCATTGTTTCTAATATTCATGGAATTGTCTTAAAAAATTTCTTTTTTTTTCCCAGTGAGACAAGGTTTAACAAGCAACAGGGATGGGGAGGAAAATCCTTTGGTAATGTCAAAGGTATTGAATCATCTTTTTTGGAAAGTGTCAGGAGATCTTCTAGTTTCAGAGGACCTTTGGGCAAGGCTCTTGAGTTGCTCAGGGAGTCCTGGGCACCATGCACAAGATAAAGATATAGGGGGCCTTGGGAAATGTGGGTTTGTTGATACTTAGGGCAAAAAATCATTTTTCTGACTATTAAATACCGACTCATACCGAATCGGTATTTCAGAATCAGAAAACAGGATGTAGCTAAAAAATCGGTAAAATTTACCGATTCGGTATCACTTGGAATTCAAAATCGGTATTTACCGAATCGGTAAATACCGATTCGGAAATACCCATTCATTCCTATGGTCCTTCTGGCCCATAGGAATGAATGGGATTTACTGAATCGGTATTTACCGAATCGGTAAATACCAATTCGGTAAATACCGAGTCTGGAATTTCAAAAATATTACATGTGAGCCTGTAAACCAATCAGAAACACCCACCACACCCCACAACAAAGGTACAGAGGAGCCAACCAATCAGAATCAAACACCCCTCCCCAGTACCTGGGAGTGGCCACACCCATGCAGGTGCAGAGCAACTGAACTGTTTGCAGAGCAGGAGGAAACAGAGAGGAGCAGGCTTTCCAGAGCTCACCTGATCATCAGAATGGAGTCCCAGGATGGCCAGAAGGATGCAGCAGAGCGCAGGAGGAAAATAAAATTTAGCCCAGCAGAACTGCAGGTGCTTGTTGAAGATGTGGTGAAGCACCATACCCAAATTTTCAGAAAACAGTCTCTGCATGTTGCAGAGTCTGTGAAACATACTACATGGCTTGACAGCCAGACAAAGGTCAATGCCATGGGGTGACGCACAGGGAGATTGGTGACCTCAAGAAAAGATGGTACGACCTGCGCATCATCACAAAGAAGAAAATTGCTGCCCAAAGAAAGGAAGCTGGTGTCACAGGTGGGGGAAAAACAGAGCTCCAAGACTAGCTTGTGGAATCCACCCTGGAGCCAGAAAGCATCCATGGAATTGGGGACACAGATAGCTCTGCCAGAGCTACAAAGAAGCAAGGTAAGATGCATGGACAGTAATTCCCACCCATTACCCTGTCCCCCTTCCCCACTGTGTGTGTAAGCATAACACTCCAGAAAGTTTTACTGATGGCCAGCAATGCATCATGGGAGACGTAGTCATAGGTACATACATGCAATGCATACACCATAGAAACCAGCAAAACATGCCACACACAACTTCGAGCAGCTGATGTAGACTAGGCAATTGTGTGATAAAAATGTAATTTAATAATGACACACAGGTGAACGACACCACTGACCCAATGTCCATATCTTTTCACAGGAGAGTCCTCACGCAGTACAGCACCAGAAAGGGAGGAGAGGGCACCAGCACCTAAAAGGAGGGAAAAGAAAAAAGAAAGTGCAGGTCACAGCGCTGTTGAGAAAGAGAACACCACATCCCAGGAAGCCTCAACACCTGAGCGAGCCACAACACCACAGCCTCAGTCTCCTCTGTTGTTTGGGACACAAGAGTTGGAACCAGCAGCAGTTTTGCCAACACCAACAACACAGTCATCTGTGCAGGGAAGGGCAAAGAGGCTTGATGTGCCCCCTCTGAGGATCCTGCAAACCTCAGATGAGGAGGATTAGGAGGGTGAAATGCAGAGAAATCCACCTGTGGCTGACAAGGCTAGGCAGTACTGCAGGCGCTGTGCGGGCCAGTGTCCTTGGCAGAAGGGCACGGGAGAGAGGTGGAGGCCAGGAAGGAGAGGGGGTCTTCTGTGGTCTGGTGGCCACCATGGTAAAGGTGCAGCGCCTGCAGGCGAAGGCAATGTTGGCAGTGCACAAGCAGGTGCGCAGCATCAATTGCAAACTATCAAACATTGACCATGGAATTAGCAACATGGCTGGGAGCATGGAGGCATTTGCAAAGGGGATGACAGACATCACACAGTATTTGAGTGCTCTGTGTGACAAATTGGACAGAGACCACTCAGTGTGGTGCAGGGAGCGCCAGTGTATGCGGCAGCAGTCTAAAGCCCTGAATCGCTTTGCCACAGCAACCTCACTGCTGTGTCGGCGTTCTGTAGCAATGCAGGATGCAATTGTGCACTGCTGCACTGATTTATCAAGGTAGATGGGGAGAGTCACCTCTGCCATGGAGCAGATGCTCACAAACCAGGCAGCCACTGCTGGTGACACAGGTGTGAAAGAAACAGAAGGGTCTACCAGCAGGAGTGGCTCCAGCACTCCTGTCCCTGAGATGCGTAGGAGCGTCAGGCGCAACATTTCTGACCCAGGCACCACCGAAAGTGTGGAGACCCAGCCTCGTGCATCCCGCACTGTAGTGCGTGCGCGCAAATGTTAAAAAAGCCCTCACCCCACAGGACAGGTCACAGTGAGGTGAACTGTTACCACGCAGTCATGGACACAGACATTGTAGAACAATGGTGTTGGATCTTTTACACGCTGTAGTGACAATTAAACTACATACTTCACATACTACACCTGTCTGTGTCTGATTAATTACTTAGAAATATTGACGTGGGATCTCTGCCCGTCTCAATCTCCCATCTGTTGCTGCTGCTCCTGTTGCATGGGGCTCTGCCTGTTCTTGGTCATCATCAATATCATCATCAATATCCTCGTGATGTGTTAGCTCCACCTCTGTGCCTTCTTTGGTGGCAAGATTGTGCAACATGGCACAGGTCGCTATCATCTTGCAGCACAGGATGGGGGTGTACTGCTGTGCACCTCCACTCTTGTGGAGGCAGCGGAACCTGCTCTTGAGGAGTCCAAATGTGTGCTCCACTACGTTGCGAGTAGACCTGTGAGCCACATTATAACGCCTCTCACTCCTGGTAGTTGGATTGAGGTAGGGTGTGAGCACAAAGGAATGCAGGGCATATGCACTATCGCCTAGGTGGGAAAGAGAGGTCCATTAGTTACATACTCATGACACATACATCTGCCATGACTATCAGGGTGTGTCACAGTTATTTACCTAGCAGGTATCCGTCCCCAAACTCTCCAGCAACAAGGCGTGTGTATATCCCACTATTCTGGAAAATTTAGGAGTCGTGGGTGCTCCCAGGAAATTTGGCCACTATGTCTGTAATGATGTTGCCAGCATTGCATATCACCTGCACATTGATGGAGTGCGTTGACTTACGGTTCTTGTAGATGTGTTCAGTGGCTGCAGGTGGACAGAGTGGAATGTGGGTGCCATCTATGCAGCCCCTGTCACGTGAGGGAAGTGTGCCAGTTGATAGAAATCAGTTTTTGTTTTGGCAAGTTCTGCAGGTGTGTCAGGGAACTGGATGTAATGATCCATTCTCTGCGTCATGACCTCAAGGAACCTCTGGAAAAAATGGTACAGGCAGCTCTGGGATACACCACCAACTGCAGCAATCACACTCTGGTAGCTCCCAGAGGCAAGCAGGTGTAGGCTACACAGCACCTGCACATGGGGTGGGATGGCGTGGGCCCTGTGTGTTGGGTGATCCAGGTATGAGTGGTAGTCCCTAATCAAGTCCAGGATGGTTCTGGGGTGTAGCCTGTACATCTGCAGTATCTCTGGCTCAGTCAGTTGGAATAGGGTGATCCTCTGCCTGTAGACCTGCTCCTCCCTTCTCTAAACCCTCTCTCCTGCTGCCCGTAGCCGTAGCCGCCTCGCAATCACGTAGAATGCCCCATTCTGGCCAAACTGTTGCATTTTGGGCCCTTTATTATAGCCTACACCTGGTTACCACTTGCTTTTAATCCATGGTAAATACCCACTCTTAAATACCGAATTTCATGGAATTCGGTATTTTTTTACTTTCTTACATGTCGATGGGCCTATTTTACCATTTCTTATTTACCGAATCGGTAAATAAGAACTCGGTAAACAAGGATTCAGTAAATACCGATTCGGAATAATACAGACTCATATTTACCGATTCGGGTACTTTTTGGCACCTACATCTCAAATTCCAAATACCGGTCGGTAACGGCCGAAATTACAGAATTTCGGCTGTTACCGACCCGCATTTGGCTACCTACATCTGGCCCTTAGAGAGGAGTCTGGATCAATGCGGATGCTCCTGTATTGGAGATAGTGATATTTTTGGTGGAATAGAATGAGAGAGGACTCAGTTACAAGACTATGAATTATTATAGGTCAGAAATTTTGGCAGGGCATGGTCAGGTTGACAACAAGTCTGAGAAAACATGTTTTGGAATGCAGTATAATGAAGAGTATTAAGCAGACTTCCTAGAGCTAGGAATTAGGTATGTAAATGAGTACAATTGAGTTGGGTAGCAATAAACATCTGTTATTTACCACTGAGATGCCCACGGGTGAACGTGCGCTTTACAAATACATATGTTGTGTTATGTTATGTTATGTCCTGTTCGATGTGAATTCAGTATTGACCTCGTTAAATTCCTTACCATGCAATAAATCTTTGGATTTGAAAAGACTTTTAATGAAGTTGGCTTCTTTATTATGTTTAATTTCATGTCAAAACGTTTCCGATGTGAAAGCATTGTAGGTAAGTAGCAGGTTTTATGGGCCAGAGTAGTGTATTTTGAAATATGTAGGGCGACAAAAACTATGAGGGATCCAATTTTTAACCACAGTTTGAAGAGTGTAAAAGGTTTTGTGTGGTTGATTGTATACAAATATATGAGAGTAGAGTTTTGAAGTTTAGGCCTGATGGAGAGAATCAGCTATTGCTTTTGTATTTAAAGCCATTTAGGGCAAACAATCTTCCTTCAACATGGTACCTTTATAAATGTACAATGTTTGCCTTCTATAATGGAAAGCGGAGTGATGGTACATTGGAATGCAAATGTTTGGAGAAATGTGCCCATCCCCCCTCACAGATCATAAGTCCTGAGAGCACCATTAGGTAATCTTGGCAGCTGCATGTTTTTAGATCTAGCCAGGCCTTTGGATCTTTAAGTGTCCCAGAAAAAGAGTGCAAGAGCACAATTGGGAGCAGAGTGCTTATGGCCATCCATCTGCCGAGGGATCAGTGGAGCAAGAACAAGGAGTTCTAGAAAAGGCATGTATAATAATCCAGAGAAGATTTCAGCGCCACACGTCAGCCTTCTCCTTTTCAAAACTTTGCAATGAGGTGGGCAGATGACCTGACCCCATGGAGGAAGGATTCTTCTCTCATCTTAGACGTTTCTCAAGGGGAAATTCAGAGCAGAGAGCCATGCGTTCTTCTCTGTCTATACAGAGATTCTGGTCAGGCCTGGCTTTTCCCAAGTCCTCCTTTAGACCATTTAGTGAGCACTCCAGAAGATGAGTGTGCTCGGAACTCTGTTAATTTGAGTTGGAACAAGTGTTCATGGATCTTTTTTCACTTTACAGCCATCTTTGTATGGGCTGTCAGAAAGCGTGAGAACACCTCACCTCTTGATCATAGCGGAGATCAGGCGCCATGATGTTACAGAGTAAATATATCTGACCCAAGTATATTAATCCTGGTCATTCTCCACCTCTGAATTCTACTTCAATGGCCAACGCCTAGCACTGAATCCTACTTGTGGATCCGCTGCTAGACTCATTTCACTTCCAGCTCGCGTAGGTTTACTATTTAGAGACTCAGCAAAAGTTTAACAGGTACATTTATTTGAAGGTTACATCGACGAGTGACACCGATGATGCCGAAGCATTAAGCCCCACCTGACATTTTACAGAATATACAGTTCAAACCCTCTCAGGCCTGTTAAGACTGGGGAAATAAACTCAATAGTTCAGACTGGGTGCGGCCACTCCAGCCTGGATGGCCTGCACAGTGCTATTGGAATGACGATAACCAATCCTTATGGAGTGATGCAGTTCATTGATACCACAGAAAAGGTATTCTCCTTAAGTGCAGATCATAATGTCTGGAGTGAGTGGAGCCAATTTAACAACCTGTAGTCTTCTGTGCCATCCTCACATTGTTCTTTGCCAATGACTATTGGAAAATCGTAGAGACCTCAATCAAGGAGCCTGCCATACTTCTCTGAGAGTTTATCATTTCCTGACCAGTTGAAGCCTACGCAGCTCCTCTTTGTGTAAAGCTTGGGATCATTCTCTGTACATTGGTACTCTGGTATCGAGAATTGTAAACTTTTTCCTGCAATTTATATGGCTCCCGCTTTCAGCCAGCCCTCCTAGTTTCATATGAATACTGATCCCTTTTTTGTTCTTGTTTGTTCTTGGATTCTTTTATAAAATATATGTAGCCATATTTACAGCAGAAACAGCCAATGCGTTTCTTCCATAGCAATGGACTTCTTCAGGGCAAAGTTGTATTCAACGCTCATATCATCAGGTGAATTTCATGCACACGACAACAGTCATCCTCCAAATATCATGTCAGCTTGGATCAAAAAATCATTGACCCCTGATAAAAACAGAGTATGTGGCAGGTGGATGCGGATCTGGTACACGGAGTACCGGACCGTGCTCTTCGGCGGGATACAGCACCTACTCTACTGCCACAGCGAGTGTATGGACACCCTCCTTTGACATTCAACAACATCATTTAGGTTAGATGTCTTCTGAATTTACTTAATGTTGTTACTGTGATACCTGTGGACATTTCCACTTGCCACGTCGTCTGATTTTATTAGAGGACAATGATTTATTGATCCTCACTGACATGCAGAGTTGTGGGTCGAGGTAAGATTTGCATGGTAAATACTAGCTGTTAATTAGTTCTATGTAAATCTATTATAGTAACCTTAAAATCTGGCACCAATCTAGCACTACTGGACTAATGGTAGACAACCCTATGGTAGACCAGGTCTCCATACATTTTATGAATGTGAGGTAACTGATCAGTGACAAAAAAGCTTTCCCACTCCAGAAGCTGTGGGAATGATTGGAAGTTGGTGTGTGTAAAAAATTGGTTTACTGGTTGAGGAAGGCGAAACCCTACTCAAGCAGGCACCACAATCCTTGCCACGGTAAGACAAAAGCAAATCCCAAATTAACATGTGCTCAACCCTCTGGTAGCTTGGCACAGAGCAGTCAGCCTTAACTTAGAGGCAATGTGTAAAGTATTTATTAAGCACGTCATGCAGTAAAAAGTTAACAACACCAAACAAGAAAATTCCCATGCTTAATTAGAAATATAGAGTATATTTTATGAAATAAAATAGGAACAAGATCTAATCAGTAGAACCAGAGATATGCAAGTCTACAGATTTCAATGAAAATAACACCAAAAATCACAAAGTGCCAACTGTGAATATCTATATCTAGTCGCGCCAGACTGGGAGAAATTCATAAATTCAGGCCAACGACGATAGAGTGAAAGCCAGCTACAGGGACCCAGTTAGGCCCCCTGAACAAAAGTAGCTTAGATCCTGTTTGTGGAATGATGCACCAAGCCGAGGATGCGTCACACAGCCAAGGTGATGCATAAGTTCTGAGGTGCTATGAGGACCTGTGTCATCATTGAGGACTTTTTATGTGTAAAGTCCAGTGTCGAGAATGCGTTGTGCAGTCAAAGCTAAAGAGTTGCAAGACTGCTATGCGAGAACCTGCATTGTCATTGAGACTGCCATCAACAAGAGATTTGTGACACAAGGGCCTGCGTCTGTGAAACTTTTCACAGCTGTGTTTCTAATGTGGGCTGCAAGGGCGATGTGGAGTCCTTGCACTGGGAAAACCCTCACAGCAGAGGTAATGCATCAGTTCTCTTCAGAATTGTGCCCCAAAGAAGAGGAGTGTTGGTTCTGCTGTATTCACAGATAGACTGGCAGATCGCATTCTGTCCCACTTCAGGGGTCCAAGGCTGGGGTGGCACCACTTGGCAAGGGAGGGCTCACAGATGACAGAGTCCAAGTGCTGGGAACAAGGCTGTGGAAGCCTTCTGTCCCTAAGGCTATAGTCACAAGGCCAGTCAATTAGCCCTTGGAGTCAGTAGTCTAGTAGAGTGGCAGTCCTTTCAGCAGCATGAGCAGTCTTTCTTCTGGCAGAGTATCCACAGGTCCAGACGTGTACTGAAGAATTGGTGTCTGAGGTCCAATATTTAGACCTAGGCCTTCCATTGAAGGAGAAACTGCTAGAAGTTTCCCTTTGAAGACCACATATGTCTTGCATTCCCTGTCCTGGCTCCAGACTAACTACAGGGGGTACACATCCCTTTGTGTGCAGGCAGGACACAGCCTATTCAAGTTTGAGTAGGGTCGTACCAAGCTGTGCCCTCCCATCCTGCCAGTGATGGCCCATCCAGGCACACCTAAGCTCTCGATTGTGTGTGGCTGTCTAGGAGGAATACACATAGGTCATCTTTCAGCTAGATCTAGTCATGAGACTCAAGACAGGCTGCAGGCACTTAATGGCGTAGGCAGGGTGACACCAACTTTCTAAAAGTGGCATTTTCAAAACTGAAATTTAAAATATGACTTCACCATTTGAGAGGATTTTTCATTACAAATCCCAAAATTTTGATTTGATTTAAAATGTATTGAGCGCATGAATGCCCTTCAGCTTCTTGGAGCTAGCTTTACAAATTTCCTTGCCAGAAAGCCATGGATGGAGAAGACTACAGAGAAAGAGGGAACAGCCAGGATTCCAGGTGTTTCCAAAAATGTGTAATTTAAGGTGCATAGGTAGTCGATTCCAACGTTGACAGGGGGAGTGAACAACGCTTCTGCCACCCCAAGAAGCTTTCTTAATTTTTGGAACAGTGACTGATTTGGAAACGGCAGATCACAGCAGTCAGTTCGGAGAGTACCACACAAATTTCTTTTTCAGGTACTCTGATCGGAAGCCGTGAAGGGCTTTATACACCATACAGAGAGCATTAAAAACCACTCTTTTCTTAACTGGAAGTCAGTGAAGCTCTGATAAGGCACCAGAGACAGATTTGAACAGATTTGAGCTTTGGTATTTACTTAAGAAGACACAGGCTGCATTCTGCAGAGTCTGAAGCTTATTTAGAGAGCGCTGTTATATGCCCAAATAAAGGCCATTACAATAATCCGATCTGGATAATACTAATGCAATGACAATCAATTTCTGCCAATCAAATGAAATAAAAGGCAGAAAGTTCCTCAAACTTTTCAAGAAGAAGATACCTGAAGAGGCCAAATTGTTAATCTGATCAGAGAAAGACAGATCAGAATCAAAATTTACCTTTAAATTCCTTACTTTGGATACTGGCAAAGGGGAGTGTCCAAAGTCTGAGGCTACCAAGATTGAATCCAGAAAGAAGTGTCATTTCCAAAAAGGAGACCCTCTGTTTTTTCCAAATTCAACTTGAGACCATTGCTTCTCATCCAGTTGACAATTGCACACATACATCTGCTGAAATGGTCAGAGATCTTGTCAACATTGCTGGAGATCGACACAACAATTTGAGTGTTGTTGGCATAAGAACCTGTGGCAAAGCCAGAAGAACGGATCAACTTAGCTAAGGGGGGCAAATACATATTAAAAAGCCTTGGGCTCAGGGGGACACCACAAGGCAGAAAAAAAGATTTTGAAATATGTTCTCCAAGGGCCAGAGTCTGCTTTCTATTTGTTAAAAATGGAGAGAGAAGATCATGGCCGATCCAGTGATTCTGATTTTCGTAAGACGCTCCAGCAGGACTGCATGGCGTCGAAGGCAGCGAAAGGTCCAAAAGGACCACTGCATCCCTCCCTCTGCAGTCCGTGGTCTGTCTAATCTAATCGGAAGCTACGGCCAGGGCTGACTTGCTAGTGCCTAAAGCCAAACTATGCCTCATCCAAAAACTCATTATTCTCTAAGTACTCTGAGAAAGTACTATTAAGATGCTTCTCAAGGACCTTCGCTGGAAATGGTAGCTGTGAAATGGGTCAATAGTTTTTCCTTAGGATTAAGTGAGGGATTTTTCAGCAAAGGGAGTACTGAGGCTTTTTTTCAGTTCTGTGGGGAAGTTACCTACACTACTAATGATGTTTAACAAAGTGGCAAGTACTGTGGCTATCTTATCAGCTAAGTCATGTAATACTTTGGGTGGACTGGGGACTGAGGGGGCTCCTGATTTAGTGTGACCGATTAACTCGAGCACTTGGTCAATAGTCAAAGGTGGAACATTGCAGAGCGGACTATTATCAAGGCTTGAGTAGGCGAGCTCTGTGCTTGGATTCATAAAAGATCAGGTAGAATCAAATTAACCATATACTGCCTGCATTTTATTTTTGAAAAATTCTGCCAGCTTTTCACAAAACGTCTGTCATGGAAAGAGGGGATTGGGAAGATTGGGGCTAGAGAGTGCCTGAAAGGTTTTAAAAAGCTCTCTCGAGGAATTTTTGGCCACATTGAATTATTCCGTATAATTATTTGTTTTCTCCACAATAGTAAATGTTTTTTACTCTTTAAATCTTCTTCGTTCCACTTCACAATAATTCGCTTTCCAGACTTTCTCTTACCCATGGCATTGGTGTTTCAAGGCCCTAAGTTTGGGTGAAAACCATGGTGTGGTGGGTCTATTCCTATGAGTTTTTACATATTTTAGGTCCTCTGTAAGCAGCGGCTGTGCAGCTTCTAGATTGTCTGACAAGCGCATCTTATTAACTCTGTTCCAGGCCCGAATCTTTTTTCCCTGTCCTACTATGTTAGCTATACATTTGTGAGCCGGTATGGTAAGGCTAAAGCAGATCGCCTTGTGATAGGACCAGCTGATGGGAATACAGCTTCCAGCTTGAGTTCAGAGTTATTAGAAAAAATGCCATCTAAAGTGTGGCCCGCTATGTGTGTAGCAGTGTTCACTAACTGATCTAAATCAAAACAACGCAAATTACCATTTAAAAGTACTGAATCTTTATTGCTGCGGTCTTCCAAGTGAAAATTAAAATCACCTAATAAGGTGTAGTTAGGGTTTTGTACATTTAAGTTTATAAAATTGCTTAAGGCATCTAAAAACTTCGTTTTTTCCCTGGATGACTATAAATCAAAAGGCCATAAAACATGGAATTGTTGATCAATTTACATTTGAAAGAAAGGGCTTCACTGTCGGTTAAGTTGAAATGTTCACAGGTTATCTCCAAAGAGTTGCGATATACTCTATTCATTCAGTTATCTATCCATGTATCCACTCATTCTTCATGCAACCATTCACATATGTTCTGACTCATTTAGTCACTCATCCATCCATTCACTCATCAACTCACTGATTAATTCATCCCATCTTTTCATCTGTCCACATGTTCATCTATTCTTCCAGTTATCTATCCATGTATCCACTCATCCGTTCATGCACCAATTCACACATGTTCACACTCATCTTTTCATACATCCATCCATGTACTCACTCATTATCTCACTGATTCATTCATCCCACCTTTTCATCCATCCATATGCTCATCTATTCATCCAGTTATCTATCCATGTATCCACTCATCCTTTCATGCACCCATTCACATATGTTCTGAGTCATCCAGTCACTCATCCATCCATGCACTCACTCATCATCTCACAGATTCATTCATCCCACCTTTTCATCCGTCCATCTGCTCATCTATTCTTCTAGTTATCTATCCATGTATCCACTCATCCTTTCATGAACCCATGCATTGCTCTGAAAGGACACATCACCCGATGAGACAGATCACCAGACATCCCTAGCTGTGCATCACCATGTACTTCCCTGATGCAAATCACCCTTTGCTCTCTGCTTAACATGGCCATGTCTGACTGGTGGTCTGTGCTCATGGGTACCTCGAATGCCTGCAATTCTGTGTGAAAGAATGTGTTTTTTAGGTTTGTAGGCCTGTGTGTGTGTGTGTGGGTGTGTGTGTGTGTGTGTGTATATATATATATATATTCACTGAAAAAACCATAGGTTTCACACCAGTTATAGTTAGGAATTAGCATTTAAAAAACCTATTAAATTCACTGAAAAAACCATAGGTTTCACACCAGTTATAGTTAGCTGGAAATTTTACTGATATAAAACCATTGAAATTCCCACGTTATAGTTAGTCGGACTCACTATAACTTGCGCGTGCAATGCACTGCTGATGACGTCACATATTACATCACTCATGACATGGTCAGTGACATCACTCATGACATCACTGATGACACCATCCTTGTGACACAGTGACAGACCTCCTCTCAGTGTAAAGTAACCCTTGAGACACATATTCAAAAATAGAAACTGAAATTTTTAAAAAATGGACATACCTATATCAGTTACAACAAGCAATTCTGTACTTCCACTATCTATATACTCATCCACTCATTCACCAACAGTTCTATATAGTCACTCATACATATACTCACTCATCATATGAAGAGATACACCTATACATTCTGTTACACACCGACATTCATCCAAAAGTTACTCACACACATATTCACACGTGCAAATAAACTATTGAACAACCATTTATTTGAAAATAGAGTTATACACACACTTCCACCTTACTTCTATTGAAAATTACACATATTTATTCTCTTAAACAATCACTTATAGAAACACATACTTATTTAAACAGGAAATCTTACAATCTCTTACTCTCACATATACTCACTTATATACATCAATATTCATATATACTAGATTAAAACATATGTAGTTACTGATAAAGACACTAGTGAGACAGTCATTCACTCACTAACAAACACATATAGACACTCATCCACCCATACAGTCCTGTACATATGCTGTCTTCAAAACACATACAAACAAAGAGTCAGTCACTCATGCATCTATGTGCTAAGTAATACCTCCACCAAACCATATAGACACTCATACTAATACTAATAAAAATATCAAATAACCCATATACATACGCATGTAGCTACTTATCAACACATGTAGCCACTTATACACAAAGTGAAACACTAATATATGTATTTAAATATTTAAACATAACTCACTAATATTTATTTTTCAGAAAGACACATAATCACTGGATGGTGTCATCAGTGATGTCATGAGTGATGTCACTGACCATGTCATGAGTGATGTAATATGTGACGTCATCAGCAGTGCATTGCACGCGCAAGTTATAGTGAGTCCGACTAACTATAACGTGGGAATTTCAATGGTTTTATATCAGTAAAATTTCCAGCTAACTATAACTGGTGTGAAACCTATGGTTTTTTCAGTGAATTTAATAGGTTTTTTAAATGCTAATTCCTAACTATAACTGGTGTGAAACCTATGGTTTTTTCAGTGAATTTCAAAGGTTTTTTAAATGCTAATTCCTAACTATAACTGGTGTGAAACCTATGGTTTTTTCATTGTATTTCATAGGTTTTTTAAATGCTAATTCCTTTGTATATCGAGTTTCTAACCTTTTTTTTTTTTACAATTTGCTGTTTTTTTTAAGTATTCATTTTTTTTATAATTTTTTTTTTTTGCGCTCTGGGTGCGCGCTCCGGGAAGCTTTCAGCTAAGCTCTCCTGTAAGCTTCTCCGAGAGCTCATCTGAAAGCGCACCCAGAGCGCAACTGTCGTTCGTGAAAAAAAAATATGAATGAAAAGTTAATAATAATGCAAAACATTTCGTACCATACAAATAAAATTTGTTTTTTTTAATATGGAAAATGATTATGCATTTCTATTAAAGATTGATGACGTCACTTCGGCGCGCAACGTACGTGCCCTCGGAAGCGCATACGTGCGCGGCGCCTAAACGCACGCAAAAGCGCCTACGATCGCGCCACGTGTGCGCCCCGGAAGCGCCTACGATCGCGCTGCGTAAACGCACCCGGAAGTGCACCCGAGCGCGCATCGTAAGCGCGTCAGGTCATGTGACCCTAAAATAACACTTTTCATTGGTTGCTAACAGTTTTTTTTTACAATGAATGAAATCCCCACCCATTTCCTTCACTTCTTCTTTCACTTTTGTGACTGAAAGACCTGCCTTTTTTGCTGCTCCATATTCCTGGATTCATCATGGCTGCCAGATCATCCAGCAGTGAAGATGACTTCATTGATGAAGAGCCACCTACCCCAAAGGTGAAGGGACATTTCATCTGGAAATTCTTTAAATTTCCAGCAGACCAGAAGAAGGTGAATGCACCAAAAGTAGAGTGCAGGATCTGCAAAAAGGTCCTGTCACGGGGTAACCCCCAAAAAAAATACTCTTTTGGCAACTTCACTATGATTCGCCATGTGGAGACCAGGCACCCCCAGAATTTTGCCCGAGAAAGTGTCAGGGCTCTGGCACAGGAGGTTCCCAGAGGTGGGGCCTCTACATCAACAGGAGGAGCAACTTCTTCTGGAAGAGAACAATCTCAGGGGCAGGTAGCAAACATCCAACCTGCATTCAACCATGGGGTCGTCAGATGCAGATACTGCAATCAACTCCTCACCTATGGGGAGCAAAGTGTCCTGCTCATGGTTCGGGCATTAGAGAACCATCACTGCCCTTCCCACCCCTAATTTTTTTCTTTTCTTTTTGCTCCTGTTGAGCAGTTTCTATTCCCTGTTTTTGTTCCTCTTCAGTTAAAAGAAGAAAACCAAAAGTTCTTTTCAGAACTACCTCCAATTCTCATCAAAGAGCTATAATCTTAAAAAATGAAGAGTAAGTGAAATATAGTGCATTGATAATTGAAAGGAGAATGAGTAAGAAAGAACAGAAAGGTATGAGAGGTGAAAGGAAGTGAAGTAGGAGGACTGAAAGAAGGTGAGTGTTAGAAAAGAAATTTATGACACAGTGAATAAACTGGAGGCCTCATTTCTGAAAAGTGACGCATCGCTACGTGAAAATAGCGATGCGTCACTTATCTGGACGCACTCCTTATGACATTCCACATATGTCATATTTAATATATGACTAATCAATTCGCAAGGAGTTACAGATATGTCAGTATTTCTGACATATCTCTAAACACAAAAGTAACGCATTGCAGGAGTGCGTCACAAAAGTGACGCAACTCCAGTAATGTGTCCTTTCACATGGAAAAAGCACCATGTGAAAGGTTTGCTGTGAAGCAGGCGCAAGATTTTGGCGCAACTGCATCCTAAAAGTGACGCACTGCGTCATTATTACCAAGCTTTTTGCAAGGAACACCCCCTCTGCATGCATTATACCTGACACTATTTTTTAAAAAGTGACGCATCTAGGTACATGGGTCACTTTTTAAAACTCTGCGCCATATTGTATCTGCATCAGGTATAATGTATGCAGAGGGGGCAATCCCTCGCAAAAAGCTTGGTAATAACAACGTACTGAAATCTATGAGATTTCCCTGCGTCACTTTTAGGATGCTATTGCGTCAAAATTTTGCGCCGGCCTCGCATCACTTTTATGTTTACACATATGTCAGAAATACTGACGTATCTGTAACTCCTTGCAACATGATTCGTCATACATTAAATATGACACATCTGGAATGTCATAAGGACTGTGTACAGAAAAGTGACGCATCACACCAGCAGTGTAATAAAATGTGCCTCGTTGCACTATATTTAAAGGATGCAACAGCATCCTAAAAGTGACGCAGTGAAATCTCAAACATTTCACTGCGTCGCTATTACAAAGCTTTTTGTGGGGGAACACCCCCTCTGCATGCATTATACCTCACGCAGATATAATGTGGCGCTTGATTTTAAAAAGTGACCCATCTACCTAGATACCTCACTTTTTAAATATAACGCAACGCAACACATTTTTTTACACTACTGGTGCAATGCGTCACTTTTCTGTGCGCACTCCTTATGACATTCCAAGTAACGCATTGCTGGAGTGCGTCACAAAAGTGACGCAACTCCAGTAATGTGTCCTTTCAAATGGGGAAAGCAGCATATGAAAGGTCTTGCCTCAGTCTAACACCTGCTGTAAAGCAGGCACAAGATTTTGACGCAACAGCATCCTAAAACTGACGCAGTGAAATCTCAAAGATTTCACTGCGTCGCTATTACAAAGCTTTTTGCGGGAGAACACCCCCTCTGCATATATTATACCTGACGCTATTTTTAAAAAGTGACGCATCTAGGTACATGGGTCACTTTTTAAAACTCTGCGCCATATTGTATCTGCAACATGATTCGTCATACATTAAATATGACACATCTGGAACGTCATAAGGAGTGCGCACAGAAAAGTGACGCATAACACCAGCAGTGTAATAAAATGTACCTCGTTGCACTATATTTAAAAAGTGACGCATCTAGATAGATGCGTCACTTTTTAAATATTGCATAACAATGCGCATTTTTTTACACCGCTGATGCGTCACAAAAATTGACGCACAGGAAGCGCAAAACTAACAGCGCAAGGCCTTCATAAATATAGTCCTGGATTTAGGGGGTCAGAGGGGGTCTACTCTTCCCCCTTATGATCCAATCAGCTTCCTGCGCGCAAGTCGCGTGTCGCGCCTGGAGCGCACTCCCGTGCGCGCACGGGAGAGCGCATATCCCCGCGCAAAACGAAAAAAAATTTTTAATGCCCTGCAGGACCCTATTTTAGTCCCTACATCAAACCTAGGGGGTCAGAGGGGGTCTACTCTTCCCCCTTATGGTCATTTGCCCCTTTTTTTTTCAAACCCCTTGTGTCTCGATTTTACCGAGACACAAGATGGCGGCCGCTCCGCACTGTTTAGAATGTTTACAGACAACTGAGATCCAATCAGCTTCCTGCGCGCAAGTCGCGTGTCGCGCCTGGAGCGCACTCCCGTGCGCGCACGGGAGCGCGGCTATAGATATATATATTTTTTTGAACCTAAATTACTCAAAATCCACTGGAGCACATATCTTGAGACATAGCAAAGGCACATCGGGCTACCAGTCCCTACAATTTTGCCAAGTTTGGTGGAAATCCATTCAGCCGTTCGGGCTAAAAGTGAAATCGACCGCCCTATGGAAATTAACATGGGGAAAACGCGTTTTGGGACCCCCCTTTTATCTCGGCCCCCGCTTGACGAATCCCCCCCAAACTTTCAGGGAAGGACCGGACCGCCATGAGACCATTTTCCTGAAAATTTCAGGCAGATTCGTCAACCGGCGCCAAAGTTATTCAAAATAGAATGTTGAGATTTAACATTGAAAATTATCCTAACTATAACTACCTACTGGCGACCGCCAGTAGGTAATATATATATATATATTTATATATATATATATATACACACACACACACATGTGGGCCAGTATTTTGTGTGCCTCTGTGCAATACGGCACACAAACGTGCTGGCTGTGTCAGTGCTTGTCATTTCCAAACAATGCAGAATAGCTGCTGGCTTTACTTTGCACAACTTCGCGTTTCACAAGGATGGACATGGTTTGTTGTGAGGTGGACGTTTTCTCTTACACAAAATTATTTTCTTGCATCTTTATTGTCCTGTGGGGATTGGGTTTTCTGTGCAAGCCAGTGGCAAAGAAGAGGTTCTTAACTGGGGCTGGTTATGTTTACAAGAAGTATTCCTATGGATCCCAGTGCGCAGAGCGGCTTTCTCTACATGTGTGTATCTTATTCAGTGAGCAAGTTTACTGTCATCGGCTCTAAAACCAGGACTGGCTGAAAGCCTCCCTCATGGCATGGAGTCTTCTTTTGTTTTGCTTCTGTGTTCCCCTGGCAGACAGTGGCCTCCGCTTGGGAAGACACAGTGCAGGAGGTTTTTAGCACGTGCCTTCCCTTTGGATGACCCCTAGGGTGGCAGTGGACTTATTAAAAAGTAAATAGGATTATCCACGCAGGGTGTTTGCCGCCAGCTTCCTGGCCACTCCTCATACTGTAAAAAACATAAGGGTAGCAAACATTAAAGGTGATTAACCGTGGCATAATCCTCCCTATGCCATGCGAGACACCTAAACCTAAGCCTTGAGTTCGTAGTTAATTTCCTGTTGCATTCTAGAATTTATAGTTTTCCGTGTAACAATCTAATTATGGGCTTAGAAAATCAAATCCCCATCATGCATAGTGTTGTGGCTGTCTGAAGGTGGCACACGTGACACGGGCATCCTTGGCAGCCACGCACGTTTGCTGTTTTTAGAAGACTCTCGATGCGTACATAGGAGGTTATCTAATATAACATAAAACCAGGGCTTTAAGTGGGCCGGGTCTCACCGGGTCTGAGCACCGGCAGTTTTTTTGAGGAGGCCTCGAAACGGGTCTCTATCGGGCTCTGTTTTGTGCCGTGGCACGGACGCGTTTTTTTTCGAGCGTTATAGGGAAAGGGAAATCCTTTAAAGAGAGTCAGTTTCTCTCTGGATTTCTCTTCTCTTTTCAGAACTAAGGAGCAGCAGCATTGTCGTAGTGTCACCTGGGCTTTATGAGGAAGCTGTTTCAATATTATATACATGCCACCGTTGCTGCTTATTTATCTTACGCAACTAACAACCCTTGACAAAGCCAATAGTCCTGACTTGCTGTAAGTATGATGTCACTTGTTGTATCATATATCTGGATTCAATAACAGAAGCAACAAAATACCAGTGGGGAGGCACACTATGCTAAGCACAAACTTTTAGCTGACTTTTTTTCAAACCACGCCCTTAATTACATTGGCCACTCCCCCTTGAGAGACCCCACAGTTTTTTCATCCCACTTAAAGCCCTGCATAAAACGTATCCAGAACAAAATGTTGCAGGGCTATCAGGGAGTAGGGGGTGTGTGCAGCGGGGGCCTGGCCACCTAGAAGCCTCAATCCTGCACGAACTCTTTCAACCACACACATGTGCCCCCTTCACCTCCCTGCCCTTCCCTTGGCCTCTTGTGCATTATCAGCTCCGGGCCCTGATGCCATTTCCTGCCAGGGACGGGGCGTCGGCGTGCTGCACTGGATAGCTGCTGTATCCTGCGAAGGCACGCCCCGCACGTCCACACTGCTCCCAGGACCCCCGCTGCCACCCATTTGTTTTCAAGCGCCTCCTGTTGTTCTCTGGAGCTCACACGCACAGCAGCCAAGCGCTATCTTGTGCGGCGCTGACACAAGGATCTTATCGGCCAATCGCAGGAGCCCTGGAGTCCTTTCACGTCCGTAGTAGCTAGCAGCGTTCCAGAGGCTGCACCAAAAGCACGTGGCACCTGTGTGTACTTCCAAAGTAACTTTTCGATGATACCACTACACGTTTACCTTTACCTTTACCTGTGTGGTGAGGTGCTGGAAGCATGGAGACTGGGCTAAAGGTTGACTCTGTCCCACTACCACATGCCCCCTGCCACCACACTCTGGCAACCAGGACCAAATGAAGAGCTAATCCTTTTGTGCACATTGTGTGCTGACTAAAAGCAGGTGTTAAAGTCAAAGGAACCCTATAAGCAGGGCTTTAAGTGGGCCGGATCTCACCGGGTCTGAGCACCAGCAGTTTTTTAAAGGACGCCTCGAAACAGGTCTATATCGGGCTCTGTTTTGTGCCCTGGCACACAGGGGGTCCGTTTTTTTCCAGACTGTAGTGACAGCAGGCACATCGATGTGCGCGTGCTCACACTGCTCACTTCTCACTAGTGTCATGGCATGACGTCATGCCAGGTGAGCGTTGTAGGGAAAGGGACATCCTTTAAAGAGAGTCATTTTCTCCCTGGATTTTCCTTCTCTTTTTGAAACTCACGAGCAGCAACATTGTTGGGGTGTTACCAGGGCTTTAAGTGGAAGCTTTTCCAATATTATATACAAGCCATAGTTGCTGCTTATTTATCCTTTGCAACTAACAACCATTGACAAAGAAAATAGCCCTGACTTGTTGTAGGTATGATGTTACTTGTATCATATATCTGGATGTAATGACAGAAACAGCAAAATAGAAGTCAGGCGGCACACTATTCTAAACAAAGTTTTTTTCTTATATGTGTTAAGCAATGCCCATAATTGAATTGGCCACGCCCCTTTGAGAGACCCCCCACCCCCCTGTTTTTTCATCACACTTAAAGCCCTGCCTATATGAATGTAGCCTTGCTTCATCTACAGACCTAGCAACCAGGGATGTAACAGAGTACCCTGCATAACGCATGTGCAGTAGAGGTCGGTGGTGTGAGTGCTGCCGGGCGGTGACGTGGGGCGGAGGAGGGCAGGGTGGGGTGTAGTAAACTACGGAATATGGCCAAATACAGGTAGGTAAACATATAAATAAATCAAACAAATTTTGTTGCTTGCACTGCATTGCCAAATTCGATGCAGTGCGTGCAACGAAATTCATTTTATTTATTTATATGTTTACTTACTTGCATTTGGCCGTATTCCATAGTTTACTACACTGCACCCTGCCCCTCCCCTGCCCCACCCCACATCACCGCCCGGCAGCACTCCCACCACTCGAGCTGCAGGGGACCCCCTCAGCACAGTTCTCTGATCTTATAGCTCCTGATTAAAACCGGGGGACCCACCCCCCATGTACCTTGCAGGAGGGCCCCCTCAAGTTTCGTTACACCGCTGGTGCATGCTTTCAGTTTGAGTGTGTGTAGGTAAGAGAGTGTGTGTGTGTATGTGGGAATGTGTGCATGTGTAGGCAGAGTGTGTGTCGTTGATTATGTGTGTATGTGTGAATGTATGTTTATGTGTAAGCTTGTGTATGTGTGAGTGAAAGTGAAGGTCAAGTGGCATATGATGTCACTTCCGCTACCCCTGGCATTTTGGTGAATTGCGTCAATTTGTTGGCAGCCTCATTATTTTGCATCACGCCACTGCCCCATGTAGACCTGGGACATAGGGGCTCATGGTTCAGGGGAGGGGCTTGTCCATTTACATGTTTACACTGAGACTGCCCGTGTTTGGGAGGGGGCTCCACATATTTCACCGGGGGCGCATTCAGGTGTCTGGGTATATTATGCCCATGTAAGTAAACAAGGATGTGCCCTGCTGCGTCACCTCTAAGGTTTAATGTAGCGAAAAACACATCTTGGAGCTTGGAGACATATCTTCTCCTGGCATCAATATTTGAGCTAAGAATTGTACATTTCGAGCCAAATCATGGGGTTCTGTTGCTCCACAATTTTCAAGTATGTTTAAAACAATAAACAGTGCAGTGTGCTGAGCCAAATAAGTCATCGCTTCTTGATTCCAGTAATCTTCTCTCAAATGGACCCCGCTCACCATATTCTCTTATGTACAGCACCTCATGGCCAAGATACGTCTTCTTAAATACAAATGTTCTTGACTAAGTCCTTCTAGTAGCCAGATATATACACTACTCGAAAAGGAAAATAGTTTACTTTGGGAACCCATAAAATGGGGGTCAACCTGTGTGACAAAAGAAAGGGGTGGAATCTTGATGGGTGGAGTCATGAAAAGGAGAGCCTGGCAGTCAACGTGTATATTTATGTTGTAGCCATTTAAGTGCTAAGGACGAGATGGCCTCGTCCTCAGCACAGCCAGCTGCAATGGTGGTGAAAGCGGAACCATCTTGTGCTAAGGATTTGAAAACTCTGCTGCAAAAAACTAATAACAATAATAAATATGACACTAACTGTAGTATGGCTTACTTAATTGGCCACAAACAATATTTTGAGGGGTTAGTGCACCTGCCTTGGATATCATCTTATGCCCAGAATTTTTCCATGTCATAATAATAACAGTGGGACTCCTCTCGTGCACTTGCTGGAGAGATTTTGGAATGTGTCTAGTCACAGTTATTGACTCATAAAGTAGCAAAGAGGGTTAATGTGCCGGCTGCAAAGAACAATGTGTAACATGCCAGTCACACTTTTGTATTTTATGTATATAGCTCGAAGGGTTACTGCTTTTGTCACAGAGATCTTTTTGTTACTTGCAATTCAAAATGCATCAATCCTTCGAATGTAACACATTGAGGTAGGACCATGCATCATGGCGCTGCAGGCAAACAATTGAGAGAGGGAGGGAGCGAGAGAGAGCGAGACAGAGGATAAGAGAGAGAGAGAGAGAGAGAGAGAGAGAGTGAGAGAGAGAGAGAGTGAGAGAGAGAGAGAGAGAGAGAGAGAGAGAGAGAGAGAGAGAGTGGAAACAGAGCGAGTGGAGAGTGGAGAGAGAGTGGAGCGAGAGTGGAGAGAGAGTGGAGATTAATTTTTCACACATTTTTTAATTATTCTCACTGTATATTTCTTCTGCTGTCTGTAGCAAATTTTTTGTTATGGTCTCCTTTTCTCTTCCTGTTCCTCTAAATTTACTTTTTTTCTCCTTGCTTGTGCTGTGCACTGTTTATTAATTATACTTAAAAAGGGTGTCTTAGTAGTTGAAAAAAAGTGCGGTACTATGAGTACCAAACACTGCTGGAGTTATTTCTGTGACAATAAAACAGTTTTTACAGTGCTTATCTTGAAGATATATTGATTCTGCTAACACATCTCCACATAAACTCCACAGCTTCTCTAAATTCCATGTCTGTGATATAGGAATGACACCATTCTATTCAGTCTCACTCCACTTGGCCTTCAGAGAGCCACGTGCACCCTTTGATCGTTTTAATGGTATTTACAAGTTGGAAACCAGTGGAGATAAAACAAGGATACATCTATTTTGTAAAGACTTGGTAATCAGATATTCCTGGACCTTGACGATAATCCCATTGAATGAGTGTTGTCATATATTTATCTAGAGGTATGGGTGAAATCACCACATAGATCCATAAAACTAAGTTGAAACATAGAAATTCTACTCTAAATGTTGTCATACTGTCAAAATACTGAAAGTATTCTTAAAGTCATCCAAGTGAAACTTCTCTGCACGTAATCTAGGTACATAAAGGTTTTCCTTAAAAATGTGTCAACTAGTTGGACCTTGCCCAATGAGCCTTACGCCTGGTGCCTGCTACGGCCAGTCCGGCCCTGCTCAGGTATAATTTCTCCCCATCATGTTCAACGAGACAACATTTGGTTTAAGCATGCTTTGGAACATATTGTCTCAGAGTCATATATGCTCAATTTGATACATAGAAAAGCAAAGATTTGGGGGAATGATTTAGTGTAACTACTCCACCCCTCACCCCTATTTCTGGTGTGACTACCTGGCTAGATTGCTAAAGACCTTGGGACAGATGTAGGTAAATCTTATTTACCGACTCTAAAATACCAAATTTTACCGATTCGGTATTTTAGATTCGGTAAATAAGATGTAGGTAATTATTCAGTGATTTTTACCGAATCGGAATGATTCGGTAATTACCGAATCGGTATTTACCGATTCGGTAATTGCCATTGATTCCTATGGCGGTAGGGAGGACGGTGGCAGTGTCTCCCCGACCCGCTGACGCTGTAAATCGCAAGCTGCTGGACATAGCTGGTTTTAATTTCAATTGACAGCAACTGTTGTTATTGAATCCTAATTTGCGCCGCTTTTATATATTTTATTTTATCTGCCTTACTTGCTCTGGAGGTGTAGTCAGGGGCATTTAGGCTCACTGCTGTACTAGGACACTTGAGAAGCCTGGGCTCGATCACACGACCTGCCCGCCCCGGTCCGACTCGGCAACCAGTGCCGTTGAGCGGAGGGCGGGACAGGCAGAGCCAGGTCACTTCCGCCCACATCGAGCGGTTAGCGCTCTAGCTGCATCACGCAGAGGGGTATTTAGGCAGCGAGGAGCAGGCGGCGGATTGCGGTAGGGAGGACGGTGGCAGTGTCTCCCCGACCCGCTGACGCTGTAAATCGCAAGCTGCTGGACATAGCTGGTTTTAATTTCAATTGACAGCAACTGTTGATATTGAATCCTAATTTGCGCCGCTTTTATATATTTTATTTTATCTGCCGTACTTGCTCTGGAGGTGTAGTCAGGGGCGTTTAGGCTCACTGCTGTACTAGGACACTTGAGAAGCCTGGGCTCGATCACACGACCTGCCCGCCCCGGTCCGACTCGGCAACCAGTGCCGTTGAGCGGAGGGCGGGACAGGCAGAGCCAGGTCACTTCCGCCCACATCGAGCGGTTAGCGCTCTAGCTGCATCACGCAGAGGGGTATTTAGGCAGCGAGGAGCAGGCGGCGGATTGCGGTAGGGAGGACGGTGGCAGTGTCTCCCCGACCCGCTGACGCTGTAAATCGCAAGCTGCTGGACATAGCTGGTTTTAATTTCAATTGACAGCAAGTGTTGATATTGAATCCTAATTTGCGTCGCTTTTATATATTTTATTTTATCTGCCTTACTTGCTCTGGAGGTGTATTCAGGGGCGTTTAGGCTCACTGCTGTACTAGGATACTTGAGAAGCCTGGGCTCGATCACACGACCTGCCTGCCCCGGTCCGACTCGCCAACCAGTGCCGTTGAGCGGAGGGCGGGACAGGCAGAGCCAGGTCACTTCCGCCCACATCGAGCGGTTAGCGCTCTAGCTGCATCACGCAGAGGGGTATTTAGTCAGCGAGGAGCAGGTGGCGGATTGCGGTAGGGAGGACGGTGGCCGTGTCTCCCCGACCCGCTGACGCTGTAAATCGCAAGCTGCTGGACATAGCTGGTTTTAATTTCAATTGACAGCAACTGTTTGTTGGACCCGGGCCTTTATGGCTGGTTCACCCCTGAACTTTTTTGCTTTTGATGGCGACCTGGTGTTCATGATTTCTGGCTTGGCGCACTTTTTCCCTGGGTCCCAGAGTGAAAGTGCGTGCGTGTAGTATGGCTGGCCTGCCCTCCCATAGGAATGCATGTGGAATGTGTGTGTCCCTGGTAGTTCCTGATGCGTGGGGAATGCAGGCTCGAGTTTGGTATGCTTAAACTCGTGAGAGTGAATGCTGCAAGATGGTGTCTGCGGCATGTGTGTGTCTAGTTGGGAAGTGCTACTTCTGGACATTGAGATATGTGTGCAGTGAGGGTACTGGAGCGTGATTGGCTGGAGCTGGCTGGCATGCCAGGCTCCAGGAAGTCTGGATGGGTCTGCCCGGTGGTGAGTGGGAGATTAGCAGGAGTGATGTGTGGGAGGAGTGTACCTGTGTCCTGGATGGGCTGGGTTTTCCCCACACAATGCTGGCTCCGCCCCCCTGTGGTGTGTCTAACGACCCTAGCCTCCCCAGTGAATGAAATGGGTGGTTGGGCCATCAAGAGTGCTCCAGAACCAGCTGCGACTGGTTTTTCCCCCACCCTGCACATTGTGACAAAGGATTTCAGTGTATAAAAATGGGGCTGTGTCCCCACTGAAATTGTTCTCTTCTAGGATCTTGAGGGGGGCTGCTGCTGCTGCTGGGGCCAGGAGGAACCGCCACTTGGACTGCCTCCCTGCCTGGAGGGCCAGTGAGCTGGCCCCTGGCCCAGCCTTGCCCCCCTGCCTACCTAAGGACCTTTGCTGGAACTCTGCCCTGCTGAGGGCAGCTGGGAGCGCTGTGCTTGTGTTCCCAGCGCCTGGGAGCGCTTTGGACTTGCCCTAGTGCCTGGAAGCGCTTTGCTTCACCTGGAGCGCTTGAGAGCGCTTTATTGAGGGTCCTAGCGCTGGGGAGCGCTGTTGTGCACAGCCGGTGCCCACCCGGCATTTGGCCGCCTGATCTGCCGATTCGCGGCGAGTAACGAGTGCCACCTCGCTTTATTCTTAAGTCGAAGGCCGGTGCCACCCGGCATTGCCCCGTGGAGTTTTCATTGATTGAAACCGGTGCCCACCCGGCATTGCCCGTGATCACCGCCGCAGCTGAGGGGGAGTGAAAGCTGTTGCCGGGCCGCCGCGCTGCCTGCAGCGACCCGGAAGTCCCGCCTCCTGACCCCCAGGGCCGCGCTGCCATTGGCGGCCCCGGCGGAAGTCAGGCGGAGGGAGAGAAGACAAGGCCAGGCGGGAGGCGAGAGGAGCAGCCGGCTCTGTCCTCGAGGCTCCCCGAGTGAAGGAGAGCCTCGCGCCGGCCGCCGAGGAGACGCCTCCAGCCCCAGAGACCCGGTGAGTGCCTGGAGAGGGAGAGGGGCGTCGGGACACATTGCCGGTGTCCGCCCCTCCCCCGTAGCGCGATCTTGCGCGCATTGCTGTGTGAAGCCCGAGGGCTTCAGGGGGCATTTCGTCTTGATCCCGAGTCCCCCGTGAGGGACTCCAACGACGGCCGCATTTGTTTAGAGCCCTAGAAAGACTCTTGGGCGCCCACATCGAGTGAGAGCCCTGAGAGAGGCTCTGGGGGCATTTTCCTTGAGTTAGAGCGCTGAAGCTCTAGTTGCCTATTTGCTTTGTGAGCCCCTGAGAGGCTCCTTGCCCAGTCAGTTGTCCTGAGCCTGCGAGGCTCCAACGTTCGCACCCTTGGTATTTACAACTGTCCAGCACTTAGTGGACATTTGCTACGTTTAGGCTGGGTGTACTTTTGGCTTATTACAGCCTGCCCTGACTTTGGGACACAGGGACTGCCACAGGTTGTGGCTCATGGGAAGGTTTGCGCAATTGCTTGTGCTCGCACCGCTGAATGTATTCTGAAGCATCATGTGTCTTTCCTTGCATACACCGCTGAATGTAGGTACTGCATCATGTGTTGTCTTGTGCTCGCACCTCTGAATGTGTTTGGATCCATCATGTGTCTTCCTTCCCTACACCGCTGAATGTTAATGCATCATGTGTAATGTTCCTATGCTCTGCCCCTAGATGTTGGTGATTCCTAGGTGGTTGCTTTTCTCCTAGTACAGGTGTTGCTAGTTGAGGTCTCTTGTTCCCTGCGCAATAGTTGCCTAAGGTGGTTAGGGTTGCGTAGGAGGTTCTTATGCTTTACCAGTAATTACTGGTTGTGTGCTAATTTGTGCTACACGTTCAATTTGATTCTAAAAGTATTCTATGTGCTAATTACTATTCCTAAAAAGTGATGATTCCTGACAGTGGTCCAGGTGGCCCTGTCTTGTAAATATCCCCCTTGTAAATTCTGCCCGTGCCTGTTGGCACAGTGTAACAATATGTATGTTTTATCTAATGTGTTTTTGATATAATACAAAGGCTATTTTGATATAACCTTGTGTGGAGTTTCCTTTGTGGTGGGCCTTGGGTGTTGTTGCTGGGTGCGCGCGCAAACACTTAACCTACATAGCCTCCAAGTTTAGCCTTGACTGCTCGCGCCACGTTACCTAGAGGGCGAGAGAGGGGTTATCTTGGTGTGTGTGACTCCCTTGCCCTGACACTTAGAAATGGCGATCCCTGACTGACCTCGACGCGAGTCTTGGCCGGCCAGGGTCCCGTTTCTAACATTGGTGGCAGGCGGTGAGGATCCGGATTTGTGTTTGCGTTGTACTGCAGTGGCAACAGGCCACACTACAAAGCTCTGCATTTTAGATAATTACATGTTGGGGATTATTGTCCTTTGAAGTTCTAGTATTTCTTTTTCCAAAGAGTGTCCAGTACATTTGTCCCCTGCCCTGCTCCCAGAGTTTGGTACCTGTGTCACGTGTGGTCAGGTTGAGAAAATCAGGGGTGGTAAAAACTGCCTTACCGGTCCGAGGGGGGGGGTGTGCGTGGATGAATGGTGTGTTGGCTGGACAGATTAGTATGAGTTCTCTTTAGTAGGGAGCTTGCTGAAATACTTTTGAACCGTGTGCTCTCGCTTCAGCTCTGACAGTTAAGTCCCCTGTGTTGCACGTGTCTGTGAGCATCCTGTCAAGATGGAATCTCCTTTTAACCTTTGTAGCCTGTTTAAGTACAGTATGCATGAGTTGGTACGGTTATGTAAGGAGAGAGACATCCCAGTGAGTGAGTCAGACACCCAGTCCAAGCTTAGGGATAACATGATCCTGTGGCAGAAGAGTGACTGGGAGCGTGAGCACAGTGAGAGGGAGAGGGCCCGGACCGCACACCATGAGGGTGGTGGGTCTGAGGGGAGCCCTGAAGAGTCTGATGTGGAGAGTGGGGATGGCAGTGGATGGGCGCCAGCAGAGAGCGAGTACCCCCTAGATAGGGAGTCCCTTGCTGGGTCCAGTGTCAGATGTAGCACCCCATCCCTTTCCCTGTCCCCAGAGGAGTGGGTGGATAGGAGAGAAGAGAGGGAGCACCAGCTGGCCATGGAAAAGCTCAGGTTAGAGCATGCCAGAGAGATGGCGCAGCTGGGTGTGAATGAGCGGACTGCAGGGGCTGAGAGGGCCTTGGCCAGGGAGAAGTTAGCCCTAGAGTGTAGGTTATCCCCTGACCGCAGTCATAGTTTTCTGGATTCCCCAGGGAGGGTTGGATCCAGTGGTGGCAGCAAGAGAGAGTTTGGTGCGGGAAGTGCCATGCCCCGTTTCCAAAGAGTGGTACCTTGTTCCCGAGAGGACACATACAGGTTGAAGTTCAGGAGCAGTAGGAGACTGTCTCACCAGGATTGGGTGGATTATGTGGATGATTGTCATGATGCCCTGCTTGATTGGTTAGAGGTTCATGGGGAACCTGATTTTGATGGACTACTCAACCTTGTTATCAGAGAGCAGTTGCTCAATTGTTTTGTGCCAGAGTTGCGCAAACACCTGTCAAGAGGTGACTACGTGTGTCCTTGGGACATTGCAAAGGAAGCAGACCGCTGGGAAGGTGCCAGTGGTTCCGACACGTCATGGGTGAGTGAACCCGAGAGTAGTGGGTTAAGTATCTTTCAGCCCAGTGTGGTGGAAGAGGCTCAGAGTAGCCCAGCTAGGTCCCAGTGTAGCAAGAGGGGTGAAGGGGCTCACGTCTTGTCTCCGTGGAGTAAGAGTGAGTGGGGGACTGAGTGTTCCCAGGTGCCCGAAACCCAGTCTCAGAACCTGGATGGTTTCTTGAGGGAACACCAGGTTAGGGATCTAGGCTGTCCTGTTAGACCCCTTGAGGGTGATCCCCTAGTGTCTAGAGAACCTGGAGTATCTTTAAATAGTGTTCCAGTGGTTCTAGTGTCCGGCAGTGCCACTCCAGTTGGGGGGGCACGGAAGTCCGAAGTGAGGAGTGATTGGGGGAGTTCCCCAGTGGGAGAACCAGTGGGTCAGGGACTACCCAGTTGGGCGAAGTTCCCGTTTAGTGACCATGGTGACACCACTTCTGTTCTGGGGGATCTTCCCGCACTGTCAGGTGGACAGGGGACGGGAGATCTGCGCCAGACAGACAGTCACACAGCACATGAGTCATGTGTTAGCCTCAGGGGGACGGTGAGTGAGTCCCCAGAAGTCCTGGAGTGCCAGGCAATTATCCCACCTAGAGGTTTAGACCGAAGGTTGGGAGGCCAGGTTCAGGATCGGCCTGACCTGAAGGGTGGGACCTCTGTAAACAGAGTCCT
This sequence comes from Lissotriton vulgaris, assembly GCF_964263255.1. NCBI lineage: Eukaryota > Metazoa > Chordata > Amphibia > Caudata > Salamandridae > Lissotriton > Lissotriton vulgaris. The sequence continues at coordinate 1,057,571,462 of NC_141698.1, read as the reverse complement.
AGCCAGTGCTTCTTCCAGGGGTACCTCTCCAGTTGGCAGGGTGCAGAACTCTGGAAGGGGGTGCAGAGGGTGGGAGAGCCCGCCTCTGACCCCGGCGCAACCCGAGGGGTTAAACCCTGGGTTGGAATGGCGTTCTAGGTGTACACCTCGCAGGAGGTGGAGGAACCCTAGAAGAAGAGGTAAGGGGAGGAGAGCCTTCCCTGAGACTCCTGGTCCACCTAAGGTTGTAGACCCTAGGCTGGAGAACCAGTGGCAGTCTAGTCCTGTCTTGCAGACAGGGAGAGTGGAGAATGGACACTATGTGCCAGGGGTTACTACCCCCCACTTTGTGAGTAGGCAGGAACCAGTGGTACCTGGGTGGCCCAGGGCCTGGTCCTGGCCGGGGACAGCTGAGGAGTACCAGTGGGGTAGCCCAGTTGTTCCAGATGGTGGTTTTAGAAGGAATCCCAGGGGTTCACAGTGGCGTGGAACAGGACGGTGTCCCGGCAGTGGCGGGCCCGTGTCCTTGTTCTTTCGCCCAAAGCAGGGAAGCCCATCACGGTGGTGATCGGTCTACCCTGCGTTTTGGCTGGAAGGGGGTTGTGTTGGACCCGGGCCTTTATGGCTGGTTCACCCCTGAACTTTTTTGCTTTTGATGGCGACCTGGTGTTCATGATTTCTGGCTTGGCGCACTTTTTCCCTGGGTCCCAGAGTGAAAGTGCGTGCGTGTAGTATGGCTGGCCTGCCCTCCCATAGGAATGCATGGGGAATGTGTGTGTCCCTGGTAGTTCCTCATGCATGGGGAATGCAGGCTCGAGTTTGGTATGCTTAAACTCGTGAGAGTGAATGCTGCAAGATGGTGTCTGCGGCATGTGTGTGTCTAGTTGGGAAGTGCTACTTCTGGACATTGAGATATGTGTGCAGTGAGGGTACTGGAGCGTGATTGGCTGGAGCTGGCTGGCATGCCAGGCTCCAGGAAGTCTGGATGGGTCTGCCCGGTGGTGAGTGGGAGATTAGCAGGAGTGATGTGTGGGAGGAGTGTACCTGTGTCCTGGATGGGCTGGGTTTTCCCCACACAATGCTGGCTCCACCCCCCTGTGGTGTGTCTAACGACCCTAGCCTCCCCAGTGAATGAAATGGGTGGTTGGGCCATCAAGAGTGCTCCAGAACCAGCTGCGACTGGTTTTTCTCCCACCCTGCACATTGTGACAAAGGATTTCAGTGTATAAAAATGGGGCTGTGTCCCCACTGAAATTGTTCTCTTCTAGGATCTTGAGGGGGGCTGCTGCTGCTGCTGGGGCCAGGAGGAACCGCCACTTGGACTGCCTCCCTGCCTGGAGGGCCAGTGAGCTGGCCCCTGGCCCAGCCTTGCCCCCCTGCCTACCTAAGGACCTTTGCTGGAACTCTGCCCTGCTGAGGGCAGCTGGGAGCGCTGTGCTTGTGTTCCCAGCGCCTGGGAGCGCTTTGGACTTGCCCTAGTGCCTGGAAGCGCTTCGCTTCACCTGGAGCGCTTGAGAGCGCTTTATTGAGGGTCCTAGCGCTGGGGAGCGCTGTTGTGCACAGCCGGTGCCCACCCGGCATTTGGCCGCCTGATCTGCCGATTCGCGGCGAGTAACGAGTGCCACCTCGCTTTATTCTTAAGTCGAAGGCCGGTGCCACCCGGCATTGCCCCGTGGAGTTTTCATTGATTGAAGCCGGTGCCCACCCGGCATTGCCCGTGATCACCGCCGCAGCTGAGGGGGAGTGAAAGCTGTTGCCGGGCCGCCGCGCTGCCTGCAGCGACCCGGAAGTCCCGCCTCCTGACCCCCAGGGCCGCGCTGCCATTGGCGGCCCCGGCGGAAGTCAGGCGGAGGGAGAGAAGACAAGGCCAGGCGGGAGGCGAGAGGAGCAGCCGGCTCTGTCCTCGAGGCTCCCCGAGTGAAGGAGAGCCTCGCGCCGGCCGCCGAGGAGACGCCTCCAGCCCCAGAGACCCGGTGAGTGCCTGGAGAGGGAGAGGGGCGTCGGGACACATTGCCGGTGTCCGCCCCTCCCCCGTAGCGCGATCTTGCGCGCATTGCTGTGTGAAGCCCGAGGGCTTCAGGGGGCATTTTGTCTTGATCCCGAGTCCCCCGTGAGGGACTCCAACGACGGCCGCATTTGTTTAGAGCCCTAGAAAGACTCTTGGGCGCCCACATCGAGTGAGAGCCCTGAGAGAGGCTCTGGGGGCATTTTCCTTGATTTAGAGTGCTGAAGCTCTAGTTGCCTATTTGCTTTGTGAGCCCCTGAGAGGCTCCTTGCCCAGTCAGTTGTCCTGAGCCTGCGAGGCTCCAACGTTCGCACCCTTGGTATTTACAACTGTCCAGCACTTAGTGGACAGTTGCTACGTTTAGGCTGGGTGTACTTTTGGCTTATTACAGCCTGCCCTGACTTTGGGACACAGGGACTGCCACAGGTTGTGGCTCATGGGAAGGTTTGCGCAATTGCTTGTGCTCGCACCGCTGAATGTATTCTGAAGCATCATGTGTCTTTCCTTGCATACACCGCTGAATGTAGGTACTGCATCATGTGTTGTCTTGTGCTCGCACCTCTGAATGTGTTTGGATCCATCATGTGTCTTCCTTCCCTACACCGCTGAATGTTAATGCATCATGTGTAATGTTCCTATGCTCTGCCCCTAGATGTTGGTGATTCCTAGGTGGTTGCTTTTCTCCTAGTACAGGTGTTGCTAGTTGAGGTCTCTTGTTCCCTGCGCAATAGTTGCCTAAGGTGGTTAGGGTTGCGTTGGAGGTTCTTATGCTTTACCAGTAATTACTGGTTGTGTGCTAATTTGTGCTACACGTTCAATTTGATTCTAAAAGTATTCTATGTGCTAATTACTATTCCTAAAAAGTGATGATTCCTGACAGTGGTCCAGGTGGCCCTGTCTTGTAAATATCCCCCTTGTAAATTCTGCCCGTGCCTGTTGGCACAGTGTAACAATATGTATGTTTTATCTAATGTGTTTTTGATATAATACAAAGGCTATTTTGATATAACCTTGTGTGGAGTTTCCTTTGTGGTGGGCCTTGGGTGTTGTTGCTGGGTGCGCGCGCAAACACTTAACCTACATAGCCTCCAAGTTTAGCCTTGACTGCTCGCGCCACGTTACCTAGAGGGCGAGAGAGGGGTTATCTTGGTGTGTGACTCCCTTGCCCTGACACTTAGAAATGGCGATCCCTGACTGACCTCGACGCGAGTCTTGGCCGGCCAGGGTCCCGTTTCTAACACTGTTGATATTGAATCCTAATTTGCGCCGCTTTTATATATTTTATTTTATCTGCCTTACTTGCTCTGGAGGTGTTGTCAGGGGCGTTTAGGCTGACTGCTGTACTAGGACTCTTGAGAAGCCTGGGCTCGATCACACGACCTGCCCGCCCCGGTCCGACTCGGCAACCAGTGCCGTTGAGCGGAGGGCGGGACAGGCAGAGCCAGGTCACTTCCGCCCACATCGAGCGGTTAGCACTCTAGCTGCATCACGCAGAGGGGTATTTAGCCCCCGCGTCACAGTGAGCGCGCAGCGGTCGCGCTCAGGGGATCGCCTGAGGACGCGCCTGAGACAAGCCAGAGAGAAGCCCGTCTGCGCCCGTCCGCGACTGGACGGGGCTAGGGGCCATGGCATTATCATCATCTGGATCAAACGCGCCAAAGAAATCTAGGGTGAGCTATTCCTTACAGGCTCTGATGCGTTTAAGAGGTAACCCACTTACACTCTGTGTGATAAAAAGCCACCGCCCTCCTGAAGGGCCGTTTTCATGCAGGTTATGTCAATATCAATTTCAAGTTGTAAATGACATATGCCCCCAACAACGCATTACATACAAGCCCACTGAAAGTATTCAGGGGGGGATGAACCTGCTATGTAATATAAGGTCTCTAGCCAAACATTTTACTGAGGTCTGGGACCTTATTTCCACACACAAACCCGATCTGTGTTTTTTCACGGAGACGTGTCTTAAACCCCATTCCACCCCGGCTATTACTCTTGGGATCCCGGAAGGATACAAAATCATCAGACTGGATCGACCCACAAAAACCGGAGGGGGAATAGCAATTGTACACAGACATAACATTTCGGTTTCGGTTTTGGACCACTGGTGTAATCCTGCCTTTGAAATTATAGTTTTTAAGGTTGGTTCGTCTGCCAAACATAGCAGAAAGGGAGCATTGGTTTATCGTCCTCCAGGCCCCATAAAAGGAGCCTCTAGACAACTAGTGGAAGCTCTCGCCCCTTATGTTGCTGCAGATAAAGATTTTATACATTCACAGCGAGATGGAAGATAACATAGAGGCTCAATCCTTTTTGACTGACGTATCTCTACTAGGACTGAAACAGTGTAACAGTGGGCCCACGCATCTGGCGGGTCACACTTTAGACCTGATTCTTTCCAATTTTTCTGGTATTAAGTGTTATATGCCTAAGCAGACAACTTGGACAGATCATTTTGTTCTAGAGTTTTCAATGCCAAAGATTGGTACATGCTCCAATTACTCTTCACAAATTCCGGTTCAGCGAAGACAATGGCATAAAATATCAGATGTAAATTTCAAAAAGGTTTATGTTGCCCCACTTATTTTAGCTACAGATGATATTAATTCTGCCCTTCTTAAATTTGATTCGGCCACTCATATTGCAGTGGAGCAGATTGCCCCGCTAAAAATATTCAAAAGGCGTCCTGTTAGGAAACAGGAAGTCTGGTTTTCTGAAGAACTGCGGAGCCTTAAGCTCACTGCTAGGAAAACTGAGAAGGTTTAGAGAAAGTCGCACTTGGAGGAAGATAAAATCAATCATCAGATGGCGATAAACATCTATCATAAAGCCATCCGATCTGCACGGAAGAACCATGTTACCTCGCAATTGGAGGCAGCAGGCATTGATTCCAAAGTACTCTTCCAGATTGTAAATACCTTTTTAAAACCAGTGGCATGCGAAAGTGCGGACATGGCATCCCAACATCTCTGTGACAATATCTCGAGTTTTTTTACCGAGAAAATTGATGCTATCTATGAGAAGATAGAGGCACTTATTCCACCCACAATTAGTCAGGATGTCCATATACCGGTGCAAGCAGTTGCCACCAATTCCAATACCTTTCACAATTTTCCTGAGATCTCTTTGCCAGAGGTAGAGATGCTGATCAAGAACATCAAAAGTGGGAGCCCGTCTGATCTACTACCAGCTAGATTAATGGGAATGTTGGGGAGAACATTTGGTTCTGATATTCAGAGCCTGGTGAATCTCTCACTAACAACGGGATGTGTCCCACAGGAATGGAAAAAGGCCCTGGTTAGACCGATTTGGAAGAACACCTCTTCCCCTTGGACTAACATGTCCAATCTTAGGCCTATCTCCCTACTGCCCTTTCTGGGGAAACTCATTGAAAAGCACACAAATAAGCATCTGTCCAACTTCCTGGAACAATCGGGAAGCCTTGATCCTTCACAGTCAGGTTTCAGGCCGAAATATAGCACTGAAACGGCCTTGCTGTCGATAACCGATGATCTCCGCATGTACCAGGACAATGGCTTTTCCGTTGTCCTGGTGCTGCTGGATTTATCGGCAGCGTTCGATACCATCTCGCACAACATCCTGATCGAACGACTGACTGTGAGTGGACTCGGTGGTAAGGCACTGGACTGGATAAAGAGCTTTCTCTCCAACCGCACCCAATGTGTCACCATGGGTGACTTTAGGTCGGATGATGTTAAGATCACCAAGGGGGTTCCACAGGGCTCGTGTCTGAGCCCAACTCTTTTTAACACCTATGTGGCCCCCTTGGCAGATATAACAAGAGCCTTTGGTTTCTGTCCAGTGTCCTATGCTGACGATACTCAGCTGCTTTTTCCCTTTAAATTACTTACTTCGGAGGTTATACAATCTTTCTCCGAGGGGATCCCAGTGGATGTCTTCCAACTTTCTTCAGTGGAATGTTGGTAAGACTGAGGTGATGCTTTTCGGTGAGGCTAAGATCCAATGGTCCCCTGACTGGTGGCCGCTGGACCTGGGTACAGTCCCCGAACCTAAACAAATAATCAAGATCCTGGGGGTACGGTTGGAGTCGGAGCTGACTATGAAACAACATGGTAATACCACGGTGGGATCTTGCTTTCACATGATAGGTCTCCTCCGTAGGATATTCCCATTCCTTCCCGACTCCATCAGAAGAACCTTGGTTCAGGCTCTAGTGATCAGCCGACTTGATTATTGTAATGGCCTTCTAGCAGGTGCAAATGAAGAGGTGCTAGACCGACTGCAAGTGGTGCAAAACACAGCAGCCAGGCTAGTCCTCAATGCCCCCCCAGATCTCCATCCAAACCACTACTGGATAAACTTCACTGGTTGTCCATACGCCAAAGAGTGAATTTTAAGACCTGTTGTATTATACATAAAGGTTTACATGACTTGGGACCGGCCTATTTGGCTAATAAATTTGTACCATACGTCCCAACACGCACACTAAGGTCAAGTGAGCAGTTGCTGCTGAGGGTACCCAAGATCAGCAGGACTAGACTGGGTGGTAAGGCTCTGTCAGTGGTGGGTCCTATCTTGTGGAACGCTCTTCCACTTTTATTGAGACAGTGCTCCGACCATCTCCTCTTTAGGAAACAATTGAAAACTTTTCTATTTAAGCAAAATTAGCTGAAGCTTTGTTCTCTTAAAGTTAAAGTTAAAATATTTAATTGACCCATATGCTCTTAGAGTACCAGTATCATTGTCCCGATTTATGCTTGCCTGCCGTCTTTGAGCGCAGAGATACTCCTTCGGGAGCCTATTCCTAGCGCTATACAAACCCGCAAATAAATAAATAAAATAAATATGGGCCTTGAGGCCCATAGGAACCTATGGCAATTGCCGAATCGGTAAATACCGATTCGGTAAAATTACTGAGTTGACAAGGGGGACAGGGTGTCACTTTGACACCCTGTTGCACCCCTGATTCTGGCTTGTGTGCCATGTGACACACATACATGCCCTTGGGGCATGTCTGCGTGCCACAGGGCACAGGTGTACAGGTGTACAGGTGTACATGCACAGATGTACACAGGAATTCGTTATTTACCATGCAATAGTATTACATGGTAAATAACAAAAATCTTAGGGGCCTGTGGCACTGTTTGCAGTGCCACCTACATATAGATTTACCGATTCAGTAAATTTACCAAATCGGTATTTTACAGAATCAGTAAATTTACCGATTCTGTAAGATTTAGGCCCCCTACATCTCAATCACCAAATACTGGTCGGTAACGGCCGAAATCGTCTGTTACCGACCGGTATTTGGTGACCTACATCTGGACCTACAATGGAGCTCTAAAGAGGAACTTTTGCATATGTTGACATAGAAGATGTGTCTTCTCTAGGTCGCTCTCAGCAAGCAAGTACATCCTTGATAGCTGCATCTCAGGTCTACCTTTCTAAGCCCCTTGCGAAATGTTTTTTGGGATGAACTCCTCAGATTAAGACTAATGCTGAAACCTCTGATGGAGTTCAGACAAATGTAGAAAGAGGACCAAGAGATGTCCAGTGACTGTCTGCTTTGTGGCAGTTGGAGGGGAAACTTACATCAGATATTCAGTCCTCTGCCCTGTGTAGAAGTCAGAAGTTGTTTAGTAGAATGTTATTTCCCCAGCACTAATGTCAATCATATTCATACCTGCTGACGTTTATTTGCACAATCCATCACCCCGGCTATTGTCTAGGATTGTCAAATATTTGGACCATTCCTTTAAAATGATAAAGGTTCATGAAAAACCTATCATTTACTAAACCACCTTGCTTATTATGGAATTTTTGTTTCTATTAGATATTTTGATATCTTAAATACTGAATGACTTTAAATGATTCTATGATAACACTATTTTTACAATGGCTTTTGTTCACTATACAACAAAATAATTAATTCATTCATTCAGCAGAAAATATGATTTCATGCATTGTCAATAAGTTAATAATTCTACTGCCATGTCCTCACTTTGGACCTGATTCACAAAGGTAAACTTACACTTTGGTGTACTTTTTTGCAATTCACAGTTCGAGCTATATAAATGCAATTACAATACAATACAATATAAAGTAATTTTACAAGTAGTATCTTTACGATTGCCTATCTTATGTTTATTACTTGTAAAATTCCTTTGTGAATTGCAGTTAATCGTAAAGTTACACTAATGTGTAAGTTTACCTTTGTGGATCAGGCCTCAAGTGTGTGCCTCATTATGGGAAATCAATGTTGACTAAAATTGGGCGCTTTGTATCCCATGATCTGATTCACACAGGACAGCCCAAGTCTGGCGATGGATGCAGATCAGATTCACAGAAGGTAGATATGTCTTCTTTATCCCAAGCTGAGCATAAGAGTGCCAAACAACACTCATGATCTGATGGCACAAGGTGCAACCTTTTTAACTGATCTCCCAAACACAACGTTATGATAGTGAGTTTGACAGGCAGTGGTTCAATGGTGCTATGATAGTGAATACCAAACACGATTTATATCCTCAGGACTTTAAGTAGATTAAAAGGCTTACTATGACTTTAACTGGTACTGTTTAAACAAATGTATAAGGGGAATTTTAGGCACCATATTTCATCTGTTCACTCCAGAACTGTCATCCATTACAGCATTAAAGCCCAGTGGTGAGGGCTACTTTATTCACCCAAGTCCTAGGCTCAAACAGCATGCAAGGGCCTATATTGAGGGGAGGGTCTTTAGGGACTGGACTTGCCTGAGGCAGAACGGTTATAATCCTATTAACACAATCCATCCACTAAGGTGTAACAGGAAGAAATAGAAAGACAAGTATTAGAATTTTGGAGGACAATATATGCAATTCATCACCGTGTCTCCAACACCCCATTATGTTTAATGGAGCTCTAAACATGCAAGTGATTTAATATTCATTAGCACTCAGAGTGGAACTTTGTGCAATTGACAGCCAATAAGGATTCTTTATCTGCGATAACTGTTGTTATAGGCCCTCGCTCTAAGCATTTTGTGACTCAGTTCCCTTCCGCTATGGTATGCTGGTGTATCCGATATCACTGACCTGAGGTCCAAGCCCTTTTCAGGTCTAGCCCTGCCTGATTGGGAAAGGCTTATTAGGGACATGTTGATAGCTAATATGGAAAGCAACTCCACCCATTGCTTTCCATAGGTTTTTTGTTTTGTCAATTTTTATTTTCTTGTTTCTTCAAAGGTATTAGTTGCATTAGTCTGTCCAACTAGTTTGTGTCCTTCCATTTGAGCACTGATTTTTTATCATCATGCAAGAGTCTACCTATTGCAAACTTTTTTCTCTTTTTATCAAAGCAGTTCATGAGAGTGGTTTCTGTTCCACCATTCTTTGTGTTTTCCCACTTCTTTGACACATTTCTTTTTAAAATGTCATTTTCCACAACTTTGTCTTTCGAGCCACTCTTTTGTACGCATTCGCTTTTGTACAGCTTCGTACTTCAAACCATTCTCCCATGTGCTTTAACTCCATATAGTGCTCTCTCTTGTTTGTTTGCTTCAAATCTCCCTCTACCTTGCTCTGCCCCCCTTTCCATTCCTTCCCGCACTCTCTGTGTTTCTTCCCCCACCTGTGCCAACTATGCTGCTTCACCCGCGCATTCTTGTGTTGTTTCTGCCCACGCTCTGTGTCGCTTGCTGTGTTCTCCTACTGCTTCCTCGCCATCTGTGATTTCACCCTCCATGTTGCTATCACCAGCTGAACTCTTTTACCCACCAATGTTCTTTTCACCACCCGCTGGCATTGCTTTATATTTGCTTACCAATCCAACTCCGATCGAAAAGAAAAAAAAAGTTTATGCCATTTTGTCAGCGTGTATGCTTGGCGTGTTGTGCAGCGTGGCTCAAACCATTAACAAAGTTAATAGGCTTCAAAGGCAAGACCTATTGGCTTTGTCAATACTTGCTATGTTTTTCACTCTACCAGATGGGAGCAGTGTATCCACTTAACAATACTAATGGATGGCTGGCTTTCTTCTCTGTGGGCAGCTTCCGCTTCATCTCCTATGCCATTAGTTTTTTCATCGAGGGCCTCAGGGAGCTGTAGAGAGATATTAATAGCCTTATTGCCCAACTTGCAGGGCAATAGTGTCTCTCGATTGGCTGCCCCCTCAATATTGCGCCCTCACATGCAGTTTGAGCTTATAATTTCGGGTGCAGGTAATCAACAGCCATTATTGCCCTCAAGTGCAGGCACTACCGCTTAGTTATCCATTCTTTCTGGACCAATGTCTGTGTATTTCACGGTCTTCAAGACTAGGAATACTGTGCTGAAGATCGAAGAATACCCTCTGATATAACTTTGGAAATCTCAAGGCTGTGTCTCACTCCATCTTTGCCTGGTGGCTCCGATGGATTATATATATCTTGCTAGATTGCATACTCTTCTTTTTTCGGTGCTAATTTTTCAGACATAAAGGCACAAAAAAGGGTTGGTTTCTTTGGTGGGGGGAGGGGTGGGGGGTGCAGGAGCTAGACAGGGGGTATTCTTAGATGGTCCAGTGATTATGCATTTCACACAATGTTTATTAAGCAGGACACTCTGGTGTTTAAAACCCTTTGAAAAGCCATAGCAGGAGCCTTCTGTCTTGCGGCTGTCTCTACACAGAGGGCGTGAATCAATTTAATGTTAATGATATAATTACTTACCAGTAATCTTCATTACCCTGATCCATAGTCCTCCCCTCCCCAGTCCTAACAAGGTGCTCCGCCCCTCCTGAGCCTTGTTGTCCCATCAGTGGTCAGTGGATAGTCCGCTAAGCCTGCACTATGCACCCTCAGCCGGAGCACCCTCCTGTATCCTCTCCCAGCTGCAATGAGCAGAAAAAGAAACATCAGCCGAGCGCCGGGAGTCCGAGTATCAACAGAGCTTCTGGTGCGTGAATAAAACAATTGGGAACACAATTGAACACAATCCCTGGCAGACAGCCAAGAGAAAACAAATGCTTAAGCGGATATAATCACAGCCACGCTTGCCCTGAGGCAGAGGAAAGGATGGAGCAGGTGGCTTGAATCCAAGAGCAGAATAAATTGAGGACTGAGGGTAGCCAAAGTGCTCTTGGATTCAGAGGGAGAAGGATAATGGAGCGTTAATGCGCGCTAACATATTAAAGACACGGAGGCAAGCATCATGCAGCAATGAGCACTAAACATTTCCCATCAGACTCCCGGGTGAGAGCTAGTCCCTTCCCCCAGGGCATATGAAGGCCAGTCCTGGACAGAGTGTGCCCTTGAAGAGGACTTCCTGGCCGGGCTCCGCCCCTTTTTCTCACGTGATCTGGATAATGGCCACGAAACGCTTAGCTCCTAAACCAATATGGATGAACTCTGGAACATGGGCCCCTCATGCCTTCCGGGTGCTTTTTCAGCATCAACATTACCGTTAGTGTCTTTACTAGCAATGATAACAAGCATTGAAAAAGCCAATTGTTCTCGCCTATTTAAGAGCGTGTCTGTGTAGCATGGCTAAAAGTAAAGTTATAAGAGTAGCGCTACGCTGCGTCATTGCACTATTTTTTCCTTCTAGCGGGTGGGTCAGAAGGACAGCAGGAGGGACAGGATGGATGGAAAGGAAGGCAGTTGGAAGGTAGAGAAAAGCACAGTAAAACACAGTCAGTGCTTTTGTGATATGGTGTGTGGAGGGGAAGCCAACATAGACAATGGGAGGGTGGGGATGGGAGGACTGAAGCAACATAAACAAAAGGAACAGAGGGGTCGAAGGAGAAGAAGCAATGGGAAAGAAGCATCAGGACCATGGGGAGGGAGGAGAAGAAGCAACAGGAGCACTAGGTGGGAGAGGAAGAAACAACAGGAGCATGGGTGGGAGAGGAAGAAACAACAGGAGCATGGGTGGGAGAGGAAGAATCAACAGCAGCATGGGTGGGAGAGGAAGAAGCAACAGGAGCATGGGTGGGAGTGGAAGAAACAACAGGAGTATGGGTGGGAGAGAAAGAAGCAACAGCAGCATGGGTGGGAGAGGAAGAAAGAACAGGAGCATGGGTGGGAGAGGAAGAATCAACAGGACCATGGGTGGGAGAGGAAGAATCAAGAGGAGCATGGGTGGGAGAGGAAGAATCAACAGCAGCATGGGTGGGAGAGGAAGAAACAACAGCAGCATGGGTGGGAGAGGAAGAATCAACAGGAGCATGGGTGGGAGAGGAAGAAACAACAGCAGCATGGGTGGGAGAGGAAGAATCAACAGGCGCATGGGTGGGAGAGGAAGAATCAAGAGGAGCATGAGTGGGAGAGGAAGAATCAACAGCAGCATGGGTGGGAGAGGAAGAAGCAACAGGAGCATGGGTGGGAGTGGAAGAAAGAACAGCAGCATGGGTGGGAGAGGAAGAGACAACAGCAGCATGGGTGGGAGAGGAAGAAAGACCAGCAGCATGGGTGGGAGAGGAAGAAAGAACAGCAGCATGGGTGGGAGAGGAAGAATCAACAGGAGCATGGGTGGGAGAGGAAGAATCAAGAGGAGCATGGGTGGGAGAGGAAGAATCAACAGCAGCATGGGTGGGAGAGGAAGAAACAATAGGAGCATGGGTGGGAGAGGAAGAAACAACAGGAGCATGGGTGGGAGAGGAAGAAACAACAGGAGCACTAGGTGGGAGAGGAAGAATCAAGAGGAGCATGGGTGGGAGAGGAAGAATCAACAGCAGCATGGGTGGGAGAGGAAGAAGCAACAGGAGCATGGGTGGGAGTGGAAGAAAGAACAGCAGCATGGGTGGGAGAGGAAGAGACAACAGCAGCATGGGTGGGAGAGGAAGAAAGACCAGCAGCATGGGTGGGAGAGGAAGAAAGAACAGCAGCATGGGTGGGAGAGGAAGAATCAACAGGAGCATGGGTGGGAGAGGAAGAATCAAGAGGAGCATGGGTGGGAGAGGAAGAATCAACAGCAGCATGGGTGGGAGAGGAAGAAACAATAGGAGCATGGGTGGGAGAGGAAGAAACAACAGGAGCATGGGTGGGAGAGGAAGAAACAACAGGAGCACTAGGTGGGAGAGGAAGAATCAAGAGGAGCATGGGTGGGAGAGGAAGAATCAACAGCAGCATGGGTGGGAGAGGAAGAAGCAACAGCAGCATGGGTGGGAGAGGAAGAAGCAACAGGAGCATGGGTGGGAGAGGAAGAAACAACAGGAGCATGGGTGGGAGAGGAAGAATCAAGAGGAGCATGGTGGGAGAGGAAGAAACAACAGCAGCATGGGTGGGAGAGGAAGAATCAACAGGAGCATGGGTGGGAGAGGAAGAATCAACAGGAGCATGGTGGGAGAGGAAGAAACAACAGGAGCATGGGTGGGAGAGGAAGAAGCAACAGGAGCATGGGTGGGAGAGGAAGAATCAAGAGGAGCATGGTGGGATGAAGGGGATGAAACAAAAGTAGTAGAGAACGAAAGATGCTGCAGCACCTTGAAGCTCATGCTAAGCAGGAAGCACAGGCCACTGCAGCTTCTTGAAGCTCTTGCTGCCTATAAAACACAAGCTGTGCAGCCCCTTCATGCCCATGCTGCAGAAAGAGCATAGGCTGCAGTAGTTCTTTAAAGAGCATGCTGCCTAGAGTGAACTGGCTGCACAGCTCTTTCAAGTCCATGGCGAATCGAGGGTACATGCCAAGCAGCTCCTTGAAACCCATGCTATGCAGAAAACACACGCCGCTCCAACTAATTGAAACCAGCGCTACCTAGAAATCACCATTGAGTCCGGAAAGCACAGGCAATGCAGATCCTTGAAGCCTTTGCTGCCAAGAGAGTGTTGGCCATGAAGTCCCTTCAAGCTCATATTGCGCAAAAATAACAATCCCTGTAGCTCTTTGAAGCTGAGCTGCCTAGAAAGCAAAGGCCCTGGCAAACAGTTCAAGATTCTGCAGCTCCTTGAAGCCAGAAAGCCTCGAGAACCAATGTGAAAAAAGCAACAGGAACCAGGGGTGTTGGAGGGGAAGAAGCAAAATTAACGGGGAAGAAGCCACAGGAGCTGGGGGCATTGGATGGGAAGAAGTAACAGGAACAAGTGGGTTAGGAGGGGGAGGAGGCAACACAGGTAAGGAGGAATGGGAGGGGAGGAAATAGTAGTACCTCAATCCCAGTGAAAGCAGAAGGAGGGACACTAATCAAGAGGAAGCAATCTGTGCTTGGTCCATGCTCCAAAGAAAGAAAAGGATGTGAGGCCCAGCACAAGCTGGCCAAGAAGCAGAAAGCAAAGATGCGAGACAAGGAATCCAACGAATGGTCAACAGTGGGTGGGCTCCAAGCACTTATTGTAAACCATACCCCTCACAGCAACACTGCATGCACTCTCCATCGATGAGGCATAAAAACAGCTTTGATGTGTGGGTGAAGAAAACCATTTAAATACAAAAAAATACAAAAACAATACATACAGAATAGAAATATCTACAGAAGGGAGCCAGCAAGCGGGCAAGCGGCTAATGGTGGCTATTGGTAGCGGTTTCCAACACTTACCAAGCACCCGTTTGCCAACGAAGAACGGCAACTGAGACGAAACCGAAACCACCGCCGCTCATGGGGGCCGCCATTACCGAAAGTGAAGCGGCGAGTAAACAACAGATGCCGGAAATGGTGCACGCCTAGCAGGACGCGCATGGAACGTAACCACGGCACTAACCGAAAACACCACAATCACCGCAACCGCGAACAGAGGCACCACCTGAGAGCGGCAGCTGATAGACGCGAGGGCACAGAGGAGCTGAGGCACGAAAGCACATGACGAGGGTGAGGCGGGCGCAAGGAGAGTGCGCGAGTGCGGAGTAGAGGCAGGAAAGTAAAAGAACCATAAGAGAGCGCAAACGCCGCGACCGCAACCTCCCCTCTAGCAGGTGTGCAGAAAGGCAAAGAGGAGCACTCGAACACACAAGCGCACAGGCGGTGGGAGCAGAAGCAAGCGGCCAACAGGCACCACTCGGCACCCACCAACTAAGAGGGGGAAAGCGGAGGCAAGGTGAAAGTGCGTAACCACACATCGCACGCGTGCAAGAAGCGATGCGCCAACCAGCCCACTACTGAGACCTCAAGCCCATGCGAGTAAGAACAGCTAAGGCGAACTACGTGGGGCCCGTCACCCGCGAGCAGACGGGGCCTAAAGGACAACAAGATACCAGAGGGGTCAAAGGAGAACACCCAGCGCAACACTAGCTGCACACCCACTCAAGCTTCGCAAGGCGGACGGCGCAAAGCCACGGCCGCGAACGAGACAAAGCATACACTGGCAGGACTCAAAGCCAAGACGAGAACAAGGCACATTAGAGAGCCAAGCAGATACAGATCTCAAGGATCCTACGCCTCAACATCAAAAGCAACTCTAGCAAGTACACCAGCAGTAACCCAAAGGGGAGGGCGACTAGGCAATATTCTGTCGCGAAGAGGCATCGGAACTATGGCGAACAATGAGGGGAAAACGGTTGGAGACCAAAAGAAGCCCAAAATAGACAATCAAGGATCCCCAATGAAAACCAAAGGCGAAACAGCCACCTTAGAGACCATCCTAAAGAGAATTAACGAAGGGAATGAGGTGGCGAAGGAAACAAAGCTAAAGGTGGAGAACATGCAACTTGAGCTGGCTGCGATAAGAGCTGACCTCCACAAAACCAACATAAGAATGGAAGCTGCAGAGGGACGAATTAGCTCGGTGGAAGATGCAACAAAGGACAATACCCAGGCCATAGCAGAATGCCAGAGGGCCACGAAGGCCATACAGAGACAGCTAGCTGAGCAAGACGACAGGGCCAGAAGAGGCAATGTAAGGATCCTGGGCGTGCCGGAGGGGGCAGAGGACAAAGCAGGCTTGTGTGCAGCCATGCTTGAGGAGATGATCCCCAAACTCACAGGCATCAATTTTGGAAGGCAGTTCGAGGTGCAAAAGGCCTACAGGGTGCCGGCAGGGAAACCAATGACGGGCAAAGGACCAAGACCAATCATATGTAACCCTCTGAGAGTGTGCGAAACTGATGCCATTTTTGCTTTCGCTAGGAAAAACCAGAACCTAACATGGGCAGGCTCCAAGATCGTGCTGACCCAAGACTACTCAAAGCCGACGGTCGAGATCGGGAAGGGGTTTCTGGCCCTCAGCGAAACCCTGCGGAAAAGAGGCGCCAGCTTCAGCTTCGTTGGCCCGGCCCGGTTCAAAGTCACAGACAAGTGGAGAACGATGGTGTTTGAAAACCCAGGAGACCTAAGACGGTACCTGCAGGGTCCACCAGCCGAGGAGATGGAAGAAACAAAAAGCCCCGGTGCAGCGAAAAGAAGCGCCTCTCCCCACGTGACCGGACAATCGGAGTAAGGCACACCACATGCAACAGGACAACATGTCTACCTCAAATAACCAAGTGACATATGAACCTGAACCTCGACCACCAGGAGAAAGGACTAGCATCGTATGCCTGGTAAAATCTACCTCAACCCAGACTAAAGAGCAAGCTGGCGAAGTGCAGAACTGGGAAGCAAACGACGCTCGCCACGCTTACGAGCTCGCTCAAACCTACCTCTGGACTGTGAAGAATTGCGAAAGGGTAGTCTGATACCGAAATGGAACAATGGGACGAAAGAGAACTACTGAAACCGACTGTGCTTTTTTCAACTTTCAAGGCCCTGCCAAATAAAGAACACAAACTTTACCTCAGGGACGATGCAGTGCAAAGGAACTTTGTCGTCGCACACCCACTCAGCAAGTAAGGAGGGGAAGGGGGTGGGAGGGGAGGGCAGGGGAGGCTGGGGAGGGTGGGGGGAGCGGGGAGCACATACATGGGGTTACTTTTCTTTACTTTCTTTTCTACTACTCTTTCTCTGCAACTTCCACATCTACATCTAGGAGCAACAAGCGCAGGCGTAAGCACAGGCACCTACAAGCAACACAAGCACCAGGAAAAGGGGGCCACAGCAGTCCACACAGAGCAAGGCCACACAGATCGCAAAACATAAAACCACACAAATGACGCACAACATTCAGACGAACCTCTCATCGGACATTAAGATAGTATCACTGAACGTCAAAGGTCTCAACAGTCCGGTGAAAAGGAGGAAAGTGCTCGAACACCTCAGAAAGCTTAAGGGCAACATATTTCTACTCTAAGAGACAAGACTAGAAGCCGAGGACATAAAGCGCCTCAGAGCCAGTTG
Source organism: Lissotriton vulgaris (assembly GCF_964263255.1). Classification (NCBI taxonomy): domain Eukaryota; kingdom Metazoa; phylum Chordata; class Amphibia; order Caudata; family Salamandridae; genus Lissotriton; species Lissotriton vulgaris. The sequence goes on along the minus strand of NC_141698.1, from coordinate 1,057,554,334 downwards.
GATAGGCGATGTTATAGGGTCACCGGCACAGAACAAGAGAAATGGGGTGGTGACAATAACCAGCAAAAACTCCAAGCTAACAGTGGTAGACTCACAGGCAGACACGCAGGGAAGAACTCTTGTGACTAGCCTAAGAAGAGCGGGGGAGACAATACACGTGGCCAACATATATGGCCCAAACACTGACGATAAACCCTTCTGGGATGGAGTGGGAGCGCAACTGCACACCCTACCACTAGATGACCTTCTTGTAGTTGCTGGCGATATGAACAAGGTCCTAGACCCTGCGATTGACAAACACCCCCACAGACCGAGCCCAGCCACACACAGAGGCAACATCCTGAGGAACCTGTGCTCCAAACTTAGCCTGAAGGACCCGTGGCGTCTAAGTAACCCAGACACTAGAGAATATACCTTTTACTCCAACCCACACAACTCCTACAGCCGAATAGACTACATCCTCATGTCAGAAACACACATCCATCTCATAGACCACACGGAAATTGGCCCTAGGACAATTTCAGACCACTCGCATATAAGCCTAAATAATCGGGGAAGCACAACGAAAAACCAAATCGAAGATGGCGTTTTGATGACAATCTGTTCACCAACATCTCTGCGAAAGCAGAGATAGAAGCGGCTATAAAAGAGTACATAACAATAAAGGACACCCCAGAGACAGACAGAGAACTGCTAAGGGACGCTATGAAAGCCACCATCAGGGGGACCGTTATGCAATCAAGGGCAGGCTGAACAAGGAAAGAAATAAAAAAATTGCAGACCTAGAAAAAGAAATTAAAAATCTAGAGAACGGCCACATAGCCAACCTAGAAGATAAGAACACCCTTACATGCCTAACTAAACAGAAGTACGAACTCAACAGAATACTGAGCGAGAGAGCAGGGACCTGGATCAATAAATACAAATCTATTAACCTGTGTACTGCAAACAAAGCAGGGAAAAACCTAGCTTCCTACCTTAAGGGGAGGCAGAAACAGCACTCGATTGGGGCCATTAAAGACAGCCACAACAAGTCACAGACTGCAAACAAGGACATTTTGGAAGTCTTCAGAGACTTTTACGAGGGACTATACACGAGAGACGAAACACTAAAAGATGATGGGGGCAAAGAACTACTAGGTAGCATATCTACACCAACGCTATCAGAAAAGAAACAAGACATCCTCGAGCTAACTATAACGGAGGACGAAATAGGGAAAGCAACGGCAAGCCTGAAAGACAACAAGGCACCAGGGCCAGACGGCTTCACGGCCGGATTTTACAAGCAGATTGATTGATAGATTGATTGATAAAAATTTATAATGCGCAAAACAATGACCCGCAGGTATCAAGGCGCCTAACAATAATATCAAAAGTCTGAATCAATCATCATTACACATAGGCCTGCAAGAAGAGGCGGGTTTTTAAGGCACCGCGGAATGTCTGCAGGGAGGGTAGGGACCTGAGATCCAAAGGAAGATCATTCCACCATTTGGGAGCTAAAGTGGAAAAAGCCCTGCCACCCCATTTAGCTCTTCGCACACGAGGGGCTGACAGACGCAATTTCCCGGAGGAACGCAGATTCCTTCCAGGGATGTAGTGGGAAATGATAGAACCCACTCCAGAGTCACTGTTCCTTGCGATGGCTCTGTATGTCATGCACAGGACCTTGAACCGTACTCGGTACTCTACAGGGAGCCAGTGCAACGTTTTTCTGGCCAAGGTGGCCGAAGAGCGTCTAGGAACATCCAGGACGAATCTGGCCGCGGCATTCTGGACAACCTGCAAGCGCTGCAGGAGGGTCTTGTTTAGCCCCGCATACAGTGCATTGCAGTAGTCCAGGCGTGAGCCAATGAGCGCGACAGCTATTTGCTTTCTGGACTGCACAGAAAGATATTTCCTAATCCTTCGCAGGGTGTGGATAAGGCCCCAACAGGTGGAGATGGTCCTACTCACCTGTCTGCCCATATCCAGGGCAGGATCTATCATCACCCCAAGATTTTTTGCAGATGTAGTGGGGGAGGGACACACTCCTAGCGAGTCAGGCCACCAGCTGGAAGACCAGATGTTTTCGTTCCCACCAAACACCATCACCTCAGTCTTCTCCCCATTCAGTTTGAGAGAGTTCTGAATCATCCAGTGACCAACCGCCTCCATACAAGATCTAAATTTGGAGACGGTCTGCACATCTGAATGGGAGAGAGAGACGAGTATTTGGGTGTCGTCAGCATAGGAAACTACCTCCATCCCGAAAGTTCTTATTAGTCTGGCCAGTGGGGTCACATAGATGTTGAATAGGGTCGGGCTAAGAGCCGACCCTTGTGGGACCCCACATAGCACAGGCCGGGATGGAGATAGAAACTCACCCATCTTCACTCTTTGTTCCCTCCCAGTAAGGAAGGAGGTCAGGAGATCTAGAGCTGCGCCCTTCACCCCCACATCCCTCAGGCGAGATGAAAGAACTGAGGGAGAGAGGGTATCAAAGGCCGCAGTTAGGTCTAACAGGACCAGGAGGGTAGTCTGGCCTCTATCCACTGTCGTGCGGATGTTATCGAGCACGACAGTGAGGGCCGACTCGGTGCTATGTTCCCTCCTGAATCCATGCTGGGAAGAGTCAAGACAACCCGAGCTTTCCACAAAGGCGGCGAGATGCTTATTCAGGTGTACCTCAAGCATCTTCGCAGGGGCGGGAAGCAGCGAAATTGGACGGAAGTTTTTCAGGACTTCCGGGTCAAGGGAGGCCTTCTTTAGCAGAGGTTTTACTACTGCTTTCTTCCATTCCAAGGGGAAAACACCATCTCTTATTGCTAGATTCATAATTTCTAGCAGTGGTGGTAGGAAGGACTCCCTGCACTGCTTGATGATTTTCAGAGGGCAAGTATCCAAAGGCGAACCGGATTTGATCTTATTAAGCAGGACTTCAAGATCCTGCGGTTCTAGGGGTGGGAAGGAGTCCAGGGTGCCTATAGGGGAAGCATCGAAGGTGGACACGTTCGACTGAGCCAGGGCATTAGACACACTAATGCAAGCTCTTTGTTTCTCAAGAGCTAGGTGGATATCCAATATTTTAGTATGGAAGAATGAGGCAATCCTATCACATAGGTCCTGCGAAGGAATAACAGGGTCAGGGGTTTGTAAGTCGACTAACGAGTCGACAATTTTAAAAAGCTCCTTCGGGGAGGAGAGCGAGGTTGTCAGGGTTACAAAGTAATCTTGTTTAGCCTGCACAATCTCAGCCTTATATTTCCTGACAAGGAGTTTGTGGGCTTCTTTATTCTTAAAGTCCCAGCTAGAATGCCAGAGCCTCTCCTTCCTCCTCACTTCTTGCCTGAGGAGCCTAAGGGAGTCGGAGAACCACGGAGCAGAAGGTCTCTTCCTTGCTCGACGTCGGGTCTGTATAGGAGCTAGCTCATTCATAGCTTCGGTGACAACCTGTTCAAAATGACCAACTGCGGTCTGTACATTGTCCATGCCCGTGATAGAAAGGCTAGCAGCCCAAGGCGCAAAAGAATGGCTGCTGATGTCCCTAAGGTTTCTAGCCGTAACCATTGTATGATTCCCTTTTTTACTTCCATCCCTCATAAGGTATTCTAGCTGGAATGGAACTGCGAGGTGATCGGACCAGGATAGATGCACCGGATCCTTAGTGGTTATACGATGGTCATTCGAAAAGATGCCGTCTAACGTATGACCTGCCTGATGAGTGGCCCCACTGACTCGCTGCGTGAGCCCACAGGAAGCCAGAGCCTCAATAAGTCCTGAAGTGTCAGAGACATCCTGTCGTTCTAAATGGTAGTTAAAATCACCTAAGATGGAAAAGTTTTCTCGACCAAAGTATGGTTCCAAGGCCTGAAGGAAATTAGGAGTAAAATCAGTCCGTGGGCCTGGTGGTCGATATAATAGAATTCCGTGGAAAAATGGACACTGTGCTTCCTTTATGGTAAAATAAAGGGCTTGGAAACAGTCCGGGAAATCAGGAATAGGTATAGTGTGACATTGAAGGTGGTCTTTATGAAGAATCGCTATACCACCTCCCACTCGACCCTGTCTGTCAAGTCTAGCCAGGCAGTATCCTTCAGGGACCGCTTCGATTAGATCGGGGCCAGAAGAGTCTTTGGCCCAAGTTTCAGTAATGAACACTAGGGTCGGTTTCCTATCTAAGACCATTTCCCTAAACATAATCTTGTTTTTAACAAGGGAACGAACATTAACCAGGATACCTTCTACTACCGTAATTGTAGGCCCAGTAGCACCGGAGTACCCAGGAGAAGAGTAGCGAAGGGAATTGGAAGGCCGAGAATTGAGGAAACAGCCACAACGCAGAGGAAGGAGTAGGTCGTCTGGTTCAAAAGAGTGCGAACACCCTGATCTGCGGGGTTTCAGACGCAACATTTCCTGATGGGAATAGCTAAGCAGAGGAGATGTAGCATCGCCGGAATCCAGAGTCCAGCCGTCCAGCGCGTCCTCAGCGCGGACGGGCGCAGATGGGCTGGACTCTGGCGTGACTCCGGCGTCACTGCGGCGCCCACGATGCGCGTACACGCTGCGCGTCGTGTCCATTTGATTATAAAGGGCTCTAGCGAGTCCACGTGATTGGCTTCAGCCAATAGCTGAGGAGTCTTACTTCGACCCACCCAAGATGGCCCCCAGGTAAACAAAGCGCGGGGACCGGCCCGCCCAAATGGCAGTGATTGCGGCGTAATACCGCTGTGCAAGGAAGCGTTCCGTGAGATTAGGACACAGGTAGGGGAACTATAAAATTATTCAACAGTGCTAAGCTATTTTTAAAAGCAGGGGAAATACGGCTAAATTAAATTACATAAATGACAAAAATGGGTTGAATTAAAATTATCCAGTAGCAACCAGCTTCTTACGAGAAGCGCGATGTGCACAACGAAATCCAAACAGAGAATGAGCCTCTCAACCTACCCGCTTTAAGTAGGACACCAGAGTGCAGCCTCTAGCCAGTCCACGTGATTGGCTTCAGCCAATAGCTGAGGAGTCTTACTTCGACCCACCCAAGATGGCCCCCAGGTAAACAAAGCGCAGTGCCTGCACATTCTCAAACCAACCATGCAAGAAGTCTTCACGAAGTGTGTCCAGAATGGACGCATGACACAGTCAATGGCGGAAGCAAACATAATAGTTATACCAAAGGAAGGTAAGGACACCAACCAGGCAAATAATTTTAGACCAATCTCACTCATAAATGTAGACTGTAAAATCTACGCAAAAATACTAGCAACCAGACTCAATGCATACCTACCGAAGCTTATACACAGCTCCCAAGTAGGCTACCTTAAAAACCGTATGCCCAACGACAACACAAGGCTACTATGCCACATAATTAACCATTCCTCCAAAAGCAGCAACGCAGCTGTCATGATAGCCTTAGACGCGGAGAAAGCTTTTGATAGGGTGTCATGGCCATACCTAGACCAATGCATGGGGAAATTTGGGCTAGGACCCAACTATAGGAAGATGGTAATGGCTCTCTACAACGACCCTAAAGCAAGGGTGGTAGTAAACGGAGGCACATCAGAAATACTTCACCTAGGTCGGGGGACCAGACAAGGGTGCCCGCTCTCACCAGCTCTATTCCTGCTAGCGATAGAACCACTACTAACCATGATCAGAACCTACAAAGACATAGTAGGAATACCGGTAGAGGAAGAAACTTTTAAGCTGGCGGCATACGTGGATGACGTACTAATAGTCACAGAAGACCCAGAGAGATCCATCAAAGCGCTGATGGACACGATAGAACAATACGCCCAGGTCTCGGGGTACAAATTGAACAGGGACAAATCCGAATGCAAACCGCTGAACGTACATACAACAAAAACGGTGTTAGGCACGCCTGGCCTAACATGGCAACAGAAGCCCATAAAATATTTAGGCCTCCTCTTCGAGAGGGACCTAAAGGCCACACTGGAACACAACGAGCAAGCCACTCTCCAGAAAATTAAGGAAAGAGTAGAAGGGCGGTCTCCCAAATTCACAACGTGGTGGGGGAGAGTGGAAACGATTAAAATGATGCTGACACCAATGGTTAATTACATGTAGTGCATGCTGCCACTAATAAACACGGAAGACTTCCACAAGAGACTTGACAAAATGCTGAACAACTTTCTGTGGAGAGAGAAAAAGCCCAGAATAAGCCTACACAAGCTTAGATTGTCAAAAGACCTGGAAGGCCTTAACTTAACCAATTTCAAAAGATTCCAGGTAGCGTGCATAGCCAGACAGGGGCTCCACTGGCTCGACCCGAGACCTGATTACACCCCAGCATGGCTTTCACTGGAGCGGGGATTACTAAAGGGCATGAACCCAGTCATCCTTCTCACCACCACCAGACACCCGGCGATCAAGGACAACCCAGTCCTAAGGAATACAAAAACAGCGCTCCTAAGCGTGGACAAACTAATGGCAACCAGCATAAGGAAAAGTCAATTCGAGTCCATCTGGCACAACCCCACAATAAAGTACAGGGATAAGACTCTGAACATGCACTCATGGTATAGACATGGAATCTCCACTGCCAACGACCTTCAGAAACAAGGCACGCACCTAACTTTTGACACCCTCAGGGAAGAGCACAACTTACAGAGCATAGAACTATACAACTTCCTGAAGATCAAGGTAGCAATAAGGAAGGCAAACCTTAACGGTCTAACACCATCACTCAAACAACACGCCGCCAAACTCAACACACTGGGTCACCAAGTGGCACACCTTTACAAAGCCCTATGCCCCAAATCCACCAAACTCAATGACAAAGTCACGAATGTTTGGGGTACAATAGCGGGTAGGGTGCTAAGTGAGAACGAGAGAGCAGAGCTATGGAGATCCACCTCTAGGAAAAAGGTAACGGCAACGCTAAACCAGACTAAATTCTGGCTAGTACATAAGGCCTACTGGACACCAGCCCGCCTAGCAGGCATGGGGATCCGAGAGAGCGACTCCTGCTGGAACTGTGGCAAGGGGAAGGGAGACCTAGAACACCTACTCTTTAGCTGCTCTAAGGTTAGGGAATTCTGGGACAAAATTGGAACGCTAATTAACGAGATCGCAGGGATAACCATATACATAGACTTCCACAGCCTGGTACTGGGTTTCACTTCCCCAGCAATCACGACTATAGAAGACCGCGACCTAATTGACCTACTGCTGACTGCGGCAGTCAAAATGGTCCTAGTCCTAAGCAACTGGAAAGACACAGTGAAAGCCACGCCCAAAGCATGGCTTAACTGGATCACCTACCTACGAGGGGCTGACAACATTACAGCAACACACTCACCGAAAACACACAGGCAGTCGAATATGTGGGGCTCCCTAGATAACTACCTATCATCGCATAAACCACCATAGGCGGCGAAGCTAGACAATCAGCGAAGCGGCTCACCTAGCCAGTCTCTGTGCGTACAACAAGAATGTAACCTGCATTGCTCCTTTCTGTTCTCCTCCCCGACCTTTCTCTTACTCCTATCCTCCGGGGCGTGGGCCCAAGGATGTCAACCAGGCAACACAAAGCGGCGGCAGACGACATCGAAACTGAACTTGGAAAACTGACAATCGGACTAACACCAATAAGACTGGAAGCTGGCAGCGAACTTCCCCCCCCCCAACCGCCCCCCTCTCCCCCTCAACCCCCCCCCCCCCCGGCGTTTTTTTTTCTTTTTCTTTCCTTTCCTTCCTCTTCCTTCACCCATGTATATTCTATGCTCCATGTAAATATATATTTTTCTACAATAAAAAATTACAGAAATCAAAAGAAATATCTACAGAAGATTTGTTCGGACAAAACACATAAATCTATTGAAAACATATTGTGAGTCCTAAATTGTCATTGTAAAAAGAAACCAATATACTGCAGCAATAATATCCAGGTCTCTAGATTAAGAAGATGTGAAGTTACTGCCTTATAAAATCATATTTAGACGTTATCATTCTTTTAATCAGTATCATTATAATGTGTATATAAAATCAAAGGTTGTTCATAGTAAAACCAGTACTCTACTGCAGACATCGCCGGCCATCTAAATACAAAAAAACTGGTTAATCACACCACTATCCCAGTTGTTAAAGAAGTTAAAGAAGTTTACAAGTTTGTATTGAAAAGATTGTTACATCGATTGCCACTCATTTGGAATAATATGGGGACTGACAGATTAGTGGTGTACTAGTAAACTGAAATAACCTATGCACTAAATAAATATCCTCCTCTTTGATGTCTCCCCAAAACCATTTCACACTTTGAACAACTTCTGCTCCTGGCAAATCTGTAAACTATCACACTGTTTGTGAAGCCACTTGCGACTGTTTCTCACTACACTGAAAGAAATCCCATTTTTGCAGTATCTCAAAGTGTGGGACCGCTGTTGTGGTGTAGTATTCAGTAGACCTGGGCAGTGAACTTCACTCCATTTTGTGGAGTGTACAGAGTTTTCCGCACTCCACGCTCCATGGAGCATGCAGAGTTCTGGGGAGCTTTTTCCTCGCTCGCCAACGTCAAGTTGGGGAACATGAGTTAGAAAATTCCACCTCCAGGCAAGATTTCTCAATGCAGGTATTGGATTACTCAATGCGGTCAGTCATGGTTGGCCGTGACGGCTCGCATTGAGGAACCTTTAGTTCGCGTTCAGAAAGCTGCCGCTCAAGTAGAAAATCTATTTGAGGGGCAGAAAAAAAGTAGTGCCGTCTTGCAGTGCACATGGTGGCATTTGCGCTGATTTTACAGTGAAGGACAAACACCCAATGCTGAAAATGCGAAGGGCGTAGCCAAACTTTCTCTGCCACTTGCCACTTGCGGAACCCGCATAGCGCACAGAGTTTTTTTAGTCATATCCCGGAGTGCTGCATAGCGGAACTCCACAAACTCTGCCCAGACATTATGTTTTACTCATAACAAAACTGTTTTGCCGATCTACTCACTGTGCCTCTAGACTGCATTGACAGGTTTAAATGAAATGGGGACATTCTCTAGAAAAGTGGGCATCCCTGCTAGAGCTGTCAGGGAAACTAAGCTCAAGTTCCTATACCTTGAAATACTGCATGACTGCAATTGGTCCTATCAGAAATAATGTAAAGCAGGCATCACTTCAAATACTAGAAATGCGACCAAGAAGCATGCAGTTCACTTCATGTCATATGGGGTTGAACTGCACTACAACGATATGGAAGGGTGATATGGGCCAAGCTTTCATGTGGTAGTGATATGGTCATTCTTTAATGTACACAATATAATTTAAATCAATGGATAGATAGTACATAGTCACAGATGGATAATAACTTGAACAGTCGCATTTCCTTCCACCAACATCCCAGAAACCTCTGCTCTGGAGGACTCCCACTGACTCACATCCCATACATACATAGAACCAGATCCTAAGGATGGGCATTCTCTTACATCGGTCCAAAAGCATTGATAGGCTTTCCTGTTTTCAGTTTCTATTTTTGGTAAATTCTGGTGGGCATTTTTCAGTGTTTTTCAGTGATTTCAGTACCTTAAAAAACAGTGGTTTACACATTTTTGTGCCATTAAAACAACGGAAACAGTGTTTTTTCTGGTGTTTATGGAACTTTTTGCTTTTAGTATTGCTTGCTTTCTGCACTGATATTGCATGGCATATAGACAGTGTACGTAGAGTGTATATGAGGTCCAAATGCATTTTACAAAGAAAACCTTAGTACACCCTAAAACACTTCTTCAGTGAGTCTTTGGTCATGCACGCTCACTCTTTCCTTCTCATGTAAACTTTTATCTGTGAAAAGGCCCTCTCAACATTGGCACTTGAGACAGGCAATGCCAAAACAGCCAGAAGACAATTTGCTAACTCTGGCCACTGGCATAGCTTTCCATGCCAATACTGGTGCACCTGGAGATTATGATTCTCTGCGACAGGTACTGCTACATATGCACTGCACTAGGTGCATATGCCCTCAGAGTTATTGAAGCAGTCAAAAATGAGGCAGCACTTTTGAAACTCCAGAGAAGATTTCCCTTTACGGAAGGGATCTATAACTTGTGCAGAGTACCACAGTGAGGCTTCATTGACTTCAAATGCTATGGTTGGTGAAGGGCTATTTCTCAAACACTGAACAATAAAAGTTCCTGAATTGCTCCTCAACATTACTCTGCTTACCAAGTGGCAAGCACTCGAACATGGAACATGTTGCAGTGTCAAAATCACTAAAAGTATCACCCAGCTTACTCTCAAGGAGTTATGCTGAACACTTGGCAGAAAAGTTATTTTTTTTATGTCCACTACAGCAGTCATGCTTTCCTGTAAAAATCTAAGAATGCAGTAGAGAGTACTTTTTCCAAATCACCATCAATATGTGACAAAAGATCCTCACATTCTTGCTGTTTGCATCATCACACAAAAGTTCTGTAAATGGTTGCCACATGGAAAATAGCATTCACGCCCTCTAGGACTGAGAATCACTGGCTAAGTGACACAGTTGAGAATACTCTTTCTTTGATGCCACACAAAGCACAAAATGAGAAATATTTGTGTTTCAGCTCCCACGCATAACAAAACAGGGCACCAGAGTGGACTAAAAAGTCAATAGCATTCTTGATTAACTTTGAAGATTGTAAAGATGCTTTCAGATTGCCATCTAACAAGTGGCAAGGATCTCTTACAGGGAAGCACTTCAGCTCGGGTATCGATTTTTACTTTTTTCATATATACATACCTGAATCACTGCAAATACAAACAATTTCACTCCAATCTTTGTTGAACTTGGCAAGAACTTTTTGCAGCAGCATTCCAAAAGAAACTGCATTCCATGTTTTCCAAAAGTCTGGTGTCAGGTTTTCACCAGTAACCCAGATGCTTTGTGACTGCACTCTTTTAACTTATGCCTGTCACTATACCGTGCATTGAATGTTTAAAGCCTGGGGTGTTTGGCAATTCACCTACTATCAATACTGACTCGCTATAAAAGGGGGCTGATGTATCAAAGGTTTTTACCCATTCTCTGTGGGTAAATGTGATGGTACATATTGGGAAAGATTCTGATGAAACCTACATTTTTCCTATCAGTGAAAGACTCAAACGTAGCCAAAATATCAAATGATTTAGATGTTTCCTGATTCTCTACAGTTTATAAAATAAATAAACAACACCTAAAACCTGCTTCTAACCCCTGTATCTTTAGACTAAGTGCCCCATAACTTAAAAAAGGATGAAGAAACAATATTTTAGTTACATCCCTAAACAACAAACAACAAAACTCAAGCAGAATAATGTTGGCCCAGTCTTTCTTACTGCTACCTTATATAACAAAGTTACATTGTATTGACCCATTCAGGAAAAAATAAAAATGACCCTTTCACTCTCCTTTTCCTTTCTTTGAAGGGCATTTAGTTTCGGTTGTTCAGGTTTTTTTCAGTGTTTATATGTTTACACTGGTGAGGGCTATTTCCCTTCTGGTGGGGTTTTATCAGTTATTATAAGTTTAAACCTAAAACCGGACAGTCTAAGCATGGAACAGCCTCCCATTCCACACAAGAGCCCCCTCCTCTCTTTGTGAAATACGCAAAAAGTTGATTACCTGGCTTTTCAATTAACCAACTTACCATAGGCAGGGGTAGGTTCACACACCGTCACGATACCCTCACTGGAGATAGTGTGCTTTACAAATACACATAATATAACATTTCCTCCTAGGCCACTGACAAACGTTTTATCCTGTGTCATTGGTACCAAATATTCAAACCCATGACCAATACATAAAAGAGCTTGTAAGTATATCCCACCATGAGAACATTATATGCATGGTCAAGGATCAGCTAGACACCTCTAATGAAATTTGAGGCCCTTTCCATAGAAACCAGGATTGCGACTGACTTCAGGGAACATATGTGAAACACTGAAAGATTGAATGTGATCTCCTCCTGGAATCAGAAGAGAGGCTCTGTGCCCATCCTTGGATAGTTAAAGGTTCAGACTCCGCTCTCAGTGTTCATTTACTTAAATATTCTCTTGTCATCCATGAGAGTGAAACATCACTGCACTTGACTTTTAGACTCTGTACTCATTTTCCCTACTACCACAGGTCAGTTCATTTTCTGAAAATTGGTACCCATCTGCATGTATTGCATTGGTAACTCTTAGCGAAGTACAAGGCCAGTTTTTTACTTGCGGCTATGACTTATTTATTGTACCTCATCCTTACTTTTCCCCTCCTCATTGACGCAATTCATGGACGAAGTTCAAGGTTATTCCTTAAATACTAATATGTGTTACTAATATGGAACTCTTCTTATCCCCTTTGATGCGGGTGATGGCCAACAGCTGACAAAGGCACCCCTTCCTCAGTGCACCTGTCAGCCAGTGGCCGACACTGGGTGTGTGTTGGAGAGGAACCTTGCCCTAGAGGATTAATTTTTTTTAAAAAAGGGTGGGGGGATACGTATTTGCTTCAGAGTCAGACCCAGCTCCCTCTCACCCATCTATGATATCAGCAAGCCACAAGTCGAGGTGATTGTTTGGAGTTCAGCCCTCATGGCAACAGGCTCACCCCCTCCCCCTTTCCGAGGGACACTTAATTTGAAAAGAATGTGTTTTTCCCTGGAGGGTGCAATCAATCACACCCCAGGGGGAATGCCAAAAGTAAAAAAAGAAGGGTGAAACTGTGAGGGGGTCGGCTGTCCTTCCATACAGCCTGTGAACCCCCAATTTATTTTTGGGGGGATGTGTTTTACCTGGGGAGGGGGGTGATCTTGGCCCCCAGAGGAGTCACATATTTCCAAATAAAATGTAAAGAAATGTAGATAGGGGATAGACCCTCAGCACATGGGTTGACCTCCTCTGGGGGCCATATATATTTTTTCAAATGTGTATTTTTCCCTGGGGCAGATTGTGCCCACGAGGGGAATACATGTGTGCCTAAAAAATATATACAAGCAAAACAGGTGATGGACCGAATGTGGGGATGCCCAGACCTGGGTCCCAGGCACTCCACACCACTGGAGTCAAGCTAGCCGGGCTGATGAGAGGTGTTACCTCGAAACCGGTCCGGTCCTCGGATGCTTGATTCCGTTCTGGGAAGGACATGGCTTTTGTAGTTCGGACTGGACTGTTCCCATGGGGCACAGGGTCAGAGCTGATTTGCATATCGCCATTGTCTAACCCAGGGTGGTGTGGAGTGCAAAAAAACGATGGATTTGTGCCCAGATCTTTGGACTGGGGTGAGTGTGTGACATTGATCCACATTCGGTCCATCACCTGTTGTTTTTGCATATTCCGCCCTAAGTGCGCTGGGGATGCCCAGACGTGGGTCCCAGGCACTCCACACCACTGGAGTCAAGCTAGCCGGGCTGATGAGAGGTGTTACCTCGAAACCGGTCCGGTCCTCGGATGCTTGATTCCGTTCTGGGAAGGACATGGCTTTTGTAGTTCCGACTGGACTGTTCCCATGGGGCACAGGGTCAGAGCTGATTTGCATATCGCCATTGTCTAACCCAGGGTGGTGTGGAGTGCAAAAAAACTATGGATTTGTGCCCAGATCTTTGGACTGGGGTGAGTGTGTGACATTGATCCACATTCGGTCCATCACCTGTTGTTTTTGCATATTCCGCCCTAAGTGCGCTGGGGATGCCCAGACGTGGGTCCCAGGCACTCCACACCACTGGAGTCAAGCTAGCCGGGCTGATGAGAGGTGTTACCTCGAAACCGGTCCGGTCCTCGGATGCTTGATTCCGTTCTGGGAAGGACATGGCTTTTGTAGTTTGGACTGGACTGTTCCCATGGAGCACAGGGTCAGAGCTGATTTGCATATCGCCATTGTCTAACCCAGGGTGGTGTGGAGTGCAAAAAAACAATGGATTTGTGCCCAGATCTTTGGACTGGGGTGAGTGTGTGACATTGATCCACATTCGGTCCATCACCTGTTGTTTTTGCATATTCCGCCCTAAGTGCGCTGGGGATGCCCAGACGTGGGTCCCAGGCACTCCACACCACTGGAGTCAAGCTAGCCGGGCTGATGAGAGGTGTTACCTCGAAACCGGTCCGGTCCTTGGATGCTTGATTCCGTTCTGGGAAGGACATGGCTTTTGTAGTTCGGACTGGACTGTTCCCATGGGGCACAGGGTCAGAGCTGATTTGCATATCGCCATTGTCTAACCCAGGGTGGTGTGGAGTGCAAAAAAACTATGGATTTGTGCCCAGATCTTTGGACTGGGGTGAGTGTGTGACATTGATCCACATTCGGTCCATCACCTGTTGTTTTTGCATATTCCGCCCTAAGTGCGCTGGGGATGCCCAGACATGGGTCCCAGGCACTCCACACCACTGGAGTCAAGCTAGCCGGGCTGATGAGAGGTGTTACCTCGAAACCGGTCTGGTCCTCGGATGCTTGATTCCGTTCTGGGAAGGACATGGCTTTTGTAGTTCGGACTGGACTGTTCCCATGGGGCACAGGGACAGAGCTGATTTGCATATCGCCATTGTCTAACCCAGGGTGGTGTGGAGTGCAAAAAAACGATGGATTTGTGCCCAGATCTTTGGACTGGGGTGAGTGTGTGACATTGATCCACATTCGGTCCATCACCTGTTGTTTTTGCATATTCCGCCCTAAGTGCGCTGTGGATGCCCAGACGTGGGTCCCAGGCACTCCACACCACTGGAGTCAAGCTAGCCGGGCTGATGAGAGGTGTTACCTCGAAACCGGTCCGGTCCTCGGATGCTTGATTCCGTTCTGGGAAGGACATGGCTTTTGTAGTTCGGACTGGACTGTTCCCATGGGGCACAGGGTCAGAGCTGATTTGCATATCGCCATTGTATAACCCAGGGTGGTGTGGAGTGCAAAAAAACGATGGATTTGTGCCCAGATCTTTGGACTGGGGTGAGTGTGTGACATTGATCCACATTCGGTCCATCACCTGTTGTTTTTGCATAAAAAATATATACAGCATATGCCCCATAATCTACTATCTGCAGATTATGCCGTAGATGATAGATTTATGTGACATATGCATTATATGTCTTCTAATGCAAAGCGATCAATGTGACAACATGATTTTTGCATACAGTGGAAAGGGCCTACACAAAGGTTGACTGGTCATGTTTCAGTTGCTTATTTCTGTATTTTGTTGCTAAACCGGTACTAGTGAGGGGAAATGTTTGCTTAGACAGTATTACCATGTTTACAAATGATAAAATAGTGAAGTAAATACTATTATGTTGATGCCATTTTTAGGGGGGGAAAAAAGACACTTTTATCCAGAGCACTATTTTCCTATTTTTTAATACTAGGCGGTGAACTCTGCTCCACTCACAGAGTTTGCAGAGTTTTACACACTCTGCGTTACAGTGAGCTCGCGGAGTTCTGAAAAAGTTTTTTTCCTCACTTGCGCTCGTCAACATCTAGTAGGTGAGCGCAAGCAAGAAAAATCCACCACACGGCAAGATTTTTCCTCATTTGCGCTCGTCAATATCAAGTTGGCAAGCGAAAGCGAGGGAAATTAACCTCCCGGCAAGATTACTCAATACGTGCTGTCACGTATGCTCGCGACCGGTTACGTATGCTAACGACCGGTCACGTTGAGAAACCATCCGTTCACGTTGAGAAAGGTGCTGCTCAAGTAGAAAATCTACTCGAGCAGAAAAAGGAAACAGAGCCCGCTTGCGCTGTGCATGGTGTCGTCCACGATAATTTCACAGTACGGACAAACACCTGGTGCTGACAGTTACTGCAAACTACATTTTTTCTAACTCACTCCGCCGCTTGCGAAGCTCAGAATAGCATGGCAGAATTTTTTTGCACCTAAAGGAGATCTGCGTAATGGAACTCTGCGAACTCTGCCCAAGCTTACTATTTTTAGCTATTTTATGCCTATTTTCTCTGTCCCCAATAAAGCGAAATCCAGAAACCCTAGGTACCCTTAGAATCCACAGGATGTTGGAAAAGGAGGACAAAAATCTGGCATGGATACTTTATGTGGACAAAAAGGTATTGGGGCCTGTAGGAAAGTATGATCTTTCTGGCATAGATACCCCCACTTTTTGTCTGGTGTCAGTGTGTTTTGACAGTAGTTCACTGGGATGCTGCTAATCAGGACTCCAGTGACAGTGCTCTCCCCTCTACATTTGCTGGTAAGTACTTTGTACACCCCACTATTGGCATACAGAGGATCCATTGTAAGCCCCTAGGATACGGTACTAGAGTACCCAGGGCATTTGTAAACCCGGGGTCCCCAGTGGGCTGAAGCATGTATTATGCCACTAATAGGAGCCCATGTAAACTTTGTTTGCAGAGCTGCCATTGCACTCTGTTAGACAGGGTGCATGCACACTTTACTTTAGATATAGAGTTTCCCTTATATCCCGGTCACCTCACTTAAAACCTATAAGTCAGTACTAAGATAGGCCTTTTATTCCAAGGGCAGGGTGCACAGGTCTAAGTATGTGGGTACCCCTGCATGAGCAGAGGTGCCCCTACAAACCCCAGGCTCAATTTTCTGGGCTTTGTAAATGTGGGACAGTATTTATATTAGGTATATAGTGGACACTGGCAAGCGGAAATGTCTAACTATAAAATGGCTGCCCTGAACCTAGTCCTGTTTGGTGTCAAACATGTTGCAATCATGCAACTACACTGATTCCAGTGCTGGTTGCATGATACCACGCACCGGGGGGCACCTGTGTAGCCTTACATGGTCTAACTGCCAGCCCATGCTGCTGCCGACCCTAGACATTATTCTGCCCCCTTGCTGATGAGCTTCACTCAGGCTGGGGAAGCAAAGGATTTCCTGTGAAGGAGAGGTGTGACCACCTCTCCTTTAGAATTGAGTAGGGTGGGGGCGGGCGCTTCCGAGTGCCAACAGACTGCATTGAAGGGCACATTTGATGGCCTCCATGCATAAACAAGTTTACCCAGTTCAGGAATCATTGGCTACCGTTCTATTGTGACACTACACAAAGGACAGGGGAGTGGCCACCCCCGCCATCCAGCTCCTCCCTAGGGAGGTGCCCCAGAGCTCCTCCAGGTGGGCACTTGATTCTGCCATATTGAATCTTGGCCCCTGGGAGAATCTGACTGGCTAGGACATCTGAGTAGTGTCGCTGACCCCCTCTGATTGGTGGGTTGCCACAGAAGAGATTCATTCCCCTTTTGGAGCTACTTAAAGACTCCCCTGAGGGTAGGCCCTTAGATTTGTACTGACAACAACTTCTGCAACCAACTGCTTGTCTTCGGAAGCTCGTTCAAAGACTCTTCTGCCAGTGGAGAATTCTTCAGTTCTTCCTGCCAGGACCCACAACAAGACTGCCCCTGTTATGAAGATTCCTGCTGCATCTTCATCCCAGTGTTTCTTCAAGATCTGTAACCGCATTGACGTGCATCCTCCGAGCCACCAAAGACTCAGCCTGCATTCCAGCCTGAAGGACTCTCGCTTGAAGTGAAGGAGTCACTTCCCTGCATCCGCAGACAATTCATTGTTGATGACCGGTTTGCTGATGCTGGTTCTCCAGAGGCTTGACCTGTCTTCCCTGCAAATGGAGAGGCTGTAATCTCTCTCCAACCAACGTGACTGCCTCACTGTGGCAACCACGTTTGGTTGCCACTGCCAAGGCTTAATGGCTCTCTTCACAGAAGATCTTCAAGGTCCAAGTGGCTCCAGCACTGCACAGCTCCAAATACGTCATTCTGCCAGTCTCCCTTGCCTTGTGGAGCTCCTTCTTCTGTTTGCTGCTGTGGCTTTCCTGTGACCTCCTGTGCCTGCTGCCAAAGGGTCCTCAAGGGGGCATCACTGGTTCCTTCTGGCTCTCCAACATGCTGAAAGCCAGTCCTGACTTAACGTTGCTGTGTTAGTCCTTCAGAACTTGCTGGTCTGCATCTTTGCACCTCTACCAGTGAACTGTTGTTTGCATTGGCCATGCCTTGTTGGTGGTCCTGCCGGTCACTGACCCACCTGCACTTGTCGACCGGCATGAGACAGCTCGTGAGAGGCTCCTAGTCTTCTACAACATCACTGGGTCTCCTCTGCTGCTGTTTTCTTCTCACTGCCTCTCAGCAAGAACCTTTAACCAGGGCTGGTATTGTGCTCCTGTGTCTCCTGGTCACCTTCGGGTGGTTTGGACTCTGTCCTCTCTCCTTTCAGGTTTTTATCATCTGGATTCCTCATCCTGGTTCCACTGGCCTGGTCTACGTGACTCTGTAGCTGCAGAACGTCCACAACCCTCCATCTACAGAGGTTTCCGACATCACTTTGTGGTGGTGGGCCTCAGCAAGGCCTACCAGTGCTAGGGGTTCTCTCTTCTCTGCACAGAGTCCTCAGACCATATAATAGAAGTTGGCACAGAAACTGGAATAGAAAGTACAAAGTTTATTAAACCTCATGAGTTGGAACTACATTCACACAGCACCCTTCGGTAATGTATGAAGTAGTACACTGAATACCCACACAGGGGCTCAAATGAAGGCGGTACAGGTACAAAATGCTGGTGTTAGGTACATATAAGGTCATACAGAAAGTGTACAGGCAACAAGTGGGAAGAGCTAATAGTTTGCTAATTCTGGTGGACCCATCCTGACAGTTACAGACTACAGCAGCTGCAAGCTCAACTGAGCATGTGTGCGAAGATGGAAGATGCTAAATATATCTCATCTCTGGGCAGATTTCAAGAGCAGTTAACAGAAAGGTAGGACAGAGCACATGGCGAGCACATGGCAAACAAAATGGCTGACAGAAATACAAAATGGCATAAGCAGAATCTCGTAAATCAGACGGCACACAGTCGGACATTTGATATTGGTTCCTTCTATCAAAAGTGTTAAACCCATCCTGCCCACGTGTATTGGCATCAAACCTAGCGCGATCATTCGTGCTTCCTCTAGGCCCTGAATATCCTGTGCGATTTCTCATTTGTCCCCGACCACGTGGACACTGCTGAGCACGCAGTACTGGACAATCAGAAAGCCAATGTCCAAATTTCTTGCAGTACGCACACTGATCAACAGACAATTTGAACGGGTATAGGAAGGAAAGGACGAACCATAAGATCCACGTCCACCTCTATCATTACCTCTAGAAGGCGGGCCATAAGCTTAGGCCAACATAACCTTCGTTTTCAACTCTTTAGTTTATTTATCCTCATTACTTTTAGCTTCTAATTCTTGTTGTTCATAATACTAGGTCATAGTTAGGAGAGAAACCGGAGAAGAGGTAGTCCATGAACTCTCACTGGCCTTCAGGCGACTAGCTATTCCTGGCAAAAGGTTTGCAACATATTTATCGACAAACAGATGCCTACCTGTGTCATCTGTCAATGACTGGCCACTGAAATAGTGGAATGCCTCCTCAAAGCGTGTAAGGAAATCTGAAACCGATTTGTTGCCTTTTGCTTACATGAAGCTAATACAGTCCAATCTATCTTTTTCGGGGGAATAATCGTTTTTAACTTAACTAATATAGCTGTAGGGAGAACTAGAATTTACTGACACGGTTTTTGTGCAGGTTCTCTATCTTCATCTGACTGCTCTAAATCTTTCCACAATGCTCCATATGTCGCACGATCATCAATTTTATGCACAGTTCTCCACATATCAGGTGGTAATATTAGTCCAAAAACAAATCAATGTCAGGCAAAGTCATATTACAAGAGCTAATGGCACCTTCAACTTCCTCATAAAAGGCTGCTGGAGTCTTTCGCGGATCAGGCAATGCATTTTTAAGGGCCATAACATCTGCTCTATTCCAAGGAGTGTAAACCCAATTATAAATAAAATAACCTTTTGCATCAATAGAAGTCTTATCATCACTTGTACCCGTTCCTTTAGGAGGAACATATAAAGGCGCGGCTTCCCACATGGGTTTCACATTAATTACAGCATTCTTATCTGTTTCAGGAGTAGAAGCTCGTGCCATGCCAATTTGGGATGTTTGTGCAGCTGCATCTGCTGCCTTTTTCTCCTCTCGCAAATGGGCTGCTTCAATAAGCACTTTAACCAAGCGTCTGATCGTGTCAGCCACCTGGGAGAAGACAAAAAGACCTTCACGTAGTTGTTTACAATCAACTGCTACATTATCGGGCTCCATTTTTGCCAAATATTTTTTAAACCGTTCGATAACTTCTGCGGCAAATGTATCTGTAAAATATATTTGCTCCCTTTCCTGCTAACCTTTAATACTATCTAAAAGTTCAGAACCAGTGGCAGTACTACGACCGGCTATACGAGCAGCAGATCTAATCTGAGACGCACGTTCAGCAGATAACATCGAGCGAGTTTCTGTTGCTTTGTCCTGGTCTGTAGGAGAGTCCTCATCTGACTCATAAGGAGCAGAAGGAAGAGTATACGGCGGTGGACAACGATCTAATAAGAGAGAATCATCTTGGGGTTTATTAAGAATAGGATAAAGAGGTCTACGAACAGCGTATTGGCCATTTACCTGTAAATGACACTCCCTATCTTCCCTCTCTTAAATTTCTTTCATTTCCCTACTTTTCATTTCCAATGCTTTTGCATGAATGGTCTTATGTTGTTCTTTTTCAATCAAGGCTTGCTCACGCTTCATTCGCTCACACACTTCTTTCTCCCACATTTGCACACAGTCAAACATATCTTGCCTAGCCTTTCGCTTAAACATTTGTTGCTCCATATACTGAATCTTTCGCAAAACAAATGACCCATGCATAGGCCAGCGCAACTCAGGATCCGTACGAGTGTATTTATTCTATAACGTGCTGTACATTATGGAAGAAATACCATGCTTAATATACATGTCCCTACTAGGCGTCCCTTCCGGGGGGGGGGGGGCGGTTGTGCTTCGTCGAGTTTCAGACTGGTACCACTACAAAAGCAACACATCCTACGAAGTGTGCTGGAAACAGGCATGCCAAAAATAGTGCAGAATATGCAGTATTACAATCAAAGTAGCGCTTAAGGTACTCTTTGTACGTTGCGTCGTTCAAACAAATTCAAATAGAGAAAAATCTCCTCATTACCTGCCTATATGAATTGCAATGCATATATAATTATCAAACAAATAATAATATTGGCCAAAAAGCCACAGAAAGTGTTACTAAACTACCTTACCAATCAAAGGCATCAAAAAACCAACAGCAAGTGCCGCAGAACGGCTCTTACCAATCAAATGGTGTCCAGGTTCCATCTGCCAAGTCCTCAAATCGAGCAAATGGTCACTGCACGTCGAATCAACAGAAAAGATCTCAGTCGAGGACCGGTGCCACCTGGATGGTCAGATCAGAAAGAAAGGAAAAACGCTGTGGTTGCCAAGACTCGGGTCTCCTCAAGCAGCGATCGTGTTCAAAGCGAGATTCCAATCCTTCGCCTCGACCACTCCTTCGGGCATCTGAGTCGCAGATGAGCCCCAATTGTGGTGGTGGGCGTCAGCAAGGCCTACTTATGCTAGGAGTTCCCCCTTCTCTGCACAGAGTCCTCAGACCATAGAATAGAAGGTGACACAGAAACTGGAATAGAAAGTACAAAGTTTATTAAACCTCATTGGGTGGAACTACATTCACACAGCACCCTTCGGTGATGTATGAAGTAGCACACTGAATGGAAGGAGCCTGGTCCTTTTATACCCACACAGGGGCTCAAATGAAGGTGGTACAAGTACAATATGCTGGTTTTAGGTACATATAAGGTCATACAGAAAGTGTACTGGCAACAAGTGGGAAGAGCTAATAGTTTGCTAATTCTGGTGGACACATCCTGACAGTTACAGACTACAGCAGCTGCAAGCTCAACTGAGCATGTGCGAAGGTGGAAGATGCTAAATATATCTCGTCTCTGGGCAGATTTCAAGAGCAGTTAACAGAAAGGTAGGACAGAGCACATGGCGAGCACATGGCAAACAAAATGGCTGACAGAAATACAAAATGGATTCCACAAAACGGACAAGATAGTCTCTAAATACAGGATATCTTCTGCTAGCGCTTAACCTAATTGCTGCCAAATTACAACAACTTCTCCCCTCCGCACTCAGGCTCGCTAGTGCAGGTATCCGTCTCTTCTAAGTATCCAGGGATAGGGTGGCTCTCCAACCTTCCTTCCTCCAAGTGGTGTCTTCAGGGTCCTTTGGGAAGGATCCTAGAACTGTAAAATACAAACTTCGACTTACATGTGATGTCCTATGAATGTCTTACCTGGTGTAACCACTCTGTACCCAGGCGCCTTGGGGTCTCTGGCTACTCACCTTGTGTGGTCCTTGCTTCCCCTGGGGTCCACCAACCTTGGGTCCTAGTCCCGTTTTGGTACATAACCTGCATTCCCGTATTTTAGTATACCGTTTTACCCACTCTCCTCCCGTGGGGCCCTATGTGTTTTCTTATACTACTTACCTATTTTCTAAGTATTCCTTGTGGGTAATTGATACATCCGGTTAGGAGGTACACCTAGTTAGTGTCTAGTGTGTAGTAATAAATATTGTGTTTTTTTCTACTCACCAGGTGTGGTTCTTTCATGTGTGTAAAGCTTACTAACCAACTAAAGTGGTGCATGCATTGCTTTACACCTTCCTGGATAAGACGTAGCTGCTTTCCACAGCTACCACTTGAAAACTTTGGATTTCAGGAACCTAAACACTATCACTAAGGGTTCTCTGGGTTCAGTGCACTGTGTCTCACAATAGGCGTGCACTATATACTGAGCCACCCTCCTACAGTATGTATGCACCTACCACTTGCAATGAGACCACCAAGGCAATATAAGGTCCAGACAAGATCTCAGTAAATTATTCCCTTGCTCATCCCTTGGTAGCAGGTGATGAGCAGACAGGCTTAAATTAGGAGACAAGTTTGTGAAGCACTTAAAAATACCAATACATTAAATAAGTAATACACAACACACAATAAAAATCTACCATCAATGTATTAAATAGGAAATATTTTTATGATTAATATGACACCAAAATGAGAAAAAAAACAAGGGGACTGGAGATGTGAACACTTTCTAGTACTTACATACATATAGCGCCATCATGAGACATTGGGTCGCACTTGAAGTCAAAGTTTGAGGCCTACTGTGATAGAGCCCTGGTCCGATACACCCTGTCAAAATGTTACCTTTGCACATAGAAACTTTTCTGGAGGAATTTCTCTCATACTCGAGGCTCCTCTTCAGGTTGGGATTTGAGTCAACGACTGCACCTTGGCTCAGCACGAGGCCTCAGTGAAATCCTGGAAGTCTTGAGCTCTGGAGATTTCAGTGGGATGAACCTGAAATCCAGGCCAGGTCGTGGTTCGACATGAGGGGCCTGACTCTCGTCAACGGGTCGGTTACCTTATGGAGCTTTTTCCACAACCAAATCCTTACATGTCCACCGGATCGCCTCCCGGGCTGGGGACTTCTTGGGGAAGATGGCTCTGGTGAGCTCTGTTAACCTGTTGTATTCATGGAGTCCACTCTTTAATCCATATTGAAGCAAGGCACAGTACTCAGGGCTGTAGTTCCAAGTGTGCAGCAGGAGCAGACCTTCAGAGTGCAATCCTTTGAGGTGCAGACCAGCGTTCCAGCAGGCAATCCTTCTTCTCCTTGTAGTTTCAGGCAGCAGATCTTCAACTCTCTCATATTTATCCAATGCTCTGGAGCAACTAGCAAGGGGGCACACATGGCCAATGGGATACAGTGTGCCACTCAAAAGCATGACAGCTTCCTCCAAAGTGGGGCATATTCCTCTCCCATAAAGCCTGCAGTTTAAAACTCAAGATGGAGAATTTCTCTCCTTTGTAGTAAGACCTAGCTAAGCCAACCTACTGGTGTGGCTCATTTCCCTTAACACTCCCTCTCCAGAACTCCTGCAAATTCCATTCCTGGGGCTCCTATCTGGTTGGGGGTTACAGGAATAGGGGATAGGCCTGGCTGGCATTCCTTACTATCCTGGTCTCTTTGAAGCCCAGTTTGATTACCCAGCCCCACCCTGGCCTGTTCACAGAAGCTGCAGAGCTCCCCCCACCAGACAATCTGTCTTTATGCTAGCCACTTATCACATCATCAACGCAGTTTGGCTAAGCCTGTTAAGGACTGGCCAATCAGGAGCAGCTGCCAGAAGTGCACACTTAAGTGCCTCAAAGCTGCTGCGCCTCTAAATCTACACCCCCTACCATATACTAGGTAGGTTGTCAGTGTCAAATGTATTTGCACCTAGTTACTGCATACCTTTTTAATCAGAACACTGGCCCTGGGCCTGGTTAGCAGAGCCCAGGGCGCAGTCAGAGTCAGTTACCACCAAAATATTTAGGCAATTAGGGCAAGAGGATGACTTTCTGTGAACCACCTCTAATAGCCAAGAAATGCTCAGCAATGGTTAGGAGGGTGAGGCCCAGCAGTTAAGGGGTTAATAGATGCCTATATTGAAAGATATAGGTGAGAGTCAGGCGTTGTGGTCTGTTGGGTATTGTTGACATTCTGTGATGTGTGCTGCTCCTGTGGCATAGCAACTACTCCTGTTCTGGTTTGTTATACTTTATATGATTCCTTTAACAAACAAACACAATCTGAAAGTAGAGCACCACATTGAAGACAATCAAGTGGCAAAGGGTCATTAGCACACTTTTCAAGGAATGAGAAAGAAGAAAAATTTGCTTTTGGAACAAATAAAAATAAAGTAGCAGTACTTGAGTGTCGTGTCAAGGGGTACTTGAGCATCGCTGCCACGAACAATGCAACAGGGGTTAGACTAGCTCATTTTAGTGCTGGTGGCCTCGTCACAGCACTAGATAGGCATCAGTAACTAATATTACAGCTCCTCCAGTGAGACGCTGCAGGGTATAATTAAACAAAAGCAGCCGCGCTCATCAGCTTACTGTTCCCTGCTGCCAAATGCAATTATCAGGCCATCACCATCAAGCCTGCTTACAATCAGCTCTGTCTGCTGCCCAGTGGCCTGGCCGAGCCGAAAGAAGCTCTTTGGTTCAGTCTGGCGATCACTGGGAAGGTACTTCTGGCAGACCCAGGTGACCCAGCAGAGCACCAAACTCATCTTGTGTATAGTGGGGTCTGGGCCTAAGAGGTGGCTAAAAAGCACAACCTCATCTGTAACTATGTTATTGGTATTTCACCTTAAAGTAACTGTATATAAAAAGCAAACTGACCTTAAATGAATAGTAAATGCAAGTGAAAGTAATCTGTGAAAAATGCACTATTTTAGGTTAAGAAACCTCTAATAGTTAATCCCATCATGGCGCTATTTACTAAAAGGGTGCATTTTCCGTCTTTGTACCACAGCACACCACAGCACACCTTTACACGGGTGCGCCACCCGCAAACAGGGAAACTCGTGCTGCCCTGGGGACAGAGCATTCAGTAAAATACAGACAAGCTATTTAAAAGCTGCTCCGTGTTTCACAGTGTAGAGGGCTTCCCGCCTGCAATATACAGTTTTGTTAGAGATCCCCCAGCAGACAGGTTCAAGGAGTCACAGCACCTGCCTGCAGGGAGATGTCTGTGGGCCCCTTTCGTTTATGTACTGTCAATCCACCTGCTGAGGGCGTGTGTACCTCAGCGCCGACACCTGTACTATCGTGTGGGTTCAGAGGTAAAGTGATTTCTTCATTTGCCCCCTTGCAGATGAGTTAATGCCCTCTCACAACAGCACTGGCACTACATGTTTACCAGCGCAATCAGTATTACAGAAAGGGGCTCAAAAGTGTCTGCGCCCCCCTCTGTATACCAAAGTTCCCATGCACAGATACAAAGCCCTACACAACATAGGACCAAAAAAACTGATCAGTCGCATACACTTTCACCAACCCACCAGACACCCAGTCGCGCAACACCCATTGGGCTCACCGGGCTTCAGCCCAACCACTCTCCAGCCGCTCCCTTCTTACAGCAACTCAGCCTATGGCTGGAAGAATTAGCCCCCTCAAAATCTTTTTCAGCGCTCCCCCCGAAATTTGGCTCTAGTTGCCTGCTTGCAAACACATATGCTCTGCCTCACTCTCACGCACACACATTCCCTGTATCCGCAAAAGCAAGACTGGAGGTTGCTCATTCTCCTACATCGCACCCAAGACAGGGAATGACCTCCCTCAACACATCAGAGCCCCCTCTTCACTTAAGACATGGAATACCTCCCTCAACACATCAGAGCCCCCTCTTCACTTAAGACATGGAATGACCTCCCTCAACACATCAGAGCCCCCTCTTCACTTAAGACATGGAATGACCTCCCTCAACACATCAGAGCCCCCTCTTCACTTAAGACATGGAATGCCCTCCCTCAACACACTAGAGCTGCCTCCTCACTTAAGACACGGAATGACCTCCCTCAACACATCAGAGCCCCCTCTTCACTTAAGACAGGGAATGACCTCCCTCAACACATCAGAGCCCCCTCTTCACTTAAGACATAGAATGACCTCCCTCAACACATCAGAGCCCCCTCTTCACTTAAGACATGGAATGACCTCCCTCAACACATCAGAGCTCCCTCTTCACTTAAGACATAGAATGACCTCCCTCAACACATCAGAGCCCCCTCTTCACTTAAGACATGGAATGACCTCCCTCAACACATCAGAGCCCCCTCTTCACTTAAGACATAGAATGACCTCCCTCAACACACCAGAGCCGCCTCCTCACTTAAGACATAGAATGACCTCCCTCAACACATCAGAGCCCCCTCTCCACTTAAGACATGGAATGACCTCCCTCAACACATCAGAGCCCCCTCTCCACTTAAGACATGGAATGACCTCCCTCAACACATCAGAGCCCCCTCTTCACTTAAGACAGGGAATGACCTCCCTCAACACATCAGAGCCCCCTCTTCACTTAAGAGATGGAATGACCTCCCTCAACACATCAGAGCCCCCTCTTCACTTAAGGCAGGGAATGACCTCCCTCAACACATCAGAGCTTCCGCCTCACTTCTTGAGATCTGCATAACATAACATAACAAAGTGCCTCTTGTCGCTCAAAGCAGGTGCACCTACCTGTTGAACCCCAGGGGCACTTCCTGCAATAAAGGGGGGAGGGGGTGAATATCCGGGTTGGTGAAGCATGGAATAGTCACTTGTGTATTTATAGTGCTACAAGGTCCCATTCTGTGAATTAGAAGGCACTATAAAACGAACGCTATTATTTTAAAACTGGATTACGATATAATACAGGCTGGTGCAAAATGTGCACCGAGATGTAGTGCTTAAAAACCTTGGCAGATATGGTAGATATGGTTGAGTGCTAGATTAATCTGGGTGAGGTCAAAAGTGGTCCGTTCATTGAACAAATCATCCATCCATCCACGCGTGAGCCCGTCTTTCTATTATTCGTCGTGTTCTCTCAATCACTAATGTGTCTGCCTGTCTGTCTGACGGCTTGCCACAAAGACACCAGTCCTGGTTCCAGGAAAGAAAGCCGCGCTTCCTGTCAAGCACCAGCATTGTTCTTGCATCGCCACAAATAGCGCCACGAGAACAGTCGGCCCTGTATCCTCTCTTGATAGCTGTCGAGCAGGCAACGCGACCTCTAGCTGGAGAGATTCCGGGTCAGGGTCCTCGCGGCTCGGAAAGACGCGCCATTGTTTGCCGGGCTGTGGCACGAGACAAATATGCTGTCAGAGACCCCTTCCCGGCGTGCCCCGCGGTACACACTGACCACTCTATCCTCTGATATCTGCTTTCAGCATTCAGATCACACGGCCCCAGTGATTGATGGGCAGCCAAGCTCCCCATGCTCTGCACAAGTGACACTTTTGTCAGCTCGTTAACACCAGTTGTGAAAAGAAGGCAATCCTTTTAGAGAGTGATGAATACAGAGATAAGGGCCAGATCACAAAACATGTTTGACTGCAGCTATTTCATTCCCAGGGCGGTGAGTTAAAGCGGTGCTTGCTTGCTTCAAACTCCTGTTACACGCAGTATTATGATAACATGATTCTGGTGGTTGCAATGGGTGACAAGAAACTTAGTGCATTTGTGTGGTGTGGTATTTTGTTGTGATGGTGATGTGTTCTGTTGTTTTTGGTATGCTGCTGTGTTTTGTTCTGCAGTACTGAAATGTGATTTTGTTCTATTGTACAGCAGTATTTCTGCTGCTTTCTGTTTTGTTGTAATGTGTTGTGTTATGTTTTAAATATGTTGTCATGCTACTTTGTGTTTGCTATTGTGTTATGTTTTATTGTTAACTTTAGATATATCAACAAATGTTGCCAAAAGCAGAGCATAACTTTAAAGTTCACATGCAAGCAACCATTTACCACTGTCTAAGAGGATAAAATAGCATTTATTCAGCTCTTCAACTACTTAAGACATAAATTATCCAGTAGCTGTGGCAGAGACTCAGTCCAAATTTAGCTCTTACAGAGCTAATTTTATATAAGGGCCACTGCCCTTATATAAATTAATGGTATTCAATTTAGCATCCTTAAAAGGAACAAAAGCCTAGTCAGCCATGCCAAGATTTGAACTTGTGATCTGCAGGTCAGGCAAAATGTTTCGACAACAAACGTTCACCTCACTGAGCTATCCTGTTGCCTGTATACACCCTCAGTGGACATTTTAACCCCTTGGACGCTGATGAACGAACCGCTCCATCATCAGCTGCGGGTGCGCTGTGCTGATGATGGAGCGGTTCCGTCATGGCCCGCTCGGCGCGCCTGCGCGGCGCGAATTTCGCGCCTGCGCTGAGCGTTCTATTGAGCGGGGCGGGCCATGACGGAACCACTCCGTCATAAGCACAGCGCAACCGACGCTGGTGACAGAGCGGTTCCGTCACCAGCATGCGGCCGCCGCGCGGCTGCCCCGCCCCCTTAGCACTGCGGCGGAGTAGCCGCCGCAGTAAAGGGGTTAAATCCTTATTCAGGATTTGGGAGCATTAATGTCTACAGAAGGAATTTACAACTATGGAATATACATACATAAACTGGATTATACATTTCTGTAAACCTAATTTACAGCTTAGAACACTGGTGTTCCACGAAAGGGGAAAAAATCGGCAATTGGGAAACTAATAAACACCCAAATGTTGTAACTTTCTAGGCATTCACAAATCATCTTTATGGCATTTCATACCCAGTGTGCACAGTTACACTTAGGTACTTGTGCAGTTTAGCTGAGTATTCCTGTTTTAGCTCAAAACAACAAAAACAGGAATGCAAATAACCAGGTGCAGGAAATCAAGTGGTGAGGAACCAGCACCCGTTTTTATATGCGCAGTAATGCCCCACGACTCTGAGCTATTCACAATGAGGCCCTTAGTGCCAAAAAGACTAATGTTAGCAAATGTGTTGCTAAATGGGTAAACATCCCTTTTACTCGCTGGGGTGATGGGATTTCTACACCTGAATTTGTTTTGTGAATGGAGTCAACAAATCTGTAAACCAATGGGTTGTACACTCAGTAAAATGCAATAGGTCTCACCTTTTATTAAGTTAAAGCCATTTGCTTTGCTATATAATACAATTAGCAAAGCAAATGGCTTTAACTTAATCAAAGGCTAGACCTATTTCATATTCTATGTTTGTTTGTAATGCACAACAACATGTAAATACTTGTAAACGGACAGTACACATTCAGCAGTTAGGAAAGCAAAAATGAAGCACTTTATTAGTAATTCTGAAGTGTCATGGAAGCAAAAACTTGAACATAATCAAAACAAATCAAGACGCTTTACTTGTTAGGCAGAAATTATAAATATTCACTGAAACACTATTCCCACTGATTACTATTTGTATACAATATAGTTTTATCAGTAAAACGTTGTCTGCGCAAACTTTAGTGGCTATTTCAGTGGATAATGTGCTGTCTGTAAATGACAGTGTGCTACACACAATGGTTACGTTACATTAAAAAATCGACCACCTATTGTCCATTAAAGCTAGATGGGTCACAAAAGTTTGTAATTCTAAACATTGGGCCATGGTTCTCAAAAGTTTACCAAGCACTGCACTATATAGCTTTATGAAACTGGAACAGACAATCTGACATCAGGACACGTTACACCTGTGATAGACATAGTGTGTAAACATGACGTCATTGCATTGTCTGCTCTGCACGTTATAAGCAGTTATGCAAATGTTGACTGAAAAGTGGATTAGTGCCTGATGAAATTCTAACTTTTAATGACCCTGTTAAGTTATATACAGAGAGAAGAGCATTACGTTGTCGTATTTACTATTATTTGCTACACCAATCTGGAAGTGTTGATTCGAGAAAAAAAGCCAGTCCCGGTTAAAGTTTCTGTGCTAACAGTGAAACATTTTTTTAGATGTACTTCTGTCAAAAAACTAGTTTTAGTAATCTTGCACACAATACAGGAGTAATGCCAAAAGAGTGCGATTGGTTGTCCTTCTTTCCTACTACATGGCCCTGTCTTTGACCAGGTTTGCCTTAAGTGTTCCCTCCCATAAGCAAACACAAGTCAGTTTGTTCTACTTTCTCCTATACGGGATGATTCGCGATAAGTTGTCTGTGGAGCAAACACTGCAAATTGGGCATCAGAGCCTTGCATTCGGCCGAAGATAGCCCTTGTTGTATTTGGTATTGCCCTCCAAGAGTTGCAGTGTGCATGTAAAACTGCTTCCTGAAGTAGCAGCTGTGGCTGCCAGATGATGTGGGCGAAGCGTCTGTTGATAGTACAGAAGTGTATGCTCAGTGTGGCTGTGCCTGGGTATGAGGGGAAGGCACCGCTGCTATGCTGTGACGTGTACGACTGCACCTGATGAGGAGGCTTATTATTGATTACTCCCCCTACCCCCACCATGACTTGGTTTATTATTGACGTTTTGATAATTGGAGAAGGTGCAGAGTCTTATAACAATGCATAAATAGAACAAGCATGCCTCCACTAGGGCTACTTAAGTAATTATGGACCCGATTCACAGAACTAACTTAAGACAAAATCCTAAATTTACCACTTTTGGTATTCACAGAAGTTAGGATTTTGTCTTATGTCAACTTTGTCTTAAGTTTGTCTTAAGACAGACTTAAGTTAGGATTTTGTCTTAAGTCTGTCTTAAGGTCTGTTTTAAGACAAATTTAAGACAAAATCCTAACTTCTGTGAATACCAAAAGTAGTAAGTTTAGGATTTTGTCTTAAGTTAGTTCTGTGAATCGGGCCCTATGTTTTTAGTAATAAGTGATATGGTCCATAAAGCATCCATGTATTGAATCGGAGGATTAAGACAGAGCCCGCCCTAATCGAGTGTACAGAACAATAATAAAAAATCAGACAAGCTTTTTTAGTGTGATTATTGGTGATGTTGTTTTGTTAAAGTCTCTTTATAGCTTCAAGGATTTTACATTGTCATGTACTCATCATTTTTCCATCGACCAAGTGCTGCGTCTTCGCAGTGCATTGATAACCTAAAATATCACTGGGCTCTTCTCTGCACTTAAGGTAAGAGTTAGTACTTGGTGGAGTGGGAATAGTATATTATATTGTTTGAGTGTCCAGCACCTTCCCTAAGTTTATAGTTGGTGGAGTTGGAATAGTAAATTATATGGATTTTTTGTCCAGCACTTTCCCTGAATTTGTACTCGGTGGAGTGGGAATAGTACATTATATGGGTTTTGTGTCCAGCACCTTCCCTGAATTTGTACTTGGTGGAGTGGGAATAGTAAATTATATGGGTTTTGTGTCCAGCACCTTCCCTGAGTTTGTACTTGGTGGAGTGGGAATAGTAAATTATATGGGTTTTGTGTCCAGCACCTTCCCTGAGTTTGTATTTGGTGGAGTGGGAATAGTAAATTATATGGGTTTTGTGTCCAGCACCTTCCCTGAGTTAGTACTTGGTGGAGTGGGAATAGTAAATTATATGGGTTTTGTGTCCAGCACCTTCCCTGAGTTTGTATTTGGTGGAGTGGGAATAGTAAATTAGATGGGTTTTGTGTCCAGCACCTTCCCTGAGTTAGTACTTGGTGGAGCGGGAATAGTAAATTATATGGGTCTTGTGTCCAGCACCTTCCCTGAGTTAGTACTTGGTGGAGTGGGAATAGTAAATTATATGGGTTTTGTGTCCAGCACCTTCCTTGAGTTTATACTTGGTGGAGTGGGAATAGTAATTTATTTGGTTTAAGGGTTTAGCACCTTCTCTGAGTTTATACTTGGTGGAGTGGGAATGATAAATTATTTGTGTTGACTGTTTGGTAGAATGTATAGTTGATGGAGTGGGAATAGTACATTTTTATATATGAATGTTTAGTGTTTTGTGAGAGTATATATAATGATATTAACTTTGTTTAACTCATGTTGTATGGTAAAATTATATAATAATATTAATAAATTATTGTAATTGTTAGTAATTCAAAATAAATTATTCAGAGTCACAGCATGTTTTAAATATTTTATTATTTTCAAAAAGTAGGTAATAAAATAAGAAATCAGAAAATAATTTTATTGACATTTTTAAATGTTATCTGTACATTTTTATTTTCATGAAATACATTAAAAAAATTGACATTTTCATCACAGTTGTACATTTGTCTCAAAAAATTATTATTACAAGCATAATTTATTACAATTGTTTTTAAGTAAAGTAATATGTATTAAGTGTACATTGTTTTGTTTATTTCACAGTTTTTAATGTAAAAATAAAGAATAATTTGTATACAACAACTATTTTTATAATTTTTTAACACTGTAGTAGTATTTGTAAAAATTCTTTGTAGTACACATATTTATAAACATTAACACAAAAAGGTAGGTTTTGTTAACATTAATATAATATTTACATTAGTGATTTTCGAAATAATTTATTATTATTAATATATTAAATATTAATAATACTTTTTACAGATTCATTGCTAATGTTTTTAGGTAAAACAGTAAATAATAGTAATAATGATAACAGTCTTGTATATTCATACAGTCAGGTAAGTAATTTTTAATAAGGTAAATATTTGTTTATTTAATGTACAGTCATTGAAAGTAACATAAGGTACATTGGAATAATTTTTATAACAATGTTACATTTTTGTTTCATTAAAAAAACAATAGTTTCATAATGTATATTGTAACATGTGTAAAATAATTTTAGAATGTTATTTAATGTTAATATTAATGGAACTATTTGTTTGTTTGGGACTATTTTGTAACCGCGCCATGTTATTTTGGGTCTTTTCGACTTGGAAGAGCTCGCGGTTGGAGGCTGCTTCGCGTGTGGAAGGGTAAGTTTAATTTTAAGTACTTTATTTAAGTTCTATGTTTAGTTTGAGTGTTTGTGGAGTATGTGTAGGTTTTTTATTGTTTGGTAGTTGTAGGATGTGTGTGTTTTAGGCGGTAGTTACGGTTATCGTTTTGGTTCCAGTTTACTAGTTTTGGGTTAGTTTCTTGATGAGGTAGGAATAGGATTAGAAATGTAACTTAATGTTTTTTTATTATGTTTAAAAATGTTTTAAATTGTATGTTGGGGTGCATTGTGTGCGGGCGGGTATGTTTTTTTTCTATTTTACAGGTACTTCATGTGGATGTCGTTTTTTGGGAGAAGATTGCGGTTTTTTTCGTAAGAAGGGTCTCACACACTTTCTAACATTTTCAGTTTTTCCAGGAGCGTTTTTTTATCTTTTACACTATTTTCGGGTTTTTAATGGGTTATCGTTGGATCTATTATGGAGAAGATTTGTTATGGATATGCTATTTTTATTTTATTTATATTACATTTCCATGGAGCGTTTTGTTCTGTTTTTGTGAACTATTTTCGGGTTTTTAAGGGTTTTCGAGTAGATTGTGTTGGAGAAGAACTTTTTGGGATTTCCTGTTATTTTTGGATGATCTTGTTTGGATTGTTTGGGTGGATTACTTCTAAGGAATGATTGATTTTGTTACAAAGGTTTCTCTTTAGCAACAAAGTGAGTAAGTATTTTTCAAATTTTTTTTGGGTGGGATTGTCATTTTATTTTTTATGTAATTTTATGGTATATGTTAGAAATTGTAAGGAAATTATTTAGATATATTTAAATAAATATATTAAATATATTCAAATAATTTTGTTACAGTTTGTAACATGTGTTTAATATGTATATTTTATGTTTACTATTTGAATAGTGTATGTATGTGAGTTATGTTTAAAGAATTGTTTTAGCTATGGTAGATAGGTATGGTAGGTCTCTGTTAGTTGGATATAGGGTTACTTTGCTTTATAAGGTGTTGTACATTTTTTTCGTTTCTTTAGTTAGTTTAGGGCCTATTTGTGTTATAGATTGCTCCATTCAGAGTTCTTGGTAGCTTTGCTCCTTTTGTAATGCTTGAAGGAGTTTATGTAGGGTTAGGGAACCTCTGCCTGTACCTGCTTGAAAAGCATTGTGCCATCCTTCGACAGCGTTGTTGCTTTTAGCTTGTTTATTTAGTGTACCTAGGTAGACGTTCCACCAGGGGATTTGGAATTTTGGTTGCCTTCTGTGTCCTGGAAAGGGGCGACCACTCGGTCCCCCCGAACTTATGGCAGAGTACCTCGATCCCCCCGGGAAGCCATTTTGGGCGGGAGGCGCGTCTCGGCTGGTATGCCCGAAGCGGCGTAGCCGGGGCGCGCTCTTTCCCGCCCTGGAGTGGGCTGGCCTAGACACTGACGCAGCTGGCCACGCCCTCGGGGCAGGCAGGGGCGGGTTTACGCCCGCCCTGAAGACGGATAAAAAGGGACGCAAGACCGGAAGACATCCTCTTGTTCCTGTGCTCTGAAGCTGCACCTCCTCGCTGCACGTGAGCTCGAGACGGAACGAAGAGCCAATTTTGAGCGTTTTAATCTTTCTTTTTGTTTTCTAGATACTTGGTCGGAAAAATGCCCAAAAAAGGCGCGAAGAGAATGACGACGGATCAGATGGTTCGGGTCCTCATGAAGGAGATGTCCGAACTGAGAAAGCAGGTGGCGAAGCGAGATGGGGAGGGGGGATCGGGGCGTCCATCGGCTGGAGCAACCCCTGGAGGGAGAGCCAAGAGGCCTAGAAGGGGACCAGCCGGGGGAGACGTCCCTGTTCCCTGTACCCCGCTCGAGGCGCCAACCCCGGTACCGGTGGAGGGGAATCCGATTCCCGTCGTGGTCACCCCGACATCCACTGAGGATATGCCTCCCGAGCTGGCGGCACAGCTAGCAGCGTGGTTGGGCGACAGTAGCGAGGGCGCCACGGCTGCCGAGGCACAAGCGCTGATGAAACAGTTGCGCGAGAAGCGAGATGCAGCCAAGGTGCCCGCGCCGGCGGCAGTGATAGACAAGCCGCAGGCCCCGGTTGCGACCACAGAAGCAACGTCCGGTGCAGGTAAGCGGCCATTGCCGATCGCGAGGGACGAGTCAGCACCCTCTCGTAGAGAAAAGTTGGGGCAACATGTTCCTTTGGCAATAAAGGAAAAGATTTGGGCAGGGGAATATGTGAACATTTTCTCCTTGCTTGTCGACCATTATGAGGTGGAGCATGTTAAAGGTCAGAAGGATCTGATGCATCCGAGTGTTTGGCGCGCAAAAATGGCCGCCTTTAAAGTAAATGAGAATATTGGCAATTGGGGCAATGCTTGGGGGATTTTTACGTCGATCGTAGGGGAACGTAGGCCTGAATTGCTTTCTGAGTTACCAATCTATCAGTCACGAATTATGGGGTACTCGACGTCTCACCAGGGTAACCATTGGTTCTGTTATGATAATCTCTTTAGGAAGGCGAAGGAGCATAACAAAAGTTTAACCTGGGACTGTTATGATTCTTTGACATGGGATAAAATGAAAGAGTCAGGGATGTTGAAAATGCCGTTGGTGGGGAGCAATGTTGGCGAGTCCTCCCGCCAATATGCGGGGACGCCCTTTAGGTCAGGTACGAGTACCGACGATTACTCGAGATCTGCCAGTAATGCAGGGAAAAAGGGTTTCTGCTTCAATTTCAACAAAGGTAAATGTACTAGGCCACAGGGATCGTGTAAATTCAAGCACGAATGTAGTGGTTGCGGTTCGTCCCATCCTGAGTCCTCGTGCAGAGCCAGAACGGGTGAGAATGGGGGTAGGGGAGGCGCCAAACAGGTCTAACATAGTCCGAGGGGCGCCTTTACCAACCCCGATTGATACCTTGGCGATGATTCCCTGGCTCAGTGAATACCCAGATTGTACTTCTGCTGGATTGCTGCGAAACGGTTTTTCATATGGTTTCCGCATTCCGGTGGGGGACTTTCAGGGTGTCGGGATATGCAAAAATCAACTTTCCGTCCTGCAGCATACGACTGTAGTACAGGAGAAGATCCGGAAAGAGGTTATCCGAGGTCGTGTCGCCGGCCCGTTTACTGCACCCCCGGTACAGTATTTTGTTTGTTCTCCTTTAGGGGTGGTCCCCAAGAAAGACCCGGGTGAGTTTCGATTGATTCATAATTTGTCAGCTCCACGTGGTCTTTCTGTAAACGATGCAATAGACCCAGAAGTGTGTTCGGTGCGGTACGCATCCTTCGATGAGGCCGTAGCCATTTTGAATCGCCTGGGGCCCGGGGCGCTGATGGCGAAGTCAGATATCGAGTCAGCGTTCCGGTTGCTCCCGGTACACCCGGACGATCAGCGTCTCCTAGGATTTAATTTTCAGGGTTGTTTTTACATGGATAAGTGTATGCCGATGGGGTGCTCTATATCTTGTGCCTATTTCGAGAAATTCAGTAGTTTTCTGCAATGGGTCTTCACAAAGAAGACGGGTTTCCAACATGTAATGCATTACCTGGATGATTTTCTGTTCCTTGGGGCAGCCGGGGATCTTGAATGTGGCCGGGCCTTGGCCGAATTTTGTTTATTAATGAAACAGTTTGGTGTGCCATTGGCACCAGGTAAGACGGTGGGTCCTGCGACTCGCCTCGAGTTTCTGGGGATCGAGTTAGACTCCAGAGAAGGTTGTTTTCGTTTGCCAGCTGACAAAGTGTTAAAGTTCAGGGCAACCCTGCAAGATTGTCTAAGTGGGTCAAAAATTACGCTGCATCAGTTACAGCAGTTGGTGGGACAGTTGAATTTTGCCCTGAGAGTTATACGAATGGCCCGCCCCTTTTCTCGTTCAATTGCACAAGCTATGGTCGGCCTAAAGGAGGGCCACCACCGCACGAGACTATCGGCTGAGATCCGCCAGGACGTGCGTATTTGGTTAGCATTTCTGGCGGACTTTAATGGTCGTGTCATATGGAACAAACCAGCTGTATCCTCTGAAGAGCTGGGGCTATGGACAGATTCTGCAGGTAGCATAGGTTTTGGTGCCATCTTCGGCACAAAATGGTCAGCACAAAGGTGGCCGACGTGGTGGCACGACAATGGTCTGACAAGTAATATTGCTTTCTTGGAACTTTTTCCCATTTTGGTGGCCTTGAGAACCTGGCCAGAAGGGTTCAAGGATCACTCTGTGATATTTTGGTCCGACAATATGACTGTGGTTGAGTGCATCAATAGTCAGGCAGCACGATGTAAGCTGATTTTAAGACTACTCAAAGAGATTGTTTTGTTGTGCATGCAACTGAATGTGCTGTTCAGAGCAAAACATGTCCCAGGGGTACAGAATCAGGCGGCTGATGCACTGTCTCGTTTTCATATGCAGGCTTTCTCGGGCTTCCTTCCCTCAGCGGATCCAGAGCCGGCACCCTTCCCCGAAGCTCTCTGGTCTCTCGGTGCCCCGAACTTCGTCACCTCGTGGGAGAGAGTCTAGCACCACGGACGAGGAAGGCATATGAAGGGGCGTTTAGGTCCTATTTAGCCTTCTTGGGGACTGATAGAGAGGAGCTTTGGGGCCATGAGGAATGGGTGGTGAATTTCCTGATGTCCTTACGTAGGGCTGGGAAATCTGTGGCTACGGCTCAGAGGCATCGTGCTGCTATTTCCTTGTTGCCAGGGCTCATAGTATCCAGGACCCGACAGCGTCTTTCGTTGTACAGAAAGCGCTGCGTGGGTGGCAACGCCTTGAGGGTCGCAGAGTAGATGAGAGGCGCCCGATAGGTTTGGATAGGTTGGCCCAGTTGTTGGCTACACTCCCTGCCACATGTTCATCTCCGTTTGAGGCGGTGTTGTTCCGAGCCGCTTTTACGCTAGCATTTCACGGGGCGATGCGAGTAAGCGAACTGGTGGCAAGGAACAAACAGGATGTGGCGGGGGGTTTGTGCCAAGAACACGTTCAGATCAGAGGAGAGGCAATGACGGTCTCCTTTGTCAAGTCCAAGACCGATCAAGATGGGATGGGTGACTGCATAATCATACGCAGGATTCCCGGGTCCTCCATATGCCCGGTAAAGTGTTTAGAAGATTACCTAGCACGAAGGGTGGCAGTATGGGGGGGGACCTTGTTGAGACACGCGGACGCCACCCCACTGACGAGGTTTCAGTTTCAGCGGGTGCTTGCGATGTCAATTGCCGCTGCGGGCTTGAACCCGGGCGAGTTTGGGACCCATTCCTTTCGGATAGGGGCTGCTACAGAAGCTACAGCCAGGGGTCTTAATGTTGAACAAGTGAAACAAGTGGGGCGTTGGTCCTCCAATTGTTATAAGAGGTATGTGCGGTTACACATGTTGTAAAGCTGTAATGATGTACTCACGCCTCTTGTTTTTGTTTGGTTTTCAGTTGCGCAAGCCTACGAGGCGGGGCGGACTTTGCAGTCGACCCAACACCGGGCCAGCGGTCAGACATCACCGGCTGTGAAAAAGGAGGTGTGGGTCGTGGGCCACTCATACGTGAGGCGTGCCGCGGACGTATTCAAAGCAGGTGACATGATTCACGTAGCTGGGGAATACGGGTACAGGGTGTCCTTCTACGGAAGAGGCGGTCTCTGTATTGACCAGTTTCAAGCATATTTTGAAGATTTGTTAGGGCGGACGAGGTCACCGCCGTCTATAGTCATAGTGCATCTAGGGGGCAATGATTTGGTCACCACCGGTAGACGACTTCTCCTGGAGGCAATGCTTTCCACTGTAAGTTGGTTGGCGAGGAGAGTTCCGGGGTGCACAATTGCGTGGTCCCATATGATCCCACGAAAGGTGTGGCGGGGGGCTATTTCTATTCCTGCTTTGAATCACTCTGTTAGGAAGCTTAATAACAAAGTGGGTAGGTTGTTCCGTTCCGGGACATTGCATTCTATTTCGCATGGATGTATTAATGATGACAGTGTGTATTCGGGGGATGGTGTGCATTTGTCTCGGGTGGGGAATGAGTTACTCATAGGAGACTTCTTAGCATGGTTAAAAACGTTGAAGCATGACCTTTAGGTAGGAGCTTTGTGGGGGGTCCGGATAGCCGGTCAACTATCCGGACCTGTGGCGGTAAGGTCATGATCGGTGAGCAGTAATTGGAAGATCCCTATGAGTGGGCGTCACCCAACACGGATGGGAGCGCTCGGGAGAGGTGGCCATTGGCCCCTCAACGGGGAGGCGGTCCTGTCTAAGGAGAGGCCGCCGGAAGGAAAGGAAAGGCGGTCAAGGCCCCTTCCTGTGTAGGAGGGGTTACAGCCCCCTCTTGGGGAATTTCCCGGGGCCAGTGACGTCTGCGACGGCAGATGTGGTAAGTTGTGTGGGGTTTGGGGGGAGGTCTACGCTACCTTCTAGATACTCACACGAGTCCTCGAATGACCTTTAAGTGGCGTCGAGTTTATTGGGGCCCCTGACAAGTCAAAGGGAAATTGGTAGTTGCACGTGGGGTACGCCTCAGTGCTGTCGCCCCTCCCAAGTGGGGGGGGTATTTCTGGTTAGGGATCTTGACACCGGTTACGACCTTGCCGTTGGCCCTTAAACGTTAGGATGTACAATTTCATTATTTCAAGAAAATGTTTTGCAGGTTGGTAGTTCGGCTAGGAGAACCTCTGTATTAGAGAATCTGTTAAGGTTAGCCAAACATCGCAATGTGGTTATGAAATTGTACATTAATATGAACTGTTTAACGTTTAATTTTTGTTTTAATAAATACGGCCGGGGAGGGTCACTCCCTCCCTCTTCCAAAAACTTCAAGAACTGTTTCCGGTTTCCCTCCTTTTGGGGATTGTGTTGAGAGGGGGTGGCGGGTATCTCAGCCATATGGAAAGGGGCGACCACTCGGTCCCCCCGAACTTATGGCAGAGTACCTCGATCCCCCCGGGAAGCCATTTTGGGCGGGAGGCGCGTCTCGGCTGGTATGCCCGAAGCGGCGTAGCCGGGGCGCGCTCTTTCCCGCCCTGGAGTGGGCTGGCCTAGACACTGACGCAGCTGGCCACGCCCTCGGGGCAGGCAGGGGCGGGTTTACGCCCGCCCTGAAGACGGATAAAAAGGGACGCAAGACCGGAAGACATCCTCTTGTTCCTGTGCTCTGAAGCTGCACCTCCTCGCTGCACGTGAGCTCGAGACGGAACGAAGAGCCAATTTTGACCCACCCACCAGCCCCTGAGGACAGCTACTTGTTTTAAGATGGTTCGATAATTCTAATTTTTCGTTTACAGGTTGTGGTATTATCATGTTGATATTGAGGTGTAATAAAGTTGGCCGTTTCTATGTATGTTCTGTGATTAAAGATATTCTGTTTTGTGTCCGTTGGTATTATCATGTTGATATTGAGTGTGTAATAAAGTTGGACGATTTTTTGTATGTTCTGTGATTAAAGATATTCTGTTTTTGTGTCCGTTATAAGCATGCTTATTCGGGTCATAGTGGCCAATGGATTGTTGGTTTAGGTAGCATTGTCGTATTTATTTGGTAGGCGGTAAGGTCATGATCGGTGAGCAGTAATTGGAAGATCCCTATGAGTGGGCGTCACCCAACACGGATGGGAGCGCTCGGGAGAGGTGGCCATTGGCCCCTCAACGGGGAGGCGGTCCTGTCTAAGGAGAGGCCGCCGGAAGGAAAGGAAAGGCGGTCAAGGCCCCTTCCTGTGTAGGAGGGGTTACAGCCCCCTCTTGGGGAATTTCCCGGGGCCAGTGACGTCTGCGACGGCAGATGTGGTAAGTTGTGTGGGGTTTGGGGGGAGGTCTACGCTACCTTCTAGATACTCACACGAGTCCTCGAACGACCTTTAAGTGGCGTCGAGTTTATTGGGGCCCCCGACAAGTCAAAGGGAAATTGGTAGTTGCACGTGGGGTACGCCTCAGTGCTGTCGCCCCTCCCAAGTGGGGGGGGTATTTCTGGTTAGGGATCTTGACACCGGTTACGACCTTGCCGTTGGCCCTTAAACGTTAGGATGTACAATTTCATTATTTCAAGAAAATGTTTTGCAGGTTGGTAGTTCGGCTAGGAGAACCTCTGTATTAGAGAATCTGTTAAGGTTAGCCAAACATCGCAATGTGGTTATGAAATTGTACATTAATATGAACTGTTTAACGTTTAATTTTTGTTTTAATAAATACGGCCGGGGAGGGTCACTCCCTCCCTCTTCCAAAAACTTCAAGAACTGTTTCCGGTTTCCCTCCTTTTGGGGATTGTGTTGAGAGGGGGTGGCGGGTATCTCAGCCATATGATCTATGTAGTCTCCCTACCCATGTAACTTCAAAATAATCTAAGAGAGGGCTTAGTTTTGTTTCATTTTTTTTTATAATAGGGGCTGTCTATTAATAGGTTGAAATGTTGCGCTACGTCTGTAACTGGAACGTAGGCCAGTGCAATTATTTTTTTTACCTGGTAGGCAAAAGTACTGTCAGTGCGGTATTGGGTGCTTAGGGCAGATTATTGTATATGTTTCCATATACATTTTCTTAAAGTGGTAGTAGCAACCTTGGATTGCTGTGTGAGGGTAGGTCTTTAGAATTGTATTTATCATTGCTTTCTCAAAGTCAATGATAATTTCTTGGGGTAAGTAATTATTTGTTAGGTCTTTTATTTTATTTAGGACCTCAGTATAGGTTGTTTGCTGTGTGTTGGGTAGTAGGGCATATATGAAGGGGATATTGCAGTTTTGATAGTGTCCATGGGTGGTGTATAATTGGTAGAATGGTTTTGGGCACACTGAGAATGTGCCGTCCATCATCCATGTTTCGCATTTGTGTAATTTCACCATATTGTCTGCTGTAGCAAACATTATTATTCTTTTTTCTTTAGATGCATTGTCATATATGATGAAAGGTTCGTTATTATGGGTTATTGTTAGTTCAGAGGCAATTTGGACTTGCTCAAATGTTTTTGGGGCAGGTGGTGTAGCTGTAGTTGTTCTTTTTTGCCTATCTAGTGTCCTTTTTAGAGAATCTATAGATGGGAGTTGGCTTGCTGCATGTTGGGGGAGAGTTCTTAGATGGTCTTTAACCCCTTAAGTGCTGCTGACGGCCAATGGTCGTCAGCAGCGCTACCTCCCCAGTGCTGCGCACGACCATTGAACGTCCATTCAGCACTAGTTCTAATGGACAGCGCAGCACTGGGGAGAAATGTTTACACGCAGCTAAGGTGTTAAGAATAGTTGTAGATGGGGGGTCTGTGTTAGTGCTTGCTTCTTTTAGTGAGTCAAGTATTTGTCTAATTTCTATTTCTGTCACGTTGGGAGGGTGGTTATGTTCTGTTGTGTTAGTTACAGTTGTTTCCTGAGTTAAAGCACAACCATAACATTTATTACTGTAATATTTGCTGCATTTCCAAAACAATTTCAATTGATGTTGTTTTTCTTGGCTATATGTATAGCCCATATAAGAAAGAAGCATTTTGCCTTTCTGTGAAGTTACAAATTTAGCTTCTTCTGTCATTGTTCTGGTTTCTTTCTAGAGTGAATAAATGTTACATAGAGAAATTTAGATTTGTTTTACGTTTATCATTACATTTATCACAGTTTCATAGTATATTTACCAGTTTTTCAGTTGTTTGGAGGGCTGTGCTTTGTTTTTTGATGGTTTTCTTCTCTGTTTCTTTTGTTGATGGCTCTGTTGGTAACAGTAAACTCATGTATTGTATATGTTTTGTTTGCAATTATTGGATTCCTTTTTATTTGGAAGTTTTCTTTCTAAGTTTCGTTTTATAAGTTATCTCTGTTATTTCAGTTTGTATACTTACTTTGTTTTTAGAGTTGATAGGTTTGTAAATGTTGGCCTTTTTTTCTTTTTTTTGTGATATATCTGCAAAAAATGGTAAAAATGAAAGAAAATGATTAGTTTATTGTTTAATTTATTATTTGTAGCTTGTAGTGCTAAGCCTAGTAGTTAATGTCAGGTACTTACTTTTGTTTTCTTTATCCTTTGTTTGACGGTAGCAGCGTTCTGTTCTGGTGAAAATTTGGCAGAGTTTCCCCTTCTTTACGTTTTGTAGCACCAAGTGGTATCTAATTGTGTGTTTTCTTTCTTTATATAGTGCTTCAATTATGTATGGGTTGATTTGATTGGTCAATTTAATTTTTTGGTGTTTTTTATTGGTTGTTTGAGATATTTTGAATTTTTTGGTAGTTATGTGATTAGTTTTGTAGATGCTAGGTAATGGTTTTATATAGTGGTGTATTTATTTTTCATTCTTTTTATTTAATATTCTTTTGTAAAGTGAGCTGTATAATGTTTTTTATGATTATGTTATGTGAACCTATTGTATTGTAAAAATGTTTTATATGTTATAAATGTTGTTGTTTATTTATTGTTTGATTGTAGTATGTTATATTTTACATAAGTATGCTGATTTATGTTACGATTTACTGTGTTTTTTTCCTGATATATTTGTTTATTTATTATGTATAGTGAAGTCGATAATTTGATTTAGCAATATTTTAGTGACCTATATTTTTGTTTTCGATATTTTTGATTTTGTCTTTATGTGTGTTGAAAGTCGATATATTTTGTTGGCGATACTTTTTACGGTCGATAATGTTGTTTTCGATGTTTTTTTGTTGCGATATTCTTTAGTCGATATTTGTGTAATTTTATGTTTAAGTATTGGGAGTCGATATTTTTGTTCTTGATATAATTACGTTGATAATTTTTGTACTCGATATTTGGTCCGTCGATATTGTTTCAGTGATCCTCTCTTCAACATGTTCGTTGTCATAGTGTTATCTGCCTCAAATATATTGAGTCTTAGATCCATTTATTGCATTGTAGGTCAAATAGATCGCAACAATTTGCTTGTAGATGACATTCTGCCCAGCATTTTCAAACAAGAAAGCTTCTCTTTGTTACAGCCTTGAATAAGCCAGTGATAAACCTTAGCACCCGTGGTTTGGTGAGCTGTGTCCATGAGTCCAGGGATAACTTAAGCCTTAGTGCCTGCTGCATCAAATTGGGAGATCCGGCTAAATTGTCTCATAAAGTACAATCATTAACCAGGTTGAACGCTGCCCTGCAGTCAACAAAACAGCAGCA
Organism: Lissotriton vulgaris; assembly: GCF_964263255.1. Taxonomy (NCBI): domain Eukaryota; kingdom Metazoa; phylum Chordata; class Amphibia; order Caudata; family Salamandridae; genus Lissotriton; species Lissotriton vulgaris. Next base: position 1,057,510,220 of record NC_141698.1, on the reverse strand, counting down.
TAGTTTGCCCACCGTAATTGCTATGAATTTGTTTTTCAATACTTAATACAACTGTGCAATGGTGACTTCTGTGCAATGGTGACTTCTGTAGCTGCTCACTCAGCTGATTGATTCACTAACAAAAAATATAACTTGCATTTCCAGAGGAGATTTTACAAGGGAGAAAGACTGCTGCAGCCTATCAGATATCCCTTTTAACCATGGCACTGTAGGGACATGCCAATCTTAACACCTGGCCCTCCTTTTACATGTGAGGCACCCAAGCCCCATGGGTTCCAAGGCATGCATATGGTTATTTAGCCAATATTAAAAAAACTATTTTCTGCATCTCAAAAAGAAGTTTTTCCAACATGTGCTGTTTCGGTTTCATGATTGCTGCCATCAAGGGTTACAAAGGCAGGCTTGACATCAAGTTTTTAAATTCACTTGTGTGGGTGGGGTAAATGTACTCTGCTGCTCATGTCCAAACGTCACTGATGCACTTTTCTGCACCATATTATTGTGGTCCTACTGAGAGGTCATATAGGCCAGTTGCGACTTACATGTCTGTCACCACGTTTAGACTAGGCCTGGGCGGTAAATTCCGTTCTGCTCACGGAATTAACAGAATTTGGGCAATTTTGCGTTCCGCGGAGAACGCAAAATTGCCCAAAATTCTGCATTCCGCGACTTCGTGAATTTTTTTGTTTGTTCGCGTTCTTCAAATGCGTGTTCACATGATATTTCCCCCTGAGCAAGCAAACAGCAATTGTGAACAGGAAAAAAGCATCACGAACAAGCAATTCCCCGTGTTCGCAGAGTTACTGCATGTACGCAGAGATTTTTTACAGTTTCGCAGAGATTTACATAACGTGATTATGCAAATTCTGCCTAGTTTAGACATCAGAGCACGTGCAGTGGGAGCTTGTAAGCAGTACTCATTTGCCAGTAAATCCATAAAAGCTAGTAAATCAGGGGAGACCTCCCCAAAAAACTAAATAGAAGGATATTAGAGTTTGGGAGAATGGGGGATTTTAGAGGGTTCTATTGGAATAGAGCTAAGAAATGAGCACATTATAAAGCAATGGAGTTAAATGAACCTGAGAAAAAACATTTCCAGTAATAAAGACTTTAACCAAACTTATCAACCTATCAGCTTGGTGTTTGCCATTCATAGTGAAAATAATTGGTCATCAGGTTCTACAGGAAGGACTCATCATAACTCGTTATGTGAAGTTTTTTCATCACTTTCACATAAGTTTTCAACTTTAATTTTATTTGCTTACTTAATCAAAACAATTGCATTACAATTAATTTACCACTGCAATACAATTCCACATACAAACAGGGCACAACAGCTTTCATGGAGGTGCCCTACAGCAAAGTCTGGACAATTCAGAAAATCACTAGAGCTGGGACAGGGTCAATCACATATCAGGCTTGATAATAATGTGGACATCAATGTAATAGAATAATGGCTTGGATTGCAACCAATGCAACCACTGGTGCTGCTCCATCACAACGCATCCTAAGTTACAGTACTAGATTGTAGCTCACTCCGTATTCAATTAACAATATAGAAAAGCAGGAAGAAAGCAATAAAAGGGAAATAAAGCTTTGTGATAACTCTTGATAACAGTAGATGTTCTTGGAAAAGCTTTTACTTGAAAATGTACTGCCTTTTTAGGTTTCTCCTGGCCGTAGCACTGCGCAGCAGTGCTCGTGCAGGCGAAATGTAATGTTATCTTTGTATTGGGGACTTGAACCCACCCCTTCTTCCATTGGTAAGCTCCATAAACGGAGGCTAGCCATTGGAAGACATCGTTGTCAATCACTCTTTCCCCGTCAGAACGCGATTCAGGGGCGTTTCTGGGTCTTTTTTTAAGTCCCGCCCTCTCCTCTTCCCATTGGCTGGAGTACACCCTTTCACGTTCCCCACGTTTCTTTCAGTGTTACAAGCACTTTTCACTGCTTGCAATTATAAAGACACGCATTCTCAAACGATCATGCAAATACACGGCAAGGTTATCCCAGGAAAGAACCCGCTTTAAAATAAAATGGTCTGTTTATGCTTTCACGCTGCTGAGGAAAATCCCTCCGTGCCGTAAATATCGGGATTAAAGGTGCCCTGCGCCGAAGTCCCAACGTGGGCCAATGCCAGCTAAGATGTTGGCGGGGCAGACGAGAAGAGGCTTGTTCTGTCACGCTGCTAACGTTTACTTATTTGATGCTGGGGTGGAAACGTCGGGGTACACATTATAGATTGAGCAAGACTCTAATCACAGCTTCCGTCCCTCCGCTGAGCCGTCCCCGAGAACGGCCTGGGAAAGCACTGAAGACGCCAACCTCCCCCCTCCCTCCCGGCCCGAAGCCACGGTCTGGATATGTAAGTATCCACATCAAAGGATCTGATGACTTCAATAATGTTCCCATTGTTTTATTGCACCTGGTACCACAGCTCCTCTTTATTACTACAGGAAAACTCAGGAGCCCCGTGGAGCGCAATAAAGGAGGATGTGTCCGGCCTAGCAATGCTGCGCTGCCCGGGGAGGCGCCTGAGTGAGCCGGGAACCGCCGATGGAGGGGCCTACACTCATAGCGCCGAACGAACAGCGACGAGGCACATCAAGCTGTGTGAACACTGCCGAGGCGGCCCCGGTGAAACCTCGAGCCCTCCTCTTCATCAAAACCCCTACTGCGCAGACGGCTCGGAGAGGAGGGAGAGTGAGTGTTCCAAAGCACAACTGCTCAGGGTAGCATATAACCATCCCGCCGGTCCCACAAAGGAGTTCAGCTTTCCTGCCGGAACACGAAAAAGATCGCCCTCATCCCATTACATTAATACCATTGTAAAGTAATATTGGAAGGGGAGGCGTCTTCTCCAAATACACTCGAACCTCTGGCTTATAACACGCTTCTGTTTTTGAAATACATATCCTTTTATTATCCCTCATTTTATTGCTACAGCAAATGTCTATCAATATCAATCTGCTGCTTTCTTTACTGGTTTCATTTCCTTTGTACATCTGCCATTCTCTTTAACCCAGTGAGCTCTTGAAGCTAGAACCCTGTGCGGAAAAAGAAAGGGGCAGCTACATTACTAGTTTGATTCTTTGTACTTTGCAAGACACGTCCAACTGTCCATCAAGCATATGTCGGACTTATACACCCCCCTTAAAACACCTTTTTGCTTGCCCATCTCCCCAGATTCAATGCTGTCGAGTATGTTTTTCATTATAAGGCGTGAGTTAAAAAAATGTATGTAGTCATCTGTTTTGTAGCATATTAACACTTTGCTACAAACCTGAAACTGTTTTTGCTATGCCTGAAGGTGTTTTTCAATGCTTAAAGAATTTTCGAAAAAAGTACAGATGTTTTATTTACAGTGTACCCACATGTTTGACTTGCATGCAGGGCGATTTTGCAATGTATGAAGTATGTTTTTGCAGTACACAGTAGCGTTTATTTCTGTGCATGAGATGTGTTTGGAGTGGGTAAAGTGTTTTAGTGGTTTTTTACGCTGCCTCTTCGCGGCGTGTTTTCTCTGGCACTTTGTAAAAGGTGTCACTGACTGTGCCATGCGTGGCACGTTCCTGTGAAGTGTTGCGCTGGTGTGAGGTGGGAGCAGAGTACACTCTGTGTCTTTAAAGCCCGCCTCCTCCCCCTCACTGTCAGGTCTGTTCTGCACAACTCCAGCCTGGGGATCAACGGCAGCGCCGAGAACACTGCCCCCCCCCCGCAAACAGAGCCCACCCGGGCTGTCCCCTGCTGCCAGGACCCCAGACTGAGCCCTGGACAGGAGGACATGCTGCTATGGTACTTATTTTGCAGAATACGTGTACTTACTTTGTTTTCTTGCCTGCGTGTTTGTGTGGTTGTGTTTTCCTTCTAGTACGTCAGTCTTTTTGCACTTCTCTCTTCTTGTTTAATTACATCTCATGAGGGAGTGAGGGTGCTGGGGCTGCTACGGGGAAATGTGTGTAATACTGGGGAGGGGGGAATGGTCAAGTGCATGGGGGCGAGTGCTGTCAGTATGATTCCGGTTATCAGAGTCCTGTCCATGGGTTGGTGATGGGGTCTGGATGTGTGCTGCCTTGGGAGGAATGCCTGCATGCCTCTTGTGCTGGAATTGTTTTTTTTTTTAGGTTACAGGTATTTATGATAATTAATGCTGCTCTGTTTGGTGGCTTGATCTTTAGCTTCATATTTAGTCATAACATACCGATAAATTGTCCAGGCACAGCATGTTAGTGGGGGTCGATATCATTTAGAAGCAGGGGGTCTGTGTGGTGTGGGTGGGTGCGTGTTGCTCTGTGTGTGTGTGTGTGTGTGTGTGTGTGTGTGTGGCTCTGTGTGGGTGTGGGTGCAAATGCAATAGAAAACGCATTTGCGAGAGATTAAGCTATTGGCATTGTAAATGTGAATGCCATTTATTTATCTGTTTTCAAAAACAACACATAAATAAAAAGTTTGTCATTTACAATGCCAATAGCTCTAACTTTTGCAAAGGTGAAACCATTGCATTGTGAATGCTTGTTTTAACTGTGTTTTCTATTCTTTGATTCAGCCGATGTGTGAGCTGGTTTGTCAGTTAATAGGTATAGGGGGCTCTAAAAATGTCATAGATAGATAAATCCTCTTTCAATACAGAGTTGGCACCAGTAGAGAGAGAGTAATCATGCTCAGAATTGTTCTTAATCATTAGATCTTTTTGTAGGGCACCATACCACAGACATCCGCCACAACTTGCCAACTCTTAGTGGAAAAAGTACAGTTTTACACCTTACAAACAATCTGCCCTGAAATAGGTCGTAAACATTGCAATACCTTTTGTTTATTAGTTTTTTTATTACCCACATAATTCATACTATCAGTGGTAAAGTGTCTTGTAAAGTGTAGGAGGTGTCTGAATCCCTGTACATTTCGTCGTGAAATTTCATGATATTAAACTTTTTTTAGTGACATCTGTATTATATCACTATCTTCGGTCACTTGTTTCACCAGAGAATATATCTTGCCACCTTGCATAAAAAAGTCTCATAAAATACCGATATGAGACCAGTTTGTGCAGCAGCTAATGTCTCTCTGTAAGACTTTTTCTGTGCGAACTAGTCTCCCACTGGTATCTCATCAGACGTTTTTACACACTCAGGTGAAAAAGTGACGTGAAATAACATAACGTAATCCTTTGCAAAATTTTACAATTTGTTAGGCAAAATTTGGATTTGTTTCCCCAAATTTCTCTGGTTTAACTCAATTTTTTGGGCAGGCCTAATCTTATATGATGTTTGGTACTGCTACCACATACAGCAAGTTGGGAGTCCTGATTTACTGTTCCACTCAAATGTTTTCCGGCCCCTTTTGATGGATTTCGTAATCTAGACTAAGAGCAGCACTTTCACCCATAACGCGTTCTTGACATGCATATGGAAGTGTACCCCATCTGGTTCTAGCACCTGGACTAGGGAGCAGCTGTATACATTGAACTTTAATGGCGAGAATACCAGCTGCTGCTTTTCACACATGGCAGTAAGGATTTCCGCTCTAATGTTGGCAACCACCCATTTAACTCAGCCACACCTTCCCAAACAGGAATTAAGACAGTGGCAACATTATTAAAGATAGCACAGCATAAATAGAAGCCCAGAGGGCTCCTTTAATAATCAGAAAACCAGACTAACTCAGACATGACTCTTCATGCAAGTCAGACCCGCGTGGATTGTGCAGAGAGCAGCAGGCCACACCAGAGATCAGGATACAGAGGGGACTGTCACTCATCAGTTATTATAACAGAGGGCAGGGTAGTCCCTCAGAAGTAAGGTCTGAGGATGGAGGCTCTCTAAGTTATGATATGTCAAGTTCTGTTTAAATGATTGTAAGCATGCAATGTATTCCTGAGGCTATAGAACAATGTCCACAAACCCCCAGGCATCGCCACATACTGGAAGAAGAGAAGGCTTGAGAAAGAAGCACACCACAGTTAGCTAAGGGAACCTCCAGATGACTAAAGCAGAAATACATGGTGTTGAAAAGGACATGGAAAGTATTGATCCAAAATAGAAGAACAATAATAGGCATTGATGTGGAGAAGGGGTCAAAGGAGTGGAAGGAGGTGCTGATAAATAAAGCTCTGGCATGGTCTTAGGTAGCATAAGACTGAAAGCAGGTTAGACCTCTGGCAACAGAGACTGTGAGAAATTCTGGAAAATAACTGAGGGAGACGGGTGACGAAGTCCTGCACCTATAGATAAGCAATGCCTTATTATAACAGAGTTGAATGAGGGGCAGGCAGGCTGATCCATTTACTCTAGCCAGAGCTTTACAACAGTACCCAGTGTTGACTGGTCTGCTCCTTCTTCCAAGGTGCCTTTCTTCAACCTTTTCAGTCCATGAGGCAATAGGAGGCCAGCTGATATGATGGCTAAGGACACTTCCAGGGCATTGATACACGGGTAAAGCAGGAACTAAACGTGTCCTCCTTTTTTTCCAGGCAGACAGAACAGCCATTTCTTCCTCTTCTGTTCTCCTATGCAGTACAGTTGTGCTGTTTTGAGTGATAGGATAGGAAGCAATTTTGTAATGCACACCACTCCAGTGTTTCATGAAAGCACCTTGTTTAATCATAAAAATAATCCAACAGTCCCAGCCTGCATGTATGTTTTGCTGTCAACTGTCCAAAAAGTACATGCTCTGGTATTCTTTAAAGATGGCTGGACTCCTGAGCCAATGTCCATAGGTCCTGATCCCATGTGTTGCTCTACTGAAATGAGGGAACTCTCCCTCAAAACAAACCCTGGTTCATTTGGAAGGAACATCCCCACCGCAAATGGAAGCAGAGACAAGATGTCTAGGAAGGTGCTGAGACAGGAACGCCTCTCGCATGATAAACGGGCAGGTACGCCTGCCCTAACTTCCCAAGTGCTTGTGAAACTAATATTGTGATCTTTTTTTGGCTCTGGTATCACGGTAATCTAGCATGTGTGCAGAAGTTTAGGCCTGTCCCTGCTAGTGCAAGATCCAGAACCTCTTCTGTCACCGGAAGAGACGCACAAACTGTATCCTCATAGCTGACATTGGACCACTGTAAGTCACATAAAGCACTGGCTGCAGCGTACTGGGTTCTTTAAAAATCAGTGTGGCCATACATTTTTTGCTGTGTCAAGGACATTGTGGTCTACTGACCCCTCTCATGTAATGTTCCACTGATATGTGAATCCCAGGTCAATGAGCTGGCATCCTCTATGGGTGCCAAATGTGTGTGTGTGAGAAGTGAGTGCTTAGCACATGTGATGTTGTAGCACTCTGTATGTGATGAGAGCCTGAGTACTGGGAACGTTTTGGATGGCCCTGGTTTTGTCTGGCAAATGACTGTGTGTAGATTCACCTTCCCCAGACTGTGGAAGTGTATTGACTTCATTCCTGTTACTGGAAGGTTGCCTCCTCTGAGGCCAGGCATCTCAAAGGAAGTGCCTGGAGTAGCAGGGAGAAAGCTAAAGGTCTCAGGTGCCACCCCTGACTACCACCAAATGACGTCCATGCTAGGCGGCTTAGATATTCAATATGGACCTTGTTAGCAAAAGGCTATTGATTAAGGGGCAGATTTATGTCAGACTTGCGCCACGTTTACGCCACCGTTGCATCACGCAACGGCGCCGAAACGTGGCGCAACCCTGCGACCTATTTACAATGTGAAACATCTAGGCAGATGCGTCACGTTGTAAAGCCCTGCGCCACATGAAACCTGCGTCAGGTTTCATGTGGGCGTTCTGTCACAGGGTGGGCGTTCCCTCGTAGGAAAGCCCCGTAAAACTGACGCAGTGAAATCTACAAGATTTCACGGAGTCAGTTTTACGACGCTGCTGGGTCAAATCCTTACGCCTGCTTGATGCAGGCGTAAGGAGTGACGCACTTCGTTATGTATGGGTGGCCTCTGTACATTGCAGTAGTTGCGTCGCACTTGCGACGCTACTCCAGCAATGCGCCGCCCGTACACCACAAGATGCGTCACGCATCTGCCCTTCCTTGCACCATGGTGCCCCGCATTGTAAATGCGGCGCATCTGTGGTGCCGCAAGGAGGGAATTGCGTGACGCATCAGTTCTGGCGCATCCCTGCTGATTTGCAGAGATGTGCCAGAACTCATAAATCTGCCCCTAAGTCTTCCTATGCACTGCATTTTGATAGATGGCAGGGGCAAGACTGTAGTTTGTGTTATTTAAGGTGAGGACGTTTCTAGACTGGGCATGTCCTTTTGTCTTTAACTGATTACAGCTGCGGGAAGGCTGATGACAGCCAGGCAGAGAGATCTCAGGATGAATTGTGCCCTTGTTTTTGATACTCTCGCTTGGAGCCAGCATCATTGCTACCTGCTGTGAGAGCCATGCCCTTCTGTCTGAACAATGGCCAAAAAATGATATCTGAGACCCAACCGTAGACATTTCTGAAACCACATCCACTGTCTGGAAAATGTGTATAAAAGAGGAAACATATACACCTCACTTATTTCCAGTTTCAAGTCCTCAAAGAATAAGGAGGGGAGTGCCCTGCAGTGTCTCCAAAGGACTGCGGTGTGACCAGAGCTGGTGTCTGCCCAATAGCCAGTCTCCCAGAGGTGGGGGACTTCACCTTAAGTTTGCACTTTCTGCTGGAGGAGCCAATCGTATGCTTAGACCCTAGCAGCTGCCATGACTGACTGCTGAGAGAGGAAAGGAATGTGTCTTGACGTTCGGGAGGAGATACTGCCCAAGAGGAGAATCCCATCACATTCTCAGCATGGAGAACTGCCAGAGAAAGCAAGAAACTATGAGGGAACAAAGCCAGGAGGCCCGGGGACCCATATGCATCGGGGGGGGGGGGGGGGGGGGTGAGGGAGAGGTGGAGGGGGTTTGGTACCCAGGGTTGCAACACTTAAAGAGAGATTTAAAATGAGATTGCAACACTTTACCTGAATCACCTGATTGCACTGTTATGTTATGTTATTGGCACTTATAACACGCGCAGGATTGTCGCGGTGCGTCCCTAGGAGGTAGACTAACAGCTCAGGAGTAGTATTAAATTATGCTGTGTGATTAATCCAGAAGATAAGCAGTGGTCCGGACAATATGTTAGTCTGTCTGTTGTTTGATTGTTTAGTGCTGAGTTCTTGCTCACCCTACACTCCCCCCTGTGAAGCATTTGACTGCTTGCTCTTGCTACCCTGAGAGTCACAAAGGGGATAGTTGGCCCAGTCTGCAGAGCCTTAGCAGAATGCACCCTACAACACCAGTGGTAAACGACCTTAACCACCACGATTGGGGCCATGTGCCCCCCTGAATAGGGTGTGAGAGAAGGGTCCCTTTTTTAAGCCTTCTTACTGTTGTGTAAACATGTGAAAATGCCAGGGCACCCGGCCATCTGTTCCCGTTCACTCCGCTCTCTCACATTCTAATATAAGTGCACAGTTTTTACTTCTCTAAAGCTTCCTTCCTCATGAGCCAAGTTCAAGTCAACCTACTTCATAATATTGAGTTACATAATAGCAAAAAAACAGAGGAGATCCCCCCAAGGGCGAGGCAGCCTGACCTCTGCTAAATGTGAGGATTATTTAAAGGCCAAAAGAAGAAGCAACAGGGACCTAAATATTGGGTGTACTTGTACACAGCAAGGAGCAGATTTATAAGGTACTCCTACTATGGGCCTTATGAAATGGATGGTCCATAAAACTCATATCTTCTGTGGTTGCTTTCTCGGATGAAGATCGAAGAGAGAGAATAAAATTAATAGTGAACAAAGAAAACTGCATTTTTTACATTTTTATGGATTGTTGCTGCCTTTGTATTGTGTCATTTTGTGCTGTATAATGAAAAGAACAAAAAAAGGTTCTGTCATTTTCTGTCCTCTGCATAGCACCATTGCTTTAAACTGTTAATGCAATGCCCCAAAGGTTACATTAAAATGAGTCTTCAACAACAAATTCTCCGTTCTTTCCCATGCTCCTGAAGGATCTCGCTTTAGGTAGGGTACGCGATGTCTCCATATCATCAAATCACCCTATTTCAGTGCTGAGCATTCATTCAACATTCCAGTTCCTGTTCAGTTTGAGTTATCCAACTGGACTAACGTTACTGGTCACAATGAAAGAAAATAGGCTTAAATACGGTGGTCCCGACGGAAAGGAGTCATATGGTGTTCTTAAATCTCATTGGTGGTGTTGACATCTCACTTTGGTTGGAAAGAATTGCTCCTATGTTTCTTCTGTTCAAACTTGTCCATGCCATTCAATATATTTGTTCATGGGGCTTTAAATGTGTACTTGGACACAGGAAGGAGGGTGAGCAGTTTGCATTTCAAACCTCTTACTGTTAGGAAACTGATCTTTCTGCATGGTGTCTTCTGCAAGCTGTGATCTACCGCCTGCAGAACTAGACGGTCAAGCTTCACCATTCCACCGACTTGTGTCATCATCGTCAAATTCCTCTCCTCTCTGCTACACTCTTCTCATCTGTTGACAATATTGAGGGGATTGGAAATATGGTAACACCCAGAAGGTATACAACGTTTACCACGCATTTTTTACCACGCACTACACTTACAACGCAGGCATTACCACGCATACCATTACAATGCATTGCGCTGGGGGGCGCTCTAGGATAGGGAATACGTTTAATTTTATATCCAACACCTTCCCTAGTGTCCACGGGGACTGGAGTTGGAATATAAAATTATACTTACCACTATCCAGCACCCCAAAGCGCTATGCGTTGTAACGGTATGCGTTGTAAATACCGCGTTGTAATGGTATGCGTGGTAATAGTATGCGTGGTAACGTCATACATCCCACCCAGAATCAGATACTAGCTTTTGTCGGCTTTTGGTTAAAAAAAAGGTAATTCCCTCCAGAAAAGCTTTGAAGCTTCCATCTTGTAAAATATTACTTTAGGCGCTAGCTAAGCCTATTGGCTCAAAGATGTGGTCCTTCAGTCTGACTAAGAGACCAATTGACAAGGTTGACTATGATATGTTAAAGACTGGTCACGGATGCTGACAGTAAAAAGTGAATTTATGGGTAGCACCACTGGAATTATGTGGCATAGGAGCAATAGATTATGCAGCAGAGTTAACCAAATAATGTTTCTAGAAAAAGCTAATTATGTGGTACAATGCATCATGTTTTGGGGCTGTTTGCTCTATTTTGTCTTTTTTACAGCATTAACACAGTCTGGGCTGACGTTGCATCCCAGTATCAATTTAAAACATAAATGTAGCAATGAGCAAAATGAAGGTGACCTATTACTGTGCGATAAAGGGCCTCTCATTGCGTGGCAACTGGGCCCGTGTGAAATTCGCGTAATTTATTTTCTGTAAGTTTTTAAATCTTTCATTTAATGCTATATTTTAGCATAACAATGCATCCTTGCAACAATTTTTAATGCAAGGGAACCTTTTGCACTAAAAAAATAATGCAAAAAACACGTGTCGCAAGCAGTAACGCTCGTGTTCTGACCATTCATGGTGGTCCAGAGACCATTTTGCAACAAACAGTTTGTAATTACATAACAAGAAAACACCACCACACTTTATTATGGAGAGTGCATGTACAGAATTGATACGGAACCACTTTGATTTCGAAGGCATCATATACCTGCACACTCACAGGATATCTATGGGTAGTATATTCATGTCCAATTTGGTATGTCTTTATGTGCACCTGTTTGAAGGAGAATTTGTTTTTGCAGATAATCACCCTTACATGAACCACTTACTATTTTTGCGTAGATAAATTGATGACATTCTGATCATATGGCAATAGGGATTCAGCCATGCCATTCACTCAATGGATCAAATCCTGCAATAGAGTCCTAACATTTGTGCAAATCATAATAATAATAATAAGGTACATTAGAGTGACAACTAGAAAATTACGTTTTTGCATAAGTGAATTCCAAATCAATATAAGTCTGAGCAAAATGTAAATTATGCCGGCATAATTCATGTAATTTGCAGGATTTCAGGTTAAGTTTGTTACGCAAAATGAGTCCTTTATTTAGGCCAATGATCTTCTAAATGACACTCAATCTGGCTTCCTTGCCACATACCACAAGGAGACCACCTTATTGGAAGTGTCAGAGACCGTTAGAGTAACTGTGGACAGCAGTGCCTTTGCCATGGTGGTTTTGTTAGACCTGTCAGTAGGGTTCGATATGGTGGCACATTCCACGTTGATGAACAGGTTAAGCCTATTTGGCTTCCAAGGCACTGTTTTGTCCTGGATTCAATCCGTTCTTGAAGAGTACTCCAGCGGGTGTTCCTCCACCCTTTCTGCTCCTCCCCCAAACCTTTGATCTGTGGAGTGTCTTAGGGCTCTGCACTCAGTCTACTGGTCTTCAACCTCTATCTAGCCCCACTGGCCACCCTTGTTGAATACTGTGGAGTGAAGGTAGTCTAATATGCCATCGATACAAGAAACGGACTCATTGTCAGTGAAATTGCTCTCCCTCCCTCGCAGCTCCACCATTAAGTGAGGCCTTCCCCCGAGCCCCTGCACTCTCGAGTGTTGGTGTTCGAGTCCCTCCTCCAACCGCAGGTTTCACCTGCGCCTCATCCCTGGTGGTCCAGTGGACCTCTGTCTCCATTCTCTTGCTCCACTTTTACTGTCCTTTTTTAATCGTTTTTCCCCCCCACTTCTAACTCCCCCCCTTATCTCTCTTTCTGGGTCTTAACCTCCATTTTCTGTCGTATTCCCCTCATTTCAAGCTCCCCTTCACTCTCCTGTGCCTTTCCTCCATTTTTCACTCATTTTGTACCCTCATCTCATCTCCCCCTTTCACTCTCCTGTGTCCTCTGTGTCTTTCCTCCACTCTTTTTGCACTTTTGCTGCCTTAGTTGCACTTTTCTCTCTCTTTTTGCCTTTTTCCTCTTGCCTTTTTTAGTCCATTTTTCCACGCCGCTGCTGCCCCCGTGGCCCCCCCCAGCACGATCAGTGCGACCGGCCCAATCCAGCTCCCCTCCCTGCACCCACCTCCCAGCTGTCCAGCCCCCCCTTCCCCTACTTAATGGCGGCCACTACGGGGAAAGGCGAGCAAGACCACTGACTTGTCTGTGAAATTGCTCTCCCTCCCACGTAGCTCTACCATTAAGTGAGGCCTTCCCCCGAGCCCCTGCACTTTCGAGAGTTGGTGTTCGAGGCCCTCCTCCACCTGCAGGTTTCACCTGCGCCTCATCCCTGGTGGTCCAGTGGACTCTGTCTCCATTCTCTTGCTCGCTTTTTCTCTCCTTTTTTCCCTCACTTCTATCTCCCCCTTCCCTCTCCTTCTGGGTCTTAACCACTATTTTCTGTTATTATCCCCTCATTTCAAGCTCCCCCCTTCACTCTCCTGTGCCTTTCCTCCGTTTTCCACTAGTTTTTTACCCTCATCTCAATCTTACCCCTTCACTCTCCTATTTCCTCTGTGTCTTTCCTCTGCTCTTCCTTGCACTTTTGCTGGCTTATTTGCACTTTTCTCTCTTTTTTTGCCTTTTTCCTCTTGCCTTTTTTAGCCCATTTTTCCACGCCGCTGCTGCCCCCATGGCCCCTCCCCCCCAGCACGACCAGTGCGACCGGCTCAATCCATCTCCCCTCCCCGCTCCCGCCTCCCAGCTGTCCAGCCCTCCCCGACCCCTACTTGATGGCGGCCACTGCGGGGTCAGGCAAGCAAGACCACTGACTCATTGGCAGTGAAATTGCTCTTCCTCCCTCGCAGCTCCATCATTAAGTGAGGCCTTCCCCCGAGCCCCTGCACTCTTGAGTGTTGGTGTTCGAGGCCCTCCTCCACACACAGGTTTCACCTGCACCTCAATCCTGGTGGTACAGTGGACCTCTGTCTCCATTCTCTTGCTCTGCTTTTTCTCTCCTTTTTTTGCTCGTTTTTTCCCTCACTTTTATCTCCCCCTTCCCTCTCCTTCTGGGTCTTAACCTCAATTATCTGTTGTTTCCCCTCCTTTCAAACTCCCCTCTTCACTCTCCTGTGTCTTTCCTCCATTTTTCACTCGTTTTTTACCCTCAGCTCAATCTCCCCCATTCACTCTCCTGCGGTGGCGAACAAACCTTGAGGGGGCCCCCCTGCAGGGTACATGAGGGGGCTCCCTCCGGACTCAATCTAGAGCTCCCCAGCAGAAGTGCGTTGCTGACGGGGCCCCCTGGAGGGTGAGGGTCCCCCGCACCACGGGGGCTGCAGGGGCCTGTGTTACGCCCCTGCTCTCCTGTGTCCTCTTTGTCTTTCCTCAACTCTCTGTTGCACTTTTGCTGCCTTATTTTCACTTTTCTCTCTCTTTTTGCCTTTTTCCTTTTGCCTTTATTAGCCCGCTTTTCCCCGCTACTGCCCCCGTGGCCCCTCCCCCCCAGTACGACCAGTGCTACAGGCCCAATCCAGCTCACCTCTCTGCTCCCGCCTCCCAGCTGTCCAGCCCTCACCTACCCCTACTTAATGGCGGCCACAGCTGGGAAAAAGGCAAAGGTTCTAACTTTTTAATATGCAACAGTGAAAACGTGGCATCCTTCATTGACATAAATTGCTGTTTAACAGTCAAATTGAAAGGCAGAAATAATAAACTCGTGTTCATGTAATCCCATGGAACTTATCAATTTTTCAAGATTTGCTGAGTCCATGCAAACTGCATAACAAAACGCAATTGATTTTGCCCATGATACAATACGGCAACATCTTCTTGTACAATATCAATGACAGATGATACAATATTATCAAATGTGCAAATTTGTGAAGAAAGGGTGTTAATGCTATTATCTACAACAGGAAGCACTTTTTCTAAATTGGCCTGTTAAATAGCTCTAAGCCTAGAAGCAGCTTCAATCTGGGACAGTTTCCAAACCTCGTTGTAAGCAGCATATGTCCATCTTTTCGATCTGCCTGCTGCAGGACCTTTAACAAAATCATTTAAGTCAACGGTGTCAGTGAGTTTGGATAAATGTAGCTTAACAGATGCCAAGGATGAATGTCTGAGCCAACTCTGGCACAACTTGCCTACTGAATAGGTGGTGACTGAGTGTTGAGTCTGAAAGCGGGGATCACCTCTAACCGCTGTGCAGCCAGGGATCAGACCTAGAAAACGGTGTTGGCAGGAATCTGCACTTTTCTGCCATAACAATCATACTTCTGGAATAATGCTGGAAACATTAAAAGTGGAATTTCTTACCGGGGCATGTAAGTCACTTAGGGAAGTACTGGTGTAATTATTCCAATCAGGAAATACACCCAAATCAGGAAATGAAGGAGCATTTCATTTTTTAGAAGTAGCCAATCCAAAGCAGGTGGTTTGTGAAATAGTGGCATTCAGAAACAACATATGGTTTGGGATGAGATATGCACGATGCAAAACCTCTGTGCCTTGCACTTGCTAACTTTTAGAACCCCAAACAGATTTAAGATCAATAGTATCTTTCCACAGTTCATAGCCCCCAATCGCCAACTGGTCAATAAAGGACTTCGAATACAGTAATTTAGTGTGGGTAAGTCTAACCTTGGAAGCGGGCTTTTCAGTCATCTTAAAATAAAATGCAATTGGGTTTGATTGATTAAAATCAGTAAAATAAGAAAACTTTTTCAAAAATGTTTTCGAACTGCCTTCCACAGGTGCGGGACAGTGCTCCCACTGTGTGTAATTAATCACATTTCTAAATGTATTTGTCTTATGCAGAAAGTGATTGCCAAAATGCTGGTAACAGTACAAATCACCATAATTTGCAGACTCCAAATATAAATCTTCAGCATCGAAAGCAGCATAATATTTCAAAACAGAAAACAAAGCCTCTACGGCTTTAACGTCCCAATCATCAGAGCGAATATTTTGTTTAACCACATCCCCCATAGAAACACGGAGTACATTGGGAACATTAATAACCTCTGTGGGCCCATGAATCTGCAACTTTACAGCATCCCATACAATCCCATCTAAAACGGGCCAAGCAGTTAAAGTCTGGTACCTCTTCATGATGTGCAAAGAGGAGTGGGGAGCCAATGTTCTATCAATCATTCTAATTGAAGTTCTTTCTTGAACCTAGTGTCCATTGATAAAACGGAAAAAATACACCACAAATCCTATGGACATGAACAAAAAAATTGCAGTAAGCACCAGCCAAATGTAAGTCCAAGGAGGAATCAAAAAATGTTTCTTAAACCAGGTAGCAAAAATCGAAACTTTTGAAGGGGACTTAGATGTGGAAGAGTCAGTGTCAAATGAAAAACGGGATTGATTTGCCACACGGGTCTCCAAATCAGGCATTGACAATTCAGTGGGGTAAGTTTATTCAGTGTCATTAAGAGGATCACCAGCAGGTACATTTAATAAAGGATTCGTAAGTGGACTCATTTCAATGACAACATCAGGCCCGATGGCAGGATCCGAGGCCAAAATAGAGTGTCGCAGCATTGTTGGACACGAAACTACAGGCGTTATACTCTAGAGAATCGGCCACCCTGTTTGGTTTGACATTGTCAATAGAAATGTACCTGTTCCCCTTTCGCCCAGGAAGAGGAGGTAAAATGACTGTTCTTGTACCCTGCACGCCAACTGGAGCACAATAGGAAGGGCTGAATTCTCGCGGACCAGTTCTCCAACTTGGGGTAGCCAGCCGACTACCGGAATCTGCAACGCAGCTTCAGACTTGGAGGGCAAGTGTTCCTTTGCAAGACTGTCTCTGGTATTTTGTAGGTTCTGCAAAACATTGGAATGTTAATCTACGTTAAAGGATGCAGCTCCCGCCGCCATGACTAGACCATCAAGGTCCGGAACAAACCTCTGGATGCCAAAGAGCATTTTGTATGGGGTCCGCCCACCCAGAGACCTTCTAGGGAGATTATTTAGTGCACGTTGAATGCTATTGAGATGGGTTAGCCAGTCTCTGCCAGCACCTAAAACGTTCGCTGTCAAGGATTGCTTTAAGTCACGGTTCATTTGCTCCACAACACTATTACCCTCAGGCCGGTATGGAGACGAAAATTTGACCTGGACCCCCAATAAAGCCATGGCATCCTTGTACGCCTTAGAGGCAAACGTTGGACCCTTTCCGAATGGAAGGTACCAAACACAAAAATTCCCACAAAGACACGCAAATCCCTCACGACAGTTCTAGAATCAGCGCTCCTTTGAGGCCACACCCAGACAAAGCACATGCAAGAGTCAACTGCTACTAAGATGTACTTACAGGCAGTATCAGAGGAGAAAGAACCGCAGTGATCTAAATAAACGCACGCAAGTGGTTTATTAGATATGTACAACTGAGTTTGGGGCGGGCGTGCAGCAGAGGAAGGTTTGATTGGCTGACAAATACCACATCGAAGGACAAAATCACGGGTCTGTACAAACCACGCAACCAATATTACTGCTGGAGAAGAGATACAGTAGCTGACACGCCGGCTTGCGCCAAAGCCATGTAACCGCTGCCACTGCATATGTTGCCACTGCTGTCTTCTTGGCCACGTTCGCGAGACAGTTGCCAACATTGTGAACTCCAACACGCTGGTGACCCAGAGTATAAATTACAAAGACAAGTGGGAGCCGCTCTTTAAGCTCAGCCCCTCGAACCTAGATCAATTTATGTTTTATTGTGCGACCATTGGAATCACAATAATCATTTTGAGTCCAAAAGGGTAGATTGTCATTGTATGATTGAACACAGTAGTAAGAGTCACTCACAAAATAAGTAGTCACACTGGGATCGGCGTACTCCAATGCAAGCATCAGAGCACAAAGTTCTGCCAACTGGGCAGTACAGTCCCCTAATGTCTGTGTATGCATGACATCGAACTTGAATTCACCACCCACCATTGTACCAACCACCACAATTGCGCAGGCCGAAGAATATGCGTGCTTTGAACCCGTAGCCGCTTGCGTGCTCCCGTTAGTGTAAATGATACAACAAAAATCCTCAAGTGGGCTCATAGTCAGGGGAGCAGGTTGAACAAACGCATACTGCAAGAACTCCTGAGTCCACATAGAGGAATCAAAAATTTACGTGACATCCGGGGATGTCAAGGATGTCGCCCATTGTATCCACCAAGGGTGCAAAGCTTTGGAATTCGGTACACTGGCTATCGTCACTGCCTCCAAGGCAGGATACGGCGTAACAACAAAAATGCGTTTTTCCTGCGACAGTGCACGTTCCTTAAGAATCACCATTTGCACTGCTGTCAAAGCTGTTTCCACAGTGGAAAACCGCGACTCAGCCGAAGTGTACAAGTGTGACTTGTAAGCGATAGGGATTGTGTTACCCTCATTAAAAGTCAGGTACGTGAAACACACTGCCCCTGGTACAATTCTTATCAACAGGTTGGTGTGGCTATCACAAGTCGACAAGAATGTAGATCCTAGAAGATCAGCCAGCAAAGATTGCAAGATGGCTAAATGCTCAGGTAGCCAGCATGATTTGGAAAAAGAAGGTTGTATTAACGCGTAAAGCGGCTTGATACGCTGGGCATATTCTGGAATGTAGGTACGACCGAAATTCAAAAAGCCCAGTAAAGGTTGTAGCTTTTTCAGTGTTATGGGAGCTCGCAAAAGTACACATTTCTCCAATAAGTGAGGAGCGAAACCTCGACCTTCATTGTTGAGCTCGTAGCCCAGGAACAACACTGTGTACACTGCAATGTGCGACTTTGCAAAGTTAAATTTATAGCCTATGTCTGCAAAACAGCAAGTTATGCGGTCTATAAGGCACAGATGCGGCCACAACGACATCGCCAACACCCTCGCCCCGCTGAAGAAACCCACCCACAGAGACACCAGTAAGAGAGCTAGCTGGTTCACCCCAGCACTTCTAGCCTCCAAGCGAACCTGCTGGAAACTAGAGAAGAAACGGCACAATGAAAAGACACCGGACAGCCTCACTGCCCACAAAGACGCCATCCACAAACACCATCCCCATATCAGGTCTGCCAAGAAGACCTCCTTCAAAGACTGCCTCGACAAAAATGCACATAACAGCAAGGAGCTCTTCAACATCGTAAAGGAACTCTCCAACCCCAGCTCCAACACCAACGACATCCCGCCGTCGCAAGGCCTGTGCGACTCCCTCACCACCTTCCTCCACCACAAGATCGCTGACATCCACGACAGCTTCAATGCCCAGACAGCCCCAACAGACAGCAACACAACAGACCCTCTGCACAACATCGACCACAACCCCCTAACAGCCTGGTCCAACGTGAACATAGATGATACCAGCAAGACCATGAGCACAATCCACTCCGCCTCCCCATCAGACCCACTCCCGCACCACATCTTCAACAAAGCCAGCAGCTCCATCGCACCCCACCTGCGCAACATCATCAATCTCTCTTTTGAGACCGCGACCTTTCCAGAGAACTGGAAACACGCCGAGATCAACACCCTACTCAAAAAACCCAAGGCGGACCCAAGAGACCTCAAGAACTTCTGGCCCATCTCCCTGCTTCCGTTCCCAGCCAAGGTCATTGAGAAGATCATCAACAGACAGCTAACCCAATACCTCAAAGAAAACAGCATCCAAGACCCATCCCAGTCTGGGTTCCGCAGAAACCACAGCACCAAGACTGCCCTCATCGCTGCCACCGATGACATCAGGACCCTCCTAGACAACGGTGAGACCGCGGCCCTCATCCTCCTGGACCTCTCTCCCACCTTCCACACCGTCTGCCATCCGCACACTACGCACATGCCTCCACGGTGCAGGGATCCGAGACAAGACTCTGGAATGGACGTCATCCTTCTTCTCTGGCAGAACCCAGAGCGTCCGCCTCCCCCCATTCCGATCCGAAACCTCCAAGATCATCTGCAGCGTACCCCAGGGTTCATCCCTCAGCCCGACACTGTTCAAAATCTACATGGCCCCGCTCGCACAAGTCGCCCGACAGCACGACCTCAACATAATCTCCTATGCCGAAGACACTCAACTGATCCTCTCCCTCACTAAGGACCCCCTCACCTCCAAATCCAACCTCCACGAAGAAATGAAGGCCATCGCCGACTGTACGAAGATCAGCCGACTGAAGCTGAACTCAGACAAGACAGAGGTCCTCATACTCAGCTCCAACCCTTCAGCCTGGATTGACTCCTGGTGGCCTACGGCACTGGGAGCATCCCCGAAACCCACCGACCACGCACGCAACCTGGGAGTCATCCTCGACTCAACACTCTCCATGAGCAAGCAAGTTAAGGCAGTCTCCTCCTCCTGCTTCAACACCCTCCACATGCTCCACAAATTCTACAGGTGGATCCTGACAGATACAGGCCCTCGTCAGTAGCAGACTCGACTATTGAAGCGCCCTTTACGCGGGAGCCCCGGCCAAGCACATCAAACGACTGCAATGCATTCAAAACTCCTCTGCACGCCTGATCCTTGACATACCCTGCCACAGCCACATCACCCACCACCTGAGAAACCTGCATTGGCTCCCCGTCAACAAGAGGATTTCCTTCAAGCTCCTCATCCACTCACACAAGGCACTCCACAAGACCGGCCCAGCCTACCTCAACAGATGACTCTTCTTCTACATCCCGAACCGCCAGCTCCGTTCCGCCGACCTCGCCTTCACCACCGTCCCTCGCATCCCAAGAACAGCCACCGGCGGCAGATCCTTCTCCCACCTCGCCGCCAAGACCTGGAGCACCCTCCTACTGAGCCTACGACAGACCCAATACCTGCTGACCATCAGGAAGCTACTCAAGCCCTTGCTGTTCGACCAGTAGAGCCCGCCCTTTTTCCCCCCAGCGCCATGAGACCCTCACGGGTAAGTAGTGCGCTCTACAAATTCTTGACTGATTGATACCTCGTCGTCTGTGAGATAAATTTCATCCACATGCGAACATGCATCTGCGTCGAGTCTCTCCAGGAGCGGCAGAGATGCCTGGACTATTCTTGTAGCCCATAGCCAAACAGCAAAAGTGACGCTGTTTGCCACCACTTGTAAAAGCTGTCCATTGACTACTGAAAGGGGACAGATTGTGGGCATAAAAACCTTTGGAAATGTCAAGTGTGGTTTTAAACCTTTTACGCACAAGACTATCCACAAGTGCAGAACTTTGAGTATTCTGCACCGCACAGATTCGACAATGTGAGTTTAAGTGGCGATAATCCAATACCAAACGGTACGAGCCATCTGGCTTGGTCACAGTAAAAAGTGGGTTATTCATCTGAGACACAGATGTTTCAATTAGACCTTGATAATAAAATTGTTCAAGGATTTCCGCAACAGAAGCTTTCGCTTCTCGCCGCATGGGGTACTGGGGTTGAGGCTGTGGTATCGACCGCAAAAGAATCTCATGTTGAGGGGAAAATTTGTCCCATCCACAATTAGTACGGTACAACGCCGGCGCAAGCGCCTTAGCCCAATCTTCTGCAAACTGCAGAGCCTGCTCCTTTGGCACTGTGTGCGCGAAAGCGGGAGGATCACCTCCTTCCCTTGCGGAGCAGCTAAGACAAAGGGTGGGGGCCAGTCGATCTCTGCCAACAAAATATCATAGGTAGTAGTTAGATTTTCCCAAAATACCCCTTTTATGGTACGTGCTACGTCACCTTCAATTATGAGGACAAATTCATAAAGTCTTTCAGGGGGAGCCACTCTAGTGTCAGTCGTCTCAACTACATCAAAGGTGTCAGTCGCTGTCACCTTTAGTAGTGGATGCAACGCCTCTCGAATGATGGTAATCTCTGCCGCGCTGACCAGCAGCGTCAGCGCCCATGTCAGATTCCGAAGCTGCGTTATCATTATCTGTGGCATATCTCGCTGTTACGCCAGCAACTTTCTTCTTTTGAAACTGGGGCCTTTGACGCGGTGACTTGTCCTGCTTGCCTTTTCCATCAGCCTTGCGAGGCTGCTCACGGCTTTGTTGGGCACCTTGACCTCTGCCGCAGCCTCCACCACCAGTGGGTGTTACCGAAATTTCCTGCAAAGAGCAAGGAGAACATTGTTCAGGAACCTGAAACCTATCAGGTGACTTAATAGTACTGCAGTCGCGCAACTCATATGTACGCTCAGCATGTGCAGGCGTGGGTGAGGCAGGACAGGACCCCGGTTTCCGTTGCTGTTTCCCATGTTTTTTGTTCTTACTCCAATTTTGTTTCTGAACCTTTGGGCGGTCATCTTTATCAGATGACACTTGTTGAGTTTGCTGCTGTTGTTCTTTCTTAGCGAAAGGCTTAACACCTAAACTATTACTGCCCACAGTCTTATAAGCCTCCGTAATAATCTTCGGTAATCGACGGGGTTTGTCTGCGTCGGGGACATCGCGTAAAGCATTAGAGACCTGGAAACTTACCGCATGCCCCTTGACATTAGCAAGGACGAGATCGCGTACCATGTCAAATGCTCCCACGAGTCACATTCCCAATTCCACAGCCGCCTATGGTCCGTGTTCATCCTGAACATACTTGATCACAGAGGGTAGGACAGTCATTGACGGGGTGCCAAAGCACCTAGTATAGACTGCCGCAAAAATCACACCTCAAGTTGTACATTCATTTACATCGGGCACTAAGTCTTTCTGCAAACTAATTGTGAGAATCCTGTGTTTCTCCACATTACTAGTATTCAGGAATACGGCTCCCAGTTGGTTGAATTTATCGGCAAGCCAAAAAAGCATCTCATCCTTATCCCGGAGTCGCTTGTCCATGACCGCATTAACATGACAGGACTAAGCTTTAGCCTGCCCCCGCCAACTGGATGCGCCACACCACCTGGGGCCCCACCCGGGAGGTTACGGGAAATGTAATGAACCAGACCCCTAATAACTGACCTGCAGAGGCATACAGGGGTCTGAGTTGTGGAGCTGTTAACTGCCCCACCAGAGGATGCGGGTGTAAGCAGCTAAAACAGGCCAACTATCGCCTGGGATCGACAACGGTCCTTGTCTGACCGCCGTTATAACGTGTGGGAGGGCGCTATTAAACCAAACGCCAAGCAGAAATCGGAATTTCCACCGTCCGATATCCAGCATTTGCAGCAGGAGCATCGGCAGGGGTGTAAGTGTGAAATACACCAGACCTCAGGAAATGTAACCTATGAGTAGAACAACTCAAACGGGTACACTGCGTAAGCTGAGACTACAAAAACATCTGCCTGTCCCTCTAAATAACGAGGTATTCCTGCAAATGATTCCGCACAGCAACACAACTGTGTGCTGGGATATCAACCGCAGCCATATCGATGCAGTAACAGAGAAGTACAATTGAATACAAAAAAGGCACAACTGGGTAACAATTCAAATAGAAAACCGTTGTAAATATCAAGCTTGAAGAGACCTATGTAACTATAGGCAGGTTTTATCCGTCACTACCGTCAACCGGAAACAATAGTGAGGGGATCGTAGACTGATATAAGCACTACTCAAGTGTCTCACAATAAGACCACACTCGTTGGCGGCGCCATGTTGCAAGGATTTCTGCTCATACACAGAACTGTGCAGAGAGACCTAGGACATTAGTGAATTGTGGTGTACCAGAAACTCACCTCAGTACCTAGAAACCCCCAACTAGCTAGCAATCAGTGTCACATTAGCTCTTCGTCCTATAGCAAAGTAACCAATGATTAGACAACCTAGAACACGCGACTTAGGACCATCTCAGGAAAGGTGGGAAGTGAGAACACTCTTTTGTTACACTCTCATACCAGTCCACAACAGGAGTAAAAAAGAGACACGGTAAGGTTTAAAATATTTATTTTAATGATGTGATTTCATGCGAAGTATTTTAGTCAACATAAGCAGACATAAGATCAAGAATAATATGGTTAGCATGGTTACAAGTCCATAAAATACAAAAGGAGGAATCATATTACAATGATAGTGCAAACAGGTTATATAGTGCCTAGTTTTAACACCCTCCCTATATAGGAACTATGTATTATAAACTAAAGAAGGTCTCTTGAGCTTGTTTTGGGGGACCCCATTACCTTTCTGCTCAGTAAGTGTAAATTACATCTGGATCAGCATGGCTCTCTGCATCCCTGGAATCTTCCAAGTGTGTGAAATTATGGCAAGTGTGCTATGATAAAGGTGCCAGAATGTTGCTTGGCTTGCAGCTGACAAAATGTTGTGTCTAGAATGTGTTCCACAGACTTGCCGATAAACAGGCTCACATGTTATGATATCCTTGACGGCTCAGCACTCACTGTACAGACTAGGGGAGTTTGACCCGGCCCGACCCTTTTGGCAGGTTCACCCTGAGACTTTCTGCTTTTTCCTAGCCTGTTTCCGGAACCTGGTGGTGGTGATTTTAGGCCTGTGCGCACTTTTTCACTGTTGTACAGTGTAAAGTGCGTGAGCTCGCTGTGTATGTGTGGTGAGTGACCTGCCCTCCCATAGGAATAAAAGGGGAATATGTATGCCAATGGTAGGTCCTGATGTGTGGGGAGTGCAGGGTCGAGTTTGGTATGTGCAAACTCGTGAGATTGAATGCTGCGCAATGGTATATGCGGCATGATTGTATCTAGTGTAGAAGTGCCACTTCTAGAAGTTGGTATATTTGTGTAATTTGTGTCTGGCGTGTGATTGGCTGAGGCTGGCTGGTGAGCCTGGCTCCAAGAGTCTGGGAGGGTCTGCCCCGGTGGTCAATGGAGTGTTTAGCATGCTGATGTGAGGGGAGGAGTGAGCCTGGGCCTGCTTGGATTGACCATCTGGTTTGAGGGTCCTGAATGAGGCTGGGTTTTCCCCACACAATGCTGGCTCCACCCACTGGGGTGTGTCTGATGTCCCTAGCCTGGCCAGAGAAAGGAAGTCCCTATAACCAGTTCTAGCTGGTTCTCACACTGCCTGCACCCTGCTAGACAAAGGATTTCTCTGTATAAAAAGGGGCCGTGTCCCCTTCCAAAATGTTCTTGTTTTCTGACTTGAATCCTGCCAGGGGCGTGCTGCTGCTTGGGCTCAGGTGAAGGCCTCCCGGAGCCCTGCCCAGCCCCTGGATGCCTGGAGGATTTCTGGGGGACCCCTCAGCCTTGCCTGGGCTGATAGGAGGACTTTGCTGTGCCCTGGATACCTGATGGACTGCTGCAGGTCAAGAGGGACTTTGTTGCTGGACTTTTTGTGCCTTTAGCGCTGGGAGCGCTTTACTTTCACTGTTAAGCGCTGGGAGCGCTTTATTCCTGCTCTAAGCGCCTGGGAGCGCTTTATGGTTACTTCTGGACCTTGGTTGGTCCTATAGCGCTTCGTTGGTGGCCCGATCGAGTGCCCACCTCGATTTATTATTTTAAAGTAGCCGGTGCCCACCCGGCATTTGCCTCCAATTCACCGCCGCTGCCCGGGGCTTGAAATCGCCAGAGGAACACCGCCAGAGCTGCGGCTGAAGAACCGAAGGCGCCGTGCTCTCATTGGCGGGCCTGGGAGGCTCGCCCTGTGAGGCCGCAAGGTGATTGGGCCGCTGTTAAGTGCTGGTCCCGGAGAGCCGCGCTCTGATTGGCGGGCCCCGGGAAGAAGTTGCCGCGTCACAAGGGGCTTGTTTGGAGAGCCGCCTCCGATTGGCCCAGATCTGCCCTTCCGGTCTCCCGTGTGCAGAGGGAGAACGGAGATACTGCCGGCCCTGCGGCGGGAGGAGGAGAAGCGGAAGTATGGGCTGTTGCGGGGCTCCCGTGTGCTGAGAGAGCCCCGAGTGAGGAAGAGTCGTGGCTGCCCGGAAGAGCCCCGCAGCCCGGAACCTCGAGGGCTCGACATGAAGCCCCGGTCCCGAGATGGGGGACCGGGCGAACGGCGAAGCGGGCGCCTTGTGAAGGCGGGGCTCCCATGAGGAGGGAGAGCCCCGCCACGCCGCCACCGAGGAGAGAGCCGCAGACCGCCAGAGAGCCGGTGAGTGTGTGCGGAAGGAGGGGGGGGCTTCGGGGCATATTACCGGTGCCTGCCCCCCCCTCCAGTGGTGCTGAGTCCTTGCGGGGGGCGCTGAGAGGCCAGCGCGAGACCCCATTTGTTGTTTGATCCCTGAGAGGCTCCCAAGGAGGCATAGTTGTTCCTGAGAGCCCCGAGAGGCTCCCTGCCCGCAAATTGTTGTAGAGACCTGAGTAGGTTCCGGGGGCCATTTTTGGTTAGAGGGGGCGTCGGGGCACATTGCCAGTGCCCACCCCCTCCTGCCTAGGAAATGTTTGTAGAGAGCCCACCAGGGCTCAGGGGGCATCAGTAGTTCGAGCCCACAGAGGTTCTTGAGTGCCACATTGGATTAGGAGCCCAGAGAGGCTTGTGGCCGCATTTCTTTGCTTGGAGCCCAGAGAGGCTCAGGGCCGACCAATTGTTCAGAGCCTGTGTGGCTCCAACGTGGCCTCATCATTATTGATCACAGCTGCCCAGCAATTAGCGGGCAGCTGCCACGTTTAGGCCCCTGACATTGGGACACAGGGCGTCCTAGCCCTAGAAAGGCCAGTTGGCCTAGGGACTGCCACAGGTAGTGGCTAATGTGAGTTTTGCGCAATGTGATGTGGTGCTAGGAAATGTAATGCATTTAATATGATTACGCACCTCGATCTTACACCTCTGAATGTTTTTAGGCATCATGTGTTTTTGCGCTATTGATTTATGTTCTGGCACCTCTGAATGTTTTTATGCATCATGTGTCTTCCTTGATTTTACACCTCTGAATGTGTTGGTTTATGCATCATGTGAATTTCCTTCCTTACACCTCTGAATGTTTTAGGCATCATGTGTTCTCTCCAGTACCGCTGAATGTATGTTTTATGCATCATGTGTTTTCCTTCCCTACACCTCTGAATGTTGTGATGCATCATGTGTAATGTGTTCTTGCTTATACCCCTAATTGTATTGTGATACTTAAGTGGTTGTTCTTTTTAGTACAGGTGGTCCTAGTGAGGTCCTGGTTCCCTGTGTGACATTCTCCTAAGGTGTTTAGGGTTGCGTAGGTGGTACTTACCTGTTACCAGTAGTTACTGGTTGTGATTTATAATTGTTATTTTGTGCTATACTTATTCTAAGTTCTAGAAGTGCTATTTCTCCTAAGTGCTGATTCTGACAGTGGCCCATGTGGCCCTGTCTTGTAAATAATCCCTTGTGAACATTGCCCGTGCCAGTTGGCACAATGTACATGTGTGATTATTATCTGATGTGTTTTGACAATACAAAAGTTATTTTTATATAACCTTGTGTGGAGTTCCTTTTTTGGTGTGCCTAGGATGTTGATGCTGGTGTGTGCTTGCGCAAATGCTTTACACATTACCTCCGGGAAAGGCCTGTCTGCTCGTGCCAAGCTACCAAGGGGGTAAGCAGGGGTTATCCTGGCGTGTGACTCCCTTGCACTGACTAGAATGGGGATTTCTGCCTAGCTTTGGCGTCAGCTTTAGCCAACCAGAAATAGCCAGTTCTAACATTGGTGGACAGCGGTGAGGATTTGGACTTGTGTTTGCGCAGTGCCACAGCGACAGCTGGCTACATTACAAAACTCTGCATTTTTTTTATATAGTTACATGTTTGGGATTATTGTTTGTGATTTTGTTTTTCCTCAAGAGTGTCATTTTCAAATGGTGTTCCTGCGCTTTTATGTTTAGTGGCAGATGAGAGAAAATGACAGGGCGGGACGCCAGTAGAGGGGGAGGTTCCCATAGATAAGGAATCCCTTGCTGGGTCCAGTGCCCAATCCCTGTTCCTGTCCCTGTGTGGGTAGATGGAAGAGAGGGAGTGTGGAGGAGAAATGACTAGCTCGGGAGGGTGGTTATCCCCTGAGTGTAGTGTGTGTGTCTGGATTCCCCTGTATGGGAGGATCCAGTGGTGGCAGCTAAAATGTGTCCAGTGCGTGTGAAGTCCCATTCCCAGTCCCACAGTATGGTGCCTGGTGCTCAGTAAGAGGGGTACAGGTTGAGAGTCAGAGGCAGTGAGGAACTGTCTCACCAGTCTGGAGGGGGAGTGTGTGGATGAGTGGTGTGTTGAACTGGAGGAGTTGTGAGATTTTTTTTAAGGAGCTTGCACAGGAGGTGTACCTCTGGTGGTGTGCAGGAGGTCCTGCAGAGGCACTGGATAAGAAGGTGGATGTCTGGCGGTGTGCTAGATGTCTTGCAGAGGCATTAGGGAGTGATTCTAAAAGTAGTGGCTTGTGTATCTGATGATCCTGTGTAGGGGAAGACGTTCATGTGTAGCCCAGCTAGGTCCCAGTAGGATGGTAGGGGTGTAGCGGCTCACGTCCTGTCTCAGTGGAGGCGGAGTGAGTGTGGGACGGTGTGTCCCACTTTGCCCCGAAACCCTATCTCAGGGCCTGGAGGGTTCCCTAAGGGAGCGCCAGGTCAGGGGCCTAGGCTGCACTTACAGGTCATTTGAGGAGGATCTTCCTGTGTCTAGAGGACGGGGAGTGTCTGTAATCAGAACTCCGGCAGTCCTGGTGTTTGGCTTCCAGAGGTACCGCTCCAAGGTGGGAGGGTGCCGAACTCTGGAAGTGGGTGCAGAGGGATGGTGTCCTTACCTCTGACCCCGGTGCAACCTGAGGGTTTAGATCCTAGGTTGGGAGATTAGGAAGCTTCCAGGTCAAGAGGAATCTCTACCAAAGTAGATCGGCTGAAGAGACTGAGGGACCTGCCCTTGCTCTGTGATCTGGGGCTCACCTGCAGTTTGTTGTTTCCACCAAGGTAGAGGAAAGGGGACTTTGCTGTGTGCTGTGTACCCCCACCTGCTTGACGAGGAACTGTGCTGTGTGCTTTGTACCTCAGAAGTGAAATAGTTTCCAGGTGGAAGACCAGTGATGGAGTGAGGTCCTGATCTGGTAGGATAATTGTGTTCTGGTGAGTGCTTCCCTGTGAGGGTGCGGAAACCCAGAAGTAGAGGTAGGGTGGGGCATTCTTGTCCGTGACCTCTGGTCAGCCTGAGGGTATGGTCCCTGGGTTGAAGGATCAGTGGTAGTTGTAGCTACACTGAGAGGGAGAGTGGAGAATGGCTATTGTGTGCCAGGGGTTACTGCCCCCCACTGTGTGGATTGGTCAGGACCTGTGATATTTGGATGGCCTAGGGCCTGGTCCTGGCCGTGGACAGCTAGAGAGTACCAGTGGGGTATCCTAGTTGGGACAGAGTTCTTGTTTGGAGGTATCCATGAGGGTTCAGAGTGGCGTAGAACCGGAAGGTGTCCCTGCTGTGCGGGTCCGTGTCCGTGTTTTGTTGCCCAAAGCAGGGAAGCCCATCAGTGGAGTGATTGGTCTACCCTGCGTTTTGGCTGGAAGGGGGTTGTGTTGGACCCGGCCCGACCCTTTTGGCAGGTTCACCCCGAGACTTTTTGCTTTTTCCTAGCCTGTTTCCGGAACCTGGTGGTGGTGATTTTAGGCCTCTGCGCACTTTTTCACTGTGGTACAGTGTAAAGTGCGTGAGCTCGCTGTGTATGTGTGGTGAGTGACCTGCCCTCCCATAGTAATGAATGGGGAATATGTATGCCCATGTTAGTTCCTGATGTGTGGGGAGTGCAGGGTCCAGTTTGGTATGTGCAAACTCGTGAGATTGAATGCTGCGCAATGGTATATGCGGCATGATTGTATCTAGTCTAGAAGTGCCACTTCTAGAAGTTGGCATATTTGTGTAATTTGTGTCTGGCGTGTGATTGGCTGAGGCTGGCTAGTGAGCCTGGCTCGAAGAGTCTGGGAGGGTCTGCCGCGGTGGTGAATGGAGTGTTTAGCATGCTGATGTGAGGGGAGGAGTGAGCCTGGGCCTGCTTGTGGATTGACCATCTGGTTTGAGGGTCCTGAATGAGGCTGGGTTTTCCCCACACAATGCTGGCTCCACCCCCTGGGGTGCGTTTGGTGTCTCTAGTCTGGCCAGTGAAAGGAAGTCCCTATAACCAGTTCTAGCTGGTTCTCACACTGCCTGCACCCTGCTAGACAAAGGATTTCTCTGTATAATAAGCATTGGAAATGCAATAGGTCTCGCATTAGGAAAGTTTGAGCTATTGGTATTCTAAATGACACTTTTTTTATTTATGTGTTGGTTTTGAAAGTAGCAAAATTAATAGCTTTGTCAGTTACAATGTCAATAGTTTTAACTTTTGCAAATGTGACACCTATAGCATTTGTAATGCAATGTGTGTTGTATTTACGTGACTTAGATGTATTGATTTTACAAATAACAATGGCTTTTAATTTTGTAAATAATTAATACTTAAATAAAAGTTATTGTAATTTATAATGGCAATAGCTTAAACGTTTGTAAATAACTTTTGTGAAGATTATGTTCAGTGTATTTTATTGTGACGAAAATCCAAGAACATTGCATTTGCACCTAAACACACACAGAGCCACACACATATAGATGTGGTGGTGGTGGATCTGGGGGATATGGTGGTGGTGGATGTGGTAGTGGATGTGGTGGTGGTGGTGATGGTGGATGTGGGGGTGGATGTGGTGGTGGATGTGGTGGTGGATGTGGTGGTGGATGTGATGGTGGTGGATGTGGCGGTGGATGTCATGGTGGATGTGGAGGTGATGGTGGATGTGGTGGTGGATGTGGTGGTGGTGGTGGATGTGATGGTGGATGTGGTGGTGATGGTGGATGTGGTGGTGATGGTGGATGTGGTGGTGGGTGCGGTGGATGTGGTGGTGGATGCGGTGGTGGATGCGATGGTGGTGGTAGTGGTGGATGGGGTGGTGGTTGTAGTGGATGTGGTGGTGGTTGTAGTGGATGTGGTGGTGGATGTAGTGGTGGTGGGTGTGGTGGTGGTGGTGGATGTGGTGGTGGTGGATGTGGAGGTGATGGTGGATGTGGTGGCGGTGGATATGATGGTGGATGTGGTGGTGGTGGATGTGATGGTGGATGTGGTGGTGATGGTGGATGTGGTGTTGGATGCGGTGTTGGTGGATGCAGTGGATGTGGTGATGGTGGATGCGGTGGTGGTGGTGGATGCGGTGGTGGTGGTGGATGGGGTGGTGGTTGAGGTGGATGTGGTGGTGGATGTAGTTGTGGTGGTGGTGGTGGATGCGGTGGTGGTGGATGCGGATGTGGTGGATGTGGTGGTGGTGGATGCCATGGTGGATGTGGAGGTGATGGTGGATGTGGTGGTGGTTGTGGAGATGATGGTGGATTCGGTGGTGGTGGTGGATGTGATGGTGGATGTGGTGGTGATGGTGGATGTGGTGGTGGATGCGGTGGTGGTGGATGCGGTGGATGTGGTGGTGGATGTGGTGGTGGTGGATGCAGTGGTGGTGGTGGATGGGTTGTTGTTTGTGGTGGATGTGGTGGTGGTGGATGTGATAGTGGATGTGGTGGTGATGGTGGATGTGATGGTGGATGCGGTGGTGGTGGATGCGGTGGATGTGGTGATGGTGGATGCGGTGGTGGTGGTGGATGCGGTGGTGGTGGATGTGGTGGATGTCATGGTGGATGTGGAGGTGATGGTGGATGTGGTGGTGGTGGATGTGATGGTGGATGTGGTGGTGGTGGATGTGATGGTGGATGTGGTGGTGATGGTGGATGTGGTGGTGGATGCGGTGGTGGTGGATGCGGTGGATGTGGTGGTGGTGGTGGATGCGGTGGTGGTGGTGGATGGGGTGGTGGTTGAGGTGGATGTGGTGGTGGATGTAGTGGTGGTGGGTGTGGTGGTGGTGGTGGATGCGGTGGTGGTGGATGCGGATGTGGTGGATGTGGTGGTGGTGGATGCCATGGTGGATGTGGAGGTGATGGTGGATGTGGTGGTGGTTGTGGTGGTGATGGTGGATTTGGTGGTGGTGGTGGCTGTGATGGTGGATGTGGTGGTGATGGTGGATGTGGTGGTGGATGCGGTGGTGGTGGATGCGGTGGATGTGGTGGTGGATGCGGTGGTGGTGGATGCGGTGGTGGCGGTGGATGGGTTGTTGTTTGTGGTGGATGTGGTGGTGGATGGGGTGGTGGATGGGGTGGTGGTTGTGGTGGATGTGGTGGTGGTGGATGTGATGGTGGATGTGGTGGTGATGGTGGATGTGATGGTGGATGCGGTGGTGGTGGATGCGGTGGATGTGGTGATGGTGGATGCGGTGGTGGTGGTGGATGCGGTGGTGGTGGTGGATGGGGTGGTGGTTGTGGTGGATGGGGTGGTGGATGTAGTGGATGTGGTGGTGGATGTAGTGGTGGTGGGTGTGGTGGTGGTGGTGGATGCGGTGGTGGTGGATGCGGATGTGGTGGATGTGGTGGTGGTGGATGTCATGGTGGATGTGGAGGTGATGGTGGATGTGGAGGTGATGGTGGATGTGGTGGTGGTGGTGGTTGTGGAGGTGATGGTGGATGTGGTGGTGGATGTGATTATGGATGTGGTGGTGATGGTGGATGTGGTGGTGGATGCAGTGGTGGTGGATGCGGTGGTGGTGGTGGATGGGGTGGTGGTTGTGGTGGATGTGGTGGTGGATGTAGTGGTGGATGGGGTGGTGGATGTAGTGGTGGATGGGGTGGTGGTTGTGGTGGTGGTGGATGTAGTGGTGGTGGGGGTAGTGGTGGTGGGGGTGGTGGATGCGGTGGTGGTGGATGCGGTGGTGGTGGGGGTGGTGGTGGATGTGGCGGTGGTGGTGGATGTGGCGGTGGTGGATGTGATGGTGGTGGATGTGGTGGATGTGGTGGTGGATGTGGCGGTGGATGTGGCGGTGGATGTGGCGGTGGATGTCATGGTGGATGTGGAGGTGATGGTGGATGTGGTGGTGGTGGTGGATGTGGTGGTGGATGGGGTGGTGGATGTAGTGGTGGTGGGTGTGGTGGTGGTGGTGGTGGATGCGGTGGTGGTGGATGTGGCGGTGGATGTCATGGGGATGTGGAGGTGATGGTGGATGTGGTGGTGGATGTGGGTGGTGGAAGCAGTGGTGGATGTGGTGGTGGATGTGGCGGTGGTGGATGTGATGGTGGTGGATGTGGTGGTGGATGTGGCGGTGGATGTCATGGTGGATGTGGAGGTGATGGTGGATGTGGTGGTGGATGTGGTGGTGGATGTGGATGTGATGGTGGATGTGGTGGTGGTGGATGTGGTAGTGGTGGATGTGGTGGTGGTTGATGTGGTGTTGATGGTGGATGTGGTGGTGTATGCGGTGGATGTGGTGGATGCGGTGCATGTGGTGGATGCGGTGGTGGATGCGGTGGTGGTGGTAGTGGTGGATGGGGTGGTGGTGGTAGTGGATGTGGTGGTGGATGTACTGGTGGTGGTTGTGGTGGTGGTGGTGGATGCGGTGGTGGTGGATGCGGTGGTGGATGTGGTGGTGGTGGATGTCATGGTGGATGTGAAGGTGATGGTGGATGTGGTGGTGGATGTGATGGTGGAGGATGCGGTGGATGTGGTGATGGTGGATGCGGTGGTGGCACTCGTGGGTACAGAAGAGAAGGAGGGCACAGTCAATCTTAACGCAGGCAGACACAATGCAGCAGCGGTCAGTGGTCACACAGGGGGCTGCGTGGCGGTGAGGGGAGCGACCGGCCTGGTAAACAGGATAAGGGTAAAGGATAAGTGTAGGCTAAGGTCTAGGGCTAGACTTGGAGTTCCCCATTTGTAAATCAATGGAAAGACATGTAACAGTACATATTAGAGGTTAGATTTTACAATTTAACAGAAAAACGATCGGGATGCTTACAGGATTAACAAATTGCCAACAAATGTTTTATCAGTCATCATAATTCTCATTTAAAGTAGAGAATGAAAGCGGAAAAATTAAAATAGAATGGAGAGATGAAAAAAAGAAGTAGGAGGCAAATTATGGAAGATAAAAGTGGAACAGAAAAAATAGCAAGAGATCAAAGTAGCAAGATAGAAAACTAAGAAAAAATAGAGGAAAAAGAAAAAATAATGAGGGAGACAAAGAACAACTAAGAAATAAAGTAAAATAGAGACAGTATGAGACGCAAAGAAAAGAAGATTTGCTACATACTCATAGTACGCAGAGGCAGCTTAGCGGAGAGAGAAAAAGAGAAGAAACGACAAAGGAAGAAACAAACAAAGATAACGTATAAGTGAGAAAAGAAAGCAAGACAGAAAATGTTGGAGAAACAAAGGCGGACAGAGGGAAAGAGGCTGAAAAAGCTAGAAAGAGAAATAAAAAAACACAAAGGTAAAGAGGTGAAGAGTTGCTAGAGAGGCTGCAGACCGAGACAGCATGGTGGTTTTGCTAGAATCCCTGCAAACGCGGACAGACTTGGAGAACAAGCGCAGTTCGTAGGTAGAGGCCGAGAAAAAAATGCAGATAAGGTACAGAGGAAGAGAGGGAGACAAAGAGGGATAGAGAGTGGCAGAGAGCATCTGCAGAGCGAGACTGTGGCCACGTAGGTAAAGCGTGGCATGGCCTGTGGCTAATGTAGAAGAATGACCCCACAGCGGCAATGTGGCAAGCAGAGAGCAGCATTGTTCTGAGATAGTACCCAGGCGGATGCAGTGCCACTTCGGAGGGACCATGCACTGACATCATTGAATGGGGTACTTACAATTTTCAGCCTGATAGTCTGGCACAAACTGCTTGTCATTGTCAGGTACCTGATTCCAGGTCATTCCCGGCACTCTGCTCTGATGCAGAAGCAGTGCGCGACCATTCTCAATGGGGGGCAGACAGTAACAGGAAGGGTAAGGAGGGTGCAGATACCTACAGCAGTGGGGGAGGGGGTGTGCCCCCAGCAACAGCTACGTAAAGTGTCAAACTCGTTTCCCTTTTGTGTGCCCCCTGGAATCTCCTCAACTCGGCATACCATAACTAAACGGATTGAAGCTGCAAAAGAAAACAACGAGAAGTGAACAGTCCTCCCAGATCCCAGAGATGTGCCTGACTGCGTGACAGGAAGGGGGAGAAGCGAGCCAAACTGAGATTTGTAGAACGTGATTTATTCGCAATTAAATATGTGGTTTCGAGACATTCCCGCGAGTTACTTATTCCATCAAGTAACAGAGACTGAAAAAGAGTTCAGTAGAAAGAATAGTTTTTTGGAATTTATTGAGAGTGCTGTTCACAGGCACTGTGTTTTCGGGAAGCAAATTAACCCATTTTCTTGGCCCCCTCTAGTTCACGACGAGCTGAAGAGAGAGAGAGAAACAAGACGGAGGGCATTGCTGTGGGGAGGGGGGAGGAGAAATGCGGCACAGCAGCACTTCACACGGCAGGCCGGCCATGAAACTGAAAGCCCGGCT
Source organism: Lissotriton vulgaris (assembly GCF_964263255.1). Taxonomy (NCBI): domain Eukaryota; kingdom Metazoa; phylum Chordata; class Amphibia; order Caudata; family Salamandridae; genus Lissotriton; species Lissotriton vulgaris. Next base: position 1,057,475,225 of record NC_141698.1, on the reverse strand, counting down.
GGCCGGCCGTGAAAGCATTTGATGCTGCAGGGGGTGGAGCGGCACCAAGCTGGGCAACAGATGGCTGACAATTTGATGCTGTGCACGCGCATTTTAGGTCAATGCGCTTGCGCATTGACCTAAAAGCGCACGGGCACAGGACCAAATCGCCAGTCAGTTAAAGTCTGTTTAAAGCCCTATAGTCTCGTGACCTCAATGCTTGCGCATTGATAGGTCACGAGACCTAAAAAGGGGCTGTGTCCCCTTCCAAAATGTTCTTGTTCTTCTGACTTGAATCCTGCCAGGGGCGTGCTGCTGCTTGGGCTCAGGGGAAGGCTTGCTTCCCTGAGCCCTGCCCAGCCCCTGGATGCCTGGAGGGTTTCTGGGGGACCCCTCTGCCTTGCCTGGGCTGATAGGGGGACTTTGCTGTGCCCTGGATACCTGATGGACTGCTCCAGGTCAAGAGGGACTTTGTTGCTGGACTTTTTGTTCCTTTAGCGCTGGGAGCGCTTTACTTTCACTGTTAAGCGCTGGGAGCGCTTTATTCCTGCTCTAAGCGCCTGGGAGCGCTTTATGGTAACTTCTGGACCTTGGTTGGTCCTATAGCGCATTTGCCTCCTCATCACCGCCGCTGCCCGGGCATTGAAATCGCCAGAGGAACACCGCCGGAGCTGCGACTGAAGAACCGAAGGCGTCGCGCTCTCATTAGCGGGCCTGGGAGGCTCGCCCTGTGAGGCCGCGAGGTGATTGGGCCGCTGTTGGGGGCTGGTCCCGGAGAGCTGCGCTCTTATTGGCGGGCCCCGAGAAGAAGTTGCCGCATCACGTGGGGCTCGTTTGGAGAGACGCGCTCCGATTGGCCCAGATCTGCCCTTCCGGTCTCCCGTGTGCAGAGGGAGACCGGAGATACTGCCGGCTCGGGCCCTGCGGCGGGAGGAGGAGAAGCGGAAGTATGGGCTGTTGCGGGGCTCCCGTGTGCTGAGGGAGCCCCGAGTGAGGAAGAGTCGTGGCTGCCCGGAAGAGCCCCGCTGCCCGGAACCTCGAGTGCTCAACATGAAGCCCCGGTCCCGAGATGGGGGACCGGGTGAACGGCGAAGCGTGCGCTTTGTGAAGGCGGGGCTCCCATGAGGAGGGAGAGCCCCGCCACGCCGCCACCGAGGAGAGAGCCGCAAACGCCAGAGAGCCGATGAGTGTGTGCGGAAGGAGGGGGGGCTTCGGGGCACATTGCCGGTGCCCGCCCCCCTCCAGTGGTGCCGAGTCCTTGCGGGGGCGCTGAGAGGCCCCCTCGAGGCCCCATTTGTTGTTTGAGCCCTGAGAGGCTCCCAAGGAGGCATAGTTGTTCCTGAGAGCCCTGAGAGGCTCCCTGCCCACAAATTGTTGTAGAGCCCTGAGAAGGCTCCGGGGGCCATTTTTGGTTAGAGGGGGCGTCGGGGCACATTGCCGGTGCCCGCCCCCTCCTTCCTACGAGATGTTTGTAGTGAGCCCACGAGGGCTCAGGGGTCATCAGTAATTCGAGCCCAGAGAGGTTCTTGAGTGCCACATTGGATTAGGAGCCCAGAAAGGCTCTTAGCCGCATTTCTTTGCTTGGAGCCCAGAGAGGCTATGGGCTGACCAATTGTTCAGAGCCTGTGTGGCTCCCACGTGGCCCCATCATTATTGATTCACAGCTGCCCAGAAATTAGTGGGCAGCTGCCACGTTTAGGCCCCTGACATTGGGACACAGGGCGTCCTAGCCCTAGAAAGGCCTAGGGACTGCCACAGGTAGTGGCTAATGTGAGTTTTGCACAATGTGATGTGGTGCTAGGAAATGTAATGCATTTAATATGATTACGCACCTTGATCTTACACCTCTGAATGTTTTTAGGCATCATGTGTTTTTGCGCTATTGGGTTATGTTCTGGCACCTCTGAATGTTTTTATGCATCATGTGTCTTCCTTGATTTTACACCTCTGAATGTGTTGGTTTATGCATCATGTGTTTTTACTTCCTTACACCTCTGAATGTTTTAGGCATCATGTGTTCTCTCCGGTACCTCTGAATGTGTTTTGATGCATCATGTGCCTTGTTCTTACACCGCTGAATGTATGTGTTATGCATCATGTGTTTTCCTTCCCTACACCTCTGAATGTTGTGATGCATCATGTGTAATGTGTTCTTGCTTATCCCCCTAATTGTATTGTGATATTTAGGTGGTTTTTCTTTTTAGTACAGGTGGTCCTAGTGAGGTCCAGGTTCCCTGCGTGACATTCTCCTATATTGTTTAGGGTTGCGTAGGTGGTACTTACCTGTTACCAGTAGTTACTGGTTGTGATTTATAACTGTTATTTTGTGCTATACTTATTCTAAGTTCTAGAAGTGCTATTTCTGCTAAGTGCTGATTCTGACAGTGGCCCATGTGGCCCTGTCTTGTAAATAATCCCTTGTGAATATTGCCCGTGCCAGTTGGCACAATGTACATGTGTGATTACTATCTGGTGTGTTTTGACAATACAAAAGTTATTTTTATATAACCTTGTGTGGAGTTCCTTTTGTGGTGTGCCTAGGATGTTGTTGCTGGTGTGTGCTTGCGCAAATGCTTTACACATTGCCTCCGGGATAGGCCTGTCTGCTCGTGCCAAGCTACCAAGGGGGTGAGCAGGGGTTATCTTGGCGTGTGACTCCCTTGCCCTGACTAGAATGGTGGTTTCTGCCTAGCTTTGGCGTCAGCCTTAGTTAACAAGAAATAGCCTGTTCTAACAAGGGGCACAATGTATGTCTGGAGATGTTGAAAAACAAACATTTTCTCATGTGTAGACCTTCGTGAAAGCTAACTTGCAAAAACAGCTATGCAGTGACGTGTGCAAAAGCAGCAAAATAGAAAATGGTGTTTAAACTTCTCATAAGCCATTCTAACATAACATGCACGCTAAAGGAGGCCCTAAACCATACTACAATACACTATTCAATGAAAAGTTGAGTAAATCCGGCTGCTCGTCTTCCCTCTGTTCACTTGTTCTGGTGCTTCCACATCTTTATTTTGCCTGAGACCCCCAATTACACCATGTGGTGTAATTTCACAGAATTTTGTGTTAAAAAGTGCAAATCAAAATGTGGGAAATAATGTGAATTAGGCATGTGTAATTTAAATTTTACCCAGTCCTATGTGGCTCTAAGCCAGATAAGTCCTCTCCTCTCAGATCATTTTTGCCTTTACTTATCAGGTCTGTGGAAAAGATTAATTCCCTCAAAAAATGAGTGCTTGGTGGATTCACTGTGTGACAAATAACATTCAGTTTCCCAAAAGACTAGCATCTCTGGCAAAACCTTATGGTTGAAACGCACTAGTTACAATATAATGTTTTTCATAAAGCGTTCAGTGACCGGGGTGTGCACTATATTATACACCTTGGCGTGAGGTATAGCACATTTGGGGAGTGAGGGCATCAGATGCACAGTGCCACCTATACATGAATCAGTAATCAGCCTACACAGAAGACTCCGCAGCACATGAGACAGCCACCTTAACCATTTTACAGTAATCCAAGCCCAAACACACACAGATCTTTTCAACAATCCCATGAATCCCTCGAACTAGGTTGTTGTGATTCAAATCTGTGACAATATAGAAATAAAGCCAAGGCTAATTTACATACTGCTCTATAGTGTTATTTGGGATTTTGGCAACGATTGCCTTCTGCTCCTTGAACCAAGAACCCTATGCTTGAGTTAGATGCGTGGCTCTTGCTGAGACCACTTGGACCTTTGAACCTAAAACGAGCCGAGCTGTCACGTGACTGCTCCCTGCCGCCCACACTGTAACCTTGTGCATCACAAACTCAAGGCAAAACATTAACCTTTGCTTTGAAAGAAAAGGAGATACCCACCCAGGTGCTGTATGGCACAACATGAAACCACAAAACCTAGGATCAATCCCGGTCTCCTTGCTTGATCAAAATTTGTGATCCTAGGCGAATATTTTATTTCAGTAAGGCTACTTTTTCTTCATTATAAAATACGAATTTTGGTTGTGCGGGTTATAAAAAAACCTTGTGTTTGATGGAATAAACTTTAATGTTCCTCCAGATACAACTGGATTCAAGACCACATTTAGGGTTCACTAATGACACTGTCGTCAAGGCAACGGGGTGGGGGGGGCGGCATGAAAGATTGTTTCTAAGTTTATATTAAAAAACGATCACTTTTAATTAAGGCCTTTCAATGTTGTGATATAATCTGATGATCCAAGGTGAAACGCTTCCCTATGTTAATGAAATAATATTGTTTGAATTTTAAAGAGAGTGACTCACAATTTTATAAGATGGTTGTTGCGCGATTTACTTGCAAACGCTTTAATTGCTGGGTTCCTGCACAAGCTCTTACAAGAACCATGGCTCGCTCTCTCTGCTAATTTTGTTGGCAACCTCTAATAAAACTTAAATAAGCAAATGCATACATAAGTAACTGTAGTTTGTATGTTAGGAATAAAATTAGTTGGGCTGGTCAAGTCAAGTCTGGGATGAATTTGCGGTCTGCTGCAGCACGTGCGCGGGCACGTGGGAGCACTCGTAAGGAGCCATGGGGCCGCGCGCTGGCAGTCGAGGCCGGCCCATCCCTGCCAAGGCATGATTCTGGCAGTTAAGACCTTAGATAACGATGTTTACGTTTCGTATCCTGCCGACACGAGGCCTGGTCTGCCTGGCGCACCTTCCCGCTGACGTCACGCGCGCACGTAAGGTGCCAATCGATCTCAGATCGCAGCAGGAGACAGCTTTGATGGCGCCGCGCTCCGACAGATCAAAACCTGCTCTCAAACTCTGGGATTCTTTTTCTGTGTCTTCTTTTAATAGAACTTAGGAGGTGAGCATCGGGAAAGGAGTCAGAGGGGTGCACTGCATGCATACCTGGAAATGTCCAGCCAAGTACAAACTGGCTGCTCTCCACAACTCTCACCTCTCGTGTTATAAGCCATATTTAATTCAGGAAAAAACGTCTAGGATAAATTAACTGACTTGCTTGCTCTGTATGTGATTTTTCTTTCCATTTCCTCTTTTGTGTTTTTTTTTGTAAAACTTTTTATTAATCAGCACCAGCATATCAATCACATTACAGAGGAATTATAAGGGAATCACAAGTTGACAATAGGTTACATTAATTAGTAAAAAAATGTCATTCGGAAGGTTAAGGCAGAGGTCTTCAAACTTTTTGATGCCGAGACCCCCGTGTAAAACCTTTTTAGGGGTAAGGACCCCCTTCCGACAAAAGTTTCTAGAAACTGGTACTCCTCATCATTATCTTTTGACAACCATAAATGTGCCTGTTAGACCTCATCACATCCATCCCACACTTTCACACATCCATGCATCCTTTCATCCACCCATCCATCCATCTATCCTTCATCCATCCACCCTTTCATCTTTCCATCCACCCCTTACCCATCCACCCTTCCATCCATCCACCCATCATTCATCCACCCAACTTTTCACATATCCATCCTTCATTCATCCATGCAACCTTTTATCCATCCATACATCATCCACCCTTTCATCCTCCCATCCTCCCATCCATCCTTCATCCATCCACCCTTTCATCCATCCATCCACCCATCATTCATCCCCCACCTTTTCACACATCCACCCATGCATCATTCATCCATGCAACCTTTTATCCATCCATACATCCATCCATTCTTCATCCGTCCACCCTTTCATCCTTCCATCCATCCACCCTTTCATCCCTCCATCCATCCTTCATCCGTCCACCCTTTCATCCTTACATCCATACATCTATCCTTCATCCATCTATCCTTCACCCATCCACCCTTTCATCCATACATCCATCCTTCATCCATCCACCCTTTCATCCTTCCATCCATCCATCCTTTATCCGTCCACCCTTGCATCCATCCATCCACACATCTTTAATCCCCCCACCTTTTCACACATCCATCATTCATCCATGCAACCTTTTATCCATCCATACATCCATCCACCCTTCCATCCATCCATCCTTCATCAGTCCACCCTTTCATCTTTCCATCCATCCACCCTTGTATCCATTCATCCACGCTTTCATCCATCCATTCATCCTTCATCCGTCCACCTTTTCATCCTTACATCCATACATCTATCCTTCATCCATCTAACCTTCACCCATCCACCCTTTCATCCTTCCATCCATACATCCATCCTTCATCCATCCTTTCATCCATCCATTCACCCATCATTCATCCACCCATCTTTTCACACATCCATCCATCCATCCATCCATCATTCATCCATGCAACCTTTTATCCATCTATGAATCCTTCATCCATCTACCCTTTCATCCTTCCATCCATCCACCCTTTCATCCATCCATCCATCCATCCATCCATCCATCCATCCACCCTTTCATCCATCCATTCATCATTCATCCACCCACATTTTCATCCATCCATCCATTCTTCATCCTTACATCCATCCATCCACCCATCATTCATCCACCCACCTTTTCTGTGCCTCTCTCATGGGGGGGGGGGGGGGGGGGGAGGTCAGTATCTCTCTGCGCCTTCTTTCTTCTTTACCGATCATGGGAGGGCATCTCTGTGCCTCCCTGCTGGGGGCGGGGGACGTGTCACGGAACCCACAACTCCAGGAGCGCAATATCCATTGACCTCAAAGGGCTACACTACAGCCTGCTCCCCCAGCCCTCCTCCGCCCACCCTCCCCATTTCCCCTCCTCCCCCAGCTCGAAAGGGCTTCAGGGATACACACACACAGCCACACCCGAGTACTTGACAGGTCTTTTACTTGTTAATGAGGCCTTGATGTTTTTCACACCTCGGTGTGAATAAGGCCTCCACTGTGAGCACCCTCGATCACCCAAGCCAGAAACTGCACTCTGACAAAATCTGCGACCCCCTTCCAAGGACTTCACGACCCCCCTGGGGGTCGCGCCCCACAGATTGAAGACCTCTGGTGTAAGGTGAGGGGGGGGTCCTCTCCAGTGGGTGAGAGAAGAGGGCAGAGGCTGACATATATCTCCACAATATGAATTCTGCATGCCCCATACACGTGCCCACTTCTTAGGTCACCCACGGGCTACATATACAGTTTTTTCTCTAAACATTGACTAGTCTTAAGTCTTTCTCCCAATTGCCCACCTCCGGAGGCCGAGACGCTCCCCACCTCTGAGCAATGTTTCTCTTGGCAAGCATAAGCCCTTGAGTGGCCTATTGTAGCAGGCAATCCTTCAAATCATTCGGCTCCCAAATATTCAATAAACATCTACAAGCGTTCAGGTTGAGATGTGTGGATAGGACAGTGTTAATAACATCATGTAATCTACACCAGTAAGATTGAATACTATCACAGTCCCAAATTATGTGCACAAAGGTACCTGTTTGGTAACATCCACAGTTCCCCTCGTCCATTCTCCCCATCCGCACCAGTTGGGGACCAGCCACATACACCCTATGTAGGATTTTTGAGCTGAACAAGTCGGAGGCGTGCAGGTATTGCCACACCTCTAGGCGAGGACACAGCCTCCTGCCAGTCCTGGTCGTCCATCTCAATTCCATCACTGGACCACTTCTCCCGAAGCGATTGGAGGCAGTCTGGCATGTTGTTCATTAATTTCTTATATATTCTTCAAATTTTTTGTGTTTTACTCTAATATGTTTGTGACTGTGTCTTTGTAAGATTATAAACAATAACAAGCATTGGCAAAGCTAGGAGGTGTTATAAGAGCTATTGGCTTGCAAATTTGTTTTAGCCATGTTGTACACCAGCGTGACTGCTGGTGTACAACATGGCTAAAGGTTTGTGGCATAGAGTGGAATGGAGTGACGGAGAGTTAGTGGTGGAGCGTGAAAAAAGAGTGGCGTAGAGAGCTGTAGACTGGGGTAGAGTGGAGGAGAGTGGTGTAGATTGGAGTAGAAAGGCATAGAGTGGAGTTGAGTGGAATAGAGTGAAGTTCGCGGATTGCGAATTTGCCGAAAATCCACAAATTCCGCGAGCGGAACGGATTTTACGCCCATGCTTAGTGCTGTAGACTGGGGTAGAGTGGAGGAGCGTGGTGTAGATTGGTGTAGAAAGGCATTGAGTGGAATAGAGTGGAGTAGAGTCAATCGATCAATCAATCATAGCATTGTAAAGCGCACTACATACCTGTGAGGGTCTCAAGGTGCTGGGGGTGGGGAATGCTGCTACTGCTACTGCTCGAAGAGCTAGGTCTTGAGGAATCTTCAGAAGGTCAGCAGGTCTTGGGTCTGCCGTAGGTGGATGGGGAGGGTGTTCCAGATCTTGGCTGCGAGGTGGGAGAATGATCTGCCCCCAGAGGTCATTCTTCGGATGCGGGGGACTGTGGGGAGGGCGAGGTAAGTAGAGTGAAGCTGGTGGGGGGGGGTGTAGAAGCTGAGTCTGCTGTTGAGGTACGCTGGTCCGGTGTTGTGGAGTGCCTGGTGTGCGTGGGTGAGGAGCTTGAAGATTATCCTCATGTTGATGGGGAGCCAGTGCAGGTCTCTCAGGTGGGGTGTGATGTGGCTGCGGTGGGGGATGTGGACGACCAGGCGTGCGTGAGCCTTTCTGGATGCGTTGAAGCCGTTTCAGGAGTTTGGCCGAGGCTCCTGCGAAGAGGGAGTTTCCCTAGTCCAACCTGCTGCTGACGAGGGCCTGGGTCACCGTTCTTCTCGTTTCGGTGGGGATCCACCTGTAGATCTTGGGGAGCATGCGGAGGGTGTTGAAGCAAGAGGAAGAGCCGGCGTTGACCTGCTTAGTCATGGAGAGGGTGGAGTCCAGGATGAGCTCTAGGTTGCGTGCATGGTTGGTGGGTGTTGGAGCTGTTCCCAGAGCGGTCGCCCACCAGGAGTCGTTCCAGGCTTAGGTGGTGGATCCGAGGATGTGGACCACCGTCTTGTCCGAGTTCAGCTTCAGTTGGCTGTTCTTCATCCATTCAACAACGGCCTTCATTCCTTCATGAAGGTTGGTTTTGGCGGTGTGGGGTCCTTGGTGAGGAAGAGGATCAGCTGGGTGTCATCGGCGTAGGAGATGATGTTGAAGTCGTGCAGTCAGGCGACGTGGGAGAGTGGTGCCATGTAGATTTTGAACAGGGTTGGGCTGAGGGATGAGCCCTTGAGTATGCCGCAGATGATATTGGTGGCTTCGGAGTGGAAGGGGGGGGGGGGGCGGACGCTCTGTGTTCTACAGGAGAGGAAGGAGGTGGTCCAGTCCAGGGTCTTCTCTTGGATCCCGGCGTTGTGGAGGCATGTTCGCAGTGTGCAGTGGCAGACCATGTCGAAGGCGGCTGACAGGTGCAGGAGGATGAGGGCTGCGGTTTCTCCGTTGTCTAGCAGGGTCCTGATGACATCGGTGGCGGCGATGAGGGCAGTCTCGGTACTGTGGTTGCTGCTGAACCCGGACTGGGACGGGTCCAGTATGCTGTTCTCCCTCAAGGTAGCGGGTCAGTTGTTTGTTGACGGTCTTTTCGTTGACCTTCGCCGGGAAAGGGAGCAGGGAGATGGACCGGAAGTTCTTGAGGTCCTTTGGGTCCACCTTGGGTTTCTTGAGTAACGCGTTGATCTCGGTTTTCTTCCAGCTTTATGGGAAAGTTGCTCTCTCGAAAGAGATGTTGATGGCTTTCCGGAGGTGGGGTGCGGTGGCGGTGCTGGCTCTGTTGAAGATGTGGAGTGGGTATGGGTCTGACGGAGATCCAGAGTGGATGGTGTTCATGCTCTTGATGGTGTCGTCGTCATTGATGTTGGTCCAGGAGAGAAGGCAGTTGGCGCGGATTGTGGTCGTGGGGGCAGTGGTCTCAGTGGTTGTCGGGCCGTCATGGCGTTGAAGCTGTCGGGGATGTCTGCGATCTTGCGATGGAAGAAGGTGGCGAGCGAGTCGCACAGGTCTTGCGAAGGTGGGATGTCGTTGGTGTTGGAGCTGGGGTTAGAGAGTTCCTTCACAATGTTGAAGAGCCCCTTGCTGTTGGATGCGTTGGTGTCTAGTCGGTCTTGAAGGAGGCCGTTTAGGCTGATCTGATGAGGTGATTTTGTCTGAGCATGGCGTTTTCGTGGGCAGTGTAGCTGTCCGGTGTTCGTTCACAGAGCCACTTCTTTTCCAGCTTTCGACAGGTTTGCTTGGAGGCATAGAGGTCTTCAGTGATCCAGCTGGCTTTCTTGCTGGTGTGATTGTTGGAGGGTTTCTTGAGTGGGGCGAGTTTGTCGGCGCAGTCGTCGATCCACAGCCTGAGGTTGCGGGTGGCGGTGTTGGGGTTGGTGGGGTCAATGGGTGGGCTCTGAGCGAGGGTGGCGGTTAGCTGGTCTTCGGTGGCATCTGATGGGTGCGGTGGTGTGTGGTGGGTTTCCTGAAGGTGAAGTGGATGCAGTGATGGTCAGTCCAGTGGGGTTCGCTGGTGGGGTTGAAGGAAACATGGGGGCTTGCGGAGAACATGGGGTCCAGCGTGTGGCCGGCGGCATGGGTGGGTGATGTCACGAGCTGTCTGAGTCCGAGGTTGTCGAAGTTGTTGATCAGGGAGGTGGAGTTGGTGTTGTTGTTCTCGAGGTGGAGGTTCAGGTCCCCCAGGAGGATGTAGTCCATGGACCCGAGGGCATGTGTGCTGATGAAGTCCGCGATGGAGTCGCTAAACTGTGGTCGGGGTCCGGGGGGTCTGTAGACGAGGGTTCCTCTGAAGGTGGTGTTGAAGTCGGTGTGGATCTGGAAGTGCAGGTGTTAGGCGGTGCTGAGGGTGTCGTCAGTGTTGGTCAACTTGAGACTCTACAGGTGTTCTTGTGGGCGGTGGCGATTCCTCCTCCTACTCCGTTTGTGCGATCTTGCAGCCTTCCGTGATGGCTATGGCGATGTCAGGAGCTGAGGCGGGGTTCAGCCAGGTCTCCGTCAGGAAGGTGACGTCTGTGGAGGTTGAGTCGAGAAGGTCTCAGAGTTCAACGGCATGTTTGCGGGCGGAGTGGGTGTTGAGGAGGATGCATCTGAGGAAGTGGGTTCTTTCCTGGGTGGAGGTTTGGCGGGGCTGATGCTGGTGAAGCTGCAGTTCCGGCAGGTGAAGGGTCCTTGGGTGCGCTTCGGGGTGGCCCGGTAGCAGGTCTGTTCTCGTCCGGGGTTGAGTGCATGGAGGGTGCTGGCATCATAGCGCAGTTGGCCGTCGGGCTTGCCTTAGATGCGCCTTTGGCACGCCAGCAGCGCGGCTGTGCATTTGCTGCCATAAGAAGTGGAGGTGGGAGGGAGGATTAGCTAGGTTTGGGGAGTGGACTAATGGGAGCGGGGGGCGAGCCGCAGGGGACGCAGCGGCGGGAAGTGGGACCGACGAGGGAACACAAGGCAAGTGGGCACAAAGGGACAACAAGGGCAATACAAGTACAATAAATACAATAATAGACAACCAGAAGGGCACAAAAACAAGCACAATAGAAACGGGCAAAAGCAAATACAGAAGCGGAAGAGTAAACCTAAGGCCTACCACTGGCCACCAGGGATGAGGCGCAGGTGATAGCCTGCGGGTGGAGGCGGACCTCGAACTAGGCAACAGCTGGGCTGGAGCACAGACGCAGACTGGTGGAGCTATGCGGCGTGGGGAGCGACCTGCCTGACAACAGGGTCAAGGGTCGCTCTCACTGCTGCACAGCGGCCGCCATAAGAAGGGGAGGTGAGAGGGAGGCATAGAGTGGCGTAAAGTGGAGCCCAGTGATGTGGAGCAGAATGATGTAGAGTGATGTGTCATAGAGAACTGTGTCATAGAGGAGCGTAGAGTGGAGAGGCGCAGAGTAGAGAGGTGTAGAGCAGAGTAGAGTAACATAGAGCCGAGTAAAGTGGTGTAGAGAGGAGTGGAGTGGAGTAGAGTGGCATAAAGTGGAGTAGAGTGATGTGTTGCAGAGTGACATGCCGTGGAGTGAAGTGTCACAGAGTGAAGTGACATAGAGTGGAGTGTCGTAAAGTTTACTGCTGTAGTGTGGCATAGTATGGAGCAGAGAGGAGGAGTGTATAATGGAGGGGCATAGAGTGGAGGAGCACAGAATGGAGTAGAGAGGCATAGAGTGGAACAAAGTAGAGTGATGTAGAGAGGAGCGGAGTGTCTGGGAGTGTTGTAAAGTGGAGGGTAGTGAAGTGGCATACAGTGGAGTAGAGTGGAATGTCATGGAGTGCAGTAGAGTGTCATATAGAGAAGTGACAAAGTGGAGGGGTGAGGGGTGGCATAGCAAGAGTGGAGTAAAGTGTCATAGAGTAGAGTAAAATAGAGTGCCATAGAGTGGAGTGGCTTAGAGTGAAGTGGTTTAGCGTAGAGTGGAGTAAAGTGTCTTAGAGTAGACTATCATAGAGTAGAATGTCATAGAGTAGACTGTCGTAGAATGGAGTAGCGTGTTGTGGAGGGTCATAGAGTGGAGGGTCGTAGAGTGAAGTGGCGTTGAGTGCAGTGGATTGTCCAAGAGTGAAGTGGCATAGAATTGCCTAGAGTGAAGCAGCATAGAGTGACCTAGAGTAAAGTGGCATAGAGTGGCCTAGTGTGAAGCATCCTAGAGTGGCCTAGGGTAAAACGGCCTAGAGTGGCCTAGAGTGAAGTGGCATAGAGTGGAGAGACAGAGAGTAGAATTGAGTGGTGTGGAGTGGAGGGGCATAGCATGTTATGCTTTGAGTGGAGAGGCATGGAGTATTGTAGAGTGGAGTAGCATAGAGTGAAGCAGAGTGGCGTAGAGTGGAGAGGTGTGGAGTAGTGTAGCATAGAGTGTAATAAATTGTCATAGAGTAGAGTGGTGTGAAGTTCGGTAGAGTGGAGTAAAGTGTCAAAGTGGAGGGGGCATAGAGTGTCATGCCATTGGTGGAGGGGTGTAGAGTGGAGGGGCGTTGCGTGTCATTGAGTGAAGTGGTATAGAGTGCCGTAAATTCTGGTGTCGTAGAGTGAACTGCCATAGAGTGGTGTGTTTTAGAATATGGTGAAGATAAGTGTTGTAGAGAAGAATATCATAGAGTAGAGTGGAGTGGAGTGGGGTGGAGTTTAAGAGTAGAGTAGAGTGTCGTAAAGTAGAGTTCAGTGTCATAGGGCATTGTGTCATACAGTGAAGGGGCATCGGGTGACATAGAGTGGAGTACAGTGTTGTAGAGTAGAGTGACATAGAGTGGAGTAGAATGTCAGAGTGGAGTGATGTAGAGTGGAAGAGCAAAGAGTGGTGTTGCATAGAGTGGAATAAAGTGTCGTACAGTGGAGTACAGTGGAGTAGGTTGTTGTCAAGTGGAGTGAAGTGTGTAGAGTGTCATAAAGTGGAGCGGCTTTGAGTGGCATATAGTGGAGTAGAATTGTGTAGAGTGGAGGAGAGTGGCATGAGTGTAGTAGAGTGTAATGGAGAAAAGTGTAATGGAGTGGAGTTTCGTTAAGTGGAGTGGAATGTCGTAGAGGAGCGTGTCGTAGAGTTGAGTGATATACAGTAGAATAGAGTGGCCTAGAGTGAAGAGGCATAAATTGGCTTAGAGTGGAGTGACATACAGTGGAGTAGACTGGAGTGGTGAAGAGTGGCGTAGCATAGAGTGGAGTGTTGTAGAGTGGAGTAGAGTAACTCCGAGTGAAGTGGCATAGAGTGGTGTAGAGTGTCAGACTGCCGTAGAGTGAAGAGGTATAGAGTGATCAGAGTAAATGGCAAAAACTGGAGTAGAGGGGAGTGGCGCAGAGGGACATACAGTGTCATACAGAGGAGTGGTGTAGATTGGAATGGCTTAGTATGGAGTGGTGGAGAGTGTGGTGGTGTAGAGTGGAGGGTAGTATAGTGGAGGGGAGTTGGGTGTTTTAGGGCATCGTGCAGTAGTGTTGTAGAGTGGACTGGTGTACAGTTGAGTGTTGTAGAATAGAGTTGCATAGAATGGAGTATGCATGGTGTGGTAGCGTACTGCCATTACAGACAACACATTTTCAATTAAAATGACCATTACATTTGCACAGGCATACAGTGTTACCAATAAAGCTATGCAGCACACAATAATGTGTGGAAATGGCATCCCCTCATGTATCTATTTGTTTTTATGGTATTAAAGTATGTGTTTCCACCACACTTCAGAATCCCACTAAATTTACTTAATTTGTGCTTTCCGAATTCCGATATATTCTGCAATATTTGCACAGATTATTTATAGGAATTTACATTTTGTTATGTGCTAGAAAATACAACTTCCTACAGCTGTTACTCTCACATTGGTACACAGCTGGATTGTCACATAAATCCTCTCAAGAACATGGCAGCCAGCGAGTAGTGGGTCACAGAGGCGCCTGAAGGTCAGTAGCGAAACTTAAGGAGATTGAGCATCATAATGCCAATTTTACCGGAGATTTAAGCCTGGGATTAAACATGCATTATGTAAAGTTCACTCACTGATATTGAATTGATACTCCGACGTAGCTGTGGGGATTCGGACCCGGGCTGGGCTGAGAGGAGGACGCGTTGTGTTGCGCCGCGGGTCCTGCTAATTTCGGCCTAGCGGCTCTGTGGTTCACGGGTCTGCCTTTTGCCTTCCGTTGTGCGGTTCAGGGAGCGGGAGCCACTGGGGGAGCCGGAGTGCTCTAGTGGAGTTGGAGGTGGCGGCTCTGGCGGCCCCGGCTGTTTCAGGACATCGGGTTGGTGGGGATCCCGTAGACGGAGTTGCGGGGGACCTGCCGAGCATGTGTGCGGTCAGGAAAGCCGCTCTACACGCGTGCCGCCCAGGAACTGGATCGGGGAGGAGGGCCGTTGCGGTACTTTCCTTCCAGGGAGGGAGAGGAAGGGGCAACACATCCGCTGAAAAGCTGAAGCAGACATAGCCCCCCAGCAGAGCGGAGGGGTTGCAAGTAAGAAGAGCTTTTGAGGGCGTGTGGGAGGCTGAGAAGCGCAGTAGAGTTTCTGAAGTGCCTCTGCTTTGTAAGAGGGGTGAGACTGAGTAGCAAAGTGGCTGTATGTCAGCAAACTCAGGTTGGGGGCAAACCAGGTACTCTCTCAGGAGCACTAAGTTAAACCCACTGATGGTTGATTGTCAAGGAGGTGGGGGCACAGGAAAATCGGGCAATCAGCATTCCAAAAACAGCAAAAGAAACAGTATTGCAGAGTAAAAATGCAAAAGATCTAAGTGTGGAAAAAGTTAAATCTACCAATAAAAAAAAGAGTGCCTCTTTGGTTAAAGACCCCAACAAGTTAACCTCCTCTTTAAGGAGTTACTTCAAAATAACCCCCAGTACATTAGTTTCAAAACCACCTGAGCGGTCTGATATATAGGATCAAAGTGGCCCGTTGTCCAAGTTCCCTGCTTGTAATAGATTTCTCCCCCTAATGGATGAGGTCGAACTGTCAATATCAGAGATGGCAGATGAAGCCAACAATACTGTGGTTGCAACAGAGGGGGGTTTAGGTAATTTAGACAAACAGGCTTTTTCGGATAAAGAGCAGTCCCAACTCAATATTGAAATACAGGACAGTGCTTGTATACAGGCCTCTACAACAGACAAATTTGGGAATGGAAACCAGCCAAGCTCCATGTGTGATATGCTACAGACTCTTGTTAAGGAAATGAAAGAGAGATTCTCTACTTCAGAAAGTAATCAAGTGGATATTAAAAAATCATGTGAAAAACTAGAAACTAAAATTGATTTGCTTGCTACTAGAACAATGGCGTAAGAACTCTCTGTAACTGAACTAACTAGCCATATGGAAGAAAATTTAAAAAAACGTAGCGGTATTAAAAGGAAGAGACCTAGAAACACAAGATAAGTTGGAGTCATTAGAAAATTCTCAGAGGAGAAATAATATACGTCTGCTTAAAGTACCAGAAGGAGTAAAAGGGACTAAAATAAAAGAGTACGTAGCGAAACTAATAAAGCAGGCCACTCAAGTCGAGTGCTCGGAGGAGGCCCTTGTAGCAGACATGCAGAGGGTACACAGGGATCCTTTTAGGCTCAACCCAAAAAAAATAAGGCCAAGAAAAATTTTCATGCATTTTCTGACGTATACCCTGAAAGAGGAAATACTTAATAAAGCATTGAAATTAAACTCTCTGAGAGTAGAGAATATAACGTTTCAGATCAGATCAGATGTTTCTGCTATTACGTCTTCAAGACAATGGGAACTGGGTAAATTATTGGAACCATTCAAAAAATTGGAGGCTACCGCACAACAAAAATTCCCAGCCTCTTTAAAAGTAATGCATGATAACAACATGAGGATTTTTAGAAGAGTCGAAGAGGCTGAGTCTTTTCTGCAGTCCATTTCAGGGGGAGAGCAAGGAATAGAAAAATAGTAGCACCCAGGCTATGGATGTTTGCAAAAGATTAAATAAGTAAGCTCCTGACCTAAGAAGAAGTGCCCCATAGGCCTAGGTAGTTGCCTTGGAGGAGGTAAAGGGGGTTCTTCGGGGGGATTTAACAAGAGGGGTGGAGGGGGAGCACTGGGTGGGGAGCAGTGGGAGAAAATAAAAGTAAAAAGTTTAGGTCCAAATCGCCAATTCATCGTAAAAGAAGTTAGTAGGAGTAGAGGTCAAAGGAATGGTCTGCCCTGCTGTTGATCAGAATTTCACGCTAAAGGTGCTCTCCTGGAATCTCAATGGTTTAAGTACAAAATATAGGATGGAAAAAATATTCTAATACTTAAGAGATACACCAGAGCAGATCCTTGTCCTGCAGGAGACGCACTTGTTGGAGAGTGAGTTTAAGTCTATTTGCAAATCCAGGAGATGGATTCAAAGTGTTGTTTGTACTTCACAGCAACACCCAACTAAGTGAGTTGCTATAATTTTAATAGAAAAACTCAGCCATTTCTCTTGAATCTACTTCGGTTGATAAAATGGGAAAATGGGTTATTGCCAGCATCAAATGCCATACATTCAAGTTTACAGTAGCGGGGTATTATGGCCCGAATACAGATAATCCAGGACCCTTCAGCGGTTTGTTATCTGAACTTTTAAATTACTCAGACCCACTAATATTGGCTGAAGACTTTAATGTTGTCCTGGATCAGACTCTTGATAAATCACAGAGAAGTAGAGCTATCTTTAATCATAAAATGGCGGTTCTGATTAAAAACACAATGAAACAACTTGCCTGGTATGATGTGTGGAGAAAAAAAATGGGCAAGAAAAGAGAATATACCTTTCATAACAAGAAACATAATCATAAGCCAGGAATAGATTATTTTCTCTTGAGTACTATGCTAAAGAAATGGGTCCAGGACGTCAATCAAGTAAGGGAACATCATTCAGCTGTCTCTCTAACTCTTATTATACCAGTCAGGCCAATCTCCATCAGGTTGACGGTGGAGCGTGCCATCTTTCTAGAAGAAGAAATAATTGAAATATTAACAGCAGAAACAGAGACCTTCTTTCAAACCAATTTGGGTAGTGCCCCGATATATATGGTTTGGGATGCATATAAGTGTTTCTTAAGGGGTCTAATTACCTCTATGCAGTTTGCTAGACAGAAAAAATACAAAATGGAAGTTGAGGGAATAGAAAAAGAAATAGAAATAATTGAGAACATTATTAATACACAGCAGAGCGTTCCCACAGACACTAGTATGTTAGAAAGGATACAATCTCTTAGATCAGACTTAGCAGCAGTCCTTGAGCTAAGGCTGAAAAGAAAATGGCAAGCTAGCAAACTAGCTCATTTTGAATACGGAGAGAGTTGTGGGAAGCTTCTGGCATGGAAGACTAAGCAAGATTTGGCCAGAGGTATAGAATAGAATAGAATAGAAGCAGCATTTAAGAGCCGGGTTTTCAACGACTTTCGAAAGGTCATGTGGTTAGTTTCTTTCCTCGACTGAAGAGGACGAGAGTTCCATACCTTGGCGGCGTTGTAGGAAAAAAGCTGACCGCCACTTCTGGCTCTCCTAATCCTTGGAACAGAGGCCAGGTGCAGTTCATCAGATTGCAAAGGCCTTTTGGGACGATACAGTTTGATTAGGGGGGAGATGATCTTGGGTCCCTTCCCTCTAAACACTTTGTGAGTGATACCGAGAGCTGTAAAATGGACTCTCTCCCGAATGGGCAGCCAGTGTAAAGCTTTCATAGCAGGTTTGGCTGACTGTCGAAAAGGAATTCCCATAGGAGCTCTTTGAATCATCTGAAGCTTGAAAAATACTGCCTCTGGAGCACCCAAACAGAGTGCATTATTAAAGTCCAAGCGAGACAGAATAAGCGCTGCTTTGGCAGGCTAGGAAAACTATGGCGCTCAAAGGAAGTCCTTCTTGGATGGCCATCCCCGCGATGTCTTTGTGCTGGTTAATCAGGTTCTTGGATGCAACGTTTCCCCACACAAGGTCCACTGTGGCAGAGGGAGGGCGCCGGTCGGTTCGCTGATGTCCTTTGCTCGTATCTGGCGATGGACAAGCTTCAGGGTCCATGTTGCGGGAGCAGCAGCCTCCAGCCCAAACTCCTTCACGAACTTGTTAACTTGTTAAATGAGAGGCAATATATGGATACAGGCAATTTGGTACACAAAAACACATCAATAAAAGGCATTTGCAGATAAACGTTTTCTGGTCTTTTTATTCTCAGATGTGCTTCATATGATAGAACCAGCCAACGCATTTCGTCGAAGCATGGGCTTCTTCAGGGCAGTAGCGTGGAGGAATGTAATGTATCCTCAGGTGCTGTATCAAAGAGGATTAACACGAGCCCAAGAGCTTATAGGTGAAGCTCTTGGTAGAACGTAGTCCAATGGGTATATGTAATGCTGTGTACTAGCAGCTGTATTAACCGTGTATAAGGGAAACGCTTGTGCTACTGCACCTAGACAAGCAGTGCTATTGCCTTGCTCACTAGGGATTTCTAGGTGCAGCTTGCTGTACTGCACCTACCACATCTCATTTATATTAGACCTTGTAAAAATTTCCCTTCATCAGCTCCAAATACAGCACAACCTAATCTGGAATTAATATAATAATGATTTTGTCACATTTTAAAGCTACTAATTGTATACATGGACATAGCTATTTGAAAGTAGTCATGGTACTGTCTTGCATGCAATGCATTATGAGTTACGGATATACCATATCTTCAAAGTTTATGATGCTCACTAAGGACCGCAAAGCGCAGCTTGTAGTACTGCAGCTAGACAAGGAGTGCTGGTGCCTTGCTCAATAGGGCCATCTAGGTGCAGCTTGCTGTAGTGCACCTACCCCATCTGATTTATATTAGACATTTTATAAATTTTCCTTCATCAGCTCCACATAGAGTACAACCTAATCTGGAATTACTATAATAATTATTTTGTCACATTTCAAAGCTACTAATTGTATTTGTACTTTGTACTTATAATCGTTGCTTATGAGAAGCAAGGCTGGCAGTAACTGCTCCTCTTTTACTGACTGCCTTCCTACTGCCTTGCTGTTCATAAGCAAGGACTATAAACACAATGTGCGTGTTTAGGCATCGCTTGCAGGATTTCAAAACACATAAATAATAGACATTGTCATTTACAATGGTAATAGCTAAAATTCTGGAAATGTCAGACCTATTGCATTGCAAATGTTTTTTAAGAGTAGGCAGTGGTTCACAGCCACTGCTTGCTGAACCACTGCTTGCTCTTAAAAAATATTTGTTTCTACACTCACAAAGGGGGATTGGTCCCATAGGGACCCCTAGATCATTTGTGAATGGTTACCACCACCCTTGAGGTGTTGGTAAAAAATTAATATTTTTCAACTATAATTAGGTCGCAAAACGTTCACACATAGCCCCTTCCATATAACAAAATAGCTAAACACAGGTTGCTATTTGGTAACGTTACCAAATCACAATTTGTGCTATGTACATATGAAAAAGTGTTTTTATGGTCAGAAACGGCCAGATTCTACGAATCGGGCCATTTCCAACAAAAAATATACTATTGGAGATATGGCTCTTAGTTTCCAGACTTTTCAAATGAGACTTCTGAAGCCAATGAGTGGGATTTCATTCTGAAAGACCACTTTGTGTCATTAGCATATATTCACATGACTGACTTCCTTTAGAATACTAAATAGCTCTTCTGTACAGTTGCCAACTTTGCTCATTCTCTCGGCAAAATATTCCTTTTTTGCAGCCTCATTTGATGTATGATACTGTGTTCTAATCTCATTGAGGAACACTTTATCATCATCCAACTCAGATTTTGTCACTTAATTATTGGGGCTCCACTTTACATTTAATGAGCAGGTGTTCAGATGAATACCATTTCTGAGATGCTGTGGCTCACTCTTTTGCAAGAGATCCTTTTACAGGAGCCAAAGTGTCAGTGATGTCTATCAAGGATGTTATAAAAAAGGAGTAAATTCTCTAGTGCCTGCCCTTACATTGCCCACTGGTTCATGCACTGTTACACTTAGGAAAACCTGAATAAACTTTTGAAAACTATATGACTATGGCATGAGGCGTTGGGACGATGTTTCCGTCCTGGGGAACTCTGCTACTAGCCCCCAACCCATGATAGGCCCTTGGTAATGTGTGGAAATAATAACTATGGGCCAGATGTAGGAAGCCTAATACCGGTCGGTAATGGCCGAAATTGCCGAATTTCTGCCTAAATTAAGGATCCGTTAATATACAGAATCGATTATTTATGGAATCGGTAAATTACCGAATTCTTAAATACCGATTCAGTAAATTACCAAATCCTTAATGTAGGAAGCACTCAAGTGAGTGCTTTTCACTTGTAAGGATTCGTTATTTACCACCAACTACAAGTTGGTGGTAAATAATGAAAACTGTTAGAAAAGCAATTTTGTGCTTTTTTAACAGTGCCATGTGGCAGATATACATGCCCTTTGGGCATGCATGTGTGCCACATGTGCACCCATGCACTATACAGGGGTGCAACAGGGTGTCAATGTGACACCCTGCCACACTTGTAGGTCTACCCCCTGTTACCGATTCGGTATTTACCGGATCCGTAATTCTCATTCATTCCTATGGGCCTCCAGGCCCATAGGAATGAATAGGGAATACCGATTCGGTAAATACTGAATTGGTATTTACTGAATTTTACCGATTCGGTAAAATTTACCGAATCATTATCTACATATCATTTACCGATTCTAAAATACCGAATCGGTAAAATTCGGTATTTTAGAATCGATAAATGATATTTACCTACATCTGGCCCTATGTTCCTAGAGACTACTGTTTCTAAACTGGTAGTGAGGGAATACACATTTGTGTTATTACTCTCTTCACTCAGTAAATAAAATCTCTCAGGATTATAGACTGATAACCATGTTTTGTCAATGACAGGGCCACGTCTGTGATATCCTCATCAAAACTCTATGGTCCTTGAATGGTCTATATTGAATTACCATCATCAGAGATGTGTTCAGAGAAATCTGCATGCAACACCCTAGAAGGAGGTATATGTTTCTACCTTGGCAGACTACAAGTTGATATTGGTCCTATCAAGCAGTGACAGGTGTGAGGAAGAGAGCCTATTGCTTCCCAAACCTTTTAGAACTACACCTTCATTTTTAGAATGAGAATCTTTCGTGACCCACCTTGCTCTAACGGGAATTAAGCAAGGGCGATATTTTGATGTAATGACAGCAATTGTTTGTAAATGTCACAACCTGGGCCATGCCCTTCAGTACAGGACTGTGGCCAAGATATTGATCTGCCCATAAAGGTGGCAGATGGTAAACCGCACTGAAGTCTGGCGCCGGAACACTTTTCAGAGTGGGGTGCTAGCCTGTGGCAACTCTATGAACCCCTGGAACAGGGAATGGAGTAAAGCCTCTAACTCATTTTTGTGTTAAAATGATGCCCAGTGGTGCATTTTGGACTCCATATATATTTTGCACTTTTATACAGGTCAAGGATATTGGAGCACTTTATATGGACACCCGAATTCCTTACACATGGTCAGATTAATTGTATTATAATCAGAGGAAATTAAGTGATTTGCCCACATTCAAAGGAAACTGAGGCAGGACTCGAAACTGATTCCCCAGGTTAAAAGTCAACAGCTCTACCGATTAGGCCACATCACTTGATTTGAAAAAGTCATACACAAGTGGTATGGATGTGTATGATCAGCTTTAGTGAAACATTCTTTGTTGAGATGGTTTTGTGGAGTATAACAATATCAGCAAAAAATACTGGAAGGTTCACCCAGAGACTTGCTTGGGAACACTTGGAAGGGATTGCTTGAAAACTGGACTTATGGACATTTTTCACCACCTTTGCAGTAGCGCACAAACAGGGATAACCATTTTAAATATTACTTTTATATAGATCAGCACTTTTGCGACCCACTTAAAATCGACTCAC
Organism: Lissotriton vulgaris; assembly: GCF_964263255.1. Classification (NCBI taxonomy): domain Eukaryota; kingdom Metazoa; phylum Chordata; class Amphibia; order Caudata; family Salamandridae; genus Lissotriton; species Lissotriton vulgaris. Next base: position 1,057,453,046 of record NC_141698.1, on the reverse strand, counting down.
AACCCACAGTTTGGTAAATGCGGTGGAGAGTATTGTACATCCTAATGTCTTCTGTCTAGCATCTCAGTGTCTCAGTAGGAAACTGTTCATGCATGCTGCATTTAGATAATGCTCCCCTTTATGGTGTACCTCATTTCAGGAAGCCGAGGAGGACAGTTCCTCTTTTGTGGTACTGTTCTGTGAGGCTGGAAGAGATTCCCTCATGAGCTCCCTAAAATCCATGATCATGGGAGGTTCAGAGAATGCCTCAAGACCTACTTTCTCTTGTTTGGTTTGGTTAAGGCTAGTCAAATGGCAAGAACCCCTCTGGGTGTATGTGTCCTGAAAAAAGTGCTACCTACTCTATTCAAGGCACTACCATGGAAAGCACTGTGAGTGGCTCTACAGATGTTGAAATATTTCCACTGAAAATAGGATGCGCAAGGTGCAGATGGTTCAGGGTACCTTACATATGAGCCGGCCGTCCATAAGGTAGGGTAAGGCCCTAGGTCGCCATCTCCACATTTAGCTGAATTACATTAAACGAAATGAATAATTGCCTTCAGTCAGTCAAAATCCTTCAGTAGGCAAAATTCTATTTTTGCCTGGAGAGATGAAAATCCTTACAATGCTCCAGAAAGCAATCTTTGTTCAATTCCATGCCAATGCTAGTCACAAGGAAACGAGCAAGCTGGAGACAGTTTACTGCATTCTTTTAAAACGACAAGGAAAAACAAGGAAACTGGCAAAAGTTCAATGTATACTTTTGAAGTTCAGGAATAAAAAGTAAGGGTTATTTTCAGAAATCTCTGTAGGTAGCATTATATCTCAGAGCATCCTGCAAATACAGAGAGGTATAAGACACAGTATTGAAAATATTTAAATAGCACTTGCAACTCTGAACTGCTTCATAGCAGCGTGAATGTGTGGTGGAGGTTCACATGCACCCTCTTATGCTGTTAGGGGTAGGGTTTGACAAAACATTCTGTCCATGTGAGAAACGGGCACAATCTGCAAAGGAGTCTGCTGTTCACTCTGCACTGATATGCAGTAGGATCCCTTTATTGTCTTGACTCAACTGCACATGGGCAAAAAAAAAATAGGAATGTACACGAGACTATGAAGCATAAAGAGTTGAAAGAAGGGCCAGTGTGCCACTTCTGAAGTTAAGGTGGTGTTTGTACATTCCATTTGACAGTTTAAAATTAACTAATTTGTCCTTATTTTGTAATACATTTCTACGACGCTTCTCAGTCCAAGACTAAACAACAGATGTTGTGTTTTGTAGCTATTTCAGCATTAGGTAACATTTCTAAACAGATTTACAGAGAATAAACAGTCAAAGGGGAGTTGTTTTAAATATCAATACGGTCCAGTTGATGGAAAGGTGCCACAAAAAGAACGGTGGGCCTGATTCACAAAGGTGAATGTAGATGTTTACAATTGTTTGCTATTCACAAAGGTATTTTAGGAGTAGTATCTTTAGGCCTGCAGAGTCTCCACACATAAACAAGCATTGGAAATGCAATAGGTCTCGCATTAGGAATGTTTGAGCGATTGGTATTGTAAATGACACTTTTTTTATTTATGTGTTGGTTTTGAAAATAGCAAAATTAATAGCTTTGTCAGTTACAATGTCAATAGTTTTAACTTTCGCAAATGTGACACCTATAGCATTTGTAATGCAATGTGTGTTGTATTTACGTGACTTAGATGTATTGATATTACAAATAACAATGGCTTTTAATTTTGTAAATAATTAATACTTAAATAAAATGTATTGTCATTTATAATGGCAATAGCTTAAACGTTTGTAAATAACTTTTGTGAAGATTATGTTCAGTGTATTTTATTGTGACGAAACTTCAAGAACATTGCATTTGCACCTACACACACACAGAGCCACACACACACACACACACACACACACACACACACACACACACACACACATATAGATGTGGTGGTGGTGGATCTGGGGGATATGGTGGTGGTGGATGTGGTGGTGGATGTGGTGGTGGTGGTGATGGTGGATGTGGTGGTGATGGTGGTGGATGTGGGGGTGGATGTGGTGGTGGTGGTGGATGTGGTGGTGGTGGATGTGGTGGAGGTGGTGGATGTGGTGGTGCTGGATGTGGTGGGGGTGGATGTGGTGAAAGTGGTGGTGGATGTGGTGGTGGATGTGGTGGTGGAAGTGATGGTGGGTGTGGTGGATGTGGTGGTGGATGCGGTGGTGGATGAGGTGGTGGATGTGGGGGTGGTGGTGGATGTGGTGGTGGTGGATGCGGTGGTGGTGGTGGATGTGGTGGTGGTGGATGCGGTGGTGGTGGTGCATGCAGTGGTGGTGGAAGTGGTGGTGGATGTGTTGGATGTGGTGGTGGAGGTGGTGGATGTGGTGGTGGTGGATGCGGTGGATGTGGTGGTGGATGTGGTGGTGGTGGATGCGGTGGTGGATGCGGTGGTGGTGCATGTGGTGGATGTGGTGTTGGTGGATGTGGTGGTGGATGTGGCGGTAGATGTCATGGTGGATGTGGATGTCATGGTGGATGTGGAGGTGATGGATGTGGTGGTGGATGTGGTGGTGGATGCGGTGGGTGTGGTGGTGGTGGATGCGGTGGATGTGGTGGTGGTGGATGTGGTGGTGGTGGATGTGGTGGATGTGGTGGATGTGGTGGTGGTGGATGTGGTGGATGTGGTGGTGGATGCGGTGGTGGTGCATGTGGTGGATGTGGTGGTGGTGGATGTGGTGGATGTGGTGGTGGATGTGGCGGTGGATGTCATGGTGGATGTGGAGGTGATGGTGGATGTAGTGGTGGATGTGGTGGTGGATGTGGTGGAGGTGGATGCGGTGGATGTGGTGATGGTGGATGCGGTGGTGGTGGTGGTGCTGGTGGGTGCGGTGGTGGATGGGGTGGTGGTGGTGGATGGGGTGGTGGATGTAGTGGTGGTGGGTGTGGTGGATGTGGTGGTGGTGGGTGTGGTGGATGTGGCAGTGGATGTGGCGGTGGATGTGGCGGTGGATGTGATGGTGGATGTAATGGTGGATGTGGTGGTGGATGTGGTGGTGGATGTGGAGGTGATGGTGGATGTGGTGGTGGTGGATGCGGTGGATGTGGTGGACGTAGTGGTGGTGGACGTAGTGGTGGTGGATGCGGTGGTGGTGGATGTGGTGGATGTGGTGATGGTGGATGCGGTGGTGGTGGTCGATGCAGTGGTGGATGGGGTGGTGGTGGTGGATGGGGTGGTGGATGTAGTGGTGGTGGGTGTGGTGGATGTGGTGGTGGTGGGTGTGGTGGATGTGGCGGTGGATGTGGCGGTGGATGTGGCGGTGGATGTGATGGTGGATGTAATGGTGGATGTGGTGGTGGATGTGGAGGTGATGGTGGATGTGATGGTGGATGTGGTGGTGGTGGTGGATGCGGTGGATGTGGTGGAAGTAGTGGTGGTGGACGTAGTGGTGGTGGATGTGGTGGTGGTGGTGGATGCGGTGGATGTGGTGGACGTAGTGGTGGTGGACGTAGTGGTGGTGGATGTGGTGGTGGTGGGCACGGTGGTGGTTGTCGTGGACTTGTTGGTGGTGGATGTGGTGGCTACCTACTCTGTCAATAGCCTTCCCTTTGACCTGGTACAAAATATATTATTGTACTATGGTCTTGAGTATGTGCAGTTTTCTATCATATTACAAAGACAAAAATAATGGCGTTACTCTATATTTTGCACCAGTGCAATTATTTCTAATATGGCAATGGGCGCATACGTTATTAAACTACACGCTGCTAAAGTAATCGGGTGAATTTGATTGTAGAAAAAGCAAATCGGATTTATGACGAGCAAAAATCTTGTAGAAAACATGTACGAGTAAAACACGGAGCATCAACTTGACCACCAGATGGCGCTACATCGTGCCCGGTTTTAAGAAACATTTGAGTCAAACAAACTAGTAGAAGAAACCAGCATTCCTCGTTGGCGGCGTGGTTTGCAAAGCAAGCCCTGCAGATTGCAGGGATCTGAACAGACTAATAATGTCTACGTAAATACACCAAAAAAATGCAAGACTATGCATGCAATTTATACCTGACCACAAGTTCATGCTCCCGTTGTAATGTATGGACCGTGCAACTACATGAGACATACTTGCATAACATACCTACACTCACTTTCCAAACTCTTCCTCTGTAGAATGTAAGGAATGCATGCCAAGCTTATATGTGGCTGAATGTGCCTTCCTGTAATGTAACTGATGCTTATGTAAAGTGCCCACCTCTGTATCGAGTTTATGCTAGATAAAACAGCAAAGGGAAACAAGACGGAGGGCATTGCTTGCTGTGAGGAGGGGGGAGGAGAAATGCGACACGGCGGGCAGGGGAGGGGGCGGAGCGCGGAGAGCGGCATGAGGGTGTGAAGTAGCAGGGGCCTGAGACGCGGCCACCTTTGATGTGGTAATGCAGGCAAGCGGCTGGTGGCATTGTGCACGCGCTTTCACATGCACTGCAAGAAATCGCCTGGGAATCGCCTGATCTCTGTAAGCTCTGTTTAAGCCGCTATATATCGAGCTCCCGCTCAATGCGCATGCGCATTGAGATAGGTCGCTCGACCTAAAAAGATAGGACAGTCCTATCTTTTTATGAGCGTAGACTACCCAGTCCTGAAGATACTACTAGTAAAATGCCTTTGTGAACATCAAACAAACACAAAAGTTTAAGTTTACTTTTATGAAGCAGGCTCCGCAGCACAAAGGAGCTCACCTTGGTTCAATTTAGGGTGATAAGAAAGTTATAACTCGCCATAACACCAGCTAAACACTAGAGTGGTACTTACAGAAAAAGGATGACAGGAAATTGCTGGTGTCATTGCTTGATTGAAGTATAGATCATGCAAATTACAGCAACAGTCCGCTACGGGCCATTGAAAAATGTGGAGCTTCTTTATCCCTGGGCGCTGCTTAGTCAGTGAGATTGGGGGGGAATCACAAACTTTTCAACTAACAAAACGGTGGGCAGAAGGGTGGCTGGGCGAGATGACCAATGTTAGACGGACCTGGAGGGTCGGCCGAGGACAAGGGGAGAGGTCTCCGGGGAGAGCCGTCTCCAGCGATCGTACAGACGAGTAACTTCCCTCCCACAGATGTACACCACACAAAGATAAGGTTTAACGTTCTTTATAAGCAATCTTGAAGTACGATAGAATGGTACAAGGAGGTCAGGACTCAGGGGTCCCCTCGACTCTAGTCTCTGGGATGGGAAAGGGGGTAGCGGGACAGTCTTGTTACCAATCTGGTAGATGCGATGATATGATGGATAGCTCACAATCCTCGAGCTCGGCGTTCTAGGTGGACGGGCCGCGACAGCGCCGGCAGGTCCCGAGATGATCGTAGGTAGCGACGGTCCGCGGCAGCGCCAGCAGGTCCCGGTGAAGGTGGTAGTTACAACGGTCCGCGGCAGCGCCAGCAGGTCCCGACGAGGATGAAGGATGCAGAAGGTTGCGGCAGCGCCAGCAGGCAGGACGATAGTTCACAAGGCAGGGCTACGGCAGCGCCAGTAGTCCGTCAAGGATGAGTTCTTCACGGGGTCTCTCGACTCCAGGATACAACTGCCTTCCTGCTCTGGAGCTGCCCCAGTTATAGGTCTGGCGCCCTTTGATGTCCGGGCCCTCGCACTTGGAGGTCGGGAGGTCCGGGATGAGGGAGTCCAGACACCCAGCAGGGGGGTGGAGCCAGTGCCCGGGGGAGCTGGGGGCGATCGGCACCTGGCGGGGGAGAGCCATCGACACTTCTTTCTCCCATTGACCTGCCAAGTGGTCCGTTCACCTCCTGGGAGGATGGTGGTGCCGGGATGTCGGGGCCTGGCCAGGCCCAGGGTTAGGGTCGAGTCGAGGCCACGCGGCCTCGTGGTGCAGGGTCCAAGATGGCGGCCGGGCCGGCGATGGAGCTGGTAGTGGCTCGGCCCCATGATACAGAGATGTCCGGGGGCAGGAGTCCCGTAGGGGACGGGGTGCGGGTTGCTTCTGTGGGTAACACCTGGAGGGCCGGGGCTCGGGCCCTGTCATGCGGGGAGGGAGCGAGCCCTTCATGTGGCCGGTCCAACATGCGTCCCCCCCAGCTGAAGGCGGGGAGAGTCACCCATCCTCTTGGGGACTCTCCTCGTCAAGGCGGAAAAAGCGTGACAGGCCATCCGCGTTGGGGTGGTCTTGGCCAGGTCGGTGTTCCACAGTGAAGTCCATCCCCTGCAGGGAGATGGACCAACGCAATAGTTTGGGATTTTCCCCCCGCATCTGCATTAGCCACTGCAGGGGCCGATGATCTGTTTGCACCCGGAAGTGGGTACCGAAGAGATAGGGCCGGAGCTTCTTGAGGGCCCACACTACTGCGAAGGCCTTCCTCTCGATGGTGCTCCTGCGCTGTTCTCGGGCCAGTAGGCGTCTACTGATGAAGGCCACCGGTTGGTCAAGTCCTTCGGGGTTCAACTGGGAGAGGACCGCCCCTATGCCATGGTCGGAGGCATCTGTTTGTACGATGAATTCCCGGCTGTAGTCGGGGGCCTGGAGCACAGGGGCAGTGCACATGGCGGCCTTCAGCTTCTCGAAGGCCGCTTGACAGTCTGGAGTCCAGTTGACATCCTTCGAGTGGTTTTTGGATGTGAGTTCTGTTAGGGGCCCCACAATGCTGCCATAGTCCCTCACAAACCTCCGGTAGTAGCCGGTGAGCCCCAAGAAGGCTCGGACCTCGGTTTGCGTGACTGGAGGCTGCCAGGACTGGATGGCAGCGATCTTGAGTTGAAGAGGGGCCACCAGACCGCTTCCCACTTGGTGTCTGAGATAGGTCACGGACCCCTGACCAATTTGGCACTTGCTGGCCTTGATTGTGAGGCCGGCCTGTTGGAGGGCCTGCAGGACCTCTCGGAGGTGGCGGAGGTGGTCTGACCAGTGGCGGCTGTACACAGCGATATCGTCCAGGTAGGCGGCGCTGAACTCCTCGAGTCCCGCCAATACCTGGTTCACCAGTCGCTGAAAAGTAGCTGGAGCGTTCTTCATGCCGAATGGCATGACTTTGAAGTGGTAGTGGCCATCGGGGGTGGAAAAGGCGGATCGTTCTTGAGCCCGGGGTGTGAGACCGATCTGCCAGTAGCCCGCTGTCAGGTCGAAGATGCTGAGGTAGCGGGCAGCCCCCATGCGGTCGATCAGTTCATCTGCTCGGGGGATGGGATGAGCGTCGGTTCTGGTGACAGCGTTCAGGCCCCGATAGTCGACGCAGAATCGGAGCTCAGGAGTGGTGCCGGGGGCAGCAGCTTTGGGGACCAGCACGACCGGGCTGGCCCAGGGGCTGTCCGAGGGCTCGATGACCCCGAGCGTGGGCATCTTTGACACTTCTTCTTGGATGCAGGCACGTACCCGATCTGGTACGCGGTACGCCCGATGTCTGATAGGGGGACTGTCCCCAGTGTCCACGTCGTGCAAGCACCAGGGGGTGACCCCTGGGGTGAGGGAAAACAGGGTCACAAATTGCAGCAGGAGGTCCCGGCAGTCTTGGCGCTGTTCCGGGGTGAGGACATCTGAGAGTCGGACCCCGTCTACGGATCCATCTTTCTCACGGGTCTTTAGGAGATCAGGGAGAGGCTCGGAGTCTTCTTCCGCTCCACTGTCCGTAGCCATCAGGAGGCTGAGCTCCGAGCGCACAAAGTGGGGTTTGAGTCTGTTGGCGTGGAGGACCCGGAGGGGGTTCCGGGGAGATTCCATATCGATGAGATAGGTGACGGGGCTCTTGCGCTCGACCACTTTGAAGGGCCCCGTCCACTTGTCCTGCAAGGCACACGGTTCGGTGGGGGACATCACCCACACTTGTTGGCCAGGTTCGAATTCGATGGATGAGGCATTTTGATCGTACCATTGCTTCATGTCCTCCTGACTGGCCTCAAGATTCACTTTTGCCATTTCTCTGAATCGTCTGGTCTGATTGCGTAGGGTCAGGAGGTACTTGAAGACATCTGGAGGGGTCTTCAGGAGGGCCATCTCCCAACCTTCTTTGACTAGGCTGAGGGGCCCTCGAACAGGGTGTCCGTATAAGAGTTCGAAAGGACTGAAGCCGAGGGACTTCTGGGGGACTTCTCGATAGGCGAAGAGGAGGCACGGGAGTAGCACATCCCACTGGCGACGGAGGGGCTCTTCCAACCCCCCGATCATTCCCTTGAGCGTGCGGTTGAACCGCTCGACTAGTCCGTTTCCTTGAGGGTGATAGGGGGTCGTGAATCGGTAGGTGACCCCGCACTGTTGCCAGAGGGATTTCATATATTTTGAAATAAAGTTTGTGCCTCTGTCGCTGACGACCTCTCGGGGGAAGCCCACCCGGGAGAAGATCCCCATTAAGGCCCGGCCGACCACCAGGGCTGTTACAGTTCGCAGGGGAACAGCCTCGGGGTAGCGGGTGGCGTGGTCCACCAGTACCAGGATGAACCGATGTCCTTGTGCTGTTCGTGGGTCCAGGGGCCCCACAATGTCTATTCCCACCCTCTCGAACGGGGTGGTGACAACTGGGAACGGTTGCAGAGGTGCTTTGAGTTTGCGGCCGCTCTTCCCGCTGGCCTGGCACGTGGGGCAGGACCGGCAGTGGTTGAGGACGTCGTTTCTCATCTTTGGCCAGAAAAAGTGGGTCACCAGGCGACTGTAGGTTTTGTCCTGTCCCAGGTGTCCAGCCAGAGGGACATTGTGGGCCAAATTCAGCAAGAAGTCTCTAAAACGGAGGGGCACCACCAACACTCAACTGGCCCCTAACTCCGCGATTCTTTGTTCACTATACAACAGGTCGTTGTCCCAATAGATCCAATGGGCTCCGGCGGTGTCTCCCGCGCTCTGGGCGAGGGCTTGCTGTCGCAGTCCCTCGAGGGAGGGACAGGTCTTCTGCTCTTGACGGAACTGCTCCTGGGTGGGTCCCCCTTCTTGACGCCACTGAGCCAGGTCGGGAAGGTCCTGGAGCTGAGTGAGCCCTTCGGGGGTTTGCTCAGGGGGGTTGGTGTGGTCGGTGTCCTCCACTGGAGCGACCGGGGGAGGAGGTGCTGGCCATTCTGGTTCTTCAGGTCGGGAGATGGCCCGGACGGCCATGGACCGAGTGGTTACGCATGCCCAGTCCGGGAGGCCCAACATCCCCAGGTGCTCTCTTCTTTCCACGGCGGCCCACGGGGAACTCTCAAGATCATTCCCCAGGAGACAGTCCACGGGGGCATCATCTCGGACCGTCACCTTCAACATGCCGGAGACTCCTCCCCATTCGAAGGGGACGCAGGCCATCCAACACAGACTCTCGGAATTGTCGGCTGAACGGACGGGGCAGAGGATGTTCGGCAGGATCTGTTCCGGGGTCACCAGGTGACAGCGGACGGCCGTCACACTGGCCCCCGTGTCACGTAGTGCTTCGGCCCTGCGCCCATTGATGTTCACCCACTGACTGTATTTTCTGGTGTTGGCGGGTAGGGGAGCCCGCGGGACCATGTCTCTTCCCCCTAGGCACGCTAGCACCATGGCGGCCGGTTCCCACTCTTGTTGTTCTTGTTCGCACTCTTCCTGTTCTTCGGAGATTTGCTCTCCCCCCAGGGCGGCGGCAGCTACCTGGCGGGGCCTCGGAGTCTGGTTCTGTGGACAGTTCGGGTCATTGGCGTAGTGGCCGACTCGCTGGCATCGGTGACACGTGACATTGGCTCGGAACCCCGGGCGCATCGGGGGGTTGCGCCGGCTGGCCGGGGGCGGGGTGCTGGTAGCGGGAGCAGCCGGGGCGGTGTCTCTTCCCCGTCCCTGGCCTCCTCCTCCTCCTCGGGGACGGTGCTGACCTTGGTTGTTCCTGTTCTGTTCGTGCGGCCCACCCCGGCCTACTCGGGTGCTCTCCCATCGGTCAGCCTCGGCGGCGAGCTGCCGTGGATCAGTCAATTTACTGTCGAGGAGGTGCTGCCTGAGCTCGACGAAGCAGTTGTTGGAGAGGTGCTCCCACACCATGAGATTAAAAAGTTGCTCGTAGGTCGTTACGTGGCTCCCCTTGATCCAACCCTCGAAGGCTCGGCTGAAATAGTTTACATATTCCACCCAAGTTGTACCCGGGATCCGGGTGCAGTCTAGGAACCTCTGGCGGTACATTTCGGGTGTGAGCCCATATCGAGTGAGGAGGGCAGCCTTCATGTGGTCATAGGATGTCAACAGATGGTCGGGGAGCTGTAACAGGGCATCGCGGCCTTCATTGACGAACCTCCCCCATAGACCGGCTCCCCAGTCACTTCGGTCGATCAGGTGGGAGGTCATGGCGATCTCGTAGGCCTTGAACCACTGTTGGATGTCGTCATCTCGGAAATATTCTCGTACGACATCCTTGGGGATGTGGACCTTTTTTTCTGTCGCTCCTGGGGTGCGCGGTTGCTCGGGCACCCCCAGATCTTTGTTTTGCTTCCGTAGGTCTAATTCTGCCAGTTTGCGCTCGTGTTCGTACGCTAGTCTCTTTTCTTCGAGTTCTCTTTGCCTCTGTTTTTCTTCCCGTTCTTCTCGGAGCCGCAGATGTTCTAGGTTCAGTTTTTGTTCGGCTAATTTTAGTTCACCGTCCATTTTGAGCCGTGCCATTTCTAACACATGTAGTCTGCTTCTGTCTCTCTCTTGGATCTCTTCCTTTCTGATGCTGCAATGTTTTGGCCCGGGGGTCTGACGGCCCCGGTTTCTGCCCAAGACTCAATGGCGTGTTTGAAATCGTCTTTAGTGCTCAGACCGGTGGTAGCGATGCCTAGTTCAATGCAAAATTGTTTCAACTCACGATGACTGTACTCTTCCAATTTCTCCATCTGGAATTTCTCGGTGGATCCGTTCTCTTTGGTTGTCATTGTGGTTTAGTCGTGGGGTGAGCTACTCTCTGTACGATTACGCGTTGATTCGGATCGCGCCGCTGGCCACCAATGTTAGACGGACCTGGAGGGTCGGCCGAGGACAAGGGGAGAGGTCTCCGGGGAGAGCCGTCTCCAGCGATCGTACAGACGAGTAACTTCCCCCCCACAGATGTACACCACACAAAGTTAAGGTTTAACGTTCTTTATAAGCAATCTTGAAGTACGATAGAATGGTACAAGGAGGTCAGGACTCAGGGGTCCCTTCGATTCTAGTCTCTGGGATGGGAAAGGGGGTAGCGGGACAGTCTTGTTACTAATCTGGTAGATGCGATGATATGATGGATAGCTCACAATCCTCAAGCTCGGCGTTCTAGGTGGACGGGCCGCGGCAGCGCCGGCAGGTCCCGAGATGATCGTAGGTAGCGACGGTCCGCGGCAGCGCCAGCAGGTCCCGGTGAAGGTGGTAGTTACAACGGTCCGCGGCAGCGCCAGCAGGTCCCAACGAGGATGAAGGATGCAGAAGGTTGCGGCAGCGCCAGCAGGCAGGACGATAGTTCACAAGGCAGGGCTACGGCAGCGCCAGTAGTCCGTCAAGGATGAGTTCTTTACGGGGTCTCTCGACTCCAGGATACAACTGCCTTCCTGCTCTGGAGCTGCCCCAGTTATAGGTCTGGCGCCCTTTGATGTCCGGCCCCTCGCACTTGGAGGTCGGGAGGTCCGGGATGAGGGAGTCCAGACACCCAGCAGGGGGGTGGATCCAGTGCCCGGGGGAGCTGGGGGCGATCGGCACCTGGCGGGGGAGAGCCATCGACACTTCTTTCTCCCATTGACCTGCCAAGTGGTCCGTTCACCTCCTGGGAGGATGGTGGTGCCGGGATGTCGGGGCCTGGCCAGGCCCAGGGTTAGGGTCGAGTCGAGGCCACGCGGCCTCGTGGTGCAGGGTCCAAGATGGCGGCCGGGCCGGCGATGGAGCTAGTAGTGGCTCGGCCCCATGATACAGAGATGTCCGGGGGCAGGAGTCCCGTAGGGGACGGGGTGCGGGTTGCTTCTGTGGGTAACACCTGGAGGGCTGGGGCTCGGGCCCTGTCATGCGGGGAGGGAGCGAGCCCTTCATGTGGCCTGTCCAACAACCAAGGTATTGGAAGGGACTGTGGTTTGCAAAATGTGCAGATTATTTGTTTTGGCCAGAGAGGGTTAAAGTTTCATCAGTTGCTGGCATTGGTTAAATTCATTGTGGATTCCCAAGCTCCTCACCTCATGATTGTGCACTGTGGTGGCAATAACCTAGGTACATTGACTGGGGTAGGGCTGGTGGAAATCCTAATGAAAGAAACCTTTGCAAAACTGATGTTGCTTTTCCATCACGCTGTCCTGGTATACAGAAAGCATGTTAATAAAACTGTTTCTGCATTCCTCAGAGACCATCACATGGGCAGCATCTATAAAAACAATCTGTGTTTTGACATGCATTGAATTTATAGAAATGATGGAGTGCACTTTACAGATGAAGGCAACAGGCTGTTTCAGAGTAATCTGAAACTCTTCATCCAGTCTTATGTGTAGCAGCTATATTCACACAACCAACACAACAGCTCTTGTCAGAGTCACCCTAGTACCCGAAGTATTGTATGTTTTTTTCTAAAGGTTTTTGACATTCTTCGCGATGACGTTGTGATCCCTGTGGATACGTCATGAAAATAGAAAACAAAAGTAGGCATTCAATGACCACCAACACATCCAAAAATAATATTAAAAAAATCCATTCTGAACATTGCACTACACATATTACTATATACATACTCCTTTCAAAGCATGTTTAAATTCATGTTGTGTACTAAGTTTCTTTAAAAGTCATCTTTCAAACCTATTTTCCGTGTCTGTGGTTATTCGGGGTGTTGCGGCATCGCTGTTAACCTCATGCCTTTTCCATAAAGTGAAAACACATATCTGCACACATATTACAGAATTTTACACAGTAGGGGTTTAGCTGACCAAATTCAGAACCATATTTTACTGGATCAGCATTTGAACCACTACTGGGCTTAACCTATTCAGAAATGTAGTGCAGGATATTATCTCTATACTGCCTTTATCCAAAATCTCTTGGTTAAGCTACATTAAGAATACCTAGTACATCTTGGCCTGAGAGGTTACTGGCACAATCCATTTTCTATCAGTATGAATTAAGGTGCTAGAGTGAAGGCCAGAAACTGGGAATTATTTATAGACAAAAGGGAACTTATCTGCAGCCCTAGACTTTTTATCACAAGTATTCCTGCACCACAAACTTGGATATGGTGTTTTGAACGTGGCCAAGTATAAATCTACATGGCCTCGGCCTTCACCAAGTCGACATCATGTCCTTAATGCCTGTTGGGCTAAGAATCTGAGGTGTTTTTGTCTGCTTACTCCAGACCTAGGGCTTAATGGGTCGCTCTGCTGTGTCGTAACATGATGCAGAGAAAAGAGGGGTCCCAGAACAAGCGGACCGATAAAAAAATTTGAACTACAGTTTTTGTTTTTCAGAAAGCACAATGTTATTTAATCACAGAGTGCTTAAAATCGTATTACTGTACATTACATTAATATACTTTTCAAAAAGATTATAGTGCCCAAAGGGAGGGAAAGGATTGTAAATTTATACTTGTATAGCGCACTACTCACCCGCAAGGGTCTCAAGGCGCTTGTACAAATACCGATGTGGAACCCATCCTGGCTTTCTCTGTGAAGCGTCCACTCCTGGGCACCCACAAGGTGGAGGCCAGGCATCCTTAGGTTGTGGGGGCCATTGTGGAGATTAAGCAAGCTATTGCCCAGAGTGGGACTCCATGATTGGAATAGGCACCGAGGCGAAAATTATCAGGTCCGTGGAATTTTGAGCCCAAGACCCGCCGAGGCGGGGAATTGAACCCTGGTCCCGGGCCAGACTTCCGCATCAGGGTCTGCCGCTTTAACCATTGAGCCACACCTCTCCACAAAGGATGGTGAAGTGATTGGAAGTGGTGACAAATAGGGAATGTGACAAAAGGTCAAGCATACTAAATAACAAGCAACTATTTTCTGCTAGCTTCCCGGGGGAGCCAGGCAATGGTCCAGGGCAAACAAAATTCCAGAGATAGTGAGGGAAATCGCCATTTTGCAGGGAACATCGCTGGTTTTTCAGTGATGTTCCTTGCAAAAAAGCGATAACCTTGCTGATACAACCTGTAGTCGTAGCAGCATAATCCACCCCCTATGTTAGGGATGGGTAAATCAGGATTTTAGCAGACGTTAGATTTTGGAGAAAACAGCAGCTTTCACCAAAATCTAATGTCTGCTAAAATGCTGCGGCAGCCTTGTAAATATTGCGATGTGCACATCAGCGATATTTGCAAGGCTGTTCTGCCCAGTGATGCCCACTTTGCATCTCATTAGAGATGCAAAGGGAGGCATCGAGAACAAGGGTGCTAACATAGGATTATGCATGTTAGCACCCTCTTGTAAATAGGGCGATAGTTTTATCTCCTCTGTTTTGGCTTTTAAAGCCAAAAAAGTGGAGATAAAGCCCTTGTTAATATGCCCCCAAATGTTAGCAATAATTTTTAGAGTTTTACGAATATTTATATAGTGTCTTTTTAAATGTATTTGTATGTGTTTATAGGGATGTTAATATTTGTGTATGTTTTAATTGTTGATGGATTTTATCAACTCAGTGAAAAGCCTCATAGTCATGGAATTCAATTCACCAAAATGCCACGGATAATAAATGTGAGATTAACACCCCTGGTGGCATCTCCTCAAAAGCCCTCTATCTGCTGTAGAGCGTCAAGAATACGAACAAGAAGAGGAAACAACAGCTGGTAAATGGGGCACTCAGAATCCTGTTTATTTGCTGGGCCTGTCACTTACTTCATGATCAATGACACTAACAGGGACATGCATCATTGTTGACTTTTGCGATTTCTTAATTGCGTTTTTTAAGGAATCGCAATTAAGAAATCGCAAAAGCCTATGCATGAAGAAATCGATAAAAACTTTGCGATTTCTAAACATTCCTTAAATGCAATCGCAATTTGAGAACTCACAAATATTTGCGAATTCTCAAATTGCGAGGGCCTTCACCCTTGATTCATCCCAAAAGCTTTTTGCGATTCGCACCGTTTGCGATCGCAAAAAGCTTTGATACATGTGCCTGTAAGAGTAGCAAAGTCATTGCCATGGACATTGAAGGGCAAAACACGTTAACACGCCAGGCATATTTATCCAAGTTTTGTGTTACCCTTGGGCAATGTAAAGCCTAAATTACATTTAAGAAGTCATGCAAGGCCACATGCAGGGTCATGCATCGCTTGATAAATCTAGTGTAAGGCAAGGCAACACAAATCGCTTCCTTGCATTACTCTGTGGCAGGGAGCCGTGCCATGGGTGGAGTTTAGGTGTTCCCATGCACCCACCCACGCATTCTGACACATTCCCAAATTTACTAACATTGGTAGAACTAGGAATGCGTCACAATTGCATGCATCCCCAACAGAGGAGCAACAAGAAGGAATATCTTTGTTATTTACTCTTTCTGTGTATGCTGCATTCTGCAGCATGCTTAGAAAGAGGAAACAGCCTCTGAGGATTGTTTTTGTGCAGGAAGGTGTCCCTTCATGCACAAAAGCAATATTGCCTGAAAGGTACCCTTGCAGCATGACGCCAGCCTAAAGTGTGCCAGCGCAAGAAACGGAGAGGAATACACCACATAATGGTAAATACGGTGCAATCCTTTCCTTTCCCTTTCACGCAGTGCAGCAAGATAGATTGGTGCGTTGTGGGAATTTTTGATAAATACGGCTCTGAGTCTTTAGTCTGAGTTACAAGACTGGGGTAAAGATGACTTAGGGGGTTGGGCAGGTGGGATATGATTAATTGTTTAACTTATTTTGTGAGGATACTTGAGTGAATTTTGTAGCTGGTATGTAAGTCGAAGACTTTTCGCTGACTTCGAAGCTTACTGTGGCCTGCTGTTAATACGCTGCCAACAGCCCACACGGAGAGTGCATTTAGATCCATTCATCCACATTGCCTCTCATACAAACACACTCTGGATCCTTTACACATCAAGTAACTAAGAGGGTCATTAGGATGGCGGGCGGACTTTGCCCGCCCGCCATCCTCGTGGTAATGGGGACCGCCTGCCATAAGGGCGGGGGTCCCGTGGGGGGTATTAGGATGTGCCTGCCACAGTGGCGGACACATCCTGTATTTTTAGCATTGTGGATGGCGGTGCTCTCTGCACCGCACACCACAATGCTAAAAAAGCATTTCAGCATTTGTATTTATAAAAAGTGGCAGGCACCACGCGGTGCCTGCCGCTTTGTAAATGCAAACGAAGGGGGATACCACAGGTACCCCCCGTGTTCACCCCCCTACTCTCCTTCACTCTGGGGGCCCGCACAGGGCCTCCAGAGTGAAGTTTACCTGCCTTTCAGTGGCGGCATTGCCGCCACGGAAAAGCATCTGCAGACGCCCATCCAAATATGGCTGGCGGTGTCTGATAGACACCGCCACCATATGAACCCTTTTATGCCCCGGTCGCCTTGCGGCTGGGGTCGCCATGCGGAAAAGTGGCAGGCGGTGTTTGCCTCCGCTGCGGTCCCCCCGCCATTGTAATTTGGCGGGGGAAAAGGGTGGCGGGCGGGCATTTATGTTGGGCGGATCGCCACCATGGCGGTGGCGATCCGCCCGACATCGTAATGGGCCCCTAGGTGTGCACTATCTCCATTTAAGCGTTTGAATATGATAATCCAACATTAAATGTAATAGTGTAATAATGTAATGTGGTGCAGTGGTAGCAGAAAGAGCAGTCAGGAAGCATGACTTGGGTCATCTCAAGGCACTGATAATAGGAGCTAGTAATAACCCAGCTGAATGTTGCTCATTTTATCAACTTCAGATAAATAAAAGATTGAGACTAACCTACCGGAGCAAAACGGTGGCCTTCCTATTGGACACAGATCACAACAACCGATGCATTATTCCATTAAATTTTTTCATCCAAGCCTCATGTAAGAATATGGAATCTGTACAACCTGCCCTTCCATAATGCGAGGTAAAGGCGCAGCAGTCTTAGGGCGGTACCACTAGGTGTCTTGCGGGTACAACAAAAGGCTGAAAAAGATCTGTCTTTATCAGCCCATGCAGAGTGAAAATGTAATCTTAATTTTGAATGGAAAATTTAAATATGTGCAAGCTCCTATTACTGACACAGAGAGCTGAACATTTTAATTTTCTCAAAATTGAATGCAGTGAATCTGGGCCCCAAATTAATTGCTACACTGCCAATTGTGATTTACCACCATTTCTCCCAAAAACAGTTCACCTTGGAAAAAAATAAACGGTGAATTGATAACTTACAAGTATAATTTTAAAAGATGATTTTGCAAGAATGCCGTTGATCCTCTAAGAAATGCAATTCTTGAAAAACTGCAAATTGAATCTATTTGTTAAAAAAGAAGTAGGTTTGCAAAAAATAAATACATTTTGTGATTTGCAAATCTAAAACTGTCCGTAAACTCTCACACAATCTGTGGTGTGGAAAATCATCAGTGGCTTTAAAAAATAAACTTGCTTTGAGATATCAAAAAAATGTAGGTAGCTAGATTCTGTGAATGTAGGCACCCTTTTACTAGAAACCACTGAATAAAAATCACGGCAATTGAACACATTTTATAGTCTCAGACATGTGAACCAACAAAAGACACATTTTATGTCTCACAGCCTGTGGGCACTGAGTGGTGTGCTCTGAAAGACACATAAATTGTGACAGTTGCATTGTCTTACTTGTCAATGTGCGCTTTTATCAGAACTTCCGACTAATGTTTAAAGAATTTGCACAAAGATCTGGAAAATATGAATGGCTTATTTTGCAGAAGATATTCAAACAATAGCTCTTCAGTATGGAAATTAAAGGCAGTTACACTGGAACAGAGATATGTTTTAAAGTTTTAATGTATGTAGAAAACTGGGACTAGAATCTCATTGTGCATTGTTCGGCCATTTTCGTCATCGAGAAAAGGCCTGCTATGCAGAAAGGGCACGTGTCCAATGACTGGATCCATTGACCACTGGACTTACAGCTCCCATGAATGCGTTCTTCTCGCTTTACGCAGGGAGTGATTCATTAAGCGCTTTGTTTGTTGATGATAGTGGTGCAATTGTCGTGTCGTATAAAGAGTCGCTTTATTGTCAACCTCCGGCTCAAGCGCAAAGTGGAAAAGTCATGTGATGTGAGTCACTGTTCGGCTCTACACTATTTGGCTCTAACGCTGACTACGAAGGTTGGGCTTTTTATGTAGGGGTTGGAAATGGAGAATTGGGGAATTGACGCTTGTCTCTACTTTTCTTTACATAAAATAATTGATAAAGCATGTCCTCATATTCTATGTTAGATCCACACTGATAATGTAGTGTGGATGTAGAGCACATTTTGCCTCGACAACAGTGGGAGAATAAACACAAAGCAAAATGCAGGTAAGGTAAACAACCTTGGTGCATTGGTTGGGTAATTGATGGTAGGTTGGTTGGTTCTGCCGTTTGAACATGCATTGAAGATTCTGATCTTTCTTTACTTTCAGCAAGTTTTGCACCCAGTTAAGACCATAGGTGTACATTACAAAGAAGGAAGACATCAATCAAACAATTGAAATGAAAGGCCATGAAGGACAAAATGGTGTTGTTGCTGCAGGTCAATACTTTTCTTAATAATAAAAGTAAAACACTAATAATAATAATAATAAAAGCCTTTTATATAGCGCCTGGTTGCACTAGAAACAGTGTGTCCCTGCGCTTTATGAACATGGACTGGGCTGATACTGGGAAAATAGGGGGAAAAGACTGATGGGGCGAAAAGGGGCTCATATTTTCGGGAACAGATATGTTTTTAGTTTTTGGCGGAAACATTTTTCTGATGGTTCCATCCTGAGTTCAGTGGGTAGTGAGTTCCATTGTTTGCTGGCCAAGTATTTAAAAGACCTACCGCCCATGCGTGCCCAGTAAATTCTGGGCACTTGAAAGAGCATTAAGCCTTGAGATCTTAAGAGTCGTTTGGGTTGATACTTGGTCAGTAGTTTTTGGAGGTATATTGGTCCTTTTTCTTGGGCAATGCGGTGGATCATGCACATTGTTTTAAATATAATGTGCTCACGTATGGGCAGCCAGTGGAGGGTGACTAAGGCACTTTTTCCTGAGGACCTTCTAGATAGGTTAAGTGCCAGTCGGGCAGCTGCGTTTTGGACGCACTGCAGACGCTGAAGACCTTTTTTGCTCAAGCCCATATACAGTGAGTTGCTGTAATCAAGAAGGGGTGTTACCAGAGCATGGATCTGAGTTTTCCTATTGGTTGCATGGAGGGAGTCCAGGGTTTTGCGTAAAGTCTTAAGAATCCTGTAACATTTGCCTGCAATCCCTCTAGTGTGGTGTTCAAGGGACAGGGTAGAGTCTAATCTGACCCCTAAGTTTTTCACCTGCTCAGAGGGCTTTGGTATGGCGCCAAGTTCAGATGGCCACCATGCAGACGACCAGATGGACGGAGTCTTCCCCAACATAAGAAGCTCTGTTTTATTTGCATTAAGGCATAGACAGTTGGTATTCATCCATCTGGCTAGGTCACTGAGGCATGCCGAGAAACTAGCTGAGGCTTCCTCGGGCGGTCGAGATAGTGTCACCACTAGCTGGGTGTCATCCGCGTATGACACTATCTCGACCCCATATGGCTCAACTATCTTGGCCAGGGGTGCCATGTACAGGTTGAATAGAGTAGGGCTCAAAATTGAGCCCTGCGGCACCCCATGTCTGAGTGCTCGAACCTCCGATTTGAAAGGAGGGCAGTTGACTAGGAATTGCCTATTAGCCAGGAATGCGCGCATCCATTCGTGAGCCAGGCCATCAATTCCGGCCTCGCTAAGGCGTGAGAGTAGTATGGGGTGGGAGACGGTGTCAAATGCCGCGCTCAGATCTAATAAGAGGAGCGCAGCTGTCATCCCCTCATCTACTCTACCTCTTAATAGCTCAGTTGAAAAGAGAAGAGCTGATTCAGTAGAATGATATGTTCTGAATGCTGACTGCGAGGGGTGGAGATGGTGGCCTTCTTCTAAGTGCTTTATCAGTTGGGCATTGACGCTCTTTTCCACCACCTTAGCGCAGAATGGTAGGAGCGATATAGGACGATAGTTGTCCAATTGGGTTATTCTGAGATTGGCCTTTTTCTTGATAGGGATAACCTGCGCTGTTTTCCAGTCTTGTGGTACGTGGCTCGTCTGGAAAGACAATTTAGCCATATGGCTTATATGATTTACCAGTAGTTCATCCTGGTTTTTAAAGATCTTGGGGCAAGCTACGGCTTTGGGGGAGCCTGATTGTATGCTACGCATTATTCTCAGCACATCAGTGTTATCTGGCACTGAAAATTGATTTTGATAACAGGTGTTAGTAGGTTTAGCATTAGTAGCATGGTTAGTAGTTGTGCCATCCATGACCTTCGGAAAGGTTTTGTAGATATTCTCTACTTTTTGGATGAAGAAGTCCGCTATCGCTTCACAAGTTGCTGTAGAGTGAATATCTAGGGCTATAGTCCTATCAGCTGAAGTGAGTTCTTTGTAGATGACAAAGAGTTCTTTGGTAGAATTATCGGCTGATTCAATTCTTTTGCTAAAAAAGTTTCTTTTGGCTATTCTAATCTTTTTATGATAATTTTTTATACTGATTTTGTATTCAAGTTTGGCTGTTTCATCATATTTATTGCGCCAGATGCGCTCTAGCTTTTTGCATTTTGATTTGATAGCTTTTAAGTCAGCATCAAACCATTGTGCCGATTTTAGACATCTTACAGGTGTCTTAGTTGTCCAAGGTGCAGTTGCATCTAGCGCTCTTGTTAGCCAATTCTCGTAGTCTGTCCAGGCTTCCTCTATATTTTCTTTCAGAGGGGGGCTACCTGCCTTAATGGCGAGTTCTAGATCAGCTTGTTTAAGTTTCCCCCATTGTCTGCGCTTAGATGTTATCTGCTTGGTTTGCTGGGGTTGTTTATGTTCTCCTGGGATTGTGAATTTAATCAAGAAGTGGTCTGACCATAGTACCTGGATCGGGGGTTGGACCACCAATCCCTCCCAATTCGCGAAGATCGGGTCAAGAAGGTGACCCGCCTTATGGGTATATTTTAGGGATTGTAATTTAAGTTTCAAGATTTCTAAAGATGCAAGTAATCCCTGGGCATCTTTATTATTTTCATCTTTAAGATGGAGGTTTAGATCTCCTAGGATAAGAAGTTTGTTGTAACGTAGAGCAGACTGGGTGATGACCTCTGGCAGACTTTCTATAAAATGTGTGGCCCCTCCTGGCGGGCGATAGATTAGGTAGCTATTAAAAGTTATATTAGGTCTGTATTTGATCGGGAAGAAAGCGGCTTCGCTGTCTTTGATCGTAGCCATTTCCAGGGTGCATATCAATTTTAGTTTATGGATAATAGCAATACCCCCTCCCCTTTGTTTATCTCGGTTCATTTTTAGTATGCCATAGTTTTCGGGTAGGGCCTCTAGAATATCTGGGGTGGACTCCTCATCTAGCCTCGTCTCAGTCAAAAGAAGGTCTTCTGGTTGTTGTTCTGTTAATAAATCAAATATTTCACATTTGTGCTCTCTTAGCGAACGACAGTTGATCTGAATCATTGTCAGAAATTTCGTCTTGTGTTCGTAATCATTGTTTTTCTTAGGATTTTGAGAGAGGTCCTACAGCTTAAGGGCATCATTTCAGCCTTCCATGAGTGCTTGCATGTTTTCCTAATAGTTGGGCCGAGGCTTTCTAGCTGCTCTTTAGAATATGTGATCATTCTTGGGGAGTCTAGAGGAATTCGGGCAGGGGTTTGTGCCCCTGTCCCCGGTCGGCCACGGACGGGCACAGACGGGCTTGCCTCTGGCGCGCCTCTGGCCATCGGCGCGCCCACTGCACCTGCCCGCTGCGCGAACAGGAAGGGGTGTTCATTTTATAGTGTCTAGGCCCAAATCGCCCAGACACTAGAGCGCTGTCCTCGTCCTCTCCCAAGATGGGCGAAAATCAACAGGAGCCCAAAATCGGCTTCCTGGGGTTTCAGGAGACTCTGGAGGTAAGATGCGGCAAGATGCATTGGGGGGTGATTAAAACAGCACAAAGCAATTCTAAAAAGTTAGGGAAGTATCGGCGCTAGATACACAAATACAGTAAAACATTTTAAAAATGAGAGCCCTAAACTCCCGGCTTCCGCCTCAGGAGTCCTTGTTCAAAGTAATGGACAGATTGTAGTATGCTCTTTTATAGTGTTTAGGCCCAAATCGCCCAGACTCTAGAGCGCTGTCCTCGTCCTCCCCCAAGATGGCGCCCGAAGTCTCCGCCTGGAGGGAATGAGGGCGAAAATCAACAGGAGCCCGAAATCGGCTTCCTGAGGTTTCAGGGGACTCTGGAGGTAAGATGCGGGAAGATGCAGCAGTGGGGGGGGGTGATTAAAACAGCACAAAGCAATTCTAAAAAGTTAGGGAAATATCGACGCTAGATACACAAATACAATAATAAATTTTAAAAATGAGAGCCCTAAACTCCCGGCTTCCGCCTCAGGAGTCCTTGTTCACTAGAGCTCTGGGTATTTCAGATTTTCAGTGGTATGCACGTCCCTTATAACGCAGGCTACACTTGAGAAGGCCAGGCCGACCGCATAAAATGGAATGTATTGGGCTTGATAAGTTTTGGCAGCCTTTAAATACTCAAACCCTCTTGGACCCATTCCAAAAAGTACTGGATGCCCAGGTGCAAGGCACAGTGTTTTTTTCTGGTCTCCAAGTTTTGGCGTTCAGCCTTTATCAAAAACAAGTGTGTGCACCATTACCTTCAAATGTAAATACTTTAGTGCATAAGCGTAAACGATACACTACACTCCTGAGAGAACGAAGTTCCTTAAAAGCTATATATATGCGTGATGTAATTGTGTACGTTCATTCGTAAATCTCAGTCAAAATGTTTCTTTTCAAAACATAAGTTCTTTGATTTTTATCCTTGGAGATTATGTCCCGATGCTACAGGGAGTAGCAGTTCAGTACTGCAAATTCCATCGTGCAGTTCAAGAAACATTTTATAGAAAGGGCATATCACCTAATTTCTAACAAACTGTATCCAACGTTCATAGTAATCCATCAGGAGCATAATAATATATAATAAAGTGCAAGTGAAACAAAGACATTTTGAAGTGCATTGGAAGATGATCATGCATACAAATATCATCTGCTTGAGGCAAAAGTCATTATAGCAGCACAGGCATGTTTAATAAATCCTATTACTATGCCCTGTTAATAATGGGCAATTCACGTAGTAATCTCTTACTAACCTCCTGCCAACGTGGGTAGTATTATCTTCCAGCACTAAGGGGGTCATTAGGATCGAGGACGGACTTGAGTCCGTCCGCGACCCCAGAGCATGAGGGAACATCGGCATGGGCTGCGACGTTCCCTCTGTGCAGATTAGGATGTGACCGCCAGGGTGGCGGTCACATCCTCTATTTTTAACATTGCTGCGGGTGGAGCTTCAAGCTGCACCCGCAGCAATGTTAAAAATACATGCACAGCATTTGCGTGCACAAAGCGGCAGGCACCGCGCGGTGCCTGCTGCATTGTGCACGCAAATGCTGGGGGGTACCATAGGTACCCCCCATGTGCACCCCCCACCCCCCACTACACCTAGGGGGCCCGCAACGGGCCCCTGCAGTGCAGTTACACCTGCTTTTCCACGGCGGAAAAGCCGCCGCGGAAAAGCATGTTCCCAAGCACATCCAAATCTGGCTGACGGTGTCTAAGAGACACCTTCACCATTTTAGTGCTTTTCCGCCGCGGTTGTAAGCCAGCCGGGGCGGAAAAGCTGCGGACCTAAACCATGACCCACCAGCCATCCTAATGTGGCGGTGGGTCCTGGTGGGTCCGCAGAGGATTTTCCGCATCCTCCGGGCCGGCGGTGGCTTCCGCCGGCCCGGAGGATGCGGAAAATCCTCAATCCTAATCATCTCAGAATTAAGCGAATAGTCACGACCAGCATCAATTAATTCAAGTTACAACATTCTGTTTCATTATAACTCCGATGCTCTCTTACACGTTGAACACAATGACGGCTTGAGTGCTTGTGAATGTTTCTTCAGACCACTGCACCTCTTTTCCCATACTAAAACATTAGTTGACATGATAAGATTTTGCCTAGAGAATAACATTTTCATGTCTAATGGGGCCCTGTAAAGCAATTATGCAGAACTACGATGGGCACCTGCTCCACCCCCAGTTTCGCAAAACTATTCATGGGGTAGTGGGAGGAGCAGGTGGCATCCAGCATGGAACGTATGTTCGAAAATGTAGTGATCTGGTTACGATTTATAAATCATTTGTTTACTAGTTGGCAAGAGTCCAGGTAGCCAGCTAGTGAGTTATGTCCAAAAATTTAAGAACAACATCCTCAATTTGGCCTTTACCCGAGAAATCAGTGTTGAGGAGACTCTGTGTCTAGTGGTAGGATTGAAGGTGAACCACAATAAGCTGGTAACCGATTCATACCAGAAGTCCACACAGGAAACTCCCTGCTGCTTGCTCTCAGCAGTCCTCAGGATATTCTGGAAAAGACAATTCCACATGAGACACTGAGGAGCTAAACGTAATTGTAACCCAAAAACATCCTTATTGATGGAGCAAAAACAGATAAGTGAGAGGTTTAAAGAGTATGGATATCCTCAATAGGTTTTGCCTTGGGGACCTTATATGTGTTTACATATTTAGCACATTAGCCTGGGTGCTGAAACATCTACTGTCCGGTAACATGGAGGGAAAGTAAGCACCAAACTGCGTGACACGCCAGGTATGGAACACATGGAGAGAAATATTGCATTTCAAAGGAAAATGGTACAGTCCAAAGCTCTGTTTTTAATATAAAAACAGGGCTATTAGTGGTCATATCGCTGAAAATTCAAGATTTGAAAAAATATTACTGTCTACGGGTGCTCGTGGAAGACAATTTCTATTGACTGGAATCTAAAGAATGCTATAGTGATTCTGGTATTTTACTAATCTCTGCTGGTCGTTTTCTATCAAGAAAGTTAAATAGAGGCAGTTGAACAGAAAAAAACAGTCCTTAAGCGGACACAGACCAGTCCCAGGGCTGATCTTCAGAGCCCACAAAGTACATACACATATAAGTATATCCTGAAGTATATTCACGAGGTCTCGAAAGCCCAACCTAAAAAGGCTGTGGAGGACTATAAAGTTAGATAGAGGGATGATTTATTGTTTTCCAGCACTCAAGATAGACCCTATCAGTATAATAAGGGAGGATTGATAACTAAATTTAATAGGCAATCGAATCGGGTCAATAATATTCCACAAAAGACCTGGAATATATCTGGAATATACTAAGATGTGATCATACATTGAAGAACATACGCTCTAATATACCCAGTCTCACATATAGGTGAAGTCACTCCTTGAGCTATATCTTGGTACAGAGTGACGTTTCTAGAAAACACATTTAAGTTCATCTGTGAATCATGCCCTTTGGGTCTATAATAAATAAATGTGGCTGTCGCCATTTCTTTTTCAAATCCTGTGAGAGACTTGTGGGTTTCCACATTTTTATTCATTGTTGCATTTGTTGTTTGCCTAGAGGCGGTCCCTAGCCTGCCCCCCATATGTCTCTTTCTTTTTCTGATGTTGCTGGCAGCCAATCAGAGTGCTCACTATCGTGGGAGTCTGAAACCCATGGGAGAAAGATGGCCCAAGGGAAATAAAGCTGGCCTGGGCCAATCAAAACACTCCATTTTTAAATTGATCCTCCTGCCAGAGTCTCCGAGACTCTCCGGAGCCCAACTACCAAAATATACAACTATATTTGACCCTTAATATCACAAAAACTACCGAACAGATTTACATCAAATTCCAAAAAGCACTATCCGTGGACCAAGATATAGCTTCTTGACGAATTTGGTGTAATTCCATTCAGCAATTTTTGCTGTTGCCTGCCTTAAAGTAGTTTATGGAAAATGCATTAGGATTTGGGTTTTTTGGACCTCCTTTTTGAACATCTCCCACTCGAAGGATCACCCCAAAACTTTCCAGGAAGGAGCTGACGTGGATTAACTTTTATTTTGGAAAGCTTTGTGAAGATTTGTCAAACTCAAATGTGGGCAAAGCTATTAGCAAACCAAAAGACGCTCAGCTATGAAAAAGCAGTCCTAACTAAAACTAGCTACTAGATACCGCCACTATGTAGTGTGTGTGTGTGTGTGTGTGTGTGTGTGTGTGTGTATATATATATATATATATATATATATATATATATATATATATATATATATATATATATATATGTATATATATATATATATATATATATATATACTAATATAATAAAGAGAGAGCCCAAACCTTTGAGGCGGTTAATCTCAGGAACCACAGCACCAATCACAACACCTAATACAGCATTGGAAAGGGCAGTTGCAGCAGAAGGACATAGGCTATGCAGACGCCCACCATATACATTTAAAAGGTAAAAGAACCATGCCAGCAAAGTAGTCCCTTGTGGGCGTGTCTGCGTTGTGCTGTGGGCGTGTGCTGGGGGCGTGACAAACGCTGGGGGCGTGTGGTACGTTCCGCCCTTCATGCCATGTCTCATATCGTGTGCTAATCCCACCCCGCTCCCTTTAAATACCCCTGCACCCCATAATCATAACCCACCTTTACTCCTTAAAATACCCAAACACACTTAAACACTAACCCATCTTAATCCTATAAATATACCCTGTACCCCAAAACCCAATCCTAGCCCTGAACCCTATAAATACCCCTGTACCTCTTGCTTACAGTTATGTTACAAGAGTTCCTTGAAAGTCTTTATGCCTTCATCTTCCCCCCCATAGAAGCAGCTGAAGGGGTAACAATGAGGTGATAATTTATAGTATTAAAATGTATGATAAAGTACAATGCCTGGTGAGTACATACTTGATGTTATTTTATTAGCACAAGCTCTAACAATACATACATTTAAACATTAAATGTTGTCATATCAACGGATAAAAAGAAGACAGAACCTCTAGAGGGGCCTATATTTCTTTCAACATTGAATATATCCAAATGGTTAGTAAAAAGATGCCAAAGAGAGATCCTTGAAATATTATTCAAACATGAAAAAAAAATTTATTAGACTATTTTGTCATTTTTTTAAAAAGGTTTTAGAGATTCTTATATATAAATACATTTCATTATCACTGTGCAAATCAACATTTTTACATGCATTTGGTGATAATCCTATCATTCAAAATGCCCTCTAGTAGCAATTGATCCTATTGATCAGGAACACAGAATCCCACATTCATCACACAGTATCAATAAAGAATAAAGGACATACCTAACAACATAAACAACTAAGCAAAATTGTACAAGACATTGACTGACACAAGTGATAGCTCTAAGGTGTACTTAAGAGGGTACGTATAGGAACCTAGATGGAGTGGTTCTATTGGTTATGATGTAGTTGACCAAATCGTATCCAGGACAGGGATGTTGGGCGGACGTACGTTTCGGTGAAAGTCACCTTCCTCAGGGCCAGAGACAAAAGACTAACAAACAAGTGATACAAAATCTTAAAAATGTGAGGGCAACATACAAAGTTCTGAAAAACAGAGAATAAAAGAAATTTAAGTATCATGATCTCTTTTGCTTTTTTTTACATTTTTACATCTTGGTTTTAATCTATGGCATCATATATACACACATATCTGCTTTACAAATTCAGGGGTTTAATAAAAGCTCATAGCTAGCTAGACATCTTGCTAAGTATAGATCAGGTAGACCAGAGATGTTGTGAGTCCACATAGTGAGGAGATAGAAAGAAAAGTCCAAACAGATGAGCCCAGTAGGTCTAGTTCACCTAAAGTGGTGACTGGCAAAGTGCCTAGAGCATGCAGTGCTTTTAAAATCTGTGGTAATGTGCTGTTACCCCAGTTTGAGAAAAAAAAAATAGGGATTACCTATGATTTGGAGAATCTACAAATGTGGATGTTTAAGATTCTGGCTGGACTCTTTGGAGTATGTGCTGAAAAATTAGAATACAGAGAATTTCTGTAGTTTTATGGTACGAAAAGAGTTATATTTATAATGCTGGTGTTATTGGTTGTCAATTACCTCAGAAAGAGAGGCAAATTCCTTTGGGTTTCCTTATTGTTTGAGCCACCCGGGGGACTTCTGTAAGCAGAGGAGTAGTTTCTGTATAAATACAAGTATGAAGGTGAGCAATAGGCTAAAGCAGAGCTCAAAGTAAGTTTATGACAGATGGTGGTTGCATAACCTGTTAGAGAGTACACGATGTATTGATAGTAAAAACTTGGGTTGTTTGGTTTAGGGCGCCATGATCTATATAATGAAATAATCACACATATAGGTAACGATTTAAAAATTGTGACTAAGATTACGGGGCACGCAATGTTAATGTTAGCTGTTCCCTGATTGAGGCTGCTCTAATGCGGAGAGACTTAACGATAAGAAACGCTTACGGAATTTAAATTCCTGCTGGTTTCGTGAAGGAGAAGCTAAGCGTTATTTATGGAGGTTTCCGCTTCACAGTGAAACATTGTAACATCGCTTTAAATTATAGCTATGGCTTTTTTTGAGTTAATGCAGCACTTGGCGATAAGAGACACTTACGGGATTTAAAGGAGAAGCTGAGCGCTAGTTAAGGAGGTTTCCGCTTCACAGTGAAACATTGTAACATCGCTTTAGATTGTAGCTATAGCTTATTAAGTTAATGCAGCACTTTTTTATCATGCTAGATGGAACTTGCGGGCGGTTCATCGTACCTGTTTAGTAGCGTTATTTCCCCTCATACAGCGCTTCCGAGGGTTCGGCTCTACATCGGTAGTTCGAGTGAATGACCGTGTCTAGAGTTAAAAAGACATATCGGTCAGAGATACACGCGAGCTATTTAAACAAAGCCTGAAATACCATCGGGGAGAGTAATTTGAGACTCGCCGATAGTGCAGTTTGACATAACAGGGAGCTCGCAACAGCGAAATGCGGTTGAAAGCTTATGCAGAACGCGTTGGAAAAGCGGTTCTTACCTTCCTCTTAAGATGCTACTGTCGCGACCGGGGGTTCTGTGGAAAGAGTTCCGCTATGAGGCAGAAACAGGCATGTGTAGCAGTTTAAATATAATGTAACAACTGGAGCCAGGTGGGAAGTCGTAAACACAAAGATAGGACTAGTACTATGTTGTGAGGAGGAACATGGTAAAAGGACTTTGGCTGAGATTGCATGCTCTTTGGCATCCATCTTATAACGGAGGAGGGTGATAAGAAATTACCAAATGTGTACATAAAACGACAGAAGTTGGTTGAAACAAAGGATATCATATCAACGGATAAAATCAGTACATAAAATAGTATACTATACATATATGTAGGGACTGACTAAAGTTTAACAACTTAGGTCAGCAAACATAGTATGGGAGAGTAAAATAAAATAAAATTCAACTAATTAAATATTCATTTGCCAGATCTAAAAAGAAAATTAATATCTCACTAAACGAAGTTATGCAAAAACTATGCATCTTATTTATGTCTAATAATGGCCTTCTCAGCTGGCCAAGGTGACTGCATGTTAGATCATTACTTAATCTGCTCTACAGCACAATATCAGAATATTCTCAGGAATGTTTACTTCAATAAATATCTACCAGTAATGACTATCCAAGCAGCCCAGATGTAAGAGGTAACTGCATGGCAGACTACTGCTTGGACAGTTCTGTAACACACAGAAAAAGGCATCATGATACTTGATATATCAAGATATAATAGTATTTTTGGCCTATTTTGTGGAATGTTGTGCTAATCCATATATCTAGAAGTGGCAATAGACTACACTGATAGCAAATGGGAGATTCAGCCACAGTCAGTAAGAGGGGTTGGAGGGGCTGTGTACCGCTCAGTGTGGTCCTTGTGCATAAAGACAGTGTGTCAAGTCAACTGAAACTCTACATAGGTAGGGTATACACTCACCTGTGCACTTGATGTGAATTACGATTCCAAAAAGGCCAACCTCTCATTTGTTCTAGACAGATGATGGCCATCTTGGATTATTGCATCTAACTTTCTCATGCCTCAGTGTGTCCTTGTTAGGAAATAATGTTAGATAATTGCTGCAGTCAGCAAGACTTTCTTGATTTTAGATACTGGATTTCCCTTGCCTTTTGAGGAGTGTTTTGTGGAAAATTGGATCACAGAGAAGTATCCTGAAAATGATTTATTCATCAATCAAGCAATTATTTATAAAGCGTGTCAAATCGCAGTGAGGGTCTAAAGGCGCTGAAGTTGCTAGCTGCTGCGTGGTAATTTGTTCAGCCAGGCCTTGAGTCCTTTCCTGAATTACTGGAGTATTGGGGTACTCCTAAGGTGAAGGGGAAGGTTGTTCTAAGCTTTGGCTGCAAGGTGCCTGAAGGCACATCCTCCGCTGTTGGCTCGGTGGGGTGTCTGGGAGAAAGAGTGAGGCCTATCGTAGGTTTCTGGTCAGTTGATGGGAGGCCATGTGTTTGCTGATGTATGCTGGTCTTTGGTTGTGCATGGCTTTGTATGCGTAGGTCTGTCTCTTGAACTGGCATTTCATCAGGATCGGGAGCCGGTGTAGCTTCTTGAGTTGGGGTGTGATGTGGCTCCTTCTAGGGAGGCCAAGGAAGAGTCTTGCCGCTGAGTTTTGAATTGTCTGTAGTCTCTTCAGTAGGTGTGCAGTGATTCCTATGTAGAGTGCGTTACTGTAGTCCAGTCTGCTGGTGATGAGGGCCTGCGTGAAGGTCCTTCTGCTGTTGACTGGGAGTCACCCGAATATCTTGTGGAGCAGCATGCGTAGGGTGTAGAAGCAGAAAGATGTAACTGCATTTACCTGTTTCTTCATAAATAGCTTGCTGTCCAGGATGATGCTATAGCTGCGGGCAAGGTCTGTCAGGCGGGGAGTTTGATGAGTTCCGCGGGCCACCATGAGTTGTTCCATGGCAAGGTGTTGTTCTCAAAGATGAGGACTTCCATCGTGCCGTGTTCAGCTTCAGACAGTTGTCCTTCATCCGGTCGGTGACGTTCATCATACATCTGTGGAAGTTGGCTCTGGTGGTGGAGGGGCCTTCTGACAGCGAAAGGATGAGCTGGGTGTTGGCGTAGGAGATTATGTTGAGTTCATCCGATCTGACGGTTCTGGCTAGGAGAATCATGAACATGTTGAAGAGAGTGGGGTTGAGGGATGATCTTCTTAGGCTCCAAAGTGAACGCTGAGAGACAGATTCTCTGTGGTATTGTGGTGAGGTAGGAGGTGATCCATTTGAGAGTGTCTCCCTGAATTCTGATGTAGTGGAGTCTGTTGATAAATATATGATGGGAGATGGTGTCAAAGGCAGCTGACAGGTCCAGGGGGTTGAGGGTTGCCATTTCGCCATGATCCAGGAGGGCCCTGAGGTCCACAGTGGCTGCGTGCAAGACTGTCTCAGTGGTTGGCTTGAAATCGGGATTGAGTCAGGGCCAGGAGGTTGTTGTGTTTCAGGTGTTCAGTGAGTTACTGGTTGATTTTTTTCATCTTGAGAACCTTTGCTGGAAGAGGAGCAGAGAGATGGGGCTGTAGTTCTTCAGTTCTGCTGGTTCAGGTGGATCGTTTCTTTAGGAGGGGCCTCACTTCAGCATGTTTCCAGTGCTAAGGGAAGGAGGCCGATGTGATGGAGGTGTTTAGGACTTTCATGAGATGATCACCAATCGTCTTGCTCCCAAGGTTGAAGATGTGGTGGGGACTGGGGTCAGAGTGTGCTCCTGAGTGCCCGTAATTCATGATGTTGATTGTGGCTTGAGTTGTGAGAGGGTACCAGTGGGTGAGCAGGAGTTTGGGGTTTGTGTTCGTGGGTGTGAGCAGGTTGATGCTGGCGGGGTTTGAAGTTTTCATAAATGGCTGAGATCTTGTAGAAGAAGCCTGCTAGGGTGTCACACAATTCTTGGGAGGGGGCAATGTTGTCCTCAGTGGCTGCGAGTTTGGAGAACCTCTTCATGGTGGGGAAGAGTTCCCTGCTTTGGTTTGTGCTGGCTTCTATGCAGTCTGCTAGGGCAATCTACTTTGTTTCTTTCAAGAGGCGGTTGTACTGGTTGAGTGCTGTCTTAAAAGAGGTATGGTCACCTATCTCTTTGCTGGTGTGCCACTTTCTTTCTAGTTGCCTTAGGCTGTGTACAGCAAGGCTGTTGGATGCACCAAGCAACCTAACAGCATTAGCCTTGTAGTGGATTTTCCACTGGGCTGAGCAGAGATATGACAGACTGAAAGAGCCTGGTCAAGGAAAGCCAATAGTTAACTTCCACCATGCATGGCTAAAGGCTGTGTGCGGCAGTTTAATTAACACATGGTAATTAAATATCACTTTATGTTAAAAAAAACTAGAAAGTCAGGTTACATGGACATTATAGTTAGGAAATTCCATTAAAAAATCATCGAAATTCGAGAAAAAAAGAAAAGTTACATGGACGTTATAATAAGGTTCAGATTTTACACACACAAGACCATAGAAATTCAGCAGTTATATTTAGAGTTATCTCAATAAACTATAACTTGTGCCCTCGGATAACTATAATTCATGCCCTCGCCATACACTGCTAATTACCCCACATATTGCATCACTCATGACATCTTTTATGACAATATTAATATTATCAGTGCAACATTTGCTGTAAAATATTGATGAGAAAACTGTGCATGGCGTGGACACGAGTTATAGTTTCCTTAGGGCAAAAGGTTATAGTTTATTGAGATAACTATAACTATATTTGCAGAATATCTATGGTTTGGTGTGTGTAAAATCTGAACCTAACTATAATGTTCCTGTAACCTTTGTGTTCTTTTTTTGTGGAAAAAAATATATATATGTATGGATATCTATACATATATATATATATATATCTATATATATATATATATATATATATATATATATATATATAAGTGTATATATATATATATATATATTCACTGAAAAAACCATAGGTTTCACGCCAGTTATAGTTAGGAATTAGCATTTAAAAAACCTAAGAAATTCACTGAAAAAACCATAGGTTTCACACCAGTTATAGTTAGCTGGAAATTTTACTGACATAAAACCAATTCCACATTATAGTTAGTTGGACTCACTTTAACTTGCGCGTGTAATGCACTGCTGATGACATTTCATATTACATCACTCATGACATGGTCAGTGACATCACTCATGACATCACTGATGACACCATCCAGTGAATGTGTGCCTTTCTGAAAAATAAACATGTTTTATATATGTATATGTAAAGGTCGATGGAAGAATAAATGTTTAAATAAGTGTCTTAATGGATGTTAAAGAAATTGATTGGTTAATTGGCTTATTAAGTGTATTTTAGTGAATACATATATTAGCGAGTATTGTTTAAATATTTAAATGTTTGTATCAGTGTTTCACTTTGTGTATAAGTGGCTGCATGGGTTGGTGAGTAGCTACATGTGTGTGTATATGGGTTATTAGATGTTTTTTTAGTATCAGTATGAGTGTCTGTAAGATTTGGTGGGGGTGTTACTTAGCACATAGATGCATCAATGACTGACTCACTGTTTGTATGTGTTTGGAAGACGGCATATGTGGAGGACTGAATGGATGGATGAGTGTGTATATGTGTGTGTTAGTAAGTGAATGACTGTCTCACTAGTGTCTTTATCAGTAACAAGATATATTTTAATCTAGTATATGTGAGTATTGATGTATATAAGTCAGTATATGTGAGAGTGAGAGATGGTAAGAGTTCCTGTTTAAATAAGTATGTGTTTCTATAAGTGATTCTTTAAGAGAGTAAATATGTGTAAGTTTCCTTAGAAGTAAGGTGGTAGTGTGTGTATATCTGTATATGCAAATAAATGGATGTTTATTAGTTTATTTGCATGTGTGAGTGTGTGTGTGAGTAACTTTTTGATGACTGTCGGTGTGTAACAGGATGTATAGGGGTATCACTACATATGATGAGTGTGTATATGTATGAGTGACTATATAAAACTGTTGGTGAATATGTGAATGTGTACATAGATGGTGGAATTACTGAATTGGTTGTTGTAACTGGTATGGGTATATCCACTTTTTTGAAAATGTTAGTTTCTATTTTTGAATATGTGTTTCAAGGGTTACTTTACAGTGAAAGGAGGTCTGTCACTCTGTCACAAGGATGGTGTCATCAGTGATGTCATCAGTGATGTCACTGACCATGTCATGAGTGATGTAATATGAGATGTCATCAGCAGTGCATTACACGTGCAAGTTATAGTTAGTCCAACTAACTATAACGTGGAATTTCATTGGTTTTATGTCAGTAAAATTTCCAGCTAACTATAACTGGTGTGAAACCTATGGTTTTTTCAGTGAATTTCTTAGGTTTTTTAAATGCTAATTCCTAACTATAACTGGTGTGAAACCTATGTTTTTTTCAGTGAATTTCAAAGGTTTTTTTAATGCTAATTCCTAACTATAACTGGTGTGAAACCTTTGTTTTTTTCTGTGAATTTCATAGGTTTTTTAACTGCTAATTTTTAACTTTTTATAGGGCTTCATACCTATGTACTTTTTAGTGTATTTCTAAGATTATTTTTTCGCTAATAACTTTAGCTGAGAAAGGTATGTTTTTCTAAAAATGAACCCTATATTGTATATTATGATAATATTTTTGTTTAAATATAGTTTTGTTTTTTTCATTTTTGACTCTGGTGCGCTCCCGGTGCGCGTACCCGTGAACGCCCCGGTGCGCGTACCGTCAGCGGACCAACCAAAAAAAATAAAAAAAATAATGAAGGAGTGAGCATGAGGAAAGGGGACAGAGAGAGTGGTGTTAAGAGAAAGAGAGCTAGAGGGAGGAACACAGAGGGACTGTGTAATAGATAGTAAGACAGAGAAAAGGTGTAGGAGGAAGTAACTGAGAAAAAGAAAATCAATAAGGGAGCAAAAGAAGAGAAGAAAGAGGAAGAAGACTAAAGCAGAGGTTCTGGGAAAATGTGAATGGGTGATGAAAGTAAAAGGAAGGAGACTTAAGTATCGGGAATGACAGATAGTGACGGAACAAAAGAAAAAAAACAGTAGTGACGGAGGGAAAGAAAATAGCAGTGAGTGTAAGTAAAGAGGAGTGAAAGAGGGTGTACATAAGTGAATAAGGGTAAGACATAGGGAGTGACAGAGAGAAAAAATAGAGAGAGTAAAGAAAGGAGTGTCAGAAAGGGACTAAGTGACCCAGTAAAAAAGGTAAGTGAAGGAGTGTGGATAAGCAGAGGTACTGAAAGAAGTTGAATGTGGTAGGAAGTAAACATGGAGCATAAGAATAAGTGAGGGAAGCAAAGTAAGGAAACAAGGGTGAGGTAGGGTGAGAGAAAAGTAGTGAGGTTGAAGCAAAGGGTGATAACAAACTACATTTTGTAAACACACTTACCATATAATTAATGAAAACTTGCTTGTATCTGTGAAAGACAAAAGAAAAAACACGTTATAATTAGTAAAAAATATATATTAAAATAGAAGAAACAGGTCAAGAGGTAAAAAATAAAAAAAGTGTACTAAGAAATAAAGCAATAGTGAAGGATACAAAAAAAGAAATAAAGTAATGTAGAAAGAGAAAAAAGAAGGAAAAAGAAATAGAAAGAGAACCAAATACTGAAGGTAAGTAAGATACTAAAAGAATGTGAGATACCAAAACGAAATCAGGAAAGATAAGAAAGTAAAAGGAAAATGAGTGAAAAGGAGAGAAGTTTGAATGAGGAACTATTAATAAAAAAGAGGAATAGAAGATGACTGAGAGTGAGTGAAGGGGAGTCACAGAGTGAAGGGAAGAAGGGAATGAGGTTAGTATAGAACGATGGATGAAAAAGGAGTGAGAGTGTAAGTATACAGAAAAACAAAGAGAAAGACTGAGTGAACTACAGTACAATGAGTGCGAAAAAAAAGGAGAAAAGAAAGAAAGAGAGGGGAAGAAAACTAAAGCAGTGGTACTGAGAGAATGTGTAAAAGATAAATAGTGGTGGAAGGAAGAGAGGAAATGCAGACAGTTCAAATTGGATTGAGAAGTTGTGAATGAAGTGCAGTAAAGGAACAGCGATGAAACAAAGTTAAAAAAAGGCAGTGTAAATGAGTAAAGAGAGGTAAATAAGGGTGAAAAAGGAAAATGAGTGTGAGACAATGTGAATACAATATAAATTACACAATGCAAACTATAGAATAACTTCTACAATATGTTACATTATTTATTTTTGCTGTTCTCAGAATATATTGAATTTCACTTAAATTAGTGAGTTCAAAGTCTTCATCATATAACAGCGGGAAAAAAAAACACAATCTAAAAGATTGTGTTTAAAAAAAAACATTCAAACATACATCTCATATATGTACACTAATCTTTGATTCACTTACTTTTACGTGAGGCCAAATAGAAGATAGTGAAGGTCCTTTTGGTGGAAAAAAGTCTGCTGTGCTCTATAACTTCCATTTCATCGACTTCCTATGAAAAAAGATCTAAGAACATCATACCTTACACTTTCCTCACGGCCAATTTGTGTCAGATATATCAGTATTTTTTACTTTGAGATCCACTTAAAGCATCTATATGAGATAAATAATTTAAAACATTAGACTAACTAACTTTTATTATTTATTCCCGTCTTCAAAGGACAATTCCCTTTACTAAAACTTTGGTTTTAAAAACACTAGATAAGAATTTGTAGAGTCATAAGGCAAACGTTGTTTATAAGTTAAATGAGAATCATTGCAGTAACTCCATCCTTTTTCACATTTTAAGTAGCATGTATAATGTCCTGAGGTTGTCGAAGAACCGTCATTATAAATAATAGCTTCAGTTGTAAAGGTTCTTCCTGAAATTGATAACTGAGAAGCCACAACATTTTTGATAGAAGTTGTCAATTTAGTTCCATCAGGTCTACATCGTTGGAAAACTAAAATGATATACTGACCATAACTTTGTATAAATAATGTGGATAGCATTGGATAGTTACATTGAGTACACACCATATTATGATCTGCTGCTTTAACTAGATTTTTAAATTACACTGATTTACAGTCAGGTAAAGTCAAATATATAAATCTTTCAGTGTCTATTCTAGTAGTACTTGATGAACTACAATTGTGGCAGTCATGCTGCCATTGATAAGAAAGGCTGAAAAGATTATCTACATCTACACCTTCATCTTCCAAAACACCAAACATATACATTAAAAATTCCTGACAACCCTGCTGAATGTTCTGTGAAAATTTATCTTGACCAGAACACATATCTAAAATATTTCGAATTTCTGTTACACTTTCTATTTTTGCTCTATCACTGCTACATTTCTCAAACACAGAATTCAATAAACCACACAATCTTTGATCTCGATTTTCAACAATCTGTTCTTGTAAAGTTTGAAGAAAAAAAACAACATTAACCACTACATTAGCATAGCAGTTGACACCAGAACTATTTTCAAACTGAAATCCAACAACATTTTCTTCACAATTCTTTTTCTTTCTGTTTTCAATTACAGTTTTGTCTACTTTTTGTCTTTTTGCTACTACCTCACTGCAATTACTCTCATTTCTTCTTTTTCGGCCTACCACACGTTTTTCAAACAGAGGATATTGAGGCAAATGTGGAGCATACTCTCTTCTTAACCTATTGTATTCTTTAACACAATCTAGATCTGCACAAATTTTTGTCTCATCACACTCAATCAAGTACAATCCTGATAAAGTTCTGACTTGGGATAATGCCACATATGCCATACCCTCTTTAAACACAGATCTTCCAATGTTCACTAAAGCATTATCTACACTTAAACCTTGAGATTTATGAACTGTTACTGCATATGCCAAACAAATAGGAAACTGTTTTCGGCGAACATATAAGTCTTTTACAAGTAAAAATCTAGCAGAACAACGACTGATTTGTTGTACTTGCTCAATGCCATCAAATATTATTTTTAAAAATTCAATTCCATCTCTATTTCCATAATTCACAAAATCAACAACATAACCCATTGCCCCATTTACCAGACCTCTTTCAACATTTAAATTCCTTCTCAGAATGATACGACAATATAAACACACATTCAGAGTCTTTTCAAAACCAGCTGTTTTAGAGATACTTTTCTCTAATGAATCCAATTTGGTTTTCAAATTTTCAGACAAAACAATTGTTGCACCCATATGCTCTATTTTATCTATTGCTTTCAGTTTCACAATCTCTTCATTTTCTAACTCTAACATTTTGTTGTTGAAGATGGAACATTCTTGCAGAGTTGGCATCAAACATATCCCAGATTTCTTCTCAGTCATTTTAAAAAAAATATTCTCTGGAAGAATGTTTTCATTTGGATACA
Source organism: Lissotriton vulgaris (assembly GCF_964263255.1). Classification (NCBI taxonomy): domain Eukaryota; kingdom Metazoa; phylum Chordata; class Amphibia; order Caudata; family Salamandridae; genus Lissotriton; species Lissotriton vulgaris. The sequence goes on along the minus strand of NC_141698.1, from coordinate 1,057,414,786 downwards.
AATTTGAAATTAATCGAGCATGTAAAGCTTCTTTCCCAAGCTCACTTACTTTTCTGATTCTTACATCTTGTAGAATATTTTTATAATCTTCATCCTTTGCCTATCGCATATTTTGAAGCAGTTCAGAATATTTAAAATTTAACCATATATTAACGTTTCCAATGCTTCCAAGGGACTTCCTAGTATCTTCATGCGTGAGCATTTTAAACACTGGTTGTCCTTTTACTGGAGTCAACTGCAATAGATCTCCAAAAACAATAATGTGTTTTCCTCCAAATAACACATCATACTCTGTTCTAAGAATTTCTTGCATTCTCAAATGCACAAAAGCAAGCATTAGATTTGAGACCATGCTTACTTCATCAATGATAAGAAGTTTCATTTTCTTCAAGACTCTTGAAACTTCAGAACACGCATCCCCAGATAACTTATTGTAATGTAATTTATTATCATGCTCAACTGGCAGCATCAGTAAACGATGTAGAGTAATCCCTTTAATGTTATGTGCTGCCAGACCAGTTGGAGCAGTTACAACACAAGACAGCGGTGAATCAGTCCTTTTCTGCAGATAACTTGCAATGGCTTTAATTAGAAAACCTTTTCCTGTCCCCGCTTCTCCACTTACGTACAGACGGACAGGCTCAAATGATGTACATGAGCACTCTTTTTTCTCATGTCTGAATCCATGTTCAATCTGTTCTGTGACTTCATCATATATCTTTTTCTGCTCAACGTTTAGTTGCTTTACCAAATCTTCTAAGTTAACTCCATCCTCTTGAGCTTGTTCCATAGCTCTTTCCACCTCATCCATGGCAGTGGCAGCTTCATTTTGGATAATAGGTCCTCCTAGTGGGTCCTGACTCAATGAAGTAGAACTCTGACTATCTTGAGAACTGTCTCTAGCAATCTCTTCAGGAATTGTGGTTTCTTGCTCTATTTCTTCGTTCAACATTTGCAGATAATTTAGAAAAATAGGACATTCTATGGTATCCTTAGTTGCATTAAAAGAGTCTTCATAACAGAGAAAATCTCCAAGTAGTTCTTCTTCTGTACGCCATGGCTTAAATAGTTGCAAAAGAGCTAAATAGTAAAATTCTCTTTTGTCTGGAGCTCCGCTACTCAATTTTCGATGATTAATCAAATGGACTTTTTTCTGCTTCACTAGACATCCTTCATAGCCAATGACTGCATATTTTCCATTATTGATATCTTCTGTGATGTTCCTCTTATAACTGTAGTTTTGCAGAACTTCATACAAACAAGTGTTCTCAAGGTGAGTACTTCTATTTGGATAGTATGTATCCAACATGTTTGTCTTCAAAATATCTGTACTGTTTGGTTCTTTCTCCGCCAAATATTTAATTTCTTGTACAGATTTCAAAACTCGGTTTCGTGTTGCAGCAAGACCTAGACTCACCCAAATGATTGTTCTTGATTTGGCATAGAGACTTGCTGATGATAACCGATCAGAACATTCATATGCTCCAATTTCTCGATGAGACAACATCTTCAGACTGAAACTGTATAATTTCTTGCTTAGACTCTTTTCATGTGAAATGTCCTCCCACATTTCCTTCGGTTCTGTCTTTTCTTTTTTGGTGATGTAAGATGTCACATATCGAGCCACAGCAATAGAGTTGTCAGCAACGAACTGAATATCCATGTTAGCATTCCACATGGACAAAATCACTCGGTTGTAATCGTTGATGTACTTAGATTCTTCGTTTCTTTTCAAATTGTATGTATTTTTTGGAGATTTCCTCGTCACAGTATGTCGTAGAGATGACATCAAATTATTTACTCTTCCCTTAGAAATCACTGGTCGTGGAAACGCAAAACGACATATCGTGTAGTACTTTTCCTTGTTTTTAAATTTTCGACGACAGTACTTTCCACAACGATGAGATTGAAAACGTAAGACTTATTGTCTTAAACTATTTTCTTCAGTAGATTTTGGAACAGCACATGTTGAATACTCTTCAATGAAACTCATCACTGTTTCATCCGAATCTGACCCAAATTTGGGTGCATCTTTAATCCATAACAACATATGTATATGAGGAGCACCTCTCGCTTGATATTCCTTCCTCCAAAAGAAATCCAAAACCTCTCCAAGGGGAGGATTTTTTTTGTTGGTAATAAAAGACATCATAGCTTCAAATCTATGATTAAAATATCTGCAAACATTTACTGGATCCAAAGAACACAGTTCTCCAGGTGTTTTCAATTCTATATTTTGTATGTTTCCATTTGCCTCTCGTAGAAATTCAAGTAAGTCGTCCCATGCATACTCAGCACAGCTAAGAGTGAGGAACCATGTAGGAGTTCCTAAGTTTCTTAGCATACATTTCAATTCTCCATGACGACGGAACCAATACTCATTGGTTCCACGCTGACATGCCATGAGATTGATTAGCTGAGATTCCAAAATACTATCTTGCAGATTGACTTTCTCCATAAAGTCCCTTGCAGAAACATTTTGCAGATGAGCTCCACTTTTCAATATATGATTAACTGCATAAGAAAGACCAGACAATTCACTTTCATACAGTAGATGAAACAAATACGGAATGCATTGCCGAAACCTTGGATCTTCAGCATATAATCTTAAAGTCCGGTATTCAGCTGCAGGAATTTGAACTGGTCGATCGGCATATCGTCCACCACGACCTGTTGGAAATTAACTGTGAAAAACAACGAGCTTCCAAACTTTCTTCCCATACACTAATGGGACTTCCTTTTGCTGCTTTCATTTGAAACAAGTCAATTGCATTCCCCATTACTTCTTTGGAATGCAAAGGATGAACAGTATAATGTTCATATATTTCTTCATTTCTAGACACATCAACTTTTTCAATTTGGCCAACTGAACAATCACTGTCTTCTTCTGTAGCTGTTTCCTCTGCTCCAACACTTAGATCTTTATAGTACTCATTGTTTATGACCAAATACAACGTTGCCTTTTTGACTTTCCTAACATCCACTAAATCTTGCCAGATTTTCTTACTCTTTGTTGGAACCCCATTAACTAGAATAACTAGAGGATCCTCTTCTACTCTTTCTACACCAATTGTATCAATATTTTTTTTGACATCTAGAGGCAAAGAAACAACTCTTCCCTTTAATCCTCTTTGTAAATCTGTAGGAGGTAATTTCCCTATCTTAGGCTCCATGCGAACAATAGCTTGAAAAGGATGGACACATTGAATCAAAATTGATTCATAAGTATTTAAATCCATCAATTCAGAAGGAATATCTATCAACTGAAGATTATTATGAACTGCTCTAGCAGGCATTGTATTTTCATTTAATTTTTTCAAACAATAATTACAAATACGCTGACCAAAACTCAAATCAAAAGAATTCTCCACCAACAAATAACTTACAAAATCCTTCCATTCACTATTATTTTCCAATTCACATTTTGCATATAAATCAACTAACCTAGTCTGAATCTTATAATGAGTTCGTCGACAACACACACAAGTTAAATTCGGCCTTTCATTTGATTTCACCTTAAACTTGGTAATTTTCTCGTCAAACTTTTCTGTACTTGAAATCTGTCCATTGTCTTCCACGTTACCATCCATTACTATATCCATTTCTACACTGTCCTCTTTGTTCCCAAAATAACAAAACTCAATTTCTTCACAAATAGTCTTCACATCCACTTCAGATCCATGCAAAAGAGCACTGTTTAACTGTTTAACCTTAAGTGCTGGACTTTTTGCATAATACAACTTTCTCACTAATTTCCTCACCTTATTATGATGCACTGCTAACATCCTAAAATGATGAAAAACACTATGACATACTTTTCTAGAAAGACAAGCCAGAGAATGCCCATGCAAACCTGTGCTTTCTCTCACTCTGCAAGGATCTAACTCTTGCAAGATCTTCTTTTTTTGTTTGGGACTTTTCTTACTATATGTACGTAAGAAATTTCGAAGCAAATCGATTGAATCCTGTCGCACACTACAAATACTACTGCACTTCCAGGTGTACACTGGACCCTTAGTACGTCTCCCTAAAACTTCATCAGCTAATACCTCTTCTGCATCTCTAGACCCAAGTTTCTCTTTTTCCATCACACAACCATCTTTCACCTCATATGCTCGACCACTGGTGTCAACTGCATGCACCAAATCATTTTCCTGAAAGTAATTCTCCTCATTGAAAAATGGCTCAGAACTTGAACTATGCATCCATTTGCCAGAAAATACTTCACAAAAATTAGTCCGATTAATAATTCTTTTCCATCTACTGTTCGATTTGAAAACATCAATTGCCTTATTAAGTATCCTAATTCTATTGATTACTAAAATAAATATTTTTTTCTTAACTTCAAAAGCCTGATCCACAATCTTCTCTACACTTTTCTTTTTCTTATAAAAAGCAGTTCTCTGTTTACCTTTCTTATCATTTTTTAGCAAATTTAAAACTACCCTATTAGGAAACATTCGCCTACGAATGTCCCTAAATTGATTTACCCTTCTATTGCTATCCATTCTCTTCTCTCGTACTCCAATCAAGACATTTTTTGTGGGCCTCTCCTTCCTTTTTAGATTTTCTGTCTTCTTCTGAATATTCACATTACCAATATCATTTCTTTTTGTACGACATATGTTGCGAAGAAAAGACTTAATTGTCTTACCAGGAGCCTTTCTGGTGTTTTTTGAAGTAGTTGTTGTAGAGGATTCCATAAATTCTGTTGCTCTCCTTTGGCGTATGGTATTTTTGATACTTCTTTGCCTTGAAGGCATTTTTGCTTGCTTTTCAAAAGTTGATTTGAATCTGTTGTTCTGAAAAAAAAACATTAAACACCACTATTAGCAAACAACAAAGTAATGACAAAAAGCAAACAATAAATTGCATCATATTTAAGTTTATACAACAGCAACTCAGGGCCTTATTTATGAAAGCCTTGCGCCACCAGTGCATCCCATGTTAAAAGAGACATACCGGCGCCACAAGACAATCATAAATAAGACCCATATATAAATACCATTGATTGGCACCAAAAATCGTTTTTTGAATAACATTTAAAAAACACAGGGCAGAGCCTATGTACAAGCACTGAATTTCACTTTTGAAACCTCACTGTTTCCCAAAATATAAATCCTCTATCTTGCAAATGTCGATAGCAAGCATTATCAAAAAGCAGAACACAAACCAAGAACAAAGAAACTCAGGGCCTTATTTATGAAAGCCTTGCGCCACCAGTGCGTCACTTTCTTCCCATGTTAAAAGTGACATACCTACACCACAAGACAATCATAAATAAGACCCAAATATAAATTCCATTGATTTGCACCAAAAATCGTTTTTTGATTAGCATTTAAAAAACACAGGGCAGAACCTATGTACAAGCACTGAATTTCACTTTTGAAACATCACTGTTTCCAAAAATACAAATCCTCTACCTTGAAAATGTTGATATCAAGCATTATCAAGAAGCATAGCACAAACCAAGAGCAAAGAAACTAAGGCCTTATTTATGAAGACCTTGCGCCACCAGTGCATCACTTTCTTCCCATGTTAAAAGTGACATACCTACGCCACAAAACAATCATAAATAACAGCCAAATATAAATTCCATTGATTTGCCCCCAAAATCGTTTTTTGATTAACATTTAAAAAACACAGGGCAGAACCTATGTACAAGCACAGAATTTCACTTTTGAAACATCACTGTTTCCCAAAATACAAATCCTCTACCTTGCAAATGTTGATATCAAGCATTATCAAAAAGCCAAAAGAAACCAACAGCAAATAAACTCAGGGCCTTATTTATGAATGCCTTGCGCCACAAGAGCATCACTTATTTCCCATGTTTAAAGTGATGCACCGGCTGCACAAGGCAATCATAAATAAGGGCCAAATGAAAATACCATTGATTTGCACCCAAAATCGTTTTTTGAATAACATTTTAGAAACACAACACAGGACCTATATACAAGCATACAATTTCACTACTGAAACATAACTATCTGCTTCCAAATATTCTCCATAGAGCAAACAAGTCTCTATCTAAATTAAATAAATCATTACTTACCTTTACAAATGCTTTGGGAGATTGAAAACAGTGTCAGACACACACACCAATTTTTCTTTAGCAGAGCAAAAGGTGTGCACTCAATACACTGAAACCAAGACTGGCATAGCAAATCTCTAACTTTGCACACATATGCCTTATTTCAACCAATCAAAAGTCTTCCCTCACTATTTTCAAACCAATACCCTCCCCCCTCTCAGACCTTTCTATCTGTTACCATAGCAACTCCCTCCTAAATGAACTCTCAGGTTCAAAAGTTTATTCTACAATGTTGCAAATTAAGTCAGCAAGGATGTTTGACCTCTCAATACACCAGCTTATCCAGGGCATTATTGCTTTTAGTGACTTTTTCTTAACCATTCAAATTGCTTCTTACACACAACACAACCATGCACCCTAACTTTCTGTTTTCAACTAACTGAATCCACCAATCATTGCTTGTGATTCAACAGCAGGGAAACTCCACAATTATTTTTTTGTAAACTCCTACTGTTCCAACTGCCATTTCATTCCCACACTTCATCTGACTGCACCAGAACCTTCTCACATCATGTATTCTGTATGGATTATTGGACATAGCTACATCCACTGGGCTCAAAGGTATGCAGCAAGCAGAAATTATCACAACCTTGATTTATCAAATATGGAAATCAAGTGGATTGGCCAGAGAAGATTGAGATGTTATCAATTGATACCATTGGTGAAAACATTTTTGCATCTGCCAAACCCTGACCTCTTAATAGTGCACTGTGGTGGAAATGATTTGGGCACTATGACTGGGGTTGGTCTGGAAATGCTTTTAAAGGACACCTTTGATCAATTGATGACACTTTTTCCACAAACTGCCTTGGTATATTCCAATATATGCCAAAGACAGAAATGGAACTGGTCCAACCAATTTTGTCCACAATTTGAGAAAGCACGGAAACATGTGACTAAATCTGTTTCTGCTTACATGAGAGACTGTGGAATGGGTTCAATATACAATAATAACTTGTGTTACAACATGCAAGACATCTACAGAGGAGATGGGGTGCACTTCTCAGATGAGGGAAATAGAATATTCCTCCTGAATTTAAGACTGTGCATTGGAACCTACTTGTAGGTACCTAAATCAGCTACAGAACCCAAAAGCTCTTTTCAGAGCTACCCTACCTCTGATCATTCAAAACGTTTATCTTTTTCTAACTTTTTTCACTATTTTTCACCAAAGTACGCTTCCCGGTACGCTCCCCGGTGCGCGTACCGGGCGCTTCCCCCGCGAAAAATTAAAAAAAAAAATATTTTTTTAGCCTTTATGAGCCTCCTAAGCCCCCCTCAGAAAACGTAGGGGGTCAGGGGCTGTCTACCGTGCCCCCTTCTACCCATTCCCAACGTTGTTTGTCCTCCATCTTGTGTCTCGATTGTACCGAAACACAAAATGGAGGACTCCCATAACGCTGCCGGTGCGCGTACCGGTGCGCGCCCCGGTAAGCGCTCCCAAAAAAAAGGCGGGAAAGTAATTTACAGAAAAACCACTGGAGACACTTTCATCAAATATAGAATAGGCCCTACTACATAGCAGTCCCTACCATTTGCCCAAATTTGGTGGAATTCCATGGAGACATTTAGGCTACAGGCCTGTCTAAATATCCTGAGGTAAATTACATGACCAAAACACATATGAAGTGTTAGAATTTACAACGAATTAAAAAGTTTCTTTCATTTTCTACGATTATTTCCTGACATTTGATTGGTTATGTACATGAATAAATAAAAAAATAAAAAAGGAAACACAGCCATTTTGACTACTACTTCCTGAAGTACATTTGAAAAGAAATAACACTGACAACTTCAACTGCTTTCTCAAAGGTAAGTTGTTATTTTGGAAAGTGAAGTATGTTGTGCACTTTAAGTTAATTTGAGAAAAATATTCTGTTAGTTATATACTATCCCTCTGTAATAGTTATAGATTGAGATAGGCTTCTCTGTTATAGTTATGGATTGAGTTAGGCTTCCCTTGTATTATTATAAATTTACTTAGGCTTCATCACATACTCTTTTTTATATTTCAAATTCCAGCCTGATACCATACACTGCCCAAAGATAACTTCACTGTTAAAAAATCCAAACTACATGTCTGAACTTAAACCCAGCAGTGCCCTATCTCTACTGATATATTTATTTTTTATGCAATTTACAGCAACAAAACGGAAGGAGAAAAGAATATTTCTTTTGAAATTGTTTTGGACAACAACCATGACGGAAAAAATGCTGAAAATGATAACATTGACTTTATGGATGACTCTCTGGACCTTGAATTGCTTGAGTGTGTAGAATCAATGGAAACACAGAATGTAAATGAAGAGATTCCAGACAATATTTTATTAGAAGTTTTATTAAATTATGAACAAGAATCAGAAGAACAAATTTATATTTAATAATCAAAAATTGTTCGAGCCATTATTCATTTTTATATGTAATTCATCAAGTAGATCAAAAATGTTTAAAATAGAAAGTGAGACTTATAGTATACTGTGCAGCCTTCTTGCGTTACACAGAAAGTTTGCTCATAGTTACTTCCTTTCTCCCACTATATTATCTCCAATGTGTATTTAACATCTCTTTATCATCTCCTGCCTCCATGTTGTTATATACCACAATAACTTCTGTAACAACATGCAAGATATCTACAAAGGAAACAGTGTATATTAAATCATAGACTCTGCATTGGTACCTACATGTTGGTACTTAAATAAAAAAAAAACAGGGGGAGGAGCTTCGCGGGCAAGCAAGATGGCCGCGTAAGCTCGGAGCTCCGGAGACCCTCCGACCCTCCGCATAAATCCTGACTGAAATCCTGATCCACGGCGGTGGAATATCGTTGGTGAACGGTTGTTGAGACGGGACTCGCTGTCCGATTCAAAATCCGACACTCCTGGACGGAGTTACATCGTGCTGAAGATCCGTGCCAGGGACGGGCTATTGTCTCTGTGGTGGCTGACGACGACGACACCGTAACGCATGAACGAAATGCTGTGTGAGTGACCGCTACGCTGGCCCTACGGAGCACGCGGAGTTGCGGAGTGGTCTGTCGCTGAAGAACTATCGGTGGCTGCTGCACTTTGCGGTTGCTTTGCATAGCCGGAGTGGCCTTGGTGTACCACCCTTTGTTCAGTTCCCCGGCTCCATCATGGCGGGCAGGGGCGAGCCAGACAGGACGGCGAATCGAGTTAGTAGGAAGACTACTCATTCCCAGTTGAATAAGATTGATCGCTATGCCCAGCAAAGGAGTTCACCGGGCGCGGCTACCCGGCCAAAAGGCTCTCATCGGGAGGGATCGCCAGACACGTCGGACCCGACACTTCGGGATGTTATGAGCGCCATAGCTGGCATCAAGACGGAGATGCACAAACAGCATGAGGTCCTGACACATAAAGTTGACACTCTGGCGATCGAAATTAACCTGATTAGAGCTGATCTGGGCAAGACTAACGACAGGGTTAAATCGCTGGACATTAAAACTACGAGCCTCACAACTGATGTCTCGGACCTGCAGTCGGAGGTCTGGGACTTGAGGTCGGCCTACGAACTCTTCTCGAGGCGACTGGAAGATTTTGAGGGATGTGCCAGGCGGCAGAACGTTCGAATCATCGGTGTACCTGGAATGGGCAGAGGAATCGGCCACTGATCTCTTCGTAGAAGACTTGGTGCAAACTCATCTGGCCCCTGCGGGCCTCAGCCGTTTCTTTTCAGTGGAGCGGGCCCATAGAATGCCGGGGGGACGCCCCAAACTGGGCGCCACGCCGAGACCCATTATAGCACGGCTGTTCAATTTCAGAGATCGGGACGTTATCCTGCAAGCCTCGAGACGGAACGGGCCCCTCAAGTTTCAGAATGCGGTCATCAACTTTTACCCGGACTTCACTCGGGCAGTTCAGCGGCAGCGTCAAAGTTTCGCGGGAGTGAAGAGGCGTCTTAGAGACCTTGGGATGAAGTACTCAATGATGTTCCCTGCGAAACTACGTATCGAACATGACGGCCGTGCTGTATTTTTTGACCTGCCTGAAGTAGTGAGCGAATGGTTGGACACTTTGCCTCACAGACACGAAGAACGAGAGGAACACTCGGAGGGCGCCTCAGGAGGCCCTGAGCAACAAGAGTAGAACTCACTTTCATAACTTTGTCAGACGGTGGCCCTGTTGGCAACGACCAATGTCATACTGCTGCACTTTACGATGTATATCCTTCTTCTCGTTATGGAGGGTGGCGGAGGGGCCTGTGTGATCTCCTTTCTCCTCTAGGGTCTTTTTGTAGCGTAGTTAATGGGGAGACAGGCACACTGCTGGTTGGGGGGGCTTCTTAGTCTGATGCAGGGGTGCAGGGTGGGGGGAGGTTTGATTGTTGGTTCTGTGTTTTTTCCTTCTTTCTCTTTTCCTTTTTCAAGGCAATGCAAAGACTGTGATATTTCTGTTTGTGTAACTATGAGGCCTGCCGGGAGCGGCAGGGGCCCACGATTTGATGATGGGGGGTAGGAAACTTAAAGTGCTGTGTTGGAATGTTAATGGTTTGGGGGATCGCATTAAGAGAGGAGTGGTTCTACAACTGTTTAAGAGATGTATGCCTGACGTTATTCTGCTACAAGAGACACACTTGGTGGGAAATACGTGCCAAGCGCTCAACAGGAAGGGATTCAAGATGGTGGCACATTCAGGGTTCTCCTCCGGATCCCGGGGGGCAGGGATCATGGTGCGCGCGTCTCTCCCACTTGAGATTAACTCTAGCGTTGTTGATGAGAGGGGGCGGTACGTTGCTGTCTCGGGGAGATGGGAGGGACGGTCTCTGGTTCTGGTTTCGGTTTACGTCCCCCCTGGGTTGCAAAACAACACGTTTCAGGATCTTGGGGGCGCCATCTTGGGCCTACCCGAGGGGCTGCTTATTGTGGGGGGCGATTTCAACTCGGTCTGCTCCGGGACCTTGGATAGACATCCACCCAGAGATCTCCGAAGTTCGCAATCCTGGCTACCCGATTTCCTGGACACTATGGGACTGATTGACTGCTGGAGGCTTATGCATCCTACCCAGAGTCAATACTCATTCCATTCGGGGGCACATGGTAGTCTTTCCAAAATTGACTATGTACTGGCTCTAGCGGCCCATGCGTCGGCAGTTTCTGAGGCCCGATTGCTGGCGAGGGGCATTTCAGACCATTCCCCGGTCTGGGTGTCCTTCGACTTCGATATTGTGGTAACCGAACGGGTGGTCGCGGTCAATCCATGGTACTTCCGCAGCCAGAAGACGCGTGGACTCATGGCCAAGGCTATTGAGCTTTATTTTTCTGAGAACGCGGGGTCGGTTGCATCGGCCGTCACCCTGTGGGAGGCATTTAAGACGGTCTTGAGGGGAGAGGCGTTCTCCCTTATTACTGACCTTCGGAGACGCAGAGATGCGGATGTGGTGCGTATCTAAGCTGAGATTAAAGATCTGGACTCCCTACTGGAGGTCGGCCCGACACCGGAACTACTCCATGTTCTCTCACTTAAACAATCAGAATATCGAGCTACTGTCTCTGACGCTGCCAAGGTCATGGGTAGAGAGCAACAGGGTAGGATCTACAATGTCGGGGATAAGGCGGGCAAGCTCATCGCTTGGCTGGACAAAAAGGAAAGAGCTAACTGGGTGGTTCCAGAAGTGTTGGGGGAGGACGGCTTGACTGTCACCGATCCGAGTGCAATAGTCGAGACGTTTGCAGACTACTTTGAGGCCATTTACACCTCGGTCTCTGACCAGTCTGGGACCGATTCCGGGGAGCTTTTGGCGGAGGTGGACCTCCCGTGTCTGTCGGAGACGGACCGGGATGACTTGGATAGGGAAATTTCCGCAGACGAGATAGCCCTCGCCATTCGCTCCCTTAGGTCCGGCAAGGCACCCGGCCCCAATGGTATACCAGTGGAACTTTATAAGATCAAACCCGATGTCATCTCCCCGCCCCTGCGGAACATGTTTCTGGAGGCGCGGGAGAAGGGCATGCTTCCCCACGACCAGAGACTGGCCACCATTGTGGTCATTCATAAGGAAGGGAAACCCAGAGACCTGTGCCGATCGTATCGTCCCATTTCTCTGTTGAATGCTGAGCCTAAGATTCTGGCTAAATTGCTGGCCAACTGTTTGATTGGCGCGATTGGCGACTTAGTGCACCCGGACCAGTCGGGCTTTATTCCACACCACAACACTGCCCTTAACCTTCGGAGACTCCATGGAGCCCTTGCTAGGGCCCACACGCTCAGGGAACCAGCCATCCTGGCGTCATTGGATGCCACAATGGCGATTGACTCCCTTGAATGGAACTACCTGTGGGCAGTGTTAGCGAAGTTCGGATTTGGTTCGGAATTCGTAGGGTGGGTCAAGCTTCTGTACGCCAGCCCGCTGGCCAACGTAACGGTCAATGGTTGTGTTTCCGCGTCCTTTGCTCTCCACAGAGGCACCAGGCAGGGTTGCCCCCTGTCGCCCCTGTTGTTTGCATTGGCACTTGAACCGTTGGCCGCGTGGCTACGGCACCACCCAGATATAAACGGAATACGTTGGTCCCCTGGATTCGAGGAACGAGTGTCGCTATATGCTGATGACATCTTGCTGTATCTCACCTCTCCTTGTAAGTCGCTTATTGTGGTGTGTGATGTGCTTCGTCTCTTTGGCCGGCATTCTGGCCTGGTTATTAATTGGTCGAAGTCGCACCTGTACGTGCTGAGAGGGGGGACGCCTCGACTTCCAAGGGACTGTGGCATACAGGTCGCGAGGCAGGGATTTAAATACTTGGGGATCAACGGACCCCAAGATGCGCTACATGAATAATTTGCTTCCCCCCCTCGTCCGTCTCCGACGTGACGTAGAGGGCTGGCGTAGACTCCCGCTCTCCCTTCTTGGGCGAGCGGCATTATTTAAAATGATGTCCCTGCCCAGGTTCCTGTATGCTCTACCAAATACCCAAGATCCGGTCCCAGCCAGTTACTTTAGGGAGATCGAGGGCTTGCAACGTGCCTTGCTCTGGGATGGCAGGCCACGCATAGCTATTACGAAGCTTACGCTCCCGTGGTATGACGGTGGTATAGCATTGCCTGACATCCGGAGATATTATTGGGCCTCCCAGTAGGCAGCCCTTAATCACGGCCTCTACGGTCCAGCAGAAAGCCCAGGCTATACCATGGATCGGTGGCTCCTGGATGACGGGAAGTACCAAAGGGCGTTGTACTCGAGATCTCTGGATGGTCGAATGTCGGGGCCAATGAAGACAGCGGTGCACATATGGAGGGCGATCACAAAGTCACAGGGGTGGAAGGATAGGCTCACAATGGCAACCCCTCTCTACGATTCTGAAATACTGGGCAAACTGTGGCACACTAAGGGATTCGACAAGTGGGACATGATAGGCATATCCAAGGTGGAAGACATGATAGTGAGAGGGGAGATAAAATCTTTTGCTCTACTACAGACGGAGTTCCAGATGGGCGGAACGGAATATTTCCGGTATGCCCAGCTGCGTCATGCACTTCTGGCAGTTATGCCGGAGGGCGAGAAAATCCCTGAATATTCCCCCTTGGAAGATAGGGTGCTAGACGGCCATATGCCTGATAGCGCTATTTCCCTAATCTATAAAAAACTGATTAATGTCCGCACTGACCTCCTCCTGGGGGTGAGAGACCAGTGGGTGCGAGATGGGATAGAGCTCGACGACGAAGACTGGCAATGTGCGGTGTCCTCCCCCAAGGAAGTTGCTATCCCTGCCAGGCTGCGGCTGGTACAATTGAAAATTCTTCACAGAGTTTATGTTACGGGTCCCAGATTAATACACATGGGTCATTCAGCGGATGGCCTCTGTAGGCGTGGCTGTGGCGCTCTTGCCACCTTTATGCACATTATCTGGGAGTGTAGTGCAATAGCCTCCTACTAGAGGCGGATACACATGATTATGAGTGAGGTGACCGGGGTGGAAGTTCAGGCGAAGGCCCGGCGCTGCCTCCAGAATGTCTGGGGCCCAACTGATTATAACAATGCACAAACCCAATGGGTTACCCTGGGAAATATGGTCGCGAAACGGGACATTGCACAGATGTGGGGTGCTGTAACAGCCCCAAAGGTGGTACAGTGGAAGGCCAACATGGATTGGTGTATGTTCCGAGAGAAGACGGTGTACGTGGCCAGGGGTAAACCCAAAAAATGGCAGAAGATATGGGGGGCCTGGAATGAGTATAGGGGTGACATTTGCATACCGCCTGAAATCGCCCCACTGGAGGAACGTTTGACCCCATAATCTATAACTCCAACATGCGTTCTGGTTGCATATCCATCCTGTGTTTCCCCTCCCCCTATGGTTCTACATATGAGTACTGTTTTTGACTGTAATTGTGGTTATTGGGTCTAGCCGACTCCAAGATCAGGCTCTGTTGCACAACTGTTTCAATTGCTTTACTTCTTAGCACTAGTTCTGGTGCTTTCCTTTCTTGTACTTGTTACTCGTTATAAAAAACAGAAAATTACAACCTTGATACGTTCTGGTAACTTGCTCCTTGTACACTGGCCTTCTGGTTACTGATATGCTGCCTAGCCTCCGAGATGTATGGCTAAATAGCTGTGTGCACTGATTTGAAAATAAAGGTTTTAAAACCTTTAAAAAAAAATAAAAAAAAACAACAAAAAGAACAATTATTAAACATACAATTTTTAAAAGTGATTCTTTTTTCCCCATAGTACGCTCCACGGTGCGCTCCCCGGTACGCGTACTGGGCGCTCCCCCCGCAAAAATCGAAAAAAAAAAAAAATTGAGACCCCGCAGGGCCCTTTAATGGCCCCCATATCAAACCTAGGGGGTCAGGGGGGGTCTACCCTGCCCCCTTATGGTCAATTCCCCCCTTTGTTTTTGCCACCTCTTGTGACTCAATTTTACCGACAAACAAGATGGCGGCCGCTCCTGACTGTTTCGAATGTTTACAGACAACTGAGAGCCAATCAGCTTTCCGTGCGCAAGAAGCGTGGCGCGCCCGGTGCGCTCCCCGGTGCGCGCACCGGGGCGCGCCTATAGATATATATATTTTTTGAACCTAAATCACTCAAAATTCACTGGAGCACATATCTTGAGACATAGCAAAGGCACATCGGGCTACCAGTCCCTAAAATTTTGCCAAGTTTGGTGGAAATCCATTCAGCCGTTCGGGCTAAAAGTGAAATCGACCGCCCTATGGAAATTAACATGGGAAAAACGCGTTTTGGGACCCCCTTTTATCTCAGCCCCCGCTTGAGGAATCCCCCTCAAACTTTCAGGGAAGGACCGGAACGCCGCAAGGCCATTTTGAGGAAATTTTCAGCAGATTCGTCAACCGGCGCCAAAGTTATTCCAAATAGAATTTTGAGATTTAACATTGAAAAAAATCCTAACTATAACTACCTACTGGCGACCGCCAGTAGGTAATGTATATGTGTATGGATGTATGGATATATACATATATTTGTGTGTGTATGTATATATATATATACATTTCGTTACTTTGTAGTCCATCTATTGTGTTTAGTACTCTAAGAAGGCGTGTAACATTGGTTGTTTTCATTTTGCCCTTTGTTTATATTTACTACTTAAGCACTTCCCTGTTTCTGGCGCGCTGTGTGAACAAGCTCTCTTGCAGAGTGAAACGCGTCATCCTACATTAAACATCTTCCCTGTTCTCTATTTTTGGATGTATTTCTTATTCGAGGCTATTTTGGATTGCTGGGTGCGAGGTGTTTTGAGGTCCTGACCTCTGGCTCCGATACTACACGGAACCTGGACTGATCTTTTCATATATATATATATATATATATATATATATATACATATATATATATATATACTAGCAGCCCGTCCCGCCCTTGTCCGGGAGCAATCAGGCTTAAGGGCCCCTGCCCACCCCGTCCCAGACCCGCCCCGACATTGTCCGTGGAGTCCCCCGGAGGAGCAGCACGTCCCGACCTTGGCTTCAGGGCCTCCGCCCGCTCTGACATTGTCCGTTGGTCCCCCGGAGCCTTACCTCATCTGCCGCACCTCCCTGCGCTCCTGAGTTCACCGGTCTGCTGCTCCTCGCCGCTCCTTCCCGTCTGTCCGCCGCTCCTCTCTGCTCCTCCCAGCCTGTCCGCCGCTCCTCACCGCTCCTCCCTGCCTGTCCGCCGCTCCTCCCCGCGCTCATGTCCGCCGCTCCTCCTCGCGCTCCTGGACGCCGCTCCTCCCCGCGCTCCTGATGTCAGCAAGCACGTCGCGGCCGGCGCTACTTCCATGGAACTACTTTTTTTTTCTCGTACATTTTTTAAATAACTTATATTTTTTTTTGATTCATATAGCCTATGTCCATCTGCACACCCTGACAATTACAACGATGTATCGGGTGTGTGGATTGGCGCTGTGGTTCCCGAGTTTACCCGCCTCAAAGGTTCAAAGTTCTTCCTTAATAATAGTAGTATAGATATATATATATATATATATATATATATATATATATATATATATATATATATCTATATATATATATCTATATATATATATATATATATTCTAGCTCCGCAGGTTCGAAAAACCGGCAAAAATCAGCACTCACAGCAGATTAAACCAAATACGGTTTATTTGCGCACAAATTCAAAAAAACAGACGTGTTTCAGCACTTGCCTTTGTCAGTGTCAGCTGGCGTCGGCAAGGCGGAAGTAAATTAAAGCATTAATCATAGAAAGTGAAAACGAACCATAAACATAATTAAAGCGCCATCTTTGAGTGGTGAAATAACGCTCATTACGATATAAAAGAAACTCATTTCTAGCAATGCATATAAAGCTGTACAAATTAATCGCTTTTCAATACAAATTGAATTTAAATTAAATTATCTACTTTTGACATTTAGCCCTGGATGGGCAATTAGTAGTTTAAAGTTAAAACTTAAATCCATAAGTCAGCATCAATTGCATTGCTCGACTAGTCAATATATTTCTCACTGGTAAACAGTTCAAAAAGTTCATATAACCATAAATCTGTGATGAATTGGTTCAGTGATGTTGGCCTGGATGGCCAGGTTAGTGACACTGCAATTCAAATTAACCAAACGTTACATGGCACTAATAAAGCAATTAGAATATCTGTTCATCAAAGGGGTTAAACTGTAAACCAATTAATTTCTTAAAGCATTTTGTATAGATGTAAATTTCTCAGACAGTGACACAGTTCACGGTACGATAATCGTGTTATAAGTGTGATAGTAGCTCTTCCCCTGAGTTGAGTCCTCCTGGTGACTTAGTTTGGAGGTCGATAATATATCGTGACTCCAATCGTCTAAGTCTACGTTTTAGATCTCCACCCCTGATGTCTTGGTGGATGCAGTCTAAGCTGAAGAAGCTAAGTAGAGTCCTATCGCTGTTGTGGTGGCTAGCAAAATGTCGGGCCATCTGATAGCTTTCATCCTTATTTGCGATGGCCCGTTGATGTTCTAAGATTCTAAGCTTGACTGCTTTCGTTGTGCTCCCCACGTACATCCGTCCGCAGGGGCATTTCAGGCAGTACACCACAAATGTGGTAGAACAAGTGATGAACTTGTTGATTTTAATCTTGGAATCTTTATGTGGCACCTGATAGCTCAATACCCTCTGACTGTTACTGCAGGCCTTGCATTTCCCGCATGGATATGAGCCATGCATGGCGTGCAGTTCTCCTTTAGACTTCTCCTTTGGTAGGTGGCTTGTGACCAATCTGTCTTTTAATGATCTTATTCTCCTGAACGTTATCATTGGGTGTTTTTGTAGATCCTTCCCAATTATGGTATCCGATTGGAGGATCCCCCAATTTTTTGACATGATGGCTCTGACTTTATTCGCTGCCACCGAATAGTTGGTAATAAGTCTAATGATGCCATTACCTCCTTTGGAAGTGTCAATCTTTTTATCCTTCAGTAGGGTATGTCTCTCAACTTTTTTAGCTTTCTCTTCAGCTTGTTGGAGGACGCTTGTAGAGTAGCCGCGGGATCTAAAGCGTTTCACGCTTTTTTGTGCGGCCTCTGTAAAATCTCTTTCCAGGGAGCTGTTGCGCTTTATCCTCAACAGTTCCCCGTAGGGGATGCTCTCAACTAAGGAGGTCGGATGGCTGCTGCGTCCGTGTAGGACAGAATTACCCGCCGTCTCCTTTCTATAGAGGGCGGTTTGGATCCTGCCTGAGTCAACGAATACCATTAAATCTAAGAAGTTGACTTCTTTCTTGCTCATAGTATATGTGAATTGCTGGTTAAGATCGTTTTGGTTTACATTCTTGATGTACTCTTGTGCTGAGAGTTCGGACCCCCTCCAAATAAGGAAGAGGTCGTCGATATACCTTCTCCAGCATATCACCTTGTCCACCCAGGGGGTTTTATCGTCTGCCCAGGCCACCTGCTTCTCCCACCAGCCTACGAAAAGGTTCGCATAGCTGGGGGCGAAGCAGGTGCCCATCGCAGTCCCCCTCACTTGCCTGTATCGCTGATTCTGGAAAATAAAGATGTTATTATTTAAACAAAAGAATATGAAGTCCAAAATCATTTTGCTGTGTTCCAGGTATATATATATATATATATATATTGCCTTCCTGAGATGCCGTTTGTCTCGAAAAAGAATTCACTGTCCACTTATGAAAGCGCCTCGCTTAGTTGTTGGCGACATTCCCACATGGTTGGGGGGTGGACGTTCAGAAGTGTCTGAACTTCCCACGCTGCAGAAACACCTTCATAAGTGCCTGTCCAAGTGGGTGGTGTCTGCAGCTGCCCCACTGAATCCTGGATCTTGTAGTGGAAGAAGCAGCATCAAACCTCCTTACTTCCAACCGCAAGTCACCACAGCGAGCAGAGGCACCCACCACTACAATGAGTGTGAGTACCACCATGAAGTCACAGTCCCGCACATTGCTGCTAGTAGGTTCACTGCAGAGTGTGGTGGTTCGGCGTTTCCCAAGCGCTTTGAGAGTCCACACACGATTGCCACTCACCGCCGAACTCTTTTTGGAAGGGGGCTGTAAAGAGCTTGTGGCCAGCTATACAAATGAAACCAAAAACCTTCCCTTTGCCAGAAAGGATATCAGCCCACGCAGGTAAGGTTTGGTACGTCCTTTTATTTCAGTGCACACATTCGATCGGCATGATGCATTTCAGCGTAATGGCCTTCCTCAGATGCCGTTTGTCTCGAAAAAGAATTCACTGTCCACTTATGAAAGCGCCTCGCTTAGTTGTTGGAGACATTCCCACATGGTTGGGGGGCGGACATTCAGAAGCGTCTGAACTTCCCGCGCTGCAGAAACACCTTCGTAAGTACCTGTCCAAGTGGGCGGTGTCTGCAGCTGCCCCACTGAATCCTGGATCTTGTAGTGGAAGGAACAGCATCAAACCTCCTTACTTCCAACCGCAAGTCACCACAGCGAGCAGAGGCACCCACCACTACAGTGAGTGTGAGTACCACCATGAATATATATATATTCCAAACCAAACAATGGCTTTCACCCATTTCCAAAGCGTGTCTCCCAGGATGTCAGGAATACAAAAACAATGGACCCGCGGCCTCAATTCAAAAGTGCGATTTTATTCTCTCTACACTAAGACCTGTGATTTTATTCTCTCGACACTAAGATTTTATATATATATACCTGTGAAGCCAGAGAAAGCTGCCATAATTCCAAATTATGTGCTTTATAGTGATTTTAGTCTTCTAAATACATACAGGGAAATCAAAACATTTCAGCTAAAACAAGACTTTTTCACATTAGTCACCGTTTTCTCATCATTCACCTCATAAACACAGTTACATTACTTCCTAGCATGACCAATAAGCAGGGTAAACAGACTACCAGAAGTATTTTGACATGTAATACAAGAAATACTTTCCTACACAGATTTCACTATCAACAAATTGCGAAGTCATGTCACAATAACAAACGTAGCAGCAGTTACTTCCAGCAAAGGAGCAGAACAGAGATATCACTTTAATATATATAGCTTATAATGTACTAAATTGCACATAGTCTGTTACTATATCATCTTTGCAAATATGACTTTGTGATTGGTCTGAAAGTCTGTTTGATAATTTGATCACAGTTAGATTGTATTGTCATGGTATTACAGAGGCCACTTTAAACATCTATCATTGATGCATACGAGATGGAAATTGGGGACTGGAGATGAAAAATAGGAGAGGGCCTTTACCAATCATAACCATAGGCAGAAAGGCCATAATGTTATTAGAACATCCACCCACTAATGGAAGGTTGTTCTAACTTAAAAAGGGAAAAACAGAAACACAAATATTAGAATGTTGGGACAGAAAGCTTAAACCAGCAATGTATGTTCATGAGTCACCCCAGTGTGTTAAGTGTAACTCTCAACATCCCAATATTAAAATTAATCAGTATTATACAAGAAGTAGGGAACTCCCAGGAAGATATTAGCAGGAGTGGAGGAGGACCCTTGGCTTGATATTATAAATCAAACCCTTCAAATTTGGGTTGAAATTTACAAAGTGTTTCGTTAGAATGTTTTTCATGGAATTGTTTAGGTGGAAGGTTACAAGAGGCATAACAGTAGGGCTCTTTTAAGGAGTTGAGAATTTATTGTAGTGATTGCTTAGATTTAAAAAGCACAAAACGTTTTTATAGAATGGATGACAGCAGATTTTAATCACAATATAAATCATTTGATGATGGTGCCATGCTAATTCTAGGAATTGTGCGTTCTAAGATGATTTCTCTCATGATTTTTGTCATGAAATTTATGTTAGGTGCTCCAGAAGATAAAGGAAGGTCACAGTTTCTATAAGTTCACAGATGTGTTCCTCACTCCGTTTTGATAAATGTCACACATGATCGCTAATACATGCACTTTCAACAGCAGCAGCAGCCTGTCTGTTGATTCCCTAGTTTTCAAATGCAGCTTCATCACAGAATTCTAATAAACAACTAGAGCGCCAACATTCTATATTCAGGCCAATGTGAAACACTTATGAAAGCCATAATGTTGGAATAGCAGTCGTAGAATTGAAATCATTACTTGTAGGGCAGTACAGTAAACAAAAGTGGGGGTTCCTTTTGACGTAGAAACTGTGGCAAATGTTCTATAAAACTAACAAAAGAACACATTTCTATACATTCTCAAATATCTTACTCATCTGTAAAAAAAAAAAGGTTGACATGCTGAATTAAATGTGTCTTCACTTACCAGCAGCCATCTGTTAGTTAACTCCCAGCTGTGATTCTATAGTTTAACCGCAAAGTTCTAATGAAACACTAGAATGCTAACGTTCTAACCACAACAAAGTGTGGCAGCCCTGAACGCCATTTTGCTGGGATAAGAGCTGTTGAATTTTAAGCCTTTCTTATGGCACAGGGTGAATTAAATGAGGTGTTAAAGGTGCTAAACATTTCAATGAGAGAAAGCCCTACCTAAATCCTGTATCTCAATTTGCACATCTCTTTACTCAGGCTACTTACCCTCTCTGTTGCTTGAAACGTCCTCAAGTTTAAAATGCTAATATGCTTGCAAATAGGTAACGGTTGTTAAATCTTCAGTTTAAGTGCATGGGAGTAGATTTTTGGGAGGTTCAGGAAGCTATTGAAAACAAATAGATTTGTGTTCCATTGGGTTGTGAGACCCTCCAAGTATGTTGCGCTTTAGATATTTCTTTTTCTTTTTTTCCCATTTAATCTTGTCATTGGTTGCATCCACCTGCATTAATGTACAATGGTTTCAAAATAGTATTTATTGCGTGGTAAATGTAAATAAATGATAAGATTATATTTTTATATTTTATTATATTTTAAATGCTTAAAAAAATGTTGCTCTGTATAGTTGGTACATAATTTCATTCAAGGCTAATTAAATAAAAGAGAGACCCCTTTTTAAAAAACAGTGACAAGTGAAAACTGTCATGGACAACTCAAGTTTCACAAACACAAAGCAATTTGAATATGTTCTACAAACAAGTAGGAAAGTGAATCATCCTCAAGCTGTCATCTCCACCAGTTGGTCTCCCAGTGCTGATATAGTCCTTGAGATAGGAGAACATTCTACCTCTTTATTCGAACTTTTTAATATTCAGTCTGCTGTTTAGGGAAGAAAGCGTAGTGATAAATGAGCTGGAACTGCAATAAGGATTGTCTAAGGTACTAGTTATGAGTCTCCTATGTTCATATTGAATGGCTAGCAGCCAATCAAAATGCTTCATTTTTGGGAGAGTACAACTGTCTGATTTATAATTAAAATCACATCACCTGTGTTGGTTTAATGTTTTTTTGCTTTGCTAGGGCTCAGTCGTGGCAGGCTTTACCCCACTTAGTGCACTGATTGACACGTAATAGTAGCTATTATTGCCACAAAAAAGGAACTGGATGCATTGTAAATCTCATGAGAAACATGTTAATCAACATGCCTTTTGTTTGAGAAACACACTATTTCTACAGTTTTGTTTTCAGGGCATGTTTTTGTTAAAATTTCCTGTTTTCAACTTAGAACAAAACAAAGTTGAACTTCTATTTTCTATTTGTTCTGCCCAAATGACACAAATCACTTGCTGAGCCAAGAGTCAGGAAATCCCTCCCTGGGACATTTATACTCAGAAAACTCCCAAAAGTCACAAGAACAAACAGGGCAGCCTGTACCGAATAAGTATGATAACCTTTTAGATAATAAGGCATTTTAATGTATTTCTTTTCGCAGTGAAGGCTTGTAAACATGAATGCTCTTATGTTATTTTCAGTAGCTTACCAGTAACATGCTCCTGCCAGCAGTCTCTTGTTTTCCATTACACCTTTGTCTACAGTGGAGGGAGAGTGACACATTTCTGTGCTTAGGCTCCATCACAGTACACTCAATAAAGTGTCCACCACTGGCTGTAAACTGCCACTAGCACCCTTCAGATGATCTGATGATATCTAAACAGGCTGAGGTGCAATGTCAGATGACGTCTTTATCCTTTCCCAAATACCCACATCTGACCTGTGCTGTAACCTACTCTGCCTTCCAAAATCATGGCTATATTCTTGTGATGCCTGTCACGAATGTTGCCTCGGAAGTACCAAGGAGGTGATGCTCTTTCCTCTGACTCCCCTCACCGGTTCACCATATGCCAGAGTAGCGTAACTGGACAATAATAGTGATGCCCGTCAGGGGAAAACAGGGAAACAAAACAAGGTAAGTGGGGGGAAAACACAGGTTTCTTCATACACAGGAGGAGTAACTGTCGATCCTGGGGAACCACCGAACTTCTGGAAAACTGACTCCTATATGTGAATACAAAGAACAAGGGTTAGTGCAGTTCTTGATGATCGGTAGTAAGGAAGGTAGGAAGTGTGAGAAATCTACGCACTGTTCTGAGTGTAGAGAACGGTCAACATGTAAACAGGGAGGACTGGTCTGGTGATCAGGAATGTGAGTTCTCCGTGTACCCTGCAATAGGTTCAGAATGAGTATCCTTACTATCTGTACTACTCTGAATAATGTGGAGAATGTAGTATGTAGCCTACCTGTGTATTTAATAAGGGAAAACCTAAAGACTGGAACTAGAATCGACACTCGTCTAGTTCCAGGAAAACCATAACGTAAAGCCGGGACTAGTATCAATGCTCCACTAGTCCCAACAAGCATCAAAGGAAGAACCTCTGTCTTCCGATACAAAATATATATAGAGCACGCACCGCGTGGTACTTAAGAATGTAGACACAGGACAAAAATAAACTAACAGCCAAACCCTTGGTAAATCAGGGAACCGCTACTGATGTTCGAACTAGAACACAAATCTACGTGCTAGCGTTATAAAACCTAAACGCCCCACACGCTCTAAAGAAGGCAACTAAGATGATTATCATTCTACACTGGTTGGTACCTGACTGGTGACGACCCGACGACAGCCGCAGACCCGTCGGAACCCGCTAAACGCCACCACCGTGACCCGGACACGAACAACACAGGACCCCGGAACCGGAAAGGAACGCGAAGCGTTCTTGGTAGGGAAGGGAGTGATTAAATGCCGGGAAAGGTGCTCCAGCGCATGCTCGACTCTTCGCGCATGCGCCATGTACTATGCCAACCAACTGGATGCGGATCTTGCCAACCACGACCTCGGATACAAGCACGACAGTACACCCCTCCCACTCCTCCTCCAATAGGTTTGGGCTTGTTGGTATAACGTCGATGGAAAAGGCGTAGCAAACGGGGTGCATGTACCTGACTCGCAGGTTCCCAGCTGCGTTCTTCAATACCATAACCCTTCCAATGTATCAAGTATTGCAATCTGCCCCTACAACGTCTAGAATCAATGATCTTCTCAACTTCGTACTCTTCTTCTGAATCCACAGTCACCGGACTCAGTGTTGGCGGGAGACGAGTACCAGGCTCAACGGGTTTAAGGAGGGATACATGGAAAACTGGGTGTATTCTCATAGTTGGAGGCAGGTCTAGTTGTAGTGCTACAGGATTAACTACTCGTGCAACCTGAAAAGGCCTATGAACTTAGGTTTAAATTTACATGAACCACGTAAAGTAATATGTCTGGTAGACAGCCACACTTTATTCCCTGGCTGATAAGCGGGTTCTGGTGTTCTATGTGCATCTGCTCCTTTCTTATAGGCCACCATTGCTTTATCCAAATTATCCTGTATGGATGTATGTACAGTTTGCAAATGTTGGACCAGTGTGGTGACTGATGGAGTGTTACATATAACCGACAGAGGAATAGGTAATACCCTGGGATGGAAACCATGAGATCCATAAAAGGGAGTAAACAATGTAGAGAAGTGATGGCTGTTATTATACGATAGTTCTGCTAGCCAAATAATCTCATCCCAATCCTGATTCGTCTGAAGGAAATGACATCTCACGAACTGTTCAAGACTTTGGTTGACACGTTCTGTTTGTCCATCAGTCTGAGGATGATGGCTAGAGGACAAACGAACGTCAATCTATAATAAAGTACACAAATGCCTCCAAAATTTGGAAACAAATTGTGCACCCCTGTCCGTGATAAGAACAAAAGGAATGCCATGTAGTCTGATAATGTTTTGTAGAAAAACCTGTGCCAGAGTGACTGATGTTGGAAGACTAGGCAGAGGTATAAAATGTGCAGATTTAGTAAATAGATCTACTACTACTAATAACGTGGTGTTTCCCTTCTTATTGCGTGGCAATTCAACAATGAAGTCCATCGACACGGTGTGCCACAGGCCTGGTGGAGAGGGAATAGGACATAAAAGTCCTACGGGCTTTATGTGAAAGGCTTTGCCCTGGGCACAGACAGCACAGGTTTTGACATATTGTTGTACTTCCTTGACTGATGTGGGGGACGGCCATTGAATGACTGCCTGAACCTTGTGAGGATCCATTTTCAGTCCCTGGGATGACAATATATACCCCAAAAAGGCCACTTGGGACCTGTGAAAAAAGCATTTGTCCAACTTACAGAACAGGTAATTGTCTCTTAATTTCTGTAATACGATTGAACATGGCTTTTATGTTCCTCCAATGTAGCGGAATAGATAAGGAGATCATCTATATATGCGATGACACATTTATCCAGCAGTTCTTTCAGCACATCATTTATGAAATACTGGAACGCGGAGGGCGCATTACAGAGCCCAAAGGGCATCAGCAAATATTCGAATAATCCAAACTTGGTGCAGAACGCCGTCTTCCACTCATCTCCCTCTCTTACTCTCACAAGGTGGTATGCCCCTCTCAAATCCAGCTTGGTAAAATACTTAGCTGTCTTAACCTGATCCAAGAGAGAGGAGATGAGTGGCAACGGATATCTGTTCTTGATAGTCACTGCATTGAGGGAATGGTAGTCTATGCAGCAGCGCAGACCTCCCTCCCGTTTAGGGATAAAAAAAAGAGCGGACGAAGCGGGGGACCTGGAGACTCTGATGAACCCAAGATCCAGCATTTTGTCCAGATACTCTCTTAAGTAGATGTTCTCCTTTTCTGTCAAAGCATACACTCTGCTAGTTGGAATACAAGCCCCTGCTTGCAGGCCAATTCGGCAGTCGTATACCCTATGAGGGGGTAGACTGGTTGCTTCCTTGGCATCAAAAATTGATGAATACATGTTATAGGCTTCGGGTAATATCTCATCAGGTTCTTCCACGTTATCTTCTATCTCAATTACCGCTGTCTCATGGTCTACTGGATTTATCAGGGGTCTACTAGCTGTCATATCTGATAATGCAGTACTTATGCTAGACACCATAGAGGCTATAGGTCGCTTGTGTGTATGGCATGATGTAGAATTGAATACTATTTGTTCTGTTTGCCAATCTATGGTCGGGTTATGGTGTCGTAGCCAGGGAAGTCCTAACACCACCGGGAATTGCGGTGACTGAATAATATCAAAGCTAAGAGATTCCCAATGGGTGTCTGCTATGACGACTTCTAGTGTCTCTGTGGTATGAGGTATGGGGCCTGATTTCAATGAACTCCCATCAATGGTATATACCTCTTCCATAGTTTTCTTCGGTATGTAGGAAAAGTGATTCTCTTGTGCCCAATGACCATTCATAAAATTACCGGAAGCTCCGGAATTAATCATTATGGAGACTTCCAATTGGTGAGTATTCCCTTGCAACAAAGAAGGTACAAAAAAGTGACTCTGCATGTGTGATAAGGAGGAGACTATAGATCCTGAATGACCTGATGCCTTAGTCTCTCTTGGCTTCGGGTCCTCTAGTTTTCCGACTGTCTTTTTTGTTTAGGCTTGACGGGGCATTCTCTAAGGAAATGCCCGTCTTTGCCGCAATATAAGCATAGTTTAAGATTCCTTCTGCGTTGTCTTTCTGCCTCGCTGAGGGGTCCCTTGATGCTCCCTATCTGCATAGGTTCTGCGGTATCTGAACTTCCTTCGGTATCAGTCTTGCTGTCTTTGTAATTTATTCTATTAAAATCACTCCTTGTCTTATCTTTCCTTCTTTCTCCTAATCTGTGATCGAGTTTCACCAATAGATCTATTAGCTCTGCACATGTATCAGGGGGGTCTACAACATGAGCCAATGCGTCTTTTAATTCATCTCGCAACCCCTTATAAAATAAGGCGCTGCGTTTCTCACGAGGCCATCCAGCTTCCGCCACCAGTCGGTGGAAAGTGGATATATATGTGGGTAGATCTTTAGAACCTTGTTTGAGTGTCAAAAGCTCGGTATCAGCTGCATGTGTGAACGTATGTTTGTCAAACAATTTCCGCAATTCTCTCTTGAAAGCGTTATAATCAAGAAGCAGGGGATCATCTCTCTCAATTAGGGGTATAGCCCAATTAGCAGCAGAACCTCCCAAATATGAAAGGACGAATGCAACCTTTGCTTGATCAGAAGGAAAACAAGCTGCTTTACACATAAAGTGTAATTGGCACTATGCCGCACATTTGGCTGGGTCTCCATGGAATCTTTCTGGGGGAGCCAAGGGTATAGGGGGAGGTGGAGTGACAACTTGTTTAACAGGAGTCTGGGAGCCCGTTGCACCCTCCCCTCCATCTACGTCCATTCTGTCTAATCTATCGGCCAATGCTTGGGTTTCATCATGTTAGCAAGGTCACCTAAAGTCACCTTCATGGTACTTGGGCGGCAAATAGATAAAGGCTTCACGTTCTGTGATGCCTGTCACGAATGTTGCCTCAGAAGTACCAAGGAGGTGATGCTCTTTCCACTGACTCCCCTCACCGGTTCACCATATGCCAGAGTAGTGTAACTGGACAATAATAGTGATGCCCGTCAGGGGAAAACAGGGAAACAAAACAAGGTAAGTGGGGGGAAAACACAGGTTTCTTCATACACAGGAGGAGTAACTGTCGATCCTGGGGAACCACTGAACTTCTGGAAAACTGAGTGTAGAGAACGGTTAACAAGTAAACAGGGAGGGCTGGTCTGGTGATCAGGAATGGGAGTTCTCCGTGTACCCTGCAATAGGTTCAGAATGAGTATCCTTACTATCTGTACTACTCTGAATAATGTGGAGAATGTAGTATGTAGCCTACCTGTGTATTTAATAAGGGAAAACCTAAAGACTGGAACTAGAATCAACACTCCTCTAGTTCCAGAAAAACCATAACGTAAAGCCGGGACTAGTATCAATGCTCCACTAGTCCCAACAAGCATCAAAGGAAGAACCTCTGTCTTCCGATACAAAATATATATAGAGCACGCACCGCGTGGTACTTAAGAATGTAGACACAGGACAAAAATAAACTAACAGCCAAACCCTTGGTAAATCAGGGAACCGCTACTGATGCTCGAACTAGAACACAAATTTACGTCCTAGCGTTATAAAACCTAAACGCCCCACACGCTCTAAAGAAGGCAACTAAGATGATTATCATTCTACACAGGTTGGTACCCGACTGGTGACGACCCGACGACAGCCGCAGACCCGTCGGAACCCGCTAAACGCCACCACCGTGACCCGGACACGAACAACACAGGACCCAGGAACCGGAAAGGAACGCGAAGCGTTCTTGGTAGGGAAGGGAGTGATTAAATGCCGGGAAAGGTGCTCCAGCGCATGCTCGACTCTTCGCGCATGCGCCGTGTACTATGCCAACCAACTGGATGCGGATCTTGCCAACCACGACCTCGGATACAAGCACGACAATTCTGCAGTAAACAATCTTGGTGGCATATCCCTTCGTTCCTCTCTACTACTTTCTTTTTCTAATTCTTTATTTAGTCGTATATTGAAACCAAAACTAGCAATAAATACTTAACTTGTCACCACTATAATAGTACCCAGTAAAATTGTGTACTTATTTAGATTGGGACCTGTTATAATCTCTTAGATATAATACCCCGCCAATAAAAAAATTACAGTCAGTGTTGTTACCACGAATACACTTTCCCAACTGAGACCTGAGATCTAACCTAAACCCGTCCAGATTTGTATGCTATTCAACTGCTTCATCTCCAACTACTCCAAGGCCAACAACGGGTCTACAAGAGTAATCCCAACTATTTAAGTATCCCTCACTCAATGTACCGTGAGGACATGCAGTCCCCCCGCAGCCTTCTTTCAGTACTTCTCCACACATCTCTCAGTATATCAATCCAGGGGCTGCATTCCTTGAACTGACCCCTCCCACCATCCCAACCACGCTTGCAATCTTTTCGGATGCCTCTGATTAGTCGCAGGGGCTACAAAGTGATCCCAGATTTTTTAGGAGATAGACAACCAGTCATTAGGTTTATACATAATCCTGTCATGTCCCACCATGATTACTAGTACCCTGAACCAGTCCTTTTGAATGAGTGTGTTTACAGTTTTCCACTGTCGCAATATACACAGGACCGTGCAATATGCCTGTGACATTGTAAACCATCTCGCCAATGGGATGACATCCTAGGAATCTCCAACGCGTCTTGCAGCATGACTAGTAAGTATGCTGTAAGGGGCATCTAGGCTCACATACCCTGAGCATCTCTTTATGTATAACTGTGCAATACTGGGTCAGTTCTGGACATGTTCACACAACATACAAGATGTCACACTCTGCTAGGCCACATCTCCAACAACATAGATCTGTACATAAGCCACATCGCTTTCGGGATCCAATGCCATCTTGCAAGATTTTCTAGAAGAAAAACTTCAACTGAGATTCTCAGACTCTCTCCATGATGACTTGGGATTGAGGTCCATTCTTCCTCCATGTATTTCCTGGATAGCCCATGTTGACTTGGAGCAGCAGCAGTAGGCAGCGATAGAAAGGGGACAGTAATTGTTCCATAAAGTCCAGAAACCACCCCCTGACTTGGCCCCACTCTGTAATGCAAGCCCATGTCAAAGGTGAAAGAGCAGATAGCACACAGTTACACAGCTGAACATATCACAATGTTTTAGATAAATATACACCAAATTACATTTAAACATCCTCAAATGTTTTGGTAACCCCTCCAAACAACATCTCGAGAATAGAGTTAAAGCCCCCCTCCAACCATTCATCCTAGAAAAATGGTAGCACGCCTATTCTTAAGCGTTGCATCCCCCCACAAGGTATCTTCTGCGTGCAGGTATGGGTGGATCTTGAGTAATTTCTGCATCACTCTCCAGCACTGTCTGGTGGAGTTTCATCCTGGATTGTGGACCTCTTTCTTACATGTAAACTCTCAAGGCAGGACCCCAATCCTTCCTTAATGGCATGAGACACTCTTCAATTTTTACCCAAGATGGGGTGGACTATTCCTGATGCAGAACCCGAGCCAGGGGTGTCAATCTATGAGACAGGTAGTAGGAACATGGGCGTAGTAGCCTGAGACTTACAGGTGTAGTGGGCAGAATCAAGTTTCAACAATTTAAGCCCTGGCTGGGTCTCCTTTCAGAGAAAACATATAATAGTCCGGTTTATTCCCCTAAAAAGGAAGCCAGGGATTAATAATACCAGCATGTTAAAAACATCCATGAACTGGAGCACCACCTTCATGTTTATTACCTGTACTCTGCCCCACATTGAAAGATCTAGAGAATACACCCTCATGTAATCATTGGTCATTGTCCATCGGAGTGCTTTGATATTGTCATAAACCATCTTTTTTAGGCCCTTTTTAACTAGGATTCCTAAGCACTTAGGGGCCTAGAAACCTACTTGGCCCAGCAGAATTCCTCCCCATGCAGATGGTGAGTGGCAGCACCTCGCTTGTGCACCATTTAACGAGGGGAAGGGGAGCATACAGCTTGGTGTAGAAAAGCACATTTTCTTCCACATGCATTATGGTAAATGCAGTCCATGATAACAGTTATTTTAGCTTACTCACAAGTATGGAAGTATTGCTGGACATGTGTTTCTAGATTATTGTCCTCATCAACAGACAGTAACACGTTGCTTTGGGGATGCTTGGAAATGTTACTCAAAGTCTTTCCAGACAAGTACCAGTCATAGATTGCAGGTGGATCCACAAGGGCTTGTAAGGCAGTAACTTCAAGGAGGAGCCAAACAAAGAATAGAGGAAAGCAAATCGCCTTCCATTCCAGTACTCACTTTCTCCCCAAATGATTATGCTAAATGCAGTGCGTGATAAGCAGTGCTTAATTCGTAAAACAAATAAGTGTCAGAGCCCTTGTCAGGAGGCAACTGCAGCTTGCAACACCTATTGACCCTGCCAGCGCTGCCAATGACAGTACCAACACAGATACTACCCTCCATACTCCTACAAGTGTGACAATCCAGACTATTCCATGCCCCCAATGCTAGAAGAATGGCGTGGGCGTCAGATTTTAGTCATGTTTACTGTATATTGAATGAATAAACAACTGTTGCCCTCATCTTTGAAATAGATATACAGCGCCACCATGTGGCAGACTTTTATAAGTCAGGTGTTGGCAATTAAGTGCCTGAGCTGAGCACCAGAAACCACTGGCTCAAATTAAACACTGTTGATAATGGTCATTTCAGGTTACTTACAATTATGAAAGTGACTGCCACCAATGACATAGTAAGTGCTGCTGTGTATATTTGTGCACTAACCTGTTACTTTATGCTCATGAAGGATCAAAGTCCTGAAACATATATGTACGGAGATAAAAGAAAAGGCTGTGCCGTTATATAGTAAACATTCTTCAAGTTAAGAGCATGAACCGTCAATTCACCAAAAAGCAAGGGGTAGCAGAAGTGACATCACACCCCATTTGACCTATACATTTATTCACACACAGGTGCTTACAGATTAACACACATTCTCACATTCGCGCACTCTCTCCCACATAAACACACTCCCACCTGCATTTAAAAGCATTTTTTACTTAACCTCAGCTGCCAGGAAGGGTCATATTCTAGCTAATTGTACTCCATTTATTTTACACTAATAGTGAATAATATACTGTTATTCACATTTAATGTAATAAAAAATGACCACAGACAAGGAGATTGGTGCCCCATCTGATGTCCATATGGACGAGGTACCTCTGTCTTTCTGGCACTGATTTTGGCACCTTTGAGTCCAGGGGTCGCAAATGCAGTGCCAGGATTCGCAAGGGGCGAGCTAGGGGGTCACAACTGCAACCCCTGGTGGGCCCTAAATGACGCCCATGGCTGTGAGTACATTAAAGTGAATCAATTCATGTACTGCATTCCAGCTAATGAATCTGAGAGAAATGGTTATGCCAAGCAATGTCCCCCATCACCCTTTACCCCATTTAACTCCATATCCACAGATGGGAGAGACCTTGGCAATGATGGAAAGCAAGACTAGCACACAGGATGCAGGGTTGCATTGTCCAAGGAGTATGTCTCTGCATACTTAAATATCTTTTGTCACCAAGCCACCCTTGCTGTGTCCCCAAATTCTTATACTGATATATTGTTGCTGCCAGAGGGGCTGCGGCAAACAGGAATAACAATGGGGAAAGGGGGAATCCCTAATTAGTGTCTTTATTAATGAGAAACTAATCCTACAGCAATTGATCTGAGCCACTAGGTTCTTATATAGTCACTTGACTCTGTTGATGAAACATCGGTCCAATTTCCACCCAGCCAACCAGGCCTAGGCAGTCTGTATTAAACATAGATATGAGATAGCAGATTGTATTACTGATAACAAGATGGATGGCATGTTTGTTATGGAAACTTGGAGTGAAGAATCATCCGACCCAGATTTTAATATTGCTGTGCCATGTGAGTATAAAGTCTTGAGGCATGATAGACCTATAAAAAAAAGCCGGAGGCATTGCAATAATTCATAGGAATGAAATGATATCCCACTGTACAGTTCTACCTGCTGAGGACTGCGAAGCTCTTCTTTTAATATTGGTGTATCTGATCAAGAAACATTTAAAGGATTAATAATTTATCGCCCACCAGGTGCTAGAAGTGGGTTTCTGAACAACTTAGCTCCTTTTCTTGAACTGGGTATCCAATATCCAATCTAGATGTTTCTCCTTGCTGGGCGATATAAATTTTCACTTGGAAACACTAGCTGATAAAGAGACTCAGGAACTTCTTGACATTACATCTGATTTAGGACTCCAAGAGCTAGCCCAAGGCCCTATGCATCAAGCAGGACATACCCTGGATGGAGTGTTTACTAATAATCCAGCCATCTCTATCACATCTGTCCTTCCTTTCACGTGGTCTGATCACCACGCTGTTCTATTTCGATATGACTTGCCTGGATCCAAGGCAACTAACACAGCGCGTACCAACATCAGCAGGAGAGCTTGGCACAATATGGATTTAGGCGTACTGGAAAGCCAGCTAGTGCATAGTCTCCCAGACCCAGAGTTGGAAGTAGAGGTTTCAGCTTGAAGGTGTACTTCATGGCTGGAATCCAATTTTGCTCAATTAGCACCTGTGATGGTGGCTAACAAAAATAGAAAGACTCCATCTGCCCCATGGTTTTCTGATGCCCTTAGATCAGATAAATAGGCCTGTAGGAGGTAAGAAAGAGCCTGGGGTAAAAATTATGATGCAGTTGAGAAAGAGCAATATAAACAAATGTTAGCTGATTATAAGAAAACAAAAATCCCTGAGAAAAGCCAATATTTAACGTTGAAGATAGAAATGACGGGTAATTCAAGTAAAGAACTTTTCAAAGGCATAAACAACTTGACAACCATTAAAAAGGATGATGCTGCCAACTGCACTCAAGATTTCTGTAACACTCTGGCGCAGGCGTTTAAATAAAAGTTGATCTAATTTATGATCAATTTACCTTGTATACACCTAGCACTAATATTACAGAACAGGAAGCTAATACCGTAACGCCTTTTTTAAATTTTACCCCCACCTCCCCAGTGCAAATTGCCACCCTTCTGTTAAAGACTAAATCTGGCTCTCCGAATGATCCCTGACCTCCAAGGATTCTACATAATATTAGCCATATTATTAGTCCTCAGCTATCTGGCATCTACAATCAGATGCTCTTACAAGGAATATTTCCAACACTGTGGATGCAGCCCTGTATCTTACCGTTATTAAAAAAAACGAATCTAGATATAACGGATACGGCCAAC
The DNA here is from genome assembly GCF_964263255.1 of Lissotriton vulgaris. Classification (NCBI taxonomy): domain Eukaryota; kingdom Metazoa; phylum Chordata; class Amphibia; order Caudata; family Salamandridae; genus Lissotriton; species Lissotriton vulgaris. The sequence continues at coordinate 1,057,380,775 of NC_141698.1, read as the reverse complement.
TATCGTCCCATTGCGAGGCTGCAGCTTCCTACGAAAATTCTAAAGAAGATTCTAAATGTAGAACTTTCTACCTACATCCTAGAAAACTACATTTTAGACTACAGTCAGTTCGGTTTTAGGTCATGTCACAGCACTGAGACAGCTCTGATAAAGACCACGGAGGAAATACGCACCGAATTAGATGGCGGATGGTCGGCAGCTCTCATCCTCCTTGACATGTCCGTGGCATTTGATATCGTGGACCTCACAATGTTGAGTGAACGTCTAAAGACCATAGGTTTGGGAGGAAAGGCCCTCTCACTTTTAACTTAATTTTTAGCAGATAGGACTCATATTCTGCCTTGTGGGGTACCACAGGGCTCTTCATTGAGCCCTACGCTTTTTAATATTTATGTGTCCGAACTAGCACCTTTAATCAGACGTTTTGATCTAATCCCAACCTCGTGTGCCAACAACACCCAATTGGTTATTTCAACAATAGACAAGGATGTTAACTACTCCACCAAACTTCATGATTGTATGGTCTCCCTAAGCAATTGGATGAGTAGGCATTGCTTGAAGTTAAATTCAAGTAAAACTGGGGTGGTGCTATTTGGAAAGCTGTTTCCTCTTTGGTCTCCAGTTTGGTGGTTAAGTACTCTGGGCCCCCTTCCTACACTGGTAGCAAAGGCTAAGAATTTGGGGGTCATAATAGATGAAAAACGTAATTTTAAATCTCAGATTTCAAGGGTGGTGTCTTTGGCATTTTTTACCATCAAAACCATGCATAAAATTCTTCCATTTATCCCTAAAAAGACCAGAAAACAGTTTTAACTTCCCTGGTTTTATCAAAATTGGACTAATATAATTCCTTATACATTAACGTGCAGTCCAATCAGCTCAGAAGACTACAATTATTGCAAAATGCTGCAGCCAGATTATTGCTGGACGTTCCCAAACACCAGTCCATTAGGGCTGAAATTCAAGAGTTACATTGGCTTCCAGTCGCCCAATGTGCGAAATTCAAGGCACTGTGTATTGCACACAAGGCACTTTACAGAGAAGGCACACAATTTCTTTGGCACTCTTTTAGCTGGTACTCTCCTAGCAGATCACTACAGTCGGACAGTGATTTCATAATGCCCACCTCCAGAGTCAAAAAGACGAACTGGGGTGGGGGGGGGGAGTTTCAGACATAGTGCTATCAGGATATGGCACTCTCTTCCACTTTCACTCAGGAAGATTGTATCCCTGTTTGAATTTAGGAAACACCTTAAAACCTGTCTTTTTAAAAATGAACTTCCCTCTTACAGCATCGGACCATAAGCGCCTAGACACCTAAGGGTATTAGTGTGCAACATAAATTGGTATAACATATCAGGCATGACCTACAACTGACTGTCCAACCACTGAGTGTTGTGATAGTATCATTAATGTGAGTTATATAATGCATTTGTATTGTATTTGCATTTATATAGCGCTTACCCCTCCATACAAGGTGTGGTAGCACCTTAGGCTGGGAAACCCGCTTCTCTGGATCCCATATTTAGTAGGTTTTGGTTATTTTTGCATATTGGGATTAAGCATGCCATGCATTGACTTCAGTTACCTTACTGATTAAATAAATTAATAGGAGTTAGGTGTGATCTTTAGTGAGTGAGTGGGATATTTGAAATCATGCATTGGTTGGTGGTTTTAATAGATGAGATAAAGGAAATTAGATATTGTTAGAATGCAGGAGCATGGCTTTTTAGCAGAGATTGAAATTGAAATCTCTGTGCTAGAGATACACTCATTTCTTCATCCTTCACACTGCTGATCACTGAGTCCCATTTCATGGTAACCGCACCCCAGTGGTCCATGCACTACATAAAAACACTTCCCTGAAGGAATCAAAGACAAGATCCTTTCAACTACAAACCTTACACAATTTAGAATGATAACCATGTAGGCAAGTGTTTCAGTGCCCCACACAGGGGTAGAAAGAGCTATATAAATATTTACATTACACTAGAATACAATACAATGTGGGATATGGTTCACATTGTGACACAAAATGCGCCTCTCAGAGCGATAAAAAAGGATCTTACTATGGTTAATAGCCTACATCTGTCAATCATTGGTAGGGGAAACTTTAAAAAAATGAATATACTTCCCAGGCTACTATATCTGTTCCGAGCTATCCCCCTAATTCTAGAGGATAATATAATCAAATCCATCGAGTCACAAATGTCTAAGTTTGTTTGGCAATACGGAAAAATTAGGAGGGCTATGACATATTTATCTCTACCTCAACATAGGGGTGGAGTGGCGAATCAATCGTGGCATGGCCCTCTTCAAACTGCTGAATAAGACCTTTGTAAGGATCTTTACATTTCTGTTTTGTAGAGTGATCGGATGGTAACTCAACCAATATAGAGCACCATTACCCATCTTTGAGAGGAGTGTGATAATTTCATCATTGAATTTAAGATGTTATGATCCAGATCTATCCGTGTCCCTTTTGCTGCAGCAAGGGCATAGAACTTATGTTTGGTTTTTAAAAGTATATGGAAAACCATCATACCCCATGGATTTCTCATAACCCCCCCCCCCCCCTTCCAGGATTTCCTCATGTCATGGCACTGGGGATCGTTTCAAATTGGTGAGTGATTGATTTCTAGTGTATGTTTCTTTCATTGTACCTTCAAATAAATCCACAATGTTAAAATGATAGGATAATGGCCTGTTGTCCACCAGGGTGGCTGGTAATAGCAGAAATGATCACACTGATTATATCCATGTGTGGCTTAAAGATCGAGCTGCAGCCTGCATGGCCATAAATATAACCTCTTGGCTGCTAATAGTCAAGCTCACAGATTGTAAATATGTGCCCATTCCATACTCTCCTACAGGCCTCATTCAGGTCAAGTTGTTGGTCACTGGGGTAATCAGCACTATTTAGGAAACCCACACAGCCTACAGTCCCTGCCACCGAGGACCACCACAATCACTCGCCAATCTCTGTTGTTCCCATAAGGCCCATCTCCATGGCGACCAATTCACCAGTTCACCAATTCACCAAGTACACAATCGTGGAGTTCTAATTTTCTTTAGTTGATGGAGCACACATTTCTCGCCACTCAGTACACCCAGTGTCCCCACTACCCTTCCTGCCCTTCTCCAATCCTGATGATGACTGTTTCTCCATGGGATTTGGCATGGTCAGAGCTGTTCAGAGCAGCCCTTAAAGAGAAGAACCAGCTCCTACCTGTTTCTTTTCTGCTACTTCAACAATATCTGATTTACCAACATTGATGACATTTGTAATCTATTGTCCCCTGGCTCACTCATATTCAAGTAGATCTCACCAGAACAAACATTTGATGTCAAAGATCTGACACTCATTCAACTGCCAAAAACTCCCCATCTTTACTTGGCCAGTACTACCACCAAAGCAATCAACAATGTGAACACATGCAAACAGCTTAAATAGCTAGAGCTTCTCTTATCAACAACCTCAGGTTCCAAAATAGTGGAGTCTATTCCAATACACTATCCTTTCATCCAACTCTGCAGCAGTTATCTACCAAGCTTCTCCATATAGTCTATCTCCTGTAGTATGGCTTATAGGTCCATTGTCGACATTTGCTAAAGTTAGCATGAGCTTTGCTGCCATGAGGCTGCTTTTGCGCACAACACTGCATGCATTTATTTCACAAGACCCTGTTTGTGCCCTTTTCACATGAGAACTGTCTACCTTGCACATTCTCTGCTGTGCTCTGAGGTTGAGTCTGTTCAAGGTTAAACAACAATACCCCTTGTTATTCCGTTCTGGTCAGTCACCCATGATTTAATATCGCAAGCTCAACATTTTCACATGCACTTGGAGAGTAGAGCTGTGTTTGTCCTGAGATGTGAACCTTGCATCTAGGTCTGATGACAAAGCCCAGAGGTCTTCTTTTTTTTATAATAAACTATATCTTATCACGGGGAGAGTGGCTAGGTCATTCAGTCCTTTTCCACTGATTTTTAGAAAATTATATCCCCGTTTGTATTCTATGGTATTCTATGGTATTGTAACAATGCTGACTATATTGTGTTTATGCGTTTTGCTGCTAGTATTGGCTCGTGTACTGCACCATAGGGCGAGTTAGTTGAAATAAACAGTTTAAACTATACCGCTCTCAGATTACTCGCATTGTGGACAAGTATGAGTGAGTGAGCGAAAGAGTGTCTGGCTCACGCAATTCCCAAGGTAGAGTGACGTGTTCTAGGTTGTCTAACCATTGGTAGCTTTGCTGTAGATGGAGAACAAATGAGACACTATAGCTAGTCGGTTTGGGATTTTGGGTACTAATGTGGTAGGTTGGTACAATCCTATTCACTGAGGTCCTGTTTTCTTATACATAGTTCTATATATGTGCAGAATCCCCGCAACACTCCTTTAACCATCAAAAGAATAATCTCAACCCTGAATGCCACAAATGCCCGACTCACCCTATAAATTCTATGCCTGCCCTAAAAATATCAGACTTATTCTCATATTTATCTTTACCAACAACTAAGGGGCCCATTATGATGTCGGGTGGATTGGCCCCGCCAGCCTGGCGGTAGCCACCGCCAGCCTGAAGGGGGCAATCCGCCCGACATCCACACTTGTTTTCCTCCCCGCCATATTAGTATGGCGGGGGGGACCTCGGCGGACGGAAAGACCGTCCTCCGCTTTTCCGCCCCAGTCGCCTTGCGGCCGGGGCAGAAAAGGAATAATATGGTGGCGGTGTCTATCAGACACTGCCAGCCATATTATGATGGGCATCTGTAGGTGCCTTTCCGCGGCGGCGATGCCGCCACAGACAGGCACGCGGTCCTCACTCTGGGGGCCCCCTGCGGGCCCCCAGAGTGAAGGAGAGGTGGGGGGCACATGTGGGGTAACGTGATACCCCCTTCATTTGCATAAACAAAGCGGCAGGCACCGCGCGGTGCCTTCAGCTTTGTTTATGCAAATGCATCAATGCATTTTTAGCATTGTGGCGGGCGGTGCAGAGCGCACCGCCCGCCACAATGCTAAAAATACAGGATGTGCCCGCCACTGTGGCGGGCACATCCTAATACCCCCCACGGGACCCCGCCCTTATGGAGGGCGGTCCCGAATTCCGACAGGATGGCGGGCAGACAAAGTCCACCCGTCATCCTAATGAGCCCCTAAGTATCTGAATGACAGAATGAAATTTACCATTGATATATCCTGTGTATCAAAAGGCTATTTTGCCCTAGTTGTATTACAAAGTTCTACACAAGCCTGCCTTGTAATATTCTAAAGAAAACAGCCAGCGACCGACTGCATACCCACCTTGATTTGTCAAGCCTCCTTCAATTTCAATAAAAAATGTCCGAGAGGTCTCAAAGTTAAAGCCAACATTGACATCAACCCCGTTCCGTTTTAACTATGTAGTCACTATGTACAAAATTGTTTCTGTCGATAACACAGACCTGTGTGTGGAGAAGAGTAAGAACTGCATGCAAACTGTGATTGTGACCCACAAAGTCCATATTAGTGAAAATGGCACTTAAGAGGGTAGAAGTCGATCAAGTGTTTGTATATTTCCATTGTAGTATGTGATAAAAATGCAGGGTGTGAAAAATCACAAAGAATGCAAAGTTTGAAGATGAGAGTAGGTGAAAACCTACATACAAAAATATGGTTTGCTGAAGAAAAATATTACAAAAATCTCATTTTTTGTGAGAGAAACATCTTTGACTTAATTTTTTTATGTGGCATACTTCTCATGCAGGTGAAGTTGAATGAAGTTGTGAAACTTGTCAAACTTTTCAAGTGTTGCAATGTATACAGGTTGTCAACATAACAAAAATTTGAGGATAAAGTTTTAGGGCCTTATATAGATGTTGGTGGTCCTAGGACCACTCTAGCGGTGGATGGCGGTCTCACCAACACCATCGTGTTGTACCTCCGCTCAATCACTATGGTGGCGGTTGAACTGCCACAAGACTGCCAGCATGACCAGGATCCAGGATCCCGCAGCAGTGGGGATATCAGGCGGGAATCTCGGCATTGCCGATGCCAGCTCTGCCAAGTCGATTCCAACCTGCCTTTCCTCCAAGCATTTCATGGCGGGATACCACCATGAAATGCTTAGTGGAAAAGCATGTAAAGGGGCCCCAACCAGGGCCCTGGGCACATCTGCCCATGGAGGTTTGTGCGGGGGGCACATGATGTGCCCCCCCAAACGTGCATGGTCATGCATGCACTGCATGGCATGCATGACATGATGCATGCCAGTGGTGGTGTTATGGTGACGTTATGCTCTTTAGGCCTTCCTATGAGCCAAACATTTCCGACACTGTGACATCACTGTATCGCCTGCCTGGATTCCTGTCACTGTGACATCACTGTATCGCCTGCCCCGGATTACTGTCACTGTGACATCACTGTATCGCCTGCCCCGGATTACTGTCACTGTGACATCACTGTATCGCCTGCCTGGATTCCTGTCACTGTGACATCACTGTATCGCCTGCCCCGGATTACTGTCACTGTGACATCACTGTATTGCCTGCCCCGGATTACTGTCACTGTGACATCACTGTATCGCCTGCCCCGGATTACTGTCACTGTGACATCACTGTATCGCCTGCCCCGGATTACTGTCACATCACTGTATCGCCTGCCTTGGATTACTGTCACTGTGACATCACTGTATCGCCTGCCCCGGATTACTGTCACTGTGACATCACTGTATCGCCTGCCCCGGATTACTGCCACTGTGACATCACTGTATCGCCTGCCCCGGATTACTGTCACTGTGACATCACTGTATCGCCTGCCCCGGATTACTGTCACTGTGACATCACTGTATCGCCTGCCTTGGATTACTGTCACTGTGACATCACTGTATCGCCTGCCCCGGATCACTGTCACTCTGACATCACTGTATCACCTGCCCCGGATTACTGTCACTGTGACATCACTGTATCGCCTGCCCCGGATTACTGTCACTGTGACATCACTGTCTCCCCTGCCCGGATTCCTGTCACTGTGACAGCACTGTATCGCCTGCCTTGGATTACTGTCACTGTGACATCACTGTATCGCCTGCCCCGGATTACTGTCACTGTGACATCACTTTATCGCCTGCCCCGGATTACTGCCACTGTGACATCACTGTATCGCCTGCCCCGGATTACTGTCACTGTGACATCACTGTATCGCCTGCCCCGGATTACTGTCCCTGTGACATCACTGTATCGCCTGCCTTGGACTACTGTCACTGTGACATCACTGTATCGCCTGCCCCGGATCACTGTCACTGTGACATCACTGTATCGCCTGCCTTGGATTACTGTCACTGTGACATCACTGTATCGCCTGCCCCGGATTACTGTCACTGTGACATCACTGTATCGCCTGCCCCGGATTACTGCCACTGTGACATCACTGTATCGCCTGCCTTGGATTACTGTCACTGTGACATCACTGTATCGCCTGCCCTGGATTACTGTCACTGTGACATCACTGTATCGCCTGCCTTGGACTACTGTCACTGTGACATCACTGTATCGCCTGCCCCGGATCACTGTCACTGTGACATCACTGTATCGCCTGCCTTGGATTACTGTCACTGTGACATCACTGTATCGCCTGCCCCGGATTACTGTCACTGTGACATCACTGTATCGCCTGCCCCGGATTACTGCCACTGTGACATCACTGTATCGCCTGCCTTGGATTACTGTCACTGTGACATCACTGTATCGCCTGCCCCGGATTACTGTCACTGTGACATCACTGTATCGCCTGCCTTGGATTACTGTCACTGTGACATCACTGTATCGCCTGCCCCGGATTACTGTCACTGTGACATCACTGTATCGCCTGCCCCGGATTACTGCCACTGTGACATCACTGTATCGCCTGCCCCGGATTACTGTCACTGTGACATCACTGTATCGCCTGCCCCGGATTACTGTCACTGTGACATCACTGTATCGCCTGCCTTGGACTACTGTCACTGTGACATCACTGTATCGCCTGCCCCGGATCACTGTCACTGTGACATCACTGTATCGCCTGCCTTGGATTACTGTCACTGTGACATCACTGTATCGCCTGCCCCGGATTACTGTCACTGTGACATCACTGTATCGCCTGCCCCGGATTACTGCCACTGTGACATCACTGTATCGCCTGCCTTGGATTACTGTCACTGTGACATCACTGTATCGCCTGCCCCGGATTACTGTCACTGTGACATCACTGTATCGCCTGCCTTGGATTACTGTCACTGTGACATCACTGTATCGCCTGCCCCGGATTACTGTCACTGTGACATCACTGTATCGCCTGCCCCGGATTACTGCCACTGTGACATCACTGTATCGCCTGCCCCGGATTACTGTCACTGTGACATCACTGTATCGCCTGCCCCGGATTACTGTCACTGTGACATCACTGTATCGCCTGCCTTAAATTACTGTCACTGTGAAATCACTGTATCGCCTGCCCCGGATCACTGTCACTGTGAAATCACTGTATCGCCTGCCCCGGATTACTGCCACTGTGACATCACTGTATCGCCTGCCCGGATTCCTGTCACTGTGACATCACTGTATCGCCTGCCCCGGATTACTGTCACTGTGGCATCACTGTATCGCCTGCCTTGGATTACTGTCACTGTGACATCACTGTATCGCCTGCCCCGGATCACTGTCACTGTGACATCACTGTATCGCCTGCCCCGGATTACTGCCACTGTGACATCACTGTATCGCCTGCCCCGGATTACTGTCACTGTGACATCACTGTATCGCCTGCCCCGGATTACTGTCACTGTGACATCACTGTATCGCCTGCCCCGGATTACTGTCACTGTGACATCACTGTATCGCCTGCCCGGATTCCTGTCACTGTGACAGCACTGTATCACCTGCCCCGGATTACTGTTGCAATCCGGCGAGCGGGACTGCAGATGGCTTGGCAGCTTCTCAGACCATGATGACGGCGGGCCAGTGGGAAGACCATCAACATCTAAATCAGGCCATAAATATTTTTCCACCTCAAACCAAGAGGTGGGGCTGTGGGTGTTCCTAGAGTCATGAGGTGGTCAGCAAAAATGCCTTGAAAACCCATCAACACCCTGATTTAGAGATTGTCAAGGCATGATGTGTTGGGTTAATAGTGTGCAAATTGGATTTCTGCACATGATTGTTCTACTTAGATATAGGAAAATCAGTACTCCTGCATTAAGATATTCAGTATAGCCACTTGCCTGCACAGGAAATATGTGCCTGTCAGTGCAAATAACTACCAGATGTTGTCTATGTAGTTATAAATGCCTTATTTAAATATCAATTTGCCCTAATATCATGATTACCCATTCCAGTAATTTAGTTACCCAAATAGTGCTATTATCCGGAATAGACTTGTGAGTATAAACAAACATTTGCGTACCTTTGCTACAATTGTCTGCACTTTTAAATTTCTGCGTAAATGGACCAGGCCACATAAGAAGTGTAAAAGTGGATTGATCACCACTCATTTTCGGGGTATTTGAAAAAGGGGAATTCAGAATATTCCGTATGAAGAAAAAAGTGTGCAACAATATGGATGGCTGTTCAACCTCTACTATTTTTTCCTTTTCTAATGAAGGTTTTCTTGTCTCTCTGGTTTTTGACACCAATAGACACAGTTTCTGATTCAGAGAAAATCCTCAAACTGCAAATTGGTGCTCCTCAGGAACACTATTTTTGGTGTACACTGAGAAGGGAAACTTTCTTTTTTCTCTCCAGAGTATAATCACAGAAGGGACAATTCCACATGACCACCTCCACACAAGCCCTGGTTGCATGTAGGCAGGGCTCCAGATTTTCAGTTCTTGCATTTTACAAATCTTTTTACCATGTGACTGACAAGCCCATGTGCTAATCCTTGGTCCTAAACAGAGGAGGGTGTGCAGGCAAATTAATAGGGCGGGTTGAGCCAGAACCAAGCCATGGGTCTGGCTTGGCTCCATGGAGCATATTTACAAGGAAATGGTGCAGTATGGAGCAGTGGCAGATTTTGCAGCACTGCGATAAATCATTTAAAAAACACAGGGATGCCCCATATCTATTTAATAATATGGAGCACCCCTATGTTTTCATTTGCGCTGGCACTACAAATAGCTGCCTAGTACCAACACAGTCACAAGTGCGCCATAGTGCAAGGGTGCCTGCATTGCAGGGATGACTGTTTATGTGCAGGAAGGTGCTCCTACCGGCACTTAAACAATAATGGTGATTTGATACTTCTATGTGTGCTGCAGAATGCATGAGACATAGCAAAAGCATAATCGAGAAGAAATAAAAGTATTTCTCCTCGTTGTGCCAAAGTAATGCCTGTTTGTGCATGGCGCTGCCTCAGATTTACAGACCCATGTAAATCTGGGGCAATGTCTAAAAGCAATGTGAGTTGCGGTGTAACGCCCATAGCAACACACCCTTGTCACGCTGAAAACTGCATGAAAGGTTATAATATTTGGAAAGCGTCATTGAGCCACGCTAAGTTGCTTAACGCCACTTTGTAAATATAGTGCAGGGCAATGATTGCGCCTCCAGAATGTCAGAAAAAGTGATGTTCCGGTGGTGCATTACCCTTGTAAATATGTCCCAAATTGTCCTTGCAGGACCGAGCCATGCAAATGCCTGGCAAGTATATTGCACAATAAGCATAATTTAAAAATGTGATGCAATCTCTTCAAAATAAAAAAGTGCATTTCTTTAACATGTGGAAGCATTTGACGTAGGTACACAAGGTTATATCCCTGCACAGACAGACATTTATTAAAAGTGATAGTTTCTTAGAAAGATTCATCCCCAGTGACTGCCATTAGTGAACTAAGATGCAATTTAGTAGTCAGGTAAACCCCAAATGTGGCCTAGATTTCTAGTATTGATGGAACAAAATTACATACTATTAATTGAAATAGTGGAGGAGCTTGTTCAGCGCACGTCATGAACTCAAGTATTTGGCTTGTACCTTCTTCCTAGTCAGGGTAAGGGGGATACACTTCTAAAATAAACCATGCTCACCCCCTTGGTAGCTTGGTACAAGCAGAGAGGCTTATCAAAGAGGCAGTGTGTAAAGCATTTGTGTACACATCCAGTAATACAGTGAAAACACTACAAATGGACACCACACCAGTTTAGAAGAATGTGTAATCTTTATCTAAGACCAAAACAACAAAAATCCACAATACAGTAATCAAATATGACTTTCAAAAGGTAGAAACAGTTCTGTCCATAGCAAAATATAGTTGCAACACTTTCCACACAAAGTACCTTGGATGCATCATAGTCGCAAACAAAAACTGCTGCAGGGAAGGTGATGTGTTGGTTCTTTACTCCAGGAGAGGTGATACATCGGTGCCTTACTGCCACGCAGGGGAGGCAATATGTCAGTTTCTTACTGTGCAGGGAGGTGATGCATCGGTTTCTTACTGCAGCCACAGCGTTTTTGCAGGTGTGGAGCCCAGGTGAGATGCCTGATGATTGGTTATGCGTCGGTTCTCGAAGTTGGGTTTCGTTTCCAGAAGGAACAACCTCCAGTGGCCCAATACAGCGACAGGCACCTCTTGGCAGGTCAGAGCTCCCAGCAAAGAAGTTTGGGGGTGCTGGTGGTGAAGTTTTTGTATCCCCGAAACTTCAAAACATGAGGTAAGCTCTACTTCAAACACTTGCAGATCAACCCCCCAGTGGCTGTCCAAAGTGAATGTGCACCCCCAGCCCCTGCCATTTGAAAGCCAAACAGTCAATACACAAACCTTGCAGAGCAACAAAAAAACCTACTTTCTAAAAGTGGTATTTTCAAACACAGAATGTAAAAGTCATTCTTACTATAAGATGCATCTTTAGATTTTGAGTTCAGGCATACTAAACTTCACCTTCCTATCTTGTCCCAAAGGAAAGTTATATTGATAGGATATCATAAATTAAACTCGCATGCTATCCTATGGAACAGATAGCCTTTTAATAGTGAAAAATGAAATTCACTGTTGTTTACTATCACAACTTGTTACACCACCAGTATATGTCATATCTTTCACATACTCTGAATCCTGCCTGCAGGGGTACCTTGGGCCTACCTTAGGGGTGATTCACATGTAATAAAAGGTTAGGGCCTGACAAGTGGGTGCACTTGCCAGGTCAACATGGCAGTACTAGACTGCACGCAGACACCACACTGGCAGGTCTGAGAAGCCCTTGAAAGGCTGCTTGCGTGGGTGGCACAATCAGAGCTGCAGGCCTATTAGCAGAATTTGATTTACAGGCACTGGGCACACACTGAACTGTACTAGGTCTAGCAAGTCTATCACAACCCCGTGCCAACCTTAAAGCCAGGGTAGACTAATCAATCCCTTGATGAACTTTCCTGCTTGGGGTGATAGAACCTAGGCCTGGCTCAAAACAGCGGGGGCACGTTCTGGTTCTACCCCTTGCTGAACCCAGTTGAACCCCTCTGTCCGTACTCGTTGGGGACACTACGCTAACACATGGGAAACCTTCCTTCTCTCCTGGGGACCCCATCTGCGCAGCACCTAACCATAGCTTGCTCACAGGTGTGTCCCTGCAGGCATAGTACCACAGGGCTAATACAGTGGTGTGGCCCAGTCCACCCCTGGGGTGTCACTCCTGCCCTCCCCCCGGGGTCACTATGTCCACCCAGACAGCTAGCCACAGTGGCCACTGACAGAAACCCAGACCTTATGCCTCTCAGGGCTCTCTAACCTCTGTGGCATCAGAGAGTGGGGGGCGGTATCCCCAGGTGCCTGGCATCCTTTGTCTACTCTCCCTCCTGCCAGGTCAGAGATGATATCCTGACACTGACCCACCAGCCCAGGGTCTTTACCCTGAGGCTGGACAGGAGGCTGGGCTCTCCCACACCTCGTCCTCCTCACTTGGGCTCCACACCCTCCCAACTGGAACAGTACCCCCAGACTCTATCTAGAATTGTCAGGGCACATCTGGCAGGTTGGCTCTCCCACACCCTCTACTCCTGACTTGGTCTCTGTACCCTCCCACCTGGAGTGGTACCCCCAGTCTCCAGAATTGTCAGGGCACCTGTGCCAGGTGTCCTGTACAATCCTCCCAACAGTTCAGGGGTGCTCTCCTACAACTTGTACAACAGCCTAGGGTCTATACCCTGAGGCTGAACAGGGGACTGTGGTGGGCTCTCCCACACCCTGTCCTCATTCCTTGGGCTCCACACCCTCCCAACTGGAACAGTACCCCCAGACTCTATCTAGAATTGTCAGGGCACATCTGGCAGGTGTCCTGCACAACTCTCCCACCGGTTCAGGTGTACTATCATGCAACTGGTATCCCGGCCTGGGATTGTACCCTTAGGCTGGACCGGTGCCTAGCAATCCAGGACATCTGGGGGAGTACACCAATCCCCCCAAGGGAACCACACTCCACAGGAGTTGTGCAAGAGTCTGCCTTGCACAGGTCTCCAGCCTCCTGTCCACCTGACGAGCATATAGACCCCCCAGCCCAGAAGTGGCCTCACCAGGGTCAGCCCTGGGGTGCTCTGACCTAAGAGCTGGCAACCCCTAACCCACTGGTCCCTCCACTGAGGACTGCGTCCCCTCTCACCCCTCTCTCTGGACTCAATGACCCTCCCAACTGGAAAAGTGCTGCCAGACACCAGAACTGGTGGGGCTCTTGTTACTGCAGACTACCCCCCTCCCAGCTCACTTACACCTTAGGATCCCCCTCAGGGGAAGGCCCACTGTTACAGACCAGACCCCCCTCCTGGTGTTCTCTCATGGAAACAACCAGGACTTTAGACAGGGTTTCAGGCACCTCGGGACATAGCCCTCTCCCACTCCTTCTCCTCTGAGACAGGACATTGGACCCTACACCCTTCCCACCACTCTAGGATCTATCTGGGCCACTAGAATCACACCCCCACCTCACTTAGTTGGGGAAAACCTGAGCAAACTCCTTCAGGATCATCTCCAGATGCTTCTTCAGACCCTCTGGAATCCACCAAAAGGTCTGCCCTCAGTGTGAGCTCCCTGTGGTCAGAGAACTCACACTCCACCAGGTGTTGGCATAGTTCTGGAAAACAAGGACTTAAATATGCTCTCCAATATTTGAATCACACAGCACCACACAGGTGTTAACCAAGCTACTCTATGCCGCACCATCCAGTGCCTCGCACAAGTACCCCACATCACTCTATAGAGGTTGGCAAGACAGTGTGTGACTGTATCTGTCACTCAACCCACACTCTTCTGGGCAGTCTCCACACTCACATACCAGGACTTCTATCATGGGGGTACTCCTCTTCCTGCACCACTCATCTATAGTCAGTAGAGTGTCTCTCCCACCACTAGGAATATGATCCCCTGTGCCAGTTCCCCAATCCACCTCAGGGACACTGCGCACCACTGGAGCTTCCTCATAAACCTGAACCTCCTGGTGTGTGTCAACACCCTCCTTCAAGTCAGGCGCCACATCTCTGGGTGTGTGTGTACTTCTCTCTCAGCACTAAATAACACTTTTTGCTGCCACCATCGAGCTGGAATCCACCGACAACCCAGCCAAGCTCCCTTCCAGAGAAACACATATTTCTTTTTCAGCTAAGCGCTCGCTCTATCTCCTTGCACTCCAGTTCTAGCTGCCTTAGACTATGGTCACAAGCACAGATCCGATACCTCTCCTCATGAGCCAATCTTTCCCATAATGTTTCCTCCTCAGGGCCACTGTCCTCTTGGTATTCTGGCTGGGGATCCTTCCCCTCAGATTCCTCCTCAGAGTCATCTAACAGCCAGTGTTGCCTCCCAGCGTCGCCCCTCACAGCTATGCAGTGCTGCCTCAAGATCCTACCATGCGGATCTCCTCTTCACAGGTAGCCCCCTCTCCTTGCAAACTACTTTTAGTTCCCTTGTCTTGTAGATGTGCAGGTGCCAAAAGTTGATCTCCATTTGGACAAGGCCCCAAAAGTGCAACAACTAACTAGAGTCCCAACAACTAAATTCCAAAGGGAAACAGGTAAAAATAGTATGTGGTTGGGTAATGGTCTACACTATGCTAGTAGTATACACCATTTAATGTATGTTAGGCACAAATGTAAGTCCAGATCCTCACCGCTGACCACCAACGTTAGAAATGGAGGTCTCTAGTTGCCAATGGTTTGCACCTTTGTCCAAGTAGGGACTCTTCTTCCTAGTCAGGGTAAGTGGGATACGCTTCTAAAATAACGCCTGCTCACCCCCTTAATAGCTTGGCATGAGCAGACAGGCTTATCTCAGAGGCAGTATGTAAAGCATTTGTGTACATATACAATAATACAGTGAAAACACTATGAATGGACACCACACGAGTTTAGAAAAATGCATAATCTTTATCTAAACCAAACAAGACCAAAACATCAAAAATCCACAATACAATAATCAAATATGACTTTCAAAAGGTAGAAAAAGTTCAGTCCATAGCAAAGATAGTTGTAACACTTCCCACACAAAGTACCTTGGATGTGTCACAGTCACAAACAAAAACTGACTACAGGGAAGGAAATGCGTTGGTTCCTTACGCCCAGGGACAATGATGCGTCGGTTCTTACTCCAGGGGAGGTGATGCATCGGTGCCTTACTGATATGCAGGGGCAGTGATGCATCGATTCCTTACTGAAGGGGAGGTGGTGCATCCGTTTTTTACTGTGCGAGGAGGTGATGCGTCAGTTTCTTACTGTCGCCCCAGTGTTCTTGCAGGTGTGGTGCCCAGGTGCAATGTGTGATTATCAAGGATTTGGCAGTTCTCAATGCGGCGGCAGCTATGCCGCTGCGTTGGTCACTCCAGCTGCTGTCCCATGATGCGTTGGTTCTTGCAGCTGCACTGCATGGCCTGCGTTGGAATCGGTGCATGGAATTCGGCATGTGGCGATTTCTCAAGCCAAGGGCAGACGCTGCATCGGTTTCTTTGGCACTGCATCGGAAACAGGTGCGGATGCATCACGCTTCTTGAAGTTAGGTTTCTTTTCCAGCTCCCAACAGCAGGAACAGCCTCCAGAGGCCCAATACAGTACCTCATGGTAGGTCAGAACTTGCAGCAAGGAAGCTCAGGGGAGCTGGTGGTGACGTATTTGTGTCCCTGAGACTTGAAAATAGTAGGCAAGCTCTATTTCAAGCCCTTGTAGATCTTCCTCAGGCAGCAGACACAGCACACAGGAACATCTTTATCCTCTCCTTGGCAGAAACAGCCACTGCAGCCCAACCCCAAAGAGCACACAGAATACAACAACGAGGCAGTACTTCTCCTTAAGTTTTCCCAGCTTTTCTCCTTGGCAGTGGATCCTCTTGAATTCCAGAAGTAATCTAAAGTTCAGGGGTCTGGGCCCCAATATTTATAGTCAATTTCTCTTTGTTCTCTGGTGTCAGAGAGGCTCTGTGCTCAGTCCAAACCAGTTCTGTCCTCTCTGGTGCAGCTTCCTAGCAGGAGGTGGAGTCAGCATTGTGTAAGGCAGACCAGGCACAATCAGGTAAAAGGAAATCTCCTCCACCTACTCTAAATGAAGCCCAGGTCTATTCAGCCCAGCCCTGAATCATCCAAGAAAGGCAGGGCACACGTCAACCCTCGCCCCCAAGTGGATGTCTACAGTGAATGCACATCCCCAGCCCCTGTCAATCCAAAGCCAGACAGTCAATACACAAACCTAGCAGAGCAAGAAAACAACTACTTTCTAAAAGTGGTATTTTCAAACACAGAATGTAAAAGTCATCCTTGCTAAAAGATGCACCTTTAGATTCTGAGTTCCGGTACACTAAACTTCACCTTCCAATCTTGTCCCAATGGGAAGTTATATTTATAAGATGTCATAAATAAGCTCCCATTCTATCCTATGAGACAGATGGCCTTTGAATAGTGAAAAAAGAAATTCACTGTAGTTCACTATCAGGACATGTTACACACACCAGTACATGTCCTACCTTTCACATACACTGCACCCTGCCTACAGGGATAACTTGGGCCTACCTTTGGGGTGACTCACAAGTAATAAAATGGAAGGTTAGGGCCTGGCAAGTGCACCCACTTGCCAGTAATACTGCGCTCAGACACCGAAACGGCAGGTCTAAGAACCCTTTGAAAGGCTGCCTGTGTGGATGGCACAAACATTGCTCCAGGCCCACAGGCAGCATTTGATTTACTGGCCCTGGGCACACAGAGTAAGTCAAGGCAAGTCAAAGAATTTATATAGCACGCTACATACCCAGAGGGTCTCAAGGCGCTAGAGGAGGGGTGGGGAATTACTTGTCGAATATCCAGGTTTTAAGTTGCTTTCTGAAAGCTAGGTGGTTCTGAGTGAGGCGCAGGTGAATGGGAAGTGAGTTCCAGGATTTAGCCGCCAGGTAGGAGAAGGATCTTCCTCCCATGGTGGTTTTGTTGATGCGAGGTACAGCAGCAAGGGCTTGATTGGAAGAGCGTAGGTGGCGGGGGGGGGGGTGTAGAAGGAAAGTCGAGTGTTGAGGCATTCGGGTCCAAGATCGTAAAGTGCCTTGTGTGCGTGGGTTAGGAGGCGGTATGTTATCCTCTTATTGACGGGGAGCCAGTGGAGGTCTTTCAGATGACCAGAAATGTGGTCTTTACACGGGACGTCTAGTATGAGTCTGGCTGATGCGTTCTGGATGCGTTGGAGTTTATTCTGACGTTTTGCGGTGGTACCGGCGTATAGGGTGTTTCCGTAGTCCAGGCGGCTTGTAACCAGAGCGTGGGTGACCGTTTTTCTTGTTTCGGTGGGGATCCAGTGAAATGTTTTTTTGAGCATGCGAAGAATGTTGAAGCAAGACGAAGAAACGGCGTTGACTTGTCTGGTCATCGAGAGTGAGGAGTCCAGGATGACGCCCAGGTTCCGTGCGTGGTCCGTAGGGATGGGTGCATTTCCTAGGGCCGCTGGCCACCAAGAGTCGTCCCAGGCGGAGGGGGAGGTACCTAAGATAAGGACTTCTGTTTTGTCTGAATTCAGTTTCAGACGGCTGTGCTTCATCCACTCGGCTACTTCTTTCATTCCTTCATGTAGGTTGGTTTTGGCGGTGCTAGGGTCAATGGTGAGTGAGAGGATCAGTTGAGTGTCATCAGCGTAGGAGATGATGTTGAGGTTGTGTTGGCATGCGATGGCCGCGAGGGGGCTCATGTATACGTTGAAGAGGGTAGGGCTGAGTGAAGATCCTTGTGGCACGCCGCAAATGACTTCAGTGGCCTCTGATTTGAATGGTGGGAGGCGGACTCTCTGTGTTCTTCCGGCAAGGAACGAGGTGATCCATTCCAGTGCTTTTCCTTGGATTCCGGTGTTTCTGAGGCGTTGTAACAGGGTGCTATGACAGACTGTGTCGAAGGCTGCTGAGAGGTCGAGGAGGATGAGGGCGACTGTGTCTCCATTGTCCAGTAGAGTTTGAATGTCGTCTGCTGCTGCGATGAGTGCGGTCTCAGTGCTGTGTTTGGCTCGGAAGCCGGATTGTGATGAGTCGAGGAATTTGTTGGTTTCGAGGAAGGCGGCGAGCTGGTTGTTGACAGCTTTCTCGATGACTTTGGCCGGGAATGGAAGGAGCGAGATGGGGCGGTAGTTTTTGAGTTTGGTGGGGTCCGCTGTGGGTTTTTTCAGAAGGGCGCTGAGTTCGGCGTGTTTCCAGCTTTCCGGGAAGGTGGCGGAATTGAGGGAGCAGTTGATGACGTCTCGGAGGTGTGGTGCTATGATGGAGTCTGCTTTGTTGAAGATGTGGTGGGGGCATGGGTCTGTGGGGGATCCTGAGTGGATGGAGTTCATCAGGCGAATGGTGTCCTCAGTGGAGATTGGGTTCCAGTCATTAAGGATGTTCAAGGGGGGTGAAGGTACGGCAGAAGGTTGGGTGGGTTGGACTCCGGGTTGGTTGTCGAAGCTGTTGTGGATGTCTGCGATTTTGTCGTGGAAGAACGAAGCTAGGGAGTCGCAAAGGGTTTGAGAGGGAGTGATGTCGTTGGAGTTGGCAGTGGGGTTGGTAAACTCTTTGACGATGTTGAATAGTTCCTTGCTGTTGTGGGCGTTGTTGTCTAGTCGGTCTTTGAATGCGGCTTTCTTGGCAGTCCGGATCAGTTGGTGGTGTATGCGGGTGGCGTTTTTGAAGGCGTCCCTGGTGCTGGTGTTTGGGTCTTTTTTCCAGGCCTTCTCAAGGGATCGACAGAGTTTCTTGGATTTTTTAAGATCATCATTGAACCAGGGGGCGTTTTTGCTGCCTAGTTTGATTTGACGTTATTTCAGAGGTGCTAGGTTGTCAGCGCTGTTGGTTAGCCATTGAGTGAAGTTAATGGCTGCTTGGTTGGGGTTAGAGGAGTGGGTAGGGGTTTTTTGAAGAAGTGATGAGGAGATCTGGTCGATGGTGATTTTGTTCCAGTTTCTTCGCAGAGTAGGTTGAGGATGGTTGTGGGTTGTGGTCTTTTTGTAGATAAAGTGAACGCAGCTATGGTCAGTCCATTGGAGAACTGTGGTGTGACTGAAGGAGATATGTTTGCTGGAGGTGAAGATAGGGTCGAGTGTGTGACCTGCGTAGTGAGTGGGGGTATTAACAAGTTGTTTGAGTCCGAGGTTGGCGAGATTGTCCAGAAGGGTGGTGGTGTTGCTGTCGTTGCTCTTTTCCAGGTGGAAATTGAAGTCTCCCAATAGAATGTAGTCCTCGGAGGGGAGGGCGTGTGGGCTGATGAAGTCAGTGATGTCTTCGCTGAATTGTGCGCGGGGTCCTGGTGGCCTGTAGAGGAGGGTGCCTCTGAGTGTGGTTATGGGGTCGGTGTGGCTCTGGAAGTGAAGGTGTTCGGCACTGCGAGGTTGACATCTGTGCTGGTTGAGATGCGGATGGAATTCTTATGGACGATGGCGATGCCTCCTCCTGTTTGCTTGATGCGGTCCTTACGGATGATCTTATAGCCTTCTGGGATGGCAATTGTGATGTCTGGGGCTGACGAGGCGTTCATCCATGTTTCTGTTAGGAAGGCGACGTCCGGAGAGATGGTGTCTAGTAGATTCCAAAGGTCGATGGCGTGTCTGTGGACCGAGCGGGTGTTGAGCAGGATGCATTTTAGATGGTTGGGGTCAGATCTCGGTATGGTGTTAGTGGATGAGGAGTAGGTCTTGGTCATACTTGCAGGAGTTGCATGTGAAGGGTCCATGGGTGTGTCCAGGAGCGGCTTGGGCGCAGTTGGGGAGTCGGCCTGGGTTAAGGGCTAGGAGGGTGGAGGCGTCGTATGTAATGCGGGTGGGGTGGGTGGGACGGGGGCCAGGGGGTCTGGCGCTGGGCGCGGGCTTGGCGCGGACGGGTGTAGACGGGCTTACCTTTGGCGCACCTTCGGCGCGGCCGTAGCGCGTGGACGCTGCTCGTTGGGACATCTGTCTTAAGTGAAGAGTGGAGGGGGGCGGAGCGTGGGAGGGTCAGCAAGGAGGCGGGAGCGAGGTGGGGGAAGGGCCAGGGGATGCACACAAAATGGCAGCAACAACAACAAGCTTTGCAGCAGGGGAAACGGAGGTGCTTTTAAAAATCAAGTATCTCTGAACAAGCACAGTCAAGAAGTGCGCGCTGGCGATATGAAAGGCACTAATAATGCAGGCACTGTGGTTTAAATACAGACAGTGCAGTCAAGCGCTACTAATGGTAAATGGTCTGCACTCAAGCGCTATGATAGAAAATGCAGAGGCAGAGTCAGGCGCTACAATCACAGGTTAACACTCAGCGCTATGCAGAGAATTCAGCAGAGTCAGGCGCTACAATACCAGGTCTTCTCTGTAGGAAGGCAAGGGGGAGTGACCGTTCGTGTCCAGGACAGGACGGTCACAGCTGAAAGAGGGTGCGAGGACGTCCTATGGATTCCGTGGGTGGGAGGGTCAGCAGGGAGGCAGGAGCGAGGTGGGGGAAGGGCCAGGGGATGCACACAAAATGGCAGCAACAACAACAAGCTTTGCAGCAGGGGAAACGGAGGTGCTTTTAAAAATCAAGTATCTCTGAACAAGCACAGCCAAGAAGTGCGCGCTGGCGATATGAAAGGCACTAATAATGCAGGCACTGTGGTTTAAATACAGACAGTGCAGTCAAGCGCTACTAATGGTAAATGGTCTGCACTCAAGCGCTATGATAGAAAATGCAAAGGCAGAGTCAGGCGCTACAATCACAGGTTAACACTCAGCGCTATGAAGAGAATTCAGCAGAGTCAGGCGCTACAATACCAGGTCTTCTCTGGAGGAAGGCAAGGGGGAGCGACCGTTCGTGTCCAGGACAGGACGGTCACAGCTGAAAGAGGGTGCGAGGACGTCCTATGGATTCCATGGGTGGGAGGGTCAGCAGGGAGGCAGGAGCGAGGTGGGGGAAGGGCCAGGGGATGCACACAAAATGGCAGCAACAACAACAAGCTTTGCAGCAGGGGAAACGGAGGTGCTTTTAAAAATCAAGTATCTCTGAACAAGCACAGCCAAGAAGTGCGCGCTGGCGATATGAAAGGCACTAATAATGCAGGCACTGTGGTTTAAATACAGACAGTGCAGTCAAGCGCTACTAATGGTAAATGGTCTGCACTCAAGCGCTATGATAGAAAATGCAGAGGCAGAGTCAGGCGATACAATCACAGGTTAACACTCAGCGCTATGAAGAGAATTCAGCAGAGTCAGGCGCTACAATACCAGGTCTTCTCTGGAGGAAGCCAAGGGGGAGCGACCGTTCGTGTCCAGGACAGGACGGTCTTAGTAGTAAATCAAATAAGCCAATCGTGGAAATGCCAAACCATATACACAATTTACAGGGAGAGCATATGTGCTTTAGCACTGATCAGCAGTGGTAAAGTGCCCAGAGTCATAAAACCAACAAAAACAAGTCAGAAACAGGAGGCCAAAAAGCAAAAATTCTGGAGGTAAACCCGCTGATAAAGCCAGGCCTAACATTATTAATTATTATTAATATAACTTTATTCGGATTTTAAGATCCATAAAAGCAGTACAGTTAAAAATCTTCATTGAGATATGATTACAAATTACTTAAAAAAACAGCAAAAAGGAATTTCAATAATGTATACAGTACTATTATAATTTTAAAGGTTTTTCCTATGTCTGTATATACATTTCAGAAAATTAAGGACATGGTAACATGTGGGTTCGGTATCCAAAAGCTGCAAGCTCAACATGGCTACTCGGCATTGTCTAAGGCCCCAGGATTTAAAAAGAGTTAGTAGCCAGAGTTTGCGGTGTTCCTGATAAAATTTACAGAACAGAACAGTATGAAGAGTGGATTGACCTGATATCCCATCGCATGGACATGGAGGTGGATTTAGGTCCCAAACGTTAGGTGTTGGGAAGGCTACCAGTTTGTGAAATATGTTCAGTCTGAATCTTATCAGGAGAAATCGTTCAAAGGTACCAATGTCAAGGTTTAAATAGGGCTGCATTGAAAGGGTAGATTGAACTATCATGGCGTGCTGCACCGACTGCTTCCCAGCTTCTGCCTGTAGCCTCAGGTTGGTCAGATGGTCCAAAGCTCGCTTTTTTAAGTTATCTTTTGAAAGTTCTCCAATTTTTTCGGGATTAAAATAATATTTTTCTATTCCAAGGTCAAGGAGAAAGGTCCGGATATAGGCCAGCCATTTAATTTTTAAAACGTAGTCCAGAGACATTGCATCCGCCAGTATTGTTTTTGTGAGGTCGTTTTTGTCTGACGCCCAAATACGACGCCAAAGAAGGAGTGGTTGAACTTTGGCAAGATCTTCGATGTATGGTGCCCCCAGTTCTAGGTGGCAGGCGTAAATCGAGGAAGTTTTGGGGGCAGATAGGAGGAATCTGAAGAACTTGTTTTCTGCGATTTGCAGAGAGGTGACATCCGTATGGCCCCATAGTCCTGCTCCATATAAAGCTGTAGATTGACACTTGGCTTTATATATGGTTATCAATTCTCTGGGCGGACGTTTCCCTAATTTTTGAGAGAACGACACCAGTGCGGCTAATGCTCTTTTAAAACAATGTTTTCTGGCTTCTACTGCTGGCTTCCAGGAGAGTTTATTATCTATCATGACTCCCAGATAGCAGTATTCGTTTGTTGAGTCTAGTCTTTGACTGTCAAGATAGATGGAGTTTTGCTGTTTCTTCCCGACCCCAGCCTTCATTACGAAAGTCTTTTTTACGTTTATATGGAGGTCAAGAGTTCTCATGAACTGGGAATATCTATTAAGGGACCTTTGGAGTTCACGGGGAGTTTGTGCAAGGAGGACGGCGTCATCCGCGTAGAGTAGAGCGGGGATTGGGCGATGTTTGGCCAGTGGGAGGTCACGGGCACCCTTCAGTAGCTCGACCTCCAAGTTGTTGGTATAGAGGGAGAAAAGGAAGGGTGCCAGGACACATCCTTGTCTGACCCCACGCTCTACTCTAAAGGACGCCGTCAGTTCTCCCTTTATCCCGTAACGGACTCTTGCGGATGGATTGGAATAGAGTTCCCTCAAAAAGTTCAGGAGTGGTGGGTCTACCCCCATCCGTGCTAAAATGGACCATAATTTTGTGTGGGAGACGCAGTCGAAAGCCGCGGACAGATCTACATAGGTCATATAAAGTTTTGCTTTTTTTGCATGCACATATTTCCCGAAGATTATCGATAAATTTAGGGCTTGTTCCACGGTACCTAATCCTTTCCTAAATCCGAATTGAAGGTCGGATAGGATGCCTCTTTGTTCCGCCCAGTCCTGAAGTCTTTCTAGAATCACTCTTCCTGCTATTTTCCCCAGTGAGTCCAGCAGGGAGATTGGGCGGTAGCAGGCGGGGTCCATACGGTTGCCTTTTTTAAAAATCGGCACCATGATGGACCTAGTCCAAGACTCCGAAATTCCTAATTTTGCCGTAGCGGTGCAGACCCTTGTTAAAATCGGTGCCCAAAGTTCTGTTTGATGTTTAAAAAGGTCTGCCGGGACACCGTCCGGCCCTGGAGCTTTTCCTTTTTTGGTCGAGTTCAATGCCACAAGAATCTCGGGAATTTCAAAGTTTAAATTTATAGGGTATGGTAGGAATGTTTTTTCCTCTTCTTCCGGCTCTTGGTCAGAGATTGATTTTTGGAAGATGCTGGTGAAATGTGATACCCAAGTTGCGGCGTCTATGGCGGCTTCGATTTTTGGGCAAGTGTCGTCTGCCAAGAAAGGAGTTCTTATAATTCTCCAGAAGGCTTTAGAGTTTTTTTCCTGGGCACTGGTGTGGAGTTCGTGCCACAGCGCTAGCTTCAGTTCCTCTTTCCTCTTTTTCCTTATTTTATGATATTCACTTCTGAGGGTGGCTATTGTGCGGGGGTCCCTTTCGTTTTTGTTTAAGGCTAACTTTAATTTTGTATGAGCCTTTGTGCACTCTTGATTGAACCAGCCTTTGGGCCGGGATGGACCAGGTTTTTGTTTTCTTGTGAGTAACACCTTTATTTTGTCCATAATTTGGGCAAAGTTATTTAGAAGCTCCGCATCGTTAGTTGCTATGTCCAAACAAATTTCAATTTGGGGATAGACTGATCTTATTAGCTCTTTGGTGAGTTCCTCTGGGTTTATCCTCTCCCATTTTATTGAGTACCCGTTTACTTTATCCATATTGATATTTTCCTGGGTCAATGCGTTGGCTATTATTACTGGAGAACATTGTTGATAATTTAGTGAGACTTCCAAGGTTAGTATTGCATGGTCACTTTGAGGGTTCGGTTTTACTTCAAAGTTTTTTACTCTTAGTTGTAAGAATGTTGATATAATTATGAAGTCTACCGTAGTTTGGTAGCCTCTTCCTATATAAGTAGGTGCAAGTGAATTATCCCCATGGTCCAAGGTGTTTACTATCTGGAGATCCAGATCGGATAGGAGATCGTTCATTTGCCTACCCATTTTGTTATGCGCGAAATGGGTGAGTGAGAGGCCATCTTCTGTCACCATGCCAGGGCATTTTCTTTTTGGTTGGGTGCAGGCGTGAAGATTGAAGTCGCCTGCCCATAGTATTGCTGCCGGGCCTCCTTCTCCTTGTTTCATTCTGAAAGTAGTTAGTTTTTCGTGAAGGTGGGCCAGGACTCTCTCAAAGTCCAGTTCATCCAGATTATTATAAAAATTAATAATAGCCATTGACTCTTTTTTCTGGAAGAAGAGACCAAGGATCTGCAAATTAGGTGCCAGTTCTATAACCTTTATTTTAGGGTTTTGGATAGTGTTGGCTACGTAGATACACAGACCTCCCTTTGGTCTACCTGTGTGTCCCGACTGCGCGAGAGAGGAGTACGTTTTGTACCCCTGCAGGTGATGTTCTTGTAGTGACCATGTCTCCTGTATGCATATTACTTGATGGTTATGCATGTGGTGCATGATTGTCCCATCCTCTATTTTCGTCCTTAATCCAGCGATGTTCCACGAGATCAGACTCAGGATTGTTGGACTGTCCCTTGAGCTTTTTGATATTTTTGGATCGTTGACGATCTCAGGGGCTGGAGGAATCTCTGGGTCTGGAGGGACTGGTAGGGATACCGTGGGTTCTAAACGGTCTGTATGAATTTGGGAGTGTTCCTGAGGTTGTGGTAGTGAATCAACGCACTCCAAGGCGCTATATCTGTTTGCTAATTGGAGGCCATTCCAGCTGTCCCAACGTGTGGGGTCACTGTACTTTCTCCAGTGTTCCTGTCCACTCCATTCGTCCCTATCTCTGCCTTGGTGATTTGGGCCTAGTGGGTTGAATGGGGGAAACCGTCCTTGCCGCGGCTGCTGCCATAAGTGGGTGTTATAATGCGTGGTATGATGTGGGTATTGAGGAGGGTTAACCGGAGGTTGGGTAGCAAGGTATGTGGGTTGGGGGAGTAGGGCAGGTGGTAGCCACTGGAAAACTGGTTGTTGTGAGTTTTGCGGGAATCGTGGCATGTGTGGGTGCTGCTGGTGTTGATACATATTGTATTCAGAGAAGCTTGTGGGGCCAGTGTTTAGTGAGTGTGCGGAAAAGGGGTAATTTTGCCTTGAGGACGGGGGTAGGAAGTAGGACAAGGGGAGGGGATTTATTTGGGTGGCTGGTCCTCTATTGGGCGAATTACAAATGTAGTTTGATGCCCCTATCTCCCTGAATTTGATGCTGATGACATCCCCCGCTATTGCCTTCGTGCTTCTGCCAACCCAATCTCCTCTGCGTGCGGAGAAGATGTCACCCCTGATGTGGGAGGGTAATGGTCTATGGAGTTGGAGCCACTGGGCACATTTGTTCCTCAGCTCTGCAAAAGTTTCTCTTACGCCCTCCTTCAGTGGGGGAACTGCTGTTAACACCACCACGAAGGGAGAAGCTTCCGGGGGTAAGTTAATTATTTTTGGCCGAGGCTGCTTAGTCTTCAGTTCTGATGGTTTTTCTTGGGAGGGGGTCTCTGCTAGAGTGGTGATGTTTCCTTTTGTTTGTCGGTTATTTGTTTTTGATTGACCTGCTGGACCTGTTTGTGTAGCAGAGGGATGATCTACCGCCGCCGGAATGACTTGGGAGGCATCCAGATTGCTCCCTTTTTTAGCTAAGGAATGTGTTACTGCCGCTTTTCTGGTTAGTGAATTGTTAGACGTGTCTGTTATACCTGTTAGTTGTTTGGTGCCAGATGATTTTTTTGGGAGTATTTCCTTTGCCCCCTGCGTTGGGGCGGGACCATTCCCGCTTGCTTTGCAACTGCATTTAGTGTTGATTAGTGACGTCAGTCTGTCCAGCTTGGATATGAGGGGTTTGATCTGTGCTGTGATTTTGGCTTCAAGATCGGATTTTAGGTCCATAACCATATTTTCCACCCAACAGGGGATACCTGCCGAGGAATTTGGGGTAGGTGTGATCAAATTATGATTCTTTATTTTTGTTTTTAAGTTTTCCTTAGTGATTGGCATAGCCTTGGGGAGGGTGGAGGTATTTTTGCTTGTTTTTGTTGGTTCTAGGGTCGTTGCTGGATCAGGTGGTAAAGGATTACTGATGGCACTCTGGTCTAATTTTTCAGCCGGTGATTGGCAGGCTTCTAGATCTGGGGTTGCGTCAAGATCGACGTATGATTGGTCAGAGTCCGTTTGGGTTACGGATAAATCTACAGAATTTGGAACTGTCATCGTAGGAACGATGGTTAATGGCAATGATAAAGAGCAATTTTTAGCCCCCTGGTGAACGGGGGAGTTTGCGGTGGCAAGTGAGCCGAGCGAAGATCGTTTGGCCTGCATGAGGTCCAAGGAGACTCTTTTCTCCAGTAAGATGATACTTTTGTCAATGGTGTCATTAACCCTGGATATGAAAAGGTCTATAGGGCCGGTCACTTGCGTCACCAGTGTTGCTTTCTTGGACGCGCTTCTAGTTTTAGGACGCATCGTGACTCCCAGTGATGTGCGTTCGAATTTGTGGGGGCCTACGGGGACGACGTGAAATGCGGGGTGACAGGGCCGGGCCGTCCTCTGCCGTCCTCGAACGGCCTCAAACGGCCCTGTCTTTGCCCGGTCTTCGCCCGAGCTGCGTCCCGCGCTGCGGGAGTGGGATGTTATTAAGTAGGAGGCGTGAAAGGGCGGGGGGCGGGCCAGCAGGGAGAGCGGACCGGAAGCTCTTCCTTGGTCTTGCAGGGACTTCTGGGAATTGAAGTCCCCGCACGCTCGCAGCCCTGCTGGTTCCTCGCGCCCCTTACCGCCTTGCTGCCGGTGTCCTCGCGTTGGTCCTCAGAGATGCTGCCTCTACCAGCACCCACCGACGAAGCGGCACCCGCGAAGCGGGTGCGGCGAGAGGTGGGCTGGGAGGCCGGTGCGCTGCTGGGCTGGTGCGTGACAGCGAGAGTAATGCCTTCCGCTTCAAGAGAAAATAGGTAGGTGTCCCACAGGGTGTAGAAAGAGGAACGCTTTTAACAGACTTTGATGGGCGGGGGGCGGGCCAGCAGGGAGAGCGGACCGGAAGCTCTTCCTTGGTCTTGCAGGGACTTCTGGGAATTGAAGTCCCCGCACGCTCGCAGC
This sequence comes from Lissotriton vulgaris, assembly GCF_964263255.1. Lineage (NCBI taxonomy): Eukaryota > Metazoa > Chordata > Amphibia > Caudata > Salamandridae > Lissotriton > Lissotriton vulgaris. The sequence continues at coordinate 1,057,352,833 of NC_141698.1, read as the reverse complement.
CCTGCTGGTTCCTCGCGCCCCTTACCGCCTTGCTGCCGGTGTCCTCGCGTTGGTCCTCAGAGATGCTGCCTCTACCAGCACCCACCGACGAAGCGGCACCCGCAAAGCGGGTGCGGCGAGAGGTGGGCTGGGAGGCCGGTGCGCTGCTGGGCTGGTGCGTGACAGCGAGAGTAATGCCTTCCGCTTCAAGAGAAAATAGGTAGGTGTCCCACAGGGTGTAGAAAGAGGAACGCTTTTAACAGACTTTGATGGGCGGGGGGCGGGCCAGCAGGGAGAGCGGACCGGAAGCTCTTCCTTGGTCTTGCAGGGACTTCTGGGAATTGAAGTCCCCGCACGCTCGCAGCCCTGCTGGTTCCTCGCGCCCCTTACCGCCTTGCTGCCGGTGTCCTCGCGTTGGTCCTCAGAGATGCTGCCTCTACCAGCACCCACCGACGAAGCGGCACCCGCGAAGCGGGTGCGGCGAGAGGTGGGCTGGGAGGCCGGTGCGCTGCTGGGCTGGTGCGTGACAGCGAGAGTAATGCCTTCCGCTTCAAGAGAAAATAGGTAGGTGTCCCACAGGGTGTAGAAAGAGGAACGCTTTTAACAGACTTTGATGGGCGGGGGGCGGGCCAGCAGGGAGAGCGGACCGGAAGCTCTTCCTTGGTCTTGCAGGGACTTCTGGGAATTGAAGTCCCCGCACGCTCGCAGCCCTGCTGGTTCCTCGCGCCCCTTACCGCCTTGCTGCCGGTGTCCTCGCGTTGGTCCTCAGAGATGCTGCCTCTACCAGCACCCACCGACGAAGCGGCACCCGCGAAGAGGGTGCGGCGAGAGGTGGGCTGGGAGGCCGGTGCGCTGCTGGGCTGGTGCGTGACAGCGAGAGTAATGCCTTCCGCTTCAAGAGAAAATAGGTAGGTGTCCCACAGGGTGTAGAAAGAGGAACGCTTTTAACAGACTTTGATGGGCGGGGGGCGGGCCAGCAGGGAGAGCGGACCGGAAGCTCTTCCTTGGTCTTGCAGGGACTTCTGGGAATTGAAGTCCCCGCACGCTCGCAGCCCTGCTGGTTCCTCGCGCCCCTTACCGCCTTGCTGCCGGTGTCCTCGCGTTGGTCCTCAGAGATGCTGCCTCTACCAGCACCCACCGACGAAGCGGCACCCGCGAAGCGGGTGCGGCGAGAGGTGGGCTGGGAGGCCGGTGCGCTGCTGGGCTGGTGCGTGACAGCGAGAGTAAAGCCTTCCGCTTCAAGAGAAAATAGGTAGGTGTCCCACAGGGTGTAGAAAGAGGAACGCTTTTAACAGACTTTGATGGGCGGGGGGCGGGCCAGCAGGGAGAGCGGACCGGAAGCTCTTCCTTGGTCTTGCAGGGACTTCTGGGAATTGAAGTCCCCGCACGCTCGCAGCCCTGCTGGTTCCTCGCGCCCCTTACCGCCTTGCTGCCGGTGTCCTCGCGTTGGTCCTCAGAGATGCTGCCTCTACCAGCACCCACCGACGAAGCGGCACCCGCGAAGCGGGTGCGGCGAGAGGTGGGCTGGGAGGCCGGTGCGCTGCTGGGCTGGTGCGTGACAGCGAGAGTAATGCCTTCCGCTCAATAATGTTCTCGCTAGACCAGGCCTAACACTGTACATAAACAATAATGGCAATTTGCTACTTGATGTGTGCTGCAGAATGCAGTACACATAAAGAATAAACCAGGAAAAATAAAAGTTGTGCCAATGTAATGCCTGTTTTTGTATGGCGTTAGTATATGGCGCTGCTTCAGATTTACAGATCCATGTAAATCTGGCGCAGCGTAAAAAAGCAATGGGTGTTGCGGTGTAACTCCCACAGCAACACGCCCCTTTTCACACAGAAAATTACATGAAAGATTATAATATATGCACAACGCGGCGTTAAGCCACACTGAGTAGCTTAACGCAACTTTATAAATATGGTACAGGGCAATGATTGCGCCACCAAAACGTCGGAAATAGTAATGTTCCGGTGGCGCAATTCCCTTGTAAATATGCCCAAAGTGTCCTTGCATGAAACGCGCCATGAAAATGCCTGGCAAGTATATTGCACAATAAGCATAATTAAAAAATGTGATACAATCTCTTCAAAATAAAAAAAAGTGCATTTCTTTAACATGTGGAAGCATTTGACATAGGTACACGAGTTTATATCCCTGCGCAGACAGACATTTATTAAAAGTGATAGTTTCTTAGAAAGATTCATTGCTAGCCCCCCAGTGACTGCCATTAGTGAAGTAAGAGGCAATTTATCAATTTAGTAGTCAGGTAAACCCCAAATATGGTCTAGATTCCTATTATTGATGGAACAAAATTACATTCTTTTAAATGAAATAGAGGAGGCGCTTGTTCAGCACATGTCATGAACTCAAGTATTTAAAAGTCCTCTCATATAGGATAACAATGAAAAAGCAGTCTCTGTGCAACAAACGATGGGGTTTATTAAAAAGCCCCTAGCACCACTTATGCGTCACTTTTCGCATGTTAAAAGTGAAGCAAAAGTGGCGCAAGGGGCTTGTAAATCTGCCCCTATGTGCCTAGGATCGTACAGTTTAAGCAAGCAGGGAAGCGGGTATTGATTCCAGGTTATCTAGCTTAATCGTTTCCATTATGTATTTAGCATTGTAGTATATACTTTAATTGGAGCTACTATTCAGACTGTAAATATATTTATATGATATTGAGTACTATTAAAGTAATTAGTGGAAGGACCACTAGAAGCCAATCTCAGCAGACAGCCTTTCTGCCTCCAGACTCAGTGGAAAAAGGCACTTGTGCAGCCATTTCCAAAAAAGCCTCCACCGATCCAGTAGTACTCAGCAATTTCAGACCCATCACTCGTCTGCCTTTTGCTAGTAAACCTTTGGAAACGGTTGCAGACAAAAAACTCTAGGCCATATTTACAATAAAGTAATGCCGCGCTATGCAGCAAGCAATTTGGCTGTGCCACGCTGCATTACTTTGGAAGCAGAGGGATGAGTCATATTTGCCACAATATAAGGTATCTCTGAGCTCTCCCCTGCACTGGCGTTCACTTGCTTGCCATGCGCCAATGCAGGCACCCTTGCACCATGGTGCAGGGGGGCCTGCATTACGGGGGTAATTGTTTTTGTACAGGAAGGGACTCCTTCCTGCACAAAAACAATTACAAGAGGTGTTTTCCTCATTCTATGCATGTGCAGAATGCAGCATGGATAGAAAGAGGAACAAGCATTTGCAATGCAATAGGTCTCGCATTAGGAACGTTTGAGCTATTGGTATTGTAAATGACAATTTTTTTATTTATGTGTTGGTTTTGAAAATAGCGAAATTAATAGCTTTGTCATTTACAATGCCAATAGTTATAACATTTGCCTATAGCATTTGTAATGCAATACGTGTTGTATTTACGTGACTTACATGTATTGATATTACAAATAACAATGGCTTTTAATATTTTTTTAATAATTAATACTTAAATAAAAGTTATTGTAATTTATGATGGCAATAGCTTAAACTTTTGTAAATAACTTTTGTGAAGATTATGTTCAGTGTATTTTATTGTGACGAAAATCCAAGAACAGAAGTGAAATATTAACATCATTTTGTGACATTTGTAATAAAGCTTGAGAGCACATATTTGAACCAGTTGTAGTTGAATGGTTGCACAGATTGGTGCTGTGGTGGCACTGACTGATTTTGTGGTGGTGATCGAGTGATGCTGTGGCGTTCAGTGATGCTGTGGTAGCGCATAGTGATGTTGTGGTGCCCCTGAGTGATGCTGTGGTGGTGATGAGTGACGTTCTATGCTATGCTATGTTTTGTTTTGCTATCCTATGTTTTGGTTTGTTATGCTATGCTATGTTTTGCTATCCTATGCTTTGATTTGTTTTGCTATGCTATGCTGTGTTTTGTTATGCTATGCTATGGTTTGTTATGCTTTGCTTTGTTATGCTATGCTATGTTTTGTGATGCTATGCTATGTTTTGTTGTGTTTTGTTATGCTATGCTATGTTTTGTTATGCTATGCTATGTTTTGTTGTGCTATGCTATGTTTTGTTATACTATGCTTTGTTATGCTATGTTTTGTTATGCTATGCTATGCTAAGCTTTGTTTTGTTATGCTATGCTATGTTTTGTTGTGTTTTATTATGCTATGCTGTTTTGCTATGCTGATATGTTTTGTTTTGTTATAATATGCTATGTTTTGTAATGCTATGCTATGTTTTGTTGTGTTTTGTTATGCTATGCTATGTTTTGTTATGTTATGCTATGTTTTGTTCTGCTATGTTTTGCTGTGTTTTGTTATGCTATGCTATGTTCTGTTATACCATGCTATGTTTTGTTTTGCTATGCTTTGTTATGTTATGCTATGCTTTGTTTTGTTATACTATGCTTTTTTTGCTGTGTTTTGTTATGCTATACTATATTTTGTTGTGTTTTGCTATTCTATGTTGTGTTTTGCTATGCTATGTTTTGTTAAGCCATGCTTTGTTTTGCTATCCTATGCTATCTTTTGTTATGCTATGCTATGCTATGCTAAGCTTTGTTTTGTTATGCTATGCTATGTTTTGTTGTGTTTTGTTATGCTATGCTATGTTTTGGTATACCATGCTATGTTTTGTTTTGCTATGTTATGCTATGCTTTGTTTTGTTATGCTATGCTTTGTTTTGCTTTGTTGTGTTAGGCCATGCTATATTTTGTTGTGTTTTGCTATGCTATGTTTTGTTTTGCTATGCTATGTTTTGTTATGCTATGCTAAGCTTTGTTTTGTTATGCTATGCTATGCTAAGCTTTGTTTTGTTATGCTATGCTATGTTTTGTTGTGTTTTGTTATGCTATGCTATTTTTTGCTAGAATATGTTTTGTTTTGTTATACTATGCTATTCTATGCTATGTTTTGTAATGCTATGCTATGTTTTGTTGTGTTTTGTTATGCTATGCTATGTTTTGTAATGTTATGCTATGTTTTGTTCTGCTATGTTTTGTGGTGTTTTGTTATGCTATGCTAAGCATGGGCAAATTTTGCAAATCTGGCGTTTGCGAATTTTGCGAATTTGCGAACTCGCAATCCGCAAAATCCGCGAATTTTTGCGGATTTTTTTTTTGTGTTCGCAAGGGTTTCTGCCAGTTGGCGAGGGTTTGGTACCAGTTCGCAATTGCGAACTTACTTGTCGGCTCGCAGCGGTCGCGACTATGTTGTTTCTACGTCTGGTTCATCATCACAGATTCCCAGCACCCTCTGTTTCACCACTGCCACCCTCTGTTACATCAATGCCACCCTCTGGTTCATCATTACTGTAGATTATGGGGGAAAGCAAGCACACCTGCCCTGCTTCAACTGACATGATTAATTTGGGGTTAGTTTATTAATGTGTCACTGTTTTAAAATTCCAGGTCTGGCACCTGCTTCCTTATCAGTAATTTGCTTTCTGTTGCAGTGCAATTTTTTTTTTCTGGACCTTTGTGGCCTACTTGTAGCTATTCTATGAGCCTGCTGTGAGGGTCAGAGCAGGGTCATACAATTGTTGCAACTAGCAACTGAACTCTGGAGGGGCCCCAGTCAGGAAGCACTACAGGGAATGGTTACTAATGATGAGTATGAACTCTTGCACCTGCTGAGTGCTTTCAGTTTAGCAAAACTCGTTTTTCTGCAATTTCGTGGGATTCGCGGGGCGCGAACACGCGCCAGATCGGATTCGGAAGCCGCGAATTCGTGCGAATATGCGATTTGTTTTTTTACGGCGTGTTAGTTCGCAAGGTTTTGTGCGTTTTTGCGAGCCGCTTGTAGCGCAAGGTGCGAAGTTACCCTCGCGGTCGTTCAAAGGCGCGGCCATCTTATTTGCATGACATATTTCCGTTTCCGGGCGCGAAATGTAATCTCGCAAAGTGTGCGGCTCGCCAGTACAATTTCGCGAGTGTTCACGAGGAAAATCTTGCGCGAACTTACCCGCGCGGTTGTGAACGGGTGCGGTGTGGTATCCTTCTATGTACTTTCTATGTGCTATGTATGTGTAGTAGTTTCTGATTATAGAGGATTATAGAATGTTACTTATAGAATGTTATGATGTAGTCTTGTGATGATTCTAAGGGTGGCCGGGACTCTGTCAGTTGCTGCTGCTGCCTGCCTGTGCCTCCTGTGGATGAGATCCTTTCCTTCTTTGAAATGAATAAAGAAACCTTTTATTCAACTAATATCTAAGAAGTACTTCTTCGCATTGGCGACGAGGGTGGGATTCGAACCCACGCGTGCAAAGCACAATGGATTAGCATTCCATGTCCAATGTCAAGGATGAGCTTTCTTTAAAGGATGGTTTGTTGTGGAGAGGCACTAGACTTATTCCACCTTCTCTCGTTAGGGAGAAGATTCTTCTCTTAGCTCACCAAGGACACCAAGGCATATCCAAAACTAAGGAGAGAATAAGGTTACATTTCTGGTGGCCTGGCATTGATCTTCAGGTTGAGCGAATGATTCGTGATTGCGTTGAATGTAACTCTTCTGACAAAGTGTGTAAAACAAGAACACAACCTATGGTTATCAGACATATGCCGGTACGTTGTTGGCAGGATGTAGCTTTGGACATTCTAGGTCCCATTTCCTCTGGGAATGGTCAGAAATATGTTCTAGTCATGATGGATATGTTCTCGCGTTGGCCAGAGATAAAAGTAACTCAAAATATTGAGACCAAAGATGTAGTTAAATTCTTGCGAGAAATTTTTGGTAGGGAAGGTTTCCCTGAGACAGTCCTTACGGATAATGGTGTGCAACTGGTGTCAAAGGAAATGGAAGATTTCTTGGCAAGTAAAGGTATCAAACACAAGCGTTGTTCACTTTACCACCCGGAATGTAATGGTATGGTGGAGAGGTTCAATCGCGTACTTAAGGAGTCCATTCAGATCTCTAAAGACCAGGGCTTGGATTGGAAAAATAATCTGATGGACAGAGTAATGATTTATAGGGTTACACCCCATTCCACCACAGGTGATATTCCTTTTGTGCTTTTCCGAGGCCGCATTCCAAACACTTCTATATTTCAGAGTTGGATGAGAAATTTAGGGGTGGAAGCAGGGAATCACTGCAAGGACTTGAGTTCATTGAAGCAGGAGATGAAGTCCAATTTGAGGAAAGAAAACTTTGATAGAAGACATGCTGTTGCTCATACCGAGGTGTGTGTTGGGGATCGGGTAAGAGTTCGTCTTCCACTTAGATCTTCTGGGGCCATATTCTCTTCCCCTTATTATGTTACTAAACTCTTCCATAATGCTGTTAAACTAAATGATGGAAGGATTTGGAATTTGAATCGTATTGCTTCATGTTCAGGTTCTTCTGGCAAGACCTTACCTAATAGTACTGTGACTGACAGGGAAGATCATGTCAAGTCCGATGTTCCTGTCAGAAGAAGTTCAGGTTTGACCCGTGTTCCTGCAATTCTCAATGATTATATTTTGAAGTAGTTTTTTTTTGTGTTTCAGGGGAAGGTGTGTGGTATCCTTCTATGTACTTTCTATGTGCTATGTATGTGTAGTAGTTTCTGATTATAGATGATTATAGAATGTTACTTATAGAATGTTATGATGTAGTCTTGTGATGATTCTAAGGGTGGCCGGGACTCTGTCAGTTGCTGCTGCCTGCCTGTGCCTCCTGTGGATGAGATCCTTTCCTTCTTTGAAATGAATAAAGAAACCTTTTATTCAACTAATATCGAAGAGGTACTTCTTCACACGCGGCCATCTTGTTTCTCATTCATTGCTATGGTTCTGGGCATGCTTTTGGTATCCTCTCTGTATCTCTGCCATCCTTTGCTTGTTTGAAGTTTTTTTTAATCTATTTTACTTATTATCTATCTCTCTATTTTTCTTGCTCTATATTTGTGGTTTCTGCTACTTTTGGTTCATTTTAAACTACTTTTTTCAACTCTTTACTTTTCTTCTCTTCCCTATTCTATTTTCTTTATTATTTAGCTTCCTTTCTGCCCAGACCATGGTGAAGGGAGCCGGGAAGCATCCCGAGAAGGGGAAGGGTCCCGCACCCCGTGCCTGGCTCCCGTGCGGGCGTTTGAGGGGGGAGCAGGTCGTACCCCGGGAGATCTTTAGCCCGGAGGAGGTGGCCGCACTCATTTTTTATGTTCAGCGCCGCCTCCCCAGGACCATCATGGCAGGCGGCAGGATCGGTGTCGGGTACGGGATCCGGGAGCGCCGGAAGCGGTGGGAGAAGGTGTGCCGGGCCATGTACCACCACTCTCGGGTCCGGCGCACCTACAACCAGGCCACCCACCGCTGGACGGATGTCCTGGACCGTGAACGAGATCTGCTCGACCTGCTTGGCATTGAGATCCCCGGGCTTGGTGAGTAGCAGTAGCTATTTCTTTACTACTCTGTTTTCTCCTGCTCTGTGTGTTATTATATTGCAAATTTTTGTTTTTTACCAAGAGCAATAATGCTGCTCATTACATTGTAGGTAAATTATATTTCAAAATCTTCTGTGCATTTCAGGTGCACTGCTCTCCTTCTCAGTAGTGTTGCTACTATGCTTATTTGTTTTCGATTTTGTGTTCATTTCATTGGCCTGTGAAATTATGCATGAGTGTAGTTTAAAGAACTGCGTAATGCTAAACACTAAGGTTCAGATTTTTAATTACCGGCGCATCCCTGCAAAGTAGCAGGGATGCGCCAGTAATTGTGCGCCACGCCACCACCACCAATGGTGTGCTGTACTTACAATGCGGCGCATCATGGGCCCAAAACATCACCAAAGCGTTACGCATCTGTGCCGTAAAGGCGGCGCATTGCTGGAGTTGCGTCGCAACGATGGCGCAGCTCCATCAATACTCTGGGGTGCCCTATCTCCCCAATGCTGCGCCAAGCCGTACGTCTGCTTCAAGCAGGCGCAGGGTTTGAGTCACGCATCATTGTCGTTAAAGTGAGTGATTGAAATCTTGTAGATTTCCCTCAGCCACTTTTAGGGTGCGTTCCTGCGCAGGAACGCCCTCCCTTGCGCCGGAACGCCCCCTGATGGCGCAGGGCTTTACAACATGATGCATCTCCCATATGCGTCACGTTGTTAATATACGCCGCACCATTGCGCCTCTTTTGTTCTGCCACTGCGTCACAAAAGTCACGCAACAATGGAGCAAAAGAGCCGCAAGGGGCTTCTAAATCTACCTACAGACTCAAGTCCAGTCCTTTCTTTGTACACATGGCGATAAGAAGAAATAGTGGTGGTGGATTGATAGTTTGAGTATTTTAATGACTGGTTAATGTAGTAGGTAACTTTAGTGTTGTCGCTGATCTGCAATCACGATGGACTTTGTCTGTCACTTCGCGTGCTGCGGACTGCTGCCTGTCAATCCTAGGCAAACCTTTTTAGTACTTTGTTTAGTGAGTTACATAAGAAGTTTCTAATTCGACGGTCTGCAAATCAAGCAATACTAATAACGTAGTAGACCACATCAGATCGATCAATAATATATCCCGTGGAATAGTTGTCTATTTGCTATTTCGCCAAAATATTTTGTTATTGTTCTTTTGAAATGTTTGATTTGGTTGACAAATATCATCCATGTTTTCTGGTCCTTCTTTCTTTCATGTTGTACATCAGCTCCCCCCAGGGGCAAGAGGACACAGGAGGAGGAGGAGGAGGGTGCTGTTCAGGATGCAGGCCAGGATCGGGCAGGCGAGGGCTCCTTTGCTGGCCCCAGTAAGTTTTAATTTTAATATAGAGTACTTATTTTTTCCTAGCGTTCCTCATTCGATTTTTTCTAAATCGTCTTTGATCTTCTTGTAGACTGGATCTAAATTCTTATCCTGCCTCGACTATGACTCCCTGTGGTATTACTAGATTATTCTTATTAGTCTGTCTGTGTAGCTAAATAAGATTGCACATTTGGCAATTCCATTGGACTCCCATTCTAGTCAGCAATAGCTCTATGCACTGAGTGCAGTCCTCTGGGATTCTCCATAATGTCTTTTCAAGTCTCCTAAATGTTTATGCTTTGACAATTGCCAACAATAAAAAGGTGAATGACCACCAAGAAAGAATAAGATACTACCTTACTTTTGGTTTGGATAGTAGGACAATCCATTCTACTACTGTTGCAGGGACAAATCTGCACAAACAGAACTATGGACACTAAATAATGCATTGCTTAGCTTATCAATTATAATAGGTGCTGTTAGACTTTCCACATACTTCAGTGATAACAGACTTTGTAGTTGAACCCCCAATCTCCTTACTGACTAGATAGTGTGGCAGAGTCATTTAGCTCCCAAAGTCACCGATGATTGATCCCCAATGATGTCAGAGGCACGGACTCATGCTTGCAAAAATTCCAAAACCTTTAGCTCATCCACTCTAGTCTGGAGGACCAAAAACCACAGAGTCTATTTAAGTTTAAAAGCTTTATTAAAAGTAAACACATTTATTAAAATCAAGTTTGTCATAAAAGTAAACGTTTAACTGAAAATGGAAAAGTGCTTAGTGCTGACGATTAATTGGACACATTTCTTGTGGTCGAGCCGAGCTCTCACCTGGTTTGAACTTGATCCTGCTCGTGTTCTTAGAAGTCAAGCTTCTGTCTGTTAGGAGAAAAAGTGGTGCGTGTTAAAAATAAAAAGCAAGCATTCATCAGTTGTGCCAAAAAGTGCAGCAAGACAACAGCCTTCCCTGGAAAAAGGAAAATTTTTACTTTAGAGTAGACAGTCACAAATTATTACATTGTATTCTGTTTTTTTCACATTTCTTTCTTCCTCCTAGACCAAATATTATATAGTAGTGAGTGGTGTATTCTAACATTATTAAATGTACTTTGTAGGTGGAACATCAGGAGGCGGGGCCAGCGCGTAGGTGGTGGCATTGGACGAGGGGAACAACTCTGGGGAGGAGGCGGTGGAAGTGCCGGACAATCCTGTGAGGGATAACACGGTGGTGGCGGGCAGAGGTAAGCTATATATTCCTTACTTATTGAGATTGAAGACTGCAGAGTGTGCTTTCTGCACGGGTGTATTATAAATCAACCAGGTAGTAGCCTCCTCTAAATGTACTTCGACTTAGCTGTGAAGTTTTTGGCGAGAAGAATCCCAATCAGATCTGAGATGAACTTTATGGATGGGATGAACGAAAAGCGAAAGAAGGGTGTAAGTAAGTGTGGAAGGACGAGAAATGTAATGATGACTGGCAAAATAGAATGATATGTGTTTGCTTGGTCCCCGAGGTGGCTGGGAAGGAAAGAATATGGTATGGTGCATGGCTGGGTGAATGATGAAGCAAGGATGGGTGGAAGAAGAACAGCCTGGGTGGGTGAAACAGAAACTGTATGTGTGCATATACTTTGAATGGATGGATGCCTGGATCATGGTACTATCTGACTCTTAGATAGCATATGTGTATCTAGAGAGAGAGACGGTCACTGGATGAACTAAGTGTTACTTTGAAGAGCATGTAACACCGCACCCGCACGTCCGTTCCAGTGTAGGAAAGGCAAGGAAAAGAAGTTGTAATTTTGTCCAAATACTACCATGAATAGTAGCAGTAGTTTGTATTGCAACTGCAAGCACAGCATATATCCGGTTATTACGGTGGACACTCCCTACCTCTCTTAATAACTTTAGTTTAGTAGTAGTACGTCATTCATGTGTGGGTGTATCACTGTTCACTCAATAATAAGCAAAGCACCTAAAGTCATCCCATATGTCATCAAATACATCCCATGTGAAATGATAGATAATCAGATTATTTAGCTTCTTCATTTTCCTTTTCTAATACTCATTTGCACTATAGGGTGAAAGCTAAATTAATTAAGCAGTAGCCCTTTTAACAGAGTATTCTCAGTGCCACCCGTAATAGAAAAGTAAGAGCTTCACCACCTGCATGTACTGGACCGGTACAGTAACGCAAGTCTCTCTCACTCATCATGGTGTGCGTCTGTTTTTCTCGGGTGCAAGTTCACTGCGCTGGCATTATGCTGGCTTGCATAAGATAACGTACCAATTTTCCTAAACAAGAGAGAAGAAGAAGAATAAGACTGGTGTACTGTCATAGTCGACTGTACTGGAAGTCCATAGTGCTCGTAGAATTTGTTCCTTAAACTCCCACTAATGTTAGAGCAAGGATGAAGAAGTCGGAGGTTACATAGATACTGTCCTCAATAGTTATGTACTGTGCTTTCAATTTGCTACTTGTACTGTGACACAACTTTCTGCTCAATCATTTTGTGTTAATCTTAAGGAGCATTGGTTACAGACTATGTCTTTCTTTCTTCATATAGTTGCTCCTTCCAAATCCAACAGACCATCAAGGAGGAGGGAGCTTGCTCGAATGGCCCGGCAACGGAGGCTGGATGCCACTGTCGCCGAATATCGGCGGCTAGTGGCCCTGGAGGAGGAGGAGACGCAGTCTACCGGTACAACAACAACATCCACTGGGACAGCTGCATCCTCCTCCGTGCCCCCACGGGCTGCCATCCAGCGCAGTGCTCCAGTGGTACGGAGCCGGGCTACCAAAGCCAACCGCCATCGCCGAGCAGAAAAGACAGCAGCTGCCCCCCACAGGATTTGCAAGGCACGCCAGCGCCGCTTGTGCCTCAGAGTGTCCTACCTGGAGCAGGAGGTCCTAAGCTATAAGAACTTGGTGGAGGGCCTCCGCTTCGACCATGCCACCCTCCGCATGGAGCATGATGCCCTGGCCGCTAGAGTCAACAGCACCCTGCCGTAGTGTCCCTTGCCCCTTTTTTAGAGACTTTTGGGGGGTGGGAATTGGGAGTTGGGTTTTTTGGGGAGTTTTGAAGGACAATCGTTGGGGTTAGGGAGGGTCTTGCGGGAGATTATTTTGTTAGGGCTATAAAAATATACTTTTTGAAACTTTATCTGACCATACCTGTTTTTTACTGCTTTTGAGTCTGGTGGGTGGGGGTTTAACAGTAAGTTTGTTTTCCTGAATAGTCCTAGGACTTTAGTAGTACTACCGTCAATCTCTCCTCTCTCCTAATACTCCATTATACTATCTCCAACCAAACGCTTATCTTACCTGTAATTGTGTTTGAAAGTAGGGCTAGGCCCAGGGCTGGCTCCAAGGGAAATGGCGATTAAGGTTGGCAATCCAGGGCGGATGAAATTTCCTCCTCATTGCGGTGGTACTAGTGGTGTGACACAGTGGCAGTTGCATGCCTATGGAAAAAAGAAAATGAAACCTAGTTTGTCCTTACTGTAGCATTACAACGGTACGATCGAGAATATAGCAGGTGACAGTACACTAGAACAGTGCCACAATGTAGCCTAACAAATGGTAAAGTATTGATAGTATAACTTGTACTTGTGTTGGATTTCTTTGACATTGGCTACTACTACAAGAAATAGTACTGAAGCTGAGTAAGTCTAGAATATATCCTCGGATTCCTTCACCAGCCTGTTGCTATGACCTTATCCTCCCCAGCAAGTGTGTGGAATTATTGATGTCATTTAGTCACACATCAAGCAAAACCACACAGCCCGGGGGAAGAGGGTTAGGGTTTGTAAAATGGATGGGAATGGAGGTTTCTTTTTGGGTAGGTTTTGTTGAGAGAATAAAAAAATAAAAGCACAGCATGGACAAACAATAATTGAACATAAAGAAATTTTTGGGTACAAAGCTAACCATAAATCTTTTACGTGACATAAAGGAAGTGCATGCACTACTGAATGCATTGTTACTGAAAAGTAAGTAGTACTTTCGACAACCGTGAATGACAGAATGCGACAGTACAGGGCTACATTAAATTAGGTTTAAAAAATAGCCGAAGTAAAACCTATAGAATGGCTGTAGGGATCAATTTAGAAGCAGAGAGAGATCCAAGAAATGCAGTCACACTCATAGAAGAAAACAATGGATACTGTATCTGTATGTTGTTGTAGTTGTCCTGTTGAATTTGGTAAGTAAGTTGCATGCAGCAAAGAATTCCTCTTATTAGCGGCACTCCTCCATTCCAGCTGACGCTTCGTCCATCAATGTTGGTGACCAGAAGACACCCTGTCCACTGCCTGCCTGGCGGATGCTGAATTGCGGCTCGCTAATGTGAAGCCTGACTGCATCCTTTTTTGCCCATTACACAGACTGAAACCCGGCCTGTAATTATTGAACGAAAAACAGGAAGTGATATAATATTACAACACCACTGATAAATAAATATAAGGTATGTACGCTGTGTAGTGCAAAAAGTCACATTTTGATTTTCCTAATAGACAGTACAATATTTTTGAAAGTGCGTACTCTGTCTGAGTCACCTTTTGAAGGATAAATAAGTATGGGCAAATTAATTTAGCGGATCTTTCCCCTCAAGCTTTGGTGTACTGTAAACTGTGCTTTAGAACAAAATTAGACCTTCCCAGCAGTGCTCCCACCCAGACCCTTACTAAAGCCAGTCGCAAAAATGTAGAAGACCCCCAATCAGATCTCAAAAAACGAGGCCTAGCAGAAAACTGGTGACAAAACGTACTTTGAAAGTAAACGTAGGCCCAAATACCCCCTTACCTACCGTGGATTGTATTCAAACCACTTGCAAGCAAGCAAAAGTATCCATAGCCAGCATCTCTCCAAGACTCGAAAACCCCCCCACCCAAACACATGCAATAGAAATACTGCTAACCCTAACGAGCCCTATGTTAAGAATAGTGACAAAGGCTTTCTTTAACTATGACAAATCCCCCCTTTCCCACCATGGATTTTCTTCAAATGACTTGCAACCAAAATTACACATTCTCACGAGTGCTCTAAGACCCCAGAACTCAGTTGCAAAAATCTAGAACACCCCGAAACACATGCAATCCTGCTGCTAGGGCTAACCCTAACGAACCCTAAGTTACAAAAAGTGCCAAAAGGCTTTTCCTTATGGATTTTGTCCCAACCACTTCTATCCGGTATTAGACCTTCCCAGGAATGCCCCAAGACCCGCCAACCCACCCGCCAAAAAGCACAACACCCCCAAACAGCCAAAAAGGAAAATCTCATACTTACAATATTTCTCGGCCTTCGGTCCAAATGCGCTGTGCAGCTAGGCCATAACTCCTGTTTTCCACCACGGATTTCCTGAAAAGCAAATGCAATCAAGATTAGACTGTCCCAGCAGTGCTCCCAGACCCCAAATCTCACTCACAAACACCCGGAACCCCCCCAAAGAGCACCTCAAAGGCAAGCAAGTCAGCAAAAACACAAAAAGATTTCCGCCTCCGATTTGGTCCAAACCACTTTTATCCGGTATTAGAGCTTCCCAGCAATGGCCCCAGAGCCGTCAACCCAGGAGAAAACTAGTAGAAGACCCCCAAACAGCCAAAAAGCAAAAGTACAAAAATGGGGACTTAGTCATTTTCTTGCCAATTTCCCAAATCACTCCGCGCGCGCTCTGCAGCTTGGCCCTAACTCCCCTCTGCCACCATGGATTTGCTTCAAACCTCTTGCAAACTAAAGTATCCATAGCCAGCAGTGCTCCCAGACCCCGAAAACCCACCCACAAACACCAGGAAGCCCCCCAAACAGCCCCCCGAAAATGCTACATTGAGCAAAATGTCAGAAATAGCAAAAAAAAAATCAGCATGGATTTTGTCCCAACCACTTTTTATCCGGTATTAGACCTTCCCAGGAATGCCCCAAGACCCTCCAAAAAGCACAACACCCCCAAACAGCCAAAAAGGAAAATCTGATACTTACAATATTTCTAGGCCTTCGGTCCAAACGCGCTGTGCAGCTAGGCCATAACTCCCGTTTTCCACCACGGATTTCCTGAAAAGCAAATGCAATCAAGATTAGACTGTCCTAGCAGTGCTCCCAGACCCCAAAACTCACCCACAAACACCCGGAACCCCCCCAAAGAGCACCTTAAAGGCAAGCAAGTCAACAAAAACACAAAAAAAATTCCACCTCCGATTTGGTCCAAACCACTTTTATCCGGTATTAGAGCTTCCCAGCAATGGCCCCAGAGCCGTCAACCCAGGAGAAAACTAGTAGAAGACCCCCAAACAGCCAAAAAGCAAAAGTACAAAAATGGGGACAGTCATTTTCTTGCCAATTTCCCAAATCACTCCGCACGCGCTCTGCAGCTAGGCCCTAACTCCCCTCTGCCACCATGGATTTGCTTCAAACCTCTTGCAAACTAAAGTATCCATAGCCAGCAGTGCTCCCAGACCCCGAAACCCACCCACAAACACCAGGAAGCCCCCCAAACAGGCCCCCGAAAACGCTACATTGAGCAAAATGTCAGAAATAGCAAAAAAATATTCAGCATGGATTTTGTCCCAACCACTTCTATCCGGTATTAGACCCTCCCAGGAATGCCCCAAGACCCGCCAATCCACCCGCCAAAAAGCACAACAACCCCAAACAGCCAAAAAGGAAAATCTCATACTTACAATATTTCTCGGCCTTCGGTCCAACCGCGCTGTGCAGCTAGGCCATAACTCCCGTTTTCCACCACGGATTTCCTGAAAAGCAAATGCAATCAAGATTAGACTGTACCAGCAGTGCTCCCAGACCCCAAAACTCACCCACAAACACCCGGAACCCCCCCAAAGAGCACCTCAAAGGCAAGCAAGTCAGCAAAAACAAAAAAATTTGCGCCTCCGATTTGGTCCAAACCACTTTTATCCGGTATTAGAGCTTCCCAGCAATGGCCCCAGAGCCGTCAACCCAGGAGAAAACTAGTAGAAGACCCCCAAACAGCCAAAAAGCAAAAGTACAAAAATGGGGACTTAGTCATTTTCTTGCCAATTTCCCAAATCACTCCGCTCGCGCTCTGCAGCTAGGCCCTAACACCTCAAAGGCAAGCAAGTCAGCAAAAACACAAAAAAATGTCCACCTCGGTTTTTGGTCCTGTTAGACGGGACCTGGAGGGTCGGCCGAGGACAAGGGGAGAGGTCTCCGGGGAGAGCCGTCTCGAGCGATCGTACAGACAAGTAACTTCCCCCCCACAGATGAACGCCACACAAAGATAAGGTTTTTATTTCTTTATAAGCAATCATGAAGTACGGTGGAATGGTACAAGGAGGTCTGGACTCAGGGGTCCCCTCGATTCTAGTCTCTTGGATGGGAAAGTGGGTAGCGGGACAGTCTTGTTACCACTCTGGTAGATGCGATGGAAAGATGGGTAGCTCACAATCCTCGAGCTCGGCGTTCTAGGAGGACGGGCCGCGGCAGCGCCAGCAGGTCCCGTGATGATCGTAGGTAGCAACGGTCCGCGGCAGCGCCAGCAGGTCCCGACAAAGGTGGTAGTTACAACGGTCCGCGGCAGCGCCAGCAGGTCCCGACGAGGATGGAGGTTGCAGAAGGTTGCGGCAGCGCCAGCAGGCAGGACGATAGTTCACAAGGCAGGGCTGCGGCAGCGCCAGCAGTCCGTCAAGGATGAGTTCTTCACGGTGTCTCTCGACTCCAGGATACAACTGCCTTCCTGCTCTGGAGCTGCCCCAGTTTTAGGTCTGGCGCCCTTTGATGTCCGGACCCTCGCACTTGGAGGTCGGGAGGTCCGGGATGAGGGAGTCCAGACACCCAGCAGGGGGGTGGAGCCAGCGCCCGGGGAGGCTGGGGGCGATCGGCACCTGGCGGGGGAGAGCCATCGACACTTCTTTCTCCCATTGACCTGCCAAGTGGTCCGTTCACCTCCTGGGTGGATGGTGGTGCCGGGATGTCGGGGCCTGGCCAGGCCCAGGGTTAGGGTCGAGCTGAGGCCACGCGGCCTTGTGGTGCAGCATCCAAGATGGCGGCTGGGCCCGGGCAATGGTGCTGACAGTGGCCCGGCCCAATGATACAGAGATGTCCGGGGGCAGGAGTCCCGTAGGAGACGGGGGGCGGGTTGCTTCTGCGGGTAACACCTGGAGGGCCGGTGTCCGGGCCCTGTCATGTGGGGAGGGAGCGAGCCCTTCATGTGGCCTGTCCAACATGCGTCCCCCCCAGCTGAATGCGGGGAGAGTCACCCATCCTCTTGGGGACTCTCCTTGTCGAGGCGGAAAAAGCGTGACAGGCCATCCGCGTTGGCGTGGTCCTGGCCAGGTCGGTGCTCCACAGTGAAGTCCATCCCCTGCAGGGAGATGGACCAACGCAATAGTTTGGGATTTTCCCCCCGCATCTGCATTAGCCATTGCAGGGGCCGATGATCTGTTTGCACACGGAAGTGGGTACCGAAGAGGTAGGGCCGGAGCTTCTTGAGGGCCCACACTACTGCGAAGGCCTCCCTCTCGATGGTGCTCCAGTGCTGTTCTCAGGCCAGTAGGCGTCTGCTGATGAAGGCCACCGGTTGGTCAAGTCCATCGGGGTTCAGCTGGGAGAGGACAGCCCCGATGCCATGGTCGGAGGCATCAGTCTGTACGATGAATTCCCGGCTGTAGTCGGGAGCCTGGAGCACAGGGGCGGTGCACATGGCGGCCTTCAGTTTCTCGAAGGCCGCTTGACAGTCTGGAGTCCAGTTGACCTTTTTCGGGTGTTTCTTTGATGTGAGCTCTGTGAGGGGCCCCACAATGCTGCCATAGTCCTTCACAAACCGTCGGTAGTATCCGGTGAGCCCCAAGAAGGCTCGGACCTCGGTTTGCGTGACGGGGGGCTGCCAGGACTGGATGGCAGCGATCTTGAGCTGAAGGGGGGCCACCAGACCACTTCCCACTTGGTGCCCGAGGTAGGTCACGGACCCTTGACCAATTTGGCACTTGCTGGCCTTGATTGTGAGGCCGGCCTGTTGGAGGGCCTGCAGGACCTCTCGGAGGTGGCGGAGGTGGTCTGACCAGTGGCGGCTGTACACAGCGATATCGTCCAGGTAGGCGGCGCTGAACTCTTCGAGCCCCGCCAATACCTGGTTCACCAGTCGCTGAAAAGTAGCTGGAGCGTTCTTCATGCCGAATAGCATGACTTTGAAATGGTAGTGTCCATCGGGGGTGGAGAACGCGGATCGTTCTTGAGCCCGGGGGGTGAGGCCGATCTGCCAGTAGCCCGCTGTCAGGTCGAAGATGCTGAGGTAGCGGGCGGCCCCCATGCGGTCTATCAGTTCATCTGCTCGGGGGATAGGATGAGCGTCGGTTCTGGTGACAGCGTTCAGACCCCGATAGTCGACGCAGAATCGGAGCTCAGGAGTGGTGCCCGGGGCAGCAGCTTTGGGGACCAGCACGACCGGGCTGGCCCAGGGGCTGTCCGAGGGCTCGATGACCCCGAGCGTGAGCATTTTTGATACTTCTTCTTGGATGCAGGCACGTACCCGATCTGGTACGCGGTACGCCCGATGTCTGATAGGGGGACTGTCCCCAGTGTCCACGTCGTGCAAGCACCAGGGGGTGACCCCTGGGGTGAGGGAAAACAGGGTCACAAATTGCAGCAGGAGGCCCCGACAGTCTTAGCGCTGTTCCGGGGTTAGGGCATCTGAGAGTCGGACCCCGTCCACTGAACCATCTTTCTCACGGGTCCTTAGGAGGTCACGGAGGGGCTCGGAGTCTTCTTCCGCCCCACTGTCGGTAGCCATCAGTAGGCTGAGCTCTGAGCACACAAAGTGGGGTTTGAGTCTGTTGGCGTGGAGGACCCGGAGGGGGTTCCGTGGAGATTCCATGTCGATGAGATAGGTGACGGGGCTCTTGCGCTCGATCACCTTGAAGGGCCCCGTCCACTTATCCTGTAAGGCACAAGGTTCGGTGGGGGACATCACCCATACTTGCTGGCCAGGTACGAACTCTATGGAGGAGGCGTTCTGATCGTACCATTTCTTCATGTCCTCCTGACTGGCTTCAAGATTGGCTTTGGCGATCTCTCGGAATCGTCGGGTCTGATTGCGGAGGGTCAGGAGGTACTTGTAGACGTCCGGAGGAGTTTTCAGGGGAGCCATCTCCCAGCCTTCCTTGACTAGGCTGAGGGGCCCTCGAACAGGGTGTCCGTACAAGAGTTCGAAGGGGCTGAAGCCGAGGGACTTCTGAGGGACTTCTCGGTAGGCGAAGAGGAGGCACGGGAGTAGCACATCCCACTGGCGACGGAGGGGCTCTTCCAACCCCATAATCATTCCCTTGAGTGTGCGGTTGAACCGCTCAACCAGTCCGTTTCCTTGCGGGTGATAGGGGGTTGTGAATTGGTAGGTGACCCCACACTGCTGCCAGAGGGATTTCATGTATTTTGAAATAAAGTTCGTGCCTCGGTCGCTGACGACTTCCCGGGGGAAGCCCACCCGGGAGAAGATCCCCATTAAGGCTCGGCCGACCACCGGTGCTGTTACAGTTCGAAGGGGGATGGCCTCGGGATAGCGGGTGGCGTGGTCCACCAGTACCAGGATGAATCGATGCCCTTGCGCTGTTCGGGGGTCCAGGGGCCCCACAATATCTATTCCCACCTTTTCGAACGGAGTGGTAACCACCGGGAAGGGCTGCAGGGGTGCCTTGAGTTTGCGGCCGCTCTTCCCGCTGGCCTGACAAGTGGGACAGGACCGGCAGTGGTTGAGTACGTCATTTCTCATTTTTGGCCAGTAAAAGTGGGTCACTAGGCGGTTGTAGGTTTTGTCCTGACCCAAGTGTCCGGCCAGGGGGACGTCGTGGGCCAAGTTCAACAGGAAGTCTCTAAAACGGAGGGGCACCACCAACACTCGACTGGCCCCCAACTCGGCGATTCTTTGTTCGCTGTACAATAGATCATTGTCCCAATAGATCCAGTGGGCCCCGGTGGTATCTCCCGTGCTCTGGGCGAGTGCTTGCTGTCGTAGTCCCTCGAGGGAGGGACATGTCTTCTGCTCCTGACGGAATTGTTCTGGGGTGGGTCCCCCTTCTTGACGCCACTGAGCCAGGTCTGGGAGGTCCTGGGGCTGAGCGAGTTCTTCTTGGGTTTGTTCCGGGGGGTCGGCGTCCCCCACTGGAGCGATCGGGGGAGGAGGTGCTAGCCATTCGGGTTCTTCTGGTCGAGGGATGGAGTGGGCCGCCATGGACTGGGTGGTTACGCACGCCTAGTCCGGGAGGCCCAACATCCCCAGGTGCTCTTTTCTTTCCACGGCGGCCTACGGGGAACTCTCGAGATCGTTCCCCAGGAGACAGTCCACGGGGGCATCATCGCGGACAGTCACCTTCAGCATGCCGGATACTCCTCCCCACTCGAAGGGGACGCAGGCCATCCGACACATGCTCTCCGAATTGTGGGCTGAACGGACGGGGCAGAGAATGTTCGGTATTATTTGATCTGGGGTCACCATGTGACAGCGGACGGCCGTCACACTGGCCCCCGTGTCACGTAGGGCTTCAGCCTTGCGCCCATTTATGTTCACCCACTGACTGTATTTTCTGGTGTTGGCGGGTAGGGGAGCCCGCGGGATCATGTCTCTTCCCCCTAGGCACGCCAGGACCATGGCGGCCGGTTCCCATTCTTGTTGCTCTTGTTCGTATTCCTCCTGTTCTTCGGAGACTTGCTCTTCTCCTAGGGCGGCTGCAGCTACTTGGCGGGGCCTTGGAGTCTGGTTCTGTGGGCAGTTCAGGTCATTGGCGTAGTGACCGACTCGCTGGCACCGATGACACGTGACGTTGGCTCTGAACCCCGGGCGCATCGGGGGATTGCCCCGGCCGGCCGGGGGCGGGGTGCTGGTAGCGGGAGCGGCCGGGACGGTGTCTTTCCCCCAGCCCTGGCCTCCTCCTCCTCCTCGGGGACGGTGATGACCTTGGTTGTTTCTGTTCGGTTCGTTGGGCCCACTCCGGCCCACTCGGGTGCTCTCCCATCGGTCAGCCTCGGCGGCGAGCTGCCGTGGATCAGTCAATTTACTGTCGAGGAGGTGCTGCCTGAGCTCGACGAAGCAGTTGTTGGAGAGGTGCGCCCACACGACGAGGTTAAAAAGCTGCTCGTAGGTCGTTACGTTGCTCCCCTTGATCCATCCCTCAAGGGCTCGGCTGAAATAGTTCACATATTCCACCCAAGTTGTACCCGGGATTCGGGTGCAGTCGCGGAACCTCTGGCGGTACTTTTCGGGTGTCAGCCCATATCGAGTGAGGAGGGCGGCCTTCATGTGATCATAGGACGTCATTTGATGATCCGGGAGCTGTAACAGGGCATCACGGCCCTCATTGACGAACCTCCCCCATAGACCGGCTCCCCAGTCACTTCGATCGATCCGGTGAGAGGACATGGCGATCTCGTAGGCCTTGAACCACTGCTGTATGTCGTCGTTTCGGTAGTACTCTCGGACGACATCTTTGGGAATGTGGACCTTTGGTTCGGTAGCTCCTGGGGTGCGCGGTTGCTCGGGCACCCCCAGGTCCTTGCCTTGCTTACGTAGTTCTATTTCTGCTAGTTTGCGCTCGTGTTCGTATGCCAGTCTTTTTTCTTCGAGCTCTCTTTGTCTCTGTTTTTCTTCCCGCTCTTCTCGGAGCCGTAGGTGTTCTAGGTTCAATTTTTGTTCCGCTAGTTTTAGTTCTCCGTCCATTTTGAGCCGTGCCAACTCTAATTCATGCAGTCTACTTTTTTCTCGCTCTTGGATCTCTTCCCGGGAGAGACCCGTTCTCCTTTCTTCGGAAGGAGCGGTGCTAGTCTCTGGTGCTTCGATGCGTTGGTCCTGGGGACCGGCGGTATTTGCTTCTGCCCACGATTCTAGGGCGTGTTTAAAGTCATCTTTTGTGCTCAGACCGGTGGTAGCAATGCCCAGTTCCATACAAAATTGTTTCAACTCTCGATGGTTGTACTCCTCCAGCTTGTCCATTTGGAATTTTTCCGTAGACCCGCTCTCTTGGGTCGACATTGTGGTTTAGTCGTGGGGTGAGTTGCCTTCTGTACGATTACGCGTTGGTTCGGATCGCGCCGCTGGCCACCAATGTTAGACGGGACCTGGAGGGTCGGCCGAGGACAAGGGGAGAGGTCTCCGGGGAGAGCCGTCTCCAGCGATCGTACAGACAAGTAACTTCCCCCCCCACAGATGGACGCCACACAAAGATAAGGTTTAACGTTCTTTATAAGCAATCATGAAGTACGGTGGAATGGTACAAGGAGGTCTGGACTCAGGGGTCCCCTCGATTCTAGTCTCTTGGATGGGAAAGGGGGTAGCGGGACAGTCTTGTTACCACTCTGGTAGATGCGATGGAAAGATGGGTAGCTCACAATCCTCGAGCTCGGCGTTTTAGGAGGACGGGCCGCGGCAGCGCCAGCAGGTCCCGTGATGATCGTAGGTAGCAACGGTCCGCGGCAGCGCCAGCAGGTCCCGACGAAGGTGGTAGTTGCAACGGTCCGCGGCAGCGCCAGCAGGTCCCGACGAGGATGGAGGTTGCAGAAGGTTGCGGCAGCGCCAGCAGGCAGGACGATAGTTCACAAGGCAGGGCTGCGGCAGCGCCAGCAGTCCGTCAAGGATGAGTTCTTCACGGTGTCTCTCGACTCCAGGATACAACTGCCTTCCTGCTCTGGAGCTGCCCCAGTTTTAGGTCTGGCGCCCTTTGATGTCCGGACCCTCGCACTTGGAGGTCGGGAGGTCCGGGATGAGGGAGTCCAGACACCCAGCAGGGGAGTGGAGCCAGCGCCCGGGGAGGCTGGGGGCGATCGGCACCTGGCGGGGGAGAGCCATCGACACTTCTTTCTCCCATTGACCTGCCAAGTGGTCCGTTCACCTCCTGGGTGGATGGTGGTGCCGGGATGTCGGGGCCTGGCCAGGCCCAGGGTTAGGGTCGAGCTGAGGCCACGCGGCCTAGTGGTGCAGCGTCCAAGATGGCGGCTGGGCCCGGGCAATGGTGCTGACAGTGGCCCGGCCCAATGATACAGAGATGTCCGGGGGCAGGAGTCCCGTAGGAGACGGGGGCGGGTTGCTTCTGCGGGTAACACCTGGAGGGCCGGTGTCCGGGCCCTGTCATGCGGGGAGGGATCGAGCCCTTCATGTGGCCTGTCCAACAGGTCCAAACCACTTTTATCCAGTATTAGAGCTTCCCAGCAATGGCCCAAGAGCCGTCAACTCACCCGCAAATAAGTAGAACACCCCCACAAGTGCAGAGTCTTTCTTCATTGGGCGTAATCCAGCCCTCTGCTTTGAGGGAAATAGGAGTCTGGAGGAGGAGGATAGAGGAGCATGTTCTTCTGAACTTGTGAACCTGAGGAATGCAGACTGCGGCACCTTCAAATCAATAAGCAAACAAGTGAAGACAGTTCTGCTGATGGACTTGTTTTTGTGATTAGGTGATTAAAGTTTGAATTATATTAACTGTGCACAACAAAGAAAGACAGACACACAGGAATAAAAGTGAATAAGGACGAAAAAGAAAGTTATTGATTCATTGTCTCATTTTCAGGGCTCGGTGTCAGGGTCCAGGAATAAGAATAAGGCTTCGTCATCATACTCTGCGAATTCAGGCAGGGTGAGCTCAGTGTCACCTAACAGAGAAGAAATTCCCTCATCTATGTTGCTGTCCACCTCGTCTTCATCCGGCGTGCTTTCTCGTACTTTGTAGTCTGGTGGTATGAGGTGCTGATTCATCTTGATCATTGTTAACCTCTCCACAATTTTGGGTGACAGTCGGCTCCGTTTGTAAGTTACAATGCCACCAGCAGCACTGAAAACACGTTCAGAAGACACGCTTGCGAGTGGGCAAGACAAGTAGTTTAAAGCCAGGTTGGAGAGCTGTGGCCACAATTCTTTTTTCCCATGCCAATACGCCAATTGGTCAGCATTAACATAGACCTCTGTTGAGTCTGAGTTATTCAGATAGTCCTACACCATCGACTCAAGGTCCTCCAAGGTTCCTCCACTTTGCTTAGCTTTTGCTGTGACCTTTTGAGAACCAAACCCAAGCCGAGTTAGCCATTCCTCTTCAGCATCCAATGTTACTGTTGTGTCTGGTGCAGATGATCCGGTTGCCGGTGTCTTTAATGGCTGAGAGGTCACTTGTGCCACAGCCACAGGTGCAGAAGTGGATTGTTTTGACTGGGGATGGCCTGCTGATGCTGATGCTGATGTACTGCCTTTTCCTTCAATTTTCTGCCGTCTCTTTCAAACCTCTTGGCTGACAAGGCTACCCAACGTTTGTACTTTGTAACATCTTCATCAGCAAAAGGAAAGAATGCTCGGCCTGCCAGCGCCTTTTTGTAGCGTGGATCCAGAATAGTAGCACAAATGTAATGCTGTTCTGAGTGGATCATTTTAAGACGTTCATCACCTTGTAGGCGCTCTAATAATTTCTCCGCCAAAACAAAAGGGTCTTGGGTTTTTTCATCTTTTTGAAACACAGAAGACACCTCCTTCAGTTGGTGCTCCAGCATGTACAACAATGGGATAGCTTTTCCCAAATTACAGTCCTCCTTGCTGACTGCACGCGTGAAGACCTCAAAAGGACGAAGCATGCCTGTCAGGCTTTTAACTATGTCCCATTGCGCCGCACCCATCCTCAGGTCCTTCTGAGCTGTACCCTGTTTTAAGAAATAGTGATTGAGTACCGTATACTGCTCATACAGACGCTCAAGCATGTAGAAGGTTGAGTTCCAACGTGTTGCCACCTCCTGGATGAGTGCTTTCACTGGCATTCAACGTTCATGTAGCAGGCTCCTCAGATGCTTCCGGGCCTTAAAAGAATGGCTGAAATGGTTGCACATTTTTCGGCAGGTGTCCACTACCTCGTACGCTGGACTGTCTTTATCATTCAAGAATTTTTTAACAACCAGGTTTATACAGTGCGCCAAACATGGCACTCTGAAATAGTGACCCAGCTCCATGGCCTTAACTACATTGGCGCCATTATCCGTGGAAACATAACCAATCTGGCGTTTTTTTTGGGGACAGCCAGTGAAGGACCTTTGTGTTAAACTCATCCAAAATGTTTTGTGCTGTGTGACGTTTCTCCAAACCAAACATGGCTAGTGTTGCATGTTTCCGAGCAGCTTTAAAAACTTGGTCCGGGTCAACACTTGCGTTTAGCTTTGCTTTAACCCCTGAAAAAGAGACCCAGTGTGCAGTGATGCACATGTAGTCAGCGCCTGCGCCACTGGTCCACATGTCTGTTGTCAGATGTATAGTGTTAACAGCACTCTTCTGCAAAGCTGCCCCAATCACCTCCAGCACATCTTCATGTAGTGCTGGAACCGCAACTCTGGCAAAATAGAACCGGCTAGGAACCTTCCATTTAGGGCAGAGCGCTGCCACTAATTCTAGAAAACCAACCCCTTCTACAAAAGAAAAAGGGAGAAGGTCCAGAGCTAGCATTTTAGCCAACTTAGTGTTATACAGACGCATCAGTGGGTGGTTGCGTTCCTATTGCGCTACTGTAAACAACATCTTTTTAATGTTGCCCTGGACCAAGCATTTACGGGATGATGATGATGATTTCTTCGACCCAGTTACACTCGCTGATGAACTTTTTCGCATTGGTGTCTCACTCTCTCCCACACTCTTAGTGTGGCTCACATGGGGTATGCTGCTGACAGGGGTACTCGGTGTAAGTGAAGTGTTTGACACGTCTTCTTCCTCCTCGTCATCATCAGATGAAACATCACTACGTGCAATTCGGGCTTCCTTGATCGCCTGTAGGTGCGCAAACCATTTGACAGCGTGCTTTCTTTCAAGATGACCTCTCTCGCCTCCGGTACCATAGTTGGAACCAAACTTACCACGACAACTGCCAACTTACAAATGCTACAAATGGCAAGGTTTTCCTTTTTTGGGCAAACACTTAAAGAAGTCCCAAACTGCGGACTTGAAATGTCTTTGGGGGCCGGAGGAGGCAGCGATACTGGTGGTGGTGGTCCTGCTGCTAATGCCAGATGAAGTGGAGGATGTGGATTGCCGAACTTCAGTACGTTTTGCACTTTCACCACCACTAATTGAGGTCGAGGTGGATGGAGGTCCCTTCTGGCGAGTAAGAAATATGGAAGCGGTAGGTGTTGGTGTACTAGTTAACTCCAATGATTGTGGTGTTTCTTCCATTGCCTCCTCGTCGACAACATCATCACGCTCAGCAGCTTCTCGGGCTAGGGTCAAAATGTCTTTTTGCTGCATGCCCGCTGGGGCTGCAGTGACCTTTATGATGACTGCGTCGTCATCGTGAGAGTCTTCATCAGCAGGAGTATCCACCACTTCTTGTTGAGCCTCATCACACTCCATAACTATGAGTCTTTCGACGACCTTCCTTTTACGCTTAACTACCTCTGTCAGATCATGGTGTGCCTCACTCTCAGACGGCAGTGATGGTTCCCAATTTAGATCTGTATCATCAGAAGGAGGTGGGCTTGAAGAAGATGTAGACCTCACCCTTGATCTCTTCCTTGCTAGGGGTGTGGAAGACAATGAATGATCATCAGGAGGAGTGACTTCCTCAAATGATACCTCGCCTTGATTGTCGATTTCCTGATGTGCCCCTACTTCGGGAGGAACAACTATTGTGGGCACTTGTGACCCTCCATGCACCTCTGCTTGCGCATCTCCTTGTGCTGCCTCTCCTTCCACATGTACTTGGGCTTGTACTTGCACACAGGGTTGTTGTTGCGGCTGTGGTTGTTCAACACTCGTCAGATGAGTTACAACAACCTGTGTTGATTCAGGGACATTGCTGCTACTTTCTTGCGATGAGCCAACATCACTGGTCGATGGTGATTGAACAACTAGACTAAGTGCCTCTGCAGCACTCAAGGGCTTGGACTTAAGTTGGCGTGGTGGTGGTGGTGGCACTGAGCCCAATGGAGCGGGGGTGCTGCTCCCAGCTTGGTCCCCAGCATATCCCGCTGCTGCTGCAGGCGTACTTTTTTTTACTCCCAAAAAACGGGGCGGGCGGCACACCAGTCTCCTTGGTAACTTGCTTCTTCTGCTCCTTACTGGCAACTTTCTTGCTAGAGGAGCTACGGGGAACTTTTTTGGGGGCCATCTTCTTCAGAGCAGGTCAGAACAGCAGGCCGCAGTTGCACGAGTAGCAGAGTTGTCTGTGGCCAGACGTGACGTCGCGTGACGTTATGCTGCACACACACACACCGCTGCAGGACTTCTTCCTGGCACTGGTGGTTCTCTTGAGTCTTGTGCACCTAACAGCAATGGAAGACAGAGGAACATCAGTTCAGTTATACATCCCAAACAAATCGAAAAAACACAGAAAAATCAGCACAATACCATGCCCTCCATGATGTTTAAATTCAAGACACCCCACAGAAAGACTAGGCACATGCACCACTCACTAGCCCTGGTGAAAAGGCCACAACAACAGCCCAAAAAAACGAAATTCACAGAAAAATCAGCACAATCCCAAGCCCTCCATGATGTTTAAATTCAAGACACTCCACAGAAAGACTAGGCCTATGCACCACTCAGTACCCCTGGGCATAAAGGTTGAAAGCTAGGCAAAATGGTTGCAGACCTAAGAACACTGCCTGCATTCAAAATGGCCCCTCCCCCCCAGCACATGGCCAGGGCCTGTAGCAGCACTCAAAATGGCCCCCACCCACATGGCCTGTCCCCATGAACACCCCCAAAAATTGAAAAACACAGAACAATCAACACAATCCCATGCCATCCAGGCCCTCCATGATGTTTACATTCAAGACACCCCACAGAAAGACTAGGCACATGCACCACTCACTATCCCTGGTGAAAAGGCCACAAAAACAGCCCAAAAAATGAAAATCACAGAAAAATCAGCACAATCCCAAGCCCTCCATGATGTTTAAATTCAAGACACCCCACAGAAAGACTAGGCCTATGCACCACTCAGTACCCCTGGGCATAAAGGTTGAAAGCTAGGCAAAATGGTTGCAGACCTAAGAACAATGCCTGCATTCAAAATGGCCCCCTCCCTCCCAGCACATGGCCAGGGCCTGTAGCAGCACTCAAAATGGCCCCCACCCACATGGCCTGTCCCCATGAACACCCCAAAAAATCGAAAAACACAGAAAAATCAACACAATCCCATGCCATCCAGGCCCTCCATGATGTTTAAATTCAAGACACCCCACAGAAAGACTAGGCACATGCACCACTCACTAGCCCTGGTGAAAAGGCCACAACAACAGCCCAAAAAAAAAAATCACAGAAAAATCAGCACAATCCCAAGCCCTCCATGATGTTTAAATTCAAGACACCCCACAGAAAGTCTAGGCCTATGCACCTCCCTGGGCATAAAGGTTGAAAGCTAGGCAAAATGGTTGCATACCTAAGAACACTGCCTGTATTCAAAATGGCCCCCTCCCTCCCAGCACATGGCCAGGGCCTGTAGCAGCACTCAAAATGGCCCCTAGCCACATGGCCTGTCCCCATGAACACCCAAAAAAATAAAAAATAAAACACAGAAAAATCAGCACAATCCCATGCCATCCAGGCCCTCCATGATGTTTAAATTCAAGACACCCCACAGAAAGACTAGGCACATGCACCACTCACTAGCCCTGGTGAAAAGGCCACAACAACAGCCCAAAAAAACGAAAATCACAGAAAAATGAGCACAATCCCAAGCCATCCAGGCCCTCCATGATGTTTTTATTAAAGAGACCCCACAGAGTTCACCCACCACTGAGTACCCCTGGGCAAAAGGCCCCAACAACAGCCCAAAAATCGAAAATTACAAAATTGTAGTTGCAGCAACTGTAATGCCCCAAACACACTTACTTGGGAAATTTCTAATCCAAAAGTGATCCAAAGAAAGTCAAAAAGGCCTCAAATCCAAATATCCAGCAGCATCCACAAAAAGTAATCCTTCCAGCTCCAGATCCAAATGAAAAGTGACCAGGAGATGGACAAAGCACTGGGAGGACCCTGCTGGACAGGAACAGGAAGTTGGAGACTGTGGGGCACTTCCTTCCTCCCACCCCCCACCCCAAAATGGACTCCTTGCAAAAAAAGTGCAGGCAAATGTCAACCTGAGGAGTTATTCAGATAAAAATCATCATTTTCAGAAGGTTTATGCTGCTTGCTGGTGGATTTCTTGTGCAGAATTGCAAATTTTGTATTTTCGCGAGTGCGAGATTGTTGCTGCCCGCCGCATGTACGGGTTCGCGATTGCGAACTCTTGCGATACGTGATCACGGCGTACTCGCGTTGGCAAACTCTCGCTGTGCAAGGTGGCGAGCGCGATGACGTAATCGCGGTCGCCAAACTCCCGCGGGATCTCGCAGCAAGATCCAAAATGGCGCAGCACTCGCAAAATATCGAGAAAAACAACTCGGCAAACACTGAATGACGGTAAGTGAACGCCGCGCGCCGCAAAATTGTATCACCAAGAAAAAAAAATCCGCTGCGTGCGAATTTGCGGATTTTCGGGAAATTTGCGAGCGTTCGCGGATTGCGAATTTACCGAAAATCCGCAAAATCCACGAGCGGAACGGATTTTCCACCCATGCTTATGCTATGCTATGTTTTTTTTATACCATGCTATGTTTTGTTTTGATATGCTTTGTTATGCTATGCAATGCTTTGTTTTGTTATGCTATGCTATATTTTGTTGTGTTTTGCTATGCTATGTTTTGTTTTGCTATGCTATGTTTTGTTATGCTAGGCTATGTTTTGTTATCTTATGCTTTTTTGTTTTTTGTCCTCATTTGCCTGACCCTCATTCCAAAAGAAAACGCAAACCACCTTACGAGTCCTTAGGCAAAAGGGTGAGATCGTAGTCCTCTCCCACACCCAGACACAAATACCAGACTGGCGGGCGACGCTTTCAGGAATATCTGAGGGGGGAGATGTAAAGAGATGTGCCAATCCCCTCAATACTCCATTGAGGCATATTTCAGCCTGTTGGACCAAGTACATTATCGGGCGGAACCACCAATAGGACCATGGAGTGTATAGGCATAATCCTCGGACCCAGGAAAAAAAAAAAAACAGAAATCCTGGCAAAAATTCTAGCTCCACTGAACCAGCAAATTCCAAAAGGTAAGATTGCGTTTGCTGCAGAATCTGACCAAATCCACCTTTGATGTATCATATAAAGCCAGCCTGCATGCGATGGTG
Source organism: Lissotriton vulgaris (assembly GCF_964263255.1). Lineage (NCBI taxonomy): Eukaryota > Metazoa > Chordata > Amphibia > Caudata > Salamandridae > Lissotriton > Lissotriton vulgaris. The sequence continues at coordinate 1,057,322,031 of NC_141698.1, read as the reverse complement.
CCTTAGAGTCGACCCACAATTTACAAATCTGCTGTATCACAAGGAGAATTGCGTAGAACAGGAAGGTCTTTGTCGGCCCAGTGACATTCTCGTCTAATCCAAAAATTATTAATGACAACGTAAAAGACAATGATGTTTTAAGAATAGAGTCCAGAGTGACCTTTACTTCCTCCCAGAAAGAATTAATGAGGGGACATTCCATAAACATATGAACATCGGAGGCTGCGGGGAAGTTACACTTATTACAGCATTTTCCTGGCTGAAATTTGGATAGCCTTAGAGGGGAAAGGTAGGCTCGATGTACTGTAAACAGGTGGTTTCGCCTCAGCCATTATGATCTAACAGCTTTGTACAGGAGAGTGAAAGATCTTATCCATAAGTCCTCACACTGAAGGCCAATGTCACCTCCCCACTGCTCATCGGGGAGAGTGAATTCCCCATCCACCTCTTCCAAAATGGTCCAATACCAAAAGGCTACCTCTTTACCCCCCGCTTGCCTCTCTACCAGCTGTTGTTCCAGGTTACTGCTTCTCCCCAATTGGACCCTTTTCCTGATCAATTCCCGGGACCAGCTGACGAGCTGTATATTAGTGACAGCTTGTAAGCGATAGCGAGCGGTTTGGGGCCCGCTTTGCATGTCAGCTATATTTATCACTAATGACATGCAAAGTGGGCGTACCCAACCTGTTAGCAACTGAAAGCACTCGCTAACGTCGCTATCGCCTATTGGCAAGGCAGGCGTAGCGCTAAGCGCGAATATCTCCAAAAACTAACGTCTGCTCAGACCAGTTCTTAGGCATTATATCCAATGGGAGGTGGATATAATGGCTAAGACCCTGTTAGCGATAATGCGTGAATATCGCTGTATTCTCAGCGATATTTACGGATTTTGCCGCTATCGCCAGAAATATTATCACTTTTGAGATAAACGTTGCTAATAGCACGTTATCTCATCGATAATATCCGGCGATAAATAAATTGCCGCTAAGCCTATTTAGCGATAAATATCGCTAGTTGTTGGTAACATGCCCCTATATCCTATCAAGATCATGGTACGGTGGGCGGGATATCCATCACATTTGTGACGGTGAATTCCATTCGCTGAGATCTAAATAAGGCCATTTGGTCGTAATTCTAAATTAGTCTTTCTTCATACTCACACAAACTATAAATCTGACACTCTAAATTTGTTTTTTTCTCCTCAAAGCGTTTCTTTTTGCAAACGATTATACTAATTAATTTCCTTGCCATGAAATTACGTGTTTCTAAAAGTGCACGACTTGTCGTTTGGCAGATATGGTCACGGTACCATATTTAACTCGGTTTTCATGCTGTTGCGCTTAAAGATACTCCAGGGCTGAACAGAGATTGAACGCACTGCCTCTCTCCTAACACTGCAGTAACTTTTGCCTATTTTTTATTACGGTCACTGTGCACTGATAAACCTTGTTTCTTACCTGACTACAAAAACTTTCCCCATCTGTCACTGGTTATTTATCATCTGACGCTTAACATTTCCAGCAAGCATTTGCCTTGCCTTTTGCCTTGAAGTCACTATGTCAGTACCTATGAATGGATATCACAAGTGTTGCCATCACAAGTGTGATTTTTTTGCCACCTTATTCACTCTTTGCCAAAACTTTTTTTGTCATTTTTTCAGTAGTCGTGATCCCCAACACAGATTCTAATGCAGATTTATTGATTGTGTCTGTTGCTAACCACTGAAGATCTTTGCAAAAGGAGAAAAAGTGAGGATTACACCTTCAGGCGGGACCTGAAGGACTTCATCTGATGAAAGAGCCTCCACCTGAAAAAATAGGGACGATTATAATTTAAGCTCGAGGCAAACAAATTAATGAGGCAAGGATCCCAGAACAAACCTAGAATCTGAAGAAGTGACTGATGAGGATGCTACCTACAATAGGTCAGGACATATTTTCAAATAAACCTGAAACCACATTGTGAATACTGGAAAGATTTTCTATGGTTATTGAGATCTGATTATGAAGACAGAAATACCAGATCATTTTGCTTTCAGATGCTGTTCGGCTTTGTAGTGAAGAGGACCTGGAAATATCACTATAGAGACAAAGATAATATGCACAGGATTCTGGTAAGTTTCTCTGTGAGGTATTACAGTCACAAACTGAATCTCTGAGTTTATGAGAAGATGTTTGCTACTTGGAAGTGACAGAATTGTTTTACTCAAGTCAATTAAGAACCAAGGAACGGGGGGAGGAGCCAAGATGGCGGCGGAGACGGACGTGTAGTCTCCCGGCTCCGCGAGCCTTTGTCTCCCGCAAATACATTCTGCTTCCTATCCTGATATTGCGCTACTGCGGGAGGACGGTGAAAGTGCGCTGAGGCTGTTGGCGTTTCTCCGAGGACCCTGCCAGCCTGCCAGCCGGAGATACTGCCGAGCTAATCTGACGGCCGCTCCTAGACCTGGAGCTGGGACCTGGGCTGCTCTGCAAAGATGGCGGCTGCTGGAGCTCCGTGAAGCGATCGAGCTGGGGCAAGGCTGGCGTTCTACCTCACATTACACGCCGTGACGAAACTCACTAGCCCCTTCCGCGAGGCCTTCTTTCGGCCGCTTGGAATTTACCCTGCCGCTTCTCTCTGTCGGATGCTAAGGTGAGACGCGCTGTGCTTTCCCCGTATTGGCGTACAGCCAGCTAACGGAGCTTGCCTCTGGTTTTGCCCCCGCCCTGAGTCGAACAGGGGGGACTCTTCTTGTGGTTCACCCGCTACCAGCTGCCCTGGACTGCGCCGGTAGCCTGGGACCCTGTCTTTCTACGCGGACCTTGCCCATGCACCCCCGTGCTCTCCCGGTGGGGTGGCAATGATGGCTGGCGCCGTTGAGACGAGGGTGGGTTATGCCACGGCCCAGGACTGTGTCGTTCGGTGTGAACCCGAACAGTGTGCTGGATTGTGGGCCGCACCTCATACCGCGGACAGGATGGAACATTTGCCTGAATTGACCTGCGGCTCCGTTTTAGTAGCGCGAGCCGACCTGAGAGCTGTATGGCGTGAGAGCTCTCGATTGCTGGGCAGGAAGCTCGATGATGTGGGACTTCTAGCGGCGCTTACATCACCAACTTATTTCCCTCGCTGTGCTGATCTGCCCCCACTGAGTTCTGACTGTGTTACATTGTTGCCGCCCGAGCGCATGGAGGATCGTTCATCTGGCGGCGCTACAGTGTTTCCCTCCCTGCTGGAAACCACGACCTCATCCGTGGCATTGCAACTTTTGTTTACGGCGCCGTCGGCGCAGCAACTGGTTTTCCTGGTGGTTTCTGATCTGCAAGCTCCGCTATTATTGAACTATACTCTGCGACGCCTGTCTAACCTGGAAACGCCATTCCCTTGGGACAATGGAACTGATTGTGCTTGGCGGCGTCCATTTTGCTCTTGGATATCTCGACTCTGCCGAGGGTGGCCATCTTGTTCCTTTGTTCTGTCTGAGGCGAGCTCTTGCCGGGAGCCATGGTTGGGTGGACGTTTACGATCTGGCCAGGGCTAGGGGTTTCCATTTTACAACTTGTGCTGGAATGGCTGGTGGGGACTCGGACTGGGGCGCTTCCTCAGCACGTACTGAAGTGATGACTCTCCCTATTTCATTTTGTGTTTGATGCTCATTGTGATGCTTTCATGTATGGGGTGGAAGAGTACAATTGTGGCTGGGGAGTCCGGGAGACTTTGGATTTGGCCCTCCTCTGGTAATAAAAGGTTTCCTTTTTCTTTTCTTCCTTTTCTTTGTTACTATATTTTGGGTTCCTTATTGGGCGACAGGCACACTGCTGGGGGGGGGTAGGCCATAGCCTCTGCATGCGTGTAGGGTGGGGGGTTGGGGGTTGGGATTTTAGTTACCATTTTTAGTTTCTATGGGCCTTGTTTTTCTCCTCATTCTTGTGTTCTTTTCTTTTCCTATTTCTATCTTGGGTCCGTGAATGGGATTGGTAGTGGGTGGGCGACGGAGGACGCGGAGCTTACTGATTGGCTTCATTATCCTGTTACGTATATTCTTGAGCCGCCATGCTGCCTGGGGGGTTTCGGCTTCTGTTGTTGTCGGTTTTCGCGTGACGAAGTTGCCTGATTGTGTCATGAAGTGCCTGCACGGACTCTGCTCTCCTTGGCTTACTATTTTTATAAAAAGACAAACTTCCTATTTGGGACAAAATCTTTAAAATTAACCTTCACTGCTCCTGAGACACGGTAACACAGCGCTATCCAGTGTAACTTTAATTGATTGCCAATCTGTATAAATGAGCTACTGTGTCGCCGTATTGTTTGCATTCGTGCTTTAAATGGTATCGTGGCCGGCCTGATGGTTGTGGGCCCGTATTTGTTCTTCTTATACTGCACAATAAAGGTTTCCCAAAAATTAAAAAAAAAAAAAAAGAACCAAGGAACTGTATTTTCTTGGGAAGATGGAGGTGGTGTCCAGTGAAGAGGTGGATTTTCACTGCTAAGGAAAGTTCAGGGGCAAGAACACCGGCAGTGGCACATGCCGAGACCCGGCATCAAGCAGGAAAGCAGATCGACAGACGCAAGGAGGCTGAGGACGACAAGAGACAGAAGAATGGCAGGAAAAAATAATGCCCTGAGCAAACTTGTAAATTAAATAAATTATAGCTATGGAACGAGTAAATAGGCATAAAACTCATGGAACAGTTGATAAATTTACTTTTTTCAGTTTTCAGGTTCCAGCAACACAGCAAGAAAAGAGGCCTTCCTGCTCTCAGGCATTAGTCCTTATAAGAACTTTTGTGATTGTAGTATATTGCCTTGCTGGGGCCTGTGCAGTATGTCAGTATTTTTTACATTCTACTCTTGGCTGCTCATAAAATTAAAGTAAGAAACATGGTAAAACCTGCTACTCTTGTCACAAAATTGATACTGAAGTAAAATGTACATGAAAACTAGTGGCGGCCTGCACAGGTAAAATAGGTTGGGTGGAGCGGGTAGGGGGAGTTCACAGATGACAGGATAAGTAAAATTAAATAAAAAAAGTATTGAATGAAGGAATGCGATTCTTGTATCGCGCATGCTGTCACCCTACGGGTATCCTGGCGCTTCAGACTAAAAAGAATTGACCAGAGTAGAATAGGTCAGAACAGAAAAATCAGGGAAAAGAAATCAAACCCTAGGAAAGAGACAGGTTTTATTAAAACCACTTACCTTGCACTCGCCACCTCGCTGAGTCGGTGATGCTGCGAGTGCAAGGTTATATTTTTATTAATTTACCTATCCCATCATCTGTCGACTCTCCCCACCTACCCCACCCAGCCCTCGCCGCCCCACTGCTCATATCTGTGCCAGCCGCCTCTGATGAAAACACTTATACGGTACGCTATCTGGAAACTGTCTTTAATTGCAGGTGTAACAGCCAGCTCACAGACCTAACCAAGGCCAACATAGTGAACCACTGATGCCTATTGAACACCACTAATGAGGGGGGAAACGAAAAGGCACATATAGTGCTCAAATCTATTCATTGCCTGCTTATACGTCTTTCTGCTCAAATCTAGATGTGATCTAACATGGACTTTGGAGCCACACAGGACGCTCTTTAACTTTGACAACAAAATTTGTCTCTTCAAACCATGAGTCTCACAGCTTACTGTGGATGGCCCAGCCTTCCAAAAAATGACATTTTTCTTACAACCTTTTGCAGATCATCCAGCGTGTCTCTGTGTTATGTTAATGTGTTGCCTTATATTGTTACTTGGGTGAGAAGTGGGATTAGGTTGAGTTTTGGAACCCACAAACCAAATTCCTTCTGGATGTGACCGGAATAGACTTTGCTACCTTGCGCACACAACCAGGGGGCCGGACTCACCGGAGGCATTGCTGGTGACATCGCCGCTGGGGCCCTAACGCTGTTTGTTCTTCCCCGCCGCCGTTGCTCCTACCATCATACGGCCACAGCGGGGGAAGACTACAGCTCCCAGCGGGCATAGCGGCTGAACCGCCCACTTCCTGTTGGAGTGCGCCCGGAGGCGCTTAAAGATCGCTAGCTCCCTCGGTGGAGCGGGAAACATTGCACACACAACCAGGGAGCTGGACTAACCGGAGGCATTGCTGGTGACATCGCCGCTGGAGCCCTGACACTGTTTGTTCTTCCCCGCCGCCGTTGCTCCTACCATCATACGGCCACAGTGGGGGAAGACTACAGCTCCCAGCGGGCAGAGCAGCTGAACCACCCACTTCCTGTTGGAGCGCGCCCAGAGGCGCTTAAAGATCGCTAGCTTCCTCCGCGCCGCGGACGCGCGTGGGCAGCGCCGGGCGGAGCCTGGGCAGAGGCCAGGCAGTCATGGGCTGAAGGAGGTCGACTTGGGTGACCCCCCTAACATCCACTTCTAAAAATCAACAATGGGCAAAAGGAAAAAGGTATGTGCCAACGAGGATGTGGGGACCAAAGCCAAACACCCTAGAAAGTCAGAATCGATTATATCTTATTTATCCTCGGTCGTGGGGGTCTTGTCTAAAGAGATTGCTAATGCTGAAAAAGAGCTGGGCCTCAACGCTATTGAATTAATGAATCCCTCACAAGAGCCCTTGACAGTTAACAGCCGGGCTATACCTTTGGAGCCAAATGTCGTGATCACTACCCAGGGGCCTGTTCTTACCCATACAAATTCCCCTACTCCCCAGGCAGTTTCCCCTGATCCATCACCCCCCATACCTGCCGTTGCAGTACATAAACCCCACATGAAACAGAGGCGAAAGATCACAAACATGGTGGGTCAGAAGAAAGCTCTCTGTGACAAAGACAGTTGGAATAGATCCCGGCCTTAAAGAACAAATTGGAAAAATGGTGGAGGACTTATTTATCTCACATCTTGAACCAGCCCTTGTGTCTATAGCCAAAGACATTGTTGACACTTTAAATACATGTGTATCTGGCCTTCTGACAAAATGTGGGAAAATTGATGAAATACTCAAGCAATATAGGGGGAACATGGAGGGTTTCATTCAGCCAGCGGTCATTGTCGCTAACCAGACCATCGATGAAACACCGGAAATAAATCCTAGCTCAGGGGGCTCTATTAGTCTGTCAGTGACCCCTCATGTGGGGACGGCAGTGGGGGCTTGCTCGCCTGTAGTCAATACTAGGCATAGCCAGCCATCAGATATGAAAAAGGGTCATCGGTACCGGGGGCGTAACCTGGAACTGCCCCCAGACGCAGCCCCACTGGTAGCTGTGTTCACTGGGGTACCCCCATTAAGGGGAGACACTATTGAAACCACCGCTGATTTAATGACCAAAGCCAGACAGTGGTGCCATCAGTTCAGTACAGGTGGTGAGGAGGTTGTCTGTGCTCTCACTATGGCAAGGAGGGTCTACTGGGTGGGGCACTGCCCTAAGAAAATCCCCGGAGACTGTGTAGTGGTTAATTTTAGTAACATGCATAGTGCTGAAAGGTTATTATGGGACGGCTCGAATATCGATAATAAGGGGATTAGGCTGCTCCCTCTGGGGTTCTTCTATCCCCCAGTAGGTGCCCACATTCACCATCAGCACCCAAAAAAGCACCACACACATACATCTCTCCCCACTCACAAATCCTCAACATCCTACCAGGCAAGGATGAGTGCGCAGAGGAGTTCCACACAAGGGCTACCAAAGGGAGCGGAGACTGTTGCCCTACCTAGACCCACAGTAACCGCTACACATTCGGATTCCCTTGTACATCTTTCGCATAGGGATGACATAGAGCTACATAACCGCTTTTCACTTCTCTCACAGATGGATACTAATGATTGACTGAGAGATGAACTTATGGGTCCTGGAACTGGGATAAGTGATGCAACCCAAATAACACATCATCAGGTGCCCACATGTAAAATGATAAGCTGGAACGTGGCGGGGATTAGATCAAAAAGCTCTGATACTATCTGGTTACAGTTTTTAAAACAGTTCAATATCCTGGCTTTCCAGGAAACCTGGGATGCAGAGTCCAGTTTTTTTCTAGATGGATACCGTAGTTTTTCTATCCCTGTGGTGCGGGGTTCCGCTGGGAGACCTAAGGGGGGTTTACTCTTTCTTATCTCTCTAGACTTAATAGGTACTTTTAAAAACCTCAAGGGAGAGTCAGACAATTTCCTTATATTAGATTGGCGGATCTTTGATCAACATTACCTTCTAATTAATCTGTATAATTCAATAGGAAACTCCCCGCAAGAGGATCATTTTAGTGCGCTAGATCACTGTCTGTCAGTCTATAAGTCAAATAACCCTTTTGATTTTGAGATAATTTTTATGGGGGATTTTAACTTACACCCTTGTCAGTGGGACTGCTATGGGGAAGACAGAGTGGGACCGATGAATGGGAGATTACCCCATTTTGAACATACTAAACAGGGGGACGCTTTAGAGGAATTACTATCTAACCTAAACTTAACCGAACCGGATAAGGAAGATGGTAGTGAAGCAGTTCCCACCTTCATAGGACGAGGAGCGGAGTCTGTGATTGATTACATCTTTGTTTCTCCATGTGTCTCGACTAAAATTCGGGCGTATAAAGTTATGATATCAACTTTTTGCGACCATAATCCGCTTGCACTGGAATTTGAATTGAGGTGTAAGGCTGCCACTACTGATCTAGGCAGGGTTGCTCCACGGGCTCTGTCTTCGAAAGATCAAGGAAGATGCATAAAATGGGAAGCTGTAGTTCCTGAGGCTTTCTATGAAAATTTAGCTACACAGGTAGAGTCTGATTTTGGTACATGCCTGGATGAGAAGGCTGTGGGCATAGAAACTATAACTTCTTTCTCAGCAATTTGTAATCAAATAGCTAAAAACCTACATAAGGAGAGCAGGCCCAACACCAAGAAGGCATTCAGATGGTTCGACTCCACATTCTCTAAAGCACATGGGGCTCTCCTAAAGGCCCTAAAGTGTACCCCAAGGGATACGGCCCTAGTGTCCTCCCTGCGTAAGGAATATAAACGTGTAACAACTACACGTAAAAACAAAATTAAAGAGGAGGCATGGGACAACCTGCAGTCAATTGACGTGCTAAAGGACAGCAGAAAATTCTGGGCCACCATAAATCAGTCCTTTTTCTTGGAAAAGGACAACGTAGACACAGATTGTGTAATCCCGGATGAGGCGTGGCTCAAACATTTTATGAGCATCTATAGTGATAAGGACCACCAAGAGTTAAATCCGGTTGGTTCTACTTTGGGCCGCCCTATACAACCTATTAAATTTGAACTAGTGGATGTAGAAAAGGCCATTCGAGAAACAACGAAACATAAGGCACCAGGCCCCGATGGGGTTCCTGCTGATCTTTACATATTGTACCCCACTTTTTTGGCAAAGATTTTAACTAATGTATTTAATGCAGCATCCTTAGCGGGTTTTCCCCCCTCTTGGGCCTCTTCAATAATTGTACCCATATTTAAAAAAGGGAGGAGAGGGGATCCCTCCTGTTACAGACCCATCTCCTTATTGGACTCTGCCGTCAAGATCATGGGCAGAGTCATTCTGCAGAAATTGGGAGATTGGATGTCTGACAGGGGGGGTGCTCTCGAATCTCCAGTATGGATTCAGGCAAAATAGAAGCACCATGGACCAGTGTTTGAACTTACATCTACTGATTAATAAATATACTACAGCTAAAGATGGTTACCTATACCTCGGGTTCATGGCTTCAGCGTTCGATCTGGTGAACCGCTCCAAACTATGGAATATCCTCCTGGATTTGGGGATAGAGGCACCTTTGGTTTACTTCCTAAGTGACCTACACCAGAATTTAACAGCAGCAGTCAGGGTTACGCAGGAGGGCAGGTGCACAAGACATTTTAACTCTAGGCGGGATGTCAGACAAGGCTGTATTCTGGCACCCATCCTATTTACAATCTACATTAATGGATTGGGAAAATCCCTATCTGGGGTCAGGGCGGACATTCCGCGTGCGGGGGGATCAGGTATCCCGGTCCTCTTGTACGCGGATGATGCCGTGTTGATTGCCCGAACAGGGGTGGGCTTACAGAGGCTGCTGGATAATTTTGGCACCTTTATGGAGTCATTAGACCTAAAAGTTAACAGCAGCAAATCCCATGTAATGATAGCGGGGGTCGCAGGAAGATCAGCAAGGTCACCTCATTTAGTTGCCTGGGTAAACATCTCTCTAGGGTACCGGTGTTTAACTACCTAGGCGTCTTATTTGACAAAAAGGGTAATTGGTCCCCACAGCAGAAACAGAAGAGTAACGCTGTCTTAAGATCCACATCAGCCCTTCTTAGCTTTGCTAAAAGGCTGGGAGCGAGACCCATGGAGGCCATGCTAAAAATATATAGGTCTAAATGCTGTGCAATTGCATCTTATGGGGCTTCTATATGGGGTTACGCCTCCGTCAGCAAAATCCAACTTGTGGAAAACAGATTTCTTAGATCTTTGTTGTCATTTCCACAGTCAACCCCAACTCTTTTTATACATTCTGAATTAGGTGTAGGCTACATCACAGATCAACTAAAATCAGCCCCCCTGATCTGCTGGGCAAATACGTGGCTTAATGAGGAAATCACCCTCAACCATCTTATCCTCAAAGATTGCTTAGTTCTGGAGAAGGCAGAGGGAATTCCATGGCTGGCATACGTTAGAGCGGCGTGTGTCAGACTGGGTCGACCTGAATTATACACAGCCCCAGAGGGAATTAAGAAAGAGGACGTGGTTTAGATCAAACACAATTTTAGAACCTTGCTGGAGGCAGAGAGGGAGGAAGAGGAGCTTTAAAAAAGGGGTGCAAGAAGTATCTATCTTTTACAGACGTCCACCTTAATAGAACCCTATTTAAACATTGTCACGAAACCTTTCCACCGTTTTCTGTTGACAAGATTTAGGTTCAATTTAATACACCTCACCTTAGGTTCCTTTCCGCACTGGGCTAAACCTGAAGATTCTGCACCATGCTCCTGTGATAATTTTTCCACACAAGATACACTTCATTTAATTATGTTCTGTGAAAAGTTTTCTGTGGCTCGCAAAAAATGTCTACTCCCCATACTACCAGAAGCAGGCTTCTTGCAAGTAAGACCAGCCCTCTTATACTTGCAACTTCTGAGTAGCGTGCATACCATTTTTAGTGTAGCAAGTTTCCTGGTGGCTGCAGTGAGGATTAATAGAAAAAGCGTGAACTCCTGTTTACTTTAAAGCACAGTAGGAGGAGTAGGGGGAACTCAGTGATAAATTATGGACACAACAGTTGCACTTCTGTTTTAAAATTGTATTTTTCTTTAGCGTGGTGTTACAAAGTTTAACATTTGCACAAATCATGAATTGTAAATATTGTGTAAAGATATGAACATTTGCAAAAACCTTGCATAATTTTTATTTGTATATAGTATCGTTTTAAATTGTAGCTTCCTTAGTGGCGCTATAAAGTTTGTTATATGCACAAATCATGAACTGTAAATATTGTGAATATGTAGGAACAGCTGCTAAAACTTTGCACACCTATCTATTTGTATATTACATTCTGGATTTTTATTGCAACTTGTATGTATGTATGTTTGATGCTGCTTTTAAGATTTTAATTAATCGAAATAAAGACTTTTGACTGACTGACTAACTTTGCTACCTGGAAACTGTAGCACTCTTTACCCAATAAATGCTTTCACTTAAGGCTAGTGACGTTTTAAGGCACGGGAAAAGGGTGCAATAGCCCAGGGCCCCCACCTTCTTTGGGGCCCCTGATTAAGTTGATTTTACCTTTTTCTAGCTCACCTCTGTCTATTTCCAAATCTCTGCCTCTCTCCTCTCTGCCTACCTCTACCTCTGAGCCTCGCTCGATTTGCCCAGTGGCTTCCTAAGGATTTTTAGGTCCCTGGAAAGACATATTGTGATCGTTTTTGCGTGAATCTCATTTCCCAAAGGTTGTTTAGAATCATGTGAGCTTCAATTAGCAGAAAATGGCAGTAAAAATTATTAAATGGGGGCTCAAGACAGCACTCCTTTAGGGCCTACATCACTAAACATTTTGTGCCTTATTTATGAGGCCATGCAACACTTTTACGCCGCTGGTGCGTCACTTTTTGTGACGCACCAGCCACGTAAAAAAATTAGCCATGTTGCGCCCTCTTTACAAAGTGACGCTTAGTCACTTAGTAAACTCCTGCGCCACGTTATACCTGCGGCAGGTGTAATGTATGCTGGGTGGGCGTTCCCCCCAAAAAGCCATGTAGAAGTGGCGCATTGAATTCTATGAGATTTCAGTGCACCACTTCTAGCATGCCATTGCGTCAATATCTTACGCCTACCTCACTGCAGGCGAAAAGACTGATGCAGTGCTATAATCATAGCCCTCCCCCTGCATTGCTGGAGTTGCATCACGCTTTCGACACAACTCCTCCAAAGCGTCAGTTTTGCGCCGACAGATACGTCAGTAATACTGACGCATCTGTCTTCCTTGCGACATGATACGTCATACAGTAAATATGACGCATTAATCATGTCGCTAGGAGGGCGCAGTGAAAACATTTGAATCGCTGTTTTCACGCAGCGATACAACAGTTTTCATAAATAAGGCCCTTACTGCGCCTAAATCACCTCATGAAACTGCCCAATAAAAATAACAGACGAATAATAACAGATGACGAGAGGATTCCACCGACCCGGAAGTGACTACGCAGTGCCTCCAGGTGCCTTTACTTTAAGGCCTCATTTGATTATGGTGAGGAAAGGGAAGCTTCTCTTCACAGCCCTATTTGATCATTTTTGCTTTGTCTTTTTTGCTGTAAAGACTGCATGCCTAGCCTTTTTTCTCAAAATCGAGACACGAGCCTGTGGAGACGTCAATTAGCTGGTTTTCAGTTTATAATGTTCAGAAAACAAGGCAATTTGGAGTTCGTGCAGGCCCCATCCCCAAAACCTGGCTCAGTTGCCTGCCGGCTGCGCCAAACCTCTTTTGTTCCAGTCCGTCCTTGGCAGCACTAAAGCACATTAAAAAAAAAACAATTTATAAGAAACATTTTTGTATTTTGAATGCCTTTCTTTGCCAGATAGGTCGCGCGGCTGGAAACGCAGTTTGTCACCGCAGCGAATAACTCATCAGCAGTTGTGGCGCGCAGTTTGGCGCTAAGCACAACACGTGGTGGGAGGACAATCTTATTTGAATGCAATAGTGGTGGCTGTCTGGCCGCTCGTTCTTAGTATGCGGAACGCTGCGCCTGCGTAACGCAATGTTTGGCGTCCTGTCGCGGAGGTCTGAAGCGTCTAATTTATGAGCTATGACGCGCTGCCGTAATTACGTGCTTCTGCTGTCACATTACCCCGCCTGGGTGAACTTGTTAATCAGTCTGCACAGCGGGTGTCCAGAAGTTAAACGGGTGAGTTGTGATAGACTGGTTGGAAAACGCAACAAATGTCATTCGTGCTCAAGTGCGAGGTCACGGGGTCACGTGCCACCATCGTCTGCCTTTATGAGCCTTCAGCAGGCGCTCGCACATGAGAAAAAATCCGTACGAAAGGCAGGGCATTTTTATTTTGCGCACACATTTGTATGTCTTTTCGTGTGATTGTATAATTCATTGTATAATTTGTCATATTTGTTCTTATTTTTGCTTGTACAGTCTGTTCATGCTGTGCTTGAGATTGTGTGCCTTTTGGCTGCTTCGCTCCGATTCTATGGCCTGCTATTTTTGTTTGTTTTATTCCTGCAACAGTTCTCTCATGTAACGTAACTGGTTCTATTGTACAGTGCTCTGACGCCTTCGCTTTATAAAAATGCATTAAATAAATAAATAAAATAAATAAAATAAAATGCACTTGTACAGCATGTTCTAGAGGACTGTTGGCCTCTGTACGTTGTCCACCAAACTCTGACAGCCCTTTCTGAATTATTTTACAGCGTGGCTCAGATTCAGGAAAGTGTGTAATGCAAATATTGACGGTTTGTGAGTCGCACATATAAGTACAACACAAGCTCGTTTGAACATAAGCAGCACCTGTACTGAGTTAAAACAGGGGCTTCCAGCAACTTGAAAACAGTAGCCAATAGCAAAGGATTACATTGGCCAGCACTGACAATATCACACACCGTCTCAGTTACAAATGCAGCATTGAAAATAAATACAGAGGCACAGTAGTGTGGCTTGGTGCGCTAAGGAACACAAACACTAGACTAGAGGAAGATGCAGTACGGCAACCAGGATAACGAAGGTACGGCAACCAGGATAACGAATGTACGGCAACCAGGATAACGCAGGTCCTTGGCAAGACATACTCTGCTAAGGACGGTTGAGAAGGAGAGCCACTCCACAGGGGCCACTCTTATTAGGACCTACAGGGGCCACAACATTTATCTAACATGTCCACTACTAACCTAATCGACCTATGTCTCTCACTTACATCTTCTCACACCGTCCCAGCCATCTCAAGATCATCTCCCACAACCGAAGCAAACACATCAACATCCCTCGCAGTACAGAACACAAACACATTGAGCACACAAAACACTCCATTCACAATCCACAGACCATCATGAAGCCAACATAACAGACCTCATCATCACTCATTTCACTGATGCCATATTTCACCCGTGAAACCTGACTTTCCTCCGCCTCCACACGCATCCGTGATACCTTGGTTCCCATTGAGTAAACAAAAAAGGTGAAGGCATTTGGTGGGATCCATGGATCAACATAGATCTGCAACCACCTGCTCCTTTGAGATCATCTCCTACCACTTTCTGCTCTACACAGCACCGACAATCATCTTCCACCAGGTCTACTGCTCGGCTCAACACCATCTTCCCTCAAAGATCTCTGACCTCATCACCAGCGCCTCAACTTGCTACTCTCCGCCATCTTGCTCGCTTATACTTAACTCCCAGGCAACACATCACCCAAGACCTTGAACGAAGTCTTCCTCAATTTACGAGAAAAAACTGAAATCAAACACTGACAGCATATCTAACCTGAACACCAGTGCCAGCCATAGGCGCTTGAGGTAGAGGGGTAGGGGATGCTGCAGCACTCCCACAATATCCATGCTGAGGTTCAGACAGTGAATGAGCAATGCACATGCCTTTAAATGTTCCCTTGTCACTCTCTGTCTATTTACAAATTGCTGCTTTTATTTATTTATTTATTTAAATTTTATTTATTTGAGTTTTATATAGCGCTGGCTAGACCCGGAGGTATTAGAGCACTTTACATAAGGTTCCACAAAGTTACAAAATTACATAAGTTCCAAGTTACATCAGTTGCTAGAAAACCATTTCACGAACGTAGAAGACGAGATAAGTGGAGCTTAGATGGGAAAGGGTGTAGGGTAAAGGGGTAGGAGGGAAATAGGATGGAGAGACGAAGGAGATTCTGCCCAAAGTCCGGCTGGGTAAGTGATGGCCGAGGGGGAAGTCCACAGCCCATCTCCTCTATAGCTAACAGGTAGGTCTACTGATGCATCGGTCAAATAGCTAGGTCTCAGCGGGAAAACATTTAGAGAGCATAGTGGACAGGATAAATGGAGCATGGTAGGGTAAAGGGGTAGGAGGGAGAATGCGACGGAGAGACGAAGGAAAGCCTGCCCAAAGTAGGTGGTGGACCGAGGGGGAAGTCCACAGCCCATCTCCTCTATAGCTAACAGGTAGGTCTACTGATGCATCGGTCAAATAGCTAGCTCTCAGCGGGAAAACATTTAGAGAGCATAGTGGACAAGATAAATGGAGCATGGAAGGGTAGGGGTAGGAGGGAGAATGCGACGGAGAGACGAAGGAAAGTCTGCCCAAAGTAGGTGACGGACCGAGAGGGAAGTCCACAGCCCATCTCCTCTTTAGCTATCAGGTAGCTCCACCGGGCATCAGTCAAAAAGCCAGGTCTGCACGGTCAGAGGTAAGTTTGTAGATTAAGTATCCTAATGGGTAGGCCGGATGGGGGATGGATAGGGAGTAGCCATTGCGCAGCACCTGGTCACTCCTTTTTGTTCGTTTTTTGTGTGCCTGTACTTTCTCCCCTTGTGTATCAGCAGATTACAGGATAGTCCACGTTTGTGCTGCATAGGCCTTTGCCGATTGCCATTGGTCTGGGGGACGTTAGGCCGGGTGTTGTTGCCTTTGTTTTTATGAAGCGTCTCCAATGGGTGTCATTTAAAAGTCAGGTGCTCGGCTTCAACAGCTCCTTGCCGCCTCTCAGTCCCTCAACGATGAATATATTCAGGCCCCCAGGCTTAATTACATCCCTGGTGAGATAGCAGCAGTCCTGGGACTTCACAGGCGTTTCTTCCCCGGGCACATTACTTTAGCGGGAGATCGGCGCCATCCATTCCGTTGTGCCCCACGTCTCCCACTCCGGGGGTGCACCGTCCAGTATCTGTGTTATTACTGGAGCTTAGCGGTGACCCGGGGGCATGAGCTGCGGCACGCCCGCCGCTTCCGTCTTGTTCATATGGCCTCGTAAACAGTTCAATTAGGGGAGAGCCAGCCAACTGCTATGTCCATATTATGCGAGACTCTTGCTGTCACAGTGACACTTTGTATTAAATTGTGCAGCATCTTAAAGATCCCAGGCTAGAAGAAGGTGAGGAAGGGCTTACCGACAGCAGAGAGGAGGGGCAATCGTGTAGGAAGGTAGCGCCAGTCCCTTGCGGCCACCGGGGGTCTGCTTATTCTTTTAACATGGAGATTTGTGTTTACTTTTCTTTCTCTGACTGCAAAGTGAGAGGATTTTGTAATGTTAGCTATGTGATAATCTTGAGTGTGAAAGAAAAGCGGTAGGATGTTCTTTTTTCTTACACATAACAAACAACAAAACTTGAAATGTTCAAATATTTCAAAATATATCAGCAAGTATGAAAGCACAAATGAAGCACGTTCTTTCGTAATTCTGAAGAGTGACAGAAAGACATATTTTAATAGGATTAAAGCAAGTCACTTTACATAGTGAATCAAAAGTGATAAATATTCACTGAAACCGATGTTCTAGCTTTGTTTTATTTTGCGTTTGCCGGCTCTGAGCCAGTGCTGTCGGAGGAGCGGGGCGTGGGAGTGGGGAGGAGGAGGGCTATGTGCACTCCCTAAGTGCACATATGTGTTTGGCTGGCCAAAACACACATGAGCACTTATGTTTCTCCAGCCCGGCTGCATTGAACAGCCGGGCTGGAGAAACCCCATAGACTCCCTGGTCTGAGTGGAGCATCTTTTCATCCCACTCAGGCCAATCCCAGCGCTGCTCTGTAGCACAGGGATTGGATGGGAGTCTGTCCCAGGGGCTGCTGTTACCAGGAAGAGGAGAGGAGAGGAGGTGCAACACGGGAGAAGGCTGGGGGCTTCAGTTAAGTTCTTTGAAAAAAATATATATATTATTACTAACCCCACCCCTGTGCGATCTCCCCCTCGTGCGACCCCTCTCACGTTCCCTCCACCCACCACATAACCTTTGTTTGTGGCAGCCACCACTGGTTATCATTTGTGCCCTGTATAATGCTACCAGTAAAGCTACATGTGTTTTGTAAATTTGCTTGCCATTTCAATGGAAAATGTGCTGTCTGTAAATGACAGTATGCTACCACACCATGCTCTAGTAATATATTTACAACAGTGTGCTCCACAACCACCACTGGCTACATAGCACACCCATGCCATTCTTCCGCTGCATAAGGAGCGGAGCACATGTGTTACACTTGTTTGTATCATTCTTGGATTTTTCAAAATCCCTTTGACTTCAGTGACACAAATTAATGCCAGCACCCCCTTTCTGTAAATTTCTCCAGAACCCATCTTCTTACTTTCCCACCTCAAGCACACTTTTCAGACTACAGATAATTCTAGTTCCACAGTGAAAACCAACTCATCCACTTCCAGCCCATCCCCACCATAGAACACACAAGGATTAATGGAGAAGACTTTTAGTGTAAAGCAGGAGAAACAGCAGCATTGAATGGTACTCGCAGAACTCCTGAAGAATCTCAAAGAATCACACAAAAAGCTAGTTTCAGAAGCAAAAACTACCCACTTCACTATAGACATCACAGAAGAACCTGTCAGAAGCATTGAACCATTCAAATGCCACCAAATGCTGATTTGAGGAGAAAATGAACAAGATTTCAGTGATCACTGACTGCTCACAGTTATCAGTCATCTCTGGTCATGGCAAGACTTATGCATCATTGATAAGCATTTAAAGTTGATATGATGTTGAGAAGGTAACCATGGAAGGATTTTTCTTGCCTCAATGACCTGATTAGATTTGCTGAGATTCTGCACAATCCTAAATGCAAAGTTCTAGATCCTCTTCAGTCTGGCAAATGAATAAGAAACTAAACCGAGGTACAGACGCGTTGAGTAATTAGATGCCATACCCAATTGAGTAGACTCTCTGGATGGAAACACGTGATCAGCCTTAGCAAACAGAGCTTTCATGGATCCTTCTGGCCTCAGATGAACTCAAGTGATTTCATCATACAGCTGACCTGTAGGCAATCCCATACTGTCAGACTGCAATGAGCTATCTCACTCAGCAGCATTCTTCTCGCCCACCAGTAACTCGGTTTTACTCTGGAAATGATGACCCTTTTATTGCTAGAAGGCTGCCAGACAACCCTTCAGTCTCAGGACAGGATAGGTCCCTTGCTGTCCGGCCATGTTATCAGCTAGGTGTCATCAGTATATAAGAGTGTCCAGCAGGCATAGGATCTAATCATTTCTAAAAGGGAGAGGTCAGGCACAGCCCAGCAGATGTAAATGGTAAAGTTTGAGTACCAAATCTTATGCCACTGCAACCACAAGTAAGTTTTAATGTACTCCAACACATATGTGCTTGGAAGAAACTCAAAACAGTTGCATAGGCTCTAAAAAGATGAACCAGTTGGGCTGCAGCAATGCTTTAGCCACCCTGGAGCATAAAAGATGGAGCACAGAAGAGGGATGATTGGTGTAAGTCTGATGTTTGAGCTGTGAGATTCCCAGAAAGACGGCCTCTTCAGAAAAAAAGGCAGTCAGGAGTTCGCCACTGATGTGCAGCCAGACCTCATATATGACAAAACCAAGAAGCAGCCTCTTATCACTGAATCCAAGGGTCAGATGAGGATCCAGTAAGACTCAAGTGAGGTCAAAGTGCATCAGTAAAATTCACTCCACCTCAGCCCCTGAAGGTGCAGAGCTCAAAATCAATCCCCACAGAGGCTCGACGGACTAGGGATGCCGACTTGCTGAGTATTGAGGAAGAGGTCTTAAGCCTTGAGTCCCAACTGGGACCCGAGCCAGACCCCTCGGTCTTGCATACCCTCTCATTGAAGCAAGCGGAATACCATGACCTTGCCACGTATGCCGCACTCACTCTGGCTAAAGAACAGCAGGGCCGTATCTATGACGTAGGAGACAAAGCCGGGAAGTTGCTGGCTTGGTTGGACGGGAAGGAGATGGCCAGCCGAGTGGTGCCTGAACTTTTGGGGGACGATGGTATAGTCCTCACGGACCCGAGCGCCATTGTCGAATCCTTTGCTGGCTACTTTCGGGGGGTCTATGAATCTAAATCGGACTTTTCTGAGGCGGACTCGTCGGCTTTCCTTTCGGGTATAGAACTTCCCCACCTTTCTGAGGAAGAAAGCGCGGATTTGGATAGAGAGATCACCGCTGACGAGATTGCCTTAGCGATCCGTTCATTGCGCACCGGTAAGGCCTCGGGCCCTAACGGCATTCCGGTCGAACTATATAAAATTCGGCCGGATGCGGTGTCCCCGCATCTGCGGAAAATGTTCTTGGAGTCCTTTGAGAAGGGCCGTCTCCCCCTGGATCAAAGGTTGGCCACCATCGTGGTCATCCATAAGGAGGGTAAACCACGGGACGTCTGCCGATCGTACCGTCCTATCTCTCTCCTGAATGTGGAACCCAAGGTCCTCGCCAAACTGCTCGCCAATCGACTGATTGGTATCATTGGCGACCTCGTACATCCCGACCAGTCGGGCTTCATCCCCCACCGTAATACCGCCCTCAATCTGCGTCGCCTTCACGGCGTTATGGCTAGAGCCCACACTCTCGAAGAGCCAGCGATCCTTGCGTCCCTTGACGCCACGATGGCCTTTGACTCCCTCGAGTGGCCATACCTCTGGGCAGTGCTGTCCAAACTCGGTTTTGGGCCGGTCTTTGTGAGCTGGGTGAAGCTGCTATACGCCGAGCCGCTGGCTAACGTCACGGCCAATGGCCGCCTGTCGACGTCATTCCCCTTACATCGGGGTACTAGACAGGGTTGTCCCCTGTCGCCCCTATTGTTCGCCTTGGCCCTTGAACCGCTCGCGGCCCTGCTGCGTACGCACCCTGACTTACACGGTATTACTTGGGCCCCTGGTTTTGAAGACAGGGTTTCCTTGTACGCGGATGACATCCTGCTTTATTTAACTTCCCCTTGTAAGTCCCTCATTGTGGCCTGTGACGTACTCAGACTTTTCGGACGCTACTCTGGCCTGATTATAAACTGGGCCAAGTCGTCCTTGTACGTCCTTAAGGGGGATACTCCACGACTCCCCAGGGGCTGCAATATTCAGATTGCCGGTCATGGCTTCAAGTACCTGGGCATTTACATCTCCGGTAATCCCAAGATGCGGTACAACCACAATTTGCTCCCTCCTCTCCAGCGTCTACAGCGTGATGTGGACAGCTGGCGTAAGCTCCCGCTCTCCCTCCTTGGCCCTTACGGCGTTGTTTAAGATGATGTCCCTGCCCAGGTTCTTGTACGCCTTAAGGAACGCCCAGGATCCGGTTCCGGCGCGCTATTTCCGTGAGCTTGAAGGTCTCCTGCGGACCCTTCTATGGGACGGGCGACCTCGTGTTGCTATTCACAAGCTCACGCTTCCATGGTATGACGGCGGCATCGCTCTTCCGGATGTGCGCCGATACTATTGGTCCTCTCAACTTGCCGCCCTCAACCATGGGTTCTACGGTCCTGTAGATAGTCCCGGCTACGCCATGGATAGATGGCTTCTGGGTGACGGCAACTACTATCGGGCCCTGTATTCGAGGTCTTTCGATCGGCGGATGTCGGGTCCTACACGGACGGCGGTTCACGTTTGGCGGGCGGTTACCAAGGCGCAGGGTTGGCAGGGTAGACTGACCAGATTCACCCCTCTGTTTGATTCGGACATCCTGGGTAGACTGTGGCACACCAAGGGTTTTGACAAATGGGACCTCATCGGCATCAGCAGAGTTGAGGACATGCTTTCCAGAGGCACTATTAAGACCTTCCCCCAGCTGCAAACCGAATACCAGCTGGGTACTGCGGAGTTTTTCCGCTACGCCCAGCTGAGACATGCGCTGCTCTCGGCCACACCGCCGGACGGCGTCATTCCTGAGAGCTCCCCTCTGGAGGATAGGATATTGGATGGGCACATGCCTGACAGCGCGATCTCCCTTTCATATAAGAAACTGACAAACGTGCGCACAGATCTTCTCCTTGGCTTGCGGGACCAGTGGGTGGTGGATGGTCTAGAACTTGATGACGAGGACTGGCAGAGCGCAGTTTCCTCCCCTAAGGAGGTTGCAATCTCCTCTCGCCTCCGCCTAGTGCAGTTCAAGATCTTGCACCAGGTGTATGTGACAGGTCCCCGATTGGTGCGCATGGGATACTTGCCTGACGGACTCTGCCGCAGAGGCTGCGGAGCCCTTGCCACTTTCCTCCACATCCTTTGGGAATGCCCCGTAATCGCCTCCTACTGGAGGAGGGTGCACCGTATTATGGGTGAAGTTACTGGTGTGATCGCTCACGCGGAAGCTCGGAGGTGCCTCCTTAACGTGTGGGAACCTTCCGACCACAACACAGCACAGACTAGGTGGGTGACCCTGGGGAACATGGTGGCCAAACGGGATATTGCTCAGAAATGGGGTGCGTCCACGGCCCCCCTGGTGGTACAATGGAAAGCCAATATGGATTGGTGTATGTTTCGGGAGAAAACGGTCTATGTGGCAAGAGGGAGACCTCGCACCTGGAATAAAGTATGGGGGGCTTGGAACGCATATAGAGGAGACGTGTGTTTGCCACCTGAACCCATCTCTCTGGATGAACATGTGTAACCCTGACCTGTAACGCCAACTGAGCTTTGATGCACTGCATTCTCCTGTTGTCTTTCCCCCCCTCCTTCCCATTCTGACATCCTCTCCTTGATGATCGCTTCCCTGCCTTTCCTCCCCGACCTGTCCCTGACGCCCTGACTCACACTGGACTCTATTGCCGTCTTTTCGCGCCCTAGGGCGCTCCTTTGTTAAGTTCTTCATCTAAATATAAAATTAACCTTCAATGATTATGTGTTGATCTTTTTGCACTAAATGTTCTCCTGTTGCCCATGCTGCCTTGCCTCCGGGATGTCAGGCTGAATAGCTGTGTGCTCTGTTCTTAATAAAGGTTTTCAAAAATTAAAAAAAAAAATAATAATCAATCCCCACATTTCCTTATCCTTTTCACCTCCCAAAATGGTAATGAGGTGTAGCTTTATGCCACTGCCACACCCCCACACTCTGTGTCTATAGCGCATAATGTCACCGAACTAAGGTCGAATACTGTTGTGGAACCCGTCCTGGCTTTCCCTGTGAGGTGTCCACTCCTGGGCAACCCCAGGGTGAAGGCCAGGCATCCTTAGCATTGTGGGGGGCGTTGTGGAGATCAAGCAAGCTATTCCCCAGAGTTGCAGAGTGGGACTCTATGATTGGAATAGTCACCGAGGAGAGAATTATCAGGGCTGTGGAATTTTGAGCCCAAGACCCGCAGAGGCGGGGAATTGAACCCTGGTCCCAGGCTAGACCTTTGCATCAGGGTCTGCCGCTCTAACCATTGAGCCACACTTCTCCACCACTGTGACACATAGGGGCTTATTATGATGTTGAGCAGATTTGCATTTGCCAGACAACATCACGGATACAGGTACGACTGACCTCCAGTCGGCGGTCTCGACCACCTAATTGCAATGCGACTGCACATGGTACGGACGCATACTCCATTTCCTTATGGAAGCTTGTGCTATGGCTGTAAACTGCCTGTAGCTGTCAGGCTTCGCATCGAGCGCAGGCCACTGCAGTGCTCCTGTTCCCGCCCGCGGCCTCCTATGCGAGCCCGGCCGGCCGACTCTCCTCAGCTGGTGAAGGCGGCGCATGAGGCAGATAAAAGGGATGGGTCCACAAGGGATACATGCTTTGCGTTCCATCACGGACCCCGCCAGCCTCCCTTACTGTTTCTCTGTCTTACCTGCAGTCTCTTGTTTCCTCTCATCGGCAACTCAGTTTGGGACTGCGCTGGGGATTCCTCTCCCACCGTCCTTTGGTGCTCTGTTTTTTCCGGGTGTCCGTCTTTGTCTTTGTTTAGCTCATCGGCCAGCCAGTTTGTTTTCTCCAGAGGTGCAGCGAGTTCCACTCTGATGTATCCCGGTACATGTATTTGTATAGAAAGGACAAAGGAGGTATTCACAAAGAATCCCAGTCCTGAATTATAGTAGCAAGTTTATAATAGAAATATCTATTAGTACATGATACTTATCTAATTTCTGCTTCCTCATTCATGTGAAAGGTAATTCCCACCTTGATCTTGTTTCTTCCCAGGAGCTCTCCTTATTTTAGTTTAGTTAGCTTAAATCACTTCTAAAGCGCACGTACACCTGACGGTTTCATGGCGCTGTGATTCACTAAGCCTCAATTAGCAGGGGGGCCAGGATACAGAAGAGACTCATTGAGGGAAGGCTTGTGAGAAAAGAAAAGTTTTTAATGCTTTTCGAAACAGAGGATATTGGGTGAGGGACCTGAGATGAAACGGAAGTGAGTTCCAGAAAGTGGGGGCGATGGTGGAGAATTTGGAGCCTCCCCATTTTTTTCGACGAAACCGGGGGACAGCCAACAGGTGTTGGGAAGATGATCGTAATTCTCTGGCCGGGGTATAGAGCTTTGTCTCAGAGGAGATAAAGGCAGGGGCGGATCCTGACTGAGCCTGAAAGGTAATGCAACCCATCTTGAACAAGGAGCGTTCACGAATAGGGAGCCAATGCAGGGATTTCAGGAGCGGAGTGACATGATGTGACTTGGCCAACTTATAGACTAGTCGAGCGGCCTGGTTCTGCACCAGTTGAAGCCGTCGAACATTGTAGGCGGGCATACCACAGTATAAGGCGTTGCCGTAGTCTAATTTAGAGACGACCATAGCCAGTGCAATGAGTTTTAGGGCAGGGAAAGAGAAGAAACGGGATACCTTACGGATGGTGTGGAGGGAAAGGAAAGAAGAGGACACCACCGAACTCACCTGGGAGTGCAAAGTGAGTTGATCATTGATCTTGAAACCGAGCGCTTTGACGGAAGGAGAGGGGGAAGGGGGGGAACCTAAGGAAGGGGGCCAAAAGAGAGAGGACCAGGGACTGGCACAACCACCTGTCAAAACCAGTTCATTTTATCCGGGTTCAGTTTCAGGTGGTTGTGGCTCATCCAGTCCCGGATGAAAATCATAGTGGTTTGAAAGTTAGATATAGAATCAGGGGATGAAGAAAGATTGAATATGAGCTGGAGGTCATCCGCATAATTAAATACGGTGACCTCTATTTGTTGAAGGGCAAGAATAAGAGGGGCAATATAGAGATTGAAAAGTAGTGGGGAAAGGGAGGAACCCAGGGGAACCCCACATGGAACCTTACAGGGCTCATCCGAGAACTCGCCCAGCTGCACTGCTTGGGTGCGGTCCCTTAGGAAGGAGGATAGCCAGACCAGGGCTACTCCGCCGACCCCGGCCGCCCCCACATGGAAGAGCAGGATGGAATGGTCCACCGTGTCGAAGGCGGCGGACAGGTCGAGGAGGACCAGGGCCTGGGGAAGGTTGGTGTCCATACCTTCCCTAAGGTTGTCAAGCACGGATAGCGCCACAGACTCGGTGGAATGAGCAGGCCGGAATCCGGCCTGACGGGGGGGCTAAAACCTGGTATTCTTCCACAAAGGAAGTAAGGGCTCTGGTCATATGCCGTTCCAGTACTTTCCCTAAAAAGGGAAGTAAGGAAATAGGTTGAAAGTTGGCAGGAGCAGAGGGGTCAGCGCCAGGTTTTTTTAGGATGGGAAGAATAATGGCTGTTTTTAGGATTGGGGGAACAACGCCCTGAAATAAGGAACAGTTGAGAAAGGAGAGTGGAGGTAGCACACAAGTTGTGAAAATGAGCCTGAGGATGTGAGCAGGGCAAGGGTCTAGAGGTGAACCTGATTTAACCAAAGGTAGAAGGGAAAGAAGAGATTCTTCTGTCAAGAGGGGAGTATTAAATCTGGAGTAATGCAAGACAGCGCAAGTCTCTCTGTACCGGGAAGGTGTTACATGGGTGGAGCGTGGGTGTTCCTATGAATCCAGCCATGTAGTTTGGCGTATTCCCAGATTTACCAAGACAGGTCAATCTGTGAATGTGTCAAAATGCTATGCCATCCCGTTAGAGGTACAACGAGGAGGAATATCTTTATTTCTCCTCATTTTTCCTCTTTCTTAGTGTACTGCTGTTAGACCCATCACCCTTACTGTGTCTTCCCCCAAACTTCTTGCCTTCCTCCCGCATTTTTTGCTGGTCTTGGTTTTGCTGGCCTTTGGACTCGGTGCACTGCTGACCAGTGGTAAACTGCATGCACTCAACATAGTAATATTGACGTATCCCCAGTTGGTATATTTATTTTACTTATAAGTCCCTGGTAAAGTGGTGATGCATGTACTGTGCCCAGGGCCTGTATATTAAATGCTACTAACGAGTCTGCAGCACTGGGTTTGCCACCCACTTTGTCTAACCTATTACCATAATTTAGTTTTTGACAATTGTTGTTTGGTCAGCATGGAAAACATTTCTAATCCTGCTTAAGGCTGATACCAGTAATTGCACAAGAAGTTATTTGATTTAGGCCTTGTTAGACCTTGCATCTGACCTTGCATCCGTGGTGTGGTTTTTCCCCTAACATTTTGCCTTTAGACCTGTTTTTTCTAACTTCATTGTTGCTGCCCTTTGGACTCTACACCTTTTGCCACTGCTAACCAGAGCTAAAGTGCTGGTGCTCTCTCCTAAAACATGTTGGATTGGTTTATACCTGACTGGCCTATTTAATTTACTTGTAAGTCCCTATTAAAGTGGCACTTCCGGTTCTCAGGGCCTCGTAAATTAAATTCTACTAGTGCACCTGTGGCACTGATTATGCCACCTACTTAAGTAGCAATTTAAACATGTATGTGTGTGCATTTTTAAACTGCCATTTCGACCTGGCAAAAGAAACCTTTTTCAATGCCCAAACCTTCCTTTTTAACACATATAAGTCACTCCTAGGGTAGGCCCTAGGAAGCCCAGAGGGCAGGGTGTAGTGTGTTTAAAACATTTAACATGTACTTTTGAGTATAAATGTCCTGATAGTGAAAAACTATTACATTTGTTTTTCACTATTGCAAGGCCTACCTCTCCAATAGGATAGCATTTGAGTTACCTAAGTACATCTAATAAGCTGTAGCGTCTAAATGGGAACAGGCAAACAGTTCATTTTTGGTAATTGAAAATCCCCTCTTTTGGTGGCCACAATTTAAAAAATATCACTTTTTCAGAAAGTTGGTGTTTTCCTGTTTTGGCCAATTAGTGCCTGTAGCCTGTCTCTGAATCACATGACTGGGTGTAGCCGACTGTTGGACTTTGTGTAGTCTTCCTAGACAGCCACACACAATAGAGACCACATGGTGCACTGGGATGGATCATCACTGGCAGGATGGGAATGCGGAGTTGGGCACATCCCTACTTGCACTTGCATAGGGTGGGGCCTGCCTCTACACAAAGGGCTGCCTACCCCCTGTAGTTAGTGTATTTAGTCTGGAGTGAAGGCAGGGGAGGCAGGAAATGTGTGTACATCAAAGGGAAACATAGAGAAGCTTCTCCCACTTCAATAGAGGTACATGGTATAAATAGTGGACCTTAGCAACCAATTTTTCAGTAGACTTCTAAACCTGTGGAGATTCTGCCAGGAAGGTCTGCTGTGCTGCAGAAAATAAGACTGCCACACTGGAGAGGAGGAGCTTCGCGGGCAACCAAGATGGCCGCGTAAGCTCGGAGCTCCGCGGACCCACCGATCCTCCTCAAATATCCTGTTTGAAATCCTGATCCACGCGGGTGGATTCCTATTGCTGATGGTCTGCTGAGGCGGGAGCTGCCTTCCGCGTTCGAATCGGTGGTTCCTACGCTGAGCTACGTCGAGTTGGACTCCGTGCCAGGGCTGTGCCATTGTCTCTCCGGTCTCCGCCACTTCGCACGATTGGAATGCGTAGTGGCTGCCTGCTGTCCCTACTGGCGGAGTGCTAGTGCCTGCAGTGCGTTTTTCATCGGCCCGGTCTAAAGTTCTAGCTCGAATTCTCTTCTTGGCTCGCTGGGCACGGGACTGGCTGGTGTAGCCCTTTGTCCTCATCGGAACCAACATGGCGGGCAGAGGGGACCCCGACAAGACGTCGAACAAAGGCGTCCGCGGAAAATCGCAGTCACAACAGAGTAAAATTGAGCGATATGTCCAGCCGAGGTCGCCGCCTGCAACGGGATCCTGTGCCAAGAGCCCTCCATCTACGGGCTCACCTGACGGTTCTGATCCTACCCTGAGCGACATCATGGGTGCCATTACCAGTTTTCGGGCTGACATGCAGCAGCAAAATGAGATCCTGACCCACAAGGTGGACACTATGGATGTGGACCTGACTCTCATTAGAGCCGACCTGGGCAAAACTAATGATCGAGTGAAGACATTGGACATTAAGACCTCCAGCCTAACGGCCGACGTTTCGGACCTGCAAACCGAGGTCCGGAACCTGCGGATGACTGCGGACCAATTCTCGAGGAGACTGGAGGACTTTGAGGGACGTGCCAGGCGGCAAAACGTCCGCATTGTCGGTGTTCCGGAGGGGTCGGAAGAAGCGGCGACGGACCTCTTTGTGGAGGACCTGATAAAGACCCATTTGGCACCGTCGGGTCTTAGTAACTTTTTCTCTGTGGAACGTGCCCATCGGGTGCCGGGCGGCCAGCCGAAGTCGGGCGTGGCGCCTAGACCCATTGTGGCACGGCTTCTCAACTTTCGTGACCGAGACGCGGTCCTGCAGGCGTCCAGACGGCATGGTCCGCTTAAGTACCAGAACGCTGAAATACACTTCTACCCAGACTTTACCAGGACTGTTCAGCGACAGCGCCAGAGCTATGCGGGAGTAAAACGGCGACTGCGAGATATGGGATATAAGTACTCTATGATGTTCCCTGCCAAACTCCGGGTCGAACATGAGGGCCGTGCCCTGTTTTTCGACTTCGCTGAGAATGTTAGTGACTGGTTGGACACTCTGTCGCCGCGACGGGACGCTCGAGATGAACAAGATGGAGGTGCAGCTGGTGGCTCGGATCTATGAGACTTGGCTCTACTGTGTACGATTGGCGTTCGGTGCCCCACTTCATGGGACTGTCGGTACTGTTCTTAAGTGACCCTGTTGACTTTCCTATCGCTACATGGAGGGTGGCGGGAGGTGTTCGCGGAGATTCCTTACTCCTCCGGGACTTTTTGTAGAGTAGTTTAAGGGGCGACAGGCACACTGCTGGTTGG
The DNA here is from genome assembly GCF_964263255.1 of Lissotriton vulgaris. NCBI lineage: Eukaryota > Metazoa > Chordata > Amphibia > Caudata > Salamandridae > Lissotriton > Lissotriton vulgaris. The sequence goes on along the minus strand of NC_141698.1, from coordinate 1,057,293,502 downwards.
GGGGGCTTTTTAGTCTGATGCAGGGGTGCAGGGTGGGGGGTGAAGTTATACGAGTTTATTTGTTTGTTTGTTCTTTCTCTCTTCTTTCCTCTAGGCAATGGAACATGTGTACTGCTGTTTTTCACTTGATGACTGGGTTGGCTGGGGTTTAGTGGGTCGGGTTGTGGGACGATGGGGGGTAGGAAATTAAAAGTGATCAGTTGGAATGTTAATGGGTTGGGAGACCGTGTTAAGAGAGGGGTGGTGATTCAACTGATTAAGAGACATATGCCCGATGTTGTGCTTCTACAAGAGACGCATTTGATTGGAAACTCTTGCAAAGCTCTTAACCGTAAAGGCTACAAGATGGTGGCCCATTCTGGGTTCTCCTCGGGCTCACGGGGGGCGGGGATCCTGGTGCGTGTGTCCCTTCCCCTCGAGATAGACGTCACTGTGATTGATGAGAGGGGGCGCTATGCTGCAGTGGCGGGGAAATGGGAAGGGCGTTCCCTTGCGCTACTTTCGGTTTATTTTCCCCCAGGCCTACAATCCAGTACTTTCCAGGACCTTAGTGGCGCCATTTTGTCCTTGCCTAATGGTCTATTGATAGTGGGGGGTGACTTCAATTCAGTCTGCTCTGGCTCCCTAGACCGCCAACCGCCGAGAGATCTCCGCAGTTCCCAACTGTGGCTGCCTTCCTTCCTTGATTCCTTAGGGTTGGTGGACAGTTGGCGCCTACTACATCCAGCGCTCCGCCATTTCTCCTTCCTTTCGAGTGCCCATGGTAGTCTTTCCCGCATAGACTACGTCTTTACCTTGGCTGCACATGCGTCTGCCGTGTCTGAGGCCCGTTTTCTGGCACGGGGTATTTCTGATCACTCCCCGTTGTGGGTCTCGTTTGATTTTAACATCGTCCTGTCTGACCGGCCGGTGGCGGTTAATCCTTGGTATTTCCGTAATTTCAAGACTCGCACACTCCTTGCTAAGGCCATTGACCTCTACTTCTCGGAGAATGTGGGCTCGGTTGGCTCGGCTATCACCTTGTGGGAGGCATTCAAGACTGTTTTAAGGGGTGAGGCTCTTGCTATTATTGCGGAGGCCAGGCGAGTCCGAGATGCCGACCTTACATGTATTGAAGATGAGGTTTTGCGCCTTGAGTCCCGACTGGGACCCGAGCCCGACCCCTCTCTTTTACATGACCTTTCCCTCAAACAGACGGAATACCATGATCTCGCCACGAATGCTGCCCTCACCCTGGCCAAGGAACAGCAAGGTCGTATCTACGACGTTGGGGATAAAGCTGGGAAATTGCTGGCCTGGTTGGACAGGCGCGAGATGGCTAGTCGCGTGGTGCCTGAGATATTGGGAGACGACGGGGTTGCCGTCACTGACCCAAGTGCTATTGCCGAGTCCTTTGCTGACTATTTCCGGGGTGTCTATACTTCCAACTCAGACTGCTCCGAGGCTGACTCGGCTGCGTTCCTCTCGACGATTGACCTTCCCTGTCTTTCTGAAGAGGACCGTGCCGACTTAGATCGAGACGTATCCGCGGACGAGATAGCCTCGGCGATCCGTTCACTAAGGTCGGGTAAGGCGACTGGCCCCAATGGCATTCCGGTTGAGCTATATAAAATTCGACCGGATTTGGTATCCACGCACCTGCGGACTATGTTTCTGAAGGCACTGGGCGAGGGCCTCCTCCCCTCAGATCAGAGGCTCGCCACCATTGTGGTTATTCACAAAGAGGGAAAGCCGAGAGACGTGTGCCGATCCTATCGCCCTATCTCTCTCCTCAATGTGGAGCCTAAGATCCTAGCCAAGCTACTCGCTACTCGATTGGTAGGAGTCATCGGTGAATTGGTGCACCCGGACCAGTCGGGTTTCATTCCCCGCCGCAACACCGCCCTTAACCTGCGTCGGCTCCATGGTGTTATGGCCAGGGCTCACACCCTCGAGGAACCGGCGGTGCTTGCCTCTCTTGACGCCACGATGGCTTTCGACTCTCTTGAGTGGAGTTATCTCTGGGCGGTGCTGGCGAAGCTTGGACTTGGACCGATCTTTGTGAGTTGGGTGCGACTCCTTTACGCTTGCCCGCTGGCTAATGTCTCAGTCAATGGCCGCGTGTCGGCGTCCTTTGCCCTTCACCGAGGCACCAGGCAGGGTTGCCCCCTGTCACCTCTCCTGTTTGCCCTGGCTCTTGAGCCGCTTGCGGCCATGCTATGCATACACCCGGATTTACATGGCATAACCTGGGCTCCGGGTTTTGAGGATAGAGTTTCTCTGTACGCAGATGATATTCTCCTCTACCTCACCTCCCCCTGCAAGTCGCTCATTGTGGCATGCGACGTGCTTAGGCTTTTTGGACGCCACTCTGGCCTGGTTATCAACTGGGCCAAGTCGTCCCTTTACGTTCTAACGGGGGACACGCCACGCCTCCCAAGAGGCTGCAATATCCAGCTGGCCGTACAAGGCTTTAAGTATCTGGGAATATACATTTCCAGTAGTTCCAAGGCACGTTATGACCACAATTTGCTCCCCCCTCTCCAGCGACTGCGGAGAGACGTGGATAGCTGGCGCAAGCTCCCGCTATCTCTCCTGGGCCGGGCTGCATTATTCAAAATGATGTCCTTGCCCAGGTTCTTGTATGCCTGGCTTACAGAACACTCAGGACCCGGCTCCGGCCCGCTATTTTCGTGAGATTGAGAGTTTGCAACGTACCTTGATCTGGGATGGTCGTCCTCGCGTCGCCATCCAGAAGCTTACATTACCGTGGTACGACGGAGGCATAGCCCTACCGGATGTACGTCGGTACTATTGGTCCTCTCAGCTCACTGCTATCAACCACGGTTTCTATGGCCCTATAGGTAGCCCAGGCTACGCAATGGACAGGTGGCTCTTACGTGGTGGCAATTACTATCGTGCCCTGTATTCTAGATCCTTTGATCGGCGCCTGGCAGGCCCGACCAAGGCTGTGGTTCATGTTTGGCGGACGGTCACTAAAGCGCAGGGTTGGCAGGGCAGACTGACTAGGTTTACCCCACTGTACGACTCTGATATCTTGGGCAGGCTGTGGCACACCAAGGGTTTCGACAAATGGGATCTCATAGGCATCTCCAGGGTAGACGATATGGTTGTTAAGGGCGAAGTCAAGACCTTTCCACAACTGCAGGCTGAATTCCGTTTGGGCGATTCAGAGTTTTTCCGCTACGCCCAGCTGAGACACGCCTTGCTCTCTGCCAAGCCGACGGAGGGAGAGATCCCCGAAAGCTCCCCCTTAGAGGACACGATCCTGGATGGCCATATGCCTGAAAGTGCTATTTCCCTGTCCTATAAGAAGTTGATTAATGTTTGAACTGATCTCCTCCTGTGCTTGCGAGACCAATGGACGGCGGACGGCCTGGAACTTGACGATGAGGACTGGCAGAGTGCAGTGTCCTCCCCTAAGGAGGTCGCTATCTCCTCACGCCTCCGACTGGTGCAATTCAAGGTCCTTCACCGGGTATATGTCACCGGCCCTCGGCTCTTGCGTATGGGATTCTCGCCCGATGGCCTTTGTCGTCGAGGCTGTGGTGCTCTTGCTACCTTTCTACACATTCTGTGGGAATGCCCCGTCATTGCCCCCTACTGGGCGAGAGTGCACCGGATTATGGGAGAGGTGACTGGTGTTGTGTTGGCGGCGGAGGCGCGGAGGTGCCTCCTTAATGTCTGGGAACCAACTGATCACAACACTGCGCAGACTCGTTGGGTGACATTGGGCAACATGGTTGCCAAGCGTGATATTGCTCAAAAGTGGGGTGCTGCTGCAGCCCCACTGGTGGTACAATGGAAAGCCAACATGGATTGGTGCATGTTCCGAGAAAAGACGGTCTATGTCGCCAGGGGAAGGCCTCAGACATGGAATAAAGTGTGGGGGGCATGGAATGAGTACAGGGGCGATGTATGCCTGCCGCCGGAACCTGTCCCTCTGGATGAACACTTATCACCGTAACCTGTGACACCAACTGTTCTATACTGTTTGTATTTCTCCTGCCTTTCCCTTCCCCCCCTCCCCATCCTACCATTCGTTCTGTTTCTCGATTCCCTACCTGTCCTCCTCTGCCTTTCGCCTACTCCTTGACATCTCTGCTGCTCCATTGCCACTCTTATGAGCCTTTTGGCTTTCTTTACTTGGTTAGTTTTCTTACTTAAAAAATAAAAAACAACCTGTAATGTTCTGATTTAAATCACCTTGCACTTTTTTCCTCCTGAATCTATGCTGCCTTGCCTCCGGGATGTTAGGCTGAATAGCTGTGTGCTCTTTTATAATAAAGGTTTTAAAAAATTTTAAAAAAAAAAAAGACTGCCACACTGCTTGACTGCTGCCCTGCTGAACTACTGCCTTGCTGGATTGCACCCTTACTGTATAGATTCCCCGATACCCTCCAGCCTGAGTCAGAGGGATTGCACCTTTACGTGAGCCCAGGACTCCAAGAGTGACTTCAAGGAATCGTAGGCAGACCTCCTATGCAGAGCCACATGAACATAATAGCACCCAGATCCAGCTGGAGCAAGCTCTTGGCCCCCAAGTGGTATCCATCAGGTGCTGGACCCTTCGTGTCACATCGGTGGCGATGAATTTAAGTTTTTCGGCTCTTCCAGACTGTGAATGGGCCTGTTGGTGCCAAAACCTTGTCGCTCTCACAGCCCACGAACATGAAGTTTCATCAACCCAACCCTTTGCATTTAGCATTGACTGCTAATAGGGAAAGCCATTGTGAAGCACTGTCCCAACCGCTTGGGATGATGACAGAATCTTAGCGCTACGGCGATGACGGTCCGCAACGCCAGGTCTACTCTTCACCCTACATCGATGACCACCTGCACTGCTTCCTTGCTAATCGAGGCCCCCTCCACCGCAAATGGAACTCTTTGCACTGGACTGAGAAAGTAATTTTTCAGCGGGACTTACCTGGTTCTGCACTCCTTCACAATCAGCCGGAACTTGTGACTTTCTTCCGGTCTCGCATGACCAGATAGCCCAGCTGATCCGCACCACCAAAAGGACATTGTTCAAAGAGCGTCTGAACAACAACGCCCACAACAGCAAGGAACTTTTCAGCATCGTCAAAGAGCTCTCCAACCCCAGCGCCAGCAACCACATCACACCGTCGCAAGACCTCTGCAACTCCCTCGCCACATTCTTCCACCGCAAGATCGCAGATATACATGACAGCTTCGGACCCCAGACTCCGCCTCCAGCCACCAAACCAACGACCCCCACCACCAGCCTCAGCGCATGGACCCCCATCAGCACTGAAGACACCACCTGCGTCATGAACACCATCCACTCCGGCTCCCCCTCCGACCCATGCCCTCATCATATCTTCAACAAAGCCGACACCATCATCGCACCCCACCTTCGGAATGTCATTAACAGCTCCTTCATGTCAGCCACCTTCCCAGGAAGCTGGAATCACGCAGAAATCAACGCCCTGCTGAAGAAACCAACGGCGGACCCCAAAGACCTCAAAAACGTCCGCCCCATCTCTCTTCTCCCCGTTCCGGCTAAAGTCATTGAGAAGACCGTCAATACTCAGCTTACTGCATTCCTCAAAGAAAACAACTCGCTCGACCCATCCTAGTCTGGATTTCGAGCCAACCACAGCACCGAGACCGCCCTCATCACATCCACTGATGACATCAGGAGCCTGATGGACAACGGAGAGACTGCCGCTCCCATCCTCCTGGACCTCTCGGCAGCCTTTGACACCGTCTGCCACTGCACCCTAATAACCCGCCTCTACAACACTACGATCCAAGGAAAGGCCCTGGACTGGATCACATTGTTCCTCTCTGACAGAACCCAGAGTGTCTGCCTCCCTCCCTTCCGCTCCGAGGCCACCAAGATCACCTGCGGTGTACCCCAGGGCTACTCACTCAGCCCAACGCTCTTCAATATCTACATGAGCCCCCTCGCCACCATCGCACGCAAACACAACATCAACATCATCTCCTACGCCGACGACACCCAACTGATACTCTCCCTCACCAGAGACCCTCTCACCGCCAAAGCTAACTTCCAGGACGGAATGAAAGATGTTGCAGAATGGATGAAGCACAGCCGTCTGAAGCTCAACTCGGACAAGACGGAGGTCCTCATCCTTGGACAATCCCCATCCGCCTCGGGCGAGTCCTGGTGGCCCACAACGCTGGGCACCGGATCGACACCCACAGACCATGCACGAAACCTGGGATTGATCCTGGACTCCTCCCTCACGATGACCAAGCAAGTCAACGCAGTCTCATCCTCATGTTTCAACACCCTGCGCATGCTCCGAAAGATCTTCTGGTGGATTCCCACCGAAACCAAATGACGGTTACCCAGGCCCTTGTCACCAGCGGACTGGACTACGGAGACACTCTGTACGCAGGAACCACAGCCAAACTTCAGAAACGCCTTCAACACATACAGAACGCCTCCGCACGACTCATCCTCGACATCCCTCGCCACAGCCACATATCCGCCCACCTAAGAAACCTGCACTGGCTCCCCGTCAGCAAGAGGATCACGTTCAGGCTGCTCACCCACGCACACAAAGCGCTCCACAACATGGGCCCCGAATACCTCAACAGCCGCCTCTCGTTCTACACTCCCATCCGCGAGCTCCGCTCCACCAGCCTTGCCCTCGCCAGCGTTCCACGGATTCTCAGAACCACCACCAGAGGAAGATCGTTCTCCTACCTAGCAGCCAAGACATGGAACTTCCTCCCCACACACCTACGACTGACCCAGGACCATCTCACCTTCAGGAAACACCTCAAGACCTGGTTATTCGAGCAATAGTAGGCACCCCCCCTTCCTTCAGCGCCTTGAGACCCTCACGGGTGAGTAGCGCGCTTTACAAATGTATTGATTGATTGATTGATTGATTGATAGCCGTGAGTGGCGCTTTGGGCAATTTTCACTTAAATCTTTAAAATGATAAATGTCTGGTTCTACTGATAGGATTTCTGTCGTTTGGTATATGATTATTTATTACATTTTACTCTATTTTTCCAATCTGGTGGGGGGATCCTTTTTCAGCTGTGCTTTCACTTTGTTACTGTTTGAAATGTTCCACAAATACTTTAGACATTGCCTCTGACTTGAGCCTGACTGCTCTGTGCCAAGTTACCAGAGGATTGAGCACATGTCAATTTGGGGTTTGCCTGTGACTTCCCCCTGACAAGTATTATGGTTCCTGCTTGAGCAGGGGTTCACCCCCTCAACCAGCAACCCAATTTCTTACATCTGCATTCTGCAGCGCACAGGTAACGTTTGGTGCTTTTCTTTCATGGCTACCAGTCTAGGCTGTGTGCATCACCTTGAACTTAATAGGGGCTGTTCTATGATTAACACTCAGCATCCAGTTGATGTAACAATTATAACTTCAATGTGACATTTAAAAAAACAACACACACTGTGCTCTCCTGTTAAGAAATACCTTCCATTGGAGACAAAGCCCAAAGTTAAGATCCGTTAATACTTCTTCTTTTTAGGAGTAATTTCAACTTCAGTAATGGATTTCACAATTGACCAATTCTTAGGTCACCCAGGGGTTATGGAGCTCTGTGCCACCTTCAGTGCCACCTCTGCTTTATGACAGCAATAGTGTTGGACATCATGGAAGACTGGACTTCTTTTTCATGTGACCAAGTTTAAACATAGCCACAAGGCAGGGGGTAAACGAAGAAATTAGACCATGAGGGCTACAGGCTTTCGGCCACCTAAATCATTCTAAAGATGTGTGAAATGATAACAACACTGCCATACATGGGTGAAATTAATAATGTATCACTGTCATGCACTGGTGAAACTGGATTTATTTTTGTACAATGACATCTCAAGCTAAATATTATTTTATTGCCAGAAAAAAATCCAGGGTGTGTTTTTTTTAGCAAAATATCTGTAAAATGTCTGTGGATCTCTCCTCCAACAAAGGCTATTTTGCCAACATTTTCTCGTGCACTTATTTAATTTAGTTACACATAATTGAAAATTGATTTTTCCTGTCATGCACCCATAGCTACATTTAACCAGGTTCACTGCCAAATAATTTTCCTGTACAAAAAAAATGTTACATTTTCATGATAGCAGCAGAAGGTTTTGTGAAATTGGAGCTCCTTTTATTACAATTATCAAATTATTATGCTTACAGACGGATAATCCGGATATCATATTGGGAAAGTGGGAGGGAGTGTTGGCAGACGGCGTACAATTATATGGCAAACTCTTAAAGCCGTTGTTGTATAATGGATGCCACACGTTGTAGCTGGATGTTGCAGATAAATAGGGCGCCTTCTGTTGTTTTATAAACTTCAGACCTTGCATCACACGCTGTGATAAACAATGCAGCCAGCAGTTATGATAAATTGCAGACACACTTTTGCTTTGTGTACTGTCTGGAAGGGCACTTTAATCATTATTTCCTGTAGAAAAAGAGCACCAGCAGGAGGCACATGAATATTCATCCAGACCCTTGTAAAGTCTGTGCCTTTCGCATGAGCCATCATTAGCAGCATTAACAGCCTCTTCTGCGGCTGCAGAACACTTTTCCAGCCAAGACTCTTCTCTGCAGGACAGTCTCCCTGGCAATGCTAATGCCAGCTGCCGATTACTCATCACATATTTGTGAAAAAATACACTTTTAAAGATAATACGGTTTCTATATTAAGGCAGTAATATGCTTGTCATGAAGGGAACTTTCTCTTCCTTCATCTTGCAGAAAGTCTCACGTGAAAGCAATCCAATGCAAGGGCATATTTTCAAGCCCCTATTGCCACGGGAACATCACTTTTAGTAACGTTCTGGTGGCGATATCAACTTCTCCATATTTACAAAGCGGTGTTAAGCCACGCAATGTGGCTCAACGCCTCCTTGTAAATAAGGCCTATTTCAAGCTTCACTTGGCGTGAGAGGGGCGGGCAATCGGTGTTGCAGTGGGCGTTCCGCCGCAACACCCATTGATGTCTGACCCTGCTCCCTATTTACAAGGATGGGGCAGCATCAAAAATAAGGCCAGGTAAAACCTGGTTGAAGAATGGCAATACGAGGAGAAATGAATAATTTCTCCTCGTATTTTGCTCTTTCTATGTGCGCTGCATTATGCGGCACACAGAGAAACAGCAAGCCGCCTTTCAAAATTGTTTATGTGCAGGAAGGTGTCTCTTCCTGCACACAAACAATCGCCCCTGCAGCACCGGGTCCTTTGCAAAATGTTGTAAGGGTGCCTGAGCTGCCGCTAGGCAGCTTTTTTAGCGTTAGGGGTAACACAGTGGAGCGCCATATTTTTGTAAATACGGTGCATCCCTGCATTAAAAAATTTCAAAGCACAGCGTTACTAATTATGGCGTAACACTGTGCTCTGACATTTTATTGTAAATATCCCCCAAAGTTTCTTAAAATCATCTTTTACTGGAGAAATACTGAGCGTTTTTCACCTCCAGATGTCCCTTTACTTGAGAGTTTCCAGAGGCTGTATGCTCATTAGTGCATGTTGAGGGCAGAGCCTAGCTTGACATAAAAAGAAGAGTGTACCAGTGCTTAATTTGTAAAAAGAAAAGTTCCAGGCCCCTCATCACAAGGCCGCTGCACCCTGCACAACCCATTGCCCCTACCAGTGCTACCAGTGACAGCACTAACACAAGTACTAGCTATCACACACAATACAGGAAGCACTTGGTAGGTTGTTGTTCTGACAGCACAAAAAACAAGTTGAACCTCTTTGTGTTACCCTTTTATCCCCATCCCTCCCTGAGAACTGAATTAATTTATAGATCCCAGACTGCTTTTCTCTTCCTAGTTTAGATGAGGAGGCAGCCTCTTGCTTTTCTATTATTATTTTCCTAGACAAATCCCTTTTTTTTGTTGTTAGTAGTGATTGACATTTGAGGGCACACGTGTAATGAAAGGTTCCCTTGTTTTGGTTAGGAAATTAGAGTGGCGTAGATTCAGAAATTCTCATTCTGCCCAGTCTTAGTCCAGCTCTTCTCTGACTTGTGACCCTTGAAGAAAACACATTTTTAATAAGCATCAACCAATAACGTCTTTATTTCGATTTAAAAAATCACAAAAGACAATATAAACACATAGAGGTAAAATTGATAAAAATTAGACCATTTTAAACATAAGAATACATAATGCAATGTTATAGTTAATATTCCTCACTAGTTCATGATATATAATAAATAGCTTAAAACTGATAAAATACACTCCCGCAAGAACCTCCACCTAGCACGACCAAAGTTCCATGATTCTTCCATGAACCAATTTAATTACATACGATGTTCATACAAAAGTATGCAAAGTGCAATATGCCATCGCCCAACTAGGAGCTAAAAACGATTAACTAGAGCTCCTCGCTTTGGAGCGAATCACCCACACCCAGCCCAGATACTTTGCAACAGAGATCACTACAGGCTCGTTTGTAGATGTTTTTAAGATCCTAAGAGCCTCGCTGCTGGACCTGGTTCCCAGATTAAAACATAAGGGTTTCAACCATCTGATCCATGGATTTCTATAGGCTGGGCAAACAAACAAAATATGAGCCAGTGATTCATTGTAATTAGGGCAAAATGAACATTTACTACTATTTGTTGTGCGCCATTTACTAGTAAATACGTTAGTAGGGAGAGAGCCCACCCTAAACTGATGATACAGTTTCCTATTATTGGGGGAGTTAATTAAATCCCAGTACTCTTCTAGTTCCACTTGTGCTTTATCTCAAGGGAGTCTCTGGATAATGAGGGACCAGTAATGGCAGCAAACCGCTTCATAACAAGGGATATGCTGCTCTAAAATCACTCTTTGCTGGGAACACACTGTCAGCAGGGGATGCCCATAAACTACTCATCCCCATCTCAGAAAGAGTGACTTTTACTCGCCTGAGCCACGGGATTTTGCCCATGCCGTCAGCCTCCCTAACTTCTAAGAGGGCCTGGGCATAGTGAAAATGCTCCGAGGTAGCCCAGAGCCTTCTCCAATATGCCACTGGCCTGAAATGTGCCACGTCCTTGATTTAATAACAGCCCAGGTCTAAAAATAGGGGTATTAATGGGGTGGCCTGGGGGAGGCCAATTAGGGACCTCAAAGATTTATTTTCAGCTTTCTCTAAAGGATCTAAATTGGCGAAACCCCACAGTTCAGCCCCGTACAAGATTGAGGCTCTGGTTTTTAAAGAAATATTTTTAGAGCAGGAGCAATAGGTTTTGTGCATGATTATCTCTGTCCTTCAACAGGGCACCTGAGAGTTGGGCATGCTTGACAGAGAGCCAATCAATCTGTGGTTTCCAGCTAAGTTTGCTGCCAATAGTCACTCCCAAATAAGTAACATTCTGTGTCTGTTCCAGAGTACCTTCCTTCATTTCCACTTTACCCCTGATGCTCCTATGTTTGTGTAGGACCATATATTTTGTTTTATCTATATTCACTACAAGATCGTGGTCCTGACAAAAGTCCTCGAATCTCGCGAGGGCGCGCTGTAACCCTTTTCGAGTCTTGGAGAGCACGAGGGTGTCATCTGCAAACTTAAGCAGCGAGATCCTCATCTCTGCCAGAGTGGGCGCATCCGTGGGATAGTTAGAAAAGTACTGGACCACCCCATTGATGTACAGAGAGAAGAGAGTTGGTGCCAAAACGCATCCTTGTCGTACCCCCTTCTCAACAGGAAACCTTTGGGTAGTACTCCCCAGAGCATCCCAGCGTACCTGCGCGTAGTTGGCATTATGTAACGTGACCAGTAAGGCCAGAATTTCTAGTGGCCTACCTAATTTAAAAAAAATCTTCCACATTTTTGGGCGGGGTACAAGATCAAACGCCGACTTAAGGTCGACAAAGGCTGCATATATAGTACCACCCCCTAATACTACCGTACCCCAGTAAATCAATGTAAACCTGAACACCTGGTCAATAGTACTGGTGCAAGAGCAGAAAACCGCCTTGAGTGGTGAGAGAATATCATACTCCTCAATCCATTCCAGGATTCTGCTCAATACCAGCCTAGCAGAAACTTTCTGTATGCAATCAATAAGGCTTATCAGCCTAAAGTTGCCTGGTAGAGAACGGTCTCCTTTCTTATAAATGGGAAGTATTTCTGCACCTGCCCATGTACCTGGCATTGGTGCTCCACTTGATATTGAATTCAGAAGTATCTGAATATAGGTTGCCCAATTTGGTATATCCAGAAGAAACAGGTCTGCAGGAATGCAATCCGACCCTGGGGCCCTACCTCTTGGGACCGAAAGTAACGCGGTTTCAACCTCTTTCTTGGTGAAGTGCAGTATGGAAGTAGGAGTTGGCATATCAAATAAAACGTGGGCCTCCTCGGGAAGTGCAAACTGGGCTTTGAAGTGCGATACCCACTGGCCTGGGGCCACTTGATACTCCTGCACTCTACTAGGTGCGCCACTGCCCCATTTCACCGGGTGCCAGAAAGTAGTCATACTTCTCCCCGAGCACGCCTAGAGCAGCTCCGCCCAATGCTGCTCATCCCAGTTCTTTTTGGCTTGATTTTGGGTTGTCTTATACGCTGCCCTTGCCCTATGTATATCTTCTTTATTCTTTGTCCTAATTGCCCTAACCAGGTTTCTATAGGCCGTTCGGCATAATTGGTCATACCAGGTGGCTGCCTTAATACCAGAGTGTTCCCTAAATTTTTTATTTTTAGTAATAAAAAAACCTTTAATCTGGTTAAACAAATCCCCATGGACCTGTACAATGATAGAGTTGATCTCTGCTTGAGTAGCACATGACCGGAGCATACCCAATGCCCTTACCACCAAATTAGTCATTTGCTTTACATGCTCTTCTTTTTTGATCACGTTTACCCATTTGACTCTCCTTGTATCATTGGTCAAGTGTGCCTCCACATGATCAGTAGGTGGTGCCGGACTGACACCAAGGGGAGTGCATGCAGGGTGCAAGGACAACACCAGAGGGTTGTGGTCACTCTCAATACATTCACAGACCTCCATATCAATTAAGTAGGGCCAAAATTCCTTATTTAGCAGAATAAAATCAATACAACTGCTACGCACACCATTATCAAAGGTATGCGTGCCCTGCTTGTCTGAAAGAGTTCTCCCATTTGCAGCCCAGACTCCCTGTTCCATACAAAACACCTTTAATTGGATGGCAGCACCTGTCCATTTTTTAATTGGAGGAAGATCCAGTAGTGGAATGGAGCATTCGGCATTCTCCTCTATGCAGAGGTTAACAACATTGAGGTCCAGGGGTTCAAAAGTGCTGGTAAAATCACCAGCTATTATCAAATTTTTATTTTCTCTATGTTCTGTTAAAAATGCATCTAAAATATCAACAGTGGGAGATGCTTTCCCTCCTTGGACGCCCCTTGCATAAACATTAATAAGTAACAAATCAGGTATTTTACCTGCTGGATCCTAATTATTAGAATGTCCCTGCTAGCAATGTGCAATTCTTCCACCCTATAGTGGTTAGACTGCCTAATCCAAGGAGTGAGCCCCCCCTTGGTCTTCCTCTTTGGCCCCCCTCCACTCTCTTGGAAAAGTTTAAATAGCCCTGACGATGTACATAATCCGTAGCCCAGATTTCTTGGAAAAACAATATATCGTGGCCCTCAATAAAGAGGGACCAATCTGATGATACAGTTTTTGATATCAGCCCTGCTATGTTCCAGGAAGCTAATTTGAGTTCTGCAGCAGGACCTAAATTATGACTAAGACACGGGAGGTGACATACACTAGTTACTTCGACTGAATCAGTAGCCCCTTTATGTGAGGGAGATACTAAACTACCTTCCCCTTTACCCGGCCTAGTTACAGCCTATGCATGGGCATAATCACGTGTGGGTACGGATAAACTAGTAAGTACGGGGCCTCCTGAAATATTAGAGCCTGTTACACATCCGCCCTCACCCAACACATCGTGTAGGTGAGAGATTGTATTGTTTGGCTCGAGTCAATCTATGTCCTCCAGATTAGAAAATATTTCGAATCTGTTTTGTGTAGGGACCACATAATCATAGTGGCCTTGAACCTGGTCTACATCCCTAAAACCCACCCTCCCTCTAACTTGGGCTGGGACATTACGATAGAAGAAACCTAGTGGAAAGATGTTAATACTGTCCTTGTTTAGGTCCCCAGACCCTGCCCTATCGAAGATGGTTTGGACTATGCTGAGGGACCCAAAACTTACAACCACGCTGTCTCCTCTGAGTGCTTTTAAAGATTTCCCCGACCTAAAGAATTCTGCGTATAATTTTAAATTCACTAAATAAAGCCGTGCCCAACCCAGTTCTAGCGTTCAAAAAATGGAGTGCTTTATTTTTGAGTGATGACCAGTTTTCGTCCCCACCTAAAGGGAGCACCGACATTGGATAAGATGACTGTATATGGAGTGGCCTCGGGAGGGAGATGGATGGACATACTACCACTCAAGGTCCCTCCCTGTGGTAGCACCGAAACCTGGCGGCCCGATGTTTCCCCTCGCTGCAATGCGCTATCAATGGTGGATTATGTCTTCTGTAGATTTGACCTGGGAGCACTCTCTTTATCAGTAAGGGGACAGTCAGCCACCATAGTAGATTTTCTAATTTCAGTCGTTTTTCCTGAGGGAAGAAAATGCTGCTCAATTTTAACCAGGCTCATATCAATACCAGACAGCTTTAATAATAGTGGATCGAGCATGGCCTTGAGTTTTTCTTCATACTTAGCTAAGAGAGCTGCCTCGGACATGCTTGGAGACAGAGTAACGGAGTCCTTAACTCTAGCATCGCCATCACCCATAATACCTGGGGCTAAAATGACCTTAGAACCACCCTCGCTACCCTGCGCTGCCACCTTACATTGCACCATTTTACATGCCTGAGGCATGGTTTTTGGCATGCCACGCGCCTTTCTTTTTTTAGTGATAGCTTCCCCTCCTGAGACCTGCAAAGACCTCTGTTGGCGGGTGAGTACTTTAGCGCGAGGTGTAGGTGGTAATGACGGTGAACTGGCTGCAACAGAAGACCCATTTGACTGAAGCTCTTTGCTATGTGAGCTCACTGGGAACATACTACCTGTTACTATACCCTGTTCTACTGAGCGCAAAGGTGATGGTGAGTCTTCAGAGGAGGGGACTCTAAGCGGTTTCAGTTAGCTCTATTTCATGAATTAGAACGGACTAGGCCCGTGTTAGGAAGGCAACCGTCAAGAGTCCCTGCAACACCTGGCCCACCTACCCCCTTATGCTTGATCTTACTCATATTATCAAGGTAACAGGGTGTGTGAACACGTAATGCTGCAATAATAAATTTACAGTCAAAATAGTAAGAAACGCTGACCAGTCTTTGATGGAGCTGAAGAAAGAGGGGTGGCCCAGCCCAGTCTCATCCAGTCTCTGACGGGCTCGGACAGGCCCGCCCTTGGCTCGGGCAAGCCTGCGCGCGTCCCCGCTGCGAGAGCCCTGGCCCCCCTTTAGCGCCTCCTGGCGCTCTGGTGACGGTGCTGCGCTGAATGGGATGCCGCAAGGGGCGATGGGAGTGGTAGTTCTCCTGCTTCAAGCTCTCCTCTGAGGCCCCCGGTCAGGCTGGGGCAGCAGCAACAAGGCGACAGAAGTAGTGGCTCTCCTGGTGATCCTCGTTCCGACCTGGGTGGCGGCAACAATGCGGGCAAAGGTAAGATCAGCACAAGGGCATTGAATAAGCCTCAACAAGTTCAAGTTCATTCTGACTTCTACCTGGTCCCTTCCTACTGCCACTCTCCGCCTCCACATTAACCCTGCTCTCATCTTAAGCAAGAGCCCTTTGACTCAATATTAGCTTTCCCTACTGTAGACAACTCCAGATTCTGTCTCTTTGAATGCCAGCTCTACCCAGCAATGTTAGTTTGATGAGTCTGCTGGATACTGCAGCTCACGTCAGGCCTGTGAGAGCTGAGTCTTTACCAGCATTGTCCATTCAAGAACTCCTGACATAGGGCCCTGTAGGAGCAGTAGGGAAACATTTCACCATTTTACATGCCTGAGGCATGGTTTTTGGTATGCCAAGCGCCTTTTATTTTTATTTTTTAGTAACAACTTCCCCTCCTGAGACCTGCAAAGACCTCTGTTGACGGGTGAGTACTTTAGAGCGAGGTGTAGGTGGTAATGACGGTGAACTGGCTGCAACAGAAGACCCATTTGACTGAAGCTCTTTGCTATGTGAGCTCACTGGGAACATACTACCCGTTACTATACCCAGTCTACTGGACTGCTGCTTTGCTGGACTTCTGATTTGCTGTGCTGATTTGCTGCCTGCTGCCCACTTGCTGCCTGGGTGAGAAGGACTGGAGCGGAATCACTTGAACCCAGAGTGACTCTCAAGGCCTAGTTGGCTAGCCTCCTGACGTGAAGTCCCAGGGACATAAAAGACATTCAATGAACCTGCTTCTGCACCTGGGCTCTGCCATCTGTGAGTCTGCCCTGCCAAGAGGTGCCACCCCAATCCTGGACTCTTGGAACTATGTCTAAGATGATTTATCAGAAGAACTAATGCATCTTCTGATGAGCAACGCATCACCGAGCAGAACCGGCCCATTTCCTCAATTGAGAGGCGCATCTTTAAGCAGGTCTCATGCATCACTGCTTAAGCGAGGATTGGACCCGCCGCAAAAGACTTGCATTGCCACTGCATCCCTCTGGAACCACCACTTTGCAATGCTTTTTGTCGTGCAAACTCTTCGCATTTCCCAACCTTAGCAGCCTAAATGACGATGCCGAACCTCCCCATTGCAGCTTTAATGTTCATCGTAATTGATGCATCGCCTCAACTGCCCCACACATCCTGGACACCAGCCTTCGCATCGCAAGCCCCATTGACAGGATCCTCGACGTGGATGCATCAGGACCTCGCACCACAGCCGTGCCACATCTCTGAACCAACGCTTTGCCTCAGCTGCGCAATGCATCTTTGATGTTGATCCACCCGCAACCAGGATTTAAGGTTCTGTGGTTCAGCAGGCCTAACTGGGTCCCTGTAGCTGGCCTGCCATTGTGGTCAGCCTGAACTTTTGACTTTGTCTCGGTCTGGCACAACCAGATATTCACAAAAGCGTTCTGTGCTTTTTAGCGCTATTTTTCACTTATAACTTTGAAATTCAATCTCTCAAGTTCTACTAATTTAATGTTTGTCATTTTGGTCTTGTTTTATTTATTAAATCAAAGTCTATTTTTCTAACCTGGTGTGGAATCTTTTTGTGAGGTCTTTTCACTGTTTTTCTGTTTGAAGTGCTGCACAAATACTTTACACATTGCCTCTAAAGTTAAACTTGACTGCTCTGTGCCAAGCTACCAGAGGGTGAGCACAATGTAGGGTTTGCTTGTTCCTTAGCCTGACTAGGACTGTGGTGACTGATTAACCGGGGCTTGTACCCCAGTCAACCAGGGACCCAATTTCAAACAACTTGGCCTTCTTGATATCATCTGCATTGTGCCATACATTATTAATATAAATATATTAGAATAATTTCTACTTTTATGTCTCAACTGGAAGGTAATAGTATTATCAATGTTATCAGTCTCTGAAGGATGATAAGCTGACTTGGGCCTGCCAGGTTTTAAAATGTTGACTTGCATATAATGCACAGCTTTGTAGAGTTGATGCTCTATTTATTATTTTAACTTTCTCATATTCTCTCTCCATTTTTCCTAGGAAAGAGCACGGTAATTAGTCACTCTTCCTCTCTCCACCTCCCTTCCTACAGGGCCTTCTCTCTCCGTATATCTCCCTTGTCCACTTTTGACTCTTTCTCTCTCTGCATGCTGCTGCAACTTTTCTCCACTCTCATATCCACAGTAAGTAATTACGCGTTCTTAATTCACCAGCAAGAAATGGACCTCTCCTTGTTTTCTTCCTTACTTTCTGGACTGACCCAACCTTTGATGCTTCCTCCCTTCTGATCTAAGCAAATTCCTACCACACGTGGCTTTGTCCTTATCCCCTGTGCTCTTTAATGCATACTTGCAACTGGTGGGCAGAAATATAAGATCCTTTGGAGTCGATGCAGTTTCCTATGCAGATGCCACACAAGAGATCTTGTGCATTGATCCAACTCCATCTGAGCTGCAGGGCACCCTCCAGGCCTGCTCTCTGCCAGCATGGATGAGCAGCACTGTCCACAAGAAAGAGGACCTGATTCAGGCCAGGGCAATCTCTGGAATACAGCCTTTTAGCCTCTTGGGATGGGGGCATGTTCTTTATTATGTGTCAGGGAGAAAAGCCTTCCTACTTTTATAAGGAATTGCTGTTGGAGGGAACAAGTCGATTTTCGGCCCTTCATGTCAACAGATGAGGTTTTTAAGAAAAATAGTTCCACTGTTCCTTAACATCTACGAGCTCAGGGTTCTCTCTAAAATCAATTTTGGCAACATCTGTAATTTAGTACTTCTGGTGGGTACGAGTCAGAAGGCGCTCAAAGTCTTAAAAGCTGGAGTTCGACTGACAAACAACCTGTGTAAATCCAAATCATGTATTTGAACTCCACTATGGGCTACAGTGTCTCCTTGTGGCTCAGGGGTTTCAGTTTAAATGACTCGGCTTTGCCCAAAAGCCCTTTTATGAGCTACAGGCGTCTCTACTAAAAATGAAGTTTTAGACATACAATTCGATCAATGCTATGTTTTTTTTGTTAACGCTCATTTTAACACATGGCATGATACAATACTGCCTTTGATTTGAAGCAGTTTGACATAATTTAAATATCTACTTGAAGAAACGTTGTTACAACGCTTAGCGCTGTGTTCTTGTTTTAAAAGATGATGCACACAGATGCACAGATATGTGCAGTAAGTACAATTACGGTTTTTATTGCACCTGGTAAAATCTGGATGCAAAATTACCTGCATTCCCCAGGTCAAACGTGGAAAAGTGCTCGGTAATTTCCAGAACATGTGCATTTTGTTGCAGTAAGAAATACATTCTGCAGTTATTCCTCTTTTAGGGGCAAACCTCGTCATAGGTGATAATTGTCCATTGCTTCATATAATGCCCAAGTGAAGTCCTCCACTGCCTGTAACCCACCCATGTGATATGAAAGAAGCAAGCCACAGACAAAGTATCCCCAGTCATCACCATTTTCAGGCACATGCATCAACCATGTTTGCGAGTGCAAATGGTGCGATTTGCAAAAATTGGCCGTTTGCGACCACAAAATGGGCATTTGCGATGCATCAAGGTTCAAGGCATTTATTCGCAATTTGAGAATTCGCAATTAATTGTGATTTCTCAAATTGTGTTTGCAATTAAGGAATTGCAATTTGCAATTCCTTAAATGCAATGCAAGAACCACTTTAGAACAGCGATTTCGCTACTAGGGTGTGCAAATTACCATCAAGTTGAACTTGATGGTAATCTGCAAAAACTTTAAAAAATGCACTAAAGTTGTAGGTTACACACACACATGCCCTTGGGCCATGTGTGTGCGCAACATGTGTGCACAGAGCAATTTCAGGGGTGCAAAAGGGTGTCCTTTTGACACCCTTTCACCCTTGATAATTGCATGCGCAATCTGTGAGTACCTATTGGTACTCGCAAATTGCACATGCAATCGCCTCTTCATTCCTATGGGCCTGTGGGCCCATAGGAATGAATGGGAAGGCATTCCTTAATTGCGGATCGCAATTTGTGAGTCAAAATTAAGGAATGTTTGGGAATCGCTAATTTTATAGCGATTCCTACATGCATAGGCTTTTGCAATTCCTTAATTGTGATTCCTTAATAATCTCAATTAAGGAATCGCAAAAGCCTACATTGTGGCATGTGCCTGTTTGTGCCTTACCTATTATGTTTGTGTAAGTCATCTAGACTCACATCACTAGCACTTTATTCCATATATTTTGCTGGCCTTCTCCACCTGTTTACCGGGTCTCACTCAATGGTCGGAATGGATCTGCAATCTGAGATACTGTCAGTCTTGTGCACAAAATCCTCCCCTGTATTACAACTCTTCCCATTCCATCGACAAAGGCCAGTGGCATTCAAGTGTCCATGAGGTGGAAACCCCAACACCAATGCAAAGCAAGAAAGATTCAAGGCAGACACTCCTGTGATATCTTCGTTGAAGTCAACAACAATGCAGATCAGTTCTCCGGGAAGGGCCGTACTTCCAAGATGGCAGTTGATGATTGACGAATCTTCATCCGCCATCTTGGAAAAATGGCCCTTCGGGAGAACCGGCCTGCGTATAGAGGCACAAACCAAGGGGCCTCTTATTCCTCCTATTAGCATAGTCTATAATGTGGCATGTGCAAAAGCCGATCCACTTTACACATACATTATTCTTCACTAGAGGAATCCTCGCCATTTTTAGATGATTTCATGACCACCTTATTAGTGGCACCATTCCATGTTTTGTATATTCAAAATTGAGTAAAGTGGGAGACTTTGTGGGTGGAGCACACTGCTACGCAGTTGTTCCCCAATATCACTTCCGCACTCTCCTTGCTGAAATCTGACAATAAAACAGATAATGATAGTCTGATGAGGGACATATTTATGCCCCAACCAAATGCACTGCTATGTGTCGCTCTTGCGACATACACATATATATTCCTATTGTAATCAAAGTATTTATCTCAAACAGTTTTCTTTTTCTCCACTTTTAACATTGCTGCTTGTTCCATTTATCAAGTCCACATGTGGGATCTATTGCCTTTTTTCCAAGTTTCTTATATTTAATCTGTGTCCATCCAGACCTCTTGAATAAATACGATCAATGCCAAGCTCATCACAGGCAGTGTTTATTCGATAAAAACCCAATGCATTTCGGGCGGCAGAACAGTCTCATATCAACAGATAACTACATTAGGCTTGTAGAAACTCAAATCATGCACAAATCTATGTAATGCGTAGGGTAGGACAGCTTTAGTCTTGCGTGTCTTCAAACAAGGGACATGGGACAAACATCTTGCCTTATTGTGTAACATTTGAAGAATGGAGACAGCCATCCTTTTTTAATTGAAACTTTTTAATAAAATAATTTGGTTGGTCATACATTATTCAGTCACATTATTCCTTTATTTAATTAGCGAATTAAGAGAGTACAGTTTAACAAATTCCAAATAATCCAATGGACACAGAAAAAAAGTATTCAACTCTAAGCATCAACACAATGAGTTATGAGTTCCTTTTACATTACCCACTTGAAACAGATGCAACCAAGTCTGATGTAATCGCCACATCCTCTTTTTATGACCTGACTTGACTGCACAGCTTTCCGCCAGACAATTATGTGATAATCACAGAGATGAGCTTTGGCTATTCGTACATGTTGGGAGGCAGAAGTACATATTTTGATTGGGCAGAAGTTGTGCACTTCCACAAGAAAGGTATTTGCATTCCACACAGCTGTGTGTGATAATTTTTTTTAATGTATCCAGCTGCCTGAGCTTGTACTTCAAGTGGCAAACACATATACTATTGAAATGCTATTAAATTGTCTTAGATAAATTGACAATTGATGCTGTTCTCTCTGGTAGCAGCACAGATCGAAGGAGGGCAGTTATTAACCTACAAGGATTTGTATGCCTATCTTGACAGTGCATTCATAACCCAGACCTATTGGCATTGTCAATGCTTGTTTCCTTTTAGTTATAAAATAGCTGACTCCATTTCACACATGCCTGTCCACCAATCATTAAAAGTTAGAGGTGTCTTATTAATCCAATCGTATGCGATGTATAATCGTGCAAGAAGAGTATCGATAGGTACTATTGCAGACGTACGAATATTAATGTCTAGTTTTGTCCCAAACATAATATTGACCGTGATAACCTTGATATTATAGTGTAAATGCGCAGAAAGATCCTGGATGATATCTGACCAATTACAGCCCAGCTGCAAGCAACTGGAGAACATATGGACAATGTCAGCCACTAATAGCCAACATCTTGGACACATTAAATTTGCATTAATAACACTGGTATCCCACTTTGTTTTATTTTCCAGTATACTGCAGCATACTAATAGGTCCTCATTACAATGGTGGGTGGACTGCAACTGACAGGCCATTGGTGGTGGTCCCTCTGCCATCTAGGGCATTGGTCCGACCGCTGCATCACATTGCAGCTGGTCAGACCTCAGAGGTGGGGGGTGGACCGCCACCTCCGACAGGATCAATGATCCTGTTGGGACGGAGGTTGGATTTCTAATCCCTACAGTTGGGGGCAGTGCCTGTGCAGGTACCATTGTAGGGATTAGGATATCCCTTTCTATTTACCTATTTATGGCGGTCCCTCCTCCATGAAAAGGCAGCCGCAAAGGGACTTTGAAGGCGCAACAGTTATAACCTGAAGGCGCTCCTGCTTGAAATAATTAGGATCAGTGTGTCTGCAAAGGCATGTCAGATCTAACCCTACAGCGATTTGGCAAATTAATTGATTGTTGCTTCCTCTGCTGTCTATGAGAAGGCAGTGGATACGTTGTCTAAAAACTCCCTAAAAGTATGTTTCTAAAATCAGATCTGTAGCAGTCTCCACTACATATGCTTCCGTCTTTTTTGGTGAATAATTGAGAAATGGGGGGAATATCAAGACAAGAGATAAAATTATCGCCGCTTTATCGGCAGAAAACTGCCCTAAAACCCTAATCCAAGGTGTGACGCAACCTAGCAACACTTCTGGGGTCGAAACGTCGACAGCTAATACCTTCCATCAGTCGATGCAACCACCATCCTAGTCATTTATTGGTAGCATCGAGACTATGGTTTCCCTTTTTAAATGATGAGTATTTGTAACTCATTTATTATACTGGCTCAGGGCTCTGAAGCCAGACATAGTGTTTGTTAAAGATTCATTAATTGTTATTTATGTCACAAATGACTCACCTTGCACATTCCCCTCCTACCTTCACTGTCCCTCACCTTCCCTCTCCTGGGGCAATATTATAAATGTGGTTAAAAAACTGGATATAAAGAAATTTGAACGTGCGCATTGTGAATAAATAACAGTGTGCCTAACCAATAGTTCTGGATTTTTTTACATAGTATGATCTTAAGTGTTTTGTTTTGTTTGTCTATTTGTGATACTGTTACTGGGACCCCTTATTCTATACCATACAGTACCCAGGTCCCTAGTGACTTAATTGGGTAAAACCCCTTCTCTAACACACTTATGTGTAACAGCAGCGTGGTTTACTTTGCTGTCTTGCATGTAATCAGCACAGGTGAAAATTGTAGTGGACCTGCAAGCTACAACGAGCGTACTTAGGTGCATATTTATGAGAGGCCTGCATCACGTTTGCACCACGCAACGTGGTACATGAGTGATGCAAGCCCCTAAGCCAGATTTAGGAAGCCAAGCAAACCCACCTTGTGTGGCTTTGAATGGCTCCATAAATCTCACTTAAAACAATGCAGCGCAAATCACTGTGTTGCCTTACGATATGCAAGGGAGACATTCCATGAGTGTTGCAGTTGGTGTTCCCCTGCAACATCTATGGTTTTGACGCATTCCAAGATTTACAAGGACTTGTAAACCTGGGAATGCACCAAAATATTATGCCTCTTCAGGTGAGGCGTAGTCAGGAGAAATATCTTTATTCCTCCTCGTTTCTTCCTCTTTTTGCGTGTGCTGCATTTTGTATTCTGCATCACACATAGAAAGAGGAAAAAGCCTCTCAGAATTGTTTTTGTGTAGGAATGTGCACCTTATTCCATTCAAGTCAGAGTCATGATAATAAGTGACACGCCCACACGTGAGTCTCGTGCTCACGTTGCCATTGGAACCAAGCTACACCCAACTGATGAGCTCCAGTCGGGCAAAACTTGAGTCTGTGCTCACGTTGCCACTGGAACCAAGCTACAACCAACTGTTGAGCCCCAGTCGGGCAAAAATAGTCGTGTTGCTTGTGTTCTGCTTTAAGAAGGACCTGGCCAGTCAGTTTGGGCTGGACTGTTCCTATTGGAGCAGGGTCAAGACTGATTTGCATATGATCGTTTAGGAACACATTTGGTTGCTCTAGTCCTTTGGCCCTGCGCTTGCACAAACCCATTAAACCATGTAACCTATATAGCTCACATTATACAAAACACCAAGCAAGGAGAGCATTTCTCATGAAACCTATTACTGCATGGTAATATAGATTATATATCAACATTTTATTATAATTTTTCTCAATACACCATATAAAAACACAGCTTAAAAATATAAATGTTCACAAATCTTCATGGACACTGATGCCACTGACTCACGGATTAATCCTGGAATGTCACATCAATTAGAGAAATTCTTTCAAGAATAAGTAAATCAAGTAGCCTTTAAGGAGTGGTACAGTTGAGTGTTTCTGTGACAGATATAAGACACCACTTACCCAAAGTCAGGAGAAAACCCTAGTGCTGGCCCACCTGCACAATCCCAGTGTAGTCAATTTCCTGCATTTGGAGTTGGCTTGCTAAGCGGGGACGGCTTGGGGCGTGCAGGCGGGGCCAACACACGGGCCCTGGTGGTGGTGTGTGGTGGAATGTCACAACTGTACATGGGAGGGCAGTGGCAGTGACCTTCGGCCTCTAACAAAAACTTTTGTGCATCCGACTTTATTGTTTTACAAGTTAAGCACCGGAACCAGTGCACCCTGTGACCAATGCAGTGGCAGGCGCTGTTAGCTGAAGAGTTTCATTATACGAGGTATATACATAGTATTGTTTCCCTTTCAAGGGCCTGCTTATCTCTCTTTTATAACTGCTCTGACATCTTGGCTATGTTTGATCCCTGTATCTTTGGGGTTTTACAGCCACTGAAGGCTGTGATAAATCACTGGGTGCCGCAAGAGCATTCCTACCCCTAAGTTCCATTCAAACCACTGAGAAATATTATTGTTTGTTTCTTATCTTTTTATGTTTTACACATTTGTGTGGTATCTTGTGCTGTTTATGACTTTAACACTCTATTTTGTTTTAATGAGGGGAAGGCAGGTAAGCACTGGCAATGCTCGTGAATGTAAACCGGTGCTATTTATTTATTTATTTATTTATTTTATAGCATTTATAGGGCGCACAGCTACCCACAAAGGGTTTCCCGGCGCCGAAATAGCAGGTTACGGGCACAGCTAGAGAGAGAGAAAATCCGAGGGTACTTATTTGTCAAACAACCAGGTCTTTACACTTTTTCTAAAGTTCCTGTAGTTTTCCTCTTTGCGGATTTGGATGGGCAATGTGTTCCACAGGGTTGGACCCAGATATGAAAACGATCTCCCGCCCATTCTAGCCCGTTTGTACCTGGGAACTGCAAAGGTCGCTGATGTAGCTGAACGAAGATTGCGATTGGGAAAGTGGGGCTTGGCAAGATCTTGAAGATACTTGGGAGCGGTCCCAGCCTTGATTTTAAACAGATAGCTCAGGGTTTTGAAACGAATCCGGTTTTCAACCCTGAGCCAGTGTAGATCCCTAAGATGTTTAGTGATCCTGGCATGTCTGGGTATTCTGCAAAGCAGTCTGGCCGCGGCGTTTTGTACCAGTTGTAAGCGTCTTACTACTGCTTTGTTTGCACCCAGGTACAGGATGTTACCGTAGTCAAGCCGAGAAGTTACTAAGGCATTGACTACGGTCTTCTGGGTGGTAAGTGGCAACATCCAGACAATTTTACGAAGCCATCTGAGAATAGTGAAACATGTGCCCGCCACTTTGTTGGCTTGCTGTGTCATGGAGAGATTGTCATCTATGATGACCCCAAGATTTCTGACCTGAGTGGCTGGGGGCGGTAGCTTGCCCAGTGATGTCGGCCAGTGGGGATCACTCCAAAGATCCTTACTATTCCCTAAAAGGAGGACCTCTGTTTTGTCCCCATTTAATTTAAGTTGGTTAGCCGACATCCAGCAAAATATCTCATGAAGGCCTTTTCTGAGTGCGGAAGGAGCAGACGTATCAGATTTAGAGAGAGAGAACAAAATCTGAGAATCGTCAGCATATGTCATTAAAATAAGACCAAAGTTCTCTGCAAGATTGGCCAAAGGACGAAGATACAAATTAAACAGCAGGGGACTCAGGATAGATCCCTGTGGTACACCATGGGGAGAGTAGAAGACATCCGAGCAGGCCTCAGCAGAGGTGATCTGGAAGGTGCGTAGGGATAGGTATGATTTAATCCATTCTAATGCCCTGCCCTCGACACCACACTCTCCCAGCCTGACTAGCAGTCTGGAGTGAGAGATGGTGTCGAAGGCCGCACTAAGATCTAACAGGACCAGTGCCACCGTTTGTCCATCATCTCTGAGCTCTCTGATCTTTTCCGTAATCCCAAGCAGGGCTGTCTCGGTAGAGTATCCACTCCTAAAGCCGGACTGGGACGGGTGAAGTAATTCATTATTTTCCACATATGAGGAAAGTGCCTCATGAATATGCCTTTCCAACATTTTGGAAAAAGCGGGGAGTAACGATATGGCCGATAATTGGCCAATATCGTAGGATCGGCAGTCGGCTTTTTTAACAAAGGGCTGACAATGGCATGTTTCCATAAAGCAGGAACTGAGGCCTGTTCCATGGAGGCATTAAGTATATCTGTGATAGGCGTCAGGGTGGAGTCCTCCAGTTGGCTCATGATACTGATAGGAATGGGGTCACGAGGGGAACCCGATTTGATAGATTTTAAAAGTTTCCTCAGTTGAACTGGTGTAATGGGAGGCCAGGCATCGAGATGACAGTTTCCTTCAGAGGTTAGGGGGGTGTCCTCTTGGTTATGGGAGGTAGTGCTGTCTTTATTGATATTGGAGACAATCTTCTCAATTTTTTCAGTGAAAAAGGACGCCAGATCCTGACACTGCTGGGTGTTGAGTGGGGCCGCCTCCGCTCTAGAATTTTCTCCAGCCAATTCCTTCACAGTGTTGAAAAGCGTCTGGACTTTATTTACAGCTGTGTTTATGGTGGTAGTCACATAGCTTGCCTTAGCTTTCATACATGCCGAATGATAGCTGTTTCTGGCCTTGCAATAGATCTCTTTTTGATGCAGTTCGTATTTCTTACGCCACTGCCTCTCTAGGTTCTTACAGGTAGATTTTTCTTTCTTGAGGGCCTCTGTAAACCAAGGGGCCGGGGGACGATGTACTTTCCCTTTACAGCGGGATAAGGGCAGACTGGCGTTCACTGCGTCGTTTAGCCATGTCTGTATGGCATCAGATATATTTTCCATATCACCATCAAGGCATGGATGATCTTTATTCAATGCACTATTGAGGTTATCTAGATTTAAGTTTTTCCAGTTTCTCTTAAAAGAGTCTGAAGGTGTAACGGATGGGCGTTTGATGGGTTTAAGAGAAATAGAGAAGAGTATGAGAAAATGATCTGACCAGCAAATGGGAATGGTGTTCATCCATGATAATTCTTTCATGTTAGAGATGATAGGATCAAGCAAATGTCCCGCTTTATGGGTAGGGCCCTTATTACGTAATGTCATGTCTAAAGCCATGAGGTCATCTATAAGATTTTTACAGGTCTTGTTGTTGTCGTCGTCCAGATGGAGATTCAAGTCCCCGAGTACTGTAAAATTTTGAGCTTTTAAATGGTGAGGTAAAATAAGGTTTGCCAAGTTTTCTGACCAAGTAGGGTTATTAACTGGTGGTCGATAGATAAGTAGGCCAGAGAAGGTGAAATTAGGGCTGAGGGTAATTTTAAAAGATGCCGCTTCACAATTAGGAATGTCTGCAGGTTCGAAATGGCATGCAAAATCCCTTTTGTAGATAATAGCGATGCCCCCTCCTATTTGGCCAATACGATCCCTCCTTACAATAGCATAGCTCGGGGGGAGTGCTGTGGCCACATCAGGGCCTGCACTATCATGAAGCCAGGTTTCTGTGAGAAATATTGCACTAGGCTTCTCTTCCAATAGGAGGTGGAAAATATCTAGTTTATGTTGGGGTAATGAACGGCAATTTACCAGGTAAAATGTAAAAATACTAGAACACTCTTCCTGCCGTGGGATTTTATGAGAGGGGCCGTGAGAAGTATCCGGGTAGGGCTGGTGATTTGACAGAGTGATAGAGCACTCAGGGCACGTTTGTGCACCAGCACAAGATGGGTTCAGTGTTATACATTTGTCATGTCTAGCGGGGAGAAGCGCTCTAAGAGACTCCCCAGATAGCGTCATACCTGTACAATGGGAGAGGCAGAGTTTAGTGCCCTATGACCCGGCCTGGCCCGGACGGGCACAGACGGGCTGACTCTGGCTGGACTCCGGCGAAGACGAGGCGCGACCGCTAAAACGCATCCGCTATCGCGGAGAACAACTGTTTCCTTTTATGGCGGAGACTAGCGCTCTCTCACCGCGCTGTCCCGCACTAAGATGGCCGCCACAGGAATCCCTGATGCTCGGTGCCTTGCCCTAACTCAGCAGGTATCGAGCGAGTGAAAAATCAGTGAAGAGTGTGGGTCAGCGTCAATGTAGCTGTGCGCTAGTAAGTGAATTTTTTAAAAACGAGGTAATTTTGAAAACGAAGGTGCAATACACAAAAACAATTCAATTTTAAAATGGCAAAGGTCAAACTAGTACAGCTAGAACTGATCTCAATATGAAGCTGTGCAGCAGCGTAACAAGCTGCTCGTGTCACTTGCTGAAAAGTGACACGAGCAGCTTGTAAACATGTGGAACATAAAGGAAACGCCTGAAACAGAAGTGGTGCCATAATGGTAAAACCAAATCATATTCTTTGGCTTTGATACATTTTCGCCCCCTTCCAAAGCATGCGGTGGAAATCCGTATGCTTTTGGAGGAGCGAGACCCTGATGTTCTCTTTTTGACCGAGACGTGGTTAACGGAAACGTCTGACCCGGATATAGTCCGTGCACTCCCACACAGCTTCCTAATTAGTAGGTGTGACCGTCAAAAGGGTCGAGGGGGAGGGCTGGCGATTATTTATAAGAACACATTCCAATGCAGAGCTTCAGATAGACCCCTATCGGAATGTGAGAGCTTAGGGTTCTCCATATCTTTTCCCCCTACCTCTACTTTTTCGGGCATCCTGGTTTACAGACCACCGGGAGCCCATAACAGTTTTTGTACCAATCTCCTGGACAAGATCACCCTTTCTACTAGTAGCAAAGCTAATTTCACCATTTTAGGTAATCTTAATATTCACCTTGATAAACCTGAAGCCCATTCAGCACAAGCTATATTGGGCACACTTGGGGTAGTCCAATTGAAACAAATCGTTTCTGGCTCTACACATCTTGCAGGGCATCTAATCGACAATTTTTTTACCAATTTGGAAAATATTAAAGGTGATCAGCCCATATTTTTCCGTGGTCTGACCATGCTCTGCTTTCTTTTGTCTGGACCCCTTATGACCAAAATCACATAGTGAATCTTTCTAGAAAACTGAACCGGACGTAGTCTAAGCTTTCCCCGGAGGCATGGGCATATGCATTGAAGATGTCCCCTCCAGCTTATCATGATAACCCTGTAATAGCCAACGCAATTTTCAATAAGTGGTTAGACACCACTCTAGATTCCATTCTGCCCAACAACAAATATGCCATCGAACAGGCCCTAATAAGAAGCCCTGGTATTCCGGGGAATTAAAAGGTCTGAAACAACATTGCAAACGGGTGGAAAGGAACTGGAGGAAGGGTTACTCAGCTACTAGAAAAATTGAATACAGATTAACGCTTAGAACCTATAAAAATCAGCTAAAAATTGCACAATCTGGTTATTTTGAGGAGAAAATTCTGGATGCTGCCAACAAGCCTAGAGAAATTTTTAAAATTTTTCAAGCATTGGTTACCCCCCTTGTCCCAGCAGTGCAGCTCCTGATCTCCAGAAACACTGCAACGACCTTGCCTCTTTTTTTGCAGCCAAGGTTACGAACATCTATTCTGTTTTTTTGCCAGGGGTCCATGTCCCTAGCGCAACCAATTTTGAGGAAATGTTGCCCTCTAACGTCGCCATTGACCCCTCGGGAACCCTCGACACCTTTCCGTTGCTTGACCTGGCCTCTGTTGAGAGACTTGTTGACAACCTCAAGTCGGGCTCCCCGCTAGACGTAGCCCCACCTTCGTCTCTCAGACAGGTATCGGGGACGGTCTGTCCTGTTATATTGCAGGTTGTAAACTCTTCTCTGGCAGCAGGCATGGTGCCTCCGCCCTGGAAGCTGGCCAGAGTCAAGGCGCTTTTAAAAAAGCCTAACCTTGACCCTGATGATCTATCTAACTATAGGCCCATTTCGCTGTTGCCATTGATAAGTAAAATAGCAGAAAAACACGTAAATCAGGTCCTATCCTCCTTTGTAGAGTCCAAGGGAGCCCTTCATCCCACTCAGACGGGTTTTAGAGCCAAACAAGGGACCGAGACTGCCCTTGTGTCAGTGGTGGAGGCGACCAGGAGGATTGTAGATGCCGGAGGCTGCGCTGCAGTGGTCCTACTTGACCTCAGCGCGGCCTTCGACATGGTAAACCATCCCCTCCTGATTCAGCGGTTGAGCCAGGCAGGAGTAGCCGGAACGGCCCTGAATTGGCTCAGGTCCTTTCTGTCTGGGAGATCTTTTTCTGTCTTTGAGGATGAGGTGTCATCTGAACAACTCCCACTGCGTCACGGTGTTCCCCAGGGATCTTCTCTCAGTCCAACCATGTTTAATATCTACATGAGACCATTGGCTGAGGTGGTTCTTCCCTGGGGAATTCATCTGGTCACCTACGCCGATAATACGCAGTTGGTTGTCTCCCTGTCGAGGGAGAATACCACAGACTTGGAGATTAATAATCTGACACCCTGCCTCTGCAAGGTTTTAGAGTGGATGACTGCCTCTTTCCTCAAGCTAAATGGACCCAAAACTGACTTCATGCTCTTGGGATATAAAACCCCCATTAATCTTGACCCTTGGTGGCCAACCAGTCCGGGCCCTCCTCCAGTCCCTAAGAACCAGATTCAGAGCCTCGGGGTCTGGCTTGACTCCACTTTGGGATTTCAAGTTCAGGCCAAAAAGGTTGCGGCGACTTGCTACCGTCTGCTTCGGGTCCTTAGGAAGGTCTTGACTCTGCTTCCTATCGAGGCCAGACGCTTGCTGGTCCAGTCGTTGATTTTATCATGGTTGGATTATGCAAATGCTGTCTATCTCGGGGCCCCCGCAGCTACC
This sequence comes from Lissotriton vulgaris, assembly GCF_964263255.1. NCBI lineage: Eukaryota > Metazoa > Chordata > Amphibia > Caudata > Salamandridae > Lissotriton > Lissotriton vulgaris. Next base: position 1,057,262,459 of record NC_141698.1, on the reverse strand, counting down.
ATCCAAATATTGCAAGTAGTACAGAATTGTGCTGCCCGGCTAATCATGAACGTTCCCAGACGCAGCTCGGCGAAAGCCGCACTTCAGTCCCTTCACTGGCTGCCCATCCAGGAAAGGATCTTGTTTAAAACCATGGGTATGGCGCATAAGTCCATCTCTAACACCGGCCCCACTATTCTGGCTCCACTATTCCAGCAACATCAATCTCTTAGACCTTTGAGATCTAATCAGCGTAATCTCCTAGTAGTTCCTAGGGTGAAGCGGGCACGCATGGGGGGCCGCCAGCTCTCCTTTCAAGCGACCAAATTTTTGAACCTTCTCCCGGATAAATCAGGCTCGAGACCAACCATCTGGTCTTCAGGAAGCGATTGAAGACATTCTTGTTCCATTGAGATTCCACCAGCTCTCAGGTCACACAGCTCTGGGATGCCTTAGTGTAGGTAGCCATGCGCTATAGAAGAATGCATTCATTCATTCATTCAATCATTCATTCCACTTTTGCACTCACAGGTCAGGGGCAAGGAACAACTTATCATACAGGATTCAGCAGCCTTGTGATGTTATTCAGAGTGTATTTTCAAAAACACAAGGGAACCCGAAAGGTAGATAATGACCGTGGGTAAGAGTTTAGTATCAGAACAATGGTCCTTAAAAAGAACAGTATGGTCATCAAGATAAATATAGACTCCCATCAGTGCTATATTAAGAGTGTCCAGCCAGACAATCAATTTAATCATTCAAAAATTTCAAAACCAAAAGTATAAACACATCAATACAATGGGACACAATCCTACATAAACACATGACAAGTACACTTTAGGACAGGAACATATCAGGCAAGAGAGGGTTGTTTGTGGAATATTGAACACAATTTCTAACAAGCTTCAAGAAAAAGTAATTACACTTTTTTATCAGATTCGATTAATGTGCTAACTGTTTACCTTAGTCGACGACGTTTCGATCCTATTTGAAAAATAGTAGGATCATCATCAGGACAGTAAGGGTACAAGCCTGAATAGTTAGAGATTGCCTCAATTAGGCTTGCGGAAGGTTAAGCCACATACGTTGCAGTACGCATTTGTTGGTGGTGGCAAATGATTAGGATTTTCTGAGGATGAGTAACCTGGTGTTTAAACTGTGAAATATCGAGTTCAAACACAGCAAGTGGAGTGTAGCACACCCCACATGAGAAGGACTGTTAAATTTGTGCCTGCAGGGCAGATAAACACCACTAACTGCACCAACCTGAGCTCCTACTCAGCAACAACTACTACAATCAACAAGGAGGTGGCACTGGGAGAGATGCAGTGAGGCATTTACTCAAAAAGGTAGAGGTGCTTGGCAGATATGGTCTGTCAATGCAAAGACGAGGGAAAAGACTGGCGTCCACAGGGGAATGGATCACGTCCACTCAAATAAACTAATGCCACCATTAAAAAGATGGGGAAGGAAACAGGAACTTTTAAGCCAGACTAAGAGCACATTATCCTCCCCTGATGCCACATAATTCTACTGACCTGAATCTGTAGAGGAGCATCAGAGGATGAATCTGGCAAATCTGAAGATTCGAGGAAACTCCACAGGAGGAATAAAGACATCTTTTCAGGGTGGCTGTGCTCACACTGAGAACTATGGAGATGTAAAATGCCATGAATATAGCAAAGAGTTCCCTCCTGTTCCTGGAGCCACTGGATTTCTCTCCTATCCAGAGCCCCTGGACAGACAAGGATCCCAACTCTAGATTTTGGTAAGGGGCTGAGAATGTTAGGTTCAAGGTCCACACACCATGTGAAATGAGAGTGAACGACTGCAGTGCAATAAGCAGTCCCTGCCTATGCTTGCAGTTGTTATGTTAGATGGTGATGTATAGTGTTAGGTTTCATAGTGCTGTATTGCCATTAAACGGCCTCCCAGTGCTGTCAGGTTTTCTTTTTGAGGTAGAGTGCAGTTCATAGGTTTTCTATGAGTGTATAAGTGGTGTTATTTGGTAGTTCCAAGACACTTGATTCCAGTCACTCAAGGCATTGCCTGCAAGATGGTTTGCCAGTGTACAATGACCCAGACTATGAGAAAACAGAGGCTTGGTGATCTTGTCCTCCGAGCCTGTGTGGCGACAGTGCTTCATTGCGCTGCAGAAAGCACCCGGATTTTCAGCAAAGCTTCAGAGCCTTTTGGGGCTGAATAAATGCCCAGCAAAGAAGCTTCAGCAGCACTGACTTCTGAGACGAGCCTCCTTCTAAGTCCCCACTCAATAATCACTCATGAGCACCAAAGCCGTCCAAGCGTCGTAGCTAAGAGCAAAGAGGAAGGCAGCATGACTGAGATTGACTCTAGAGTCTACTCCATTTTCTGATGAGAAATTAGTCTGTGTTTCTAGTGTCACAATAATGAGGCATGCAGACGTTAGGAGCATTGAGTCCTTCTTAAGGATATCTGAGAAGTCTGTATCAAAAATCTGTGGAGGTTGTCCTTGAGGCCAAGTATGGGGGAAAGGGGCCATCAGAGACTCCCTTTCATGCTGAGGGATCATTTTCCCTTATTTCCTGAAGCTGCTTCAAGTCAACAGTAGGTATGTTCATTGGTACTTGATGTGGAAGTGGAATGCCATCAACCAAGCCCAAGATTTTGCGAAGGCGGTCAACGACGCCCTTCCTAGTCTCCTTTCCAATAAACTTCCTGGTAGCCAGCCAGTCAAAATATTTACTGGTTGGATCAAACCTATTACAATGTGATCTGATAAAAAACACACTAAACAATATTAACTGTACCAATGTGTCTGAAACACATTTTCACTTTCTAGTGCCTTGGCTCTTCAATGAATTTTGATTAAAACTCGTAATCTGTTAAGAACTAAGAGAACCACAAACCCTCCAGGCTTCCATAAATGATCTGCTACATTGTAAGTATTAACAGAACATTGCATATCTCGCAAGAAAACTAAGGGCTTGATTACGACTTTAGCAGTCCTGGTTCAGCCATCACGGCAGCGTCGGTGTCCCCGCCTGCTGGCTTGGTGGTCTGCCAGCCGGTTTCCCGATGTTGGCGGTCTCACCACCCGGTTTCTGCAGTCACTGCTAGGATTTCTCACCCCACTGCGACAGAGTTACAGGCTGCAGCAGCTGATGGTAAAAGTCCAGACATTGTAACCGCCGTGCAGATTACGATGTGCCTTACCGCCAAGTCAACTGTGACAGGAAGACCTCCACCCTGACCCGGTGGGAACACAGGAAATAAGGTTAAAACTCACCTTATGTCCCGCTTCCACTTTTCCCGTCACTGAGTCCAATGTCTATTACCTCTTTTGCAGCTGACACTTGTCCTCGTGGGAAAACTACACCGTATTCGCCATAGGCACAGGTAAGCCACTTGTACATTCCTGCACTCTACCAATGGCCATATCCCATGCTGCTGGACATTACTCAGACAAGCTCTGACTCCTTATGTCCCATGCATATGTTGTTATTTTCTACCTATGCACATTAAAATACATTCATATGCATTGACATTGTGGGGAAAACTATGGGCTACCGCACGTGATTGTCTTCTCCATCATGTGACACACCTTCAGCACATTGGGAACATCCAAATATGCTGGGTGGAATATCCCCAGGTTGACGGTGTCCTTGGGACCACCGCCCTGGCATACTGATGGTTTGACCGCAAAAGTTGTAATCTGAGCCTTAAACTTTAATAATTCTAAAGATTTTATGAAAAGGTCTCAGCCACTATCGACTTCGATTAACATAAAAAGGGGGAAATCAGGAAAAAGCAGATGGATCTCTCCTGTGATAAGTAGTCACTTAAGTACCTGGCATGACAAATTAAAAAGTTGACATACTGGGTGCTATTATAGCCTTATAGCCCGCCTTAGCGGGCTATACCGGCTATTAAAGGCCCGCTCCAGCGTTAAAGGCTCGAGCCGAAGGCGAGGGACTTTAACAAGGGGCGGGACTTTAATAGCCGGTATAGCCCTGCTACAAAGGGCTATACGGCTATTAGAACATTCTGCCAGTAGAGGGCAGAACGTTCTAACAAATTAAACAAAGGCTTCTCGAAGCTCGAGGGGATTTAAATCCCCTTGGAAAGGCGGGATTTTTCTCTAGAATCAGAATAGTATCCTCCAGAATCCCGTCACAGGTTGACTAGACCTTTTTACCTGTCATAGAGTGTAGAAGGCAATCTATCAAAAAAACCAATTGACCATCAGTTCCAATGATTTCCATTGTTTTCCCCAAAGAACCACTGACTAAGGATCGAGTTTAAAGATTTATTATAAAGCCAAAAACAGTTGGGTGTATAAACACCTCAGCAAAAGATTCAGAAGATAAATTTATTTATTATTATTTTAATTATTTATATAGCGCAGCTGATACCTTGCAGGCTTCCTGGTGCTGGAGAATACTTTACTGAGGAAGAGACCGAAGTATGTAGAGGCGGGGAGGTCTAAGGGAAACAGGTACTAATACAAACATAATCCTACGGAAAAGTCTCAGTCGACTAAGAAACAATACCAGAATCAATTCCAGAATCATCAGGCTAACAAGAATTGCTATGACCTGCGTTTTAGTAGGCATTTGAAAAGGAAGAAATAAATCCAGATTAATCTGTCCCTACACTATACTATGTGACATCCCTGTTCAACAAGGTTCCCTCCTATCAAAGGTGTCAGCCGTGGTGACTTCCGAAGAAGTGCATTCACTTTGTTCGGACTTAGTCTAAGAACCCCCTCTCATAGCAAAGCTCTCTGCCTGACCAACAGCTTCCTTCGCCCTCATGCGCATCTGCTCTCTCTCCTCCCCGTGGTGCTGTCCCTAATACAAAAACCCCACAATACAGGCGACACGCCCTAAGGTACGCCCCTCTCGAAGGTGTTGACTTTCAGAAATTTCCACTACGACATCCCTCCATCCTTGTCCGTTGGAACGTCCTTGGATCCCAGACTCTTCTTCTCTTGAAGTCGCTTCCCTAAGTTCCTCAGTCACTCCTCCATGTCTGGGTCTACCATCCTAACACTCATACACAATGGGCCCTTCTTCTACAATCTGTACTTAGTCTTGCAACTGCAAAGGAACGCATGTGAATCGGCTCACAATTTCATAATGTTGCAATTGACTTTAACTAAAAGCAGCTTTCTCAAAAACATTTCTATGGTTTATTGTCAAGCAAAGCATTTTCAGTCTGGCCTACACGATTTTCATGACTAGGCCTCTGCACGTTTAGGTGTATCACATGCTAACACAAGCAATACATTTCGTTCTTTAGGCCTTCATCCCTAAAGCAATAATACATTTTCTAGCCTAAACAATTCTATCACGTTATAAGAATACAAGGGTTAATTTTAATAAGGCAGCTAATACACTGATGATCTATTGACCATCCCTTAATTGGATTAATACTTCACTGCAAAACGACATTTCTAAGTTAACATGGCATTAATGCTTTCAAAACACTTTACGTTGCTCTATGCGTGTTTCTAACACATTAACTCATAGCCCTACATTACATTTAAACACAATTAGAAATCCTCTATATATGTGGGTGCTGCCTACTGGTGAATATGATGCACCCCTACAATTTCTAACTCAGTTTTGCGCTCTCTCAGTCCCCCCTTTGATGACCTGTGTCATCACCACCAACCCAACATCACTCAAGATAGGGACCGAGCTACACAGGACTTGTCGCCATTTTCCCTCGCTTGAGCATCTCCAACGCTCTCAAGCTCCGATATTGACTGTCCTGTAGATTCTCCATTCTCCTCTTGTACTCTCATCAACCTTGCCAACCTAGTTGACCTGTATCACTTGAACATTCTCAGCAAACCCCACAATCCAATCACACATGCCACTATGATGATAAGGGGTTTTAGTATGTATCCAAGGAAACTCCTTCCCAGGCTTGCAAACCAGTTTCCAACATTCCCAAATCCCTTGCCGACCGTTTCCCATACATTCTCTTGCGTCAAATCCTCAAGTTCATAATGAATAGCAGTAATGTTACGTATATATTTCTTCAGATCCTTGGAATTATCTGGAATATACGTGCAACATTCCTGAACCTTCAAAAGTTTACAGACTCCTCCCTCTTTTGCTAGAAGGACGTCTAAAGCAAGACGGTTCTGTAAAACCATTGTCCTTATCGACAACATCTCACCCTCAATCAACACTAATGACTTAGCTGTACTCATTGACAGTTCATCCAACACAGTTGCCAACCGCCGTATCTTCACGTCATTCAAAATCACTCCCAACATTGGTATCGCTGCTCCAAACACATCACCTACTATCGCACCAGCACTCTCTCCCCGCTTCACTCTCGTCAGGTGTCCACCCTCCAAGAGAGCAAAGTCCTCAGAATGGTATATCTTGGGAAAAATAATCGCCAGGTAACATGTCCCATACCACTTCTCCGGCAACCGCACATACGCATTTTTCCCACAGACAAAGTACACAGTAGGGATCACTTGTACCACACTCTTCAGAAAATCCTTAGTGTAATACTCCAATGTGAAAGTGTGCTCACAGGTTGTATGACCCACATACACATTTTCATAATACGTCTGTGGCCTGTGAAGGCACAACTTCCCTTTCTGCACCTCATCTAAAGCTATCGGACCAAAGCTCCCCCTTGTCTTATGTAACTTCTCCTCATCCGTCCAGTCAACTTTTCCTTGCCCTGACGCCTGCAACTGTTTTTGCCTTTGATACCTATCTTCCACTTGTTCTATGAACTTCTTCTCTACCTCAGATAATGAACATGTCAAATTGTGTCGGTGAGCATATGAGGTGTCTAACTCCTGTGTTGGAATGAAAAAATATCTAAGTCTATCCTCCGACTTATAATAATCCCACTTGTTCAAGTGTTTATAAGCAGGGACTTCCGGAAGCACAGCATCATAATTCGCAGGTGATGGTATCTAATACCCTCGTCTACTGAAGCTGGCAATTGCATACACACATAACAATCTTTCGCATCCATCACATCAATATATTCATACAACAACTTTGCATAGGCATTCTTCCCAAAATTTCCTTTAGATAGGTCTGCATGTAATCTATGACTCTCTTCTACTAGCAAAGCTTTCTCAGCTCCTATTCTGACCTCTTTCTGGCTAGGAGTGGTAGGTGTAGGGGTTCCCTCAACCTCCACTACCTGCTCTTGTGGTGCTAAATAAGAAACTATGACTACTAGGAATATAAAGAATATCACTCCACCTATAAGTGTGCCTATAATACACTTTGCCCTACGAGTCGGGTTCCCAGCCTCCATGATCTCAGAACAGTGTGGTTCGTTTTCAGCAGCAGCACAAAGTCTCTTTTCTTCGTCTTTTGAAAGTTCTCGAACCACCTCTGGAAGCAGAAATCCCCCCTACGTTCTTCAATTACATTCACGCCGGGCAACCCTAATCCTCCTCCATCCTCTAAGGGAAGTCCCTAAATTTCTTCTTCTTCCACTCGGCTCTAGGTAAGTTCAACAGCTATTTACAAAGTCTTTAACAATCAATGATTATACTTGCTCCAACGACACATAGCACACAATCCAAAAGTTCCATTCGAAGGACTACTGATTCATAAGCAGGTATCTCAGGACCAAATGTAGGAAAAATCAGTCTATCCAGTATTAAATCACAAATCTTGCTTAGGTAAGGGGGATTAGGATTTGTGAGTGTCAGTATACCCACAAAAAACAAACTGTAGAAAAGGGGTCAGAGGGGAACCTTTTAAAGACCTGCTTGCATCCTATCCCCCAAATCTCTAATCAGAAAACACAAAGGATGCCAAGGGTCTCGAAAACACTGTCAAAGCACTCAATAAGTAGTGTGCAAACATAGGTGTATATATGTATATACGTATAAGTGTGTTGCACGAGGAGAGATATATAAACCCATCAGCCCACCCATTGGCGGAGTCTCGTCATCTGGGTTGTTTTGTACAGACTGATACCATGCACATTTGTCCCACTGTGTAGTATTGTGGGTTATTAGTGTGGAATCAACCAGAGCGAGAAGAAGAGATGTCCCGGCTGAAGGGTCAAAAGTTGCAGTGCATGAAAAGTGTGTGAATACCAAGGATGAAAGTGATTAAAATTGCCTATTATGATGCCAAAAAAGGAATTCTAATAGAGGGGTCATCATAACGGCAAGGTTAAAAACAGAAAGTGGTGATAGTATGGCAACAAATATTACAATCGATGATGTCTACGTGGTCAACATGTTTCAGCCTTAAAGGCTTTCGTCAGGACCTAAATGTGTATACCACTACTGCAACAGTGAAAAATAATAATAGTGATATCAATTCTTTCTCATAACAAATGACAGCACCTACCCCAAGTGATCTACTTCTCGTGGGTATGAAGTCATGGTAGTGAGAACTAACTCTCCTGAAACACAAAAAAGAATTATGCATATAGACATAAATAAACAACCATATTAGTAACAGTGTGTAACGAATATGTATATACCACTGTCATCTTAGTATGAACTCACCCATTAAATGTATGGAGGATGCCTCACCTCACCTGGTTGATAGAGGCCACGCACTATGAACATAGAAAAGAAAAAGAATAACGGCATCAAACTGTCACTTGGGTATGTTAAGTAAAGCTGTATACCGAATGCTTGTTAATTACTCTGTTTGAAAAGGGAGAGATGGTGGGGGAATAGCCAGCCTAAAAACTGATAATAAAAGGTTTTGTATCTAAAATCCAAATATCAGACTCAGCATAATCTCTAATATATGCTGGGTTATCAAAAAACCGAGGTTTTGTACTAGTAAGTCTTTCCTTGCTGGGCATTTAACTCTTATTTATAAAACACGGTCCCAAAGAGTTATAGTGCTGGAGCCACAAAATTACCTACCTGTCCGTCGTTGCCTCGAGCCTCCCACTGAGTCGAGGGGAAGGTAACGAGGCATACGGACTGTGCTGGATAAATACGGTGGTAGCGGACCAGAGAGAGACCCAGTCCTTACTATTGCTTGATTGGTTAAGCTAAATTGCGGTTGCCCATTGGTTAACCTTCCATAGAAGTAGTACGCCGGAAATCGTTCGGAAAAACGGAAGGAAACCTGCAGCCCAATCGAAGAGCACGTCACCGCACGGTACGGAGTAGCGGACCACATAGGGGACCAAGTGCCTCAGCGGGGAAAAACACCGCACCGCAAGATACGATGCAGCGGTTCAACTTGAGAACGAAGTTCCTCGGCGGTGATTGGCTGGCAAGCCGGATACCATCCGAAACCGGAAATAAATAGCTCGGAAATTGAATTAGTACATCGCAACGTGCGGCGTAGCGGACCAGAGAGGCAGCCCGGTCTCTAGGCGGTGATTGGTTAAAGTAAAGAAAGGAAAAACGGGATATGAAGCACACCAAGTAGTGATGAAATATCCCGAGTTTTGCCTTCAGGAAGCGGCAAAACTTCAGTGTTGACTACCTAAAATGTGCCATTTAACCATGTGGAACGAATGTTGTTAGGTCACTACGGCAAAGATAGTCCTCGATGTCTGAATAGAAAAACCTATACACCTCAGTTCGTAGGTGGTATATCTTGTACTAGCAGCACATCACAATGGAGAGGCAGAGGTCAAAATAATCGCCCGAATGGCAGACGAACTGGGCAGGGCAATTTCTACCAACAAGGCCCGTGGTGGCCGCCAGCACCTTGGGGATATCCTCAGTTTCCTCAACCTATGCCCCATTACTATCCACAACCACAGTTCCATGATAACCAGGCTTTTTTAGGACAGGGCCGTGGTCGGAGCAGGGGCAGGCGGAGGGGTCAACTACAAACACACATCCAATGGGAAGATGAACAAGAACCCCCAAACACCCGCAGCCGACGGGGGCAGTGAGTATCACTCCTGGAAGTAATGAAGATTTGGTTGTCAATTTGAGTTCACGTATTCTGACTCCTGTTGAACACCAAGTGCTGAACAAAGGACTAGGGTTTGTCCCTACCTTTAGTGGAGATGCTTTCCAACTACGCGGAGAAATAGAAAAATTTCTCCGGAAGATCTGTCTCTACTACTTTTTCCTCAACACCTCTGAAGATCAGGACCAGACAGAGACTGAAACTAACACCGGTCTAAAAAGGAAATCGGCCTTTACTCCTCTTCTCCAACAAGTACCTTCCAAGGTTGGCACATTTGAGGAGGCAGTGGTCCATGAGATCAGCTTTCTCAATCTGACAAGAAATGACACCTTCCAAAATCTGTCTCGCGTTGAAAGTATGGCCATGGAGACCTTATCAAAAGATAAGACCATCACTATAAAACCGGCCGACAAGGGCGGAGCGATAGTCATCTTAGATACCACCTCATATCGCGCTGAATGTCTAAAACAATTAGGCGACGTACATTCTTACAGATTGTTGTCAACAGACCCCACAAGCAGACTAACGAATGAAATCAAAAGCCTGGTGGAGGAGGCAAGTACAGAAGGGTGGATCACATCTCAAGAGGCACTTTGTCTGGTCAATTTACATCCAGTGACCCCGTATTTGTATGCCTTACCGAAGATCCACAAACCAACCAGGCCCCCCCCAGGCAGACCCATCATATCCGGGATTGGGTCCCTTTTGGAACCTCTCTCATCCTTTGTTGATTTCTTTTTAAGACCTTTAGTGCAGACTATGCCCACTTACCTTCAGGGCACAAAAGACGTCTTACGTCTGTTACCTGAGGTTTCGTTCGACACCACAACTGACATTTTGGTAAGTTTTGATATTGAATCTTTATATACGTGCATCCCACAGGAGGAAACATTGGATGCAATTCGAGGTCTTTTGGAATCACAACCCCATGAAAGTATAACACTGGTACATTTTATCATGGAATTAGCAAGACTTGCTATGACTGAAAATTTCTTTCAGTTCGAGGATTCGTTATACCTGCAGATCTCCGGAACCTCAATGGGGAGTGTTTTTGCCCCTAGCTTGGCCAATTTATATGTCCATCTATTTGAGAAGCATCATGTATTCGACCACAACAATCCATTTTTCCATCAATTGGTGTTGTGGAAGAGATACATTGATGACATCTTGGTAGTATGGCGAGGAGACAGCATCTCCGTATTGGCTTTTCAAAATTGGCTCAACACTCGGAACCAACACCTCAAATTTACAGTGGAATTCAGTGATAAAGAACTCCCTTTTCTGGATCTCCGATTATTCCCAAGGATGGCAATTTGGGTAGCAAACTATATCGCAAACCCATGTGTAGGAATTCCCTACTCCGGTTTGACAGTCATCACCCGCGTTCCCTCAGGGCTAACTTGCCTTTCGGGCAATTTCTCAGAGTCCGCAGAAATTGTTCGGAAAAAACGGATTTTGAGTCTCAATCAAGGGATCTGGCCAGTAAACTAAAACAACGTTTATATCCAGGACCTATGGTTAAGAGGGCACTTAAGAGGGCCTCCAATAACCATCTGGAGGCCTAATTAGCTCCCCCGGTTGAAAAACCTCCTTTGGAACAACTGACATGTGTGACTACATTCAGCACAGTCTCAACGCAGGTACAGAAAATTATCCGAAAAAATTGGCGGATCCTCAACACAGCTGGGGATAGAATTCCACCTCCCCTCTTTTCTTTCAAAAGAAGCTCCAATCTTCGAGACAACCTTGTACACACCAGACCTAGATCTTTCTCGTCAGAGCCTATAACCACTCTCTGGAACATGACACCTGTACAAGGACATTTCCCTTGCGGAACTTGTTCTGTATGTCCACAGACATATAGGTACGACACGTCCATGGGTCCTTAAACGTCACACCAACTGTAATAGCGAAAAGGTGATATATTTAATAACATGTCCCTGCTCACTTCGCTACATAGGAATAACGACAAGAAAAGTTAAACTCAGGATCCAAGAACATAAAAGTACTATTAGACGAAACAGACAGGCTACTCGAATGACGAATCACTTCCTTACAATGAGACACACGGCAGATGACTTGAAGTGGCTGGTCCTTGACCAACCATTCATTCCTAAACATGTAAATGATGTATCCAGATATTTTATCACCAAAGAACAAAAATGGATTTTCAAATTAAAAAGTGATACAATAGGGTTAAATGATGAAATTCCCTGGATCCAGATTTAAAGAACAAAACTTTCCCCCCATTCTGGAGGACATGAAGGACCAGTGGGATCTCTTCTGTATCATTTACTGTGAACAAGATACACTGCATTAATGCGAACATCTTTATTCAGCACCTTATAGTCTCCTCCCCTTCATTGTTGGTTGGTTCATTGCACGGAGGTCCAGTGAGTGTAATACGGGCTCCTACTATGCTACCAATTCGGGAGAAGGAGATTATTCAACAACAGGGTCCATAACCCATACACAGTATCTAATGTTACTCTTAGAGGGCAATAAAAATAACAAAGGTCCCTGGCTATGTTGTTATTGTTATTTCCGAGGAGTCACATTGTCCCTCTGTGTTTACGCTTCCATCTTATACCTCTCAATATATTGCATAAACTAAAATTTCTCCTCTTTTAGTTTAGCTTACTGTCTTCACTATCCAATCTTAACATCGTAGACAGTTTTGGGCATATTTGTGAGGACAAGATATACCACCCACGAACTGAGGTGTATAGGTTTTTCTATTCAGACATCGAGGACTATCTTTGCCGTAGTAACCTAACAACATTCGTTCCACACGGTTAAATGGCACATTTTAGGTAGTCAACACTGAAGTTTTGCCGCTTCCTGTAAGCAAAACTCTGGATATTTCGTCACTACTTGGTGTGCTTCATATCCCGTTTTTCCTTTCTTTACTTTAACCAATCACCGCCTAGAGACCGGGCTGCCTCTCTGGTCCGCTACGCCGCACGTTGCGACGTACTAATTCAATTTCCGAGCTGTTTATGTCCGGTTTCGGATGGTATCCGGCTTACCAGCCAATCACTGCCGAGGAACTTCGTTCTCAAGTTGAACCGCTGCATCGTGTCTTGCGGTGCGGTGTTTTTCCCCGCTGAGGCACTTGGTCCCCTATCTGGTCCGCTACTCCGTACCATGCGGTGACGTGCTCTTCGATTGGGCTGCAGGTTTCCTTCCGTTTTTCCAAACGATTTCCGGCTTACTACTTCTATGGAAGGTTAACCAATGGGCAACCGCAATTTAGCTTAACCAATCAAGTAATAGTAAGGACTGGGTCTCTCTCTGGTCCGCTACCACCGTATTTATCCAGCACAGTCCGTATGCCTCGTTACCTTCCCCTCGACTCAGTGGGAGGCTCGAGGCAACGACGGGCAGGTGGGTAATTCTGTGGCTCCAGCACTATAACTCTTTGGGACCGTGTTTTATAAATAGGAGATAATGCCCAGCAAGGAAAGACTTACTAGTACAAAACCTTGGTTACTTTGATAACCCAGCATATATTAGAGATTATGCTGAGTCTGATATTTGGATTTCAGATACAAAACCTTTTATTATCAGTTTTTAGGCTGGCTATTCCCCCACCATCTCTCCCTTTTCCAACAGAGTAATTAACAAGCATTCGGTATACAGCTTTACTTAACATACCCAAGTGACAGTTTGATGCCGTTATTCTTTTTCTTTTCTATGTTCATAGTGCGTGGCCTCTATCAACCAGGTGAGGTGAGGCATCCTCCATACATTTAATGGGTGAGTTCATACTAAGATGACAGTGGTATATACATATTCGTTACACACTGTTACTAATATGGTTGTTTATTTATGTCTATATGCATAATTCTTTTTTGTGTTTCAGGAGAGATAGTTCTCACTACCATGACTTCATACCCATGAGAAGTAGATCACTTGGGGTAGGTGCTGTCATTTGTTATGTGAAAGAATTTATATCACTAATATTATTTTTCACTGTTGCAGTAGTGGTATACACATTTCGGTCCGGACGAAAGCCTTCAAGGCTGAAACATGTTGACCACGTAGACATCATCGATAGTAATATTTGTTGCCATACTATCACCACTTTCTGTTTTTAACCTTGCCGTTATGATGACCCCTCTATTAAAATTCCTTTTTGGCATCATAATAGGCAATTTTAATCACTTTCATCCTTTGTATTCACACACTTTTCATGCACTGCAACTGTTGACCCTTCAGCCGGGACATCTCTTCTTCTCGCTCTGGTTGATTCCACACTAATAACCCACAATACTACACAGTGGGACAAATGTGGATGGTATCAGTCTGTACAAAACAACCCAGATGACGAGACTCCACCAATGGGTGGGCTGATGGGTTTATATATCTCTCTTCGTGCAACACACATATACGTATATACATATATACACCTATGTCTGCACACTACTTATGCTTATGTGCTTTGACAGTGTTTTCGAGACCCTTGGCATCCTTTGTGTTTGGTGAGTGTCAGTATACCTTCAATTTCCAATCCAGGTACCAACAGTATCACTACCAGCTTAACGTTTGGGATCGTACTGGTTACAGTCACTGACCTCACCCTCCCGGACCTCAGTACACCTGGCATTTGTCAAAGAGTAGGTCCACTCAGGAGTGGCGTATCTTCGACAAGGTACTCTCACCCTCCTTGACCTTCTCAGACCTTTTTGTTCTGACTCTTGGCAAGGCTGCTGATGGGACGGACGGCAATCTCATAGCCCTCCCCATCAACACCTCATGGGGTGAGAGTCCTGTCCTCCTGTCTGGTGTAATACGTAAGCTCATTAACACCAACGGTAAGGCATCTGGCCATTTCATGGACGTAGATGAGCACACTTTCGCCATTCGGGCCTTGAGTGTTCCATTTATTTGCTCCACTATACCAGAAGCCTCTGGTCAATAGCTACAATGCAGTCTCTGGTCAATGTTCAGTGTAGAGCAGAGCATTTTCACAATTTCACTGTTAAAATGCGTCCCTCTGTCCGATTCCAAAGAGGTCGGGATCCCGAATCGTGGCACTAACTCCCTCAACAATAATTTTGCTACTGTGAGTGTATCGCACCTACGAGTTGGGTATGCCTCAACCCACCTGGAAAACGCACACACAATCACCAAGACATATCTAAGGCGATTACACCTCGGCATTTCAATGAAATCCAGTTGCATCCTGTTGAAAGGCCCACCAGACCTTCCAATGTGACTCAGTGTGACTGGTGTCCTTTTCCCAACATTCATCTGTTGACACGTAACACACCTCTGACATACTGCTTCCGCAGCCCTTCGAAACTTGGGATTGTACCAAGTCTGCCTGAACACTCGCATCATTGCATCTCTTCCCAGATGCACAGGACCATGTATCTGTCGTGCCATCGGACTCACCAGCTCATTCGGCAACACAGCTCTCCCATCAGCCGAAATCCACAAGTCCAGCTCTCCTCTGACACAACCAGCTGTCACCCATACTTTTTTCTCGTAGTCTGACGCTTGTTCCTGCATCTTCCTCAATTCATCCCAGGTATCAGCCACTTCAAGTATCATGTTTAACTCGGTCCCTCCCTGTGTCCCTTCAACAAGTTGTTCAGTGAATGAATATCCCTGTTCGGCACAGTAGCGTGCCACTTCGTTAGCATAACGATTACCCAGGGACACAAAATCAGCACCTTTGCTATGTGCTGTACATTTCACCACGGCTATTTCTGTAGGACCCTGGAGAGCCTCCAACAGTAACCTGACAAATTCTCCATTCCTGATAGGGGAACCTGACGATGTCATGTAACCCCTTTGAGACCACAACTGACCGAAGTCATGAACCACACCAAACCCAAACTGGCTGTCGGTGTATATGTTGATTCGAATTTTGTTGGCTGCCAAACAGGCACTGGTCAACGCAATTATCTCAGCCACCTGAGCGGAGTGTACTCCTTCCAGGCAGGCCGCTTCGACTATCCCATGAATCGTACAAACCGCAAAAGCTGCTCTCAGCTGACCAGTATTGTCTCTTACACATGAACCATCAACAAAGTATATTTCATTGGGGTCCATCAATGGCTCATCAACAATGTCCGGTCTAGGTTTGGTGAATAGTTCAGTCACCTCGAGGCAATCGTGGCCTTCACAATCATCATCTAGGGCATTTGGCAATGGCATTAGTGTAGCAGGATTCAAAACCGAGCACCTTTTAAGGGTCACATTCTCCGCGGCAAGTATGACCTGCTCGTAGCGTGTGAGCCTATTGTTGGTCAAGTGCTGTGTTTTGGTCCTGGTCATCAACAAATCTACCGAATGTGGAACGTGTACCATCAGTGGATGTCCCATTACAATGCTTTCACACCTCTCAATGCTGACACCTGTTGCAGCAACGGATTCGAGACATCCGGGCAACGCTGCGGCTACTGGGTCTAAGGTAGCCGAGAAATAAGCAACTGGTCTACGGACACCTCCATGATCTTGTGTTAAGACTGCCAACGCGCAACCCTCTCGCTCGCAGCAGAACAATGAAAATGGTTTCAGGCATTCCCAGAGCCGGAGCAGGACACAAGTCTTCTCGCAATTCAAGGAAAGCCATCATGCAGTCTGTGTCCCATGGTACCGGATCACTCACGTCCTTGTGCGTCAGTTTCTGCAATGGTTTCGCCTTCAGGGAAAAATTGGCAATCCACTGGCGACAGTAGCCAACCATCCCCAAGAACATTCTAACCTCTCTCTGGGTCGAGGGTACCATCATTTTCATTATGGCCTCTATCCTGTCAGGAGCCACTTTCCTTTTCCCCTTCTCTATCCTGTGACCCAGATACTGTACTTCAGACAAACAGTACTGTAACTTGCTGGGGGATACTTTATTTTTTTGTAACATCGTTTTTATTGCAGTACCAAAAGTGATTGCATAGACATTACAATGATTAATGACATATCAATACAGCAGTATGGCATACAATCATTCTGCTACCATTAATATTTTGCTCGAGCCTCCAGACAGAAAGCCGATCAACAAGTGCAAGGAGTCCATTCTCTGCTCCATCGTCCAATGTCCGTTTCCGATAGCACAGGAGGACGCGGGCTGCTTTTAAGTTTTCACCCCTCCCCCACCCCCTATCAACTACCCCCCCAAACTCCCCAATACCCCCCCGTGGCCGCGCTGCAGTAAAATCATAGAGAAAAGCAAGGTCTGGTGTGTGCAAGGAGGAGTGAAACATCCGCTAAAGGTGTGCTCCTGGTGCGCTAGTGGGGTCAACCACTTCAGAATCCGTATCCTCTCCTTCCCCCTCATCAACATCATCCCGGAGTGCCTGCACTATCATTTCCCACGCTGTTGCCCTCTCCATGGCTTTCTCATCAGCAGCCCTTGTAGCCATCTGGTATCGTAGAGTGCTTTCACATGTCACCCACCTCAAACATTCACTATACCAGCATTTGTACGTGGGTCCCACTTTCGATTTCCAATTCCTGGTTATTTCCCTCTTCGCCAATATCAACCCCATGTCTATGAACCTGCTGGTCGTCTTATTTTTAGGCGTGTGTGGAAACCAATGCAGCACCCCCACTGCTTTAGTATATTGTATCTCCCTATCCGTGGCATTGTTTAAAGCCCTCCCGACCTCCCGCCAGTATTCCCCCAGTGTAGGGCAATCCCAGAGCATGTGTCCCAAGTCCGCCCCCAGTGTACCACACCTAGGACAGGCCGCCTGCTCCACTCCAAAGTACTGCTTCAGTTTCCCTGGTGTGAGGTATGCCCTATGAATGATGTAGAAATGTAAAAGTTGGAATCTGGCGTTCCTCGTGCTCTTCCGCGCCCTCCGTAAGAGTTGGCCCCAAGTGGCATCAGGAATCTCCATTTGGAGGTCCAGTTCCCACTTAGCCTTTAGGGCAGTGAGCGGCTGCAAGGCCTCCCGCAACATTCTGGAATACAAACAGGTCACCGCCTTAAAGGTTCCCGCCGCCATCATCGCGTATTGGCACGCCATAGAGGTCGCGGGTTCCTGCAGGCCCTCCCCCCAGTGGTCTTGCATGGCGCCCGTCACCGCCGCGTGCAGGAGATAATCACCTCGTGGAAGGTCGAAACGCTCCTTTAGCTCTTGGAACGGAAGCAAGGCTCCGTCCTCATAAAGGTCACCCAGCATCTGGACCCCAGCTTCCTCCCAGCCCAGCAGTCTCGACCAATCCCCACCATGAGGCAGGGCCATGACCATTCCCAGCGGGATCTCCGGAGCATACATGCGGCGGATTCCTGCCCGTTTACGCGCCCGGTTCCAGCAAAGCCGAAACGTCTGTTCCTCCACTGTCAGATCTCTGAGCAACAGCTTCTGATGAAGCGTGATATACGCAAGCACATGCCGCGGAGTGCCCTCATCTCTAGTGTGTTCTGGGCCTCGATATACTCTCGCGACCTCCTGTTTAAAAGTCTGCCGCTGAGCCGCTAGGTAATAGCACTCAAAATCAGGCACCGCCATGCCTCCCTCATCCTTGGGTCGCACTAGGGTGTCCAGCGCTATTCGCCGCCGACCCTTGCCCCATAGGAATGCTATAACCAGTGATCTCAGACGTCGAAAGACTGAACCGGGTACCCATATCGGGAGGGTCCTAAAATAATACAGTAGCCTAGGCAATGCCACCTTCTTCAGCAAGGAGACACGACCTGCTAACGAGAGTGGCCCAGAAATCCATACATCCCTTCAAGGCGTTAATGCAACGGGTGATATTACCGTCCAACACATCTGCAGGGGTATGATACACATAAACACCCAGATAGTGCAGGCAATGAGGCTCCCACCTGAGCTCCTGTGCCGTGAGAGGGCATGGCTCTCCCCGTCTCAACGGGTACAGGCAAGACTTGATCCAATTCACCTTCAGACCCGACAACCGCCCGAACAATTCTAGCAAACGTCGCGCTCCCATCAATTCCTCCTCCGCGTCGGCCAAAAACATCAACAGGTCGTCCGCATACAGCGAGATGACGTGCGGCCTGGCCCTATAGACCAATCCCTTATAATAGCGGCCAGATCTGGCTTCCGCTGCAAAAGGCTCCATTGCCAGCGCGAACAAAAGGGGGGAGAGGGAGCACCCCTGCCTAGTGCCGCGTCGCACCGGATATTGACTCGAGATCAGCGAGCCCACTCTAACTCTAGCCGTGGCTTCAGTATACAGGACTTTGGTCCAGTTGATATAGCCCTCCCCTAGTCCGAAACGCCTCATCACTTCGTATAGATAATCCCATTCTAGGCTATCGAAAGCTTTCTCGATGTCTATGGAGAGCACCAAAGGAGTAGCCCCCTCCGGCAACCGAGTTCCTAGCAGCCTAGTTAATCTACGGATGTTGTGGGTGGTGTTTCGCGTTGGAATGAAGCCGCACTGATCACTATGGATCAGGCCTGTCATGTGGGTCAACAATCTATTCACCAGGATTTTGCTCAGTATCTTGTAATCCGTCGTGAGCATAGATAATGGATGGTAAGAGGAGAGGGCGTCACTCGCTCTACCAGGTTTCAACAACGGGATCATAAGGGCCTCACTCATTGACCACGGCAGTCTACCTCGCAACTGTGCCTCGTTGTAGACCAATTGCAATTCCGGGGCCAAGTGCTCCAAATATTTGCTATAGAACTAAATCGGCAAACCGTCAAGCCCCGGGGTCTTATTCCTAGCCATCTGCTTCACTGCGCACCCTATCTCTCTAACCGTTATAGCTCGACCCAGCTCCTCTGCCTCCGATTTCTCTAACTGCGGCAGCTGCAGCCCTCCAAGGAAGGTGTCCAATTCCTCCGCCCCGCCCGTAGGCCCGCTCTCATACAGACCCTCATAATACGCCCTGAACCTATCCAGGATCCCTGCTTGGGTGTGGCAGAGCCCGCCTCCCTCCTCCTGAATAGACATGATTGGAACACCCCGCCGAAGCGGATTGGCAAGCCAAGCCAACATCGCCCCCGCCTTATCGCCCTCCGCATGCGCTCTCGTCAGATAGACCTTGTGATCGAAACTACGCAACCGTTCCAACTCCACCGCCATTGCTTCTCTGGCTTTACTAACCCCCTCTTGAAGTTCAGGATGATTTGGGCGCTCTCTTTCTCTCTCTCTCTCAACCGCCGCTCCGCTCTATCAAGGTCATCCAACAAAGTTTTACGAGCACCTGCAACGCTCCCAATACAGTGCCCCCTGACCACTACCTTAAACGCATCCCACTCCACGGCCCTAGTGGAGGTGAAGCCAGTGTTCTCTTCGAAGTAGCGCGTCACTCGCACCCCCAAGGCCTCCCTAAATCATCTAGGGTATCAGGTTGTAGCCGCCAAGTTGGGACACAATTGACCTCCATCATCCAGTTCAGGGACAACAACAGAGGGCTGTGGTCCGACAACGTGCGGGCCAAGTACTCCGCACTTCCCACCGCTGCAAGCACAGGTGAAGAGCACAAGAACACATCCAACCTAACATGAAGGTCATGTAAAGTAGAATGGAAGGAATAATCTCTCGTGGTAGGGTGCAGTGTCCTCCAGGCATCTCCCAGGTCCCAACTCTCTTGCCAATCTAGTCTACGTTTCGCTATTCTATGTATCGGTGAAGAGTGCAATGGGGGATGAGACCTATCTAAAACAGTATCCACCACCGAGTTAAAATCCCCTCCCATGACCATCGGCCCTGCCAAGTAACTCGCTAGTTTGCCCAAAAGCGCTGTCAGGAAAGCGGGCAAGTCCACATTCGGAGCATACACACTGCAAAGAGACACTGTTCTGCCCCTAAGTCTCCCCTCCACAGCCACAAACCTACCCTCTGGATCTACTACTTTTTTAGTGACCTGGAAGGGAACCCCAGCCCGTATCCAAATCAAGGCCCCCCTCGCAAAGGCCGAATAGTGCGTGTTAAATAGCTGCCCCCTCCACCTTCTCTGCAGCGCTACTCCCTCCTGCTTGGTGAGGTGCGTCTCTTGAAGAAAAGCTATATGCACTCCCCTACGTTTCAGATACGCATGGACCTTGTGTCTACGCACCATGGTGTGGAGACCCCGCACATTCCAGGTCACACATTTCAGAGCCCCGGTATTAGCCATACCTCCCTGCACCCATAGATATAGCAATAACAGCCATCGACCATGCGCTCATGCCAACATAATACTGACCCCCCCTCCCTCTCCAAACAAATGAACCCCACAACCCTCTGGACCCAACCTGAGCATCCCCAACTACTCTTGGTTCCCTCCCCCCCAGGACAGGACCCCCCACAATTGGAAGTGAACCCATCCAAACTGT
Organism: Lissotriton vulgaris; assembly: GCF_964263255.1. Classification (NCBI taxonomy): domain Eukaryota; kingdom Metazoa; phylum Chordata; class Amphibia; order Caudata; family Salamandridae; genus Lissotriton; species Lissotriton vulgaris. Next base: position 1,057,241,338 of record NC_141698.1, on the reverse strand, counting down.
TGCAACTAAATACCCCCCTCAAAGAAAGACACTAGAACTCGCAGTCTCCACTGCGATGACCTTAAGGGCCAGTAGGGCGCGGACCGCTACCGAAGGAGTTTGTTAAACCAAATCAGTCCCGCATATCCCGCCCCAAGATCCCCCCATGAAAAACTCACGAAGTCCCATTTAGCGAAAAGCTGTGCACACGGGCACAGCGCCCCAGTGTCTGACCATCAGGCCGTTCCTCAAGTCCAGCGTCTCAGGCCTCGACGATCTCTCCAGACGTTTGAGGCGTGACGACGGGTTCCTTGGCCCCCCCGAATTCTGAGAGTTCCGTCTCCGATCCCGTACCCTGCTCCTCCGAGTCCGTGCCTTTCCCGGACTGGCTCCGCGCCGTACCAGAGAGATCCACCACCGCCTGTAGGGCAGCCTTCCTCTCCGCCTCAGTCTGTGACACCGATGGTTTCCCAGTCCTCCGCCGATTTTTGCGAATGCGTTGTGACTTCCTAATCGGCTGTTTCTCTTGAGCCTCCTCCGCCCTGGCTCTGGCCCCGTCCGTTCCAGCCTTGTACGTGTCCCACCAGGCCCAAGCGTCTGCCGATGAGGCAAAGAAAAACAACTTGTTGTCCACCACCACCCTCAGCTTCGCTGGGAAGAGAAGGGAGTATTTGATGCCCTCTCCACGGAGCTCACGCTTGAGTGACAGGAAACTGGCCCTGAGTCTCTGGGTCTCAAAAGTGTAATCCGGGAACAGGGTGACTCTGTTATTATCAACTTGGAAGGGTCCTGCTTCCCTCGCCCTCTGCAGTAGCCAGTCTCGATCTTTGTAGTGAAGCAGCTTAATCACCACCGGGCGAGGTGGCAGGCCCGGGGCTGGTGGTCGGGCCGGAACCCTGTGGGCCCGTTCCAGGGAGAAGAAAGGAGAAAGCCCTTCTGGCGCAACTTCAGTGCGTAGCCAATTATCGAGGTAGCCCACCATGTCATCACCCTCAATTTTTTCTGGAAGCCCCACAAGGCGAACGTTGTTGCGCCTACTCCTATTTTCGGCGTCCTCGGCCCTCTTCTCCAGCACCTTCAACCTGTCCAGAGCATCCGCCATCTGTGCCTTCACCGCTGCGTGATCCGGGGCCAATTCTTGTATGGATATCTCCATATTCTTGACTCTGTCCTTGAGCTTATCTTGGTCCGCTTTCAGGAGGCCCAGGCCCGTCGCCACCTGGGCAATATCCTGCTGCAGGGCTTCTTTTGTGGTCGTGATGGCCTCCAGTATAGGGTCTTGCATGCGCTGGAGAGCAGGGTGGTCACGGTCCGCTCCATCCAGCGTTTCCGAGTCAGCCGCTCCGTCCCCCTTCCCCTTTGGTTTCACCATCTCGGCTGCTGCAGGTATTGGCCCCCAGGATCTCTATCAATCTCAATGCAGGACCTCGCCACTGGACAGTACCCCTAACAATGGGACCGGGGATCTAAGATACCCGCAGGGCACTGAGCACTGTCCTGATCTCACCCGTGGGGCCAATTCAGGTCTCGGAAGCCGACGGCTATGACGGGGTCTCGAGGTTCTGGGCTGTGCATGGAGAGTCGGAGTCGCCTTCACAAAGCCGTCCCCATTTTGGGGGGCCTCCCCGGAGAATTTTCCTGTGTCCTCGTGCCCCCGTCAACTCGCCACCAAAGCAAGGAAAAGGCCACCCGTACTTGCTTACAGGGTTGAGAGAGGCCCTCCGGTCGGGCAATCACCGTTAGTTCTGGGTCAACAGGAGAACCGGGCCATAAGCTACCTCCGCCTTCTGCGACACTCGCCAGGCCTCAGGGTGCCATCTTAGATCAATGTCTACCACACCCGAGGCACTTGCTAGAGGTCGATTTTCAGGACGATAAGCAGCCACAGGTCGCCCACTCTGAACGCCGTTGCCTCCGTGACACCTTTAGATCACGGATTTTCCAATTTTCATTGGAATTCGCGTGGATAAACAGGATGATATTTGGGATCGGGCGCGGAGCTCCGGGCTCACGCTGCCTACCTCCTCGGCATCCAAGCCACGCCCCCATGCTGGGGGATACCTTATGACCATTTTCTGCCAAATGGTTCAACAAAGTAATGGTGTCTATTCTACAAGCATCTTCTGTCTCTGACGCAACAAGGAGGTCGTCTATGTACTGTACGAGAACTGAGTTCTGCGGCAGTACTAGACTCTCAAGATTCTTTTTCAACAATTGATTGAAGATCGATGGGCTCTCTGTATACCCTTGAGGGATACGACACCATGTTAACACACGATCTTCCAGCTTAAACGCAAAAAGAAATTGGCTCTCCTCATGTAATGGTATCGAGAAGAAAGCTTGACACAAATCAATCACTGTGAACAACTCAGCCTGAGCCGGTATCTGAAACAATATCACTGAAGGATTCGGTACCACTGGACAGCATGGAACAACTATTTCGTCACTTTTCATAAATCCTGCACAATCCTGAACTTCCCACTAGGCTTCTGCAAACCCATGATCGGAGAGTTACATGGACTGCCCATTACTTCCTTTAGAATTCCCTGTCTAATCATGGATTCGATCACAGGTCTTATTCCGGCAATAGTTTCAGGTGTCAACTTGTATTGGGGTGTTCTTGGGAACTCTGCATTCGGTCTCACTTGAATCTTAACTGGCTCTACTCCTTTGATGAACCCGATCTCTTCTCCGGTAAAGTCCCACACCTCCTGTCTGACTGTCTCTCTCAAATCCCAGGGGAGTTCCTCCACCGTTAATGCAGGATACAGTTCTATGCACACATGTGTGTTTGCAATCTTAAAGGCAGCATCATCATCATTTGTTTGTAACTCTACTCCCTTAGGTGTACAGTAGATGGTACAGTTAATACAATACACACCGAGCACAGGGGTTTGAGGCTTTACGATATTGCACCTATCCACTGGTGTCACATTAATATCTACAATTTTTAGGTGCTAAGGACAGGAGATCCAGACCCCTAGGGTCTCCCTGAGACAAAAAAATCTCAAACAAACACAATTTAACACAATGTCCAGCACTCTACAAAAGTATGGAAATGATCTATTTCTGTACGGTATAATAGCCAAGGAAACAACAATATTCTTTATGGATAAACACCATATAATTGCAACATTTCACTCATTCAATCCAAGTAAGTTAGGAATCTTCAATGGTTGAGTAGTCAGGTCTTTATTCTGTTCAAAAAAGGGCTATCTTCATAAAAGCAATGTTGTAGCCAGTGCCTACGCGTTTCGTCCAAAAGGACTTCTTCAGGGCAGGTAAGTCACTGTTTTGGTCTAATCTGTTGCTTCATCTAAGGAGTTGTCTGTGAGTTCCTTTCTCAGCACGGTTACACAAGCATTATGATAAATATCTTGTAGTCGGTAAATATAGTCTTTTCGTTGGGGGTCCCGTAACTTAAAGAGGTATTTTTGTGCTGTCTTTAGTGAAGATATTTACTGAGCCGGATTATCGTGGGTCCAACTCATTGTTGTAAAACGTAGTACCGGAGCATCATGGCATCGTAACCGCATCCGCTTACTGCGGATGCGGCAATACACGGCAACTTCCGACCAGCGTCCGTTACCCACACACTCACACATTCGTTCCCCCTACCTCGGTCCTGCGGGCGATCAATGGTACCTCATGACCCCCTTACAATGGTCGACAATTACTATAGGTGTTCGATACACCCGAACCACTTAAACTCTCCTTGAGTCTAAGATTTTCACTGGCTGCGCGCGCTCACAACCTGATCCCCTTTCACTCTACAGGCATTCAACTCTGCAAGACAATACAATTCAACAATACAATGCAGACCGCAATCTAGCACGCATGACCCTTTTCATACTCACTCTCTTACAACCTGCTGCTTTCTGCCGCACCGTCACTTTCCATCATTTTCCGTGGAACGCCATCCTCCGTCCGCGGTCCTCTGGACGCTCATCTCCAGATCTCTATGGGCCTTGGGGAAAATCTTAACCTACTCTAGATTACCCTCACTCCAGAAGATAAACCATCCTACTCTGCTACCAACTGGAAAGGCGGGATTTTTCTCTAGAATCAGAATAGTATCCTCCAGAATCCCGTCACAGGTCGACTAGACCTTTTTACCTGTCATAGAGTGTAGAAGGCAATTTATCAAAACAATTGACCATCAGTTCCAATGATTTCCATTGTTTTCCACAAAGTACCACTGACTAAGGATCGAGTTTAAAGATTTATTATAAAGCCAAAAACAGTTGGGTGTATAAACACCTCAGCAAAAGATTCAGAAGATAAACAGGTACTAATACAAACATAATCCTACGGAAAAGTCTCAGTCGACTAAGAAACAATACCTGAATCAATTCCAGAATCATCAGGCTAACAAGAATTGCTATGACCTGCGTTTTAGTAGGCATTTGAAAAGAAAGAAAGAAATCCAGATTAATCTGTCCCTACACTATACTATGTGACATCCCTGTTCAACAAGGTTCCCTCCTATCAAAGGTGTCAGCCGTGGTGACTTCCGAAGAAGTACACTCACTTTGTTCGGACTTAGTCTAAGAACCCCCTCTCATAGCAAAGCTCTCTGCCTGACCAACAGCTTCCTTCGCCCTCATGCGCATCTGCTCTCTCTCCTCCCCGGGGCGCTGTCCCTAATACAAAAACCCCACAATACAGGCGACAGGCCCTAAGGTACGCCCCTCTCGAAGGTGTTGACTTTCAGAAATTTCCATTACGACATCCCTCCATCCTTGTCCGTTGGAACGTCCTTGGATCCCAGACTCTTCTTCTCTTGAAGTCGCTTCCCTAAATTCCTCAGTCACTCCTCCATGTCTGGGTCTACCATCCTAACACTCATACACAATGGGCCCTTCTTCTACAATCTGTACTTAGTCTTGCACCTGCAAAGGAACGCATGTGAATCGGCTCACAATTTCATAATGTTGCAATTGACTTTAACTAAAAGCAGCTTTCTCAAAAACATTTCTATGGTTTATTGTCAAGCAAAGCATTTTCAGTCTGGCCTACACGATTTTCATGACTAGGCCTCTGCACGTTTAGGTGTATCACATCCTAACACAAGCAATACATTTCGTTCTTTAGGCCTTCAGCCCTAAAGCAAAAATAAATGTTCTAGCCTAAACAATTCTATCACGTTATAAGAATACAAGGGTTAATTTTAATAAGGCAGCTAATACACTGATGATCTATTGACCATCCCTTAATTGGATTAATACTTCACTGCAAAACGACATTTCTAAGTTAACATGGCATTAATGCTTTCAAAACACTTTACGTTGCTCTATGCGTGTTTCTAACACATTAACTCATAGCCCTACATTACATTTAAACACAATTAGAAATCCTCAGTGGGTGCTGACTACTGGTGAATATGATGCACCCCTACAATTTCTAACTCAGTTTTGCGCTCTCTCACCCTCAAGCTCCGAGAGGCCTTTTTAACACACTGGAATGTTGCTCTGCAGGCCTTTGCTGGCTCATAGAAGCAGGGAGCACTCCATTGTCTACAATGGAGCTCTCAACATTCCAATGTTCTAATATTCTCTAGAAAGGTTGTTTTTACATTATTTTACACATCTGAGAATTTCCCTCCCTTGTTTCTTTCTTGGAAAGGACGAAATTCTGGAGTGAGAAGTCCCACGCAGTGGGCCTCCCTTTGTTGGTGGAGGGGTTAGTATGCCGATCATGTTACAGTGTTAAAGGATACCTTGAATTACTGTAGTATAACAGTGTATATGGGTGGGTATAGCAACTTGTATTGTATTCCCTATCATGTGAATAAAAAAAGGAAGGTTTAATGGGAAACTGTAATGCAGAATCCAAGTTTTATCAAAGTATAACTCTGACCATCATCCAAGTCTATTCAGGACTGGGGCATTCGTACGGGAAAATTGATCCCCTAAAATCACCTAATATCACCGTAGCAATCTTCTGTCAGTCATCAAAAGAAAGGGAAACGCATGTGGGCTACACTTTGCATGTAGCAGTTCAGCCTCTCTCGTCCTTGTGTTCTGCAAGGTCTTCAAGTCTTGTCATTGTTAAATATTTCTGAGTACACTCCACTATGTAGCTTCTTCTTTTTTTGTTTGAGACACATGTGGGCATGTCATACAGAAAGACACGTGTTCACCACCACACACTATGCTCATCTCTATATTATTTATTGGTGCAGTAATCCATGTCGTTTTGACTAAATTCTTACCAATTCTGGCTTTGAATCAAGGCACCTGCCTTAATACGCCTGTAGTCCTGAGGCCAAAAAATAAATTCCTTAAATGTCGGAAGACACATACTCTGCTCCACTTTTAAGTGGATAAGATCTATCTCTTTCATTTGTTACTGCTGTGATCATATAGCTGTCCTGGCCTCCACAGGTCCATCAGACAGTGAAGACGCTGCAACCAGAACAGTTTTTAAAGGACTACATCTGATTCTTTTCGGCAGCCCAGTGCATCCCTCCAAAATCGTTGTTGGACTTGGATGGCATCGCTTTTATGACATAATATCGCCAAGAAAAATCTTGCAATACTTAATATCGGGAATAATAAAATTGAGGACACAAATTATGACTTTACATACTTTCTATGTCCAGTACAAAAATATAGACTACAACAATATAGTAGACTAAAATATAATTTAATAGGTAAGTATATCGAAATTAATATATTTAAGATTATTTTAACTATAAAAATATATTATCTTTAAACAAAATATTATATTTAAAAACATAAATACATGTAATATTGAGAAAATATAAATAAATCAAACCTTAAACACATATTTGATCAAAATATATGCATTACAATAAATGTGAAATATAAACATAATGTGGAAATAAATTTAATTATTTCATAAATTTTAAAAATCAAGAGAAAATAGTAATCATAATTAGGAGTAACCTAAAACACTATAAATTAAAAAATATAAAAAGTAAACATGAATAATATATATTAAAATAAAAAATAATCTAATACAAATAATATTGCTGCAATAAAATAATAGATAGTTAAACAATAAAATGAAAACTAAATTTCCTTTCAAATTCAATCAGAAAAAATATCTTTACAAAATATCAAGCAAAACAAGTAAACAAATAATAATTAGATGGGTCAAATTTTCTGGTTTCACCATAAATTGAGCAATACTAGGGAATGTGCTGGACTTTGGAGCGGTCATATTCACTTTTCCACCTCCAACCTAAGCAACAGTTGGGGCAGATTGGACTGGAGGTTTCAGGTTTACTATTCCTACTGCAACCCGAGTAGCAGTAGAGAACGTTTTGAACTTTGAAAGCGTCAAATTCGTATTCCCATCCACCCTGAGCAACAGCAGGGAAAGTAGAAGGTTTTGGAGAGGTCAGTTTTAGTAGTACCACTGCAACATACGCAACAGTAGGAAGAGTCAGATATAATATTATCACAACTAAAAAAATATAGACAAAAATGATAAACAAAAATATATCTCAACAAATGGATTAAAATGTACAGTATTTCTAACATTATATAATTTATATAAATAATAAAACATTAAGATTAAAACCTTTAAAATAAGATTATAAATACAATAATATTAAAAAGTATTTACCAATTGAAAACATGTAAAAATATTTTATTTAAAACACTTGCACAGCTACTATCCTAAAAACACAAACATGTTTCTAAGGAACTATTTTCCAATTGATTCCTTTCAACGTCCTGATTGAAACCTTCTATATGACACTTAGGTCTGAATCTCCAACTTGGTTTGCACTTTAGTAGACCCTGGGATCGTCAATGTGGACATTTTCTATTATGGTCCATTTCATGTCAAAGTTGGTGTGCTGTTGTTCATTAAAATGATTCACCAAATTGGTCATCAGTTTACCCTATATTGCGCCAAAATTCTATAATTCATCATTTGTCTTCGGTGTCAAATAATTAAAAAGCCTTAAACCGCTACAGAGAATGATAACACAAAGTATTCCATATTTTTTGGGTGTGTCAGATATGTAAGTGAGTATTTAGGAGGATAAGCTCTGACACCACCAAGTTAGCCCATATTCCTCTACCTTCCTCTGCTTGGTAGATAATCCTATCCCATGATAGCCCATTGTATTTACAAGCAGAATCTTCATAGACATTAGTGGAGTTGCTCAATCTTGCTATTCCAACTATGAATGGTAATGTAACTGCATGGCTCCAAGGAGTGTGTGATTACTAAAAAGCAAGTTGGTTAGCCTTCATGTGATTTTTGCCTCATTGCACCTGAGAATCATGCACGTATGCTGAGGGTGCATGACAGCAGGCTGAGGCTCAGAGCTAGGCTCTGTGGTCTGGAGAGGCACACTGCACGTATCCCTCTGTTAGGGCCTGATTACGATGCTGTTGGTGGCAGTCCCACCGACATATAGGCCATTGGTCCGACCTCTGAATTTAGATTCAGGCAGTCGGAGTGCACGGGTCGGGGCAAAAGACCGCTGCCTCTGACAGGATCCATGATCCCGTTGAGCGGCAGTCAGAATCCTATCCCTTCAATGGAGGTGGTGTCTGCGCAGGCACCGCCATAGGGTTTAGGATGTCCCATGAAAAGGCAGATGGAAACAGACTTTGGGGTCCCCCGTGGACCACTGCTAAGTGGCCCTGGGGGCACATGTAGTGCCACCCCACACAACCATGCAACGTGTGCCAGGCAAATGTTAAATGTTGTATACTTGTAAAGCGCACAGCTGCCCCAGCAAAGGGGCGTCCCGGCGCTGTATAACGCTGGGGAACCCATCCTGGCTTTCCATGTGAGATGGTCCCTCCTGGGCATCTCCAAGGTGAATACAAGCCTCCCCGGCGCTGATGGGGCCGTTAGTAGAGATTAAGCAAGTTATTGCCCAGAGTTGCTGAGTGGGACCCATGGTTGGAGTAGGCACCGAGGCGAGAATTATCGAGTCCGCTGACCATGGCCCAAGACCCTGCCGTGTCGGAAATCGAACCCTGGTGCCGGGCCGACCTCTGCTTCCGGGTCTGCCACCTGCAACCAGTGAGCCACACCACTCCACTGGCACCACATGGATGTGCACAAAGTGCTTTTTTCTACTGCTGCTTGAGCTGCTGCCCAATGCCATTTACTGGGCCGCAGCACAATTTGCTGTAGAAGAAACCACTTTCTGAAAGCTATTTGTCCTAATTACACTTTTGTGTTCTAGCAAAAGAGTTCTGGACTTTCGTCCCGTTGTTGCTATGAATGCTAAACCACAGTGGCCTTTCTAAAGTACACACAGTGACCAGAATCACACCTGATGTATTGTTGAAGTTGAAAGCTCTGTCCTGTTCACAGGTGATTCACACATTCACCCTTGATAATGGTATTCCACTTGGAGAGTGGCATGAATGCTCGACCTCTTGTAAGGTGTTGTGGCCCAGCCATGGTTTTATTTATTTATTTACATGTACTGTGTACAAGACCTTCTGGCATCAAAGTACTTTATAATAATAAATAGCAAAGGTTGCACACATATAAACATGGATTTCAAAAACAGGAGGGTTGCAAAAACGTTACATGAGCTTGAGATGTCCGATTCTCTTAACAAGGGAAGTGTTACATGCAAATTCGAGACGTCAGGAGGAGTCTCAATTGTGTGGAAGGGTGGATGTATCTAATAATTAGTGCAGAGACACAGACCACTTAAAAGATGCTGCCACAGAAATGAAACTAGTCTCAGATCTCACAGTCTACAGGGCACATTCATAGGCAAAATTAGCCTGTGCCATAGTAAAGAAAGACTGCTTTCAATCACACATTGATGACTCTCCAAACTCAATTTGAGTATTGATTTAGCTCTTTTAAGAGTTGGTGTCCCCTACTCCTTATCTAACAAGCTAGCACAATTGGGACAAACGTTTGTCATTTCTCATCAACACAATTGACACTCTAAAGTCTCAATGCCCTATTCTTCAGACAATCATTCCAACTACAGGCCCCTCTATGGCCTGCAGAATGTGGCAAAGGTACTTGAAACAGCTGTCAACCTCCAATTATCTTCCCATCTTTAAGCCGATGGCTTGTGGGTGACTTTCAATGTGGTTTCAGTCCTTATCAGGGCATCACAACCAGTCTTCTAAATTTTAGGAAAAACGTTTCAAATCCCATGTTCTGGGCCACTCAAGTGCTTTGATCCTGTTGGACCTCACCACTTACTTCTGCACAATCAATCATCAGGTACGAATGGAAGATTGTCTACTTTAGCCCTTGGCAAAGGAACTGCACTGTTATGTTTTCTGTCATTCTTACAAAACCAGACTTTTTTCTGACCTCACATAATCTTATAGTTAGCAAATATTAACATATTTTAAATGCCTTTTCAGATCATGCCCTAATTAAAATGGAAGTTGTTGTAGGGAGCTTCGATGAAAGTGCCTTTATTGAAAAAGGCTGGAGCGGATCCCTCCGTATTGTCTAATTTTAGGCCCATATCCCTGCTCCTCGCCTTCTCTAACATCCTGGAAAAGCACATTAACACCCAATTGACACATTATGTTGAAAAAGTTGGTGTTCTTCATCATTCCCAATCTGGGTTTAGAGCCAACTTTTCAACAGAGACTGCTTTGCTTGGGGTCACTGAGAAGTTGCGCCAACATCTGGACCAAGGGGAAAATTGCGGCACTCATTTTATTAGATCTGAGTGCTGCATTTGACACTGTGTCACATAACATCTTGCTGAACTCCCTTAGGTCCCTTGGGGAGGAAGGTTCCACCCTATCCTGGTTTGCCTCATTTCTCTGTGGTCGTACCTTTCAGGTCTTTTCCACTACAGCCTCATCCAAGATCTGTGTATCAGCATACGGAGTCCCACAGGGGTCTATCCTGAGCCCCTTGCTCTTCAACATTTATGTTAGACCCCTGGCAAACATCGTGGAGGATGCGGGTTTATCCCTTTATTCGTATGCTGACGATATGCAGATTATTTTCTCATTATCCACCACTATGGACACCACAACATCTGCCCTTCCGTGCGGTTTACGGCAAGTGACAGAGTGGATGCGCCTTAACTTTCTGAAGTTGAATGGGGACAAGACCGAGCATGTCATAATGGGCAAGCACAAGGACCTGATGGGGCTCTCACCACTGGCCTCAGGAAATGGGCCCCCTTCCCCTACCAGTCACTCATGTCCGTAATTTGGGCTTTATTATCGATGAAAACCGCTCCATGAGGCAGCAGGTGGTGAATGTTGTTGTCATCTGTTTTACGATCTTAAGATGGCTCCACAAGAACATCTGGATGCTCCCTGTCTCAACCCAACGAACGGTAGTCCAGGCACTCATCACCTCCCGCCTCGGCTACGGCAACGTTCTCTATCTTGGCGGGTGTCAGACGGTCTTGAGAAAGCTACAGGTAGTGCAACACTCTGCAGCATGCATTCTTTGCCAAGTCCCTAGACAGGCTTCCATCTCGCCTTACCTCCGCGATCTTCACTGGCTTTGCATTGATCAAAGAATCAAATTCAACACTCTATGTTATATTTTTAAATTCAAACAAGGCGTCGCACCATCTTATCTTCAAGAGCTCATCCATCCTTATATTCCATCTCGTCTCCTGCGTTCCACAGCTCATGGGGACTTTGTGTTCCCTAGATTCAAACTTGTAAGAATGGGTGGCCGTTCCTTTTCCTTCCTTGGTCCTAAGATCTGGAACTCTCTTCCTGTTTCTCTGAAGAACGACTCTTTGTATCTTAGCTTCCGAAGAAACCTTAAGAATTGGCTCTTTTTGCAGTAAATGCTCCCCTGATCACTCTCCCTCTAGCGATTAGTTTGCTAGGCGCCGGGAAACTCTTTTTGGGTAGCTGTGCGCATTACAAATTTAATTTAATAATAATAATAATATTAATAATAATACATTTAATTTCTCAAATGGCTTGTGGTGCACAGAAATAGAAACCGAGATCAGTTCCTTTTTTTACATAAATAAAGATTCTGCCCCAATTAATGTAATCTGGGATGCTTTTAAGGCCACGTTAAGAGGTATAATTACCTCAAATGAGATCCTGAACAGAGGCTACAAAAGAGGAAAGGTTGAAGATTGAAACAAGACTTGCCTACGCAAACCAGGATTATATCAGAAACAGGGATATTAGAAGTAAACAGGAATTAGTAGAAGCAAAAACACAAATGAGAGAATTCTACTATGGCTTAGGCGATATGGCAAGCAGAACCTACCTTCAAACAGTATATGAAGACAGCGAATACACAGGGAAGCTTTTAGCCTGGCAGGCAAAAGAAAATCAGGTTTGCAACAGAATTGAAAGTATGTTGGATGATTCCACTAAAACATGTTCAAGTTCTACGTCAGATATAGGAGAGGTCTTCCTTAAGCATTACAAGGAAAAATACCAATCTGACTACCATGCACCTTATAAATCCATCTGCGGTTTTTTTCACAATTTGCCATTCCCTATTTTAGATAGGAACTTTCAGGAGGAACTGTTAGCTGATTTTAAGAAGGGAGAACTTGAAGTTGTCACAAGCTCTCTAGCCAATTGTAAAGCAACGGGGGAAGACAATTTCCCCACAGAATTAAAAAAAAATTTGCAGCAGCTCTTAATATTGATTCCTAAATCTTTCACATCATCTACTACAAGGGGGCAATCCACCATTATCTTTTCAAACTACAGTAGTGGTCAGCATTTAAAAAAAGGATAAAGACAGTGAGAACGTGAATTCCTATAGGCCTATAAGCCTCATAAATGTTGACTACAAATTTTTTTACTAAACTGCTTATCAATAGACTAAACAAAATGGTTTGTTCACTCATTGGGATGGAACAGTGCAGCTTTGGGGCAGGGAGGCAACTCCATACTAATACACATTTTTTATTAGAAGCACTAGATTTTTTTTAAACATAAATAAAACTATGGCTCAGATCTGGTTTTTAGACGCAGAAAAGGTGTTCGTCCTAGTGTCACGGGATTGTCTGTTTTTAATTTTGGGGATATTTGGTTTTCCAGAGGGATTTATTCATCTAATAAGACGGCTCTATACGAATTCACAGGCACACATTTTAATTAATTCAGTGAATATAGGTACATGCCAAATCAACAGAGGCACTAGACAAGGGTGTGCTCTCTCTCCAATTTTATTTGCGTTATTTATAGAGCCATTAGCAATAGCAATTAGACAGAAAAAAGCGTACACTGTCCCTGTTCAAGGGATGCAAAACATAAAACTTTACGTTGATGACATTGTCCTTTTTTTAAACTCAGAAACAGACACCCAGGAGGAGATCATGAGGATTTTCCCATATTTTCAAGCAATAGGTGGTTATAGAATAAACAAGTCCAAAACCAAGATTATAGTGTGCAATTGTTCGGTCAATTCTCTATTGCCAGAATTTAGGTCAGTATACAATACACGCCCAAAGAGATACTTAGGGATTTTTGTGACGGAGAAAGTAGAAGTTTATATTTTATCAAATTAGACAACCAGGCATGTAGATAATCAGGTCCATTCTATTTTCGATTTCCTTCCAGACCATTATCAGGATGTTGTATTTTTAAGGGACTTGCTCTAATAGTTATTGATTAACTTTAGCACACTTTAAGATATTTCGTTTTTGTATGCCAATACACATGAATTCTTTCAAATTAGTATAAGCTCAAAGAGTGTGAATTATACAAGTTCGAGAATTATGAATTTCACAATTTGGAGTAGACTTATTTAATTATAATAGCACATGTGGGTTTTTATTATGAATTGTATTTTTGATTTTAATGTACTTACGTTTGTTGCAATACTTAAAACTGTTCTTGATTCACAGCCCTGAAAAAGTTCCATGATGTGAGAAAAGACTCGTTGATTATTACTTTTTTAAAGTGACCAGCAAGAATAACATTGAACGAAATACTTTGTAATGAGAATTTTGTGTGTATGAAAAACCAAAATAAAGATTTTCTAAACGAGCAAAGCATTGCTTTTTCACTCCTTACTTCCGCTATTGGAAACAATCTACCTTCGCAAATGGTTCAAAAGCTAGGCCACCAGTACATTCGATGTAGGACAGATGTTTTTTTGTGAAAAGCTAGTGTCTTCTGAGGGTTTTTTATTGTGGCTGAACTGACCTGTTTCTTCCACACAGCTCAATAGTAAACAGGATGTACAGTTTACGAACTGGCCCACAAAGGTGCAGGTGGCAGAGGACAAGGAGAACAAACATATAATTCTCTGAACATCTCCCACCTTAAATGTAATTAACCTCAGCACTGCAAATGTGTAACGTGCTGTTTACAATATATAAATGACAAACTGCTTTTATTCAGTGCCTCTTGCACCTCTTTTCATCTTCGAACAGCTTTACCTTAGTTATTGTTCTCTTTAGGATTTCAACCTGGGACCCAATATTTGCAAAGATCTATTCTGCAGCCACATTAACCCACTCTGCTGACTTACTGTCTAACTTCAGGGCACTCGAGTAGATTTTCCAGCTCTTCATAGTGGAATGTGCAAAAGGCATCTATTTTCTACTGTAAAACCACATAACTAATTTTGAACTAAGGGGCATATTACCAACAACTAGCGAAAATGATCGCCAAATAGGCTTAGCGATAATTTTTCTATCGCCAAGCATCGCCGGATTTTATCGCTGAGATAACTTGCTATCAGCAACGTTGATCCCAAAAGTGATAAAATACCTGGTGATAGCGGCGAAATGCGTGAATATCGCTGAGAATACAGCGATATTCACGCATTAGCGACGAAATGCTCTGAGCCATGTTATCCACCTCCCATTGGATAACATGGCTAAGAACTGGTCTGGGCAGGTGTTAGTATTTGGAGATATTCGCGCTTAGTGCGAATATTTCCATCACTACACCTGCCTTGCTAATAGGCGATAGCGATGTTAGCGACTGCTTTCAGTCGCTAACAGGTTGGGTACGCCCACTTTGCATGTCATTAGCGATAAATATTGCTGACATGCAAAGCGGGCCCCAAACCGCTCGCTATCGCCTACAAGCTGTCGCTAACTGCTGTTAGCGACAGCTTGCTAATAGGGCGATAGAATTTTCAACGCGTAGCGGCCGAAAATGGCCGCTAAAGTGTCAAAAATTGCCTATCGCCCCCCCTTGATAATATGCCCCTAATGTTTTGCCCCTTAGATTATAATTCCCTGCTTGGTAGCACCTAGAGAATCGGGGAGCGGAGTTGTGAAGTGTATTTATTTATTAGTATTTTTAGGAGCTTTGGCTCTGCTTATGGCTAATTTAGAGCACGTTTTCAAATAAAGAGCAGCTGTACTACAGCCAGATGAAATATATATTCTCAGTCTAGACCTTCCGTGGACGGTGCCCTGCCTTCTGTCCTCAGTTGAGTGACCATCTGTACAGGTTGCTTATCTGTAGCCCTCTGTGACCTTTCTCCAGGAGTGATTGTCTATTGGCGACCCTCATGCAAATTCCAGATGACCGGTGACAAATTGTTTCTATTCCATCTCCTTCTTATGGGCTTTTGGACATTGTTTGACATTGGAAAAGATAAGAGATTCTCTCCGCTGGCTAAATACAAACATCAACTGAGATAGACAGAAGCCAAATAATCTGCTCAAAGCTATTTCCAGAGCTAACTGGAATTTTGTTCGCTGCAGTGCATTATAAGGTTCCAACTACATTCAGTAACAAGCATTTACAATGCAATGGTCTCTGCAGCATTAAAGGTAGAGCTATTGGCTTTGCTCATGATTTTTTTTTTAAAATCATAAATAAATGGCATTGTCATTTACATTGCCAATAGCTTCATCGCTTGCATATGCAAGACCTATTGCATTAGCACCCACACACAGAGTAAGTAGTAGTGTGAGAAGTTGATAGTGAGTAGGAGAGAGTTATTAGTAAAGAGTATTAGAGAGCGCATCAGATATGTGTGAATAATAACAGCTGTGAGCCCGTGCCTGAGGTGCATCATCAGAGCTGTGTGAATAATAACAGCTGTGGGCCCGTGCCTGAGGTGCATCATCAGAGCTGTGTGAATAATAACAGCTGTGAGCCGGTGCCTGAGGTGCATCATCAGAGCTGTGTGAATAATAACTGCATCAGCCTGTGCCTCAGGTGCATCATCAGAGCTGTGTGAATAATAACAGCTGTGTGCCCCTGCCGGAGGTGCATCATCAGAGCTGTGTGAATAATAACTGTGTCAGCCCATGCCTGAGGTGCATCATCAGAGCTGTGTGAATAATAACTGCGTCAGCCCCATGCCTAAGGTGCATCTTCAGAGCTGTGTGAAAAATAACAGCTGTGAGCCCCTGCCTGAGGTGCATCATCAGAGCTGTGTGAATAATAACTGTGTCTGCCCCGTGCCTGAGGTGCATCATCAGAGCTGTGTGAATAATAACAGCTGTGAACCCCTGCCTGAGGTGCATCATCAGAGCTGTGTGAATAATAACTGTGTCAGCCCCATGCCTGAGGTGCATTATCAAAGCTGTGTGAATAATAACTGCGTCAGCCCCGTGCCTCAGGTACATCATCAGAGCTGTGTGAATAATAACAGCTGTGAGCCCCTGCCTGAGGTCCATCATCAGAGCTGTGTGAATAATAACTGTGTCAGCCCCGTGCCTGAGGTGCATCATCAGAGCTGTGTGAATAATAACTGTGTCAGCCCCGTGCCTGAGGTGCATCATCAGAGCTGTGTGAATAATAACTGCGTCAGCCCCGTACCTGAGGTGCATCATCAGAGCTGTGTGAATAATAACTGTGTCAGACCGTGCCTGAGGTGCATCATCAGAGCTGTGTGAATAATAACTGTGTCAGCCCCGTGCCTGAGGTGCATCATCAGAGCTGTGTGAATAATAACTGCGTCAGCCCGTGCGTGAGGTGCATCATCAGAGCTGTGTGAATAATAACTGCGTCAGACCGTGCCTTTAGCTTTATAGTCAGAATAAACAAGTAAGCATGGGAGGCACTGACTAACAACAAATAGACTGCCTGCATGTTTAAAACTGAACTCACTCTAACATAGTAAGTACGTAGTGTGCGTGGACACGGAGAAAGTCAAAATGTAAATGGAGGAGAGCGAGGATTTCCTTTTGACATTTGCAGGGAGATCCGTTTTAAATCAAAATAATACATTGACAACCAGAGCACCGTCAAAGAATTACTACAAAGTACATTAACAGAATCCCCTTAAAAGTCGTAGGTGTTGCAACACTTCATACACACGCTGGCACGCAAAGGCTGGGTATGTATTTTACAGCACGCGCTCCCCCCTCCGGGGCATGGACTTGGCCGCTCGGGGGACAATAGAAAGCTCGATAGCAGCTGAATCTATTTTAGCGGGTGCGGATGAAATACTTCAACAAAAAAACACAGCGGGGCTTATTTTACAGCACGCGCTCCCCTCTCCAGGGCATGGACTCGGCCGCTCGGGGGACAATAGAAAGCTCGATAGCAGCTGAATCTATTT
Organism: Lissotriton vulgaris; assembly: GCF_964263255.1. Lineage (NCBI taxonomy): Eukaryota > Metazoa > Chordata > Amphibia > Caudata > Salamandridae > Lissotriton > Lissotriton vulgaris. The sequence continues at coordinate 1,057,223,938 of NC_141698.1, read as the reverse complement.
TAACGGGTGCGGATGAAATACTTCAATAAAAAAACACCGCAGGGCTTAGTTTACAGCATGCACTCCCCCCTCCGGGGCATGGACTCGGCCACTCAGGGGACAATAGAAAGCTTGATGGCAGCTGAATCTATTTTAGCGGGTGCGGATGAAATGCTTCAACAAAAAAACACTGCGGGCCTTAAGTTGTCACTGCTGAGTCAGACATTCCTGCACCACATTTGCAACACATGGGTAGTGTGTATATTTTCAGCACATACTTACTTTATTTTCTCCACAAAGCTGCGCAGCATTTAGAAGCATGGCGTCGGAAGATTCCGAAGCGCGCGCCTTGGGATTGGGTCGCGCACGTTAGCTGTCTACGTTACAAGCTCCCGCGCGAGACCCAATCCCAAGGCGCGCGTCTAAATCCGCCTCTGCCATAGACAATGCTGCACGCGTGGCCAGCTCTTGTCTCCACTCCTTGTCGGGTCTTATCGGCTGAGCCGACGACTATAGTTCTCTAGCAAGAACACGCTTCGCGCGCTTCTAGCCGAGACCTAAAAACCATTCGGAACTAATAAACTTGGATGTTCACCAGCAAAATAATATTGAAATCCATTCTCCAGCCCACTGTAGTCTCATGGTTCTGCTCATCGGTTTAGACTGCAATGCCACAGGAAAGGACCAGACCTCCATGAAGGGCATGGATGTTATGGGATGAAAATTACATTCTTGCTTCTCTGGAGAGCAGGGATGAGAAGAGCATTAAGTGCTTTCTACTGAGTGAGGTCAGCAAACACCTCAAGTTGGGAGCAAGATGCTATTACACTAGGTAAGTAATGTCCTCGTCCAGAATGTACGAAGGACGAAGCATGACAGCAAATATATTAGGAGTAAAGTGAAGAACCAGGCCTTAGGGCCTGGCGGTGCAGGGCACGCCTGAAATCTTCGAGTTCACCTGCGTTTTTGCATTTCTGCGTATTTGGCTGTCGGTGAACACATTCACTCTCTTCCCTTTAGCCAATACACAAGCTCTAGTCAGAGCTATCAATTCAGCTGCTTGGGCTGAATTCTGCCTAATGTGTGCTGTCTAACAACAACAAGAGAGTAAGGGCTCAGAGGACACTCCTATACCCCATTCAGACTATAATTACCAACAAAGGAGTGACTAAACAAATTGAAAAAGAAATTGAAGTGAAGTGAAATGTGGAAAAATAATAATTTTTTATATATTACCCTCACTCACCCAACTATTGGGTGACATGCTTCATCATTGGGTAGTTTTCACCAGACAGATAAAAGACCTGTCTGGTGTGCTGCGACACCTGCAGTTGCAGTGGAGCTGGAACGACTAAAAACCAGTGAAAAAAGGTGAAAAGTGATAAAATTAAAAAGGTGCGGACACTGATCCAAACCAAACTTTAATGAAGATCAGCGTGAGCATCTAAATGTAAAAGATGAAAAGGACAATGTGGACCTTAAATTTGAGTCGAATTGTCCAAATCAATAGGTCGACATGTTTCTGCTCTTGGAGGCCAAGTAGGCCGAGCTTTTATCAGGACCAAAAAACAAATTGAACACTGGGCGGTATGCACTCTCTAAGGCGCACCCTGACCTCAGCGTTATCTTAAATGTTACCTAACTCACGGTTCTTAATACCGGTTAGACCTGGAATTCCCAGGTGATAGGGATCTGTGGAAAAAAAGAAAGAGAGAAGAACACATATACACACTTCTATTAACATCATGTGTAAACCTCATCCCTTCTCCTATCAAGAAAACCACATGCACTCCACTTTGCCATGCCCCCATACCGAATATAATTCTTTTGGTAGGTATTTTTGAGCCGGCAGACACATTCTGACCCCAGAGGATGCAAATCAGAATAGGTCAATGTATTTGGAGGTATTTTGAGCCCTTTAAGCTATTTAGTACCCCACATAAATGCAGAGAATCTTGGACAAAGCGACGTATTTGTATGCTAAATCGCCAAAACAAATTTGAATTAGAGAATCGACACACACGATGTCTGAAAAACCCAGTGCAAAAGGATAACTATGCAGCAGTACACTCACTGTACTGAATGGAGTCATAACACCCAACCATGTGGACACATTAGCGCTAGTCAAACAAAGGAAAGGAGTATTTACGTGAAACTAGAATCCGCCTCACGTCATGGGCTCAAGTGGTTGGGGTTACTTCACATCGGAAGAAACTGGAAGGGAAAGGCATACCGTTTCAAAATACGATCGCCAACAGTGCCCTTACTAAATGTATTCAGACAGGCAAACACGATTGTCGGCGTTTATCTCATAACGGCGGTATCTCGTACTTACCAGCACTCCGATGGCTCCCCGCGTGTGACCTAAAAAGTTCACAACCACCGCCCGAATGTTGGTCAATGCCGAAAGGCAAAACAGCGTTATGCAGTCGCTCCGGTCATGTGGTATTCAGTTGCGAATCACCATACTTCGCTCACGATGGAGTCCTTGTGGCCGGTCACGTGGTATTATGTGGCGAATCACCATACTTCACTCATAGTGGGATCATTGTGGCCGGAGTTTAAGATTTAAAGGGACAAGCTTTTTCTAGTTTCAAAACTAACTTTATCGAGTCCCTCACTAGGCACAAACACACCATCCAGGTGCACGCAGCATGGTAAAACGAAGCATGTTTTATTTGGGAATTAAAACTTCATAGACCCAACAATATGTGATCCTACCCCCTATTCAGAGCTCATTATATCCAACAGCATTGTCATCAAATGTAGACTTTGTTGTTTTTAATATTTTTAATGGATTGAGGCATACCCCTTAGTAATAGAGGTGTGATGCAGAACAGAGTTGGAAAAGCTCTGTTCACACAGAATAATAAAACAAAGCATGTGTTGTATGGGAATCAAAACCTAATAGACCCATCAAAATTGTTATAGATAAGACATCGAGCCAGGTGTTAGTGCTTTGATTATGCACCCATGGGAGGGCATTGTGTAACACTGTGGTGCTCTCAATATAAAAGAGGGCATTAGATGACATTTCAGCAATATGTGATAGTACCCCCCTATTCAGAGCTCATTAAATCAAACAGCATTGCCGCCAAGTGTGGACTTTATTGTGTTTGATCTCTTTACTGGATTAAGGCATACCCCTTTGTGATAGAGGTGTGATGCAGAACAGAGTTGGAAAAGCAGATTATCGATGCATCACTGTGCCCCATGGGATATTATAATTGAGGCCTCTTAGGTGGGTTGCCAGCCGGTATACCCACCGTTGTTCTTTTTCAAACAGGGATTCATTTAGTCTGGTGCCAGCCTGTATCTGCTCTACCACTGTCCACCTAACATCATTTGCGGTATGATTGGCCTCAATGAAGTGGGTTGTAAGCTTCGTGGTGTTCTTTTTGCACCTAATATTACTGCGGTGCTCGCAAATCCTCAACTTGATACGGCGTGTGGTCATTCCTATGTAACGTAAGCCACAAGGGCATGTAATGAGACAGATTACGTTACAGGAATTACAATTGGTGGGTTGGCGCAAATGCCATGTTTTGCCTGGTTCAAGAGTCAGAGTTTTATTTGATGATGTAAGGTGACAGACACTGCACCCTCCACAAGGATGGTGACCTAGTACCGGGGGAAGTCCCCATGCATTGAGTACGGTACTCTGTGTAGGTCCTGGGTGTGTGGTAGGTCGAGTGTGTACTAGTGTGTCTCTTAAACTCCTCGCTCTCCGATAGGAAAAGAGGGGTTTAGTCAAGTTGTGTTTATTGCTCGTAAGAATTGACCAATGTCTATTTATACATTTGCTGACACTAGTAGACTACTGCTTATCTACTAGTGTCAGCAAATGTATAAAGAGACATTGGTCAATTCTTACGAGCAATAAACACAACTGGACTAAACCCTTTTTTTCCTATCGGAGAGCGAGGAGTTTAAGAGACATGCTAGTACACACTCGACCTACCACACACCCAGGACCTACACAGAGTACCGTACTCAATGCATGGGGACTTCCCCCGGTACTAGAAAAAGCTTGTCCCTTTAAATCTTAAACTCCGGCCACAATGATCCCACTATGAGTGAAGTATGGTGATTCGCCACATAATACCACGTGACCGGCCACAAGGACTCCATCGTGAGCGAAGTATGGTGATTCGCAACTGAATACCACGTGACCGGAGCGACTGCATAATGCTGTTTTGCCTTTCGGCATTGACCAACATTCGGGCGGTGGTTGTGAACCTTTTAGGTCACACGCGGGGAGCCATCGGAGTGCTGGTAAGTACGAGATACCGCCGTTATGAGATAAACGCCGACAATCGTGTTTGCCTGTCTGAATACATTTAGTAAGGGCACTGTTGGCGATCGTATTTTGAAACGGTATGCCTTTCCCTTCCAGTTTCCTCCGATGTGAAGTAACCCCCACCACTTGAGCCCATGACGTGAGGCGGATTCTAGTTTCACGTAAATACTCCTTTCCTTTGTTTGACTAGCGCTAATGTGTCCACATGGTTGGGTGTTATGACTCCATTCAGTACAGTGAGTGTACTGCTGCATAGTTATTCTTTTGCACTGGGGTTTTCAGAAATCGTGTGTATCGATTCTCTAATTCAAATTTGTTTTGGCGATTTAGCATACAAATACGTCGCTTTGTCCAAGATTCTCTGGATTTATGTGGGGGACTAAATAGCTTAAAGGGCTCAAAATACCTCCAAATACATTGACCTATTCTGATTCGCATCCTCTGGGGTCAGAATGTGTCTGCCGGCTCAAAAATACCTACCAAAAGAATTATATTCGGTATGGGGGCATGACAAAGTGGAGTGTATGTGGTTTTCTTGGTAGGAGAAGGGATGAGGTTTACACATGACGTTAATAGAAGTGTGTATATGTGTTCTTCTCTCTTTCTTTTTTCCACAGATCCCTATCACCTGGGAATTCCAGGTCTAACCGGTATTAAGAACCGTGAGTTAAGTAACATTTAAGATAACGCTGAGGTCAGGGTGCGCCTTAGAGAGTGCATACCGCCCAGTGTTCAATTTGTTTTTTGAGCCTGATGAAAGCTCGGCCTACTTGGCCTCCAAGAGCAGAAACATGTCGACATATTGATTTGGACAATTCGACTCAAATTTAAGGTCCACATTGTCCTTTTCATATTTTACATTTAGATGCTCACGCTGATCTTCATTAAAGTTTGGTTTGGATCAGTGTCCGCACCTTTTTAATTTTATCACTTTTCACCTTTTTTCACTGGTTTTTAGTCGTTCCAGCTCCACTGCAACTGCAGGTGTCGCAGCACACCAGACAGGTCTTTTATCTGTCTGGTGAAAACTACCCAATGATGAAGCATGTCACCCAATAGTTGGGTGAGTGAGGGTAATATATAAAAAATTATTATTTTTCCACATTTCACTTCACTTCAATTTCTTTTTCAATTTGTTTAGTCACTCCTTTGTTGGTAATTATAATGTGTGCTGTCTCCACAATTGTATGCAAAGTGGAAACAGCATAGGCCGCAGTCGTTTCACTATTGGGGAGCTTAAAACACGAACCATCCACCCACAGGATCCCATCCGGGTCCAGGAGTGACATATCTTTTAAATCGATTCTACCTTTCGTCTCTTCCTCTGTGCGGAGAAAACAATCATGTTGCTCTTGAATGCCTTTCTCTACTGGGATTGGTACCAGTGTAGCTGGATTTAGGGTATTACATCGTTTGATGTGCACATGACTAGCCAAGAGCGTCAGCTTATACCCCAATAAGCGGGCGCTCGTAAGGTGCTGAATTTTTGTCCTGTTTAGGAGAGTATCCACTGCATGTGGCACCATGACAATAAGCGTATTGTCTAGCACCAATCCAGCAGATTGGCGAATAGAAACTGCTGCTGCTGCTGTAGCTTTCAGACAACTAGGTAATGCTTTAGCCACGGGATCTAATGTAGCCGAAAAATAAGCACATGGATGTTGCTTGTCCCCAAATTGCTGTGTCAAGACTAACAACGCGCAACCTTCTCTTTCGTGCACATGAAGTGTGAAAGGTTTACTGTAATCCGGAGTACCCAACACAGGAGCAGAACATAAGGAAGTGCGCAAATCAGTAAAACTTTTCTGGCATTCCTCTGTCCAAGGGAGAGGTTGGGTGTATCTTTAAAGGTAAGTGCTAACAAAGGTTTTGCTAACAAAGAAAAATTCAGAATCCATTGTCTGCAATAAGAGGTAATGCCCAAAAAGGCACGCACCTCCCTCTGTGTGCAAGGTACAGACATATGTGCAATTGCTTGGATTCTTTCTGGGGTCAATCGCCGTCCCTTCTTCGACAAGAGATGACCTAAGTAGGTAACCTCTTGGTGACAATATTGCACTTTAGAGGGCAAAACCTTGTGATGAAGGTCAGACAAATGACGTAACAGTGAGACAGTAACTTGTTTACAAATTTCCTCAGAATCAGCAGCAACCAACAGGTCATCTACGTATTGAATAAGGGTGGCACCCGGAGGCAAAGTGAAAGCATCGAGCTGAGTTTTCAAAGCCTGACTATAAATGGAGGGACTTTCACAATAGCCTTGAGGTGCGCACTTGAACCGGAAACTTCGGCCTCCAAAAGAGAAACCAAAAATATCCCTACTTTCCTCAGCAATGGGAATGCTAAAGAAAGCATTCTTAAGGTCAATGACCGAAAACCAGACAGCCGAAGCAGCTATCATTGTCAATAAAGCAGTAATATCTGGGACGACAGGAAACTGGGGCACAACAATCTTGTTGACCTCCCGGAGATCGATCGTAAAACGATAAACAGGTGGCTGGGAAGAGTCAATACGTTTAAGGACAGGCAGAACAGGACTATTGCACAAATTTCCTCTAGTCTCTTCAACCACACCTTTCTCAACCAGATCATAAATGATAGCCATTAGTGCTCTCTCACCATCACTCGAAATCCTATACTGAGGAATGCGAGGCAGCCTAACATTGGACTTGAGGGTGACAACATAGGGTGGAATCTGCAAGAGACCAACATCATTGGGGCCTGTAGCCCAAAGAGTGCCAGGCAGGAAGCGTAATTCAGAAGGTAGTTGGTCTCTAGACAAATATGTTGGAGAAATCAAGCTTTTACCTAAAGTAAGGTATACACCAGAAGGAGAACAATGCAGTGTCGCATACAGTCTTTTCAACAAATCCAAACCCAACAAATTTTCACCACAACCAGTCGTCAAAATAAGCGGAGCCTCTAAATCATAAGGACCTATCGAAATGGTCAGAGGACAAGAAACTGGGTTACGAACTGGGGCGCCAGAAAATCCTACAGAAACATTTGTTAAGCCAGACAAAGGTGCCCCAGGGAGTTTAGAGTGGATGGTAGAACTCTTCGTTGCACCAGTATCCAAGAGAAATGGCTCTGACACACCAAGCGCAACAACTTCAACATAAGGCCCATTTTGGTCCACTGGAACTGATATGACTCCCTCACTTTGTCTATGGCTGTCCTAGCTGGAGAACCCCTGATTCTCATCTTCCATATAATAATTGTCATTATAATAATGGGCAGACTGAGTGTTTTGCTGATCGAAATAATTCATGGAATTTTTAGGCAGAAAGGAACGTTGATCCTGGGACATTGTACTTTGCCCCCTGCCCCTAGGTGTTGACTGGAAGCCACCTCGGCCTCGCGGCCCAGTACGCTGCAATGAAACCGGGCAATTATTCTTAAAGTGACCTTCCTCTTTACAATAGGCGCATGGATTCGGACCCAGTGGAGGCCGTGGGACAAAAGGCTCAGGTTTCTGAAACAACTTCTGAAATTGGGAAGGCGGCTGAAACTGACGCTGAGCAGGGCGAGGGGGATAAGCCTGTTGCAAAAGAACTTTCGTGTTTAATTCTTTGGTCTTTTTATCAAGTTTATCCTTCTTTTACTTATCCCTATTTTCATAACACTGAGCAGTAGCCAATATCTGGGCAGAAGAAGAAACAGCCCGTGAACTTTCGGAATATTTTAATTTATTAGAGAGTTCGGGAAGCAAATTAAATACAAATTTATCTACGAACAATCGTTGTCCACCCTCCGTGCTCATATCCTGACTACTGTGATCAAGGAATGTTTCCTCAAAACGAGTAAAGAAGTCGTAGACACTGAATGAATGAATGAGGGGTTTCTTGTATCGCGCAAACTTAGCCCAGTGGGCGTCAAGGCGCCTAGATTAAATACAGCAACTTAAGACCCTACCTAGTGATAATTAATCATGAGTAGGCCTTCTTAAAGAAAAAAGTTTTTAGGGCCTTCTTGAAAGAGTCGATGGAGGGGAGAGTTTTTATCTCCATGGGGAGGGAGTTCCACAATTGAGGAGCGACGACGGAAAAGGCTCTGGCTCCCCATCTGACAGATTTGATGCGGGGAACAGCTAGTTGGCAGAGTCCCGCAGAGCGCAGATTTCTTGTGGGGACATAGCGCGAGAGGAGTGAGCCAATGGCACTAGCAGGACCATCCATCAATGCTCTGTGGGTGAGGCAGAGAATTTTGAAGGCGATTCTGTGCTGTACCGGAAGCCAATGAAGCTCCTTCCTGGCTAAGGTGGCAGAGGAAGCTTTGGGGAGATTCAAAACAAAGCGGGCTGCAGAGTTCTGAAGAGTCTGCAAACGGTGGATCAACCCTTTGTTGACTTCCATATAGAGGGAGTTGCAGTAGTCCAGTCTTGAACCCACCAGGGCGACTGCAACCTGTTTACGCGCCTGGGGGGAAAGGTACCCACGGATTTTGTTGAGTACCCGGATCACACCACAGCAGGTAGCAACGGTCCTGTTGACTTGCAGGGACATAGAGAGTGAGGTGTCAAATATCACTCCCAGATTTTTGGCAGAAAGGGAGGGAGTGGGGCAGATGCCAAGAGAAGAAGGCCACCACTCGCTCGACCACAGATTCTGGTTCTTCCCAAATATTAACACCTCGGTTTTTTCACCATTCAGCTTCAGGGAATTTATAGTCATCCAGTCTGCCACATACTGCATGCAGACCCTGAAGCTGGCGGCAGATGTACTAACCGAGGTGTGAGCAAGAGAGACCATAATCTGCGTGTCGTCTGCATAGGATACCACCTCCATCCCCTGAGATTTAATAAGTCTTGCAAGGGGGGCCACATAGATGTTAAAAAGGGTCGGACTTAAGGCTCATCTTTCTTCTGCTTACAGGCAGATAACTTATCCCAGTTAACTCGCAGAGCAGGCATCATAGTTTTCATTAAGGTAATAATCCTACCAGGAAGTTGTGCAATTAAATCATCAGGTTTAGCACCGCCCACCTGGAGTCTATCAGCAGCCAGTATAGCATTCCAATCACCTCCTAATTCTTGGACGTGGTCCTCTTTCCGAATCCTTGACCACAATGGTTGTGGGACAACATTCCCCATCAACATGTCTATGTCAGCCAAATTCATAATGCAAGCATCAACAGTCTGAGATAATTCTTTGTAGTAACCAGCAGGGTTTTTACAGAGGTCAGGTAAAGACTGTTTAAGGACCAGCACCTCAGATCTCTTCCAAGACACATGTACCCATATACGTTGGAAGTGAGCTGGTATAGGCTGATTACCATCCTGGGCTGGAACCGCCTCTCTCCATACTGGGGGAACCTCTCGCATAGGGTAGTGTTTCAGTTTGCGCCTAACAGAAGGATCAGGTTCAGACAAAGACCGGGAAATAAACATTGATCTGAAGGTGACAAGTGTCTGTATAGCATCCTCAACCTCAGGACCCACAATAATTCCCTTATCAAAATCAGTCCTCATATCCAGCAAACCCTTGGGGGCTAAACCCAATCCCGCAGCCTCCCATTCCTGACCTAAAATGTCACACATGGTGTCAAAAACAAATCTTTGTATAGGGGCATCCCACTGCTCAAAAGTATCCATAATATCTCGTACAGTATGCTCGGGACTATTCATAATCCACTTGCGGGCAAGGAGATCTAACGCATCTCGTTCTTGGGAACCTGGGAGTAAACTACGGGTCTGCCTACGGGGAAGAACAGGAGTCAGACTTACTGACCCAAAGAGAGGAGAAAAGAGACCAGAAACAGTCTCAACCATTTGCTGACGGACGGAAGGAGAAGTTGGCAGAAAAACAGGAGATAAGGTATGAGACGGAGCAGGAGACGAGGTAACAGGTAGAACGGAAGTCGAGGGCAGAGAAGGCTGAGGCAAAGAAGTCGGGGGCAAGGGAGCCGAAGGCAAAGGAGCTGGAGGCATAGAAGCTGGCGGTAGTGGTAGTGCCACGAAGGGCTGTAGTGGAGGTGCAGGAGCTGGAGCAGGTGGGAGAACAACAGGTTGCTGGACGGGTAACAAAAGCGGGGGTGCATTAGCACCTTGTACATAGGGCGGGGGCGATATTAACAAGTGGGACATTAAAGGATCCTTCTCAGGATCAACCTCGTGATTCGGGGGAGAAGTTGGCAGCACTGGGTAACATTTATCGATCGCCATGCGATGCTGCCTATCTGAAACTTCAATCGCTCAATCTATCTCATTATCTTTAAACTGCTGAGCAGCCTGTATAATAGTCATGCCTCTTTCTTTCCTATCTCTTTTTGCCTGTTTAATTTTTTTCTGTTTGGCTTCCTTGCGGCAAAGGTGAAAAGGGTCAAACATAGCCGGCCGGGCTTTTCTTTTAAACAAAGTAGCTTCTAAATTATCTAGAATGTCAGGCTCAAAACTACCATTATGTGGCCACTGTAAGACACCATCTTTCTTTGTATAGCGAACCCACACTTCATTAAAGGTGATGGGGCCCACACCATGTTTAGAATAGAGCTAATAAGTAGGAGTTCCAACCGGAGGAATTGGACAAGAGTTCTCCAATCGGGAGTCCCTATCACAAGCAAAACAGCACAATTTCCTAAACCAGGCATCGTTATTTCACTGGCTCCTGTACAAACAACAAGGGGCTAATCAAATAAAACAGTACAAACGTACTCACCCCTTGGCTTCGATTATTGCAATAATTGAATCAAAGAACCCAAAAACAAAGAAGTGGGCGCTACCCACGAATATTTAACAAAATGTCTTCTCACGCCAACAGAGGTCCGTCTAACGTCTCGCAATACCAGTCATCACCAAAAGGTACCAAGGCATGGCGGCAGTCAGGGCAGCAGTCACCAGTGGCCGTTGGAGAGGAGAAACCGTATTTCAAAAGACCGTCGGTCCACTTGTCGACATACAAGGGTCGCTGATGTGGGGGAACCTCCTCCGGAATTTTCCTGTGCGGTCTCTCACGATCCTCGGGCTCAACCGCTACCTGTGAAGCCGCCCCACGTGGGGCGCCAGTTGAAGAACCGGGCCTTAGGGCCTGGCGGTTCAGGGCACGCCTGAAATCTTCGAGTTCACCTGCCTTTTTGCACAGAGACACGGAATACTCTGTTGGGCGTAAAAAACCAAGTTTTATTAGCTGCAGCTAAGCACAGTTGTCCCAGACGTACACCAAGTAGGTTCTCAGGAGACTGCCACTTTACTCCGTGGCTCACAGTCTTTTATACCAAAAATACATCTGTACAAACATACATTCAAATACACAAAGTTTTAGCCAATCAGAAGAGTTCGAAAACAGGGTGTTGCGTAACCAGAATGCTCTATGCTTACAAGATTGTGTGTTATCCGGCCCCCCAGAGTTAATCAATACTGGTACCCATAGTTCGGTGTTGCAATGGCAGGACATGTCTGTATGCTTCAAAAGAAAGGTTGTAAAATAGGAAAACACAAGGAGAGAATGGAGAAGGCCAAAAGATAAGATACGGCAAGAGAAGAATACTAAAGGCTAACAGATAGTTGATACAGGGATTAAGTAGCCCAGACAAGGATTTCGTTAGGCCGGCTAGTGTCTGAGATTGGTTTCAAAACAAGGACGGAGGGGGTTTTCGACACGTTGCAGTCCAAGAGGGCAAAGACACTTCGTGAATCGAGCAGCCTGTGTAAAGGCAACACAAAATGGCGGTGAATGCAAGATGGAGTCGAAATTAAAGAACCTCAAGGGCTTTGAAGACAGCATGCCTTGTGTTAAGTGTCATGTGGGCCACACTAAACATCAAGGGGTATCCTGACATGTATGCATCTTTCGCACATGCTCAACAACATCAATGTTACTACCTTCCAGAGGGTGGGTATCAGTCCGAAAGCAACACCCATGAGCTGTGTAGTAATAGAGGCACAATAGAATTCTTTCACACCACAGTGTGTGGAAACCGATTAATCAAGAAGAAAGCGATCCCTTCCAAGAACCCTCAGCAAACTCAAGCATGCTCAGGCATGGCCGCCAGGGCCAAAATTCCAGTCACTTGTGATGAGACTAACCGACCTATCCACACTCTGAGGAAAAACCTATTTTCCAATGAACCTGCAAAAGAAAGACTGATCAGTCAAATCAATCTCTGGATAAAGATCCATTAGCCAATGGAAAGACAAATGTACGTAAAATAGAAGATCCTTTAGGGAGCAGGTCACAGGGCTCCGAGAGTCTCTTGTCCCATCCCAAGGATCCTACCCACTCTTTGAGCCTTCAAAAGAAGACTCTTAATAGTCCTACTGAGAGAGGTCAAATCTACCAGCATCAGGACCCAACACTACACCCTCATCAGGACCTAGCACTACACCCATTCACCAAGGACAATGTAGCATTTTCAAAATGATGGGCGTTGCCACTTTTGCCCTTTGCATAGAGAGCCTACAATGTCTGATAATTAACAAAATATATAATAAATTAACAAGAACTCTATTGAGAGCTCGATAATGAATTGACAGTCCAACCCCAACGCTGACGCTCCTGATCATGACTGACCTCCACAGACCCTTCCTGTCTATTAACTACAAGACATCTGAGAAGTAGATCGAGCACGTCAAGGGTTATAGAAGGATGCTACATTTATTAGAGTGTAGCAGCAAGAAGTCATAGTCGATCCACGAGTTCTACTGGCCTGATTCAGTGTTATGTTTATTGCAAGATCCTCTGATTTCCGAAAATGCCTAATCCAGCGGTGGTAAAAAGAGCACTTCCTCTAGAAATCAGAAGAGTTTCCATTTTTGCACAACTTCAAATCAGACCCTGAGTGTGGAAATCCTTGGAAAATAATCCGTAGTAGTAAATAAATGTAAACAATCGAATTTCGTTGCCCGCGCTGCATTTCATTTGGCAATGCAGCGAGCGCAATGAAATTTGTTTTATTTATGTATTTGTTTACTTACCTCTGTAGGGCGATATTCCATAGTTTACTACACCCCACCCTGCTCCACCCCTGCCCGGCCCCGCCGCAGCACTCCCACCACCGGCCACTACTGAAAATATAGAAAAAGAGTCGGGTCGATTCACAAAGCCACGTACTCATCAATTAGCAAGTGCAGTTGTACTCCTGTAGTATTATGCCACACTTTTTTTTAATGCATTTGTACATTGTCCGCAAAATATTTAAAATGGGAACAATATTTGAATATTCATATTGCACCAGATGAGTTAAAATAGGATTTTTTAAAAGTGGTCACAATTTGTTCACTTTTAATGAATCCTATTGGTATTTTGCAAAATTACCTGTGTACTAATAGTTTGGTTCACAAAATATGGAACAGCATTGGGCTGCAATTCAACCTACCTCATAAATAGTAATGAGGTATGTCGCACAATGGTGTTACTAAGCCAGCATTGTGCCATATTTCAGGAATCCCTCCAATAGGGAACAGAGTGAAGGAACGCCCATTACAAATTACTAGCTTTGAGTGACTGTCACTGCGCTGAAACAGCATGAGATAACTTCTCATAAATATGACATGAAATATTCCTTTATATTTTACTGATTCGTTTTTGGAAAAGGGGGTGGTGATGGACCGAGTTTCTGAATGATGCAGAATACTCCTACCCAGTCAAGAGATCAGGGCTTAATCCATCACCGTTTTTTAGCTCACTGCACCATCCCAGCTCAGAACCTGGCTACATGCAAATTAGTCTGTCCCTGTCCCAGTGCATCATGGGAACAGGGCAAACCAAACTACCAAGGCAATTCTTATACTGGGAAGGAAACAAGCTTCCGGGGACCGGTTTCTGGCATTACAGCCGTCATCGGCCCGGCTTGCTAGAATCCTGATGGTGCAATGAGCAAGGGACTCACGTCTGAGTATTCCCTCTCACACTTATGGTGGACAAAATCGTTTTTGGAAAAGGGGGTGGTGATGGACAGAGTTTCTGAATGATGCAGAATACTCCTACCCAGTCAAGAGATCAGGGCTTAATCCATCACCGTTTTTTAGCTCACTGCACCATCCCAGCTCAGAACCTGCCTACATGCAAATTAGTCTGTCCCTGTCCCAGTGCATCATGGGACCAGGGCAAACCAAACTACCAAGCCAATTCTTATACTGGGAAGGAAACAAGCTTCCGGGGACCGGTTTCTGGCATTACAGCCGTCATCGGCCCGGCTTGCTTGAATGCTGATGGTGCAATGAGCAAGGGACTCACGTCTGAGTATACCCTCCCACACTTATGGTGGACAAAATCGTTTTTGGAAAAGGGGGTGGTGATGGACAGAGTTTCTGAATGATGCAGAATACTCCTACCCAGTCAAGAGATCAGGGCTTAATCCATCACCGTTTTTTAGCTCACTGCACCATCCCAGCTCAGAACCTGGCTACATGCAAATTAGTCTGTGCCTGTCCCAGTGCATCATGGGAACAGGGCAAACCAAACTACCAAGCCAATTCTTATACTGGGAAGGAAACAAGCTTCCGGGGACCGGTTTCTGGCATTACAGCCGTCATCGGCCCGGCTTGCTTGAATCCTGATGGTGCAATGAGCAAGGGACTCACGTCTGAGTATACCCTCCCACACTTATGGTGGACAAAATCGTTTTTGGAAAAGGGGGTGGTGATGGACAGAGTTTCTGAATGATGCAGAATACTCCTACCCAGTCAAGAGATCAGGGCTTAATCCATCACCGTTTCTTATCTCACTGCACCATCCCAGCTCAGAACCTGGCTACATGCAAATTAGTCTGTCCCTGTCCCAGTGCATCATGGGAACAGGGCAAACCAAACTATCAAGCCAATTCTTATACTGGAAAGGAAACAAGCTTCCGGGGACCGGTTCCTGGCATTACAGCCGTTATCGGCCCGGCTTGCTTGAATCCTGATGGTGCAATGAGCAAGGGACTCACGTCTGAGTATACCCTCCCACACTTATGGTGGACAAAATCGTTTTTGGAAAAGGGGGTGGTGATGGACAGAGTTTCTGAATGATGCAGAATACTCCTACCCAGTCAAGAGATCAGGGCTTAATGCATCACCGTTTTTTAGCTCACTGCACCATCCCAACTCAGAACCTGGCTACATGCAAATTAGTCTGTCCCTGTCCCAGTGCATCATGGGAACAGGGCAAACCAAACTACCAAGCCAATTCTTATACTGGGAAGGAAACAAGCTTCCGGGGACCGGTTTCTGGCATTACAGCCGTCATCGGCCCGGCTTGCTTGAATCCTGATGGTGCAATGAGCAAGGGACTCACGTCTGAGTATACACTCCCACACTTATGGTGGACAAAATCGTTTTTGGAAAACGTCCCTTGCTCATTGCACCATCAGGATTCAAGCAAGCCGGGCCGACGACGGCTGAAATGCCAGAAACCGGTCCCCAGAAAGCTTGTCTCCTTCCCAGTATAAGAATTGGCTTGGTAGTTTGGTTTGCCCTGTTCCCATCATGCACTGGGACAGGAACAGACTAATTTGCATATAGCCAGGTTCTGAGCTGGGATGGTGCAGTGAGCTAAAAAACGGTGATGGATCAAGCCCTGATTTCTTGACTGGGTAGGAGTATTCTGCATCATTCAGAAACTCTGTCCATCACCTTTTCCAAAATTGATTTTATCCACACTAAGTGTGGGAGGGTATACTCAGACGTGAGTCCCTTGCTCATTGCACCATCAGGATTCAAGCAAGCTGGGCCGACGACGGCTGAAATGCCAGAAACCGGTCCCCGGAAGCTTGTCTCCTTCCCAGTATAAGAATTGGCTTGGTAGTTTGGTTTGCCCTGTTTCCATCATGCACTGGGACAGGAACAGACTAATTTGCATATAGCCAGGTTCTGAGCTGGGATGGTGCAGTGAGCTAAAAAACGGTGATGGATCAAGCCCTGATCTCTTGACTGGGTAGGAGTATTCTGCATCATTCAGAAACTCTGTCCATCACCTTTTCCAAAATTTATTTTACTGATTAGAACATGGAAGAATATGAAGTCTATTAGATAAACTTTAACCTGGGTGTCATGGCCTTAGCTGCTTCCAGACATCCTCCTGAGGTTGTGGCTCTCACAAGGACAAGAGAATGGTTGGCATTAGTTGGGGCTTGGTAATCTCAGTTCCGTCATAAGACTGTGAAAGTCTTGGTAGCCATTTTGGGTCAAGGTGGAATACCTCTCACACCTGGTTCTGGCATCACCTGGATACACAATAAGAAACCAGATCTTGATTGGCACCTTGAAAAACTAGAGACCAATCATTAGCAAGCATTTACAACCTAGAGAACAATCAACAGCACGCATTCACAAGCTAGACAACAATCTACAGCAAGCACTCACAAACTAGAGACCAATCAATAGCGAGCATTCACAAACTAGAGACCAATCAATAGCAAGCATTTACAAACTAGAGACCAATCAATAGCAAACATTCACAAACTAGGGACCAATCAATAGCAAGCATTTACAAACTAGATACCAATCAATAGCAACCATTTACAAGCTAGACAACAATCTACAGCAAGCACTCACAAACTAGAGACCAATCAATAGCGAGCATTCACAAACTAGAGACCAATCAATAGCAAGCATTTACAAACTAGAGAACAATCAACAGCAACCACTTACAAACTAGAGAACAATCAATAGCAATCTTTTACAAACTAGAAAACAATCAATAGCAGTATCTGTAAACTAGCCCAAAGTAGGAACCCAACCATGCATTACACGACGCCGGTAGCATACCACAACTCATTCTGCAACCCTTTGGCATGAAATACCTCATCACTGAGTAAGAACGACTCTTAGGGTCAAGCCTCAGAAGACTATTCTAATTATTCAGTTCTAAAATCAATCCCTGTGTGTGGGAAGACAGGACACGGAGGACTCATTTGTGTGACCCTGAACTCCTTTTAAATGGATGCTCAAGTGGACTCTTATGACTCAACAAGGAATCTCTGTCCTTCCTCTGCTGGAGCAGGGACTCCTGAAAAAGAAAAGGAGAAAACAAAGGCAAGCACCATCGATTTAGAGCATGTTCAAAGACTCTCAAAAGTGTAGACTTACAGGAAGAGCATTGAATACATGTTAGCTTTTTTGATTGTTTGTCTGGTGCCGGTTTAGAGAGAGACAAGGTAGACCTAAAACCATTAATTGAACAGAGCGGAAGAACATAATCTGCTTAACGCCAGTGGCAATTACACCCAAAATTAGTATTTAGTGAAATAGTGTACTTTGCAGGTGCACGTGGATGTCCTTGTGAAGAAGGAATTTGGGCACTGGGTTTAGGTTGGACAATCCACCAACCCGACTCCGAATGAAGGGCCCAAAATGTAATCTCTCTGGGCCGAGGCATGAGTCAATGATGTAGGTCAAGTAGGTAACAAAAAACAATGACCCAGACAAAAGATTTGTGCCCCCAACTTCACAGATTATTACATCTTTTAAAGCTTTGTATATTGTGATGTTCGTACATATTTTTTTTTTCCAAAAAGAAGACCCACTTCTGTTGCCTTGGCTTCTGCAATTGTTCCGGCTGCCGCCAAACCTATCCCCCTCCCACCCCCGGGGACTATGAGGGACATTGGGGTAACTAGTGTTGATCGGCAATCATCCTGTTGACAGCCTGTCACCCGACTTCTCACCTATAAAACCCCTTATGTCATAGCCCTCCTTGCCTTAGGCAACATCCCTTTCTGTTTCTCTTCAAACAAAACCAACCCTAGCGTTAACACACACTCTCCACGCCAAAGTCCTCATTGCCTGTTCTTTTCCATTCCCCTCCAGCTATGTCGATAAAGCCCTCTTCCAGCAAAAAGATGTCTTACTCGTTCGATGCGGGACACCCTGTTGACGTGACAATGCCTAGTTGTGTGAGTGCATCACATTCTCGAATTTCACCTGGCTTCAGGGGTGCAGAGATTCTAAACGTGATGACGTTGCAGGTGAATGATCACCCTTCCGCATCCTTATTGTGAAGAGACAGCAGATGCCTGTGTAATCTATGGGAGAGATCCAAGAGGATATTTTCAAGAACTTGTGATAATCATCGCCAAAATAGGGTAACGCAAATTTTCATATCGCCGTCTATCACGGGAAAATAACTCTGTGTTAACGTCGTATTCACAACACGGCAGTAACATGCGATAGTTTCCAGATAACGCATCAGATGTCCACGATAAAATCACCGGGACGGCGATAAAAATCTAATTTTGAATGAGGAAAAAGTTGCGATGGGCCCAACTGCGATAAAAATTCAGCGAAAAGCAGTGCCACGCCTGCAAGTCCCACAAGTCAGGCGGGAAAAATCACTATAAAAGCGCCAACAAAAAACACAAACAAAACAGAAACAACTGCAAAGCACCATGGAGGTAGCCGGAGCAAGTACAAAGGACAACCAGAACCCCACAAGCCCCAAGGAGGACCACCCTGGGACCATCATTGGGGAGACGGTGGCAGGTGTTGGGACATGTGCAATGGGTTGTGGCTGCGGGTACGTAGTTGCTCATCCATGAAAGGAATTGCAGCTTCGTAGGCTATCATTTCCAACATGAGGTTGTTGTCGACTTCATCAAACAGGACGGCAAGTCGATCCATTAGCAGGTCTGGACAGATGAGCTGCGTCCACCCCCTTCCACCAATTAGCACTACAGCCCAATTAGGGAGTGGTTCAATGTGGTCGCTGCACATGAGAATTTGTGCAATCTCCCAGGTCCAGCTGCCAGCATGTATGCCAAGTATCAAGTCATCCCATAAACGGGTATCACTGTGACACTTCTGGTCGTGTGCCAAAAGGGGGGGGGGGCACACACATGTCAAATTGCTGTTCAGCTGCCATCCTGTTGGATAGGCAGACATCCATGGACCACTCGAATATGCACGATCAACAATACAACACTGGCTGAATGCAGGTGACGTTGGCAAGGCGGAAGCTTAGCCGGTAACTGAACTGCAGCACTGCCAATGGCAGTGCCCCCAGTTAAGGCAGCATACGTGCACGGTACAGTTCAACGCGACAGGGGTTGTGCATGTGTACGGGATGTTCTGCCATTGCGTCAGTGGCTCTGGTTGAAGCTGCACTGTTCTGACCTGCACCAGTTCTGTGGATAAAATGCCACAGCTTGGATAAATGAGTTGTTTTAGTGTGCAAAGGTTGTACGCCTGGGATGGTGTGGGAGTAAGTGTGAAGGTCATTCCATGCAAGATAACTTCGAGCAAGGACTTCTGGGTGTGTATGCGATGGTCTTTCATCGGGCTGTGCGTAGTGTGGGAGTCGTCATCAGCTGCTATAGTATCTGTCAGGGGGTGCCGGGAGCATGCAATTCCGAGGTCAGAGGTGCAGATGTGCTCCCGCCTGATAGTTCAGACAAAGGAGCTTTCATCTCTAATGTTAGTTTGTCATCTGCTTGCATTCAGGGAATGTGAAGTGGCTTGTTGGGGGAGAGGTGGTATGTGTGCGACTTTGGGATTCATGTTTGACATGTCTTGCATGTGGCAAATGTGCGGCATCACTGTGTGTTACATTGCCTCACAGCTGCTCCTCCCTCCCCCGAGCCTATTTACTTGTGTGCGCTGCGCGGTTGCATCACTTGCACTCCTACGGCACACCATTGTCATGCTTGCCTGAGCATATATTTATGGGTATTCATCTACAGTATGCAGCTAGCTTCCCATTCTGCAAACTTGAGTAAAACTGATAATGGCAGTAGTTAGTGGATTCAATGGGTGCGAAAGGGAAGGAAGCACCCAAAAATATCATGGGAAGGAGTTTTTACATACAGTAACAATATTTTTCCTGTAGAGACAGAGAAACAAGTGCCACAATACATATTTTCACACAATTAACTCATGGAGATTTTTCACCTAGCGTAAACATTGGCAAGTAAGTGTAGTCTAGCAGATATGTGACTGTCGTACATTTCCAAGAATCACTGATGATGGACGGAATGCTAGACAAATCAAACCTAGCCATTCCAGCTGGACTGTTCCCATGGGGTACAGGGTCAGGACTATTTTGCCTATGGCTGGGTCCAAACTGGGGTGGCGTAGTGTGCAAAAGAAAATTATGGATTAAAACCAGATCTCTTGACCGGGGGTGAATGTTTGATTTATTTAGCATTCTGGCCATCATTTGTTTGCGCAGCACTTTTCAACCTAAGTGGCCGTGGGTATGCCCAGACGTGGGTTCCATGCTTGCTGTGCCACTGGATTCAAGCTAGCCGGGCTGATGAGTGGTGATACCCTGAAACTGGTCCCAGGATGCTTGTTTCCTGACTTGGCAGTTCGGGCTGGACTGTTCCCATTGGGGGCAGGGTAAATCAATCAGGGTTTTGTAAAGCACGCTACTCACCCATTCGGGTCTCAAGGTGCTGAGGGGTTGGGGTGAGCAGCTCCATCTGAAGAGCCAGGTCCTGAGGTCCTTTCTGAATTGGTGCAGTCTCGGACTTCGCCGGAGGTGAAGGGGGTCGTTCCAGGTCTTGGTTGTAAGGTAGGTGAAGGGCCTTCCATCTGCTCTGGTACTATAGAAGCGTGGGACGGCGGATAGGGAGAGATCGACTTAGTGGAGGGTTCTCTTGGGGGTGTGGAAGGAGGTTCAGCCATTGAGGTATTGGGGTCCGGTGTTGTGGAGGACCTTGTAGGCGTGCGTGAGCAGCTTGAAAGTTATTCTTCTTTTGACAGGGAGCCAGTGGAGGCCGCTGAGGTGTTGTGTGATGTGGTTACGCCATGGGATATCGAGGATTAGTCTGGCTGTGGCAGTCTGGAGTTTGTGGAGATATGTTTTGTTGATGCCGGCTTAGAGGGCGTTGCCGTAGTCCCGTCCGTTGGTGACGACTGCGTGAATGATCGTTTTCGTGGAGTCAGAGGGGGATCCACTTGAATGTCTTGCGTAGTATATAGAGGGTGTTGAAGCATGCAGGGGATACGGCATTGATCTGGCGATCCATTTTGACTGATGAGTCAAGTATGACTGGGTCAAGACTGATTTGCATATGGCTGGGTCCAAACTGGCGTGGCATGGTGAGCAAAATAACGATGGCTTTAATCCAAGTGTCTTGCCTGGGGATGAATTGTTGATTTGACTGGGGGTGAATGTTTGATTTGTTTAGCATTCTGTCCATCATTTGTTTGTGCAGTAGATTTCCCGGACGCTTCCAGGATTCTCTCCTAAAAAGTCAGCAAAGTTTTCCAAATGTAGGATGTAGTAAAAACGATTAGGTTTCCCACCTTTGCAAACAGGGTATTTGAATCGGACCCTCGTTTCTCATATGAAAGTCCCGGAACGGATTCGTGCGACCTGGCCAACTCTGAGACCTTTCATGGAATACCACAATTTCAGTACTTGCGTAACCACAGCAGCATATTCGTTTAGAAATGTTGAAATTCATGGGCAATAATATGTGGAAAGAGTCTGTATGCAAATTTACCAAGGGTCTTTTTTATTGGTTTTTGCGCGTGGATTGCCTGTGCAGAGTTTTAATTCAGAATTTTTTTAATGCAACAGAAACAGAAAAATCTGTTTTAATGCTCAGATAACCACTTTCTGCGTGCTTAACACATTTTTCAATCTGTCTATAATCTTTAAAGAGTCTGACTCATCTAATAACAACGGAGTTTCTTGGAGTTGCTTCTCCCACATAAACTAACAAAGTTAAAATGTGCCCTCGCTGTCATTACATCATCCTGGCCTTGGGGCCGGTATGGAAACTCCCACCGGAAGCTGTAAGCCCTTCATACTGAGCACCAGGGCCACGAATTTCATCAGGTTCACGAGGGGTGGAAAAGAAACAGGGGGTGCAGTGACCTGTCGTGCCTGCGTGTGCACGGTCTGTGTGCACGTGCTGTGGAATGTGGAGTGTGGATGCTGTGAGAATGGGGCGCTGCATGGAATGTTGGGTGACGTGTGTGCATTGGGGGAAGACTGGCAGGTGAGCTGGAGAGATGAGGGAGCTGCACGTGAAACTAACACCCTAACTTGCAACGCTGGCCTTACCTCTTGCTTCAAGGCTCATAGTTATTTTTTATTATTATTATTTAGTTTGCAGTTTTACATAGCGCGAACTTGAACCGAAGGTTATAGAGCGCTTTACATGAGCACCCGTTACATTACACAAGGACACATAACTTTTTTGGCAGGCACGGGCGATTACGTGAATTGCCCAGAATGACAGGATGTTGTGCCGACGCCGAGACTATAACCTGGTTTCCCAGCTCCAAAATCGGTACCTCAGGCCGTTAGGCCATACTCTCTCACACATGTGTGCGAAATCCCTTCCGCTGCAACATTTCTCAAAGGGCTGCTGGAATGAAAGCGCCTCTGTTGCCTGCCCTCCTCGAGTTACCCTGGAAGCCGCGGCCACGAGGACTGGCTCTCCCTTCATCCAGCTGTGAAAGCTTCTTGGAGGGGGGCCAGGGCCTCACTGTCAACAAGCCTCCTGGCCGCAGGGGCCTCCAGGGCCCGAGATGCTCAGCTGACGTCATAGACTGCTCGCCATAAGCACAGAGCTGTCCTTCGTTATTTACTGCAAAAGGACGTCCATTTTGAAGCAGGGCCCGTGTTGTGTCGGGTGATCGACACTCAAGGGGCATCTAACCCTGACTAGGCCTAACACGTGGCCCTAGAATAAACTCAGCCGGACACTGGGAAATAAGGTTGCTTGGTCGGTCGGCGCGTATCTCTGAACGCCCTCTCACGTGCTCGACCTCTTTTTATTATAGGGCGGTCACATGACCAACTCGTCCGTCCCTCCGGACCTCGGGGGCGGACCCTCGGGGACACAACAGCCCGCAGTTCGAGCGGACACAGAGTCTAAACATAGACAGAACAAATATTGGGAGCGTCAGCGTCCGGACAGCAGTGGCTTTGGCCTTGACACCGCGTGCCCAGGCCTGAGGAAACCAGGGTGCACCGCCCGTGCTTCAGCTGCTCCGGGATCGGAGGTTTCGGGGCCTTCCAGGTCACCGAGTTGCTTTGACCCATGTGGCAGCTTCCAGAGGGCAGGCAGATCTGCACTACAAAACCAGATGACCCAAAAAAGGTTTTCACAACTAACACCACGAAATGGGGATGAAGCCAACATCTGGTGGGGATGCTTGGAAAGAAACATTGGACTCAGCAAAGCTGGAAGGCATTGGCAGCGAGACTGAACGGGGCTAATTTTGCATAGAAGATATTTTGAGTATGCATTGGAAATGGAATACATTTGCGGGTAGAATGGTGCTTGCAATACAGCACGTGTAATTATATAAATGAGATGTGCATATGTGTACTGCTTTACTACAATTAGTGTGGTACTGTTGTGCTTTTGAAGTCTGGACCCTTAACCGTTATGGGCACTCTTGCCTGTTTTTCTCCATATCGTTCTGCTCTTTTCCAGCTCCTTTATTCTACATTATCTTTCCCACCTTTTCTCCTGTGCACTCTCACCGGCTTCCCGCCACTTGTTTCAGTCCTGCCCAACACCCTTGGGACTCATCCCCCCACACTGCCCTTATTTAATAGTGACTGCAGTGTGAACGGGCAGTGGGTGCATGCAGCCACTGCTTGGTACTGATGGCATGTCAAAGGCAAGCTGGTCTGAAGAGACATGGACCTTGGAGCTATTAGCCCACCAAATACAACAGTCATCTCTCACGATCCATCACCATCTTTGGGCCTGAATTACCTCCTGCATAGACACCCTGACCCCACCTGACTCCAGACAACAATTGGCAAAAGGACCAGGCAGCAAGCAAGATGGTACATGAAGGTACTCAGTCTCACCAAATATCATTACAATTAACTTGAACACAGATGGAGACTGTAGGAGAGTGGGGTCTGCAATCCTATGGTCACCCCGATTTTTGCTTTTTGCTTCACTGGTTTACGACTTTCCCTGGCTGTGGGCCTGCTAATCAGACCCACAGCCTAGCTGTTCTCTCTCTAAATTGTCAAGCAGGTACCTTAGGTGCATTTACCAATTGGTATTGGGCCACCTTATCAGTCCCTGTACAGCATACCTTAGGTATCCAGGGCATAGGTGCTAACTTTGGCATTGCATTATCAAAACATGTCGAGTAAGGTGTCATACAAATTGGAATACTAACCCCTCACCAATTCTGGCGACGGGGTTAGCATTCCACCCTTCTAGAGGGACACGACATGTATGTAACTGTGAACCCCGGTTAAAGTTAACTCGAGCCTCAGCATCACAAAATGGATGCTGCCACCACAGACACAAGTCTGACCTCCTGCTGCTGGGAGTCCTTCCAGCGAGGGAAGCTCGGACAAAGGGTTTCCTGCCTTGGGAGGTGCTAGCACCACCCCAGACAGGATTTTGTGTATTAGGTAGGACAGGGTTCAAAGGAATGAGACATGCCTGGGGCGCACAAGGTGCCCTGTGCATACACCGGTCAGAACCAGTTCCTGGGGCACTCCAGCCCCAGAGCTGGCGCAAGACCGGACAAAGGAAAGGGGGAGTAACCACCCCCCCTTCCTGGTCCCACCCAGGGGAGGGACCTAGTCATAGTGCAGCCCCCTTTAGCCGGATAAAGGTAGGAGCTGGTCCCATTCCAAATTAGATTATCCTGATCAACTTCACAAGAAGAAACTCTGGACCTCGACGTTCTGCTCCACAGAAGACAGAAGGAATCTCCCTTGTGGGCAAGGAGTGTCCACCCTGCATCTGCAGGCACCATCAGCATACCGTGACTTCCCTTTGTCGTCTTCCTGCAAAGGATCCAGACTTCAGAGCCCGACGAGACCCCGATTCCCAGACCTCTCCGACCTCAACCCACATCTGCAGCCGAGCTGAGACCCGTGGGTGCGACGAGACACGTGGGACCGTCCATCTTGAAAGAAGCAGCACTTCGCTTCAGCACGACTCCTGAGGTATCCTCATCCAAGTGCTCTGGGGACTGAGAAGCCCCGACCCCGAGCAGCTCCTGCACCGAAGACCAGCCCTCCAGCATCCACGAGATCTGCGTGGGGCCCTTCTCCTTGCCTGCTGCTTGACGCGTTGTCTGGTCACTAGCCGGCTGGCTTGTGGCCTCCTAGACGACGAACTCCGACAACTTTGCTGCTAGTCTGGTTGCCCAAGACTGGCCCTGGCTCCCTTCCAAAAGAGGAGCACCCCGGACCCTCCTGGTCCACTCCAGACGCCGTTTCCACTCACCGCGTGGGTTGCCTTTGCCAAGGCCTGTTGAACCCGAATCTGGAGACGACACCGCCGACAGCGAGAGCCTGCGTGGGACAGCTCGTGCCTCCATCCTGGTCGTCGAAGACACCGCCTGGTCCATGTGGCTGCTGAGACAAGCGCCCACCTTCACCTGATCGCGACAACGACATCTGGTTCCACTCCTGGTTCCACTCCAGTCACTGGCTAGTGACTTTGAACATTGTCCCCTCTGCTTTCAGGTTCTTCTCTTCAGCAATCCACCCTTGGATTGCACCGGACATCTTCCTCCTGGTCGCCTGCAGCATCTTTCTTCAAGGTTCCATAGACTTCGACGCGGAAACCCGACACAACTTCGCACCTATGCACCCGCAGCCTGTGGGTGAGGTAACACGAGCATTTCGGTGCTCAGGGGTAGCTTCACTATCCTAGTGTCCAGTTCCATTGTCGTTTTAGTCCTACCTAGTCAGGAACGTCCGTACTCACATTTTCTTTAAAACTGTACTGTCCATAGACGTTTGTACGCATCTCGCGTGTGAGTTTACACTCTGCACACGCGCTCCGTGGGCCTCCTATTACTTACCTCAAGTTAGTATAGCGTGGTCCCAGCGATCCTACAACCTCTGGACAGCTCCATTCCTTTAATTGACTTTCGCATTCCATTTATCTAGTATATGGTTTGTCGTGCCCCTAGGGCACCATTGTAAATCGTGCAACGTAAACGTATTTTTCCTAAGAGTTTGTCATGTGCTTAGCCCTCTGACCTCATAAAGAGTTCAGAGGTGTTGTTAGTTAATAAATAACTGTTTATTTTCATAACTACCTGTGTGGTGTCCTTTTCATTTGGTATTGAAAGGTTATATGTGGTAAAACAGCTGGCTTCACATGCCATAAAGAGTTTAGCCTAAAGACTGCTTTTGTCCACGCTACTAGGATAGCTGGTCTATAAGGTTGACTTACAGCCAATCACCATAATGGTTGTTTGGACTGATACAAGGTGGTCACTAGAACTAGTGAACATCATATATCAGGCCAACTTCTCACAGAGACAGTCCAACAGCGTCACCGACAAGCGCAACAAGTCAACCATCAACTAACATCAGCAAATAACGTCCATCAAAGATTAAAACTCACGGAGTGCATCAGACCAGCTCCAACCACGCCAAAGAAATCTTTGGCATTGTGAAGAACTACATTACCTCGTCGTTCCTCCCTCGCTTCCTTTACCTACACAATGAGGCATCCTTGCCTCACCAGACACCCATACCCACGTGATTTATCACGTGAGGACTATAAATAGTCCCCAGCCCCCACACACCTACTTTTTTTTCTTGTCTCACCATTGTGAGATGCGCGTCCCACGCGCTGGCCGTTTTGCGGAGCTGCGGTCATTCTTCACGTTCTCAGGGCTTCGCCCTCGCTTTATGCTGCCTGCTGGGTCTGGCGGTGCCGGCCTGGAGCCTTCCTCACCACGTTGCAGGAGTAGCGGTGCACTCTTCGGCGGCTGGGCGGACAGGTTCCGGGTGACGGAGTCACCAGCCGTGAGTGGCTGGGGCTGTAGTTTCGGTTCTGGAGGCCGGAATGGGAGACGGCTGCTGTCGGATGTGCTGAAGATCCTCGGCTAGCTGTTTCTGATGCTCCATTACATTCTTGCTACTTCATTGGTTACCTCCCGGTATTTTGTATCTATCGGTTGGGCTTGAAGGTTTCTTCCCTTCGTTTGCAATGGGCTGTGATTAAGGCATTTAGAAACTCTTGGGGCAATCTCCCAGATTCTGAGGGGTTGGTTATTTGCCTTTTTATGGGTTTGATTCAGAAAAGGGGTGGTGATGAACAGAGTGTCTGAATTAAGCAGACCACTCTTACCCAGTCTAAAGATCAGGGCTTGGAGGCGTGGCCAAGATGGCGGGCTGAGAGGTCGCACTCGCCGAGAGCTCCCGGGCCCCTGAAATCCTGCACCGCTCGTATCCGCTGATTCCCCCCCGGATCATGCGGTAACTGAGCCTGGAGCCCCAGGTGGAGGTGTGGATCGATTGTTGAGCCTCGTATGCCCCGTCGGGGGTGAGATCCTGCCCGGAATAGCCTGGGTCGGAGCCCGCTGAGCGGCCTGTGTGTGAGCCGTGGCCGCGAGACCTCCGGGCTTCGGAACCTGACGGAGCGCTCCGCCGCCTGTTCGAGGACCGCTGAAGTGCCTGTGCTGTCGGAGTGGGAGTCGACGGCGACTTTGCGAGCGCAGCGGAGCCGGCCAACGGCGGATGCATGGAGCGGAGTTGAGCGGAGGAGATGGGCGGAGGCGAAGCCGGCATCGCACTGCTACGCCGGTCCATGGCTTGAAGGGGCTCGTCCTGAGAGGCCGCTCCGGCCGGTCGTTGGCGGCGGAGTAGCGGAACTGAGCTCCTGGAGCAGATCTTTCCCTGGGATTGCTGACCCCGGCGACCATCGCTTCGTGAGTCTGCCTACCGGCTGGCTTTCTCGCTACCGGACCCGAGACGAGGATAGGCCTTCCTTCTTGGGCGTTGGCCTATCGATATTACAGGGCGGCCATTTTGTGAACTCCGGCCTGGCGGCTCGAACTTTCCAGGGCTCTTTGTGTGGCGCTGCCCCCGACTGGTGTATAGCTGTGCCGGCACGGCTGCTCCCGTTACCAGTCGGAAAGCCTCGGCATCCCCTACACAGCTGAAATGTCTAACGCTAGAGGCCAGAGAAGGGGTGACCGAACCTTGCCGGACATGCTGGGGCGCGGCGCCCTGCGTAGTGGAGGAACTCAGCCCACCACGACCTCCCCGGCCCCGGCCAGGGGTGCAGATGGCGGAGAACCCCCGGTGACAAGATCATTTCTTGAGTCGCTTTTCAGTTCCCTGCGGGAGGACTTTCAAGCGCTTAAGCGTGAGGTGGCCGGGGAGGTCCGTGAGGTACGGAGAGAGATGGACTCCCTGGGGGAGCGTGTCAACACCGTGGAGGAAGCTGGTCACTCTAGGGACGAGGAGATCACCCATCTGCAGCAGGAGGTCCTGCGGCTGCGGGAACAACAGATTGAATTGCAGGCCCACGCCGAGGACCTCGGAAATCGATCCAGGCGGAATAACATCAGGGTCCGTGGCGTGCCGACCGGCGAGGAGGGTGAAAACGTGACTGCATACCTGGTGGCCCTCTTTCGTGCAATTTTGGGGGAGTCGGAAGACTTTCAGATCCGTATAGCGGGGCACATCGGGTGGGTCGCCCCCGCAGAGCCACGGCACCCGCCCCGGACATTCTGGCCTTCCTCCCGGACTTCCCCCTGAAGGAGCGGATCCTCCGCGAAGCGCGTGGACAGCAGCCTTTCCGCTTCCGAGACCACCCCGTGGCCCTGTATCAAGACTTATCCACGGTCACGCTGCAAAAGAGGAAATCGTTCAAGATCGCTACCGACTTCCTCCGGGAGCATGGGACACAGTACTCTTGGGGGCACCCTTTCCGCCTGATTTTTCGATGGAACGGTACTTTGCACCAGCTCCGGTCCCTCCAGGATGTTTGCGCGGTGTTGGGCCTCACAGCATCTGATACGGACACCCCGGCGCCGCGTCGTAGACGAAGCACCCGTGACGGATGGCAGCAGGCGGGGGAGAGGAGCCCTCCACCGTCGGAACGACCGGGATCGCCCACGATCCGAGCGGACATGGCGGCCGCCATCCAGGAGGCCTCCAGAGTGGCGGCGAATGGCGAAGTGGCCCTGACGGCCTGAACTTACTCCGGGGGGAGTCTGCTCTAGCTTTTTCTTCTTGCAGGTGCAGGGATTCGGGGGGAGGGCGGGGAGGAATGGCGAGTGCTGGAGGTGGTGGCTGGACGTCCACTAGACTGATTTACCACGGCCTTGTCCGATAAGGACCGGACTGGGACAATGTCTTTTTTGAAAAGTTTGGGAAGCGGGGAACGGGAGCGGGATCAGCGGGGGATGTTTTGAATTTGGGGACTAGCGGGGGGGTTTGTTGTTGGGAGTGGTATGGATTCGGATGTGGGGGGTCCCGGGGGGAGGGGGGGGGGGGGTTTCCAGTTGCGGGGCGTTGGGGTTCGGGGACTGTACTGTGCCATGGGGATGTTCGTAGACGCTCTGTGCTGAGGCCTCGTGTGGTGACTTCCATGTTTGCCTGTTGGGCTCTGCTTCTTGGTGTGTGCTCCACTGATTCCCCTCCTTGATGGCGCTTAAAGTGATCACTTTAAATTTGAAAGGGCTGAATAACCCGGTTAAGAGGCGGGCTGTGTTATCTTTGTTGGAGAACTCCCAGGCGGATGTCTGCCTGCTGCAGGAGACCCATTTGCTGGCTAAGGACTGCTCTAGAATGCGTACCCCCAAGTTCCCCACGCAGCTGTTCTCCTCTAGCGCTTCTAAAACGGCAGGGGTGGCGATCTTGTTCTCTAGGGCGTTTAGGGGAGAGGTCTTGCACAAAGTAGCTGAACAGAAAGGGAGACTTCTGGCATATAAGATCAGGGTGGGGGGTTTAGCGATGACCGTTGGCACTATCTACAGCCCCAATGACCACCAGGACCAATTCTTGCACAGGGCACTAGAGGACATGGCGTCCACCTCTGATAGGCACATAGTATTAGGGGGTGATTTGAATCTTGTTTTCGATGCGACGCTGGACAGGTCTGTGCAGCGGCACCACCAGTCGGGTGAGCTCTCGGGCTCGATTCGCACTCGACTTGAGGAGCTGGACTTGCATGACATATGGCGCCACCTCCACCCCACCACCCGCGCATACTCCTACTTCTCACATGCTCACAGGTCCTATGCGCGACTGGACCATCTACTTGTGTCCGGTCCAATGCTCCTTTTGGCTTCGAACGCAGATATGGGGGTCCTCTCTCTTTCCGACCACGCGCCGGTGGAGGGTGCTTTCACTCTGCCGCCTGTGGCTCGGCCGAGAGGGGTCTGGCGGCTCCGAGACACGCTACTGCACAGGCGGTCGACAGTGGACCAGATCCGCGCGGCCATTTTGGATTTCCAGAGTGTGAACGATAATGAGGACACCTCTCGCGCGACACAGTGGGCAGCCCTGAAGGCTGTGCTCCGGGGCGAATTTATAGCTATCTCCTCGGCTGAGAATAAGGATCGGCAGCTCAAGAGGGATGAGCTTACCCGGCGGGTGAGGGAGCTGGAACAGGTTCATCATAGGACGGGGGCCCCCAGGGTTTGGAGGCAGCTAAAGGCAGCCAGGAAACTTTTGGCTGCCCTGGACATGGATCGGGCGGAGTATGCGATGCTTCGCCTGAAACACAAGTATTACACGGGGGGAGATCGGTGCGGGCGGCTCTTGGCCAACAAACTCAGGGTGCAGCACCAACAGCACCGAGTGAAGGAACTGGTTGACGCGGCCGGAGGGTTGGTCACGGCCGATGAGCAAATAGCAGACGCCTTTCGCAGCTTTTACGCTGACCTCTACACTGGAGAGGCCTCCTCTGCCCAGGCTGAGGTGGACTATTTGGAATCGGTGCCGCTCCCGTCGTTAACGCCAGATCAGGCTCAGTATCTGGAACGTGAAATCCGTGTCGAGGAGGTGATCACGGCGATATCCCGGCTCAAACCGGGCAAGGCCCCAGGCCCGGATGGCTTTATCCCGCTGTTTTATAAGACCTTCTGTCAGGAGTTGGCGCCTTTGCTGACCCGCCTTTTCAACACCTTTGCGGAGCCCGGTGCCATCCCCTCCGAATTTCTTCAGGCCACGGTCTCCGTGATACCGAAACCGGGCAAGGACAGGACCGCCTGTGGGTCCTATCGCCCTATCTCGTTGCTGAACACGGATTTGAAAGTGTTCACCAGCATATTAGCGGCTCGTCTGGCGTTGCATCTCCCGGGCATGGTTGATTCGGATCAGGCGGGCTTCGTGCCTGGCAGGCAAACAGTAGACAATACAAAGAGGGTGACCCACATCCTTGAGAAGGTCTCCAGGATCCCAGGGGAGAAGATGCTCCTGTCCATAGACGCGGAGAAGGCTTTCGACAGGGTACATTGGCCCTACCTAGAGAAGGTCCTGGGCAAGTTCGGGATAGGTGAGAAGTTCCGTCACCTGATCTTCAATTGTTACCGGTTTCCATCTGCAGTGGTCCGAGTGAACGGAGGCAGCTCTCGGCCCTTTCCCATTGAACGGGGTACGCGACAGGGGTGCCCATTGTCCCCTTTGCTCTTTGCCCTATACATGGAGCCATTTGCTCAACGGGTTAGGCAAAACCCCGACATTGTCGGAGTCAAGATGGGTGAATTCCATCATGCGATTAGCCTGTACGCGGATGATGTCATTCTGACATTAGATGACCCGCGGAGGTCGCTACCGGCTTGCATTGCGGAATTGGACCTATTCACCGACGTGGCGGGCTTCAAGGTGAACCTAGGGAAGTCTACCGCCCTTGATATCTCGCTTGCTAGCGCCACCAGAGCGGAACTACAGGGGCTTTACCCCCTGAGCTGGTCGAAGGACCGGATTCCATACTTAGGGATCCTGTTGGCGCCCTCCCTTCCGGCGATGGTCACGGCCAATTATGCGGCTTTGAGCACGAAAATCAGAGAGGAACTAGGCCGGTGGGATAAGGGCACGTTGTCGTTGCTAGGCAGGGTGGCCGCGGTGAAGATGACCCTCCTGCCTCAGGTGCTTTACCTCTTCAGGGCGTTGCCGCTTCAGCCCCCCGCGGGGTGGCTCGCGGAGACCCAGTCGGCCATCGCACGGTTCGTATGGCAGGGCCGCAGGCCGCGGATTAAGAGGAGCATCGCTACGCTGGCGCCCGACTCTGGAGGACTGGGGATACCGGACTTGCGGAAATATTTCCAGGCCGCCCAACTCCGCTATCTGGTGGAATGGAGCCGGTGGGAGTCTGATAAGCACTGGCTATTCCAGGATCAGGCGGTGGCAGGTAGGACGCTGCAAGAAGTACCATTCTTGAGGCGGGCCCATCGACCCCCTAACCTCTACGCGTCTTTGGTGACGCGGGTCCCGCTTCAGACATGGGACTCAGTGGCTGTTAGGCATGAGCTTACTACCTTCCCCTCTCCCTTTACGCCGCTCATTGGCAACCCGGACTTCGGCCCAGGGATGGAGTATGGTGCTTATGAGCGCTGGCGGGCGGCCCGCTGCTGTACCTTGTATCATTTGTACAGCCCTGAGGGAGTTGTCCCCTTCCAGGACCTGCGGAGGGATTACGGCCTCCCTGAAGCGGAGCACATGCGATACATGCAGGCGCGTCACTGGGCACTTCAACCCCAGGTGCGCGATACGGCAAACCGGGAGATCACGGTGTATGAGCGCTGGTTAATCACTCGCACGTCGGACGCTAAACTGATCTCAGATTTGTATAAAATGCTGCAACCCCCCTCCTTTCATATTCACAACCCCGGTCGGGAACGATGGGAGCGGGAGCTTGGGCGAGTGTTGAGCCACAAGGAATGGGAACACATCTCCTTCCGCGCACGCCACTCGGCCTATCACACGGGTCTTACGGAGACCTTCACCAAAATTTCGACCTATTGGTACCGCACCCCGGAGTAACTGCACGAGATGGACAGGGCAATTCCAGGGACGTGCTGGCGCAATTGTGGCAATACTGGTACACTCACGCACATACTGTGGGAATGCCCCCTTCTGGCCCCTTATTGGGAGGAGGTCCTGGGTGAGGTGGACAAATGTTTTGGGATAGAGCTGCCGAGGTTCCCTGCCTATGTTCTACTGGGATTGCCAAATGGGTTGATGTATCCCCTTAGGTCCAGGAGGGGTAGACAGATTGCGATTGCTCTGGGGTCGGCGGTGCAAAATATTCTCATACATTGGCGCTCTACCACACTTCCCTCTGTAGTTGGCTGGCTGCATAGATTATGGCATGTCCTTGGAATGGAGAAGATGTCCCTAGTGGCCCTGGGAAACACCGATACTTTTGAAGAACTATGGGCGCCCTTTCATAGCCTGTTGTGCACTGAGTTTCGGGAGATCACCTGTCCCAGATATCTTAGGTTGCTACGGCTGACGCCGCCACCGGACCCGCCTGTCTGATCGGACGGGGCTGGCATTGTTTAGCGGGGATTATTGGAGGTTCGTTATGAAGAGAGAGCTGATGGTAATGGCACAGTACAGGGGGTGGGTTGGGGTATGGTAGTTGGGGGGGTTCTGTTTGGTTAGGTAGGTTTTTGGAGCGGGGTTGCTTCTCCACCCTCCCCCCCCCTTTCCCCCCCCCTCCCCCCCCCTTTTAATTTCTTTTTCTTTGTCCCCCCTATTTTTCTCTTCCTCTCCCCCCCGTCCTTCCTTCCCTCCCCCTCCCCCCCCTCGTTATTTGTATGTGACCACAGGCACGAAAGCTGAGTTTCCGAGTCCGATGAAGCCTATTGGAAAGATGTAACCGCTTTGCTGTATCTGCTATTTCATACGCACCGATTGTGCGAATCCTGTGGTTTATTTTTTTTCTTCCCCTGTTGTTTCCTACCCCACCCTGCTTTAATAAAATACTTTAAACATAAAGATCAGGGCTTGATCCATCACCGATTTTTAGCTCACTGCACCATCCCAGCTCAGAACTTGGCTATATGCAAATTACTGGCATTTCAGCCGTCTTTGGCCCGGCTTGCTTGAATCCTGATGGTGCAATGAGCTAGGGACTCACATCTGAGTATACCCTTCCACGCTTATGGTGGACAAAAATGATTCAGAAAAGGGGGTGGTGATGAACAGAGTGTCTGAATTAAGCAGACCACTCTTACCCAGTCCAAAGATCAGGGCTTGATCCATCACTGTTTTTTAGCTCACTGCACCATCTCTGCTCAGAACTTGGCTATATGCAAATTAGTCTGACCCTGGCCCAGTGCATCATGGGAACAGGGCAGACCAAACTACCAAGCCAATTCTTAAACTGGGAAGGAAACAAGCTACCGGGGACCGGTTTCTGGCATTTCAGCCGTCTTTGGCCCGGCTTGCTTGAATCCTGATGGTGCAATGAGCTAGGGACTCACATCTGAGTATACCCTTCCACGCTTATGGTGGACAAAAATGATTCAGAAAAGGGGGTGGTGATGAACAGAGTGTCTGAATTAAGCAGACCACTCTTACCCAGTCCAAAGATCAGGGCTTGATCCATACCCGTTTTTTAGCTCACTGCACCATCCCAGCTCAGAACTTGGCTATTTGCAAATTAGTCTGACCCTGGCCCAATGCATCATTGTAGTATCGGGTTCCCAAGGCCTACATGCTCCGAAGATAACCCACTTACATCGAAAGAACTGTTGGCACGGAAACTGAAAAATTCAAAGAACAAGTTTATTAAGACCCCATGGGGTGGTGGTACATTCCTACAGCACCCTTCGGTAATGCAAGAAGTATCACACCGAACATCGGTGTGACTCGCTCTTTTATACAATTTGCAGGTAATAAAACAATAAGCGGTACAAAGTTACAAAGCGTTATGTACATATATGGTCATTTTTTGGAACACAGCCAGCTCATTGGAGGGGTTACAACTCCACTGGTCAGTTTGGCGGCACATTCCTGAGGGGTGACTGGTCAGTGGGGACTGCGCATGCACGGGCTTGACCAGTACTAAAAATAGCCTGTTGCTGGGCAAACTCGAGTGGTCAGTGGCACGGACAACGGACTAAAGGCCATGCTGGCCACGAGGCCGCTTATGATCTAAGATGGCCGCCGTAACACACAAAATGGCGTTTCCGAGTATAGTCAAGTTAAGCAGGAAAACGTGTAGCACAGCTAAGCGCTAACTCGGCCACCGCCAAATTACGACAGACGACCCTTTTAGCGTTTAGCTGAAGCTACCTCATAGTGAATATAATCAGGGTGTTCATCTTCAATATCGATTAGCATTATTTGGGTTACTTCTTTATGAAGCATCATTTTATCATGAGCAAGAGCTCGTCTTGATGGTATGCAAGCCGATAAGCACATAGAACATAAAGCAGGGCCACATTGAATACATAAGCATACACCAAACAGTATCCCCACAATGATGCATAAAATCGTTAGCAATTTCCAACCCCAAGTGGTAAGCATTGACCAGAACCACCCTGAAAGAGTCCAAGTTCCATTATCCGGGTGTATTTCAGCAGCTATCTTATGCAATTTCGAAATGGCATCATAAACAGATGGTGAATTGTCAGGTACATATACACAACAGCTGCTTCCGATGATTCTACATGCCCCCCCATGGTCAGCTAGAACTACATCTAGAACCATTCGGTTCTGGAGCGTAACAATCCTAGAAATCTGAAGTTCTTCAGTAATATTCCCTAATGCGATGGCAGTATCATTTGCTACAGCCTCAACTACACGGGTCAGTCGTCGTATCTTTCGACTATTTAAAGCAGCCCCAACAAAGGAAAACAGTCCCAAATTGAAGTCCACATACTGTTGCAAAGCAGTGTCCGTCTGGTCGATGTCGTCCAGAACAACAGCACGTTTAACACGATTCAGCACGAAATCATGATACAGAATATAGTCATTATGATAAATTGGTGGGGCAATAAATACAGGGGGCAGTACAAAAGATACATAGCAAGTGCCTAACCATCCCAACGGGAGCTGATGATAACCCTCCGTTCCACAAATAAAATACGTATTTCGAGATGCTACAAACGATATGCCATTTGGGCTATCAAACGTAAGTGTAGTATTGCATTCGCTTTTCCCAACCGATATTGTACCTTTATTGCGTATACACAAATCAGCTTTAGTGGCAATAACATTAATAACATGTGAGCTAGAGACATTAATGTTACGTTGGTTGCTGTAAACACGTGGGGCAGATACATTATTGGGGCGGTACTCCTCCCATTCGAATCGAGTACCCTCAGCTCATGGATACCCATCCCGGTCATGGTAACAAATTTTATTCAAATGGAAAAGCACCCCCCCTTTTGTTGGCCATCTCAAAGTGAAGAGAAGAGTGTACCAGGCATTGCAGGATCCATTATGTGAGAACGGGAGTGGAATGAGTGGAGTGCCCCCTTTCTTCTGGTGCCCGGGCAACATCCCACACACCCAGCAATTAGACGTGTTTTTCATGTTATGTGTATGATGCAGGATTTGAATAAAGCTATTGTTCAAATAAGTCTGTCGGTGCCGTTCTTCATGGTAAGGCAAAGTGAAATGAAAATGTTCCGATGGAGCCGGGGTAGTCGGCAGCAAATGTTCACGTGCAGGCACCACAAGTTCAACTACCCAAGCTATCACTGCTATTACCACAATCGTTAAGACAAAGAGGATGGCGCCAAGTATTCTTTTGTCCCGTGATGCAGAAGACGCCATAGTTCAATTATTTTTCAAAGTCTTAAATAGTTCAGAAAGTTCACAAATTCTCAAATGTACATATGTGTGTATTACACCTAAAAAAGAAAAATACGGTGCTGAGCTCCGAGGTAGCCGTTGTTTTCTTCTCCGGGGTCAAGACGGGTGTCGCTACTCTTGGCAGAACTGATCCCCCCCCCTTGAGATTCCCGGCTTCTGTTTCACAAACCCCAGAGCGGTAACCAACCAGTCTCGAAAACCCAAAAAATCTTCTTATCGTGGCCGCAGATTATAGCGCTCTCGTCCAGAAGCAGTGTGGTCCGGGAAGGCTCCCTCAACTTCGGCCGATGTCACAGCTGGACTCTTTTCTTTCTCCAAAATCTCTTGGAAGTCGGTCAACACAGCAGGATTCACCAGATCAGGAGAGACACGACGGCAGTGTGTTGAATGTATCCACCGCTTCCTATTGGTCACTCGTACAGCTGTTCGAGTCGCCAGGAGGACCTGCTCGGGGCCTCTCCACCTCGGTTCCAAGCTGTTCGCCCTCTCAAACGATTTAATCATGACGTGGTCACCAGGGCGAAGATCATGGCCTTCTCCAGTAGAGTTGTCAGGGAGCGCTTCTCGAACCTGTTGATGAATAGAAAGTAAATCATTTGTTAATCGTGCCAAATAATCGTTCATCATTATACAAGGCACATCATGTATCAATCGCGGCTTAGGCACCCCCCAAATATTCATAGGCCTTCCAAACACCACTTCATATGGTGTGAGGCCTGTTCGAGAGTGGGGGACCGATCTGAGAGAGAGCAATGCTAGCGGTAAGGCATCCGGCCATTTTAATGACGTGGACGCCACAATTTTAGCCAGTTTTAGTTTCAACGTGGCATTATACCGCTCAACAAGACCTGCTGACTGAGGGTGGAACACAGCATGAAACTTCTGCTGAATCCCCAAGCCTTTCAACACATACTCCACAATTTTCCCGACAAAATGAGGCCCATTATCGCTCCACAAAAATTTGCAAACTCCAAATCGAGGGAAATACTCCTTGAGCAAAACCTTAGCTGTTGTCAAAGCTGTATTATCTTTCGTGGGGAAGGCCTCAACCCATTTGCTAAAAGCACACACCACCACTAAGACATACTTAAGGTTATTGCAGCGCTCAAGCTGGATGTAATCCATTTGAAGTACCTCGAATGGTGCAGAAGGTGGAACAAACCCTCCTTTCGGAGTATGGGTCCCCTTTGCAGGATTGTGCTGCAAACATATCAGGCAGGTCTGCACTACTCTCTTGGCAGTATTAGCAATCTCGGGATGCTCCCAAACTCGTGTTAACAGTCGAGTAATTGCAAGAGCCCCCACGTGCGCCAACCCATGTGTCATCTGGACCATCGCTTGCAAGTAAGCTGCAGGCAATTTCCATTTCTCCATGTCCTTGCTTCTCCAACACCCTTCATCATCTAGCACCCCATCTGCTGCCCATGCCGCAAGTTCTGATTCAGTAGCTGATTTCTGAATATCTAATATCTCCGCTCTAGCATCATTCCATCGCTCAGCTTGGGATTTTGTCACGTACATGGGGGAGTCAGTTCGGGACATAGCCGTTTGTCTCGCTATACTGTCCGCAAAGGCATTTCCCTGACCCACTTCATCGGTGATCTTTTTATGGGCGCTACATTTTATTATCGCTACTTTCTTTGGACAAAGCAACGCATTTAGGAGATCACGCACCAATTCTCCGTGCATAATGTGTACTCCATGAGAAGTCAAAAACCCACACTCTCTCCAGAGTAGGCCGAAGTCATGTGCTACTCCGAAGGCGTACCGGCTGTCTGTGTATATGTTCACACATAGGCCAGCACTCAGTTCGCAGGCTCTTGTCAAAGCTATCAGCTCTGCTGCTTGAGCCGATTTCTGTGGTATTCTAGCTGTTTCCACCACTGTCTTAAGTGTCGTGATCGCATAGGCTGCGGAAGTCGTGCCATCTGGCAGCCTTAAACACGATCCATCAACCCACAGTTCCCCATCCACATCTGGAAGTGGCATATCCTGTAAGTCAACACGACCCTTTGTCTGTTCCTCGGTCAGGAAAACACAGTCATGATGTTTTTCTTCCTGACCCTCCTCGACCGGATAGGGCAATAAAGTGGCAGGGTTCAGGGTAGCACATCTTTTCAGTGTGATATGTGGCGCCAACAGTGTAAGCTCATATCCTGTTAACCGTGCACTCGTGAGATATTGGGTCTTTGTTTGATTTAGCAGGGCATCTACTGCGTGGGGAACTAACACCAACAATTTGTGCGATAACACTATTCCCTCACTCTGCCGTATCGCTACTGCTGTTGCTGCAACTGCTCGAAAACACCCAGGTAACCCTCGTGCTACAGGATCAAGGATGGCAGAAAAATACGCACATGGCCTCTGCTTGTCCCCGTGTGTCTGCACTAACACTGATAACGCGCACCCATCTTTCTCGTGTACGTACAATGTGAAAATCTTCGTGTAATCTGGTGTACCTAGTACGGGGGCAGAGCAAAGGGCCTGTCTCAATTGTTCAAAAGCATTTTGACATTCATCTGTCCATTCAAGAGGCATTGGCGTAGCTTTGGACAGTAACGCTAGCAAGGGTTTTATAATGTGCGAAAACCCCATGATCCACTGCCTACAAAAGGACGTTAACCCTATGAAGGCGCGTACATCTCTCTGTGTGCGGGGGACTGGTGTATCTAAAATCGCCTGAATTCGATCTGATGTTAATGCACGCCCCTCCTTAGACAAAAGATGACCGAGGTAGGTCACCTTGGGTCTACAGTATTGTAGCTTTTTCTTAGAAACCTTGTGATTATTCTGTGCCAGAAAAGAAAGCAGCACAATCGCACTCTCCTCACATTGTGCATAAGAATCTGCAGCAAGCAGAAGGTCATCCACATATTGGATAAGGACAACCCCGACTGTAACTCAAAGGAATCAAGCTGTCTTTTCAAAGCCTGGCTGTAGATACTCGGGCTCTCAGTGTAACTTTGAGGAACACGACAAAATCTATACGATTTATTATTTAACGTGAAGCCAAACAGATATCTGCTATCGAGATGGACAGCGATGGAAAAGAAAGCATTTTTCAAGTCAATTACACTAAAGGTCGTTGCCGTTGGTGGTACCAGTGTGAGCAAGGTCGTAATGTCGGACACCACCGGGTATTGGGGAATGACAATTTTGTTAATTTCTCTCAAGTCAATAATAAACCGATAGACTTTGTCATCAGTATCTCTCTTAAGGATCAGAAGAATAGGGCTGTTACAGACATTATAAGGAACTTCTTCCACCACTCCTGCAGTTATCAAATCTTGAACAATATGAGTCAGGGCAATTTCACCTTCCCTCGAAATCTTATACTGTGGCACCCGTGGCAGAGAGGCCCCCTCCTTAACAGTTATATGAATAGGTGGAATACGCATCTCCCCCACATCCGTGTCTGAGGTTGCCCATAACGTGTGCGGGAGAGAGGCCAAAGCAGGAACGTCTAGTATGGTATAAAACCTATTTGGGTCAGGGTAATTTTCATTCAGGATGACCCGCACTCCCTCAGGAGCGCACCGTATCGTTGCTCGAA
Organism: Lissotriton vulgaris; assembly: GCF_964263255.1. Taxonomy (NCBI): domain Eukaryota; kingdom Metazoa; phylum Chordata; class Amphibia; order Caudata; family Salamandridae; genus Lissotriton; species Lissotriton vulgaris. The sequence continues at coordinate 1,057,183,713 of NC_141698.1, read as the reverse complement.
AATATTTAAGCAAATCAATGCCCAGAATATTATTTGGTGTATAGGGCGATAGCAAAAATTGACCAAAACAAAAAAATTTGTCAAGACAGAGTGCAAGGGGTTTTGACAATGGGCTAGGGGAGGGTGTGCCATCGAACCCTACACATGTTATCATTTCGCCAGACAGGGGAGCCCTCGGAACCAATTTCTTTGACAAAGCGCTACGAGTAGCTCCGGTGTCGACTAAGAATTGATCAGTAGAACCCAAAATGCCCGCTGTTACATATGGACCCTCCTGATCTACCGGCACTTCAATTGGTTCCGTACCCCATCCTACGCAGTCCTATGCATGCACATAATCCAGGTGCTCCACATTCTTACCCTCCAATATCTGATATTGGTTTCGTCTATCAAAAGTATTCCGTTCGTCCTGGCCACGGCCCCTCTCCTCAGCCCTTCCACGATCACCTCCACCACCTCTCGCCCCCGTATAACCGCCCCGCGACCTACCGCCTCCTCGACCACGCTGGCTACGTTGTTCACGAAGTACCGGACAATCTTCAGCCCAATGCCCAAACTCTTTACAATAAGCACATTGATCCTCCGCTATATCCGTACGACCATACGACGTATTTCCTCTACCTCGTCTACCTCTTTCATTCCCTCTACCCTGTGTTCCACGAACCTATGCCAACATCACGTTCGTTTTTAATTCTTTCGCTTTTTTATCAACACTTTCTTTAGCCTCCAACTCCTGCCGCTCATAATACTGAGCCATAGTCAACAAAGACGCAGGGGTCGCCGTGGCCCAGGAACTTTCACTCGATTTCAATCGCTTTGCAATCTCCGGCAGGAGATTAGCCACATACTTATCTACAAACAAATGCCGACCTGTATCGTCTGTTAAAGATTGACCACTGTAATCATGAAACGCCTCTTCGAAGCGTGTAAAGAAATCTGAAACCGTTTCGTCTGGCTTTTGTTTGCACGAGGCTAACATAGTCCAATCGATCTTTTTAGAAGGTACGAGCGTTTTTAATTTAATTAAAATAGCTGCCGGGAGGTCTAAAATCAACTGGCAAGGCTTACATGCCGGTTCCCTATCTAAATCAGCTGCATTTATTTCTTTCCATGTTCCCCCAAGTATTGTTTCATCATTATTTTTACGAATTTGTCTCCACATATCAGGCGGAAGTATTAACCCAAAAAACAGGTCTATGTCAACAAGAGTCATCACACAAGATGAAATAGCCCCTTCCACCCCTTCATCGAACGCTGCCGGATTTTTACGAAGGTCAGGTAAAGAGTTTTTTAACGTCATGACATCCGCTCTATTCCAAGGCGTATACACCCAGTTATATATAAAGTACCCCTTCGCATCCTTTGACATTTTATCATCATCTGTACCTTCCCCTTTTGGTGGAACATACAAAGGTGCGGCTTCACGCATAGGCATAACATGCATCACAGAACTCTTATCTGAACCCCGGAGAGAACACTCCTTAGATTGCCCACTAGACTCCGGCCCGGACTCCTTATTCTTTTCCCGCTCCTCCCGCAATCTGGCAGTCTCATCTCGCAGCTTGAACAGTTGCTTGTAAAAGGTATCGACATCTGCAAAATCAAATAAACCTTTATCCAGATTCTCACGATGAACTGACACAGCCTTAGGTTCTAGCGTATCTGAAAATTGACGATATGCGGTAACAGCTTCATTTGCCAAAGTAGCCAAAAAATACAGTAATTCTTGTTCTGTCCAATTACCCCTTTCAGTAACAAGTTCAGACTGAGAAACAAAATTCGTATTCACTCTACGAGCCCAACTACGTAAATGTGCGGATCTCTCCGCAGAAAACCTGACACCAGATACACCCTTCTTTCCCGGCTTATCCTGTCCGTCCTCGTCCGAGTCTGCAGTTGGAGCCGTGGGCGAAACGTACGGAGGCGGTGATCGGTCTAGCAATGAAAAATCATCAAATTCATTATTAAGGACAGGATAAAGCGGACGAATAGGGAATTGACCAGTCGTTTGCAATTTGCGTTCCCGTTCCTCCCTCTCTTTCTTTTCCTGAGCCTCCTTTTCCTCAAGCTGTAAAGCCTTATCTCGAGCAGCCTTGCGCTGCTCTTTGTCCGCCAAGGCAGGCAACTTCACGTTTCATTCGCTCACGCACCGCTTTCTCCCACATTCGTACACAATCAAACATGTTTTGTCTAGACCTTCGTTGAAACAAACATTGCTCCACAAACTGTACTTTACGCAAATCGAACGACCCATGTAGAGGCCATTGCAATTCAGGATCCAATTTGGTGTACTTATTCCATAATTTACTGTACATTATAGGGGGAAGGCCAAATTTGATATACATGTCCCGATTTGGTGTTCCTTCTGGGGGAGCCGGCTGTGCTTCTGCTAACCTAATTGTGGTACCATTTCCAAGACAGCACATCCCTCGGAGTGTGCTTAAAACAGGCATGTTCAAAAAAAGTATCACGAAAGCGCGATACCGTATAAAATGGCACTTACAGTTCTTCACACAAATGTGCCACTCAAAGGAAAAAAAACAAAATTAGAGAAACATCTCTACATGCCTGCCTATGTGAAGTGCACTACACATATATATTCAAAGTTCACAAATTCACAAATGTTAGCTAACTCAAATCAAAGTCATAGGTCATATTGCCGATCACAAATCATAGAACTTCAGTAAGCGTCCGCAGACTACCTTACTGATCACAAATCTTACCCAAAGCCTCAAAGGTCCAGATTCCAACTGCCAAGGTCTTTTAATCGAATCAGCCAAACGGCACTTTATCCAGCAACACAAACGATCGAAAACTCAGTCGGAGACCGGCGCCACCTGGAAGGTCAGATCGGAAGGAAGGGAAGAAACACCGTGGGTGCCAAGACTCGGGTCACTCAGTGGCAGCGCGCGTCCATGGCGAGTGTCCAAACCTTCGTCACGACCTCTCCTTCGGGCATCCGAGTCGCCAATGAGTCCCTTCGTGGTCGCCAATTTGTAGTATCGGGTTCCCAAGGCCTACATGCTCCGAAGATAACCCACTTACATCGAAAGAACTGTTGGCACGGAAACTGAAAAATTCAAAGAACAAGTTCATTAAGACCCCATGGGGTGGTGGTACATTCCTACAGCACCCTTCGGTAATGCAAGAAGTATCACACCGAACATCGGTGTGACTCGCTCTTTTATACAATTTGCAGGTAATAAAACAATAGGCGGTACAAAGTTACAAAGCGTTATGTACATATATGGTCATTTTTTGGAACACAGCCAGCTCATTGGAGGGGTTACAACTCCACTGGTCAGTTTGGCGGCACATTCCTGAGGGGTGACTGGTCAGTGGGGACTGCGCATGCAAGGGCTTGACCAGTACTAAAAATAGCCTGTTGCTGGGCAAACTCGAGTGGTCAGTGGCACGGACAACGGACTAAAGGCCATGCTGGCCACGAGGCCGCTTATGATCTAAGATGGCCGCCGTAACACACAAAATGGCGTTTCCGATTATAGTCAAGTTAAGCGGGAAAATGTGTAGCACAGCTAAGCGCTAACTCGGCCACCGCCAAATTACGACACATGGGAACAGGGCAGACCAAACTACCAAGCCAATTCTTATACTGGGAAGGAAACAAGCTACCGGGGACCGGTTTCTGGCATTTCAGCCGTCTTCGGCCCGGCTTGCTTGAATCCTGATGGTGCAATGAGCTAGGGACTCACATCTGAGTATACCCTTCCACGCTTATGGTGGACAAAAATGATTCAGAAAAGGGGGTGGTGATGAACAGAGTGTCTGAATTAAGCAGACCACTCTTACCCAGTCCAAAGATCAGGGCTTGATCCATCACCGCTTTTTAGCTCACTGCACCATCCCAGCTCAAAACTTGGCTATATGCAAATTAGTCTGACCCTGGCCCAGTGCCTCATGGGAACAGGTCAGACCAAACTACCACGCCAATTCTTATACTGGGAAGGAAACAAGCTACGGGGGACCGGTTTCTGGCATTTCAGCCATCTTCGGCCTGCCTTGCTTGAATCCTGCTGGTGCAATGAGCTAGGGACTCACATCTGAGTATACCCTTCCACGCTTATGGTGGTCAAAAATGATTCAGAAAAGGGGGTGGTGATGAACAGAGTGTCTGAATTAAGCAGACCACTCTTACCCAGTCCAAAGATCAGGGCTTGATCCATCACCGTTTTTTAGCTCACTGCACCATCCCAGCTCAGAACTTGGCTATATGCAAATTAGTCTGACCATGGCCCAGTGCATCATGGGAACAGGGCAGACCAAACTACCAAGCCAATTCTTATACTGGGAAGGAAACAAGCTACCGGGGACCGGTTTCTGGCATTTCAGCCGTCTTCGGCCCGGCTTGCTTGAATCCTGATGGTGCAATGAGCTAGGAACTCACATCTGAGTATACCCTTCCTCGCTTATGGTGGACAAAAATGATTCAGAAAAGGGGGTGGTGATGAACAGAGTGTCTGAATTAAGCAGACCACTCTTACCCAGTCCAAAGATCAGGGCTTGATCCATCACCGTTTTTTAGCTCACTGCACCATCCCAGCTCAGAACTTGGCTATATGCAAATTAGTCTGACCCTGGCCCAGTGCATCATGGGAACAGGGCAGACCAAACTACCAAGCCAATTCTTATACTGGGAGGGAAACAATCTACCTGGGACCGGTTTCTGGCATTTCAGCCGTCTTCGGCCTGGCTTGCTTGAATCCTGATGGTTCAATGAGCTAGGGACTCACATCTGAGTATACCCTTCCACGCTTATGGTGGACAAAAATGATTCAGCATTGTGAAGAACTACATTACCTCATCGTCCCTTCCTCGCTTCCCTTACCTACACAATGAGGCATCCTTGCCTGACCAGACACCCATACCCACATGATTTATCACGTGAGGACTATAAATAGTCCCCAGCCCCCACACACCTACTTTTTTTTCTTGTCTCACCATTGTGAGACGCGCGTCCCACGCGCTGGCCGTTTTGCGGAGCTGCGGTCATTCTTCACGTTCTGAGGGCTTCGCCCTCGCTTTATGCTGCCTGCTGGGTCTGGAGGTGCCGGCCTGGAGTACGCGAGCCTTCCTCACCGCGTTGCAGGAGTAGCGGTGCACTCTTCGGCGGCTGGGCGGACAGGTTCCGGGTGATGGAGTCACCAGCAGTGAGTGGCTGGGGCTGTAGTTTCGGTTCTGGAGGCCGGAATGGCCGGAATGGGAGACGGCGGCTGTCGGATGTGCTGAAGGTCCTCGGCTGGCTGTTTCTGATGCTCCATTACATTCTTGCTACTTCATTGGTTACCTCCCGGTATTTTGTATCTATTGGTGGGGCTTGAAGGTTTCTTCCCTTCGTTTGCAATGGGCTGTGATTAAGGCATTTAGAAGCTCTTGGGGCAATCTCTCAGATTCTCAGATTCTGAGGGGTTGGTTATTTGCCTTTTTATGGGTTTGGGTAATGTTCTTCCTATCCCTCGGAGGCATTTTCCGACCTGGGATCTGTCTCTGGTCTGGCTTTGATGTCCTCTCCCTTTGAGCCCTTGCCTTCTGTGGATCTGCGCCTGTTGTCCTTCAAGACTTTCTCTTTGGTGGCCATTTCCTCTGCTCGCCGCCTGTGTGAACTGGGTACTCTTTCTTCCAAACACCCTTTTTGTTGGGTTTTTGAGGACAGGATCGTGTTGAGGCCGATTCTTTCCTTTCGTCCTAAGGTGGACTCTCAGTTCCACAGGGATTAGGAGTTGGTGCTTCCTTCCTTTTTTGATTCCCCGTCCTCGGAGTCTGAGGTGCGGCTGCATTCTGGATGTTAGGAGGGCCCTCCTGGTCTATTGGGAGCGGGTCGCTCCTTTCCGTCTCTCGGATTCCCTTTTTGTTAATTTTGGGCCTGTGAATCGGGGTTTACATCCTTCTACTCCTTCCTTGAGTCGTTGGGTTCGTTCGCTGATTTCTTTGGCATACAAAGAGGGGGGGCACCTTTCTCCTTTGGGGGTTCAGGGTTGTTCCACTCGCTCCATGGCTGCTTCCTGTGCAGAGGTCCAAGGGGCTTCCATTTCAGAGATTTCCCGGGCTGCCACCTGGGCTTTACCGTTGACCTTTGCCTCTCATTACAGGATTGGCCAGGAGGTTGACTGTGCTGATATCTTTGGACACAGGGTTCTTTCCGCTATGATTCTTGAATAGTGGTTTTTCCCTTGTTTTCTGTGTTTTTTATTAAACCTGTTTTTTGCATACCTTCTTTGGTTGTCCTGTTTGGCTTTGTACATCTCATGGTGTAAGGAAGGGAAGCAAGGGAGGGACGATGAGGTAATGCTTCAATTACTTACCAGTAATTGCATTACTCTGAGTCCTACTCCCTCGCTTCCCTTACTTACATCCCTCCCTTCCTCCCTGATGGTCCAGGCCAACCTTTTGGTGTGGTTTCGATCTATGTGGTATTTACAGGAGGTGTGTGGGGGCTGGGGACTATTTATAGTCCTCACGTGATAAATCACGTGGGTAGGGGTGTCTGGTGAGGCAGGGATGCCTCATTGAGTAAGTAAGGGAAGCGAGGGAGTAGGACTCAGAGTAATGCAATTACTGGTAAGTAATTGAATCATTACACTTGCCACAAACATGACAACCATCACCGCCTCGCAAGACTTCTGCATGCAGATCTCTAACTTCTTCAGCAGGAAGATCAGCATTACCTAAAACAGCTTCAAACCCCAGATGGACCCATTCACCCTTGTAGCAAACCTATCCATCAAGACAAGGCCGCAAAAACTCACCATGACCACTGGGACACCATGACCACTTCGGAAATCTCAATGGCCAGTAGTCCAAAAACTCTGGGGCACTTTCGAACCCCTGCCCTCACCAGAATTCCCCTGAAGGACTGGGCCCGAACAGCTCAGCTAACCCCCATACTGAACAACTCCATCTGCACAGCCACCTTCCTAGACTCCTGGAAGCACACCATGCTACTCTCCCTCCTGAAGAATCCCTCAGCAGACCTGAAGAAGCTGGGCAACTACCACCTGACCTCTTTGCTACCCTAGAATGTGAAAGTCCTGGAAAAAATCATCAACGTGTTTAGCCGATTACCCAAACAACAACCACCTTCTCAACTCCACTTAAACTGGATTCAGGCCCAACCACAGCACCAAGACCAGCCATCATAACCGCCACAGTCGACATCCAACTGATCATGGGGAGAGGCAACACCGCTGCCCAGATTCCTACTCAACTTATCCGCTGCTTTTGATACTGTCTCCCACCCAATCCTGATCCAATACCATCATGAAGCCGGCATACAATGGCACATGCTCTGCTGGATCTGCTCCTTATCAGATGATGTATCCAGTCAGTCAGCCCAGCTCACTACACATTATCTGCGTCCAACCTCATCTGCAGGGTACTCCACCGATCATCACTTAGCCCATACTACTCCACACCTACATGGTCCTTTTTTAGAACATCATCTGGAGCCACAGAATCAACATTATTTCTTATGTTGACAACACCAAGCTCGTTCATTTCCTCTCCAAAAATACACCCAGCACAAAGACAAACTTCACCTTCTGCATGTCCAGAGTTGCCAGATGGATAAAGACCAACAGTATGAAACTCTACACAGACCAAACAGAAATGGTACCTTTTGGTAGAGACACCTCGCTGTGGAACTTCACCTGGCAGTAATGGATCTCACATGTACACCTTTTCCAGTCTCCCAATACAACTTGCCCAATCTACCAAGCCAAGAACTAGGAAATAGTGGTGGACAACCAGCTCACAATAACCATCAAGGCAACTCAGTCACCACCTCCTGCTTCAACGCCCTCAAAATCCTCAAGAAAGTCTTCCAATGGTGCCCGCTCAAAACTAGCAGAACAGTCACCTAAGCCCTCATCATCAGCAGGCTAGACTAGGGCACTGCATTTTACATCGGTAGCACAGCCCAAATGACTACAAGACTGAAAACTATCTAAAACACAGTTGGCAAAACTGCACTCAGGCTTCCCCCTGCACACCCATCACATCACCTTGCACCTCAAAGAACTACACTGGGTTCCCATTCACACATGTGCACTCTTCAATCTCCTGGCACACACATACGAAATCATACACACATAGGTTCCACCTACCTAAACACCCACATCAACATCCACACACCTACTAAACACCTTTTGTCTTCCAGACTGCTTGCATAATCTACTACGTACGCAGAGCTAGAGACAGCAATCAAGCTTATTCTTACCTCGCCCCCAAAGCCCAGAATGGCCTGCCCATTCACCGAAGAGCCACCTCATCAGTGCTTGAGTTCTGCAAGAAATTGAAAACATAGCTCTTTACCTAAGCCTTTGACCTGGTCTTGTAGTGTTCTAATCCAGGACCCTGATCGATACTGTGACCTTATGCCCCTATACGGCTATAAATCCATTTGTTCCCTATATTGGCATACCCGATCAAATGCAATATTCAGAAACTCGTCTCTGGCCTCACACGAACAGAGCCACATTTCAGAATCGCTTCCTCTGCCACTTCCTTTGAAGCTAATTAGTGCAATGACATAGCAGAAGTTACTATCTAAGATTCCTAGATTAACACTCTGAGTTCTTCAACAAGATAAAAACTCAGCAACCTGGGAAAGCCCCGCTTGCTATGTTTTGATTAGTAATAGAACTCTAATGAGCACTGATAGACGATCACTTCCTAGTGACATCTTTATTGACGTCTTATGTCCAAAAACTTACGTCAAACAAGGCACCTTTCAGGTATAAATATTACCAATGTTGCCTTAAGCAAACGCTGCTGAAGTTGCTGCTGTTATGCTGATGATACCATAGCTGCTATCGCTACTGCTATCGCTGCTAACGAGCGAACAATGGTGTGGTGAACTTAGGATCTGAACAGCCGTCCCCATGCAAGAGCCCAGCAGATGCAAGCTGCCCGCGGACGCTGCCCCTCCTCTTCCTCGACGCGCTGAGAGAGACGCAGCCTTTTTTCCTGCAGAGAAATCCAGCCCTGGCGTTTCCAGCCTACCCTTGCGGGTGACTGGGATATCGAGTCCCTGAAGGAGATACCAGACCTCCATCATTCTATTCCAGAGGTATGGTGTTGACTAAACCCTTAGAGAGAATTCTTGAAGCAAACCTTGGCAAAACCAACTTAACTTAAAGCTACTTACTTACTCCCCTCCCAAGTATTAAGCTTAGGTCAGGTACACTGGGGTAGGCGTAGTTAGAAGCACCAGTTGAGTATTTTAGCCTAATGTATATATGAATGTATATATGTTTTATTCATTTTAAACCATTGTATGGCTAAGAAACCATATCAATGCTTTTACAGTATTATTTCGCAATACTCATCTTACTGTTCGCACTTTTTATAATAACAAGTCTTGCAATTGTGGCAATTCATTTCTCTTGTATGAGAAGAAAGACTGTTCAATAAATCTTACCCTTTATTGACAAAGCCCGTCTCTCTATTCTCTACATATTGTGAAAGTAAACTGCACAAACACTGACTGAGTAAAATAACTGTCTATTGTTCACACGACTCTAGAGATTGACTCTTATCTGAGGAGCAAAGTTGTCATGTTGCACGGTTGTTGGAAAACTGAATCCCTTCTTGTCTGTACCAGGGAAGCTGATCACTTCCTATTCAGAGAAGAAAGTTTCCAGTGACCTCTGAGCTAGTTGGTAACAAACCCAATTAAGTTTAGCATAGTCAGTAGAGGCCTGGAAGATCCGCACTTCTACGTCGATACTACTGTTTATGTTATTCCAATGCGCAGGGCCTATTGGGAAAATAGGAACTACACTACAGTCTACTAAGTCCCTGCTTAACATCACCAGGATACACTCTCTGGCGAGTAGTGCATTCCACATATACATATAACATAAAATAACATAACACAACACAACATAACATAGCGTAACATAACATAACATTACATAAATCAAGATGCAGGAGTACGATGGCTTGAACAGCAATTCTGAAGTCATTGTTTAGAAGAAACTGAGAGGCATATTTACAAAGAAGTGGCGGAGCGCAGCGTTAGCCTCTTTGGCACTGTCCCATATTTACTTTATTTTTAATTTATTTTTTATAATGCGCTGGCTAGACCCGGAGGTATCAGAGCGCTTTACATGAAGTTCCACAAAATTACAAGATTACATCAGTTCCGATTTACATCAGTTGCTAGACAAACAATTACAAGATCATAGAAAACGAGATAAGTGAAGTGTAGAGGGTAAGAGGGTGAGGGTAAAGGGGTGGGTGGGAGATACGGCAGAAAGACGAAGGACAATCTGCCCAAAAGTCCGGCTGGGTAGGTGACGGTCGAGGGGGAAGTTCCAAAACCCATCTCCTCTATAGCTATCAGGTAGGGAAACATTTAAAGAACATGTAGGGCAAAATAATTGGAGCATAGAGGTGAGGGGACAAGGAAGGTGAGAAAAGGAGGAAGAGACAACGAGGAGAGGCAAAATATAGCGTGAAAGGGTGCCTTGTTTACAAGGCAGCGTTAAGCCACATTAAGTGGCTTAACATTGCCTTGTAAATAAGGCAAAGCCAGTATTGCCACAGGAATGTCACTGTTAGGGACATTCCTGTGGCGATAGGGGTTTTTAAATATGACCCCTACTTTCTTTAGAAGAGGGTTGGTGCCAGGCTGTCTTTGTTTTTGGCAATATGTTCCTTGAGGGCGAGGTTGGTGTCCAGCGTGAATCCAAGTGACTTGGCATTCTGTGAAAGTTGGGGTTCAAAGTCCTCAAGGTTCATGTCAGTGAGCCAGGTAAGTACGGTATTTTGTTTATTGTTCTTGGCAAATAACAGCAATTCTGTCTCGTTTGGATTACGCTTCAGGCAGACAATGGACATCCAGTTGTGGATGATGTGCCAGCAGCGTTTGAGGTGCTGGATGTCTGAAGAATAGGAGACTTTGAAGTAGAGCTGTGTATGATCGGCATATTGATGAATCTTGATGATTTTATTTATGAGTAGAGACCCAAGTGGCTCCATGTATAGGTTGTAGATGACAGAATATAGTATGGAGCTATTTTGTAAAACTGGAAAACAATGCACTGTCTATGTATGACAGGAACTGGAAAAAAAGTGCTACAAAGGATAGGAAAGGAAGGAGTATGCAGCATTTTAACATTATTTGCTTTGGAAGAAACAGTTAATTCCTCTTTATAAAACTGCTACAACTATTTAAAAAGTAGAGAGCTGCTTATATGACTTTATTGATTTGATGAAACGATTTGTGTGGTTTCCGTTTCAGATTATTTTTCCTGGGAGGGATCATTGTTGCTTTATGATTATAAATCCAGCTTCCTCTCAACTATTTGATTATCATGTCTCTATTTACATTGCATGTATGACTGCGTCGGAGTAAGGATGATAGATTTTGAAACTGTAAATCCTTTGCCTTTTAAGTAGCGTTCCATTGTTATCTTGGACTAAAGGAGTAAGGCAGAACAAACTACCTTATATACTCAGACAAATATACTGCTAGCCTTTTCAGTGGGCCTTCCCCTGGGATCATGCCATTAGTCTCTTCGCGAAACGATCTTGATTAATTAGAACGATGCAAGAAAAAACTTGCAAGAATGCAGATTCATGCAATACTGATGACAGAGTATCTCAGATCTAGCATCAAACCCTTCAGCTTGCAAATGTGTAATGAACCAGCCTTTTTTCGATGCCCCCAAATTTCATCAGAGCCTTAGTGTTCTGCAACAGCCTGCTCTTGTCAGTGGATCACCTTGGGGGTACTCAGTGCACTTGAACACATTCATAAAATTGAAAATAGAAAAGGAGATAAAGGAACTAGAACAGACAACTCTTGACCAGCAACCTATCCCTAATGTTACACTAACCATTGATTGAAAGTCTGAACAAAACAAATGTTAAGGTTCATGCTTTAAATTTGGCCAACAAAAGTAAGACAGTCAAGAAAGACATATCAAATGTCTGTAAAGAAGGGACATAGCCTTACTGACAAGAGCAATACTATTACTAGCTGACTGATAAAAACCAGCTGTCGGGAAGGTTTAAGAAAAAAGAAAAATACAACTGTAACATTTTCCAAATCCTCTGGTGCCACATCCAAAACTGAACATCTACAATATAACACATATACAGAATCCGTTCCACAACTGAATGTACCCTTTGTAGGGAAAGAGCAATGGAAGAGAGGAAGAAGCAGAGGAAGAACACAGTGCAGGGGTTAGTAAAGAGGGCAGAATTCACCAGTAGACAGATAGACATGGAGACATTTCTACAGATGGTAGATAACCCCAATCCCAGCCTGGAATTAGGTTCCCAACACCAATAGCTAATTTATATTGTACTCTGAGACGGATTTGGACACCACCGCCTCCATTTTTATTCTCAATAACAATTGCCTTCCATTTAGGTAATTTTACAATATCACATTACACTGCTATTCCAAGATGTGGCCATACAAGGAGCATTGGATATCACAGGTTTACATCTCCATACACTTTCAATCTTCCTTCAAATTTGTTTCCTGAATAAATCATTACATTTGAGAAACTGATTCTCCAAATGTCCAACCAATATGTTCTTCAAAATATTACAAAGGGGGAAAGACAAGCTCTTTATGCCTTTAGCTCCAACTTAGCTCTTACTATAAATCCAGCTGAAAAGGGTTGTCGGATAGAAATAATAATTGATACCAATTATTAAGAGGTTGGGAACATTTGCCAACTTAGCAACCTGCTGCATTGTCAAAAATGATTAGTGAACCATTGTCGGAGCTCTTGAGATTTCCGTGAAATCACTTGAATGAGCTGTGGGTTATATTAGTCAAAAAGAGTTCAAGTTCCTAAATGGCAAACACCAAAGAACACCAGTGATTTATGTCCTCCCCAAGGTACATAACAATCAGGAAATGCTTCCTGGCAGACCCACTGTAGTGGGGTGTGGTTCGGTATTAAAGTCACTCTGTAAATATGTTGTTTTTTGTTGAAAGAATATGTACCATCCACCAAGTCACATGTTAGCAATAGTTCAAATGTCATATTATGATATAGGGTTTGCAATGTGATCCTAATCCGGATTTCCTGGTAAACCTTGATGTAGAACAGCTATATACAACCATGTCCCAGCAGGAAGCCTTAGAGGTTATCAATGCTTGAAGTCAAACTAATGTCTACTTCTGGTATCAATTTCATTCATTATGGCATTAAATGATATGGCACTGAGTGATTTTACCTTTAATGTGGATTCTTCCCTCCATAATAAAGGCACCTCAATGTGTGCAGCCTTTGCCCCAAACCTAGTGATACTATTCATTGATCATTAGGAGTGTAAGTGAATTTAATCTTCCCAGAATCCCAACAAAAACAACACGAGAGGCTGGCTTCGCTTCATTGATGATAGTTTTTTGATACAGGCATGTCCTAAATCTGACTTTGACTCCTTCATAGTATGGATAAACAACTGCATTGATGATTTATTTTTCAAACATTCTATCCATCAATAAATCATGAATTATCTTGATTTAACCACCAAACTCTAGGAGGGCAAACTGAACAGGAGTCTGCACAAATACGCCTAAACCACATGCGATGCTGCCAGTTGCTCCACTGGGTTCTTATGTTTGAGAATCTGTTTAATTTCCATGACCTTAATTATTAGGAAAGCGACCAAAACCTGTGAATAAGAATGTCCACCACCAAAGGAAATGACTGATTCATCAGCCTTGCCCAACTTACAGGTTTTAATCACAGGACGTCTCCATATAGGGCTGTATCCTTTGATGATCTGATGATGATAATGCTGTCTACAGCTATGCCATAGCTAAAAAAAAAGTCAAACATATCCAGGCTAAGAACAATAATGCATTGGCTTTCAATTCTAAATGGAAGCCTGAGGTCATTCCCTCCTGTGATTAAACTTTTGCACTGACTTCTGTCTCAGGAGTTAAGATGCTCCATGAGAATCTGGATTTGGTACTCCGTGCTCAGCACCGTCTTTGTTCATGATAGACAGAACATATAGAATTACACTTGGTTACTACTCAGAAGTTGCTTTCCGCATTGGGATTCAACGTAACTTGAACTAGGCGACAAGAGCGAACGGTGGGTTACCCTTGGAATCCCAGGGTGTAAAACTTCATATCAGTGGTTCTTGACTTGTAGTCTAGGGAACCCTTGGTGGTCTACTCAGGGGGGCTGCAACTGCTTATAAAATGAAATAGTATTAATAGATTAATACATTGTATATAAATAACAAGCAACATATAAAATTCAAAATTTTAATACAGTCTGTAAATGTGAAGGAATTTGAAATTGGGGGCTAAAAATTAAGTTGGTATCCTCAGATTGATTTGTGAGAGCCATGATAGTGCATTAAACAGAATATAGCAAATATTTATCATTTGTGTATTTGTGTAATAAATGTTTGAATATTTGTGTGTATTGTTTTGCAGTCCAAATCATCGAAAGTGCTTAGGCCGGGGCCCGGATATTCCAAAAAAACGAATCAGTGGTGACCCTCTGACTCCAGTAATGTCTAAGGAGGGGGGGCACAAAATTCAAAGGTTCATGAACCACTGCTGCACATTATTGAAGACTACACAGCTGCAATTGTACATGGTGTTCGACTATCTCTGTAAATCATTTCCCCCTCCCTTGGATCAATCCTCTTCATTCACTCAGTTAGCAGCATGTTTTCTTTTTCTTCAATTTTTTGGGGAATTTGCTTGCAGTAAAAATACCAAGCCAAAGCAGCCATCGCATCCACTTGCCAATTGCAGACCTATCGGTTTTGCTAAGGGTTGTTTTTGTACATTTGTTAGCTTCGGAGATGTGAGATTCTTCTACAGAAAGACTGGAGCCAGTTCGGATTTTCTTACTGGCAGCATGGCGAGAGTACATTATGAGACGCACACAAACTTTTCTGAATTTGCTGGAACAGCCAGATGTGCAGAGTGCCTGTGGTATGTTAAACCGAGCTAACAAAATATGTTTTGCTCCAAAAAGTCTTATGCCGCACACAAGACATAAAAGTATTTATGGTAAGCATTTTTTTTTGTTGCAGTTTTATATAGCGCATACTTGACCCGAACGTATTGGAGCGCTTTACAAGAGCATCAGTTACATTACATTCAGACCAATAAGGTCGTTGAACTGCTTAGTAAGCTAAAAAGTGCGCCTTTGGGGGCCAACCAAATCTTGGTGCCCGTGTCATGCAACCATGTGTCATAAAGATTGGCTTTGCGTAAGTGACCCTTTAAGTGCGTCAATGCAACATTCCATTCCATTACCACTGCGGCGTGAAACTGACGCTCCCGCCTTATCATGTGATACGAGGGTGCGACTGACATGGCCCTGTCATCAGTTCCCCTGCCCCTCACATCTCTCTTTGGCTTCAATGGCCTGCTTCTGGCCTCATACATATTCTCGTCTGCCCACGAAAGACAGTCTCCCAGCTGTGAACCTCGTCATATGACGCTGACATTGAGTCAGCTCAAAAATTGTTGCCTTAGGTTTCTCTGTTCAGCCATGTTTGACCTTCAGCAACTCCCCCCTGCGACAGAGCCCGAAGCCAGATTGCACCTCCGTGGTAAATGTGTTTTAAAGATTAAAAGGCACCTGAATGTTTAGAACTAATTCTTGCTGACATATGAATGCAGAGAATGAACGGGCATATTATCAAGGACCGGTACTAAAATTATCGCCGTTTTATCGGCAGGAAACTGCCGATAAAGCGGCGATAATGGGCTTGATAGTACGCCCTTGTTAATTCCCATGGAAGCCCAGGTTCTGATGTTAACCTGGGCTTCTATGGGAATTAACAAGGGCGTATTATCAAGCCCATTATCGCTGTTTTATCGGCAGTTTCCTGCCGATAAAACTGCAATAATTTTAACACCGGTCTTTGATAATATGCCCCAAAATTCGGAT
The DNA here is from genome assembly GCF_964263255.1 of Lissotriton vulgaris. Lineage (NCBI taxonomy): Eukaryota > Metazoa > Chordata > Amphibia > Caudata > Salamandridae > Lissotriton > Lissotriton vulgaris. The sequence goes on along the minus strand of NC_141698.1, from coordinate 1,057,167,796 downwards.
GTTGTTGCCCCGGATCCAAGTGTAGTCTTGGGTACAGTGGTTTCCCAGTTCCTGATGCAGGGAGGCAGGTGATGAACTGGGGCGCTATTGATGGTGCATTGATTTGTGCACTGACTATAGTATCTTTGCACTTAGCTGATTATTGTGAGGAGGGTTCATCTAAGGGTCCTACTCTTTTCATTGTTTTTAATTTTTAAAAGGACCTGTTTTCCTAAGTGTTGGACAGGCCACGTGAGGGGCTTGCCTCCTCCCCACATGACAGGACCCGGGCCCCGGTCCTCCAGATGTTACCCACAAAGGCAACCCGCACCCCGTCCCATGCGGGACTCCTGCCGCGGACATCTCTGTATCATGGGGCCGAATTCCTTCCCGCTCCCTCGGCCGGCCCGGCCGCCATCTTGGACACTGCACCACGAGGCCGCGTGGCCTCAGATTGACCCTAACCCTGGGCCTGGCCAGGCCCCGACATCCCGGCACCACCATCCCCCCAGGAGGTGAACGGCCCACTTGGCAGGTTGATGGGAGAAAGAAGTATCGATGGCTCTCCCCCGCCAGGTGCCGATCGCACCCCGCTCCCCCGGGCGCTGGCTCCACCCCCCTGCTGGGTGTCTGGACTCCCTCATCCCGGACCTCCCGACCTCCAAGTGCGAGGGTCCGGACATCAAAGGGCACCAGACCTATAACTGGGGCAGCTCCAGAGCAGGAAGGCAGTTGTATCCTGGAGTCGAGAGACGCAGTGAAGAACTCATCCTTGACGGACTACTGGCGCTGCCGTAGTCCTACCTTGTGAACTATTGTCCTGCCTGCTGGCGCTGCCGCAACCTTCTGGAACCTTCACCGTCGTCGGGACCTGCTGGCGTGGCCGCGGACCGTTTGTAACCACCACCTTCATCGGGACCTGCTGGCTCCGCCGCGGACCGTCGCTAACTTCAACCATCCCGGGACCTGCTGGCTCCGCCGCGGCCCGATCATCTAGAACGCCGAGCTCGAGGATTGTGAGCTATTTCATCTACCAGATTGGTAACAAGACTGTCCCGCTACCCTTTTCCCAATCGAGAGACTAGAACCGAGGGGACCCCTGAGTCCAGACCTCCTTGTACTATTTCACCGTACTTAAAGAATTGCTTATAAAGAACGTTAAACCTTATCCGTGTGTGGTGTACATCTGTGGGGGGGAAGTTACTCGTCTGTACGATCGCTGGAGACGGCTCTCCCCGGAGACCTCTCCCCTTATTCTCGGCCGACCCTCCCGGTCCGTCTAACATTGGTGGCCAGCGGCGCGATCCGAATCAACACGTAATCGTACAGAGAGTAGCTCACCCTACGACAAAACCACGATGACAACCAAAGAGAACGGATCCACCGAGAAATTCCAGATGGAGAAATTGGAAGAGTACAGCCATCGTGAGTTGAAGCAATTCTGCATTGAACTAGGTATCGCTACCACCGGTCTGAGTACTAAGGACGATTTCAAGCACGCCATTGAGTCATGGGCAGAAACCGGGGCCGACAGAACCCCGGACCAAAATATCACAGCAGCCGAGAAATACGCCACGGCTCCCGAGGAGCGAAGAACGGGTCTTTCGCAAAACGAAATCCACGAGCGAGAGAAAAGCAGACTACATGAACTAGAAATGGCCCGGCTCAAAATGGAGGGCGAACTCAAATTAGCCGAACAAAAACTGAACCTAGAACATCTACGGCTCCGAGAAGAAAGGGAAGAAAAACAGAGACAAAGAGAGCTCGAAGAGAAGAGACTGGCGTATGAACACGAACGCAACCTAGCAGAGATCGAATTACGTAAGCAGAACAAAGAATTAGGAGTGCCCGAGCAACCGCGCACCCCGGGAGCAACAGAAAAGAAAGTACACATCCCCAAGGATGTCGTGCGAGAATATTTCAGAGATGACGACATACAGCAGTGGTTCAAGGCCTACGAGATCGCTATGACATCCCACCGGATCGACCGAAGCGACTGGGGAGCCGGCCTATGGGGGAGGTTCGTCAATGAGGGCCGCGATGCCCTGTTACAGCTCCCCGACCATCTAATGACCTCCTATGACCACATGAAAGCTACCCTCCTCACCCGCTATGGGCTCACACCCGAAATGTACCGCCAGAGGTTCCGAGACTGCACCCGGATCCCGGGTACAACTTGGGTGGAGTACGTGAACTATTTCAGTCGAGCCTTCGAGGGTTGGATCAAGGGAAGCAATGTAACGACCTACGAGCAACTCTTCAATCTCATGGTGTGGGAGCACCTATCTAACAACTGCTTCGTCGAGCTCAGGCAGCACCTCCTCGACAGTAAATTGACTGATCCACGGCAGCTCGCCGCCGAGGCTGACCGGTGGGAAATCACCCGAGTGGGCCGGAATGGGCCACATGAACAGAACCGGAACAACCACGGTCAGCACCGTCCCCGAGGAGGAGGAGGGGGCCAGGGACGAGGAAGAGACAATGCCCCGGCCGCTCCCGCTGCCAACACTCCAGCCCCGGCCAACCGGGGCAACACCCCGGCGCGCCCGGGGTACAGAGCCAATGTCACGTGTCACCGATGCCAGCGAGTCGGCCACTACGCCAATGACCCGAACTGTCCACAGAACCAGAGCCCGAGACCCCGCCAGATGGCTGCCGCCGCCCTGGGGGAAGAACAAATCTCCGAAGATCACGAGGAACATGAGCAAGAACACCCAGAATGGGAACCGGCCGCCATGGTTCTAGCATGCCTAGGGGGAAAAGACATGGTCCCGCGGGCCCCCCTACCCGCCAACACCCGGAAGTACAGTCAGTGGGTGAGCATTAATGGGCGCCGGGCCGAAGCCCTACGTGACACCGGGGCCAGTGTGACAGCCGTCCGCTGTCACCTGGTGACCCCAGAACAGATCCTGCCGAACGTTCTCTGCCCTGTCCGCTCAGCCGACAACTCGGAGAGTCTCTGTCGGGTGGCCTGCGTCCCCTTCGAGTGGGGAGGAGTCTCCGGCATGTTGAAGGTGACGGTCCGAGATGATGCCCCCGTAGACTGCCTCCTGGGAAATGATCTGGAGAGTTCCCCGTGGGCCGCCGTAGAGAGAAGAGAGCACCTGGGGATGTTGGGTCTCCCGGATTGGGCGTGCGTAACCACCCGGTCCATGGCCGCCCGTGCCATCCCCAGACCCGAAGAACCCGAATGGCCGGCACCTCCTCCCCGGTCGCTCCAGTCGAAGACACCGTCCGTACTGACCTTCCCGAGCAAACCCCCGAAGGGCTCGCCCAGCTCCAGGACCTTCCCGACCTGGCTCAGTGGCGTCAGGAAGGGGGGCCCACCCAAGAACAGTTTCGTCAAGAGCAAAAGACCTGTCCCTCCCTCGAGGGACTCCGCCAACAAGCCCTCGCCCAAAGCGCCGGGGATACCGCCGGAACCCATTGGATCTATTGGGACAATGACCTGCTGTACAGTGAACAGAGAATCGCGGAGTTAGGGGCCAGTCGAGTGCTAGTGGTGCCCCTCCGCTTTAGAGACTTTTTGCTAAACCTGGCCCACGATGTCCCCCTGGCTGGTCACCTGGGTCAGGACAAAACCTACAGTCGCCTGGTGACCCACTTTTTTTGGCCAAAGATGAGGAATGACGTACTCCAGCACTGCCGGTCTTGCCCCACGTGCCAGGCCAGCGGGAAGAGCGGCCGCAAGCTGAAAGCTCCTCTGCAACCTTTTCCAGTGGTCACCACCCCGTTCGAGAGGGTAGGAATAGACATTGTGGGGCCCCTGGACCCCCGTACAGCACAAGGACATCGGTTCATCCTGGTCCTGGTGGACCACGCCACCCGCTACCCCGAGGCTGTTCCCCTGCGAACTGTGACAGCCCCGGTGGTTGGCCGGGCCTTGATGGGAATCTTCTCCCGGGTGGGCTTCCCCCGAGAAGTCGTCAGCGACAGAGGCACGAACTTTATCTCAAAATACATGAAATCCCTCTGGCAACAGTGTGGGGTCACCTACCGATTCACGACCCCCTATCACCCTCAAGGAAACGGCCTAGTTGAGCGGTTCAACCGCACGCTCAAAGGGATGATTGGGGGGTTGGAAGAGCCCCTCCGTCGCCAGTGGGATGTGCTACTGCCGTGCCTCCTCTTTGCCTATCGAGAAGTTCCCCAGAAGTCCCTCGGCTTCAGCCCGTTCGAACTCTTATATGGACACCCGGTGCGAGGGCCGCTCAGCCTAGTCAAAGAAGGTTGGGAAATGCCCCCTCTGAAGAACCCTCCAGATGTTTTCAAGTACCTCCTGACCCTACGCAACCAGACCAGAAGGTTCAGAGAAATGGCTAAAGCGAACTTGGAGGCCAGCCAGGAAGACATGAAAAGGTGGTACGATCAAAATGCCTCCTCCATCGAATTTGAACCCGGCCAACAGGTATGGGTGATGTCTCCCACCGAACCATGCGCCCTGCAAGACAAATGGACAGGGCCCTTCAAAGTGGTCGAGCGCAAGAGCCCTGTCACCTATCTCATCGATATGGAATCTTCACGGAACCCCCTCCGGGTCCTCCACGCCAATAGACTAAAACCCCACTTTGTGCGCTCGGAGCTCAGCCTCCTGATGGCAACAGACAGCGGAGCCGAAGAGGATTCCGAGCCACTCCCTGATCTCCTACGGACTCAAGAGAAGGACGGCTCCGTGGATGGGGTCCGACTCTCGGAGGCCCTCACCCGGGAGCAACGTCAAGGCTGCCGAGACCTCCTACTGCAGTTTGCCGCTCTGTTCTCCCTCACCCCAGGGGTCACCCCCTGGTGCTCCCACGATGTAGACACGGGAGACAGTCCCCCTGTCCGACATCGGGCCTACCGCGTACCAGATCGGGTACGGGCCTGCATCCAAGAGGAGGTGTCCAAGATGCTCACGCTCGGGGTCATCGAGCCCTCATACAGCCCTTGGGCCAGCCCAGTGGTACTGGTCCCCAAAGCCGCCGCCCCCGGCACCACTCCGGAGCTCCGGTTCTGCGTTGACTACCGGGGCCTCAATGCGGTCACCAGAACCGACGCACATCCCATTCCCCGAGCAGATGAACTCATCGACCGTATGGGAGCTGCCCGCTACCTCAGCATCTTCGACCTGACAGCGGGCTACTGGCAGATCGGTCTCACACCCCGAGCCCAAGAACGATCTGCCTTCTCCACCCCTGATGGCCACTACCACTTCAAGGTCATGCCATTCGGCATGAAGAATGCTCCAGCAACATTCCAGCGGCTAGTAAATCAGGTCCTGGCGGGACTCGAAGAATTCAGCGCCGCCTATCTGGACGATATCGCTGTGTACAGCCGCCACTGGTCCGACCACCTCAACCACCTCCGAGAGGTCCTGCAGGCCCTCCAACGCGCCGGCCTCACGATCAAGGCCAGCAAGTGTCAGATTGGCCAAGGGTCCGTGACCTACCTCGGACACCAGGTGGGAAGCGGTCTGGTGGCCCCGCTGCAACTCAAAATCGCTGCCATCCAGTCTTGGCAGCCCCCCATCACCCAGACCGAGGTCCGCGCCTTCTTGGGGCTCACAGGCTACTACAGGCGGTTCGTGAGGGACTATGGCAGCATTGTGGGGCCCCTCACGGAGCTCACCTCCAAAAACCACCCAAAGAAGGTCAACTGGACCCCAGACTGTCAAGCGGCCTTCGAGAAACTGAAGGCCGCCATGTGCACTGCCCCTGTGCTCCAGGCCCCCGACTACAGTCGGGAATTCATCGTCCAAACGGATGCCTCCGACCATGGCATTGGGGCAGTCCTCTCCCAGTTGAACCCCGAAGGACTTGACCAACCAGTGGCCTTCATCAGCAGACGTCTCCTGGCCCGAGAACAACGCTGGAGCACCATCGAGAGGGAGGCCTTCGCAGTGGTGTGGGCTCTCAAAAAGCTCCGACCCTATCTCTTCGGCACCCACTTCCGGGTGCAAACAGATCATCGGCCCCTGCAGTGGCTAATGCAGATGCGGGGGGAAAACCCAAAACTGTTGCGTTGGTCCATCTCCCTGCAGGGGATGGACTTCACCGTGGAACATCGACCCGTCCAAGACCACGCCAACGCAGATGGCCTGTCAAGATTTTTCCGCCTCGACGAGGAGAGTCCCCAAGAGGATGGGTGACTCTCCCCGCCTTCAGCTGGGGGGGACGCATGTTGGACAGGCCACGTGAGGGGCTTGCCTCCTCCCCACATGACAGGACCCGGGCCCCGGTCCTCCAGATGTTACCCACAAAGGCAACCCGCACCCCGTCCCATGCGGGACTCCTGCCGCGGACATCTCTGTATCATGGGGCCGAATTCCTTCCCGCTCCCTCGGCCGGCCCGGCCGCCATCTTGGACACTGCACCACGAGGCCGCGTGGCCTCAGATCGACCCTAACCCTGGGCCTGGCCAGGCCCCGACATCCCGGCACCACCATCCCCCCAGGAGGTGAACGGCCCACTTGGCAGGTTGATGGGAGAAAGAAGTATCGATGGCTCTCCCCCGCCAGGTGCCGATCGCACCCCGCTCCCCTGGGCGCTGGCTCCACCCCCCTGCTGGGTGTCTGGACTCCCTCATCCCGGACCTCCCGACCTCCAAGTGCGAGGGTCCGGACATCAAAGGGCACCAGACCTATAACTGGGGCAGCTCCAGAGCAGGAAGGCAGTTGTATCCTGGAGTCGAGAGACGCAGTGAAGAACTCATCCTTGACGGACTACTGGCGCTGCCGTAGTCCTACCTTGTGAACTATTGTCCTGCCTGCTGGCGCTGCCGCAACCTTCTGAAACCTTCACCGTCGTCGGGACCTGCTGGCGTGGCCGCGGACCGTTTGTAACCACCACCTTCATCGGGACCTGCTGGCTCCGCCGCGGACCGTCGCTAACTTCAACCATCCCGGGACCTGCTGGCTCCGCCGCGGCCCGATCATCTAGAACGCCGAGCTCGAGGATTGTGAGCTATTTCATCTACCAGATTGGTAACAAGACTGTCCCGCTACCCTTTTCCCAATCGAGAGACTAGAACCGAGGGGACCCCTGAGTCCAGACCTCCTTGTACCATTTCACCGTACTTAAAGAATTGCTTATAAAGAACGTTAAACCTTATCCGTGTGTGGTGTACATCTGTGGGGGGGAAGTTACTCGTCTGTACGATCGCTGGAGACGGCTCTCCCCGGAGACCTCTCCCCTTATTCTCGGCCGACCCTCCCGGTCCGTCTAACACTAAGGCTAGTCTCATTCTCTTCCCCCCACTTCCGCCTCCTGCCCATGCCCTCTTACTCTATGACCGGCCTCTTACCCTCTTCATTCTTTCTCACTAATCCTATCAGTAAGTCTAGCACTGCTACCCCTCACTCTATCTGTACCTTAAATTTCCCTTGGTCAAGCCCTAACTCTTGTCCTATCGCTTACCCCTTACCCAAGGCCGGTCCATAACTCTCTCCCTTATCTTTGCACCGCTCTACAATGTACATCTCCAAAGTTAATGGTGAACTATTTTTTTTGTACCAAGTTTTTGGGTGACCGAGATATTTCATCCCTTAAAGTGACTCCACCGCCAATTAGCCACGCCCTTCCTGTTGAACCCTTGATCACTGCCCTGTTTAACATCATGCACTATTAAATACCAAAATTAACTTCAACTGCATGTACTTAATGGTGAAATACTTGTAGCCCTGGACATGTGTTATTTGTGATAAGGGGCTATTTCACAGATGTATGTGGCTTTAAACCGTTGAATAGCAGATCTTCTTCAATGCTATGTATTTTAAATGCATCACACTGTACCAACCATTTACAGATTTCCACTACCTCTTTCGCTTAAGCAATTAACATTTTGATTCAAAGTGGCAGGCAATTAATAATTATAATATTTATTTTGTATATACTGCAAACTAAATCATCTAATGCTGTAGCTTGGGTGAACTCGTAACGCACCGATCAAGTGACGCAAATGCACAGACGCGTCATGGTTGGGGGTTTGTCCTTGGGATACAAGGGGAAAGGAGGGTCTTTCTCCCATTATTGAAGGTGCAGAAGGAGGGTCTTGCCATGGCCAGGAGGAATGGCTCTTCTACATCTCGGGGACGTAGAATCATCTGCTATCTTTGCCAATAGATTGAGAAAATGGTCCTTGGGTAAGGTGAGGTTAGTAAACCAAGTAAGTAGGCCGGAGGTAAAGTAATTCTGGTGCATCTCAAAATAAACCGGTGTGGTACGAGGGTAGTACAGAGGCATCCTCGCTCTCTTGCATTCAGCGCTGACCTCAGGTTGGAAGTCAGTGGGGCTTGGGTAAAGCTAGGTACAAGTATGTATTCTTTAGTCCCATAGCTTGCCTGGTTACAATGATTTGGTTTCACTTGTTCAAGCTGGTAGTCATGGAGGCCAGTATAGAATGCATTAGCGAAGTCTATTCTGGAGCGCTCAAGGGAGGCATTACAGCAGCAGGTATGACCACGTTGATGAAGCGTCTTTCTGAGCAGCCTGTGCAGACGTGTGTGGCCAGATATTGGAAAGAGGCAAAGGCAGCTGGGGCTCCTGCTTCCATTTAAGGTTGTACATGGCTGCCAAGCCTCATTTAGTTTGACCCTTACTCTAGTGTCCAACTCAAAATATTAATCTCTTCCCTACCCCACAGTGAGGCAAGATATTTACGCAAACCCTTCGGCCCCTTTGGCACATGGGACCCCCATCTCTTCAAAAGTCACCCATTTAACCCAAGGCTAACGAATATCTGTGACATATAGCAGACTGTGGTACCCCTCATCAGGGTCTGTAGGGGGGATCCCCTTCATTTTGCGTTACGCCACTGCTCCGAGCACCTGGCCATATGAACATCTTCCTACCTACATGGACCTGTACGGGCATTCCCCATTTGACTGAGCCCACCGAGCAATGTATGCTGTCAAACCCACCTGTCACCATTAATAACCTGTCTACAGTCTGTACCTACCATTCTTACCCTTGGGAATCTTAATGAATGACATTGACTCAATCCTTCTAATGAAGGTAAGGGAGGAGGACGGACACTTTGTCCTAGTTCCTTGTTTAGCAAATATCTCAAATATTTTTCCAGATGTTGTCTCCTGCTCTTAGATTTTTCTAGTCTCACTCCATACTTGGTGGTCAAAGCAAAACAGATGAAAGATTCAGCACAATAACTGGACCGCCGTCTGCTTTCCAGACACGATTTTTTCAAGCCAGTGCTGAGTGCAACAACAAGAGTTAAGAAAGGCCGCGCAGCGCAATAGGAAACAAGCAGAGCGCGGGGTGCGATGGCAAGGAAGTAATAAGCAAGCAAGCTGGGTCGATGTCCCCACGGGTGTCACCTGGGCCTTTGGCTTCTCACTGGCTCCACAGTGGGCAAACACCCTGGCTCTTTAACTGCCCACCTCAGTTCACATGCTTTCTGCCCCCCCATTACCCACCCTCACACTCGTCGCTTGTCTCCTCATTACATTTTCTCTAACTTTTGTTGTCTTCTGAGGTAGAGGAAGATACCTTAAGTCACTTGCCAAACTGAATCGATCTAGCGAGAGCCCGGTTATGAAGGACCCCAGACTTTCTGAGGTGGATGACAAGGAGGGAGAGGTGTTGATGAAGGCTGAGACAATGGAACGTGGTCAGGAGGAGACCAACTGGTAGTGAAGGACACTGATGAGGAGATTCCTCTCAGAGCCCTTGAGTTTGAGGCCAGCCTGCCTCATGCATCCCTCAATCAAGGGAAAGCTTGATTAAGGGATGCACGAATCCTGAAGAGAATTTACATGCAATTAGTATTTGAGTAGAACACATACATAATTTGTAAAATAATATATGAGGACTGCTTAAAAGGGAGGGACAAAACATCTGGAAGAATATGAGGAACAATTGTATTCTTATCAGACCCCTGAGGAGACTGCAGGCATTTCGATATTAATAGCAGGGCTCAAGCCGGGGTACCACGCGGGTGGACGGCGTCCCCCCACTTATTTTACCGGGAGCTCAATAACTATAAACTGCAACTGAGTGCAAGCCACCTCTTGTGACGTCACTTCTTGTAATGACGTAAGCGTCCCCCCACTTCTTTTTTAAGAGCGTGTGCCCTGATTAATAGGAAACCGAATTCCCCTTCATTGAAGTCAGGGGGCCTGTTCAATTGGTGGGGGTGGCATTTATATCACAGTAAGTTAATTCTGCTGCTTTACAGTTGTAGTGAAGATCAACCACAGTGCATATTCACAGAGCTGTTTGACACTTAATTCAAGTAAAAATTCTCCATTAAAATGTTGTGCTACATTTGCAGAATGTCCGAAATGTGCTCAGCAATTTCACCGCTGAATTACTATGTAAGTGAGCCGTGCCCTGAAGCATGAATCTGGCCTGCTGCAAGGAGGGTCGAAGAAAGAGCTCCGTTTCCAGAGAGGTTACAGAATCTCAAGATGGCGGAGAAAGGGCACGAGGCGAGCGCTCCGTCATGATGTCATCCTATGACCACCAGGGCCACGTCTGCGTGCTCGAGCTCTGTTTTGTTTGTGGAGCATTCACCCCAGAGCCCGCTCTTCTCGGGCACACGGTGTTCCATCCGACCGAGGCGCGTCTATTTTTCGACAAAGTCAGCCTTGTCCGCAGACGGCCTGCAGTTTCGTCCACTGAGGTGCAGGGAGAGGGGCTTGGCCACGCGCTCTGTTTAGATGCCTGTGGATTTGGCCGACTGTCCTCTTGTAGCAATAACTTTTCTTTTAAATGCAAAGCGTAGCTGTTCTGGCTCCCCACATCAGCCAGAGGAGGAAGCCAAGCATTGATTAAAAATGTCAGCTGGCTGCCCTTGCCTTTCGCAACATTACCGTAATTCTGAAAATTGTGAACTCTCTGTAACTGCTGGCCCCAGTCTCTCCTCGTTGGCCAATCACCTACACATGTTGGAAGACAATCAAATATTAGGGAAGTGCATTATTTTGTGTCAAATTAATTAAGGGTGGACGATTGAGCTTGAAATTGAATCAGAGCTAAAGAAAGATTCCATGTCAGACAACCATAGCATGTTATGTTATATGTATGTGTATAATGCACGACTCACCTGGGACGGGTATCCGAGTGCTGAAGCAGGAGCTGTGTGGGCTGGGCCAGGGCTGTGATCGGTGAAGAGCAAGGTTCTAAGGGCCTCATTTATGAGGCTGTGCGTCACTTTTACAGCGCCGGTGCGTCACTTTTTGTAACGCACCAGTGGCGTAAAAAATGTGCCTTGTTGCGCCATATTTACAAAGTGACACATCTAGGTAGATGCGTCACTTTGTAAACCCCTGTGCCACATTATACCCGCGCCAGGTATAATGTATGCAAGGGGGGCATTTTGACGCAAGGAAGGGTCGTAGAAGTGACGCAGTGAAATCTATGAGATTTCACTGCGTCACTTTTAGGACGCCGTTGTGTCAAAATCCTGCGCATGCCTCACAGTAGGCATAAGACTGATGCAGGCCCTTTCACATGGGGCTTGCCCCGTGTGAAAGGACGCATTGCTGGAGTTGTGTCACTTTTGTGACAAACTCCAGCAATGCTTCACTTTTGCGCTTACAGATACGTCAGAAATACTGACGTATCTGTAACTCATTGCGACATGATGCATCATATTATAAATATGACGCATCAATCATGTCACAAGGAGTGCGCACTGAGAAGTGACGCATCGCTGCTTTCACGCAGCGATGCGTCATTTCTGATAAATGAGGCCCTAAGTATCTTCTGAACTCGAGAACTGAGGGGAGGCTCTGGTGTGCAGGGAAGCAGGCAGGTCATTCCAGGTTGTAGGCGATGGCACAACTACAGGATCTGGTTCTGCCTATGCCCTGGTGTGTGCGAGTTGGAGTCTGGCTGAGGAGAGGCGTGAGGACGTAGGTTTGTGGAATGTTATGCTATTGTTGAATGTTGGTATGGAAAAGTATTTTTCTCCGCATCCGTTTCTCTGCACTTCAGAAGACTGGAAAAAGTGGAAACAAATTCGGGGATGTTTAAGGAATTATGAATATTTAAGACTCATTTCAAGCAGCATGCTTTCTTGCAGATATCTTTGCCGAAGATGTTATTTATATATACCTATTGTTATTTTTCAACCATTTCTATTCAATCAAATATATTTGACCAAAGGGCATTTCAATCACATGAGGTCAAAGTGTGAGGCCAGACCCATTTTGTCTCGAGATAGTGCTACATCAGCTTAAAACAGTGCTAAGTATAATTGGGGTAAACGCATGACATTGCATTCTTGCATATTGACGCTTTTCTGGTGGATTTTCCAACCACCAGTGTGGGTAAGCAAGCACCCCTGGCACAGTGCAGTATCATGTCTGTCACATCTAATGTTTGTAGCGAGGACCTATATCAGAGGCAACCACTGCTGGAAAGAATATATGAAGGATGCTCCACCATGTGCATGCAGTAGGATGTTATTTCCAGCAACACGTCGGCAATGGGGCTGTATACTAAAAACCTTGACCAATTTTCAGTGCCCCTATTTTAAGTGACATGTTTCTGTTTTGTCAGTACTTACAGCACTTCATTTCCCATCTTGTAAAATACCTTCAAAGTTTGCAAGGAGGTTTTTCACAGTGTTGACACTGAAAATAACAATGTCCGACCAATCACACTACATTGGATTGCCGCTCCGCCATAATTTCTGGTAGTGCCAACGCCCACTCATGGCAAATCCTATGGTTACATCCAGGCACCATCCGACCTATGGGTTAATTTGGCAGTGCCTGAAGACCTATTCTGACAGTTCAGTGGGTGGTTGGGTTTGTAGGCTGTTTCTGCCCCAGTTCTATTGCCCGGTGGGTCGTTTTCCCTGTTATAACTAGAAACATTGCATGCAGCGAGCACAAATGCATGCAGTCGCCCATTCCTTGCAAAACAGATCTACAGCTTGTCTTTACAAGTTCCAAACTGCCCTGATTTGCAAAGTGAGTCACTTTTCTAACTATGTGATTCGCTAATCGGGCCATTATTATTTTCTGTCCCAGTCCCCCCCTGGTTATGTCAGATGGATTTCTTCCTCTTAACAGGCCACTGAAGTGCTAGGAAGTGTGTAGGTCTTCAGCCTCTTTTTAACAGAATTGACACTCCCTCTAAATCAACACCTTAAACACAGAGGGCCCGATTCACAGAACTAACTTAAGACAAAATCCTAAACTTACTACTTATGGTATTCACAGAAGTTAGGATTTTGTCTTAAGTTTGTCTTAAGACAGACTTAAGACAGACTTAAGTCAGGATTTTGTCTTAAGTCTGTCTTAAGTCTGTTTTAAGACAAACTTAAGACAAAATCCTAACTTCTGTGAATACCAAAAGTAGTAAGTTTAGGATTTTGTCTTAAGTTAGTTCTGTGAATCGGGCCCATACTTCCCACAACTGTAATGACAACATTACAGTTAAAGATAATTGGACTGAAAAATAGAAACACTGCCCCACCCACCCTCCATAGAGTGCAACCCCATGAGTTCTCTCCACGGAGCTGATAAGAAAGGAAAGGGATTAATAGGGTAGTTTCTGCCACTGTGCTTAGTAATGGGACTACTCTAGGCCCGAATTGGAAAGTCCCATCAGGGTTTCAGGGAGTCCAAAATGAATATGTATAAGGCCTCTTTAAATAAAATTAAATTCAGTTAAAGTTAGTTACCTATTTTTCAGCCATAACGAAAACCCAACAAAAGTTTCTTTTTCAGCGGCTTAGCCCTAGTATACACTCCGGAAGGTCTGGGCATAACATTATACACAAGCACTGGAAAAGCCAATGGATCTGGCGTTAGCTGCTGACCATTTTGCTTTGACATTATCTAAAAGCCAATATATATATATATATATGCACACATTGCACCTGTACCCCCTGGCAATGAAGAGGACTATTTATTTTGTGGATGCGCACACTCTGAATAGGCGGAATGCGGCCATTCATAGTCATGTAAGCCAATGGCTGAAGTGGGCTGATCCTGTGTCCTGTGCTGTACAAAAAGGTGGTTAGGATGGAAAAGTGAATGACACTGCAGCAGAGTAAATGATGAAGAGGGCTGACTGAAAACCCCTTTTAGTAAGTATGTGCTAGAACTGTCAGCCCTTTCGCTCTAGGTTTTTGCTCGTCTAATTCTTTTGGCCTTAGCGCTCTGTGCTCTTTACTAGTGCTAAAGTGCATGTGCTCTCTTCCTAAAACATGGTAACACAGACTTACACCTGACTGGCACATTCACTTATTTACTTATTCAATTTACTTATAAGCCCCTAGCAGAGAGGTAGTACCTGTAACTAGGGCATGTACATTAAATGCTACTAGTGGGCCTGTAGCACTGATTGTGCCACCCACTTACGTAGCCCATCAAACATGTTTTAGGCCTGTCATTGCAACCTGAGAGAGCAGTTTTTTAAACTAACATTTTGACCAGGCAAAATAAACCATTTGAAATGCCTAAACCTTCCTTTTTAATATATATACATCACCCCTAGAGTGGGCTCTAAATAGCCCATGGGGCATGGTGCAATGTATTTAAAAAGCTGAACATGTACTTTTAAGTTTTACAAGTCCTGTTACTGAAAAACTCTTACATTCATTTTTCACTATTGCATTGTCTACCTCTCCCATAAGGTAACATTGGGTTACCTTATTACATCTAGTAAGTGATAACTTTCAACTCCGAGTAGGAATGTCGAATGTAGTGTCTAAAGAGTTGTAGTTCAAAACCCTCTTTAATGGTAAAGTCGGATTTTACGTCACATTCTCAAAATACCACTTTTAGAAAGTTGACATTTTCTTGTCCCAGCCATTTGATGCCTGCAGCCTGTATCCTTAGCCACATGACTAGGTGTAGCTGGCAGTTGGTAGGTGTTGGCAGAACAGGCCAGCTCTGACTTAATGGTGGGGGGGAGTAGCAGTGATCTGCCACACTTGCACACCACAAAGGCTCTGCCTCTGCATCCTCACAAAGGGTTTTACACCAGTCTGTTGTGCCGCCAGACAACCTGGGTCCTGGAAAGGGAAGCTGTAAATTCCAAATACCTATGGGGTGGAAACCTCCAGAACCTTCTCCTACTTCAAAGCAAGCACCGTGTATAAATATTAGACCCTCAAACCCAACTCTTCAGTACACCTCTGGACCTGTGAAAGACTCTGAAGGATTGCTGTGCTGCTCTGCTGCAAGAAGGACTACTACTCTGCTCCCCTGCTACCCTAGTGAAAAGGACTGGACCTGCATCTTGAACCCAGGACCACCAGAGTGACTCCAAAGGCTAGTTGGCCGGCCTCCTCATCAGAACCTCAACACATGATCTGGCATCATAGCTCGCAGCTCATAGGAACCGCTTCTGTGTGATGCATTCTCGATGCAGGACTTCACAGCACAAGCCTTCGTAGACGGCACCTTCTATGATAATGCAGGAACATGCTTCACAAGCCCTGTTGCTGGCTTCATGAGTACCACCACTGGGCGATGCATTTCCGATGCATCATCACCCTCAGCGCCTTGGAAACTGCTGCTACTTGGCGCATCCTTGGTGCGGGATCTCGCAATGCTTTACAAACCGGATTTAAGGTACTTTGTTCAGAAGTCTAACTTGGTCCCTGTACCTGGTCCATGCTCCATTGTGGTCTGTCTGAACTTGTGAGTTTGTACCGGTCCAATGCAAGCAGATAACCATAGTCGGTGCTTTGTGCGTCTAAGCACTGTTTAACTTAAATCTTTAAAATTGCATATCTTCGGTTATACTGTTTGGATTTTTTTTGTTTTAGCCTCAAATAATTTATTGAATTCTACTTTATTTTCCTAAATTGGCATCACTTTTTTTTCATGTTGTGCTTTCACTTTTTTACAGTTTGAAGTGCTGCATCCGCCTCTAGGTGAAGCCTGACTGCTTTAGTGCCAAGCTACCAGAGGGTTAAGCACAGGTTAATTTGGAGTTTGCTTTTGACTTCACCCTGACAAGACTTGTGGTTTCTGCTTAAATAGGGTCCCATGCCCCTCAGCCAGTTACCCAATTTCCTACAGTATGTAAGACCTATTTATGATTGGAGAAAAGTTTATTATTTCTGGAAGAAACGTACATATGCTTTAGCACAAAGTGTAATTACATAATGTATAGGGATAGTAAAGCTGTGTGTAGAGCTTTACCGGGTGGCAGAAATAAATATCTAAGTACAGAGCTAAACCACGCCCTGCCACAGGCCCGCATGCATATACCTCTGCGACTGGACTGCAGCCGAGGGCAGATTAAATGAGCATGGTTGTTGCAGCATTGAAACTGTTAGTCGTGCACGGCCATTTTGCCCACTTCCCAATGCTGCAATTACAATAATGATTTAATTCCAGTTTAAAATAGCATTTTTGATCCAGCCAAATCAACAGGGTTGGAAAATTGGCTGGTTTGCTTGTCTAAACAGCACAGTACGAGGAGGACTCTTGGCAGATGTTTCCATAGGGGCTTTGCGTAGAGCTCAGTTCATAGGACCGCTGCCAATGTACATAGCAACAGGAAAGAAGTGTTTTTCCCCCACTTGCAGGACACTGCTCTGTTGTAGATGCACCCATCATTCCTGGCCTTATTTTTACTTCTTGGGCAGGGCCGCATAATGCATAAGACCTCCATTTTCCAATTTGTTTTGTTTAATACAACCACACCATAGGACCACACAGCATCTTTCTGACAAGCAGCCAGGCCTGGAAACAATGGCTGGCTCTCACAAATACAAGCAAGGAGTGGGCTCTTATCTCAAGATATCAGTTTCGGAAAACAAGCATGAGCTCACGAGGCCGCGTTTCCTCGCACCCTACAACTGCACACTGGGGCCAGATGTATTGACCGGCATCTCATTGTTAAGCCCCTGCCTCAAGGTGGTGCACAGGAAGTCCCCAGCAGGGATGCTGGCAAACTGCAGATCCGGCTGAACATAACAAAACACACTGCAGCATAGCACAACACAATGGAATACAACACAGAGTATTATATTATACTGATTTTTGTAGATTAAATGAGTCTACCAATGAACTGCCACTGTACTGCCAATGTGGGTACCATTCACAAAGTTATCATTAAGAGTCGGAGGAGTACTTCTGGACATTTAGTAGAGTCGTCGTTTTGTAGTAGTTTAAGGGCCTGATTTAGAATGTGACAGATATTCTGTCTGCCCTGTCACAAGTACCATAGGATATAATGCACTTGTAATGATGCGGACAGGATACACGTTACATTTGTAGTGGAGAACCATCCAGCAATTTCTAAATCAGTCCCTAAGTAACAAATTCTGTCATGCAGAATTTTCAATTGTGGTAATATGCTGCATGAATAAATGAGACATGAAATGTACATTTCTTTAATTAAAACTCCTTTTAGAATGAAAATGTTTTTTCCTATTCATTAATTCATTCCCCAATCCTCAATTAACTATTGTGGGGTGTCCCCCTCTTTTCCACCCAGAAAAGGCACTTACACCTACCTTACTGAGGATTACCTGAGTATGTGTGGCTCAGTGGTTAGAGGCGGCAGACCCGGAAGCTGGGATCGACTGTGGACCAGGGTTCGATTCCCCACCTCAGCGGGTCTCGGGCTCAAAAATTCCACGGCTTCGACAATTCTCGCTCCGGTGCCTACTCGACTCACCGGGTCTCACTCTGCAACTCTGGGCAATAGCTTGCTTAATCTCCACTACGGCCCCTCGCGGCGGGATGCCTGGCTTTCACCCTGTGGACACCCTGCCGGGGCCTCTCACAGGGGAATACCAGGACGGGTTCCCTAAGCAAGCGCCAGGATGCCCTTTGGGTGACAGGTTGCGCTATATAAGTACATTTACATTTACATGTGTTTATTGTGTGGGATACTATCTGTACATTGTCTGTGCACACCCACAAACGTACACATTTGTTGGTTTTCGCTGCAATATGTAGTTTCACATGGGAGCATTTACATTCCCACTCCTGCTCTTGCACTTATGAATTCAGAAACTCCACTAAAATGGTGACTATTCAATTTTTTCAGTGCAATTTCCAGAAGTAAAAATCACCCAATACTAATTAGTGAATCAGGCTGTATAGTTAGACCTCCTTTATAAGTTCCCTTTGTTACAGAAGAGCGGCTAACAAGGTAAGCTGTGTCCTTCCTTTTATAATGTTCAAAGAGGGGATACATATTTTAGTTCAGTGTGTTACTGTGATAACCTATACTGTGTACCGATGACAAGATTCTCCAGCTTCCCTGTATGTTGTCAGAGCTCATTCAGGGGGCTGCTTGACAACCTATCATGGTGGTTGACGTTGTTTGCCACTAGCATCATGGGGTCCATCCAACTATGGCTCTCAAAACTTGAAACTGGGACAAGTACAAGCTTTTCTGAACTTGGCTGTCACTTTAGAGGGGGTGAGCAGACACAGGTTTCTCAAGGAGTTGTTGTGTGGAGCATGACTTCCGAACTAAACAATCAACCAACCAACACAATACAATGTTTTCGTGCCCAGCTCTAGTCTTTTGAGTAAAAGGGAGCACTTTAATCATACAGTCTTACTTAATGCTAAACTGCACAATGAGGAGAATGGGATATAGGGTTAAAATCCTGTTCAATTCTGAGAGCTGGCTGCACCCTTCTGTACCCACCCCCTGTTAACAGAGTAACCCAGTGTTCAGTATCAATGGCACCTACCTGGGCTCACATTGCTGGCTGGGCTTGGGGGCAATGACTAGCTCACTCACAAGGCGTATGTGCAATTAAAGTTTAGTTCGCTTTTCCTTAGTGTAATATTATCAGTTGGAATCCTGGAAGGTGGGGGGACAAAAATGTACAACCGTCCTACTCTGGGCAGCAGCCTTGGTGCTGTCGGACCATGGCAGCATCTTTACTGGGGATATGGAGACATTGGCCATCTTCCTCTAGCAGCATCCCATCTTTGGCAGTTTTGGCCTCTATTGGCCATTGACTGGAGGAATGCGGGTTGAGCAGGTGCAGCCTGCGGGACAATCTCAACTTTACAGATGCTCTCGGGAGTTGCAGCCTCCAGGTTGATCAAGGGGCACACCCCTGGTGGTACAGGAGCACTCAGGCACAAACAAAGGCAGCTGTAGGGGTCTTTCAGAAGTAGTGGGTTGCCAAGTTCACTCAGGTGATGCTTTTAGTGGAAGTCTTGATGAGGGTCACGGTGACAATCGTTTATGGAGATTGGGAACCCCTTCTGGCTCACTCAACAACAGAAAATACAGATGTACCCTTCACCTCATCCATCTACCAAATGGCAGTGCTCAGGAAGAACTAATCAGCAGTCCTTTGTAAACAAGCCCTCATGGAATTACTAAAGGAAGCCTTGTTTCTATCATCTTCACTTCCAGTGGCAGGGTCTCCATCCACTTACCACTGAAATGCAGGTAATTTGATGTCGCTGTCTGGGGAAAGTTCCATCCTCCATCTTATGCCATGCTAAACCAGGAGCTTCCAAAATTGATACCATAGGTCCCAATACATAGACTCACAATAGAAAATGTCCTGTGACCATACATGTGCTACACATTCACTGCACATACACACTTTCGTCATGCACATGAGATGTCAGCATTCTAGTCTTTACACACACACACACACACACACACGCAAAATTAGTGTGACACCCGGACCAAAATAAATAACAATACCAGTGCCACTTGTAGTTTGGCACCCAGGACAGGGATACATTTTTGTTTACAATACTGGGGATATTCCTCTCCCAGCATATGTCCTATGGGCTGTGCTCGTCCTACTGTTCCTTCCTGCGTATTACATGGAGTTGCTTTGCAATGTTGCACAGCAGCAAGTCAATGTTTGCATGGTTGAAATAATAACACCATCAACATTAACCTGTCAGAACAGCCTACACATAGCAACAGCTTCACTGAGCTCTGGACAAGGATGTACGCACATTTTATATGATGTGCACATTCTATTGAGAGTTTGAGGACACAGTGAGGGCTGCATGAAGAACGTAAAGGAACTCTCCTAGCAGAACATCCCTAAAGGATAACTATAGCAAATTACCACTCATTTGTGCGATTTCACATAATGTGAAAGACGCCTTGAGTCCCTTACATTAAAAGCATATATATATCACAGAAGCAATCCATAGACTCAAATGGCAGGGGTATAAATTGTTATAAGCAACAATGTCCATGTGGGTATCAATGCTACAAGAAATGCATCATTTTAGCAATTCCCTGAGTGCATTGTAAACGCACAGTACCTAATTCACAAAGGGCATCATCACGTTGATTCCGCCCAAGTGTGCAGACTTCCACACGTCTGCGGGGCATCCGCAATGAGTGTGGAGGCCCTCTGCCAATCAGGGCCATTATGTGAAACATAAAGAAGATAGTAGACATGGCCAGTTGGGAATATACTACAAAACATTTTTATAAAGGTGGTATTTGTATAATATAACAGCGGATATATCAACAATATTAAACATAAAAACATAGCTCAGTGTCTATAGTGTGCAGACTGTGCTTGAACTTTTTTTTAAAAATAATATTAAAAGCAGTGACGTTACTGACAAGGGTATGAATTATTAACACCAAAACTTAACAGCATTTCAAGAGTAGGTCCTTTTGGTAGATGACAGAGAAGCAAAGGAATACAAACAAACATACACCCATAACTTCACTGTCAGGAGGTGCCCCAGTAAAACAGGTTCAGTTGTAAAACTCAGTAGTTGGAGGAATCAAAGACTGCAGGTCAAGGCAGAAATACAGGGAGTGTGTATAAACAGAACATCTAACAACATCAAACAGGAGGGAAGATGGGTGGGGAAAGGGTCAAGGAAATATTGCGAGGAGAATGAAAGATAATTAAATAAATCTAGCGCATATGGAAAGACCGGGGAGTGGTAGGGAGGCGGAGGCCAACATGATCAAAGTAGGGATCAAATTCCAGAGATACTGCAATGAAGTAATGAACAACTAGAAGGCATAGTGCAAAGGCTTAAGGAAATTATGAACTCGACCCAAAGTGCGTTAGAAATGGGAAGAGTTTTCATTTATTAGGATTTATTTGTGCAAAGAGACAGGACGTGGTACTTAGGTCAGAGGAAATTACTTCCAAAGTCTTGTTCTAGTATCTGCAGATTATTGAGTTTTAGACCACTATTTATTTGAAGGATGAAGGTTCAACAAATAGAGGTTTTGCACTATACAAGAGTTGTTGTACACCAGAATTCTCCAAACTTTCTAGTAAATATATGGGAAGCAATACTATATAGGAAACATAAACTGCTCTGAACTTTGATCTAGCTTTAGTGAAAAGCTATTGGAGCTAGAAGAGCATAAAGGTAATGTGGTCAAATTTCTTACATCCAGAAACAAAGCGGGCCGCTGCAGAAGCATTACCCTGAGGGGAGTGAGAGGAACTATGGGTAAAACAGTGAGGAGTGAATTTCCATTGTCAAAATAAGAAAGGGCAAGGCCTTCTATCAGGTTCTTAAAATCTTGCTCAGAAATACATCTCCTGATGTCCCAGAGAAACCTGATTGATAGTGAGCACTCTTAGCCATGGCAATAATTTAATACTGAAGATTAAGTCCGTAGTAAGAAACCTAACAATTTGGTTTGCAAACAAGGATGCTTCACTAGTTAATCTGCACGTGTACTGGTAGGAAGTACTTCTTAGTTCACATTAGCAGGAATTATTTTTTATTTAGATGGAGTTTAAAGTGCAATGAGGTCATCATCTTTGCACATTCTTCAAGATTTTACATAGAAGAGAGATGTCTTTAGAAGATAAGATCATGCGGTAAACCTCAGTTATTACTTGAATTATTAAGGATGTCAGCCTTGGGTTCCATATAGAGACTGAAAAACGAAGGGGACAGTATGGACCTTTGAGTACACCTTGTTGTAAATTGACATGGTGAGATAGATGCTGTGTTTATTGATAGTAAATGATTTGCCAGGTCGGAAGGAAACCAGTTCAAAAGCAAGCCAATTATATATATCCAGAAAAACGGTCACACATGCACTCTTCAGTAGCAGATTAGATTACGGCAATGCCCTCTACGCCGGAATCAAGAAGAAACTCCTCCGCAAACTCCAGACCGTCCAGAATGCCACAGCCTGACTGATCCTAGACATCCCCCGTCAAAACCACATCACCCAACACCTCCGTGATCTCCACTGGCTCCCCATCGAAAGAAGAATAACCTTTAAGCTCCTCACCCACGCATACAAGGCCCTACACAACATCGGACCAGCACACCTAAACAACCGCCTCTCCTTCCAGCTGCCCTCTCTCTGGCAACCATACCACACATCTACAAGACCAGAACAGGAGGAAAGTCCTTCTTCTACCTTGCAGCCAATACCTGGATCGACCTCCCTCTCCATCTCCAGCAAGTGCCTATACAGACCAAGTTGAGGAAGGTTCTCAAGACCTGGCTCTTCGGAAGACCCCAGCACTGAACAGAGCTGCATTCCCCCCAACACCTTGAGAGCCTCGCGGGTGAGTAGCTGTACTTCACAATTCCCTGATGGATTGATTGAATACCTACCAACTCGCAATTCTAATTAGTAAACCTACATGTGTGAGGATCTCCCCATAGAATAGATAGGAGAGGTGGAGATGGGAATTTCCACTCATAGATTTGTGAATTGCATTTTGTAGTAAGTAGTACTACTGAAGTGCTACTTTATGTACTACAAATGCAGTTTGTGAATCAAGCCCTCAGGCTTTCAGGATGCATATGAGAAAGGTATGATTAACCAGATTGAATGCAGCAGGTAAGTATAGAAGGACAAGAAAACAAGAATTACCTCTTAATTTTGGTAACAAAAAGAGAAATAATTTACTTTAAAAAATGTATTCAAATGTATTCATGAAATATATTTAAAGAACTGGCTAACAAAATATGGAGAGAATGCTAAGTATCTAAAAGGAATTAAAACAACATAGTAGAGAAATACATTGCCAAGTAATAACAGAAAAAGAGGCCTTACTGATATTTCTGATTTCGTAGTAATCTTTTCACCATGTCGGCTTCTTCCCTGACCGCACAACTCAAGGAACATCCTTACCACAATATCATCTGTGGCTTTTTCTTAAAGATTCTCCCTCAATTCATTCTCCCTCATACCAGTGACAGGATTCACTCAACATAGTCTGTATATATTTCACTTCTCTGCATTCTCCATAATGACAACATTGCCCTTCACCAATGAAATTCTCATCTCTTTAGGCAACTGCGGGAGCTCTTCAGTTCCACCCAATTGCCTTTTTTAACAAGATATTCCTCTTTACACCATTCCTTTCATCATTTAAATGCATATTTTCCTGACATCTATGAATCTTTTGGGCAATCGACCTCTTCGGTTTCTTGTACTCATTACAATCTTTGAATATGCATGGTGAAAATATGTCATATCCAGTCCTCTCTTTAAAATACATATAGTGACTTTCTAGGGACCACATGTGAAATTGTCCTAAGGACCCATGCCAGTTCTCTTAACTTTTCTCTGCACTGGGTCTGACCCCAACAAACCATTCTCCAACAACCCGTTCATCATCTTATACATCCAAAAAGCACACACAATTTTTCAGAGACAAACTGAGTTCCTTTATCAGTGATAACAACCTTTGTGAACTCCCTGTCCAGAAACATGCACCTTACAAACTTATTGGTTTATTTGTAAATAATTAATTGTGACCAAAATATGATGTCCACGTTTATACCAGGGTTCTTCTGGCACATCTGCAGGCTACAAAACGGTTTCCAGATCAAATTTGACTTATTGCTAACTGTACATATTATGTACCCCTTGACGACATCTACCATTTTTCCAGCTCATAGGTGACCACCAATTTCTTTCCCTAGTTTTTCCTTTAGTCAGCCTTCTATCTATGTGAACTTTGTGGGTTAGGCTGATCAACTTCCCTCTGATGTCTTTGCGGGGAACAATTTTCAAACTTTATTGCAACTGACTTTCTTCAACCGAAACTTGTCAAAATCCCATCACAAATTATTCAACCCCAGATTTTTCTGGTAAGCTTTCTGCCCTGTAACCTTTTACCTTTCTTTGTTCTTCACCCATCTCAACTGCCTTCTGCCATCACTTTTGACCAGTAGCTTGCCCACGGACCAGCAAAGCTAATGATTCCAGACCAGATTTACATTCCCTACTGGTATGTGGGACAGGCAATCCCCTGCATTGTTTTATACCAGAACCTCTACCAATGGAGGAAGGAGTTCAGTTGCCTGTAGTTGGGAGTTGGGGAGATGAAACATTCACCCACCTCATGTTGCTTTTATCATTCCCACTGCAGATCAGAAGACACTATCTTCACTCCCTTCTTATTAACCACAACATCAGGCACCGTCGGTTGCTTTGTTTTTTTTGTATGCGCACTGACTCTAATCTAATTTTAAATCGGGTTTTTCTGATATTCTTGCTGCTGGAAAGATTTTAGCTACCAAATGTACCAAGAAAGGTATTTGATGATAGATATATATTTTTTTGTTCACTTTTACTTCTACACTTTATGCGTTATTCACATTGGCAGCTAGCACTTTGATTTATATGTTTTAGTATTGTATGCTATCTAGTTCATTTTCATCTACAAAATAGAGTAGTATGAGCACTTTGTATCCAGTATACATCAGGTGTTGTTATTTAATTTTTAGGTTGGCTTAGTAATTTTACTTAAGCTTAATTTTTGTTTGATGATTTATTAATTCATGAGTCCCTTGTATCGAAAGTCGGTATTATTCATTTTTATTTTCACAGTATTGTATGTTATAATGCTTTATTTTATAGGTAGGAGATTTTTTGGTATTTTATCCACAATGAAGCAGCACCAGCACTTCGTTATCAATCTTAGATCTGGAATCACTACACAATAACCGGAAGAATTAGGCCAGAAAAGTGATTTTATTACAGTCATTTTTTGTCTGGTAATGTATTCATTTTTATATGTTGTCTTATGTCCAATTTTATCCTATGATCAGGTTGTGTATAGCATGGCTTACGTCTATAAGGTGAAACAATAAAGATGATGAGGATTGGTAGGGCAAAATCAGAGTCCTTTAGCAACTACATATGGATTCATAAGAATTGTCTTGGCATTCTGTTTTCTTCCCTTTTAAGTATGCCCCAAGAAGAACCTAGAAGACACTTCTTGCGAGATTTGACACTCACTCAGGGTTTGAGACTGTGCTGTCAAAAAGAATGCCCACTGCCCCCCACCCTGCATATTTGGTGAAGATCAGGATAGTCTAATGTTTGCTCCTGGGATTGATTTCACAGCCATTCAGATCTATTCAAGACTAATTACTGGCTAAAAGAAGCTACAGAGGCAATGCAAATTAGTCTCCAGAAACTTCAGGCAGGGAAAAAGTAACATTCTAAATGTTACTTCTGCTTAACACTAATTAAAACTTGCCTTCATTATTGGACTAGATTTTTGATAACTATTAAAAGTAGTTGTTTAATTATTTTTCTAGCGGATCTCATTCACAAAATATAATATCAATATTTTAATCTGTTCTCTGGGTTTCTACATAAGACAGCTAGGACAGCACCTGTGAAAATAGCTTTTGTAAGGACACATTAACATAACATTTCTATTTGTCCTACTTTTAAATACCATGTACCCTGTACTGTAGGCTACAAGGCCTACATAGGGATGATTTATTAATATTTTAAAGGAATGTTTTTACCTGGAAAAAGGGGTTATTTTGACAGGTCAAATTGCTGTTTTTACACTGCTTCATTCAGTCTGCAATGGTAGGCCATAAGCCATGTTTGCACTGCCACAGGAATGGACGGCACAATTGGTGTAACAGTCCGCTAGCGACATTTAACTTCTGGGCCCTACATGCATTTTATGACATACAGTAAGGACTTCTATGGAAGTTCAATTTAGCAATTAGGAGTATGCAAATTCGTACATGGTAAAAGTGGGAGCACACCTTACATATAGCTAATGTAATATGACAAGTGAGACGAGAACACTGTATATGGAGGTACGTGACATATAGTAATTTGAAGGTGGTGTGTGAAGTTAAAATGTAAGTTATAAGTAACACTGTGTACCTAGGTGGGTGGCTTATAGTAATGGGAGGTGGTGTGTAAATTGTAAATTAAAGTTATAACTATAACTTTGGAATTTCTAATGCTTGTGTAGTTTAAGTATGGTTTGTATGCAAAAAATAAATAATGATTCCCTACTACAACTTATCTGTAACCTAAGCTTATTAATGAAATAATGCTATATATATATATATATATATATATTCATAAAAAACGGCGTTGTCACTCGCGCTCTCAGGATCCACTGACACAGCAAAACACTTTCAGGATGCAATCAAATTGGGGGTTTATTGAAATTCATTAGCCCGCTGTGACGCGTTTCACCGCCGTAGCGGCTTGTTCACACAGCATAATTCCGGAAACCGGGAAATTAAATACACAAAGTTGTAGACATAGTCGAAGGACTTCAACCACAGTTGATTTTGTTAAAAGTGCGAGCGCCATCTTGGTCTAGTCACCTTGCATTATTGTCATATTGTACGACATTAATGTGACATTGTAAATGACAGTGAGACAATTCTATGACAAGAATAACCCACCAGCTAGCCTTTCATATTACATTCTTTGGTTTGTAGAACTGGCCGATGTAGTATACAATCTTCGGGCATTCAAAAAACAGTATTTTGAAACAGTGTTTTTTCCGTCTTTGTCTGATCTTAGTTTTAAACATCATCACAATATTAAGTATCGGTACTGATTAGCGTGAATTCACATCTCATAGTAGCAATTTATAAACTTGACATTTCATATGATGGCTCCTAAAATTGCCTAACCCCACAGTTACGCAATTTTATCGTACTCGGCCACTAGCATTACGGTGTTTGTAGTTTATTGCATTACATTCCCCAATAGTGGGTTTTGAATTCATTGTGTCATGCAACTGATAATTTCTCACTCAGATAATCTTATAACATCTGGAAATAAATAGTTTAAGTCCCCATAGTGGGAATTGAAGGCATTTCTCCACTTGTTTGTTATGTCCTTCTACAATTAAGTCCCATTGGAAAGAACCCCAACTGTGTTCCTGAGTAATCAAATAATGCAGTATAAATATTAAAATCTTGTCCACCTCTTGGAACAACATGAATGATGGAATGGAGAAAAGGTAGGAATCCTGTAGCCACAGGTGAGAAACACATCGCCTTCCTTTCTTCCTGTAAATCAGAGAGAGATAAGTATGATGTTATGGAAAGTATTCATCGAGTACACACCTTATCCCATGATTTTCAGGTACACTCGTGCCATGTTGCAAAAACAGCATAAATTGACACAATTCAATTATGTTCATTCAGTTTGTAGATGAATGGCCATTTCATCATCAAAATTGTGTCCTTTCGGAAAATGTGTACACATTCCGACAATATATTTAGACTCTTTTTGTCTTAATCTCAGAACTCTATTGCCTCCTCTTGCTTTAGGCAGTGCTTGTTCTATTGCATAGTAGAGTAATTTCGAATAGTCTGAATAGTGGTGGCTAGCAAAATGACGGGCAAAGGGATATTGCTTGTCCCTGTTGGTAATTGCCCTCATATGCTCAAGGACACCATTTTTGGTCATATGTGTCGTGCTTCCTGTGTACCTGAGTTTGCATGGACATTCTAGTACATAGACCACGAAATTACTAGTACAAGTCAAAAACTGAGTTATTGGTTTCATGGTATTGGTACTATTATACAAAAATTCTTTCACCATTTTGCTGTTCCCACAGGCCTTGCAGTGGCCACATGGGAAGAATCCCTGTATATCCATTCCTTTTCTAGCTAGGTTATCAGGTAGGTCACTGTGTACAAGTAAATCACGTAGATTTCTCCCTCTTTTGTATGTGATTCTTGGTCTTTCTGGTAAATTGCCACCAATGATTGGATCGCTTTTTCAGAATACCCCAGTGTCGGTTCATCACCTTTTGTATTTGTTTCGAGTTACCATTATAGGTCATAATGATCCAAGACATGTTAGTGTCTTTTTTACTTTGATCTTCCTGTATAACTGTTTTTAAGATCTCATATCTTTCTACTTCAGTGATTCTTTCTTTGGCTTTTTTGAGGACCCAACTTGGATACCCTTTAGCACGAAAGCGTTTAATTGTGACTCTCTCTTCTTTATGGTAATCAGAGATTGTACTGCAGTTTTTTTTTGCCCTGAGCAGCTCCCCATATGGTATACTCCATTTAAGATTGTCCGGGTGGCTGCTCAGGGCATGCAGTAGAGTATTACCTGCTGTGCTCTTACGGTATAAAGCCGTTTCTATGGTGTGATTCTTGATCATTATCCTAGTATCCAAATACTCAACTCCTTCTGTACTTATGGTACTGGTTAGTATTATATTTCTATCATTATGTTTGAGTTCCTCGACAAACAGTAAAGCCTCACTCTTGTCTCCCTGCCAAATCATAAAGATATCATCTATATATCTTAACCAGGTCTTTACCTTAGGTAAAGCTATCTGATAACGTGTGTTTGTACGAATTTCCTCTTCCCATGCTCCCATGAAAAGATTCTCAAGAATTTCCCATCGCAGTACCGAGTTTTTGTTTGAACATTTCACATTAAATAAGAAGAAATTGTTTTCCAAACAGTAAGGGATCATTTCTAAGATCATGTTAGTGTGTTCAAGATATCTGATGTTTCTGCATTTAAGAAATCTTGCACAAGCTTCTACTCCCTGTGTGTGGTTTATGATCGTGTACAACGAATTTACATCTAATATAATTACAATGTAATCTTTTTCCCATTTTAAATTATCAATTTTTTCTAAAAAGTCTTTGGTGTTACGTACAAAAGATGGTAAAGTGAAAACAAACTCTCTCAGAAAGTGGTCCACATATCTTGAGACATTTTCTAACACACAACCCCGGGAAGAAATGATTGGTCTTCCTGGGGGATTGTTCCTGTCCTTATGAATTTTAGGAAGTAAATACATGACTGGTAGAATGGGAAAATCTTTTTTGAGGAAACAATATTCCTCCCATTCCAGGAGTCCTTTGTCTCTCCATTCCTGTAATTTGTCCCAGATTCGAGTAATACTGTCATTGTATTCTCTTCTGCTAGATGTGTTGTAGGTTTTATCATCATGTAATTGTCTCAAAGCTTCTTGTATGTACATTTCTTTTGGTAAAATAACGATGTTGCCACCTTTGTCTGCTGGTCTCACTATTATGTTATCATCTTTTGCTAGATCTTCCATTGCTTTTTTCTGTGTCATAGTTAAATTGTGTCTGAATTTCTTCATTTTTTTAGGCCAATTTTATTGTCTAAATTTTAGCAAATCATTGCTTACCAGGTCTTGAAAGGTGTCTATATTGTCATGTGGCATTTTTGGGACAAAGGTGGATGGGGGTTTGAAATCACTGTGCGCTGCTTTATCAACTAATTTCTAATTTATCCAACATTTGTAGGGTTTCACTATTTTGTACAGTTGCTTCAGACTCGTTTTGTAGCTCATGTAGAATTATCATAGTGTCAATGTCTCCTATAGTAAGTGCTTGTTCTTGACTAGCTCTCTCTGTTGGATGCGATTCTTTACTAGTTATGGGTTTCAATTTATGCCACTTTTTTAGTTTTAGTTTGCGACAGTATTTAAAAACATCAATCTTGCTGTCCACATAATTCATAGGTACTGGAGGGCAAAAGGATAAACCCAGACATAAAGTTCTTTTATCCTTATTACTGATAGTTTTACTACTAAGGTTGACTATCGTTTGATTTACCATTTCATCATCCATTAATTGGAGCGTGTTTTCTTTTCCATGTACTCCGTATTTTTCTCCTTGTTTTCTTCTTTGCCTGATTTGTTTCTTCCTCTTCCTCCTATATTTCTTCCTCTTCCTGTTCCTTTCCCCCTCGGTTTTAGGGAGTCTTGCATGTAGTTCATCTTGGACATGGAACAAGTTATTTGCCGGCTCTCCTTCATTAGCCGGTATTCGTCCCAAAAATTCTTTTTTGGGCGAGTAACTTGTTCGGGATCTGATAATGAACTTTCAGACGTTCTGGTGTTCTCTGACTCTTCTGTGTTTGTGTCACTTACACTGGTTACTTCATCTTCCTGTTGTTTTTGATTTTTGTGTTGTGTTGCTTGTTACTTTTTTCTTTGCCGCCTCATCATATAAATGGTCATATTTTTTGCTGTTAGTCAGGATTCTTCCTGACTAATAGTCTCCCCAATCACGTTGTCATTTCCGTTGCTTTCTTTTCTTTATGTCGTCCTCCATATTTTTCAATCTTATTCTCATTTCTTCAAGGAATTTTGTGATTGTCTCTTGGTCCTCATGACCATTTAGAACAGCTTTAATTTGTTCAATATCCAGTTTTATTTTCTCCCTATCGGCCCAAGCATACTTCACCAGTATTTCCAACATATTTCTCGAGCTTCTAGCAGAGTTGTTGGACCAATCTTCAAGCATTTGGGGATCTAGGGAGTCATATGAGGGCGAAATATAAATTCTCAGTCCTCTTGGCACCATTGATTTATCAATATAGTCTTGCAACGATGTTGCCTCCCACCATTTGGAGGTTTCTTGCTTGTGCAATTTTTCATATCTTCTTAATGTCTCCATAATTGATTTTTCTGGAGGAACTACTGTTTGGACAGTCTTTCCGATCCCTGGGGCTCTTGCAAAGAGCGTCTGAGCTGCCTCTCTTCTTTCCTTTTCCTCCTCCATCATTCTTTTACTCGAATCCAATGGATTCTATTGCACCTGTTTCGTGTTGCTGTGGCAGTTAGGAATCCCCTCTATATAATATAGAGTTCCCTTAGTCCATAGAATTTTTCAAGTTATCTTGGGGCTTGTCTACTCTGATTATATATATTCGGAACAGCAGTGCTTAAATCGATACTGCACATTCCATTTCATCAAATAGTCTCTTCAACAAACCTCCCAGCCTTGGTATTTATAAAGAGATGCAACAGTTTGTGTATGAAATGACTATAAAGGTGCAGTTCTTAGTCATGAAACCATTGTCTGTCTCTTACCTGCACGGTGTACCTCGAACCTGAGATAGCGTGCAGTCCTCTTTTCCAGGCAGGATTTCTTCAAAACTTGGTCCTGGGCCGATCGAAGGAACACTCTTTTTAATCTGTAGCTAGAAACTCTGTAATGGTGTTCCCAATCCTCAGGGTGTCGCGAGTCCGGTTATTCATAAAAAACGGCGTTGCCACTCGCACTCTCAGGATCCACTGACACAACAAAACACTTTCAGGATGCAATCAAATTGGGGGTTTTTTGAAATTCATAAGCCCGCCGTGACGCGTTCCACCGCCGTAGCGGCTTGTTTACCCAGCATAATTCCGGAAACCGCATCGCTGCTTTCATGCAGCGATGCGTCATTTCTCATAAATGAGGCCCCTGGTACCTTCAGACCCACCTTTAGGATCGCTTGCACCCTGGATCTGCACCGGAAGGGCTAGCAGCAATACCACAAGGATCAGCACTATGAGCTTCAGCATGGCTTACTTGCGCGCCTTAGGCATAGGTAGTGACTAGTAAAAAGAGTAAGCAGTGCCGTAAATCCATTTAGGTGAACAAGCCATGCAAGGTGATCAAGTACGAACTTCTCAGAGTTGGTGGACAATGACAAGCCAACCCAGCTTATACATGTCTTATTCATGGGTAGGACAACATTTTTCCAGGCATCCTCGCCTATTTTTCTTTTACCTTCTTTTGCCACGCTCAACTAAATCTTTGTAAGATCACCCCTTTCATCCTTTTTAAATCTTCGAGCATCACAGGGTTGTGCAATCCATCTCCAGTCTAGGCCTGCGTACGGCCTGCATTGTTGCAACAGGTTTAGAAAGGCATTCCAAAGATTGCAACTGGGTTCATATGACATACAAGGTGCACTTATGCCATGGTGCACCTTTAACTGGGTGCGCCGTGCACAGACCAGGCCAATGTGCCCTATCAGGATGAACGTGCTGCCTGCATTTCAACCATAAACTCACACCTAGCCTGAGCACAAAACAATAGTGAGAGTCAAACTGGCTGTTTCAAGCTATCAGTCTGCCTTTCACTGTGCAGACAGCAAACGGCCTGCATTTTAAAGGGGCACAAACATCCCCCTGCAGGAGGGTACAGTGAGGGATTGCACCCGCATACTAGCTGGTGTCTCGAGGGGTCAATAGGACCCTCTATTTCCCCCGTCCAAGAGCACCCTCAGGAAAGGCACTGACTGCATCTCCTCTATGTGATACACGGTCAGTGTGCCACCTGACTGTGTCTTTGCCTCTGTACCTGCATCTATAATACAGCTCGGACGCAGAGGCAAAGCAGTTCCTCATCTACATGGGGGTAACTTTCTATACAAATTATGGATTTTCTCCTTGAAATCACACTGGTGCTACTTTGTGAGCTCAGGCAATCAGGATTACAGAAACACCGCCCAAGTGTCTGCAGCCCTTTCTGTATTGCCAACGTGCTTGGGGTGCCCAAAAAGTGGGAGCCCATGTGCGTTGCACCTTTGGAGCACTTTTGAGAGCATGGCACCTGGTATTCTTACCTGCTGTCAGTTTCTTTGTAGCCATGTAGCCTCAAGATCGTTCCTCTGTAGGTTTCTAAATCTAACCTCATCCATGATCTCCTGCATTCGACTGTCCTTGAAAAATGCATCTTTTACCACATACATGCGAGTCTGAAGGCAAAGCTGAAGACCGTCTTGAAATGTTCATATTTTCTGAGAATGAGCTGTTCCCCATTGCACAGCTCCTACAGCACCACTGATGCCATGGTATTGGTATACCGCCAATTAGGGCTTGAAGTGGGCAGGTGCTTTGGGTGCTGAGCACCGGCAGTTTTAAAAAGCAGGCGCTAAGATGGGTCCCTACCAAGCTCTCCATTTTTACCATCACCCTCGGGGTAAAAAATCTTAACTCTGCAGCAGTAAGTACCGCCCTTCACTGCCGTTGATGCAACTTCAAAGAGACTCATTATAGTTCTTTCACAGTCTCATCATTACAGAAGTGAAGCATTTGCAATATTATATACAACGAAGCCATAGCTGCTGCTTATTTATATTATTCAACTAACAACCATTGACTACGCCAATACTCCTGGCTTGTTGTAGGTGTGATGATCCTTGTATTAGATATCTGCATGGAGGATGTATGTCATCACAACGCATGCTCTTACTCCGCATGCCATTACAACGCAGTTTTTACAACGCAAGTCGTTACAACAACTTGCGTTGGGGGGCGCTGGATAGTGGAATAGATTAATTTTCTATTCCAACTCCAGTCCCCGTGGATAGTAGGGAAGGTGTTGGATAGAAAATTAAACCATTCCCTATCCTACAGCGCCCTCCCGCGCAAGTCGTTGTAACGACTTGCGTTGTAATAGCTGCGTCGTAATGGTAGTGCGGAGTAAAAGTTGCGTTGTAAAGGATGTTTCCCCTGCATGGAATGACAGAAGGAGCAAACGCAGGTCGAGGGGCTCACTATGCTTAGAACAGATTTTTAGCTTAAGTGTTTTTAAGCCAAGTCTTTAATTCCATCAGCCAGGCCCCTCTGAGAGTCCCCCTCCCCCCCTAGTTTATTCATTCCACTTAAAGCCCTGCTGCCAATACATCGTCCCAGCAACAACTTCTGGCACCAACACTGAGAGGAGTAAGGCTGCTTATGGTAAAATGGGTAAAGCTAATGCTGTTTAGTTACAAATAATAAGGGAAAGTTTATTAAATTAATTTCAAAAGGGGATTGTCAGCCAGCCTGCCCCTAAAAACAATATAATACCCCATCTGGTATAAGAGACGAAGTAGGATTCTGCCAATGTAGAGGTGACAGGCAACAATGCAACCCGATCCACTATATCGCAGTTCACTGAAACTTACTTTAGTCTCAACTTGTATTTACTCAGTCGAAGAACTAAAATAAGCTTCGTTTTATTCAGAAGTGTGGGCCTTTAGGTTAAGACCACCCTTGCGTCCATGGTAAAGTGTTTTCTGTTGTCAGAAAAACATCCTCATTATATCCCCCAGTCTTCTGGAGCGGAGCCCGGCTGCTGCTGGCCTCTGGGAAGAGGCACTTTAAGATGCTATTATTTAGGGCGCTCGCAGCAACAGCCAGCATCCTCTCTGGGAGTTTGGCAAGAGCGGCCCCCACCCACCCACTCTCTTTCCCAAGCCGGCTACACGGGACCGGAAAACATTAAGAAACGTATTGTTTAGCAAATTCCTTCCTATTTCAAAAGCTCGCTGTTTTGGTTACAAAAAATGTCTAGCACGTGCTCAGAATCGAGGTGACATTGAGGCCTCGCCGGGGGGGCCCTGGTTCATAACCCCCTGATCTCAGCTCCCTGCATGCACTGCTGCTTGATATGTTTGCATGCAGGGAGAGTTCTTTGCTGTTGTGCATGTGGGTGCTGTGATCTTACTCCTTCATACATGGCAACATTTTAAACATGTAAAGTGCAAGGGCGTAGCTTGGTCAGTAAGATTGGGGAGGTGTGAGCTTCAGATTTTCCACCAGTCACGCTGGAATAAAATGCTAAATTGCATTATAGGACAGGTGAATGGAAAATAGATTATAATACAACTGCAAAATGGCATTCAATATTGAACAGTTATAGCCCTGTCAGTATTTCTGAGTCGTGGGCTCCTTCGGATACACCACGGAAGCTGCGGATGAGGGAGGATGCGAGGACTGCTCTTGAACTAATGGAAGTTCTATGTACCCCTCTTCCAGTCCGGCTCATGAGGCACTGCCACTGACTCCTATTTATTCCAGCCCACGACTCAGAAATACTGACAGGGCTATAACTGTTCAATATTGAATGCCATTTTGCAGTTGTATTATAAACTATTTTCCATTCACCTGTATATACATATAGCACACATCGTTGCCAACCTTAGTGAGTGACAGAGGGATCTGACCCCGTCCTGACGAAGAGGCAGTTAGCCTCGAAACATGTTGACAACACCACGCTATTTTTAACGGTACCAGCCTATGACTAATAAATAATTTTTTGCTTTCATAAGGCCAGGTATTCTTTTAAAACTCACTTATTTATATCACTCCTGACCCTACTCACACTCACTCAATACACTTCACATAGCACTTAGAATATCTAAGTGCTCCAGCGTAGTCGCTAGTCATAGCACGCCCCGTCCCGCAGCGGGGCGGGAAGACTCTGATGATAAAGCATGACACCAAGGGCCCTTTTTAGTGTGTGAGGGGTATTTTAACAAATACTGTGTATGCCTGATATACTCTGGCTCACAGAATACCTTCTAGAGGTGGACCTTGTTGTTTATTTATACCATTAACTGGAGCAGGGTGCACCCACCGAAGTGCTTTTTAGCACTACCTCTTCACTCCCCCTTTTGATTCTTTGTTTAAAGCTCTCAAAGTAGCCATGCAGGTTGTCTGTGGAAGGGCGCTCCACCTCTGCATAGAGGGATCGATAAAAGTCCACAAAGGCATCAATTATGTCCCATTGAGTGTTGAGAGCATTACCTCTGTCTAGCCGAATTATGACTGTTCAGCACAGACCAACTACGCCAGCATCCCACCCGCTCAGTCTCTCTCGCCATGGAGTCAGACAAGGTAGTAAGTATATGCAAGACTTCCCAGGTCTCATTGTGCCTGTGGTCCTTCCGCAGCTGCTGATCAGACTTTGCAGCTTGTAGTGCCAGCTCAGTCTCAAGCTGTCGCAATTACTGTTGCTGTGCCAGGAGTTCCCTAAGAAGGGTTCAACAGACCCCCCGAGGTGGTGGCGATGCAGTGTCCCCCCACAACTGCCTTGTGTGTATCTCACTCCACTGCCCTGGAGGGGCGAAGCCATCATTCAATTCAAAGTGTTGGGTAAGGTGCGTCACATGGTCTTCGCAGAAGGGTGCATCCTGGAGAGACTGAGTTTGGACCTTCCAGGTTAATATGTGGGGGCAGGCTCTTCCACACTGCATCGTCATCTGCAGCGGAAAGTGGTCTCAGACCATATGGATGAGCAATGTGCCTCGTGGTTCACTACAAAGAAATAGATCAACTCTGGTGGGGATTTTCTGAAACTGTGAGTAAAAAGAGAACTCACTATCCTCCGGGTGTTGGAGGCTCCATACATCGTACACTCTTACTAGTCAACAATCCCATGAAATGCCAAGAAATGCTGTGTTGTTCTATGACAGACCGCCCGATCCAGCGGCGGGTCAGAGCAGTCTCTAACAATGTCTGGAATACAGTTAAAGACCCTGCCCCAAATATTATGAGTGTGTGGGTTATTGAGGATCAACAGGTCCAGGAATGCAGAGTGACTGGCATTTGGAGCATCAACAGCTAATAGCGTGAGGGCCATGCCACCAAATCGGCCCTCTACCACCACGTACCTGCAGGTTCAGGCACAGGTTTTACCAACCAGGAGAAACAGAGGTCCTCATACCAAAATATATCATATACTAGTCATGGCATCAGTTCCGGGCCCTGACATTCCTCGATGAGAGCCACTGCAGTGTTGTTGGTATCCGATCCAGTGTCCGAGACAGGGTCTGATTGCAGAACCACAAAGGGGTTGCAGCTCGGCTGTATCACCTCCGCCATTGCTTGTGCCTGTTTCTTAGCCACTTGCTCATTTGTGTGCCAATTTTATGTCCTCTTGGACCATCTGCGGCTCGATCTCAGGGTCAGCCAGTCCTCGTTGCTATGTTCTGACGCTGGCTCTGCCACTGGGCCCTTAGGGTTTAGCCAGGTCCATGTGTCTTCAGGAGTCAAGAAGAAGTTAGTGGTTTTCTCATCAATCACCTTGCGTTTTGTGGGAAATAGGGGTTCGTACTTCGACCCTAAGCTTCTCAGTGTTGTTTAACCAATGTATAGAAGCTGTGGCAGTGTTGCATCCCTGCAGTGAAATTCGGGTGTGCAGTGACGGCGTTGCCCTCAAATTGCCAGGGGCCTTTCGTCCCAAAAAGTTGGAGAATCAAGACTCTGTCCCTATAATTAAGTAGTTTCACTATCACTGCCCTCGGCCAAACCCCCAGTGGAGGAGGATGCCCCGGCAGGGCATGTGCTTGCTCGGCCGAAAAAAACTGTGGCACCTTGCCGGTCAGCACAGTGGACATTAGACAGTGTTCAAGGAAGAGTTCCATGCTTGGGCCCTCAGAGTGCTCCAGCAAACCCAAGAAGCGGACATTATCTTGCCTTGAGCACCCCTCTGCGTCTCCTGCTTTCCGTTGCAAGGAGGTTATGCCTGCCTTCATCCTGTGTAATTGAGCCTGTAGCTCTTGCATCATGAGGTGCATTGAGTTTAAGGCGGAGTCTGTGCTGTCTACCCTCTCCGCCAACCTCCTCTGGTCCCCGTGGAGTAGACCCACATCCAAGGAGACAGCATCTTTATTAGAGTCTAGGGTGGTTTTAATATCCAGGTTTGCCTGCAATATTCTGTTAAATTGGCCAGAGTGTCTGTGGAGGGTGACCTCAGGACTGCGGGGCATGCCATGCCCTCATGCCTCCTCCACATCCTGGGAGTATGTGTGATTGTCTCATTAGGTTTCCAGGAGTTGGGCATCGGTCTCCCTGCCGGGTCCTGGGCAGCCAAAGTAGTGGGCCCCTACCGCTGTATGGAAGGCCAACTCTTTGCCGCTCAGGAAGAGGTCCTGCTTGGATCCAGGGGGATGAGCAGTGGCATGAGCCCAGCGTGTCAGCCAGCACAGCAGGGTGTTTATAGGGCCGTCTTACTCGAGGCCGTCCTGGGCAGAGGTGCCAAGAATCACACAGCCAAATATTGCCCCGGCCTTCACAGGGCATCAACACACATCACCGCTTCCCTCCCTTACTGCAGCATGGGGCACAGGTCCCAGGATCTGCAACCTCCCCCAGGCAGCTGCATGCACCTTCTGAACAGGGGAAGGCTGCAGTGGGTCCCTAACCCTCTCTGCAAGATATTCACATTCAGTCCATTGGTGAGTCTGCTGCTCAATGCCTGCACCATAGAGGGACCCACCAACCAGCAACCCTTGTGCTCCTGACCTCCACCGCTCAGTACAGGTGAGGGTGTAGCATGCCTCAGTGCCTCCCAAGGTAGGGCTTGACACTTCTCTTGACAGGTAAAGCGAAGTGGGACCACAGTGCACAGCCAGGTGGGGGTCTCAGGGCTCACAGCCTCTCTTGCCGTGTAAGCCACCAGGCACAGCTAGGAGCTTACAGGCCCCCTGCTGCTCTATCGTGGTGGGGTGATCTTCTTCCAGGCCATCACGGCAGTGCAGGCTACAGCAGGCCCCCACCCTGTGCCACAACTGTTGGGATCCCGGGGGCACCAGTCAGGGTCCGCTGCTCCAGCACCTCATCCAGGCTGCTGGGAGGCAGTTTGGGCTCGCGGGGGCACTCCGTCTCACTGCACACCCGGGAGGCCCCACCCAAGGTGATCCGCAACTAGGAACCATGCTGGGGCTCCAACATGAGCAGTGTCTCCAGAAGCCTCAGTCCGCGAGATCTCACCCAGGTGTGGGCACCACAACAGGGGTTGTATCTGTACTGCAGTGGGTGTCTTCAAGACGGAGCACCTTAGATGAGAAAAGATTATGGCCGGTCTCCGGCCAGAGCTCAAGCAGATATGTTTCCTCCAGTCGCAATCTTGGTCACTCCCCCCTCCTCTCAGACTGTCTTAAGCCTTAAGGATATTGAAAACACCTGGTGGGTAAATCTCTGGTGGCTAATTTACTTGCTCTGGGAATCTTATGTTTCCTATACATGAATGATTGGCTAATTTGTGTCTCTTATTTTTCCAAGGGCACAAAGGCATTCAATCAAGAATGCAGAACTCTAAAGGATTGCAGTTTTCTATTGAACAAAGAAAAATCCTACTTTACGCCCATCCAGAGACTTCAGTTCATAGGAGCCGTCTTCCTTACAGATCTTGGGGCAGTATTTTATCCTCTTCTGAGGCAGCAGAAACTGATGACTCAGCAGAGTTCCCTATTCTGACTTCAATAAGCAGCGATGAGAGTGCTGTTCTCAGATCATGGGGATGGCAATAGATCTTTATCTGGTCCCTTGGGTATGCCTTCATTGGTATCGTTAGCCAACAATCTCCTGGCACACTGGTCTGGGGCCCAACCTTTAGAAACTACAGTGTTCAAGTCCTGATGGATCAGGCCATATCCAAGACAAT
The DNA here is from genome assembly GCF_964263255.1 of Lissotriton vulgaris. Taxonomy (NCBI): domain Eukaryota; kingdom Metazoa; phylum Chordata; class Amphibia; order Caudata; family Salamandridae; genus Lissotriton; species Lissotriton vulgaris. The sequence continues at coordinate 1,057,128,714 of NC_141698.1, read as the reverse complement.
ACAATGGTGTCTGAAAACAGCCAACTTTTCCAGAGAAATGTCCCCCCTCCATTCCTTATTTTGATCACAGGTACCAGTAGTCAGTGCTTGGGAGCTGGATTTGGGAACCGCTCTGTGAGAAATTGGGTTGTTAGTTGAGGTGGGTGAAACCCTAGTCAAGCAACAGCCACAATGTTGGTCAGGGTGAACCATAAAAAGTCACTCAATTAATCTTTGGTAGCTTGGCACAAAAGCAAACAGGCTTAACGTAGAGGCAATGTGTAAAGTATGTATGCAGCACTTAGTAATAAAGTGAAAACACAACACAAGAAAACACCCCCACAAAAATAGAGTAAAATTGAATAAATTATTTGACACCAAAGAAAAAAATCCATTCAGTAGAACCATAGACATGCAATTTTTAAGATTTCAAATAAGTATAACGCCTAAAAGCACAAAGCACCACTCGTGGTTATCTAGTTGTGCAACACATGGTGAAAGTCACAAGTTTAGGCCAACAATGATGGTGCATGGGCCAGACATAGGGTCCAGGTTAGTCATGCTGAAAAAGTTATCTTCTAAAGTTCTGTGTGAAGAGTTCATTTTGCAGTGCAGGAGGCCATGAGGAGCAAGGGGAGTGTTGTGTTTTGGTCATTGCTGTAGCACAAAGGGCAGACCTGGCATTGCGGATGTTTGGACTGTAATGCGAAGATCCTGTTGGGCACCGCCAAAGGTCATTAGAGGAGATTCGCTTTGGCGGTCACCCCGGGCTGTCTGTACTGTAGCGCGAAGTGCAGATCTCACATTGCCAGTTGTCACTTGCAGTCACTGTAGCTCAATGATTCGGGTTCACCGGAGCCACACTTTGGTGGTTAGCACACGCAGCAATAACTTGTGTGAACAAACCCATTCACGCTCATGTAGAACAAAAGCAAACAGGCTTAACGTAGAGGCAATGTGTAAAGTATGTATGCAGCACTTAGTAATAAAGTGAAAACACAACACAAAAAAACACCCCCACAAAAATAGAGTAAAATTGAATAAATTATTTGACACCAAAGAAAAAAATCCATTCAGTAGAACCATAGACATGCAATTTTTAAGATTTCAAATAAGTATAACGCCTAAAAGCACAAAGCACCACTCGTGGTTATCTAGTTGTGCAACACATGGTGAAAGTCACAAGTTTAGGCCAACAATGATGGTGCATGGGCCAGACATAGGGTCCAGGTTAGTCATGCTGAAAAAGTTATCTTCTAAAGTTCTGTGTGAAGAGTTCATTTTGCAGTGCAGGAGGCCATGAGGAGCAAGGGGAGTGTTGTGTTTTGGTCATTGCTGTAGCACAAAGGGCAGACCTGGCATTGCGGATGTTTGGACTGTAATGCGAAGATCCTGTTGGGCACCGCCAAAGGTCATTAGAGGAGATTCGCTTTGGCGGTCACCCCGGGCTGTCTGTACTGTAGCGCGAAGTGCAGATCTCACATTGCCAGTTGTCACTTGCAGTCACTGTAGCTCAATGATTCGGGTTCACCGGAGCCACACTTTGGTGGTTAGCACACGCAGCAATAACTTGTGTGAACAAACCCATTCACGCTCATGTAGAACCCAAATCTTCAAGATTTCTTCCTTCAAGGAGGAGCTCAACTGATGTCAAACCAAGTGTCCAGGACCTGAGAGACATCTCTCGGAGATCAGGAACTCACTCAAGCAGAGGCCAGCAGGGTTCATGAAGTTTCAGTTTCAGGTCCAGTTGGAGGTCAGCTGGGCAGATACAGGGGGGCCTCTGGAACTTGTTAGGTCCCAGCACCTCAGAACAGGAGGTCAGTGAGCTGACCCTTTGAGTCACTTCAGCCTGGTATGAAAGGTGCAGGTCAGTCTTCATTCTCAACAAGCAAGGCAGGCCCCAAGCAGCAGGGCAGCAGGGATTCCTTTTTCTGTACTATCCACAGGTCCAGGAGTGTACTGAAGAGTGGCTGAGGGTCCACATGTTATACCCGATGCCCAATTTGAAGTGGGAGAAGCTTCTGGAGTTTACCCCATAGAGGTATCTGGAATTTCCAGCCTCCCTGCCGTGGCCCCAGTCCATCTGGGGGGCACAATAGGCTAGAGTCAAACACTTTGTGGGTGAGCTAGGCTAGTGCCTTTGAGGTGCATGTGTGGTAGGTGACAGCTCTGTCCCCCTATCGTCAGAGATGGCCCATTCTATCAGTACCCCGACCCTCCTTTGTGATACTGTCTAAGAGGAATACGCAAATGGTTGGGACAAGAAAATGCCACCATTATAAAGGTGGTATTTTCAGAAACTAGAGGAATCTTGGATCGGGGAGGATTGGTGGCAGTCATCCCACTCGATCTAAGCGCTGCTTTCGATACGGTAAATCATAAAATCCTATTGCAGCGTTGCTGTGACATTGGAATATCGGGCAGAGCGCTGAAGTGGCTCAAGTCCTTTCTAAGCGACAGAACCTTCCAGGTATATGAAGGAATTATTACTTCCTCTAGTAAACCCCTGGGCTGTGGAGTCCCACAGGGCTCCTCCCTGAGCCCAACATTATTTAATGTCTATATGAGACCGCTGGCTGAGATCGTCCGACCACATGGTATTAAGATCGTCACCTATGCGGACGATACTCAGCTGGTGGTCTCTCTGGCACAGGAAGATGGCTCTTCAACCAGGGTGGACTAGGCAGGTTGTCTGGAGAAAGTAAAAAGCTGGATGACCCTGTCTTGTCTCAAGCTTTATGGAGACAAGACAGAGCTCATGCTGCTGAGCCGATCGGCTCCAGCCTCAATTATCTCAATCTGGCCCTCCTGTCTAGGTCCACCACCAGAACCTAAAATGGCCATCAAAAGTCTGGGTATCTGGCTAGACAAGTTCCTGGCATTTGACTGTCAGGCAACTAGGCTGGCCGCCACATGTTTCGGCCTCCTCAGAATCCTTAGAAAGATTCCCCCCTGCTGCCCTTTGAAGTCAAACGAATGGTGATACAGGGCCTGATCCAATCACGTTTGGACTTTGGAAATGCTCTGTATTTCGGAGCCCCTGACTTTACTTTGCGGAAACTGCAGGTAATTCAAAACAGTGCTGCCCGCACTCTATTACAAATCCCTCGCAGGTCATCCGTGAAGTCCGGCTTGAAAAGCCTGCATTGGCTTCCTGTTAAGGGCAGAATCACTTTCAAATCCTTATGTATTGCCCACCTGGCTTTTTGGGAAACTCGCCCGGCAATCAACCTCCCTCTAATCACTCCGTATTACCCCAGCAGACAACTGCGTTCAGCCAATGCTTTTTTTGCCATAGTACCCAAGGTCAGAAGAACAAGAGCAAGCGGTCGTTCTTTTTCCTTCAACGTGGCCAAGCTATGGAACACTCTCCCCCTTCATTTAAGGTCCAACCCGGAATTGACATCCTTTCGGAAACAACTGAAAACGTTCCTGTTTAATAAGTAGAGCCTCTCCCGGCCTTTATGCCTCACTAGACAGCTCACTAGTCTTAGCGCTTGGACGCCTCCGGGCAGCTATGTGCGCTCTACAAGAACCATTTTCATTTAATTTAATTTCATTTAATTTCATTTCACTTGTGACTTAAAATTTGACTTATCTCTAAAGAGGGTATTAAATTATAATTCCTCATACACCGAATATGACTTTCCTACCTGCTCCCAATCAAACGTTATGAGCTATTAAATGTAATATGGTAACCTACTGTCATCATATGGGAGAGGAAGGCCTTACAGTAGTGAACACAAATTTAGAGTTTTTTTCTACCAGAATATAGAAATCTTAATGGCACCAGTCCAATGTGTAAATACACTGCACCCTGCCCTATGGGCTATTAGGGCATACCCTAGGTATTACAAATAGGGGTTTAGGTCTGGCCAAAGGGTTATTTTGCCATATTCAAATTGCAGTTTAAAACTGCACAAGGCTGGAATGACAGGTCTGGGGCATGTTTGAAAGGCTATTTAAGTGGGTGTCACAATCAGTGCTGCAGGCCTACTAGTAGCATTTGATTTAAATGCCTTGGCAGAGTTGGTAGACCTATAGCGTGATCAAGCAATGCCCAAAGGGCTGGTCTGACAGGTCGCTGTGTGGGCAGTTTCTTTGTCTGTGTTTGGACCTTTTTATGGTCTGCTGCCCGATTTTTACTATTGGTTTCCCTGATATTTAAACAAATATTGCTTGCAGACAACTCAAATCAATGCAGTCTTCCACACCTTGCAAAACATCTATCCAGCATGCCTTTACAAGTTTAAAGTGGCCCCAATTTGCAACCACAAGCCACTTTTTTAGCTATTCAATTCACTAATGGGTGCCACTTTAATTTTGGTGCCCAAGTTTTTATTTCTACCCCAATCTAGCCCTTGGTACCCCTTAGTACCACCTGACTGGGGACTTCTAAGTAAATGAAATGTGTCAGTTGGGTGTAAGCCAATTTCTCCATGGTAAAGGAGAGAGCACAAGCACTTTAGCACTCGGTAGCAATGGTAAAGTGTGCGTAGTCTTAAGGCTAACAAAGACGAATTCAGCAAAACAGGAAGGAGAAAAGGCAAATCGTTTGGGGGTGACCCTGCAGAAAGGGCCAAGACCAACACCATCTAGTCAGAGAACGTGATAAAATCAGAAGGCTCTTTCTTCCTCCAACTGGAGGAAGCTTGCAGCAGTTCTGAAAGCCCATATATTGTTTGCTCCAAACTTACGAGCAGTTCAAGTAGTCCGGATGCACCCAGACTATTAAGTAACTAGGGACCATATTAACCCTCTGGGAGGCTTCATAGTCCTACCATTAACACTTCTGGTGGACAAACTGGGGAAGGAACAGAGGGGAATCTTCTCTCACTGTCAGCAGTCTATCTTCCAGGGACAGAGATTAGGCTTGTAGACTGTCTGCGTTGAGTGTTTCCCTTCTCCATGGGATTGCCTCTGTCTCTAAAGAGTTTTCAAAACTTTCAGGCCAGCTTCGGGGGTCCTGGCCAGACTGTTTGGCTCTCTGAAAATTGCCTTTTTATGAATTGTTTCTCCCATTGTCCACTTCTTGGAGTACGGGCAGCAGATGCCATGAGAATCTTGGCTTCTTTATGCCTTCCCTTAATTTGTTATGCTCAGTAGTGTCCTTCAAAAGAATATGTCAGATGGTGCTGATGCTATATTAGTAGGCCTGGGGTGGTCTTGCAATACAGTCCACTTGTCTTTTCAACCTCTCTTTCTCCTCTGAGTTTTCCCTATCTGTCAGTGAGAGCTAGTCACCAGCTAGCTCTGGAGTTTGGAAATTGAAAAGCAGGGGCTGAAGGCACTGGGCTGCCCTGCAAATATAATGTTTTTCACTCAAAACTCAAAAAGGCAGAGCACACTAAATATCTATGAGACATGCTAGAGAAACATTAATACCTTATGTCTTTCGAGGAACCTACATGATTCTGCTTGTAATGGAACTCGGTTTAGGAATTCCTTAGAGATGTTTCTTACTAGGGTTCGCCCTCTCTATTATCCTTAGCCAAAGGTCAGCTATTAGAGCCATCAAGGGTCCAGATCTGCTTTCCTTTGATTCCTTGGCTAAGCTCCAATTGAGGAGTTTTTCTTTAAGAATGGTGATTCATGCCCCTGTTCCCATCTGGGATCTTCCATTGGTGCTTAGTTTCTTAAATCCCTTTTGAGCCACCGGATTCAGTATATCTGAATTTCCTGACTTAAAAGGTGTTTTTGCTATCATCTCTGGACAGAGGTTCGAAGCAATTGGAGCCTTACTGTCTAATTAGCCTTTCATAAACATTTTAGAGGATAAGCAGATTCTCAGGCTGGACCCTGCCTTTTTCCTGAAGCGGCTTCCTATTTTCATATGTCCTAATATTTGATTCATCCTGTGTTCGTTCCCTCTCCATTCTTGGAACAAGAGAATCTGTGGTACACCCTTTTGTGACTGGGGATAATTTCTGCTTTCACTCAATCAGATGCTCTGTTTGTTATGTTTGGTCATAAGTAGTCAAGTCGAATTACTTTATTCAATCAAAGGTAAAAATAGATCATATAAGTACAAACATACATAAAGACATTAGTTTATCATATTTATGGAATATGTTAAAAATAAGATTTAAAAGTTAGTAACAGTTGATAAAAAGGGAAGAGGCTAAAATCGTACTTTCATTTCAGACTATTGGTGCAGTCTCCTAGTCTTTAGAGTGAGGCATAAAAAAGATGCAATACAATAACAGATGAAATGATCAGGTAACATTTGAAGGAAGAACAAGCCTGGGCGAAATTGTCCAAATGTATATTTATGCATAATCGAAAATATGAACCAAATAAAATTTGCAAAAGAAAAAAATGTAAACGTTTGATTGAGAGGACACACCATCACAAGGGCATGGCAGCAAAATTTGAGGAGAGAAAATGCCCGATGGATGGCCCAACATGCATTGAATAAGGTATAGACAAAACCTTAGAAGTACAAATCTATGACGGTAATTTGTTTCAAAAGATAAATATGAAGACAACCACTCAGTTAAAACCGCCCCCTCTAAATAAGATAGTCCCATATATTTATTCCTATTGTTTTTGTATCTTTGTTTGGCCCTTAAGTTTAGAAAACTGCTTTTAATTAGATTGTTTGAAATTTTCAAATATTTGGCTGGAGTTTCAAATATGGATTCTAAACTTATGAAGGTTAGGGCACTTTTGACATAGGAGAGCCACTGGATCCTATGTGCATATTCCAAGAAAGACAATCTTTCATAATATGTTGACTAAGATTGACAGATTTCCTTCACCATATAGAATGCAATAGGGGGATTGAAGCTAAGCTAACCAGGTCAGATGTATAGGGGACCATCCAGTTCAAGGTGGCAATTAAAATTAGAGCTACTTTTGGGGAGGGTTACTAGTTTTTTCCAGAAAGTATCCTCTGAAATTTGAATTGGGGTAGAATTAGTGTGCCCCCATACCTCTGCCCCAGAAGTAGCTACAGAGGTGGATTTCAACTTATACACTTTTCTAATAACCCCCAGATGTTTGGAGCCTAGATTTTAAATAAAGACATACAAGGCAGTGATGCTTTCTTCCAACATTAAACTCCTATTAGTCAATATGTGGGTCTATGTTGCCAATCTATCAAATGTGACCCCTAGGTATGAAAATGTGTCCGTCTGTGCAACTTTTTGACCTAATATTTGAAAAGATGGAGATTTCTTAGTCCTGTGTCCAGTCACTAAAATAAAGGACTTTGTCTCATTGACTTGTAAGCTGAGATTTAGCATGAACTTCACATACTCCTCTATGAGTCGCTGGAGCACACACCAGTATGAGTGATAAGCACAGCATCATCTGCGTAGAGGAGTATGGGAATACAAACATGATTCACCAATTGGACGTCCAAAGTAGTGTCTAACAGGGGTGCCTCTACACCTTTTGTATAAATAGAGAAGAGGAATGGGGCAAGGACGCACCCCTGTCTTATCCCCCTATTAATAGGGAACCACATGGTACACTCTCCTTGTTTCCCATAAGTAGCTCCAACCAAGGAGATTTCAGAAGGAGCTTAAAACTAGAATATTTTAGATTGCATTTGATAAGATTGCCAAAAAAGTCTCAGATCAGTTAACTTTTAGGGATCAGCCGACTACCTCCTATAAACAGGTGGTTTGACTCTAAATGTTCCAATGCTCCAAGGGAACTATAGAGGGTCCTTAGTTTATGACCGAAAGACAAAGTGCTAATAGCCTTATGTAAGCTGACTTACAAAATGGAGCTGAGATGCAGTAGAAATTACTCAGGGATGAGGCTTGGGGTCAGTTGTTGTAAGCTCGGAGTAAACAGTGTAAAGTTTTGGGAAATTATCAACCGCCCTCTTTTCTCTGGCTATGATACTGGGATATTCTATCCTCACATTTTCCCTGATCGTTGGGTGAGACACTTTGAGGGAGTTTACAATGTCACCCTTGACGACCAGGATAATGTAGCTTTGCCTCAGTATGAAGGTCGTTCTAATCTGCTTTTTGTCCTAGAGGAACTTAAAGTTGCCATTCTGTGGTTATCAAAAGGTAAAGTTCCTGGGCCGGATGGATCACAGCTGATCTTTGAATTAGCGATCTGGGTGTGTGGACCCCTCTCCTTTCCCACACTTTTAATACTGCAGTTAGGGATGGTCCATTATCTTCTTCGTCTACTTTTATTATTGTCCCGGTGTTTAAAGAGGGTGAAAAAAAACTGCTACAGGCCCAGATCATTGATCAATTCTGTTGTGAAGGTTATAGGCAGGGTGCTTCTATTTGTTTTTCTTGCAGATTTATATAGTGCAAACTCGACCCGAAGGTATTGGAGCACTTCACATGAGCACCAGTTATGTTACACAAGGACACATACATTTTCTTGGTAGGTACAGGGAGATTAAGTGATTTGCCCAAAATCGCAGAATGCTGAGCCGACACCGAGGCTCGGACCTGGTTCCCCAGCTCCAAAGTCAGCATCTCTAGCCGTAAGGCTCCATCCTCTCCCCTATGAGGTTATCTTCTTGGGTAAAAGATAAGGAGATTCTTTCGGATTTACAATAAGGCTTTAGACTAGGTCTGAGTACCATTGATCAATGTATGAATCTGTTTTTTATTATTAATAAATATACTTTTGTCAGACAAGGGTCTATTCGTATGGCAATTATGGACCTCACTTCGGCATTTGATTGGGTTAATCAGGCAAAACTTTGGAAAAGGGGCCTGTCCTTGGGAGCGGATTCCGATCTAGTATATTTCCTGAGTGACCTGCACATGAATGTGTTAACTGTAGTCCATTATAATCCTGATGGCTCTTGCTCAGATTCTTTAAAACTTAGAATAGGGGTTCATCAGGGTTGCATATTAGTCCCATTTCTTTTCTTGTTATAAATAAACTAACTAGAAAAGTCTTTGTTGACTAGGGTAGATCTTCCGAAAATAGGCAGCCGTGTGATTCCTGCCCTGTTATATGCAATTTGTGTGATGCTGTTTGTCAGAACCGTGTTAGGTCTTCAAAGGCTTCTAGATTCATGTGTGGCTTTTGTTGACACTTTAGATATGCCACTAATTTAAAAAAAAGTCCTTTGTTCTGGTAGGGGGCCTAAGGAAAACCAAGGGCAGAAACTTTCGTGTGCAAGGGCACTAACTTATGAGGGACTATTCTTTTTTGTATTTCGGGGTTACCTTTAACAGTACTGGCATCTGGCACCCTCTTTTACTAGATAAAAAGAACGTGTTCTTAAGGTCCATTGCTTCGGTATCTGCCTTTACTTCCAAGTGAGTTGGGACGCCTTAGGTGCTTTGTTGAGGGTGTACCACGCGAAATGTGTGCCTTTGGTTAGCTATGACTAAGATTTATGGGGGCTACGTTGATGACTCTAGCCTGCAGGTTGTTGGAGGAGGTTTTTGTAGGAGGTTTTTGGGTTTTCCTCAGTCGACTTTCTCTTATATGTCACATCAGGAAGTGGGTCTGGATTATCTGTGTGATCTGTTGGCTTGTTACTCTTTGGGTCAGACCTGAGTGTAAGCTGAAAAGGGTTGTACTAAGAGATTGTCGGGCCTTGCATTATTGACCTCTTGTGGTTGAAATATATCAGGGACTCCTTCTCTAAACTGGGGAGGCAGGCCCTCTTTGATTGCTCTGATTCCATTGTAAAATCTGACCTGGCACTCGTAAGCACTTTCTACTGGGCAATAGTCTCTTAGAAAGGAATCAGAATTTGCCACGCCTTCTGTCCCAGGCTATATCATGTGGAACACTTTCCCTGTTACTGAACCCTACCTTTTATCCATCAACTGTTCTCACTATTTCTTGTTGATAAATAAAGGTCTTAAGCCCTATACCTCTTCATTCAGTGGGTGAGTAAAAACCACAATCTCACTTACCTATGCAAAAGTATGTGGAGAAGTGTGGCTCAGGGGTTAGAGGCGGCAGACCCGGGAGCTGAGATCGGCCCTGGACCAGGGTTCAATTCCCCGCCTCGGTGGGTCTTGGGCTAAAAATTCCACGGACTCGATAATTCTCGCTCTGGTGCCTTCTCGACTCATGGGTTCACACTCTGTGACTCTGGGCAATAGCTTGCTTAATCTCCACAAGGGCCCCTTGCGGCGGGATGCCTGGCTTTCACCTTGTGGATACCCTGTTGGGGTTATCTCACAGGGGAATACCAGGACAAGTTCCCTAAGCAAGCGCCGGGACACCCACTGCGGGTAGCTGTGCGCTATATAAGCACAAATACATTTACATTTACAAGTAGGTTTCCTGCTCCATCCTTAACTCAAGGCAACTCCACCAGGGACATTTACTTGACTTAAGCCGCTTCCAAGGGCTCTTTGTGAAGGTGCAATGTAGGTGTCTCCTAATATCCAATAACTCTCAGAATGAGCCAGGTTTTCTCCTGTTCTTTTGGTGAAGAGGTGTTGTCTTCAATCACATGATTTCTTTCTGTAGCCTAATAAATAGCAAGCACTGGGTGTTGAAGTAAATTTTGTTTACATGTTATATTTTTGGACCAAAGCAATTTTTTTCAGTTTAGGCATATGCTCTTGTGGTGAAAGACTGGGACGAAGAAGACTGAGGCGGAGGTAACGGTCAGACTACTTACCGGTAAGCTTCATTGTCCTCCTCGTCACAGTCTTGCTATCAGGTTATGTTCGGATAAAATTGCTTTATAATTGTTTCAGGAACTATGGTGTTTCAGAAAGTGCAATAGTTCATCTTGTTTTTGCAGGCTAATATGGTGAGTGAGTGTGTCAGTCACCTAGGCTAAATATTTTTTTTAATAGTATGAGGTACATTTGTAGAGTCAAGACTATTGCCCAAAAGGTGAAAGACTCTGACAATGAAGACAATGAATCCGAGTAATGAATCTCACCAGTAAGAAATCTGAGCATTTATTGTTTAGAAATAGAAGTAATCCTCCAGTTTCAGGTAGAAAGACTAAGGGCCTAATTAAGAGTTCAGTGGTCCGTCGACCACCGAACCCATGGTGGAGGTGCAGTGGTGATTGGGGATCACCACACCATCGGTCCAACCGCTGTATTACGAGTACGGTAGTCGGTGGGTTTTAGGAGCGCCGCAACCACCAGGGATCGCGGTGGAGCGGCATCTGGGGAAGCAATATACATTGCAGTTTCAATGCAGCACCGCCATAAATATCACGATATTCCCCACCACTAGCCTTTTTATTGAGGTGAGCCCACCATGAAAAGATGGAGGTGGGTAAACAAACGGGGCTCTAAAGGGCCCCCTGTTGCCCACTGAATTGGAGTGCATGCAGAGGGGGCACATGTTGTGCCCCTCCGTGTGAATCCACCCCCTGTTCCTGCATGGCATGGACCGTTCAGTTCATGCCGTCCATTGGCAGTCCTGCGGCAGTGCAGTTACAAGGCTCAATATGAGCCTTTAAACTGCACCATCACGGTACCGCCACACCACATGCCGGCCAGACAGCAAAATTACTCGTATGCTAGCAGACGGGCTGTGGTCGAATTTGGTGGTCCTGGCACTGGTCACTGGCTGGCAGTCTGCTCCAGGACCTCCAAACTCGTAATAAGGCATTAAAGCATTTAGAGAATCCACCAGCTTGATTTCCTCCACTGTGCTATCCCATCGTAGAGGAAATGACACTTGTATTTGCTTCTGGATTCAGTATTCCCTTTTTCGCTGGGCGGGGGGGTGGAGGGGGGAGGGCAATGGCCATCTATCTTCATTGCTGTGTGTCAGGCTGCAGTTTGGCTCCAAGTATAGAAGGAACTTTATTGGACAAAAACATCAAGTTGACTGTGAGAGGTGAACTTTCGATAAGGGTGACTAACTAACTCCAGATCATCACGGACACTGCCCAGCCCTCATTTATTCACCTACAATTCATTGCATTTAAGTGTGTTAGCTTAATTAGACTACATCTGGAAAAAAAGAATTGCACAAAAGGTCTTGACTGGGAACAGTGCCCAGAGTGACTTTGAGGGAGGTGAACACCCTCCCTTTGATTGTAGAGTTGCACCACTCATTTTTGCAGCCTTTTTCATCTTCCTGACATATCTTGCTTCCCCGCTGCATAATCACTACCCAATGTTTATAGACACGTTTCTTTAGTTTATCTGTTTATCCATTCACTCTATTATTAATCAGGGATGTCTCTAACTAAATTATACAGTAAACACTAGCTCTCCTAAAAGAGAGCAGCCTCCTGCTGAAATAATGAATGGCAGGAGAACAACTTGAAATAAATTATAGATTCATTATTTTTATTTTTGTAATTTTTATGCAGAATAGATTCAGCTTTGCTAAGCATTGCAACACTTTACAGAGAGGGCAGCAAGATTATCTGTCCAAACGTGAGACCTGATTGGAAGAGAACAAAGGTTGCCAACAGGAAGGAATGCAAACATCACAGAGTTGTGGACATTCAGAAGGGGGTGGCCAGGAAGGGTTTGTTATCAGATGTCCATGGTTGAATTTGAGGGTACTTGGCGGATAAGAATTATTTTTGGAACTAAGATAGTTTTTGTTCTTTTCGAAGAAGGGATCGTGCCACCTTTAGGGTCGGTATGGGTAGAGTAGACAAAGAACGCTTGTCTACCGGTTATTTTTTAGAATATTTTCTTTATTGCTTTTTAACAAAACAACTTGCACCCTCTAGAGAGTTTGCCACAGAAAGATTCAATCTGGATGTTTACATAATCCTATTCACTAAGTTTTGGTCACATTCTTTTCTAAGTGGCTCCCACTTAAATGTGGTTAGAATGTCCTTTTAGGTGGAGCCTGTGCAGTGCATGCGCTGCTCTGCAAGCCATGCTGTATTCGAGTATAGACTTGAAGCCAGACCACTATCCGCCCATATTTGTTATTGGCTTGGGTCAATGTTCTGCGTAAATGCTGGCTTATGATTCGTTAATAGGCTTGTTAGTCCCTTCTTAGTACCGCCTTGCCTTCATTTGTAACCTCGCACGAGGACTGGCCTTTTTACTTCTGTTGTTATACGGTATGTCTTAATAAGTCTGTAAGCACTACTTTCTTTAATGACTTTCTCCTACTGCAGGCACAACATGCTTTCCTGCAACATTCAGCACACCATGCATGCTTTCACTTTCCAAGCAGCCCTTCACAATGAAATAGGTCTAGCATTTACAAGAGTTTGAGCTATTGGCATTGTAATGGCATAGAATTCTAGCGCTTTTAATAATTTCTCAATAGTCTAAACTCGACTGTGGTTGCTCACTACTCCATAGGGACATTTTAATCATTTTTTAGTTGGGTGTGGGGTTAAGAGGTTTCTACAGTGTAGATTTTCTAGCATGAATGGTAGTTGGTGCTGAAAAACGATGTGTCTTTCCTCAAGAGGACTGTGAAAACAGGAGTAGTAGTATAAAACTTTATTTCATTTTTTTGCACAAACGATAAAAGTACATATACAATCATAGCACAATTTAAAACTCAGTAATTGTAAACACATATCAGATAAAGTGCCAAAAGTGCAAAGTGCGGTGTCTTCCATACAACAGAATCAGGGAAAGAATGATACATTCATCACAAGGACCATTAACGGTCCAAACAATTTCTCAATTTAACAGTCAATTTTAAAAATTCGGTGACCTGGAGAATACTGTCATTATGCAAAAGTTGTAATTACATTAAAGCCGGTCGGATCTGGATAAAATTAAGTTTCTTTAAAAGGGTTACCAGATAGCGCTTGCGTGGATATTCATAAAACCTACATAAAAATATAAAATGCAGCATATCCTGCAGAGACTTTCCGTCGCAGCCGCAGGGTGCTGCAAACTTGTTAAAAACGTCAGTTTTTGGCCTAATAAGCAGATTATGAAAAAGGTTTAACCTAAACCTTGTTAACAGGAACTTTTCATGAGAGGTCAGTGTGCCCATCAAATATGGCTCTATAGTTTCACACGTTTTCACCATGACAAATTTTCTCACGCTTTGTTTCTGGAGCTCCACTTCTTCCCTCTGGATCTTCCTATCCGTAAGGAAGTCCTGTTTAATTAACTACAGATCCCCCTTTACAATCTGACTTGGTTGTTCAAACAATTCCAAACGACCAAGCCTGGCAAAGCTGGATTTCATATATTTTATCCATGGGGAGCCCATTGCCTTATCCTGGATCAAGTAGTCCCTCAGAATCAAGTGTGTCAGTGGTATATCTTGATTCAGCCACAGTTTTAGCCATCAGGTCAACGGGTGTAAAGAAAATATGTCACTTAAGTATTGCGTCCCTAGCTCCTCATGTACGGCGAAGTTGGATGTGCCTGCAGGGATGCACAGGAGACGCTTCAAAAAGAAGTTTTCAACCATCTGCAACTGCTAACCGGTAACATACCCCCAAATTTCACTGCCATATGTCGCAGTTCCCACTGATTTTGCATTATAAAGTTTCAACATGGCACTGGTAGGTTTTTTCCCCAGTTTTGATGCAAATTAAAAATGGAGGCATTATCCCTGACCAATTCCCCCTTCTTTTTTGCAAGAAGAGGACCCCCAATTAAGTTTAGAATCAAAAAGAACCCCCAGATACGAGAACGTTTTTGATATGGGGATTGGTACTTCATCAATTTTAAATGAGAAGTTCCTTCTTGGGTGTAGGCCCACTTGCATGACAAATGATTTCAAGTTGTTGATCATAAGGTCTCCATCCGTCATGAACAGTTTAAAAGCATTTAATAAAGCTTGAAGGCCCCTCTCAGTCCTGGATATTAAAACCGCATCATCTGCGTATAAGAGTAAGGGAATTCCCCGCCTACCGACTCTAGGGCAATCAGCCGGTACATTCTGCAACACACTATCTAGTTCATTAATATAAAAATTAAAAAGGAAGGGGGCCATGATGCAGCCTTGGCGAACTCCCTTTCTTTTTTTTCTTTTTTTCTTTTTTTTTAAAGACTTTATTTTTCATCAAAGATGAACAACATATTGCCCCCCAAAATTGCCATCGGTAGAAAGAAAATACATGTGTACACAGTTCATTGCCCCAATACGGCCCCAGCAGGTGCAGATATAATAATAAACACAAGAGTTAAATCTTCGGGATGCAAAGTAAATCATAAAAACTGACAGTAAGGAACATTCTGCGTAGCCATCAGGGCCTTACCCCAACACCATCTCTCCCTCCCCGCCCCCAGCATCCCCGCCCTCAGACCCCGACTCTCCAGAGGAGAACAGTTCAGCACTAGTTGCATCTGAATCGCTGCTGACTGACCCCACAGCGCACATCATACGCCAGGCAAGCAAGTCCTCCTGCAGCCGCTCATCCCTACGTGTATGCTGCATGTGGGTCTCCTCAGCCAATGTCCATTCCCCAACATCCCGAAGCCATAATGGCATGTCCGGGGCCCTCAGTCCCATCCAGGTGATAGCCACTCGTCACCTAGCCAGCACCAAGAGTAGCTGCAACATTTTGTAGGATAAATTCCTCTTCCTAGGTTTGGGGACCAGGGCCAGCAGACAGTGATGCGGGGTCAGGGCAATATTCAGGCTTGTGACCTTCCGGATGTGTCCCACCACCTCCCTCCAGAAGTCTCCGGCCAGCGGGCACTCCCAGGCCAGGTGGAGAAATCTGGCTCTGGCTGTACCGCATCTAGGGCAGGTATCCGTTTTATCAGCGGTAATGCAGTGTAAGGCAACTGGAGTCATGTAAGTGCGGTGCACAAAATTGAAATGAATCAGTTTGAATCGTGCATTACACAACACCTTCCTGGTAAGGGTCCCTATTCGTTTACGTCGTCCCGGGTCTAGGGCGACCCCCAGATCCGCCTCCCATGCCGCCCAGGACGGGGATATCGGAGGGGCTGAGTCACACCGCATAGCCGTATATAACAGCGTTATCAGTCGCCGTCCGCCGCCGCAGGACAAAAGGATATTCAGAGTATGGGAGACCTGGGGCGCCTCCGGATATTGTGGCCAGGTCGCCCTCGCCATTTTCTGAAGGCCTCTATAATGAAGATACTGTCCCCCGGTGAGTCCAAAGGCCTCCGTAGCCCTCTCTAGGGTCACGAAAGAGTCGTCCGGATATAGGTCCGCCAGAGTCTCACAACCACCTCTCACGCCATTCCCGGAACGACATGTGTTCCTCCATCAGCGTCACCGGTGCCAATATCCACACCGGTAGCTCCCTATGAAAGGGGGCCCGCCTCAACACCTCCACAACTCGCTGCCAGATTCCCGCAGTCGAACTACATACCGCAGGGATTCATCCGCTCCCTTTCCCCGCATCAGACGAACTCCCTTTCTAATATCAAAATTATTTGTTGTGCTCAGATCTTGAGAATATCTCACATTGCCTCTAGTATTACTATGTAAATCAACAAGAAAGTCAACAATTCCACTGTCTACACCCTTCGCCCTCATGGACTGCCAAAGCTTTACCCTGTTTACACAGTCGAAAGCTGAGGACAGATCCATGAAGGCGAGGTGAATGGTACCTCTTTGAGCAACAGTGTACTTACTTAATATTAGAAAGAGGTTAAGGCACTGAGTTACTGTTGAGCGGCCACTGCAAAAACCATACTGCGAGATGGACATAATATTATTTTCCAGCGCCCAGTCTGAAAGTCTCTGCAGTAGGATTCTTCCTACTATTTTAACCATAGAGTCTATTAATGAAATAGGTCTGTAACAATGTGGGCTCCCTTTGTCCCCCTTCTTAAAGACCGGGACAATTGTAGAAACACCCCACGATTGTGGACATCCATTTTTCACTGCAGCGTTAAAGACAGACTCTAGTATCGGTGCCCAGAAACTTGGCTCAGACTTAAATAGGTCTGGGGGAATCCCATCGGGACCGGAAGCTTTCCCGGCTGTTAGTCCCGCAATGCCTTCAGTAACCTCGCCTATATCAAAGCTGGTTGTTTCTCTATTATTACAAGAGACGGGTTTAGGAATTTCATCCGTCAGGCAGCAGTATAGTTGCTTGAAATGTACTTACCACTCCTCCTTTGTTATGTAGCATTCAAGGCCATCACCCGGCTCCTTGACCAGGAAAGGTTTCTTCATTACTGCCCAGAATCTAGAGCTACACCGCAAGGTAGTAGGATCAATCTCTCTCCATGCCTCCTCTCTTAGAGATTCCTTATGTTTGGCAATGGTATATGTATATTCTTTTCAACACAATAGAACTACTGCCTTTATTCTTTGATTAGCTACTAGTGCCAACCTTAGTTTTCTAGCTGCTTTAGAGCAATCGTGGTTGAACCACTTTGGTCCCACAATCTGTAAGTTCTTTGCTGATGCCGACAGTAACTGGGACACCTTGTCCGTCAGAGTTTGAAAGGCGTTGAGAACCCTACTCGGCTGTGACCGTTCTTGCATACAAACCATGATTTCATCTGCACAAGTGACTTTAATATCTTTATACAGCAAGTCTGGGGTGATCTTAGACCATTTTAGATGGCGTCTCCCATCAGTTGTACTCACCCTGCCAGGCATGAGATTCGGGCCTTCTTTGGCTATCCATGGTCCCCTCAGGTGAACAGTAAGCGGGTTATGATCACTAAATTCACTGTCTTCGATAGCGAAAGAATCCACAAAGGACTGCATTGAGGATGTTAATAGTACATAATCAATGAAAGTTCCCCTCCCATGCCCCTTAAAAGTCGGGATCTCAAAACACTTAGTAGGATCCATCAGTGCCATAGTCAGCATCAGATCCAAATCATTGAATAGGTCATTAAAACGTTTCCCCTCAGGCGTATGTTCCAGATGCATGCCCTCGGATTGTGCACAGTGCAGATCCGAAATATTTTTCAAGAAGGGGTCACCACAGGGGTGAACATTAAAATCGCCCATAATCATAAGATTGTGGATACACTCCTTCATTAAAGTACTAATGAAAACATACAGTGCTGATATCTGACTTATGCCTGAGCAAGAATTGACAGCATTATAAAAATTGACCATACCAGCCATAAAGTTTTCTCCAGTTAAAATAAAACCAATAATTCCAGAATTGCTCGATGGAACTCTGCGTATTTTACAAGATAACGCTACAGAAATGAACGTAACCATTCCCCCCTTTGGTCTTCTCTTCCCCTGTTAGTTGCTATTGCAGGGACATAAAATGCCTTGTACCCTTCAAGAAAGTGGTCATAATCGACCGACCAAGTCTCCTGCAAACAGATGATCTGGTACTGCTTAATATACCTAATCCAGTTGCAATCCTCCATTTTAGCACCCAGTCCAGCAATATTCCAAGAAATTACATTGTTTCCACTCATTTTTGCCTGTGTGATTTCCGTGCTTCCCACTTCAGCCATTTTCTCCTTTTCCTGTCCCTCAAATTCCTTGCGTCAATCGCACGCCTCCAGACCTGAGAGTAAATCAAATCTATTCTGCGTTGCAACATTGAACCCATTCGTACAACGATTATCAACATTATACAGATATGATACTTCAGGGACCGGTGGTTGAATAGGAATGAATAGACCAATTTTCCTAGGAATGGGAGGGGCTTTGATTAGATGGGTATAGAAGTAGCCAAGTGGGCGAAAACATACACTGTTCACATTGTAATCTAAGGAGGCCCCCCTTAATAAAACTGTTGCAACATGTTGGGGATGTTTAAAGTTGACAATAATACAATCCCCGCTAGATGTTTTTCTGGACGGACCAATCCAGTTCACCCTTCTTGTTGACAGTATTTGATCAGAGTTTGCGGCCGGAAAGCCACATCTTTTATTCAACCATGATACTGTTTTATTTTTTAGAGATTCCTCGTATGGCTGAGCAGAGTGACATTCAATAGGCGGGACATTGTGCGCAGTCAGGAGGAAGGTTAATGTAGCGACTTTTCCTCACTTGTCTAGTGTCCGGGTTACCCTCTTGAGCTGCTATAGCCTGTATGTTCTGGCCAGTTGGTGGTGTAGGATCAGGTGGGGCAGTTTCAATCACAGATATTTGCTCGCTAATTTGCTGTGAGTTCAGTCTGCTGGTACCCTTGCCCTCTTCTGCATGACCCTTGTCCACAGCTTTAGTAATTTCGGACAAGCCCAATGCCAAGTGTGTAGCTATCAATCCAACTAGTCTAATGACTTCTAGGGCTACAATATCCAATTTAGATGACAGAGGTTTCATCAGCTCTTCTATCTTTGCCTCTATCTTGGCTTCAATAGTACGAATCAATAGGGCAAATTGCTCCGGATTTATATTGATAGCAGTTACATTTATGCCTTCATGTATCTCAGTTCCAGTAGCATAGCTATTTGGAACTGATTGGACTAATTCTACCCTTTTTTTGCAGTACTTCCCCCGCGTTTACTCTGTGACTTTCTACAGGTTCTCACTGGTCTAGGAGTAGGCAATGACTGTTCTAATGCCTCAATAGATGTATCGGGCAAATTTTCCTGTGACTCGGCATGAACCTGCGCTTCAGCTGTTATGACGACCCTATTGCCCACGTCAGGGATATCAACAACAGCTGGGTCTGCGACTGGGGGAGGTATATCTATGTCCGGCACCAGATGACTCCCTCAACCTAGCGAGGCCCTTCGATCGCTGTTAATTTGGGTCACCTTTTTTACCAGATAATTGTTCATGGTGCCCGACCCTGGTGCGGCCGTAACAGTTTTAGATTTAGACATCGTCCGAGTTAGTTTAAGCACTTGGGTACTATATGGGAAAAAAACACAGTCTACTAATGCACTTTATCCTGATACCAAAATTGAAAAGTCTCACTTGGGTGTGTATAGCCTTTGGTGAGGGACCAGAGTCCGTGGCCCAGCCCAGCCTCTTACGGCCTCTGAGGGCCACAGAGGGCCCACCCTTTGCCCGGGCTTAACCCGGCACCGCCCGCGCGCGTCCCGCGGGGCTGGAGGTGCTCGCTGTTCTTATGGTGCCTCCGGGCGCGTGGGCTGCATCACGGCCTGCGACCTCCCTGGGGCCGCTGGGTAATGTAGTCCACTGGTGGGGACTACTGCTGTTTCCCTCACAGCGTTTGGAGAATTGCCGTGCAGGTAGGAAGCTTTGGTTCGCTAGTGCCGTTTCCCTCATGGCGTCAGCAAAGCTCTGTTGTGCGACCCACCATCATTGAGCTCCTCCTGTTGTAGCATCTTCCTCCTCGCAACAGAACTCCAACTTCACATCTCATGGAAACCCTGTTTTAGCATCTCCCTCCTCGCCACAGAACTCCAACTTCACATCTCATGGAAACCGGTTCAGGCTCATTCTCAGGTTGGATTGATTTACGAGCCGGTACCTCGGCTACAGTAAATGGTGCATATGCTGCTAGAACTCGCAGTGGGGATGAGTAGAATGGTATATTTCTTGTAGATTTTTACCCCAAATGCCACGTAATTACGCAAACGGGTGTAATGGTGTAATTTAGGAAATTTCGAGTAGCATGTGTCCGCGAATTACGCAGATATAATTTCAAATTCAGCAGGGCCTAAACAATATCCCCACTGCAAAGTACCTTTTCCCCTAGAAGTAGAATTCTAGCGCTTTTAATAATTTCTCAATAGTCTAAACTCGACTGTGGTTGCTCACTACTCCATAGGGACATTTTAATCATCTTTGAGTTGGGTGTGGGGTTAAGAGGTTTCTACAGTGTAGATTTTCTAGCATGAATGGTAGTTGGTGCTGAAAAAACGATGTGCCTTTCCTCAAGAGGACTGTGAAAGCAGTATATGTAGGTAACTTGCTAGGTTTTTGTTGTAAAATGCATACCTGGCTTAGTATTTCCACATTAATGACTTAACATTTGCAGGTGGAGATACATTTAGTTACTCTCATGTACAAAATATAAAAAATGGACTGTTTACAATATTAAAGCCATACAATTCATAAGAAAGACTACCCCGCCTAGAATCTGCAACCACTGGACATTTTTCTTAGTTGTGTCAAATATGCAAATGTTGCAAACCAAACTTTACACATCCACACTACTCTCTTAACTCAGACTATAAACAGTAATCCAACGCCAAATTACTCTTCCTGATCCTTAGGTTTCTTAGTTATTTTATCCCTCTTGGTACCTTGATAACCATCCATACAGCTGCAAACAGCAGCCCCACATTCCCTCCTAAATGAGAGGAAATCACAATTTCACATTTCAGCCTCTTTTCCACTGTACTGAGTTTGTTTTTGATTCTAAAGAATATGTGAGGTCTTTGAAGAAAACAGAATATATGTTGATTGATAGAATATCAAGGCAAACATCTTGTTGCTTCAACATCCCCCACCTCCCCCCGTCTGTCTGGCGGTCCCTATAGAATCCACCCAACCAAAGGTCCTGGTGGTATCAAAGCTGGTGAGAAATATTATACAGATGTGATTGAGAATAAATGGACAAACCTTACTCCGACATGAGTACTATATTAATGAATCAATTGAGTTGGATGAGTAATGCGTACAACTGCTTAGCTGGCGTCCTGCTGCTAAAATATACATATAAACGTTATACTGACACATAGATTTTGAAAAGAAAATGTAAGTAGGTGAAGATAACATATAACATACCTTCCCCTTAAAGTTCGAAAAAATAATTAAACAAACGAATTGCTGGCAGAATATCGACTACAGAAATATTGACGTAAAAAATATTGGAGGCGAAATATCGATGTCAACAATATTGAAGTACTATCTACATTATGGTAAGTACAAAACTATCGAAAAAAAATATTGTTGTCAAAAATATCATTGTTAAAAATACAGTTTTTTTAATGTTTAAAAAATAATGTAAAATAAAGTAAATAATACATATAATTAAAAAAACATAGTTGAAAATATATTAAAATGTTTAAAATGAGAGCGCACGGCGCGGCAAACCAAGATGGCCGCAACTTGATGAGCTCCGTCCTGACGAGCAGCGCTCGTATACGAAGGGCAGACTCTGCGGCAGCGTTCCTTCATAAAAACGGCTGATTTCGCCGTCGGAAGGGTTCAGGTGCTAATGGGCAAGTTTTTCCACTTCAAAATGCCTTTTTTGAGCATTTCTTGTTATTAAACCTGTTTCTGTGACCTGCGGCCGCCATTTTGGTTTTTTTCTTCTACGCAGCGATTGTTTTCCCCTTTATCTTGCTGCAACCTTGTGTCATGCCTTCATGGTTCCATTTCTGCTACAATATGGATTTACTTATTGTTTTGTTTTTTCTGGTATCTTGGGCTGCAAATATCCTCAATGCACCCACACTGTGACTTTTCCAAATTACCTCTGGTATAAAGGGTCCTAATTTAATCTGCGTAGTTCTAAAAAGGAGATACGCCCACTCACCTGTTAGCTTTTGCGACTGGAACTGCTCATATACTGTCTGGTAACCCCTTCCATTGTGTTTTCACTAGACTATCAATTTGCAAACTTTGGGCTCCTAACTTTAACGCCCCGATTGGACTTCCTTATCTTTGGCATTATATGGTTCAACTGACCGCTGCTTCTTATTGACCCTTTTTTCATCATCATTATTCAGCATTTTCAACAACTGTTCCTATTGTGCTTAAATTTTTTACTTTTGCATCAATCCTCCTGGGTTAACTCCTTCATAATGGAATCCTCACTTTCAGCCAAAACTCACTGTACTTCTTCTGGTACTAGTAAGGACCTTGCTGCATCTTCTTCTGGCAAACCCATTAAGAAAGATCCTCCGTCTCCGCTGCCTATTACCTTAGAGGACATCATGGAGGAACTGCGCCTCATCCGCCCCTTCATGACAGATACAGCCACAACTCTTCAGAGGCTGGACGAAAAATGGTCCAGTCTTGATATGAGACTTACAGATGTAGAACAAAAAGTTAGCGATGCTCAGGGTGTTGTAGCCAAGGTCGCTAGCCTTACCAAGGAAGTTGATCAGCTTAAAAAGACCTCAGAAGATTTGGAAAACCGAAATAGGCGCAATAACCTGCTCATTTATGATATTCCGGAAGGTTCTGAAGGGTCGGACACCATCCAATTCTTAAAGACTCAAGTCCTTTAAATTGATTGCCTCCCTAAACACATGGGGCCTCATTTATGAAAAGTGACGCATCGCTGCGTGAAAACAGCGATGCGTCACTTTTCATTGCGCCCTCCTTGCGATACCAGTGATGCGTCATATTTACAGTATGACGCATCATTGTGCAAGGAGTTACAGATACGTCAGTATTTTTGACGTATCTGTATGGCGCAAAAGTGACGCATTGCTGGAGTGTGTCACAAAAGTGACGCAACTCCAGCAATGTGTCCTTTCACATGGGGCAAGCCCCATGTGAAAGGGCCTGCGTCAATCTTATGCCTGCTGTGAGGCAGGCGTAAGAAATTGACACATTTGTGTCCTAGAAGTGGCGCAGTGAAATCTTATAGATTTCACTGCGTCACTTCCATAACCCTTTCTTGCGTCAGAATGCCCCCCTGCATACATTATACCTGGCGCAGGTATAATGTAGCGCAGCGGTTTACAAAGTGACGCATCTACCTAGATGCGTCACTTTGTAACTATGGTGCAACAAGGCACATTTCTTACGCTGATGGTGCGTCACAAAAAGTGACGCACCGGCGGCGTAAAAGTGACGCACGGCCTCATGTCAACATTCAAAGAGCCCATCGTCTTGGACCAAATAATTCATCACCTACTTCTAAGCCCAGAGGTATTATTGCTTACTTTCTCCTCTATTCAGATCTTATGACGATTCTCCATTCCGCCTAACGCATAAGCAGATGCTCTGGTCTGGTCACATGGGGCCAGATGTAGGTAGGACTCAGTTACCGATACTTAATTACCGAATTTTACCGATTCGGTAATTAAGAATCGGTAAATAAGAAGGGGGGTATGTAGGAACATCCAGATGTTCCTTTTACCGAATCGGTAAAAATCGGTATTTACCGATTCGGTAAATACCGACCGGTAATGCTCCATTCATTCCTATGGGCTTTGAAGCCCATAGGAATGAATGGGGCATTACCGGTCGGTATTTACCGAATCGGTAAATACCGATTTTGACAAGGGTGCAGGGGGTGTCACTTTGACACCCTCTAGCACCCCCAAAAAAGGTTCGGGGACCATGTGGCAGGCATACCTGCCCTAAGGGCAGGTCTGCCTGTCATATGGCACAGGTGTGCATGCACACATGTGCATGTACACCGGAATCGGTATTTTACCATCAAATATATTTGATGGTAAAATACGGATTCGGTAAGGGTTGTGGGACTCAGAAGAGTCCCACCTACATATCAAATTTACCGAATCGGTAAAAATACCGATTCGGTATTTTACCGATTCTGTAAATTTACCGATTCGATAAATTTACCAAATCGGTAACATACAGGGCCCTACATCTCAGATTGCATTTACCGGTCGGTAACGGCCGAATTCGGCCGTTACCGACCGGTAAATGCCTACCTACATCTGGCCCAAAGTCTTCTTTACTCAAGATGTTTCTAAACCAACTGCTGCTTGACAAAAATAATTCGTGGACTTAAGACCTGCGCTGAGATCCATGAATGCTCGCTATGGCCTAATACATCCTTGTTTTTTCAAAGTAACTTATAAAGAAAGGACTTTTAGCTTCGAAGATCCCGCAGACCTTCAGAAGTACATCCATACTCATAAAGGATAACTAATGGAACTGAGCAAACCTTAGTTGTTCTGTTAATTGCTTGATGTCTTGTGGTGTCTAACCTTTTCCCTCATATTTTGTATTTTGTTGTAATGATCTCTCTGTTTTTTTCCTCTTCCTTGTTTCACAGGTCACCCCTCTGCAGTCTTATTGTATACACATCCTATATGTGTCATCCCGGTGTCTGTATTGTGAAATTTATTCCGCTGCCATTCCTTCCTCATTGTGTGGTAAGTTCCCTTCATTTGTCTCATTTAGTTACTGTTAGTCTTCAGACTCCTTATTACTTCATTTAACTTGTCATCGTTATTTTATTGGTAACCCTTTCTGTTTCCTTGTCTCTTGCTTGTGCGGCTGTCTTGTTCCTCGCTGCCCCCCACCCACATTAATGTCTCTTGGTAAAGTGTTATCTATGACTAAAGCCACTCAGCTTTTTGTCATCCTTTGTTTGACTTCATCGGTTTTCTCCACTTCACCTCTTCTCTCTTCCCTTCTTTTCCTTTCCTCTCCTTTCCCTGGATGTCTCACTCCTTACCACTTTCTTCCCTTTCTTTCTGGCAATCTCTTTTCTATTTACGCTATTTAGCATTCTTCTCCTATTTTAATCTTACCTGTGATTCTCTATTACTTCCTCAATTTGCTCTTGTCCCTCTCTCTGTTGTGGTCCTAGGGCTTAATCTTTTCCTCGTTAACTTTTTTCTGCTATCCCTACATTCCCAACCCCTATTCTTTCTATTTACAACTCCTCTATTCCTCAAGGCCTTCCCTCTATCCTTTGGCCTATTCTTCTGCAATCTTCAAAGATGAATGGCCTCCGTGTCATTTCTTGGAATGTTAAAGGTATTCGCAACCCTGTTAAGAAACAACGCGTTTTATCTCACTTAGCAAGATTAAAATGTCAAGTTGCACTATTACAAGAAACTCACCTTACGCTTAAAGATTTGTCTTCACTGCGCAAACAATGGGTGGGGGAAGCGTTCTGCTCTCTGGCAGAGACTAACAAAAATGGTGTTATTATTCTGTTTCATAAATCGTTATCTATCCAGTTAAAAACTGAGCTCCAAGATTCTCATGGTAGATGGTTGTTTTTAGATGTTATTGTTAATAATACAAAGTTATCTTTCTGCAATGTTTATGGCCCACTGGGGTAGATCTAACTTTTGGGAACGATTTTTCCGCGTTTCTTTCCTCTCATGTGACTGATGATTTAGTTGTTGGTGGTGATTGTAATCAGCTCATGGAACCCTTTTTAGATCGGAAATCTCATGCTAGATATATACCCAATAAGATGCAAAAATCCTTTGACAAAGCCATCTCCTCCAGAGGCCTAATTGATTCCTGGAGGATCTCATACCCTGATACCTTAGAATTCTCCTTTTTTTCTTCCGTACATGCATCACACTCTCGCATAGACTATATTTTCCTCACTCAACATACCTTCCAATTCATGACCAACTCAGAAATTGGTTCTATCCATCTCTCAGACCATGGCCCTGTCATACTTGTTATTGATTACCCCACGCCCACACCCATCTTTCGGCGCTGGGGCTTCAACCATTCCCTCCTCCTTGACCCCCAGTTTACTGAGTACTTCACTGTTTTCATGGAGGAATTTTTCCACAATAACTCCACGTCTCTATTTCACTTTATTTGGGATGCTTTTAAGGCTGCTGCCAGGGGCTTCATTATAGATTTCATCTCTCAGAAGAAGAAAAAAGCCCTCTCTCAGTCTTCTCATATTCTTAAACAAATAAAAGAACTTGAACATCTTTTCTTCACCACTAATTCTCCTGATACTCTTTCATCCCTCATTCAAGCGAAAATACAATATAATAAATTCTCATGGGATTCTGCTTGTAATAATCTCCTTAAATTTAATGCGAAAATGTATGGTGGACGCAATAAAGCAGGAAAATCCCTTGCAAATTATCTCAAAATCAAAAAACAAAAATCCAAAATCACTGTTATTACTGATGTCCATGGGAATCGACATTCCACCGATGACAAAATTCTTGACTGCTTCGTCCAATATTACTCCTCTTTATATACTCCGGAATCTACACCTTCCTCAGCCCAAATTGATTCTTTTTTTTCAAACTATTCTAAATCCCCTGCAACTCGCGCAGATCTCTCCTCTCTCGATGTGCCTATTTCTGAAAAAGAAAGACACCATGCTATTACTCTTCTTTTTAAGGAAAAATCACCTAGTCCAGATGGCTTCACTGATCGCTTCTATTTTCACTTTAAGAACATTCTCTTACCACACCTATTTTCTTTGATTAATAATTTTCTTATTATGGGGAAATCCAAAGGTTCTTTACACAGGCAAGGTTATGTTTACTCCCCAAGAAAGATAAAGATCCATCTCTCTGTAAAAATTATCGGCCCATTTCATTGATAAACACAGATTGCAAAATATATGCTAAAATTTTAGCCATTCGCATAAACAAAGTTATTCCTGATCTTATTAAAATCCATCAGCCTGGTTTTGTCAAGGGTAGATCTATTACGGATAACTCGAGAACCCTTCTTAATATCATTCACCTTGCTTCAAAGATGGATTCCCCTGTTGCTGCCATTACTTTGGATGCTGAAAAAGCATTTGACAGGTTTAGTTGGGATTTTATGTTCGGTGCGCTTAGGTGGCACGGTTTTAGTCCCCACATCATTAATTATATTCACTTGTTATATTCCGTCCATTTGGGTTAATGGTTCTCAATCTTCTTACTTTCCTCTTCATAGAGGTACCAGGCAAGTTTGTCCCTTGTCCCCCCTTCTATTTATTTTAGCTTTAGAACCTTTCCTAGAAAAAATTTGACTCTCAACATCTTACACTGGTTTTTTATATAGGAAGCTAAGCTCTCTTCACTCATAGACCGATGGTCTCCCTTATTTTTATCTTGGTGGGGGAGATTAGCCACTATTAAAATGATGCTTCTCCCTATTGTCAATTTTTATCTTTCAATGCTTCCCATTTCTCTCCCTCTCTACTTTTTTACTCTTATTAACCGCACTATTATCAAATTTTTATCGAATAATCGCAAAGCTAGGATTTTTCTTTCTCGTCTTCAACAACCTAAGGATCTGGGTGGGGTTAACTTTCCTAACCTTACTCGCTTTCACTCTGCCTTTACCCTAAAACAAATTTGGCCTTTCTTAGAAGATTTCTCCCCTCTTCCTGTGACAGTTTGGAGCACAATAGAACTAACGCAACTTTCATTTTTCTCTTTCTTACCACCACTCACTTATCTCAACCTCCTAAGCGTTTTCTCACACCCACATTCAAACACTCTAAAGCACTTGCCACATCTCTTTTTCGCTCTTTTTTATCACAAGATCAATTTTATTCACTTACTCCGATTTGGTACAATAAATCCTTAAAGATTAACAATAAAGTGCTTTTTTGGAAAGAGTGGATTGATAAAGGCGTTATTCTTTACAATAGCTTCTTAAAGATGGTTCTTTGAGGGATTTCTCTGATATCCATACATCTTTTCATTTGTCAAAATAAATACTCCTCCCAATATCCCCTGCATAGGCAAGCCCTATCCTCTCTCATATCCCAGAACAGTTCCCTATCCACCATTGTCCCATCAGATTTCCCTCGACCTAACTTCACTACTCCTTTCAAAGCTGCTTCTATTTACAAATTACTTTCCCGCCCCATTACAGATCGGTTCAAATCTAAACTTGATCTTATCTGGGAAAAGGATTTATTGCAGGAATTTTCCTTTTCAGTTTGGGACTCTATTTGGTCTAAAATTCACACTGTTTCTCGTTCTGCCAGGACCACACAGACTTTATATTGTTTTTACAATAGGCTCTTTTTTTCTCCCTCTGATTTATTTAAATTTAAAGCCTCCGATTTTAAGAAATGTTGGTCCTGTTCATGTGCTGATAGTGATATTCTCCATATGTTTTTTCATTGTCCATTGGTCAAATCCCTTTGGTCTCATATTTGGTTTAAACTGAATGATATTTTAAGTACGAACCACCCCTTTGATATCGTTCACATTTTTCTGGGTGGATCCTCTCCCATTTGGAATGTTCAATGCAATGTTCGTAACTTTATAGATTTGTACATAGCTATTTCTTTGCAAATAATCACAACGAATTCTTAGATCTCTTATAATGCTTGGTGGAATCTGTTGTGTCATCATCATAGACTTGATCGTGCTTTTGCTAATACTGTACCTCTTTTAATCAAAAAAGACTTGTTATGGTTACCATTGACTATTTTCCTTTCCAGACATGTTTCATAAATTTCTCTATTACCTATGTGCTTGATTGCCTTTTCTTCTTTCCTTTCCTCCCTTTTCTCATCACAAAATACCGTGCATTACACAACACCTTCCTGGTAAGGGTCCCTATTCGTTTACGTCGTCCCGGGTCTAGGGCGACCCCCAGATCCGCCTCCCATGCCGCCCAGGACGGGGATATCGGAGGGGCTGAGTCACACCGCATAGCCGTATATAACAGCGTTATCAGTCGCCGTCCCCCGCCGCAGGACAAAAGGATATTCAGAGTATGGGAGACCTGGGGCGCCTCCGGATATTGTGGCCAGGTCGCCCTCGCCATTTCCTGAAGGCCTCTATAATGGATATACTGTCCCCCGGTGAGTCCAAAGGCCTCCGTAGCCCTCTCCAGGGTCACGAAAGAGTCGTCCGGA
This sequence comes from Lissotriton vulgaris, assembly GCF_964263255.1. Taxonomy (NCBI): domain Eukaryota; kingdom Metazoa; phylum Chordata; class Amphibia; order Caudata; family Salamandridae; genus Lissotriton; species Lissotriton vulgaris. Next base: position 1,057,099,553 of record NC_141698.1, on the reverse strand, counting down.
TATAGGTCCGCCAGAGTCTCACAACCACCCTCACGCCATTCCCGGAACGACATGTGTTCCTCCATCAGCGTCACCGGTGCCAATATCCACACCGGTAGCTCCCTATGAAAGGGGGCCCGCCTCAACACCTTCTCCACAACTCGCTGCCAAATTCCCGCAGTGTGTCGAACTACATACGGCAGGGATTCATCCGCTCCCTTTCCCCGCATCAGACGAACTCCCTTTCTAATATCAAAATTATTTGTTGTGCTCAGATCTTGAGAATATTTCACATTGGCTCTAGTATTACTATGTAAATCAACAAGAAAGTCAACAATTCCACTGTCTACACCCTTCGCCCTCATGGACTGCCATAGCTTTCCCCTGTTTACACAGTCGAAAGCTGAGGACAGATCCATGAAGGCGAGGTGAATGGTACCTCTTTGAGCAACAGTGTACTTACTTAATATTAGAAAGAGGTTAAGGCACTGAGTTACTGTTGAGCGGCCACTGCAAAAACCATACTGCGAGATGGACATAATATTATTTTCCAGCGCCCAGTCTGAAAGTCTCTGCAGTAGGATTCTTCCTACTATTTTAACCATAGAGTCTATTAATGAAATAGGTCTGTAACAATGTGGGCTCCCTTTGTCCCCCTTCTTAAAGACCGGGACAATTGTAGAAACACCCCACGATTGTGGACATCCATTTTTCACTGCAGCGTTAAAGACAGACTCTAGTATGGGTGCCCAGAAACTTGGCTCAGACTTAAATAGGTCTGGGGGAATCCCATCGGGACCGGGAGCTTTCCCGGCTGTTAGTCCCGCAATGCCTTCAGTAACCTCACCTATATCAAAGCTGGTTGTTTCTCTATTATTACAAGAGACGGGTTTAGGAATTTCATCCGTCAGGCAGCAGTATAGTTGCTTGAAATGTACTTCCCACTCCTCCTTTGTTATGTAGCATTCAAGGCCGTCACCCGGCTCCTTGACCAGGAAAGGTTTCTTCATTACTGCCCAGAATCTAGAGCTACACCGCAAGGTAGTAGGATCAAGAATCTCTCTCCATGCCTCCTCTCTTAGAGATTCCTTATGTTTGGCAATGGTATATTTATATTCTTTTCAACACAATAGAACTACTGCCTTTATTCTTTGATTAGCTACTAGTGCCAACCTTAGTTTTCTAGCTGCTTTAGAGCAATCGTGGTTGAACCACTTTGGTCCCACAATCTGTAAGTTCTTAGCTGGTGCCGACAGTAACTGGGACACCTTGTCCGTCAGACTTTGAAAGGCGTTGAGAACCCTACTCGGCTGTGACCGTTCTTGCATACAAACCATGATTTCATCTGCACAAGTGACTTTAATGTCTTTATACAGCAAGTCTGGGGTGATCTTAGACCATTTTAGATGGCGTCTCCCATCAGTTGTACTCACCCTGCCAGGCATGAGATTCGGGCCTTCTTTGGCTATCCATGGACCCCTCAGGTGAACAGTAAGCGGGTTATGATCACTAAATTCACTGTCTTCGATAGCGAAAGAATCCACAAAGGACTGCATTGAGGATGTTAATAGTACATAATCAATGAAAGTTCCCCTCCCATGCCCCTTAAAAGTCGGGATCTCAAAACACTTAGTAGGATCCATCAGTGCCATAGTCAGCATCAGATCCAAATCATTGAATAGGTCATTAAAACGTTCCCCCTCAGGCGTATGTTCCAGATGCATGCCCTCGGATTGTGCACAGTGCAGATCCGAAATATTTTTCAAGAAGGGGTCACCACAGGGGTGAACATTAAAATCGCCCATAATCATAAGATTGTGGATACACTCCTTCATTAAAGTACTAATGAAAACATACAGTGCTGATATCTGACTTATGCCTGAGCAAGAATTGACAGCATTATAAAAATTGACCATACCAGCCATAAAGTTTTCTCCAGTTAAAATAAGACCAATAATTCCAGAATTGCTCGATGGAACTCCGCATATTTTACAAGATAATGCTACAGAAATGAACGTAACCATTCCCCCCTTTGGTCTTCTCTTCCCCTGTTAGTTGCTATTGCAGGGACATAAAATGCCTTGTACCCTTCAAGAAAGTGGTCATAATCGACTGACCAAGTCTCCTGCAAACAGATGATCTGGTACTGCTTAATATACCTAATCCAGTTGCAATCCTCCATTTTAGCACCCAGTCCAGCAATATTCCAAGAAATTACATTGTTTCCACTCATTTTTTGCCTGTGTGATTTCCGTGCTTCCCACTTCAGCCAGTTTCTCCTTTTCCTATCCCTCAAATTCCTTGCGTCAATCGCACGCCTCCAGATCTGAGAGTAAATCAAATCTATTCTGCGTTGCAACATTGAACCCATTCGTACAACGATTATCAACATTATACAGATATGATACTTCAGGGACCGGTGGTTGAATAGGAATGAATGGACCAATTTTCCTAGGAATGGGAGGGGCTTTGATTAGATGGGTATAGAAGTAGCCAAGTGGGCGAAAACATACACTGTTCACATTGTAAACTAAGGAGGCCCCCCTTAATAAAACTGTTGCAACATGTTGGGGATGTTTAAAGTTGACAATAATACAATCCCCGCTAGATGTTTTTCTGGACGGACCAATCCAGTTCACCCTTCTTGTTGACAGTATTTGATCAGAGTTTGCGGCCGGAAAGCCACATCTTTTATTCAACCATGATAATGTTTTAGGATTCCTCATATGGCTGAGCAGAGTGACATTCAATAGGCGGGACATTGTGCGCAGTCAGGAGGAAGGTTAATGTAGCGACTTTTCCTCACTTGTCTAGTGTCCGGGTTACCCTCTTGAGCTGCTATAGCCTGTATGTTCTGGCCAGTTGGTGGTGTAGGATCAGGTGGGGCAGTTTCAATCACAGATATTTGCTCGCTAATTTGCTGTGAGTTCAGTCTGCTGGTACCCTTGCCCTCTCCTTCATGACCCTTGTCCACAGCTTTAGTAATTTCGGACAAGCCCAATGCCAAGTGTGTAGCTATCAATCCAACTAGTCTAATGACTTCTAGGGCTACAATATCCAATTTAGATGACAGAGGTTTCATCAGCTCTTCTATCTTTGCCTCTATCTTGGCTTCAATAGTACGAATCAATAGGGCAAATTGCTCCGGATTTATATTGATAGCAGTTACATTTATGCCTTCATGTATCTCAGTTCCAGTAGCATAGCTATTTGGAACTGATTGGACTAATTCTACCCTTTTTTTGCAGTACTTCCCCCGCGTTTACTCTGTGACTTTCTACAGGTTCTCACTGGTCTAGGAGTAGGCAATGACTGTTCTAATGCCTCAATAGATGTATCGGGCAAATTTTCCTGTGACTCAGCATGAACCTGCGCTTCAGCTGTTATGACGACCCTATTGCCCACGTCAGGGATATCAACAACAGCTGGGTCTGCGACTGGGGGAGGTATATCTATGTCCGGCACCAGATGACTACCTCACCCTAGCGAGGCCCTTCGATCGCTGTTAATTTGGGTCACCTTTTTTACCAGATAATTGTTCATGGTTCCCGACCCTGGTGCGACCGTAACAGTTTTAGATTTAGACATCGTCGGAGTTAGTTTAAGCACTTGGGTACTATATGGGAGAACAACACAGTCTACTAATGCACTTTATCCTGATACCAAAATTGAAAAGTCTCACTTGGGTGTGTATAGCCTTTGGTGAGGGACCAGAGTCCGTGGCCCAGCCCAGCCTCTTACGGCCTCTGAGGGCCACAGAGGGCCCACCCTTTGCCCGGGCTTAACCCGGCACCGCCCGCGCGCGTCCCGCGGGGCGGGAGGTGCTCGCTGTTCTTATGGCGCCTCCGGGCGCGTGGGCAGCATCACGGCCTGCGACCTCCCTGGGGCCGCTGGGTAATGTAGTCCACTGGCGGGGACTACTGCTGTTTCCCTCACGGCGTTTGGAGAATAGCCGTGCAGGTAGGAAGCTTTGGTTCGCTAGTGCCGTTTCCCTCACGGCGTCAGCAAGGCTCTGTTGTGGGACCCACCATCATTGAGCTCCTCCTGTTGTAGCATCTTCCTCCTCGCCACAGAACTCCAACTTCACATCTCATGGAAACCCTGTTTTAGCATCTCCCTCCTCGCCACAGAACTCCAACTTCACATCTCATGGAAACCGGTTCAGGCTCATTCTCAGGTTGGATTGATTTACAAGCCGGTACCTCGGCTACAGTAAATGGTGCATATGCTGCTAGAACTCGCAGTGGGGATGAGTAGAATGGTATATTTCTTGTAGATTTTTACCCAAATGCCACGTAATTACGCAAACGGGTGTAATGGTGTAATTTAGGAAATTTCGAGTAGCACGTGTCCGCGAATTACGCAGATATAATATCAAATTCAGCAGGGCCTAAACAATATCCCCACTGCAAAGTACCTTTTCCCCTAGAAGTAGAATTCTAGCGCTTTTAATAATTTCTCAATAGCCTAAACTCGACTGTGGTTGCTCACTACTCCATAGGGACATTTTAATCATCTTTGAGTTGGGTGTGGGGTTAAGAGGTTTCTACAGTGTAGATTTTCTAGCATGAATGGTAGTTGGTGCTGAAAAACGATGTGCCTTTCCTCAAGAGGACTGTGAAAGCAGTATATGTAGGTAACTTGCTAGGTTTTTGTTGTAAAATGCATACCTGGCTTAGTATTTCCACATTAATGACTCAACATTTGCAGGTGGAGATACATTTAGTTACTCTCATGTACAAAATATAAAAAATGGACTGTTTACAATATTAAAGCCATACAATTCATAAGAAAGACTACCCCGCCTAGAATCTGCAACCACTGGACATTTTTCTTAGTTGTGTCAAATATGCAAATGTTGCAAACCAAACTTTACACATCCACACTACTCTCTTAACTAAGACTATAAACAGTAATCCAACGCCAAATTACTCTTCCTGATCCTTAGGTTTCTTAGTTACTTTATCCCTCTTGGTACCTTGATAACCATCCATACAGCTGCAAACAGCAGCCCCACATTCCCTCCTAAATGAGAGGAAATCACAATTTCACATTTCAGCCTCTTTTCCACTGTACTGAGTTTGTTTTTGATTCTAAAGAATATGTGAGGTCTTTGAAGAAAACAGAATATATGTTGATTGATAGAATATCAAGGCAAACATCTTGTTGCTTCAACATCCCCCACCTCCCCCGTCTGTCTGGCGGTCCCTATAGAATCCACCCAACCAAAGGTCCTGGTGGTATCAAAGCTGGTGAGAAATATTATACAGATGTGATTGAGAACAAATGGACAAACCTTACTCCGACATGAGTACTATATTAATGAATCAATTGAGTTGGATGAGTAATGCGTACAACTGCTTAGCTGGCGTCCTGCTGCTAAAATATACATATAAACGTTATACTGACACATAGATTTTGAAAAGAAAATGTAAGTAGGTGAAGATAACATATAACATACCTTCCCCTTAAAGTTCGAAAAAATAATTAAACAAACGAATTGCTGGCAGAATATCGACTACAGAAATATTGACGTAAAAAATATTGGAGGCGAAATATCGATGTCAACAATATTGAAGTACTATCTACATTATGGTAAGTACAAAACTATCGAAAAAAAATATTGTTGTCAAAAATATCATTGTTAAAAATACAGTTTTTTTAATGTTTAAAAAATAATGTAAAATAAAGTAAATAATACATATAATTAAAAAAACATAGTTGAAAATATATTAAAATGTTTAAAATGAGAGCGCACGGCGCGGCAAACCAAGATGGCCGCAACTTGATGAGCTCCGTCCTGACGAGCAGCGCTCGTATACGAAGGGCAGACTCTGCGGCAGCGTTCCTTCATAAAAACGGCTGATTTCGCCGTCGGAAGGGTTCAGGTGCTAATGGGCAAGTTTTTCCACTTCAAAATGCCTTTTTTGAGCATTTCTTGTTATTAAACCTGTTTCTGTGACCTGCGGCCGCCATTTTGGTTTTTTTCTTCTACGCAGCGATTGTTTTCCCCTTTATCTTGCTGCAACCTTGTGTCATGCCTTCATGGTTCCATTTCTGCTACAATATGGATTTACTTATTGTTTTGTTTTTTCTGGTATCTTGGGCTGCAAATATCCTCAATGCACCCACACTGTGACTTTTCCAAATTACCTCTGGTATAAAGGGTCCTAATTTAATCTGCGTAGTTCTAAAAAGGAGATACGCCCACTCACCTGTTAGCTTTTGCGACTGGAACTGCTCATATACTGTCTGGTAACCCCTTCCATTGTGTTTTCACTAGACTATCAATTTGCAAACTTTGGGCTCCTAACTTTAACGCCCCGATTGGACTTCCTTATCTTTGGCATTATATGGTTCAACTGACCGCTGCTTCTTATTGACCCTTTTTTCATCATCATTATTCAGCATTTTCAACAACTGTTCCTATTGTGCTTAAATTTTTTACTTTTGCATCAATCCTCCTGGGTTAACTCCTTCATAATGGAATCCTCACTTTCAGCCAAAACTCACTGTACTTCTTCTGGTACTAGTAAGGACCTTGCTGCATCTTCTTCTGGCAAACCCATTAAGAAAGATCCTCCGTCTCCGCTGCCTATTACCTTAGAGGACATCATGGAGGAACTGCGCCTCATCCGCCCCTTCATGACAGATACAGCCACAACTCTTCAGAGGCTGGACGAAAAATGGTCCAGTCTTGATATGAGACTTACAGATGTAGAACAAAAAGTTAGCGATGCTCAGGGTGTTGTAGCCAAGGTCGCTAGCCTTACCAAGGAAGTTGATCAGCTTAAAAAGACCTCAGAAGATTTGGAAAACCGAAATAGGCGCAATAACCTGCTCATTTATGATATTCCGGAAGGTTCTGAAGGGTCGGACACCATCCAATTCTTAAAGACTCAAGTCCTTTAAATTGATTGCCTCCCTAAACACATGGGGCCTCATTTATGAAAAGTGACGCATCGCTGCGTGAAAACAGCGATGCGTCACTTTTCATTGCGCCCTCCTTGCGATACCAGTGATGCGTCATATTTACAGTATGACGCATCATTGTGCAAGGAGTTACAGATACGTCAGTATTTTTGACGTATCTGTATGGCGCAAAAGTGACGCATTGCTGGAGTGTGTCACAAAAGTGACGCAACTCCAGCAATGTGTCCTTTCACATGGGGCAAGCCCCATGTGAAAGGGCCTGCGTCAATCTTATGCCTGCTGTGAGGCAGGCGTAAGAAATTGACACATTTGTGTCCTAGAAGTGGCGCAGTGAAATCTTATAGATTTCACTGCGTCACTTCCATAACCCTTTCTTGCGTCAGAACGCCCCCCTGCATACATTATACCTGGCGCAGGTATAATGTAGCGCAGCGGTTTACAAAGTGACGCATCTACCTAGATGCGTCACTTTGTAACTATGGTGCAACAAGGCACATTTCTTACGCTGATGGTGCGTCACAAAAAGTGACGCACCGGCGGCGTAAAAGTGACGCACGGCCTCATGTCAACATTCAAAGAGCCCATCGTCTTGGACCAAATAATTCATCACCTACTTCTAAGCCCAGAGGTATTATTGCTTACTTTCTCCTCTATTCAGATCTTATGACGATTCTCCATTCCGCCTAACGCATAAGCAGATGCTCTGGTCTGGTCACATGGGGCCAGATGTAGGTAGGACTCAGTTACCGATACTTAATTACCGAATTTTACCGATTCGGTAATTAAGAATCGGTAAATAAGAAGGGGGGTATGTAGGAACATCCAGATGTTCCTTTTACCGAATCGGTAAAAATCGGTATTTACCGATTCGGTAAATACCGACCGGTAATGCTCCATTCATTCCTATGGGCTTTGAAGCCCATAGGAATGAATGGGGCATTACCGGTCGGTATTTACCGAATCGGTAAATACCGATTTTGACAAGGGTGCAGGGGGTGTCACTTTGACACCCTCTAGCACCCCCAAAAAAGGTTCGGGGACCATGTGGCAGGCATACCTGCCCTAAGGGCAGGTCTGCCTGTCATATGGCACAGGTGTGCATGCACACATGTGCATGTACACCGGAATCGGTATTTTACCATCAAATATATTTGATGGTAAAATACGGATTCGGTAAGGGTTGTGGGACTCAGAAGAGTCCCACCTACATATCAAATTTACCGAATCGGTAAAAATACCGATTCGGTATTTTACCGATTCGGTAAATTTACCGATTCGATAAATTTACCAAATCGGTAACATACAGGGCCCTACATCTCAGATTGCATTTACCGGTCGGTAACGGCCGAATTCGGCCGTTACCGACCGGTAAATGCCTACCTACATCTGGCCCAAAGTCTTCTTTACTCAAGATGTTTCTAAACCAACTGCTGCTTGACAAAAATAATTCGTGGACTTAAGACCTGCGCTGAGATCCATGAATGCTCGCTATGGCCTAATACATCCTTGTTTTTTCAAAGTAACTTATAAAGAAAGGACTTTTAGCTTCGAAGATCCCGCAGACCTTCAGAAGTACATCCATACTCATAAAGGATAACTAATGGAACTGAGAAAACCTTAGTTGTTCTGTTAATTGCTTGATGTCTTGTGGTGTCTAACCTTTTCCCTCATATTTTGTATTTTGTTGTAATGATCTCTCTGTTTTTTTCCTCTTCCTTGTTTCACAGGTCACCCCTCTGCAGTCTTATTGTATACACATCCTATATGTGTCATCCCGGTGTCTGTATTGTGAAATTTATTCCGCTGCCATTCCTTCCTCATTGTGTGGTAAGTTCCCTTCATTTGTCTCATTTAGTTACTGTTAGTCTTCAGACTCCTTATTACTTCATTTAACTTGTCATCGTTATTTTATTGGTAACCCTTTCTGTTTCCTTGTCTCTTGCTTGTGCGGCTGTCTTGTTCCTCGCTGCCCCCCACCCACATTAATGTCTCTTGGTAAAGTGTTATCTATGACTAAAGCCACTCAGCTTTTTGTCATCCTTTGTTTGACTTCATCGGTTTTCTCCACTTCACCTCTTCTCTCTTCCCTTCTTTTCCTTTCCTCTCCTTTCCCTGGATGTCTCACTCCTTACCACTTTCTTCCCTTTCTTTCTGGCAATCTCTTTTCTATTTACGCTATTTAGCATTCTTCTCCTATTTTAATCTTACCTGTGATTCTCTATTACTTCCTCAATTTGCTCTTGTCCCTCTCTCTGTTGTGGTCCTAGGGCTTAATCTTTTCCTCGTTAACTATTTTCTGCTATCCCTACATTCCCAACCCCTATTCTTTCTATTTACAACTCCTCTATTCCTCAAGGCCTTCCCTCTATCCTTTGGCCTATTCTTCTGCAATCTTCAAAGATGAATGGCCTCCGTGTCATTTCTTGGAATGTTAAAGGTATTCGCAACCCTGTTAAGAAACAACGCGTTTTATCTCACTTAGCAAGATTAAAATGTCAAGTTGCACTATTACAAGAAACTCACCTTACGCTTAAAGATTTGTCTTCACTGCGCAAACAATGGGTGGGGGAAGCGTTCTGCTCTCTGGCAGAGACTAACAAAAATGGTGTTATTATTCTGTTTCATAAATCGTTATCTATCCAGTTAAAAACTGAGCTCCAAGATTCTCATGGTAGATGGTTGTTTTTAGATGTTATTGTTAATAATACAAAGTTATCTTTCTGCAATGTTTATGGCCCACTGGGGTAGATCTAACTTTTGGGAACGATTTTTCCGCGTTTCTTTCCTCTCATGTGACTGATGATTTAGTTGTTGGTGGTGATTGTAATCAGCTCATGGAACCCTTTTTAGATCGGAAATCTCATGCTAGATATATACCCAATAAGATGCAAAAATCCTTTGACAAAGCCATCTCCTCCAGAGGCCTAATTGATTCCTGGAGGATCTCATACCCTGATACCTTAGAATTCTCCTTTTTTTCTTCCGTACATGCATCACACTCTCGCATAGACTATATTTTCCTCACTCAACATACCTTCCAATTCATGACCAACTCAGAAATTGGTTCTATCCATCTCTCAGACCATGGCCCTGTCATACTTGTTATTGATTACCCCACGCCCACACCCATCTTTCGGCGCTGGGGCTTCAACCATTCCCTCCTCCTTGACCCCCAGTTTACTGAGTACTTCACTGTTTTCATGGAGGAATTTTTCCACAATAACTCCACGTCTCTATTTCACTTTATTTGGGATGCTTTTAAGGCTGCTGCCAGGGGCTTCATTATAGATTTCATCTCTCAGAAGAAGAAAAAAGCCCTCTCTCAGTCTTCTCATATTCTTAAACAAATAAAAGAACTTGAACATCTTTTCTTCACCACTAATTCTCCTGATACTCTTTCATCCCTCATTCAAGCGAAAATACAATATAATAAATTCTCATGGGATTCTGCTTGTAATAATCTCCTTAAATTTAATGCGAAAATGTATGGTGGACGCAATAAAGCAGGAAAATCCCTTGCAAATTATCTCAAAATCAAAAAACAAAAATCCAAAATCACTGTTATTACTGATGTCCATGGGAATCGACATTCCACCGATGACAAAATTCTTGACTGCTTCGTCCAATATTACTCCTCTTTATATACTCCGGAATCTACACCTTCCTCAGCCCAAATTGATTCTTTTTTTTCAAACTATTCTAAATCCCCTGCAACTCGCGCAGATCTCTCCTCTCTCGATGTGCCTATTTCTGAAAAAGAAAGACACCATGCTATTACTCTTCTTTTTAAGGAAAAATCACCTAGTCCAGATGGCTTCACTGATCGCTTCTATTTTCACTTTAAGAACATTCTCTTACCACACCTATTTTCTTTGATTAATAATTTTCTTATTATGGGGAAATCCAAAGGTTCTTTACACAGGCAAGGTTATGTTTACTCCCCAAGAAAGATAAAGATCCATCTCTCTGTAAAAATTATCGGCCCATTTCATTGATAAACACAGATATGCTAAAATTTTAGCCATTCGCATAAACAAAGTTATTCCTGATCTTATTAAAATCCATCAGCCTGGTTTTGTCAAGGGTAGATCTATTACGGATAACTCGAGAACCCTTCTTAATATCATTCACCTTGCTTCAAAGATGGATTCCCCTGTTGCTGCCATTACTTTGGATGCTGAAAAAGCATTTGACAGGTTTAGTTGGGATTTTATGTTCGGTGCGCTTAGGTGGCACGGTTTTAGTCCCCACATCATTAATTATATTCACTTGTTATATTCCGTCCATTTGGGTTAATGGTTCTCAATCTTCTTACTTTCCTCTTCATAGAGGTACCAGGCAAGTTTGTCCCTTGTCCCCCCTTCTATTTATTTTAGCTTTAGAACCTTTCCTAGAAAAAATTTGACTCTCAACATCTTACACTGGTTTTTTATATAGGAAGCTAAGCTCTCTTCACTCATAGACCGATGGTCTCCCTTATTTTTATCTTGGTGGGGGAGATTAGCCACTATTAAAATGATGCTTCTCCCTATTGTCAATTTTTATCTTTCAATGCTTCCCATTTCTCTCCCTCTCTACTTTTTTACTCTTATTAACCGCACTATTATCAAATTTTTATCGAATAATCGCAAAGCTAGGATTTTTCTTTCTCGTCTTCAACAACCTAAGGATCTGGGTGGGGTTAACTTTCCTAACCTTACTCGCTTTCACTCTGCCTTTACCCTAAAACAAATTTGGCCTTTCTTAGAAGATTTCTCCCCTCTTCCTGTGACAGTTTGGAGCACAATAGAACTAACGCAACTTTCATTTTTCTCTTTCTTACCACCACTCACTTATCTCAACCTCCTAAGCGTTTTCTCACACCCACATTCAAACACTCTAAAGCACTTGCCACATCTCTTTTTCGCTCTTTTTTATCACAAGATCAATTTTATTCACTTACTCCGATTTGGTACAATAAATCCTTAAAGATTAACAATAAAGTGCTTTTTTGGAAAGAGTGGATTGATAAAGGCGTTATTCTTTACAATAGCTTCTTAAAGATGGTTCTTTGAGGGATTTCTCTGATATCCATACATCTTTTCATTTGTCAAAATAAATACTCCTCCCAATATCCCCTGCATAGGCAAGCCCTATCCTCTCTCATATCCCAGAACAGTTCCCTATCCACCATTGTCCCATCAGATTTCCCTCGACCTAACTTCACTACTCCTTTCAAAGCTGCTTCTATTTACAAATTACTTTCCCGCCCCATTACAGATCGGTTCAAATCTAAACTTGATCTTATCTGGGAAAAGGATTTATTGCAGGAATTTTCCTTTTCAGTTTGGGACTCTACTTGGTCTAAAATTCACACTGTTTCTCGTTCTGCCAGGACCACACAGACTTTATATTGTTTTTACAATAGGCTCTTTTTTTCTCCCTCTGATTTATTTAAATTTAAAGCCTCCGATTTTAAGAAATGTTGGTCCTGTTCATGTGCTGATAGTGATATTCTCCATATGTTTTTTCATTGTCCATTGGTCAAATCCCTTTGGTCTCATATTTGGTTTAAACTGAATGATATTTTAAGTACGAACCACCCCTTTGATATCGTTCACATTTTTCTGGGTGGATCCTCTCCCATTTGGAATGTTCAATGCAATGTTCGTAACTTTATAGATTTGTACATAGCTATTTCTTTGCAAATAATCACAACGAATTCTTAGATCTCTTATAATGCTTGGTGGAATCTGTTGTGTCATCATCATAGACTTGATCGTGCTTTTGCTAATACTGTACCTCTTTTAATCAAAAAAGACTTGTTATGGTTACCATTGACTATTTTCCTTTCCAGACATGTTTCATAAATTTCTCTATTACCTATGTGCTTGATTGCCTTTTCTTCTTTCCTTTCCTCCCTTTTCTCATCACAAAATACCCTTAAAATGCATTTTCTCTTGGTACAGTTTCTAATTTCCCAGTTGGGATCTATTGTCATTCTCATATATTGTGTAACCCGTTGATCTATTCTAATGCTTCCTGTATTGTAATACTGTTTTACATGGTTTATCTTATTCAATAAAGCTTTCTAAACTAAAAAAAATGTTTAAAATGATAACTAATACATATAATGTAAAAATAAATTAAACATTTACATATACATATAAAATATAATACATATACGTATTTAACAATATTTATAAATCATTATTGTAATAGCTTATACATTGTTAAAAAACTTGTTATAAATTGTAAAAACTTACATACACATACAACAATAATATAAATAAAAATATAAAAAATATATATAACACATTAAATTAAAAATAATTAAAAAATGATACACTACATTAACTAAAACAGTAAACATTGGATAGCATAGGGGTAAGAATTTTACTACTCCCACTCCAAGGAGTGCAAAAGTAGGGAAAGTGTTGGATAGCGTAGGGGGTACAAATTACTATTCCCACTCCAGAGAGTGCAACAGTAGGGAAATTGTTGGATAGCGTAGGGGTCAAAATTACTATTCCAACTCTAGAGAGTGCAACAGTAGGGAAAGTGTTGGATAGCGTAGGGGTAAAAATTACTATTCCCACTCCAGAGAGTGCAACAGTAGGGAAAGTGGTGGATAGTGTAATGGGTAAAAATTTCTATTCCAACTCCGGAGAGTGCAACAGTAGGAAAAGTGTTGGATAGCATAGGGGTAAAAATTACTATTCCAACTCCAGTGAGTGCAACAGTAGGGAAAGTGTTGGATGGCGTAGAAGTAAAAATTACTATTCCCACTCCAGTGAGTGTTAAAGTAGGGAAAGTGTAGGATAACGTAGGGGTAAAAACAACATACAAATAATTAAAATAAATGTTTTAAATAAATAATGATTTAATCATTACATAACAATTAATTAATGAGCAATACCAATAAATATTTAATTCAAAATATTTACCAATTAATTAATTAACAATTAAATTAATAAATACCAACAAATACTAATTATTAAGCATTAATTACCAAATAAAAATGAATTAACAATAAATGAATGTTCAAAACTAAAAATCAATAATTATTAAAACGTATTTACCAATTAATAATTAATTAACAACAACTTATTGCTAAATACCAATACATAATAATTATTACAAATTACCAATTAATAATTAATTAGCAATAAATTAATTTTCAAATCCCCAAAATATGAATTATTAAAAATGTATTCCCAATTAATTAATTAACAATGACTTAATTATCAATACCCAACAATAAAATGTATAATTACTTTATTGGAATTAAATTACTTCCCACTTATTCCTCTATAAACTCAAAACACACTCCAATAATACATTAATAAACTTAATATAATTACCAAATAATCAATTCATAAAATGTATTACCAATTATTAAAAATGTAATACCAATTAATAATTATTTAACTATAAATTATTTATCAATACCAATAAATAATTACTTAATTACAATTAAATTACTTCTCACCCTATTCTCCTATAAACCCACAACTGGCTACAGAACTAAAACACAAAATTTACTTAAAAATAATGACTAATTCCTATTTTTTTTCAATTCATTTACTATAATTAAATTACTTCCCACCTTATTTCTCTATAAACCCACAACCCGCTACGGTACTAAAACGCATGATTTACTAAACAAATATGACTAACTTCTAAAAATGTTATACATATATTCAAAAACCAGTACAATACGTATCAAAAAATATAAACACAAACATATAAAATACGTAATAAAATACACAACACTAATATAAATATTGATATTAGTAACCAATATTTTTGCTATCGATATTACTAACTTTGATATTAACAAAAACGATATTTCTTACCTTCAGGTCGATATTCTGGTAGTCGATATGCTTGATTTTGATATTCTGTCTCTATGATATTTACAACTCGATATTACTGTAGTTCGATATTTAGAACTCAATATTTAGACTGCACACCAGACAAATCTTGATTTGTGTTTTCTGGGGAAACCCCAGTTTGTAACTCTGTAAGCTACTGTGTCTTCAGGGCCTAACATTCGCGTACGCAAGGTTCTTCTTCTGGTACCTGTATGGAATCCCCTCGAGGCATAATAGTGTCTCCCACTGATTCCAGAAGTGCTTCAACTCCTGCACATTCAGAAGGAGGCCAAAGAATCACATCTTCAAGGAGCAGTCTACTGCAGCATAATAGGGTGTACCTGTCATCTGCATCCTTGTAAAGGACCTACACACGTGTTTCTGGGTCTCACCCACTGTTCAGAGCTCTGCTGCTTCCAGGTAAATTTGCTCTGTACACATACCTTTCCATCTATGGCATTCCACTCCCTCTATGATGTTCGATGTGCTCCTGGATTGTATTTTGTGACTTGGATATCTGGTATGTGATTGGATTTATCACAAATCTGAGCGATGATGTGCATAATGCAAAGTATTGCATATAATATGCAAATCTGAGGTTCGTATCCTAACATGCCAGACAAGTAAGTTAACTTATTTGTTGCAGAGATATTTCTATAATCTGCAGTTCACTTGTTCCTGTTCTGGTACAATACCTCAGTGGGTTGTGCACCTGCTGAAAACTTGCTCACAAAATGTGTGTGTAAGTTTCGAAGCAAGAGTTTAAATTCGGGAAAGTTTTATCTATATCTTTCTTACTTCTAAAGTTGGTCAACTTCCGTGGAAAGATCTTATAAAATCAAACGTGGACACTGTCCTCGTCGTCTGCTAGGTGGATCTCATCTAAAAGTTCTATGATGACTGATTCATTACTTCCTCCAACCACTGTGACACCTCCACTCCCCGGAACTCCTACTCGCACACATCCCACCGATACACAGAACTAGATCAGGCAAACGGACGTTCTCTCACATCACTCCTAAAGCATAGACCGGCCTCCCACTCCACATTAGAGTCTCCTGCTCTCCTCTTGAATTCCACAAGAAGCTGAAGACCTGGCTTTTCAATTACCAACCTGCCATAGGCCTGGCTCGGCACACACACCTGCTTAGTGTCACGATCTCTTCACAGGTGATTGTGCACTTCACAAATACACATAACATAACGGTACCTCTGCTGGGCAGGAAACCTACTTGACCAATGTTCAATGCTTCATTCTCCTACATACTTTGCGTACATGCTGGGTACACATAGATCTATGTCACCCATACAGAGCTTGAGAATGTAAAATACTTTCATAATCAAATTTATTTCCTGGCTATGTTAATGATTTTTATAAAGTGTGCTAATATTGATGTACACTTGCTCCCACTGATGGGAAGCTGAGTTTGACCAAGCAGTGACAGTGTCCTATGATGTTGCCTTTGACTGCCGACACCGGCACCAAGCCAGGGCACACTGATAAACTCCACAGGTGCCCCCTACAGGATGCTTCTCAGAACAGCAAAGTTAGGACAAGTCAGCGGGGCCGGAACAAGGAACTGACACAGAAGTAGCTGTGGGAATCTAAATCTTGCCCGATTACACTATCTGCCGGATCACCAGCACTGATGCACTGTTTACAAAATTACCATCCACACTTCACTATATTTGTTGAATGGCCCCTGATCAAATTCCTTAGTAATGAAAACACTTTAGTCCTAGAGTTTTAATGCTCACTTTGAAAACAATCCACCTCCACTAACTACTGACTGAATTTAGATTTAGCAATCTTAGACCAGTAGTTTCTACTCTCTGGGTGGATCACATTGTTATGCTTTTTTACCAAAGATGATGGGATGTATTGCTGTAAAAGGCCATGAAATATGGAATTATCTACATAAGGCAATCAGAAAAGAAAATGTTATCAAATATATAGTAATTTCAAAAACCTTCCTGGTGGTGGTGTGCTGTGGGGTACCTTTGGGAGAGGATACAGATTTCTTGGAACCCTTCAGGGCCCAGCCCTTGGAGGTGACAGTTGATGACTGCATTCTTTTCTCAGGGAATTTGTGCTCCATACCTGTCGATGAGGGGTGCTTCAAAGAACAAACACTGTCAAAGCTAGTAGGTCTGCCTGTAATGTGTCAACAAATGTATCACACACACTCACAAACGCCTACCCTATTGACTTTGCCAGTGCTGGAAAACAGTAGTAAAAATATTTGCTTTCTGTTTTGAATGCATATAGGATATAAATAATTGAATTTGATAAACAGTGTGTTATTTGAGTGTACTTTTCATATGTAAAATAGTCCATCATGGTTTCCAATGGAATCACTTCCTGGAAAGTGGAAAGATACACCTACTAGTCAATAGCATCATGTGATAGAGTGATACTCTTCTGGTTAAGACCAAAGCCCACTCTGTAAATAATCAGTATCAATCAAATGTGCAGACAGTTACGCTTTTAAGACAGACCCAAAAAGCTTAAAACAATATCTGCCCCAGAGCTTGCCTTCAGGTCGCCCATCAATGGTTGTTTGGGATGTTGGAGAAACATGGCGCGGAGGAAGAACCACTGCCCCTTGTTCCTCTACTCATGGTCTTCAGCACATCCACTATCCCAAGAGTGCTGTAACCGAGCTCAGAGCCCCGGTATGGGCTGGGCGCCCCCGCGGCGCTGTGGCCATGCTGGTATCAGGACTCACACGCTCAATCATTCCTCTGCATCCAAAGACTTGCAGAAAAAGTCCGGATCACCGACCGACCCCTGCCCTCACCACGTCTTCAACAAAGCCGACGCTGTCATCGCACCCCACCTGCGAGACATCATCAACACCTCCTTCGACACCGCCATCTTCCCTGAAGGCTGGAAACACGCCGAGCTCAGCGCTCTCCTCAAGAAACCAACAGCGGACCCCACCGACCTCAAGAACTACCGCCCCATCTCGCTTCTCCCGTTTCCAGCCAAAGTCATCGAGAAGACCGTCAACAAGCAGATGGCCGCCTTCCTCGAGACGAACGGATCCCTCGACCCTTCACAGTCCGGATTCCGAGCCAAACACAGCACCGAGACCGCCCTCATCGCCGCCACCGATGACATCCGAGCCCTGATGGACAATGGGGAAACAGCGGCCCTCATCCTCCTAGACCTCTCCGCAGCATTCGACACGGTCTGCCACCGCACTCTAGTACGGCGCCTCAGCAACATCGGAATCCAGGACAAGGCGCTGGAATGGATCACCTCCTTCCTCGACGGAAGAACACAGAGAGTCCGCCTACCACCGTACAAGTCAGAGGCCTCCGAAGTCATCTGCGGCGTCCCCCAAGGATCATCACTGAGCCCCACCCTCTTCAACGTCTACATGAGCCCCCTCGCGGCCATCGTACGCAAACACCACCTCAGCATAATCTCCTACGCCGACGACACCCAGCTGATCCTCTCCCTGACCAACGACCCCGCCGCCGCCAGAGCCAACCTGCACGAAGGGATGAGAGAGGTAGCCGAGTGGATGACGACCAGCCGCCTGAAACTGAACTCGGACAAGACGGAGGTCCTCATCCTGGGCTCCTCACCCTCCGCCTGGGACGACTCCTGGTGGCCTCCCGCCCTGGGCACCGCACCCAAACCGACAGACCATGCACGAAACCTGGGCTTCATCCTGGACTCCTCCCTCGCCATGACCAGGCAAGTCAACAGCGTCTCCTCGGCGTGCTTCAACATCCTACGCATGCTACGGAAGATCTTCTGGTGGATCCCCACAGAGACCAGGAAGACCGTCACCCAGGCCCTCGTCACCAGCCGACTGGACTACGGCAACGCCCTCTACGCCGGGACCACCGTCAAGCTCCAGAAGAGACTCCAGCGGATCCAAAACGCCTCAGCCAGACTTATCCTCGACATCCCACGATCCAGCCACATCTCCGGACACCTGAGAGACCTTCACTGGCTCCCCGTCAACAAGAGAATCACCTTCCGCCTCCTGACCCACGCACACAAAGCCCTACACGACCAAGGCCCGAGCTACCTCAACAGCCGAGTCAACTTCTACGCTCCCAAACGCCACCTCCGATCAGCCAACCACGCCCTCGCCGCCGTCCCCCGCATCCGAAGAGCGACCACAGGAGGAAGGTCCTTCTCCTACCTGGCCGCCAAGACCTGGAACTCCCTCCCGTCCGACCTGCGCCTGACCCAAGACCACCTCTCCTTCAGGAAGAAGCTGAAGACCTGGCTGTTCGAGCAGTAGCGGCACCCCCCCCCCCCCCTCCCCCCCCCAGCGCCTTGAAACCCTACGGGTATGTAGCGCGCTTAATAAGTGCCACTGATTGATTGATTGATTGAGAAAAAGTGGGTCATCTGTTTTTCCAGTGCTCTTAACACAATCTGATTCGGCAAAAGTAGCTTAAATCACTTTCAAAATAGTTTTTTTTTGACATATATGAATAGCATATGATGTTTGTCGAACCGGAAGTCTAAATATGGATCTCTTTGGCTTAGAAAAGGAAATCCTTCTTTCCACTTGACTGTTCTGACTTCCAGAGACTGCTAGCCTAACCTGCTTCAGACTGATAAGGTGCTGTAATCAACAGGAGGAAGCCATAAAATGTATATCAAATGTGGATTTTGGAACACGATACGTAAACACCCCTTTTGAAGTATTAAATAAAAATGAACCACCTGGTCAGGTCATGCATTCAAAGCTTTTGTGTTGAGTTTTGGATTTCTTATTACATAGTCAATGTTTATTATAATGATTTTCTATGACTACAGCAACAAATTAATTATATTAAAATAAAGGATGGTATATTGTGTTGCAATGAACAGCGCCACATTATTGTTGAATGAGTACCCCGTTGTGTATGGATACATTCTTAAGTTGTAGTTGACTCTGAGTGCATTATGTGGGATATGAACCAATTTTCGAACATCAATATCTGTACAGGACCACCTCCTCATCAGGACCAGTCTACCAACCCGATCCAAGAAGCCGGTACCCTGGGCATCTCTGCCAATGGATGGACTCGGCTCACCCCACACCAGCATCATCTGAAGCATTGTTTGAGGACTCATGTTCTCTGAGCTTTCTTATTCCGCCTCAGGGCTCTTAGATTGTCCTGAATGTAAAGTGTTACCTACCACCATCAAGTAGCCTGTATGTATGATCTGTTCTTCCTCACCTCTGAAGCCCTGTTGACTTCTGATTAAATAAATGCCATGTAGTAACCGAATTAAATACAATGCTAATGTATTGCTCTCTCTGTTGTTCAACCATTTCCGCTGCACTTAACCTCCCTATATTAATATTTATATACCATAATGTGGTCAGACTCTTTTGAACTTTCTTCTGCTTGTCCATATATCTCTCTTAATTGTACCCTCCTTATTACCCCATGTATCTCTCATGTTTTTACAATTGAGTCCTACACTATATAACGCCCTTGTTCATATCTACCGATGACACGATATCTACGCACCACCAGAGCCTGCATCTTATCTATGGCCTCTTAAATCTAATATATCAGTTCTCCCTCCACATTTATTTATGGACTAACCTTATTTCCGTAAGCAGCCAACATTCTACATGTACAAAATGTTTTATAAGATGTAAATTTAAAACCACCTATACCTTTTGCTAAACTATACTGCCGTCAGTCCTGCCTCCTGCCTGTGCCGCCCATGAAATGGAATATAATTGTATATTGGTTATATTTTTGTACTCTACGTAATCTTAAGTCTGCAGTGCCAGGTCCACGCTTAGAAAGCAAAGTTTAATAAAGTGATATTAAATAAATGAGGCGAGATGTTAGCACTGTACAAAACTCATTAAATAAATAAGTAAATTAAATAAAAACTATAAATGTCTGTGCGTAAGTATGCCGGTCATGTTGTGGCACCTCAAATACAAACTCACGTCAAAGACCCACCTCGTCCTAATGATACCAGAAAATAAATACATTTTTGAGTACTATGGCCCTTGGGTATTCCAATTTGACCGTGTTAGGTGATTTTAATTTAAATGTGCATGTTCCCTCAGATAATGCTGGGAGGTCTTTGGTTGATGTCTTGCATGTCTCAATTTGTCAAACACCTTCTCACCAAAGTGGCACCTGCTGGATCTCATCTTTTCCAGTCTTCCCTCGTGCCCTAAGCTGCCACTTACCTTGTTATGGTCAGATAAGTTCTTCATCCCCTTCCCCTTTCAATGGCAAGACAGCAACACGGAAATTCCAAAATGCCTCCCAGGACGTATCAGAAGTAAAGCTCTGGACTAAAATTAAGGCAGATGATATGCATGCATTCTTGATGTCCTCCCAATCGGTTTTCTCTGGTCATATAGATGATGACGCTATGCCATTTGATGACTGGCTGCAGGAGGCTGCAGCTCTCTTTGCCCCTACTAAGAAAATCTATTCTAAACCTAAAGGTCCACTGGCTAACCTGGTATTCATCCGATCTTCTGGTAATGAAAAGACAGGGTAAACATTTGGTGAGACAGTGGGAGTGGGACCATAGCCCAGCCTGCAAGATTCACTACAAACTAGCCATGCGGGAATACCATAAGGCTATAAACCTTGCCAAGAGCTGCTTCTATATGTCCCACATTGAAGACACCAAAAATTCTCCCAAGGAAATTTTGTTCAACTAGAAAAGAATTTTTGCTACCTGTAGCTTGCAATCTGCTGATGAAGACCTCGTACACCCGGTGTGAGCAACTATCCTCCTTCTTTGAGGATACAATTTTGAGGCTGAACAATGAGTTGGCTGTGCCAGCAGGTGTAAATAATCCTCAGAAAACTGTTGACCCTGGCTTAAAGCTGACTGTCACCTGCTTTTTAAACATCTTCAGTCCCATTTCTTTGATGGATATTCAATTGGCATCATCACATTGTCAATCAGGCTCATCTCTGGATCCATTCCCAACATCTTTATTTAGCCGGTTTGCAATCTCAATTGTTCTGGTGCTAACTGAGCTCTTGAATCACCCTTTGGAGGTAGCATCTGTTTCTGTCTGTTGGAAAATGCTAAATTAATCCCACTTTTTCTAAAAACCTCTGCTGATCCATCTATTTTCTCCGACTATGGTCCTATTTCACTGCTGCCTGTAGTCATTAAAATATTGGAGAAAGTGGTTAACATCCAATTACTTAATTATTTGGAAACCAACAAGGTCCTTCAAAGCACAACATGGCACAGAATTTGCCCTCCTCAAAGTGACTGAAAATATCAAATTTGCGGTGGATGAGGGGAAAAGCGTCTCTCTTATCCTGCTCAATCTATCTGCAGTGATCAATACAGTCTGCCATCCAGTGCTTCTGCAGAGTTTGGCAGATATAGGCACTGGTGGTTTTTCATGGTTTGGCAGGCTTCGGCTTACGCCCTTTCTTGAAGAGAGATCAAATGAGATTTAGCCGGCCCCTCACTCTTATTCAAAGAAGAGGCTCGCTTTCTTAGTACCACAGAGCTCTTCTTTAAGCCCTCTTGGTTTAATATTTACCTTACCTCATTAGTGACTCTAATTGAATCTCAAAAGGTGGCTGCCATATCCTATGTGTATGACACAAAACTGATTCTCACTTTTCATCATTTGACTCCCCACAATATTTATTCTTTCACTGCCTGTCTGAAGGATGCCTTGCACTGGATACAGAAGAGCTATCTTCAGTACACTGCAGATAAAACCAAGATTCTCTTCTTTGGCGAAGCAAGAGATCTAGGGATCAACTTCAATTGGTCACAGGACATTCCGTCTGTCCCTTCTCCAGCCAGGAGAGCTGTAAATTTGTGAGTAAAAATCAATTTAAAGTTTTCCTTGGTTCAGTAGCTGGGACTTGTTATGGATTTTCTTACAGACAAAACTTGTAGGACAGTCATCCACGCTTTGATCGCTTCTATGCTAGACTACTCTAGCTGTCTTAATAACGGCCTGCCCAACTATAAGATTAGGAAACTTCAGACTGTCCAAAATGTGGCGACCTGGCTTAATGTGGGCCTATCTAGAAGAGACTCTGGGGCATATTCTCAAGCCAATATTGCAGCGTTAGCAGCACCTTTCTGCTGCAAAAGTGGCAATACTTTTCTCGCCCTATTCTCAAGCTGTCACTAACAGCTGTTAGTGACAACTTTTTGGCGAGAACGTCCATTGAAAAGATCGCGACTTCAGTTAGCGATAATTATCGCTAATGACATGCAAGGAGGCGTACCCATGCAAAATCTGCCATTAGGCCAACATCTCCATATTCACAAGGGGATTCTTTAAGTCTAGAGGACCCAAAAAAAAGTATCTAACTGCAACTAGAGGCAGGTTTTTAAGACCAGAAATTATCTGGTTTTAAAATGGAGATACCATTGGGGCCTCATTTCAGCAGGTTTTGTTGCTGGACCGCACTGCAAGCAATGTTGCTGCGCTGCCCAACTACAAAATTACAGGGCAGGACTGAGCATCATTGTAAAAATGTAAAATGACATACATGAACATTACCGGCGCCATCTTGCTTAGCGAGAGCCTCTGCATGCGCGTAAGTGGCAACCATCTTAGACATCGCAGCCATTTCATACTCTGCTGATCACCAATGTTTCACCCTGACCCCGCCGTCATCCCCTACGCCCTGACTAAGCACGGACAAATGTACTGGGGTTGTGAAACCTTTTCATCATGACAAGGCCCCGGAGTCATTTTCCGCCCTACACCTACTCGTCCTTTCATCCTCCGTACACGGGCAAGCCCTTCTGATAACCTCCCTCACCGCACCTGGCTGCTCGATCCGGTCTCAGTCACTAACCGACCCTTGTGGACATAGTTTATTGCCCACACACAGCAGGACTTGTTGCACTGACAAAGAGGCCTGATTTAATCAATGACGCGAACCCTGAGACCTGACCGATCCCACATGCTTTTCCTGATCCAGCTGCGAGATAGCAATCATCTGTTAGATCTGTGTGGGGGACGATTGCTGTTGGGTTTGAGTGGGAACCTGCTTGGGGCGGCGGTAATTCCGAGGATGTTTTACCTACCAATAAACCAATGTAAATGTGTATAAAAGACGGAGCCACGGAGATGCAGTTAGAGCACCTCCCGAAGACATTCCGGTGTCCGAGTTGATGTGTTCTCCTCTGGAGAAATAAACCTGTTTCTTGCCTTCCAAATTTCAGCGCCTGCCTCGTTCTTTGGATAGAAAAAGATAATGAATCAAAGGTGTTTTGCGCCGAGCAGCATAGGTGGCCGTAGGAGAGTTGCTGCTTTTCACACCATCAATAAGATAGTGCACATTTCTGGGCCTCACTCCTGAAAAGTGTTGCAGCACTGCAACAAGACAGCATTGCAACACTTTTCACTACCCCCTTCTTGCAACACCACAGATGCGCTGTATTCATTGGACAGCGCTCCATGACGCAAGTAATGACAGATACATCTGGAATCCTGACGTATCTGTGTGCGCTAAAATCATGTATTGCTGCAGTCATGTCACAACCATGACGCAACTCCAGCAATGCATGGGGCCAGCCTATCCCTGTGGCATTGCGTCACACTTACGCCTGCCACCAGGCAGGCTTAAGGTACTGACGCAGTGCCATCCATGAGTGTTGCCCGGGTGTCAGCGCAGTTGTATATCCATTGTTTGCGTTTGTGCGCTGCAGTGTCCTCGACTGAAAGCGTTGGCGTAGTGGGGGTGCTGAGGGAGTTGACGAGACGGGCTTCAGTTGCCTTGATCCATCTGCGATATGTGCGATGATGGTGGTGGTGTACGGTGGGCATGGTGAAGACGTGATGTATTCAATCATGGTTGGTCCAGGAGAGGCCGGCGGTGTGGCTGTAGTTGAAGGTCCAGCTGCCCGAGGAGATGTGCTCGACCTTGGGTCCTGCTATGTTGCTTGCTGCGGTGACTAGATGCTTGACTATGATGTTGTTGAGCTTCCCCAGGAGGGGGTGTTGTTCTGATCACTGGGGTTGTCCAGGTGGAACTTGAGTCCACCTAATAGGCTGTCGTCGGTGGATGGGAGAGTCTAGTGTGCAATGAGGGCAACATTGGTATCGGAGAATGGGGGTCCATGGCCCGTGGTGCCTGCAGATGAGTGTGCCGCAGAGGATGTTTTTGGGGTTGGCCCAGATCTGGACCTATACCTTTTGCTAAACTATACTGCCGTCAGTCCTGCCTCCTGCCTGTGCCGCCCATGAAATGGAATATAATTGTATATTGGTTATATTTTTGTACTCTACGTAATCTTAAGTCTGCAGTGCCAGGTCCACGCTTAGAAAGCAAAGTTTAATAAAGTGATATTAAATAAATGAGGCGAGATGTTAGCACTGTACAAAACTCATTAAATAAATAAGTAAATTAAATAAAAACTATAAATGTCTGTGCGTAAGTATGCCGGTCATGTTGTGGCACCTCAAATACAAACTCACGTCAAAGACCCACCTCGTCCTAATGATACCAGAAAATAAATACATTTTTGAGTACTATGGCCCTTGGGTATTCCAATTTGACCGTGTTAGGTGATTTTAATTTAAATGTGCATGTTCCCTCAGATAATGCTGGGAGGTCTTTGGTTGATGTCTTGCATGTCTCAATTTGTCAAACACCTTCTCACCAAAGTGGCACCTGCTGGATCTCATCTTTTCCAGTCTTCCCTCGTGCCCTAAGCTGCCACTTACCTTGTTATGGTCAGATAAGTTCTTCATCCCCTTCCCCTTTCAATGGCAAGACAGCGACACGGAAATTCCAAAATGCCTCCCAGGACGTATCAGAAGTAAAGCTCTGGACTAAAATTAAGGCAGATGATATGCATGCATTCTTGATGTCCTCCCAATCGGTTTTCTCTGGTCATATAGATGATGACGCTATGCCATTTGATGACTGGCTGCAGGAGGCTGCAGCTCTCTTTGCCCCTACTAAGAAAATCTATTCTAAACCTAAAGGTCCACTGGCTAACCTGGTATTCATCCGATCTTCTGGTTATGAAAAGACAGGGTAAACATTTGGTGAGACAGTGGGAGTGGGACCATAGCCCAGCCTGCAAGATTCACTACAAACTAGCCATGCGGGAATACCATAAGGCTATAAACCTTGCCAAGAGCTGCTTCTATATGTCCCACATTGAAGACACCAAAAATTCTCCCAAGGAAATTTTGTTCAACTAGAAAAGAATTTTTGCTACCTGTAGCTTGCAATCTGCTGATGAAGACCTCGTACACCCGGTGTGAGCAACTATCCTCCTTCTTTGAGGATACAATTTTGAGGCTGTACAATGAGTTGGCTGTGCCAGCAGGTGTAAATAATCCTCAGAAAACTGTTGACCCTGGCTTAAAGCTGACTGTCACCTGCTTTTTAAACATCTTCAGTCCCATTTCTTTGATGGATATTCAATTGGCATCATCACATTGTCAATCAGGCTCATCTCTGGATCCATTCCCAACATCTTTATTTAGCCGGTTTGCAATCTCAATTGTTCTGGTGCTAACTGAGCTCTTGAATCACCCTTTGGAGGTAGCATCTGTTTCTGTCTGTTGGAAAATGCTAAATTAATCCCACTTTTTCTAAAAACCTCTGCTGATCCATCTATTTTCTCCGACTATGGTCCTATTTCACTGCTGCCTGTAGTCATTAAAATATTGGAGAAAGTGGTTAACATCCAATTACTTAATTATTTGGAAACCAACAAGGTCCTTCAAAGCACAACATGGCACAGAATTTGCCCTCCTCAAAGTGACTGAAAATATCAAATTTGCGGTGGATGAGGGGAAAAGCGTCTCTCTTATCCTGCTCAATCTATCTGCAGTGATCAATACAGTCTGCCATCCAGTGCTTCTGCAGAGTTTGGCAGATATAGGCACTGGTGGTTTTTCATGGTTTGGCAGGCTTCGGCTTACGCCCTTTCTTGAAGAGAGATCAAATGAGATTTAGCCGGCCCCTCACTCTTATTCAAAGAAGAGGCTCGCTTTCTTAGTACCACAGAGCTCTTCTTTAAGCCCTCTTGGTTTAATATTTACCTTACCTCATTAGTGACTCTAATTGAATCTCAAAAGGTGGCTGCCATATCCTATGTGTATGACACAAAACTGATTCTCACTTTTCATCATTTGACTCCCCACAATATTTATTCTTTCACTGCCTGTCTGAAGGATGCCTTGCACTGGATACAGAAGAGCTATCTTCAGTACACTGCAGATAAAACCAAGATTCTCTTCTTTGGCGAAGCAAGAGATCTAGGGATCAACTTCAATTGGTCACAGGACATTCCGTCTGTCCCTTCTCCAGCCAGGAGAGCTGTAAATTTGTGAGTAAAAATCTATTTAAAGTTTTCCCTGGTTCAGTAGCTGGGACTTGTTATGGATTTTCTTACAGACAAAACTTGTAGGACAGTCATCCACGCTTTGATCGCTTCTATGCTAGACTACTCTAGCTGTCTTAATAACGGCCTGCCCAACTATAAGATTAGGAAACTTCAGACTGTCCAAAATGTGGCGACCTGGCTTAATGTGGGCCTATCTAGAAGAGACTCTGGGGCATATTCTCAAGCCAATATTGCAGCGTTAGCAGCACCTTTCTGCTGCAAAAGTGGCAATACTTTTCTCGCCCTATTCTCAAGCTGTCACTAACAGCTGTTAGTGACAACTTTTTGGCGAGAACGTCCATTGAAAAGATCGCAACTTCAGTTAGCGATAATTATCGCTAATGACATGCAAGGAGGCGTACCCATGCAAAATCTGCCATTAAGCCAACATCTCCATATTCACAAGGGGATTCTTTAAGTCTAGAGGACCCAAAAAAAAGTATCTAACTGCAACTAGAGGCAGGTTTTTAAGACCAGAAATTATCTGGTTTTAAAATGGAGATACCATTGGGGCCTCATTTCAGCAGGTTTTGTTGCTGGACCGCACTGCAAGCAATGTTGCTGCGCTGCCCAACTACAAAATTACAGGGCAGGACTGAGCATCATTGTAAAAATGTAAAATGACATACATGAACATTACCGGCGCCATCTTGCTTAGCGAGAGCCTCTGCATGCGCGTAAGTGGCAACCATCTTAGACATCGCAGCCATTTCATACTCTGCTGATCACCAATGTTTCACCCTGACCCCGCCGTCATCCCCTACGCCCTGACTAAGCACGGACAAATGTACTGGGGTTGTGAAACCTTTTCATCATGACAAGGCCCCGGAGTCATTTTCCGCCCTACACCTACTCGTCCTTTCATCCTCCGTACACGGGCAAGCCCTTCTGATAACCTCCCTCACAGCACCTGGCTGCTCGATCCGGTCTCAGTCACTAACCGACCCTTGTGGACATAGTTTATTGCCCACACACAGCAGGACTTGTTGCACTGACAAAGAGGCCTGATTTAATCAATGACGCGAACCCTGAGACCTGACCGATCCCACATGCTTTTCCTGATCCAGCTGCGAGATAGCAATCATCTGTTAGATCTGTGTGGGGGACGATTGCTGCTGGGTTTGAGTGGGAACCTGCTTGGGGCGGCGGGAATTCCGAGGATGTTTTACCTACCAATAAACCAATGTAAATGTGTATAAAAGACGGAGCCACGGAGATGCAGTTAGAGCACCTCCCGAAGACATTCCGGTGTCCGAGTTGATGTGTTCTCCTCTGGAGAAATAAACCTGTTTCTTGCCTTCCAAATTTCAGCGCCTGCCTCGTTCTTTGGATAGAAAAAGATAATGAATCAAAGGTGTTTTGCGCCGAGCAGCATAGGTGGCCGTAGGAGAGTTGCTGCTTTTCACACCATCAATAAGATAGTGCACATTTCTGGGCCTCACTCCTGAAAAGTGTTGCAGCACTGCAACAAGACAGCATTGCAACACTTTTCACTACCCCCTTCTTGCAACACCACAGATGCGCTGTATTCACTGGACAGCGCTCCATGACGCAAGTAATGACAGATACATCTGGAATCCTGACGTATCTGTGTGCGCTAAAATCATGTATTGCTGCAGTCATGTCACAACCATGACGCAACTCCAGCAATGCATGGGGCCAGCCTATCCCTGTGGCATTGCGTCACACTTACGCCTGCCACCAGGCAGGCTTAAGGTACTGACGCAGTGCCATCCATGAGTGTTGCCCGGGTGTCAGCGCAGTTGTATATCCATTGTTTGCGTTTGTGCGCTGCAGTGTCCTCGACTGAAAGCGTTGGCGTAGTGGGGGTGCTGAGGGAGTTGACGAGACGGGCTTCGGTTGCCTTGATCCATCTGCGATATGTGCGATGATGGTGGTGGTGTACGGTGGGCATGGTGAAGACGTGATGTATTCAATCATGGTTGGTCCAGGAGAGGCCGGCGGTGTGGCTGTAGTTGAAGGTCCAGCTGCCCGAGGAGATGTGCTCGACCTTGGGTCCTGCTATGTTGCTTGCTGCGGTGACTAGATGCTTGACTATGATGTTGTTGAGCTTCCCCAGGAGGGGGTGTTGTTCTGATCACTGGGGTTGTCCAGGTGGAACTTGAGTCCACCTAATAGGCTGTCGTCGGTGGATGGGAGAGTCTAGTGTGCAATGAGGGCAACATTGGTATCGGAGAATGGGGGTCCATGGCCCGTGGTGCCTGCAGATGAGTGTGCCGCAGAGGATGTTTTTGGGGTTGGCCCAGATCTGGAAGTTGAGGTGTTCCTTGGTCACCCTTGAGTCATTAGAGTGCGTGGTCAGTCGGAGCGTGCTGACGGTTGTGGTTCTCCTTGAGGGTGATACTCCATCCGTCAGTGATGGCCGTTCCGGAGCAGAGGTTGGTCCTGGCAGGTGAGGTGGCATCCAGTGGTGATGGCGAGGAGGGTGCTGGCGTCGTAGCGGTGGAGTGTCTAAGAGGAAGTCTCCTTGGTGCTGAGTGCGGTCCAGGGGCAGACGGACGCAAACGGCCTAGCCTACGGGTTGCCTTTGGCATGGGAGACATCCAGTACAATACAGGCAATACATCATTAACTACCCAACTCCGACAGGTGCCTTTACATTGCATTTGATTACAATGCATTGTGAGGTCAGTAATGTGGTAAATTTAATTTTTTTATTTGTGGGTATGTGTTTCGGATGTTGGATCTAAAAACTGGTGTGTGCATTTGGGGTAAAATATGAAAATTCAGGGGTGCGTTTGGGTAATATTTGAGTTTTCGGTGTGTATTTGGGGCTCAAAAAGGAATTCCTGGGTTCACAATTTGGATTGGGATGCAAAGGTTAGTTTAGGGTTTCACTCTCTGGAGAGGGAATAGTGATGTTTCTGACTCCACTATGCAACACCTACTCTACTGTTGCAATGTGCCTAGTATTAGTATGCATTTAAATAAAATGCAATGTCGTTGTTGTAAAGCTTTATTCAAGATATATACTCATAAAAGCACAAACATACATTTAAAAATACATGTTAATTAAAATCCATATTTCATACATATAAATACATTTAAAACAGTTGTGCCAGCTTTAACAAAAAAAAAGTAATTTAAACTTATATAACAATATCAATTCATATTAGCAGATAAAACCCTCCGCCTAATGGACCATGCCCACCCCAAATACTTTGCTGTTCCCAGCACAATGGGCATATCAGTGGAGGTACAGATGATTCTTAGCCCCTCAACACCACTAGATGCCCCAAGGTTTCTACAAACTGGGGCCAGCCATACTCTCCTTGGGATAGCATAGGCCTCGCACAAAAATAAAAAGTGGCCTACGCTTTCATTAGTTGCACCACACACCGGACAGCATGAGGTATTCGAGCTCCGCCACCTACCCGTCAAGGATCTCAAGGGAAGGGAACCCGACCTTAACTGGAAAAATAACTTCCTGTCCATTGGGACAGTAATACTGTCCCAATATTGTTCTAATACAGGTCTCATTTTAATTCCCAAAAATCTTCCCCCCATTGTTTCAGATTTTGTACTTCTCCAGAGTCTTTCTTCTATGTAATCCCAATAAAGGGTCTTAATGGTGTTTTTACTTGGGAATACTTCCCCAGATGGATTATCCCAAAGATTAGGGAGGCCAAGCTCACCCAGAACGACCCTGAGTTTCTTCAACCATGATATTTTATGGAAGGTATCTGCTTTAATTAGGGCTAGAAACCCGTCAGCATAGTGTCGAATCTCTGGGGTTGTCCATAGCCGTCTCCAATAGAGAATAGGCCTTAATCGAGCTCGGTCACTAACAGATCTCCTCCCTAGATCAAGACCGAGCGGGATTAATGGCGCACTCTGGGGGAGACCCGTAATTCCCCTAAGAAACCTATTCTCTGATGTTTGTAGAGTAGGGAACCTCTCGAAACCCCACACTTCTGCCCCATATAGGGCTGACCCTATAGCTTTGGCATCATAGACTAGAAGAACCGGTTTTATAGGCTTGGTTTTTGATTTTGCTTGCTCCACCCGAAGTGCCCCTGCAATCTGCTGGTGCCTCAGTGCCGCCTTTTCTATATGGTGGGACCAACCTAGCTTACTAGATATCTCAACCCCAAGATAGGTAAAACACTTACTACCTCGAGCTCAATGTTGTTCAGAGATATCCTTGGTCGGGGTCTACACCTTTGGGAGAAAGCCATCAACTTGGTCTTGCCAACATTAACTTCAAGGCCATGCTCCCCACAGAAAACATCAAATATATTTAGAGCACGCTGCAGTCCAGCCGGGGTTTTGGGCACAATTACGGTATCATCAGCGAACATCAGGATCGGGACCCTGATGCCCGCTAGCGAAGGTGCATCCACACTTGCATCCAACATTCTACCCACAATTCCATTAATAAATAGGGAGAAGAGCAAGGGTGCCATTGCACATCACTGTCGTACCCCCCGTTCAACCGGGAAGTCGACAGTGGATTCCCCATTCAGCCCCCATTGGACTTTGGCAAAGTTGCACACGTGAAGCCTCATTATCAAAGTGAGCAACTCAGGCGGGACCCCCATTCCATTCAAAACTGTCCAGAGCTTGCTCCTTGGGACCAGGTCGAAGGCAGCCCGCAAGTCGACAAAAGCGACGAATAGGCTGCCAACGCCAAGGAGCACCGTCCCCCACCGCAACATAGTGAAACGGAATATTTGGTCTACCGTACTGGTTGCCCGCCTGAAACCTGCCTGGTAAGGGGAAAGAGCATTGTTCTCCTCTACCCAGTCCATCAGTTTGTTTACCACCATCTTCCCTACCACGTTTTGGACAGTGGCAATCAAACTTATTGGCCTATAATTGTCCGGGAGTGACCGATCACCTTTCTTGTAGATGGGTATAATTATTGCTCCCTTCCATATTTCTGGGATTACAGCCCCTTTTGCTATGGCATTTCCTAGTAGGGTCACATACCTGGCCCACCGTACTTTATCATTTTAAAATATGTCAGAGGGTATTCCATCTAAACCCGGTGCCCTTACCCCTTGTAAGGAGCAAATTACCAATTCTACTTCTTTGGGGGAAAACAAACTTTCCATACAGAATACAACTGGTATTGCTTCTAGAGCCACGGCCTCCCTAATCTCAGCGTACTGGGGTTTAAAATACT
Organism: Lissotriton vulgaris; assembly: GCF_964263255.1. Taxonomy (NCBI): domain Eukaryota; kingdom Metazoa; phylum Chordata; class Amphibia; order Caudata; family Salamandridae; genus Lissotriton; species Lissotriton vulgaris. The sequence continues at coordinate 1,057,067,281 of NC_141698.1, read as the reverse complement.
CCACCCAGGATGCCTCATCAACATTGTTATCTGGTTTATTTGGGGTGCCACCTCTACCCCACTTCACAACTTTCCAGAAAAGCCTGGAATCCCTTGCCCCTGAGGCCTCCAGCAATTCATCCCAATACTCTTCATCCCATTTTTTCTTAGCCAGGCGAACACTAGCATTATAGTGTTTCCTGGCTACAACAATCATAGCCCTATCCCTGCTTCTAATTGCTCTACCCAGTTCTAATCTAGCTGCCCTACACTGTTTATTAAACCACCTAGCCGGTTTGGGTGGGCCTTAGACGATCTCATGAAGTGTGGTTTTAAAAGGGAGAAAAACTTGTCATGTATGGCTGTGGTTACACTGGACCCAGGAATTACGGGGCTTGCTATCTCCATGGCGGCGATTGCAGTATCCACCTTGGAACTTATATAGTCCATAGATGCTACATTCGCCAGCACATTTGGCCATTTGACTCTACGCATGTCATTGGCCATAACTGGTAATACTCCACCACGAGGTTGCGAACTGCCTGGCATGGTCGTCCACCAAGTGTGGGTGACACAAAGGGGATTGTGATCACTTTCCAATCTTTCCTTTATTTCCATATTACATATCCTCTGCCATAAATTGAGGCTACAAATGACATAGTCTATTCTACTTTTGTTGTGGCCATTGTCGAATGTACAAACACCTCCCTGGTCACTCTTTGTCCTTCCATTAAGGGCCCTCAACCCGTATTCCAGGCACATTGCATTTAATAGCAATATATCCTTCGTCCACCGTTTGACTGGAGCCAGGTTTAGAGTCGGGACACCCCATTGGACATCTTCCTCTTGCCCTAGTGGATTTTCCGTGTTATCCAACGGTTCGAAGGTCCTATTAAGATCACCAGCCACTACCTCTCTGTTTTCCCAGGGACTGTGATTCGAGGAAAGTGGACAGGGCCTCTAGGGTGGAGTAGCTCCCGGTGTTGGTACCCCTAGCATAAATGTTGTATATGTCTATCGCACCCCACTTGTCCGATGCCATTCTTAGCAATTGGATATCCTTGCACCCCAGCTCCAGCACTTTCACTTTAATTTGTAAACCTTGCTTGACCCAAACTGTTAAACCTCCCATAGGTCGACCCCTGGCACCTCTATTAGCTGGAATGGAAAAATTTAAATAGCCTGGGAGGAAGATGGGATCGCAAGCCCATGCCTCCTGGAATAGACACACTTCGAACCCGTTGACAAAATCTATCCAAAAATAGTCTACTACCTAGCCCCGCAATATTCCATGAGAAAAACTTCCCCGGGCTAGGGCCATCTCTGATTCCCACCTCAATAGCTAATGTGGATGGAAGGTTAATCGGACTCTCAGAGTTCCCTTCCTGGTCTACAACAATATCTGCAGAATTAGCATCAGTTTCCTGGGTAACAGTGGTGCTTGTTATGGACGATTCGTCACCCCCCAAACTTTGCATACACGCCCCACTATCTCCCCTCCAATTCACGATCTTCCCACCACTGGTCACTTCTTTTGGATACACTATTGTGTCCAAGGTGGACGCCACCGAATTCTCACATAAGTCCCCCCTTACCACACTACCCCGATATTCAGGAAATCACCAGACTTTCGTCAACAACCCCACCCCGAATTTTTCATCCCATCATAGGAATTGTAGGTTTGACCATTGTAGAAGTTTGGTCGTAACAAAGGCACAGTAAAGGGGGTGATCCCTGACAGTGATAGATAACTAGACCTGCCTAGATCACTATTCCCACCAAATTGGGCACTAGTTGGTCTTGGATAGAAAAAGGTGAGATCCACAATACCAATCCCACCACTGCTAGTGCCCCAGCCCGGCCTCGTGATCCAACCTACCACCCTTGGATCTTGGAAATTAATTATAATACATTCTCCCCCCAAATTTTTTGGATTACAACCTATCCAATTAGCCCTTCTTACCCCGATAATCAAACCATCAACTTCACCGGGCAATGGTCTATTAGCCCTTAACCAGTGCATGACCTTGTTTTTTAACATCTGGAAGGTTTCTCTTTGGCCTACCAATAAAGGTGGAACATTGGTAAGGACAGCCACATAGGGGTAAGAATCCGGGGTAAGATTTATGGGGGGTATCCTAGGGGGAGGCTTTGTCACAAGGAGTGTGGGGCGACTTGTATCTGGAACAGCAGGGCGGGATATTGGAACATTTTGTGAAACCAGGGAAGCCTGGGAGTTATTTGGTACAGCATTACTTTTTCTAGAGCTGTCATTACCACCAGTTACAGGACCAACATTTTTTGGAGCCTGGGAAGCCTGGGACTTATTCAAAACAGCATTCTTTTTTCTAGAATTGCTGTTACCACCAGCTACAGGACCTTGACAGGGTATCAGGGTGCTTGGTAGGTGTTGGATACCATTACTTAGAGAGGTGACATTTTTAAAACACTCTTTACTACCTTTAACCACAGTATCAGGGAGCTTAGTTTTCCCCCCATTGTTATTGCTTAAGATAACTGGCAGTTCGGTGATAGTCTTGCGGCTTTGTCCCTTTCCCTGTGGCCCGTGAGAAAACTTTCATCCCGCCCAGCAGGTTGCTGGGAGTTCCTACTCTCACCCGTCCTAAAATAGGACTTAATTAATGATTTTGTGGAGAAAAAATTATCCAGACTGGCCTGCTCTAAATGATCTAACTGGTCTGCTAGCTTTTTAACTCGTTCCTCAATGGGGGTCAGAAGAGACCGTATTAGTCTCTCCAACTCCAGGAACAATGGCAGAATGGGCGGTAATATCTCGGGCGATACTATCACTATGGGGTCTGGACCTGGTGGAACAACTTCCCCCTCGCCCATTGGTGGCCCACTAGGACTACTCCCAGTAAGATCCCGGGGTTGTGTACATGTTCCTAGTTTTCTAATTTTTTTCGGGGGTTTTGGAACATAACATTTCTTTGGAACTACACTCCTCTTCCTTTTAGAACAAGGTTTAGATTTTACAACATGTGTTGAGACACTAGGTTGAGCCATGGATAACTGATCAATAGATGGATCAATAGAGGTACTAGGAGGGATTACAGGCAAAGTAGAGGTTTCGGATTCCAAAGGCAAGACAACCGATGGCTCTGTAATTGGAGGAAAGAGGTAGGGAGTTTCCGATGCAACCGGCAGTGTAATAGATGATAAAGGGGTAACCAATGCCGGAAAGCTTTGAGAGGGAGGTTTATCAACAGAGGTTTTCAAGAGTTCAATGGATAACCTACGTTCTGCACGTCTTTCCGCCAAGGCAATTTCTCTATCAATATCTTGGGGTACTCGTTTAAAATAGGTGTCCAGGGGACCCATGATGGCTGCCCCTGTCTCATTCAAAGGAGGCAACAAAGTAGGAGTGCTTGAGGAAGAAGTCATACTATAAAACCTCCTACGCCTTCGAGAAAGATGGAGCAATTTAAATTACAAAAACGACATACAAATCACACTGTTACTAAAGTGGAGTACCAGTCCGGTAGATGTCAGTGGGGGGGCCCAGCCCGGCCTCCTTCGGCCCCGGACGGCCACAGACGGTCCCGCCCTTGTCCCGGGCTTCTCCCGGGCGCGCTCCCGCGCAGCGGCCTATAGACCTCCTTTTGATTGAATGAGGAAAGTTTATGGGCGGGTGGGCGGGGCCAGCAGGGAGAGCAGCCCAGGTGTGGCGAATGAGGCTCGCAGGGACTCCTGGTAGCTTGAGTCCCTGCCTCCAATCTCGCAGCCCTGCCGGCAGCTCCACGCGCCCCGAGGTCTTCAGAGCTCACAGCTCCTCTCCCAGGACAGCTCTGGGTAAATGCGGGACACTGCGGGACCCGCGAAGCGGGTCCGGCGAGGTGTTGGTCCCCCACAAAGTCAAAAAGATCGGTGGCAGCAACAAATCAGGGTGGCCAGCAAACAACAGCAAATCCTCTTTAGCATTGCGTCGTAACTACGTATATGCCTTTGGCACACGAGTGTTAGTCCCACTGTGCATGTGCGCACAATGACAGCCATTGAAAAGTGCTGGGGGGGCTGGACAGCTGTGAGGTGGTAAATGCTGTAAAGAATACTGGATGGTGCCTGGACGTGGGGATGTGTGTGTGAACGGGTGTCGTAAATATTGTAATGAGAGAAGTTCTACCTCGAAGCCGGGCCCTGTGTCTTCGTAGCTTCTGCTCCCCTGAGTCTGCTTCCAGGAAAATGAATTCGGCAGACAGGCTCCCACACCTGAATCAATCACAATTTTGAGATGCGGCGGTGGATTGGTAATTGGCAACGGGACAAGGCATGCAGACAGGGGCCGGAGGGGTGGGCTTGTTCTCCAATCAGGCTGTAATGCATCCTGCATTGCGAACAGGGAAGTGCACATGACTGCTTTGGGCGGCCTGGGTCATCCAACCAAAATGTCATTGCGCACTTGAGTGGGCATGCCAATTCAAGGAGGGCCTCTTACAAAATGGACCAGAATGTGGCAAAGGATCTAGTTAGTTCTTTCATGGCCTGCAGCATCAGGCTCTCAATAGCTAAACACATCAGCATGGGCTCGATCATGAGCATGTACAATATAGCACGTTTAGAGTTCAGTCTCAGCCCAATACCATGGTGAAAAATCACAGAAACAGCCATTAGGCAGTGATTATATCAAGCACACTTGCTCATACTGAGAAAAGCATCAACATCAGGATATCCAAGGCTTAGCATTAGTACCACACGGTGGATGTCCAAATGGCTGGAGTGTCACACTTAAAAGCTAGGGAACCAGGTTCGAACTGAAGGACTGGGTTTTTCGGAACCCAGCGGCGCCAGGGAGAACGCCTGAAACCTTCGAGTTCCCCTGTCTTGGCAAACAGAGACACGGGATACTTCTTGATGACGTCAAAGACCAAAGTTTATTGGCTGCAACCAGGAACAGAGATCTACGAAGCACACACGGGTGGTTCGTCAGAGACTGCACAAATTCGATAAGCGGAGCATGGTCTTTTATGCCAAAAATCATGCCTAAGGCAGTATTTATGATTTACATTTGGTGCATACAAACTAACCAATGACAATGTAGCTTTTCAAAAGTAGCAAATGACGTTTTGTCAAAGACATTCCCCTTTTCCGTTGTCCAGCCCACCACAGATGGTCACGCACGTTCTCAGTTTCCTGCTCGATCAGGCCGGACAAAACCTATCATAAACCCTTCAACCAGATCGATGATCATGTCGTAAAGGAAAGGCGGAAAAGAGATTAGGAGGAGATGGAGAGGTGGGAACAGTGTACCATAAACTCGGGCACGTCCTGCCCTTTGATCTCTATCAAACCAGCTGCTGAACAAGGAACTGGCTCAGCGGGGTTCGCCCCGGGCCAGAAGTCAGTTTGGCCAGGTCACCCAAATGTCAGCTAAGGCGTACGTGTCTCAAGGACTCGTTCGGCCACAGTCATCGGGCCTATGTTAGGGCAACCACACAAAATTGCTGCCGTATACAAAATGGAACCCGGAGGTTCGGACTAAATCCTCAAATATAGAGTGTTCTCTTATATCGATTCATACGAAAACACTTAGACACGTTACACTCGCTATTTGCGGTCTGCTGACACCAAAATCGTCCATTTCCGACGATCTTTATGAATCGGGTTCGGAACTATCGAACCCAATTCGGGACCACGGAACCACAGACCCTCCTTTTGCCCTATCATAGGCAATAAACCCAAACCCATGTTAATCTATATTCATCAGATCATCGATATGCTGCTATAGCATCACCCTATTACTAAGCATCTCCCTCTGGACAGGTCTCCGTACACACGAAGTAGCACAAAGGCCACAAATGGCGGGAGCACACTGTACGCAGAGACAGAACATGAACAGGGTTGCTAAGACCATCCCAATGACCATCAAAATCTTCTAACCCCAAGTCGATATCAATCCCCATAACCATCCCATCAAAGACCAATCTCCTTTGTCCAAATGGACAGAATCGGAGATCTTATGCAATTTGGAAATGGCCTGGAAGACTGATGGAGCGTTGTCTGGAATGAAAAGACAGCAACTCGATTGGATCAGCTTACAAACTCCACCTCGATCTGCTAAAATAACATCAAGGGCAACTCTATTCTGCAGTGTCATAAGTCTATCCGACTGGAGCTCAGCAGTCAAGTTACCAAGGGCACCAGTAGTTTCAACAATGGTGGACTCAACCACTCTCGTCAACTGGCGAATATTCCTACTGTTAGCCATTGGTCCCCAGAATGGCAGAAAACCCTTGAAAAAATCTCCCAATTCTTGCCCTGCAGTGTCTTCTTGACTAAAGACACCTCTAGCAACTCTTGTCTTGTGGTAATCTGCCGCAGCTATAAAAGTGGGAGGCAACAGAAAGGAAACAAAACATGTGCCCGAGAGATCGTGGGGCAACCATGTATACGCTTTGTCATAGCAAACAAAGTAGGTACCCCTAGCAGCTAGGAACACTGGGGAAGACTGAGACGTGAATACATAAGTCTCAGCACAAACACTCTTCCCTAACTGAGCCTTCGCATTCTTACCGTTGCCTTGCAAACAATAGTGGCCCGATGGGGTACTATCCAGATTGGTGGAGGGCTGTCCGCTCGCTGGGTAACACTCAGACTAACTCCATATCCATTGACATTCCAACCACTATAGGGTTGCTTCTCATCTTCCGGAATAGTCTCAACTGCATTAGTCCCTTTAATCATATCGACTATGCCTCTAGCTAAAGCACTATTCTTCGGATTGTCTTTCTGTGAACGTAGAGGATAGACACTATGGGCATAGATAAACATAGTTCTGTAAGCTTGAATCGAACCATTTAAACTGAAGGGCAAAACCAAATAAGGAATACCCTTGTCTGTCATATGTGGCATCAAACCACAAATCCAGCAATTCGTTGTATTAATCACTAACTGGTGCTGGTGCAAAAGTTGAATAAAAGAATTGTTAGCAAATTCTAATCGTCTGACTACCTCGTGTTCGGGCAAAGGATGGAAAGAATGAGAAGAAATAGTAGGTGAAAAGGTAGGTTGTACAATGGAATTGGACGTCATTTGAAAAATAAATGCTACATAACCAACTATAAACATTGCAAAACTCAATAATAAAAATGAACAAGGTATCAAAAAGCACTTCCTCGATATTATTTTGCATATACGCTTTCTGAAAGTCAATGTATGTACAGGTCTCTCCAACTCAAAGAAATCCATCCTAAACTAAGTGTGCTGCCCGCGGTGGTTGGTTGATTCTGCTTGAGAGTGCCTCTGCTGAACCCAGGAAGGCTGCCTCGGGCCAACAGAACCCTCGACCTATTGTCTCAGGCTTACACTCCCAAGACTGGTAGCAACCGCGACCCTAGCAGCAAGAACCGGATGGCGGTTCGAAAAAACAAAAATGAGTAGATCCTTGGTGGAGAGTTGACCTGCAAACAGTAAAAATCATTCAACTTTATTAATTTCTTTATTTGTCCATAACTCTCGATCTCAGATTGTAGCGATCCTTTCCTCTTCGTTCTTGATCAGCAAACGAAAGGTGAGGCTCTGTAGTGTCCAATCGATCTGCAGGCGGCACTGATGCTTGTAAAATCTGATCGCTCTCTGATTCTGTACTAGTTCCAATCAATCGGGCATCGCTGAATGTCATAAAACGTGGGACTACTTCCGTTTCAGAGTCTGCAAGTCCCTCCTGGACCCACTTGTCGTAAGGCAAGGGCAAAGGTACTTTTTTGGTATGCGATCCGTGGATCCAATTGCGGTTTCCTTGCACTCGGACCGCAGATCTCGTAGACAACAATACTTGATAGGGCCCAGTCCAGCGGGGCTGCTCATTCTTCGTCCGTTGAAAATTTCGAACAAAAACCCAGGAACCAGGTGCGATGGAGTGCCCTGGATCCTCTGTAGCTTGTGGAAGACTGTTGTATACCTGTTGACGTAAAACACTCATTTTAGTGGTCAGTTCACGCAAGTAATCAAGCAAAACAGGATACTCGAGGTCACTAAACCTCGTTGGTCTTGGTACGCCCCAAATATTCGCTGGGCGACCAAACACAACCTCATACGGACTCAAACCCATTCGTGAATGCGCAGTCATCCTTGTAGACAGGAGTGCTAATGGCAAAGCATCTGGCCATTGTAAACCAGTGCTTGCTTGAATTTTGGCTAACTTTAACTTAAGAGTACCATTATAGCACTCGACTAAGCCAGCTGATTGGGGGTGGTTTGCAGCATGGAATTTCTGCCTAATCCCGAGACCCTCACACACTATCTTCATAACTTGACCCACGAATTCACTTCCGTTATCACTCCAGATAATTCTCGGCAACCCAAATCTCGGGAAAAACTCTTTTATCAAAGCCTTCGCTGTGGACAAAGCAGTGTTGTTCTTAAGGGGGTAAGCTTCTACCCATCTAGAAAAGGAGCAAACAACCACTAACACATATTTCAAGTTGTTGCATCTTTCCATATGAATAAAATCTAGCTGCAAAGCCTCGAACGGATACGTAGGAGGAGCAAAATGACCAGCTGGTGTTGGAGTCCCCCTACCAGGATTATGCATCAAACATACCATACAATTCTTAACCAAATTCTCTGCACATTTGGGAATCCCCACATTCTGCCAAACAGGAGCCAACACCTTGCAAATCCCTTTCACACTAATATGTGCCATTCCATGAGCCATTGTAACGACTGGAAGCACATGCGCATTAGGCAGCAACCATCTTTGGTGTTCTGACAAATCAGTCCAACAACCATTCGGATCCAATCTACCCCTACTTTCTCTCCATTCGTTCAACTCTTTCTCAGTAGCTTCATTCTGTATCAATTTCACGCTCTCAATGGTGTCTTCACACATACCCTTCTCTGGAACCCATCTCGCCGGACCCACAACATACATTCGACTCATCACGTTTCTAGCAGTTTCTTTTGCAACTTCATCCGCAAACGCGTTACCACGACCAACATCATCCGTGATCTTCTTATGGGCACTGCATTTCACGATTGCCAATTGCAGTGGTAATGTAAGTGATTCAAGAAGTTCATTCACCAGTTGCCCATGTTGAATCTTACTCCCATGCGATGTCAAATATCCACGTTCACGCCACAAACGTCCAAAGCTATGTGCCACACCAAACGCATACTGACTATCCGTGTACACATTCACTCGTTTTCCTTTCGCCAACACACATGCTCTCGTAAGTGCAATCAATTCAGCCGCTTGTGCGGAGTTATATGGGACACGTGCAGCTTCGACAACCGTATACAAAGTTGTCACAGCATATGCTGCAGTCGTATCACCATTTGGTAATTTAAAACACGAACCATCAACCCACAAGGCATCATCACAATCAGGAAGAGGAGTATCCCGAAGATCCACTCTCCCTTTCATCTCTTCCTCCGTTCTCAGAAAACAATCATGTTGTCCTCCATTCTCATCATCTGTCTCACACGAGATTGGCAACAAGGTAGCCGGGTTTAAGGTATTGCACCTTTTGATATGTACATGGCTCGCTAACAATGTAAGCTCATACCCTGACAACCGAGCACTAGTTAAGTGCTGTGTCTTGGTACGATTCAACAACGTATCCACTGCATGTGGAACCATAACCACTAACGTATTATCCATAACCAAACCAGCAGATTGTCGAATTGAAACAGCCGCTGCCGCTGTAGCTCTCATATAGCTCGGCAACGCTCTAGCTACAGGATCTAAAGTCGACGAAAAATACGCACATGGCCGTTGCTTGTCGCCAAATTGCTGAGTCAGAACCGACAATGCGCATCCCTCTCTCTCGTGGACATACAATGTGAAAGGCTTACTGTAATCGGGAGTACCCAACACAGGAGCCGAACACAACGCATTACGTAATTCGGAAAAGCTCTTCTGACTTTCGTCAGTCCAAGGAATAGGATCTGGAGTATCCTTAACTGTAAGAGCTATCAAGGGCTTTGCTAGCAGGGAAAAATTAGGGATCCACTGCCTACAATACGACGTGATACCCAAAAACGCGCGTACTTCTCTCTGTGTCGTAGGGACACTCATTTTTACAATAGCTTGAATTCTCTCTGGGGTCAACTTCCTTCCCTCCTTCGATAAGAGGTGACCTAGGTAGGTAACTTCTTGTCGACAAAACTGCAACTTTGATAAAGAAACTTTATGATGACAATCAGATAAATGTTGTAACAAAGACAAAGTGGCATTCTTACAGATCTCCTCAGTATCAGAGGCGACTAATAAATCGTCAACATACTGGATAAGGGCTGCACCTTCAGGGAAAACCAGCAGATCAAGTTGTGTCTTCAAAGCTTGACTGTAAATAGATGGACTCTCACAATAGCCTTGAGGAGCGCGCTTAAAGCGAAAGCTTCGTCCTCCTAAAGAGAATCCGAAAATACCCCTACTCTCCATGGCAATCGGGATACTGAAGAAAGCATTCTTCAGGTCGATCACCGAAAACCAGTTGGCAGAATCCGGAATCAACGTCAACAATGCAGTGATATCAGGCACGACAGGGAATTGTGGAACAACAATCTTGTTCACTTCACGAAGATCGATGACAAATCTATATACAGGAGGCAGGTAAGGATCAGTTCTCTTCAGAACCGGCAAAACAGGACTATTACACACATTACCTCGAGTCTCTTCAATAACACCCTTGTCAATTAGATCATAAATGATCGCTAAGAGTGCACGTTCACCATCACTTGAGATACGGTACTGAGGAATGCGTGGTAATTTAGCATTTGCCTTCAACGTGACAACATATGGGGGAATATCTAACAGGCCCACATCATTCGGACCCGTAGCCCACAACGAATCTGGTAGCAAAGACAATTCCGATGGAAGACAATCTTTCGATATATACATCGGAGAGATCACATTCTCACCCAAAGTAAGATGTACTCCTGCCGGAGAACAATACAAAGTCGCATACAATCTTTTCAACAAGTCTAATCCCAGTAAATTCTCGTTACAACCTGTAGTCAAAAGAAGGGGTGCTTCAATCTTACGAGGACCAACAGAAAGGGGCAATGGAACAGAGATCGGATTCGTAACGGGGGCGCCAGAAAAGCCTACAGAGACATTATTAAAGCCAGACAAAGGTGCGCCAGGGAGTTTAGAATGCATAGCACCAGTGTCTAGCAGAAAAGGTTCTGACACACCTGATGCAATCACCTCAACATAAGGTCCATTCTGATCTACCGAAACTGAAACAACTCCCTCCCTTTGTCCATGGCTGTCCTAACAATCATTACCATGTGCTTCATCACCTTCAACATAGTAATCGTCCACGTAATACTGTGCTGTCCTACCGGACGAATTCTGCTGCTGATCAAAACTATTCATCGAATTTTGCGGAGGCAAAGGACGCACATTCTGACCACGACCCCTACCTCTAGGCACCTGCTGAGCACCTCTACCTCGTACACCAGAAGCATTATTCCCTCGCTGTAACAAAACCGGACAACTATTCTTATAATGACCTTCCTCCTTACAATACGCACACTGATTAGGGCCGTACGGAAAACGCTGTTGAGGAACCTCGTCTCTCTGCGAGTTCCTCGAATACTGTTGAGGCTGTTGATAATCACGCTGAGTAGTAATACGGGGTGGATAAGCTTGTTGTAGAAGAACTTTAGTCTTCAATTCCTTAGTCTTCTTATCCGCTTTCTCTAACTCATCCTTACGTCTATTCTCATAATACTGAGCCGTAGCTAAAATCTGCGCTGATGTAGAAACAGGCCAAGCACTCTCAGAATCCTTCAACTTAGTGCATAACTCAGGAAGAAGGTTGTGCACAAATTTGTCGACGAACAACCTCTGGCCACCTTCGGTAGCCATATCCTGCCCACTATGATCAACAAACGTTTCTTCAAAACGCGTAAAGAAATCTGACACAGTCTCATCTTTCTTCTGCTTACAAGCAGACAATTTGTCCCAATTAACACGCACTTCGGGCATCAAAGTCTTCATAAAAGTAATAATCCTACCAGGAAGTTCTGCAATGACATTTTCAGGCTTAGCACCTCCAACTTGTCTATCATTCGCAGCAACAAGATTCGCCCACGAATCACCCAATTCAGCATCATGGTCCGTATGTCGAATGACATTCCAGATAGGCTGTGGAACAACATTTCCAAACAACATGTCAATATCCGCCAAATTCATGACGCACGTACTCACAGTTTGCGTAAGCTCTTTATAATACCCCGCAGGATTTTTCCGCGGATCAAGCAAAGACTGTTTAAGCGCTAAAACTTCGGCACGTTTCCATGGAACATGTACCCATACTCGCTGAAAGTGTGCAACAACAGGTGGATGAGCAGCTGCATCAGCAGGTCTCCAAACAGGAGGAACCTCTCGCATCGGATACTGAAGCGCTTGTCTCCTAACTGACGAATCAGGCTCGAGCAACCGCTCCGAAGGAACGTTACTTCGAAAAGACAATAGCGTTGACACCGCTCTCTCGATGTCAAGAAGACTCACTATCGTTCCTTTTGCAAATTCGGAACGCAACCGTAACAGCTCATCAGGAGCTTTACCCACTTCGTCCATCCATTGTTCATGGAGGAACGCACACATAATCTCGAATACATAACGTTGCTTTGGTGCTTCCCATTGCCGGCAAACATCAAGTCAAGTCAAGTCAAGTCATAAAATTTATATAGCGCACTACATACCCAGAGGGTTTCAAGGCGCTTAGGAAGGGGAGGAGGATTATTTGTCAAATATCCACGTTTTAAGCTGCTTTCTGAACGCTGGGTGATTTTGGGTGAGGCGAAGGTAAGCGGGGAGTGAGTTCCATGTTTTGGCAGCCAGGTATGAGAAGGATCTGCCTCCCATGGTGGTCATGTTGATGCGAGGTACAGTGGCGAAGGCTTGGCTGGAAGAGCGAAGTTGGCGTGAGGGGGTGTAGAAGGACAGTCGAGAGTTGAGGCAATCTGGTCCGATGTCGTAGAGTGATTTGTGTGCGTGGGTAAGCAGTCGGAAAGTAATCCTTTTATTGACGGGTAGCCAGTGGAGGTCTTTAAGGTGACCAGAGATGTGTTCGTTGCGTGGGATGTCTAATATGAGCCTGGCTGAGGCGTTTTGGATTCGTTGGAGTTTCTTCTGGAGTTTTGCGGTAGTACCTGCGTAGAGGGTGTTTCCATAGTCCAGTCGGCTCGTGACTAGAGCGTGGGTGACTGTTTTCCTTGTTTCGGTGGGGATCCAGCGAAATGTTTTTCTGAGCATGCGAAGAATGTTAAAGCAGGAAGAGGATACGGCGCTGACTTGTCTGTTCATTGAGAGTGACGAATCCAGGATGACGCCAAGGTTCCGTGCGTGGTCTGTCGGGATGGGTGCGTTTCCGAGGGCTTCCGGCCACCAGGAGTCGTCCCATGCAGAGGGGGATGTACCTAAGATGAGGACTTCTGTTTTGTCAGAGTTCAGTTTCAGACGGCTTTGTTTCATCCATTCGGCGACTTCTTTCATTCCTTCGTGTAGGTTAGTTTTGGCGGTGCTGGGGTCCTTGGTGAGAGATAGTATCAGTTGAGTGTCATCCGCGTAAGAGATGATGTTGAGGTTGTGTTGGCGGGCGATAGCCGCGAGGGGGCTCATGTATACGTTGAAGAGGGTGGGACTGAGTGAGGATCCTTGTGGTACGCCGCAGATGATTTCAGAGGCCTCGGACTTGAATGGTGGGAGGCGGACTCTCTGGGTTCTTCCGGTGAGGAACGAGGTGATCCATTCCAGTGCCTTTCCTTGGATTCCGATGTTTCTGAGGCGTTGTAACAGGGTGCTGTGGCAGACTGTGTCGAAGGCTGCAGAGAGGTCGAGGAGGATGAGGGCGACTGTGTCTCCATTGTCCAGTAGAGTTCGAATGTCGTCTGTTGCTGCGATGAGGGCGGTCTCAGTGCTGTGTTTGGTTCGGAAGCCAGATTGTGAGGGGTCGAGTGATTTGTTGGCTTCGAGGAAGGCGGCGAGCTGGTTGTTGACAGCTTTCTCGATGACTTTGGCCGGGAATGGAAGAAGCGAGATGGGGCGGTAGTTTTTGAGTTCGGTGGGGTCTGCTGTTGGTTTTTTCAGAAGGGCGGTGAGTTCAGCGTGTTTCCAGTCTTCTGGGAAGGTAGCGGAGTTGAAGGAGCAGTTGATGATGTCTCGGAGGTGCGGAGCTATGACGGAGTCTGCTTTGTTGAAGATGTGGTGAGGGCATGGGTCTGTGGGGGATCCAGAGTGGATGGAATTCATCAGGCGGATGGTGTCCTCAGTGGAGATTGGGTTCCAGGCGTTAAGGGTGTTAACGGGGGGAAGATGGTCAGCTGATGGTAGGGTGGGTTGGCTTCCGGGTTGGTTGTCAAAGCTGTTGTGGATGTCAGCAATCTTGTTGTGGAAAAAAGAGGCTAGGGAATCGCAGAGGGTTTGAGAGGGGGTGATGTCGTTGGAGTTGGCCGAGGGGTTGGAAAATTCCCTGACGATGTTGAAAAGTTCCTTGCTGTTGTGGGCGTTGTTGTCAAGTCGATCCTTGAATGCTGTTTTCTTGGCTTTTCGGATCAGTTGGTGGTGAGTACGGATGGCGCTTTTGAAGGCGTCCTTGGTGCTGGTGGATGGGTCTTTTTTCCAGGCCTTTTCAAGGGAGCGGCACAGTTTCTTGGACTTCTTGAGGTCATCGTTGAACCATGAGGCCTTCTTGATGCCAAGTTTGTGTTGACGTTTTTTCAGTGGTGCTAAGGTGTCGGCGGTGTTGGATAACCAAAGGGTGAGGTTGGAGGCGGCTTCGTTGGCGTTAGAAGAGAGGGCTGGGGAGGTTTGAAGGAGTGATGTGGAGATCTGCTCCGTGGTGATTTTGTTCCAGTTTCTTTGTAGAGTTGGTTGGAGGTGGATGATGGGTTTCGGCTTGTTGTAGGTGAAGTGAACGCAGCTGTGGTCAGTCCAGAGGAGATCCGTAGTGTGGCTGAAGGAGACATGGTTGCTGGAGGTGAAGATGGGGTCGAGTGTGTGACCTGCGATGTGGGTGGGGGAAGTGACTAGTTGTTTAAGTCCGAGGTTGGCGAGGTTGTCCACGAGGATGGCGGTGTTGCGGTCGTTGATCTTTTCGAGGTGAAAGTTGAGGTCTCCCAGGAGGATGTAGTCTTTGGAGGGGAGCGCGTGTGGAGTGATGAAGTCCGTGATGTCTTCACTGAATTTTGCGCGGGGTCCTGGTGGTCTGTAGAGGAGGGTGCCTCTGAGTGTGGTCTTGGGGTCGATGTGGATCTGGAAGTGAAGGTGTTCGGAGTTAGCGAGGTTGGCGTCAGAGCTGGTTGAGATGCGGATTGATTTCTTATGGACGATCGCGATTCCTCCTCCTGTGTGGTCGGTGCGGTCCTTGCGTGTGATCTTATAGTCATCAGGGATAGCGATGGCGATGTCAGGGGCGGAGGAAGCGTTCATCCATGTTTCCGTTAGGAAGGCGACGTCAGGAGAGATGGTGTCTAGTAGGTTCCAAAGGTCAATGGCGTGCCTGTGGACCGAGCGGGTGTTGAGAAGGATGCATTCTAGGTGGTTGGGGTCGGGAATCTGTGTTGTGGTCGTAGCGGAGATGTTTTCGGTTCCGCTGAATCTGCAGGAGTAGCAGGAGAAAGGTCCATGGGTGTGTCCAGGAGCGGCTTGGACGCAGGTGGGGGCGCGGCCGGGGTCAAGGGCTAGGAGGGAGGCGGCATCATAGGTAATGCGGGGGGCTGGGAAGCGCGAGGGGCAGGGGGTCTGGCACTGGGCGCGGTCCAGGCGCGGACGGGCGTAGACGGGCTTACCTTTGGCGCACCTTCGGCGCGGGTTGGGCGCGGTCGCTGCGCGTGGACGCTGCGCGCGGGATCTACTGTCATAAATGGAAGGTGGAGGGGGAGGGGCGAGGGCTGTTCAGCTGGGAGGCGGGGCGGGCTCAGCAAGCACAACAACAACAACAGGGACAAAATGGAGGGGGGAGCAGAGCAGGGCGCCGGGGGTATATCGCGCTAAAATCAAATTGCGGAGCAGAGATGGTACAGGCAGGCAAACGCTATTTAAATATCAGGCAAACAAAAATAAACAATGGCACACTTATAATCAGAGCAGCACACCAGAGCAGGGCGCCGGGGGTATATCGCGCTTAAAATCACATTGCGGAGCGGAGATGGTACAGGCAGGCAAGCGCTATTTAAATATCAGGCGAACAAAAATAAACAAAGGCACAGTTATGATCAAAGCAGCACAGCATGTACGATACCGAGTCTCGGCAGAGACACAGGGGAGCGAACCACTCAAGGCAGAGGCAGAGAGGGGTCACATCCATAATACCCTCAAGATCGTACTGGGACGCATACGTAATCCATCTACGCGCCATGTGATCTAAAACCACCATCTGTATCAGGCAGCTGACTACGTAGCTGTCTACGCTCACTCACAGGAGACATACCCAATTGTCCCAACCAAGGAGTCAGAAAACTAGAAAAGGCAACAGACATCCGTTGTCTAGGAGAAGGAGTAGTCGGAAGAACAAGGGAAGATGAAACAGTAGTAGAAGAATCCAAAGTTGGAACAGACATAGAAGCAATAGTAGGGACAGGCCAGGGGCGTAACACAGGCCCCTGCAGCCCCCGCATTGCGGGGGGGCCTCCGAGCTCCAGGGGCCCCCTTGGCAATGGCAATACATTCGCTGGCAGCAGGGTACCTCCGCAACGTACTTTCAAAGTAACGCCCGCTGCAGCTCCTCATAAATTAAATGGTTGCGTACGTGATGCAATTTTGCACGGCACGCAGCTGAGTGGTTTTCAGCCTCAGGGTGGTGGGGGCAGGGCTGGGGCCAGTATTGTCATGCGCAGTGACTGCATGTGAGGCAGCCGGATTGTACCATGCACAAAGGCCTTGGTCTTCTGAAGCCCGCCCATGCTAACACCGAAGCTGCAGGCCTCAGGTAAGTCTGAGACAACGAGAAACACTAAAGTATCAAAGAGAAAGATAAGCGAGTGCGAAACTTCGACAACAACCTCCTAATTAGAGGGGCACTGTTTTGTCACCTGTGACTCGAGTGCGATCGATGAGGCCCTGTCATGATGTCGTGTAAAGGCCTGGTGGCGTACATAACACTTAGGGTCGGTTAATTTACTGGGTGCTCGCATTGCTGTTTTTAGCTATTCAGAATTTAAGAACAGTTTACTGTCACAGAGTAAAGGAAGCTGGTAAATTGCTCTCTTTTCCAGATTTCCAATGTGTGCCTAGAAGTCTACGTTGTTTGTCTTGTACGAGGCTAGAAACCAGCGGATTGGATTGACTTTGACCGGTTCATTGATGAGGAAGTGTGTTGAGAGTAGTGGAATTCATTTGTAGGTTCATCAGGGAGGGAAACCCAGCACAGGAGCAGGGGGAGTGCGAGTGGGGTGCCGATGGAGGAACAGTGCTACTGTGTCGAGCACATGACAGGGGTGGGAGCTAAATATGCCCCCAGATCTTCCTCTCACAATATATTTATGTGCCCCAAATCGCCTTGCATTGATATAACTGTGTGTCCTGTTCGAATTTGCACCCCTGTGTGCTCGTTGTGTAGGATTCTTTACAGAATGCACCATAGGGGAGGCGGGGGCAGGGGGCACACGAACCCGCCGATTACAATAATGGATAGGTATAGAGACAAACTTTGCCTACTTTTAACTACAGCCCCCAGAGCAAACACTCTGATGGAAAACACGCATGGGTAATCCCTTGGTAGACAGGGGCGGGCTGGATATAAAGACACAAGAATCATCCTCTGCAGAGGGAACAAATAGGTGCAACGCTGCAGCAGAAATGCACAACTGCAACTGTTCGTTTATTCCTTGTCATCTACGACCTCAATGAAGGTTGTTGAATGTGTGCAAGAAAGGGTGTCCTTATTCTGCATTGTGAAAGTGTTTGCAATGTGCGGTTCATGAGAGGTGGTTGTGCTTTACAACCGCCGCTCCGCCCCCTCTTTGCGAGGATTCACCCCGGATGGCATGTGCTTTAAATACAGTTCAGAATCACTTATTTATTTTATTAGTGGAGCTGCCTTTATCGAGCGCCGTGCCCTTCCTGTGAGTGCACCCCTGTTTACATTTATTAGCGAGTGTGGTTTATTTTAAGCCCCAACCTAGGCCTCTGCTTTCAACATTCGTAAGTCTTTTTGTGTAGGGAAAATTCATTTGCACCGGGTCTGCCACCGTTTTGCTCTGTACAAAAAATACTTTGTGTATGTGAGAACCATATCTTGCCATCCATCCAAATGCTTTGTCAGTTTTGCATGTTTACTACAATTATCTGTAAAGTTATCCAAGGAGATCAACATAGCTTGAGCTTAATTATTGTCCTGTTCATTCATACAATGTGCTAAATTAGTGTTAGCTCCGTTCCAGATTTATTATGTTGTATGCATCAACAACATATCTCAGGCATCTACTTTAAAAAAATCTCAGTAGCATATTGTGTGAGGTGGGCATTTACTACGGTTGCTTCCGAGACCCCACCCAGTTCCTGAAATTGTTTTTTAAATTAAGTATTTGTATACTTTTCTCCTGCACATTGTGAGGTCCAAGCACTTTCTGAGTGGTTTAGGAAGGTAGCTATGTAGTTTGTATCATCTACAGGTGTCTCCAACGAGTGCCTCCTGAGCTGCTAGTAGCTCTCTATCTCCCTGTGAGTAGCTCTTCTGTGTGCAGCCCAGCCTACTAATGTTATAGCTTTTGCTTGGTTGAATTATTATATGTATACCAACATTTAATAGCCCATATTTAAGGAAGAAATGTCTGACTTTTCAGAACTCTAAAGATGATGTTTGGAGAAAAATGGTTGCATTTTCAAAATGCATTTAAGGCTAATATTTGAGTTGGAGATACTTATTACTCACGTTATTATCTTGGTGCCAGTAGGGTTACAGCTGTGACTGTTGCGGAGTAGCGTGCTACTCACCAAAACAAAAGCGCTTCAGCACCCCATCAGGGGTAACAAGCGCTATGTAAATGCAAACCTTTTCCCTCTTCTTTCCCTCCGCTATCCTTCTCAATCTAAATAACTGATTAATATCCACCATTCAAACTACTTTCATATTTCACTATACTAATTCCCCACTAAGCGTTATGGGTTCCAGAGTAGCGTGCTACTCGCCAAGAAAGTGCTTCAACACCCCATTAGGGGTAAAAAGCGCTATATAAATGCTAAGCTTTTTTCCTTCTTCTATCCTTTTCAATCCGAATAACTAATATCCACCACTCAAATTACTTTCATATTCCACTATACTAATTCACCAATAATCCTTTATGGGTTCCGGAGTAGCGTGCTACGTACCGAGAAAGCGCTTCAACGCCTCGTAAGGGGTAGTAAGCGCAATATAAATGCAATTACAATACAATACATTGATGTGAAAAGAAGTTGATTTTTTTATTTTTTTTTCTTCCAAATTCTGAGCTGAGCCTGAGGACCTCTGTTTTCTCTGGCAGGATTGCTGTAGTTAGTCACAAGTTATTGTGAATGTGTGTCCTCTTTAGTTCATAGCTGCAAGGTTTCAAATTGCTATGTGTGACATTGTCATAATTTTAGTGTAATTCTGAGTGACATTTCAAATGCTATGAGTGACGCTTTCTCTCAAGCAAAATTAAGCAATGACAACGAGGAGAATGTATGAGTATCATAAATTACATCCATCTTTGGACCCTGGCCGAGTCTGTAACCGGGCGCGAGAGGTCCCAATACGGATCTCAACAATGAGCTAACTCTCACAATCTGGCTATCGCGGATAGTCACAATACGGCATGATTGCGCACCCCTCCTAGCGCCCCAGGGAGGAGTAGCAGCAGTCTCCCCAGGGAATGATTTTATTTTAAGATGTTTCTAAAGCGTGACCGAGGCCTGAGGAAGTCAGGGCACCTCATATTAAACACTTAGTATCACAAGACATGTATGTACAAGAGGAGATACAGACAGTCTAATATTCCTTAGAGGCACAGGCATTAATAGTGGAGTACAATGCCAGCTGCAAAACACACAAGCGTCACCACAGAAGCTAGTAGTACCTCCAGTGAGATCTGCCACCTCCAAGACAGGACATGTCCTGGGTTAAAGGTCACTTTCTTGGAGACCAATAATTAAGGGGGCAGCAGCAGCAACGGAGCCAGGTACCGGGGCTGAAAGGTGCAAAATGGACCAGGCAAAATATTTGTCATTTCCCCTATTCTGAGTGAATGAATACTTGTCTTGTGTGTAGTGCCTAGTGTATCACGCTGTATTAAAGTGCCTCTGGTCCGAGCCATAGTCCTGCATCCAGTGGCTCTTTGCAGGACAGAAATCATGCACTTTCAGGCCCGCAGGCCTTGAATGGAGCCGCAACATGTGGTTGTGCAGTGCACCGCACTGACACACCACAAGCACAGACCCCAGGAAAAGGGATGTGCTCTCTCACGCCGTGAATGGAGCACAGCGCGGGTGTGTGCAGTGCATGACACTCCCACAACTTGATGAGCACAGACATGAGGACAGTAGCATGGGAGAGAGAGTACTGTGCACAACATTGCCACACAAGACGGCTGCCTGTACAGGGACGCCATGTTGTGGGATTATGATTGATGTCAAAATTATGGCCAGTACGAGTCTGCACCTGAGGCTGAGACTGACCAAAACTCACAGCCCACAGGAGGAGTCTCCAGCGGCCTGAGCCAGTTGCACAGAATCAGGATTAGAGACACAGGAGAAGGAGCGAGCAAAGGCGGACTGCAACTAAATTTACAAACTTCTGCCCACTTGAGCCCCCCACTTAGTTAGTTGACTCTTAGTTGTTGTGAATGATGGCCCATTGCTGTAGCCAATTAGAGCACAGCTGAGCCCAGCCTGGTTGGCGTGACCAGAGCCACCTCCTGGCTGGAAGATGAGAGAGATTGTAAACATATAATAGCCCAACACCGGAGCAGAGCAGTGCAGTTCCACCAAAGAGTATAGTACAGTGTAGGCTCAGGCTGCCAGAGCAGCGCGTGGTCTGTGCAGCTGTCCTTAATGAGCGCTAATAGCGCAGCGCTCCATCTTCGTTTGCCAGCCTACTTCACAAGGTGCCCTAAATGCGTGACTTCGCCTTTTGGTGTGGTGATGCGGACCACCACACCAACATGCGTTAGTCTAATGCCTGATGCGTGGTACTTGGCAAAACAGCTTGTTGAAAAATAACAACCAATGAGTCAGTAGTTGTGTTGTTTGTTTGTATAGTGAAAAGGGTTTTCCAAAGACTCAATAAAACACATAAAAATATAGTTAACAGCGGAGCAAACTTCTCTCACATGCATAAAAGCAAAGACCCAGCTTGTGAACTGAGTACCAGGGAGCAGGAGCCATTCCCTGGTGGAAGGCCCTGGAAAAAGAAGTTCACAAAACAGCCCTTGAATTCTTCTTGCTTCAAGAACAAAGGAGCACACAGGGACCCAAAAGGAAGAGCAAGTGGTACCAAACTTTGTGCCAAAGCAAAGCATCATCAGAAGTGAGGAGAGAGGACCAGAGAGCAGGACATGGAAAGGTCATGGCTGTAGGAATTGGCAAGCAGAACAGCTTGGTTCAAGTGAGGCAATACACCCATAGCAAAGAACAAAATTATACACAAAGGCCCTCCCTTACGCTTTCGGGTATGACTGCTCCACTTTGCCAAAATGTTATCTTCTACTTCACAGCAACATTTCAGGGGAGGCCTCTCAGTCCAAATCAGCCGGAGTTTAGAGTGTAAGAAAACAGCAGTGAAGGACCCTCTATCGTGTTTGCAGAAGCATTTAGAAAGACCTGGGTTCCTGCAGGAAGTATAGTGTCACAAGAAGAGACGAGATAACTAGGCGCTACTAGAATGAGGCCATGTCAGGCTCCAAGAACAGAGACCAAGCAGCGACCGTAGAGGAGAAGGCAACAGGAGCACCAGGGTAGTGGCACAACATAGGCACCACCAGCAATTGTGGTGTAGGGTGGGGGCAAGCTCAGCACAATAACCTGGCTGGAGACCACCTGATTGAGTCCGGAGGGGCCCCTTCCACTTATTTTGCAGGGGGGCCCCCTCAAGTTTCGTTACGCCACTGGGACAGGCATAGAAGAAACAGTTGTAGGAAAGGGCGAAATTGGCGGTCCCTGAGGAGGCTGCGCCAAAGGAACAGTAGCCAACGGAGAAGCTGGCTGGAGAGGAATCACAGGAGGCAAAACAACCAGCGGTTGTACAGCCACCACTGGTGGCGGTGGTGCCGTAGCATTCTGCGCATAAGGCGGCGGTGAATGTAACATATGTGACATTAAAGGATCTTTTCCAAGATCTTTCTCGTCTTTCTGTTTTTGAAGCGGCAAAACTGGGTAGCATCTGTCTACCGCTAACTTCCTCACTCTTAAGCATTTGCTCACCTTCTTGCTCTTCTTCATGATCTTTATACGCAATGGCGGCTTGCACCATTGACATACCCCTTTTATTCTTTTTCGCTAATTTTATTTCTTTCTGTTTGGCTTCCTTGCGCCATATGCGAAAAGAGTCAAACATCGCCGGCCGGGCTTTCCTCTTAAATAACTTCACCTCAAGGTTATCTAGTATTTCAGTTTCAAAACTACCGTAACGGGGCCATTGTAGGACACCGTCACTCTTCGTATATTTTACCCAAATCTCATTGTAGCTAATAGGACCCACACCATGCTTCACATACAATTCGTATGTTGGAGTTCCGATCGGAGGAACCGGACACAAATCCTCTAACCGGGAATCCTTCAATGCACCGCAACTGAACAAATTTCTAAGACTGATAAAACCAGGCATCTTGCTCACTAGTTCAGCTTCAAACAACAAGGGAAGTCGAAAAAAACGGTTTCATGAATACACGAATCCCTTGGCTTTGGGGCCTGCAGGTACCAAATCAAAGCTATCCACTCAAGGATACAAAACAAACTAAGGACCAGGAGACGCTTCACTTATACTTAACTGAAATGTCGATGGCGTCACCAGAAGACCCGTCAATCGTCTCGCTCTACAAACGTCTAAGGCTCCAAAACAGGGCGACAGTCAGGGCAGCAGT
This sequence comes from Lissotriton vulgaris, assembly GCF_964263255.1. Taxonomy (NCBI): domain Eukaryota; kingdom Metazoa; phylum Chordata; class Amphibia; order Caudata; family Salamandridae; genus Lissotriton; species Lissotriton vulgaris. The sequence goes on along the minus strand of NC_141698.1, from coordinate 1,057,044,295 downwards.
CCTTCGTAGCCGTTGGAAAGCGGGAAACCTCGCAGCAAAGACTTTCGGACCACGGCGACATACAGGGGTCGATGAAGTGGATGGCCTTCCTCCAGAATTTTCACACGAAGCTTCTCACGAACCTCTGGCTTGGACCGGTACCGCTGAAGTCGCCCTACGTTGGGCGCCAACTGAAGGACTGGGTTTTTCGGAACACAGCGGCGCCAGGGAGAACGCCTGAAACCTTTGAGTTCCCCTGTCTTGGCAAACAGAGACACGGGATACTTCTTGATGACGTCAAAGACCAAAGTTTATTGGCTGCAACCAGGAACAGAGATCTACGAAGCACACACGGGTGGTTCGTCAGAGACTGCACAAATTCGATAAGCGGAGCATGGTCTTTTATGCCAAAAATCATGCCTAAGGCAGTATTTACGATTTACATTTGGTGCATACAAACTAACCAATGACAATGTAGCTTTTCAAAAGTAGCAAATGACGTTTTGTCAAAGACAATCACCTTTTCCGTTGTCCAGCCCACCACAGATGGTCACACACGTTCTCAGTTTCCTGCTCGATCAGGCCGGACAAAACCCATCATAAACCCTTCAACCAGATCGATGATCATGTCGTAAAGGAAAGGCGGAAAAGAGATTAGGAGGAGATGGAGAGGTGGGAACAGTGTACCATAAACTCGGGCACGTCCTGCCCTTTGATCTCTATCAAACCAGCTGCTGAACAAGGAACTGGCTCAGCGGGGTTCGCCCCTGGCCAGAAGTCAGTTTGGCCAGGTCACCCAAATGTCAGCTAAGGTGTACGTGTCTCAAGGACTCGTTCGGCCACAGTCATCGGGCCTATGTTAGGGCAACCACACAAAATGGTTGCCGTATACAAAATGGAACCCGGAGGTTCGGACTAAATCCTCAAATATAGAGTGTTCTCCTATATCGATTCATACGAAAAAACACTTAGACACGTTACACCCGCTATTTGCGGTCTTCTGACACCAAAATCGTCCATTTCCGACGATCTTTAGGAATCGGGTTCGGAACTATCGAACCCAATTCGGGACCACGGAACCACAGAGTCTGGCAGGAGGCTTAAACATCTTATGATTCGGGGAAATCAGTTAATCTCCCTTGTGCCTAAAAATGAATGTTTCTGTCTGCAATGCAAATGGTGCTCAGGTAAAGCGGTCTGATACCTTCGGGTCGAGTTCCCGCTATATAAAACTGAAACAATAAGAAAGTAAAATCAGTAGTGCGATAGGTACTGCCTTTCCTGTCAATCCTCTTCCTTTACATGGACTATTGCAACTCTTCTCAAGATTGCACCTCAGCTGTTTCACATGACCTAGGTGTCCTATTGCTCCAAAGCACTCAACAACCTCTGCACAAAATTCCTTAAACACAGTCTCCAACCTGTCCAAAACATTCTGAAAATATTGACATTATGCAAATGTCCAAGTCAGGCATGTCCTCTTCAGATGTACCCCTCAAGTTTGTGAATTGTTTATTTTTGGTGGCCCTAGACTCCCCTTTTTCATTCATAATCCATGAGTAGGAGCAACCTCAGAACCTCTTGAGAGCACACAATTCTCTTGCTTTGTCTTCAGAGGGGTAGGAGTCGAAATAAAATGTGCTGGCTCCAATGGGTTATTCCTCTGAATTGTATCTCCAACCATGCTTGCATGGAGAGCTGGGGATAAATCCACCATAGTTACCCTTCCTGGACTATGTGAATAGTTGGAAGAACTCTTATTCTCCATGCCGCTACTAGTTGTGGGATTTTGATGGGCCATAGACATTCCAGAGGACACTTTTCTAGCTGCTGTAATTCTCATCTCTCAACAGATTTCTGAATTAATGGCCTTTATGGCTGTCATTAAATAATTAGCAATGGACATTGATCACTGAGCCTTCTAACATTGCAATTTGCTTTCCTTTTGCCCATGATGCTGGAGATATGAAGCGAAAGGAACAGCTATAGAACAAAATAAAATCACATCACCTTTCTCTGGCACCATTCCCAAAATCAAGGAAATTACAACATAAGACAGTGGGGCATGTTAGCAAGAAGTTATCGCCGGGAGGGTTGAAGGCACTTTTCTGCTGCTAATATGCCGATCGCCACGTATCGCAGCCTAACGCCGGAGTCACTATCGCACTGATGTTATCATGAGTTTTCACTGCCGTTACCTGTTACTATTGCCATGTAGGGACTGCTTGTTAATGCGCCAATTACATGGCGATAGTTTTCAGGGTTAGGCGGCGATAACAAAACTGACGATAACAGGCGTTGGCGATAGTTATCGCCGTCCTTAAGAATATCCCCCTCTGTCTCCTCCTTATTTGTGTCAGCCACTGGCTACTCATTAGGAAAAGAATCCTGTTCAAAGCCTTAATTTTTATTCATCGAGGCTTTTATGATCGAGGCCCTAGTTACTTGATCAGGAGAATCTTCGACTGCACCCCCTCTAGAGCTTTGAGGTCTTTTTCGTCTTTGTTGGCTAGGCTCCCTAAGTTTCATTTGGTAAGATCTGGAGGTTGTTCCTTCTCTACACTGGCAGGCAAGGCATGGAATGAGCATCCACTCTTTCAGGGCGCAATTCAGTGTGACGACCTTTTTAGGAAAGAACTGAAAGCACGTCTTTTTCTCTTTGAATTTGCAGTAAGGAGCTGGTTTTGATTGCAGCAGAGTAGTGCTGGGATACTCCTTATGAGCAGCTGTGCACTTTAAAACTCGGTGTTGTATGGCGTTTTAGATTCCGAATGAATTTCCCGTTTCATGCCCTTATATAAGTACAATTCGCGTTGCCCTTATGTAGGCATAGAATTCCAGCCCTTATTTAGGCATAGCCCATGCTACCCAAATAAAGGCATGGCTACTTCCAACCGTTCATCTACGTCACAACGATTTCTCGGAAAACCAGACTCTTAAGCTGTTAGGGACTTCCCCTTGCCTGGATATTGATTTCTCCAAGAACTCATTTATTATGCATGAACAACTATCCCTCAGGGGTTCATCCATGACGTTCATATGCCCGACTTTACGTCAATACTGGCATTCCTAAACACCTTCAAGGTTTAAATATACCTTCACTTTCTGTGGCAAAGCACAGTGTGGTTCGGCGCAGTTCGACTACCTACTTGCCCGACGCAGCTCGCTACAGCAAGTGCTGAAGGAAGCCGACTCTCCAGCTGACGCACTGACAAGAAGCTGTGCTCTTCTGTCGAGAATCCAGCTCCAGGTTTCTGACTCCCCTTGCGGGGTGATGGGAAATCAAGAACCTCCTTCATTCTAAGGTATGGAGCTGATTAAAACCTAGAGAAGCCTTTGGCAATTCCCGACAGAAACAAACTTTAACTAAAAGACAGCACCTACTTCTTCCCTCGTACTAGACCTAGGTTAGGTGTATTGAGGTAGGCGTATTTTAGAAGCACCAGTTGAGTATTTTAACGTGTGTTATTTATGTATGTCATTTTATATGGCTTAGAAACCATACAATGCTCTTGCAGTATTATTTTATACTACTGTTCACGCTGTATGCATTATACTTTGCATTCTGTCTAACAATTGTAGCAGTTCACCTCTCTTGCATGAGAATGAAGACTGTTCAATAAACCTTTTGAAATGCCCTCTCTTTCTGTGCAACTCTGTAGAAACGAAGCATGCACGATTGACTGAGTGAAATAGTTATCTATTGTTTCCACGACTCTGAAGATTGTTTCATAATCAGGGGAAACAAAGTTGTCATGTTTATGCGGTTGCCAGAAACGAATCCCTTCTTGTTTTCTCGAGAAAGTTTCTAATGACCTCTGAGCTAGTTGGCACACACAATTAAGTTTAGTATACTCGAAAGTGACATACTGACCTCAGTCCTATTTCAAAACTATAGTGTATATTATTCCAATGCGCAGAGCCTATTGGGAATATAGGAACCACACTACATCGGGTTCATTCTTTCATTAGTCTCTTTCCCCAGAGAACTTGGAATTTGATCCTTGAAGGGTTTTTCTGTTGGGATCCCTGTTGACCTAAGCCTTCCATTCTTCCTTATCCATGCTCCTTATCAAGTTTGCTCTCTCTGCTTGTTGAGGCTCAATGATTCTGCAGCAGATTACCTCGTCCAGGTCTATGCTCTCCACTGTTCCTACGCCTGGGAACTTTGAGCAACACACGCACTCCCCTCTCTTAATTTGCTGCTGTAATGGGAGGTGGCCTCAATGAGAACTGTGCTGTCTGCAGCACATATAAAGAGGTGGCACTTACAGAGGGATATATTGTTTCCTTTGAGAGTGTTGAAAAAGAGTCATATGCAAAGAGGAAGGGACACTGGATAGCACAAAAACAGGCCTTAGGGCCGGAGATGCTGACTTTGGAACCAGTGACCATTCTGTGATTCTGGGCAAATCACTTAATCTCCCTGTGCCTAAAAATGTTTTTGTTTAAATGAACCTGACCTTGTGTGATGTAACCGATGCTCATGTAAAGCAATCCAATATCTTGGACCAATTTGTGAAACGCAAAAGGTGCAAAAATAAATAACTGACTAAAGCTGCAGGTCCTGGCCTTTGTAGGCAGCTGGTGTATATATAATTCCTATTGCTTTCTAATCATCTGGGAAAATATGCCTCTGCAATGCTCCCAGCTTTCTATTTGGAGAGTAGAGACTCACCTCCTAAAAGGAGAATTGCTACTACTCACCTCCCTGAGTGGAATATAGTAAAAGCTCCCACTGCCTGCACTACCTGCCTAGGCGAAGAAGCTACACAGACATTGCCTCTGGAAGGAAGTACTTCTGGCCCATCATGTTAGGGGAGATGTGTGTTTTCCTGAATTGGTAAATGACATTCAGCATTGTGGAAAAATATATCTATCAGTTCACCTCAGTAAAAAAGCAAACGAGCATTGGCAAATCCACTATGTCAGGCCTTAATGTGCCAACACATGAAAGAAAGGCATCCACAAATGTTTTTGCATGTGTTACCTGCACAAATGCGTTTAACACATCAATGCCAGACCTATCAGCTTTCCAAATTCTGGGAAAACAATCAGAGCCAAAAACTGCACATATATGTACCTTGACGATCTATATAGATAGAGGTATGTAGATGTGGAGTTAAGAATAGTAATCTATACTTACCTATTTGCACTTACCTTCTCGATATTCTGGTCCTCAATATTTTTGACACAATATTATGTCCACACAATATTTCTATTTCCGGTATTCGGTCAGTGATCCATTCCAATGGAAGTACTTTCTAGAAGGTGGAATAATACACCATGCAGCCACGAGGTGAGTGGGAAATACTATCCTAACACAACCAAAGCCCAATCTATGTATATTTAAGAATTGGTAACAATAGGTCAAACATGCAGCTGTGCTGTCAAGCCAGACTTAAAAAGATGTCATATGGTTAGTTTATGTAAAGAGGTCGCAGAAAACAAGGATGCAGATGAAGATAAAGAAAACCAAACCATGTATATATGCAGATATACACATGCAAAAATACTCTGTGAGACAAAAATATAAGAACTTAAAAAAGATCTTCAAAAACAGACTGAGTCACAAGGCTTATCGAAGCTGGGCTGTACATCATTCTTTTCCAGTACTTTCACTCCAGTTTCTGATCCCTCTCTGTGGGAGGAGGAAGATCTAAGAAGGAGTGGAAGAATAAATAAACAAGAGAAGAAAACTCAAATCCTTGGCCAAAACATGAACAAATGCAGTTTGTTCAAGGGAAGGGCATCAGACTCAGTACAAAATCTATATTTTATCGTGTACGTGTATTTTTAAGGTCTGGCGGGCCATACCCATCAAATGGTGTAGTCTTGCTCGACTTACAAGTTCAAATTCCTTGCGCAGGCAGTATAACTATCCCTTGGCAGGAAAACCCAATTTATAAAGATGTTTCTGTGTGTTGATGTAACTTGCTAGTGTTTCCATCGGGTTCAGCCTAAAGCTGCCACCCATTACTAGTGCCACATAAGGGGAAAACAGGTCTTAAAAATGTAGGCTTTCAGTTTTGGGGGGGAGCACTCCAACAGAAAAAAATCAATTTTCCCAAGAGCAATGAACGTCTGTAAAAGACAGGAAGTCTTATAGAATCCAAGAATCAGGTGTTCATTAAAGAAGTTTATTTCCAAAGGTTTCCAATCACAAGAGGAGCGCCTCATCAGCCAGGAGTCCGACTAGCAACTGAAGATACACAACGGACCCCTGGCATCTGAAGGCTCCATACATTTAAAAGAATATATCTCTGCATGCGCTAGCGCATGCGATACCAATACAAACCCAGCACGAGATGTAAACCCATTTCAAATACATTACACTACATCACCTTCCCCCTTACACAGAAACACAAACAAAAAAACAGCAATGATCAATAAGAAATAAATTCATTATATCTTGCTGGGGCTTTTCTGATACGTCGACTGCGACTACAAGATGGGACAGCAGAATTACCAGCATTGCCAGAGGAAGAAGAAAAACCATCCGTGGAGGTGAGAGGATGAGAATCCAATTTAACATCTGGTTGTAACCAATGCATCCAATCACACCCCTCCTGAGTTGACAAATTTTTCCTCTTACAGATAAGTGCAGCTTGCTCCCCAGTCAATTTCGCCAATTGTCTGACATTCCACCAGCCCTTGTCACCCAAGAAAACAGCATTCTTGCTAACTTTAACAACCTGGACAGGACTAGAAAAAACAGAAATCCCTTTTGCAACCCTGTAGGGTTTTTTATTCATAACCCAGTCTCCCACAGCCATTTGAACATCCTTCACATTTTTGACTCTATCAAAATTCTCTTTCATCACCGTCTGCTTATGCTTAACTGTAGCATTAAGATCATCATGATTCAACACACACTGATTCAAATCCATCCTACCAAGCCAAGAAGGAAATAAAGGAGAATGCAATTTTCTTCCCCTCAACAATTTGAAGGGAGACACCTGAGTGGTGCAATGAGGAGAGACGTTATAATTCCAAATTTTCTTTTCAAGAATTTTAAAGACATCCACCCCAGTGGCCAACGCAGTTTGAATACCTTCCTTCAAAATCTTATTCCCACGTTCAACTAAACCTTTGGAAGAAGGGGACTAAAGCGCCACTTTAAGTTGTTTCACATTATGAACCTTCAAAAATGTGCACATTTTGTCTGACACAAAATGAGTCCCATTATCTGTTACCAAAACCTGAGGTGCCCCTTCCAGTAAAAACACCCTTTCCAAAAAAGAAATAGTATTATCCGAATTCGGGGCCTCCACAAACCTGTAATACATCCACTTTGAAAAGTAGTCTATAGCCAAAATAAGATATCTTTTCCCCTCAGGAAGTACATTATACGGACCTGAAAAATCCAGACCTACTTTCTCCCAAGCAAACCCAGGAAATTGAGAAGGTTGCAATGGGGAATCATGAGTTTTCCAGTGCTTATCCGACAACAAGCATTCCTCACAGCTGTTTACTAAAGCCCTCAGCTGGGCATCAATGCCCGGCCACCAATAATGAGATTTAATCCTCATGCATGTTTTCGTCACTCCCAAGTGACCATAGTGCACTAGCTTAACGATAACATTTCTCAAACCGCTAGGTGGAACAAATTTGTCACCCCTCAACAAGACGCCATCTTTCACAGAAAGTTCCTCAGCAACTTGAGCAAAATTCTTCAAGTCCCCCGATAAATTCCTCATGTCAGGCCAAACCTTAGAAGAAAACTCCACCGCTTGAGACAAAATGACATCCTTCAAACTAGCTTCTTTCCAGTCCTTTTCAGAAATGGCAGAACTCCATTCCTCAACGGCATCTACCACCGACACACATTCTACATCCTCCTCCACCATATCATCGTCATCATCCTTATCCATCAACATCCTGGATAAACAATCAGCCCTGAAATTTTTACCACCGGCAATATGCCTTAACTCAAAATTAAACTCCTGAAATTTAGAAACTAGTCTGGTTAACCTAGGAGAAAGACTGTTAGAACCAGACACCTTGCTAAAAATAAACAAAAGGGGTTTATGATCAGATAACATTACAAATTTACGGCCCCAGATGTACATTTTAAATTTCTGAGCAGCACACACACAGGCCAATGCCTCTCATTCAATTGTGCTATAGTGTTTCTCAAAATCTTTCAAAGACCTTGAAGCAAAACCTACAGTTTACTCATTTCCATCCACCTGCTGACTCAACACCGCACCCAAACCTTTCATACTAGCGTCCACTGAGATAACACAAGGAGAATCATCCCTGAATGCATGAAGTGACCGCTCTGAAACAATCAACTCCTTGACCCTAACGAAGGATTCATCCAAATCCTAAGACCAAATGAATTTCTGACCTTTCTTAAGAAGCAGACGAAGGGGTTCCACCACCTGTGCATAATTTTCCACAAACCTGGCATAATATTCTGCCAACCCTAAGAAAGAGCGCAGAGAATCTTTATCCCCCGGAGGTTTGGCTTCCATAAGAGCTCTGACTACAGAAAACTTTGGCTTGATACCAGACTCAGAAACTGTTTGGCCCAAGTATAACAACTCAGACACCCCAAACTTATACTTGTCCTCTCTCACAGTCATCCCTCTTCCACCAAGAATGGACAACAGTTTTCTCAATAAAATGTTATGTTCATCCATTGTCTTTGCAAAAATTAAAATATCGTCCAAATACGCTTGAACCCCCACCAGATCTTTAAATAAGGAATCCATCAATCTTTGAAAAACACTGGCTGCCGATGCTAACCCAAACGGCAGCCTCAAAAACTTAAAAGAGCCAAATGGGGTAACAAAGGTAGTCAGCTCTTGTGAATCCTTTGACAAGGGGATCTGATGATAAGCGGATTTTAGATCCAAAAGTGAAAACCATTTGGCCCCACCTAGATTTGCCAACAGTTCCTGAATCTTTGGAAGAGGGTGACAGTCAATCTTAATATTTTTGTTGAGACCCCTGAGATCCGCACATAACCTGATCTCATTATTCTTTTTTCGGGCTACGACGATGGGAGCGACCCATTGAGAGGATTCAGAGGGTTCAATAATTTTATCATTGCATAAATCCTGAAGCATTTTCTTAAGTTCTGCCCTGACACTCAAAGGAACTGGGCGTTCCTTATGAAAAACTGGAGTTGCTCCTGGAATCAATCTAATTTTGTGTTCAGCCCCTTTCACTAGACCAATTTTATTGCTAAAAACATTCTTGAATTCATTCAAAAGATCCACTCGGTCAATTTTCGCTTCTTCTACAAAACAAACAGGACACTCTCGCACCTTAATAGGATTTTCATCACCTGGGACCAGATACAAACCCATCTTAGCTAGGTCCTTCCAACCCACAATGTCTTTGCCTTTTATCGCAACATAAATCTTAGTAACAATAGATCTCCCAAGAACTTGCAAATTTCCAAGAAAAAACCCAACATATCTATATCTTTCTCTCCGAAAGCTTTCGGGTTGACATCAGTTTGTGTTAATTTCATATCTCTCCCCCACTTGTCATAAAAAGTAGTGTCCCGGAGAATTGTAATGGGCGAGCCCGAATCCGCCATTATATGTACATTAATGTCATCAATTGAAGCTTCACATAAAGGCCCCTTAATAAAAACAGAACCCTCATCAGCATCCACCATTAACATAAGGTTGTCCAAATTTTCACAACATTCATCCATGTCCACATCGTTAACTTTAACTGGTTTCTTTTGAAACCTACATACTTTTTGGAAATGCCCAATTTTCTTACACAAAACACAGCATTTATTAACAGCTGGACACCCTTTAAAATTCCCAATATGGAATTTAGATCCACATCTAAAACAAAAGTTTTGTTTGTTTTGATTAAAATTCGGTTTACCTTGGCATTTCTCTTTATTTTCTTTACCAGCAATAGCATACAGACCTTCCTCCGTCACCTCCTCAGAAACAAAATTTACTTTAGAAGATGAATCAACCATCATTGCCTTTGTAGAAATTATCGATCTTTCAATACTAAGACTCAGATCAATAACTTCTGACAAGGATGGATTCTTACAACTGAGAATCCTTTATTTAACCTTAGGAGAAGCACTATTAAACACAAATTGGTCACGAATATAGTTATCAAGCAGGGGACCAAAATCACAAGTAATTGCCAACACTCTTAAAGCAGAAATATATTCATCAATTTTTTCGTCTTCCTTTTGTTTTCTTTTATAAAATTTATGTCTCTCTAACATAATATTAGGAGATTCCTCAAACTGTTTTTTTAATCTTGCGATAGCCTCTACATATACATTCCACTGACTATCACCAGATTGACCAGATGGAGGAGGAATAGGTATTAGACTCTTAAAAATACGTTGTGCCGCTAAACCTAAACTACCAAATAATAGAGCAAACTTCCTAGGAGGCAAATAGTCAGCAGCATCAATAGCCATAATGTGGTTCTCAAATAAGCCAAACCACTCCGACCATAACAAAGTAGGTTTTCCAGGCTTTTCGAGAAAAGGAGGAGGTTGAGTGACTTCTCTAACAGCAGACATGTTAAATAAAAGGAAAACAGAATTCAGTATCCACTAAATAAATAAAGTGATGTTAGAATCACTAGTAAAGAGATCGCAAAACCCAAACCAAAAGTGAAGAAAACTTGTTGAGCTATTGATCTCACAGTACCAAAAAGACGAAGCAATGTCTTCCAGAACGATAAACCTTCCACTTGCAGAAAGAAAAGTTTATGAGGAACAAGGCGTGTGAATCGCCGCTAAACAGATCACACGCAAACTGGAGAACTGAGGTCTTCAAAACTTCACCAAAATGGCCGCTGAACGTAACGTGCAACGTGAAACGTCACGTATTCCCAGCATGCACGGCGGGACCACAATCACGAAGGAGCTCAGACGCGAAGATTCCAGGCTCCGGCAGGAAAGTTCGGTAAGAGAATGGCAGGAGATGTTTATTTTTGAAAAGCCAGAGTAAGCCGATAGCGGTGATCAAGTCAATGACACATCAGAAATAGGAAATTACCCTGTGTCGAATATCGTGTGACTTTCTAAATGAGTCAAGAAATCACACTCCAATCACCACAAATCCAGCTCCCCAACAATTCTGCCCTTCGTCGAGATGCAAACACCTCTGCACAGATTCCAGGAAGATTCCTTGCGCAAAACAATCCTGAGTTGACGAAAAACAAAACAACTTGTAGAAAATCAATCCCTTTCTTCTCTGTACGTAGATTCCCAAAGAGTCACAGAGATTAAAAGTCTCAAATACTGAACGCGTAGAAATTGAAGAAAATCACCAAACTGTAAAGCAATCCCATTGCGTGTGTCGGTGATTGGAAACAAAATCCCGATCGTCGCCAATATGTAGAAGACAGGAAGTCTTATAGAATCCAAGAATCAGGTGTTCATTAAATAAGTTTATTTCCAAAGGTTTCCAATCACAAGAGGAGCGCCTCATCAGCCAGGAGTCCGACTAGCAACTGAAGATACACAATGGACCCCTGGCCTCTGAAGGCTCCATACATTTAAAAGAATACATTCTCTGCATGCGCTAGGGCATGCGATACCAATACAAACCCAGCACGAGATGTAAACACATTTCAAATACATTACACTACAACGTCTTACTCTGTTAATGTTAACTCCTCACTCCTGATTTGCACTTGATTATGAGAAGGTCACGCTTACTCAGGTGAGGTCTGGGGACCTTATTTAAGGGTGTAGATGTCTCCTGATAGAAAGTCAAGCACGGTGTAGAGTCCTCAAAGTGGAATGTAATGTGTAGAATGTATGAAGTCACAGGACAAAGGGAATGTTATCGTTGCTATGGGAATACTGATGGGTAACTATGGGATGCGGATACCTGGCTTGGCTAATTGATCCTGACTGGTCCAGGGATAAGATGTGCTGCAGTGTTTAGTGAGCTCATCAACAAATCAACACAAATATCTCTCTTATGGAGCATCTTCGAGAAGAGGTCCTCAATCCAGGCACAGATCTTCCTATGATGGGACAACAGAACTACACGGACAGCGACTTTGGTGTGAGCAGGAAACGTTAGTCAGTAGTTAGCTGCAAGTTACTCAGAAAATGATTAACAGTAAAACAGGTATGGTTATTTAAAATGAATTCCATATTAAGCTATGCACACCACACTTGACTAATTTTTAGTTCTGTTTGCTCTCTTATTTCTCTCTAATATAAATGAACTTCGATGGCATGACCATTTTTTTCGCGCAGCCAGTGGTAACACATCCCATATTCATAGACGCACAAGATAGCAAAATTGGTCCATTATTTCTTTCACATATACGTAAAAACAGATGTTTTAGCATGTTATTGCATTTCCAGCCGAATGACAAGCTGCAACTTTTTTGCTTACTTTTTTGTTGCACTGAGTTGTCCGACGTGGATACAAAGGGGTAGATTCCCAAACATTTTGCGCTGTGTTGTCGTCACAAAAGTGATGCGAACCATCACAAAATGGGCCTCATTTACAAACTGTTGGTGCAGAGCAGTGCCGCAAGCTTTCCGGCTGTGCTGCCCTACATCATAAGAAAGGGCCAGGAAGGGCGCTGTATCTATAAGTTACGGCGTATTCCAGTCCTTTTCCCCAGCGCTGGCGCACAATGGGCTGCCATGAGCCAACACAGGCACCCTTGCACCACGGTGCAAAGGTGTCTGCGTTGTGTGAATGATTGGTTTTATGCAGGAAAGGACACCTTCCTGCACCAAAACAACCAATAGAGGCAATTTCCTCCTTCTATCTATGCTGCTGAATACAGTACACGTAGAAAGAGGAAACAACAAGGAGAAATAAAGTTATTTCTCCTCGATGCACCACCCCTACACCTCTCCTGGGGAGGTGTAGGCTTTTGATGCATTCCCAGATTTACAGAATGTTCTAAATCTAGGAATGTGTCAAATGCTATGCGTGTTACATGGGGACACCTACCGTAACGCTCATGATGCGCCTCCACATTGCAGTGTGAGGCAAAGCAGTGACTTGCACTGCGTAGCCTCACATCATAGCTACCAGGCCATAAAAAACCACACAGGGTGGCTTTATGTGACCTTGTAGAGGTGGCAGTACACAGTGCGATGACGGAACGTCAATAAAAGTAACGTACCGGCGGGGCACAGGGGCTTGTAAATAACCCCCAATGTTTTTTTCCTAATGTACTTATTGTAAAGATCAATACGCAGGAAGCTGGTTAAAACGGGTTTATTAGCCCAACAGGGAGGCAAGTCGTCCACATCCAAGATCAACAAAACAACTGACACACATCATGAATTCTAGAGTGACATGGCTAGTGACATGGCTGCATTCTCTCTTGAGAATGCACATATTTAAAGACATAGATACAACACATCTCCCTTATAATAATAATGAAAAAACAAAAACAATGAAAAGGAAAAAACAAAGAACAGGAAGAAAACCTGGAAAAGAAGAAATCATACGATACAGTAATCTTGGAGATACGAAGGTGCTCTCCTGACTCTAGGGTTCATTCCACGAGGCGAAACACACGCATCTTGAGAAGATGATGGGCAACCAACACAATCACGAGGAGTTGAACCAACAGGAGCAGCAGCAGGTTCCATAACAGCATTATCCCCCTCCACACACCTTGACAAACGTGACATGCTCCACACATCACCCCCCTCAAGCATAACTACATTCTTCATGACTTTTGCAATGCGCCTTGGCCCAAAGAACTTGGACACACCCTTGGGAGACCAAAGGCCTTTTTTGATAAAGACCAAATCGCCCACTTTCCAAAAAGGAACTTTCACACCCTTCAAAGCATCATATCTGCGCTTGTAACCATCCTGATAATCACTTAATCTGGGATTGTTGAGAACCACACCTCTATCTTTAATAGACAACCACAAGGGGTTGAGCTTTGAACCAGCCACACGTCCCCTAAGTTTCACAAAAGGTGAAATACCTGTCACACTGTTAGGGGTGTTCCTGTGCGCCCAGAGTTTTTCCCTGAGAATGGGTTTCAGGGGAAGTCCTTTCTCCAAAGCAGTCTGAGCACACGCTCTAATCAGTCTATTCATACTCTCCACCAAACCATTCGCCTGTGGAGCATAGAGGGCAGTCCTATGATGGGTGATAGAGAGGTCTTTAAGGAAAACAGACATTTCCTGGGAGGTGAATTGGACACCATTATCGGAAACCAAAGTCTCCGGAATCCCTTCACAGGTAAAGGCATCCTTAAGAAATTCAATGATATTCCTACTCAAAACAGTTCCCATGCAGGCAGCAGACAACCACTTGGAAGTGTAATCTACAAGGACAACGACAAATCTTTCAGAGAGTCCCAAATTCAAGAATGGTCCAACTACATCAATGGCAACCTTGGACCAAGGTCGTTCAGGAATGGCAATGGGAGAAAGCGGAGCGGTGCTCACCTTCCTTGATTTATCGTTACTAGCACAAATGTGGCAGTCTTTAACGACAGCTTCAACCTCACGGTCCAACTCGGGCCACCAGTAAGATTCTCTCACCCTTGCTTTGGTGAGACTACGACCTAAATGTCCCTCATGGGCTAGGTTGATTATCTTTTCTCTCATGCCACAGGGAGGAATTAGCCTGTCACCTCTAAATAATTCACCCTGAACAATGTTCAACTCGTCCCTAATGTTCCAAAAACCTTTGGCAGAATCAGGAACTTCCCTCAAGGCAGGCCAACCATTGACCGTAGCCTCCAAGATAAAATCTCTAGCAGGATCATCAGGAAAACACCCTTTCCATTCCGCTTCATTCAAAGCAGACTCTCTCACCCATGAAACAGTGGGAACATCCGGGTCATACGTGACCAACTTATTGATAGGCAACCTAGAAAGAAAATCAGCGGGAACGTTCTTGGGACCAGGTAAGTATTCAACACAAAAATTATATTCCATGAGACCCTCAACCCATCTTTTAATTCTGGGGGTAGTACACTCGACATTCCTACACGAGAACAACTGCACTAGGGGTTTGTGGTCAGATCTTACTACAAACGGTAGGCCCCACAGATAGAATCTGAAGTGTTTGATGGCCCAAAAGCAGGCCAAAGCCTCGCGCTCAATGACCGAGTAGCGCTCCTCCGCACCCTTCAAGGAACGGGACGCGAAACCAATAACTTTCTCCGAACCATCCACGAGCTGGGCCAACACAGCCCCCAAACCACGTAAGCTGGCATCGGTGGACAGAATGGTCTTTTTGCGCACATCAAAATGCCCTAAGGTAGGCATCTTAGCAATCACTGACTTGACTGTGTCAAAAGCAATCGAACAATCTTGGTTCCAATCAAAAACCGCACCCTTCTTAAGGAGAAGTCTAATGGGTTGCATAACGCTGGCAAAGTTGGGAATAAACTTGGAGTAATACTCCGATAATCCATTAAAAGACTTAACCTGATCCTTATTAGAAGGAGGTTGAGCTTGGAGAATGGCCTCAGCAAGATCAAACTTAGGACTGATGCCTTCCCCAGATATGTTGTGCCCCAAATAAGATACAGACCTAACCCTGAATTTGCATTTCTCTTGTTTAAGAGTCAGACCTGCATCTCTAAGCCTAGACAAAACAGCAAAAAGAGTAACATCATGTCTATTTGCGTCAACACCGTGGACTAAAATGTCATCCTGGAAAAAGAGTACACAATCAATACCAGAAAGAACATTTTTCATGATTCTCTGAAAACAAGCAGCATCGCTGGCTAACCCAAAAGGCATCCTAATGAACCTATATGCACCGATGGGAGTGACAAAAGAAGTCAGGTGTCTCGACTCTTCATGTAAGAGAACCTGGTGGTAGGCAGCTGACAGATCCATAACGCTAAACAAAGTGGCACCACCTAACTTGGTCAGAATCTCATTGATATTAGGCAAAGGCTGCCTGTCCACCCAAATAGAACTGTTTAAACTCCTGAGGTCCACACACATCCTAATTTTGGTACCCTTGTCCTTAGGTGCCAAAACAATCGGCGCAAGCCATTCTGAGGATTCTATCTCCTCAACAACACCAAGTTTCAATAACCTCTCAATCTCAACTTGCAGTGGTTGCAACATGAGGTTGGGCACCTTCCTGACCTTATGCACCACAGGCTTGGCACTACTTTTCAAGATTATCCTGTGTTTGAAACCTTTGAGTAACCCCAGATCTTCAGTAAAAACTTCAGGGAATTTCCCAAGAACATCTGAAAAATCACCCCCTTCAGATACTAGCATAACCTGCTCGGGTGCATTGGGATTCAAGGTGATCCCCAGATTCCGTTGGTGACGCCAACCAAGGAGGTTATCTCCCCTCTTAGCAATATAAACCTTACCAACAGTTTCCCTGCCTTTGAAAGAAATGGTTTGAATGGAATATCCCAATACCTCAATCTTCTGTTTGGCATACCCCACAGGATTGATATCAGAAACTGTAAGTTTAATTTTATCCCCATCAAAATTTGCAAACCAAAACTTATCGCTGATAAGGGTGAACAGTGAACCAGACTCAGCTAACACGGGAACCACTTTGTTTGCAATTTGGATGTCACAAGAGGGCATAACTACTATGTCATCATCCACTTGATTCACACCATTGATAACATCATCCGTAATGCAATGAATAGAATCTTGGTAATAAGCTTCATCCTCATCAATACAATTGACTTTGTTACTTTTACACATCCTTGCGTAATGACCCTTCCTCCCACAATTTCTACAAACAGTACTTTTAGCAAAACAATTCGGATAATTCGGACCATGTTTCTCACTACCGCATCTGGGACACTTAAATTTGTTGTCCTTATTTGAATTATTACTGCTAAAGTTCTGTTTGGGTTTTTCAGATTTAACAAAGGTTTTCTCTTGCTTGGGAGAAGTTTTGCCAACAACAGCAACATTACACTCAGCTTGGAGAGTTTGTCGGTGCTCATGACCAACACTGGAAACCGGATCATTCTGAGAGGGGCCCTTCCTAATCTCCTTGACCCAAGTAGAGGTATGTTCAACACTCTCAACAATAAGTATAGCCTCTTTTAAATTTGGATTTTTGGACAACAGTTTCTCTTGGATTTTGAGATCATTTGTGCAACGAACAAGTTGATCACGAATGAGGGAATCCGTTAAAAGTTCAAATTCGCAGGTCTGCGCAAGGGATTTGAGTGCTGCAACGTAATTTCCAACTCTTTCACCCTTAGCTTGGACACGCATGAAAAATTTGTGTCTTTCCATAACAACGTTAATGCGTGCACCAAAATGATTTTTAAGGAGAAGAACACTCATCTCAAAAACATCTGAAGGTTCACCAGCACCCCTGCCAATCGGTATCGGATCTAAACTGTCATAAATGTTTCTTCCCTCAATTCCAAGGTTGTTAAGTAAAACAGCCTGTTTCCTGACAGCAGAAAACTTCTCTCCGCCAATTGCAAGAAGATAAGAATCAAAGATAGGTTTCCATTTCTTCCAAGGTAAAATGGGTTCGCCCTGTTCACTTAAAAACTGGGGAGGTTGGTTCATTCCACTTGCAGAAGACGACATGCTGAAAGAAAACAACTAAACAAACTAAAATAACAAGTTAACTAAATAAGCTAACACAACAATCTAAAATAACAACCTAAAATAAGGAGTTAAAATAACAAAAGGATACACAACTTCCTTAGTGTGCTGTCCCGCTTCACGAGAAAACTTCCTTGCTCACTGCACACTGTATACTGCGGTAACTTCAAAAATAGACTTTGGTGATCTATTGCTTCAGGCAGTTCAAAAATTGAAGCTGAGATTCTACGGCTTCAGTCAGATAAGCACATCAAAAGTACAACAAAATCAGTCTTGAGAGTAAACAGTTTCAGTCCAACTGCATCAAACAAAAATGTGACTTGCCTCAAACAAAAAGTATAATCAGGAAAGAAATACCGTGCTCAGGAGAAAATCTTCAGCGCGTTTAAGCGAATGGCCGAGGAATAGACACGACGCGCTGGCAAATACTCGGTTGCTAGGTGATGGAACTGCGCGTAAGGAAACAGGAACGCGTTTGTTTGTTTGTCACCTGGCAACGCGAAGCGTGTGACGTGAAGTTTAGGGGAACGCCAGGCACGTTGCGTGTGACGTGACGCCAGTCAAGATCACGCAGAAGGACGCGCCGAGAGAATGGCAACACACTCCAGGCAGGCACGCTCCAGTGGAACAGCTCGCGAAGATCGCGTTCTAAGCAGGCACGCTCCAACAGCTCGAGCAGGATTTGAAAAATCCCGAGCAACGGAGGTAGGGATACTTCGTTAAATAAATCCAATTCAGACAGAATTACAAAAATGTACCTTCTGCTTGGTGCCGGCGCCGCCAAAGAAATACACCACGTTCACACACGAAGAGCACAAGGTAGAACAGGAAAACGATAGTTTTCTTTCCCAAAAAAAAAACGAAAGTCCAATTAAAAGAAAGTCTTCGTCTTCAAGGCGCTGGGTTCATTTTCACCTGCTGGGCTCATCGTCGCCAGTATTGTAAAGATCAATACGCAGGAAGCTGGTTAAAACGGGTTTATTAGCCCAACAGGGAGGCAAGTCGTCCACATCCAAGATCAACAAAACAACTGACACACATCATGAATTCTAGAGTGACATGGCTAGTGACATGGCTGCATTCTCTCTTGAGAATGCACATATTTAAAGACATAGATACAACAGTACTTTCTAGTGAAAAACTTGTTTTGCACCAGAAATTACCCTAAAAGCAATACAAAGCCATTTGTAGCACTGCTTTGCGTTACTTGGCGCAAAAAGGAAGTTACATGGGCATTCTCATGCAACCACCCATGCCTTTTGATGCAAAACTGTAGTAAGTATAAACGTTTCAATAAACAAGCTTGTGGTATGAAAGTAACTTGTTTATTATGTAATATTTATCCGAATATAAATATGTGGCTCTCCCTCTGGCCAGTCAATCAGCTACTGCCAAAGGGTAGAACCATTAATGCCTCATAAGAATGTGGAACACACCAGGCACAGTGCTCCACACTCCATAACTAACAGAGAAGATTACAACATTTCCTCTTCCCTTATATAAACAAATGACATAAAGGAAAATGGGGAAAACAATACTCTAAACAATAGCTCAATTTGACCTGAAAGAGATAAAGCTAAAAAAACACATTTATAAGACATGCAAAAGTAAATACGAAGCAAGTTACATGAAGAAAGAAACTTAAAAATCATAAAACCTTTGTGAAAACAAAATATACCATTTACATATGTAATCTTTTAGGTAACCTGGAAGATAACGATTTCCATAAAGTCTTACCTACCGAGTAGGTTGGTGTGCCCCAGGAGAAACTGAAGGAACAGGAGCAGGAGCATCACCTCCTTCTTGTACAACTTTTGAGAAGCGAAGTTCACCTGAGAATTGTAAATTAGGTCATTGTCAGAAATGGACAAAAACGTATTATCTAGAGAAGTATCATAACAATCCAACACTTGTACCCAAATTACCTTTCTGGTACAAAGCCACCCGCCTATAATTCCATTTTTTGCCATTGTCCAAAACTAGACAATATGATAAGGTAAGTTCGACTTTGAAAGGTCCTAAAAACTTGTGAAGGGAATTCCAGGTCTGCAGAACGTATCTTTACCCAGGCTCCTGGACAAATTCTCTTCTCTAATTTTTAAGGCTTGGGCCTACGTCACACTGCTTAGCAGTGTGGGCGGAGCCCAAGAGTCCTTTTCTTAGAGTCTCCGAAAACCTACCTAACAAATTCCTAGCTGCTCGTGATTTTTTGTCTTTTTATTTGCCAGCTGCATTTCGATTGGCCTTCTCGTGCGTGTGTTTTCGGAAGAGAACACGCAATAGGCCATAGGCGGTAGAGTAGCTCCGCCTATGGCATATTGCATGCGGTCACGCGCACCAGAAGGCCATATTTCTTCAATTATCGCGGCTGTCAGGGCCTGCGGTAATTGAAGACAGATGCTGGGCGCACGTTTCTTTTTTTTAAAATCCATTTCACGGAGCTCTCCCTGTCAGCGCCTCTTCTGTGTGTGTACGCTTTCCACATTGCGTAAGAGAGAGGGACGCTCGGGACCGCGTTATGACAGACTGTGGGTTCCATGTGTGAGAATGTAAATGCATACATTTAACGCGCTTTGTTCGGTTTTATGATTATAGCCCGGTAGACGGAGCCGAAGAACAAGGAGGTGCATTAACGATAATTCAGAGAAACAAGTCGACCCTCCGTAATAAGCGCTGCAAAAATAAATAAATAACGTGATGTTATTTATTACGAACCTAATTAAAGCCGTTGTTGGGACCCTCTACCAATGACATCGTTTATTAATTGCCGTTTGTATGTTCTAACGCCCAGAGGCCGGCTGCTCGCGCGCCTCGGCAGGAATAGGTGCGTGTGACTGTGTCCTGGTAGTGCTGGGTCCGCAAAGCAGCCTTTGCCTTCCTGCAGTGAGTTGGTATTTACAAACCTGTGAGTTCTGCACTGGTGGGCGTGTGGAAGGGTTTCACGCAGATCTCTTTATATGGAAAAATACACACATTTTAAAAGCAGATAATTCGGGGCCCTGCTTCAAACTGTGGCAGAGTTGGCTGGTATGTAACTGTAGCTTCTTTCCATGTATGTGCATCACGTGCGCTCTGCATCTCCTCTCTGAGCCCGGGGCGTCCCAGTAGTGGCGCAGCTCTGGCTTTCATTTGAGCAGTCTACACAAAACCATCGAAAAATGCCTGCTCAGCAGTTCAAGTCTACTGCCACACATGGCACCCGATGGGAACACTGCTTTTTAGACAGCAGCAGCACACATATGATGCTTACACAACTGCTCCCTTCGTTTAGAGGAGCCGAGGCCGATGTACCCCACCGCAGACGCCCCCCCAAAGTCAGCAGGGCCCACTTCATATATTCTTCTTTACTCACAGACACAACAAAGATGCGTGCTTTTAGATGCAGATCACATACCTACAGCCACCCAAGACGCAGACTGACAGACACGTACTCTTACACATACATGCACATGGACCGACAAACATACAATCACGCATACGCAAAAATCAACACATATCCAGACGCATAAACACAGTTCAACATGCATGATGCATATATGCAGATGTGTACACAGACAACACACAGATGCACATTTACACATAAACAGCATACATGCACACAGTAACAGACAACACACCGGCACACACTTACAGACAGACTGGGGCGTGTGGAGTGACAGTGAGTGCCGAGTGAGTGCGAGAGTGACAGTGAGTGCAGAGTGAGTGCAAGAGTGACAGTGAGTGCAGAGTGAGTGCAGAGTGACAGTGAGTGCAGAGTGAGTGCAGAGTGACAGTGAGTGCAGAGTGAGTGCAGAATGACAGTGAGTGCAGAGTGAGTGTAGAGTGACAGTGAGTGCAGAGTGAGTGCGAGTGACAGTGAGTGCAGAGTGAGTGCGAGAGCGACAGTGAGTGCAGAGTGAGTGTGAGTGCAGACTGGGTGCAGAGTGAGTGTGTGCAGAGTGAGTGCGAGAGCGACAGAGAGTGAAGAGTAAGTGCGAGAGTGACAGTGAGTGCAGAGTGAGTGCGAGAGTGACAGTGAGAGTGCAGAGTGACAGTGAGTGCAGAGTGAAGAGTGACAGTGAGTGCAGAGTGAGTGCAGAGTGACAGTGAGTGCAGAGTGAGTGCGAGAGTGACTGTGAGAGCAGAGTGAGTGCGAGAGTGACTGAGTAAAGAGTGAGTGTGAGAGCCACAGTGAGTGCAGAGTAGAGTGAGTGCAAGTGACAGTGAGTGCATAGTGAGTGTGAGAGCGACAGTGAGTGCAGAGTGAGTGTGAGTGCAGAGTGAGTGCGAGAGTGACAGTGAGTGCAGAGTGAGTGCGAGAGCGACAGTGAGTGCAGAGTAGAGTGAGTGCGAGTGACAGTGAGTGCAGAGTGAGTGCGAGAGCGACAGTGAGTGCGAGAGCGACAGTGAGTGCAGAGTGAGTGTGAGTGCAGAGTGAGTGTGAGTGCAGAGTGAGTGCGAGAGCAACAGTGAGTGCAGAGTGAGTGCAAGAGTGACAGTGAGTGCAGAGTAAGTGCAGGAGTGACAGTGAGTGCAAGAGTGACAGTGAGTGCAGAGTGAGTGCAAGAGTGACAGTGAGTGCAGAGTGAGTGCAAGAGTGACAGTGAGTGCAGAGTGAGTGCGATAGTGACTGAGTGCAGAGTGAGTGACAGAGTGACAGTGAGTGCAGAGTGAGTGCCAGAGTGACAGTGAGTCCAGAGTGACAGTGAGTGCAGAGTGAGTGCAGAGTGACAGTGAGTGCAGAGTGAGTGCAGAGTGACAGTGAGTGCGGAGTGAGTGCAAAGTGAGTGTGAGAGTGAGTGTGAGTGCAGAGTGAGTACAAGAGTGACTGAGTGCAGAGGGAGTGCAGAGTGAGTGCGAGAGTGACTGTGAGTGCAGAGTGAGTGCGAGAGTGACAGTGAGTGCAGAGTGAGTGCGAGAGTGACAGTGAGTGCAGAGTGAGTGCAGAGTGAGTGTGAAAGTGACTGAGTGCAGAGTGAGTGCCAGAGTGACAGTGAGTGCAGTCACAGTGAGTGCAGAGTGACAGTGAGTGCAGAGTGAGTGCAGAGTGACAGTGAGTGCAGAGTGAGTGCAAGAGTGACTGTGAGTGCAGAGTGACTGCCAGAGTGACTGTGAGTGCAGAGTAACTGTGAGTGCAGAGTGAGAGCCAGAGTGACTGTGAGTGCAGAGTGAGTGCAGAGTGAGTGCGAGAGTGACTGTGAGTGCAGAGTGAGTGCGAGAGTGACTGTGAGTGCAGAGTGAGTGTGAGAGTGACTGTGAGTGCAGAGTGAGTGCAGAGTGAGAGTGAGTGCAGAGAGAGCAGGGTATGCGTGTGCGCTTACATGGTGCACTGACACACAGGAGCTAAAACAAAGAACAGCTGAACACATGTCTTGGGAGCTTCATGGAGGCAGCCGGCCCTCTGTGAGGGGAGCAGCAAGGAGGGGACGCCCCAACCAATGAAGTGCAACTACTCACAACCTACGGTACGATTACAACACAGGCCAAAGGGCAGAGCTAGGTCTTTTCCCATTACGTAGGGTGAGCAGTGTCTGAGCGTGCAGGGTGAACAGTGTGTGAGCGTGCAGTCTGAGCAGTGTGTGAGCATGCAGGGTGAACAGTGTGTGAGTGTGCAGGGTGAGCAGTGTGTGAGTGTGCAGGGTTAACAGTGTGTGAGTGTGTAGGGTGAGCATTGTGAGTGTGTAGGGTGAGCATTGTGAGTGTGTAGAGTGAGCAGTGTGTGAGTGTGTAGTGTGTGAGTGTGTAGAGTGAGCAGTGTGTGAGTGTGCAGGGTGAGCAGTGTGTGAGTGTGCAGGGTGAGCAGTGTGAGCAGTGTGAGAGTGTGCGGTGAACAGTGTGAGTGTGTAGGGTGACCAGTGTGTGAGTGTGCAGGGTGAACATTGGGTGAGTGTGTAGGGTGAACAGTGTGTGAGTGTGCAGGGTACGAAAACTCGAACTAAGTCCACCACACACACACACACATAACACCACACACATAAGACCACACACGTAAGACACCACACATAAGACCCCACACACTCACCACCACACACTCACCACCACACTCAGTTCAAACTTACACACACTCACTACCACACACTCCCCACCACACACAACCACACACGCAACCACACATGCAAGCACACACACACACAACCACACCATCAGTGCAAACTTTCACCAGACACAGACACCATAAGTCGTCTGTGCAGGCTTCCACCACGCACACACCACCAGACGTCAGTGCACGCTTTCACCAGGCACACACACCACCAGCCGTCAGTGCACGCTTTCACCAGGCACACACACCACTAGCCATCAGTGCACACTTTCACCAGGCACACACACCACCAGCCGTCAGTGCACGCTTTTACCAGGTACACATACCACCAGCCGTCAATGCACGCTTCCACCAGGCACACACACCTCCAGCGGGCAGTGCACGCTTCCACCAGGCACACACACCACCAGCGATCAGTGCACACATCAATTGTTAACGCATCCACAATTAACTATTGTAACAATCGCAGTATGGTGCACTTTACTTTTAAACATATTCATCTAAAGCGCAGCATGCCACTATTGCTACAATTCCAATCCAACCCACATAATTCCACTACACACCACATGCATACACTCCATAACACATGACTAAAAGACATTGCCATTTACAATGCCATTAGCTCAAACTCAAATAAATCTGAGACCTATTGCATTTCCAATGCTTGTTTTTTGTAGTTCACACTTCCCTGTGAAGTAACTGAAGTAGACTTGATGGGAATCGAATCTTTTGTTACAATGTCTCTAATCCAAGTGGGAACCAGTTTTGTGTTAGGTGGTCTCCCATGCATCCTCTCAAATGGTGTTTTGTTGCTAACATTATGCACACTAGAGCGATATGCCCAAATCATTTCTGACACCATAGAGTCCACTTCTTTACCACTGGAAATAGCCATTTGAATGACACCTTTGATTAAACGATTGGCTCTCTCAACAATTCCGTTTCCTTGTGGGTTGTATAAAGAAGTATGGCTGTGTTTAATACCACAAGTGAATAAAAATGTTTTTCATTTCAACAGATGTCAATTGCGTGCCATTGTCTGTTAAAAGTACAGAGGGTACACCTTCTTCCCTCCAAATGCTCCTCATAATATTGATGGTAGTTGAAGTTGTAATGTCTCTAGTAAATTCAACTACTAACCATTTCGTGTGAACATCTACAACTACTATACCAAAGCGTAAACTCTCTTTAAGGCCATTCATAGGACCAATGAAGTCCATACATATAGTATGCCAAGGTAGACCTGGATCAGAAATATGTCCTGAAGGTGCTTGAATGCCAACCTTTAAACGTTTGTCACTCTCCTTGCAGATTTCACATTTTGTGACCCAAGAGTCTACATTCGAATCCATACCTGGCCACCACCAATTTGTTCTTAGCCTCTTTTTTGTTCGGGCTTGACCCAAATGCCCTTCATGGGCTAGTTTGATCAAATTGTGCCTTAAAGAAACTGGAGGAATAAATAGATCCCCTCCCATAATCAGAATATCTTTTCAAAGCTAGTTTGCTGGACACCCCCCCAAAGAAAAACTGACTTCCATCTTTAAGAGGGATCTTAGATCAGGAGCTTTGGTCGAGAAATCTTTAATGAACTTGGAATAGTATTCAATCAAGCCTAAGAATGATCGCAATTTATCTTTATCTGAAGGAACAGGAGCTAATCGAATTGCATCTAAATGGTCTATTTTAGGCTTCACTCCAAATTCCGAAATTTCATATCCTAAGTAATCTACTTTATCCACCGAGAATTTACATTTACCTTGTCTAAGGATTAAGCCTGTTGAATAAGGGTAGGGCTAAGACCTTTTTCAAGATTTGCCCGGCGCTAACCGCCTTTGTACCATTCAAATTACCAAGCAATGAGGCAGGCGCCGGAGACCAGAAGGCAGGAAACAGAAGTTTTATTCAGACGGAGCAGAACACATCAGATCGGACAACAAGGTATCGTCTCGAGGTGCTCTAACAGCCTCTCGGAGGCCTGGCCTCTTATACACTGGTTTATGGCATGTGACCTTTCTTTATTACAATCAGAACATTGTGAAGTAAGGAAAAAGACATCCCCGTAATCCTCGTGTCAATCCCACCCCACATGCCTCTACAATAGTGATCCTCAACCTGCTGATAAGCGGAGGGGGTCATCGCGCAGCTGAGTGTTCTGCCGATTCTTAGGATGTGTGCGCCTGATCATATCCCGGGGGGTGGGGAGGTCTCGATCAATAGAGGGTCCTTTGAAGAAGAGTGACTTCATACAATAAGGGGCAGTAAATGATATCTCCCGGCTTAGGCGATGGCCTCGGACCTGTGTGGACAGCTGGACACGGGGGAGGGGGTCATCAAAGGAGTGGTATTCATGCCACGTGGACAATCGAGCGCGGAGGGAAGGTTTATCAACAGAGGGGCATTCATGGGAGGAGAGGAGATGCTGGTCAGGCGCAGGCGTGACTCCCAAGGACAGGGTCATGCAGAAGGGTTATGCTCATGAGAGGGAGGGAGGGGGAGCCAGGGTGCGCGGAGGATGCCTGCTGGGTCAGAGGGGCGCGCTGGCGATCGATCGTGGACAGGGAGACCATGATACCTAAAATGGTTGTCGTGCACGTTGTACATGGGTGACAAGCTGGCGCAGATGATGTTCAGCTCGTAAACTAAAATTCCACAGTCCTCCCTTTTAACATGTCTCGCCAACTTGTCAGTTCGGATTTATCCCCATAAGGCCACGTATTTCTACTTCATAGAGGGGACTCATGTGCTCAGTTCGGGAGTCCAAAGTCTTTGGGCACATACAGTTAGAAACGAAGCTGCACAAGGAGGGTAGACATTGAATACCCAAGCAACACCCAAATAATATCACAGGTATCAGTATGAAGGAAAACAACTTCCAACCCCAGCCCTTCAAAGTGTCCCAAAACCAGCTCCCAAGCGACCATCCTTCTTGTTCTTGGTGAACCTCCGAGGAAAGTCTGTGGAGGTGCTCAATTGCCTTGTAGACTGAAGGCGAGTTGTCAGGCACGTAGGTGCAGCAGCTAGATCCGATGATACGGCATGCTCCTCCTCGATCGGTCAGGACCACATCCAGAACAAGGCGGTTTTGAAGGGTCACAAGGCGGACCGCCTGAAGCTCCGCCGTGTTGTTGGCGAGGGTGCCAGCCGTGATGTTGATCGTTGTTTCTACTGCCTGGGTCAGGTGTCGGATAGCGCGGCTGTTTGCCATTGGGCCCCACAGAGGAACAAGTCCCTTTGCTGCATCTAGGAACTGGGCTCCAGTGGAGTCGGCTTGTCCGATGTCATCTGCACGCCTCTGCCGGTGATGGTTGGCAGGGGCTACATATGTGGGTGGAAGAACGAAGGCAATGTAACAGATACCCTTCCAACCTTTCGGGAGCCAGGTGTAAGCTTTGGTGCCACACACAAAGTACATGTTTGGAGAAGCAACAAAGGAAGGGGGGTCGGCTGAGTCCAATGTTCTAATGATTCGGCAGGAACTGCGACCCACCGGCTGTGTTCCCTGGCCTTCGCGACACACAAGACCTGTGACATTGATAACAGACAGAGCCACAGTCAGAGTGGCAGTAGTTTGTTTTTGCAGATGAGAGAAGGTGGATCTAGCTGGATTGTGGAGCACCTGTACTTCGACACGTTCTTTGGCTGGAATGTCTTTAAGGAAGGTGGCGCCTGTGAGCGCAGGACACAGGGGAGCAGAGGTCTTTCCGGTTTTGTTCAGCCAGAACCCAGAGTAGAAGTGCGACACCGTCTGGTTGGAAGTGGCGTTGTCCTTGTGGCTCTCTTGCATGAGGATCAGCCAGGCGAGGCAGGAGCCGTGAACTGAGAAAGGAGAAGGGATGAAGGGGATGGAGTGTCCAGTGGCATGCGGGAGCAACCCGCAGATCCAGCAGTTCGTAGCGTTTGCAGCAAGGTTGTGTTGGTGCAACAGTTGCACGAAGGAATTGTTCCAGAATTCCCTGCGCCTTTCTCGGAGCTGAGGCGACAGAGAGATTAGGTGATGCTCTTTCAGGGGTGTTGGTTGTGCAGTAGGTAGCAATGCCTCATGAGCCGGTGTGCTTTCCTCCAGAATCCAGAAGGAGGTCATGAGGAGGAGGCAGAAGAGGAAGACAATAAAGAGAGCGATTGTCTTTGATTTGTGCAGCTTGTCAGTCTTTGGGTTTCTATAGTGGGTATTTCCTGTTGCTTCCATCATCTTCTTATCTGGCGCTTCCATCATCTTCTTATCTGGCGCTTCCATCACCTTCAAGGGGCTCGGTAGCGGGCAGAACCACGGACTTCGTTTAGCGTCTCTCCCGGCAACCCTTGGTTGTGTTTAGGTCACCGTTCTGAGATTTAACTTAGTCCGTGGCCTACTTAGCCAAAGCTCCCTCCTTTCGACGCAGGAAATACCCTTCTCTGGATGGCACAGTGGGATCAGAGAATTTTGCAAGTTCGAGTGCCTCAGTATCGGGATAACAGTTCAAGGTTGGTCGATCTTTGTTCAGGAGCTCTTCTTGGGTGTTGACGTTGTCTGTCGTGGCCAGGGTCGAGGAGATCTTCCTGCAGTGGTGTGCGTGCAGCCAGTGCCGCTTCCCCACCACTCGAAGTGCTGTCCGGGTGGTAATAAGCACTTGCCAGGGGCCCGTCCACCGGGGTTCCAGACTCTTGGTCCGCTTGAAGTTTCGTATTAGAACGAAATCTCCCGGTTGGATGTCGTGGCCGGGGCCCCTGGAAGCATCGGGGATGGCCTGCTGCACCTGTTGATGAATGACAGACAATGTTTTAGTTAACTTGCACAAATAATCAGATAGTAGGACGTCCGGGACGTCATGAATGGAGGTTGGTTTGGGAGCAGTCCAGAGGTCCATCGGTCGCCCGAATACAACCTCGTAGGGGGTCAAATGGTGTTTGGTGGGAGAAGAGCGCATCGATAGCAAGGCCAAAGGGAGGGCGTCTGGCCATTTAAGTCCGGTGGTTGCCACTATTTTCGGCAATTTCAACTTCAGTGTGGCATTATGGCGTTCCACCAGACCGGCGGATTGGGGTTGGAAGACCGCATGAAACCTTTGCTTCACCCCCAACCCCTTTAAGATTAATTGGATAACCTCAGCTATGAAGTGGGGGCCATTGTCGCTCCATAAGATTCGACAAAGGCCATAGCGAGGAAAGAATTCTTTGAGTAGTACTTTGGCAGTAGTCATGGCAGTGTTGTCACGGGTTGGATAGGCCTCTACCCATTTGCTGAAGGCACATACGATGACTAGTACATACTTCAAGCCTTGGCATCTCTCTAGCTGGATGTAGTCCATTTGAAGGACCTCAAAGGGGTGATTGGGGATCCCAAACCCTCCCCGGGGTACCACAGTTCCTTTCCCGGGGTTGTGTTGCAGACAGATAAGGCACTGTTGGACTAGGCGTCTGGCTGAGTCGGGGATTTTGTCGTTGTGCCAGACTTTGGAAATTAGTTCGATCATGGGTGCAGATCCTATGTGTGCGGGGGAATGAGCCATTGTCAGTATGGGGATCAGGTATGAGTCAGGCAGCAACCATTTGTTTGCATCTTTTGTTCGCCAGCAGCCCTCATCATCCTTCAAACCCACCCCGGCCCACTTAGTCAGTTCGTGAGGGGTGCTGGTCGACTGGATGTCTCTGATCATTTCCCTTGTGTCAGTCCATTTCTCTGCTTGTGACCTGGTCACATACATGCGTGTCATCGCCCTATTCTCAGCTGTGGTTCGTGCAGTGATGTCGGCCAGTGCATTCCCTTGTCCGACTAAGTCTGTCACCCTTTTGTGTGCCTGGCATTTGATCACCGCTAATCGTTTGGGGAGGAGAACTGCTTCAATCAGGGCGGAGACTAGATCTCCGTGGAGGATAGGGGTGCCGTGGGACGTCAGGAATCCCCTCTCCCTCCACAGGAGCCCAAAATGGTGAACCACCCCGAAGGCATACTGGCTGTCTGTATATACGTTCGCAGTGGTCCCCGTGGCTATGATGCATGCTCGTGTGAGGGCTATCAGCTCTGCTGCCTGGGCAGATCGTTGTGTGATGCAGGCTGTCTCAACTACTGTTCGGGCTGTCGTAACTGCATAGGCAGCTGAAGTGGTGCCATCTGGGAGTTTGATGCATGAGCCGTCTACCCATAGCTCTCCATCGGGGTCAGTGAAAGCAGTATCTCGGAGGTCAACTCTACTCCTAGTTTGTTCGTCCGTGAGGGTCACACAGTCGTGTATGGGAGGAACGTCGGGGTCATTTTCAGGTAGGGGCAACAATGTGGCCGGATTCAAAGTCGTGCATCTCTTTAGTGTGATGTGGGGTGCAAGTAGCGTCAATTCGTACCCTGTCAGTCGTGCGCTAGTCAGATGTTGAGTCTTGGTTTGGTTCAGAAGGGTGTCGACAGCATGGGGTACTAGCACGGTCAGAGAGTTTGAAAGTACGATTCCTTCGCTCTGACGGATAGAGACGGCAGCGGCAGCTACCGCTCGAAGGCAGGCAGGCAAAGCTCTGGCTACAGGATCAAGAGTGGCGGAGAAGTAGGCGCAAGGGCGCTGCTTAGGACCAATTGATTGAGTCAGGACAGACAATGCACACCCCTCCCTTTCGTGGGTGAAGAGGGAGAAGGGTTTGGAGTAATCCGGGGTTCCCAGGACGGGTGCTGAACAGAGTGCATCTCGTAATTCCTTAAAGGATGCTTGACACTCAGGGGTCCAAGGGAGCGGGAAGGGGGCATCTTTGGCCAACAGAGCAAGTAGGGGTTTTACAATGAGGCTGAAATTGGGTAACCATTGTCTACAAAAAGAGGTTAGGCCAACCAAAGAGCGGACTTGCTTTTGTGTTTTTGGGACGGGGGTGTCTAGGATGGTTTGGATTCGGTCGGGTGTGAGTTTCCTCCCTTCTTTGGACAGGAGATGGCCTAGGTATGTCACTTGTGGCTGGCAGAACTGTAATTTCTTTTTGGACATTTTATGGCCATTCTCTGCAAGAAAGTGTAGGAGTTGAACAGTGGCTGTGATTGCAAGTGGGGTGGTGTCGGCTGCCAAAAGGATATCATCGACATACTGGATCAACACCACTCCATCTGGTAGCTGGAAAGCATCCAGCTGTCTTTTGAGGGCCTGGCTGTAAATGCTGGGGCTTTCAGTGTACCCCTGGGGGGCTCTACAAAATCGGTACGAGCGGGATTTTAAAGTGAAGCCGAAGAGATAACAGCTGTCTGGATGGATGGGGATAGAGAAAAACGCATTCTTAAGGTCGATAACAGTGAAGGTGGTGGCAGTGGACGGGATGAGGGTCAGAATGGTGGTGATATCGGAGACTACGGGGTATTGGGGTACAACCACTTTGTTAATTTCTCACAGGTCGATGATGAAGCGGTATGCTTTCTCATCTCCTTCGCCTTGCTTCTTAACAATAGGTAGGATTGGGCTGTTGCAAACGTTGCTAACCACCTCTTCAACCACTCCTGCATCTACCAGAGACTGAATGATCGCTACCAGTGCCTTCTTGCCCTCTGGGGATATTCGATATTGTGGGAGTTTCGGGAGCATAGCGTCCTGTCTTACAGTTATATGAATAGGGTCAATCATCATTCGTCCCACATCAGAGTCATTTTTGGCCCACAGGTACGGAGGCCAAGCAAGGACAGGTCAGCGTCAGTTATGGAGCACATGTGTCGTGAGGGGCAGGATCTGGGCATGCCTCGGTTGTCGTACAGGATGACTCGGATTCCATCTGGGGAACACCTAATGGTAGCTCGATATTGTTTCAGTAAGTCAATGCCCATAATGGCGTCAGGGGAGTTGGAGGAGAGCAGAAATGTCGTGTCAGTGGTGTTGTTTTCTAGGTCAAAGGTGATAGGCACGAACAGGGGATTAGTGGAGGGCGTTCCATCGAAACCTATCGACGTAATGTGTGAGCCAGACAAGGGTGCCCTTGGAATCAGTCGTTTTGATAACACACTACGTGTCGCCCCAGTGTCTACCAAGAATGGAGACTCTGTACCCAGGACCTTAGCGGTGACATAAGGACCTTGCTGGTCAACACAGAGCTCGACTGGATCCCTCCCTTGCCCCTGGCAGTCCTATGCAAAATCAGGGGCATTCTCACCATCGGATAGTTGATATTGGTTCTGTCGGGGGCGGTCAAATGTGTTCGATCTCCCTGATCTGTCATTGTTGGTGTCGTTTGTGTGCCCTCGTCCTTGTCCTCTGTTTCTCTGACCACCTGCCACATCCCTGGGGTCCCTATTTCTATTCATCTCTAGCAGAACCGGACACTCGGATTTCCAGTGGCCGAATCCTTTGCA
The DNA here is from genome assembly GCF_964263255.1 of Lissotriton vulgaris. Classification (NCBI taxonomy): domain Eukaryota; kingdom Metazoa; phylum Chordata; class Amphibia; order Caudata; family Salamandridae; genus Lissotriton; species Lissotriton vulgaris. Next base: position 1,057,012,489 of record NC_141698.1, on the reverse strand, counting down.
GAAGGCGCATTGGTCATTGCTAATGTCTCTACGTCCAGTGTGTGGTGTTGGGGAGTGATCTTTAGGAGGTAGATTTCTGGGGGTGGTCGATTGGTAGTTCCCCCTTTGGTGTTCCCGTCCTACCGCTATACCTTGTATCCGGGCTATCATTACCCTTTCTTTTAAATCTTTCTTCTTTTTCTCGGACGCCCTATCATTCTCATTCTTTTGGTGCTCGTAATACTGAGCCATCTGAAGGATAGCTGCGGGTTTGGAGGCCCCCCAACTACTCTCACTCGTCTGCAGTTTTTGGGAGACCTCTTGTGATAGGCCCTTTACATAATTTTGTACAAACAGGTGCTGTCCGGTTGCGGTGGTCATGTCTTGGCCACTGTAGTCGGAGAACACTGTCTCGAATCGGGAGAAATATTCGGACACATCTTCCTGGGGTTTCTGTCGACAGGCCGTGACTATCGACCAATCTACCTTTTTCTCTGGGATCAGTGTCTTTAACTTCTGAACTAATTTGTCTGGGAGTTCTAATATGTCCTTTACTGGTTTCCTTCCAGGCTCTCACTGTCTATCTAGTTTACTGAGTTGGTCCCAGGTATGTCCAAACAGATCCGTGTGGTCAGCCTTCCGGATTTGCTTCCACACGTCAGCTGGCAGGCATAACCCGAAAAACAAGTCAATGTCCGCTAAAGTCATTATTGTCGAACCCAAGGCTGTGCCTAATTCGGTATAGAATGCTGTCGGGTTCTTTCTTAAATCGGGCAGAGTTTGTTTAAAGGTTAGGATATCTTGCCGGTCCCATGGTTGGTAAACCCAATTGTACACAACTCTCCCTTTTGCATCTGCGTGATTAATATCGTCGCTTGTTCCCTGGCCACGTGGCGGGATCCAGTAAGGGGCCGCTTCTCTGATGGGCATCATAGTATTGGCTACTTCTACTGAGGTTGTTTCAGGGACTGTAACCTTGGTTTCTGGTTTTTGCTCCGTGAGGTGGCGGAAGACCTCAAGCGTCTGCATGAAGAGTTCCGTCGCCTCACATTCAGTCCCATCTCCGACATCAATCTTCCTATACAGCGTGGTCAGTTTAGCGGGGCCCTTACTTTGATACCTATCTTCATATGCGTTCAGGGTGTGGTAGCTGAATCGCAAAATGAAATGCCGTCTGTGGCTATCGGCATGCGAGTTATACATGTTCATTGTGTACTCTTCGCTCTCCCTTCGTTCCACTAGTGTCTTTGCTATTTTGTGAATCCCATCCCGTTCATCTTTGCTCAACCTATTTGATCTGGCTGGTGGGTGCTCGCTAGCCTCGGGGGCATCTGTTGGTGCTGCTAATGTGGCTGGTGCGGAGGCCGTGAGGGCTGGTGCACTAGCGCTAAGGCCGTTCTCGCTCGTGCTCAGGGCCTGCAGGTGTTGTTGGCAGGGAGCATATGGAGGGGGCATGTAGATGATTGGGGGACCTAGCAGTAACTCATCGTTCGCCCGCTGTTTGGAGGGCAATTCAGGGTAGAGCGCAGAGGGGGTCCTAACAGGACATTGACCTGCCGACCCTGATTCTTGGTTTTGTGCAGCTTCTTTTCTTTCTTTTATTTCTTCTTCTAGTTGCTTGGCGGCTAGGTGGGCTGCCTTTCGTAATTCTTTCCCTATTTTTGCTTCTTCTCTTTTCTGTCGTTGTTCCGTTTCTTTGCGCCACATGCCAATACTATCGAGCATAGTGGGCGTGGTCTTATTTTTCTGGAGCGCTATTTCCAATGTTTTTATTTTATTTTCATCAAAGGAACCTATCAGTGGCCACTGACTTTCAGGGTTCTTCTTTGTATTTTTATGCCATAGTTTAGTATAAGCTATAGCGATTAGTCCATGCTTAGTGAACATGTCCTTATTAGGGGTGCCTTCCAGTGGAGCTGGATGGTTCATCTCTAATAAGCGGTCCGGGCTGTACAGGCTACCAATCAGTGGGGAGAAGATAGGCATGACGGGTTACAACGGGGACAAAGGTCTGCACTACCTATCTTATCACGGCGGGCCAAGACTAGACAGAATATTTCTATTCTCCGTTGTTTGCCGGCGGTGAATACCTCAAAAGAACCAATACCGAACAGTCAATGTTCGGTCAATCAAACAATCAGTGGGGAGAATAAGTGGGCACGAAAAGTTTTGCGTTACCCACTCTTTCTCTACCTGCAAAGAGAGACCTTGTTCTTCCCTGTTTGCAGACAGAGAATCTCCAGACAACAATCCACGAACGACAGTTCGGGAAAACAGTGGGGGAGGAAGATAGGCACGTCGGATTACAATGGGGACAAAAGTCTGCGTTACCTATCCTTCACTGTTTGCAAAGAGAGAGCCTGTTGTTTCTCCGTTTGCAGACGGTGAATCTCCAGAGGGTTCAACAAAGCGTAATACTAGTATTATCCAAACCAAACAATCATTTCTCGATTTGTCGTGTTTACACGACCTTACCCGGACCGCATGGACGGTTTCCTGTCTTCCGAATCCAGCGCCCGATCGTCCTCTCTTCTTCGTGATGTTCGTGGCACTCCAGATGGTTCCCAGTCAGGACCGTAGATCACTCGAGAGAGGTCTATTCGGAACTAGTGAAGGTCGGATGATCGGCTGTCAGACGAGGGTCTATCGGACACGAGCTCTCCCGATCGTTGCAGTCGTTCACTCTGTCGTCGGGACCTCTCCCACTGGATCCACGTGTCGCTGATGGGCCCCACGCTTTGGGACGCCAATTGTTGAATAAGGGTAGGGCTAAGACCTTTTTCAAGATTTGCCCGGCGCTAACCGCCTTTGTACCATTCAAATTACCAAGCAATGAGGCAGGCGCCGGAGACCAGAAGGCAGGAAACAGAAGTTTTATTCCGACGGAGCAGAACACATCAGATCGGACAACAAGGTATCGTCTTGAGGTGCTCTAACAGCCTCTCGGAGGCCTGGCCTCTTATACACTGGTTTATGGCATGTGACCTTTCTTTATTACAATCAGAACATTGTGAAGTAAGGAAAAAGACATCCCGGTAATCCTCGTGTCAATCCCACCCCACATGCCTCTACAATAGTGATCCTCAACCTGCTGATAAGAGGAGGGGGTCATCGCGCAGCTGAGTGTTCTGCCGATTCTTAGGATGTGTGCGCCTGATCATATCCCGGGGGGTGGGGAGGTCTCGATCAATAGAGGGTCCTTTGAAGAAGAGTGACTTCATACAATAAGGGGCAGTAAATGATATCTCCCGGCTTAGGCGATGGCCTCGGACCTGTGTGGACAGCTGGACACGGGGGAGGGGGTCATCAAAGGAGTGGTATTCATGCCGTGTGGACAATCGAGCGCGGAGGGAAGGTTTATCAACAGAGGGGCATTCATGGGAGGAGAGGAGATGCTGGTCAGGCGCAGGCGTGACTCCCAAGGACAGGGTCATGCAGAAGGGTTATGCTCATGAGAGGGAGGGAGGGGGAGCCAGGGTGCGCGGAGGATGCCTGCTGGGTCAGAGGGGCGCGCTGGCGATCGATCGTGGACAGGGAGACCATGATACCTAAAATGGTTGTCGTGCACGTTGTACATGGGTGACAAGCTGGCGCAGATGATGTTCAGCTCGTAAACTAAAATTCCACAAGCCTGATTCTCTAATTATGACAGCTTCACAAAGTGTATGGTTATGTTGGTTAACCATGTCCCAGAATATTAAAATATCGTCTGGGAAGAAGTCAATATTCTTCATTCACTTAAACAGTACGTTCATCATCCTTTGAAATATGCTAGCTGCAGCACATAGTCCAAAAGGTATTCTGATACATTGAAAAATACCTTCAGTGGTAATGAACGCTGTTAAGGGTTTTGAATCTTCATGCAGCCTAATTTGGTGGTACGCAATTTTCAAATCCACCTTTGAAAAGAATTTATCACCACTCAATGCTAAGATAAGTTCATTAATATTAGGGAGTGCGAATGTGTCAACCACCACATTTTGGTTAAGTGACCTAAGGTCAATGCAGAACCTAAACTTACCGTCAGATTTTTCGGTAGTAACTACTGGTGAAACCCATGAAGAGCTCTCAACTGATTCAATCGCTCCTGAATCAAGCATATCTTGAAGTATTTCTTTGATAGCTTCCCTAGCCACTAAGGGTGTCCTGCGTACTTTATGTTGAATTGGAATTTCATTTGGTTTTAAAATTATCTTTTGTACATATCCTTTAAAACAACCCAACTCATCTTTAAATACATCCTTAGCATCTTTTAAAATTTCTTCTAAAGATGGATTATCTATCACTAGTACTTGGGTAGGAGCTCTGGGGTCAATAATGATGGACAGATCAAATTGATGCATCCATCCTAAAATAGGTTGTCCATCTCTTGCGACGTACACCTTACCTTCAACCGAGCTCCCTTTAAATTCGATAACAGACTTCATATAACCTACAAGATCTATAGTCTCACCGCCGAATTAGAAACAGCGGCCATCTTAGGGGAGGAAGGAAGGTACAGCGCTCTAGCGCTTTAAGTGAACAGTATAAAGGTAGAGACCGCGAGGTGTCGCGAGACTCTACGAATCCTCCTGAGGCGGAAGCCGGGAGATAGGCTATCTGTGTGTGTAAATTTTAAACTCCTAATTATTTTCTTTGATTCTGTTTTGCGACGCTTTTTAAACCGAGCACTAGCATTGGATTTTGATCCAGCCTGCACCCTGCACCCTTCGCTCAGCCGAGATAGGAGCTGAGTTGAAGGAGACATAGACGCTGAATTAGAAACAGCGGCCATCTTAGGGGAGGAAGGAAGGTACAGCGCTCTAGCGCTTTAAGTGAACAGTATAAAGGTAGTGGGACATGCCTCCGCGTAGCGGATGCGTGCAGCGGGCGCGCCTCTTTCACGCCGAAGTCAAGCCAAAGTCCAGCCCGTCTGCGCCCGTCCGCGCTACGGACGGGCCAGGAGCGGGACAAGCTACACAGGTAATAAACACTATTTGTATGTCCAGAGACTATTTAGTCTGACTAAATATTCAGCATAAACGTTGTCATCAGGCTATTAATGTGGATACTTGGGGAGGCCCTATGATCTGCTGTGTATGTAAGCAGACGCTAGAGCCCGTTCAAAGTCCGGAAGGGAAAGGGGCTCCACGGACAATAAGGGGTGGACTTATAAATGCACGCTCCATGTGCAAAAATGCTTTACATATATTTGACCTGATAGTGGAGAGGGAGCTGGATTGCCTGTTTATCACTGAGACATGGCTGAAAGAATGGTCGAATCCAGATATCGTACATGCCCTCCCCCCTGGGTTCTCAATACAGAGGCTGGATAGACCTGCGCAACGGGGAGGAGGTTTGGTGATTATCTCCCGAGACTCCATGGCCTGTACGGTCTTGGAGCTTGGGGATATCAAAGGAGCAGAAAGCCTTGGGTTCTGCATTAAGATCCATGATTCCTTCTCATTTGCGGGAGCACTGGTATACCGCCCACCAGGGCAGCCCACTCAGTTTTTAGAAAGTGTAGGGGAAGGGCTGAGTAACCTAGCCCTAAAGTTCTCTAATTTTACTCTTTGGGAGACCTGAATCTCCATTTGGATAACACTTCCGACTCAAATGTACTGCATTTTAAAGATATAATGCAGGTCCTTCGATTAACTATGAGATGCCCAGACCCCACTCACAAAGCGGGCCACATATTAGATTGTATCAGTTCCAACCTAGACACTCTAAAGGTAGAATCCCCTCTGACGCAACTCTGGTCAGACCACAAATTTATAGCACTCAGCATTTTAGCTGATAGTTGCCATGCAACAAAAATACACGCCCTAAACAAAGGGAGGAGCACGCCATGTTGGGGGAAAATTGTAGATCATCTGGATTTTCATAAATGGGTGAAGGAGAACGAACCCATTTTGACTGGAGATTCCACTAGAGATTATGCACAGTTTGAGGAATGGATTAGCGACATAGGAAATAGAATGAAACATGTGGGGGCAAAAAGCACACCCTGTCCTAAGAAGAAATCCGCGCCCTTGTACACAGAAAAATTTAAAAGAAATGTATAGGAAAGTGAGAACCTTAGAGCGCAGTTGGCGTCGTAACTATGACAGTAAGGAACAGGATGTGTATAAAACAGCAAGGAGGAAGTACCACAACCTGATTAAACTTGCGAAGGCGGACAATTACATAGCCGCAATTGAATTAACGAATAATAAACAGAAGGAAATATTAAAAATTGTGAATAATTGCTGAAATCCAAAATTTCTCACAAAGGAGATTCCTCCATCGCAGGATCTGTGCGACTCCATAGCCAACTACTTCGAACAAAAAATATGTAATCTCACTAAGGGTTTCCCCCCAGTTGAGCTGGTGGATCATGAGAATATGAAGGAGAAAGACATGGAAAGGACTGATCTGAAGGTTTTCTCCCCAATTACGTTGGCGGACATTCATCAGGCCACATCTTCAATTAAGTCAGGGTCCCCCTTTGACCCATGTCCACCGATGCTGTTATAAGCTATGTTAGAGGAGGCTACTCCTGTAATAAGTGACATCATTAACTCATCACTCCGGACGGGCGAGATCCCAGACCAATGGAAAGTGGCAGCGGTAAGACCACTTCAGAAAAAGACATTACAGGACCCTACGACTTTGTCTAACCTGCGCCCCATTTCACTTTTGCCTGTACTTGGCAAATTAGCAGAAATATTTGTAAACAGGCAGCTTACAACTTTTTTAGAAGGAAACAACATATTTCACATGAATCAAGCAGGCTTTAGAACTCAGCACTCTACGGAGACAGCCCTCCTGTTTACAACGGAAACCATACGAGCGGCCATGGATCAGGGCAAAAAGGCTGTCCTGATCCTTTTAGATTTATCAGCGGCCTTTGATACGGTGTCCCATGCTATTCTGGTGAATCGCCTGAGCATGAAAACCTGACTGTCCCATGCCTAGGTAATGCAGAGGCTACCACATCTGATGTCATGGTTAAAACTGCTATAAATGATCCATTTGAATCGGGCAGGGGGCATATCAGGTTATTATCATGGAACATTGCGGGCTTACGGGCAAAACAGGATGACCCGATTTGGCTACAACAACTGAAGGAACACGATATAGTTGCCTTACAAGAAACTTGGTTAAAAAATAAGGGTTTCTGGGTAGATGGTTATATTTCATTCTTTGTCAATGCCCAGAGCTCCACGGCGGGAAGGGATAGAGGGGGTTTGCTATTTCTTGTTTCAGTTAAAATAGCAGGGACTGTCAAAGAAATCCCCAGTTCCTCTCACTTTTTTCAGCTGGTGGAAATTCGTTTGGCAGACAAGAACAAGATTGTGCTTATAAATTGTTACAACTCCATGCAGGGGGGGGGGGGCTAATTTTGTTTTAGAAGGTTTATCCTCCTTTTTAATTAATTACATGTCAAATCAAACCACTTTTGTTCAGTTAATTATGATGGGTGATTTTAATGTTCATTTGTGTGAGTCTCACTGCCAGATTGTAGATGATACCGGTCCTGATCACACATCGTTGCCACATTTTGAACATAGCCCTAAGGGTGTGGCAAAGGAAAATCTGTTATCATCTAATGATTTATATGAACCAGGGTTCTCAGATCCAACAAACCGTGTGGTCACGTATAACGCAAGGGGGAGCAAATCGATTATCGATTACTTTTTTATGTCCCCGGGGCTCCTACGTTATGTATTGTTTTATAATGCAATTGTATGCGGGTTCAGTGACCACAACCCGGTGTTGTTGGTTTTGGACGCTCTCTCTGGCTTGTGCAAAGGGGAACTGAGGGCAACCTCTGCAAGGGATGTAAGGAGCAGAGACCAGGGAAGGCGCCTTAAATGGTGTAAAGTTTGCCCAGAGGACTTTCTTGGTCTAATTGAGCAACATATGGCAGTTGAAATTGAGAAATGTAGGGATGGAGAGAGGAGGGGGGGGGGGAGGTTGTTAGTGCCTTTGAAGCTATTTGTGCCAGAGTAGAAAAAGAGCTCACAGCCAAACCAAGGAGGGGTCCTGCCCCAGTGTTTAGGTGGTTTGATCGCACTTGCTCGAAGGCACACTCAGCTTTGTTGAAAGCCCTTAAACAATCCCCTAGAGATAGGCCTTTGGTGGCACAGTTGAGAAGAGAATATGCAATGGCGGTTAAATCACGAAAAAAGGCCATCAAAGATGAAGCATGGGATTCTTTAATGGATTCTACAACCCTTAAACAAAGTTCCAAATTTTGGGCCATTATTAATAATCCTTTATTTGCTCATACAAATAACATGGATCTTGAAATAAACATCCCTGAAGCAGACTGGATTAATCATTTTTCTAACATATATGGCTCAAATGAAATAGTTGAGGCGTTTGCAATACCCTACTCCCCAACCTCTCCTACTAAGTTAAATTTCAGTAAATCAGAAGTAGAGCTGGCAATTTTAGGCTCTGCTGCTAACAAAGCTCTGGGCCCAGATGGGGTACCTCTGGACCTCTACAAACTCAACCCTGAGTTGTGGGCTGAGATCTTAGCCAATGTTTTTAACTGTGTGCATGAGGGGGGTTTGCCAAAAACCTGGGCATGCTCAATCATAGTACCCATTTTTAAAAAGGGCCAAAGAAGTGACCCCAAGTGTTTTCGACCAATTTCTTTATTGGATTCTTCCATGAAGATCCTGGGCAAAGTTTTGCTAGCCAGAATTAACAGTTGGTCCCTAGACAATGATATTTTAGCAGATGCCCAGTACGGGTTTCGTGCAGGCAGAGGAACAGAGGACCAATGCTTAAATCTTCATTTGATAATTTCGAAATACACTACTGCAAAAAAGGGGTCAATTTTTGTTGCTTTTATGGATCTGTCCACGGCTTTTGATTTGGTTAATAGAGCCCGGCTGTGGACCATGTTGTTAAAATTGGGACTCGATCCTCCCCTTGTATATTTTTTGGCAGAACTACACAAGGATTAAAAAGCTTCTATTAGAATGGACCAAGAAGGTAATCGTACAGCTTGGTTCAAATCAAGTAGGGGCGTGCGGCAGGGCTGCATTCTTGCTCCCATGCTGTTCACTCTTTATATACATTCATTAGAGAAGACTCTTTTAACTGCTACCTTGGACACTCCGCGTGCAGGGGATACTCGTATCCCTGTTCTCCTGTACGCGGATGACGCAGCTTTGATAGCTCGGACCCATTTAGGTTTGCAAAGACTTTTAAATGCTTTTAATGATTTTATGTCTTCACTTGACTTAGTGATAAACAACTCCAAATCTCACGTCATGGCTTTTGGGGCTGTCAAAAATAATTCCAAACAGTTCTATTCCAATGGTGACGTGATCACTAATGTCAAAATTTTTATTTACCTGGGTGTAATCTTTGACACCAAGGGAAGCTGGGCTCCCCAAATCATAGCTAAAACTAAAGCAGTTAGAAGCTCGGCTAATGCTATTTTAAGTTTTTCTAGGAGACTGGGTGGGAAGCCAACTGGTGCTTTATTAAACTTGTACAGGGCGAAATCTGTGGCAATAGCCAGGTATGGCTCAGGTTTGTGGGGTATGTGAATGGTGAATCTATTCAAAGGGAAGAAAACAAGTTCCTTCGATCCATCTTAGGGCTTCCCCAATCTACAGCCACGTTTTCAGTTCACCAGGAACTTGGTCTAGGGTATATTTCTGACACCCTTTTAATGGCTCCTATTTTGTTGTGGATAAGGACCTGGACCAATAACAATCTAGGTTTGAATCACAAAATACTGGCGGACTATTTAAAATTGGACAATTCTAAAAATATTGCTTGGCTATCATACATTCAAAAGTGTTCTTCGGACCTTGGTCGTCCCGATATTTTTTCAGTCCCTCAAGGTCTAAAGAAATCTGAGCTAGATTGGGTTAAGCTCAACTTTACCAAATTGAAAAATGTGGCGAGGGAGGAACGCCAACTGACTAAGCCCACGGTCAGAGCCCATTTCCTGACCATTACATGCCTTACTATACAACCGTACCTTACCATTGTCAACATCCCTTTTCACAGGTGGCTTCTGGTTAAACTTCGGTTTAATCAGATTTATACGGTCTTTTGTGATAGTCAAGGCTGGTATAAGGAGGAGGATGCCCCTGTCTGTAATTGCGACAACTTCTCAACGCAAGATAATATGCACTTTATGTTGTTCTGTCATTTTTTTACTGTGCCCAGACAGAAATACCTGGTTCCTTTACTGAAGGATAAAGCCTTCCATCAGGCAAAACCTGCCCTCCTGTATCTCCAATTATTGGATTCTGCTTTGGCTATGTTTAGCGTGGCCAATTATCTTGTTGCTGCTGTTAGGATCAGGAGGAGAAGACTTAAAATGTAACATAAGGGTCTTGCACGGAAGGATGAAATAGATAATGTTCTTTGTACTTGTAAATTTTTAGCTAAATATTTATTCCTTTTCTAGTTGTATTTTAAATTGTGAATATATAAATTACTATTGATGTTTTTTAATTGTTTTTAAACTGTGAATATATAAATACTATTGATTCATTGATTTTTGTAATTTCTCATGAATTTGTATTGTCCCTTTTTTTGTGATTGTAGAATGCTTTTATGATTTTTAACTAAATCGAATAAAGTGGTTTTATGACTTGGTGAATCGCCTGGTATCAGTAGGCATTGCAGGCACCGTATTAAAATTTTTAAAAAATGTCCTCATGCATAGGCTCCAAATAATTACGTTAGGACAATTTTGCTCAGAGGAAAAGGCATTGAAGTCGGGGGTACCACAGGGCTCAAGTTTGAGCCCTACTTTGTTCAATCTTTATATGGGTCCCCCTGATCGAATTAATTGCCTCCTTTGGGATCAGCACAATAGCGTATGCTGATGATACACAGCTGGTCCTAATCCTGGATAAAGACATGGCGAATGCAGAAATTAACCTTAAAAACTGTTTAGCAGCCACCTTTAACTGGATGAAGAGCAATCACCTTAAGTGCAACTCGGCCAAAACTGAAATTTTGTCCTTTTGGGCTTAATAATTCCTTCACTCCGCAAAAATGGTGGCCGGAGGACACTGAAGCACCGCCTAGTACAATCAGTACTGTGAAACAGTGAAGGTATCGGATCCTACATCTGACCAGCCCGGATCTCAACAAGAGGAAAAACAGAACAAGGTGGCTGGACAGGATTATTCACAAAACCATTCCCCAATCACACAGCCAATATGTACCGTGTGACCACTGGATTTGTATTCCAAACAAATTTATTTTCCTTTTCACATAATTTCCACACACTATTTAAGAAAAACAGGCACAAACAGAACCACTGTCAGATCAAAAGGTTCATATATACAGTATCTACAAACATACACACTTACAAAATTGCAACAGTGAATTAAGCAGATTTGATTGAACACACCAAAAAAAACATTAGAATATATAATGGTCCAATTGAATTGCAATTATATACAGTGAAAAAAATACATAAACAAAGAACAAGCACCAGTCCTAGGAACTAAAAAACCAAGAGACAAGCGGGTTTGAGATCGGGAAACCAAGCCTGCCTGTCTACAAGAGCCTGTGGTGTGATGTTTCTATGGGGTTGCAACACTAGGGTCCAAAATTGTGATGTAATTTATATCCTAGCGGCACCCTTTATTGTTGCCACAGGGTGGTAGTGTCGACGCGTTTCGAACCTGGATGTTCTAGGTTCTCTTCAGGACAGGGACTGGGGGAAAGATTCTGCAAGAAAATACAGAATTGGTGTCAAAGGAGTACATCATAGTACTGCAACAAGCCTACTCAGACTCCAGGGAAAAACAAAGAATGGTTACCTGCACGGGGGCACAAAGATTGCCGTAGTGTAGGTATAGTGTAGTTCGCAGTCAACCCTAAAAGACATATAAAAAAGTGCTCAATGAGGGAAAGATGGTCATTGGGTCACACTCAAGTGGCGCAGGGTCTGGGCTATGTATAAATCATACCTGCAGTATATGCAGGACAGGACTGAGGGCGTGTGCCTTCGGAGGGCGTTCAGGTATGGAGGCAGCTCACATTTATGGCGCAGTAATGAAGGACTGGAAAAATGATAAAAATGCTTATGTCAGCGTGCATCCAAGGTATGTACCACCCCCAGCTCACCAAAAACATGTGGCACTGGGCAGGATTCCTACCTGAATCTGAGACGCGCAGAGCAGGGAGTGCTCGGACACTGAATCCAATTCAGGCCGGCAGGCGAAGTTAGCTCGCTACAAAACAAATTTGTTTGTATAAATATCACTTTCACAAGGCAACATGGGGGCTAGTGTAAAAAACCACTGCGCGCAGGACACTTACTTGTTTAAATGAATTTTTCAGCCTTCAGTTAATCGGTAAGGTTCGAATCAATCGCTCTCTCCAAAAGACATGCAGTCTGTAGGAGAAGCGCCGAGTGAGCATAGAGTATTTAAAAAAACCGGGTCAGAGTGTCAGGGGGTGTGGCCAAAAACTGAACAGGGCCCTATGGAATGCTGGTATCTGTAGTTTGCTGGCATTCATCGACCAAAAGAGTTCTAACATGTTGGGAGATTTCACAATTAACATCAAGAATGGTCCCAGCGGAAAGATAATACTGAGACAATTTCTCACAATTAATACAAAAATTGATTAAAAACATCCCAGCACAGGAGCATATTCACAAAGCCAATCTGATGTAAACATTAGCATAAATGTGAGCAGGAAACATTTTCACCAATCAAAATATATATAGCACATGTTGTCATGATCCCCACAACAAAATATATCTAGATTCACTGTACAATCTGATACATAATTGTTTTTTAGCGAATCCCCTGGCTGGAATGTCCCAAAAACTACTATACATTGCAATGATGGTAATTCAAGTCCGTTACAATTATTGGCATAACCATGAATCTATGCACAGGGCTGATCACAGTACCAGTCCATTATTGAAGCCCATCGTCAATTTACCATCCCTTGGTATATATATGACCCCGTAGCTTCATGTCAGATTAATAAACGTGTGGGGCCCAATGGAAAGGGAGCAGTATTTTAGAGTTAGAAGAGCGCAGAAAAAAGTGCAGAGTGAGTGAACAAATAAAATTATGAAAATGCAGCACAGCCAAACTCAACATCATATATCAAAGGAAAATTCATAAGTTGACAGTTTCGGACATTACGTTCAAACCAGAATTTGATGTGTCAAACTTCAGTATAAGATACGCCTCTTTTTGAGAAAGGCGAAGGTCAGGATCTCCACTACCACCCCTGATAACTGCCAAGACAGTCCATCTTATATCCTGACATGAATGTTTCTGTTCCAGGAAATGGGAGACAAGAGGAGCAGTCAAGTTCTTGTTATTGATTCGTGAACGGTGTTGGATGATTCTTTGGCGGACCTCCTGCGTGGTTCAATCAGTACGGTACGAAATTTAGGGATAACATTTGATGATACCCTCTCTTTCAAACAGCAAATGGGAGTGGTAGCAGGTAGCTGTTTTTCCATCATAAAGGGGCTGAGGAAGTTTTTTGACCTGCTTCCCCTGGCCGCCAGGCGAACGGTAGCTGTGGCACTGATTACATCCAGACTGGATTACTGCAATAGCCTGTATGCAGGAGCCCAGAAAACGGCCCTTCGCAGGCTTCAGATGGTCCAGAATGCACCCGCGCGTCTGGTGCTCAGGTTGCCCAGAAGGTCCTCAGCCTCAGAACGCGTTGGAGGCCCTACATTGGCTCCCTATTCATAAGAGGATCTTGTTTAAGGTCCTAATTATTACCTATAGAGCCTTTCACATGCTAGGACCGATATACCTGCGCAAAAACTTTGCGAGATATTATCCTTCTAGAAATCTTAGGTCAGCCACAGCAAATCTATTGACTGTCCCTAAATTTAGATTGTCTACGAAGGGAGGGAAATCCCTGGCAGTGATTGGCGCAAGGGCATGGAACAAACTACCCGACCACCTGCGTCTGATTACAACTGAAAAGGGCTTAAGGAAAGCCCTCAAAACCTGGATATATAGCCTGTCGGAACAAGCTTGTGAAGCCCTGAGCTGAATTTCACCCTCCCTTCAGTTGGAATAGCACAGCTGCAGAACATCTATCCAGCTAGCTATGAGTCTCAGTGCCAAGATGCTCCTTGGAGTGAAAGAGTGCTATATAAATATCACCTCATGTCATATCATATCGTATCATTGATACCCCCCTGGATTGATATCTTTGGGTTGTAGTTCATCGTTAGGCCATAGTTTGTCATAGATGTATGTTGGTCCACAATCAACCATCAATTCTACTGTTTCACCATTGATCTTAAATTCTGCCCTAGGTCTATTTTTCCTACCAATTTGATCACTGGGATCGTCTACACATAAAATTCTATCAACCTGTAAAGGAACATCATTAGTGGCACCAATTAAGTTTGCATTTTGAGGTGTACAGTCGTTACCATCATCTATCATGGCTACTCTTTGTTTAAAAGATTTTCTACACATATTTGAAAAATGACTTTTACGTCCGCATTTTAAACAATTTTTGTCAATAGCAGGACATGTATGATGGTCTGCATTGCGAGATGAGCTTCCACACCTGTAACAAGACCTAAATTGTTATCTTCCTCTTTGGGAATATTTTCCTGTTTTTGAAACAGCTGCAACATCTGAGTCTCCACTAGAAATTGCAGAAACATTACCAGAATTAACTTCTTCTTTCTTATTCATTTCACACATACAATATTGTGAATGTTCAAGTACTTTTGCTATATCGATAGCATCTTTCAATCTAGGGTTTTTGGCTGCCCAAAGCCTTTCTTGCGTCTTCTTGCACTTACACTGTACGATTAATTGATCGCGCACTAATTTGTCTGTCGTTGCACCAAATTTGCATTTTAAAGATAGTTCTCTGAGTTTTGACACAAAATCATCTATTGATTGATTTTCTCCTTGTCTGTGGGTGTAAAATTGATAGTTGTTCATAACTATGTTGATTTCCTTGGCAAATCTAGTTTCTAAGCGTTTCTTAGTTTCTTCATACACATCCTCAATAGCATTGCCATTTGGTAAAGTTGCTACAGGTAAGTATTTAAAAATATGTTGCCCTTCTTTAGCATGGTTATTCAATAGTAATGCTTTCTTTCTTGCAGCACTAAATTTTGATCCATCCATGGCATCGATGTAATTTTCAAACATGGGTAGCCAATCCTCCCACTCTATTGAAAGTGGTCCTGGGGAGGCTAAAAAAATAGGAGGTGTAACTATTGTGCTCTGATTCGCCATCGTACGTGAGATGACACCAAGAAGAAAAGGAATAAATTGAATATTTCGCCAGATAAATATGAATTGTAAAGGTGCAAAAATTTAAAATATGTAAGTATTTGCGGGCAAGTGTGGAGTGAATTGATCTCTTTTGTAGGTACATGTAATTTTAACAGTACCCAGACAGGTTGCTATGGGCATGCTGATAGTTCTTTCCACGATAAGTATTTAAAGTTTTACACACCAGAATATTTCTTCCCAAGCTGTGAGGATTTCACAAAAAAATAGTGAATAAATAATAATAAACAGTACCTTTCAAATTTCTTCTCCTCAATTGGTATTTCGAAGAAATGCCGACTTTGAGTAAAAAAACAATCTGCTTGCTCACCGGAGATTAACTTGATATCCAAGATGGCCACTACGTCGTATAGACGTCTTTTCTATGGGAAGTTGACCTTGTTCCTGTTGTGTGCTGAGCGTGGTGTCTGCAATATTTCCATAGGCGATCGAGCGTGTATGACGTTTCGCTCCATCAGCTCGAGATCGCTCTCATGTATCACCACCAGCTGGCGCCCCAGTTTGAACTCAACGGCTCTGCTTCCAATTGCTCTAAAAATAAATACTTCTTTAGAAAAGGTACTCACGATGAGTTCCTTGATTCCAACAGATGCTCCGGTTCTGCTAGCAGGGTTTATCTCCTACCTTGCAGCATTATTTACTTTCTTCTCACGCTGGAATTCATCAGCCACTTCTACTCCGGAGGATTAACTCGGCCAGATCGTCGCCAAAATGTAGTAAGCATAAACATTTCAATAAACAAGCTTGTGGTATGAAAGTAACTTGTTTATTATGTAATATTTATCCGAGTAGGAATCTGTGGCTCTCCTTCTGGCCAGTCAATCAGCAACTGCCAAAGGGTAGAACCATTAATGCCTCATAGGAATGTGGAACGCACCAGGAACAGCGCTCCACACTCTACAACTAACATAGAAGATTACAACAAAAACCCTATCTACAAACAATAGTAGACAGGTTTATTGCCAAACATTATTGCCATTTGAAAGGAGGCGTTAAAAGGAGAAATATTTGTATTTCTCCTTTCATTTCCGAATTTGAATGCCTGCTGTACTGAGCCGCATACATACAAAGTAGGACACGTTTTAAAATGTGTCTAAGCATGTATTTTGTACTGGAAGAGAACCCTTTCCGTACAAAACCTATGGTAGACTCAGGCACGTACTGTAGCACTATGGTGCTAATATGTGTGCCTGGCGCACAACAGTTAAAATCTGGGCCGGTGCTTGAGACAGAAGAGGAGAGAGTGATCTCTCTGTAGATATGGTGCTCTCCTGCTCGCTCCCCGGTCACACAACGCAGTGCAGCATTTTTGGCTGCTGTACTGCATTCCGTGATGTTTTTGAGAATCTGAGCCAAAGTATTTCAACATCGCTGTTTCTTGAGAAGTCTTCAGTCCCTTTTCATTAAACTGAAATGTGTTTGCAAGTGCTGCTTGCGCGTGGACATGGCTGGATTTACAACAACAAGTTATTCATATAAAATGATTTTGCACCCGTATGCCAATTTACCCATGCATAATATTAGTGCAGTACTGTGCATGATAAATAATATTCCAAGAGTGGGAAGTGGGATTTACAAGTTAGAAAGGCCTGGAAAGTTTGGGGACACTCACACACCCAAGAGCTAATTAGTATTCATGTGTGGCTGATCTTTGCCTTTTCATGAATTCTACTTAAGGTGCCTGGCATTTAGTCTGGGAGAAATAGATTCCTGGTTCCCTCAAGGGGCCTGAATGCCACAAGCCATACTCTTGGTGGACCAAGACACTGATCCCAGTGCTGGAAAGGGCATTTTTTAATAGGAAATATGTTATGAATTGTATCTTCTGCATAACCGGACGGTCTGTAGAGTGTTTGTGAGCATGGATTCCACTCACTGGCAGTTGCTCCACAGCTGGCTGATGGGAAGCCACGCATCTGGCAGGCACCATTAAAGAAGATTATAATTAAAACCAGCGGCGTGTGAGAGGCTTCATTAACATAAAATACAATGTCTGTCCAGGTGGACCAGAAACGGTTTCTGTACTATGCATAGGTTGTGCCATGCTTTCAACTTAGGGTGATTAGAAATGTCCCCAGATGCACATAAACCAAAGATTTTCCCAAGACTATCGTCAAGAGAATAGAGTGAAGGGTCCAGAGGAAGTGGGCACAGGGCGTTGCTAACCCATACCAAGGGTTCTCAGAATCATTTCTCACTACCCAAACTAGATTTAAACAGTTCAAGGGATGATTTGTATAGCCTCACATCAGTCGCGGCCGGCATTGCTCATGTGTGGGGGAGCGGGCACGGGGTCGCGCGGGGTAGTGTGGACGGGCCAGTGGTCGCGAGGGATGGGCGAGTGGTCGCGAAAGTAGGGCGGGTTGTGCAGGGAAATAAGGGGGGCTTTAAATAATGATAAACATTTTGAAAACGTACCTTTCCCGGGTCCAGTGTCTTCATTGCTTGGTCTGCTCCTAGACTAGAACTAGAAGCAGGCAGCCTTCCTCCCCTCCTCTAAGCCAATCACAATGTTCCAATGGCAGCACTGTGATTGGTTGGGACGCCGACCACACAGACGTCTATGGGGAGGACATTTTCTCCATGTAGGCTGCATGCAGGCTACATGCAGAAAAGGGGGATTGCTCATGACTGGTTTGGGCGGCTCCAGAGGGAAAACCACAGACAAGGCCCGCAGCATTGGCCAAGCCATTCCTCACCTGCCCCCGAGCAGACCCGCCCACCCACCCGCCCCCAACCAAACCCTTCTGCTTTCTCGCACTGTGAGAAAGCAGTGGGCGGTGCTCCTCAACCTAAATGGAGGAGCCGCCCCTGCCTCACATTGAGGTAGATGTCAGAAAGTTCTGTAGGTATCTGAACACTCACTTCTTCTGTCAAGGATATAGACTTACGTTCACAGAAGGTGTCTATTTTAATACCTCTAGTCCTCACCCCTAAACTGCTCCCATTTGACTATACAAAGCATACATTTTACTATTTATATGGTGCCTCTGGGGCAATGCCACACCTATGCCCTGCAGGTATTGTGATTAAGGGGCTTGGGCACAGTTCAAATTTCCTATGACTATTCCATCTGCTACCACCCTGGAGCACGGGTCCTGTAGGGTCGCAGGGGTCGCGGGCAGTCCCCTGACATGTTGTTCCTCCAAACGGGGTAGCTATAGGGTAGCAAACATATATGGGAACACCTACCTGAGCTGAGGTTGCATGAGGCGTTCCTTTGCACCATTTCTTGCTTGTTTCTCCGCTCCTTTCACCATAAACTCATAATCTTGCGAGGATACACCATTTTCTTTACCTACGAACATGGCTCCTATAATGTGGGAGACAAGCGCCTACAAAAACATGCGTCTCCCAGCACCAGATGCTTGGCTTTATTGAATCCCTTCCGGGTCTTCGAGTCAGAAGCAAACAGCTTCCAGGCCTTGCGGGTAAGCGGCTATTGGCCACGTTGACCTGATTTCACGATGGGAACTGCAGGAGCGGTTCCTTTGGCTTTATTGAGCATTCTTTGTTTTCTCCTTCATGTGTGGTGCCTCACCTCTTGTGAGAGGACTGCAGGAGCGGTGCCTCTAGAACAACAGCTTTCCGTCTGACCACACCTGAACTCGCAGGTGCAGTTACCTCAGGGTATAAACCCATTTCAGCTGCACCTGGTTCCTCTGGCTGCGGAGAACCACAGGAGCAGTTCCCTCGGGAATTCACCATTTTGCCTTGGCAGGAATTACTGGCGTAGCTCCATCCTCGTACCTCATGTGAGCTGTGCTGTCAACGGCTCATCGCCCCCCTTCATTCCTTGTTGGAAGCTCTGAAGACCGCTTGTCTACACGCCAGAGCTGGTGATCCATTTGTTCCTTACTTCATTTTTTTACAAGGCTTCTGCTTGTAGCAGGTACTTTATTTTGCTTATATGTTTTTTTTGGATCAGTGCACTGTCCTTTGGACTATTGGACCTATGTAACAGTGTGGGGGATTATTCCTCTCTGGTGGGAACTACCAAAGTCCAGCTGCAGATGGTGTTTTTGCCTTGCATTGCATTTCTTGTTTTCTCTACATCTCTACTATCTTGGGCACCTATCCCCTATGATGTGCAATAGGGGAAGTCCTCTACTCAGCCCTTTTTCCTTCCAGGGATAATATATTGAGTTGTTTTTCTTTACAGAGGGGAGGGAATCGATGGGGTAAGGAAGGGAACATACTGTTTTCTTTTAAGTGGTAGAGGTTGTTTTAGTTACTCACCTGTGTCCGGGTGGATTGTATTTTCCAAGGAGTGGCAAAACCTTCAGTCTCAAGCCTTTGGACCAAACCCATCCTGTGTTCTGATTGTTCCCATGAGTACTCCTGTGGTCCTGCTGTGTTGACAACTCCTCCCAAGTTCGTGTCCTCCAACCCTCTTCCTTTTCCCCTTGGGACCAATCGCCGATGCTACTTGATTAGCGTGGAGGGTTGCCTGGAGGTGAGAGGGAGGACTATCTCTGTTTCCATGGCCCCATGGTGTTCAGGTGAGTGGAACCTTGACACCATCAGCATGCTTTTATTTAATTTAGGAGTGTACAACTGTCCAAATTTAATGATTTGTCTTCTGTTTTCATCCGCAGGAGCACTGCCAAAGCTGTGGTGCACCCACTCACCAGATTACCATTGTAATCCATGGTGAGCGGCTGGTGCTGTGGCGGTCTCATGGCGGTGGGTTTTTAGGCTCAAGGGAGAGCCTAATATGCAGCCCATTGCTGTGACAGTGCCTGCAGCACCTTTCTGCACGGCTTGGCATGCATGCCACATTGTGCAGGAACAGGGGTGCAATTCCAAGGCGGCACGACATGTGCCTCCCAGCATTCACCCCCAGGGCCAGGAGCAGCACAGGGCCCTGTTAGGGCCCCCATTGTTGCCTCTCTGCCACTATTTCCATTGTGTGCTCACAGCCATGGAAAGGGCAGTGGACAGGCAACTCAGTACTCAGCGGCTCCTCAGCGGCACTATTAGTATATTTCTGCTCCTGACCGCTGCACAACCCCCACAGGATTTCTGAATACCCGGCGGATGCAGCAGTTCTGTGGTGGTCTGACTGACACAGTGGTAATACTGCGGGCGGACCCATAGTGTGGCGGTGGTCGGACTGCCACCTTGAGTACTGTGGGCCTATAGATGGCCGTACTCGTATTGAGGCCCTAAATGTTTTAAATAATATGTGTCTGGTGCTGGAGTGTTCTGTCATTCAGAAGGGTTTTAGTTCACCAAGTGCTGGATTTGGTAAAGAGTGCTGATTCCATTTGTGTGAAACAATGGGTTCAGTAATGGATTGTGTGTTTGCATATGTGTGTGCTTTTGTACACCTATATGTGTGCCTGGCATGTTGGGTTGATCTAGAAGTGCCCTTGATTCAAGTCTTCAAGTAGCCCACAGATGTGTGCTTATTCACTGTGTTAGATTTGGTAAAGGGTTTGCATGTACGAATCTCTGACACTAGAGCTTATTCATTCATCCTGTGTGGAGCTGTGAAATGTGTGTTGGATTGTTAGTTTCATGGTGTTCATTGTTCAGTGTCTGCATGTCAATCAGATGTCAATCAGATGTGTATATATTTAGCATATGCTGGATTCAGTGAGAAGTCTGCATGCCCATACTTTTCATAAGGGTGGGTATTCGTTCCTTCAGTGTTGGAAAGAGCTGGAGTGTGCATGCATAAGGGTTTGAGTGGCATATTACCTAGAAATAGTGATATTTATCGCTAAGCAGGGTTAGCAGGAATAATTTTATCGCCGCGCTACAACGATTTTTATCGCTGAGATACCTTGCTATCATCAAGGTTTATCTCAGAAACGATAAAAATCATTCGAAATGCGTGAATATCGCTGGAAATACAGCGATTTTCACACATTATCGTGACAATGCTCTTAGCCATGTTATCCACCTCCCATTGGATAACATGTCTAAGAACTGCTCTGGGCAGGTGTTAGCTTTTGGAGGTATTCGAGCTTAGCGCGAATATTTCCAAAACTACGCCTTTGTAGGTAATAGGAGATAGCAATGTTAGCGACTGTTTTCAGTCGCTAACATCTTGGTGTGAGAAGTTGGCCCGATATGCAACGTTCGCTATTCTAGCGACCGCTATGTATCGTTCCAACGACCCTTATGGTGTTTGGTTGTAAGTCAACCTATAGACCAGCTATCCTAGTAGCGTGGATACGAGCAGTCTAAGGCTAAAGACTCGAGAGGGCGCGTTAAGCCAGCTGTTTACCACACATGTACCCCTTGAACACCCAGTGAAAGGACACCACACAAGTGTTATGAAAATAAACAGTATATTTATTAAGAATCACAACAGCCCTGTACTCTTTATGAGGACAG
This sequence comes from Lissotriton vulgaris, assembly GCF_964263255.1. Lineage (NCBI taxonomy): Eukaryota > Metazoa > Chordata > Amphibia > Caudata > Salamandridae > Lissotriton > Lissotriton vulgaris. The sequence goes on along the minus strand of NC_141698.1, from coordinate 1,056,990,887 downwards.
GGTACTAAGCACAAACCAAATCTCTTTAGCAAATACTTCAAGTGCACAATTAAAACAAGTGTCCGAGGACACGGAAAGGTTAAGGTCTCGGGCGGACCCGATAAGGCAAGTCGGAAGCGAGGGACTCGGGACCCTAGAGTAAGGAGGCTATGCAGGCACCGAAATGCCGAGTTACCTAGCCACGAGGGCTGCGGCTGCACAAGTCTTACAGGCGTCGGGGTCTTCGCTGACGAGCCAGGAGCCGGAAGAAAGGAGTTGCTGGCCGGCGACCAGTGCTGAATAGTTCGTAGAGATCCAAGCCTGGATCGGAGATTGATGAAACCTGAAAGCAGAGGGGACCAAGTTCGTACTACTAGCCAGTAGTCAGAGGGTACCAGGAAGGCACCGGTTGGCCGTCACCTCGACCAGGTGAGTGGGCGACGCTAGGCTCTGTAGTCTCACGGGCCAGGAGGCGTTGTCGGCGACCACGGTGGAGGTGCGAGCTGTCCCACGAAGGATGATGCTGTTGGCGTCGCTGGGCCCAGGATGGGGCAACAAGCCGTGGCAGATCTCAGGGCCACGTGGTGGGCCTAAGATGGCGTCTTGAGTGGACCAGGAGGGTCCGGGGTGCTTCTCGCAAAGATGGAAGCAAGGGCCAGTCTGGAGCAACCAGACCAGCAGTGATGATTCTCGGATGTCGTCACAGAAGGGCACAAGCCAGCGGCTAGTGACCAGACAACAGGCTGAGCAGCGAGCAGAAGGGCCCCACGCAGATCGTGGAGATGCTGGGAGACTGCACTTCGGTGCTAGAGCGGCTCAGGGTCGGGGCTTCTCGGACCCCAGAGCACTCACCAGAGAGTTACCTTGATGGTCGTGCTGGTTTTTAAGAGCGTGCAGGTTCTGATGATGGCCGGTCCCTCGAGGTCTCGTCGCACCCACAGATCACAGCTGAGCTGATGACGTGGGTAGAGGTCAGAGGTGCCAGGGAAGCCGGTTCTCGTCGAGCTGGGCCGTCGGATTCCTTGAGGAAGGACTTACAGCAAACCGCAGAGTTCTTAGTTGGTGCCCGCTGATGCAGGGTGACTACTCCTTAGTCACAAGGGAGAAATCTTGAGAAGAGTCTCGAATGCCCTTTCGTAGAAAGTAGTTCTTGAATCAAAGATGATCTCATTTGGAAGGGTCCCCGCTCCGGTCTTTATCCTAAAGAAAGGGGTGGGTACATGACTAGGTCCTGCCCTAAGGGTGGGACCAGGAAGGGGGGTAGTTACACCCCTCTCCCCTGCCGGGCTTGCCCCAGGCCAGGGCTGTCGCCCCTGGAACTGGTCCTAACCGGCAGATGCGTAGTGAGCACCGGGGTGCCACTCCGCAGTCACCTTCTCGCCAAAGCCCTACCTACCCAGAATACACAAACCCTGTCTGGGACGGTGCGAACACCGCCCTCGACAGGAAACCCTTTGTCCAAGTGCTCCTCGCTGGAAGGACTCCCAGCAGCAGGAGGTCAGACTCGTGTCTGTGGTGGCAGCATCCATTTTGTGGAGCTGAGGCTTCAGTTAACCTTAACCGGGGTTCACAGTTACGTACATGTCGTGTCCCTCTAGAAGGGTGGGATGCTAACCTCATCGCCAGAATTGGTGAGAGGGGAGCACCCCGATTCGTATGACACCTTACTCGACATGCCTTGATAGCGCGACACCGGAGTTACCGATATGGTACGCGTTATCATGGAACAGCTATTGGGTCTTGATTCCGCAAGCTGCAACCGGGCTCGGCTCGGGCCTGAACCTAGCTCACACGAGCCCACGCACTCTGCCTTCAGGATTGTTAAGGCCTGCCATAGGAGTGACTGATAGGAACTCGAGTGTCCATTGTATGGTTAGATATAGAGCTACTATACCTAAAGCAAAGTGTGATTACACGACTTCGCCCCAGCTGTCATGCAGCCAGTTGTGTCAAATTTAGGAGGCCAGCCAGGGGTGGCATAATACATGCTGCAGCCCCTGGCGGCCCTGGGTACACCTATGCCCTGCGTTACGGGGTCTGATAAGGTGGCCCAGTACCAATTGGTAAATGCACCTAGGGTACATATCGTAATTTAGAAAGAGAACAGCCAGGCTGTGGGTCTGATTAGCAGGCCCACAGCCAGAGAAAGTCGTAAACCAGTGAAACAAAAGCAAAAAATCTGGGTGATCATAGGATTGCAGACCCTACTCTCCTACATGACCCCCCCCCCAAACGTCGGAACAATAAGCTAACCTTGACCAGGTGAGTCTTCTTGTTCTAAGTGGAAATATCTGGAGAGCCCATCGGCATTGCCATGATCAGTACCAGGTCTATGTTCCACTGTAAAGTCCATCCCCTGTAGGGAAATGGACCACCTAAGCAGTTTGGGGTTTTCACCCTTCATCTGATTTAGCCACAAGAGGGGCTTATGGTCGGTCTGAATCTTGAAGTGAGTGCCAAACAAGTATGGCCTCAGCTTCTTCAGGGCCCAAACCACAGCAAAGGCCTCCCTCTCAATAGCTGACCAATTCTTCTCTCTAGGGGTCAGCCTTCTGCTTATAAAAGCAATGGGCTGGTCTTGACCATCAAAATTCAGTTGAGAAAGAACAGCTCCCACACCCAACTCAGAAGCATCTGTTTGGACAATGAATGGTTTGGAGTAGTCCGGACTCTTGAGGATAGGCGCCGTGCACATGGCCTGCTTTAGGTCATCGAATGCTTTTTGACAGCTCGCTGTCCACTGAACTTTTTTTGGCATTTTCTTACTTGTCAGCTCGTTTAATGGTGTCACAATTGAACCATAGTTCCTGACAAACTTCCTATAGTAACCAGTCAGGCCCAAGAAAGCTCGAACCTGAGTCTGGGTGGTTGGAGGAGCCCAGTCCCTGATTGACTGTATCTTGCTCTCTAGTGGCTGAACCTGACCTCCACCTACAAGGTGGCCCAGGTATACAACCTGTGTCTGCCCTATCTGGCACTTGGTGGCCTTGATAGTGAGACCTGCTGCTTGCAGGGCCTCTAACGTCTTCCGCAGGTGGACCAGGTGATCCTCCCAGGTGGAGCTAAAGACAGCAATATCGTCAAGATACGCCGCACAGAAGTCATCCAGCCCAGTAAGGACTTGATTCACCAACCGTTGGAAGGTGGCAGGTGCATTTTTCAGACCAAAGGGCATCACCACGAACTGATAATGCCCACCAGGGGTTGAAAATGCGGTTTTAGGCTTGGCGTCCTCAGCTAACCTGATTTGCCAATACCCAGCTGTCAGGTCAAACGTACTTAAGTAGTTGGCCGAAGCCAATCTATCGATAAGCTCGTCTGCCCTTGGTATTGGGTGGGCGTCAGTCTTAGTGACTGCATTGAGACCCCTGTAGTCTACGCAAAACCTCATCTCTCTCTTACCACCCTGGGTGTGAGGTTTCGGCACTAGAACTACGGGACTAGCCCAAGGGCTATCCGAGGGTTCAATGACTCCCAGCTCCAACATTTTCTGCACTTCACTCTTGATGCAGTCTCTAACGTGATCAGGCTGCCTGTAGATTTTACTCTTGACGGGCAAGCTGTCACCAGTGTCAACCTCATGGGTGCACCAATCGGTCTGACTGGGTGTTAGAGAAAACATATGTCTGAACGACTGAAGAACCTGTTTACAGTCGCTCTGTTGATGTTCGGAGAGGCTGCCACAAAAGACAACACCATCTACCGAGCCATCGTCAGGATTCTGAGTGAGCAGGTCGGGGAGAGGGTCACTCTCCTCTTCCTGTCCCTCATCTAGGGCCATGAGCAAACTCATGTCCTTCCTGTCGACATATGCTTTTAGCCTGTTGACATGAAGCACCCTGTGGGGGCTCCGGGGAGTTCCCAGGTCGACCAGGTAGGTGACCTCTCCCTTTTTCTCCAGGATGGTGTAGGGCCCGGACCATTTGTCCTTGAGTGCTGCTGGGGCCACTGGCTCCAACACCCACACCTTCTGTCCGGGCTGGTAAACAGTCAAGACAGCCTTTTGGTCATGCCAAGCTTTTTGGAGTTCTTGGCTGGCCTTAAGGTTTTCAGATGCCCTTTCCATGTATTCAGCCATCCGCGAGCGGAGGCCGAGCACATAGTCCACTATGTTGGCTGCAGGCTTTTTGAGAGGTCTCTCCCATCCTTCCTTCACCAAACACAGGGGTCCCCTTACAGGATGCCCGTACAAAAGTTCAAAAGGGCTGTAGCCAACCCCCTTCTGCGGGACTTCTCTGTAGGCGAACAAGAGGCAGGGGATCAGGACGTCCCATCTACGCCGAAGCTTTTCCGGTAGTCCATGAATCATCCCTTTTAGGGTCCTGTTGAATCTCTCAACAAGCCCATTGCATTGTGGATGATAGGGTGTAGTGAACTTGTAGTTAACACCACATTCCTTCCACATAGCAGTTAAGTAGCTCGACATAAAGTTTGCACCTCTGTCGGAGACGACCTCCTTAGGGAAGCCCACTCTGGAGAACACTCCAACTAGGGCTCTTGCCACAACAGGTGCTGTAGTGGTCCTAAGGGGAATAGCTTCAGGATACCTGGTGGCATGATCCACTACCACCAGTATAAACTTGTGCCCTGATGCTGTAGGTGGTTCCATGGGACCGACGATGTCGATCCCCACCCGTTCAAAGGGCACCCCCACCACAGGCATTGGTATAAGGGGGGCCTTTGTCGTGCCACCTGACTTACCACTGGCTTGGCAAGTGACACAGGAGCGGCAAAACTCCTTGGTATCTTCGTTCATGTGAGGCCAGTGAAAGTGTGAGACAAGCCTGTCCCACGTTTTCGTCTGGCCTAAGTGACCTGCTAAGGGAATCTCGTGGGCCAAGGTAAGTAGGAAACCACGCTGAGACAAGGGTACGACCAGCCTCCTGGTCATGCCAGGCTTGGGGTCTCTTGATTCAGTGTACAGGAGTCCATCTTCCCAGTATACCTTGTGGGTACCTGTGGCGTTCCCAGCAGCCTCAGCAGCAGCCTGCTGTCTGAGGGGTTCAAGAGAAGGGCAGTCTAACTGGTCCTTCCCCAGGTCTTCCCTTGAGGGTCCCCCCGAACCCAAGAATTCAACTTGATCAAGTTCGAATTCCCTAGGCTCAGTTTCCCTCAATTCCTGTAGGTCAGCCTCCTCTGAGACTTGATCCTCGACCTGGGGCAAGGGGGAAGGCGCAGCCTTAACCCTACTGCTCTTTTTCTTGGGAGGTGTCTGGTCCGTTGTTCCAGGATCCAGCACCTGTTCAGTGGGGCATTTCCTGACCTGTGACCTAGTCATAGCGAACACATGTGCTGGCAAACCTAACATTTCCATGTGAGTCCGGTGCTCCACTTCTGACCATTGTGACGACTCCAAATCATTGCCCAACAAACAATCCACTGGGAGGTCTGGACTAACTACAACCTTCTTTTGGCCAGTTACCCCTCCCCAGGAGAAAGCTACAATTGCCATACTGTGATTGGTAGTGACATTGCTTGCATTGGTCACCAGGAATTCTGTACCTGGCATGATCTGTCCAGGGTCCACAAAGTTAGGCGTCACCATGGTGACGCTGGCACAAGTGTCCCTATAGGCCTGAGCCATCTTTCCATTTATGAAAGGCGTCTGTCGGTATTTGCCCAAAGTATTGGGGCTTACGTCAGGGGATACGTCCGCGTCCCCTGTACTGACAAGGACAGCCTGAGTGAGTGTGCCAACTAAGTTGTCACGCCCCTCAGAACCCAGGGTTAACCCTACTAAACCCTTGGGAGGCGCACTACCACTGCTGACTGTACTAGGGGGCACAGGTGCCTTAGGGGCTGTAGTGGCAGGAGTCTGCCCTCCTCCTTTCTTGGTGCACTCACTAAACCAGTGAGATTTACTTTTACAGTACTGGCACCATCTTTTGGAGTGGCCTTCTTTCTTCTTTTGGGGAGCCTGACCCCCACCCTCTTTGGGTTGTTGGGGACCTGTCGAAGACTTCTGGTCATTTTGTTCCCCTTTAGAATCTTTACCCTTCTGGTCTGCTTTCTTCTGACCACCTTGATTCTGGCCCTGGTTCTGTTTAACTCTTGTACGAACCCATCTGTCTGCCTTCTTTCCCAATTCTTGGGGAGAGGTCAGATCCGAGTCGACAAGATGCTGATGCAACAACTGGTTCTGACAATTGTTTAAAATTTGTTCTCTCATCATCAAATTATACAATCCTTGATAATCAGTAACCTTACTGCCCAGCAACCAGCCCTCAAAAGCCTTAGTGGCACAATCGACAAAATCAGACCAATCTTGAGACTGCGTTTTCTGGGTATCCCTGAACAGCACCCTGTACTGCTCAGTGGTTAGGCCGAACCCTTCAACGAGTGTATTTTTCAAGATTTGGTAATTGTTAGCATCCTCCACCCTTGTGGTGAGGAGCTTGTCTCTTCCTTTACCTTCAAAGGAGAGCCACAAGATAGCTGCCCACTGACTCTGGGGAACACCCTGCACAGTGCAGGCCCTCTCCAAAGCAGTAATCCATTTGTGGATGTCGTCCCCTTGTTTAAAGGGGGGCACTATCTTACCAAGGTGTTTCGTATCGAAACTCTTTTCCCTATTACTAGGTACATTGCTGCCACCAGTGGGGACTGCCCCACTTAACTGTTGCTCTCTAGCAAAGGCAAGCCTCTCTTTGGCCAGGGCAAGTTCTTCCCTTTCGATCCTCAGATTAGCTGCCCTTTCCTTAGCTTCGTACACTCTCCTCTGAGGGGACGTCATCCCTCTTTGAGAAGAGTTGTGAGAGCCATTGGTTTGAAGGGATCTGCCAGAGTCTCTTGACAGAGATCGGGCTCGTCCATTCCCAATGTTAAGCTGACCTGATAGTGGCCCCAGGGGTCCCCCAGTACCGCTATCATGTTTGCTTAAGTTGGACCTGCTTAGTCTGACGACTTCTACCTGTCCCTTATCTGCCTCATCCCCAGAGAGATCCTCATCCTCATCCTCCTCCACATCTTCGTTCTCAGTTGCGAGGTGGATGAGGTCAGGATCGTCTCGGGTTCCCTCGAGGGGAGGCATGTCTCCTTCTGGATTAGAAGAGCTACAAAGTTTCTCAGCTCTTCTGGCATCATAAGTCTCCAAGAGACCAATCAGAAAGGACGTTGTGGGGTTAGACCCCTGCTGAATCTTCCTGGAGTGACACAGTTGTCTTAACTCCTTGAAGCTCAGCACAGTATATCCTGAAGGGATGACCTGTGGAGGGTCAACTGACACAAGGGGAGACCCAGAGTTTCCTCCTTTGTCCGACATACTGCTTCTAGTGTGGTGTAAGTGATGCACCTACCTACACTACGTGTTTACCTACTGTACCCTTGCTAAGAGTTGTAGCCAAGGTGTGCTAAGCCTTGAGGAGCTACAACAGCTGGTTCAGTAGAACTCAGAGTATTCTAAGCTTTTAGTTATATGTACTAACAGTACTTGTGCGATCTTTCAACAAGATATTCTTAGGATACGTGTGGCAAAACAACAGCAAGCTCAAATCCCAACCGCTGCTCACCAATGTGAGAAGTTGGCCCGATATGCAACGTTCGCTATTCTAGCGACCGCTATGTATCGTTCCAACGACCCTTATGGTGTTTGGTTGTAAGTCAACCTATAGACCAGCTATCCTAGTAGCGTGGATACGAGCAGTCTAAGGCTAAAGACTCGAGAGGGCGCGTTAAGCCAGCTGTTTACCACACATGTACCCCTTGAACACCCAGTGAAAGGACACCACACAAGTGTTATGAAAATAAACAGTATATTTATTAAGAATCACAACAGCCCTGTACTCTTTATGAGGACAGGGTACTAAGCACAAACCAAATCTCTTTAGCAAATACTTCAAGTGCACAATTAAAACAAGTGTCCGAGGACACGGAAAGGTTAAGGTCTCGGGCGGACCCGATAAGGCAAGTCGGAAGCGAGGGACTCGGGACCCTAGAGTAAGGAGGCTATGCAGGCACCGAAATGCCGAGTTACCTAGCCACGAGGGCTGCGGCTGCACAAGTCTTACAGGCGTCGGGGTCTTCGCTGACGAGCCAGGAGCCGGAAGAAAGGAGTTGCTGGCCGGCGACCAGTGCTGAATAGTTCGTAGAGATCCAAGCCTGGATCGGAGATTGATGAAACCTGAAAGCAGAGGGGACCAAGTTCGTACTACTAGCCAGTAGTCAGAGGGTACCAGGAAGGCACCGGTTGGCCGTCACCTCGACCAGGTGAGTGGGCGACGCTAGGCTCTGTAGTCTCACGGGCCAGGAGGCGTTGTCGGCGACCACGGTGGAGGTGCGAGCTGTCCCACGAAGGATGATGCTGTCGGCGTCGCTGGGCCCAGGATGGGGCAACAAGCCGTGGCAGATCTCAGGGCCACGTGGTGGGCCTAAGATGGCGTCTTGAGTGGACCAGGAGGGTCCGGGGTGCTTCTCGCAAAGATGGAAGCAAGGGCCAGTCTGGAGCAACCAGACCAGCAGTGATGATTCTCGGATGTCGTCACAGAAGGGCACAAGCCAGCGGCTAGTGACCAGACAACAGGCTGAGCAGCGAGCAGAAGGGCCCCACGCAGATCGTGGAGATGCTGGGAGACTGCACTTCGGTGCTAGAGCGGCTCAGGGTCGGGGCTTCTCGGACCCCAGAGCACTCACCAGAGAGTTACCTTGATGGTCGTGCTGGTTTTTAAGAGCGTGCAGGTTCTGATGATGGCCGGTCCCTCGAGGTCTCGTCGCACCCACAGATCACAGCTGAGCTGATGACGTGGGTAGAGGTCAGAGGTGCCAGGGAAGCCGGTTCTCGTCGAGCTGGGCCGTCGGATTCCTTGAGGAAGGACTTACAGCAAACCGCAGAGTTCTTAGTTGGTGCCCGCTGATGCAGGGTGACTACTCCTTAGTCACAAGGGAGAAATCTTGAGAAGAGTCTCGAATGCCCTTTCGTAGAAAGTAGTTCTTGAATCAAAGATGATCTCATTTGGAAGGGTCCCCGCTCCGGTCTTTATCCTAAAGAAAGGGGTGGGTACATGACTAGGTCCTGCCCTAAGGGTGGGACCAGGAAGGGGGGTAGTTACACCCCTCTCCCCTGCCGGGCTTGCCCCAGGCCAGGGCTGTCGCCCCTGGAACTGGTCCTAACCGGCAGATGCGTAGTGAGCACCGGGGTGCCACTCCGCAGTCACCTTCTCGCCAAAGCCCTACCTACCCAGAATACACAAACCCTGTCTGGGACGGTGCGAACACCGCCCTCGACAGGAAACCCTTTGTCCAAGTGCTCCTCGCTGGAAGGACTCCCAGCAGCAGGAGGTCAGACTCGTGTCTGTGGTGGCAGCATCCATTTTGTGGAGCTGAGGCTTCAGTTAACCTTAACCGGGGTTCACAGTTACGTACATGTCGTGTCCCTCTAGAAGGGTGGGATGCTAACCTCATCGCCAGAATTGGTGAGAGGGGAGCACCCCGATTCGTATGACACCTTACTCGACATGCCTTGATAGCGCGACACCGGAGTTACCGATATGGTACGCGTTATCATGGAACAGCTATTGGGTCTTGATTCCGCAAGCTGCAACCGGGCTCGGCTCGGGCCTGAACCTAGCTCACACGAGCCCACGCACTCTGCCTTCAGGATTGTTAAGGCCTGCCATAGGAGTGACTGATAGGAACTCGGGTGTCCATTGTATGGTTAGATATAGAGCTACTATACCTAAAGCAAAGTGTGATTACACGACTTCGCCCCAGCTGTCATGCAGCCAGTTGTGTCAAATTTAGGAGGCCAGCCAGGGGTGGCATAATACATGCTGCAGCCCCTGGCGGCCCTGGGTACACCTATGCCCTGCGTTACGGGGTCTGATAAGGTGGCCCAGTACCAATTGGTAAATGCACCTAGGGTACATATCGTAATTTAGAAAGAGAACAGCCAGGCTGTGGGTCTGATTAGCAGGCCCACAGCCAGAGAAAGTCGTAAACCAGTGAAACAAAAGCAAAAAATCTGGGTGATCATAGGATTGCAGACCCTACTCTCCTACATGACCCCCCCCCAAACGTCGGAACAATAAGCTAACCTTGACCAGGTGAGTCTTCTTGTTCTAAGTGGAAATATCTGGAGAGCCCATCGGCATTGCCATGATCAGTACCAGGTCTATGTTCCACTGTAAAGTCCATCCCCTGTAGGGAAATGGACCACCTAAGCAGTTTGGGGTTTTCACCCTTCATCTGATTTAGCCACAAGAGGGGCTTATGGTCGGTCTGAATCTTGAAGTGAGTGCCAAACAAGTATGGCCTCAGCTTCTTCAGGGCCCAAACCACAGCAAAGGCCTCCCTCTCAATAGCTGACCAATTCTTCTCTCTAGGGGTCAGCCTTCTGCTTATAAAAGCAATGGGCTGGTCTTGACCATCAAAATTCAGTTGAGAAAGAACAGCTCCCACACCCAACTCAGAAGCATCTGTTTGGACAATGAATGGTTTGGAGTAGTCCGGACTCTTGAGGATAGGCGCCGTGCACATGGCCTGCTTTAGGTCATCGAATGCTTTTTGACAGCTCGCTGTCCACTGAACTTTTTTTGGCATTTTCTTACTTGTCAGCTCGTTTAATGGTGTCACAATTGAACCATAGTTCCTGACAAACTTCCTATAGTAACCAGTCAGGCCCAAGAAAGCTCGAACCTGAGTCTGGGTGGTTGGAGGAGCCCAGTCCCTGATTGACTGTATCTTGCTCTCTAGTGGCTGAACCTGACCTCCACCTACAAGGTGGCCCAGGTATACAACCTGTGTCTGCCCTATCTGGCACTTGGTGGCCTTGATAGTGAGACCTGCTGCTTGCAGGGCCTCTAACGTCTTCCGCAGGTGGACCAGGTGATCCTCCCAGGTGGAGCTAAAGACAGCAATATCGTCAAGATACGCCGCACAGAAGTCATCCAGCCCAGTAAGGACTTGATTCACCAACCGTTGGAAGGTGGCAGGTGCATTTTTCAGACCAAAGGGCATCACCACGAACTGATAATGCCCACCAGGGGTTGAAAATGCGGTTTTAGGCTTGGCGTCCTCAGCTAACCTGATTTGCCAATACCCAGCTGTCAGGTCAAACGTACTTAAGTAGTTGGCCGAAGCCAATCTATCGATAAGCTCGTCTGCCCTTGGTATTGGGTGGGCGTCAGTCTTAGTGACTGCATTGAGACCCCTGTAGTCTACGCAAAACCTCATCTCTCTCTTACCACCCTGGGTGTGAGGTTTCGGCACTAGAACTACGGGACTAGCCCAAGGGCTATCCGAGGGTTCAATGACTCCCAGCTCCAACATTTTCTGCACTTCACTCTTGATGCAGTCTCTAACGTGATCAGGCTGCCTGTAGATTTTACTCTTGACGGGCAAGCTGTCACCAGTGTCAACCTCATGGGTGCACCAATCGGTCTGACTGGGTGTTAGAGAAAACATATGTCTGAACGACTGAAGAACCTGTTTACAGTCGCTCTGTTGATGTTCGGAGAGGCTGCCACAAAAGACAACACCATCTACCGAGCCATCGTCAGGATTCTGAGTGAGCAGGTCGGGGAGAGGGTCACTCTCCTCTTCCTGTCCCTCATCTAGGGCCATGAGCAAACTCATGTCCTTCCTGTCGACATATGCTTTTAGCCTGTTGACATGAAGCACCCTGTGGGGGCTCCGGGGAGTTCCCAGGTCGACCAGGTAGGTGACCTCTCCCTTTTTCTCCAGGATGGTGTAGGGCCCGGACCATTTGTCCTTGAGTGCTGCTGGGGCCACTGGCTCCAACACCCACACCTTCTGTCCGGGCTGGTAAACAGTCAAGACAGCCTTTTGGTCATGCCAAGCTTTTTGGAGTTCTTGGCTGGCCTTAAGGTTTTCAGATGCCCTTTCCATGTATTCAGCCATCCGCGAGCGGAGGCCGAGCACATAGTCCACTATGTTGGCTGCAGGCTTTTTGAGAGGTCTCTCCCATCCTTCCTTCACCAAACACAGGGGTCCCCTTACAGGATGCCCGTACAAAAGTTCAAAAGGGCTGTAGCCAACCCCCTTCTGCGGGACTTCTCTGTAGGCGAACAAGAGGCAGGGGATCAGGACGTCCCATCTACGCCGAAGCTTTTCCGGTAGTCCATGAATCATCCCTTTTAGGGTCCTGTTGAATCTCTCAACAAGCCCATTGCATTGTGGATGATAGGGTGTAGTGAACTTGTAGTTAACACCACATTCCTTCCACATAGCAGTTAAGTAGCTCGACATAAAGTTTGCACCTCTGTCGGAGACGACCTCCTTAGGGAAGCCCACTCTGGAGAACACTCCAACTAGGGCTCTCGCCACAACAGGTGCTGTAGTGGTCCTAAGGGGAATAGCTTCAGGATACCTGGTGGCATGATCCACTACCACCAGTATAAACTTGTGCCCTGATGCTGTAGGTGGTTCCATGGGACCGACGATGTCGATCCCCACCCGTTCAAAGGGCACCCCCACCACAGGCATTGGTATAAGGGGGGCCTTTGTCGTGCCACCTGACTTACCACTGGCTTGGCAAGTGACACAGGAGCGGCAAAACTCCTTGGTATCTTCGTTCATGTGAGGCCAGTGAAAGTGTGAGACAAGCCTGTCCCACGTTTTCGTCTGGCCTAAGTGACCTGCTAAGGGAATCTCGTGGGCCAAGGTAAGTAGGAAACCACGCTGAGACAAGGGTACGACCAGCCTCCTGGTCATGCCAGGCTTGGGGTCTCTTGATTCAGTGTACAGGAGTCCATCTTCCCAGTATACCTTGTGGGTACCTGTGGCGTTCCCAGCAGCCTCAGCAGCAGCCTGCTGTCTGAGGGGTTCAAGAGAAGGGCAGTCTAACTGGTCCTTCCCCAGGTCTTCCCTTGAGGGTCCCCCCGAACCCAAGAATTCAACTTGATCAAGTTCGAATTCCCTAGGCTCAGTTTCCCTCAATTCCTGTAGGTCAGCCTCCTCTGAGACTTGATCCTCGACCTGGGGCAAGGGGGAAGGCGCAGCCTTAACCCTACTGCTCTTTTTCTTGGGAGGTGTCTGGTCCGTTGTTCCAGGATCCAGCACCTGTTCAGTGGGGCATTTCCTGACCTGTGACCTAGTCATAGCGAACACATGTGCTGGCAAACCTAACATTTCCATGTGAGTCCGGTGCTCCACTTCTGACCATTGTGACGACTCCAAATCATTGCCCAACAAACAATCCACTGGGAGGTCTGGACTAACTACAACCTTCTTTTGGCCAGTTACCCCTCCCCAGGAGAAAGCTACAATTGCCATACTGTGATTGGTAGTGACATTGCTTGCATTGGTCACCAGGAATTCTGTACCTGGCATGATCTGTCCAGGGTCCACAAAGTTAGGCGTCACCATGGTGACGCTGGCACAAGTGTCCCTATAGGCCTGAGCCATCTTTCCATTTATGAAAGGCGTCTGTCGGTATTTGCCCAAAGTATTGGGGCTTACGTCAGGGGATACGTCCGCGTCCCCTGTACTGACAAGGACAGCCTGAGTGAGTGTGCCAACTAAGTTGTCACGCCCCTCAGAACCCAGGGTTAACCCTACTAAACCCTTGGGAGGCGCACTACCACTGCTGACTGTACTAGGGGGCACAGGTGCCTTAGGGGCTGTAGTGGCAGGAGTCTGCCCTCCTCCTTTCTTGGTGCACTCACTAAACCAGTGAGATTTACTTTTACAGTACTGGCACCATCTTTTGGAGTGGCCTTCTTTCTTCTTTTGGGGAGCCTGACCCCCACCCTCTTTGGGTTGTTGGGGACCTGTCGAAGACTTCTGGTCATTTTGTTCCCCTTTAGAATCTTTACCCTTCTGGTCTGCTTTCTTCTGACCACCTTGATTCTGGCCCTGGTTCTGTTTAACTCTTGTACGAACCCATCTGTCTGCCTTCTTTCCCAATTCTTGGGGAGAGGTCAGATCCGAGTCGACAAGATGCTGATGCAACAACTGGTTCTGACAATTGTTTAAAATTTGTTCTCTCATCATCAAATTATACAATCCTTGATAATCAGTAACCTTACTGCCCAGCAACCAGCCCTCAAAAGCCTTAGTGGCACAATCGACAAAATCAGACCAATCTTGAGACTGCGTTTTCTGGGTATCCCTGAACAGCACCCTGTACTGCTCAGTGGTTAGGCCGAACCCTTCAACGAGTGTATTTTTCAAGATTTGGTAATTGTTAGCATCCTCCACCCTTGTGGTGAGGAGCTTGTCTCTTCCTTTACCTTCAAAGGAGAGCCACAAGATAGCTGCCCACTGACTCTGGGGAACACCCTGCACAGTGCAGGCCCTCTCCAAAGCAGTAATCCATTTGTGGATGTCGTCCCCTTGTTTAAAGGGGGGCACTATCTTACCAAGGTGTTTCGTATCGAAACTCTTTTCCCTATTACTAGGTACATTGCTGCCACCAGTGGGGACTGCCCCACTTAACTGTTGCTCTCTAGCAAAGGCAAGCCTCTCTTTGGCCAGGGCAAGTTCTTCCCTTTCGATCCTCAGATTAGCTGCCCTTTCCTTAGCTTCGTACACTCTCCTCTGAGGGGACGTCATCCCTCTTTGAGAAGAGTTGTGAGAGCCATTGGTTTGAAGGGATCTGCCAGAGTCTCTTGACAGAGATCGGGCTCGTCCATTCCCAATGTTAAGCTGACCTGATAGTGGCCCCAGGGGTCCCCCAGTACCGCTATCATGTTTGCTTAAGTTGGACCTGCTTAGTCTGACGACTTCTACCTGTCCCTTATCTGCCTCATCCCCAGAGAGATCCTCATCCTCATCCTCCTCCACATCTTCGTTCTCAGTTGCGAGGTGGATGAGGTCAGGATCGTCTCGGGTTCCCTCGAGGGGAGGCATGTCTCCTTCTGGATTAGAAGAGCTACGAAGTTTCTCAGCTCTTCTGGCATCATAAGTCTCCAAGAGACCAATCAGAAAGGACGTTGTGGGGTTAGACCCCTGCTGAATCTTCCTGGAGTGACACAGTCGTCTTAACTCCTTGAAGCTCAGCACAGTATATCCTGAAGGGATGACCTGTGGAGGGTCAACTGACACAAGGGGAGACCCAGAGTTTCCTCCTTTGTCCGACATACTGCTTCTAGTGTGGTGTAAGTGATGCACCTACCTACACTACGTGTTTACCTACTGTACCCTTGCTAAGAGTTGTAGCCAAGGTGTGCTAAGCCTTGAGGAGCTACAACAGCTGGTTCAGTAGAACTCAGAGTATTCTAAGCTTTTAGTTATATGTACTAACAGTACTTGTGCGATCTTTCAACAAGATATTCTTAGGATACGTGTGGCAAAACAACAGCAAGCTCAAATCCCAACCGCTGCTCACCAATGTGAGAAGTTGGCCCGATATGCAACGTTCGCTATTCTAGCGACCGCTATGTATCGTTCCAACGACCCTTATGGTGTTTGGTTGTAAGTCAACCTATAGACCAGCTATCCTAGTAGCGTGGATACGAGCAGTCTAAGGCTAAAGACTCGAGAGGGCGCGTTAAGCCAGCTGTTTACCACACATGTACCCCTTGAACACCCAGTGAAAGGACACCACACAAGTGTTATGAAAATAAACAGTATATTTATTAAGAATCACAACAGCCCTGTACTCTTTATGAGGACAGGGTACTAAGCACAAACCAAATCTCTTTAGCAAATACTTCAAGTGCACAATTAAAACAAGTGTCCGAGGACACGGAAAGGTTAAGGTCTCGGGCGGACCCGATAAGGCAAGTCGGAAGCGAGGGACTCGGGACCCTAGAGTAAGGAGGCTATGCAGGCACCGAAATGCCGAGTTACCTAGCCACGAGGGCTGCGGCTGCACAAGTCTTACAGGCGTCGGGGTCTTCGCTGACGAGCCAGGAGCCGGAAGAAAGGAGTTGCTGGCCGGCGACCAGTGCTGAATAGTTCGTAGAGATCCAAGCCTGGATCGGAGATTGATGAAACCTGAAAGCAGAGGGGACCAAGTTCGTACTACTAGCCAGTAGTCAGAGGGTACCAGGAAGGCACCGGTTGGCCGTCACCTCGACCAGGTGAGTGGGCGACGCTAGGCTCTGTAGTCTCACGGGCCAGGAGGCGTTGTCGGCGACCACGGTGGAGGTGCGAGCTGTCCCACGAAGGATGATGCTGTCGGCGTCGCTGGGCCCAGGATGGGGCAACAAGCCGTGGCAGATCTCAGGGCCACGTGGTGGGCCTAAGATGGCGTCTTGAGTGGACCAGGAGGGTCCGGGGTGCTTCTCGCAAAGATGGAAGCAAGGGCCAGTCTGGAGCAACCAGACCAGCAGTGATGATTCTCGGATGTCGTCACAGAAGGGCACAAGCCAGCGGCTAGTGACCAGACAACAGGCTGAGCAGCGAGCAGAAGGGCCCCACGCAGATCGTGGAGATGCTGGGAGACTGCACTTCGGTGCTAGAGCGGCTCAGGGTCGGGGCTTCTCGGACCCCAGAGCACTCACCAGAGAGTTACCTCGATGGTCGTGCTGGTTTTTAAGAGCGTGCAGGTTCTGATGATGGCCGGTCCCTCGAGGTCTCGTCGCACCCACAGATCACAGCTGAGCTGATGACGTGGGTAGAGGTCAGAGGTGCCAGGGAAGCCGGTTCTCGTCGAGCTGGGCCGTCGGATTCCTTGAGGAAGGACTTACAGCAAACCGCAGAGTTCTTAGTTGGTGCCCGCTGATGCAGGGTGACTACTCCTTAGTCACAAGGGAGAAATCTTGAGAAGAGTCTCGAATGTCCTTTCGTAGAAAGTAGTTCTTGAATCAAAGATGATCTAATTTGGAAGGGTCCCCGCTCCGGTCTTTATCCTAAAGAAAGGGGTGGGTACATGACTAGGTCCTGCCCTAAGGGTGGGACCAGGAAGGGGGGTAGTTACACCCCTCTCCCCTGCCGGGCTTGCCCCAGGCCAGGGCTGTCGCCCCTGGAACTGGTCCTAACCGGCAGATGCGTAGTGAGCACCGGGGTGCCACTCCGCAGTCACTTTCTCGCCAAAGCCCTACCTACCCAGAATACACAAACCCTGTCTGGGACGGTGCGAACACCGCCCTCGACAGGAAACCCTTTGTCCAAGTGCTCCTCGCTGGAAGGACTCCCAGCAGCAGGAGGTCAGACTCGTGTCTGTGGTGGCAGCATCCATTTTGTGGAGCTGAGGCTTCAGTTAACCTTAACCGGGGTTCACAGTTACGTACATGTCGTGTCCCTCTAGAAGGGTGGGATGCTAACCTCATCGCCAGAATTGGTGAGAGGGGAGCACCCCGATTCGTATGACACCTTACTCGACATGCCTTGATAGCGCGACACCGGAGTTACCGATATGGTACGCGTTATCATGGAACAGCTATTGGGTCTTGATTCCGCAAGCTGCAACCGGGCTCGGCTCGGGCCTGAACCTAGCTCACACGAGCCCACGCACTCTGCCTTCAGGATTGTTAAGGCCTGCCATAGGAGTGACTGATAGGAACTCGGGTGTCCATTGTATGGTTAGATATAGAGCTACTATACCTAAAGCAAAGTGTGATTACACGACTTCGCCCCAGCTGTCATGCAGCCAGTTGTGTCAAATTTAGGAGGCCAGCCAGGGGTGGCATAATACATGCTGCAGCCCCTGGCGGCCCTGGGTACACCTATGCCCTGCGTTACGGGGTCTGATAAGGTGGCCCAGTACCAATTGGTAAATGCACCTAGGGTACATATCGTAATTTAGAAAGAGAACAGCCAGGCTGTGGGTCTGATTAGCAGGCCCACAGCCAGAGAAAGTCGTAAACCAGTGAAACAAAAGCAAAAAATCTGGGTGATCATAGGATTGCAGACCCTACTCTCCTACACTTGGCACGCCCACTTTGCATGTCATTAGCGATAAATATCGCTGACATGGAAAGCGGGCCCCAGGATGCTCGCTATCGCCTATTAGCTGTCGCTAACTGGTGTTACTGCTTTACCGGGAAAAAGTCCTGCTAAAGCGGTGATAAGGGCCCTTGGTAATATGCCCCTGAATTTGTATTTGTATGTGTTAAACGCAACATTCATCTGAGAGGATATCACTGCGCTAGGAAATCTGTAACCTGAAAAGAGGGTGGTGTGGTAATAAGGACATCTGTAAGCAAGGGAGTCTACGCGATAGGCTGGGAAATGTCAACAATTACAGTCTAGGGAACAGACGCATTTTCAATTTCCTTCTGAAAGACATGTGGTCGTCAGTAAGACTAAGGTCTAATCCAGTGAGCTGCCGCCAGATGTGAGAAGGAACGGCCCCCTGCTTGTCATTTAATGCCACATGAATATTGATGTGTCCAGTGTTGCAGATTGAATCATGTGCTGGTTGGTGGTACACATTGGTCAAAGGATGCACAAAAGCAGGTGCCATCAAAAATAGAGGTCTCTTGCTTTTCCCTAGTGTTTGAGAAAGTATATTCCTTAATATGTGTATATCCTCGACAATAAGCGAGGATATCCACCCAGAATTCTATTTTTACCATCACATTGGCTGATGAACCTGGCCAACTTGTGGAATTTTCACGTTTGTGTTTTTTTGCTTTCACCTATTTGAGTCTCCAGTTTTTGCTCTCTAGGCCACTGGCATAGCCAGAGGGGCTGGGAAGGAGAGCAGGGCAGCAGGAGTTTTAGGGGCAGCGGCCTACCATCCCCCCTCCACTCTTACCTGCAGCCTTTGCGGTGCAGCAAGGGCAGGAATCGCCAGTAACCCCCACCCGCTCCTACATGCGGCCGCCAAGGTCTAGCTACGCCACTGCTCTAGGCTGTTACTGGGTGAGCATCTGTAATGGGTATTCCTGAAGCAAAACTATATGGGTATTTCATTGGACTAACTATGGGGTTCATTTAGACCCTGGCCCATGGCTGGTGGTCTGTCCAGCTATCAGGGGGCAGAAGGCCATCTGTCCTATTTAGAAATCCACGCCTGCCCGGTGGGAATCTCTGTACTTTGAAGGCAGCAGTCGTGGCTCCCTTAACAGTACGGATGATTTGTCAAGCAGGCGCCATGTTCAATGCACCCACTTGGCAAACTGTTATGATAAGTGCGCTGAGTCAACTTCACATTCTTCCAATTTAATTTCAAATAGGATCCATGTGGTGCTTGCCCAACTGTCCTCCTAGAAACACCACAAGGAATGCAAGAACAAACATTGTATGATGCTTACATTCCAAGGCAGCTTAAAATTATAACACATCTTCTTTCCTTAAAAATAAGAAAAACACAACACTGTGAAAAAAATAGGATACGTTTCCTAAAGCAAAAGAAAACATACAGTGATAAAATGATAAAGGAGAAAAGTGAAAACCAACACAAATACTAAGGCAATAAAGCAAATACATTGTAGAAGCATTAAGGGGCAGATGTATAAACATTTTGCGAGTGCAAAATCGGTCGCAAACTGATTTTCGCATGAAAAAAAAGTTGAATGCAATGTACGAAATGCACTCGCAAATCAAAAAACTGCGATGCTAACGAATACCTGCTCGTAAAAAATGCGCCCGGCGTTTGCGTTCTGAAAATAGTGACTCGCAATTAGCGAGTCGCAAATGACAATGTACATACCATTCGCAAATTGCAAAAAAGCACAAATTGGCCCATTTGCACCTGCAACTTACCACTAATCAGAACCAGGTGGTAAACAGGCCCAACCTATAAAAAGAGGCCCAAAATGCATCTGTCATCTTTCCACAATGGCTGCCCTGTATGTGATAGGGAGGAGGATGAGGATACTGGCTGCTCAGCAGAAGAGACAGACAGGAGAGGATTTTCAGAGTCAGACTGACATTGTTTGAGAAGACAGAGGAAGAGATATGTGACCGGTACAGACTGAGTAGCACTGTCATCCTAGACCTCATAGACACCTTGAAGCAACAATTGGAAAGCAGAACCCTACACAGCAATGCAATCCCCACACATGTGCAGATGTTGGTCTCCCTCCAACTATTGGCCACTGGTAGCTACCAAGACGTCATTGCACAGGCCGGAGGTGTGTCGCAGATTGCGCTTTCATGTTTCTTAATCAGTTTACTAGATGCCATGCTACACCACATCCACCAACACATTTACCTGCCCAGGAATGATGTGTAACTAGAAAATAAAAAAATGTAATTATATAGAATAGCAAGGTTTCCACAGGTCCTAGGGTGCATAGATGGGACCCATGTACCCATATGTTCCCCCTCATGCAAAGAATATATATTCTGTAATAGGAAGAGCATAGAATATATATTCTGTAATAGGAAAAGCACACATTCCCTCAACATCTAAGTTGTCTGTGAGGCAAACAACATAATCACAGACATTGCTGCAAAATATCCTGGAAGCACACATGACTCATACATCTTCAGACACAGTGGCATATACCAGAAATTAGAGAGAGGTGACTTTGATGAAGGATACCTACTAGGTACTAAATTCTAATGTCCACAGTCAAATGCAATTGCACTGTGATGTCTGACTTCATGTTGTCTCACCATCTTAAATTCCCCCCAGGTAACAGTGCGTATGCCTGGCGTCCATGGATCCTCACACTGTACCTGTCTCCCACCAATGCACATGAAAAGGTGGTATAACAGGGCACATATATGCACCAGGTCAGTCCTTGAGCACACATTTGGCATCCGAAAATCACGATTCCTATGTCTTTACAAGAGTGGGAGGACCTTGGAGTATGTGCCTGAGACAGTCTGCAAAATTGTGGCAACCTGTGCCATACTCCAGAACATTGCCTGCAGGCATGACTTGCCCATGGAGGTGTCTGATTCAGGATAGGGAGATGAAGACCATAGCCCACCAGCCCAACAGCCAAGAGAGGGAAGCTCAGCAGCAGAGGCGAGAAGGCGCAGGGACCACATAGCCAGACATTATTTATCAAGGTACGTCATTACCATTCAGTCTACACACAACAAAGACCACCACAAAATGTGATTCTGACAGTTTGAATTTCCCTTTATTTGAAGGGCATGTCAATGGACACTGCTGGACGACCTGTCCATCTCAATCCACTTAACCAAATGAAAGTAGAAATGTCATGTGGTTACTGCACCACCCAAAAAAAAAATCAGGAACTTTTCTACCCAACAAATCATTTTTTGCCTCTATGTCCAGCATGTGGGGATCTGGCACATGGGATTTCTGGCTGCTGACTGCTGCTTCGCCGCTGCATAGATGTATCTGCAGTAGAGACACTGCTGTGGCTTGACACCTCACTGTCAGCTGTCTCTGTACCTCCTCCAGTGGTGACCATGTTTGTCTGGATTAACTCAACTGCAGCTGTAATTTGTTGCAGCCCCCTTGCAATGTCACCACTGTAGTGGCCCGTTTCGATCTGCAGAGCCAGGGTGTGCTTGGTGTGTTGCGTTGTTGTTGTTGCCAGCCTACCAATTGCCCTGGTCATTGAGTGCATTCTGGGTGCCCTGCTGCACTCTCTCCTCTTTCAACTCTGTGCACAGCTACCCAATAGCCCCTATAAGGGCATTACATTTCCCCTCAATGGGGCCCTGGTTCTCAGACATGTGTTGAGTGATGTTAAGGAATCCCTGGCTCAGATTTGAATTGATAAGCCATATATGTTTTTGTTGCAGGTGCTGAACTTTCAACATGGCTTTCTCTAGGCCACCAAACACCGACTGAGTGCCTGCTCTGGTGTGGGTGGGAGTGTGCATCCGAGCTTGAAGCCACCTTCCTGACCACTGTGTCGGATGCTAAACCCAGACCCTTGTGCCCAGAGTGAGAGTGGATGGTGCTTGCTGCTGTGTTGCTGGTGTGTCATGGGCTGGAGCCTGTGGTGAACTCTGTGCAGTACTTCCAAGGACATGTGAACAACTTGGCTGATCCTGCCCTTCCTCCATTTGGACCTGCTCCTGCTGTGCATCAATCACATCTCCCCTTGGCTCTCCTCCCAGATGTGTATCTATGTTACAAAAGGGGAAATCAGAAAAATGTTCACTATCTCAGTGGTGGTACTATGTTCACAACTCATGTCAGTCCCTAACTGCACTGTTTATGTCACATACTACATTTCCCATAATGCACCAACTGTGACTTTTGGATCATGTAGATTTAGCATGTAGATGCAGTTGGGTCTGGGTGTGGAGCATGCATGTGGGGAGCTGGTTTTTATTTCACATGCTAATATGGAACACATTTCACACTTACCAGGGGGTGGTGGAAGTTGAGATGTGTCGAGGGTCCCAAATTCCACTACTGCCTCTCTCTCAAAGGTACTTTCCACCATTGCCTCTGCTGCTGAAGCTTCCGGAACATTGGATGGGCCTCCTCCAGTTCTTTTTGCTTCACGCACCGTGCTGCCACCCTCTCCTTGGCACTAGAGCGCAGGTCATACCATCTTTTCTTTATGTCATCCAGGGACCGGTCAGCCACACCAAGGGTACTTATGCTCAGCTGAATATCTCGCCAGATTCGCCTTTTCTCTGATTCTGGGAGAGTATGTGATGACCTCCCAAACAGCTGCTCATGGTTGTTGGAACATTCTTCAGTTAATATGTTTATTTCCTTCTCAGAGAATTTGAGTTTGCGCAACCTCTCCTTCCCTGCCTTCTCACTGGACTTGCTAGACATCTTGCTTTTCTTTGCTTGGCTGGCTTGCAGAGTTGGACTATGCTGCTGCACCTTGCCATGTTAATTTTATTCAGGATTCTTCCTGGTTTGGGGTCCTTCTGCTCTACGAGGAAGTGCTTATTTTCTTTTTTTTATTCGCGCTCACCATTTGCACATGCAAAAAACATTTTCAGCTGTGTACTCTATTTGAGCATGCTAAACTGTCTGTTCCACCGCGCCCTCTATCTGCATGCACTTACTGAGTCGCAATTTGCCTCCTCGCTAAATTGCAATGCGAGGCAATTGCAAGTCGCAAATTGGGGAACAGTTGGGTACGTACATTGATTTTTGCGACTCGCAAATTGCGAATCGCAAAATCATGCTGTCGCACATCTGGCCCACTTAAACTTTTCTGATATCATAAAGATGGTTATGGTGGAAACGTTGTTAATGTACAAAGTCAGTTAACCACATAGGCGGTCCCAAAGAAATACGAATGCTATGTGCACCATAGCAGACATAAAGAGACCAACACACACAATCTGTAACTTCACCACTCTCACCATGAGAACATTGTCCAGCACTTTGCACATCTCATGAAACAAGGTTATAATCTCCCATCGTGTAGACATTTGTGCCTTACAATTCATAATCCATCATTATCATCTACCCATTACAACAATCATTGTCATCCTCCTGTACATTTTGGCATGTACCTCTTTTGGTACAAAGCCCTGCATTCCACTATTGCTTATTTTGAAGCTTTACCAAATATCACATGCCATATTTCACCCTAAAAGGCCCCTTAAATTCTGAAAGCCCACCTGAGACCCTATCAGGTTTAGTTTTGACCCAATCGCCTCTCACAATTGTCCAATGGCATCCCCTTTCATCTTGAATTTCTTTACCACAACCCCTTCCATCCACTCTTTCAACCAACATCGTACCATATTGGAACCATCATTCCAGCAACCCATTTTGAGGAATGGGGCACACCCGCCTGGCTATTAGCCCTCAGGTGGGAAATCCAAGCAATATCCCTTACCGCTTCATCAATTTTCAATCCATTCTTGGCAGTCATTTCAAATGTGCCTGTCACAAAGTGACCTCTGCTTCTAACTCAGCCTCTAAAATCTTTCCTTAATCTGTTTCTTTGCCATTGTTTGTCCCAGATGGCCTTGATAAGCCAATTTAATCATCTTAACTTCTGATCTCATAGGGAGGAACAAACCTTGCCCCTCTCATAACTAGCTGATCATTACACACTCATTTCCTCATCTCTCTTCATAGCAGAAATCCACTGTTTTGGAGATTGCATTGTAAAGATCTTCTCTTGCATCACTCACACAGGCTACTACTTCCTCTGTTTCAAAATCATTAATCACTTCTCTCTCATCAGTAATTATGACAGGCAATCAGTCAAGCGATACCGCCACCCTGGAATATACTCCATATTGTATGAATAATTCTGTACTCTGGCAGCAGATCTAGCCAATCTCACTGAACTCTTATCCTTTCCCTCAGTCTCAGGATCTTCATTAAGGGCTTATGGTCTGTTCTCAAAATATTCCTTGTTTTTCGTGCAGAAGTCTTAAACTACTCCGTACCCCAAGTTGCAGAAGTGCCTCTCTTTCTGTGACTCAGTAATTTTTTCTGACTCACTCAATTTACTGGAGGCAAAAGTAAACCTTCAATTCCTTGCTCTCATGTTTTTGTGACAAAACTACTCCAATCACTAATGCACTGGCATCTACCATAGTCACAGACCGCCTATTAATATTAAAAGGGATTAGGAATTCATCATGGGCTCTAGAATGTTTAATGGATTCAAAGCCTTATTGTTGTGCCTCCGATTATAAAAATGTCACAGCCTTTTTTAATTGAAGTCCCAGAACCTCTGTTCTCTCAGCAACGCTCTCTACAAATTTTGTATAATATTCGATCAGGCCCATAAAGGACCTGAGCTGCTCTTTATCGGAAGGTGTACTAGCATTCAATATAGCACCGATTAGGTCTTTTTTTTAGCATTAACCCCATGAAATGAAATTGAATACCCTAATACTCTACTTTCTGTTCACAAACAACTTACACTGTTCCTTACATACTGTCATTCCTGCAACTGTCATCCTTAACACCTTTACCAGAACTATATTATGCTCATCACCAGGGTTCCCAAACACCAAAATGTTGTCTTGAAAGATTACAATGTTTTGGATGTCCTTTAGAATCCGAGACATCACAAGCTGGAAAACACTGGCAGATAATGCCAATCCAAATGGATGCTTTGTCAATTAAAATATACCCTCAACAATATAAATAATGTCTAAGCATTAGATTCAAGATGTTGCTGAATCTGATGATAGGCACTTTTCAGGTCTAATAGAAAATACGTTCCCATTTTTAGCAACAAACCCATCTTGTTGATGTTGGGTAATGGAAAATAGTCCATAACAATATTCTGATTGAGGGATCTCAAGTCTACGGAAAAACAAAGACTTTTTTTGTTATAATGATTGGTGAAAGCCATTCTGAGGTTTCTGTCGATTCTATGACACTGTCCATTAGCATTAGCTGCAGAATATTTTTGACCTCTTGCCTAAAGAGCAAAGGAATTCTCCAGACGTTATGCCTGATGGGTAATGCTCCTTTCTTAATTATTTTCTGAGGCATATAATCTTTGACAGAACCAAATTCAAACTGACAACTATTTGAAAGTTCCTAGGAATGCCATGTACACTTGTGTCACAAATTACCATTACATGATCTGGAGCTTCTGGGTTGGTAAAGATGCTGAAATCATATTGGGGTATCCACCCAAATATTGGAGCCTGGATTAAGCTACACATACTTTTCCCTTCATACTCCCAACATATACCAAATATGTATGTGCTTTTTGTGGCAACACGTTAGGTGACGCCATTGACATAAAAGAAATTCACCACATTACGACAGGCTTGAAATATACGTACAGCATAAGAAACTGTATTTTATAATAATCCTGATTGTTAATCAGTCATCATAAAGAAAGAACATGTTGTCAAAGATATTATTATTACATACCATAACATTGGAGTTAAATCTAACTAACAAACACTTAAACATGCCAGTTATAGTGGTATGACAACCCAGTGGAAGAGACACTTTTCGCCATGGACCTTATGGAATATATATATATATATATATATATATATATATATATATGTGAACAAGGGCTTCAAAGCCCGAAACGCGTCATGTTTGGTTGGTAGCGGAAAATACTGGAAAATAAAAAATACTTACCCGAATGCTGTGGTCTGTCTCCTACTTCGCCGGTCCTGCTGGATTGGAGGTAGTTTCTTGGAGTCACTGTTGATATATATATATATATATATATATATATATATATATATATATATATATATATATATATATATATATATATATCTGTGAACAAGAGCAACCGCCCGAAATGCGCCAGATCCTGCAGCTCCGAAAATAAAGATATCTGTGCTTCAATCTGGGAATCGTGTTGTCTTTTGGTTCGCCAAATGGGAACACTGAGACAGCGAATTTATATATATATATATATATATATATATATATATCCAACATCTCCCTCCAAAAAGAGAAAGCAGATGCCTGAGGGAGGTCCTTTGGTGATGTTTTATTGCTCTGATACACAAAATGTCAGTGGCGGCAAATGCATTTCGGCGATCTTCGAGCCTTCCTCAGTGCCCATCACCGAGTGGAGCCAGTCGATTTAGTCCAATAGTCCTGCCTCTTTTTAATGTTGCTGAAGCCAATACGATCCTCCCCCTAGCAGATGCAGCTCACCAGTTGGTAGTAACGGATGAATGCCGAACTCCAACTCCCAGCATGCAACATAGTAATGCATCTGGGTCGGCGGTGTGGGGGATGATATTCCAATTATGACTGTTGTATTGTCTTTGTGCAGGCATGGCGGAAAGACCTCAAAGTTAGCACCAGAGTTCCAAAACACCACCTGGGGTCCCCTCGTTCCACCGCAGCCATTCGGTGAGGTAAGCAAATAAACGGGGGCAGCTGAGTAGCCACACAACGCCCTATTCGAGGCAAAATACCTCATACCACTAGTGCAGTCCCATACGTTGTGGCGGACACCGGACCATTCGATCCCTCGAGCAAAGAAAGCTCTGCGGAGCAGTGCGGTTGCCAGCATTGTCCGGGTCACTTTTCGCAGCAGGGCCATCTGTGCAGCGCCTCTGGCTGGCGCTGAAAGTACATTCAACATCTCCCTCCAAAAAGAGAAAACAGAGACCTGAGGGGGGGTCCTTTGGTGACGTTTTATTGCTCCGATACACAAAATGTCAGTGGCGGCAAATGCACTTCGGCGATCTTCGAGCCTTCGTCAGCGCCCATCACTGAGTGGAGCCAGTCGATTTAGTCCAATAGTCCTGCCTTTTTTTTAATGCTGCTGAAGCCAATACGATCCTCCCCCTCGCAGATGCAGTCACCAGTAGGTATTTATAGTTAGGACCTATTATGCATAGGAAATTCATAACATTTTTCCCAATAGCTTTTTGCGCTGGATAACGAATCTTTGCGAAATTTTCAAAAGTCGTGGGGCACAACGGTCCGGTTCTATCTTTAAAGTTTCGGGGTGATTCGGCAAGCCGGGGCCGAGAAAAAAGGGAGGTGCAAAACGTGTTTTTTCCATGTTAATTCCCATAGGAAGCTTTAGACATGGCTACAGCCCAAACTGCTGAACTGAATTACACCAGATTTTGCAAAAAGGTAGCCCATGTTTCAGAAAGAGACCTTTTTTTAAAAAAAATGGTGTAAATCTGTTCAATAGTTCCTGAGAAATTAAAGAAAAAGTGGTGAAAAAATGCATTTCCCTTAGGAAACTTTAGACATGACTACAGCTGGAACTGATGAACGGAATTACACCAAATTTGGTAGAAAGGTAGTGCTTGGTTCAGAAAGCACTCTTTTTCTTAAATTGTGTAAATCCGTTCAGTAGTTGCTGAGAAAATAAAAAAATAAAAATATCGATGTATAGAGGCACGGAGGATCCATGTACCCTGCCGATCACGAGCTGCATGCTCATTGGCTTTCAACACTTCAAACCAGGAAGTGTTGGCAGCCATCTTGTGCCTGGGTAGAACTAAGGCACAAGAAAACAGGAAAAACTAAGGCGCAGAACAAGAAAAGGGGGCAGGGTAGAAACACCGTGACCCCCTAGGCCTGCTGGGACACTCAGAATTGAAGAGGAATTAATTCTCCAACTTAAAACGCGCCACAGGGCGTGTTTGCACACATGTCACCTCAGGCCCCACCCCCTTCCTTCACCACTGTGCAAACGCGACCCCTGGCGAGATGTAAGTTGGGGAATTTATTCCCCTTGAATACTGAGGGTCCCTGGGGGCCAACTAGCCCACCAGTTACCTCCAGTTTGCGCCAGGGAGCTGTGTTGCAGAGAGGTGTTCAGAGGCCATGCCCCTTTTTACACCTCTCTGCAACGCAGCTCTGTGGTGCTTACTGGAGGTACACAGTGGTGAAAGGAGGGGGCAGGGCCTGAGGTGAAATGTGTGCAAACACGCCCTGTAGTGTGTTTTAAGTTGGGGAATTAATTCCACTTCAATTCTTAGGGTCCTTGGGGGCCAACAACCCCACCAGGTACCTCCAGTAAGCCCCACTGAGCTGCGTTGCAGAGAGGTGGGCCAGGCCATGCCCCTTTTTACACCTCTCTGCAACGCAGCTCTGTGGCGCTTACTGGCAGTGCCTGGTTGGCTAGTTGGACCCCAGGGACCGTCAGGATTCAAGAGGACTTAATCTCCCAACTTAAAACGGCCACAGGGCATGTTTGCACACATGTCAACTCAGGTCACCCCCTCCCTTCACCACTGTGCAAACACGCCCCGTAGCGCGTTTTAAGAGGTAGTTTTATTCCCCCAGCCCTATTATGTACTAGGGCCTTACAGAGGAGGTCATGCTAATCACAGGGGTGTTTTAACTGTATTCTAAGTATCTTTTAACATAGCACTGGCTCTAGGCCTGGTTAGTCACAGTCAGTTACCACCAGTAACCGTCTGAAAAAGTTGTGGGCACAGGATGATTTTGGAACAAGGCCTCTTTCTGCTCTTCTGTTGGTTCTTTCTGCATTTCTTTTGTTTCTTTCTGTGCGTTTTTTCTTCTTTCTTCACATGTCCTACCTCTGTAGGCACTGTTAGAAACTAGCATTTGAAAAACCTTTGAAATTCACTGACAAAACCATAGGTTTCAGGCACGTTATAGTTAGAAATTAGCATTTACAAAACCTTTGAAATTCACTGAAAAAAGATAGGTTTCAGACACGTTATAGATAGAAAATAACCCGGACCACAGTTTTCCTCACATCCTTTGGGAGAAGAGGTAGAAACTTCCTCAAGTTTTTCAAAATGCCAAAACAAGACCCCGCCAATTTCTTGATCTGGGTAGCAAAGGTTAGGTTCAAACCAAGCGCCCAGATTTTTTACAGCAGTGTCTGACATACAGGGCAGGGGAAACCCCGCTGGCCATAATAACTCTCTGAAGTTAGGCCGAAATTTACCAGAAAGAAGTATTTCGGATTTCTCCTCATTACACTTCAGCTGGGCCTGAGCCAACCAGCGAAATATCGAAAGCAGGCAGTGCTGGGCAGAGCAGACCTCTGCATCATCGCCCTCCCAGATAAACAGCAGTTGAATATTGTCCGCATAGGCAATCACCTTAGCCCGAAGCTCCTCCGCTAAATATATCAGCGGGGTAACATAGATGTTAAAGAGCAAGGGGCTAAGGGATGAACTCTGCGGAATGCCTGTAAGTACTGGTTGGGATACTGAAACACAAGGTGTAAGCCAGATCTGCTGCGACCGGTCTGCCAAAAAAGAAGTGAGCCATCCTAAGGCGGAACCAGCAATACCAATCTCCGAAAGGCGAGCAAGAAGAAGGGAATGAGGCTTCGTTTTGAATGCCGCCGAGAGGTCCAGCATAATCAAAACTGCCCTCCCGCCAGCATCCAGACACTCTCGGATGGCTTCCGAAACCTCTACCAGTGCAGTCTCTGTACTATAGGCAGCTCGAAAGCCAGACTGCGCTGGGTGCAGGAGGCCAGCATCTTCAACAAAGATCGTAAGTTGTCTCATAACCACCTTCTCACATACTTTTGCCAAACTTGGCAGAAGAGAGATTGGGCGGTAATTTCCAAGGGTCAAGTGAAGGCTTTTTTAGAAATGGAAGAATCATAGCCTGCTTCCAAGTGACAAGTACCCGACCCTCTGACAGGGACATATTAACAATGTTGTGGACCTCAAGATTAATGATATCAGCGGCTGAGGCTAACAGCCTAGCTGCACACGGATCAGCAGGTGAGCTCGATTTCAGACCCTTAAGAATTCTAAGGGTACAAGGCAGCTCTGCTGAAGAAAAAGCAGGTAGTTTGTGAATAGGGATGACTAAGGATCCAGAGGGAATAGAGGGAGCAATAGGTCCCTGGAAACAGGTGGATAAAGCCGCCTGGATAGCCTGAATCTTATCTAGGAAGAACTTAGCAAGAACATTGCACCAAATCTCAGAGATTGGTGCCGAACAAACCTGGGCACGGGGAGCCACAAAGCTTTGTACTATTGAAAACATTTCTTTCAGGTTATTATTCGCATGATTAATGCGCAAAGAAAAGTAACTTTTTTTGCTTCAATAATTGCCCTGTAATAGTTCTTTTGTATAGTTCTAAGCGCATGTTTATCCAGCGGACAGTAGTTATTGGCGCGCCATAGTCTCTCCAATACCTTAAAGTCATGTTTCAGTAATCGGAGCTCATTTGAAAACCAGGGTTTGGAGAGGGAGTTTCTAGCGAGGCTAGATGTACGCGGTAGAGAAAGAGCGGTCACCGAATAAGAGATCCATTCTGTGAACCCCAGCAAACACCCTTCCAGGCCCTGCTGACAAATGGGCCGCGAGGAAGCTAAGGCACTGTTAAACTGCTGAGGATCAATTTTACGAAACATTGGGGGCAGATTGGACCCAAATGGCACCATCTGCTGTGGGACCTCCCATGAAAAGCAGACGAGAAAGTGGTCTGACCAAGAGACCGGTAGGGGTTGGTCAGCCTGAATAGGGAAATTAGAGCAGATGGGGTCTAATAAATGGCCACCCTGGTGCGTGGGAGAGTTGAGCCAAATTGACCAAATCCAGAAAGTCACTGGAATCCCTGTTCTCAGGCTGATCGAGATGGAGATTAACATCTCCTAAGATCAGGTAATGTGAAAATCGAAGCGCCCGTCCCACCACGGTATCACTAAAAGAATTGAAAAAGGTGCTAGCTGGGCCTGGGGGGCGATAAATAAGAGAGCCTCCCAACGTAAAGTGCACAGAAAGATGTAGACTAAAGCCCAGCACTTCGCTGTCACCCCACACACTGATGCCCTCCATGTGGAGAGGCCACTTTTCCCTATACATAATGGCAACGCCCCCCCCCCTTCCAACCTTCTGGTCTAAACAGGGGATCTTTAAGCTAGCAGGGGTGGCAAGAGCAGCAATAGGATTTGAAGTGTCTTCTAACCAGGTCTCCGTGATAAACAGCAAATCTAAGCCGTTATCCAATATTAGATCGAATACATTCACATGATGCTTCCTAAGAGATCTCACATTGATAAGGCAGCTTGAACATACTGAGACCTAGATGACATAATAGGAAGAATCCTACCTGGGGGAGTCTAGAATCTGCCTAATACCACAGATATTGCAAACATAGTCCCGGCGGCACGGTGTGACACTCCTACCTTGGGGAAAACTCATGGCTGTATTAGTGAGTGAGCTGGTGTATGAGTGGCCGTATGGGTGAGTGAGCGGATGTTAGTGTTGATCTATGGATCAGTGAGTAGCTGTGTAAGTTCTGGTATCGGTGTGTGAATGGGTTTGATAATGGTAGTGTGGAAGTTGGAGTGGGTGTATGAAAGGTTATATGGGGTGTGAGTGGGTGTATCAGAGATTCTGTTGATGATTTCATGAGTGCTGTCATTTGAGATGTCATCGGTGAAGTCATGAGTGTTGTCACTGACCAAGTCATGCGTGATGTAATATGTGAGGTCATAAGTAGTGCATTGCAGGGGCGTGAGTTATAATTAGCTCAGCTAACTATAACGAATAAATTTCACTGGTTTTGTATGAGTGAAATCTGACCCTCACTATAACCTACCTGTAACCTTTCGTTTTTTAGTGAATTTCTAAGGTTTTTTAAATTCTATTAGCTAACTTTAACATCCCTGTAACCTTTGTTTTTTCCAGTGAATTTCTAATGTTTTTTAAAATGCTAATTCCTAACTATAACGTCCCTGTAAATGTAGTTTTTTTCAGTTAATTTCTAGGGTTTTTTATATTCTAATTCCTAACTATAAAGTCCCTGTAACCTTAGGTTTTTCTGTTAATTTTTATGGTTTTTTAACTAGCAGACGCATTTGCAGAGTGATGAAGAAAGGGGGCTGGGCCTCCGACCAGGTCTCAGAAATCACGCTGTGTAGGACTTACAGGAGGTACCAGGATGGCTTCTTGGCCCCCAAGGTCCCTCAGGTATAAAGTGATCTTCATGCCCCAACCAGTAGTGCACCACAAGCCACAAGTGCTGAGTGGTAGAGAAAGGGGACGTGGCCTTCGAAGACCTCTAAGCAATCCATCTGTGTGAAACTCACTGCAGAAAACAAACAGGAGGGGGGTTGACCCTCAAGGACGTTGTTGTAGGCAAAATGCCTCTCCTATTACCTCCAGTAAGTTCCACACAGCGGGATAGCTGAGACCTGGTAGAGGCCATTCCCTTTTTCTCCACCACTCTGCAAACACACATCCTGATGCACTACTAGTAAGGGCATAAAGTCTCCTTGGCTATTGAGGGTCCTTGGGGACAACTACCCCTCCTGTTACCTCCAGCAAGTCCCACCCAGTGGGTTTGCTGAGAGGTTTTCAGTCAGCACACCCCGTTTCTACACCACTCTGCAAAAGCGCTTCCTGGCATTGTATTAGTTGGTGGTTGAAGTCCCCTTGGCTCTTCAGGGTTCATGGGGGCTAACTAGCCCTCTGTTACCTCTGGTGAGACCCACATAACTGGATTGCTGAGACCAGGCTGAGACCAGGCCCCCTTTTTCCACCACTCTGCAAATGTTCCTCCTGGCGCACTTCTGGTTGGAGAAAGAAGTATACTTTGGTCCTGAGGTATTTTCAAATAAAGGAGCGGTGGTTGCCCCGCTTCCAAGGGCCATTTTCGGCCCCGGGGTCTCCAACCCCTGTGGGCCAGCACCGTTTTTTAATTTAATGTATTTCTTTTTTTTAAAGGGAAGGGGGCTCTGCGGCCCCTCTCCTGAGGCCACTTTCGGCCCGGGGACCCCATATATATATATATATATATATATATATATATATATATATATATATATATATATATATATATATATATATATATATATATATATATATATATATATATATATATATATATATATATATATATATATATATTGCAGTACTCCATCCACCAATAATCCAATGGCACACAACGGATTAGGATAGACACGCGGACCCAAAGTTTCTTTGTGCTTATTTATTTAGTATTTCTGCCCTGCATCCCATGCCGCCATGACGCGTTTCGGTCGGACCTGGACCTTGATCACATGACGCGTTACTCATGGACAGGCGCCAAATTTAAAGTGCACAGTACAAGTATTCAATCACAAACAGCTGTCCCTGTGCGGGTATGAAGCTGAAAGACAGACTATCAGAGTGCAATTACGGCTTAAAATGCTACATTTGCAAAGTGTGGCAACCGGAGTGTACAATTTTAAAACTTTGATGTTAAAATTTCATTAATGTACAAAATCACAATGCATAATAATTTCCAAATGCACTAAAAATAAAAGTATAAATACCTCTTTTTTTTAAAAAAAAACCCGACTTATAAATAACAAATGTTTGCATAGAGTGAACAAATGTTGAATTTATAATTGACACACAAGATGGGTACTCTGGTATAGTCTGTACATTTATGCTGAAAAAAATCAACAAACTAGAAAAATAAAAGGCAGTGTATGTGTCAGTTGTTGTATATAAATAAGTAGAATAAACAAAAGCAAGGGTTTTGAGGGGCGAGTCCCTACCCCTGAGGTATAATCAAGTAAACAACGAGGACTGGCCCACTGTGTTGGAGTGATGGAATCTGGTTAGTATCCCATGTCACCTGTAAATGTAGCTGTGTCAGCTGGGCACAAGCAGTCTTTGTTTAAAAAACCCTCACACACCAACCTGGTTGGTGTCATGCTTCATCATCGGGGTCCAACCAGGCAGCCGAGTGCCGACTGGTTGTGCTTCAACGCCTGACTACAGCGGAGCGGGTGTCGTGCAATAGTGTGAAGTGGATGAAGGTGAATGTTAAAATGCACCTCTGGGAATCCTTGCATGGTAATTTAATTGTGGCGGCCCAGGGTATCAATTAAATACTATGTGCTGCAACTAATAGTAAAAAAATGATGTTGACTTGATAAATAAGTATCCATAAGACTCAATGATTGTGTGAGTGACTGTATGGATAACTATATACTTGTAATAATGATTTTATAATTCACTAAGTATGACTTACTATCTAAATGAATAGATGAAGTGGTGTTTGTATAAGTGCGTAGTTAAGTAAGTGTGTAAGTATGATCCATTGTTTGCCTAAGTGAGTAGGATGACTTCATATGTGAATAAGATGTGTGCTGCTGTGTAATGTTGATATAGGTGTATAAGTATTTTTTATAGTGTTCTATCGTTCATTGACAGCATGTATGAGTGAATCTACAGGTAAGTGATTAGATGTGTGCATACATCTATGAATCACTGAGTGGGTTTTTTGATTCTTGTATTGCTGTGACAATGCATTCAAATATGATACTCTGTTTTTTACAAAGAGTGATGAAAGATTTTACTTGTGTATGAAAAGGTGTATGTGATTGCCACGTGGATGATGTCATCAGTGATGTCATCAGTGATGTCATTTGAGATGTCATCAGTGATGTCACTGACCATGTCATGAATGATCTAATATGTGACATCATCAGCATTGCATTGCGGGTGCGCGAAATATACTTAGTTCAACTAACTATATAGGAGCAATTTCAATGGTTTTGTATGAGTGTAATTTCCAGCAAACTATAACACCCCAAAAACTTTTTTTGAGTGAATTTCAAAGTTTTTTTTAAAGCTAATTCCTAACTATATAAGGCCTGAAACCTATGGTTTTTTCAGTGAATTTCAAAGGTTTTTTTAATGCTAATTCCTAACTATATAAGGCCTGAAACCTATGGTTTTTTAGGTGAATTTGCAAGGTTTTTTAAATGCTAATTCCTAACTATATAAGGCCTGAAACCTATGGTTTTTAAGTGAATTTGCAAGGTTTTTTAAATGCTAATTCCTAACTATATAAGGCCTGAAACCTATGTTTTTTTAAGTGAATTTGCAAGGTTTTTTAAATGCTAATTCCTAACTATATATGGCCTGAAACCTATGTTTTTTTCAGTGAATTTGCAAGGTTTTTAAAATGCTAATTCCTAACTATATCTGGCGTGAAACCTATATTTTTTTCAAAAAACTTCAAAGGTTTTGTAAATACAAATTCTATTAGCGAATAACGTTTTTATATGTAATATCCTTCTGGTACCACCTGAGCAGCTATCTCATTTCTCAGTAGAACTGAGGCACAAGAGAGCACAAAACAAGAGTGGAAAACGAAAAAAGGGGGCAGGGTAGAGATTCCGTGACCCCCTAGCCCTTCTCAGGTTGTCCCAGAAGGACCCCCAAGGGCAAAATTATCATTATTTTTTTTTTATAAAATCACGGGGTACACGCACGGTACGCGCACGGTACGCGTACGTACGCGTGCCTGTACACGTACCGTGCGCGTACCCCGCAATTTTTTTTTCATGTTATTTTTTTTTTGCCCCTGGGTGTCCTTCTGAGACCCCCTGAGCAGGGCTAGGGGGTTGGGGGGTCTCTACCCTGCCCCCTTTTCGTGTTTTCCACTCTTGTTTTGGGCTCACTTGTGCCTCAGTTCTCCTGAGAAACAAGATGGTGGCCAACTCTTCCTGGTTTCGACAGTTTGGAATGTTGACAGTCGACTGCCAGCCAATCAGGATTGCGCTCGCGCATGTAAGGTACGCGCACGTACACGTACGGTACGCGTACGGTGCGCGGACCCATAAGCTCATATAGATATATATGTGTTTTTGAACCTAATTTTCATAAAAATCACTGGAGCAATTTGCACCAAAGTTAGCAAAGGCACATCTGCGTACCAGTCCCTACAATTCTGCAAAGTTTGGCGTTATTCCGTTCAGCAGTTCGGGCTGTAGACTTTTCAGACCGTCCTATAGAAATTAACATGGGAAAAACACGTTTTGGGACCCCCCTTTTTCTCAGCCCCCACTTCACGAATCCCCCTGAAACTTTCAGGGAAGGAGCAGAGCGCAGCGAGACCATTTTAAGGAAAATTACAGGCAGATTCCTCAACCGGCGCCAAAGTTATTCCCAATAGAATGTTGCGGATTTCCTATGGTAGCCAATCCTAACTATATATACCTACTGGCTAGTAGGTAATATATATATATATATATATATATATATATATATATATATATATATATATATATATATATATATATATATATATATATATATATATATATATATATATATATATATATATATTCACTTTGACAGCACTCCTACTGCAACCCTTCGCCTTCGTGGGTGTGGCTCGAGCCGGCGGAGCAGCCGGAATCAATATCCAAAAAATAACGGCGTTCCTCACGAGCACTCAGACAAGGACCACACAGCAAACCACAGGGTTACCAAGATGAAAGATTTATTCCTCCATAAATCTCGTCGTGACGCGTTTCGCACTCCAAAGAGTGCTTGATCAAGCACTCTTTGGAGTGCGAAACGCATCACGACGAGATTTATGGAGGAATAAATCTTTCATCTTGGTAACCCTGTGGTTTGCTGTGTGGTCCTTGTCTGAGTGCTCGTGAGGAACGCCGTTATTTTTTGGATATATATATATATATATATATATATATATATATATATATATATATATATATATATATATATATATATATCGGATTCCTGGTACCTCAATCCTTTTGGAAAAACCAGAGTCGAAGCCCAAATAGATTTCAAAGTGCTAAAGATTTATTTGGAAGGTTGTTTTCTCTGCCAAATAAATCTTTAGCACTTTGAAATCTATTTGGGCTTCGACTCTGGTTTTTCCAAAAGGATTGAGGTACCAGGAATCCGACATATTGAGGGTTTGGCGACCCTGTCGAATGCCCGCTGTGTAAGCGGCGGAAGCACGCCAATCTTGTGCTTCTATATATATATATATATATATATATATATATATATATATATATATATATATATATATATATATCGTTTTTTTTTTTTTAAAGGGACAGGGGCCGGGTGGCATCCCTCCACAGGCCATTTTTGGCCCAGAGAACCCCTTCTCCCGGGGCCAGGCCACTTTGTTGGGGACTGCAGCGGGAGCTTGAAGGCCCCCACGGTCCCGGCCGGCTTCCGATCTCCTGTGGGAGCCAGAATTGCTTTTACACACAGGGAGCTGCTGACGTGCAGATCCTTGTGTGTAAAATAGAAGTGTGCTCCGCTTTCAGCAAGAGGGAACAAAATTCTCTTGCTTGTTGAGAGCAGCCCAGTGTTTGCTATGGCATGGCGGGGCAAACTGGAATTTCCTGGGGGTGGGAGCCCCAGGACATTGCTGGAGATGGCCCTGGGGGGTGACAGTACCAAGGGCCAGCTGGGGCTCCAGGAGGGGGCCCCGTGGCCCCCTCCCTTCTTCAAATTTGTCTCGGGAGGTGGTGGTCCCAGGGACCGGGGGTCTGCAACGGACACTCTTCATTATTGACTTTTTATGGGGCGTCCGGGTGAGGCCTGCATGCCTAATGTTAAGTGCACTGGGAAGGTGGCGGTCCCTGGGGCCGCGGGGGGCCACATGGTCTCCGCATTATTTGTCATTGACGGCCGGGGGAGGTGGCACTCCCTGGGGCGCTTCATTTTTTTGTCTTCATTTTCGGCGAATGCAATGCTTTTTTGGCCTGGGAGGTCGCAGTGGGACCCCCACCAAGAGGCCTAGGGGGGCATGGTGTTTCTACCCTGCCCCTTTTCCTTTTTTTAAAATCTTTTTTCTTGTGACTCTATTCAACCGAGTCACAAGATGGCTGCCAACGCTTCCTGGTTTGGAGTGTTGGCAGCCAATCAGATATTAGCACGACAACGGGAGGGGTCTTGGATCCACTGCATCCTTATATATACAACTGGGAATTTTTTTAAATTGCTCCGCAACTACTGAACATTTTATTTCAAGTCTGTTTTATTTTGAAAGTTAACACCCATAGCAGGGCCATATAAACACAGCGCTAAGCCTACAACCCCATATCAGGGCCGCCGCAAAAGAAAACGACATTCAGAATTACACCAAATTTTGCAGAAAGGTAGCTCTTCTGGACCAAGAGCTAGCTTTCTGCAAAATTTGGTGTAATTCTGTTCGGGCTGTAGCTGTGTCTACATTTCCTATGGAAATTAACATGGAGAAAAAGTGTTATGGGACATCCCCTTGTTCTTGGTCCCCGCTTGACGGATCAACACAAAATGTTCGAGAGAGCAGCTGAAGTGACTGGGGTATTCGTTTAGAAAATGTAGCTCTTCTTATGCTTATGGAAACTAGGTCCTAAATATAACTACCCACTGGCGATCGGCTGTAGGTAATATATGTATACACACACATGGACACACACACGCAGGCACACACATACATACACAGAGGAAGAGGCTTTGAGTCAGCCATATTCAACCATTGGACCGTTAGGTGTTCACATTTTGTTTCCAACACCATGCACCACAGCATACAGTAGTGCTGTATTCTGTGGGTCAGCCCACTTCATGCATTGGCTGAATAGAACTGTCAATTTTGTCAATTAACATGCGTACAGCCACCCAGAGAGCGCACTTAAATTTAAGGGCTGGCTTGCGTGCTGGGTCATTTCTTTAATATTGTATTTTTCATGGTTTTTTGCCCTTTTCTTGCACATTGACATGTTTTAAAAAATAAGAAAAAAGTTCTTTCCCAATGCTTGCTTGCTTTTAAAATTGTCTTGGATAGTCTAGGTTGGGTAAACATGTGTGTATCAGTGGTCGAGAGTCGTGAATTAGGTTTAATTTGTGTAAAAATGTTCTTGTTCGGTGTGCGATTAAGGTGTTTGAGTGGTCCTTCCACACAGCTTTTATTTCGTATTGCAAGGACTGTTATGGTTTCCTTTTATTAATGCCAGATAATCATTGTTCTTCGTCACACTGTGTGGTTTTTCAGTATAAATCCTATTGAACTTTGTAATTTTTTAGGTCTCTGGCCTAGCGTACACTGCGTAAGCAGTGGGCGTAGCCCAGAGTCCTTTTCTCAGGGCTTTTCAAAATGTACCTAGAAATTCCACGCTGCTCGTGCATGTTATTTCCTAGGTGCATTCCTATTGGCCTTTGTGTGCGTGTGCTTTAGAAACCGAACACACAATAGTCCATAGGCGGTCGCATAGCTCCACCTATGGCCTATTGGTGTCTGTTACCCGCACCAAAAGGCCATATATCTTCAATTATCTCTGCCGTCACGGCGGAGATAATTGAAGACATATGCTGGCAGTGGCACGCGTGCGTGCACCACTCCCCGGCGTTTTTTTTTTATTAACAATAGCGATCGCGAAAGCGATCTCTTTCAGTGCTGCTTGTTTTTCATGTTTCCGTCTGCTTTCTTATTCATTGTTTCCACCAGATGGCGCTCTATACTCGTTTTAACACTTGTACCCGAAACGGTTTCATTGTAAAAGCAGTTCATCAACAAACCAATATTATCTTGAATATACATCACCTGAACGATCGTTTGTAGGGAGCGCTCAATGGGAAATAAGTTGATGTGTAGAAACTCAGTGATTTAAACTGTAATTGCTTTCAATGAGACACATTCTAGAAGAGACGAAAATAGTATTGCAAACAACACTGAGTTCGAGTATAAATCTATATGGGCTTGTGACAGGGTACCCACTTGACAACCAATGACATATTATTCAACGCCTCGTCGGGGTTAATAAACGCTATATTTAAGTACTATATACATATATCCCCAGACGGAAACAATCATCTTAGGGGTTCGCGTTGAAGTGAAAGTGGTAATTATTTGGAATACGCACTGACCGAGTTAAATTATGTGTGTGATTTTCAGGATGAGTGCTGAAAGTGAAATTGTGTATAATGAACAGCGTCCAATTGAAACTCTGCATTTGCTTTTGAAGAGCACCCTATTGAAAGTGAACGAAATATAAAGCATAATAAATATTGGACTTGAATGTTTGTAGCCATCTTTCGAGCGTCTCTTCTGGAAAGAAGAGCAAACAATATTATTTGTAGAACACATAGTGGGAGTGAAACGCTGTGCCTACTTTCAGGGGGCACCTGTTGGAAAGGAAACAAAACATAATTGCAAATATACCCTGTCTGGAAGAAAGAGCTCCGTGTGCGCTGCATTAAGATGCAGCCAGAGAGCTGTGGGGCTGAAGCAGGAGTTCTGCACCATGCACTAAACTGTTTTCGGGGATGTTAATACGAATATAATAGGGCATACGTTATCTTGTATGTTAGATTAGCAAACGCACAGACATACAAAAAGACTCGCCTACAAAGACTAGTTAGAATAAAACACAATACAAATCCATAATACAGACAACATACTCACATGGACGCATTATCTGAGCAGCCTCGAAGTCAAGACCAAACATTAGGTCGCTGGGCGCTCTCAACCGTTTAATTTTAATCAAAATGTGGACACTGAGTATTCTTGCAAGTTGTGCACCCGCAGTGCATGCCGTGTTTACTCACACTCGAGCAGTGTGCACGCGTGACACTCGACAGCACCCGATAAGGATGGATTTCCGAGTTGCCATGGCAACTCGCGGGTCAGGAACCTTTGCCAAAACCAAGAGCCTGCCCCGAAGCCGCGCGGATGATTATACAACGTGACACGGAGGTTTCATTGAGAGTTCAGGGGGTGCATTTTTCATGAAAGTTTATCTGTGTGCAGCTCAGCCAGCCCATGGCCTTGGGGTCCGAGGAATGTGCAGTCTCACCTGAACCGACACTAAAATGGCGTGCATGTTCTCTACGTCACTGCTGCGTCGCCACAGGGTGCGGTGTAAACTAGCCCTCCTCTAAAATGGCGTGTGGGTTCTTTACCTCACTGCTGCGTCGCCACCGGGTGCCGTGTAAACTAGCCCACTCTAAAATGGCGTGTGGGTTCTCTACATCAATGCTGCGTCACTGCTGCATCGCCACCGTGTGCCGTGTAAACTAGCCCCACTCTAAAATGGCGTGTGGGTTCCTGCGTCACTAATGCGTCACCACCGGGTGGCGTGCAGAGTGAGAGTGAGTGCAGAGTGTGAGTGCAGAGTGAGTAGGAGTGAGTGTGAGTGTGAGTGCAGAGTGAGTGCAGAGTGAGTGCACAGTCAGTGCACAGTCAGTGCAGAGTGAGCGTGACTGCAGTGTGAGTGCAGAGTGAGTGTTAGTGCAGAGAGAGGGACTGCAAGTGAGAGTGCAGAGTGAGAGCACTAGGCTGGGGCAGGGTCAGTCTGCTTCTAGGGCATG
Organism: Lissotriton vulgaris; assembly: GCF_964263255.1. Taxonomy (NCBI): domain Eukaryota; kingdom Metazoa; phylum Chordata; class Amphibia; order Caudata; family Salamandridae; genus Lissotriton; species Lissotriton vulgaris. The sequence goes on along the minus strand of NC_141698.1, from coordinate 1,056,949,714 downwards.
GTTCTGGTGTCATAGAGGGGCGCTGGGCTGGGGCAGGGTCAGTCTGCTTCTAGGGCATGGTTCTTGTGACACAGAGGGGTGCTGGGCTGGGGCAGGGTCAGTCTGCCCCCAGGGCATGGTTCTTGCGACACAGAGGGGCGCTGGGCTGGGGCAGGGTCAGTCTGCTTCTAGTGCATGGTTCTGGCATCACAGAAGGGGCGCTGGGCTGGGGCAGGGTCAGTCTGCTTCTAGGGCATGGTTCTTGCGACACAGGGGGGCGTGGGGCTGGGGCAGGGTCAGTTTGCTCCCAGGGCATGGTTCTGCAGAGTGACTGCAGAGTGAGAGTGACTGCAGAGCGAGAGGGACTGCAGAGTGAGAGTGACTGCAGAGTGACTGCAGAGTGAGAGTGACTGCAGAGTGACCGCAGAGTGAGAGTGACTGCAGAGTGACTGCAGAGTGAGAGTGACTGCAGAGTGACTGCAGAGTGAGAGTGACTGCAGAGTGAGAGTGACTGCTGGAGAGTGGCTGCAGAGTGAGAGTGACTGCAGAGTGACTGCAGAGTGAGAGTGACTACAGAGTGACTGCAGAGTGAGAGTGACTGCAGAGTGACTGCAGAGTGAGAGTGACTGCAGAGTGAGAGTGACTGCAGAGTGACTCAGCAGTGTGAGTGTGCCAGAGAGAGTAGGGTATGCGTGTGTGCTTACACGGTGCACTGACACACAGGAGCTAAAACAAAGAACAGCTGAACACGTGTCTTGGGAGCTTCATTGACGCAGCCGGCCCTCTGTGAGGGGAGCGTCAAGGAGGGGACGCCCCAACCAATCAAGCGCAACTACTCACAACCTACTGTACGATTACAACACAGGCCAAAGGGCAGAGCTAGGTCTTTTTGCATTACGTAGGGTGAGCAGTGTGTGAGTGTGTAGGGTGAGCAGTGCGTGAGTGTGTAGAGTGAGCAGTGCATGAGTGTGCAGGGTGAGCAGTGTGTGAGTATGCAGGGTTAACAGTGTGTGAGCGTGCAGGGTGAACATTGTGTGCCTGAGTATAAATAATTCCAAGTCCTACGTCATGAAAACAGGAAAGGGAACCCGGAAAACTGTTTCCTTTAGCATAAATGGGGAAAAAATCCCATCAACTAACTCCTTCTCATACCTTGGGGTCCTGCTAGATCATAAACTATCGTGGGGCCCAGCAGTCTCTAAAAAGAAGGGCGAAACAACAAGGGTTAATGCGGCCATTCTTGGCTTTGCAAAAAAAATCGGCAATTGCCCTACGGCCGCATTGCTTAAACTGTACCAGGCAAAAAGTGTTGCTGTCGCCTGCTATGGGAGCGAGCTCTGGGGATATCGCAAGATTAAAGACCTAGAGGTCACAGAAAATAACTTCCTGAAAAAGACACTGAGGCTGCCAAGGGGTATTGGGAACTACTCTGTACATGAGGAGTTGGGGATCCCCTATTTAGGCGACAGAATAGCAGTAAATCCGGTTTTGTGTTGGCTGAATTGCTGGCTTAACACTGACATTCCACTAACACATACCCTATTGAAAGAAGCCTTACAGCTAGACGGGAGGTTCAAAGTACCATGGGTGAAGTACATAAAGGATTGTTTAACGGCAATTGGTCAGCCGGACCTGTTTTATGCTCCCAACTCAATTATAAAATCTGATGTTATTTCTGTCAAGAACGCTATACTATTGTTAAGATGTACTGACAGAGAAGAGGTTGAGATACAGAAGGTCAGTGTAATGAAACACTTACTATTAAAAACATGTCCACAACTGGAACCTTACCTGACATGGCCGATGACTAGCTATGAACGGTTTCTGCTAATAAGGTTCCGTTTTGATCTTTATCATCTTCTACTGGCAGTACCAAGTGGGGCTCAACGGGGTGAAGTGTTGCCAGCTTGTGGCTGCGACGGAAAGTCTCCTCAAGACCTGGCACACTTTCTCTTTATTTGCCCCTATTATTCCATCCCACGGAAATTATATCTTAAACCGTGCCTTAAAAAATTGAGTTTTGCACAAATTAAACCTGCACTTTACTATTTACAACTACTGAATAGCGATTGTACATTATTTGTCTGTAACTTTTTTTAAAAAGCCATCTGTTTTAGGAAAAGTATGGATGGTTAATTATGCTGCGAATGTTTTAGGTGCTTTTTTAAGAACACAGTTATTTATGTTTTTAACCAAATACTGCTCATGCTCATAGTGTCTGATGTACCACCCTTTTCTTCGTACTGTATACTGTGTCATTATTTGCCATATGAAATGAATTGCTTGTAATGTTTTTAAATGTGTACTTAAGAATTGTACTTTTATGATTGTAAATTCTACAATCGAATAAAGATTTTTTGATTTGATTTGAACATTGTGTGGGCGTGTAGTGTGAGCAGTGCATGAGCGTGTAGGGTGAGCACTGTCTGAGTGTGTAGGGTGAGCAGTGTGTGAGAGTGTAGGTTGAGCAGTGTGTGAGTGTGCAGGGTGAGCAGTGTGTGAGTGTGCAGGGTAAGCAGTGTGAGAGTGTGTAGGGTGAGCAGTGTGTGTGTGTGTAGGGTGAGCAGTGTGTGAGTGTGCAGGGTGAACAGTGTGTGAGTGTGCAGGGTGAACAGTGTGTGAGTTTAGGGTGAACAGTGTGTGAGTGTGCAGGGTGAACAGTGTGTGAGTGTGCAGGGTGAGCCTTGTGTGAGTGTGCAGGGTGAACAGTGTGTGAGTGTGCAGGGTGAACAGTGTGTGGGTGTGCAGGGTGAGCAGTGTGTGTTTGTGCAGGGTGAACATTGTGTGAGTGTGTAGGGTGAGCAGTGTGTTAGTGTGTAGGGGCAGTGTGTGACTGTGCAGGGTACGAACTACATCCACCACACACACACATAAGACCACACACACAAGACCACACACATAAGACCACACACATAAAACCACACACTTAAGACCACACACACACCACACACACCACACACACCACTCTCACCACCACACTCTTCCCACCACACACTCACCACCACACACACCACCACACACTCACCACCACACCCTCACCACCACACACTCAACCACACACACAACCACATACACACAACCACGCACACCACCAGCCGTCAGTGCACGCTTTCACCGGGCACAAACACCAACAGCTGTCAGTGCACGCTTTCACTGGGCACAAACACCACCAGCCGTCAGTGCAGGCTTCCAACAGGCACACAACACCACAGACGTCAGTGCACGCTTTCACCAAACACACACACCAGCCATCAGTGCACACTTTCACCAGGCACACACAACACCAGCCGTCAGTGCATGCTTTCACCAGGCGCACACACCACCAGCCGTCAGTGCAAGCTTTCACCAGGTACACACACCACCAGCCATCTGTGCACGCTTTTACCAGACACACACACCACCAGCCATCAGTGCACATTTTCTACAGGCACACACACCAAGAGCCATCAGGGCACACATCAATTGTTAACGCATCCACAATTAACTATTGTAGCAATCGCAGTATGGTGCACTTTACTTTTAAACATATTCATCTAAAACGCAGCATGCCACCATTACTACAATTTCAATCCAACCCACATAATTCCACTACACACCACATGCATACACTCCATAACACATGGCTAAAATACATTGCCATTTACAATGCCATTAGCTCTAACTCAAATAAATCCGAGACCTATTGCATTTTCAATGCTTGTTATAATAAGCACTTCACTTTCTCTCCCTGTATGCTAGTCGGTGGCATGCAAAACATTCATCGCTAGTTTTCTATTTTTTTGGGTTTCATTTAACTGTCATTCTTATAGTTTTGCAATGAAAATCAGATGACTGTTCCTTTGTGGGTTTTTTTAGTTTAAAAAAATATCTATATATTTCTCTTGCTTTGAATAATATCTTGGTTGCTAGCAACTTTGTTACCACTCTGTTAATGTTGGCAACACCAATCACGGCTGATAAATTGATATGGTAAAGAGTCTGACAGTAATGCTTATTCTGGACACATTCCCGCCAGGGATTCTCTTGCTGTTTTTATATCGTATATTCTGTTCACGTTTTCATATTTTCTTCTGCCCCGAAATTCTGAGCTCTGCTGATCAGTTTCAGGGTCAAATTTCAGCGTGGCCGGAGAGGTGGGATTACTGTCAAATGTTGGAAGTATTTCTTTAAAGTCTACCTCAGTGACTGCTGAGTTGTAAAAACGAGTCTTAGACCCAGCTACAAATTGTATTCACGGCTCCTGCTACTGATGGTACTGACAATGTCATAGTTCTTTCTTTCTCTTGGTACACCTGCATTTAAGTAATGTAAAGTTTCTGCTATGTTGAGTCTCTCTTTTCATGGCCACTTAGGATGTTTTTCTTGTTATGTTTCGCCTGCACAGCGCGTGCTTCTGAAATCCCTTGTATTTAATATATCTTAAAAGTAGGCTCTTATCATTTCCAATGGGCTAAGCCTTTGTGTATCAATTTCACCTGGCTGTGCGCATTTAGGATACTTCCCCTAAAGCTGTTCACATGTTTAAGCCCCATTCTCTGTCAACATAAGATCTCTTCCCACAGAAAAGGCAGACAGCTTCTGACAGTATGCTGGAATGCTTGCTTTTCATCACTTAGGGGGTCATTAGCATGGCGGGCAGACCCCCCCGAAATGGGACCCGCCGCAATGCATGCGGCGGTCCCGCACATCCCATTAGGATGCGCCCGCCTGTGTGGCAGGCGCATCCTAACATTGCTTTCTTTCAGCACCGCCCGCCGCAATGCCAGAAATGCAAGTTGTGCATTTGACAGTACAAGGTGACAGGCACAGTGTGGTGCCTGACACGTTGTACTGTCGAATGCAGGGGGGTACCAACGGTATCCCCATGTGCACCCCCCAGAATTCCTGGGGGCCCGCTATGGGCCTCCAATGTTGAGAACTGCATGCCTTTCCGTGGCGGAAAGGCATGTCCCCGCATGTATTCTAATATGGATGGCGGTGTCTACCAGACACCCCTACCATATTAACAGCTTTTCCGCCCGGTCGACTCATCTACCGGGCGGAAAACCGGCGACGGTCTTTCCGTCCGCCGGGGTCCCCCCCCGCCATGGTAATGTGGCGAGGGGAAATTTGCATGCGGGCAGGGGAATATGTCGGGCGGACATTCTAATGTGCCCCTAAGTTGTGCAAAGCAGATGCTCAGGCCTTAGAACGTTTGTGGCATTTCATATTTATGCCTCAGCATTATCAGCTTGATTTTTTCAAACTTATATGGTCAAATTCTAAATGTTGTAAAAAACATTGCACATTAAAAATAAAGTTAATATACAAGAGCTATACTATATTTTACTACCAAACAGGTAACCACAAGTGCAACTACATTGCAGAAAACAGGATCATGATTTGAATGATGCTGCAAGTGCAGTAGCACTGGGCCCAAAAGTTGTCAGAACTCCTCTAAACACATAATATTGCTATAATTGACTACTAAATAGGCAGCCATAATTGTAGTTACCTTGCAGTTACAAGCGGCTTGATTTCAATGGTGTAGCAGATGCAGTAGCACCGGGGCCAAAAGCTCTAGGGACCCCACTAAACCCAGATTATTGCTAAACATAAAACTAAACAGGCAGTCACAAGTGCAGTTACCTTGCAGACAACAGGGTCATGATTTCAATGGTGCAGCAGGTGTAATGATACCAGGACCAAAAGCTCTAAGGACCCCGCAAACCACCTAAAATTTCTATATTTTACAACTAAACAGGCAGTCACAAGCGCAGTTACCTTTCAGACAACAGGGTCATGATTTCAATAGTGCAGCATGTGCAGTGGCACCGGGTCGAAAGGTTGTCAGAACTCCTTTAAACACCTAATATTGCTATATTTTACTACTATACACACAGTCACAATTGCAGTTACCTTGCAGTTGGAAGGAACTTGATTTAAATGGTGCAGCAGGTGCAGTGGCACTGGGGCCAAAAGTTGTCATAACTCCACTAAACACCAAATATTGCTATACGTTACTACTAAACAGGCAGTCACAAGTGGAGTTATCTTGAGGCAACAGGGTAATTTTTTGAATGGTGCAGCAGGTGCAGTGGCACCAGGAATAAAATTTCCAGCACCCAACTAAATACCTAATGTTGCTACATTTTATTCCTACTGAAGGAGCACAAGAGCAGTTATCGTGCAGACAACAGAGTCATGATTTGAATGGTGCAGCAGGTGCATTAGCACTAGGCCCAAATGTTATCAGACCGCCTCTAAACACATAATACTGCTATATTTGCCTACTAAACAGGCTGTTACAATTGCAGTTACCTTGCAGTTAAAGGGGACCTGATTTGAATGGTGCAGCAGGTGCAGTGACTCTGGGGGCAACAGCTCTAAGAACCCCACTAAACCCAAATTATTACAGCATTTTACTACTAAACAAGACAGTCAGAAGTGCATTCATCTAGCAGGCAAAAGGCTCATGATTTGTATAGTGCATCAGGTGCAGTAGCACCAGCACCAAAAGCTCTAGGCACCCCACTAAACACCACTTATTGCTATATTTTACTACTAAACAGGCAGTCACAAGTGCAGTTACCTTGGAGGCAACAGGGCCATGATTTCAATGGTGCTGCTGGTGCTGTGACACCAGGGACAAAAGTTGTCAGAACTCCTCTAAACACCAAATACGGCCTCAGAATCGGATTTGGCTTTACTGGATCCGATTTGTAGCCTTTTTTCGGATCGAATCGTACACAGGTCCGAACGACCAAGTACGATGCAAAGATCGCGTATGCGTCGACCAAATCGATCCTGTCCGTACGACTCTTTGTAACTGATTCGTGCCACGCAATGGAGTCGGATTCCGACCGGGCGAGTACGATGCAGGATTCGGACACCAGCATCGACTCGGTCTCAGCAAGATGAAGCAGTTGTTGGAATTGGACTTTGGGGGGCCAGAGCAAGCCCCTCTTCACCCAAATCCTCAGAATCGGACATGGGGTGTGCACATGGGTACCCCCGATCCCGATCCAAGAATTCACAGTGTAGCAGGCAAAATGGGGTGCCCATCATGGTGTGTACCCTTTTCTGCACCCACCCCTTTTTAGGGCTCGGCCTACGTCACCACTTCGTCAGAAGTGGGGCGGAGCTCCGAGCCGTATTGTTAAGGGGCTCAGAATAGTGAAGTAAAAATTCCTCAGTGCGCGAGATTTTTCAGTAGTTTTTTTTGCCATCTGCATTGCCATTGGTCCTCTCACGGCTGTGTTTTTGTAAGGCTTCACGCAATAGGCCCTAGGAATTTTGCTGTCTCCACTTCCTGCATATTCCGTGCTAACATGCGCATGAGAATGCCATAAATTCCCAATTACCAAATGTCAGGGTCCGTTCGCGCATTCACGACTCTGTAGTTTTCTTGAGCTGTGTGTGCGTGCATGCTGTCTCCCCATCCAGGAGAATGCCATAAATTCTCAATTACCATCTGTCAGAGGTGCCGGTAATTGAAGGCAGATGCTTGTAGCGTGTTCACTGCTGTACTTTTATTTTTCTTCAGCTCTGTGTGCGTGCATGGTGGCTCCCGTGTTTCCTAAAATGAATCCTAGGTTTGAAATTGAAAAATAATTTTAATCTAGTTAACCAAAAAGTGTAAGGGACTTATGAGGGCTTCAAAGGAATGTTGACAAAAACCGATGATTATTTCTGCCTTATATCTTGTTTCATCATCCTTTGCTAGCAGTGGGTCTCACACCTATCCTGGCCTTTTAGCGAAAAACACTTTGCAAGTTGGGATTTTGAAGCCCATCCTTACAATTTTAAATATAAAACTGCAAGTCCCAAAATGCAATTATCTGTTGGAGAAAAAATGAGGCCTGGATAAAGATGTTTCACTAGAAATGGGGCCACAAAACAGCCCGGGCATATTTAGCAATCTAAACATTGCTTCCATGGTATCCTTTTTAAAAGTGCAGTTAAAACATGAATGCAAACATGCTACAGAGAGAGGAGGCACACTCAAAGTGTCACAGGTGAGACCCTTTCAGACAAATACGGCTGTACGTGTATTTGGATGCCCCCACCTTGACACCTACTCCCATCATGGGCATGATGGAGGAGAGCTACGGATAGCTCATCACAGAGCGCCTCACCTCATTACCAGCTCTTCAGAGCGCTATGAAATGGAATAGATTGTAGTTGCTTTGGCTACACATACGTGTATGACATTAAGAACCAGCAAGGTGCACGCACATTACTCGACTATCATATAACCTACAGCACAGAAGTGGATGGGCCAGGTAGAGGCGGAAGTTGGGGTGTAGGGTTTAGGGTGTAGAAGGATGCCTTCTTTCTGATTATCTAGTTACCCCATCAGCAACTTGGAGCCTTGTCTTGAACATTTGCAAATGTAATCTGTAATATGTTATTGTGTCATGAGTATTTGGATATGTAACCTGTAAATACATGCCCTTATCTCCCTCATGTATCCTGCACCTTGTCCCCTACTACTCGATCCGTAACTGGTTGATGTAACAGAGTAAACACCATTCCTCGCACGAGCAGCACTGCTTCCAGGGAGGGAGGAAGGAGGAATTATTGAAAAGGATGTCAATGCGCACATCGGAAGGGGAACCATCCCTGCTCAATACTGTCACCATTTGAATGTTCGCTAAAGCGCCTTGCAAACTATTCCTGAATTTAGCAGGAGCCATGGAAGATATTTTAATCCACTGTTTAAAGGGACCAGCACTGAGAAATGGGTGTCTCTTTGGGCGAGAGAGCGCTTCCAAAGCTTACCGGACATTGTTGCAACTCATGGGTAGGAAAATTATCCTTCAGCACACGTTTAAATATAAAGATGAGTCAGGATGTGAACAATGCGAGTGATGGTGCCAAATGTTGCAAAACCTAGTCTAACAGCACAACAAGCAAAACCTAGTCTAACAGCACAACAAACAAACGAGAACAGGAAGCCTGAATCATTGCCAAATAGTAAGGTAAGAAAGCTGGAACTAAATTAGGAGACATGCTATCACTTGACACTGCACTCGAGACTTAAGAGCACATTTTGGTCATTTAAATGAAATGGGTTCTTTTTAATCACGTATTATTTAACCATGCATCAGTGAGTGCAGAGTAGTGAGTGCAGAGTAGTGAGTGCAGAGTAGTGAGTGCAGAGTATTGAGTGCAGAGTAGTGAGTGCAGAGTAGTGAGTGCAGAGTGGTGAGTGCAGAGTGGTGAGTGCAGAGTAGTGAGTAGTGAGTGCAGAGTATTGAGTGCAGAGTAGTGAGTGCAGAGTAGTGAGTGCAGAGTAGTGAGTGCTGAGTGCAGAGTAGTGAGTGCAGAGTAGTGAGTGCAGAGTATTGAGTGCAGAGTAGTGAGTGCAGAGTAGTGAGTGCAGAGTGGTGAGTGCAGAGTGGTGAGTGCAGAGTAGTGAGTAGTGAGTGCAGAGTATTGAGTGCAGAGTAGTGAGTGCAGAGTAGTGAGTGCTGAGTGCAGAGTAGTGAGTGCAGAGTAGTGAGTGCAGAGTGGTAAGTGCAGAGTGGTGAGTGCAGAGTAGTGAGTGCAGAATAGTGAGTAGTGAGTGCAGAGTAGTGAGTGCAGAGTAGTGAGTGTAGAGAAGTGAGTAGTGAGTGTAGAGTAGTGAGTGCAGAGTGAGTAGTGAGTGCAGAGTAGTGAGTAGTGAGTTCAGAGTAGTGAGTAGTGAGTGCAGAGTAGTGAGTGCAGAGTAGTGAGTGCAGAGTAGTGAGTGCAGAGTAGTGAGTGCAGAGTAGTGAGTGCAGAGTATTGAGTGCAGAGTAGTGAGTGCAGAGTAGTGAGTGCAGAGTGGTGAGTGCAGAGTGGTGAGTGCAGAGTAGTGAGTAGTGAGTGCAGAGTATTGAGTGCAGAGTAGTGAGTGCAGAGTAGTGAGTGCAGAGTAGTGAGTGCTGAGTGCAGAGTAGTGAGTGCAGAGTAGTGAGTGCAGAGTGGTGAGTGCAGAGTGGTGAGTGCAGAGTAGTGAGTGCAGAATAGTGAGTAGTGAGTACAGAGTAGTGAGTGCAGAGTAGTGAGTGTAGAGAAGTGAGTAGTGAGTGTAGAGTAGTGAGTGCAGAGTGAGTAGTGAGTGCAGAGTAGTGAGTAGTGAGTTCAGAGTAGTGAGTAGTGAGTGCAGAGTAGTGAGTGCAGAGTAGTGAGTAGTGAGTGCAGAGTAGTGAGTAGTGAGTGCAGAGTAGTGAGTGCAGGGTAGTGAGTGCAGAGTAGTGAGTAGTGAGTGCAGAGTAGTGAGTGCAGAGTAGTGAGTGCAGAGTAGTGAGTAGTGAGTGCAGAGTAGTGAGTGCAGAGTAGTGAGTGCAGAGTAGTGAGTGCAGAGTAGTGAGTGCAGTGTGTGAGCGTGCAGGGTGAACAGTGTGTGAGCGTGCAGGGTGAGCAGTGTGTGAGCGTGCATGGTGAACAGTGTGTGAGCGTGCAGGGTGAGGAGTGTGTGAGCGTGCAGGGTCAACAGTGTGTGAGCATGCAGGGTGAACAGTGTGTGAGCGTGCAGGGTGAACAGTGTGCGAGTGTGCAGGGTGAACAATTCCAATCCAAACCACATAATTCCTTTACACACCACATGCATACACTCCATAACACATGGCTAAAAGACATTGCCATTTACAATGCCATTAGCTCTAACTCAAATAAATCCGAGACCTATTGCATTTCCAATGCTTGTTTCCTATGGGAGCCTCTGTATGTGTCCGTAAACGAGCTCCCATAGAGTGCTATGAGAGTCCGACCGAACCGAGTCTGTAACCATGTAGTTGTATCGTACTTGCTCGGAGTGACTCCAGGAGCACGATTCACACAGAAAGCCCTACAGATCCGAGTCATACGGAGGGCTTTCCTAGCGAGATCGGAATCAGACCCTAAATATGCAGTCACAAATGCAGTTATCTTGCAGGCAACAGGGTCATTCTTTGAATGGTGCAGCAGGTGCAATGGCACCATGCCAAACCTTGTTAGAACTCCTCTAAACACATAATATTGCTATTACATCAATTATTTCTATTATTTCCCTCTTTCATTCATTTTTCAAATTTTGCTATTACTTTACTGCTAGTAACAACACAGTATATTGCCTTTTTGTACATAAACAAGTCATAACATTTTAACAAACTTTCTGGTAATTATATTGTACATCTACTAAGCAAGCTACAACTTACAACAACAAATTGCTTATTATTAATCAAATGGGTGAAACCTAATGCATTTACCAATGCTGGTTACATCTTGCCAACAGACAGCGTTAGCTGTCTGGAGAGACATATTGTCATCAAGCAACCCAAAACCTACACTTACATACATATACGCATACCGAAAGGGGCTTTTGGATAGCCTCTTTTGGTCATTGGCTACTCTAGTTAAGCTGACTTTAGATAGTGTCGAATAGGGTTTCCCTTCATGTTGGTATCAGCCAATGGCATTTCACAGATCTAAGCATCCTAAATTTTGTGCCTCTCCTCATTCCGGTATTCACTGTCAAAACATTGAGAGTGTATACAATCATTCCTTATTTCTACTACCATCCCACCACCACCACCCTGCTCACCTGTTGATCTCTGGTGCTCCCCAGCCACATTCCCATTTTTTGAAACATTTTTAATTTTTTTTCAAGGACCAGGCAGCAGTAAAGTGTTATCTGTCCGCTCGCTTCTGTTCATTTTTTTCTTACTGTAGTAACCTGAAGAAGCCATCTGTCCTGCTGGAAAAGTAAAGTTAAAAAAGACCAACTGGATGCCAAAGCATTCTAAGCCACCCTTCATGAAATTAAATTAACCATTCCAAGATGGATGCTGTGTGTGTATCAAGAGGTATCTGCAGCAATGTTGTTTTTTACTCTGCAGTTCCAGTACTATTGATGATCATTTCAGAATGTAAAGTAAAAGAAAAAAGCGTATGGGAGTGCCAATGTAAGCAAGTATTCGTAAAGCAAATAGACAGGCACTTGGCATCTACCTTTTAAAGGAAGGACCAATTGGTTTGGGCGTAGCCTGTTTTCCTTGCATTCTCTGTCTGTTTTCCTTTTTGCCACTTTCTACTCTATCTCGCAAAAATCCCAACTTTTAGTTTGATTTTTCAAGCCCCATTTTGCAAGATTGCTTCTTTGGCATAATCCTAAAAATGCTTGTAAATCTTGTTTCTCATTTATATGCTGTGTGATGATGTAACTTAAAAGGTCCTTTTCTGTTATCAGTTTTACATGACTTGCTAAAGTTTTAAATAACCCTTGAAGAACCTAAAATCAACCAGTCACAAATATAATTGTATCATTAATAAATATTTTTACAACATTCCAATAAATCCTTTAAATATACACATGCCAAAATCAAAAAATGTAGAAAATAATGATCTTGGTCTAGAAAACTAATACAACGTAGCAATGCACCCTTAAAACTGATAAAACATACACCCTGCAGCAGTAAGAAAATTACAACTCGTGAAATGTCGGCCCCATGCAATAAAAACAAAAGCTTCGGTAGCCACGACAGGCTCAAGGTACACCTTTACTGATAACTACTACTTCTTGGTCAATCGATCAACTGTTAAATTCAAGAAATTGATAGAAGCACCTGTTTACTGTAAAAATTCTCTCCCCAAATGCCTTCTAAATGCTTCTCTTCAAATGCAGTGTGTTTTGTCTAGCTATTTTTTTTAAGTGTTTCGTCCTTAGAACCAACAGAGAAGGACATGCGCACAAAATATAAGCTACCAATTCATTATTTAGCCACACCGTCTACAGATCGTCTTACTATCCATTGAGTGGCTCAAGATAAATTGTATGTCAGCTTATTAAAAAACAATATCAACATACACAAATATTGCCACAAAATACAGAAAACATAATTATTGTAACTCTACGCTTAAACAGTAAGCACACGAAAATAGATGAGAAAAATATAGCCAAAAGAAATCTAAAATACAGCAATATCATAAACAAACATAAAGAAGTCACAAATATCATAAACATTGAAAATAAAGAACCAAAACAACAATCACAAAATCAAAATATAAAAAACTAGAAAATCTACATATTGCCAAAAAACACAATGTAGCATTAAATATATTTATATATATATACACATTTTAAAATTGGTCAAAGTACAATTAATATATATTAAATAAATAAACACTACTTAGCATTTACCATAAATGGTGCAAACAAAATTCAAAGTACTCTCCATCCAAACAATTAAATTATATTTAAAAAACAGTTAACAAATAGAAATGTTTTTCCAGACAACAAATAGTATAAAAAGGCCACAAAACACACAACAAAATGCTTTCTAAAATGAATTACAGCAGAACAACTTTGCTCTGCTGGATTGCAATCACTCAAAAGTAATCTGCTCACTGTAATAAGCGACTAAATACTACAAGCAACGTGAATTTGACTATATGTGAAAGCTAACAGATACAACAAATAACTAGAACGATGTTAAAATAACAAAAAATAAATAAAACTATGCTATTGTTTATTTCTCCAATTAACAGGTGCTTCCTCTACAAGAAGTTAAAAAGCGCTAACAGGAAAGGAAAAGAAACAACCAACGTATTTGGAATATAAAAATCACAACATTGAAAGTAACATTGAAAGTAAGTATTGTGTCTTAAGCACAAACGGAAACTAAACATATCCCTTTAACATCTTTTTAAAAAAAACACAAAAAAACATACAAGCCCCCTACAAAATTTTGCATTCAAAAATATCCTGCCACATCTAACAATGTTAAACTCTCATTATAATGCAACAAAAGAAAACAGTGCCAAAAGCAATATCAAACAGAGCTGCAAAGAAAAAATCTACAAATAAAACAAAGCAAAGATAACGTCAAGAACGTAAGTTAAAATGTGCACATGCGATGTCAAATTGTCAAAATAAATATTGCATCACATATTATTATTTAAAAAAAGATTTATATTTTCCATAACCTAAACCCCACAGTAAATAAAATACATCAAATCCCAAAAAGGGAAACTGTTAACACCACCAATGAGAAAACACGCTGAAACTACACCAAATAATATTCAAACACATGCTATGACAGGGCTACACTAAAAGTGAAATAGCTGAAATAGGTAAAAGCGTTACCTAATATTACTGAAATAGAAATATTATGCCCAACGTTCATAAACAAGCAAAGGGCCAAATCACTGGCATATCAACCCCAAAAAAAGATTAATTGCCAGAGCACATAGAACATCCAGACGAACACCAGTAGCAGCTTAAAAATATGGAGATATAGACTTACATCAAAGTTTACTAATACATAATAAGGACTCCTTTTTAGATCAAGCCTACTAGCCAGGGCATGCATTGTCTTTTCCAAGCCATATTTTTGCTTCCTATAAACAGAGGGGCTTGAAGCCCGACCATTGCTTACCACTGGTTGGCTTTACTTGGCAATCTCATTTTCCTGCCTCTTATTTGTGTCCCAGCTATTCAATCTTGTGTTTTTCTCTTCCATGAAGCATTGCCTCTTTACATTGCTGGTGCTGCACAAAGTGGCAAAAACTCATTGACAAAGCCGATAGGTCACAAATGTGAGACCTATTGGCTTTGCTAATGCTTGTTACTATATGACAACCTCAATAAAAATAAAAAATATTTGTATTTATGTTACCAATAACAGTGTAGTAACTTTAACACAATATAATACAATGTAACACAAGGATGAAGGATGGCACTTTTAAGTAATGCCCTCCACCATTCAGTAAATATGCTCAACACATAGTTAATATCAAAATGCAAACATCCCACTAGTGTATGCGATGTTACCAAATTAAAATGAAATGTTAGCACATATCAAACAACAAAATCGGTAAAAAAAAGAGTCAAAACATGCAAAAATGACATTGAAGAAAGACAAAACATCCAGTATGAATCCAAAAATCCATAGAAATCATCAAAACCGCAAAATTAGGGAAAAAATAAATAAATGGTCCAAGAAAACTGAAATATCAAGGGAAAAAGAAAAATGTTTGGAAAATAACCAACTTTTTTTCTTTTATCAAAAACAAAGTGCATCCAGGTCAAAAATAAAGCCCGACATCCAAAAATAAAAAACCTAAAAAATGGAAAAAACATATACAGCCACCAGATAAATACGTATCACCCTAGTATAAAACAATGCACATTAAGAAAATATTAACATCAATTTAAACACATAGAACACTTATAAAATACAAAGAAGCATTACATTATGCAAGAAGACCTACCACAATATGGTAAGTCAAAAGCCTTCAAACTGTGGGGCGTGCCCCCCCCCCCCTAATATGAAGATGGCTGGAGGCGCAACCTTGCCTAGGCATAAGTTACCTCTTACCTCGACTGTTCCTCTGACCAGTCTAATGCCCTCTCGGACCAGGCCTTGCTGCCCCAAGGCCCCACCTCGTTCTTGCACTCCTTTTTCTCTCTCGTTCTCTGCTCCTTTCTCTCATGCCTTCACTCCTGTGCCCTTCTATTTGTCCTTTTCACTCTCTTTTTCACTCTTCTTCCTTCATGCCTGTGCCCGTTCTCCACTCTCACTCTTTGTGACCGCTGAGCCTCTTACCAGGCTTAGTCGCCCCCAAGCACTGCTGCCTCGCTTCCTGACGACCCAGCCGCTGCTGAGCCGCCCGACCTCCGGATCTTCCCGCCGCTGCCTCCCTGCGGCCCTGGCCCCCTCCAGCCCATTCACCACCCCGTTCCCGACACCCTGCTGCTCCTCCCTCCCGGCTCCTGATTTATGATGTCCCCAGAGCGACCGCGCAGCGGATGCGCCGATTGTGCGCTGAAGGCGCGCTAAAGGCAAGCCCGTCTGCACCCGTCCGCGCCTGGACCGCGCCCAGCGCCAGGACCCCTGGCTCCCATCGACGCCAGACCACACGACGGACCTACGATGCCGCCACCCTCCACGCACTCAACACCGGCCGAACCCCCGCCTGCTACCGAGCCACCCTGAAACGCACCCAAGGACCCTTCACCTGCCAAGCCTGCAAATTCACCTGCCTCCAGACCTGCACCGCACCCACCAAGCCAAGCACCAGCAGCAACCACCTCAAGTGCATCCTACTCAACACCCGCTCCGTCCACAGAACTCTGGAACCTGCTCGACACAACATCACCAGACGTCACCTTCCTCACGGAAACCTGGATGAACGCCTCCTCAGCGCCCGACATCACCATCGCCATCCCGGACGGATATAAGATCACCCGGAGGGACCGCGTCAACCAGACTGGAGGAGACATCGCCATCGTACACAAGAATACAATCCGCATCACTACCAGCTCCGACGGCACCTTCACCGCCGCCGAACACCTCCACTTCCAGATGCACACCGACCCCAAGACCAAACTCAGAGACACCCTCCTCTATAGACCCCCGGGACCACGCACACAATTCAGAGAAGACATCACAGACTTCATCAGCCCGCACGCCCTCCCCTCCGCTGACTTCATACTCCTAGGGGACCTCAACTTCCACCTGGAGAACAACAAGGACAGCAACACCACCACCCTGCTGGACAACCTCGCCAACCTCGGACTCAAGCAACTGGTGAACACACCCCCACCCACTATGCCGGCCACACTATTGACCCAGTCTTCTCCTCCAGCAAGTACATCGCCTTCAGCCACTCCACCAGACTTCATTGGACTGACCACAGCTGCGTCCACTTCAGCTTCAGAAGAACCATGATCCACCACTACCCGCAACAGGTTCCTCACAGGAGCTGGAACAAGATCACCGCCGACCAGCTCACCACCTCCCTCAGCCAGAACCCTCCTGCCAGCACAACGGACCCCAACAAAGCAGCCATCAACCTCACACAGTGGATCACCAACTGCGCAGACGACCGCACACCACTGAAGACCCCTCCCAGCAGACACGGCAGCAAGAAAGCCTCTTGGTTCACCGACGAACTTAAGAACTCCAAGAAGAACTGCCGTGCCCTCGAGAAAGCCTGGCGCAACGACCAGACCACAGACAACATGACTGCCCTCAAGCATCCCACCCGCAAACACCACCAGCTGATCCACACCACCAAGAAGACAGCATTCAAAGAACATCTGGACAACAACGCCCACAACAGCAAGGTACTCTTCAGCATCGTCAAAGAGCTCTCCAACCCCAGCGCCGGAAACAACGACATCACTCCCTCGCAAGACCTCTGCGACTCACTCGCCTCGTTCTTCCACAGCAAGATTGCCGAAATACACAACAGCTTCGGCGCACCAACCATGCACCCAACCACAGAACCAACGCCCCCCACCACCACCCTCTGCGCCTGGACCCCGGTCAGCACCAAAGACACCACCCGCAAGATGAACACCATCCATTCCGGATCCCCAACCGACCCCTACCCCCACCACGTCTTCAACAAAGCCGACTCCATCATCGCACCCCAACTCCGGGACATCATCAAGGCCTCCTTCAGCACTGCCACCTTCCCGGAAAGCTGGAAGCACGCCATGCTCAGCACCCTCCTGAAGAAACCAACAGCAGACCCCACTGACCTCAAGAACTTGCGCCCCATCTCGCTCCTCCCTTTTCCTGCCAAAGTCATTGAGAAGACCGTCAACGGACAGCTTGCCGCCTTCCTCGAAACGAACGGATCCCTCGACCACTCGCAGTCCGGTTTCCGAGCCAACCACAGCACCGAGACCGCCCTCATCGCAGCCACTGACAACATCAGATCCCTGCTCGACAACGGGGAGACAGCGGCCCTCATCCTCCTGGACCTCTCCGCAGTGTTCGACACTGTCTGCCACCACACCCTAGTGCAGCGCCTCAGCAACATCGGAATCCAA
Organism: Lissotriton vulgaris; assembly: GCF_964263255.1. Taxonomy (NCBI): domain Eukaryota; kingdom Metazoa; phylum Chordata; class Amphibia; order Caudata; family Salamandridae; genus Lissotriton; species Lissotriton vulgaris. The sequence continues at coordinate 1,056,931,962 of NC_141698.1, read as the reverse complement.
GAGAAGGCACTGGAGTGGATCATCTCGTTCCTCGCCGGAAGAACCCAGAGAGTCCGCCTCCCCCCATTCAGATCCAAGGCCACCAAAGTCATCTACGGCGTACCACAGGGATCATCGCTCAGCCCCACCCTCTTCAACGTCTACATGAGCCACCTCGCAGCCATCGCACGCCAACACAACCTCAACATCATCTCCTACGCCGACGACACCCAGCTTATCCTCTCCCTCACCAACGACTCCGCCGCCGCCAGAACCAGCCTACACGAAGGGATGAAAGACGTCGCCGAGTGGATGAAGAACAGCCGCCTGAAACTGTGCTCAGACAAGACGGAAGTCCTCATCCTGGGGTCATCGCCCTCCGCCTGGGACGACTCCTGGTCGCCCCCTGCCCTGAGCACCACTCCCAAGGCAACGGACCATACACGCAACCTGGGCTTCATCCTGGACTCCTCCCTCTCGATGACCAGACAAGTCAACGCCGTCTCATCATCGTGCTTCAACACCCTGTGCATGCTCCGAAAGATCTTCCGATGGATCCCCACCGAAACCAGGAAGACGGTCACCCAGGCACTCGTCACCAGCCGACTGGACTACGGAAACACCCTCTACGCCGGAACCACAGCCAAACTTCAGAAAAGACTCCAACGCATCCAGAACGCCTCCGCACAACTAGTCCTGGACATCCCCTGACACAGCCACATATCCGGCCACCTGAGAGACCTGCACTGGCTCACCGTCAGCAAGAGGATCACGTTCAGACTCCTCACCCACGCACACAAGGCCCTCCACGACCTGGGCCCCAAGTACCTCAACAACCGCCTGACCTTCTACACGCCCACCCGCCAGCTACGATCGACCAGCCTCCCCCTCGCCGCCGTTCCACGCATTCGCAGAGCCACCGCCGGAGGAAGATCCTTCTCCTACCTGGCAGCCAAGACATGGAGCTCCCTCCCCATCCACCTTCGGCTAACCCTGGACCATCTCTCCTTCAGGAAGCAATTCAAGACCTGGCTTTTCGAGCAGTAATGGACCCCTCTCCCCCAGCGCCTTGAGACCCTTCCGGGTGAGTAGCGCGCTATACAAATGTCATGATTGATTGATTTGTACCTCTGTGTGCCTGTTTTCCACTCTTTACTCTCTCTCTGCCTCTTTGTGCCCATTTTCCACTCTCTACTCTCTTTTTTTGTGCCTTTTTTTGCCTGTTTTCCTTTTGTCCGCTTTTCCTTTGCACCTGTTCTTCTCTGGTTTCTCATGCAAATTCCTGCATCCTGCCTACCCTCCTCCCTCCCCATCCCCCACTTTCCCAACTCTGACCTCCCTGCTCCTTACCAGCATCTCCCTCTAATGCCTTCTGCCGCCTCCTGCACCCCCCCATTCCCTAGCCCCATCCTCCAACCCCTCTCCTGGCAGTACCCCCCCTCTCATCACTTACTTAATGGCGGCCGCTCCACGACCCCATTGAGCAGGTGTCTAGGCCCCAGCCCTCACTTTGGCACTTACCTGAACTGGTCCTCCGACCAATCTAAGGCCCTTTCAGGCACGGTCTCGCTGCCTCAGGGCCCTGCCTCATTCTTGTGCTCCTTCTTCTCTCTGACTCTCTGCTCCTTCGTCTCGCCCTTCACTCCTGTGCTCTTTTCTTTGTCTTTCACTCTCTCTCTCTGTTCTGCCTTCATCCTTGTGCCCATTCTCCATTTGCCACTCTCTCGCTTTCTGTGGCTCTTTTTGCCTGTTTCCACTCTCCATTATCTCTCTTTGTGAGTCTTTTTGCCGTTTTCCTTGTGCCCACTTTTCTTTCGCTCCCGTCCTCTGGTTCCTCCCACGCTTTCTGATTTCCCGCCTCCCCATCATCCACTTTCCCATTTCCCCTTCTCCTTTCCTGCATCTTCATGTGCCTTCTCCAGCAACCTGCCTGCCCCCACACCTCACCCACTTCCTGGGACCTACTTAATGGCGAGCGCTTCGCAACTGCACAGCGGTTGAGCAAATGGCATACCAGAGGCAAGCAAGTCTGTGCCCGTTCGTGCGTGGACCTCGCCCAGCTGTACGGACCCTTGGTCCAATTGAATGCAGGCACTACACAGCCTCCCTCCTGCATGCACTCCACACTGGATGCTGCCAAAGCAGCTGCTTCCACATCTCAACTAGTTTTATTGTGGGACCTTTCTCATGCACACACTACCATTTCACCAACACTAACATGCCCACCCCATGCACCACACATACCTCACCCCATTATGCATGCCTGCTTCTCAACACCAGATTTCTCAGCAAACACGGCCCTCAGATCAGAGACACCATTGATACACACTCCACGGGCATCTTCTTCCTGACAGAGACCTTGGCTAGACCCCACATTGGCACCCATTATCGCCACAGCCATTCCACTGGTCTACAATATCTTCCATCAGAACAGACTGAACAAGCCAGGAGGAGAACTCACCTTCATCCACAAGGTCTCCATCACCTGCACCATCTCCAATCTGCACCATCTCCAATGACAAGAAACCAACCTTCATAGAACATATGCACTTCCGATTATGAACCGGCACCAACACCCCCATCAAAGGCACCCTAGATTACCAACCCCCCAGACCATGCATCACCTTCAGCAATTTCCTCACTACCACATTGCCCCGGTTGTCATTAGTTCAAACAATGTCATCTTACTCAGTGACATCAACTTCCATCTCAACAACCAAATAGATCCCAACTCCACTGCCTCGAGATCCTGGACTTCACCCAGATACTTCAAGGCCCTACTCACAATGTAGGCCACACCCTGGACCCCATCTTCACAGCCAGCAACAAGGTCAGCCACCTCACTCTGCTCACTTGGACAGACCACTCCATTGTCCACTTCTTCATAGATGGACCCCAACCCCCCAGAGCCAAGACTACTCAGACATAGCTTGGACAAGATAAAGAACATAGACTGGACCCACACCCTTAATGCCCACCAACCAAACCTCCTTGGTGACCTGCATGTCATCATCGAAGCCTTCAACAACTGGATCACCACCAGAGCAGACACCCCAGCCCCACTGAAGAATGCTAGACTCATAAAAACCAACACAAGAGCCAACTGGTACATCAAAGACCTTAGAAACTCCAAACATCAGTGCATACAGCTGGAGAGAAAATGGAGAACCAGCCGGGAAACCACTGCAAGAAACACTCATAAGTCCATGCTCCGTAATATTGCGCCCAACTTAAGGAGGCAAAAATAGCCTTAGCTCTCACATTGGAAAACAGCTCCAACAACTGCAAAGAGCTCTTCAACATTGTCAAAGAATTCTTCAACCCACCAGCGACTCTCGCCTGCAGCCCCTCTTCACAAGAACTCTGCGGCAACCTCTCCGATTTCTTTCACAACAAAAATCCTCAAGATCTACAGCAACTTCAACCCCCAGTGCAGGAAACAAGAGTTCAGCAACCAGCTGCTCACCCCCTCCAAATCAGACCACCAGATCACAAACGGGAAACCTCTCACCCCAGAAAATCCTGCAGAAATCATGAGAACAATTCACTTTGAGACCCTCACTGACCCTTGCTCCCACCATATCTACAAACTAGGAGGACCTCTGATCAGCTCCTACCTAACCACCGTCATCACTACCTCCATCAAATGTAGAACCTTCCCAGGCATCTGGAAACATGCAGAAATCACATCCCTCCTGAAAAAACCCACTGCAAACTCAAATCAGCTCAACAACCACAGACCCATCTCACTCCTACCCTTCTGTAGTACCCCAAACACCTGTGTTATGTTATGTTATGTTATGTTATGTTATGTTATGTTATGTTATGTTATGTTATGTTATGTTATGTTATGCGTGGTCTTATAAAGCACTCAGCTACTCGGGCAGAGTGTCCCGGCGCTAAACAGACCTGCTGGGGCTGGGCAAGGAGAGCACAAAGAACTACTGTCCAAACAGCCAGGTCTTGTGCTCCTTCCTAAAGGAGAGCAGGTTGTCTAGCTTCCTGAGGAATAGTGGCAGTTGGTTGCACAAAAGTCTGTATGAACGTCCCCCAATGCGAGCTCGTTTGGTTGCAGGGACAATAGCCAGCACTTGAGAAGTGGAACGCAAGAATCGAGAAGGAAAATAGAAACGCACTCTTCTCCTTAAATAAAAGGCCCCGGTGGCGTGAAGAGATTTAAACGCAGTGATGAGAGTCTTAAAGTAAATGCGTTTGCGCACCGGGAGCCAATGGAGCGAGTTTAGAAGAGCAGAGGTGTTGGACCTTCGGCTAAGGCGAAAAATGGCCCTTGCTGCCGAATTTTGAACGGATTGTAGACGGGTGAGAAGATATTCTGGAAGGCCTAGATAGAGCATGTTGGCATAGTCCAGCCGTGAGCCAATCAAGGCCTGTACAGTGATCCTCCTGTGGGCATGTGACAAAAAGAGAAGAAATGTTCTAAGAGTTTTAAGAAGGCCATAGCATTGGCCAACTACACTGAGAATCTGGGGTTTGAAGGTCAGACCATTGTCAATTTTAAAACCCAGATTTTTCGCCATAGAAGTAGTAGACGATGGAGGATACATATCAGAGGGCCACCAGGATTCCCAGTTGGCATCGGGGGGGTCAGCCAAAAAAGAGGACCTCTGATTTATCAGAGTTACACCTAAGTTGATTCTGTTGAAACCACGAAAAAACAGCTGCGAGGCAGCTCATAATGTTGTCTCCGGCGAAGTCTGTGTTCATATCGCAAGTAAATAAAAGCTGTGTATCATCGGCGTAGGAGACAATCTGAGCTCCATAAGACTCCACCAAAGCAGCCAAGGGGGACATATATATATTAAAAAGAGTAGGACTCAAAATCGATCCCTGTGGGACCCCCACCTCCAGCGGTGGAACTGAAGCTGTGAATGGGGGAGTCCAGATTGATTGTTTGCGGCCAGATAAAAAGGACTCGAACCAACTGAATACCGTCCCTCTCAAACCAATCTCCTGGAGTCTTAAAAGAAGACGGTTGTGAGGGACGGTATCAAATGCCGCCGAGAGGTCGAGTAAAATCAGCATCGCCTTCTCTCCGTTGTCCAAAACCTCCTTAATAGACTCAGTAACCTCCAACAGAGCCGTCTCAGTGCACAAATTAGAGCGAAACCCGGATTGAGTGTTATGGAGGATATCATGGGATTCAAGAAAATTCGAGAGGGAAGTTTGGACATGTTTTTCCACAATCTTAGCAAAAGCAGGGAATACAAGATAGGTCTATAATTAGAATGGGCGAGGGGATCCAAATTATGTTTTTTAAGTAAGGGAAGGATATGAGCCTTTTTCCAAGTACTGGGACAGTACCAGTTTTGAGAGAGGAATTGAGGACAGGATTAATGATAGGATTGATAATGTGTGCTATCTTGGCAAGGAACTTCGCAGGACACGGATCAAATGGGGAGCCGGACTTTAATTTTAATAATAGCTCCAATGATGCTTGTGGGGAAAGGGGAGGAAAAGTCGAGAGCGTATGGGTGCGGGAAGGTTTAAGTCAGAATCACTTATTGAACAGATTGGTGTGAATAAGGCCTGAATGCTTTTAATTTTGCTAGCAAAAAAACTGGCCAGTTGTTTAATCCAGAGTTCAGAGGGTGAACATTTAGATATTAGAGTAGTGGGGGGAGTGAATTCCTTGACTATTGTGAAAATGTCCTCGCTAATATTAGCCGCTGATTCAATTCTTTTAGAAAAATTAGATTTTTTCTCGATAACAATGTCTTTGTGGTAGGTTTTATTAAGTTCCCTATATACAGCTTTTGATGGAGCATCATCATTTTTACGCCAGGCTCTCTCGGCTTTCTTACACAGCCTTCTACTATCATGCAGCGCAGGGGTAAACCAAGGCGCAGAGGCACGAGAATTTATTTTGGAGCGGATAGAAAGAGGCGCTAGCTCATCAAGACATTGCGTGAGCCAGGACTGAAAGAGTGCTAAGTCGTTGACCAGATCACCTGTTAGCTGGCATGGGTGCATGGCGAGCGAATGGGCTAGCATGTCGGAAGAAACGCGATGCAAAGAGCGAGTGGCAGTTGACTGCGAGCCAGAGCCAGTAATGGCCGCTTTGGTCACACGCAGGATGGCAAAATTCAATAAATAGTGATCAGACCACACCAGAGGTAGAGGGGAAGAAGAAATGATGGGAATCGTTGAAAAAATGTGATTCAAGATGTGACTTTTATTGTGAGTAACTGTAGAAATAAAACGAATCAGCCCAAATGGACTTGTAACGTCCAGAGGTTTTATGGTGTCTGCTGCATCTGCCAAATCCATATGGATGTTAAAGTCATCCAGAAGCAGACAATGCTTGAATCTCATAATTATTGGGGAAATAGCAATATGAAGTTCGTCATGAAAGGGACTTCTTTGTGGCTCTATTCTGAATGGGGTTGTGAAGAAGGCAGCAATGTTTGGCGTTTGAGGGGGCTGCATGCTCCACTTTTCTGCTTGCAGTGGGGCCAGTTTTTTGTTACCCTGAAACTGGCACATTTCCACAATTAAGCCCTGTATGAAAATTGGGCTTTAAAAAGTATTAAAGAAAGTAGAATTTGGCGTGTGGTGTGGATGAGTGGGCGTTGGTGACAGGACAGAAACGGGCACCGCGCACGCCTGCTCTTGTAGTGCCTAGAATCCGTTCCTGACTTTCTTTCCTCTTTCGCTGCCTAGCAGAACCGTGTATGAATTCCCACATATTTGCAGCATTTGAGTCTAGAGAAGCAGCGTTCTTCGTGACTCATTGCATTTAGCACCTGTGAAGTGGGCACTTTGTCCTGGGACAGGTGCAGCCATCAGGACAGGACGCCACATTTCCTCCGGCGCACAGAGCGTTGCAGCTTTCACACAAACAAGGCGCGTTAGCAGTTAAGAAGCTGTAAAGCTGACAGGCCGCTTTATGGGGGAACAAATGGGCCGTCAGTGGGAAGCCTTCGGATCCCGCAAGTGTGACATGCCAGAGATGCGGCTCGGTTTATGCGATGTCACGCTGACTTCGGACCAGAGCAGAGGGGCGGGGAAGCCGCCGCCCCCGCCTCCTCCTGCCCCTTTAAACGACTCTCTGGGGACCAGAAGAAACAAGGCCTGGCCGAAAGTTCAGTACATCTTTTTTATGTCCTTTAAAGCAGAGCAGCCTGTGGGAGAAAAACATGGTTCTTTCTGGCAGGAGATTTACAGCAGGTGCTTGGCACGAGCTGACGATCAGAGTGCTGAAGCCATCCCATGCCACGCCGCAAAGCACTTCGGCAATAAACAGCTGCCCCGACCGACCAATCAAAATCGATTCTAACTTTATGAGAACTTGATAGAAGTGACTTCAAGGTTTCAAACCAATGTGGGCAGGCTCCTACCCTAACATGACTTCACACACACTAATTATAAATAAGGCTCCCTGTTTTACGTTTTTACGGATATTTACAGATAAATACAGAAAGAAAATAATGTGGTTTCTGTCTGTATTTATTTGTAAAAGTGGATAAATACAGGAAATCCTGCTGCTTTTAAGTGACTTTCCGTGCTGTCTTTCATGAATTATATCCCAACAGCCGAGGAGATAGACAGCCTCGGAAATTAAAAAACAGAATGAAATTTCTATAAATAACGACATGTGTCAATATACATTTGTGGTATAATGCTAGTATTTACCAGTGGATGTATTGTTATGTAATATTTGGCAGTTTAATTAGCTAAAACACAACAGATATCAAGGTATGTGTGCGCGTCTATCAGTTAAATAAATGTGGAAATGTGCACTTTTACAACCTCATTTAAACGCAAAACACAAAATAAATATGGATAAATACAGATAAAGTGACCAAAAGATAAATATGGATAAATACAGACGGAAATGTTAAAAAAATAAACACCATAAAACCGGGAGCCCAAATTATAAAGTTGTGTGGCTGATCAGTTAAAAATGTATTTTAGGTAGCACTTTATACCACACCTCTGCCATACTTAAGCTACTGTTAATAACAGGTTTTATTTTCTAAAGGCTATATTGGCAGAGCAGAGATTGAGATTTTCCGATTACAGCAGAATCTTAGGTGTGTGCTTAACTCACTGAGCCATGATGGAATTGTTTCGGGCATTTCTGCACTGGACAAAGTAATAAGGATTTTTCATACTATGGCTTATTTATAAGAGCCCTGAGTCACTTTTGCATGACGTAAGGTGGTACGTGTGACGCAGGTTCTCATAAAGATTTATGAAGCCACGCAAAGCCACCCTGCATGACTTTGAGGGGCCTCAAAAATCATGAGTAAGACAATATAGCGCAAATTGCAGCATTGCCTTACTCTGCACCCGGGAGGCACTCCAGGGACCTTGCAGTGGGTTTTCCCACGCAACAACCATGGAATTTGCAGCTGACCCAGATTTACAAGTGATGTAAACCTGGGAAGCACCAATCTGTACGCCTCCCTCAGGTGAGGCGTAACGAGTAGAAACAACTTTATTTCTCTGAGTATTTACCTGTTCCATTGTATGCTACATTCTACAGCACTCATAGAAAGAGGAAAAGGCTTCTCTGGATTGTTTTTGTGCAGGAAGGTGCGTAATGTTATGGGACTTCGCTGCCGCGCAAGGCACCTTCGTGGAAACGCCAATATTTGGCAGGAGATTCAACTCCAAATTTAAATATTCAAGGAATTTATTGTGTGATATACCCATTATGATACACTAGAGAATTTGACTGAATGTCTCTAAGAAACTGAATTTAGCCTTAAGAAAGCCCTGGCGCAACTCGCCACAGAGGGCGAAACACGTGTCGGCTGTCAATGTCCAATCTTGCATCAATAAAAATGTTATATTTTTTCTAAAATTAGATCGACCCTATTTTTTGAGTTGAAATTTGAATCAATGATTACAGGATTCAACCTCAAAACACTAGGCATATAAACTTGGAATAAATACTCTCCCTTTCTAAAAACTTATAATACAGTTGTCCAGGGGAAGTGTCCCTACTGGCGAAGAACAAGGATCCAACATATCATGGTCCTTCCTAACAAAATTCATTGACCTCTATTGGTGAAAGTAGGCTGAAACATGTTAACCATATGGTCCTATAGATGTGAGGATTTTTTAACTCTTCCCTAATACATCTCATTCCTTTTTAACCGTACCCTGCTCCACTAAAAAAAAAAATCTTTCTCTGGGTAGGAGGAAATTTAACACCACTGCACTTTCTTTCACGGATCCCACACCGTCTCTGCACATTGAGACTCTCCTTCCCGGTGGAGGTAAGACCCGAGGAGGATGCTGTTGGCTACTAGTACGTCAGTGGGGATCACATGCTGCTGACCGAAACTAGCTGGTGAGGGTCCGTATATATTTTTGAAGAAACTCCATTTTCCGACACGGTGCAGCCTCACTCCCTTTGATGTTTTCTGATAACCCTATCTCTGTGCGGACGTGATTTCGTGGCCCACTTACACAGCTGCATTCACATGACCCATTCCATCAAATCAAGCACTATGACTGCCTGCTTTATACTTTTCAAATATTTGTAAGGTTGGACCCCACCTTGTGGAAAATGAGCCCATAATCCTATCGATGCCCAGGCTGCTGGCGCAAGACGCCTCTTAGTTCCCATTCTGAATAGTTATCAAATAAAGAGACGGGCGCTGGATGCAGGAATCAAGAACAGAGTTTAATTCTCATGAGGAGAGCCAGTCATTTCAGACACGAAGCAAGGTGTCATCGGGAGGTGCTCTAACAAGTGAGCTGAGACTCTTGCTTTTATATCTTACAAAACACTTAATAAAACAATCAGGACAGTATGACGCAAAAGAAAGACATCCCTATAATCCTCGTGGTGATCCTACTCCACATACGTTCACAATGGGGACCCTTGACCTGCTGATAAGAGGGGAGGGCAATCACGCAGCTGAGTGTTTCGTAGGATGTGTACGCCTGATCATGGCCCAGGGGGTGGGGTGGCTAGGCATACAATAAGGGCAGTAAATGGTATCTCCTGGCTTAGGCGATGGCCTCGGACATGTGTGGTCAGCCGGACTCGGGGGAAGGGGTCATCAAAGGAGTGGTATTCATGCCTGCGTGGACAATCGAGCGCTGCAGGAAGGCTTGTCAACAGAGGGGCATTCATGGAAGGGAAGGAGGTGTTGGTCAGGCGCGGCCGTGACTCTCAAGGACAGGGTTTTGCAGAAGAAGAAGGTTTATGACTTGCCCATGTGAGGAGAGGGAGGGGGTCAGGGTGCGCGCAGGGTCAGAGTCGCACAGAGAGAGAGAGAGAGAGATCCTATGACCTGTACATGGGAGAACAGGGGCAGTTAGATACAGCTGGGGGGGGCTATGTCAGCTGAGGCGATGGATGCTTCTTCGAGAGGGAAATGGGGAATGCCTGGGTCAAGCAGGAGGGTTGCCTTTCACATCAGGGTCGCGCAAAGGGGAAAGGGGTTCATGGTCTATACATGAGAGAGGGGGTGCAAGATACGCGCAGGAGGGAAGCCGGGGATTCCAATGGGTAAAAAGGCCATGGTGCCTAGAATGGCTGTACATATGCATAGGGGTACGGGCTCTTACTGGCAGGGTGATACGGTCAATAATTTACAGTATCCATGGTGCCCACAGGGAGAGGAGTGGGAGAAGAAGGGGAATGAATGCTGTCTATGTACATCAATTTCTTTAACTTTCACAGTCGCCCCTTTTTACATAACAGCAGTCATTTTTTGCAACTGACGGGTTTACAGGTAGACAGGCATCGTTGATGAATTAGCATTTTGTTGATACTAACATGTGGCGTACAATCATAGACAGTTAAGGTGATGGGCAGAATGCAGTACATAGGGAATTACATTTTAGTTGTGTTCCTGACAATTAAACGCACTACATAGCATAAATCTTTCTAACTAAAAAAATGTGACCAATGAACAGTTTTGACCAGGTAGTTGAGAGCGGAATTCAGTTCAATACACAATATTTCTTCGTCACAGTGTCTTTTTATCAGCGAGCCATCACTGGTAGGCTCTAATCCGGGTACTTTCGTTGGCGCTGTTGAGCACCGGCGGTGGAGCTATGGGTCCAGCTCGGTTCTATCCTTACGCGTTGCAGGGTGCGGTCAGTCCTCTGCTGTTAGACCACAGTCCTGTTCCCTAAACAATCCGTTTGGCGGCGCCTTATGCTCGGCACCTATAGTTCTGTGGCAACACCCTATTCCCATATGAATGCAGTTCTTTCCTTTTGGCAAAAAGTCACGTGGGAAAGAGGGTGAATGTGGTTCAAATAGTCGATAGGAGAGAGTGAGAGAGCGGAGTTGGGTCAGAGTTCCTGGGACACACAAAAGGGACCAAGGGAGCAAAGGATAACAAGCAAGCAGGCCCATCAATCGGGCCCAAAGAAGGCGGACGGAGACTCCAGGCACACGTGGGTTAGCAGTCGGAGGGCTTCAAGGCGGCCCGTCATTTTTCATTTTCCACGTTGAAATTGCGGTCTCGTCCCGTATCTTGTTGCTCTGCAGCTCCACCTTTGGTCGATGTCATTCGTGTCCCAAGATCTGCAGTCAGGCTGTACGTCACATCTGACCCATCTCCTTCGGTGATCGTGAATCTTTGAATAGGTACAAGACAACGTTTTAGAGAAATGGCAGAAGAAGATATCTACGCATATGAATTCCTCCCTCAATTCTACGCATTTGAGAGTTTATGCTCATCGGTCACAGTCAGAGGTCTATTACCAAGCAGTGCATGTGTCAGCATTCCTACTGAGTTTATGGCAGGTTTATTCATCGGCCCATTTATAATTCAAGTGAGGACAAGATAATATTTCCATCAACTGTGCATTACATCATTTTCAACATTAGCGGAGCATTTCCCTTCAGGACTGGCTAACCTTTTCAAACAGGGCGGGGGTGCTATCGTCGAGAGTCAGGCAAGACAATGTTTTCTCGAGGGTCAACAGCTACTCATGGTCATAATGTTTATATCCGGGACAGCAGCTGGGGTCTATCAAATGGGGAGGGTATACTTCGGGCGCTCGTGCTTGGGTGCGAAGGGGTGGGGCAATCTGGGCATTGGGTGTCAATCTAGACGTTGGCGTTCGTCTCTGAAGAACAGACATAAGGTGCCATTGACATACAGTTCCCCTATAAATGGCCAGATTTGGGGGACTTTAGTCGTCTTACCTGTCCTTTCCTTCTCAGCCAATTCACGTTCATTTATTTTTGTAGAAAGGAGAGGTAGTAATATGGCAAGTTACAATCATTTTTATTTCGGTCAATTTCGCTGAACACCTCCGTGTTCAATAAGTATCGAATCAGGCTGGTGCCGGTGGGGCACGATTTTACCAAAAAGAGGGAGAGAAAATAGGGAGACTCTCATAGAGAGTGAGAGTCGTCCGCAATCTAAACGAGCCATTCGGTACACGTATGACATGTAAAGAGAGAGAGAGAGAGGGAGAGAGAGAGATAAGGGGGTGGTGAGAGAGAGAGAGAGAGAGAGAGACGTGTACGAAAATAGGTCATTTAGTGCGCTCACAACACAGAACAGCAAAGGTCAGGTAACATGCAAATACAGACAGAGGGAAGACATAAATCCGTACATTACACACACAAACTCAGACAGGGAAGACAGCACATGCATTACACATATATAAGACATTCACGACAGGACAGGAAACAACAGGTGGCCAACAAAATTCATATTATATCCTACGTATCTTTACTATCTTATTTATCTATGTGCTTAGCTCTTTCTACCCTTCCCTCCCTTTCCTTCTCGCCAGTTATGTCGGCCAGCGTTCCCAATTGCCAATACTTACACCTCAGTCGTTGGTCGGTCAGAAATTAGCCTGGTCGTGCTATTTACCCATGGTTGGATTTTAAACCATTTTTCAGTTCCTTCCTTTGGTGGGAAGTTCTCCGGGCTGAGGCAGCGGCAAGTATTGATCGGGAGAACAGTCGGACAGCTTGGCTACATCTATAAGAGTGCGAAAAAGGGGGGCAGTGCATTTTGAACACCAGCAACATTTCTAATTCCCAGACGGGTGGTGCTGTGGTAACCCTTACCCGTATATTTTTCTTTGTCCTTTCCCTACCTAGTCAAAACGTCCAGTTACATTATTTAACGCGTCATTTCTTAGTCAATTTTTCGTCATTCAGTACCTGTCCAGTTTCTACGTCAGTCCATCCTCCCAGTTGCTATGTTCTAAGGAGGAACAGTCATGTTTAAGTCTACGTCTTTTAAAAAACTTTTATTTGTCATAAGGACCATGCTCATATTCCCTTCTTCCCCTTCTCATTGGCGGTTCGGTCATCGTCCTTCCACACATCAGCCAAGGTTCCGACGTGACCTGCAGAAGGGAGGAGAAAGAAGGGGTGGGGGGGCAATATTCAAACCTCATCAGCATGCAGTAATCCGGAAATGTTTTTACCTACCACATACTCGACCTATCTCCACGTAGTGCATTTCTTTACCATCACGGCGTTTAAGCCCAGAGGGACCAGTAATGTCAGACAGATAATCATTGACGATCTGCGTATCTACATGAGTTACTTGGTCGTAACCCCTTTTGATCGGATACAAGGGTGGCGGTCAGGTGGCATGTCTGTGGTGTCGTTTTAGGGCTTCTAAAGCACTTTTCCGGCTGCCTGTGACACATAGTGTGGCTGCTAAATATCGGGTCCTTTTTAACCTTTAACCTTCATCATACTTTCTCGTTGCTCACAGTAGTAATACGTTCAAAACTCATTAATGCAACCGCTACAACTATGCTTTCGTTTTCAAGATACTTTTAATAAAAAGTGTTGATGTATAAATACAGGCCTAAAACCCAGTGGACTGGCCACGGAGCAGATTGGAACTGTACATAGGAAGAACAAAGCTGGTGGCAGTTCATTTCATAAAGTGCGGCAGTGCAATAAAATCGTATTAAACTCCCCTACAGAGCAAACATGATGCATGTCAGTAATTCATCTTTAATAAATTCATAAATTCATTATCCCATGTTCATTCATTACCTAAATTACACCAATTCATTTTCCAACTCATAATCAGTACCCACCCTAAGTCAATTCATTGTCCAAGCACATACTCAATATCCTTCATATCTACTTTCATTATCCAAAACGTTATATATATCTCGGGGCAAAAAAAAGCTTGCGCAATCAGGGTGCAACAAAGTTTATTCAAAACGTCTCATTTTGTGTCGGCGCCATTTTGAGTGGGGTCAGGCGAGTTCCAGTACAGTCAGAGTGTCTCTAGTCTCGCATGGTTGGCCCAGAACCTTCCGTTGGCAGTTCAAAAAGTTTTGTGCTATGTGGTTAACAGTCTAACAAACATGGACCATTAGTCAACGAGTGGGGAGGGCGGCAACAATTTTCCTACCGGGTCATTCTGGTGTTCCTCCGGAACTGAACAAGTCTGTGCCGTGGCTGCATTTTAGCCATTTCAAATCCGAGGCTGGCGCCGGCAGGAGTTGCACCGATGTCGTGGTTCCCAGTGAAGGGGGCGGGGGCACCCATGCGGGGGGGTCGGGGGCCCCCCGGCTCTTATAGAATCTTCAAGGTCGAGGAGAGACGATATGGAGCGTGTGCCCGTCCTGGGCAGAAGACCGCTTTTTGATGTTGACCCTCTTTAAGTAAGAGTATTGGGGTGTCGCTGGAAGCCTCCACCTGGAGGGAGGTGGGGGAGGCTCGTTCGCGCCGCCTCCCCCTTCCAGCGACCCCGCGCCGTTCCTCGGCTCCGTCGCTTCGATATTGGCCGTGCCAGCCATTGAAGATGGGGGGGGGGTGGTCGGTGGCTGAGGCAAGACAGCCCCCCCCCCTTTTTGACATGTGGCGGGACTACCTTCAACTCTCCAGGAGTTTGAAATGTGGCGGGACTACCTGTAACTATCCAGGCGTCGGCATGTGGCGGGACTACTTGTCACTATGCAGGCGATGGCATGTGGCGGCACTACCTGTAACTATCCAGGAATTTGACATGTGGCGGGACTACTTGACTTGCCGCCGTTCTCGCCCCCGGCTTCGGCCTTCTTCGTGAGTCGGACCAGGCGAGAGACGGAAGGGGGGGGGGTAGTCGGTGGCTGAGGCAAGACAGCCCCCCCCCGTGGCCTGCAGGGCAGCAGAAGAGGAGAGAAGGAGAGGTCTCTGCCATTCTTTGGACCGCCTGCCCAACATCATCTCCTCCTGACCGTGGCCAGGCGAGTCCCTCGTGCCTCGAGGCCTCGCCTTCCGGATGGGCGTAACCGCGGACCTGTTGCACTTCGGGAGCTTCCGGAATGGGGGTAGGTACCTATTGAATTGTTTCTATTTCGTGTGACCGTTATTTGGGCGTGGTGGGCAATGAGGCAGACATGTTTTAGGGCTGGAATAGGCAACGGAACCTAGCTACCTCGTGGCTTGCCTTGGTGTCAAGCTTGTCTTCCCTCGCCATTTTTATGTTTCTTATTACGGGTTATTTCTAACGTTTCTTATTTTATTTTTAGCGAAGTTGATAACTCCTCAGTGGCCTACTGATTTCGCTCAACTCCTTTTCTTTTTATTTTTATGCCATAACCTATTATAAGCTATAGCGACTAGTCCACACTTTAATGAACAGGTCCTTATTAGATGTGCCCTCCAGTGGAGCTGGATGGTTCGACTCTAATAAGCGGTCCGGGCTAAACAGGCTACCAACCAATGGGGAGAAGATAGGCATGACGGATTACAACGGGGACAAAAGTCTGCATTACCTATCTTATCACGGCAGGCAAAGACTAGGCAGAATATTTCTATTCTCCGTTGTTTGGCGGCGGTGAATACCTCAAACGAACCAATACCGAATAATCGGCCAATCAAACAATTCCGTGGGGAGAATAAGTGGGCACGAAAAGTTATCGTTGCCCACTCTTTCTCTACCTGCAAAGCGAGACCTTGTTCTTCCCTGTTTGCAGACAAAGAATCTCCAGACAATAATCCACGAACGACAGTTCGGGAAACAGTGGGGGAGGAAGATAAGCACGACGGATTACAATGGGGACAAAAGTCTGCGTTACCTATCCTTCACTGCTTGCAGAGAGAGAGCCTGTTGTTTTCTCCGTTTGCAGACAGTGAATCTCCAGAGGGTTTCAACAAAGCGTAATACTAGTATTATCCAAAACAATCATTTCACAATTTGTCGCATTTACGCGACCTTACCCGGACCGGACCGTGTGGGCAGTTCTTCGCCTTCCTCCTTCCAGCGCCCGATCGTTCTCTTACTCCATGTAGCATTCCTGTGGGATTCCAGTCAGGACAATAGGTCACTCAAGAGAGGTCCTTTCAGAATTGGTGAAGTTCTTTTGATCGGCAGCCGGGCTAGGGCCCTCTCAAGGCAGGTATACTCCGATCATTTTAGACGTTCACTTCTTCGTCTGGATCTTTCTTACCGAACCCTATGTCACTGATGGACCCCGCGTTGGGACGCCAATTGTGGAAAATGAGCCCATAATCCTATCAATGCCCAGGCTGCTGGCGCAAGACGCCTCTTAGTTCCCATTCTGAATAGTTATCAAATAAAGAGACGGGCGCTGGATGCAGGAATCAAGAACAGAGTTTAATTCTCATGAGGAGAGCCAGTCATTTCAGACACGAAGCAAGGTGTCATCGGGAGGTGCTCTAACAAGTGAGCTGAGACTCTTGCTTTTATATCTTACAAAACACTTAATAAAACAATCAGGACAGTATGACGCAAAAGAAAGACATCCCTATAATCCTCGTGGTGATCCTACTCCACATACGTTCACAATGGGGACCCTTGACCTGCTGATAAGAGGGGAGGGCAATCACGCAGCTGAGTGTTTCGTAGGATGTGTACGCCTGATCATGGCCCAGGGGGTGGGGTGGCTAGGCATACAATAAGGGCAGTAAATGGTATCTCCTGGTTTAGGCGATGGCCTCGGACATGTGTGGTCAGCCGGACTCGGGGGAAGGGGTCATCAAAGGAGTGGTATTCATGCCTGCGTGGACAATCGAGCGCTGCAGGAAGGCTTGTCAACAGAGGGGCATTCATGGAAGGGAAGGAGGTGTTGGTCAGGCGCGGCCGTGACTCTCAAGGACAGGGTTTTGCAGAAGAAGAAGGTTTATGACTTGCCCATGTGAGGAGAGGGAGGGGGTCAGGGTGCGCGCAGGGTCAGAGTCGTACAGAGAGAGAGAGAGAGAGATCCTATGACCTGTACATGGGAGAACAGGGGCAGTTAGATACAGCTGGGGGGGGCTATGTCAGCTGAGGCGATGGATGCTTCTTCGAGAGGGAAATGGGGAATGCCTGGGTCAAGCAGGAGGGTTGCCTTTCACATCAGGGTCGCGCAAAGGGGAAAGGGGTTCATGGTCTATACATGAGAGAGGGGGTGCAAGATACGCGCAGGAGGGAAGCCGGGGATTCCAATGGGTAAAAAGGCCATGGTGCCTAGAATGGCTGTACATATGCATAGGGGTACGGGCTCTTACTCGCAGGGTGATACGGTCAATAATTTACAGTATCCATGGTGCCCACAGGGAGAGGAGTGGGAGAAGAAGGGGAATGAATGCTGTCTATGTACATCAATTTCTTTAACTTTCACAACCTCTCATTTCACAAAAAGAGGACCCTATTCATTTCTCTGGCACTGTAAGTCTTCCTGTCTTTTTTTTTATTCCTTTCCCCGCCGGAGGATGTTCTCAACTTTTTCACCCACGCACGACTGGCTTACTTTCTGTTACAAAGCCCTGTCCTGGGCTTCAATGGACCCCATCACTGATTTCACTCCAATCCCATAGTCACACCCTCAACTTACACCTGTAGCAATGCCCTCCCCTCCAAGGCACTTTGTGCAGCTTCCAGGATTTGCTCTTTTGCTCTTGTACCACCCGGCACTGCAACACCCAAATCCGGGACATAATATAAAAAAAGTTACTTAGCTGTAACCTCAGTTCCCCAACTTTGCAGTCTTGCCAAGATTCAAATTTTGGAATATTCCCCTCGACCTGAGAATTTTCATGGCTACAGGGGACGCTCTAGCATGTAACTCTATGAAAGGACCAATGTTGGAAAATGAAATGTTTCTGAAAATATAATGAGGTGTTGTGGGTAGGAAGCAATTTTGAAACAAAAGGCGCTAATGAATATTTACGAAGAAGTCCAGATGCCAAATGAGACTTTACACTGCTATAATTTTTCCAGAGTTCAAGTAGAGCATAACATGGCTATTGAGTTTAACTTCTTGTTCAAAGCTGTGCGCGGAGATCTAAGTAGAAGATGATGCAGCTCATGTCACTAACCGAGCTAGTACTATCCAGCAGGTATCCAGAGATTTTCTTGAGTACTTATCTTCAAAGGTGGTTGATATTTAGAGTGAATTTGAGTAGCAGCTTGGTAGGAGCTTGATGATATCGGCCGTGTATATGCGTACCAAGAATAATGTGTAGCTTCATATAGACAACAAGAAGACAATGCAGAAGGAGCGTAAGAATTAACTGCAAGAGTGGGACCAGATCACAAAAACAAATCAAGACAATGATTGTGGGATAACACCCATCACAGCTTCCAGAAGATGTAAGACCTGTACGATCATTAGTAATAACAAAAGGATCCCTTGTGAGATGCAAAGCGGGGCACAGCTGATGTGGTCCCTTGTCTTTCATAGTGGAATGCCACACATCGCCGCTTCTCTCTCTCTCATCTTCAGGTGACCATAAGGCATTCCTCTCATTTGTTGCTCAAGTTGTATCTTTTCTTCTGTAGGCACACCATGGTGTATGTAAGCGGAGGTGGAGAGTGTTCAGTTCATATTTGGCTGACACCAGTTTGAAAAATAGACCCCCAGTAGGATTGCTTCCACACTTTCTTGAGAGTTCTCTGATCAAATGTTCCAGTGTTGTCCTCTTCCCTCTTCCACCTCTCATCCACAGTGCAGAGTCTCTTCTTTCTTCACTTTGTAAACATGCTTTGCCAGCTGCCAACAGGATCTGGTGCAAGCCAACAGATCCCTGATTTTATTCAACACATGTTTCTAGGAATGCTCTGATTTTGCTTTTATATTCCCGGTCATTGATCTGTGAAGTATTCACCCGCCCCCTCTTCAGGGTCGTATGGGGGATCCCTATGTCAAGCATTACCCACATGGGGTGAGTAGTCAGATATCGCTTGTGCCAAATTGGTATACATTGTGATGTTTTTTAGCAAACATCCTGGGATCACAGGAAAGTCTATCCGTGTGCTTGCACCATGGACCAAGGAAACAAATGTGTAGTGCCTAGTCAGGGGAGGAAGCCCCCCTCAGCATCTACTATGAAACACAACCGCTTCCTCTTCTTCTTCTCCAGCAAAATTGTCAAATAGAAGTGTGACCTGTCCTGTAAAACTTCCTCCCCACCTGTCTTTATTCCCAAAATATCCTACACGAGTCATTTCAGACGCTCAACATCGAAGACCTCTCCAAAATAATAAAATAATTGCAACCTACCCCAAACTTCAGAAACACGATTCCAGAGAAGAAATTATAAGAGAACTTCACTACCACGGTAGAGTTAGAGTTAGAATGTCTCATATCAACCAGGTGTGGGGTCCAGATTTGGTCCCTGTCTGTTATATGTGGTAGGAATGGTTGTGGGAGATCGGTACCCTTCGGTATGGCTCAGGCTGAACTACTCTCTGATACTGTGTATCGCCTTTGTATATTGGGGTAAAATGCTGCAATGTTGACATGTTACCATGTTGAATGGTTTTACTCGTTTTGTCTTTTAATGTAAAAATGGTAATAAAGACGAGAGCAATGTTAATAACAGTCAACGTTCTGATTCTAGAAGTTATGTTGTAATAGTTATCAAGTTTGGTGTACTTTAAAATTACTGTGAGGTGTATCATTAAAGGATCATTGAGCAATGCAAAAATTTGTAATAAATACTAAAAAGCTTTTTTAAAAGAGAACTTCAATATATGTGTACCAATTTTCTCATGCTAATCAATATATCTCTGCTCCATGTCTGTTACACAACAATCTAAAACTGGGCCAGATATCACCCATACACAAGAAAACCAATGCCAACCTCGAAATCCTTAAGAATGTTAGACCCATCAGCAACCTCCCAGAGCTAGGAAAAGCCATTGGAAAATGTGTGACACATTTAACAATAATGACTTACTCTCCAACAACCAGTCTTGATTATAAGAAAGCTGCAGTACCAAAACAGCCAACCTGAAGATCTTCAACAAAGATGAAGAATATCTTCTGGTCATCTAGGACCAGTGCACAGCCTTCGACACAGTGAACCGCACCCCCCTATGCAAGACCTTGGAGTGTAGAAATACTTCACCAATAAGCTGACGACATACGTCTGAATTTAAAGGTATTTTCACTCCAAGTCTTACACACCCTGCAAAAGAATTGGAAACAATAGAAAGATGGATGAACTCACATTGCTTTACACTGAATCACTCGAAAACAGAATTCCTTATAATCTACAAAATCTGCAAAATTGACCCTACTCTCCTTTCAGAAGTATCCTTGCTGTGCTACCCCCAACTCAGAGCACCTCAGTCAGATTCCTTGGTTTCATGCTGGGCTCTTCGCTAACTTTAAAACCACAAAAAAACTAAATTACCCAAACAGCCAACTTCAACCTTCACCAATTTAAGAAGCATTTTCTCTTCTCCGACCTATGAAAATCAGAAGTCCACATCCTGATCATTTCAAGGATCAACATAGGCAATGCCATTCTATGAGGCAGTCCACCATCTTCTTGAGCTCCACTCACAGCCATCTTCCAATCCACTGTCAGACTCATCTCAGAGAAAAAAGATTCAACTGTAAATCCCCAAATCAGAGAGAACTCTATTCACTTCAAATCGAAGTATGGATGAAGTTCAAGATAGGATACCTTGCCTACAAAGCCTTAGATTAAAAAACTTACAGCCTATGTAACCTCCTCACACTTTCTAGATTCATAAGACTTTCATGAATCAAAACATTCTTAACACTAGAAACTCCTAAATTCAAGTTCTCCCTAGATATGAAGCAATCCTGCTTTGGAGGATAACCCAGTTTCTAGAGCTCCCTACCTCTTGACCTAAGATGAAGCCAAGATATCCTGTCTCTTCAAACCATACCTCTTTGGAGAGTAACCTAACGGCTAAAGAGCTCGACCTTGGACCTGGAGGAACTGGGTTCGAGTCTCGGTAACGACGCTAAACATCCTGCGATTCTGGGCAAATCACTTAATCTCCCCGTGCCTACCAAAAATAAATGTGTGTCCTCATGTAATGTAACTGGCGCAATGTAAAGCGCTCTGATACCCGATTCAGGTCAAGTTCGCTCTATATAAAACTCTAAAAAAAAAAAAAATGGAGATTAAGTTGCAGACCACAAAAAACTACAATCTTTGATGCTGCCACTTAGTCTTTCCAATGTCCTTACATCTCCTGTAAACAATATGTTTATTACTATGGTTGTCCTCTGTCCTCCCATATTTTCACCCCGCCTACCTCATCCTCTACCTCCATGCCTCCCCCGCCTAGGTTTCCAACTTTGCTCATGTCAACCTTTTGGTTTTCTGTGAAGAACGTAATACTTGACCAGAGACAAGGTGCTATATAAAAACCTCAAAACAATAAATACATTTCTGCAACTACCACCCTTGCTATTAACCCCTTCCATGCTGATGACAAACCCCAGCAGTCATGCACTACGGTGCTTGTGTGCTGATGACGGCTGGGGTTCTTCACGGCCCGCCCCAGTTCATGTTGTTTACAGCACACCAGGGGAATCGCGGCCGCATGGAAGGGGTTAAAACCATTATTACCACAACAGTTACTTCCACCACAATTACCACCAGTATAAGTTCTGCAACTACCACCACAGTTACCATTAACTGCTACCACCTCTATTGCCACTATTACCAGCACTTCCCTTACTACCACAGCCATTGCAATTTACACCATTATCAGCACCATTACCACAACCATTGCCACCACAATGACCTCACGTGCATTAGTACCAGAACCATTGCAATTACTACCACTATCATAACCACCACTGCTACCAGCATTACCACCATTACCACTACTACAAATACCTCCAATTTTACCACCACTAACATTACCATCGCTACTATGCCCACTGCTACCCCTACTATTACCTCAGTGTTTTTTCAGCTTGTAGGATCATTGTGTGTCTGACAAGGTGATGTCTCCTACATGCAAGCGGCCATTCAGCATACCACATTGGGCAGGCCATGGAATAAAGGGGCATATTTATCATTATATTACGCAGCGCAGAGCCACCTTGATGAGCTGCGTGATAGAGAAAGAGCATAAATGTGCCATTTTTAACAATGCAGTGCATTTCTGCATTTTCCCAGTGCTGGCGTGCAATGTTCTGCCTATCGCCAGTGTGGACAATTGTGCAACGTGGTGCAAGGGTGCCAGCATTGTATGCAGCATTGTGAGAAGGATAGGTTTTGTGCAGAAAGGGGCATCTTCCTGCACAAAAAGAATCCTGAGAGGCATTATTCTCCTTGTTACGCCTCATCTGGCGAGGTGTAGCAGTTTTAACGCATTCCCAGGTCTACTACTTAGAGAAAATCTGGGACTACGTTAAAATCTATGGGTGTTGTGTGGGAAAACCCACGGGACCCCCCTGGAATGCCTCTCTGGGGCAGAGTAACGCAATGCAGCGATTTGCGCTGCGTTACTCTGGATTTATCAAGCCACTCACAGCCACGCAAGGTGGCCTTGTGTGGTTTGATAATTCGCATCTTAAAGGTTGTGGTGCATTTGTACCCTGTTGCAAGGCGCAAAAGCGACGCAACCCTTTGATAAATATGACCCAAAATGTTTACTGGGGAGAAGCTAATGAGCAAATTTACATAAACACTGCAGGGAGCAAATAAGGGAGTAGAAGTTCTTGTGTTTCGTGCTTTGTTGCCTATGTAAATAGATGTCCCTGTCCGTACTGCATGAACTTTTTTGCACCATGTGATTTATTTTTTGCCTCTATGGGCCATATGTATGAAGCAAATTCGCATTCGCAAACACCGAAAATCCTTTGCGAATTCGAATTTGCAATATGGTATGTATAAAGGAAAATGTGGTACAAAATAAGGAATCGCAAAATTTGCGATTCCTTATTTTGCTATTGCATTTAAGGAATCGCAAATTTTGCAATTCCTTAAATGCAATGTATGATGCAAAAAAAATGCAAATTGTCCCTAAGGAATCGCAAATTACCACCAACTTCAAGTTGGTGGTAATTTGCGAATTCCTTGAAAAATGCCCATTTTTGAATTTTTCAAAGTGCCATATGACGTACATACATGCCCTTAGAGCATGTATGTGCAAGACATGTGCACCCATGCAAATTTCAGGGGTGCAACAGGGTGTGCTTTGGATACCCCTGCACCCTGGAAATTATTCTCAATTTGCGATTCTCAAATTGCGAATCGCAAATTGAGAATAACTTCCTATTCATTCCTATGGGCCTCCTGGCCCATAGAAATGAATGGGAAAGTATTCCTTAATTGCGATTCACAATTTGCTAATCACAATTAAGGAATTTTAAGAAATCGCAAAAACAATGCGATTTTCTACATACATACCAATTTGTGAATCTCAAATAGCGATTTCTTAAGAATCTCTATTTGAGATTCGCAAATGGGTACCTTCATACATATGGCCCTACATCTTTATGCTCATGTGAAACTGTGTAATCCATGAATCACCTTTGTCAAAACCATGACGCACACAGATACTGAACTATTTTCGCTTGTTGCATAATTTAAAACATTTTAAAGGTGGAGAAAAACATTTTTCAGTTTTTTGGTTATGTAAACACAGCAAAAATAAAACAACTTCATTTGAATCCATTTGCATTACTTCAGTGACTTTAAGCAACAATGGCTGGAGCAAACAAACCCTGTTGCTCACTCATCCAAACGGTGTGAAAGTGCATTTCCTCCGTGTTTAATCCGGTTTATATAATCTCCCCCGTGAGGTTTAAGGATTCATATTTCCGGTCCATCAGGTGTTCGGGGTGTAGAGGAAGCAGTTTCGCTCTCTGTCCTGAGGGGAGACAGACAGGCGGAAGCAGGCAGGGCTTTGCAGCAACCTGCTGTGTAAACCCGTGCACGCGGCAGGGGTCAGGGCGCCTTCCCATAGGCTGGAGTCGGAGCGGCTCAGGAGTAATCCATGAGGAATGCGAGGGTGGGGAAGGCTTTCAGAAAGGACTTACTCACCTCGGTCGCCCACGCACACTGAGCTCAGCGTCATTAATAGGGATTAGTTATTCTATTGACACACGGACCTCGCTGCAGCGCACGGAGTGCTTCTCAGCTCTTTGCGTGGGTTTGAAATGAATCACGTGGGAGGAGTTGCAACATACAAAGTGGTGGAGTAGGGGTAAGAAATATGGTAGGAAGTCCCCGAGCATGCCACCGCTCACAGAATAGGCGCCCAACAATTGGCCATACTCAGCCCCCATGCAGTAGTCATGATGCCGTGGGCCCTAGTGCAGGCCGGGAAAATAGCACCTTTGACTGCCCCTGGGGTAATAAAAGAAAGCAGTTATCAGGGTTCAGTGGGCCCCTCAGAGCTATAGCCCCGGAGACACTATGCCTGCTCCACCAATGGCAGCTACACCCCTGCGCACATGCCAACACATACAACACACGTTCTTTGTCCATGTCCTGATGTAGTATGGTGTGTATGCATCTCACATATATGAGCCCACCTGCCTCTAAACCTATAGCAGTCTGGATACCCAGAACACCTTTCTACTAGTCTGGGCAGCGGCCTAGATAAAAGATAAATAGATCCCTACTGCTGCTGCGGTTTTGTGTTGTAACAGATGCACTAATGAGGCCTCGTTGCAGCGCTCCCATCTGTACATTTTGTTATTTTCTTCCTCTTTCCAGGGCTGTGCTGGACAATCTATGCAGGGAGGAATCTACAGCTTTATTCATCGACTTGGGTGAAGGTATTGGTCATTGTAAGGATAAGACATATGTTGCCTTAGCTTTCCCTTGCCTATGCGATGGTCATGAATGATGCAGCATCATGAAATCCATCTACTCTCGAGCTCCTGCAGACCCACGCCTGCACCACATCTTCAACCTCGTAAGCCACAGGATCAGTCAGGAACTCACCACCCTGCTCAACACCTCAATGACCATTGCAGCATTTCCCAATGCCTGGAAACATGCCAAAGTCAGACCACTACTTAAAAAACCCTCCACCGACCCCAGTGAACTAAAAAATTACCGGACAATCTCCTTGCTGCTGTTCCTTGCCAAGTTACTGGAAAAGACTATCACCAAGCAACTCACAAAACAACTGGAGCTGAACCAGCTATTCGATACCTTCCAATCTAGGTTTTCGCAGCACTCACAGCACTCAGACCACCCTGATCGCAGTCACCGAGGACATCCGAACCCTCCTTGACTGAGAAGAAACAGTGGCTCTAATCCTCCTCGACCAATCGGCAGCCATCATCACTATATCCTACCACACGCTGATCAAAAGACTCCAGCACTTCAGCATCCAAGGGGACGCGCTCAGGTGGATCACTTCCTTTCTCACCAGAAGGACATAGAGGATCCACCTACCACCTTTCACCGTAGAACCCAAGGATATTGTTTGTGGTGTCCCCCAAGGCTCATTCCCAGCCCTAATCTCTTCAACGCCTTCATGGCCCCACTGGCCAACCTCGTCAGAGGGCATGGTCTCAACATAATATCCTACGCAGATGACATTCAACTCATTACCCTTACCAATGACCCTACCACCATCAGGACCAACTTCTACAGATGCATGAAAAGCATTACTGACTGGATCAAGAACAACTGCCTGAGGCTGAACACGGACAAGACAGAAGTCCTGAACTTCGGCAACAACGGCAAACCCTGGAACGACTCTTGGTAGGCCCCAGACCTAGGTCCCACACCCACCCCTGCTGACCATGCCAGAAACCTCCGAATCATCACTGATAACAAGCTCACCATGAAATCACAGATCAATGTAGTCTCCTCTGCCTGCTTCCTCTCACTGTGCCTGCTACGGAAGATGTGTAAATGGATACCCTTGCAAACAAGACGCACAGTGACACAGACCCTCATCACCAACCAACTAGACTATCGCGGTACTCTCTACGTAGGGATCACCGCGCACCTCCAACAGAGACTTCATACCATACCAAACCCTGCGGCCAGACTCATATTCAACCTCCCTGGACAAACCCACATCACACCTTGCTTCAGGCAACTCCACTGGTTCCCAGCACTGAAGAGATGCCAATTCAAGGTGCTGACCCACGTACATAAAGCTCTACACAACCAAGGACCCATCTACATTAACCACCGCCTCATTTTCCAACAACTGTTGAGAAGATTATGCTCCACTTCCCTATCACTCACCCAAACACCCCGCATCCATTGAAGCAGAAGTGGAAGATGCTCCTTTTCCAACTTCGCAGCAAAGACCTAGAACAGCCTCCTCCTGCAGCTCCGGACCATCACTTCACTTCCGGAATTATAAAGGTCCCTCAAGATCTGGTAGTTCGAATGAGCCTCCCGGGATGGGCAAGCATTTGTATACCCTACCGGGTTATTAGCGGCACTATATAAATCCTGATTGAATGATGGATTGAGCAATAGCCCTCCTCCGCACACTGCTTGCATTAAATCTCAGTGTGTACTGCAGGATCCTAGAGTGCATCACCTGCCTCTCGGTATCAGTGGGTCAGGGTCTGGTGCATTTTAATTTTACTATTTGGAGGCCTGAGACAGTTCTGAGCATGTGGTCCAGGAGTGTGACCGTCCTGCTCCCAGCAGAAGCGGTCGCTCCACAAGCTGCTCCACGCCTTCAACTGCCCTGGTACAGTAGCGATCTCGCACTGCACTGCTTGAGCCTGCAGAACGTATTTAATACAAATCGATTGCCTGCATAATTATCGGACATTATTTGATAGCCTGCATAATTATCTGCTTTTCGCTAAGATATACCTGATAGCAGCGCTTATTGCCAGGGTGCGCTAGTCCAGCTGCCAGCTGCTTTAAATTACCTGATTGTGCCAACGCCACTACCATTAGCCTCGTACATTCGCCTATCGTGCCCCAGTCCGGTTTTATTATTGGCTTGCAGCCATTTTGTTTGTTGTTGTCTGAGCCTCTCTGCCCTGATCTCCACCCTGCCCCCCGTCTCCCAGCTGACCCTCCCTCGCCCCTCCCCCTCCACTATCCGCTTATGACAGATGCATTTTCGC
The DNA here is from genome assembly GCF_964263255.1 of Lissotriton vulgaris. NCBI lineage: Eukaryota > Metazoa > Chordata > Amphibia > Caudata > Salamandridae > Lissotriton > Lissotriton vulgaris. Next base: position 1,056,904,770 of record NC_141698.1, on the reverse strand, counting down.
ACAGCGTTGACACGCAGCGGTCGCGTTCCATGCGCGCCGAAGGCGCGCCAAAGGTAAGCCTGTCTAAGCCCGTCCGCGCCTGGACCGTGCCCAACGCCAGACCCCCTGGCCCCCGCAAACCGCCCTCCTCCCACATAACGTATGCCGCCACCACCCTCCTAGCCCTCAACCCCGGACTCACCCCACAATGTTGCGTAGCTGCCCCAGGACACACCCACGGACTCTTCGCCTGCCACTCCTGCAAGTTCGCCTGCATCAGGTCCCTCACCAAACCCACTAACCCCAAACACAGCTCCGACTCTAACCACCTGAAGTGCATCTTGCTGAACACCCGCTTGGTCCACAGACACGCCACTGAACTCTGGGACCTACTCGACACTGCTTCACCGGACATCGCCTTCCTTACAGAAACCTGGATGAACGCATCATCAGCACCCGACATCGCCGTAGCCATCCCGGACGCTCACAAGATCATCCGAAAAGACCCCACCAACCAAACAGGAGGAGGCATCGCCATCGTCCATAAGAACACCATCAGAATCACGACCAGCTCCGACGATAACCTTGCAACCGCCGAACACCTCCACTTCCAGATCCACACCGACCTCAGGACCACACTTAGAGGCACCCTCATCTACAGGCCACCAGGAACCCGTAATCAATTCAGCGAAGACATCACTGACTTCATCAGCCCACATGCCCTCGCCTCCGAGAACTACATTCTACTGGGAGACCTCAACTTCCACCTGGAAAAGAAAAACGACAGCAACACCACCACCCTTCTGGACAACCTGGCCAATCTCAGACTCAAACAACTTGTTGACACCCCCACTCATGTAGCCGGACATACGCTCGACTCTGTTTTCACCTCCTGCAAACACATCTCCTTCGATCATACCACAGCTCTCCATTGGACGGACCACAGCTGTGTTCATTTCAGCGACAAAACTACCACGATCCACAACCCCCCACAACCTATTCCTCGTAGAAACTGGAACAAAATCACCACCGACCAACTCCTCACATCGCTCAACCAAAACCCTCCCGCCCTCTCATCGGACCCAAACGAGGCTGCCACCAAACTCAAACAATGGATCACTCACAGTGTTGACGAATTAGCACCCTTGAAAAACAACCAGATCAAACAAGGTAGCAAAAAGGCCCCCTGGTTCAACGATGACCTTAAAAAATCCAAGAAACCATGCCGTACTCTCGAAAAAACATGGAGAAAAAACCCAACTACTGACAACCTGATCACCTTCAAGGCAGCCACCCGCAAACACCACCAATTGATCCGAACCACCAAGAAATCAGCATTCAAGGATCGACTCGACAACAACGCCCATAACAGCAAGGAACTATTCAACATCGTCAAAGAATTTACCAACCCCACCGCAGCCTCAAACGACATCACTCCCTCCCAAGACCTCTGCGATTCGTTATCCTCCTTCTTCTACAACAAAATCGCCGACATACATAACAGCTTTGAGAACACTTCCAAAGAACAGTCCACTCCACCCACCTCAGAACCTAAACCGCCCTTTAACAACCTTAGCGCCTGGAACCCAATCACCACTGAAGACACCATCCGCCTAATGAACTCCATCCATTCTGGTTCGCCAACCGACCCCTGTCCCCACCACATCTTCAACAAAGCAGACTCCATCATCGCACCCCATCTCCGTGATATCATCAGCTGCTCCTTCAACTCCGCTACCTTCCCAGAAGGCTGGAAACACGCTGAACTCAGCGCCCTCCTGAAGAAACCCACAGCAGACCCCTCTGAACTTAAGAACTACCGCCCCATCTCCCTCCTCCCATTCCCTGCCAAAGTCATCGAGAAAGCCGTCAATAGCCAGCTCGCCGCCTCCCTTGAATCCAACAACTCCCTCGACTCCTCTCAATCTGGCTTTCGAGCCAAACACAGCACCGAAACCGCCCTCATTGCAGCGACAGACGACATCCGAACACTACTGGACAACGGAGAAACAGTTGCCCTCATCCTACTTGACCTCTCCGCCGCCTTCGACACGGTCTGTCATAACACCCTCATACAACGCCTCAGTAACATCGGCATACAAGGAAAAGCCTTGGACTGGATCATCTCGTTCCTCGCCGGGAGAACCCAGAGACTCCGACTTCCCCCATTCAAATCAGAGGCCACCGAAGTCATCTGCGGAGTACCACAAGGTTCATCACTCAGTCCCACCCTCTTCAACGTTTACATGAGTCCACTCGCATCCATCGCGCGACAACACAACCTTAACATCATCTTTTACGCTGACGACACCCAGCTGATCCTTTCCCTCACCAAAGACCCTTACACTGCCAAAACCAACCTTCACGAAGCAATGAAAGAAGTAGCCGAATGGATGAAAAACAGCCGCCTAAAACTTAACTCAGACAAAACGGAAGTCCTCATCCTAGGACCATCTCCCTCTGCCTGGGACGACTCATGGTGGCCATCGGCCCTGGGCACAGCACCCATACACACAGACCACGCACGTAACCTAGGTTTCATCCTAGACTCCTCACTCTCGATGACCAGACAAGTCAACACCGTCTCATCCTCTTGCTTCAACGTACTTCGTATGCTCAAAAAAATCTTCAGTTGGATCCCCTCCGAGACTAGAAAGACTGTCACCCACACACTGGTCACTAGCCGACTGGACTATGGAAACACCCTCTACGCCGGAATCACAGCCAAATTACAGAAAAAACTCCAACGCATCCAAAACGCATCAGCCAGACTCATTTTGGACATCCCTCGCCATGATCACATTACCGGTCACCTGAAAGACCTCCACTGGCTCCCCGTCAACAAGAGAATAACGTTCCGTCTCCTCACCCACGCACACAAGGCCCTCTACAAACTAGGACCCGAATGCCTCAACACGCGACTGTCCTTCTACACACCCACCCGCCAACTAAGATCCTCCAATCAAGCCCTCGCCGCAGTTCCGCGCATCCATAGATCCACCATGGGAGGAAGATCTTTCTCCTACTTGGCGGCCAAGACCTGGAATTCTCTCCCCACCCACCTCCGCCTTACACAGAACCACATTTCCTTCAGAAAGGAACTTAAAACATGGCTATTCGATAAATAATGCATCCCCCTCCCACAAGCGCCTTGAGACCCTCTGGGTGAGTAGTGCGCTATACAAATTCCTAAACTTGAACTTGAACTTGAAAATCAGCATTCGAGGTCAACCAATCACTTTGACTGCTGTGTGATAAAACCAATTGTCCATCCTGGTTTGAGTCCTCAGAATGTTTTGAGACTGGCATACAGGTATGGTTTGTGCATTCTTCCTCCAGGGGAGACGTTATAGGAGCTGCTGTCAGTTCAATTCTTTTCAGAGCGTACGTGGGTACCAGGCAAGGCCAACTGCCAGAGCAGAAAAGGAGAGCTCTTTGTCAAATGATCCAGTGAAATGCTTCATTAGACTTCATGAGACTTCCTGTTGGAGAAACCATCTGACAAAACAGGTAAAAGTACAGACGCTTGTTCACTGGTTTAACCTCTTTTCTTCACCATTCCTCATCGTCCTTCTTATCCTGGGCTTTGCTGAAATACAAAGAAGTTGATGTTGGTAGCTCGACCCTCCTCTAACACTAAATACTTTAGGAAAGAATATATCCCTCCTTTCTTGACTTGTCTACTAGAAAACATGGAAATTCTAGGAGAAACCTTCCCCACATGGTACAGGACTGTTTCAAAATGTTGTGCACTCACCCAAGCTTTCTATCTTCCTACATCAAGTTCCTTGCTCTCTATGTGTGGAGGGATTTAGACTAGATGCTATCTCCAAAGTACTACCCTGCCTGTTCCTCCAGGCCAGTAGGAGAATAGTTCAAAAACACAACAGATATCCCGAGGTCTAGTGATCAGGAACGCAAATACTTATGATATTAAAGACTCAAATGGAATATACAAAAATTGTACAGATTCCAATCACTCACCATTCCAGGTAACATGCTTCATCATCTGGGTCTCCTTTAATAGGGCTTCAACTTTCACACCTTGCATTTTCAGAATTGAAAACAATTTGCAGTCCCCTCTGGGTTATGAAAATAGCATTTCCCCTATGGCTGGAGTCTGCAGATCACTGAAGATTGGTGATGCCAGGGTCTGTGAATGTTTAGACAATTCTATAGGATTAGTAGATAAATAAAGTAATTATAAATAAAAACCTCCGTATATGTGAAGAAATTCAAAATTGGAGGCTAATAATTAAGTTGGTATCCTTATATTGATTTGTGGGAGTAGCACAAGTGCAACAAACGGAATCTAATACTGATGATTAGTGGGTTAAATTGAAGCACTGGTATTCACAGAAAGAGAGCAGGCATTAGGAGTAGAAAGGGGTTATTACAATGGCGGACAGACTTTTGTCCGTCCGCTATAGTTTTGAGGCGGGGGTCACATTGCCCATATTTTGAATTGCGGCATGTGCTCCGCTCTGCAGCACCTGCAGCAAGTTGAAACAGACATCCCACACATATCCCTGCACTGCGTGGTAGGCACCATGCCGTGCCTACCACATGGTGTAGGGATATGTAGAGTGGCACCGTAGGTGCCCCTCCGGGCCTATGTCACTGGCCCAGAGGGTTAGGGGCGCCCGCTACGGGCCCCCCAAATCCGTTTCCACCTGCCGTTTTGCTGTGGGTTGACAGCCAAAGAACGACCAGCAGAAAGGGATATTGTAATCCCTACAGGGAGGTCCGACAGGCAGTCGGATAAAGACCCCCAGTTGGTACCATGGGAGTCGGAGTTTCCGACCGCCACCTGTCCAAATGCCATTATAATATGGTGGATGGAGATCCCTGTTCTGATGCCAGGGAGACCACAATCAACAGCCTGTCAGTGGCAGTCTCCCCGCCATCGCAATCAGGGCCAAAGTGATATGCTAGAGTCTAGTATAATGCTGCATGCTATTGTGTCTTTCAGAAATAAAACTACATTTTCAAAAGCTGCAACCTTCCAAATAAAATTAAAACTCAGATGGTTGCATTCTTTTTGATTGCAAAGTAAATAAAATGTCACAATTTTTGTGTTTAATTGATGCATACATTTCCTGTATACTGCTTCTTTATTTTTATGTACTGTTTTGAGGTTCAAATTATAAATATTACTTATTTGGGGGTTACATGCATCCTGTAGTAATTCAATGGAGTCTGCTGAATGTTCATAGACTAACAAACTACTGCCTTAGATAGAATAGCATTTGGCCTAGAGGAATATACTAAAGTGGTTAATAAGCTTCAGAAAGAGCAAAATGCCACTGCCATACTTATGGGGCTGCCATAGGATTAGTCATATTTTAACAGCTCTTTTATCTCTAACGATGTTGCCTTGTGGTGAATATAGAAACATCTTCAAATACATGTGCTTGGTCAACAGAGGAAGTCATTCTATGTAAATGAGAGTGGCATAAACCTGAGAAAACAACAAAAAAATAATGCTTGTAATTAATGTTGGTCATTTTATTTCCACTGCACTGAAGTGGTGTGTTTTTTGTCTTGGATGTTCCCGGTACCACGGGGGCACCAAGTGGCTTCCTTTAAAAAGAAAAAAGCAATGACAGTACAGCATCCAAGCCAGCTCCCTGCCTTGCCACCACAGTCCATGCCAGTGCGAGGGTCAGTACCTTTCTGCTCCCTGACTGATATATGCAGGCAAGCATTGCAAGTGTGGGAGAGTGTGGGGAAGGGGAGCAGGAGGGCACACCACACTGCGGGGGATATGTGGCAGGACCCCCCTGCATCATTCTGCTTTGAGGTCCTGGAATTTGGGTGCTGGGACCAATAAAAACAGTAGACCCCTGAGAAGATGGGAGACCATGGTGGCAGGATAAAGTTTGAGGGGGCCCACGACTTACTCCTCACCAAATTAAAGTAATATGGCTTTGGGTACCGGGAATGGGGTCCCAGGGCCACTGTTGGATTGTGGCAACCCTCAGCGAGATGGGGGATACAGTGAACAATTTAACCTTAGGAAGGGGGCCACACATATGCAATACTTTCACGGTACGGGCAAAAAAAGAACACAAGGACTAGGGTCCCGGGGTATCCCTACCCTGCCCCCATATGTTTTTTTTGTGCTGTTTTGTTCCAGGACAGGCGACTGAGCCCCCTCGCGTTATAATGGCTGCCAAACACCTTTGTTGATGTGGGGCAGCAAATAAAATCTTATCTTTTGATCAGCTGGTCCTGCAATACTATTGTCGCCTGATGGTATTCACCTGTTACAACGCATTTTTTACAACGCACTACCACTACAACGCAGGCATTACAACGCATACCATTACAACGCATGGCGCTGGGGGGCGCTCTAGGATAAGAGGTAAGTTTAATTTACTATCCAACACCTTCCCTAGGGTCCACGGGGACTGGAGTTAGAATAGTAAATTATACTTACCACTATCCAGCACCCCAAAGCGCTATGCGTTGTAGTGGTATGCGTTGTGAATACCGCGTTGTAATGGTATGCGGAGTAAAAGTATGCGTTGTAACGTCATACATCCTCGCCTGATATATCTATGGACTTTGAACCATATTTTCTCAAAAAGTAATGAACAGATTGACACCAAGGGCCTCATTAGGATGGCGGGCGGACTTTGCCCGCCTGCCATCCCCGTGGTAATATGGACCGCCAACCTTAAGGCCGGGGGTCCCGTCGCCATTATTAGGATGCGCCTGCCACAGTGGCTGGCGCATCCTGCATTCATACCATTGTGGCGGGCGGTGCACTCAGCACCGCCCGCCACAATGGCAGGAAAGCATGCTGTGCACTGCCATGCTGTGAATGGAACTGCTGGGGGGTACAATAGGTACCCTCCACCACCCCCGGAGTTGACAGTGTAGTGCGCATGTCACATTGGACGGGTGTCTTGTACTGTCCAGCCCGAGACGCAAACCTAAGGTCTGCAAATCTGTGCTATATTAGGGAACTGGGAGAACAGAGATGCAGCCCCTTAGTCTCCCATAGAGTGCTGGATTCCCCTGCTCCAACCAATCCTGGCACTCTTTTTATTCAGTTTACTGTTGCAAACAGTCTGAGATCAGTGCCTGGATTGGTTCTGGTGGCTGGCCTGTAGTCCCGTAGGCCAGGGAACACAAGGCTGCACGGGGGCAGGAGAATTACATGAGTAGCCAATTACTTTGTAGCTTTATTTTGAAGCCATGATTGCCTTAGCAGAGGAGCTGCCCCCTAAAACAGACCATATACTGGCAAGGGGTTGGCTTATGCAGCGGTACGCAAGGCAGCAAATAAGAAATAAATAGTGACGAGGAGAAAACTTAAAAAGTCTTTTGTAAGAAGATTTTGAGGCCACCTACCATATAAGCCATTTTATGCCAAGGGCCAGAAACAAATGTGCACAATGTTGAACGAAACAAGCTTATAGCGGAACGCTATAGCCAGGGCAGGATGACATTTTAATTTCAATTCAGAGGTAAGGACATCTTTTTTACATATCAATCCGGGTTTCTGGCAAAAAAAATAAAAGAAACATTTGTTAAATATTGACCCCCCGACCCCCCAGGGCCCTCATAATCTTTCCAATACTGTTTACAGTGTACGGTGCGACTCGCTTTTGCAATGACCGTCAACCAAGCACAAGAACAATCGCTGCAAGTGTGTGGACTAGATTTGGAGAATCCGTGCTTCTCACATGGACAACTGTATGTGACCAGCTCATGCGTTGGAAAACCTTCTGATTTATTTGTGTATGCACCAGACGGAAAAACAAAAAATACTGTGTATCCACAAGCACTTGAATAAATAAACAAAATTAAAACAACACTTTAAAATGTTTTCCATATTAAAATGAATAAGTTTCAATAAAAATGACACAATGTAAATTAAATGTTGTCATAACAAGTTTCCTTAAATTTCCTTTCTTCTGAGATCGCAGCAACGCGCGACGGGTAAGCTAGTCTTGTATAAAAAGTAAATAATTATATGATAAACAAAAAGCACCAATTTGAAATAATATCGGGCGTGTTACAGCAGTACTGTAAAATTAAAAGAAACATTCAAATAATTCCTTGCTATTGGCATGTACAGCCACTACTTTCTGCACTAATTTGCAAAGTCCTAAAACCCATGAACTAGTTAGTTTTCTGTTGCTTAAAAAAATCTGTTTCCACAGCCGTCAGTTAGCCACTCACATGCTTCTGTAACCACAAATGAAACAATCTCTTACTGTGTCTCTAACAATGAATAGCGTGATTGCAGTGACCTAACATGCATGCAACGATTGTGCAAGTGAAAGGACATTTTTGGAGCATATAGTAACTAGATTAAGGATGACAAAAGGCTAAATGTCACTCGCTTTGCTCACTCAGTGAAAGTCAAAGGTGACTTTTATGCCCCACCAATTTCAGACATTACCAGCCTCCACTGGCCTGGGGTATGTGTCCCGTGGGGTTGGCGGGAGAGGAGAGGCAGGGACATTTCAAGGATTTGGGGGGTGGCCTAACACTTTTTGTGGACCCCTGTTCAAAACAGCTTTGAATATATGATCCAATTTCAGCTCTTTCATGCCCTCTTTGGCAAGTGCACAGGCACATTCTTCTAAATTATAAATGTGTTTACATCTAATATTCTGGGATAGTGACCTGTATTTTCAATATTGCAAGATATTGCAAATTATCTTTGTGACGCTCTCTCAGGTCCTGTTTTGATCTAAAAGAAACTTTTATATGGATGGTGCTTGAAACATAAACACAAAATGTATCTGAAAAATGTCCCTAATAGTCTCTGACATCATCCACATTAAAAATAAATTAATGAAAGACGTTCTTAAAACAATCCGTTTAAGAATTATTCAAGGTCTTCAGGACAAGACTCTCTGAAGAACAGACCTGGTTCTATCAGGGTGCCCCCTGAAAAGCTGGTGCCCTGGGCCACATCCCACTTTGCCCATGCCTAAAATCTTCTCTGTGGGGAAGCAGAAGTCCGATGAAGCATAGGGCATCTCTTGAGCCTTGTTCAGTTGCTGCTGTTGAGCTGGGCATGACAATGAGCCTGGCACTGGCGTGGTGCAGCATGGTCTTATGAAGCTGGCCTCTCTCATGTTATAGGGCACTGCTGGTGGCAGACGGATGGGGCTACGACTTGTACACTTCTGCCTTCAAGTCTGAGGGTGTCAGTGTGGATGGGAGGGGTTGTGTTGGTGCAGGCATGTGAGGAGGCCATCACTGGGCCTCTGACACCTGGGACAGGAATAGGGCAGAAGGAGAGAACCGGATCTGATTTAGTTGACTTTCAGCAAGACTTTTCATACTGCTTTACCTAGAAATTAAAGAAGGACAGCTGGAGTGCAGTGAATATCTCTTCAGAGCTGGGGCTCAGCACCAGTAACCTTGGCATGAATCATGAAAAGTGAATGCAGGCTGCAGCGTTTGCTTCCAACATCAGAGGAGCGCCGCTCGGCATTCCTCAGTACAAGTCTGGGCAGGGTTGGCTGCTCACGGAGGGCTCTTGTAAAGATGTCGTAGAAATGCCCTTGGCCGCTTACCAGCCTCTTGTCTGTAATAACTGACACGGTTCTTGTTCAAACTTGAAGCTTTTTTGGCAGAAGGCAGCTGTATATTTTAAAACTTGATCATACATGTAAGAACTGGAGCAGAAAGGCGAAGGCAGCCTCATGAAGCCAGAACATGTTCCTAATTCTTTAAGGGAAATTATTCTCGCCAAGAAAAACATTCTTCACAAATGTATTTGCCTGGTCCTCACATAATCCAAACCTAGAGAGCTTGAGGGGGGCTCCTCCTTTCGGTTCTATATGGTGCGCTCGTGCTGCTGTGACCGTGTCAGCGCTGTCGATTGGTGGTACAGCACGAGACGCGTATGTGTACCGCATTTTTGGCGCATTATTAGGTAGAGGCCGACCAGACGCTGCAGCTGTCTCTATTATGCTGAAGACATCTAGGGGACATTCAGACAACTTCCCTGGAAATGATTTTCTCCTGTTGCTTTTCATTGGCTTCCTGGTTTGTAACTCACATTGTCTGGCTTTCTGTTTGCTGGCTATATTTGTTTTAGACTATCCAGCATGAGTTTGTCCTTCCAAGAAGCAAAGTCTTTTCACACTATGGGCCAGTAGTAGGAGCCCTAGTCGCGGTTGGTAACGGCCGAATTCGGCCGTTACCGACCGGTATTTGGGTTTCCAGATGTAGGGGGCCTATATTTTACCGATTCTGTAAAGTTACCGAATCGGTAAATTTACAGAATCGGTAAAATAACGAATCGGTATATTTACCGATTCGGAAAAACCATATGTAGGTGGCACTCCTAAGAGTGCCACAGGCCCTTAAAAATCGGTATTTTACCACCCAATCCTATTGGGTGGTAAAATACCGAATTCAGGTGTGCATGCACATCTGTGCATGCACACCTGTGCACTGTGACACACAGACATGCCCTAAGGGCATGTCTGTGTGCCACATTGCACACAAGTCCAGAATTGGGGTGCTAGAGGGTGTCAAAGTGAAAAATTTACAAAAAACAATTTGATGGACAGAATGTAGATCAATGTCTTACATTCACCCCAGTACAAGGATCTGGGCCTAAATCCATCGTTTTTTGCACTCCACACCACCCTGGGTCAGATAATGGCTTTATGCAAATCAGCTCTGACCCTGTGCCTCATGGGAACAGTCCAGTCCGAACTACAACAGCCATATCTTTCCCAGACCGGAATCAAGCATCCGAGGACCGGACCGGTTTCGAGGTAACACCTCTCATCAGCCCGGCTAGCTTGACTCCAGTGGTGTGGAGGCTCTGGGACCCACGTCTGAGCTACCCCAGTACACTCAGGGAGAAATTTACAAAAAACAATTTGATGGACAGAATGTAGATCAATGTCTTACATTCACCCCAGTACAAGGATCTGGGCCTAAATCCATCGTTTTTTGCACTCCACACCACCCTGGGTCAGATAATGGCTTTATGCAAATCAGCTCTGACCCTGTGCCCCATGGGAACAGTCCAGTCCGAACTACAACAGCCATATCTTTCCCAGACCGGAATCAAGCATCCGAGGACCGGACCGGTTTCGAGGTAACACCTCTCATCAGCCCGGCTAGCTTGACTCCAGTGGTGTGGAGGCTCTGGGACCCACGTCTGAGCTACCCCAGTACACTCAGGGAGAAATTTACAAAAAACAATTTGATGGACAGAATGTAGATCAATGTCTTACATTCACCCCAGCACAAGGATCTGGGCCTAAATCCATCGTTTTTTGCACTCCACACCACCCTGGGTCAGATAATGGCTTTATGCAAATCAGCTCTGACCCTGTGCCCCATGGGAACAGTCCAGTCCGAACTACAACAGCCATATCTTTCCCAGACCGGAATCAAGCAGCCGAGGGCCGGACCGGTTTCGAGGTAACACCTCTCATCAGCCCGGCTAGCTTGACTCCAGTGGTGTGGAGGCTCTGGGACCCACGTCTGAGCTACCCCAGTACACTCAGGGAGAAATTTACAAAAAACAATTTGATGGACAGAATGTAGATCAATGTCTTACATTCACCCCAGTACAAGGATCTGGGCCTAAATCCATCGTTTTTTGCACTCCACACCACCCTGGGTCAGATAATGGCTTTATGCAAATCAGCTCTGACCCTGTGCCCCATGGGAACAGTCCAGTCCGAACTACAACAGCCATATCTTTCCCAGACCGGAATCAAGCATCCGAGGACCGGACCGGTTTCGAGGTAACACCTCTCATCAGCCCGGCTAGCTTGACTCCAGTGGTGTGGAGGCTCTGGGACCCACGTCTGAGCTACCCCAGTACACTCAGGGAGAAATTTACAAAAAACAATTTGATGGACAGAATGTAGATCAATGTCTTACATTCACCCCAGTACAAGGATCTGGGCCTAAATCCATCGTTTTTTGCACTCCACACCACCCTGGGTCAGATAATGGCTTTATGCAAATCAGCTCTGACCCTGTGCCCCATGGGAACAGTCCAGTCCGAACTACAACAGCCATATCTTTCCCAGACCGGAATCAAGCATCCGAGGACCGGACCGGTTTCGAGGTAACACCTCTCATCAGCCCGGCTAGCTTGACTCCAGTGGTGTGGAGGCTCTGGGACCCACGTCTGAGCTACCCCAGTACACTCAGGGAGAAATTTACAAAAAACAATTTGATGGACAGAATGTAGATCAATGTCTTACATTCACCCCAGTACAAGGATCTGGGCCTAAATCCATCGTTTTTTGCACTCCACACCACCCTGGGTCAGATAATGGCTTTATGCAAATCAGCTCTGACCCTGTGCCCCATGGGAACAGTCCAGTCCGAACTACAACAGCCATATCTTTCCCAGACCGGAATCAAGCATCCGAGGACCGGACCGGTTTCGAGGTAACACCTCTCATCAGCCCGGCTAGCTTGACTCCAGTGGTGTGGAGGCTCTGGGACCCACGTCTGAGCTACCCCAGTACACTCAGGGAGAAATTTACAAAAAACAATTTGATGAACAGAATGTAGATCAATGTCTTACATTCACCCCAGTACAAGGATCTGGGCCTAAATCCATCGTTTTTTGCACTCCACACCACCCTGGGTCAGATAATGGCTTTATGCAAATCAGCTCTGACCCTGTGCCCCATGGGAACAGTCCAGTCCGAACTACAACAGCCATATCTTTCCCAGACCGGAATCAAGCATCCGAGGACCGGACCGGTTTCGAGGTAACACCTCTCATCAGCCCGGCTAGCTTGACTCCAGTGGTGTGGAGGCTCTGGGACCCACGTCTGAGCTACCCCAGTACACTCAGGGAGAAATTTACAAAAAACAATTTGATGGACAGAATGTAGATCAATGTCTTACATTCACCCCAGTACAAGGATCTGGGCCTAAATCCATCGTTTTTTGCACTCCACACCACCCTGGGTCAGATAATGGCTTTATGCAAATCAGCTCTGACCCTGTGCCCCATGGGAACAGTCCAGTCCGAACTACAACAGCCATATCTTTCCCAGACCGGAATCAAGCATCCGAGGACCGGACCGGTTTCGAGGTAACACCTCTCATCAGCCCGGCTAGCTTGACTCCAGTGGTGTGGAGGCTCTGGGACCCACGTCTGAGCTACCCCAGTACACTCAGGGAGAAATTTACAAAAAACAATTTGATGGACAGAATGTAGATCAATGTCTTACATTCACCCCAGTACAAGGATCTGGGCCTAAATCCATCGTTTTTTGCACTCCACACCACCCTGGGTCAGATAATGGCTTTATGCAAATCAGCTCTGACCCTGTGCCCCATGGGAACAGTCCAGTCCGAACTACAACAGCCATATCTTTCCCAGACCGGAATCAAGCATCCGAGGACCGGACCGGTTTCGAGGTAACACCTCTCATCAGCCCGGCTAGCTTGACTCCAGTGGTGTGGAGGCTCTGGGACCCACGTCTGAGCTACCCCAGTACACTCAGGGAGAAATTTACAAAAAACAATTTGATGGACAGAATGTAGATCAATGTCTTACATTCACCCCAGTACAAGGATCTGGGCCTAAATCCATCGTTTTTTGCACTCCACACCACCCTGGGTCAGATAATGGCTTTATGCAAATCAATTCTGACCCTGTGCCCCATGGGAACAGTCCAGTCCGAACTACAACAGCCATATCTTTCCCAGACCGGAATCAAGCATCCGAGGACCGGACCGGTTTCGAGGTAACACCTCTCATCAGCCCGGCTAGCTTGACTCCAGTGGTGTGGAGGCTCTGGGACCCACGTCTGAGCTACCCCAGTACACTCAGGGAGAAATTTACAAAAAACAATTTGATGAACAGAATGTAGATCAATGTCTTACATTCACCCCAGTACAAGGATCTGGGCCTAAATCCATCATTTTTTGCACTCCACACCACCCTGGGTCAGATAATGGCTTTATGCAAATCAGCTCTGACCCTGTGCCCCATGGGAACAGTCCAGTCCGAACTACAACAGCCATATCTTTCCCAGACCGGAATCAAGCATCCGAGGACCGGACCGGTTTCGAGGTAACACCTCTCATCAGCCCGGCTAGCTTGACTCCAGTGGTGTGGAGGCTCTGGGACCCACGTCTGAGCTACCCCAGTACACTCAGGGAGAAATTTACAAAAAACAATTTGATGGACAGAATGTAGATCAATGTCTTACATTCACCCCAGTACAAGGATCTGGGCCTAAATCCATCGTTTTTTGCACTCCACACCACCCTGGGTCAGATAATGGCTTTATGCAAATCAGCTCTGACCCTGTGCCCCATGGGAACAGTCCAGTCCGAACTACAACAGCCATATCTTTCCCAGACCGGAATCAAGCATCCGAGGACCGGACCGGTTTCGAGGTAACACCTCTCATCAGCCCGGCTAGCTTGACTCCAGTGGTGTGGAGGCTCTGGGACCCACGTCTGAGCTACCCCAGTACACTCAGGGAGAAATTTACAAAAAACAATTTGATGGACAGAATGTAGATCAATGTCTTACATTCACCCCAGTACAAGGATCTGGGCCTAAATCCATCGTTTTTTGCACTCAACACCACCCTGGGTCAGATAATGGCTTTATGCAAATCAGCTCTGACCCTGTGCCCCATGGGAACAGTCCAGTCCGAACTACAACAGCCATATCTTTCCCAGACCGGAATCAAGCATCCGAGGACCGGACCGGTTTCGAGGTAACACCTCTCATCAGCCCGGCTAGCTTGACTCCAGTGGTGTGGAGGCTCTGGGACCCACGTCTGAGCTACCCCAGTACACTCAGGGAGAAATTTACAAAAAACAATTTGATGGACAGAATGTAGATCAATGTCTTACATTCACCCCAGTACAAGGATCTGGGCCTAAATCCATCCTTTTTTGCACTCCACACCACCCTGGGTCAGATAATGGCTTAATGCAAATCAGCTCTGACCCTGTGCCCCATGGGAACAGTCCAGTCCGAACTACAACAGCCATATCTTTCCCAGACCGGAATCAAGCATCCGAGGACCGGACCGGTTTCGAGGTAACACCTCTCATCAGCCCGGCTAGCTTGACTCCAGTGGTGTGGAGGCTCTGGGACCCACGTCTGAGCTACCCCAGTACACTCAGGGAGAAATTTACAAAAAACAATTTGATGGACAGAATGTAGAGCAATGTCTTACATTCACCCCAGTACAAGGATCTGGGCCTAAATCCATCGTTTTTTGCACTCCACACCACCCTGGGTCAGATAATGGCTTTATGCAAATCAACTCTGACCCTGTGCCCCATGGGAACAGTCCAGTCCGAACTACAACAGCCATATCTTTCCCAGACCGGAATCAAGCATCCGAGGACCGGACCGGTTTCGAGGTAACACCTCTCATCAGCCCGGCTAGCTTGACTCCAGTGGTGTGGAGGCTCTGGGACCCACGTCTGAGCTACCCCAGTACACTCAGGGAGAAATTTACAAAAAACAATTTGATGGACAGAATGTAGATCAATGTCTTACATTCACCCCAGTACAAGGATCTGGGCCTAAATCCATCGTTTTTTGCACTCCACACCACCCTGGGTCAGATAATGGCTTTATGCAAATCAGCTCTGACCCTGTGCCCCATGGGAACAGTCCAGTCCGAACTACAACAGCCATATCTTTCCCAGACCGGAATCAAGCATTCGAGGACCGGACCGGTTTCGAGGTAACACCTCTCATCAGCCCGGCTAGCTTGACTCCAGTGGTGTGGAGGCTCTGGGACCCACGTCTGAGCTACCCCAGTACACTCAGGGAGAAATTTACAAAAAACAATTTGATGGACAGAATGTAGATCAATGTCTTACATTCACCCCAGTAAAAGGATCTGGGCCTAAATCCATCGTTTTTTGCACTCCACACCACCCTGGGTCAGATAATGGCTTTATGCAAATCAGCTCTGACCCTGTGCCCCATGGGAACAGTCCAGTCCGAACTACAACAGCCATATCTTTCCCAGACCGGAATCAAGCATCCAAGGACCGGACCGGTTTCGAGGTAACACCTCTCATCAGCCCGGCTAGCTTGACTCCAGTGGTGTGGAGGCTATGGGACCCACGTCTGAGCTACCCCAGTACACTCAGGGAGAAATTTACAAACAACAATTTGATGGACAGAATGTAGATCAATGTCTTACATTCACCCCAGTACAAGGATCTGGGCCTAAATCCATCGTTGTTTGCACTCCACACCACCCTGGGTCAGATAATGGCTTTATGCAAATCAGCTCTGACCCTGTGCCCCATGGGAACAGTCCAGTCCGAACTACAACAGCCATATCTTTCCCAGACCGGAATCAAGCATCCGAGGACCGGACCGGTTTCGAGGTAACACCTCTCATCAGCCCGGCTAGCTTGACTCCAGTGGTGTGGAGGCTCTGGGACCCACGTCTGAGCTACCCCAGTACACTCAGGGAGAAATTTACAAAAAACAATTTGATGGACAGAATGTAGATCAATGTCTTACATTCACCCCAGTACAAGGATCTGGGCCTAAATCCATCGTTTTTTGCACTCCACACCACCCTGGGTCAGATAATGGCTTTATGCAAATCAGCTCTGACCCTGTGCCCCATGGGAACAGTCCAGTCCGAACTACAACAGCCATATCTTTCCCAGACCGGAATCAAGCATCCGAGGACCGGACCGGTTTCGAGGTAACACCTCTCATCAGCCCGGCTAGCTTGACTCCAGTGGTGTGGAGGCTCTGGGACCCACGTCTGAGCTACCCCAGTACACTCAGGGAGAAATTTACAAAAAACAATTTGATGGACAGAATGTAGATCAATGTCTTACATTCACCCCAGTACAAGGATCTGGGCCTAAATCCATCGTTTTTTGCACTCCACACCACCCTGGGTCAGATAATGGCTTTATGCAAATCAGCTCTGACCCTGTGCCCCATGGGAACAGTCCAGTCCGAACTACAACAGCCATATCTTTCCCAGACCGGAATCAAGCATCCGAGGACCGGACCGGTTTCGAGGTAACACCTCTCATCAGCCCGGCTAGCTTGACTCCAGTGGTGTGGAGGCTCTGGGACCCACGTCTGAGCTACCCCAGTACACTCAGGGAGAAATTTACAAAAAACAATTTGATGGACAGAATGTAGAGCAATGTCTTACATTCACCCCAGTACAAGGATCTGGGCCTAAATCCATCGTTTTTTGCACTCCACATCACCCTGGGTCAGATAATGGCTTTATGCAAATCAGCTCTGACCCTGTGCCCCATGGGAACAGTCCAGTCCGAACTACAACAGCCATATCTTTCCCAGACCGGAATCAAGCATCCGAGGACCGGACCGGTTTCGAGGTAACACCTCTCATCAGCCCGGCTAGCTTGACTCCAGTGGTGTGGAGGCTCTGGGACCCACGTCTGAGCTACCCCAGTACACTCAGGGAGAAATTTACAAAAAACAATTTGATGGACAGAATGTAGAGCAATGTCTTACATTCACCCCAGTACAAGGATCTGGGCCTAAATCCATCGTTTTTTGCACTCCACACCACCCTGGGTCAGATAATGGCTTTATGCAAATCAACTCTGACCCTGTGCCCCATGGGAACAGTCCAGTCCGAACTACAACAGCCATATCTTTCCCAGACCGGAATCAAGCATCCGAGGACCGGACCGGTTTCGAGGTAACACCTCTCATCAGCCCGGCTAGCTTGACTCCAGTGGTGTGGAGGCTCTGGGACCCACGTCTGAGCTACCCCAGTACACTCAGGGAGAAATTTACAAAAAACAATTTGATGGACAGAATGTAGATCAATGTCTTACATTCACCCCAGTACAAGGATCTGGGCCTAAATCCATCGTTTTTTGCACTCCACACCACCCTGGGTCAGATAATGGCTTTATGCAAATCAGCTCTGACCCTGTGCCCCATGGGAACAGTCCAGTCCGAACTACAACAGCCATATCTTTCCCAGACCGGAATCAAGCATTCGAGGACCGGACCGGTTTCGAGGTAACACCTCTCATCAGCCCGGCTAGCTTGACTCCAGTGGTGTGGAGGCTCTGGGACCCACGTCTGAGCTACCCCAGTACACTCAGGGAGAAATTTACAAAAAACAATTTGATGGACAGAATGTAGATCAATGTCTTACATTCACCCCAGTAAAAGGATCTGGGCCTAAATCCATCGTTTTTTGCACTCCACACCACCCTGGGTCAGATAATGGCTTTATGCAAATCAGCTCTGACCCTGTGCCCCATGGGAACAGTCCAGTCCGAACTACAACAGCCATATCTTTCCCAGACCGGAATCAAGCATCCAAGGACCGGACCGGTTTCGAGGTAACACCTCTCATCAGCCCGGCTAGCTTGACTCCAGTGGTGTGGAGGCTCTGGGACCCACGTCTGAGCTACCCCAGTACACTCAGGGAGAAATTTACAAACAACAATTTGATGGACAGAATGTAGATCAATGTCTTACATTCACCCCAGTACAAGGATCTGGGCCTAAATCCATCGTTTTTTGCACTCCACACCACCCTGGGTCAGATAATGGCTTTATGCAAATCAGCTCTGACCCTGTGCCCCATGGGAACAGTCCAGTCCGAACTACAACAGCCATATCTTTCCCAGACCGGAATCAAGCATCCGAGGACCGGACCGGTTTCGAGGTAACACCTCTCATCAGCCCGGCTAGCTTGACTCCAGTGGTGTGGAGGCTCTGGGACCCACGTCTGAGCTACCCCAGTACACTCAGGGAGAAATTTACAAAAAACAATTTGATGGACAGAATGTAGATCAATGTCTTACATTCACCCCAGTACAAGGATCTGGGCCTAAATCCATCGTTTTTTGCACTCCACACCACCCTGGGTCAGATAATGGCTTTATGCAAATCAGCTCTGACCCTGTGCCCCATGGGAACAGTCCAGTCCGAACTACAACAGCCATATCTTTCCCAGACCGGAATCAAGCATCCGAGGACCGGACCGGTTTCGAGGTAACACCTCTCATCAGCCCGGCTAGCTTGACTCCAGTGGTGTGGAGGCTCTGGGACCCACGTCTGAGCTACCCCAGTACACTCAGGGAGAAATTTACAAAAAACAATTTGATGGACAGAATGTAGATCAATGTCTTACATTCACCCCAGTACAAGGATCTGGGCCTAAATCCATCGTTTTTTGCACTCCACACCACCCTGGGTCAGATAATGGCTTTATGCAAATCAGCTCTGACCCTGTGCCCCATGGGAACAGTCCAGTCCGAACTACAACAGCCATATCTTTCCCAGACCGGAATCAAGCATCCGAGGACCGGACCGGTTTCGAGGTAACACCTCTCATCAGCCCGGCTAGCTTGACTCCAGTGGTGTGGAGGCTCTGGGACCCACGTCTGAGCTACCCCAGTACACTCAGGGAGAAATTTACAAAAAACAATTTGATGGACAGAATGTAGAGCAATGTCTTACATTCACCCCAGTACAAGGATCTGGGCCTAAATCCATCGTTTTTTGCACTCCACATCACCCTGGGTCAGATAATGGCTTTATGCAAATCAGCTCTGACCCTGTGCCCCATGGGAACAGTCCAGTCCGAACTACAACAGCAATATCTTTCCCAGACCGGAATCAAGCATCCGAGGACCGGACCGGTTTCGAGGTAACACCTCTCATCAGCCCGGCTAGCTTGACTCCAGTGGTGTGGAGGCTCTGGGACCCACGTCTGAGCTACCCCAGTACACTCAGGGAGAAATTTACAAAAAACAATTTGATGGACAGAATGTAGAGCAATGTCTCACATTCACCCCAGTACAAGGATCTGGCCCTAAATCCATCGTTCTTTGCACTCCACACCACCCTGGGTCAGATAATGGCTTTATGCAAATCAGCTCTGACCCTGTGCCCCATGGGAACAGTCCAGTCCGAACTACAACAGCCATATCTTTCCCAGACCGGAATCAAGCATCCGAGGACCGGACCGGTTTCGAGGTAACACCTCTCATCAGCCCGGCTAGCTTGACTCCAGTGGTGTGGAGGCTCTGGGACCCACTTCTGAGCTACCCCAGTACACTCAGGGAGAAATTTACAAAAAACAATTTGATGGACAGAATGTAGAGCAATGTCTTACATTCACCCCAGTACAAGGATCTGGGCCTAAATCCATCGTTCTTTGCACTCCACACCACCCTGGGTCAGATAATGGCTTTATGCAAATCAGCTCTGACCCTGTGCCCCATGGGAACAGTCCAGTCCGAACTACAACAGCCATATCTTTCCCAGACCGGAATCAAGCATCCGAGGACCGGACCGGTTTCGAGGTAACACCTCTCATCAGCCCGGCTAGCTTGACTCCAGTGGTGTGGAGGCTCTGGGACCCACGTCTGAGCTACCCCAGTACACTCAGGGAGAAATTTACAAAAAACTATTTGATGGACAGAATGTAGATCAATGTCTTACATTCTCCCCAGTACAAGGATCTGGGCCTAAATCCATCGTTTTTTGCACTCCACACCACCCTGGGTCAGATAATGGCTTTATGCAAATCAGCTCTGACCCTGTGCCCCATGGGAACAGTCCAGTCCGAACTACAACAGCCATATCTTTCCCAGACCGGAATCAAGCATCCGAGGACCGGACCGGTTTCGAGGTAACACCTCTCATCAGCCCGGCTAGCTTGACTCCAGTGGTGTGGAGGCTCTGGGACCCACGTCTGAGCTACCCCAGTACACTCAGGAAGAAATTTACAAAAAACTATTTGATGGACAGAATGTAGATCAATGTCTTACATTCACCCCAGTACAAGGATCTGGGCCTAAATCCATCGTTTTTTGCACTCCACACCACCCTGGGTCAGATAATGGCTTTATGCAAATCAGCTCTGACCCTGTGCCCCATGGGAACAGTCCAGTCCAAACTACAACAGCCATATCTTTCCCAGACCGGAATCAAGCATCCGAGGACCGGACCGGTTTCGAGGTAACACCTCTCATCAGCCCGGCTAGCTTGACTCCAGTGGTGTGGAGGCTCTGGGACCCACGTCTGAGCTACCCCAGTACACTCAGGGAGACATTTACAAAAAACAATTTGATGGACAGAATGTAGATCAATGTCTTACATTCACCCCAGTACAAGGATCTGGGCCTAAATCCATCGTTTTTTGCACTCCACACCACCCTGGGTCAGATAATGGCTTTAAGCAAATCAGCTCTGACCCTGTGCCCCATGGGAACAGTCCAGTCCGAACTACAACAGCCATATCTTTCCCAGACCGGAATCAAGCATCCGAGGACCGGACCGGTTTCGAGGTAACACCTCTCATCAGCCCGGCTAGCTTGACTCCAGTGGTGTGGAGGCTCTGGGACCCACATCTGAGCTACCCCAGTACACTCAGGGAGAAATTTACAAAAAACAATTTGATGGACAGAATGTAGAGCAATGTCTTACATTCACCCCAGTACAAGGATCTGGGCCTAAATCCATCGTTTTTTGCACTCCACACCACCCTGGGTCAGATAATGGCTTTATGCAAATCAGCTCTGACCCTGTGCCCCATGGGAACAGTCCAGTCCGAACTACAACAGCCATATCTTTCCCAGACCGGAATCAAGCATCCGAGGACCGGACCGGTTTCGAGGTAACACCTCTCATCAGCCCGGCTAGCTTGACTCCAGTGGTGTGGAGGCTCTGGGACCCACGTCTGAGCTACCCCAGTACACTCAGGGAGAAATTTACAAAAAACAATTTGATGGACAGAATGTAGAGCAATGTCTTACATTCACCCCAGTACAAGGATCTGGGCCTAAATCCATCGTTTTTTGCACTCCACACCACCCTGGGTCAGATAATGGCTTTATGCAAATCAGCTCTGACCCTGTGCCCCATGGGAACAGTCCAGTCCGAACTACAACAGCCATATCTTTCCCAGACCGGAATCAAGCATCCGAGGACCGGACCGGTTTTGAGGTAACACCTCTCATCAGCCCGGCTAGCTTGACTCCAGTGGTGTGGAGGCTCTGGGACCCACGTCTGAGCTACCCCAGTACACTCAGGGAGAAATTTACAAAAAACAATTTGATGGACAGAATGTAGATCAATGTCTTACATTCACCCCAGTACAAGGATCTGGGCCTAAATCCATCGTTTTTTGCACTCCACACCACCGTGGGTCAGATAATGGCTTCATGCAAATCAGCTCTGACCCTGTGCCCCATGGGAACAGTCCAGTCCGAACTACAACAGCCATATCTTTCCCAGACCGGAATCAAGCATCCGAGGACCGGACCGGTTTCGAGGTAACACGTCTCATCAGCCCGGCTAGCTTGACTCCAGTGGTGTGGAGGCTCTGGGACCCACGTCTGAGCTACCCCAGTACACTCAGGGAGAAATTTACAAAAAACAATTTGATGGACAGAATGTAGATCAATGTCTTACATTCACCCCAGTACAAGGATCTGGGCCTTAATCCATCGTTTTTTGCACTCCACACCACCCTGGGTCAGATAATGGCTTTATGCAAATCAGCTCTGACCCCGTGCCCCATGGGAACAGTCCAGTCCGAACTACAACAGCCATATCTTTCCCAGACCGGAATCAAGCATCCGAGGACCGGACCGGTTTCGAGGTAACACCTCTCATCAGCCCGGCTAGCTTGACTCCAGTGGTGTGGAGGCTCTGGGACCCACGTCTGAGCTACCCCAGTACACTCAGGAAGAAATTTACAAAAAACTATTTGATGGACAGAATGTAGATCAATGTCTTACATTCACCCCAGTACAAGGATCTGGGCCTAAATCCATCGTTTTTTGCACTCCACACCACCCTGGGTCAGATAATGGCTTTATGCAAATCAGCTCTGACCCTGTGCCCCATGGGAACAGTCCAGTCCAAACTACAACAGCCATATCTTTCCAAGACCGGAATCAAGCATCCAAGGACCGGACCGGTTTCGAGGTAACACCTCTCATCAGCCCGGCTAGCTTGACTCCAGTGGTGTGGAGGCTCTGGGACCCACGTCTGAGCTACCCCAGTACACTCAGGGAGACATTTACAAAAAACAATTTGATGGACAGAATGTAGATCAATGTCTTACATTCACCCCAGTACAAGGATCTGGGCCTAAATCCATCGTTTTTTGCACTCCACACCACCCTGGGTCAGATAATGGCTTCATGCAAATCAGCTCTGACCCTGTGCCCCATGGGAACAGTCCAGTCCGAACTACAACAGCCATATCTTTCCCAGACCGGAATCAAGCATCCGAGGACCGGACCGGTTTCGAGGTAACACCTCTCATCAGCCCGGCTAGCTTGACTCCAGTGGTGTGGAGGCTCTGGGACCCACGTCTGAGCTACCCCAGTACACTCAGGGAGAAATTTACAAAAAACAATTTGATGGACAGAATGTAGATCAATGTCTTACATTCACCCCAGTACAAGGATCTGGGCCTAAATCCATCGTTTTTTGCACTCCACACCACCCTGGGTCAGATAATGGCTTTATGCAAATCAGCTCTGACCCTGTGCCCAATGGGAACAGTCCAGTCCGAACTACAACAGCCATATCTTTCCCAGACCGGAATCAAGCATCTGAGGACCGGACCGGTTTCGAGGTAACACCTCTCATCAGCCCGGCTAGCTTGACTCCAGTGGTGTGGAGGCTCTGGGACCCACGTCTGAGCTACCCCAGTACACTCAGGGAAAAATTTACAAAAAACAATTTGATGGACAGAATGTAGAGCAATGTCTTACATTCACCCCAGTACAAGGATCTGGGCCTAAATCCATCGTTTTTTGCACTCCACACCACCCTGGGTCAGATAATGGCTTTATGCAAATCAGCTCTGACCCTGTGCCCCATGGGAACAGTCCAGTCCGAACTACAACAGCCATATCTTTCCCAGACCGGAATCAAGCATCCGAGGACCGGACCGGTTTCGAGGTAACACCTCTCATCAGCCCGGCTAGCTTGACTCCCGTGGTGTGGAGGCTCTGGGACCCACGTCTGAGCTACCCCAGTACACTCAGGGAGAAATTTACAAAAAACAATTTGATGGACAGAATGTAGAGCAATGTCTTACATTCACCCCAGTACAAGGATCTGGGCCTAAATCCATCATTTTTTGCACTCCACACCACCCTGGGTCAGATAATGGCTTCATGCAAATCAGCTCTGACCCTGTGCCCCATGGGAACAGTCCAGTCCGAACTACAACAACCATATCTTTCCCAGATCGGAATCAAGCATACGAGGACCGGACCGGTTTCGAGGTAACACCTCTCATCAGCCCGGCTAGTTTGACTCCAGTGGTGTGGAGGCTCTGGGACCCCCGTCTGAGCTACCCCAGTACACTCAGGGAGAAATTTACAAAAAACAATTTGATGGACAGAATGTAGATCAATGTCTTACATTCACCCCAGTACAAGGATCTGGGCCTAAATCCATCGTTCTTTGCACTCCACACCACCCTGGGTCAGATAATGGCTTTATGCAAATCAGCTCTGACCCTGTGCCCCATGGGAACAGTCCAGTCCGAACTACAACAGCCATATCTTTCCCAGACCGGAATCAAGCATCCGAGGACCGGACCGGTTTCGAGGTAACACCTCTCATCAGCCCGGCTAGCTTGTCTGGGAAGGACATGGCTTTTGTAGTTCGGACTGGACTGTTCCCATGGGGCAACAGGGTCAGAGCTGATTTGCATATCGCCATTGTCTAACCCAGGGTGGTGTGGAGTGCAAAAAAACGATGGATTTGGGCCCAGATCTTTTGACTGGGGGAGTGTGTGACATTGATCCACATTCAGTCCATCACTTGTTGTTTTTGCAATTGCCGCCCTAAGTGCGCTGGGGATGCCCAGACGTGGGTCCCAGGCACTCCACACCACTTGGAGTCAAGCTAGCCGGGCTGATGAGAGGTGTTACCTCGAAACCGGTCCGGTCCTCGGATGCTTGATTCCGTTCTGGGAAGGACATGGCTTTTGTAGTTCGGACTGGACTGTTCCCATGGGGCAACAGGGTCAGAGCTGATTTGCATATCGCCATTGTCTAACCCAGGGTGGTGTGGAATGCAAAAAAACGATGGATTTGAGCCCAGATCTTTTGACTGGGGGAGTGTGTGACATTGATCCGCATTCAGTCCATCACTTGTTGTTTTTGCAAGAGGGTGTCAAAGTGACACCCCCTGCACCCTTGCAGGATTCGGTATTTACCGATTCTGTAAATACCGAATCTGTATTTCACATTGATTCCTATTTGCTTCAAGGCCCATAGGAATCAATGGGAAATACAGAATCGGTATTTACAGAATCTGTAAATACCGACTCTGACAGATTCGGTAATTTTTTACCTACATCTGCCTCCTTACAGATTCGGATTCGGTAATTTTTTACCTACATCTGCCTCCTTCCAATTTACCGACTTTTGACTCGGTATTTAAAAGTCGGTAAATCGGATTTACCTACATCTGGCCCTATGTGTCTTTGTATTCTTCCAGGAGTGCTCCTTTCTGTAAACAATATAGAAACAATTAGTTCTCTTGGGTAATGCAATTGCTGTGGATCATGTATTTAATACAAAATAAATTATGCATCTCAATACGATATCAATGAATCAAAAACAATTTCAGATAAGAACACACCAAGAAAGGAAAATATTCAGTAACTGAGTTAATTTGCTCTTTTATTTCTTAAAAAAAGCATGAAATATAAGCATCTGCAACACTATTTTCTAACCTGCACCCCCTGCGTCACTCTACTCTGCACCACTCTATGCCACTGCACTCTATGTCACTCTACTCTTCTCTGTACCACTGCACTCTATGCCACTGTACCACACTCTACTCTACTATGCACCACTCTGCCTTGCAACACTGTACTTTACGCCATTGCACTCTAATGTGCAACATTCTAATATTTGCCACCCAATTCTACGACCTTGCATTGTACAACACTGAATTCTGTGCCATTGTATATTATGCCACTGCCCTCTATGCAACTATACTCTGTAACTCTTTACGCCAATGCACTCTACACCAGTCCATTCTACTCTACACCACTCCACTCTGCGTGACTCCACCCTATGCCACTACAATACACGGCATTCTATGCCACTCCACTCTTCAGCACTCTTCGCTATTCCACTCTATGACACTCTACACAACTCTCCTCTGCTCCACCAACTTTTAGGCATGCTGAACAGCAGCCACGCTGGCATACAACATAGCTTAAACACATTGGCAAAGCCAATAGCTCTTGTATAGGCGAGACCTGTTTGCTTTGCGAATGCTTGTTTACAATGCTAATAGTGAACAGTAGTGTTTTATTTAACAATAGCATAATAAATAGAAAATGCAGCAACAGGAACTGGAATTAAACCCTCTCAGTTAGCTACTGTAAGTACAACAAAATGCTTGGCGAGAGTGTGTTTGTGTGAAAGACTGTGTATATGTGTGAGCATGTGTGCATATGTAAGAGCATGTGTTTGCATGTGCGCGATAGTGAGTGATCGCTAGTTAGAATGACTGAGATTGAGAGGCAGATTTATCAAGACTATGTACTGGTGCAAAGTCCCGCACAGTGACACAAACTGGTGCAAAGCCTTGATAAACTATTTACTTTCCAGTGCAAAACATTTTATTACACTGGAAAGTAGCCGCAAAGTAGTGACCAGCCAGAAGTCTATCCAGGTATTATTGGAGGAGGTAATGCCCGTCCCTTTGCGTGTTATCCAATGGCGAGTGCGCCAAATATCCTGCATATCTGTCATATTTGTGTGTAGTTGTCTGGAAACCATTGGATGGGAGAGGCTGTTGGGATGAGTTGGATCAAATGAGGTGCCCATAGTTACATTTGAATCCCCCCCCCTAAGAGATCGTCTGACGAGGGTTCGAGGAACAAACCTGGGGCCTTATTTATGAAGGCCTTGCGCCACTGATGCGTCACTTTTTCCCATGTTAAAAGTGACGCACCGGCGGCGCAAGGCCTTCATAAATAAGGCCCCTGGAGTCTCCTGTTGGACCCACATACACAAATTATCTTCATAATGTTACCAAAAAGGATTCTGCGTAGAATGACATAGTGCCCCCCAGGTCACAATCCACCTGCAGGGTGTGCCAATGAGTGCCCTTCCTAATTAATACAGAACCCCCCCCCCCTAGCATATGTAGAGTAACTTGCCACGTGGGCCTCAGCCATCCAAGGTGCTCACACTCTAAGCTTGGTGTGGTCAGTGAAGTGAATCTCCTGGAAGACGTCAATGTCAATGGTGGGTTTTTCGTGGGTCATTCATGACCCGCACATTCTAAGAGAGGGTGTCCGTCTTATGGCAGGGGAATAACCAAAGTTAGATTGGCAGTGGGGGAATTGTGGTCACTGTTTCTATATGAGTGGGTGTACTTCTCTGTCTAAGCCCTAGGAATGCAGGGTGATTCAAGTCTCACAATATCAATCGCAGAAGGCATTTATCAAAAAACAGAACGTTCCCACCCTGTTCCCACTACTGCCACCCCAACTTGCCATAGGTTATTGTCCCACCCACATATCTCTCCAAATGTAAATAGCAAATGTGAACAAACAGCAAAAAAACAGATTGCTGCCAGAAAGGAAGAGTCTGAGTGTCCTAGGGAGAAAGGATGCATATAATTGGTAGCCAGTTAACCTTGCGTATTGCCTACCTCTAAAGGGAGCTGGGAGGCTGAAGGATAGGTAACATAGTGACGCCCCAGAACCTGTATACCAGGAAGGGGGCAGAGATTTGGGGGGGCAGATCCATGGTCCAAGATCAGTATGACCATAAGTTAGAGCAAATCTTGCTACAGTCACAGGGAAATTCTGCAGCTAAGTGTATCTTGACAATCATTATCAATCATTGCCGCTGAGATAACCAGGGGCACTGCTTCCATCATACTCCCTGTGTTGAGTGGGATGAGGCGCATGTTTGAGGCAGAACTTGAGCACAAGCTTGGGGTTGTGAACAGGTGCTGTTTGCGCCATAAGTGATGCACAGTTTGGCAGGGTACAAGAGACTATATGGTATGCCCGCTTTCATCAGGGCTCGTGTGTCCCTCAGGAAATCCCTGGGCACGGCCTGGAACCACCGGCATGAAGTCTGGGTAGATGATAATGTGGTTGCCCTGAAAATGAAGATCCTTCTGCATATTTGCAAACTGGAGAAAGGAGTCGCAGCCCTTAAAATTGCAAATAAAAAAGAAATGCAACCCCCCAAACCCAGCGCCTTGAGACCCTTACGGGTGAGTAGTTGCGCTTAATAAACGCCTGATTGATTGATTGAACATAGGGCGATAATCTTGTGGGGGTGTTGCGGACCTGGAGGAAGCTGCGGCCCGGTAAGTGATTCGCATCCGCCAAGAAGAACATCAGGGAGGCAGGCAGGCATGGCATGGATCCAATGAATGTCTCCTTACGCCCTATGACTATGGATAAGGGAAAGTTATGAAGGTGAATGGTGTTTTTCTGTCTTTTTGCCTTTAAGCCCTCATTTTTATCCTTGATAATCTGGAGTCTTTTTTTCATCTGCAGTAATTGTTCATTGTGGGAAGTAGTCTCGTCTTCTCTCCCGGAAACCTGGTGCGCCAGCCGGTCGAGTCGATCTTCATGCTTATCATCCGCCCTTTCATGTGGTCCAATCTGTGAGTAAGTGTGTCAATCTTAGAGGCAAAAATAGCAAAATTAAATTTGATCCCCATTAGCAACCACATAGATTCTGCTCTGCATGGGTTCCGCTGGGGTTTCCTCATGGGGGAGAAGTGCATCTCTCATCCTGTATTGTTTGGGTTTTGCATTTAGGATCGTGGCGGCTCCTCCGCTATGGTGACGGAGCGTTGCCTCCCTGCTTTTAAGCAGTGCACTGCAACGTATAGGAAACATAAATTGATAACTTTGAGTTATTATCATTTGATGTTTACTGCTGCTTTGCCGGCATGCAGGTGGGAGGGATGCTCTGCTCTCAGAGCAGGTCAGGGGAGGAGTTGTTTGCCCACTCCTAAGTGTGCAATGACTGTTTAGTCGGCCCTTCCAGGTTGCCTAAACCAGTCATGCGCAATTTCTCCGCTCCCCATGCAGGCTGCATTTCAGCCTGCATGGAGATTTCAGCTTGCATGGAGAACAAGCCCAGGCCCCCGTTCCCTGGTTGAGCATCAAACCAGGACGCTCAAAACCAATCACAATGCTGCATTGCAGCATTGTAATTGGTCAGGGGAGCCTGGGTGCTTACCAATCACAACGCTGCATTGCAGTATTGTGATTGGTCAGGAGAGCCTTTTCTGTGCTTACTGTGCCTCAATCCAACGAGGAGAGCAGGAGCAGAGACGCAGGACCCAATGCGGCAAGGTAAGTGTTTATTTTATTATAATTTTTATTTTTTATTGTTCCCCCCTGCATGTGCGCCCCGCCATCCGCGAACTGTGCCAGCTGCCACTGTTTTGGATCAAAGGTTATTTTGAGCTGCCTGTGACCCTGTTTGCCCATTTTTTTGAAACTGAGGTATTGGGTATTGTTGTCAGCAATGTGTCTGTAGTCAACCTCAGCAGTCCCGCCTCACCTGATCCACTCAGGGGGCACGAGCAGACCGTCCAGTCTGGAGGTAAAATGGTGACCTGTTGTTTGATCACTAACAGGGTGCAGAAGTCAAACTAGATGTTATTAAGCATTTAGGTCTGCAATTAGTTTGCAAGTAGGATCAGTAACTTCTGACGCGGGGGATCATAGCATGGTCCTGACATCTACGTGCCATCCTATAGCTCTACAGTTCCACAAAGAAGCCCACGTACCAATTCTTGGAGGTGGGGGACCAGGAATGAGGAGTAAGCATGGGCGTAAAATCCGCTCCGCTCGTGGATTTTGCGGATTTTCGGTAAATTCGCAATCTGCGAGATTCGCGAATTTCCCGCAAAATCCGCAAATTCGCACGCAGCGGATTTTTTTTTCTTGGTGATACAATTTTGCGGCGTGCGGCGTTCACTTACCGTCATTCAGCGTTTGCCGAGTTGTTTTTCTCGATATTTTGCGAGTGCGGCGCCATTTTGGATCTTGCTGCGGGATCCCGCGGGAGTTTGGCGAGCGCGATTATGACATCGCGGCTTGCCAACTTGCACAGCGAGACTTTGTCAACGCGAGCACGCCGTGATCACGTATCTCGGAACTTCGCAATTGCGACCTTGTAGAAGCGGCGAGCAGCAACAATCTCGCACTCGCGAAAATAAAAAATTTGCAATTCTGCACAAGAAATCCACTAGCAAGCAGCATAAACCTTCTGGAAATGATGATTTTTATCTGAATAACTCCTCAGGTTGACGCTTGCCTGCACTTTTTTTGCGAGGAGTCCATTTTGGGGAGGGGGGGTGGGAGGAAGGAAGTGCCCCACAGTCTCCAACTTCCTGTTCCTGTCCAGCAGGCTCCTCCCAGTGCTTTGTCCATCTCCTGGTCACTTTTCATTTGGATCTGGAGCTGGAAGGATTACTTTTTGTGGATGCTGCTGGATATTTGGATTTGAGGCCTTATTGACTTTCTTTGGATCACTTTTGGATTAGAAATTTCACAAGTAAGTTTGTTTGGGGCATTACAGTTGCTGCAACTACAATTTTGGAATTTTCGATTTTTGGGCTTTTTTGGGGGCCTTTTGCCCAGGGGTACTCAGTGGTGGGTGAACTGAGTCTTTCTGTGGGGTGTCTTGAATTTAAACATCATGGAGGGGCTGGATGGCTTGGGATTGTGCAGATTTTTCAGTGATTTTCGTTTATTTGGGCTGTACTTGTGGCCTTTTCACCAGGGGTAGTGAGTGTTGCATGGGCCTAGTATTTCTATGGGGTGTCTTGAATTTAAACATCATGGAGGGCATGGATGGAATGGGATTGTGCTGATTTTTCTGTGTTTTTCGATTTTTGGGGGTGTTCATGGGGACAGGCCATGTGGGTGGGGGCCATTTTGAGTGCTGCTACAGGCCCTGGCCATGTGCTGGGAGGGAGGGGGCCATTTTGAATGCTGGCAGTGTTCTTAGGTTTGCAACCATTTTGCCTAGCTTTCAACCTTTATGCCCAGGGGTACTCAGTGGTGGGTGGACTGAGTCTTTCTGTGGGGTGTCTTGAATTTAAACATCATGGAGGGGCTGGATGGCTTGGGATTGTGCTGATTTTTCCGTGATTTTCGTTTTTTTGGGCTGTACTTGTGGCCTTTTCACCAGGGGTAGTGAGTGTTGCATGGGCCTAGTCTTTAGTGGGGTGTCTTGAATTTAAACATCATGGAGGGCCTGGATGGAATGAGATTGTGCTGATTTTTCTGTGTTTTTCGATTTTTGGGGGTGTTCATGGGGACAGGCCATGTGGGTGGGGGCCATTTTGAGTGCTGCTACAGGCCCTGGCCATGTGCTGGGAGGGAGGGGGCCATTTTGAATGCTGGCAGTGTTCTTAGGTTTGCAACCATTTTGCCTAGCTGTCAACCTTTATACCCAGGGGTACTCAGTGGTGGGTGGACTGAGTCTTTCTGTGGGGTGTCTTGAATTTAAACATCATGGAGGGGCTGGATGGCTTGGGATTGTGCAGATTTTTCAGTGATTTTCGTTTTTTTGGGCTGTACTTGTGGCCTTTTCACCAGGGGTAGTGAGTGTTGCATGGGCCTAGTCTTTCTGTGGGGTGTCTTGAATTTAAACATCATGGAGGGCCTGGATGGAATGGGATTGTGCTGATTTTTCTGTGTTTTTCGATCTTTGGGGGTGTTCATGGGGACAGGCCATGTGGGTGGGGGCCATTTTGAGTGCTGCTACAGGCCCTGGCCATGTGCTGGGAGGGAGGGGGCCATTTTGAATGCTGGCAGTGTTCTTAGGTTTGCAACCATTTTGCCTAGCTTTCAACCTATATGCCCAGGGGTACTCAGTGGTGGGTGGACTGAGTCTTTCTGTGGGGTCTCTTGAATTTAAACATCATGGAGGGGCTGGATGGTTTGGGATTGTGCTGATTTTTCAGTGATTTTCGTTTTTTTGGGCTGTACTTGTGGCCTTTTCACC
Source organism: Lissotriton vulgaris (assembly GCF_964263255.1). Classification (NCBI taxonomy): domain Eukaryota; kingdom Metazoa; phylum Chordata; class Amphibia; order Caudata; family Salamandridae; genus Lissotriton; species Lissotriton vulgaris. The sequence continues at coordinate 1,056,872,793 of NC_141698.1, read as the reverse complement.
AGGGGTAGTGAGTGTTGCATGGGCCTAGTCTTTCTGTGGGGTGTCTTGAATTTAAACATCATGGAGGGCCTGGATGGAATGGGATTGTGCTGATTTTTCTGTGTTTTTCGATTTTGGGGGTGTTCATGGGGACAGGCCATGTGGGTGGGGTCCATTTTGAGTGCTGCTACAGGCCCTGGCCATGTGCTGGGAGGGAGGGGGCCATTTTGAATGCTGGCAGTGTTCTTAGGTTTGCAACCATTTTGCCTAGCTTTCAACCTTTATGCCCAGGGGTACTCAGTGGTGGGTGGACTGAGTCTTTCTGTGGGGTGTCTTGAATTCATACATCATGGAGGGGCTGGATGGTTTGGATTGTTCTAATTTTTCAGTGATTTTCGTTTTTTTGGGCTGTACTTGTGGCCTTTTCACCAGGGGTAGTGATTGTTGCATGGGCCTAGTCTTTCTGTGGGGTGTCTTGAATTTACACATCATGGAGGGCTTGGGATTGTGCTGATTTTTCTGTGATTTTCGATTTTTTGGGGTGTGTAACTGAACTGATGTTCCTCTGTCTTCCATTGCTTTTAGGTGCACAAGACTCAAGAGAACCACCAGTGCCAGGAAGAAGTCCTGCAGCGGTGTGTGTGTGCAGCTGCAGCATCACGTCACGCGACGTCACGTCTGGCCACAGACAACTCTGCAACTCGTGCAACTGTGGCCTGCTGTTCAGACCTGCTCTGAAGAAGATGGCCCCAAAAAAGTTCCCCGTAGCTCCTCTAGCAAGAAAGTTGCCAGTAAAGAGCAGAAGAAGCAAGTTACCAAGGAGACTGGTGTGCCGCCCGCCACATTTTTTGGGATTAAAAAAAAAAGTACGCCTGCAGCAGCACCGGGATCTGCTGGGGACCAAGCTGGGAGCAGCACCCCGCTCCATTGGGCTCAGTGCCACCATCACCACCACGCCAACTTAAGTACAAGCCCTTGAGTGCTGCAGAGGCAGCCGGTGTACTTCTTCAATCACCATCGACCAGTGATGTTGGCTCATCGCAAAAAAGTAGCAGCAATGTCCCTCAATCAACACAGGTTGTTGTAACTCATCTGACGAGTGTTGAACAACCACAGCCGCAACAACAACCACATGTGCAAGTACAAGCCCAAGTACATGTGGAAGGAGAGGCAGCGCAAGGAGATGCGCAAGCAGAGGTGCATGGAGGGTCACAAGTGCCCACAATAGTTGTTCCTCCCGAAGTAGGGGCACATCAGGAAATCGACAATCAAGCCGAGGTATCATTTGAGGAAGCCACTCCTGATGATCATTCATTGTCTTCCACATCCCTAGCAAGGAAAAGATCAAGGGTGGTGTCTACATCTTCTTCAAGCCCACCTCCTTCTGATGATATGGATGAAAATTGGGAACCACCACGGCCGTCTGAGAGTGAGGCACACCATGATCTGATAAAGGTAGTTAAGCGTAAAAGGAAGGTCGTCGAAAAACTCATAGTTATGGAGTCTGATGAGGCTCAACAAGAAGTGGCGGATACTGCTGCTGATGAAGACTGTCACGACGACGAACCAGTCATCATAAAGGTCACTGCAGCCCCAGCGGGCATGCAGCAAACAGACATTTTGACCCTAGCCCGAGAAGCTGCTGAGCGTGATGATGTTGTCGACGAGGAGGCAATGGAAGAAACACCACAATCATTGGAGTTAACTAGTACACCAACACCTACCGCTTCCATATTTCTTACTCGCCAGAAGGGACCTCCATCCACCTCGACCTCAATTAGTGGTGGTGAAAGTGCAAAACGTACTGAAGTTCGGCAATCCACATCCTCCACTTCATCTGGCATTAGCAGCAGGACCACCACCACCAGTATCGCCGCCTCCTCCGGCCCCCAAAGACATTTCAAGTCCGCAGTTTGGGACTTCTTTAGTGTTTCCCTAAAAAAAGTAAACCTCGCCATTTGTAGCCTTTGTAAGCTTGCAGTTAGTCGTGGTAAGTTTGGTTCCAACTATGGTACCGGAGGCCAGAGAGGTCATCTTGAAAGAAAGAACGCTGTCCAATGGTTTGCGCACCTACAGGCGATCAAGGAAGGCCGAATTGCACGTCAAGAAAACGTTGATGATTCATCTGGTGATGACGAGGAGGAAGAAGACGTGTCAAACACTTCACTTACACCCAGTACCCCTGTCAGCAGCACACCCCATGTAAGCCACACTAAGAGTGTGGGAGAGAGTCAGACACCAATGCGAAAAAGTTCATCAGCGAGCGTAACTGGGTCGAAGAAATCATCATCATCCCGTAAATGCTTGGTCCAAGGCAACATTAAAAAGATGTTGTTTACAGAAGCGCCATATGAACGCAACCACCCACTGACGCGTCTGTATAACCCTAAGCTGGCTAAAATGCTAGCTCTGGACCTTCTCCCTTTTTCTTTTGTAGAAGGAGTTGTTTTTCTAGAATTAGTGGCAGCGCTCGGCCCTAAATGGAAGGTTCCTAGCCGGTTCTATTTTGCCAGAGTTGCGGTTCCAGCACTACATGAAGATGTGCTGGAGGTGATTGGGGCAGCTTTGCAGAAGAGTGCTGTTCACACTATACATCTGACAACAGACATGCGGACCATTGGCGCAGGCACTGATTACATGTGCATCACTGCACACTGGGTCTCTTTTTCAGGGGTTAAAGCAAAGCTAAACGCAGGTGTTGACCCGGACCAAGTTTTTAAAGCTGCTCGGAAACATGCAACACTAGCCATGTTTGGTTTGGAGAAACGTCACACAGCAAAAAACATTTTGGATGAGTTTAACACAAAGGTCCTTCACTGGCTGTTCCCAAAAAAACGCCAGATTGGTTATGTTTCCACGGATAATGGCACCAATGTAGTTAAGGCCATGGAGCTGGGTGGCTATTTCAGAGTGCCGTGTTTGGCGCACTGTATCAACCTGGTTGTTAAAAAATTCTTGAGTGATAAAGACAGTCCAGCGTACGAGGTAGTGGACACCTGCCGAAAAATGTGCAACCATTTCAGCCATTCTTTTAAGGCCCGGAAGCATCTGAGGAGCCTGCTACATGAACGTCGAATGCCAGTGAAAGCACTCATCCAGGAGGTGGCAACACGTTGGAACTCAACCTTCTACATGCTTGAGCGTCTGTATGAGCAGTATACGGTACTCAATCACTATTTCTTAAAACAGGGTACAGCTCACAAGGACCTGAGGATGGATGCGGCGCAATGGGAAATAGTTAAAAGCCTGACAGGCATGCTTCGTCCTTTTGAGGTCTTCACGTGTGCAGTCAGCAAGGAGGACTGTAATTTGGGAAAAGCTATCCGATTGTTGTACATGCTGGAGCACCAACTGAAGGTGGTGTCTTCTGTGTTTCAAAAAAATGAAAAAAACCAAGACCCTTTTGTTTTGGCGGAGAAATTATTAGAGCGCCTACAAGGTGATGAACGTCTTAAAATGATCCACTCAGAACAGCATTACATTTGTGCTACTATTCTGGATCCACGCTAAAAAAAGGCGCTGGCAGGCCAAGCATTCTTTCCTTTTGCTGATGAAGATGTTACAAAGTACAAACGTTGGCTAGCCTTGTCAGCCAAGAGGTTTGAAACAGAATGGCAGGTCATTGAAGGAAAAGGCAGTACATCAGCATCAGCAGGCCATCCCCAGTCAAAAGAATCCACTTCTGTACCTGTGGCACAAGTGACCTCTCAGCCGTTAAAGACACCGGCAACCGGATCATCTGCACTAGACACAACAGTAACATTGGATGCTGAAGAGGATTGGCTAACTTGGCTTGGGTTTGGTTCTCAAAAGGTCACAGGCTCAGCTAAGCAAAGTGGAGGAACCTTGGAGGAGGACCTTGAGTCGATGGTGCAGGACTATCTGAATGACTCAACAGAGGTCTATGTTGATGCTGACCCATTGGCGTATTGGCATGGGAAAAAAGAATTGTGGCCACAGCTCTCCAACCTGGCTTTAAACTACTTGTCTTGCCCACTCGCAAGCGTGTCTTCTGAACGTGTTTTCAGTGCTGCTGGTGGCATTGTAACTCCCAAACGGAGCCGCCTCTCGCCCAAAAATGTGGAGAGGTTAACAATGATAAAGATGAATCAGCACCTCATACCACCAGATTACAAAGTACGAGAAAGCACGCCGGATGAAGACGAGGTGGACAGCAATGTAGATGAGGGAATTTCTTCTCTATTAGGTGACACTGAGCTCACCCTGCCTGAATTCGCAGAGTATGATGACGAAGCCTGATTCTTATTCCTGGACCACACAGAGCCCTGAAAATGAGACAATGAATCAATAACTTTCTTTTTCGTCCTTATTCACTTTTATTCCTGTGTGTCTGTCTTTCTTTGTTGTGCACAGTTAATATAATTCAAACTTTAATCACCTAATCACAAAAATAAGCCCATCAGCAGAACTGTCTTCACTTGTTTGCTCATTGATTTGAAGGTGCCGCAGTCTGCATTCCTCAGGTTCACAAGTTCAGAAGAACATGCTCCTCTATCCTCCTCCTCCAGACTCCTATTTCCCTCAAAGCAGAGGGCTGGATTACGCCCAATGAAGAAAGACTCAGCACTTGTGGGGGTGTTCTACTTCTTTGCGGGTGAGTTGACGGCTCTGGGGCCATTGCTGGGAAGCTCTAATACCGGACAAAAGTGGTTTGGACCAAATCGGAGGCGGATATTTTTGTGTGTTTTTGCTGATTTGCTTGCCTTTCAGGTGCTCTTTGGGGGGTTCCTGGTGTTTGTGGGTGAGTTTCGGGGTCTGGGAGCACTGCTGGGACAGTCTAATCTTGATTGCATTTGCTTTTCAGGAAATCCGTGGTGCAAAACGGGAGTTATGGCCTAGCTGCACAGAGCGTTTGGACCGAAGGCCGAGAAATATTGTAAGTATAAGATTTTCCTTTTTGGCTGTTTGGGGGTGTTGTGCTTTTTGGCGGGTGGGTTGGCGGGTCTTGGGGCATTCCTGGGAAGTTCTAATACCGGATAGAAGTGGTTGGGACAAAATCCACGCTGATTTTTTCTTTTGCTATAAAATGACTAAGTCCCCATTTTTGTACTTTTGCTTTTTGGCTGTTTGGGGGTCTTCTACTAGTGTTCTCCTGGGTTGACGGCTCTGGGGCCATTCCTGGGAAGGTCTAATACCGGATAGAAGTGGTTGGGACAAAATCCATGCTGATTTTTTTGTTGTTGCTATTTCTGACATTTTGCTCAATGTAGCGTTTTCGGGGGCCTGTTTGGGGGGCTTCCTGGTGTTTGTGGGTTGGTTTCGGGGCCTGGGAGCACTGGTGGCTATGGATACTTTACTTTGCAAGAGGTTTGAAGCAAATCCATGGTGGCAGAGGGGAGTTAGGGCCTAGCTGCAGAGCGCGCGCGGAGTGATTTGGGAAATTGGAAAGAAAATGACTAAGTCCCCATTTTTGTACTTTTGCTTTTTGGCTGTTTGGGGGTCTTCTACTAGTTTTCTCCTGGGTTGACGGCTCTGGGGCCATTCCTGGGAAGGTCTAATACCGGATAGAAGTGGTTGGGACAAAATCCATGCTGATTTTTTTGTTGTTGCTATTTCTGACATTTTGCTCAATGTAGCGTTTTCGGGGGCCTGTTTGGGGGGCCTCCTGGTGTTTGTGGGTGAGTTTCGGGGTCTGGGAGCACTGCTGGGACAGTCTAATCTTGATTGCATTTGCTTTTCAGGAAATCCGTGGTGCAAAACGGGAGTTATGGCCTAGCTGCACAGCGTGTTTGGACCGAAGGCCGAGAAATATTGTAAGTATGAGATTTTCCTTTTTGGCTGTTTGCGGGTGTTGTGCTTTTTGGCGGGTGGGTTGGCGGGTCTTGGGGCATTCCCGGGAAGGTCTAATACTGGATAGAAGTGGTTGGGACAAAATCCATAAGGAAAAGCCTTTTGGGACTTTTTGTAACTTAGGGTTCGTTAGGGTTAGCCCTAGCAGCAGGATTGCATGTGTTTCGGGGTGTTCTACATTTTTGCAACTGAGTTCTGGGGTCTTAGAGCACTCGTGAGATTGTGTAATTTTGGTTGCAAGTCATTTGAAGAAAATCCATGGTGGGAAAGGGGGGATTTGGCATAGTTAAAGAAAGTCTTTGCCACTATTCTTAACTTAGGGCTCGTTAGGGTTAGCAGTATTTCTATTGCATGTGTTTGGGTGGGGGGGTTTTCGAGTCTTGGAGCGATGCTGGCTATGGATACTTTTGCTTGCTTGCAAGTGGTTTGAATACAATCCACGGTGGGTAAGGGGGTATTTGGGCCTACTTTAACTTTCAAAGTACGTTTTGTCACCAGTTTTCTGCTAGGCCTCGTTTTTTGAGATCTGATTGGGGGTCTTCTAAATTTTTGCGACTGGCTTTAGTAAGGGTCTGGGTGGGAGCACTGCTGGGAAAGGCCAATTTTGTTCTAAAACACAGTTTATAGTACACCTAGCTTGAGGGGAAAGATCCGCTACATTAATTTGCCCATACTTATTTATCCTTCAAAAGGTGACTCAGACAGAGTACGCACTTTCAAAAATATTGTACTGTCTATTAGGAAAATCAAAGTGTGACTTTTTGCACCACACAGCCTACATACCTTATATTTATTTATCAGTGGTGTTGTTATCTTATATCACTTCCTGTTTTTCGTTCAATAATTACAGGCCGGGTTTCAGTCTGTGCAATGGGGAAAAAAGGATGGAGTCAGGCTTCACATTAGCGAGCCGCAATTCAGCATCCGCCAGGCAGGCAGTGGACAGGGTGTCTTCTGGTCACCAACATTGATGGACGAAGCGTCAGCTGGAATGGAGGAGTGCTGCTAATAAGAGGAATTTGTTTCTGCATGCAACTTACTTACCAATTTCAACAGGACAACTACAACAACATACAGATACAGTATCCATTGTTTTCTTCTATGACTGTGGCTGCATTTCTTGGATCTCTCTCTGCTTCTAAATTGATCCCTACAGCCATTCTATAGGTTTTACTTTGGCTATTTTTTAAACCTAATTTAATGTAATAAGTGTTTCTCTGAGTGCAGAGATAGGCAAGTGACAACGCTGCAGCCCTGTACTGTCGCATTCTAGTACTACTTAGTTTTCAGTAACAATGCACACTTAAAAGATTTATGGTTAGCTTTGTACCCAAACATTTCTTTATCTTCAATTATTGTTTGTCCATGCCGTGCTTTTTTTACAGGGTGTCTTCTGGTCACCAACATTGATGGACGAAGCGTCAGCTGCAATGGAGGAGTGCCGCTAATAAGAGGAATTTTTTTCTGCATGAAACTTACTTACCAATTTCAACAGGACAACTACAACAACATACAAATACAGTATCCATTGTTTTCTTCTATGACTGTGACTGCATTTCTTGGATCTCTCTCTGCTTCTAAATTGATCCCTACAGCCATTCTATAGGTTTTACTTCGGCTATTTTTTAAGCCTAATTTAATGTAGCCCTGCACTTTCGCATTCTGTCATTCACGGTTGTCGAAAGTACTACTTACTTTTCAGTAACAATGCATTCAGTAATGCATGCACTTCCTTTATGTCACGTAAAAGATTTATGGTTAGCTTTGTACCCAAAAATGTCTTTATGTTCAATTATTGTTTGTCCATGCTGTGCTTTTTTTTTTCTCTCAACAAAACTTTCCCAAAATCCCCCATTCCCATCCATTTTACAAACCCTAACCCTCTGTGGTTTTGCTTGATGTGTGACTAAATGACATCAATAATTCCACACACTTGCTGGGGAGGATAAGGTCATAGCAACAGGCTGGTGAAGGAATCCGAGGATATATTCTAGACTTACTCAGGTCCAATCCTATTTCTTGTAGAAGTAGCCAATGTCAAAGAAATCTTATCCAACACAATTACAAGTTATACCATTTGTTAGGCTACATTGTGGCACTGTTCTAGTGTACTGTCACCTGCTATATTCTCTATCGTACCGTTGTAATGCTACAGTAAGGACAAACCAGGTTTCATTTTCTTTTTTTCCATAGGCATGCAACTGCCACTGTGTCACACCACTAGTACCACCGCAACGAGGAGGAAATTTCATCCGCCCTGGATTGAGAACCTTATTCGCCATTTCCCGTGGAGCCAGCCCTGGGCCTAGCCCTACTTTCAAACACAAATTACAGGTAAGATAAGCGTTTGGTTGGAGGTAGTATAATGGAGTATTAGGAGAGACGAGAGATTGACGGTAGTACTACTAAAGTCCTAGGACTATTCAGGAAAACAAACTTACTGTTAAACCCCCACCCACCAGACTCAAAAGCAGTAAAAAACAGGTATGGTCAGATAAAGTTTCAAAAAGTATATTTTTATAGCCCTAAAAAAATAATCTCCCGCAAGACCCTCCCTAACCTCAACGATTGTCCTTCAAAAGTCCCCCAAAAACCCAACTCCCAATTCCCACCCCCCAAAAGTCTCTAAAAAAGGGGCAAGGGACACTACGGCAGGGTGCTGTTGACTTTAGCAGCCAGGGCATCATGCTCCTTGCGGAGGGTGGCATGTTCAAAGCGGAGGCCCTCCACCAAGTTCTTGAAGCTTAGGACCTCCTGCTACAGGTAGGACAGTCTGAGGCATAAGCGGCGCTGGCGTGCCTTGCAAATCCTGTGGGGGGCAGCTGCTGTCTTTGCTGCTCGGCGGTGGCGTTTGGCTTTGGTAGCCCGGCTCCGTACCGCTGGAGCACTGTGCTGGCTGGCAAACCGCACGGAGGAGGATGCAGCTGTCCCTGTGGATGTTGTTGTAGTACCAGACTGCGTCTCCTCCTCCTCCAGGGCCACCAGCCGCCGATATTCAGCGACAGTGGCATCCAGCCTCCGTTGCCGGGCCATTCGAGCCAGCTCCCTCCTCCTTGATGGTCTCTTGGATTTGGAAGGAGCAACTATATGAAGAAAGAAAGACATAGTCTGTAACCAATGCTCCTTACGATTAACACAATGATTGAGCAGAAAGTTGTGTCACAGTACAAGTAGCAAATTGAAAGCACAGTACATAACTATTGAGGACAGTATCTATGTAACCTCTGACTTATTCATCCTTGTTCTAACATTAGTGGGAGTTTAAGGAACAAATTCTACGAGCACTATGGACTTGCATTACAGTCAACTATGACAGTACACCAGTCTTATTCTTCGTCTTCTCTCTTGTTTAGGAAAATTGGTACATTATCTTATGCAAGCTGGCATAATGCCAGCGCAGTGAACTTGCACCCGAGAAAAACAGACGCACACCATGGTGAGTGAGACAGACTTGCGTTACTGTACCGGTCCAGTACATGCAGGTGGTGGAGCTCTTACTTTTCTATTACGGGTGGCACTGAGAATATTCTGTTAAAAGGGCTACTGCTTAATTAATTTAGCTTTCACCCTATAATGCAAATGAGTATTAGAAAAGGAAAATGAAGAAGCTAAATAATCTGATTGTCTATCATTCCCATGGGATGTATTTGATGACATATGGGATGACTTTAGGTGCTTTGCTTATTATTGAGTGAACAGCGATACACCCACACATGAATGACGTACTACTACTAAACTAAAGTTATTAAGAGAGGTAGGGAGTGTCCACCGTAATAACCGGATATATGCTGTGCTTTCAGTTGCAATACAAACTACTGCTACTATTCATGGTAGTATTTGGACAAAATTACAACTTCTTTTCCTTGCCTTTCCTACACTGGAACGGACGTGCGGGTGTGGTGTTACATGCTCTTCAAAGTAACACTTAGTTCATCCAGTGACCGTCTACTCTCTCTAGATACGCATATGCGATCTAAGAGTCAGATAGTACCATGAATGATCCGGGCATCCATCCATTCAAAGTATATGCACACATACAGTTTCTGTTTCACCCACCCAGGCTGTTCTCCTTCCACCCATCCTTGCTTCATCATTCACCCAGCCATGCACCATACCATATTCTTTCCTTCCCAGCAACCTCGGGGACCAAGCAAACACATATCATTCCCCTTTGCCAGTCATCATTACATTTCTCGTCCTTCCACACTTACTTACACCCTTCTTTCGCTTTCCGTTCATCCCATCCATCAAGTTCATCTCAGATCTGATTGGGATTCTTCTCGCCAAAAACTTCACAGCTAAGTCGAAGTACATTTAGAGGAGGCTACTACCTGGTTGATTTCTAATACACCCGTGCAGAAAGCACACTCTGCAGTCTTCAATCTCAATAAGTAAGGAATATATAGCTTACCTCTGCCCGCCACCACCGTGTGAACCCTCACAGGATCGTCCGGCACTTCCACCGCCTCCTCCCCAGAGTTGTCCTCGCCCAATGCCACCTCCACCTCCACGCTGGCCCCGCCTCCAGATGTTGCACCTACAAAGTACATTTAATAATGTTAGAATACACCACTCACCACTATATAATATTTGGTCTAGGAGGAAGAAAGAAATTGGAAAAAAACACAATACAATTTAATAATTTGTGACTGTCTACTCTAAAGTAAAAATTTCCCTTTTTCCAGGGAAGGCTGTTGTCTTGCTGCACTTTTTGGCACAACTGATGAATGCTTGCTTTTTATTTTTAACACGCACCACTTTTTCTCCTAACAGACAGGAGCTTGACTTCTAAGAACACGAGCAGGATCAAGTTCAAACCAGGTGAGAGCTCGGCTCGACCACAAGAAATGTGTCCAATTAATCGTCAGCACTAAGCACTTTTCCATTTCAGTTAAACGTTTACTTTTATGACAAACTTGATTTTAATAAATGTGTTTACTTTTAATAAAGCTTTTAAACTTAAATAGACTCTGTGGTTTTTGGTCCTCCAGACTAGAGTGGATGAGCTAAAGGTTTTGGAATTTTTGCAAGCATGAGTCCGTGCCTCTGCCATCGGTGACTTTGGGAGCTAAATGACTCTGCCACACTATCTAGTCAGTAAGGAGATTGGGGGTTCAACTACAAAGTCTGTTATCACTGAGGTATGTGGAAAGTCTAACAGCACCTATTATAATTGATAAGCTAAGCAATGCAATATTTAGTGTCCATAGTTCTGTTTGTGCAGATTTGTCCCTGCAACAGTAGTAGAATGGATTGTCCTCCTAGCCAAACTAAAAGTAAAGTAGTATCTTATTCTTTCTTGGTGGTCATTCACCTTTTTATTGTTGGCAATTGTCAAAGCATAAACATTTAGAATACTTGAAAAGACATTATGGACAATCCCAGAGGACTGCACTCAGTGCATAGAGCCATTGCTGACTAGAATGGGAGTCCAATGGAATTGCCAAATGTACAATCTTAGTTAGCTACACAGACAGACTAATAAGAATAATCTAGTAATACCACACGGAGTCATAGTCGAGGCAGGATAAGAATTTAGATCCAGTCTACAAGAAGATCAAAGACGATTTAGAAAAAATCGAATGAGGAACGCTAGGAAAAAATAAGTACTCTATATTAAAATTAAAACTTACTGGGGCCAGCAAAGGAGCCCTCGCCGGCCCGGTCCTGGCCTGCATCCTGAACAGCACCCTCCTCCTCCTCCTGTGTCCTCCTCTTGCCCCTGGAGGAAGCTGATGTACAACATGAAAGAAAGAAAAACAGAAAACATGGATGATATTTGTCAACCAAATCAAACATTTCAAAAGAACTAACAAAATATTTTGGCGAAATAGCAAATAGACAACTATTCCACGGGATATATTATTGACCAATCTCATGTGGTCGACTACCTTATTAGTATTGCTTGATTTGCGGACCGTCGAATTTGAAACTTCTTATGTAACTCACTAAACAAAGTACTAAAAAGGTTTGCCTAGGATTGGCAGGCAGCAGTCCGCAGCACGCGAAGTGACAGCCAAAGTCCATCGTGATTGAAGATCAGCGACAACACTAAAGTTTCCTACTGCATTAACCAGTCATTAAAATACTCAAACTATCAATCCACCACCACTATTTCTTCTTATCGCCATGTGTACAAAGGAAGGACTGGACTTGAGTCTGTAGGGGCTGATTTAGAAGCCCCTTGCGGCTCTTTTGCTCCATTGTTGCGTGACTTTTGTGACGCAGCGGCAGCACAAAAGAGGCGCAATGGTGCGGCGTATATTAACAACGTGACGCATATGGGAGGGAGATGCATCACGTTGTAAAGCCCTGCGCCATTAGGGGGCGTTCCGGCGCAAGGGAGGGCGTTCCTGCGCAGGAACGCATCTTAAAGTGGCTGAGGGAAATCTACAAGATTTCAATCACTCACTTTAACGACAATGATGCGTGACTCAAATCCTGCGCCTGCCTGATGCAGACGTATGGCTTGACGCAGCATTGGGGAGATAGGGCACCCCAGAGCATTGATGGAGCTGCGCCATCGTTGCGACGCAACTCCAGCAATGCGCCGCCTTTACGGCACAGATGCGTAACGCTTTGGTGACGTTTTGGGCCCATGGTGCGCCACATTGTAAATACGGCGCACCATGGGTGATGGTGACGTGGCGCACAATTACTGGCGCATCCCTGCTACTTTGCAGGGATGTGCCGGTAATTAAAAATCTGAACCTTAGTGTGTAGCATTACGCAGTTCTTTAAACTACACTCATACATAATTTCACAGGCCAATGAAATGAACACAAAATCTAAAACAAATAAGCATAGTAGCAACACTACTGAGAAGGAGAGCAGAGCACCTGAAATGCACAGAAGTTTTTGAAATATAATTTACCTACAATGTAATGAGCAGCATTATTGCTCTTGGTAAAAAAACAAAAATTTGCAATATAATAACACAGCAGGAGAAAACAGAGTAGTAAAGAAATAGCTACTACTACTCACCAAGCCCGGGGATCTCAAGGCCAAGCAGGGCGAGCAGATCTCGTTCACGGGTCAGGACATCCGTCCAGCGGTGGGTGGCCTGGTTGTAGGTGCGCCAGACCCGAGAGTGGTGGTAAATGGCCTGGCACACCTTATCCCACCGCTTCCGGCGCTCCCGGATCCCGTACCCGGCACCGATCCTGCCGCCTGCCATGATGGTCCTGGGGAGGCGGCGCTGAACATAAAAAATGAGTTGGCCCACCTCCTCCGGGCTAAAGATCTCCCTGGGTACGAGCTGCTCCCCCCCCTCAAACGCCCGCACGGGAGCCGGACACGGGGTGCGGGACCCTTCCCCTTCTCGGGATGCTTCCCGGCTCCCTTCACCATGGTCTGGGCGGAAAGGAATAAAGAAAATAGAATAGGGAAGAGAAGAAAAGAAAAGAGTTTAAAAAAGTAGTTTAAAATTAACCAAAAGTAGCAGTAAACACAAAAATATAGGGCTAGAAAAATAGAGGGATAGATAATAAGTAAAATAGATTAAAAAAAACTTCAAACAGGCAAAGGATGGCAGAGATTTAGAGAGGATACAAAGAGCATGCCCAGAACCATAGCAATGAATGAGAAACAAGATGGCCGCGCCCGTTCACGACCGCGCGGGTAAGTTCGCGCGAGATTTTCCTCGCGAACACTCGCGAAATTGTACTGGCGAGCCGCACACTTTGCGAGATTACACTTCGCGCCCGGAAATGGAAATATTTCATGCAAACAAGATGGCCGCGCCCTTGAATGACCACGAGGGTAACTTCGCGCCTTGCGCTACAAGCGGCTCGCGAAAACGCACAAAACCTTGCGAACTAACACGCTGCAACAAAACAAATCGCATATTCGCACGAATTTGCGGCTTTCGAATCCGATCTCACGCGTATTCGCGCCCCGCGAATCCCGCGAAATTGCAGAAAACGAGTTTTGCAAAACTGAAAGCACTCGGCAGGTGCAAGAGTTCAAACTCATCATTAGTAACCATTCCCTGTAGTGCTTCCTGACTGAGGCCCCTCCAGAGTTCAGTTGCTAGTTGCAACAATTGTATGACCCTGCTCTGACCCTCACAGCAGGCTCATAGAATAGCTACAAGTAGGCCACAAAGGTCCTGGAAAAAAAATTGCACTGCAACAGAAAGCAAATTACTGATAAGGAAGCAGGTGCCAGACCTGGAATTTTAAAACAGTGACACATTAATAAACTAACCCCAAATTAATTCATGTCAGTTGAAGCAGGGCAGGTGTGCTTGCTTTCCCCCCCATAATCTACAGTGATGATGAACCAGAGGGTGGCATTGATGTAACAGAGGGTGGCATGGGTGAAACAGAGGGTAGCAGTGGTGAAACTGTTGAATAAGGTTAAGGCTATGACCTCTTTTCAAGATTTGCCCGGCGCTAACCGCCTTTGTACCAAAGAGCGGACTTGCTTTTGTGTTTTTGGGACGGGGGTGTCTAGGATGGTTTGGATTCGGTCGGGTGTGAGTTTCCTCCCTTCTTTGGACAGGAGATGGCCTAGGTATGTCACTTGTGGCTGGCAGAACTGTAATTTCTTTTTGGAAACTTTATGGCCATTCTCTGCAAGAAAGTGTAGGAGTTGGACAGTAGCTGTGATTGCAAGTGGGGTGGTGTCAGCCGCCAAAAGGATATCATCGACATATTGAATCAACACCACTCCATCTGGTAGCTAGAAAGCATCCAGCTGTCTTTTGAGGGCCTGGCTGTAAATGCTGGGGCTTTCAGTGTACCCCTGGGGAGCTCTACAAAATCGGTACGAGCGGGATTTTAAAGTGAAGCCGAAGAGATAACGGCTGTCTGGATGGATGGGGATAGAGAAAAACGCATTCTTAAGGTCGATAACAGTGAAGGTGGTGGCAGTGGACGGGATGAGGGTCAGAATGGTGGTGATATCGGAGACTACGGGGTATTGGGGTACAACCACTTTGTTAATTTCTCGCAGGTCGATGATGAAGCGGTATGCTTTCTCATCTCCTTCGCCTTGCTTCTTAACAATAGGTAGGATTGGGCTGTTGCAGACGTTGCTAACTACTTCTTCGACCACTCCCGCATCCGCCAGAGACTGAATGATCGCTACCAGTGCCTTCTCGCCCTCGGGCGATATCCGATATTGTGGGAGTTTCGGGAGCATAGCGTCCTGTCTTACAGTTATATGAATAGGGTCAATCATCATTCGTCCCACATCAGAGTCATTTTTGGCCCATAGGTACGGAGGCAGGGTATCGAGCAAGGATAGGTCCGCATCAGTTATGGAGCACATGTGCCGTGCAGGGCAGGATTTGGGTATGTCTGGGTTGTCGTACAGGATGACTCGGATTCCATCTGGGGAACACCTAATGGTAGCTCGAAAATGTTTCAGTAAGTCAATGCCCATAATGGCGTCAGGGGAGTTGGAGGAGAGCAGAAATGTCGTGTCAGTGGTGTTGTTTTCTAGGTCAAAGGTGATAGGCACGGACAGGGGATTAGTGGAGGGTGTTCCATCGAAACCTATCGACGTAATGTGTGAGCCAGACAAGGGTGCCCTTGGAATCAGTCGTTTTGATAACACACTACGTGTCGCCCCAGTGTCTACCAAGAATGGAGACTCTGTACCCAGGACCTTAGCGGTGACATAAGGACCTTGCTGGTCAACACAGAGCTCGACTGGATCCCTCCCTTGCCCCTGGCAGTCCTATGCAAAATCAGGGGCATTCTCACCATCGGATAGTTGATATTGGTTCTGTCGGGGGCGGTCAAATGTGTTCGATCTCCCTGATCTGTCATTGTTGGTGTCGTTTGTGTGCCCTCGTCCTTGTCCTCTGTTTCTCTGACCACCTGCCACATCCCTGGGGTCCCTATTTCTATTCATCTCTAGCAGAACCGGACACTCGGATTTCCAATGGCCGAATCCTTTGCAGAAGGCGCATTGGTCATTGCTAATGTCTCTACGTCCAGTGTAGGGTGTTGGGGTGTGATCTTTAGGAGGTAGATTTCTGGGGGTGGTCGATTGGTAGTTCCCCCTTTGGTGTTCCCGTCCTACTGCTATACCTTGTATCTGGGCTATCATTACCCTTTCTTTTAAATCTTTCTTCTTTTTCTCGGACGCCCTATCATTCTCATTCTTTTGGTGCTCGTAATACTGAGCCATCTGAAGGATAGCTGCGGGTTTGGAGGCCCCCCAACTACTCTCACTCGTCTGCAGTTTGTGGGAGACCTCTTGTGATAGGCCCTTTACATAATTTTGTACAAACAGATGCTGTCCGGTTGCGGTGGTCATGTCTTGGCCACTGTAGTCGGAGAACACTGTCTAAAATCGGGAGAAATATTCGGACACATCTTCCTGGGGTTTCTGTCGACAGGCCGTGACTATCGACCAATCTACCTTTTTCTCTGGGATCAGTGTCTTTAACTTCTGAACAAATTGTCTGGGAGTTCTAATATGTCCTTTACTGGTTTCCTTCCAGGCTCTCGCTGTCTATCTAGTTTACTGAGTTGGTCCCAGGTATGTCCAAACAGATCCGTGTGGTCAGCCTTCCGGATTTGCTTCCACACGTCAGCTGGCAGGCATAACCCGAAAAACAAGTCAATGTCCGCTAAAGTCATTATTGTCGAACCCAAGGCTGCGCCTAATTCGGTATAGAATGCTGTCGGGTTCTTTCTTAAATCGGGCAGAGTTTGTTTAAAGGTTAGGATATCTTGTCGGTCCCATGGTTGGTAAACCCAATTGTGTGGCTCACTGGTTAGAGGCGGCAGACCCGAGAGCAGAGGACGGCCCGGGACCAGGGTTCGATTCCCGGCGCGGCAGGTTTCTGGACCAGGGTCAGCGGACTCGATAATTCTCTCGCCTCGGTGCCCACTCTGATCAGCGATCACACTCGGCAACTCTGGGCATTAGCTTGCCTCATCTTCACTAACGGCCCCACCAGACCGCCGGGGATGCCTGGTCTCACCCTGGAGATACCCATTAAGGGACCATCTCTCAGGGAAGCCAGGAAGGGTTTCGCAGCGGTCGAAGCGCCTTGGGACCCTACGGGTAAGTAGTGCGCTATATAAATGCCAATACATTTACATTTACATTTACACAACCCTCCCTTTTGCGTCTGCGTGATTAATATCACCGCTTGTTCCCTGGCCACGTGGCGGGATCCAGTAAGGGGCCGCTTCTCTGATGGGCATCATAGTATTGGCTACTTCTACTGAGGTTGTTTCAGGGACTGTAACCTTGGTTTCTGGTTTTTGCTCCGTGAGGTGGCGGAAGACCTCAAGCGTCTGCATGAAGAGTTCCGTCGCCTCACATTCAGTCCCATCTCCGACATCAATCTTCCTATACAGTGTGGTCAGTTTAGCGGGGCCCTTACTTTGATACCTATCTTCATATGCGTTCAGGGTGTGGTAGCTGAATCGCAAAATGAAATGCCGTCTGTGGCTATCGGCATGCGAGTTATACATGTTCATTGTGTACTCTTCGCTCTCCCTTCGTTCTACTAGTGTCTTTGCTATTTTGTCAATCCCATCCCGTTCATCTTTGCTCAACCTATTTGATCTGGCTGGTGGGTACTCGCTAGCCTCGGGGGCATCTGTTGGTGCTGCTAATGTGGCTGGTGCGGAGGCCGTGAGGGCTGGTGCACCAGCGCTAAGGCCGTTCTCGCTCGTACTCAGGGCCTGCAGGTGTTGTTGGCAGGGAGCATATGGAGGGGGCATGTAGATGATTGGGGGACCTAGCAGTAACTCATCGTTCGCCCGCTGTTTGGAGGGCAATTCAGGTTAGAGCGCAGAGGGGGTCCTAACAGGACATTGACCTGTCGACCCTGATTCTTGGTTTTGTGCAGCTTCTTTTCTTTCTTTTATTTCTTCTTCTAGTTGCTTAGCGGCTAGGTGGGCTGCCTTTCGTAATTCTTTCCCTATTTTTGCTTCTTCTCTTTTCTGTCGTTGTTCCGTTTCTTTGCGCCACATGCCAATACTATCGAGCATAGTGGGCGTGGTCTTATTTTTCTGGAGCGCTATTTCCAATGTTTTTATTTTATTTTCATCAAAGGAACCTATCAGTGGCCACTGACTTTCGGGGTTCTTCTTTGTATATTTATGCCATAGCTTAGTATAAGCTATAGCGACTAGTCCATGCTTAGTGAACATGTCCTTATTAGGGGTGCCCTCCAGTGGAGCTGGATGGTTCATCTCTAATAAGCGATCCGGGCTGTACAGGCTACCAATCAGTGGGGAGAAGATAGGCATGACGGGTTACAACGGGGACAAAGGTCTGCACTACCTATCTTATCACGGCGGACAAAGACTAGACAGAATATTTCTATTCTACGTTGTTTGTAGGCCGTGAATACCTGAAAAGAACCAATACCGAACAGTCAATGTTCGGTCAATCAAACAATCAGTGGGGAGAATAAGTCGGTGCGAAAAGTTTTGCGTTACCCACTCTTTTTCTACCTGCAAAGAGAGACCTTGTTCTTCCCTGTTTGCAGACAGAGAATCTCCAGACAACGATCCACGAACGACAGTTCGGGAAAACAGTGGGGGAGAAAGATAGGCACGACGGATTACAATAGGGACAAAAGTCTGCGTTACCTATCCTTCACTGTTTGCAAAGAGAGAGCCTGTTGTTTCTCCGTTTGCAGACGGTGAATCTCCAGAGGGATCAACAAAGCGTAATACTAGTATTATCCAAACCAAACAATCATTTCTCAATTTGTCGTGTTTACACGACCTTACCCGGACCGCATGGACGGTTTCCTGTCTTCCGAATCCAGCGCCCGATCGTCCTCTCTTCTTCGTGATGTTCGTGGCACTCCTGATGGTTCCCAGTCAGGACCGTAGATCACTCGAGAGAGGTCTGTTCGGAACTAGTGAAGGTCGGATGATCGGCTGTCAGACGAGGGTCTATCGGACACGAGCTCTCCCGATCGTTGCAGTCGTTCACTCTGTCGTCGGGACCTCTCCCACTGGATCCACGTGTCGCTGATGGGCCCCACGCTTTGGGACGCCAATTGTTGAATAAGGGTAAGGCTATGACCTTTTTTCAAGATTTGCCCGGCGCTAACCGCCTTTGTACCATTTAAATTACCAAGCAATGAGGCAGGCGCCGGAGACCAGAAGGCAGGAAACAGAAGTTTTATTCCGACGGAGCAGAACACATCAGATCAGACAACAAGGTATCGTCTCGAGGTGCTCTAACAGCCTCTCGGAGGCCTGGCCTCTTATACACAGGTTTATGGCATGTGACCTTTCTTTATTACAATCAGAACATTGTGAAGTAAGGAAAAAGTCATCCCCGTAATCCTCGTGTCAATCCCACCCCCATATACCTCCACAATAGAGGTCCTCAACCTGCTGATAAGAGGAGGGGGTCATCACGCAGCTGTGTATTCCGCCGAGTTTTAGGATGTGTACGCCTGATCATATCCCGGGGGGTGGGGAGGTCTTGATCAATAGAGGGTCCTTTGAAGAAGAGTGACTTCATACAATAAGGGGCAGTAAATGATATCTCCCGGTTTAGGCGATGGCCTCGGACCTGTGTGGACAGCTGGACACGGGGGAAGGGGTCATCAAAGGAGTGGTATTCATGCCGCGTGGACAATCGAGCGCGGAGGGAAGGTTTATCAACAGAGGGGCATTCATGGGAGGAGAGGAGATGCTGGTCAGGCGCAGGCGTGACTCCCAAGGACAGGGTCATGCAGAAGGGTTATGCTCATGAGAGGGAGGGAGGGGGAGCCAGGGTGCGCGGAGGATGCCTGCTGGGTCAGAGGGGCGCGCTGGCGATCGATCGTGGACAGGGAGACCATGATACCTAAAATGGTTGTCGTGCACGTTGTACATGGGTGACAAGCTGGCACAGATGATGTTCAGCTCGTAAACTAAAATTTCACAAAACAGAGGGTGCTGAGAACCTGTGATGATGAACCAGACGTAGAAACAACATAGTCGCGACCGTTGCGAGCCGACAAGTAAGTCCGCGATTGCGAACTGGTACCAAACCCTCGCGAACTGGCAGAAACCCTTGCGAACACAAAAAAAAACCATCCGCAAATTCGCGGATCACGAGTTCGCAAATTCGCAAAATCCGCGAACGCCAGATTCGCAAAATTCGCCCATGTTTAATGAGGAGTAAGCTACAAGAGACAAATAGTCCCAAACAAAACCTTAGTGTTCCCACCACAAGTGACCCAACTCCGCAAGGCCCACCACTCACCACTTTTCCTGCAGGCTGGGGATGCGGGGGCTCTTCCACACTGGCCAGCTGCCGCCAAGTCATGCACATGTTGAGGCAAGAGCTGGTAAGGGGAGGCCAACGCCGTCACTCATTAGCGGGGCTCGCAGGTGGCTCCAGCGCTGGCACTGTAACCCTCAGTGTCGCCCACGGCCAGCCCAGGCGCACCCGCTCTGCGCCCGCAAACAATGCCAAGGCCCTAGAACAGCACCCAGGCCAATTCCCCACACCAGTGCCCAGGAATATCAGCTCCGCGTTGCCAAGCTTGATCTCCACAGGGCCGAGGACGCCCACCTGGGGCCCACCGCCAACCGAAGCTCAGCGAAGGCCCATGTACTGTGCGGTCTCAACCTCCGGGATGCTCCAGAGGCAGTAAATGGCAATGTAGGTGTGCAAAAGGTTTCACAACTCATCTCTCCCAGTGAATCAAAGGTTCATGGTGTAAAAATGCAGATGCAGATATCATCATAGGTCACATAAGTCGAGGATTTCTGGATGAATGCATGCTGGTTAGCTCTGTTTCTAACTGAGGATTGTCCAGTTAGCAAGAGATTTGTTCGGCTTAAGTCTGCCCATGCTCTTTTCAGAGTGATGTGACCTACTTGGCCTAGTTAAAAGTAATTGTGGTGGGCTCAGGACCTGTCAAGGAGATGGTTCCATGTGCAAAACATTTTGAGATGGACACTGTTGTGGCTCAATGTAGTCAGGCTTGGCGTGTGTTGAATTCCACATCTATGTTGTCTGTTACACAAGAGGATACCTATGATTTAATTTAATAACTTTCATTTTCTATCATGGTCTCATCAAATCCATAATGCAACTGAAATTTGATCCATTCGTTTTTTCTAAAGTATATCAATTTCCTAAGTTTGGAAGTACATCAGCAGAGTCAATCCACAGCTTAAGTTGTGCAATGTGCGGGGGTGAGCAGCAAATGGATTCACAGTACAATACGTGGCATTAAACATGCTGGATAGAAAATGTTTTTGGAGTCAGTGTCACTTAGACCGTCAATACCAGACTAAATAGCATATGGTTCTAATCTCTAGGCGTATTCTCTGACTTTTGTCCTTCTTCACTATCTTCTCAATTTTATTTCCAGTCCCTGAACTTTGCCCCTTCCACCCACTCCCCCAGCTGTATTTACATCCTCCTCCTTTAACCAGTTGTTTAGATTTAGACCATATTTAATAAGTGTTGAATTCAATAAACACGAGTGAATGTACCCTCTCTTTGACAAACCTTTATTCCCCTCAAATAAAGAATTAATTAAATACATAAATAAATACATAAATAAACAAATTAATCCATTTTACTTAGACTCATTGCATGTTATAATCTGATAAAAGGATTAAAAACCGAAATTTATGGAAAAAAGAATTCCTTCCTTTCTGGATTTTTGGAACTTCAGGCCTAATGTTGGTCCTCATCAAAGGTAATTCGATTAATCTTCCCTAGAAATGAAAGATATGTTTCAGTTGTTCTGAAATAGCTGCAAGGGGCATATGTGGTGGTTACACAAGCCAGTACACAAAAAACTCAAACAGCATTTTATGCTACAGCGTGGTACTCCGCTAATAGAGGCTATCGAGGAGGCTTCAGATGCTGCCATTCTTCCCCGGGACTGGCGACACAGAGATTGTTGTTGTCTGGGAGACCACCAGATCTGCATTCTTCCTATCGGCCAATTTCTCTTCATAACGACCAATTTCTCTTCTTAATTTTGAGGTGAAGCTGCTGGCTAAAACCCCAGATAATAGACTACTGACACATATGCTAGATCTGGTCCATTGGGACCAAGCAGGCTTTATGCCCCATCGGTCAACACAACATTAGACGTGTCTACAATGCCCTAGCTATGGTTGATTGCTTAGCTTGGCTCATAGCAGTTTTCTTAGCAGAAATGGACAAAGCATTCGACTCGGTTACCTGGCAGTACCTGTTCAGTCTGCTGCAGAGTATTAACCTTGGCCACTCTTTCTCAGGTATGTGAAACTCTTGTATACCAATTTGACAGCCTCGGTTAGAGTCGCATACTCGACCCCCTTCATGGTGGGTAGAGGCACCCGGCAGGGATGCCCACTCTCCCCGCTATTATTCGCCCTCGCAATAGAACTCCTTGCACACTGGGTCCGTTTGGACCTCTGTTGATGGGATTTGAATGGTCACAAGAACTCTCAGACCGAGTGGCTCTCTATGGTGATACACAATGTTCGTCCTCACGAATCCACACTCCTCTGGCCTCCATCCATTACAGATCCTAAGCATCTTTGGAGACACATCGAGCCTGCATACGAACGCGGGGAACTGGGCTGTGTTTTTGATGAGAGAATGCGAGAGAGACAGGGGTTGGGCTTCCGATCTCAATATTGCCACGGAGGGTTTCAAATATTTGGGTGCATGTATCACTCCGAATTCAACTCTGGCATGGGACCGTAATATCACCCCTCTATTACCCCAGGTGCGGTAGGAGATGAAGATTTGGTCCCCATTGCCTCTTTCACGTTTGGGCCAGTCCATGATCTGCAAAATTGTGTCTACGCCGAGACTGCTGTATCAACTGCAGAATTACCCATACCCTATCCCCCCCATATGGTTCAAGTAGGCCAATTCGGCCCTTACACAGTTCTTATGGGACGGGGGGGGCAGTGCTGATTGCCCTACGGACATGTGCCAGTCCACTTTTAACAGGGGCATTGCTGCCCCAGAAATGTACTCCTACTACGCAGCATCTCACCTTCTCCTTATTAATGAATGGTGGTACTCACCATGGGCTGATCCCGCCTATGCTACAGATCGCTGGGCGATGGGGGGATGCCTCACTTATACACTTCTTATATGGCGGCAAGGTAGGCAGGCCGATCCCTCAGGCAACCAAACGGTGTTCCGATCGTGGAAACAAACACTGAAACGGATGGGGTGGTGGGCTAGACTAATCCAGATGACTCCTCTATGGGGGGGGACCTATATGACTCAGATGGCTTCCCTTTCAGTATTCCGGCAGTGGGATGCCATCGGCATCTCAACCCTAGGGGATATCATGCATAGCTCAATCCTTAAATCCTTTCAGGAATTGCAGAGAGATTTTCAATTGACCCACCAATTGTATAGATATTTTCAAATATGACATGCCATAACTCCCTACATACAGGGCTTGCTGGACCTGCCAGAATTCAACCCACTAGAGGACAGATTACTGATGGAAGTCCTGGGCAACCATAAAATAAGGCAAGTATATCAGACACTAGTAACACATAGTACCTCCTCACTGCCGGCCTTGAGACAGACTTGGCTCGAGGACATATCCACTCTGGATAATGATGATTGGACCGAGGCTTTCATGCCCCGTTGTGAAGTGGCCATACTGGCCAGGCTGTGCCTTATTTAATAAAATTCCTTCATACAGTCTACTTCACTAGATGTCGCTTATGGCGCTTGGGAGTCATTGCCTCGCCACGGTGTCAGAGGTGTGAATTAGCCGACGGCACCTTTATACACACAGTCTGGGAGTATGCGTCCTTGACGAGCATTTGGAGAAGGATAGTAATATGTTTGGAGAGGGTGCTGTCATGGGAGATTCCCTTCCACATTAAGACTATACTTCTTCACAGCACAGATGGCATTGGAGGTAATAGATATAAAAGGCACTGACCCTGGCCAAACAGGATGTAGCAAGGCTGTGGCTAGACGTGGCCACGCCCACGGTAGGAACCTGGAAACTGGGAATGGTCCATTGCATGGGGATGGAGGTAGCCTTGTTCCTAGCATGGGGGTGTCCACATAAACACGCAAAGATCAGGCAGAGATGGGCACATTAAAGGGGAATTGTTTTGGCACCAACACCATCAGTGAATTCCCTTCTTGACACAGAGCCGTGACAATTCCATGAATGATCATGAACCCCCCTGTTCCCTATCATACACTAACTCATGGCTGTACCCCTGGAATGGTGCTCAGGTGATTATTGTTTTGCGACGGTAGGGGCCGTATACATGCTAAGTATACATCTGTATTGTGGAGGGAGGATGATGGTGTGTTACTGTGTAATGGTTTTTATTGGCCATGTTGGCCACCATATTACAAGCCAATAAAATTCTAATAAAATCTGTCATGAAAAATATATAGACATTTTACTTTAATTTCTCCCCTACGCCTCTCCACCCTCTATTCATTATTTAATTCCATTACTCCAACTGTGATCCCACCTCAAACTGTCCCAGATCACAGACAAGTTACATATGTACTCCCTTAGGTTTTCTCCTATGTTTGGAGTACATTGGCATTTTTTTTTATTCATCAAGGAATATCTGAGGACGCCTGAAAGCTCACCAAATCTTTCTGGGACTACTATTTATGAGCATACCAAAATATTTGTAAATGAAACATTGTACGTTTGTAGGTGTGGCGCCGCGGCTAGGGCGACTGACTACGGAATCTGGGGATCACGGTTTGATACTAGGGCGACTGACTACGGAATCTGGGGATCACTGTTCGATCCCTGGCACCGGCGGCAGATTAGCCCAGCACCATGTGACTCTGGGCAACAGCTTGCTTAATCTTCCCGACGGCCCCCAGCGCCTAGAGACCCTTACGGGTGATTGTGCGCTTTACAAATGTGGATTATTATTATTATTTGTGCAATTGTAAGTGCATACCGTAATACGATTGTGCTTTAAAACCTTTTTCTCCATCAGATATATGCTTTTCTGCATAGAACACCCCTTTGCCAAGGCCACATTTATCTGACTTTGCACAAAGCAGCAATAGTGCACGGTAACGTTTGTGAATACCCACACACATTTTAGTTTATATATTGTCATCATGATCTGTAATAGCTTGGAGTATAAACAGTTAACATTCTGCGCCTGTCTTCCTCAGCATAAACCTTTAAATGCAATAAACACAGGTTGCACTTTTTAAAGGAAGAGCTTGATGTTTGCAGTGGCTCGAGCTATTGAAAGCACCAAGCCTTGCTTATCGCTTCAGCCCATCTCGGATTCTCCTCTCTTAGCCACACAATGGGCTTCCTCCCTTGGTCCCCTTCCATGGGAAACCACTTTGTCTGGATTGCTCAGCTTTCCTGTGCAGGACATTTGGGAATTCCTGTGCATTTTCTGCTCTTGCACAAGTCTCTGACTCACAGGGGCAGATGTGGGCGGAAAACGATCACTAATGCAATTTGCACATGTTGGAAACACATTCAACTAAACTCCAAATAAATATGGGCACCTGGCCTCTCAGTTTGCCAACCTGGCCATTCTTTGAGGTGAGTGCATTTACAAGTGATGGCCGAGTGAGAAACTACCAACAAGGACCAGGTGACTAACCACAAAACTAAGAGTTTGTAGACGTTCAGGGTCATATTTACGAGAAAATGCAACACACATAGAAAAAGCAAAAACGAGGAGAAATAATAGTATTTCTCCTCGTTTTGCAATTCTAACACCTGCTCTTCCATGGCGTTAGTTTTTGGCAAAGCCTCAGATTCATACCTCCTTGTAAATCTGGGACAGCGTCAAAAGCATTGGGTGTTGCGGGGGACGCCCACAACATCCATTGCTCGCCCCTTTCACGCTAAGTGATTTGTGTAAAGGGGCCATATTTACAAGACAGCATTAAAAAGTGACTTAGCGCCGCTTTGTAAATATGGAGAAGGGCATATTACCACCAGAGCGGCTGTAAAAATTACGTTATGGTGGCGATATCCCCTTGTAAGTATGCACTTCAGACCTTAGCATCTGTGGCTTCCCTGCAACGAGCCACAAATGTGCCCCCTAACCCTATATTTGTGAGTGCAGGATACAACAGAATTTCTGAATTTGCAAATCCCACTTGCATGGGGTGTCCATCAATCCTTATTCTGTGAGTGAGATTTAGGATTTTGCCATCTCAAATAAATTTATTAGTGAACCTAAATTGAATATATGTGCTTTACTAACCTTTAGAGACAGACCCAAAAGTGTTGTTGCTTAGAACCAGGAGACTTGGGTTCTAATCCCAGTTTTATGAAGAGCTCAATATTGTGTAATACCTGGAAAGGATTTTCTTTGCCTGGGCCTCAGCCTTCTTTCCTGACTGTATAAGAAAGAAGCATTACATTCAAGAAAGCATTGCTGGAACCTAGAGGTCTTTCTTTGATGTATTAAAGTTTTTGAATGGAAGCATGCACAAATGCTGTGATGGCTGTAATGGTAGTGGTAATGGTGATGGTAATGGCAGTGGTGGTAGTAGTGGCGATGATGATTGTTATGGTAATAGCCGTGTGTTGGATGCTGGTGACTGATAAGCATCAAAGAGTTGGGGAGATGAGAGCTGCCTTTATTGAGGAGCTCAGTGAAGGAGCAGAACCTGGGAATAAACAGGAATGGTGGGTGGAAGGAGTGGTTCTGAGCACTCGCGGAAGAAGACAAACCAGCGGCACACTATGCTGTGTGCGTTAGCACCGTACACAAGGACAATATGGCAGCATCGCAATGTCAAAAAGGCACAAATAGGACAATAAACCATGAGTCAGGAACTGTGGTTTGTAAGCAAGGGCCTGTGGAAGCACAACACCCAGCGAACACAAACAGGTGCATATTTACAAGAGAATGGCAGAGAGTGGTATTAAGCCATAATGCTAACACAGCGCTCCGCCATTCTGAAAATGCAGGGATGTGCTGTATTTACAATCATACAGCGCACCCCTGCGTTTCCCTAACAATGGTGCTAAATTCAGCGGCCTAGCACCAACGCAGCACCCTTGCACCATAGTGCAATGGTACCTTCATTAAGGGAATTCTTGTTTATGTGCAGCAGGAAGGTACCTCTTCCTGCAGATAAACAATCACTAATGATAATGTGTAACTCCTGTGTGTGCGGCACTGTGCAGCACACATAGAAGTTGCAAATCGTCATTTGTTTCATGATTGATTATGTGCAGGAAGGGACACATATGCAAGTCCATCATAGGAGGCGGAGTGATACATGAAACACCAAATAGCAGGAGGTGATGCTCCTCTGGGCAGAATCAAGGCATTCTCTCAGTATGGTTTGAATACTTGGTAACAATCCTCTGGCAGACAGCTGTGTAATGGGGCCGGACATAAAAAGGACAGAACTGGGATTTTTGTTCAGTTTAAAAGTCCTTGGAGATAATTTTGTTAGCAACCCTGTGCTTCTCACTCCTTCAAGTGAGACCTCAAAGTGCATAAGAATCTTTTACAACTTACTGTTATATGTAAAAACAATGCCATATAGGGCAGTGAGCAAAATAATATAGCATGAGCATTGAATAGATTAACAGAATAAATGGTCAGCAATGGATTTATGGAAATCATGGGAATTAAATCCAATCTGTATTTTTTACAGTCTTGCTTGCTTGCGATAGCTTCATCTGCCTGCTGCAAACAGCTGAATCAATCTATCAATCAATCCGGAGCTTGTATAGCGCGGAAACACACCAGTGAGGGTCATAAGGCGCTGAGGGGTGGAGGAGGCTGCTGACCCGACTAAGCGTGGAGGTTCAGTCGAAGAGCCAGGTCTTGAGATCCTTCCTGAATTGGGTCAGCGATGTGGATTGCCTGAGGTGGAGGGGCAGGGTGTTCCAGGTTTTGCCGGAGAGGTAGGAGAAGACTCTTTCTCCGGTTCTGGTCTTTTGAATCCGTGGGACAGTGACCAGGGAGAGTTGGGTGGAGTGAAGTTGTCTGCCGGGTGTGTGGAATAAGAGACAGTGGTTCAGATATGCGGGTCCTAAGTCGTGGAGAGTCTTGTAGGCATAAGCGAGGAGCGTGAAGGTGATTCTCTTGTTGCCTGGGAGCCAGTGGAGTGACGAAGGTGTTGTGTTCTGTGGCTGTGGCGAAGGATGTCGAGAACTAGTCTGGCTGAGGCCTTTTGAACATTCTGTAATTTCTGGAGCTGTTTCTGGGTGATTCCGGCTTTGAGTGTGTTGCCGTAGTAAAGTCTGCTGGTGATGAGTGCTTGGGTGACTGTGTTTAACTCAATATTACACAGAGGGGACTTTAAAACATCCCCTTACTTATGGATAGGTGGCTTCAACTAGTAGCACACCTGTCCACTCTTTATTGGATGCCTTATCTCCATATTCTTGTGTTTGCACCAATGTCTTCTTTATCTTCGATTTTCATTGGCTAAGTTGTATCCTTCCACAGAAGACATCATGGAACCATTTATCTTTCTTTTTTCACATTACTTATTTATCACTACAAGGGAATATGTATCCTGATCCTTTCTTGGTTTCATGTGCTCCAAGACTGTGTCCGTGCTCTGACCCTCACAATCCACACTTCTGCCATCTTGTCTTACACCTCCGACAAATCCTCTTAGGACTGAGTGTGCTCTATTTCTGCACTTTCTCTTCCTTCCATGACTCAAAGAAGACAATGAGAAGTATGCAGCTTTCAGCATAGATGAGGCCAGAGAGATGTTTGACCCATCAGCAGCTCAGCAGGTGCTAGATGGTGCACTTGGGAATATTTGAAGCACCTTCCTGTCCCTTGTGGTATCATCTTTCCCCATCATCTTCCTCTTTCTCACCACTTTCCTAAATCCCCTATCCACCAAGCATCACCAGCTCCATGCTGCCAGCCACTATCGGCGTTACAAGCCAAATGCTTTTAAAATGTGAGGGCATCAACAAGGCCGGTAGCAGCAGCTAGCCGTCTTGAAATGGTATTATGTTTCTAAATGTGCATCAATGCATGGCTGGGTGAGGCAATATGACGTGGCTCAACATGGCAGGCTATATGACAACATTCCTTTCTAAACTTTCAAGATGGCCACTGTGTAACGCCACGTTGAATCATGGTGGAGGCCATCTTGAGAGTATAGGAAAATGACTTCAAGATGGCCTGTCGCTGCTTTTGTTTTTGCCACTGCTGGTACATTTAAAAGGATGTAGCCCTGGCAAAGCCAATATAGTGACCACAAGACTTGATCCATTCTGAAAGGTAGACGATGTATTTCTCTTTTTCTTGGCTAACATTTATTTCATGTGCATGTAGATGCATTCTCAGTAATGCATTGCATGGACTTGCCATCTAACATTAGGTTTTTTAAACAACATAATTAAAGGAAGAGTAATCGCTCAACAGTGAAATAACTAAAGACTGTAAACAATATAATTCTTAAATGCGTATTTAAGTGAAATTAGAAGCTAAAAAACCCAATGAATTATCCACAAATCATAAATGCTGTATAAGGACAAACAAGGCGAGCAGAAAATATTTGTTCATAAAGGCCTGAGTGTAGTGTGACAACTGCTTGCAACACTACTGTAAAGAACAAAGTGTTAAAAGTGAGCAAGCACTGTTTCATCAGTCGCGAAATAATGCACTGTTTGTGTCTGTGTAACGACCGGATTTTCGGACCAGATAGAATCAGCTCACCGAGACACCACCAACCCAGCCGAAACGTAACCACCTCCCTCCTCAGGACCTACTTACCAAGGCACCTGGGTACCTACCTGAGGATGGGGAATTAGCAATATACAAGCTCATATCATCAAAAACACCACTAAATCTATAGGATTACTAGGAATACTCACTATTTACTAAGGAATTCCATATTCCACACCACACTCATACCTTATAGTCTCGCGGCAACTCAGGCCCAGACTAGGCTACCCTCCTACTCATAATGAAGGGGGCAGTTCCGATTACTCACCATTACACCCTGACCACAATCAGTGCTCACTCAAGCCACAATCCTGTGGGTATACACATTGATCACAATCAATGCTCTCACTCTCTCACACAAGCCACAATCCTGTGGGTATACACATTAACCATAATCAATGCTCTCACTAATGCCACTCTCTCTAGCGGCAATCTCTGTCCTATGAATACCTTCAGCTCTCTCTCTCTCTGTTGGGAAGTTTCTCTATATATCTAATATCTACTGGGGATGTAATATTATAGGTTATGTGATAGATAGACAGTTCAATCCTATCACACAAGAATGGCCAAATTACGATATGCAAAGGTTATTTTCTGATTCAAGTGCTCCCTGCTTCCTTGCTCAGTTACCACTTACCCGGACTGGAAACGCATCCGTCCACATAACAGCATCTGACTAGAAGAAAGGTTTACCTTTTCAAGCAAATAACAATTACACAATGGTTCACTAAGAACTGGGGTACCTTTATTACACAATAGCAAATTATAACATCACAATAACTAGCAATCTAGACATAGCCTGAAAAGTAAAGGGGAATAGACACATACACAGATCTGCGGGGTCTCTTTATTATAATGGAAAACAAGGAAGCTTTATTACTAACACATCCACATGTAGCTGACAGGAACTGTAGATAGCTAAAAAGGGAAATGGATTATAACAGACTGCACACCGCTGAAAGAAAAGGGATTAATCAGTGTAACAATACAGTAGAGAATATAGCTTAGGAAATAAAGGGCAAGATTAATGTATGTATATATATATGGGCACTAATATAACAGGACAGATATCACCTGATTATTATGAAGTCTTGTTCTAGTTGTCATCTGGGTCCCTCTCTTGTCTGTGCCTTGGCTCATCTCAGATTCTCCCCTGCACTCTTGGACACACATCTGCACCGATCACTCTGCACTGGATTCCTCTCTCCCACGAACTGTCTTCCCCTTCCAACTTCAGACTAATGATATAGTTTCTGCCGCTCTGATAACCGTTCACTCCACTAGCTTCTTCACTCTGTCTGATTGTTCCAGCTCCAATGTCCAACTCACTCCAGCTGCTCCCACAGACTAATCCACGATATAACTTCAGTCTCTTCCAAAAGGTATCACTCCAAACTCCAGCTGTTAACTGCCTGCTCCAACTGATCACAACTTCTTCTGACAAGTAACTGCTTCTGACTGCTTTCTTCAGCTTCAAAAACCACCTGACTTCTCTCTTCAGTTTCAAACACCATCTGAACTCTACCACTCCAAAAACCAACTGAACACTCTGCCTCTTCTGCACTTCACTAATATGGAATGCTCTCCCCTAGCGGAAAGTTCCAGCCAGTAGCCTCCTCCCACCAAATCCATGTACCAGGCTCCTTGCTCCAGACGCCCTCACAGTGATCAACTGCTTGTTTCGTCTAGAGACTTGAGCCCAGGGACATTTCTTGATAAGATTCAGCTCCAGCCGGTTCTCTCTAGTTTGCAAAGAGCGAACAACACCTCATAACTAAAACATCACACTTGACCTACATGCATCTCAGTCTGCAGAGGCAGAAAGCAAAATGGAGTCTCTCTGGTTCTGGGCCTTGTAGGCCCGAAAAGGATGAAATAGACACATAGCTCTATACACAAACCCTACCAATAAGCAATATAAAGTCAGAACTACAGGATCCACCCTCTACTATAGGTGGAATGATGAAAGGACACATAATTATGTCAAAGCCAATAGGTGGATTAGAGTCAGGAATAAGGGATCTATCATCATATAAAGCGGCTATCCTCTAGTTTATGCTTCTAGGTCTGAAAAGAGGCCTGACAAAGGACCAAAACAAGCTAAGAATAGGAATCTAGGATGGTAGCAAGCTAAAGTCACCATCACTCAGAAATAGAGCCAAAAACCCGGTCAATACAGTCTGTTAATAAGCAAGTTCTACACAGATTTATTGTTGGTAAAACAGACAGATATCAACCATCACCTTAACAACCCTTACAAATGTTTAATTCAAATCTGCAATATGTTGTACTGCAAGAAAATAAGACAATCTTGGTCCTAGAACAAGGTGTCATCAAATATTTCAGCGATTCCAAAACGCCCACAGCTGGTTTAGAAATATGGAAAATGCACATGATATTTCCAAGGAAAGATACATCTGTTTGGCAGCCACAATACAACCTTTCCAGTAAGGGGCTGCTGCTTTTTTTGTTGATTTGAAATTCCAAGCATTAAAACTCATAACACAGGTTTAGTAACAGAGAGCATGTTTTCAGGCGTCTCACGCAGGGTAAGACTGGGACAGAAAAAATAAGCCCGGGCACCAAAAGAAAAGCGGGCCCCCATTAGTGAATTAGATAGCTGAAAAGTTGCCCAAGTTTGCAAATTGGGTCAGTTTTGAACTTGCGGAGACATGCTGGATGGGTGTTCTGCAAGGTATGTAAGGCTACATGAATGTGTGCTTACAGCAGGCAGTGCTTAATTTGAGCCGATGGTTTCCGGTACTCAGAACCGGCGCTTAACTGTCAACACTGGTGCTTGTGACAGCCTGTCACAAGGTGGCGATGTCTGGCTAATTTAGAGATGACAACAACAGCAGATCATTATTAATATAATATACATTAAAAAGGACTCTTGCCATACCGCCCTCACGCTGTTCTTATAGCTTTGGGGGCCTGATATAGTCCTGATTGTCACACTTGCAGGAGTGTGATGGCTAGTATTTGTACTGTTACTATAATTGGCTGTGCTGTCAGGGGCAATGTGTGCTGCTGCCGAGAGCCCTGGCACTTAATTTATTTACAAATTAAGCACTGGTGGCAGGCAATGTTAGTGGTAATATCAGGGAAACCAACATAAAAATGTGGCACAGCAAACAACAAAACAGGCCCATAAATAGCCAAAGAACAGCCCATACACCGATTTGTCAGATCACTCCTTCTACGACAACTTCAGCGAACAGATGCAGGACACCACCTCTCCGCTTTACGCCGCCGATAAGCCATCAATCATGACCTGGAGTCCCGCTACCGTCGAACACATCACCGCTACCATGAAGGAAACGCACTCAGGTGCCCAAACGGACCCCTGCCCACTGGACATATTCCACAGGGCTGCCACCGCCATCGCACCCCAACTTAGACTGACCATCAACGCATCCTTCATGTCCGGCATCTTCCCTGGGGACTGGAAGCAGGTAGAGATTAAACCACTCCTCAAGAAACCCACAGCCCACCCTACTGACCTGAAAAACTACCGGCCCATCTCTCTCCTTCCTTTTGCGGCCAAAGTCACAGAGAGACTCGTTAACGCCCAGCTGACCAGCTTCATCAAAGAGCACTCCATCCCTGATGCCTCCCAGTCTGGATTCCACAGCAACCACAACACCAAGACTGCCCTCCTCGCCGCCACTGACGACATCTGCATGCTACTCGACCAGGGTCACACTGCGGCCCTCATCCTTCTAGACCTCTCCGCAGCCTTCGACACCCTTTCCCACGCACACTCGCAGCCAGATTTCATGACGCAGGGATACAAGGAGCCGCCCTCGACTGGCTCCAATCCTTTCTCGCCGGCAGAACCCAGGGGATCAGACTCCGTCCCTTCATCTCCAAACCGACCGATATCGACTGCGGAGTATCCCAGGGTTCTACGCTCAGCCCCACGCTCTTCAACATCTACATAGCCCCCCTCGCCGACATCGTAAGACAGCACAGACTCCACATAGTCTCCTTCGCCGCCGACACCCAGCTCATCCTCTCCCTCACCAAGGACTCCGTCACCACCAGACTCAGCTTCCAGGAAGGATTTAAGGACGTCGCATCCTGGATGAGCAGCAGCTGCCTGAAGCTCAACTCGGAGAAGACTGAGGTCCTCGTCCTTGAACCCTCCCCCACAGCATGGACAACACCTGGTGGCCAGCCGCCCTGGGCAGCCCGCCGACCACGCAAAGAACCTCAGCATCGTACTCAACTCCTCCCTTGAGGAAATATAAATTTTATGGTCAAGTTGTGTTCCCTAGCGAGTACCCCACCGTCTCCATGTACGAGTTAAGGTGCATGTAACTTCCCTCCTGTGCCAGCTATGAAGACGCAAATACATTTGCGTCCAACGTTAACATATCCTCTTTCTGACCCACCATGAATGGGTTGAATGGTCCGTTCCTAAGTATGCTATGCCAACGTCTTTTTGTAGTACACTCCTACGTTTTTCAGCTCTGGCTGAAGTAGGCCCTGAATCTCTGCCACCGAACCTCTTTTCTGGCTTCTGACTGCAAGGGCCTCTGCCCAGGCTGCCCCCGTATTCGTGAACTCTGACTTACTTTCAGCGCGGCCCCTCGCGCTCGGCTCAGCCTGCTGCCTGCCAAGATTGACTATAACCTTCGAGTTATCTGTCTTCCTTCCCGAAAATACATTCCTGCCTGCTAGCTTCAGTAAACATCCTTCCTCAGCTGCAGGGCCAAAGGGCCGACCTGTCTCTATGCAACTAATTCAAGTAATTCATAGCCTCTGTTGCCATGCTTCCATGGAAGGCCCATGCCCCCACGCTTCTTTCATAGACACCCAGGCGCTTATACACGCACTCACAGTCAGTATAGAACAGCTTCTGCCCCAGAGACCTTTCCGCCCAGATAGCTTAGTTCCTAAACATCAGATATCAGATATGATAGAAGCACAAGTTGATCTGACATGCCAGACTTCTGTCTCTTTCCGTCAGTGCAAATGTCAAGTCCCCTGCACCCCTCCAATTACACGTCATGCAGCTGCGCGCGCATCCAAGTTTCCGATTTCTGCTGACATTGCAACATTTTCTGTTAGTGCCACCCCTTTGGTGACACCTACCTGTGACGTTTCTAGAACACACTCCTAGTTCACGCCTCTTGATTACGCACATGTACCACGTGTAAACTGTTATCTTGTCTTCTCTCTGCTGTTACGCCTTCTATACTATTTCCAATGATGTAAAATAAGTATATAAGCTATGTACTGTTAATAAAATGTAGCGCGCTCTATCCCTTCTGACACCCTGTGTGGTGTTCAGAACATGATAACTTGGCCGACCATTCCTTTTTAAGGAATAAAACCCCTAAGAACTCTAACACCACGGACTCTGTTTTCTTTCATTTCCGATTGAGTTATTATTGATTAAGTACTTACCTGCATAGAAATTAAGAGTAAATTATTTATTTACATCATTTTGGTGCCCGAATAGGGACCCCTCCCCCACCTCACGCGCCGGTAGGTGCGTTGCAACCTGTGTCCCCTGCCGTCAGTTAGCCGGAACATACGCGTATCGGCAGGATTTCCTGCATCTCCCTCTGACCCACGGAGGTGACGAAGACTGCAATCAGTGCCCAGACGAGGCGGTGAGGAGTGCGGAGGATCCCGACCAGAGCCTAGCCGAAAGAAGCAAGGTCCGAGGTGTCAAGAGGCCCACCAGGTTTCCGAAGTTTTCCGAAAAATTTCCGAAGTTTTCCGAAGTTTTCCGAAGTTTCGAGTCGAGTCCAGTCGTGTTTTCCGAGGCCTTCGGTTTCCGTGCTTCCCGGTGAGTACCATTGCTGGGTCGTATCTAGACGGGTTTGGGTACACAAGTCCGGTCTGCACTGTTTTTAGGCAGTGTATCTGTACTGTTTAGCAGTATATCTAGTATTCTGAAATTCTGCACTGTTACACCAGTGTATCTGTACTGTTGAGCAGTACATCCAGTATAGTGGGGTAGTCATCTATGTTTTAAACGTTTTTTTGTGATTAATGTCGTGGTATGAATGTGACTGTTTTTCTTGTGCATTATTGTGTTTTCTTGTATAACTAGTTACATTCAGAATTAAGTATCAAGGATCGAGCATTTCAGTATCAAGTAGGCACAATGCCGTTTTTCAACAAGTTAAAGCAGATAGGAACTAGGAAAGGGATGTTAGAGGAAGAAATTCCGATCCCCCCTAGGGACACTCCAGGTAATTTTATGTATAATAAACATGGCATAGACGCCATATTGTATCTAGAGTTATGGACCGATTATACAAAGCACCTAGAGGAAAGATACCGATGGCCAGTTAATGGAACATGGGATGCCGAGTGCATCATAAAGGTAGAAGAGGCATTACGGAAAAAGAAAGCCAGACAATCTCAGAAAGACGCCATAGAATTTTGGCGTAAGGAATCACATAAACGTGCTGAAAGAACACTTCGTAGAGAAGACAGACTTAAAGAATCAGAAAAGGCCCGAGAAAACGAACTAGTTATTGAAGGAATTCGAGTAAAATCAGAACAAATAGATCGCATCCGAAATAGCCAAGTAAACAGCATGTATCTTTTGGCCGAGGGTACACCTGACGCCATTTCAGAAATACCGAAAAATTTGCCGTCGCCATTAGTTCCAACTAAAGTAATGCATAAGACTACTAAAGACATATTCCTAAATTCCTACCTAGAAGATGTAGCACCAGCTTACACCAATCTGCCTGTTCGTGCCCTGCCTACTGACAGGGACGGGGGTGGCACCCCGCCCCCAGATCATGCCTCGCCAGTACCACAACAGACTTCTCCTGTCCCGCCAGCCCCGCCGCTTCCCGTACTCAAAACGGACCTACCGAAACCACGTTTGCCTGATCCACCTAAACGACAAATTCAAGTTCAGATACAGACTCCACAGGGAGGTAATGCACAAGCTTCCGCTTCAGGAGGTGCGACCGCGGGTCCTCAGACCCCGCCACCGACTCACAGATTCAATCTCAGAGGTATGCAGAGTCCTCTCACGTACAGGTCTCCCCACTCCTCTAATTCATCCCGCCTTGACACATTAAAAGAAAACATGTCAGTTTGCAGATATGATCCAGTACCCGGAAAAGACGATTTAATGATATTGGCATCATTACGGTTAAGATCTGCTACTGATAACTTGCTATGTTATGTAGGAATGAAGGAGCGTCTAGATAGAATATATGAGTTTGTTCAGACAGGAAAGGACCCTGACAGTATTAAGGATGCCATGGAGAAACAGAAAGTTGACATGCAAGCACTGATACTACGATTTTTCATAAATTGTCTAATAAGAGAACGAGACAGGCCTGGAACAGATCAGAGTGAATTAGATGCATTGAACAAGTGGGGTCAAAATATAGCTGAAGGAAAACATGACAGACAGAATTGCATAGCCACTATGTACAAGAAGATCAGGAAAGCAGTGATAGCAGCACACCAGAAAGAGAAAGAAAAGGTTTCCTCCGAGGAGGAAGAAGAACAGGAAGAATCCGAAAGAAATATGGGCACCATAGCATATGTAGGTAAGGGAACTTACCTTAGGAAAGGCATCCGTCCAGAGAGCAAGAGAGTTTTCTTTTCTGCCTTGACAAATCCGAATTCTGCTGAGCATCAGTTCCAGGAAACTGATAAACGGCTTCGAGATCGAGTTGGGTACCATGTACTCAATTCTATGGATGAACAAGAACTAGCCCGATCAGCTGTATCATGGGCCGAAAATGCAGACATATATAATGATGACACAGTGGCGCAGACATTTCTGAACCTCTCCCCCGACGAACAGAGATTAGCAGGTGTATACATGATTCAGCACCTTCTTATCAAATACAGGAAACATTATTCTGATCCAGGTCCCTTACACGAAACACTAGAAGCACTATTGATGGATAGATGGAGAGGCTTAAGTACCAAATTAATTCAAATAATTCTAGAACAGCGACATAGATATGATACCTTTGTAAGCTCTGAATATGTTCCCGCCCCACCTCCAGAAAGGAAAATGTACCACATGCAATGCGGGGGTGGTATTGAAAGTCAGAACCCCTTACGAGAAGTGCACCCTGTTATGGGTGAGGATAAAACTTTGAAACGCGTGTATGTACACACGCCTCTGACTAAATTAGAACTGTTAGAAATGAAGAAACTAGTACCATGCCATGATAAAGACCCTGCAGGTTTTCATAGAGAGCTTAAAGACATGTTACTAATGGGGGATTACACGTATGATGATATCATGAAAATGTTGAAGGTATTATTGCCTAAAGGTATATTTGAGAAATTAAAGGAAAGGGAATGGGAGGTGGGAGACACAAAGATTGCCTGGGCAGAAATAGAGGACGAAGAAAAGAAACGGGTCCCAGGGTTAGGCCTTGGGGACAAAACTAAAGCATTACCAGGTCTGATAGTACAGGTCCTGCCCAGATTATTGACGACCAGAAAGGAAGATTGGGACGCCATCTCGTCCTGTAAACAGAAACATGATGAAGATACTAGTGACTTCTATTCAAGATTCGAGAAATGTTTTATTATTAATAGTGGCCTCCAGCCAAGTAGCGAGTCGTACCCACATCTTTTTGTATCAAAGTTAGTCGAGAATTCCCTACCATTAGTTAAAAACCGTGTATACAAGGTTGAGAGTACATGGCAAGCAAATACGCCATCACAGATGTTACAAATGTTACAATATCATCAGAACAGAATCAGAGAAGAACAAGATCAGGAACAAAAACGCATGAAAGACACAAAGATGAAAATGTTAGTAGCTCAGACGGTCCCATCCGACGGTCACAGAAAAGGTACGACCCAGACCAGTCACACTGCAGCTCCCGTTAAAGGGACATGTAACTATTGCAAGCAGCCAGGTCACTACGTACACGAATGCCCAGTCCTGAAACATAACATAGCGACAGGTAAAACTAAGGAAAGACCGCATCCGCCTAGACAAGACCATAACCAGAATCAGTCTTCACAGAATACACACAGTACACAGCCTATGCATGTTTCCCCGACTCCAGCACAGACCGTAGCAGTACCACAGCCACAGCCCATTGCTGCAACTCAGCAAGTTTCACAGCAGATGTACCAATATGCCCAGTCCGCTTACCCCGAATATTCACGATATACATGAAACAGCCTAGAGAGGGAAGGTGGCTTGCCTCTTATTGAGATTCCTGTAGATCAAGAAGGTCCTTATGTACACAGTCAAGTATTGGGAAAAGACAGAAAGTTTTTAATTGACACAGGGGCAAGTCGCACTACAATAAGTCATGATGAAGTTCCAGGGGCACCCCTCTCAGGCTCACAGAATGTTTCCTTGGGTTTTTCAGGACAGCCTATTGTAAATGAGGTATCAGAACCAGTTCCCCTGGCTGTGGGTCCATTATCACGTGTTACAGACCTGTTACTCACGAAATCATGTCCAGAAAATCTGTTAGGAATTAAAACATTGAAGGCTCTAGGAGCTATAATATGCTGTTCCCCGGAGGGGATTAGACTCTTTCTGCGGGATTTCAAGGGTCATTATGTTTTGCGAGAATTCGATGTCAGATTGAAAAATGTACCAGATTACTTGTGGGCAAAAGGCCCAACTGATGTAGGCTGCATGCATATCACACCATACCGTGTTACACTCAAAACAGGTGTTGTATTACCCCGAATCAGACAATACAAGTTACCACCCGATGCTGTAGTGGCTTTACTGAAAATCATTGACGAGCTCATTGCCCAAGGAGTGGTCATCGAGACCGACTCCAATATCTGTAATTCACCCATCATCCCGATTCTTAAACGTACTGATCCCAATGCACCGCCAGTATATCGGTTGGTGATTGATCTTCGAGAATTAAATAAATGCATTATTCCACAGTATCCTGTGGTCCCCGATATCTCATCCCTATTGACTACCATTGATTCAGAAGCAACGTTCTTTACTGTAATTGATCTCAAGAACGCCTTCTTCAGCGTGCCTATTGATCCAGAGAGCCAATATCTCTTCGGATTCAGTTTAAATGGACGCAGTTTCAAATTTTCGCGCGCACCTCAAGGATTCACAGAAAGCCCCAGCATCTATAGTCAAGCACTGAAAAGACAACTAGATTGTATTCAAATGCCAGTTAACACCGCTTTATTACAATACGTCGATGATCTGCTGATCACCGCACGAAGTGAGCCCGAATGTGAAGAAGCATCATTGACAGTTTTACATTTCCTGGCCAACAAGGGGCACAAGGTGTCTCCTTCGAAGCTACAATTCTGTGTTCAGCAAGTTGTGTACTTGGGTCACTTGCTGTCCAAAGTGGGGAGACAGCTCACTCCCGATTGCATTCAGTTAATTGTAAATATGCCGCAACCCCAGACACAAAAGGAAGTGCGGGCCTTCATAGGCCTCACCTCGTACTGCAGACAATGGATTCCCCAGTATGCATTTCTAGCTAAACCACTCATTCAGTTAACGACACAGGAGGCAGCAACTTCGACTGTCCTCCCTTGGACTCAGGAACACACACAAGCTTTTGAAGAATTAAAGAAAGCCTTATGTCAAGCACCAGTTTTAGCGACACCATGTTACAGCAAACCGTTTACACTTTTCGTTACAGAACGTGATGGTACAGCGTTGTCTGTCCTCACCCAAGATCAAGCAGGTTCACATAAGCCTTGCGCTTATTTTTCAAGTACATTAGATTCAGTAGCCCAGGCACTCCCTGCGTGCTTGAAGTCAGTAGCAGCAACAGCATTAGCAATCCGACAGAGTGACTCAATTGTTTTAGGTCATCAGTTAACAGTTCAAGTACCACATTCTGTAGAGGTTTTGTTAAACAGAACCCAGACTCAACACTTGACTATAGCACGACTGACAGGTTATGAATTAACACTATTCCAGCCACACATAGAAATCAGACGCTGCAGTATCTTGAACCCCGCAACACTGTTACCAACAGTTATGACGGATCCAGCCCCACATGATTGTATAGAAATCATTAATGCAGTAACAAAGCCTAGACGAGATTTAACAGATGTTCCATTGACAAATCCAGACCTGACACTTTATGTGGACGGTTCATGCATGAGAACAAGTACAGGAGAATTAGTGGCCGCGTATGCCGTGACCACTGAAACTGAAGTTAAAGAAGCACATCGTATTGACACACTGTCTGCTCAAGCAGCAGAGCTCATCGCTCTGACCCGAGCTTGTATTCTAGCTAAAAACAGAAATGTTAACATATACACAGATTCACGTTACGCATTCGGAGTTGTACACGACTTCGGAGTCCTCTGGCAAGAACGAGGTTTCCTGACCTCTCATGGGGCCAAGATTCAACACGGTCCCCTCATCCAAGCACTGTTAGAAGCAATACATTTGCCTTCGGGCATATCAGTCATGAAGTGTAAAGCACATACTAAAGTTACAGATTCTGTGTCCCAGGGTAACGACCTGGCAGACCAGACAGCAAAACATACAGCACTGACTCACACCCAGATTACTGATGTGACAAAGACAATAGTACCGACAAAGTGTATGACAGTTAGAGATCCCGCCCTAGACGTAATTGACATTCAGACACATGCTACTCCAGATGAAATAAAGAAATGGACTGAACTAGGAGGGATTCAGACAGATCAAGGTTGGATAATGAAGGAAAAATCTATATGGTTTCTCCCTGACTCTATGGTTCAAGTCATGATAAATACAGCACATAGCCCGGCACATCTAGGAGAGAAAGCGATGTTAGACAGTTTACAGAATCTCTGGCACAACAAACACTTACGAGCAGCAGCAAAACAGAAAGTGCGTACTTGCATGATCTGTTGTCAGTTCAATCCAGGTAAAAGCGTCCCTGTAGAGCAAGGTGGATTTCATCCTCCCGATCACCCTTTTGAAGTCCTCCAGATGGATTATATCCAGATGGACCGCTGTCGAGGTTTTAAATATGTTCTCGTAGTTGTCTGTGCTCTGTCCCGCTGGACCGAAGCATACCCAGTATCAGATTACACTGCTCCGACCACTGCCAAGCAGCTGGTTCGTGAATTCTTCCCACGGTACGGCTTGCCTCGTGTCGTATACTCAGATAACGGTCAGCCATTCTCATCTGCATTAATGAAAGAAGTTTCCCTACTGCTAGGATACCAGTGGAAGTTCCATTGTGTCCGACATCCCGAAGCAGCAGGCCTTGTAGAAAGGCATAATCAGACACTAAAATTACGTCTTGCAAAGATCTGTCAGGAAAAAGGGGTCGACTGGATAGTCGCCCTGCCCGTGGCACTATTCTACATGAGAATGGTCGCCCACTCGAGATCAGGGCTATCCCCGTACGAAGTGGTTTTTGGCAGACCACCGAATATGTGGGGGACGCCCATTCCGAAGAAAATCACTGATGTTGATTGCAATATGTTGACAGATTACCTTGCCTCCTTGATGTCTGCACTCCAATCATGTCGTTCACAGGTTGCCGCAGCTTTCCCTGACAACACTGATGTGAAGCCGCACGAGGTCCGTCCTGGGGATCTGGTACTCGTCCGGAATTTCGACCGGAAAAGTCCGCTGGAGCCCCGCTGGAAGTCCCCGAAGACTGTTCTTCTCACCACAAGGACCGCCGTGAAGATAGAGGGGAGAAAGGGGTGGGTCCACACGAGTCACATCAAGCTTTTCAATGAACTAAAAAACGAACTGAAACAGGACTCTGACTCGTCCACCCCCACCAAAGACTGTATAAAACAAAGTGACTTTACAGTTACCGAACGAGAAAAGACTCCCCAAGAACAATATCGTATGAAACTCCGATCTAGCAAGTCAGACAGTTTAATTGTTTAAGTCCTCCCCTAGGTGAATCGGTTAAATAGTTTCTGACATGTATCCCCTAGATCGAGATAGAAAGAGAGAGAGAGAAGCAAAGAAACATACATACTGTAAATCCCTGCGTAGTCACTGTATAGTGACGTTGTTAATAATGTTTTTCTTAAGTGTTCTAATTATTATTGCCAGCATTCTGCTTCCCATCTATTGGCCTATTTTCAGGCGTGAACAATCTGCTTACAATGTCTCTGCTGAACACACTTTTAGTGAATTACCTGCACATGAACTCTCTTACAGACTTGCGCTGCGCAATAACACATTCATTAGTATGTTACACCACTCCCATCAGACAAATAATGCTACCGACTGCTGGATATGTGGCCGACTCCCTCCCTACCAGAATTACAAGGGAGCTCTGCCCCTCTTTCCGTACCCGTTCACTCACAATGGCTCCTGTGGTGCATGGTTTAAAATAATTAATTCCTTAGACCCCGATATTGCTGTTTTCGATGGGGGCTGGGTTTGGGGAAACTTGAACTCAGTTCTGTTAGATGTCTGTTACCCTGACAAGGAGGGACTCCCTACTCGAAGAGGAACTGATCTAGAAAATGAAGTATATGGATTAGGTAACTACACAATTAGTCTCATGATCCTTACTGTTGAATCCGAAGCCGTTCCAGTTCTGCCCCATATGTTAGTATTACCAGTCACAGGTGAATTGTGTGTCCGAAAAGAAGGTTCAGTACATGTAGGTCATAGTAAATGCACTACTGTGGTCGAATTCAGTGATCAGGGTAAATCGTCCTTCAAAGCTATCAGTCACTCTTATTTTGTTTGTGGTCATACCGCATACATACGTTTGCCTCCAGACTGGGATGGTACCTGTTATATTGCATTCCTTCTGCCACCTGTTTTTCTAGCTCCCCCCGATTACCATAGAAATACGAATCTAGTCAAGAATAGATCCAGAAGAGATATCCCACTTGTCGACTACACAGAAACGGCATGGGAACAGTACACTGATTTCAATAAAGGATTCTTTTTCTTTCTAGGACCTGTCCAAAACAGTAAATTAATACGTAGATTAACTAGAACACTTGAAGCAGTAGTACATGAAACTGCCTCCGCCTTAGGTAACTTAACAGAGGAGCAATCTGCTATGCGGGTTGTTGTCCTTCAAAATCGTCTTGTTATTGACGTCATCTTGGCAGATAGAGGTGGAGCCTGTAAGGTCATCGGGTCAAGTTGCTGCGTTTTCATCCCACAAAATGCACCATCTGTCTATCAAGCTATTACCCGTCTACATAAAATTGCAAATCAGATACATCAGAATCCAGGCACCTGGACTTGGTCTGGTTGGTTCTGGACAACGTTAACAGCTTGGGGATGGAAGATCCTATCCTTCCTAGGCATTGGCCTAGTCATAGTATTCAGTTGCTGCCTGTGTCTACAATGTGGACCGGCAATATGTGGACTGTGTGCCACTTCCTGCATTGAACATTCCAGTTGTCTCTCAAATCGTCAAAGAAAGAAAGATGAACGAATAATGTTACAAGAACAAACTGATCGATTTATGATGATCGATATATCATGAAGGGTCCGTAGGGAACAAGGAGGGAATGAGGAAATATAAATTTTATGGTCAAGTTGTGTTCCCTAGCGAGTACCCCACCGTCTCCATGTACGAGTTAAGGTGCATGTAACTTCCCTCCTGTGCCAGCTATGAAGACGCAAATACATTTGCGTCCAACGTTAACATATCCTCTTTCTGACCCACCATGAATGGGTTGAATGGTCCGTTCCTAAGTATGCTATGCCAACGTCTTTTTGTAGTACACTCCTACGTTTTTCAGCTCTGGCTGAAGTAGGCCCTGAATCTCTGCCACCGAACCTCTTTTCTGGCTTC
This sequence comes from Lissotriton vulgaris, assembly GCF_964263255.1. Classification (NCBI taxonomy): domain Eukaryota; kingdom Metazoa; phylum Chordata; class Amphibia; order Caudata; family Salamandridae; genus Lissotriton; species Lissotriton vulgaris. The sequence goes on along the minus strand of NC_141698.1, from coordinate 1,056,828,683 downwards.
TGACTGCAAGGGCCTCTGCCCAGGCTGCCCCCGTATTCGTGAACTCTGACTTACTTTCAGCGCGGCCCCTCGCGCTCGGCTCAGCCTGCTGCCTGCCAAGATTGACTATAACCTTCGAGTTATCTGTCTTCCTTCCCGAAAATACATTCCTGCCTGCTAGCTTCAGTAAACATCCTTCCTCAGCTGCAGGGCCAAAGGGCCGACCTGTCTCTATGCAACTAATTCAAGTAATTCATAGCCTCTGTTGCCATGCTTCCATGGAAGGCCCATGCCCCCACGCTTCTTTCATAGACACCCAGGCGCTTATACACGCACTCACAGTCAGTATAGAACAGCTTCTGCCCCAGAGACCTTTCCGCCCAGATAGCTTAGTTCCTAAACATCAGATATCAGATATGATAGAAGCACAAGTTGATCTGACATGCCAGACTTCTGTCTCTTTCCGTCAGTGCAAATGTCAAGTCCCCTGCACCCCTCCAATTACACGTCATGCAGCTGCGCGCGCATCCAAGTTTCCGATTTCTGCTGACATTGCAACATTTTCTGTTAGTGCCACCCCTTTGGTGACACCTACCTGTGACGTTTCTAGAACACACTCCTAGTTCACGCCTCTTGATTACGCACATGTACCACGTGTAAACTGTTATCTTGTCTTCTCTCTGCTGTTACGCCTTCTATACTATTTCCAATGATGTAAAATAAGTATATAAGCTATGTACTGTTAATAAAATGTAGCGCGCTCTATCCCTTCTGACACCCTGTGTGGTGTTCAGAACATGATAACTTGGCCGACCATTCCTTTTTAAGGAATAAAACCCCTAAGAACTCTAACACCACGGACTCTGTTTTCTTTCATTTCCGATTGAGTTATTATTGATTAAGTACTTACCTGCATAGAAATTAAGAGTAAATTATTTATTTACATCACCCTCTCCATGACCCGACAGGTCAACACAGTCGCCTCCACCTGCTTCAACACCCTCTGCATCCTTCGCAAGACCTTCAAATGAATCCCCCCCGAATCAAGAAAGACGTCACCCACGCACTCATAAACAGCAGACTGGACTACGGAAATGCCATCTATGCCTGAATCAACAAGTCTCTGCTCCACAAACTCCAGACCATACAGAGCAACCCAGCCAGACTAGTCTTCAGCATCCCCAGAAAAGAACACATCACCCAACACCTGCAAGACCTCCACAGGCTCCCCGTCGAGAAGAGAGTAACCTTAAAGACACTCACCCCCGCCTACAAATGCCTACATCAGACCCCAATACCTCAAAGAGAGAATCTACTTCCACGTACCCAAGGGAAACTTCCGATCCGCCAACCTCGCCCTAGCCAAAACCCCACGCATCCGCAAAGTCAGAATGGGATGAGTGGAAGAGCCTTCTCCTACATTGCGGCCAAGACATGGAACATGCTCCCAATCGAGATCAGATGCGCTCCCTCTCGGAACATCTTCAGGAAGGCCCTCAAGACCTGGCTCTTCAACTGCCCGGAGCTGCTTAGTCCCCCCCACCTCGAGAGCCTTGAGACCCTCATGGGTAAGTAGCGCGCTTGACAATTCTTTGACTGATGGTTCCTTATGCTCGGCACCGGCACTTTATAGTCAACACCGGAACTTCTGACACCCTGACACATGGTGGCGCTGTTTGTCTAATTTAGTTATGAGCAGAACAACCGTTGTTTAATAATCCCATATAGATTGAAATGACTAAAATCTGCAACCCAAAGCTATAAGACTAGTAAGAACGTATTAGTGAGTTTTAATGTATATTAAAAGTCTGAATTGTAGGAGTGTGATGGTTAGTAATTGTGCTGGTGCTGACATTGTCAGCACTGACAGGGGCAATGGTTGGTGCAAGCTACAGTGGCCTCCCGACAAGGGCCCTGGCACTTATGCTTTTTACAAATTAAGCACTGCTGAAAGCTGAACTTTGAATATTATGTCAGTATGTCGAATAAGAGGCTTATTATGAGTCTGCCAGTCCATGGACCACTAGACTCATGGGAGTACGGCGGTGGCGGTCTTCCGACTGCACTATTATGACCAGGACAATCGGGCTGCCCTGGTACCACCGCAATCACCAGGGATCAGAGATACCTGGCAGAGTTGTGGCGGTCTTGAGGCTGTAACATGCTTGGCCGGGACTTTGCGCAGCCCCACCAAGCATATTACGAGTTTGCTCACCGCCACACTTTTAATGGCGGTGCAACCGCACATGGCGCAGAGGCACAGATGCAGGTGCCTCTGTGCCATGTAGATGCATACAGAGAGGCAGAACATATGCCTTCCTGTGTGCATGCACCCCAGTACCTGCACGGCATGGACTGCAGCAGTCCATGCTGTGCAGGTACTGATTTTGACGTTCCCATTGTGGTGCCTATTTCATAGGCACCACCAACGAGCAGCCCGCCAGACAGAAGAAAACTCCTGATCTGCCCGGCGGTTCTAACATGGGGTTTGGCAGTGTGGGAGCAGGGCGATCCTGCTCCCGCACCACCAATCTCATAATAATGCCCTAAGTGTTTATTGTATACTGCTTTGTTGTATGTCGTTTTAGATTCCGAATGGATTTTCCCGATTCATGCCCTTATTTATTTATTTATTTTATTTATATCATTTATAGAGCGCCTGAATCACCCCGGATGGGGTATCTCCGCGCTAAGAGGTACAAATCACGCTGTCCTTATATATGCATAGGGTGTTCGTGGGTGTTTCCTTGCATCGCGGCCGGGCTTAGCTCCGCCCCCCGCCCTCACCGACCAGCTGGGCTTTGCTCCGCCGGTCCAGCGCCACAGGCCACTTGCCAGACTGCAAGCCCCAGGAGCCACAGGGGCTCATTGCGCATTTCCCACGCGCCAGGAGGCGCATAAAGACTCGCCTGCTGCAGAGTCCATCGGTGTTCGTGGGTGTTTCCTTGCATCACGGCCGGGCTTAGCTCCGCCCCCCGCCCTCACCGACCGGCCGGGCTTTGCTCCGCCGGTCCAGCGCCACAGACCACTTGCCAGACTGCAAGCCCCAGGAGCCACAGGGGCTCATTGCGCATTTCCCACGCGCCAGGAGGCGCATAAAGACTCACCTGCTACAGAGTCCATCGGTGTTCGTGGGTGTTTCCTTGCATCGCGGCTGGGCTTAGCTCCGCCCCCCACCCTCACCGACTGGCCGGGCTTTGCTCCGCCGGTCCAGTGCCACAGACCACTTGCCAGACTGCAAGCCCCAGGAGCCACAGGGGCTCATTGCGCATTTTCCACGCGCCAGGAGGCGCATAAAGACTCGCCTGCTCCCTCGTCCCGCTAGGACGTGCGCGGGACGCGCCGGGCTAAGCCCGGGCAAAGGGCGGGCCCTCAGAGGCCAGAGGAGGCCGGGTCGGGGCCACTCCCCCTGACCCCATCACACCGCCAAGGTAATAACTTTATGGCTTTCCTGACATTTTGGCAAGGGATCACAAACTGAACTCTAGTTGGAAACTCTTTAACACCCTCAGATTTTCTTGAGACCTTGTTATAACCTTGTGATAGCCTAACACATGCACACCCCATGATGACAAACAAGGGAGTGACCAATAAATCTTTCAGCCAGAGAGGCTTGCACTCAGGGTCACAAGTTCTATGCAGGCCATCTCCGCCCACCGGCAATATGAATGAACCTGCCAAGGCTAGCATATCCATCAACCAATCCCCGATCCAACCAATGGCATACCGCAACACCTCTCGCTGCTGGATGAATTAAATTCCCTCTGCAAAACAAGGTATGCCACTGTGGAACCCGGAAATGAACTTAAAAGCTCCTCCCCTTGCCTCGCCAAACGAACCAGTATGTCAACCCCAATCGTGAGCCCCCTGGCCCAACCCAAAAACGTTAATACCCCAAACACAGTTTCTTCGCAGTCCTCATCTAGCAAAAGGAAGTGGGATGGGTCAAGCCCACAGGGAACAAATCAAAACAACAAAAACTCTGTTTTAGCTCTCCACTGCCTGTAACTAATCCCCTTCAATAATTGGAAGAAAAAATAGACCAATGGATAACGTCCTTCAATTCGAACTTTCTGGCCCAGATTGAACAAACGGTTGGCTCACTCATTTCTCCACTAATTGCCAAAATTACCACATTAGAGGATAGGCTGTCGGGAATAGAGAAATGTTTAAAGGCCAACCAAACCCGCACTGAAAATTCTTTAACATCAATCGGTACCAACCCACTTGGTACCAAAAGTAACAATCAAACTAGCCCCCTAGTCCCTATTCTTCCACCACCTATTGCACCTAAAGCTAATCACAAACCGGGCCCTTTACAACATACTGCTACAAAAGTAGAGTCTAACAAGAATACAACTCACATACAGCTACCCCCGGAGGCTGCACCCTTTGTATGTGTTCTTGCGGGAGTCCCAGAAACTAAACATGGTAAAACTGAGCGGGAACAAGACTTACTTAACAAAGTCACATATTGGCTAACTATAAACAGGCCCCTGCCCCCCAGGTTTAGACGGTACCATCAAGTCTGTTAGAAGGGTGGGTTGGCTAGGCCCCCTACAAAAAGATATAGACGGTGACCTTGTTCTAATAAAATTTAGAAGCAGCTCAGTCGTTCCCTACCTGCGAACTTTGTACCCCCGCGAAGGTGATGGCTCTATATCCATCTGGGATCTACGCGACTTCTACCCGAGCATGGTATCTACCCCTAGACTAAAACTAAGGGCAGAGTCTGCTCACCTGAAGGGCAGAAATACGCGTGCATTGTGCGGCCATGGCTTTTCTGCTTTCAACCACGCTGTAACAATGTTCATTGGACATGGGTATGGGAAATCATGAATTCTACTATGAAACCAAGGAACTTATTCATGCTACATGGACTATTGTTTTATCTTTCTTCCAGTTTGTGTTTTTATATGTAATTTTTGTAATGAATGTTTTTAAATGTATGCTTTTATGATTTTAAACAAAATCGAATAAAGCTAAAGAACTGCATAGAAATCAAGCCCTTAATTAGGCATAGCCCATGGAACCCAAATACAGGCATGGCTACTTCCATACGTTCACCTAACGTCACAACGGTTTCTTGGAAAACCAGCTTAAGCTGTTAGGGACTTCCCCTTGCTTGAATATTGATTTCTCAAAGAACTTTACGACAAAGATGGCATTCCTAAACACCTTCAAGGTATAATTATACCTTCACTTGCTCTGGCAAAGCACGGTGGTTCGGAGCAGTTCGACAACCTACTTGCCCGACGCAGCTCGCTACAGCAAGTGCCAAAGGAAGCCAACTCTCCAGTTGACGAACTGATCAGGAAGTTGAGAAATCCAGCGCCATTGTTTCTGACTCCATAGAAACGAAGCATGCACGATTGACCTAGTGAAATACTTATCTATTGTTTCCACGACTCTGAAGATAGTTATTCCAGTCTTAGGGAAACAAAGTTGTCATGTTTATGCGGTTGTCAGAAACTAATACCTTCTAGTGAATTCAAGAGATTTTCTAGTGACCTCTGAGGTAGCTGGCACTCACAATTAAGTTTAGTATATTCGATAGAGACCTACTGACCTAAGTCCTACATCAACTCTATAGGATATATTATTCCAATGCGCAGAGCCTATTGGGAATATAGGAACTACACTACAGCTTGGGTAAGCGATCTAAGGACCACCTCAGGCCTAAAATCAATCCCATACAGAGAAGTCAATTCCTGATTTCGCAGTTGAGGAGCTTCTTCTTGAAACTGTTGAAATTTTAGGCCACTTCGCATGTTTTGTGATTGTGGATGCACCCCCCTTTCTCTTGAGGCCACCCAGCTCCTCCTTGTGCCTTTGCCAAGACCAACTGAGTTGTGGCTTTACTTTAGTAGCACCAGGACCATGGACTATTGTGCACTCACAGTGCTTTGTTCTGTTTCAGACCTAACCAAGGATTCAGTCGGCAACCCAACAAACACCGCATAGATGACCACACGGTCATCTTGCAAGGAACCTTACCCTAGAAGTTGATGTCCCAAATCTCCCTGACAGACAACCCTTTGCACAACTCCAAGGGTAGCTAAAAATTCAAGTACCTTCTATCTAACAAGTTTCCTAAGCACCCTTCAGCAACTAGGTCTTTGATGCTCAGGACAGCATCAACGTCTGTATGTGCATACACTGGTGAGATGCAGCAAGCACTCCCTCACCCAAGCACACACCGACTACTTCTGCTTCATTTGTCCATTCACACATCTTTCTTCAAGCCTTCTGCAACCTTCATCTCTTGCAGTACATCCACTTAGCACTAGTGTTGTTTATTTTATTATTATATTTATCCCTTTCTATCGCACCTGAACCAATTGGTCTGAGGGGGCATTAGATTGCAATAATGTTAATGTGTTGTGATTACCGAGATGGAGAGAAGGGCAACAATTTTGAACAGTGAACATATCGAATGCATCCATGTTGTAGAAGCAGTGGTCACTGTATGACAAACTGACAAGCTCATTGGGATACACCTGCACTCTGGGGGCATTAGCACAGAAACCTGAGAAGACTTTAAGCAACATTGCCAGCACCCCCAAAGTTAGAGAGTTACTCTCTACTGAAGAAGGAAAAATAATTTGAAACACAATTCTGGCTGCACCAACAATGGTGAAAACTAAAGACTTTCACCTAAAGTAAGTGTTATCATGTGCTGCGTTTACAACAATGCATCTGGGCACATTGTGTGCTGGTATGTCAGACAGTAGACCATCCCCACCACCGCCCCCTTTTATGATTGCCTCCTTGTTGAGTTATTGGGATGACTAGCTCACAAGGATGCACTAGCACTCTGGGAGTGGTACAGAAATCTGAGAAGACTGTGAGCAGCATTGCCAGCACCCCAAAATGTTTAGAGTGACTCTCTGTTGAAGAGGTTCAAATATCATGAAACACATGTCTAGAGATACATAGCACTGGTTGCACCAACAGTGTTGAATACTATAGACTTTCAACTCCAGTGAGTGTTATGATAACCAAGAAAGGGAGGATTCCCCTGGGGACGAACTCAGTACAGATTGTAATACCAACCTTACAATGTCACAAATACATACAACAAAAAGCAAGGAAATACTTAAAAATACATTTATTATGAGAAAAACTAAAAAACACAGTGAAGGGTTAAGCTGATCTAGATCCCTACTTCTAAAATACAATTAAAAAATATTTTTTATTAAAGAGTACATACAATTGCGGCCTGCACAATTCAAAAGGCAGAACGAGTACAACATTCAATAGTTGAATACAATTCGTATATTCTGGTTCCGCTGTGGGGACACCGATGTTGTGTTGCTATTACATTAGCATATCAATTTTGGTGTTGGAGGCTTGAATTATACTAAAGAATGCGTCAACGCGTTTCGGTGGGTTCACTTATTCAAGATCACCTTCATCAAGACCATAAATTTGCTGTCACAAACAAGGGTTAGCTGTCGTTGCCCTGTAATAAATTACATACAAGCAATTAATTTCAAGCTATGCAATTCATTTTAAGTTCGAAAGACAAAGTACATTTATAGCAGTTGTTACATGTTAACATATGTTATATTAAGGCTCGGAACTCATATATAGATATTTTAGTGTGTTGTCCCATAACATATATAATTTTGCATTTGTTATTAAGGACAGATATATAGCCTTTGACGAGTGTCATCCACATGACTGTCTATTTTTATTACATTGTTATAGAGCACTTCTTATTTTTCAAGTCTAGGTTTATTGCTAAGATATTGCACATACCTTTACTATGTAAAACATGGGTGACTGTACAGGGAATGTTGCAGCTCCAATGGCACCCATATTTGGAATTTTACGCTTGGAAAGGGTACCCAGCGATAGAATTAGTCTCTAATAAGGTGATTGAGGGTGAATGGTGATTTAAAAAGATTAAGCAAGCCTGTCTCAGATCTTAAAGGGCTGACGCGGTGACCCTATTATTATTATTATTATTATTATAAAGGCTTTTGTAGCGCGCTCTGTTACTAAAGAATACTATCCTGGCACGAGAAGGTGAGAGCGGAGCATAGGTTCTGGGGAGGACATACCTAAGGAGAGGTAGGAGACCTACAGAATGGTGTTAAATAGATGGGTCTTCAGTCCTTTCTTAAAAGCCATGATGGTAGGAGCTGTCTTGATGTGAAGGGGAAGAACATTCCAAGCTTTCGCGGCTCTGACTGCAATGGATTGGCCGCCTAATCTGCAGTACTTAAATTTAGGCACGGACATTTGGCACAGATTGGCCGACCGGAGGAATCGGTTAGGAACATAGAGGGAGAACCTTTTCCTCAGGTAAACAGGGCCAATTTGATGAACAGCGCGGTAGGAAAGGACAAGAATTTTAAACATGATCCTGTGAGCAACTGGGAGCCAGTGGAGGCCGCGAAGTAGGAGGCGAACACTGGAACTCCTAGGTATGTTGAACAGGAGTCTCACGGCGGCATTTTGTATGACCTGAAGACGGTGGATTAGATAGGCCGGTAGTCCACAAAACAGGCCATTCGCGTAATCTAACCTGGAGAGTATTAGAGCGCGAATATTAGTCTCTTTAGCCTCTCTAGGGATGAGGGGGAAAAACCTACGTAGGGTTTTCAAAGTAGAGAAGCAGACCCCCGTAAGTAATTAACCCATTGGTAATTTAATGGTAAGGGGAAACTAAAGAAAAAGATATCACCTGAATGGAACATCCAAATTTCATAATGTAGCAATAATAGTATGAATAATATCTAGAAAAATATTCAACGTCACTTACCCAACCCAAGTATTAAGAAATACTTTTCATGAAAAGGGGGTCAGTTATGATCACCACGTTCAAGGATGGTTAGACTTTGCGTCTTATTGGTGTTGCCTATTTTCTGGCCTGTATATCAAGGATGATTCAGTCAATAAATTGTAAAATGTACCCTATCTATACTACTATTATAAAGAGAGAACTTGCACCTTTTGGCCAGGTAAACTCGGGAACCACAGCGCCAATCTACACACCCTTTACATCTATGAAAATGTCAGGGTGTGTAGATGGACATAGGCTATATAATTTTTTTAAAAAAAAGTAAAATAAAAAAATTACGTTGTAAATAAAGTAGTCCCCTCAAAGTAACGCCGGCCGGGACCTAGCGCTGAAAGATCTGCGGACAACTTCAGCTAAATCTGTTCACAAGCCCCTCCCCTCCCCTCCCTCAGCTTCGTGGCGTGAGATGACATCTAATTACTTACTAACTGAATCCATTGCACGCGCTAGAGAAAGGTTTGGCACCTGAGTCTTCTCCGTGACTTACTACCACAAGAAACGAAATCTGTGACGCGAAGTCCATCAAGGTAAATTTACTGCACCTCACTCTGCCCCGCCCCCCAAAAATCCGAGATTAGCACGAGGCAGTGACTTTATTTCAAATCTTTGTTTTTTTCAACATCGTCGTTAACTGTAAAGTTTACTCAAAATGCGTCCACAGCTAATGGAGGAGCTGTGGCATTTTGTACCAGGAAATTGCGTGCGGCATCTTCCACACAAGGGCCTCCCTTCCGTGCAATACTTGATTCACGATCACAAGACGGAAAGCACCGCTGGCACAGTCTCACGCCGACAGTATGCTGATCCAACCTCCAGCAGGAGGCGCTCTCTGGCTGCGAAAAAGGCAGTGCCTTACCGATATCAGTCACAAGCTTCTGCTCCGAGAGCAGACGCTATAGGCTTGCCCACATAGTGTCATGCCACTTTATGTTGTTAAATAAATCATCACATTGAGAGGAATAGAGTTACATTTACAGCGTGCATAGGTATAATAATAATCATAGTAAAAATAATAGGTGGTATTATTACACTGAGACAACCAAAAGTGATAATAGTAAAAACAAATAAAAATAATAATGATAAGTAAAGAAACGGAAGAAGATGACTGAAATAATAGAAAGAGCAAGAAAATGCTTACTTTTAAATGGTGAAAACTTATAATCTATACTACTATTATAAAGAGAGAACTTGCACCTTTTGGCCAGGTAAACTCGGAAACCACAGCGCCAATCTACACACCCGATACATCTATGAAAATGTCAGGGTGTGTAGATGGACATAGGCTATATAAATTTTAAAAAAAAGTAAATTTTAAAAATTACGTTTGTAAATATAGTAGTTCCCTGAAAGTAGCGCCGGCCGGGACCTAGCGCTGGCCGGGACGCGACGTGCGTGATGACGACGAAGGAGGAGGGCGGTGCAGTGACGAGCGGCTGTGCAGTGAGGAGAGGCGGCACAGGTAAGGAAAGGGAAAGTGAGACTGTGATGCAGGGGGAGGAAAGAAGGAGGCAGCAGTAAATGAAAATGTTGGGGCGGGAGGGGGGCGCGAGTGAGTCTGGGCGGGAGGGGGCGCGAGTGAGTCTGGGTGGGAGGGGGGTGCGAGTGAGTCTGGGCGGGAGGGGGGCGTAAGTGAGTCTGGGCGGGAGGGTGGCGCGAGTGAGTCGGGGCAGGAGGGGGCGCGAGTGAGTCGGGGTGGGAGGGAGTCAGTGCGGGAGGGGGTCGGGGCGGGAGTGGGTGTACTGCCCCCAGCCCCTTTCTGCCCCAGGCAACGCTGGGGCGGGCTGCTAGTTAATTATATTGCAAAGATTGTTTGTTGAAAACATACCTGTGAGTTTTCATGTGTAGTGTTGTTACTCCCCCTGGTTATAAATGGTCCAGTAAGATTAAAAGAACAGCTCATTTATTAGTCGGTCTCTGGGCTTAACCAGTCTATGACAGGGAGAGAGAGGGGGGGGGGAATGCCAAATGTTGGTCAATCTGGTTCTATTTATTATATAGTGTTATGATAACGCCAGATTCTATTATAAAAGTTTACTGAGAATCCTCGGTCGACTGGACCTTTATTACCTGCTGAGAAATGTAAAGGGGAGAAACAATACATTCATGACAAATTAGCATGGATCAATTAAGTAAAACTCAGAAAAGATCACTGACTCCGAATTCCAATTTAGGGGTTTTATTACAAAGCCAAAATAACTGAACATACAAGCACCTCATGACGAGGTTGTAAAAATACATAGGCACTAATACAAAGCCCACCTTACGAATCAGTCTAAACCGGTGTAGCATAAAAAGAATGAGCAACCCCAAAAATACTAAACAGGCAATAACTGCCCCAACATCTATATTAGTCTTTATTAGTGGCTGTAAAAGAAATCCATTAACCTATCCCTGCACTATCACTAAAGTGGCATCCCTACTTAGCATTTCCCAGGCAAAATCAAGAAAAGGTGTCAGCTCGTGAAGACTTCCTAAGAAGTACACTCACGTTGTAGGGGTCTGTAGCCAAAACTACAGAGTTCATTCTAAGACTACCTTCTAAGAATCAATCCCTTCCTTCTGCCCCTCTAATCTCTCTCTGCTCGCTCATCTCCTTTGGGGCACTCTCCCTAATACAAAATGCACAATTGATAGAAAACGCCCCTGAAACATCTCCTCTGGCCAGGCAACTCTCGTAGGTAATTTTTCACCAAAACTTGTACTCGATCCAGCAACGGTTGGTGTGTCCTTGGGTCTCAGGCTCCTTCAGCGAGAAAGAATATCGGCTCCCAATTATCAACATTCCTGGATATTTTGTAGCAGGTCTCTTCCATACCTAACTCCTAAAACAAAAATGTGTTAGTCTAACTAACAAGGATGGTTTCCTTGCACCTGCAACAGAAACATGAGAACAGAAAAACCTTGCACGCACATGAATTTTGCTGACTGCCTCCAAATGAGAGCTTTACTAGGGGAAAATGCATTTCAGGCCTACACAAATCAGCTAACATAAGAAATACGAATAGCCCTTTCATAGCATAAAAGAGTAAATACTCCATCTAGGCCCTTGACATCAAATTAAACACACATTTATAAATGGTGCATATGCAAGCACTACATTTTATCACGTTTAAGGCACAATCAATCATTTCTATGTGTGCAGACTTTAATATGGAGCACGTTTAAATCAAAAACATTACATTACATATGAGCTTACTTTGTTAGGCATTTGCAATGAACATCGAGAATTACATGATTCTCTCTAAATGCCATTTTACTGTTCTTGAATGGCACGACTCATTCTAACACTTCCTTTACCATCAATTATTATAACACAATGTACTAACTTAAATTAACACACATAAGAATATATGTGGGTACAGACTATTCATGAATATAATGTACCCCTACAATTTCCAGGATATCACTGCGCTCTATCAGTTATATCATGCATTGTTTGCATAATGCACCTGCATGAATTGTGTGCTGGTAGGCCAGGCAGTGTGCTCTCTTCTACCCTTTGGTGAGTCACTTTATAGTGCTTAGTCTAGAAACTATCTGAGGAAGTGAATCCAGAGCTGCTTTTGGAAGCTAAGAGAGTTGGGGCAGAGTCCTGACATTGGGAGATAAAAAGGTAAAGAGATAAAGAGTTCCAGGCTGCAGTGACTGCAACAGAGAAGGATTGTCTTAAAGCTGTGGATATAATGAATTTGAGATGTTTAAGGAGGAGGGCTTTGTGGCTTTTGGGACCTCTACATCCACCAGAAATGTTGAGTAGGCCTGTTAGGTAGAGAGGGGTATATAAATATGTCAGAAGGCAGTAACATTTTCTCAGAATCTAGTGAAAGTAATGCACTCTTCTACCTCTCATCACCTTCACCAATCACCTCATACAACAAGATTATGAGTCCAGTAGTAGAAACGGAAAAACAGCTCCACACTGGTGTCTGCAGGTAGAAGTGGGTATATAAAGGAAACATGTTAATTAATAACCAAACATGAAAATCCTGCATTTTTCTGCAACAGTGCAAAGGATATAGTTTAACTGTAATTTTATGTAATCAATTCTCTGTGTTCTAATATGAAACTTGCTGTTCCTGTCACAGAATCGTAAGAAGAGATGAGCACTATTATATATGTTCATCAACATTTGTTCCCTATAAGTAAGATAACTATCTAAAGCTTTGTAACTATGTGCTCTCTGTTTTTAGTTCATAAGTCTTTATTCGAATTCCAAGAATTCATAAAAGCACAATCACAAATTTACAATAATATTATAAAACCCTTATAAAAATATCACACAATTGATTTGATACACCATAATAAACACCAAACAATTTAGCAAGGCTTCCATACAGAATTTTAAAATAGTCAGGGATTGTTCATCATCTTCCGGGCTCTGGTGGAGATTCTCAGAAAAGTGCAAGTGCGAAAGACTATTTCTTCATTTTCTAAAGAAAGCAACATCTGATAAGATTGTTCCAAGGAAACAGGTCTATGTTTTTTTAAAAAAAAATGAGGTTAAAAGCCATTTCACATATTTAAAATAATATTTGCAAAAAAAGAGAAAGTGCAAATCAGTTTGTGCGCTCACTCCATCACAGGGACATGATGTATTTACGAGGTTTGGCCGATAGCCAAGGGGGAAACATAACAAAAGTTTTACAGTTCCTGCTCTCAACCGAAATAGAAGGCTTCTTTCCCAGTTAGTCATTGGCAAAGTAAGATATATTGGTAGGGGATACCTAAACAGGTCTTTGCACATGTAACTAAGAACTGAGGATTTCTTAGATTCCTTACTAATCCTTTCTGAGTTATAAAGTGTATAAAGTGCGTTTTTCAGGTCATTCTTGTGAAACGACTCGGCTCTGCTTGGGTCTAAGAAAAGACTACCTTTATCAATGCTACATAGACTCTGATAGACCCCCAAGAGCCAGGGCTTGTCCATTCCTCTCTCACACTTAAGGCAATCGCTTATAATTTCTTGCGTCAAGGATGCAGATTTATCCCTCCAAACTAAGAGCCAAAATAGAGCAGGGTGAGCGCTAATAAAATCACAAATAAAATGTAAGTTGAGTTCCCTATGGCATATGTACTGGGAGGTGGAGATTGGAACACCCAGCAGCTTTCTACAAAACCGTTTTTCATCCTGCCGGATGCAGTGACTCTTCGTCAACTACCATATCTTGGCCCCGTATGTAGCTACTGGAACGGATTGCAATTTTTTTTTAAATAGCTGGAATAACACCTGTTTTCTTCGGGCGGGGGAGACTTAAAATAGAGTTGATGGCCTTTGAGAACTTGCTCGTGGAGTGGGCCAAATGCCCAGTCCACGAGCCTGTCGCAGCAAAGACCATCCCTAAATAGGGGAAAGTGCCAGTGGAGGTTAGTCTGTCATTCCCTACCAATATAGAGTTAAGCTGGCGTTTCCTGGTCCACATGACATGATAAAAGATTTTTTAAAGTTTACACATAAATCCAGACCGTCCATGTACTCAACAAAGGTCTTAACCAAGGTGCGCAAGGAGTTTGGTGTGCGATCTATAAGGACTGCATCATCTGTGCACAGGAGTATCGGTAACGGTTTACCATTAAGTATCGGGACGCCTGGAGTTGACAATTTCAGGGAATTACTCAGCTCATTGATATAAATAATAAAAAGCAGGGGTGCTAAAATGCACCTCTGTCTGACTCCCCTTCCTACCTTGATGGGTCCCGAGACCTCACCACCCATACCAATCCTGAGTTGTGCTTTAAGATCTGTGTGCAAACGTGCCAAAAAATGTACCAAGGACTCATCCAAACCATAATCCAATAAAATAGACCAAAGCTCCGGACGATAAGTCCATAAAAGCTAAGTAAACTGGGAAAGATCGGGCAATGTTGTATTTACTGATAACCAAATTAAGATTTAAACACAGTTCAGTGGTTCCGACCTTGCTTCGAAAGCCCAGTTGGCATGGCTCTAGTATGCCGCTTTCCTCTGTCCATTTTAAGACCCTATTGTATACAATTCGGCCCAAGATCTTTAGTGTATTATCAAGCAAAGAAATGGGTCTATAGTTAATAGGTTCCGATCTATCGCCCTTTTTGTAGATTGGGACGATGACACTCGTGGCCCAGGTGCTAAGCTTAGGGGCTTGGGGTAAGTTATTAAAAACATTCAAGAGGAGTGGGGCCCAGAACTCTGGTTTCCATTTGATTAAATCTATAGGAAGCCCGTCTGGGCCAGGAGCTTTATTACCAAGGCTCTCTGTAATTGCCTCTTCCACCTCTAGCAATTTAATTTGCAGGCAACACAGTTGACCCTGCACATAATGATCTAAACCATGTGGCAGGGAGGTGTAAATTTTGGAGAAGTGGTTCTCCCATGACTCGCTGGAAATAGTACAACCCACTGGTGTTAATTGCTGGCCCATATTGCGCAAGTCCCTAACTGCGAATCAAAATATATTGGCCTTCTTTCCGTCAGCTGACTCTGATAATACTTTCCAGCGTTCACCAAGGAGGACACCCTTCCGCTCACTTATTACAGTTTTATACCTCTTCCTTGCTTTTCTTACATCTACGCAACAACTTGGTTTAGAGGTTAGAGCCTTGCATAAGTTCCTATTGGCCTCTGAACATTCGTGATCAAACCACCTCAGTTCTATTTTGTCCTGAGTGAAAGGTACTGGCAAGAGGGATTTGATCACTGAACAAAGTTTGGTGAAGACTTCAATTACCCTTGAATGTAATCCTTCAGTTGATAGACATGAGGAGATTAGATGCATATACCCCTCTGACAAAGTCTAAAGTAGTTTACCACTATCAACCCCCCTCCATTTCAATCTTAATTTATCTGTTGATGAAGTTAGATCTCTTGCTCCACAAAGGGTGGTGTACACAGGGCGCGTTGCTAATCTTAATACCACTTTGAAGGGATTATGGTCCCCAAAGTCTACTACATGAACCTCAGCGGTCAGTAAGCGGTCTGTGAGGCAAGGGGAAACAAAAATAAAATCAATGGTTGAAAAGCAATCCCTTCCTCTAAATGTAGGTGGTTGCTGGTTTGTGGAAGAATGGATAGATTCAATGGCAGCAATATCCATTACATAAGTATGGATGTGCTCACTCAAAAAAGTATCTAATTCCAAGCCCCTTCGTAAGGCGGAATCCGCGTGGGGTGGGTTCACAACATATGGTTTGGTTGGAAGTTTGGCATTAAAATCCCCACCTAAAAAGATCCCAATGGGCTCATCCGAGCATTGCTGTCTGTTTAAGTTGGAAAGATTACTAAAGAGCTTGATAAAGTTCCTATTTGGAACAAAGTAATAATCATTATTGTAGAAGTTAATTAAATAGAAAGAGACTCGCCTTTTGTATTTCAATATTTGAATATTGCGACTGTTGGTGGGTATAACCTTAATACTCCCTCCAGATACTATACTAATCCCAATAAACAAACCCCCAGATACGCGGCCAAAGTCGGGCTTAGGTGTAGGTAAGCTAAAGCAATGGAACCCTTCTATATGTAAATCATGTGTGACCCATATTTCCTGGAACATTATGACATCTTGGTCAGATATCATATGCAACCAGTTTGCGTCAGCTAACCTTGATTCAAGACCTGCAACATTCCAACTCAAGACATTAAGATCGGAGTCAGTTTTACTTCTTTTAAGCTTGTGGACAATATTAGATATGTCAGTGCAAACAATTGGTGCGAGTACTATATCACCCTCTACCTGTAATTGATGTCAGCTGATGCAGGTATCTGCGAGTCCTTTACTTCCTGAACAACTAACTGCTTCATCAGGGTGGGTAATCGGGAGCCTGATGTATCCTCTAGTATATTTCCCACACATTCATTGACATCAACCAACCTATGTAATTGTCAGTCCTGTGCATTCAAACCTGACAGGGCCTGAAACCTATTACTGTCATGCAAGGAGGGTTGTACATTAATAATACCAGGATGTTGAGGTTTATAAAAAAAGCCCAGCGGTAATGTACTAATACTAGTGTCTGGCAATAAAGTTTGCTCCTGAATGCCTAATATGCGTCGGACCATTTGGGGTTTGCGAAAATTAATTACAATGCAATCGCCACCAATACTCTTAGATGAGTGGCCAACCCACCCTACTCGTCTCACCATAAGAATTTTACTCATGTCTGAAGCGTGGAATCTTTTATGTTTCACCAACCAGTCAACACATTTATTGCGTAACTCTGCCCAAGACTCCCTCTGATCCCTAGTAAGATGTGGGACTCCAGCTAAGACCAGTACATATGTACAGGAACTCGGGGGTAGATTCAAAATGTCTACATTAGCTCTTGTGCGGTTGTCTCCTGTATAGCTAGGGACAGTTCTGCCTCTACTTAAATTAGGTGCATTTGGGCCTACAATTGTACCAGGTAACGAGCGCCTGAGGAGGCTGTCGCTACCAGGGTTGGTATCACTGATTCTGTGTATATTTTGCGCCAGACTTACAACAAGGTGGGACTGAGGAGGATGGGGATTAATATAATCACCACCTGACTACAAAAATTGGCTAATGTGACATCCTTATTCACCAAAGGTGGGTGTGTCATGTCCGGCCTAGAGATTGTAAAGTTTGGTGCTGACAAACCACCCCTCCCCCCGTTAACCAGTGGAACAATACAATTTAGGACCACTGTAATTGTCCATATTAGAGTCAATTCAGTTAAGTCTTCCCCAAAGTAATTCAAATGTCTTATTAATCTCCTCTTTAAGTTGAGATAAGGCAGAATCTAAAATTTTCTCCACCGCATTTACTATCAAAGTTTCCACATGGAAGTCGATTTGAAGTGAGAAGGCAATGTGTGCAAGAGGTTTTATTTTAGGAACCTCATATGCTGTAAATTGTGGCTGCTTGGAGAAGGCCTAACGAGTAAAACAAAATCTGTAAATCATAGAAAAGGCTAAAAATGTGACAGTAGATAGTGCCTGCCAACATATTGCACAATTACTTTTTTAATTCTGTTTGACAGATGCATTTCCAGCCTCCAAGACTAAATTATGTTCCAAAATGTTAAAAATATGTACAGAAATGTGATATCTACATATGCATTCATTTAAGGATTGAACAGACTACCAGCACATTTTGTTATTCCAGCTTTACGTTTCTCTCTCCAGTGGAAGAACTGGAAAGAACTGGGCGTTTCCAGAAGCAGATGGAATTCTGGACATGACCAGTTGCCAAATGTCAGGTGCAGTGGCGTTTTTGGGAAAAGTGAGAACATTTGAGTCACGGAGGATAAATGGGGGAACATGACTTTGTTGGAAAGTGTTACTTACAGAGTCAAAAGACACCTCAGGAGACCTGAGGTCTGCTTCTGACCAACTGACCTGAATTGTGTGGTCTTTGGCCAATACCTCAACTGCACTGTGACTAATTTCCTTACCTGCTGAAATTGGGTGTGCCATCCTCCTGTGATACATTAAAATCTATGAAAGTGTCTTATTTGAATGAGACTTACATCAAGCGCCTGGATACCCTTTGCGGGTGACAAGTTGTGCTCTTCAAATAATGAATGATTGATTGATTGATACATAAGTCAATACATGCAATGAAAAACTACTGCACAGAACCTAGTGATAGGGATTTGACTGCATTAACTCACCATGCACCTATGCTGGAGTGTTGCAGCCATTGGAATTCTGAAAAAAGAACTGCGTGTATTTTTTTAAAATAGTTTTTATATACCGCTAGCTTGACTCGGGGGTATCAGAGCGCTTTACAGAATTAAGAGCAAGGTAACAATCAATGGAACAGGTTACATACAAAATGGTAAAGGAAGTGAAAGAACAATACAGATTTTGTAGCAGGGCAATAATCTTAAAACCAATGTTTACATAAACTTAAAAATAAGGTAAGTGTAACAGGGAAAAAAAAGTATGTATGAGAATGCAAAAGCCGGTGTTACGCCAAGCCAACTGCATGCAGCTTCTATACAGAACCACCATACATACTAACAAGACAACAACATAATGTAGCAAATGGCCTCAAAATGGACTTGTTGGTGGGTCAAGGGAGCACCCACATGGCAAAATAGTGTTGTCAAGAGGTCTTGTCAGAAGGCACGGCTAACCTCATTTGGCTTGTCTAGTTTAGGGAGTATCAATAGTACAAACCCGCTTATGCTAAATTCATTCTACAAAAGGAAAAGTTGATGCTGCTCACAGAGTGTCGGCACTGCCTGGTTTGAGACTTTGAGCTTGTGCAGAATGCACTATGCAACAGCGCCCTGAGACTGAAGTACCTAAACTCTCACATTGTTTGGAGATGAAGGCAGCCATCTTGGATCATCAGGTGTCACTTTCATCATATTTCACAGTATTCTTGCTAGGCAATTGTATTGAATTGTTGTTCCAGCTAGAAGCTTGTTACTTGGAGTCAGGAATTCGTTTTGCAAAGAATAGTTGCTTGTTCAGAGTGCATTGGATGACAGTTTCTGAATGCAAAGACATAATCTGAATTGTTTTAAACATTTCACTGTGAACTTTGCTAAAGACTTTAGGAACTATTTCATTTAAACTCGGGTTCTGATTCTGTCATGGAACCGGACAATTTCTCATGTCAAAATGCTAGTTACACATGTATGTACATATAAATATGTATAAGATAATAGTAGCTCTTATCATATGACAAATGTACTGCCAACCAATGTAATCACAGAATAATACCTGTTAATTCCTTTTCCGGTGGAATAACAGTGACGTAGGAACTACTTTATGTTCACCAGAAAGCACATAGCAACACATATTTATGTAGTTATATCTTACAAATAGGTGAGATGTATTGATGAATATATATATATTGCACACAGCTCCTTAAATTTACAGTTTCACACTATGTCCGCTTTGTGGGACAGCTTATTTTTTCTTGGATTGTGAGATGTATATATCAGGAAGGTCAGAGAGTTCCTCGCGTGCCAAACATTCCTGGTCCCACTTCACAAAGAACTGCAGGCTTATCAAGGTCCTGCTAATCCATGTAGCGGTGGTCCCTGACCACAATAGGGATGTGTTATTGAATAACTAACAAGCATGAAGGGGGATATGATTCCAACTGGGAGCATTTTGTTATGATGCGGTTTACTGACTGGCACGACAAAAACCAACAAATCGATCACTGGGATTTAAATAAGATTACAAAACACTGTGGAAATTTGTAAATCAAAATAGCCTTGAAAAAAGCCCAGGAGGCCGAAACACGTGTTGACTGCAGTGTTTTCGAACAATGTTGTTCTAGGATGTGTTTCTGAATTAAATAAGAACTGTATACCATTCATGTTTGCACTGGATTTAACTGCCCAGAAGTTGGAATTTAACAAGAAAAAGACTAACAAATGCAAACTGGACTGTGTGTGCTTTGGTGGCATTTTTGTGTTTTGACATTATTCTGCACTGCATTGTAGTGTGGCTAACTTGCACCAAGGGTGGCTGGGTGTTGGCACCACGACAGCACCACCGAGTTAAATAGACGTCATATGGTGTTTCCTTCTTTACTGCTGTAAACTGGGATGTTAGATTAAGACTATGTTACTGACATGATATTTATCGGAAGTCTTTGTTCAAACGGATCTGATTAAGATATACAATGTATGAGGAAAGGATTAGACTTGCGAAGAAAACTCAATGTTAGAGACTCATGTTGGTCGTATTTCTATCGATAGCATTATGCCTTCACTTTGGTGTTTATACATGGGGGAAGAGCGTGCCCTCTCTATGCTGATGGTTTCACATTATGTTGAAATATGCACTGGTTACGATTTACAATCATGCGATGAAGGCCCACAGAGGTTGAAATGCGTCTGTTTCTCTGCCGCAGGATAAAGGTTCGTAATATCATCAGCTCCGGTGTGGCTCATACTTCTGATTCCATTAAGGAGCAGGTAGAGAGTGTGAAAAAAAATATATGATCAAGGTGGAGAAGTGTGGCTCAATGATTAGAGCCGCAGACCCTGATGCAGAGGTCTAACCCGGGACCAGGGTTCAATTCCCCACCTCGGCGGGTCTTGGGCTCAAAATTTCAGAGACCTGATAATTCTCGCCTCGGTGCCTATTCCAATCATGGAGTCCCACTCTGCAACTCTGGGCAATAGCTTGCTTAAGCTCCACAACGGCCCCCACAACGCTAAGGATGCCTTAGTGTTGGGGGTGCCCAGGAGTGGATGCTTCTCAGGGAAAGCCAGGATGGGTTCCACAGTGGTATTTGCACAAGTGCCTTGAGACCCTTGTGGGTGAGTGGTATGCTATTCAATTTACATTTACAAGGACCGCGCTTCGTTTCCGAAACGTTTCAGAGGCAGCACCGTTCTAATTTAATAAAACAAGAGTTTGGCACCAGCTATATTGTGAGTCTGTGTCCCTGTATGTGCACTTGAGAGCCTGTTGTTCTTTATATATATATATATATATATATATATATATATATATACACAAAGGTTGCCCCACTGAAGACATCACTCACGAGGGGGTAAGCACACTGATGCCCCAGGTGGAAGTAGTCACAGCATGTCACTCGCCAGGGCCGGCCTTAGGCATGTGCAAGCTGTGCACCTGCACAGGGCCACCAAACCCCAGGGGCCACCACACCAATATATATCCTTAATATATTTATCCTCTGAGGATGGATACATATTTGTGTGGCGGCCCCTGGCAGGGATTTGGCGGCCTCCGGCTCAGTTCCACTTCTAAACACCCTGACCGCCCCCCCCCCCCTCTTTACTGGCCTCCGCGCTCTGTCCCACCCGGACCCCCTCTTCCGGAGCCCCCTACCTACGCTCCCTGCCCAGGGCCACCATGACCCTAGAGCCGTCCCTGCACTTGCGCTTCTTCATTTCAGCCCATTAACCATACGCATTTCAAGCGTCTCTGCTATATATATATATATATATATATATATATATATATATATATATGAAAAAGTTCAATGCGAAATCAAACATTCTTCCGATATTCGCAGAAAATGAACACGGACCCAAGGTAAGTTCTTCAAGTTGCTTTAACCCTATAAGTCAAAGACGCGTTTCGGCTCAATGAGCCTTGTTCAATCAACATTGAATACTACTATTAAGGTGCTTTTAAAGTGCTAGTGCAGTAAATCTCAAACGGCCACATGACCGGCACAGCAATGGTACTGAAAGAAATCCGTGCCCAAAGTTAAATAAACTTTCAAATTGTCCCCCATCGACAAATAATAGAATCACGGATCTTAACATAACAAATAAAGGAGATACCTGCATCGTAATTTCAGTGCAGTTTAATACTAGCTTATTGATCAAAAATACATAATCAAAAAATACATTAAAATAATGCAACAGTTATAACTTGTATCTAGTACACAGAGCAGCTAAATATCAGTTCCAAAATTTAGTAAAACCATGTTTCTTAGTCATGTGTGCTAATATCAGTGCAAGATTGTGCAATGTGTGCAAAGTGCATAATAAATCTTTTTCTTAAAAGACAACTGATGCTGACAGGACTTGGTTGTACATCAAGTTTCTAACGCCAAATAATCTACACTGTAAAATACAGAATACATTTAAAAATAGTCTTCCGCGACTATAAACGTTTGTCATGGCATATGGCTATATTAGTATCATGGAGAAATAACCATTTCATGGTGCTGAGTGTTCGTGGTTCATTGCAGTGGTGAATATATATATAACAGTCTTTGTAAAATACCCCTAGTGTCAGTCTGGCATCAAATTCATGTATTGTATAACAATGTATACTGCATGTCAATTAGAGGTGTTAGCTCCTGAGATCATGTGTGCTAAAGCGATCCCCTTATATCCTATTAAGGTTAACTACCAATTCAAATAAAGATCTGAATTACACATACTTTGGTATTGACATAAATAAATCCTATGTAAATGAAAATGTATCAGTTTAGCTATAGGCATCAATGCATATTGTAAATAGCTGACTATTGGTCATACATATACATTTATAAATACATAAATATATAGATGTATAAATAAATAAACATGTAT
The DNA here is from genome assembly GCF_964263255.1 of Lissotriton vulgaris. Lineage (NCBI taxonomy): Eukaryota > Metazoa > Chordata > Amphibia > Caudata > Salamandridae > Lissotriton > Lissotriton vulgaris. The sequence continues at coordinate 1,056,805,906 of NC_141698.1, read as the reverse complement.
GTAACGTGCAAATTTGTGCTAATATCACCAAACAGTATCTGTGCATATGAGCTATTTGGCAGAACATAAAATCTGTATATGCCTGCCTGTACCCAAAAGTAGAATGAATATCATAATAAATAAACAAATAAATAAATAAATTAATATTTTAATAAATACCTGAATAAATAGGTATGTAAATATGTAGAAAATATTCAATTAAAATTCAACACATAAATATACTTCTATATCTCTGTAAATAGGTACCACTTTTTGTATAAGCTCAAGAGTCACACCTTTTTGCCCATAGATTGTATTCGAAAATCCATACATCAATGTGTGCAATCTGGGAATAAAAGGGGAGGTGTATGAAAAAAAAAGAGGTGATCTAATTTGGCAACGTTAAAAATGTTGGAGCTATTACAAATACAATTATAATTACTGATAAATATATGTATGCACTGTGTAATTACAAATCCTAACGTATAGATGTAAACACTAATGACAGCTAAAAGCTCCTACCGGTTATGGGGATTATAAACATGTATGCAAATCTTCTGCAACATTGAGACCATTCGGTTGTTTGGTGTCCAATTGCAAGATATACCTAGTCTCCAACGTACTTAATTTGCCTTCTCTGCCTCCACCCCTTCTACAGGGAGGTATTGCGTCTATCACGTAATAGCTCAGGCCTTTGTTGTTTGATTGGTGAGTTTCTTTAAAATGCCTGGCTACCGGATACGTATTATCTTGATTTGCGATAGCACGTAGATGTTGAAGAATCCTTTTGTGGGTCTGGAGCTTAGTGCTTCCTATGTACCTGAGGCCACATGGACATGTTAATACATATACAACGTATTCAGTCTTACATGTCAACAGTTTGGTAATCTTGCACGTGCTGTGACTAAATGGGGTGGTATAAGATGTAGTATTGACACCATGGACACAGGCTTCATATGTTTTGCATCGAATAAACCCTTTATGTGTTTGTAACCAAGTAGTATTTTCCATGATCTCAGGACTCGTAGTGTCAAGACAGTTTCTCAGGGAGGGGGCTTTACTATGTGTGATGGACTCCCTCTGTGGAAGCAGGGGTCCTATCACTGGAACATTAAGAACTAATGGCCAACTGGTTTGCACTATTTTATTGATCTCTTTGTGTTGCCTGCTGTATCCTGTTATTAGGCGGAACTCTTGTTTGGCATAAGGATATAATTCTGAGATTTTGATGATCGGGGTGTTGGTTGTTTATCCCCGAGTAGATCATTTCTATCAAGCAATGCGGTCTTGGTGATTGCTTGCTTCAATATTTTAGGAGAATAGCCCCTTTCCAAAAACCTCTGCCTACCCAGTTCCTGCGCAGATTTCAAATCATCCTCTGTGCTGCATATTCTCTTAAGCCGTAGCATCTCCCCATAAGGGATGCTATTAACTATGTGTCGCGGGTGGGCGCTATTGGTGTGCAGAATGGAATTGCCCGCCGTCTCTTTGCGGTATAGGCGGGTTTCCAATTTGTTATTCTGCAAAAATACTTGTGTATCTAGAACATTTACACTAGTTTCACTTATTGTGGCTGTGAAATGCAGATTCAGGGAGTTCTGATTGATATTGTCAACAAATTGTTCAGCCTGTTCCTTAGTCCCCTGCCAAACTACAAATAGATCGTCTATAAAGCGGAGCCAGACTTTTATATTGTGTTTCATGATGTTGGTATACTCCGCCTTGAGAACCAGCTCCTCCCACCAGCCCATATGGAGGCAGGCATAGATGGGGGAGAAGCTTGCTCCCATCGCAACGCCTTGTATCTGTTGAAAGAGGAGGTTGTTGAACATAAATATATTTTTGCAAAGACAAAAATCTATCATCGAAATCAACATCTGGTTGTGTAGACGATGTAGTGTAGGCCTCTGAGACAAGTACAACTGAATGACATTTATGCCATCATCGTGTAGGATACTCGAGAAGATTTGAGAATCTATTTACAGCACTCCTAAGAATTCACAATTTTAACAGTCTGGGCAATAGGTTATTAGGGGCCCTAAAAGTAACACACTCTACTTATTATAGAGGATTCCAGAGAGACAAATAGCAAGGTTGGACTCATTGGGGATTTCCAAAGAAAATTCAAAATACAGTCCGATTAATTTGTATTCTTCAGTCTTTTCTTTATTTTCAATTTCGTGAAACAGATACTCCCAGCACAAAGATCACCAACACGTGTTTCGTCCTACACAAGGACTTTTTCAAGGCTGGAAAAATTTAAATAATATACAATGTAATCACGAGTTTAGGTATATACAGAAATGCATATTAGTAAATTACCATTCTTCATAACCTGTGTAGCATAACACTACACTTAATATTATGTTTATACTACGTGTGATAAAAATACCCACATTGCAATGCATGATACAATATGCACTATTTACAACATAGAACAAGCAAATCCCCAATTCCAAAGGGATCTGTTATAGTAAAAGTGGGTGCAAACAGAGTACAGGTATATATACACAATTATAACACAAGGTGTCCCTATATACCATTAAAAAGATTTATATACACCCACCATGAGCAAGGCGGAGCGCAGCATATATTCATCATCAAAATGAGAGAAGCAGACTGTAATTAGAATGAAGCAAAACCTGAGGAGATAGAACATAATGATCCCAGATTGAGTATTTTGACAACTATTGCACGTGTCTATGTTTACTGACTATATTCGCATGAGACCAAAGAGAAAAACCCAATAGTTTCTGAGATAATATGTACATCATAGAGCTATAATGGACAGCTTCATCAGCATGGTTGAAATGACAAGGGAGACGTAAATAGCGAGCAATGATGTCTAACTTGTGGCCATATACTAAGATATGTTACTATTAGTCATAGAAAATGCTGTAAATATACATGAGCACATGATTAATGTGAAGATATCCCAGTAAACTCACCATTTGATTTGATGGCATAGTAGTAAGTCGACGTGGGGAGTGGGGAATGCCTCCAAGTCTGTCCAATAATCACGAATAGTTTAAAGATCGGCATGCTTCCTGTATATCGGTAATTGCAAACAAAACAGGTGATGGACAGAATGTGGATCAATGTCACACATTCACCCCAGTCCAAAGATCTGGGCCCAAATCCATAATTTTTTTGCACTCCACACCACCCTGGGTTAGACAATGGCGATATGCAAATCAGCTCTGACCCTGTGCCCCATGGGAACAGTCCAGTCCGAACTACAAAAGCCATGTCCTTCTCAGAACGGAATCAAGCATCCGAGGACCGGACCGGTTTCGAGGTAACACCTCTCTTTTTTTTTTTTTTTTTTTTTCGTGTTTGTACCGCGCTAGGATCACTTCCCGAAGGAGTATCTCCGCGCCTTTGGCAGCCAAAAAAGCAACTAGCGGACCCTAACCATAAACATAAGTCAATTTTGAAAAAGGAATGTCTTTAATTGCTTCCTAAAAGGAAGGTGGTCCTTGCACTGTCTCAAATACAGTGGGAGGCTGTTCCACAAAGTTGGACCAGCAACCGTAAGAGATCTTCCCCCTTGTCTCACTTTGCTAAATTTTGGAATCTGTAACAATGCCTGCTCACTGGATCTCAAAGAGCGTGTCGGTGTATACCAGGAGAATTTATTAATCAGATATGCTGGACCATTTCCCTGTAGACACTTATGCATTGTACAGCAGATCTTAAACTTCACCCTCTGTTTGATGGGTAACCAATGCAACTTCTCCAAAAGGGGTTTAGAGGGGGTGCGAGAGGGCTTGTTCAGGACCAAACGGGCAGCAGTATTCTGGACTACCTGGAGTCTAGAAATTATCGCTTCATTTGCTGACAACAACAGCCCATTGCAGTAGTCCAAGCGACTCAATACTAGGGCCTGCACCAAGGTTCTCCTAGTAGAGTCAGGTAGTAAAGGGAAAACCTTTCGTAGCATCCCGATGATATGGAAGCAGGAGCCCACCACTTGATTGCTATGATGTTTTAATGAAAGCTCCTGATCAAGTCGGACGCCAAGGTTTTTCACTACCTGCTTGGGTTCTGGAGCCGGGCCAAGATCTTGAGGCCACCAGTCTGGGGTCCACAGAAGTTTGGCCTCACCGAACAGCATCACCTCCGTTTTTGCAACATTACACTGCAGGAGGTTAGATGCCATCCAGTTTGCCACCGCCTTCATCCCCTGGGCAAAGGAGTTCCTGACCTCCACCGTAAGGGTTTTAAAAGGAAAGAGGAGTTGGGTGTCATCTGCATATGACACTGGAATAAATCCATACGATCTCATGATGTTAGCTAGGGGGGCCACATAGATATTAAAAAGAGTAGGGCTCAAACAAGAGCCCTGTGGCACCCCCTTAGAGATCTCCAACTCCTCTGACCGATAATCGCCCAGGGTGACCCTTTGGGTACGACCTGTCAGGAAACTCCTCAGCCATGACAACGCCTTGCCTTCCAGGCCGATGTTAACTAGCCTGGCTGTCATGATGTCGTATGACACGGTGTCAAACGCCGCAGACAGATCCAGCAGAACCAGGATAACAGAATGACCTTTATCCTGGAACATGCGTAGATCGTCTGCGACTGACAGCAAGGTGGTCTCGGTGCTGTGTCTTGGTCTAAATCCCGACTGAGAAGGATCCAGACCGCCTACTAGCTCAATGTAGCTGGATAGGTGGCGATTTACATATTTCTCTATAATCTTCCCCAAAAAGGGGAGAAGAGAGATGGGCCTTAAATTCGCCAACTCCGTCCAGGGGATGGTAGTGTTCTTCCTCAGTGGCCTTACTAGCGCCCTCTTCCAGTCCATAGGAACCTGCCCTGTACAGAGGGAAAGATTAATCAAGTTCTGGATTTCTGGTCCAAGAACTTCTACCAGCTTAGGCAGGATGCGGGCAGGAATGCTATCATAGGGACTTCCACTCTTGATCTGTGCAACCAGTGAGATTACCTCCTCCAAAGAGATAGGAGGAAAGCTAGAGAGGCATTGAGTAGGTGGTCCTGATAGTATCTGATAGTCTCATCAGCCCGGCTAGCTTGACTCCGTGGTGTGGAGTGCCTGGGACCCACGTCTGAGCATCCCCAGCGCACTTATGGCGGCAATTGCAAACAAAATAGGTGATGGACAGAATGTGGATCAATGTCACACATTCACCCCAGTCCAAAGATCTGGGCCCAAATCCATCGTTTTTTTGCACTCCACACCACCCTGGGTTAGACAATGGTGATATGCAAATCAGCTCTGACCCTGTGCCCCATGGGAACAGTCCAGTCCGAACTACAAAAGCCATGTCCTTCCCAGAACGGAATCAAGCATCCGAGGACCGGACCGGTTTCGAGGTAACACCTCTCATCAGCCCGGCTAGCTTGACTCCAGTGGTGTGGAGTGCCTGGGACCCACGTCTGAGCATCCCCAGCGCACTTATGGCGGCAATTGCAAACAAAACAGGTGATGGACAGAATGTGGATCAATGTCACACATTCACCCCAGTCCAAAGATCTGGGCCCAAATCCATCGTTTTTTTGCACTCCACACCACCCTGGGTTAGACAATGGCGATATGCAAATCAGCTCTGACCCTGTGCCCCATGGGAACAGTCCAGTCCGAACTACAAAAGCCATGTCCTTCCCAGAACAGAATCAAGCATCCGAGGACCGGACCGGTTTCGAGGTAACACCTCTCATCAGCCCGGCTAGCTTGACTTCAGTGGTGTGGAGTGCCTGGGACCCACGTCTGAGCATCCCCAGCGCACTTATGGCGGCAATTGCAAACAAAACAGGTGATGGACAGAATGTGGATCAATGTCACACATTCACCCCAGTCCAAAGATCTGGGCCCAAATCCATCGTTTTTTTGCACTCCACACCACCCTGGGTTAGACAATGGTGATATGCAAATCAGCTCTGACCCTGTGCCCCATGGGAACAGTCCAGTCCGAACTACAAAAGCCATGTCCTTCCCAGAACGGAATCAAGCATCCGAGGACCGGACCGGTTTCGAGGTAACACCTCTCATCAGCCCGGCTAGCTTGACTCCAGTGGTGTGGAGTGCCTGGGACCCACGTCTGAGCATCCCCAGCGCACTTATGGCGGCAATTGCAAACAAAACAGGTGATGGACAGAATGTGGATCAATGTCACACATTCACCCCAGTCCAAAGATCTGGGCCCAAATCCATTGTTTTTTTGCACTCCACACCACCCTGGGTTAGACAATGGCGATATGCAAATCAGCTCTGACCCTGTGCCCCATGGGAACAGTCCAGTCCGAACTACAAAAGCCATGTCCTTCCCAGAACGGAATCAAGCATCCGAGGACCGGACCGGTTTTTAGGTAACACCTCTCATCAGCCCGACTAGCTTGACTCCAGTGGTGTGGAGTGCCTGGGACCCACGTCTGAGCATCCCCAGCGCACTTATGGCGGCAATTGCAAACAAAACAGGTGATGGACAGAATGTGGATCAATGTCACACATTCACCCCAGTCCAAAGATCTGGGCCCAAATCCATCGTTTTTTTGCACTCCACACCACCCTGGGTTAGACAATGGCGATATGCAAATCAGCTCTGACCCTGTGCCCCATGGGAACAGTCCAGTCCGAACTACAAAAGCCATGTCCTTCCCAGAACGGAATCAAGCATCCGAGGACCGGACTGGTTTCGAGGTAACACCTCTCATCAGCCCGGCTAGCTTGACTCCAGTGGTGTGGAGTGCCTGGGACCCACGTCTGAGCATCCCCAGCGCACTTATGGCGGCAATTTCAAACAAAACAGGTGATGGACAGAATGTGGATCAATGTCACACATTCACCCCAGTCCAAAGATCTGGGCCCAAATCCATCGTTTTTTTGCACTCCACGCCACCCTGGGTTAGACAATGGCGATATGCAAATCAGCTCTGACCCTGTGCCCCATGGGAACAGTCCAGTCCGAACTACAAAAGCCATGTCCTTCCCAGAACGGAATCAAGCATCCGAGGACCGGACCGGTTTCGAGGTAACACCTCTCATCAGCCCGGCTAGCTTGACTCCAGTGGTGTGGAGTGCCTGGGACCCACGTCTGAGCATCCCCAGCGCACTTATGGCGGCAATTGCAAACAAAACAGGTGATGGACAGAATGTGGATCAATGTCACACATTCACCCCAGTCCAAAGATCTGGGCCCAAATCCATCGTTTTTTTGCACTCCACACCACCCTGGGTTAGACAATGGCGATATGCAAATCAGCTCTGACCCTGTGCCCCATGGGAACAGTCCAGTCCGAACTACAAAAGCCATGTCCTTCCCAGAACGGAATCAAGCATCCGAGGACCGGACCGGTTTCGAGGTAACACCTCTCATCAGCCCGGCTAGCTTGACTCCAGTGGTGTGGAGTGCCTGGGACCCACGTCTGAGCATCCCCAGCGCACTTATGGCGGCAATTTCAAACAAAACAGGTGATGGACAGAATGTGGATCAATGTCACACATTCACCCCAGTCCAAAGATCTGGGCCCAAATCCATCGTTTTTTTGCACTCCACACCACCCTGGGTTAGACAATGGCGATATGCAAATCAGCTCTGACCCTGTGCCCCATGGGAACAGTCCAGTCCGAACTACAAAAGCCATGTCCTTCCCAGAACGGAATCAAGCATCCGAGGACCGGACCGGTTTCGAGGTAACACCTCTCATCAGCCCGGCTAGCTTGACTCCAGTGGTGTGGAGTGCCTGGGACCCACGTCTGAGCATCCCCAGCGCACTTATGGCGGCAATTGCAAACAAAACAGGTGATGGACAGAATGTGGATCAATGTCACACATTCACCCCAGTCCAAAGATCTGGGCCCAAATCCATCGTTTTTTTGCACTCCACACCGCCCTGGGTTAGACAATGGCGATATGCAAATCAGCTCTGACCCTGTGCCCCATGGGAACAGTCCAGTCCGAACTACAAAAGCCATGTCCTTCCCAGAACGGAATCAAGCATCCGAGGACCGGACCGGTTTCGAGGTAACACCTCTCATCAGCCCGGCTAGCTTGACTCCAGTGGTGTGGAGTGCCTGGGACCCACGTCTGAGCATCCCCAGCGCACTTATGGCGGCAATTGCAAACAAAACAGGTGATGGACAGAATGTGGATCAATGTCACACATTCACCCCAGTCCAAAGATCTGGGCCCAAATCCATCGTTTTTTGCACTCCACACCACCCTGGGTTAGACAATGGCGATATGCAAATCAGCTCTGACCCTGTGCCCCATGGGAACAGTCCAGTCCGAACTACAAAAGCCATGTCCTTCCCAGAACGGAATCAAGCATCCGAGGACCGGACCGGTTTCGAGGTAACACCTCTCATCAGCCCGGCTAGCTTGACTCCAGTGGTGTGGAGTGCCTGGGACCCACGTCTGAGCATCCCCAGCGCACTTATGGCGGCAATTGCAAACAAAACAGGTGATGGACAGAATGTGGATCAATGTCACACATTCACCCCAGTCCAAAGATCTGGGCCCAAATCCATCGTTTTTTTGCACTCCGCACCACCCTGGGTTAGACAATGGCGATATGCAAATCAGCTCTGACCCTGTGCCCCATGGGAACAGTCCAGTCCGAACTACAAAAGCCATGTCCTTCCCAGAACGGAATCAAGCATCCGAGGACCGGACCGGTTTCGAGGTAACACCTCTCATCAGCCCGGCTAGCTTGACTCCAGTGGTGTGGAGTGCCTGGGACCCACGTCTGAGCATCCCCAGCGCACTTATGGCGGCAATTGCAAACAAAACAGGTGATGGACAGAATGTGGATCAATGTCACACATTCACCCCAGTCCAAAGATCTGGGCCCAAATCCATCGTTTTTTTGCACTCCACACCACCCTGGGTTAGACAATGGCGATATGCAAATCAGCTCTGACCCTGTGCCCCATGGTGGGAACAGTCCAGTCCGAACTACAAAAGCCATGTCCTTCCCAGAACGGAATCAAGCATCCGAGGACCGGACCGGTTTAGAGGTAACACCTCTCATCAGCCCGGCTAGTTTGACTCCAGTGGTGTGGAGTGCCTGGGACTCGCGTCTGACCTGGTCCGGTCCTCGGATGCTTGATTCCGGTCTGGGAAAAATATGGCTGTGTAGTTCGGACTGGACTGTTCCCATGGGGCACAGGGTCAGAACTGATTTGCATAAAGCCAGTATCTAACCCAGGGTGGTGTGGAGTGCAAAAAACTATGGATTTAGGCCCAGATCATTGTACTGGGGTGAATGTAAGACATTGATCTACATTCTGTCCATCAAATTGTTTTTAGTAATTTTCTCCCTGTATATCGGTAGCATCCATTTTATAGTGTATAAATTTGGGCAAATAAAGTAGCCGTAAGGTTGTATCTATAGAAGTGGTTAAGATACCAAGACATCAATGAGCTTTAAGAACACATTATATCCCTTATTTAGCAAGAATATCAATATTGTTATATTGTAGTAAGATCTTTTGTTAGTATAGCAATAAGAGCTTCCAAATGTAGTAAACCCGTGGCGGACATATTGGAATGGGTTCAGAGCGAACTTCCAAACACGATAAGTCTCATGAAAGACAAAATTGACTTAATTTTGACCCGGCTCAAACAGAGTAGAGCCTGAGAGTTATAGGCGGTACAAAGCATTGAGATTGATGTAATAGTGGGGTGCCTTATTCAGTTCTAATGTGTAGTAATGCTCAGTACATACAGATAGTTGCACATTTTTTTCCATTTTTCCTTTTTCAGAGATGAAAACATTTATAAGCGAACACCCATGCATGACCAAAAACATTAAATGGTGTTACAATCAAATATAATCTACAGTGATCAGGAATTAGTCTTATGTATCAATCTTTTAAAAAGACATGGAGTTCACGGTCAATGTTAAGTCCCTTGTCTACCGCCCTTAGTTTGATTAGCCATTGAGATTCACACTTCCTGAGTGCAGTAATTCTATCACCTCCTCTGGGATTGGCTTTCACCTCAGCGATACCATGAAATTTAATCGCAATTATTTCAGAACCAGAATGAGCTGTGTTATAATGAACTGCCAAAGGATAACTTCTATTGAAGTTACGAATAGCTCGTACATGTTCCTGGATTCTTTCTTTAAGGGGTCTGGTAGAGCTCCCAACATAAATCAGACCACATTGACAAATAATACAGTAAACAGTAAATTTGGTGTTACAATTAATAAATTGATCAATGTGGTGAGTTTGTTGAGAATTGTACTTAAAGCTTTTCTTTTTGTCGTCCGCAAACTGGCATATACAACATTGGGTGCATTTAAAGAAGCCTTTTGGTTTGTTGGGAAACCATATGTTGGTATTACCTGTTAATGTAGGCTCCTTAACAATAGAGGGACTTATGTAATTCCTAAGAGTTCGTCCTCGTCTATATACAATTCTTGGCTTGCTGGTTAAATAAGGTTCCAAATCAGGATCCATTCTAAGAATACTCCAATGTTTATTTACTGTTTTATACACCTGATTACTGTGGGAGTTAAATTGAGTGATAAAAAATATTTTCTCTTTTGTTGTTCTATAAGTCCCTTTTTTGGGTTTCCGCTTCAAGGTTTCTGTTCTAATTACTTTATTGATACGATTGTGAGCTTTGTCTAATATTGCCTTATCATATCCTCTCACTACAAAGCGTTCCTTTAGATTGTTAATCTCATTTTGAAAGTCAGTTTCAGAGCTACAGTTTCGACGCAATCTGGTCATTTCTCAAAAAGGGATAGCAGTTATCTGGGATGAGGGGTGGGCACTGCTTGCATGCAGAACCGCATTGCAAGCAGTACTTTTACGGAATAGTTTGCTCTCCAATTTATCATGGTCTACATATAAAGTTGTGTCCAAAAAATCTACACTCTTTTTGCTGTAATGTGAAGTGAAGCTTAAATTGTATGTATTGTTGTTGATATATGTAACAAACTGGTTGAGAGAAGTTTCATTACCTCCCCATATTAGAAAAATGTCGTCTATAAACCGACACCAAAAAATGATGTGGTTGGACAGTTCAGGGGGACCATGTTTCCAAATGTGGAATTCTTCAAAGAATCCCATATAAATATTTGCAAAAGAGGGCGAAAATTTAGCCCCCATAGCTACACCTGAGTGCTGGTGATACCATGTTTTATTATGGACAAAGTAGTTGTTATTTAAGGCAAAACGGGTGAATTCCAAAACCATTTCAGTATGGTAATATAATGTAGCATCACGTTTGGAAAGAAAATAAGTAAGGGCCTCCATACCTCTATCAACTGGAATGCTGGTATACAAAGCACATACATCAAGCGTAACCAGCAGAGCATCATCCATCCATATCATGTTTTCCAGTTTATTGAGGAGGTCCTTGGTATCTTCTATGAAAGATGGCAAACTGCGTACAATGGGTTGTAATGTAATATCTATGTATTCGGAGATGTGCTCTGTTGTACAGCCAATCCCTGATATTATAGGTCTTCCCGGCGGTTTAGTAGTGCTCTTATGTACCTTGGGAAGAATGTAAATATACGCTGCCATGGGATTTGGGTTGTATAGATACTTGAGTTCTAGATCAGAAAGAACCCCTATGCTGTGCCAATATTTTAACATTTTTTCCAAATGAAAATTAACCTCTGATGTAGGGTTAACTTCAATTTTGGTATAGGAGCTGGTGTCCATAAGCTGTCTCTCTATTTCTGAAAAATAGTCGTTTTTGTCTAGTAGGACGATGTTACCCCCTTTATCGGCCTCTTTCAGAACTGTGTTATCATAACCACATAGTTGTTTGAGGGCTGTCTTTTCCTGGGTACTGAGATTGTCACATTTGGTAGTAGATGACCATTTGAATTTATCTTCTAATTTATAGAGTTCTCCTGTAACTGCTTTAAAGAAACAATCTATGAGATTATCATGTGGTAATTGGGGAACAAATACAGATTTGTTTTTCAAACCACTACTGGTTGTGAGATTATTTTCAATACCCAAATCTACCATAATGTCTTGCATTCCTGGAGGATTCTCCAAGCTGTCATCAAGTTCCAATAGCATTTGTACATTTTGTATGTCCTTAATAGATTGTCCACTTTCAGCTACATTATACACAGGTATAGTTGACACTCTTTTGTTTGCATCATAGAACTTTTTTAATTTGAGTCTTTGAGTAAATTTAAATAAATCAACTTGCAGTGAAACAAAATCAGGTTTAGTCATTGGACAAAAATGTAAGCCTTTTTTTAGAACATTCTCTTCTACAGTACTCAGTGTGATTGAAGACAAATTTATAATGGACACATCATTGGACTCAGATGGACACCCTACAGTTTGACAGTTGTTGGGTATATCAGTATTATCCACTATTTTCTTTGTACACGTGATGCTGATCTTGTCACCCATTTGCTCTCGTCTATTCCTGTTTTTTCTCCCACCTCTCCTGGTTCTTTTCCTGTGTTTCTTTGACTGTATGTCGACTTGGTTCCCTTGCGGAACCTCTCCAGCTCTAATAAAAAAGCCGAACCAGTGCCTACATTGTCAGGAGCCACACTTGTCAGTGAGGACTCACTTCTATTTTCACTGATTCCACTAGCACAGCTAGAGAGATCAGAGTCACTTGCTGATACAGTGGTATCCGCTCTCTTATCCAACAAGGAGGCTGTACCTGCTCTAGGCTTGACTTCATCAAACTTTTTGGCGAAAGTGAAAATTCTTCCATTACGATAATCATTTTCGTCTCTCTTAAGTTTTCTGAATTTCTTGTTTCTGATGTAAGTGTAGGATACTCGTATAAAGAGCAGTAACATCAAGTGCAATAAGCAGATACTCAGGGCACCAATCAATGTCTTTGGTCTTATTTATAAAATCACTAGTATCTCGCACATAAGACGGCAAAGCCTTAACAAAATCCTGCAAAAAGAAATCAACATAAACAGAAGTGTTCTCTAATAGTCCATTCCTGGCTGTAATGATAGGGCGGCCAGGTGGTTTCTTGGCGTTCTTGTGGACCTTGGGAATGAAGTATATTGATGATGTAGTTGGATTGTCCTTTTTCAGGAATTTGTATTCTTCTTCACAAATCAGGTCCTTTTTCCGCCACCCAGACAGCTTATTATGATATGTCTGGTTAGTCAATTTAAAATTTGCTGCGTTTGTGCGAGCATAACATTCTCGATCATTGAGCTGACTGAAAGCTTCTGCCTTATAATCATGTTGGGACCATAGAACAATTTTGCCCCCTTCATCACTATTGCGAATGACCATATCCTCTATATATATATTTATATATGTACATATCCTCTACCGTTTGTATTTGCACTATGGTTTAATAAAAGCACTTTTGGAGTACCTTTCCAGACGTGGTGCTTTGATCCTTTGCCGAATCTAGCAGAGGAACGGAAGAACGGAGGAATTCTCATTCTCTAATTCTCCCGAAGCTAAGAGGACCTCTTAGCTTCCGGAGAATTGGAGAATGAGAGCCCACCCACTATTGTTAGTTTACTACAGTGTAAATATTATAGTAAAGGGAAAATCTCAATAAGGGAAAATCACCAGTCTGCCATAGTGATGTGGGAACAAATCAATGTAAAGCGCTACATTTGAATTATTGACTCCCGTTTAGGTATAACTTCCATTTTGATTTGTTAAGAGACTCCATCTTGCATAGAAGATAGCATTGAAAATGTTTCAAGGCCATAACTTCATACGTATACTATACCCATCCTATGCTATCCACATTAGCAAACGTTGGGCTGTGTATCCAGTCATCACACCTTACAAAACTTTGCATATCTTCAGACCTTTTAGCTCCAAAAAAAGCCAGGTACCTATGCTTTATTGCTGAATATTCAGTCTAACAGAATTGATACTTTGTTGGGTAGAGAAATGTTTTTAAGAAGGTGTCTTGCAACTTAAATTAGTACCGCACACAATAGGCATGTATGTCTTCCCTGCTTGACTGGCGACCTTACCAGTGTAGTTGACTGCATTGCATGATGGTAGTGGATGGATTTCCTTGAATAGGGCGACTGCAGCACAATTCGATTTTACTTATGCCAAGCAAATATGCCTTGTCTGCCCTGCCAGCATCACTGAGAGCTCTACACTTTATCATCCTTGAGTTGGTGCCTTGGATTTGAAAACCTTTTTTTCTCAAGTTTTCCCCAATTGTGCAGCAGTTTCAGCCCAGTTGGGTTTCCGTGTTTAGGCCTCACCTACAGAACTTTGTGACCAGGACAGAGAACCCACCAACCACTATTTCAACGAAAAATGTGATAAAGTGACTGGTGCATAAATCTCCCAGCTCTTAGTGACCCAGAAGTGTCCAGAACCCTCTGTCTCTTTCCAGAATGTTCTTGCTCTTCCCAGTGTTTTCAGACTCTTCCAAATGTTCTGGCTATTTCCTCATTGCCACAGAAATGTTGATCTGTGTTATCCTGTGACTTCTCCCTTGTGTGCCTTCCCAGCCTCAACTGGGCCATCTGCCACAGTCCCCAAGGCAGGGCTACAGCAAGCTTGTGTTGTGGAGTCTGACAAATGCAACTGCAAACCTGCAACACTGGCTGCAATCCCTGGAGACCACAAACTCCATAATTCATAATACCTTTGTTAGCTTCTTAATCAATGGCATTCTTTCCTCTTCTTGTGCTTGTCCCTACCCTTGAATATGGCTTCTTTACCATTATTTTGATTGGATGATTTGTATTCTTCCACCACTCACATTTAAGAGGTCTCTGCTCGAGAAAAGAGCAGGATTCTTTTTTTCACTCCTAATACTGGTTCCCTTGCATGCTCTGTGTTGCTGTCTTCTCCTCCCAATATCAACTATTGTATTCTACACCCCTTCTGGCTTTCTTTTTACAGTGCTCCAAAACTCGACCACCCCACCCCCACTCCCTGCTGTCCACCCTCCCATAACCCCCCCACCGTTGCTCCTCCTTCGCTTCGATCCAATTGTTAAGAAAACGCTTTTAAACATTTTTTTCCTTGAGGGCCCAGCAGCTGCAATTTGCAGCCAGACCGCTCCTTTTATGTTTGGATTAGTTTAACATTTTTCATTTACTGCTTCAAGATTGTCATTCACCATCTTTGAAAAGTGAAATAGCGAATTTGAATTTTGATAAGAGGACCAAGGAGCCATACCTGCTGCCGTGAGGGGAACCGCCTTACAGGCGGACTTTGGGGCACACAACACTCGCGCTGCGCCAGTGACATCACCGCCGTCGGGACTACACTTCCCAGGTGCCCCGGCGGTCGCGGCGCGAGTGACGCTGCAGAGCGCCCGGAGGTGCCGTAAAACAGAGGAACGCCTCTCGCCCCGGCGAGTCGCGCCCGGGCGAAGCCCGGGACAAGGGCGGGGCCGTTCGGAGGCCGAAGGAGGTTGGGCTGGGCCACCCCCCTTTGGCCCATCCATAAGAACATTCCTGGATCAACAAGTACTACCAAGTAAGATCGATCGCCCGACATTGTCATAAACATTGTAAGTTTAACTTGGGGATTTGAACACTGCGGTTATTACTTAGGGGTCTGCCTTAGTTGCTAAAATGCCTGCTCCACCTAACAAAAGGCTGAAAGATACTAAGACTAGTTTACCCAGTCATACTGCGATAGACCGCATGCTCCAGAAGACCATAGTGGTGGTGGCAAACGCCATTGAGCATACTGAGCGACGACTCTCACTACCCGTTTGAACTTTACCCCTTTTGTCAATAGCTGACACTTCGATAATTACGAACAATACGATGGATAATACTACTATGGATTCTCTTTGTGTTCCATCTTTTGTATCTCTCCCAGTTGTACATAAGGTTATTAGTAATTATAACGGAGATACTATTACTGATAATGCTACTCAGGAAGTACAGCCTTTGACCTCCAGTAGTGCATCAGATCCCACCTTTCCTGTGCACTCCAAACGCTCTTCTATGGGAATGTTTAAACATGTTAGTAGTCCACAAGAAGCTGATAAAGGGGGTGATATTAGCATTCCGCACCAGCTGAGGGATCAAGACAAGTCATCCGACCGTAACACTAATGCTTCAAATGCAGATTCATTATTAGAAATCTCATCTGCTGAGGAGAGATCCCCCTCTGACTCCATAGTTGATAAATCAACAAATACGAATCTGGCTTCTATAAATCAGCCAAAAAAGAGGAAACGTGGGGGGGGCACTCGACAAGGTCGAATCGCAAAACCGATAGGAGTAGCCCATAACCCATTAAGGACCGAGGGGGCGGCTCATTCCACACTAGATAGTAACAAGAGTGATCCCGAGCCGACTGTTCATGACATTGCAAAAGATTTATTGGGAAACATAGAGCACCTAGTTAGGTCCCTAATACTCCCGCTAATCCACAGGGTAAAAATTATATCAGAAAAGATGGGGGAGATTGAAACTTTGATACAGAGGAATGCTGATCAGACCAGGGAGCTCTTTACAAGTACTTATGAAAGCCATAAACGTGTGTTAGCTCCATCAGTGCCCCCAAAGGGTGTAAAAAAAAGTAGTATGGAAGCAGAAATACCATCTGCAAAGGGAGCCAAGGCTGCTAATAATACAACTAAGGTACAAACAAATGTTGTAAATGAAAAAGGGGGAGGACTGGTACTGGTACAAAAAACAAACAGTAATCAAACCAATACAATTACCCCAAAAGAAAATAAGAGTAACTTAAACTATAATCCACCAAGAGTATCCAAGAGGAATGTAGATCTTCCACCTCAGGCAGCACCTTTTGTAGTAATCATGACAAGGGTACCTGAACTAGAAGATGGTAAACAAGAAAACTTCCATACTTTGAAGAACAAGGTGATACATTGGTTGGCAAATAATAGACCATTGCCACCTAACTTAAATGGGGAAATATTGAATGTGAGAAGGGTTGGGTGGTTGGGTCGTAGACCAAAGGATCAAAAAGGGGACGTGATCATCATAAATTTTAGAGACCATAGAGTCTCCAAATACATTGGGGAATGGTATGATGGAAGACATATGGAGGGAATCACAACTCGAGATCTGACCTACTTTTACCCACAATCCTTGCTGAAAAGACCAATATATCCCCCACCAACCCGAGGCCGCGACTTTCCCACCTATGGCTTTAATGTCCCCACATTCAATCGCTACTCCATGTTCGAAGGGTTGGAAGGAATTGACTGACTGTGTGGTAGGGCCTTGAGTGATACCCCAGCCAAAATAGCCGGCTATAAAATCAAATGTCCGGGAAAAGATGACAGGGAGGATAATGATGAGGTAACTCCCCCAGCTAGGGAGGATAGCCCTGGGATTGTGCTGACAATTAAAAAACACCAGTCTGAGTATAAGGGAGAAAAAGTCCTAGAAGTAAACATAAATAAGGTAAACCCCAACTCAGGCATAATTAAGTTAATTTCCTGGAACATAGCAGGGCTATTGAAAAATATGTCCAAACCGGAATGGAACGAATTCATAGATGAATTCGACATCTGTTTGTTCCAAGAAACATGGAGTATATCCACCCAGCACAAATGTGGGTACACAATTCATTTTATACCAGCTATCAGTACTGGGCGGGGTCGGCCTTCTGGGGGCTTACATATCTGGACTAAAATATCGCTTAATTTGGCTATTATCCCCCACTTGTGGCCATCAAATGATATACTGCATATCTCTGTTAAGGGTCATAAAACCTTTGAGCTGTTCAATGTGTATGCACGTGGGACTCCAGGAGGCCAAACGTCCCCCACTATAGCTCTTCTTGAGGGGGCATTGGCAGGTGTTCGCCCACTGTCCAGTATTGTTATTGGAGGTGATTTTAATTGTACTTATGAACCCTTGGACAAAGATGACTTCATGTGTATGAATGAGGAAGATTGTACAAGGTCTACCCCGTTGTTAACCCTAGCACCCATAAAAAAGTGGACCCAGAGAGTGTTACAACTTAATGCTCTAACAGTAGAATATAATCTACGTGCATTGAATGGGAGAACACCATCTGACCCAAATGGGGCAATGACCTATAACAAACTTAGTTGTCCCTCCCGTATTGATTATATCCTGCTCGATACCAACTCCTGGAGCAGATTAATGGATATGGAAGTTGTACAGTCACAAGACAGCAACCATAGCCCATTATGTATGGGAATAAAATGGGGGAGGGAGAGTGATTTAGTAGAAACTCCAATATTGATCACAAAAGAACTTATCCCGTCTTATGGTAACCGCAAACTTAAGTGGAACAGAATATTAGGCCAAGAAGATAGTCTGCTCTCTATTAGAGGAATGGTTGAATCACAAACTAGGGAACTGGTCCTTGTGAACATGGCTGCCAATAAGGATAGTATTAACTTTAGCCTTGAAGACTCCTATAACACCCTGGTAAGGAACATTGGATCCCTCTTTTCTGTAAAGGGTGGTGGAGGTCCTACAAAGAAATGCACCCAACAAGCTAGCACTCCCTGGTACACGGCGCAATGTAGGGAGAAAAGAAGGGAAATAGGAATTGCGATTAAGGGGAAGGACAATGTAGCTGTGCGGCTGGCCAGAAAAGATTACAAAAGCTGTATACTAAAGGCCAAGAGGGATTGGGAGGAGGAGTACTGGCAGAAATTAAGGGTAGCAGCAATCTCCAAAAACACAATACTATTTTGGAAAATGATAAACAAGTTTGATGGAAAAGGTGTTGACCCCCTTGCTAACCACATAACGGAAAAGCAATGGTATACACACTTTTCTAACTTGTATTACTGTGAGAAAGAAGTAACTCCACTAGGTTCGGATCAAGCATATCCCAGTAACAATAGGACAACAACCAATGAGCCTTTTACAGCACAGGAAGTAGCTGCAGCCATAAGGGAAATAACACCCGCGAAAGCAGCCGGACAGGATGGGATACCAGGTGATCTGTTTCTACATGATCCCAAGCTGTGGTCCAATTTTATTGCCCCCTGATAAATGTAATGCTTGCTGGTCACCCAGTCCCCGACTCCTGGAAGGGAGCAGAAGTGGTCACAATCCATATGAAATGTGATAAGGAGGACCCTGCCAACTACAGGCCGATTAGTCTTATCGATGCTATGCAAAAAGTAGTTGGATGGGTGATCGTAAACAGAATAGACAGATGGGTTGAGGAGGGTTGTATACTCTCCCACTTCCAGGCAGGCTTCCGCAAAAATGTGGGGTCTATGGATCAGGTCTTCAGGTTTTGGGCAATCTATTGGAAAACAGTTATTGTTAGAAGGGGAAAACTCTACCTGGCCTTCGTAGATTTAAAAAGCGCCTTTGACCTGGTACCTCGTGACAAACTCTGGAGGGTGCTATTGGACATGGGCTTTCCACGCTATCTTCTGGAACTGATAGTTAAGCTCCATGAGGATAGCTATGCCAGGATTAGATGGGAGAGCCAGGGGCAGTTAACGGGGAAGGTGTCCGTGAATAGGGGGGTACGCCAGGGCTCTGTGATGGCATCAACACTGTTCTCTCTCTTTGTTAACGGGGTTGTGGAGCAGTGGAGGGAGGACAGTGCCGATGCCCGGGTCTTGGCAGGAGAGAAAACACCAACTCTCCTGTTCGCGGACGACACCCTTTTGTTGGCCAAAACCCCGGTGGGCCTGCAAAAACTTTTGGACAAATTAAGTCTATTTTATGATGAGCGTGGACTTACCATTAACACGACCAAAACAAAGTTGATGGTATTACCCCCCCCCCCCCAAAAAAAGGGAAGGGACCCCCAGATCACCCTTAATGGAACTTCACTTGAGGTGGTGGAGGAATTTGACTATCTGGGAATAAGGATAAATAGTAAAATGAGGTGGGATTCCCATATAGCCAAGATGCAGCTAAACCTCAGGAGAGTTTCGGGTGCTATATTAAGGAGCCAGCGATTGTCAGTCAGCAGACTGATTGGACCTGCTCTTGCTGTGTATGAAGGAAGGGCGATGCCCTCAGCGACATACGGGGCAGAATTATGGGGTGGAGTAAATGTTGAGGTATTGGTCAAGGCAGAGAATAAATTTATTAGGGAGTTGGTTGCCTTACCGGTATCAACCCCACTGAAACCATTGTACCTGGATATGGGCAAACGCACCATCTTAGATGTAGTTCATTTGCGACCATTGCTGTTCTGGGTTCGTTTAAGGAGGACCCCAGAGCTAGCACATTATGCCCTAGTGTTGGATGAACTGATTGCACTGAACACCGGTGGTAAAATACACTGGGTAAATAAACTTAAAGAGATGGTTTTGAAGTTGGGTCTGACTGAATCCTGGACCACCCAGGCACCACCCCCAAAGCAAGTAGTAAAGAAAATTTATTGGGAGTGGGTGGAGGCTCAAGAACAGAGGAATCCAAGTTGGGGTATTTTAACTACGCAATTTATAGAACATAAACCAATCAGAAAGCTGGAACCCTTTCTAGACCTGATAACAACACCTAGAGATAGAGTGATCTTTTTAAAGATGAGATATGGAAATTTACCTCTTAATCAATTCACTAAAGGATGGAAAGCCTCGAGGTCACTGAACGGTGCATGCCCTTGCTGTCCCTGCAAAACAGAATCCCTTGCACATTTTCTGTTCAGCTGTAAAACCTATAAGAGGGCAAGACAGAGATGGCTTAGACCAGTTTGCAGGGAGCTTGGGACTAGAGACTTTCGAGTTGCCCTCCGTATTATTACAACCAATACGTTCCACTTTTCATTGTTTGCGGTGTGGCTAAGTGCTTATCAAGTGCCTGGCTCACTCGCACAAGGATATGTAATGTTATCAATACTTAGGCCGTATGGATACGATTGCCAATTAATAACTTACTTTTAAACATTGTGATACTTAATATTGTCATGTATCTTTGGTTTGTATTATGTTTTAAATGTACATAGTAATTTTTAAACAATTTTAATGAAATGCACTTTTTAATTCCAATGTTTTTATGATCAATGTACTTTTATGATATGACAATATCGAATAAAGTATCAATCAAGAAATATAAAAAAAACAGAAGCATTGAATGATTTGGAAAGTTAGAACAATCCATCATTATGACCAACAACTTAAAGACTCATCATGTTGGTGTGTCCAAACTATACAAGTCTTTGAGTATGATAGTATCAGAAAATATAAAAAAACACACAAAAACGTGACTAAGATGCTTGCAAACAGTCTAAACCACGGAGTCGCATTCCAACCCAGAGTGGTTGCTGATATCACAGAATCCAAGCTATCTCTGCCATGGTGGCCAGGGGTATGCCCAAAAGCTGATCCCTAGCTTGCTGTGCCACAGGATCAATGTAATAGCTCTCTGTTTAGGCCTAAGAAGGCTAAAGCTGCCCCTGGGTTGTCTGTGTTGCCTTCTGGACTGAACCTCGCCTGGCAGTTCACAATGTGCTGTTGTTTTGAGGAGAAGGGTCAGTACTGATTTTCCAAAGGCAGGCCTTTGTCTAGAGTTGCACAGTGAGTGAAAAATAATACATTGGAGTGGCATCTGCAGCAATTGCCTGTGGTTTGGACCAGAGTTTCCCAGACAAACCAGAATCATGAACCAGTTTATAACTTTGCCATCATTTCACCTCCTATGATTATTTAACTCCTCAATAAACAGCAGATCTGTTGCGTGACCTCGTAAATCGGCTAAAGTTGAACCATACTTTAGTTTTGTCTCCTCGTTCCCATAATAGGCAAGCTCTTGCTGAAGCTGGTCTTAGATCCATTTTAAATCGTCATCTATAGACAAATTATAGATTCAGTGCAAATTGGATTTCACATTGGATGTAGCACTGAGCTTGCGGTCACCTCGGTCCTGGGCAATTACAAGAATGTCATAGGTGATGGTGATGTAGGTGATGGTGATGTTGACTGTGATGTTGGACTCTTGGCAGTATTAGATGTTTCTGTGGTGTTCCACACCATCAACATGCCATTCGCCTTGAAGGATTGGAAGAAGGAAGCATGATAGAACTAGCTAAGAAATGTTTGAAGTCTATTCTGAGTGACATGAGACAATCAGATTCCTGGGATTGCCGTAGTTCATTCTCAAGGTGCTGTCGCGCAGTGCATTCTCCACACTCATGAAGTCTCCCACCGTGCAGCTCTGACACTCTGTGATCACCACTAACCTTTCCTTCCCTGACTTAGCCAACAAGAGATTGGAGTACCACATCCATGCACTCAAGAAGCCATAGGCAGTTAGCCGCGCCTGACAACAATATTTTGCCATGTTGGTGCTCCCTTGCCTCATCAACAAATCCATTTTTGAAGCCATGTGTTGCATTCTGGCCCCACCATGTTGCCTTTTGTGGCGTTGACAGGCAGCTGCCTAAAATGCCCTTAATGTGGCACTTGCTCTGGCTCTCTCATTTATGACACTTTCATGCACATATCTACAGCACTTGAGCACAGTTCCCTGGTTGGCTTCATCTGTCAGTGAGTCAAATAATCTTTATTCGGTCGAAAAGACCATAAAAGCACAATATAAAACAAATTACAAACAGATCACACACCATAAAATCACAAGACAACATTTCTTGGTTACACATCTCAGTCAATTCCCGGTCCAAAGGTTCTGTGTAATAATGTATTTTCTGTTTCATTTCTGATACAGCCTTGTTGGCACACCCTTTCTGGCATGCCCTTTTTAACAGCTACGGGAATTAGTAACGGGGCAGTAAAGTGACTGCCCAAAACCCACACAATTCAAGTGGGTCGGTCTGGAACAGAACTCATCTTGACTCTGCAATAAATAAACCTACAACTAACCCACACACCCCCATTCATCCATGCTGACTCTTGTCTGCTCACTATTCCTATAAATTCCTCTGCACCTGCAACTCGGCCTCCGGGAATGTCTAGGATTCCATCTGCGTCTGGAAATTTCCAGTTCTTTCCAGTTCTCCACTCACAGAGAAACGTCAAGCTAGAATAACACAATGTGGGGATAATTTGAATTTTAATTGAATGCATACGTAGCTATCACATTTCTGTGCATACTTTCAGCACATTCATCTATCATACAGAATTAAAAATGTGCAATTGTGGAATATAACTTGGCAGGAACTGTATCTACTGTCAAAGTTATACCATTTTCGGTAACCTCTAGATTAGTTTTACCCATTATCCCCACTCCAAACAGCTACAGTTTATAGTTTAAAAGTTTCCTACAATGTCTTTTACACATTACCTTCTCACTTCAATCTAGTTCTACAATGCTGCAGAACTGTACCAGTGACAAGTCACATCCCGCCTCGACATGTATGAGTGCACCTTCAGGGAGCTTCCTGTCTCCTCACCCACACATGAATGTTGCTAGACCTTTACATCTTGTCACACACCCTTGGTGTCTTTTTGTGTTTTGTATGTGTCTGTGCTCTACAGGTGTTACTGCTGCGTAGTCACAGTAGGGTGTGGACTGACCCCTTGCCCTGAAGAAGTTGCCAACAAAGATATATAGGCAATGAAACATGTTGGCGTCATATATGTTAAAATGAAGCTCAACAGTAGCTTTTGGTTTTTAATGTGAGCAGACACCCAGCAGCGAATAAGGTTGATCAGAGTGCTAGTGGTGGCTAGCTCGTTTTAGAGGGCTAGAACAGTGTATCTTGGTGTTCTAACCCAGGGGTCGGGTTGCAGTAGGTTTTTGTAGTTTGTTTTCACAATTGAGTTGCACACATTACCTACACGTTTATTTAATTTTTGGGTGGGACGGTGCCGATGATGATAAGTGGAACACAATGACGAGTGCCTATCAGCAGTTCCCTGGTGGTTATTTCCGTGAGGTCCCTTCCCACCGTTCACACATTTTTTCATAACACTCTTTAAGTTGGGAGGGTGTTTTTGGAATTGGTGGAGACACAGACACAGTTAGGATTTTAGAAAGGAGATAGGAACACCCTGTGAGTACTGCAGAAATGTTGCGTACTTTAAATATCCTCATTAATTAGGGAGGTAGGTGATGTCTGAGAGATCCTATCAGATATGGGTCAGGGTTTGTTGATTAATGAATGTGAGTGGAGGGTAACCTGCGTCTTTTCCCTCTGTGCTCCTGTTGGGTAATGGTGATCGAGACAGATCAGCCAGATACAGAGTGGGTGGAGTACGTAGGCGATAAAGATGAAGGCGGAGAAATTGATTCACTACATGAGGTCTTCCCACTTGCTATAGCCCAGAGCACACCACATCCATTAAATGTGCCCAGTGATAAAGGTAGATTGAAGGGAACTCTTTTTTGCTGTGGCCTGTGCAGACACCAAGGCCAAAATATGCAAATGAGTATAAATCTTAAACCAGGTATCCAGCAAAACATCTGCTCATGTACTTGCTCTAGTATGTTGAGAAATATAGGTATGGCGGTAGGCACTAGCTGTAATGAATGTTCTTAGAAATTATGTTCCAATTGTCCAGCAAGAAGAGTGGTCTTGGTGTGGGTGAGTGCAACATAACACAGCTCAGAAGGAACGTTTTGCTAGACCTGTTAGAATTTTACATGACTAGATGATAAGATCTTCCAAATTGGTATCAGCTCATCACACTAGGTCTGGCCATCCACATTCAGTTATCCAAAGAAGATATAAGCCATCTTGAACTGGTCTGCATAGTATACAGAGCTCTTCACTCAAGCACCCCATTCTGCCTAGCTGAAAAACAAACCATGTCAAAGAGGAAGCCGCTCCATATGCAGCTTCAACAATCTTCTTCATCAAATCAAGAACACTAAAACATCCCTTCCCAGGAAGCCAAGATATGTTACTTTATCCCCCAACCACGAGAATCAACCCTGACTTCACAGCCTTTCAGAAGACGTTTTCTGAGACAACAGCTATTGAGTCGGAGTTCGCAGGAGGCAAACGGTTGGGAAACTTAAGGCGGGTTTTTATCAACTGTATTAGAGCATTGATAAGCCTCTTTTTCAGTAGAAATCCTTGAGTTACCGATATACAAAAAGGCGGTCTCAGATTTAATTGCTTTACTAGTTGGATGCCTACACTCGCCATTACAATCAGCAAGAAAGTTCTCGTGCCAGCTCCCCACGACAGTTCTCCCGTCCAGCTTGCACGCAGTCCACTACCTTCTGCTACCTTAAGTTTGTGCTCAATCTGCTCATTTTCTGCCTTCTTTTCATCTTGCTTTCTGCTCATTTTTCTGCCTTTTTCAGCCCACCTATGCTTTCTATTTTTTCCTCTCTCTGCTCATTTTGCCTGTTATTTTGCCTCTTTCTGCTCATTTCTAATATTAATTTTTCCTCTTTCTACTCGTTTCTGACCTTTATTTTGCCTTTTTCTGCTCATTTCTAACCTTTATTTTTGCCTCTTTTTGCTCGTTTCTAACCTTTATTTTGCCTCTTTCTGTCCTTTATTTTTGCCTATTTCTGCTCGTTTCAGACCTTTATTTTTACCTTTCTGCTCATTTCTGAACTTTATTTTGTATCTCTTTCTGCCCATTTCTGACCTTTATGTGGCCTCTTATTTTAAAGTTTCTGACCTATAGTCTTACCTCTTTCTGCTCCTGTCTGACCTTAATGTTGCTCTTTCTTCACATTTCTGACCTATATTTTACCTCTTTTTGCTCATTTCTGACCTCTGTTTTGCTTTTCTACTTGTTTCTGACCTTTACATTACCTCTTTCTGCATTTTTCTGACATTTATTTTTACCTCTTTCTGCTAGTTTCTGACCTTTATTTTTACCTCTTTCTGCTTGTTTCCTTACCTCCTCCTGCCATTTCCCTCCTCCCTCCACCCAGCACTAAGCCCCTCCCCCGGGACCTACCTAATGGAGGCCGCATCGCAGCCCCATTGAGCTGGTCCTCATGCCAGCTCCCCCTGAAACACTTCTCCCATCCAGCTTGTCTGCATTCAGCTACCCTCTGCTGCCTCGGTCTGTGCATCCTCTGCCTGTTTTTCTGCCTCTCCTCTGCTCACTCCTGCACTCCATTTTATCTTTTTCTGCTCGTTTCTGACCTTTATTTTGCCTATTTCTGCTTGTTCCTGACCTATATTCTGCCTCATTCTCCTAATTTCTGTCCTTTATTTTGATAGTTCTGCTAGTTTCTGACAATTATTTTGCCTCATTCTGCTACTCTCTCTGGGCTTTATTTTGCCACTTTCAGCTCGTTTCTGATTAGGTCTCGCCTGTCGATGCGCATGCGCATCGAGCAAGCGAGACTATTGCGAGTTATCCACTCTTTATCCACACTGCAAGGAATCGTGGCGATTCCTTGCAGTGCCCGTGACTTTTAAGGTCAATGCGCATGCGCATTGAGCTTATGCGCATGCGCATTGACCTTAAAAGCGCGTGCGCGTGCACGTCCGTCTCCTAACAACACACACACACCCTCTCCCCCGCTCCGCCCCCTCCCGCCGTGTCGCATTTCTCTTTCTCCTCCCCCTCCCCTCTCTTCCTTCCGTCTAACGCCGTGTCGCACCTCTCCCCTCTCCGCCCCCTCCCCGCTCCGCCCCCTCCCCTTCCCTCCGTGTCGCATTTCTCCTCTCCCCTCTCCGCCCCCTCCCCTGCCCGCCGTCGCCGTGTCTCTGCTGCTTCCCCCTGTCCTGTCTCTCCTCCTCTCTCTCTCTATACCCTCCCCCTCCTCCCCACCACTCCCATCAAGTCCCTCTGGCCCTTCCCTCCTCCCCGGACCCCTCCTCCCCTGCCCCCTCCACCCTTTCTTGTTTAGTCTGGCGCTCGCCATTTATGCGCTTTTGTGGTCCACAAGTCTCTGGGTGTGACTTAGTGCTCATCGCTTTGTGCACTCAAGGCAGTTACACACTCTCTTTCTTCCAGGCCGCTGTGGATGCACCATGGGGACGCCCTTTTAGTGCCACGCAAGGTGTGAGTTCCAGTGCTGCTGCTTTAGGTGACAGCCTCTCACCCCCTAACTCTCTGTACGGCCTTGCGCTCTTTTCTGTGTGCCCCTCTGGCCGGGAGGTTCGGTGCCGTTTGTTGCCCTCGTCCTCTCGAGCCTCCTCTACGGGCCACTGCAAGCCACGCCGCGCCAAGCACTTTTTTGGCGTTTTAGCACTCCATGAGCTTTTGTTAAATAAAAGGAGATCTGCTTTTAAAGCAAGACGTGTGTATGTAGGCGTGCGGCTTTACATTAGCCACATAAAGACAGCCATTCCACCCGTATATCTCATGTGCACTGGCTTTTCAGTCTGGGAAACACCGTGAGAAAACTAGGTATACCTTGGCAACAAACGTTGGCCGTGGAGCCTTTTGCCCGTAGCCCAAAGCGCCGCACCGCTTTCACTTTTGAACATCCACATGGGCGGGGTACCCTGAGGGTAGTATCAGGCGATGGTACGAGACAGCTCTTTCCGCTGTTTTATCTCTCCCTGCAATCATGTGATGAAAAAATGCCATCCGGTGGGCAGGCATGGCAGATGTTTCTACCGAGTGCAGGCATGACTACCAATCGAACAGATAACGGGCATTACTTTACTACCACCATACTGTTGGGTTCAAAACACATCTTGCAGGCGTACATTCTTACATATAATGTCACCAGATGCTTCAGCTCTCAACGTTTACGAAATTATAACGGTTCAGATCCAGTCATCCGTCCACCCGTGCATGCATGCTGTCATCCGTCCACCCGTGCATGCATGCTGTCATCCGCCCATCCGTGCATGCATGCATGCAGCTTTCCGTCCATCCGTGCATGCATGCATGCTGCCTTCCGTCCACCCGTGCATGCATGCTGTCTTCCGGCCTTCCGTCCACCCCTTCATGCATGCGGTCATCCACCCACCCTTGCAGCATGCTGTCAGCCGCCCATCCGTGCATGCATGCTGCCTTCCGTCCACTCGTGCATGCATGCTGGCATTCGTCCACCGACCGCTCTGGCACAGACAAGCCCTTTCCGTCTTTCTCTTGCCGTCTCTCACTGTGATTAACCTTTACAACAAAAAAAAGTACTCACAGGAACATATTGCCACTAGTTTGAGGACCGCAGAGAGAGAGTTTAGCATCGATACACATTTATCTGCAGGGAGGCATTATATCTTCAATCTAGTCTGCAGGAAGACTTTTTAGAGTGAGAACTTTTACATTCTGTCTAGCTCCACCCCTGGGCCTGGTGACAGCTCCCCACACAACCATCTGAAAGCTGCACAAACGAGTTTACTTGTGATCTCTCCCATTTCAAGCGAAAAATCATCTTCAATTTCAAATATAGCAGAATGCAGATGAATCATGCCTCCTCTCTGGCCACTATGCCGCATGTCATACAAGAAAGGTATAAGTGCATCCATTCCCTTGAACGTGGGATGATTCTACAGCACAAGCCTGTTGCCCAGGCATCAGGTCTGGAATCCAGCAGCCTTCTCCAGGACAGTCAATGATTAAACGGTCTCATGCGCCAGGGCACTCAGTGCTGGGGTGCTAACTGAAGCATCCAACAATGAAAGCTGTGCATATGGTAAGAACACACACAAACAAGTGCAAACCCACACAGATATGACCTCAAACACACACAGGCACATGCATACGTGCACGTGCACGCACAGATATGCACACACACAAACACACATCCACACATGCTCACACACAGATATGCACACACACACAAGCACACACACAAATACATGCACACAGATATGCACGCACATACATAGACATGTGCACACACAAGCACACATACATACATATGTGCGCGCGCACACATGTGCAGACACAAACAAATTCCTTATTGGCAATGACTTTTAAAAATTCTGATTCCACCAGAATCAGAGTCCTCCACAACACCCTGTTTTTTTGGCTGTCGGCTGTGAAAAGGAGACCAATATTGACCCCATTTTTATTATTCTGTATCCTCGGTTTAATTCTGGGGTGCTTTTTAGGTCTCACCCTCACTCTCACCCTCACTCTCACCCTCACCCTCAACCCCTCACTCACCCTCAACCCCTCACTCACCCTCACTCTCACCCTCACTCTCACCCTCACTCTCACCCTCACTCTCACCCTCACTCTCACCCTCACTCTCACCCTCACTCTCACCCTCACTCTCACCCTCACCCCCTCACTCTCACCCTCACCCTCACCCTCAACCCCTCACTCACCCTCAACCCCTCTCTCACCCTCACTCACCCTCACCCTCACTCACCCTCACTCACCCTCACTCACCCTCACTCACCCTCACTCACCCTCACTCACCCTCACTCACCCTCACTCACCCTCACTCACCCTCAACCCCTCACCCTCACACAGTGCAATAGGTCTCGGAGCATTTGAGTTAGAGCTTTTAGAAATGTTTATGGCTTTTTTTTTTTAATTCTTTAGCATTGGCTACAGGAAACAAAAATGTTAAAGATTTACAAAAAAACCATAAACAATTCTAAAAGCACTAACTCTAATGCTGCGAGACCTATTGCATTTCCAATGCTTGTTTTTTATTTGCCTCTTTTTACTTGTTTCTGACATTTATTTTTCCTCTTTCTGCTTGTTTCCCACCTTTATTTCACCTCTTTCTGCCCGTTATTTTTGTTTTTTCTGCTTGTTTCTGACATTAATTGTTGCTCTTTCGGCTTGTTTCTGACATTTATTTTTCCTCTTTCTGCTTGTTACTGACCTGGCTCCTCCACGAAAACATCGCATCCACAACCCCCAGAAACCCCTAGAGCTGACAGTGCTGCACTATACAAATGCTGAATAATTGAAAGATCCTCCTATTTCAATAGCAATAAAGACATATCTACTATACACCTAAATACCTGTTGGATTAGCTAGAGAAACCCACTAAAACATAGACAATATACATCTTTTTATGAGCTGGCCCAAGTTATGTTTTCTTCTCCGGGTCACTGCTCTTATGTGTTTACATGAAATTCACATGCCTGTGTGCAAGTATTTGTGCTCATCCTATGTAAAAGCACTCTGCTGGCCTCCTCGGCTCTCATCCATGCTATATAAAACCACACATAAATAAATAAATTAAATAATTAATTAATTAATTAATTGAAAAAATCGCAGGTTGTCCCCAACTGATAGCTATGGGTTGCCGTTTAGATGGACACTTGAAAGGTCACCAAAACTCCACTGAGCAGGGGTGAGTAGCCGAGGTGTATCGAACTTGCCAGGGTGTTGACCTTGCACCATAGGTACTATGCAAGTGCGTGAGTGGTATGGTCTGCCCTGCATGTCCTGCCTGTAAAACAGCTGGTAAATGAGAGCCAGTTTACATACATGTCCTAATCAGGAGCTCCTATTGGTCTGGGCTGGGAGTGCAAATAGTCTGAGTTCAATACAGAAATTAGGGTATTTACAGATTCAAAGGCAAGCAAGACTGCAATGTCTATACCAGCTATACATAAGAGCTAATTCAGGTATATTATTTGTTACAATATTGTAGGACCACTATACAGAAGCGATCAGTAAAGGAATATTCACAGATTGTTTTTATAAAGAAATGTGCTAGAAATGGGTGAAGAAAAGACAGTGATTTGGCTGTGCTCAAAGGGGATTCAAACAGGTGTGGACCAAAGGGGCAGGTGCAAATGCTGCATACAGGGAGCAGATGTTTACTTTATGAACCTATGCACAAAGGAGTTTTGAAGTGTGTAAAGTGATAATCCTGTCTTGCTTTTACGTACTCTAGCATGTTTTCATGAATTGGCCAAAACAATCTACAATTGGAATAAAATAGCACTACTCTGGGAATATTAGTGCACAATTAATCAAATCGAAAGGGCCGTGTGATTTTTGCACGTTTGCTGGTGGGGAGTTGGACATTTGAGGACGATCCTCAACGAATGGTAAAAGTGTACTCCGGCAGTGCTTCTTGCTGTGATCAGAAACGGTTTTGTGAGTCGTACTGTATATGTTTATTTTCACTACTACATTAGTCACTGATCCCGGAGCAGTTCACCTACTGCTTTTTCATTATCATGGGCAAGATGGCTCAGTGAGTTAAAGACTCACTTGTGAGACGCGCTGTGATTCGAGCATCATTGACAGAGCCTCAACCTTCCCACCCAGAACAGTATATTGGCTGCCATTGAATTGGGTGTTTATATTAATTCGTCTAGTATATTTATAAAGCGCAGTGATCACATAAGTTGGTTTCAAGGCGCTTTTTATTTACGCTCCATAAAACGACAGAAATGCAGCATAAAGGCTGTGGTCTCTATAACCGGGTCCCATATTTGTTGGTGGCCTTTCCTACCCTTATCGCACCCCCTTGATGAGTGGAAAAAGCCGTGAACTCTGCCCTCCAGGTGCACAGATTCTGGCAGGGCCGTGAAAAGCCATTACACGTCCACCGGGGCTGGGGGTGGCCAGACCCCGTCGAATGTGCACGGCGGTGCTCAAGAAAACACAATTCCAGTCACCGCTGACTCATCACACACTCGGTTGATTTAAACAAGCCCTGAAGAGCCAGCCGGCGGCGCAGGGACAAGGGAAGGGCGGTTATTCATTAATGGCACAGCGGGTTGAAAGGAGGAGTCAGCGAGAGTGCACTTTCTCACCGAATTCCTACACAGTCAGGAAACTGACTGAAACCGCAGGCGGAAGACCGGGGTTCATTTACAGAGCACATAGGGAGGGGTGCTTCTCGGCGCTTGAGATTAGGGTGCAGTTTACCGTGTATTACTTCTAGCTCCCACTGGTGCAGCAGGAACAGTGGCACTGCGGCCCAGATGCTTGAGGGGTCACTGAACCCGGATTATTTCCGTATTCCACAGTTTTAACAGCGGCCAGGGGGGGTTCCTTGCCCTAGAGCTATGACATACTGACTATGCACTGATCACTACAGTGGAAACAACCGGTAAGCAACAGGTGCTGCTACGGGGTCTGTATTTGCACTCATTTTCAGTGGCGCCTCTAGAAGGGAATATTAGGGGTCACAGATACAACTGGCGGGGCCATATACACATCTATACAACTCATTTAAGCACACACACGTGTGTGTTTATATAAACACATGTATATGTACAAGTTTTCTTAACATGATAAAATCTGATTTATATAAACACATTCTTACTAAGTCAGATTTAAACATTTTAAGCAAACACTGCTTCACACTGAAAGACAGTTGGATACGTTCCTGTGACTGGCAAAATGAGGCATCTGTTTTTCAGTTTCAGCAGGTGGGGTGGTAGGGAACAAAGTGAGGAGGGGGGGCAGCAGGACACATAATGCTGGACATGGGCCCTCTGTAGAGTTGCCAGTGCTTGTTTCTCTTCATAGTCAAGGGGCAGAATCAGAGGCTGAATCTGCCTTGTTGGATCCAAACTCACTACAGTGGAGCACATTAGAAGAATAGGCTGGTGCCATTGGCTAGACATGCAGCTGAAGGCCTCTGATGAGCAGTATTCCCGAGCCTGTACCTCAGAGGAGGGATTTTACTGAATGATATACGTTTACAAAGTTATTAGAACATTCCACTTGCTAAGGGTATCATATTTTAATGTAAACAAGGAGAAACAGAAACACATTAATTGCAAGGTTGGATCTGAAACCCATTGCCCGCCATTATTGGCTCTTTGTGCCCCCCACACGGTTCCCAACATTAGCCTGTTCTTGTAATACACTGAACCCTTTGTCTAGTTTTCAAGGGCTCAAGGAGTGATATTGGTATTGAACCAATTTTTGAGGAAGGCCGGATTGGGAAATCAAAAGCCAGTAAAACAGCACAAATCAGCCTCAGTCCCTGTGTCCTCTCCTGCTATCTCTCTCTTTCCATCCATCCATTCCCTCTCCTTCTCTCCATCTCTCATCTATCACTCTTTCCATCCCCTCATCCCTCTGTCTCTCTCGCTCTCTTGTGAAGCTCCACCGTGTCTGTTGCAGTTAACCTTGTGGAGCTGGGAAAGTGACAGAGGCGCCATGGGCAGCTCTGCGCTTTCAAAACTGGCCTCCAAGGGCCCCATCCCTCCGGGGAAATGCCCGGTGGAATCAAAGGCCTGTCAGTCCTAGCATCAAGAAGCAGCATCATAGTCATATTTCTGTTATAACGTAGGTAGCAGCTGATTTAGACTTTTGGAGTGGGTTTATCCTCTTCTAATGTCCTTGGCATGAACTTTGATGCAGTAACTGAAGACCATTTTCAGGACGAAAGTTGTTCATCAGGTCAGCAGTTTTTTTCCATGAGGTGGCTGTTCCCACCCAAGAAGGCACTGCTTCCGCAGAGAAACGCCTGCCAGAATTCCCACTATGACCAAGGCAAGTGGTGGAATTTCCCAGGGTGTTGCAATTCCCCTCAGCATATTTGAGCAATTGGGAGGTACCTTGGAGGTGAAGGTTTATTGTCAGTACCCACATACCATTTCTCCCTTTCATGCAGGCAGTTGCTTTTCTGTATGTTAGGGGCACATGACATAGTAATGGTAAAACACCCCATTCTGTCGCAAACCGACATCTAAGGGTACCTGGACAATCTAAGGGTACCTGGACTGGTACCCTTAGATTGGGCACCCAGCAACAATATGCAGAATTACTCTAAAATAAGCTAAATGCAAATCTCTCATTTGTGCTATGTTTTAGTGTGAAATGCATCCTCGTGTCAATTTTTGGCAAGAGTATTCATTTAAATAAAGCACCGCGAACAGCATTCTCGCCTGTTTTCTTGGCACACAATCTGTTTGGACTGAGGCATTTCTGACTTTGGTTAAAGTAATGTACGGTGTTTATGATTCATTAGTTTAATATTGGTTCCTTTTTTTGTGGAATTTCAACACTCCAAATGTTCATATGTTGTCATAAAAAAAATCATAATAATGAATTTATTGCATAGCTATAAATGCTGAACTATAGGTATGATAATGGCTTTGTATTATTGAAAGATTTGTGTACTTAAAAGGCAAAAATTCTTGGGAATACGTTTTTATATATTAGTGATAGGACAGTAGGTTTTGCTCTGATTGGCCGAGCCTGTGGAGACTCCACCAGTCGACGCCCACCGTCCGCCCAACTTTTGAAAGGGCAGAAGGGAAGCAGGAGATGCAGGTGGAAATCATGCTGTTTTTGCAGGTATTTCTGATACTGCCAGTGCTTAATTTGTAAAATAATAAGTGTCAGGGTCCTGACCAGAATGCCACTACAGCTTGCACCACCCATTGCCCTTGTCATCACTGCCAATGACAGGACCACAACAACTCCTAACCATTCCTGTCGCATACATGTGTGACAGCTTCGACTAGTCCAGCAAAGCTACAGGAATGGCTGGGAAGGCAGATATTAGTCATTTTTAATGTATATTGTTATTTAAAAACAACCATTGTGTTAATCTCTAAATTAGATGAGCAGCGCCATCATGTGGTAGACTGCCGTGAGCACCGGTGTTGACAATTAAGAGCCTGTGTCGAGCACCGGAAACCACTGCCTCAAATTAAGCACTCGTTACTGCTCTTCTATAAATCAGTGTCCAAATCTCTTTCACTTCTACTCAAGTACAAGTTTGTGTATGGCCAGTAAGGTGTTGGGGCTATAGGTCTGGTGCACAGATTTCTGACTGCCGTCGGAAAAGTGACCTATTGACTGCCACTGCGAGTAATGGAAGCATAGATGGACCTTTTAGGAGTCTTCGGGGGCTGACAGTAGGCAGATGGATAGGCAGCGGCCTAGAATTCCCATGCTTAACATTGACCTTGTTTGTCAGTTATGCAGGGATATCCACCATGTGCAAGTGAGTTTTCCGCTTATAGGTTGGCCATATACTGTGGAACAACAAAACCCTGAGGTGTTCAGAGTGATTTTACAAATGAGCTCATGTTACTACATCACACATGCAGCTTGAATTAGTTGGACTGGTGTCCTACGAGATATATATATATTTTTTATGGATGTAAGATGTTGAGGATCCACATATTGCCATAAATCAATGAGGGGGGGAAAAGAAAGGATTTGCGATTCATTCAGCTTCCTTGTCATAGAAATCAGAAAATCAGATGGGGAATGAATCACTCGACATGAGTAACCAGGGCTAGCAACTTTGTAATTAGAAGCCCTCAATCACGTTTGGTAAGGTCGTGTGGCGGTATATCTTGGTTCTCCGCCAAAATCTAGAAATGTGTAAGCGTCATCATTGGGCTTCCTTTTTGTAGTTCACTTACCTCCACCAGGCGGAATACCACTGGTTATTGCAGTGGTGATTGGAGATATAGTGAAGGTGCTCAAGTGAGTTGAAGTTTTTTAAAAGGCTTGTATATCCTTGACAACATTTTTTTACTGAGTCAGGAATCAAGTATTAATAAAAAACACAAAGTGGTGAGTGTATGGACGAGTTACTAGTCCTACGCAATACTGATGTCCGGTGAAAAGGTCGACATGTTTCAGCCCTGCGTGTATGCCTGAATGGTCGAAGGGGCTTTCTTCAGGACCTCAAAGAAAGTGTAAAAGTATCTTGCGAATTACCCAAGTTACTAATAAGAACTATACTTGTTCCATTCTGTGTGGAGAGTGAATTATTGCTTCAAGCTCGACATTGCGCGCTTCATCAGGGGGCCGGCGGGCACTTTGTACCTTCTGCTTCATAAGGTGGCAGCGTCTTGTGCTGACTCTTCCTACGGCGCAAATTGTTTCACTATGCTTTCTCTTTTTGGGATGCATGCACTGCTGTACACTTGGGTGTAAGCACTGGATTTGGAATGAAAAGGATGTACGGTGCATGCTTTTGAGCACGCTTTCATATAGTACTGAGTATTAAAAATGGTGCTTCGCACTATGGGTTTTATAACTATGCTATTAAAGAAAGTAAAATCTACTGATTGTGAATCTGCAATTTATCTTGTAGTAACTAACTAATTCTTTGGTTTAGTTCTTGAAACTTCACTGAAATTAGTGGGTGAGACATTCTTTTTGTTCATATATTATTGAACATCCGGCGGCTCCTCCATTAGGGCGGAGGAGCGTCGCCCCACTGCTTTCTCGCATTGCGAGAAGCAGAAACATAAAATTGTAAAACTACTGTTGGAAATTGCCCTTTTTGCAGGGTTATACCCAAACTTTTTGCTTCTTCCTCCTTTATTTTTCCTGACCCATTGTTGTTGCCAATAGGACTCTGGGCACTTTACCACTGCTGATCAGTGCTAAAGTGCATATGCTCTCTGTGTAAATTGTTATTGTAATTGGTTATCCATGATTGGCATATTTGTATCCCCAAGAAGTCCCTAGTAAAGTGCACTGAGTGTGCCAGGGCTGGTGATACAAATGCTACTAGTGGTTCAGCAGCACTGATTGTGCCACCCACACGAGTAGCCCTAAAATGGTGTTTCAGGCCTGCCACCGCAGTGCCTATGTGAAGTCTGTGAACTGCCATGTCAACCTGGCCAGTGTCCCCACTGACCAGGCCTAACCTTTCCCTTTCTGTACACATTGGTCACCCCTATGGAAGGCCAAAGGTACCCCCTTGAGCCGGATGCAGTGTATGTGAAAGGTAGAGCATGTGCTAGTGCAGGTGACATGCTCTGGTAGTGAATTACAGCCATTTTCGTTTTCACTATTGTAAGGCTATCTTGCCCATAGGCTATCATGGGGAATGCTGGCTACAGTAGTTACCTGCATATCTTCCCATAGGAGCAAGATAGGACATAAAAGTCTGGTATCCCTGAACTCAGAATTTAATAACACATCTTTTAGGAAAGGTAGTTTATAAATCCCGTGTTTGAGAACAATACTTTTTGAAAGTGGCTGTTCTCTTGTCTGACCTTTCTGTGTGCCTTGGCCTGTTTATGAATTGACTGTCTGGTTTGTGAGTGACAGGGGCTGGGTGGCTCCCAGAGCTGGGTGGGCTATTCCTGGGCTGAATAGCTCCATCTGCATCTAGAGTGGTGGGAGGGGCCAGCACCTGAGCCTGAATAGGGCTGTGCCTGCCTTCCACAATGCTGGCCCCACCTCCTGCTGGGCGACTGACGACCCTGCCCCACTCTCTGAAAGCAAAGGAGAGGCCAGGAAAACAAAGTGCTCAAGGAACACCCAGAACTGGTTCAGACCGGGCTCAGAGCCCTCCTGCACAAAGGGAACAAAGACTTTTAGGGGTAGAAGTATAGGACCCCAGACTACAGAAAATTAGATCATCCTGGAATCAAGAAGGAACCTTTGCCAAGGAGAAAGCTGGAAGACTGAAGAAGAAGGACTGTCCTGCTGTGTGTTTGTGGGCTGACCTGCAGTTACTTTGCTGTCAAGGAGAGGGGAAGGACTTTGCTTTGTGCTGTGTCCCCTTGCTTAAAGACATCTCCAAGGGCCTGAGTTGAGCTGGCTCCCTGTTAAGAAGTTCCAAGAACAAAAGGACTTCACCCCCAGCTTCCCTGAACTCTACTGAGAGAATTCTGTACATCCTAGAGTGCTTGGGCCAGTTGTGGTGCCTCTGCAAGTTGTACCTGTACTTGGGAAGCTGAAAAAGAAGATACTAAAGACTTTCTGCAAAGTTTCATGATCGCTCGCTTGCGGAGCGCATCCCCGTCGGTGCGAGGAAATTCCCGCCGCTGCGAAGATTGAGATTGTTGCAGCGCCTGTTGCCGCTGCCAGAACCGACGCATCCTTCGCTTGCGGAATGCATCGCTCTGGTGCGAGAAAAGTACCATCGCTGCGAACATCGTCGCAGAGCCTGTCGTTACTGGGTGAGATAGTCGCACTGCCTGCTTGCGGACCACATCACGTCGCTGCTCGAGTCGTCACAGAGCCATCGCATCGAGGGGCCGCGAGAGGAGAAGATCGACGCTGCGCCGCGCATCGCCGCCGCACCTGAGATCGTCGCCGCCCCGAAGATCGTCGCATCGTACCTTTTGCGAGACGCTTTCTACGAAACCTGCGCACCGGAATCCATACAAGGTATCGCCTCCCATCCCATACAGACCGGATTTGTCGCAACACGCCCGCTGCGTCCAGCAGGGTTGTCGCATCGCCTTCCCGGGGTCTCAGGAGTGACGCATCGCTTGTTTTTCAATGCAGCAGCTTTCACTTGGAACTTTTGTAGCATCTAAAGGTACTGTTGGCTAAAACGTGATGCAACTGTGGATTATTTTAACGCAACCTTAAGAACTCTTTTGAAACCATATTCTTGAACTGTGTATGGTGGATTTTTGTCGTTTTGGTCTTGTGTAGTTTATATTAAATACCTTTATTTTTCTAAACTGTTGTGGAGTCCATTTGTGGTGTTTTCACTGTGTTACTGTGAGTGTTGGTACAAATACTTTACACATTGCCTTTGATAAGCCTGACTGCTCTTCCAAACTACCAAGGGGGTGAGCAGGGGTTATCTAAAGAGTGTATCCTCCTTACCCTGACTAGAAGCAAGGGTCCCTATTAGGACAGTGGTACCTACCTCTGCCAACTAGAGACCCCCTGATCTAACAACTACCATTTTATGTTTCTGCTCTCGCACTGCGAGAAAGCAGAAGGGTTTGGTTGGGGGCAGGCAAGTGGGTGGGTCTGGTCTAGGGCAGAGGAGGAGCGGCTTGCCCACTGCTGTGACTGCTGACTGTTTGGTCAGCGCTCTGGGCCAACCAAACCTGTGATGCGCACTCTGCCTTTTCTCCACGAAGGCTGCATGCAGCCTACATGGAGAAAATGACCTCCCCATAGGCGCCAGGCTAGTCGGCGTCCGGGCCAATCACAATGCAGCAATGACAGTGTTGTGATTGGCTTACTGGAGGAGAGGGAGGCTGCCTAATTCCTGTTCCTGGCTGAGGCAGGAGAGCTGGAAAGCGCGGGCCCCAGCGAAAGGTAAGTTTAAAAAAAATTATTAACCCGCCCTCCCCACGTGACCCTCCTGCACGACCCCCAACCCGTGATTAATGCTGGCCATGACTGAGTAACTATCAAGCAATAGCGCCAAGTGAGGCAAGTGTGTGTTCTAGAGTTGGAGATGTGTTGACCTGCATTTGCAAGGCCGCTGAGGTTTGAATTTCACCTGTGTTATATGAAAGGGCAGCTGGGATTTGAACCACTGAAGTGGCACTCATGCAACACACACATAAACTTGGATTCACTGGGTGAGGATTTGCACTCCACAACTCAAAAAGTCAAGGACAAGTCGAGCTGGACTACAACTTAGGCAGGACATTGGTCTCGGAATGTAAGAAGCTTTTATTACACTATCATGAACATGAAGTGCGTTACATGTTCCAGGTAGAATTTTATAAGATGATCTCTCAGGAAACCATTTACGCTTTGGTGGAATTGGGCTGAAAGGGGAGCCCAGATGTCACTGCATTAGTCCAGCAGGGTTCCCAGTGACCATTTTGTATACCCTATGTTTTTTTACATTGGACATAATGAGAGCGTGCTTGCTCTTCCAGGGGACTAGGTCCTTATGAAAGGAGGCGTTTATGAGTAAGGAGAGATATAATTACAGGTAGGCCTAGTCTGTATACTGTGGTTTTCCACTTGCCAGTGGTAGATGTTAAGGAGTTTATAGCTTCTTGCATTTATTCACTTCCACTTTTGAGATGAGCAGTTGCTGTTTTCTTGGTCACCTCTGTTTGTGAGTGGATGGTAGAACTGATGGTGTCTGGGTGGAAAGTAGAGGAATCCTTCCTCTACAGATCTGCCTTGTGAGGTGGCTCCGGATCACTGACATAATATTGAATACAAAAAATATAGAATTACCAAAATATCGATGTAAAAATAAAGAATGCAAAAATATTGAACTCCTATCTACAAACGGTTAAGTATAAAAACATTGAATCAAAAATATTGTTGTAAAAAATATAGTTAGTCAAAATATCGATTTTTTAAAAATGTCTTCAAAGTATTTTAAAATTAAAGAAATAATAAATATAATTAACTAAAACACTTCAAAATACTTAAATAACTTTAAAATTATTAAACAATTAATTTAAGTTATAAAAAAAATACAATTTTATTTTTTAATACATATATATATTAACGTAATATTAATAAAAAATATATACAATATTTTTACCGTAGGATAGCTGGAGGGTAAAATTTACTATTACCACTCCAGTGAGTGAAACAGTAGGGAAAACGTTGGATAGCGTAGGGGTAAAAATTACTATTCCCACTACAGTGAGTGCAACAGTAGGGAAAGCATTGGATAGCGAGAGGGTAAAAATGACTATTCCCACTCCAGTGAATGCAACAGTAGGGAAAGCGTTGGATAGTGGGAGAGTAAAAATGACTATTCCCACTCCAGTGAGTGCAACAGTAGGGAAAGCGTTGGATAGTGGGGCGGTAAAAAGGACTATTACCACTCCAGAGAGTGCAACAGTAGGGAAAGCATTGGATAGCGGGAGGGTAAAAATTACTATTCCCACTCCAGAGAGTGCAACAGTAGGGAAAGCGTTGGATAGCATAGGGGTAAAAATTACTATTCCCACTCTAGAGAGTGCAACAGTAGGGAAAGTGTTGGATAGCGTAGGGGTAAAAATTACTATTCCCACTCCAGTGAGTGCAACAGTAGGGAAAGCGTTGGATAGTGGGAGGGTAAACATTACTATTACCACTCCAGAGAGTGCAACAGTAGGGAAAGCGTTGGATAGCGGGAGGGTAAAAATTACTATTCCCACTCCAGAGAGTGCAACAGTAGGGAAAGCGTTGGATAGCACAGGGGTAAAAATTACTATTCCCACTCCAGAGAGTGCAACAGTAGGGAAAGTGTTGGATAGCGTAGGGGTAAAAATTGCTATTCCCACTCCAGTGAGTGCAACAGTAGGGAAAGCGTTGGATAGCGTTGGATAGCGTAGGGGTAAAAATTACTATTTCCACTCCAGAGTGTGCAACAGTAGGGAAAGCGTTGGATAGCCTAGGGGTAAATATTACTATTTCCACTCTAGTGAGTTTAACAGTAGGGAAAGTAATGATTAAATATATTAATAAAAATAAACTAAATATCAATACCAATACAAAATGTATTAAAATTAATTACCAATTTAATATTCTGCAATAATTAATCAATTAGAAATACAAGTAAATATTAGTTATTAAAATGAAATACCTATTCATAATTAATTAACAACTAATTATTTTCAATAACAAAAACTAATAATAACAACAATTAATACCAATTAATAATGAATTAACAGTAAATTATCAATACACAAAAAGTATTTTTTAATTTGTAATTAATTATGATTAAATTACTTTCCACCCTGTTCCCCTATAAACCCACAATCCGCCACAGAAAATAAATTAATACAATTATCGTAATTATCAATTAATTAATTAATACAAATTAATTATCAATTAATAAAAATTAATTACCAATTACGAATTAATTAACAATAAATAAAAAATGAATACTAACGAATAAATAAAAATTATTTGCCTAATTACAAGTAAATTACTTCCCACCCTATTCCCCTATAAACCCACAACCCGCTATGGAAAATAAATGATCAATTAATTAATTAATACAAATTAATTACCAATTCAAAATTAATTAACAATTAATTCAAAATGAATACCAATAAATAAATAAAAATATTGAATTAATTACAATTAAATTACTCCCCACCCTATACCCCTATAAACCCACAACCCGCTACGGAACTAAAATGCAAAATTAAATTAAAAATAATTAGAAATTTCTAAAAATGTATAGTTAATTTAATATAATTAAATTACTTCCCACCCTATTCCCCTATAAACCCACAACCTGCTACAGAATTAAATTACGCAAAAATGAAATAACATAAAATTCATTACTTAAAATAAATTACATATATAATATACACTTTTCACACATATACTAACATAAAAAACAATTAAAAAATTCGATATTATTAAAAATTCGAAATATTTTAATACCTATATTATATCCTTCAAAATTTTGACTTTCTATATTTTAAAAATCGATATTATATTACTTACCTTCAATTCGATATTTTTCACCACTATATTCTGTCCAATTGATATTTTGTCCATTGTATATTTTGACTTCGATATTATGGCTATTCTATATTTTTGATTCGATATTATGTCTAGTTACCATGGCTCCACCTCTGTGATGGTGGATCTTTATCTTGTTGGCCTTGTTTGGAAATACAGGATTAGGAGGCACAAAGGTGTCTCGCACACTGGAAAAGCTGATTATCCAAGGAGTGTCAAGCGCTCTTTGAAGGAGTTTTTAGCATCTACCACCCTAGCTTGGCAGTATTTTTTGTTTTCTTAGAGGACACCATGCTTGAAGATCCTGCATTGGATGCAACATGAAGCTCGAACCATACGTGAACTTGTTTTTCTTCAACTCTTGGGCTTGCTGCGCCCTTTTACTTCCTGGAGGTATTCCGTAGACTTGGGTAGACCCTCAGTGTGGATATTTGTTCTTAGTTTACAGGATGCTACAGTCTTCAGGGTCTGGGTGACTTTGCTCACAGTTTCCTCAGATGGCCCCACCATCAGAAACCCTTGACCTGATTGACTCTCTTGCGAGGCAGAGCAGACACGGGTAGGGGGAAAACTAACTATGGACCTGTGCAGAAGGAGATAACTTGAGCATGTCATGATCATTGGTAGTTTGTTTTTCAGAAACCACTGTCTCCTTTCAAAGTTTGTTTGTGGAAAACAAAATAAATGGTCAACGGACCACAAAATGAGAGGCGCTCATCCTTCATCTGAACCTTAAGTGTGTGCATCACTCCGGTGAGTGCACTTGCCAGGGAGGTGGGGATCCCTAACTTCAGCAAGTAGACTGCTGATTGGATGTGGGGGCTGGTGTCTTTGGTGACTCAGAAGCCGTGCCAGGCAAAGTGTGTAACAAACTTTAAATTAAGGCCCTTGTCTTTCTACAAGGACCTTTTTGACAAGATGACTGTCCAAATAAAACTGGTAGTTGGAAAATATAAATATCATTTATTTTGGCTACTTGACCAATACCAACTAGTAAGTGGGAACATGATGTTGAATGTATTTAGATTTACTGACCAATAGCAACAGATATGTGAAAAAACTAATTTGCATTTGTTGCGGTTACTGGCTGGGAGAAACTCGTAAAAGGAAAAAGAAATATGAGTTGTATGTCTGGTTGCTGGTCATTTGCAACTGGTATTTGGAAAAATAATTTGCAATTCATTTATGTGGCTGACCACTGTTAACTAGCAATTACAAAAAATAACATGGATTTAATTTTTAACTTGCTGACCAGTATCTAAAGCATTTGGGTTTCAAGAGGTTTGGTTATTAATAGTGAATGTTAAGTGGAAAAATTAATTTTTAGAAAGGCTTAGTAATCAGGAGCAATGAGTGACTGGAAAAAAATTCTCACAATTTACAAACTAAACCATTAAAGGAGTATGCAGGGGTTTGTTATGCGGAAGGGGAACTGTATGTGTGGTTGCAGGAAGGAAGATGTTCAGATTTTCCAGGCCTTGTTTATGGGTCATTCAATTCCCCATAGTCACACAATCCTGGCAAAACGCGCTTCAACACAATATTCAGGGATGGAAGTTGGAGCATCATCCTCCATGAAGTGGTCTCAAACTCAGGGCCTTTCTAAATTAAAACCATTTGGAAATGGTCTTTTAGATTATCCCACCCTCTTTTGATGATGGCTTTTGGTTTGTATTTGCTGGTGTCTTTGCATACGCAGTTTAAAAATGCCCTTCGCTTACAGAGGTGTCTTGTGTCCCTAGTCCTAGGGATATGAAGAAGAGGTAAATCCTGAATCCTCTCTGTTTCTCATTTATATCTCCAATTTTCAGTGACATAAACATTTTCTTTTTGGTAAGGTTACCGGTGACAGAATAGGACACGTGCATCCTTTTATTCTACCAATCAATACGGGGTAACTTCCAAGACACCTTTCTAGCGAGAATTCTCAAATTCCATATGGTTAGTGATCATTTATTTGCAGATGCTTCCATCGAGTTACGTGTATCAGGAATCTGAGATCTAACCATCTTGAGCACTGAATAGCAAACATTTCAGATCTAACCATCTTGAGCAGTGAGTGGCAGACATTTCAGATCTAACCATCTTGAGCAGTGAGTGGCAGACATTTCAGATCTAACCATCGTGAGGACTGAAGCCAGGAATCTGAGATCTAACCATCATGAGCATTGAGTATCAGTGGTAGACAAAGCCGTTTTTAAACCTTACGCTTTATAATAACATTGTTTCAGTATATTTGATTACTTTTACTTTTCCCCAGAGCCTTCACAGACTTGAGAGTCTGTGTGTATGGTAGATATGCAGTTTTTCCAACGAG
Source organism: Lissotriton vulgaris (assembly GCF_964263255.1). NCBI lineage: Eukaryota > Metazoa > Chordata > Amphibia > Caudata > Salamandridae > Lissotriton > Lissotriton vulgaris. The sequence continues at coordinate 1,056,761,905 of NC_141698.1, read as the reverse complement.
CTACCTTTGTTAATCAGGGCGACCCTCTTCAAGTTGGTAATGCAACACTACTCTGTAGACGGTGTTTTTCACTAGATCATCAATTGTCTGTCTGGAAAAATTTGAACTTTAAAGGTTCTGTATCCTATAGGATATGCCACGTATGTGCTGACGTAAGGCAGTGAAATGGCTAGCAGAAAAGTATTTGTTAATGAGCTTCCAGTGCCATAAAGCGATTCGTTTTTGTCTTTTTAGCTGCTGATTACATTTCCAATATTCAATAATGTTTACACCAATTCTCCCCTCATGTGAGTGTATAGCACTATAGCAAAATATTGATGGCGCCACTGGAGGTGGCTTCAATTGAAGTTGATCACCAACTCGTGGTTAAGCCACAGTGTCTCATGGCTTCACTTTGGTACTTTTCTAAAAGACCTGCAGTGACACTGAGTTATTTTTAATGATTTTTCTCATGCTTTTCCATAGACCTGTTTTAGTAGCCAATTGCCTTGTTGACTATATTGAAAACAATTAAGTCATATTATAGCTGGACATGTCAGGTCATGAGCTGCATCAAAGTGCTGAGGCAAGTCGTGATTTTGCAAGAAGGAGCTTTGATGTGTAATAAGAGTGAGGGAAGGAGGAGAAACTGGTGTTGGAGTGATCTTCCTCGAAATGTGTGTATCTCACTGGCCCATTGAATAGTGCATTTTGTCAGCAAGTAGAAAGTAAGGCAACACAGGTAGGAGCAGAAGATGGAAGGGTGAAGAAGGAGAGGGAAGGAGGTTGAACTGGGAAGAATGAGTCAATCAATCAATCAATCAATCAGGAAATTTGTAAAGCTCACTACTTACCTGCTAGGGTCTCAAGGCGCTGGTGGGGAAGGGGGGCAGCTGCAGCTGGTGGTCGAAGAGCCAGGTCTTGAGCAGCCTTCTGAAGGTGGTCTGTCGAAGGTGGAGGGGGGGGGGCATTCCAGGACTTGGCGGCGTGGTAGGAGAAGGATCTGCCCCCGGAAGTGGTTCTGTGAATGCGCGGGACGGCGGCCAGAGACAGGTCGGCGGAACAGAGTTTCCTGTTGGGTACGTGGAAGGCGAGTCTTTTGTTGAGGTAGGCAGGGCCAGTCTTGTGGAGTGCTTTGTGTGCGTGGATCATTAGTTTGAATGCGATTCTTTTATCGACGGGCAGCCAGTGCAGGTCTCTCAGGTGCGGGGTGATGTGGTCCCTGCGCTGGACGTCAAGGATCAGGCGTGCTGAGGCGTTCTGTATTCTTTGGAGTCTGTTGATGAGCTTGGACGGGGCTCCGGCGTAGATGGTGTTTCCGTAGTCAAGTCGGCTGCTGACGAGTGCATGGGTGACATTTTTCCGTGTGTCCGTCGGGATCCATCTGTAGATCTTGCGGAGCATGCGGAGGGTGTGGAAGCAGGAAGAGGAGACTGCGTTTACTTGGTTGGTCATGCTGAACTTGGAGTCGAGGATGACTCCTAGGTTGCGTGCGTGGATGGTTGGTGCCGGGGGGGTGTTCCCAGTGATGCTGGCCACCAGGAGTCATCCCACGCTGAGGGGTTGGGCCCGAGGATGAGGATCTCCGTCTTGTCCGTATTCAGCTTGAGCCTGCTTGCCTCCATCCAGTCGGCGACGGCCTTCATGCCCTGGTGTAGGTTGGCTTTGGCAGTGAGGGGGTCCTTGGTGAGGGAGGGTGTCGTCGGTGTAGGAGATTATGTTGAGGTCGTGTATTCTGGCGATGCGAGCGAGGGGGGCCATGTAGACGTTGAACAGCGTCAGATAAGGTTCTGAATAATTCATGATGAAAAGGATATTAGGACAGCCCATCAAAGGTTCCAACAACACAAGCAGACCATTGGTCTGTGCCATCTGCACACAGTGTCTGCAGTTAATCCTTTCATTCTTCCTCTCCCTAATGGTCACCAGGTGGCCTACAACATTAGGGAATCATGATGAAGGAAGGACTGGGTCTGCTAGTAACTCTACCTGTCACCTTGTTGAGTGCATGTGGTTCTGGGGTCTTCTGGCAGAATAGAAGCATCAGTGTTGAAGGAGAAGGTTGAAGGTAACAACACAAAAAGGTGATGGAAAGAATTCAGAACATTGTCAAACATTCACCCCCAGTCACAGATCTGGGTAAAATCCATTGTTTTTTTGCTCACCATGCCACCCCAGTTTGTACCGAGCCATGTGCAAATTAGTCTTGACACTGCTACCCATGAGAACAGTCCAGCCCGAACCGCCAGGTCAGGTCCTCCATGGACCGAAAATCAAGCATCTTGGAACCAGTTTCCGGGTTTCATCCCCCATTTGCCAGGCTAGCTTGAATCCAGAGGCATGGTTAGCACGGGACCCACGTCTGGGCATACCCTTCCCACCTAGGGTGACAATAGCAACACAAAAAGATGATGGACGGAATGCTGAACATCGTCAAAAATTCACCCCTAGTCATAGATCTATGCCCAGCCAGATGTGGGTCACTTTGTGTATAAAGTGAATGGATGAGATAACTAATTGCATTTATGATGCTAGTGTATACTTTTGAGATGTTAAGTAGCCCCTCATGCATTCCAAAGGAAGCAAAGTGATACACCCAAACAGTAAATAAAAAGAAGGTGAGACTAAAATGCTCCTGTGGTCAGATCAAAGACTCGACTGACAGTGACTTGCATCAATAGCTGAAGGCCCTTGAGGAAAAGAAGCTACTAGCTTAAAAAAGCTGAAGCGCTCACAGGTCAAACCGAAACATAGGAATGGGATGCAGAACGGAGCACATTCAACAATTAAAAAAAATCCTTCACATGTTCTCCTCAATCACCGTACAAGGGATGTGTCAAACAGCTCACTGCTATGTGTTCCATAGTGCACCATTGCCCACTGCATTGTGTACCGCAGCCAACGGCATAGTGCACCAGCCCACATAGCACAGGGCACTACCACTTATAGAACAGTGCACTCCCACCCTCAACACATACAGCTGCAAGTTTAGGCTCACTGCACCATCACCCCCAGAAGTGTGCATCAAAACTTGCTGCAAAGTACACCACCATCCGCTACATAGCGTAACCACACCAGTGGCATAGTGCAGCATCACACACAGCGCAATGTGAATGTACCACAGAAAGTGAACCATCACAATGAATACAGTGAATTTGAATCTTTGATACACTCAACCAACACCCTCAGAACAGTGAACTACAAACAATCTGTGTACAGTGCACCTCACATCCAAGCCGCTGTGCACCCTTTGACGCCGTGAAACACTTCCTTCCACCCTGCCTAGGTGTCCCGAGTATTGAAGCCCCGCTTCAGCTAACACATTTCAAAAGCACAATTGCTATTTCCTTGAGTGCTGCACCCACCAAATGCCCTGAGTTAATGTCCACATTTTACCTGTGCAGAACCCGTAAGCATGTCATTTTTCTAGGAATCATGTGTGCATTTGTTTGTTGAAGATGAGCCTAACTAACTTTGTTAGACAACTGTACCATATCGACAAAAACATTATTATTTATTTATTTATGTATTGAGTTTTATATAGCGCTGGCTAGACCCGAGGGTATCAGAGCGCTTTACATGGTGTGAGATTACCTTTACCAGAAGTACATGAGAGTCAAAGAAAAAAGCAATACGTCATTAGGTAGTTATAAAGTCACAACAGTATATAATACCATCAACACACCCTGGAGAGATCACCACCATATAGGCAGTCATTATCGGCTTTATGTGATCATCACTGCTCACATCCAGGCATGGAGGGGAGTGTTGCCTCCTCGGTTAGGATTGTAAATCTCCAGACATGTGTATAATTTTATAATTTTACCATGTATAACAATGAATTTTGTATTGCTTTTATGGTTTTTATTAACCGAAATAAAGAAACTTGACTGACTGACAAAAATCTCCAGTCTGTTCACAAGCATGCTGGTGCATCAGTGTCAGTGCCTTAAAATGAAACCTCTTCTCAACTGGCAGCCCATGATTTGCAAATTAAGGGTCAGATGTACGACCATTGAATTTTGTGACACGCAAATTGCGACAAATTGCAAGTCGCAATTTGCAAGTCTCAAAATTTAATGTTCAACAGTGTCTCAGACACTGTTTCTGATTCCCAATGAGGTCACAAATTCCATGTCTCATGAATATTAATGAGGAGCTGTCGCAATTTGAGACCCCATAAGGAATGGTTAGCACTCTGAGGGATGGTGGCCTGCTGGGTCAGCAGACTACCATGTCTGGGAATGCTTTGTCACTATTGCAGTTTTTTTTCATGCAGCCTTTTTTCATTAAAGGAAAATGGGATGCATTTAAAAAAATAAAATAAAACTTTTCAGTTTATTTTTTTTTGGGACAACTGCCTGCTCTTAAAAATAATTGCACACTCATTCACAAAGGGGAAGGGGTCCCCTGGGAACCCCTTCCTGTTTGCGAATAGTTTACCACCTACTTGAAATAGGTGGTAAACTGCAAGTGTTTTGAAACCGCAAATGCGGTCGCAAAACACTCATACATGGTAATAGCACTCGCTATTAGGAAGGGACACCTTTGGCACGCCCCTTCCTAAAACTGAGTCCCTAGCCCTATTTTGCGAGTCGCTAATAGATTAGCGGCTCACAAAATAGGGTTAGTACATTGGGCCACCGTTTATTGCAGATGCAACGGACCAAATGCCCCTTTGCAACCAGAATAAATGGTTGTACATTTGGCTCTAGGTGATATATGCTCTTTCGTCACAATGCCAAACACAGCCCTCACAGTGACATTTTTAGGCATCTGCAATTTCCTCAAGTTGGACTGTGGAATATTTTCGCCCCGTCAGGGAAAAAGTGTTATTGCACACCTGGAGAGGGATCTCAGCAGAAGAGCCAAGATCTGAAAGGACAAAGCATCTGTACGAGTGGCACACCTTGGCAAACTCTGGCGGTGCATTGGTGGTTGTGCTAGTGGAGGGAGGGCCGAGATGGTCATGTCGCTTGCCCACTGGTCTGGCCAGGGTAGGCATATTAAGTCAGTTGGTCCCTTGGAAGAACAAATATTAAAAACAAGTGCAGTGCATCCTAGGAAAAGAGGACAGCAATTGGTCAAGAGCAAGCTAGGAAACCAATAAGTAACTCTTAGCATAAAGGCGCTATGCATGACCATTGAGTTCTTATTGTTCAAGTTAGGTTGCATGGTTGCAATGACTCCACAGGGTAAATACACTATAATAACATGGAATATACGGGGTATGGGTACAGTTCAGAAGCGGCATAGGATACATACTCAGCTACAACGTCGTACAGCGCACGTAGTATATTTACAAGAGTCTCACATGATAGGCAGTGAAGTAGCGAAACTGCGCAATAAATGGAGGGGGCACATTTTTTCCACCTCTTACTCCAGTTATGCAAGGGGAACCACTATTTGGGTATGACATGGAGTCCCATTTGTAGCTCTGGAACAGAGAGTGGACAAACTAGGAAGATACATATTTGTAAAAGGTACGTTAGATGGGCAACCCGTAGTCCAGGGCACGATGTATGCTCCGAACTTTGAACAAGATAAGTTCTGGGACATAGTGAGCGGGGCACTGGCCGGATGGGAAACGCAGCCATGGATACTGGGTGGAGACTGTAATGCAGTAATGGATGTGACCCTGGATAGGTCGCATCCACCACTACATGGGGCAGGTGTGTTCAAGCAAGCTGAGGCATTGTCTAGGTGGGCACAAGGATGGGAGTTATGTGATGTCTTGAGGATGAGACACCCCACGCACAGGGAATACTCCTATTATTCAGCAGTGCATGACCTACACACCAGAATAGACAGGATATACTGCTCCACCAGGATAGCAATGCAAGCACTTCAATCTGCGTACTTACCAAAAACCTTTTCGGATCACAACCCAATGGAGATAACTATGGCATGGGGGAGGGTACCCACACCGGTTCCCACGTGGCGGTCATGGCCACAGCTGCTGGAGGACTCAGTATTCCGTAAAGAACTCTAGGTGACCAATGAACAGTATTTTGCGGAAAATAGCAACACAGCGACAAACAAACTCATTGAATGGGATGCTTTTAAAGCTGTGATTAGGGGGAAAGCGATAAGCACGACAGTAGGTGTCCGACAGGAACTCCATAAGGCTCTGATAGATGTGGAAGACAACATGGGTAAATTAGAGCAAGAGGCTGTAATGAACGATGACCAAAAGGGCCCACAGCAAGAAGCGAGAATAAAACATGCAGAACTTTTAGAGTCCCTGCGGGTCATAGATTATCAAGCATATACGAGGAAAGCACACGCCGAAGCAGATAGATCCTGGACCCAACTTGCCTAATGAATCCGAGATGGCCCCCTCCCCCCCACAGTGATTATACATGAAACTGTAACAATGGCTGGGGCAAAAGTTAATACACAGGCAGATATCAACAGGTGCTGGCTAATAGGCTGCTGCCTTCTCTGTTCGGATTAATCCACATTGACCAAACCGGGTTCTTGCCACCACATAGCACATCGTTAAATATTAGGAAGCTACACCACTTAATGACGGAGGACCCGAGTCGATACCCACATGCGGGCTGTCTTTCATTAGATTTAAGACAAGCCTTTGATTCTATTAACTGGGAATATATGTTTCAGGCCCTGGAGAAATTTGGGATACCTGAAGGGTATATCGCATGGTTGCGTCTGCTGTATAAGACCCCCACGGCGCGAGCCCGCACTGGTAACCACATTTCGGGGGAATACCCAATACGTACAGGGACAAGGCAGTGCTGTCCCCTATCGCCTCTTATTTTCATACTGGCACTGGAACCACTGGCTATAGAACTGCGAAAAGATTTCACAGGTCAGGGCATATTTCTGGAAATACATTACACCTGTTCTCAGCATATTTGCAGACAACATCATTTTGTATTTACAGGACCTCAATGTGCCACTAACCTCAATATACGACACGTTCCGTCGATTTGAAACTGTGTCTGGATTGGCTATCAATGTGGGGAAATCACATGCTTTCTTCTTCACAGCACATGCAGAACTTGAAAGTATAGACTTCGGAGAAGCTCGACTAGCGGTGGCCCAGACTACTTTTAAATACCTAGGCATACAAATTTACAGGGCACATGAAGATATGCTAGATGGTAACCTGCACAAAGCAATCCGGGCTCTGAGGTCTAGTATAGTTTTCTGGACATCATTGCCACTATCTGTTATGGTGAGGGTGGCCCTAGCAAAAATTGTAGTGCTGCCGAGGCTCTTGTTCTATTTCACGAATTTACCATTAATTGTACCGCAGGCCACGTTCAAACTGCTGAATGCGATGCCTACTGACCTTATTTGGGGGAACGGCAGAAGGCGTATAAGCTTGAAGAAGCCACAAATCGGCACACGACTGGGAGGCTTGGGGGTCCCGGACTTGCGAGCGTACTACTATGCAAGCCAGCTGCAGTGGCTATCATACTGGACGGCGGGATGCAATTTACAGGAAATAGGGTTTACAGAGATAGATATTGATAATGGTGCATTGCATATGCTATTATTACCTGGTAGTAGACCCCAGAGAGACCTTCCCCCATTGTTGGCCACGGCGCTCCGATGCTGGAAGGCGGCACTACAATACACACATGCACCCCCGGCATATGCAGGTAACATCCCTCTGTTGGGGATCCCGCTAACGGGAGGGAAGATCACAAATCTCAAGCTGAAGCCCTGGTTGGAAGCAGGGGTTAGCACAGTATCAGACCTGTTTGGGGATGGAATATTGCTAGATCATGATACCTTTGTCAACGAGACTGGGGTCCCAGCACACTTATACATACTACAAGCTGCATTGCTGAGATACATAAAAATGCACTGGGCCCCGCAAAGGCAGGAACCCCCCGCCAATGACCTTGTCAAGATGGTATATGTAGAAGAATTGAGAGAGACCCCTTCAAGAACCAGGGGAATAAGGTACTTGTAAACAGTGAAGTTAAGCAGTTTCCCTTGGTTGAGTTACTGAGAAAATATGCCCATATATTGATCTTGGACAAAAAGCTCAATTGAGCAAAAGCATAAACAAGCACAATTTTATATATAAAATATAGAAATTTTATTAAAACAAACCTTTAAAACATATTAAAAAACATACTTCATTTCATAAAAGGATTTTTCAATTTGAGAAAATTGCAATTGGCAACCATAAATGCGGCTCATGCTCCATCTGTCCGAATTGTATTGTGTCCAAGAAACTGACCTTTAATGATAAAACATTAGTGTCCAGAAGCCTAAACAACTGTAGAAGCAAGAACGTAGTTTACCTGCTCATTTGCCCCTGTGGTTTAGGCTACGTGGGGGAGACGGGCAGGGAGCTTCGAATCAGACTTCTGGAACATAGATCAGCAATTAAAAATAAAAAAGAAAATGCACCGCTATCAAGCATTATCAAGAATGTAACCATGGCTGTGAGGATTTCACCTGGTACATTCTATAAAAAATAATTGTAAGTACACGAGGTGGTAATCTGGAGCTAATGAGAAAAAAACTTGAACAATGGTATATATGCCATTTGGATACTATAGACAAGGGCCTCAACTCCAGGGAGGAATGGATGAAATTAATATCGAGCCAGTAATAAAATAATGTATTTCACTGCCATCGTGATTACTAGTTGTACTCAGTAGAAATGATTGACGCACTAAAATTCCACTAAACGCAATAAGAAACCATTTTATCCAATCTAAATCACATTCCATAATATTAATATAATAAATATTAATAACTACAGGTCAAATAAATCATAGACTGAAAAATAACTAAACTCGAAATATCCTATGAAAAAGAGGCTTGACATGCGCCTCTGTAAGTCAAAGCGAGGCTTGAATACGGAGGATCATAGAGGAAATGGAGATGAGATCGAGGCGTGAAACGCGGAAGTAACCGTGAGCGCGGCGCCTAGGTCACAAGGAATCTCCCTGTACCAAGAAAATTAAACTCAGCTGCAACAATCAGGGATTGTCCAATAGGAGGGGAACTGACCTATTTAAAAGGGGCCCGAGAAACAGAACCCAAATATCAGCATTTTCACCGAAGACATTGACGAGAGCCAGCGTACGGGACCCGGGTGTTGACTAGAGACTGATACAGCTCAAGGTAAGGAGACCTAATCCCTGCGCACAATTAGATAAAATCTTAGTATGAGGCTAGTGAAATAATGGAGCCCACATTTCCATTTCAGAAAACGGCAGAATAACTACGCACAAGAACAAGGCGTCCCCCTAATCCACCCTACCCAAGGACAAGCTCACGTGAATATTAGGTAGGTTTTAATAAACCCTTGGCCGTAATCGAGCCGAAATTGAATAGCAAACACTAAAAGATATCATCCATTGTATTTAGATTATAATAACAAAGAGGAGTATCGACATGGAGGACCTCGCGCTCTAGTGCCGTGGAGAAGATTGCCAACCACGCAATAATTGTCCCTCAAATCAAGGTATATTGAAAAAATAAATAGGAAAACAGGACTGTTCTAATAGGCGCTTTCTTATCAAACCTCTAATAAAACCTTTCGTCTATTACTTCATAGGGGACTAATATCTCCTCAGTTTTAATTTGACAACGTCTGAATAAGGGCCACCAGATAGCGAGATAGAACAGGACCATCAGGTAAATAAATAACGTAGTAGAAGAGATAAATATGTAACCATAGGTGGGACCATGATGTTAATATACAATATTCCCTATCCTTTCAGATTTAATAAAGGACAAAGAAGCGATTATGCAAAAACTGAAAACTGAAATAAACCCCAATGGTCTATAAATTGAAAATGCAATAAGGTAAATCAATTAGTAAACGACGATATAAGAATTGGGAGTAAGGGGAGGCTTGGCATCTCTTATTTATAATTCCCCAACAATAGACCCTACAAGTTGAGATGCCATTGTGAGTACCCCGGGAGGCTTGTTTTTAATAGAAGCCCACATATTGGTAGGACATATGGTCAACAACAAAAGCAAGATTGTAACCGATGTATGTCAATTCGATAATTGTGATGCAAATAAGTATTAGTTGGCTAATGATAAAAAGTTATAGTACTCAAAGCCGTAAGCAAATAATATGCAATATGTTTTGCCTTTACCGCCAATAAGATGTAACTTAAATATGATTACCTGTGGTTTGATGCCATATACTGACCCGAATATATTTACCAACAGGATCTCTGTGTATAAGCAACCATCCAGTGCCCAAATAGGAGAGACACTTATGTAAAAGCCCATCGAAACGCGTCAACGCCCACCTCTGCACAATCAAAAAAACCAACTCACCCCAAGAACAACCAAGAAAGCCGAGTCTGGGATTGAGTTCTAATGAGGGTTCAGATGTGCACACTTGTATGACAAATCGTTGATGTCTTTGTTTGTCTCTCTCTCCCCTTCTTTGTTTTGTACTGCATAATCTGTTTTATTCAGGCAAAGTCTTTTCAATTTATTGGATTTAGTATGAGTATTTGTTGATGTCTATATGAACTGTGAATGAGCTTTTCTCAAATTGAAAAATCCTTTTATGAAATGAAGTATGTTTTTTAATATGTTTTAAAGGTTTGTTTTAATAAAATGTCTATATTTTATATATAAAATTGTGCTTGTTTATGCTTTTGCTCAATTGAGCTTTTTGTCCAAGATCAATATTTGGGCGTATTTTCTCAGTAACTCAACCAAGGGAAACTGCTTAACTTCACTGTTTACAAGATGGTATATTACACGGGGAGAGGTAGACACCTTATAAGATGGCTCTATACAGGCATCAGCACACATGCGAAGGCCGCTCTAGACACACTGAGAGCGGCATGGGCGGAAGACATAGGTAAGGACATAACAGATAAAGAATGGGCAAAGATACTGGAACACCCAAGGAAGACATCGAGGAACACAAAATTCAAATTCATACAGACAATGGTGTTGCACCGAGCTTATCTTACTCCACATAAATTAGATAGAATGTTCCCCCAAACTCAGCATTATTGCCCGAGATGCTTTCTAGAAGGAGCGCACTTACTCCACCTGTTATGAACCTGTCCAAAGGTGCGGGGATACTGGGACACTGTCAGGCAAAGAACGGGGGAAGCGGCAAGCCGAGAAATACAGAACACAATAGAGAAGTGCATATTAGGACTCCACAAACCATTATCCAAACTCAAATTGCAATACCGATTTATAGATTTAGCGCTAATCTTAGCTATACGTAATATAACTATGAGATGGAAATCACGGAAAACCCCAGATGTAATGACCTGGCACATGGAATTACTGCGATGGGTTACTGCGGAGAGTGCGGCATTGAGTAGAGAAGAACTAAAGGGCCTGCGAAAACCACCAATAGCTATGGAATGGGATGTGATGCTAGAAGTCATAAAAGCAGTAGATGAAGTTTAAGACCCTAAGCCGAATATACGTCTGACTGCGCAGATGGAGAGCTAAGTCTAGTTAACAACGCATAGGCAGGGAGATGTAATACGAGTACACATGGATATGAAGTGAGCCTTTACCGGGTGATGCAGAATGCACAAGATTTAGACATATACGTGAGACTGGGGGGGGGGAGGGTGGGGGGAGTTGGGGACTGTTTACTGTATTAATGAGACAATGTACTACAATCACTTGGGATCGCTAACTCAAAGAAAAGTGACTTGTTGCAAATATTGTACAGTCTGATTAAAGACAGTTACACTACAGAAGGAATATGTCCCGAATGTACGTTTTTGACATACAGAGCAATATGGATGTCACTAGTATGTAACGTGATGGTATATGATATATAAAGCTTCAAAAACCAATAAAATGTGTTTAAAAAAAATAAGTAACTCTTAGAATTCACTTACCGGGCCACTGAGCAGACAGCATGCTGTGTAGAGAGCACTACTGGCCGACGTATCAGCCAATACAAGGTCAGCATACATACAGTGGCCACAGTAGACGGTGGCAACGGGAGAAAGCCGCATGATTGCCTGTCAAGAAGCAGCATTAATATTATAGCAAATATTATCCAGTTTATGGTGATTTATGGACAGTTTACAAGCCTGCGCTGTTTAACACCATGCGTCTTTAACTGGCTCACTGTAGAAACGGAAACAGTGTTGAAATTATGGACAAGTCATGTCTGTTGTCTGGAAAATAAACAGAAAATTGACATTAGCTTCAATTCATGGACAATTCATCTAATTAGTGGACATGTGGGCACCCTACCTCAGGAAGGCATTCAACAGAGCTACACTGACTGCCAGAATGTACTTCTAAAACGAAACCTGATACTTCTAGCAAATGCTGGAAATCTTTCACTTCCTTTTTGCTAATTTGAGTTTTTTATGAAGTAGTTTCTGCCCGTCAAATGCCAACTGGATCTTAGATAAAGTCTACCTTCCTATCCCATGCAGCAGAAATATTGCACAGCTCGGTACAAAAGCATTTTACACTGGTTGTGTCAGATTAGGAGTACAGACCCTTTAATGATGTGGTAGCAGTGGTAGCAGTGTAGTTTAACCTCACTACTGTCAGATGCTACACTAGATTGCATCACATGAGTCTGACTCTTTTTAACGTGTATGTCTCCACCCTAGCACCAGTGATTCGTTCCTTTGGTTTTAATCTTACAGCGTACGCAGACGACACGCAGATTGTGGTGTTGCTGCTTCCGGGTGAATTAGAAAGCATGGCAGACAGGTTCAGAAGCTGCATGCGTGAGGTCAGCAACTGGACGGCTCAAAACTGTCTCAAGCTCAATTCAGCAAAGACGGAAGGGCTTCTTTTCGGGTCCAAGGACAACTTCTGGTCCCCACGTTGGTGGCCAGAAGAAATGGGGACCCCCCCTCCCCAGTCGCGAAGGTTAAAAACCTGGGCGTACTTATGGACGAATCGTTGTCCTTTAAACCACAAATTAATGCACTTTCCTCAACAACGGACTATGTGTTAAAAACCATCCGTAAAGTTCTGCCATTTTTGGCGGATGAACATAGGAAAACAGTGGTAACAGGATTGGTATTGCCCCGATTAGATTACTGCAACAGCCTCCTGCTGAATGCACAACAGGGACTACTAAACAAACTCCAGATCCTGCAGAATGCAGCAGCTCGCCTGATCACGGGTACCCCTAAGTTTGCCTCGGTAGCACAGGATCTGGTGAAGCTACACTGGTTACCAGTTCGCAAAAGAATAGTTTTCAAAGCACTCTGCGTTGTCTTTAAGGCACTGCACGGCCCAGGCCCCCAATGTATGAAGCTACTCTTCCATTGGTACAAGCCGGTAAGATCCCTAAGGTCAGCTGAGCAGGCGCCGGTGACAGTCCCAATAGTTAAGAAAGTGCACCTGGGGGGGCAGGAGCTTTTCCTTGGGCGCTGCGAAAGCATGGAACAGACTGCCGCTAAACCTCAGACAGATGTCTGACCTTCTCTCTTTCAGTTAGAAGAGCTTTAAAGACCTGGCTCTTTACGCACTAAATTCTCAGCTCTCACGCATATGGTCAGACAGTCAGCGCCAGGACACCTCCGGGTAACAGTGCGCTCTAAAAATGTGAAAAATAAATAAATAAATAGAAATCACAATTGTGTGTATGACGCCCTCCAAGGCTTTCAAACTAACTGTGGTGTTGCTCACAGACCTTCCTGGTATCAACATGAGTATCCGCAGCTTCTTTATATCAAAAATCCAAGCCAGAAGCCCTCAGTGTCTGTGTAATACAGCAAGTTGCAGCTCATATAATACCAAGGTTCACAGAAATGTTAATAATATATTGTTCAACATGTGGGCAGCAAGCATCAAATGTTTATTCACATCTGTCCATTCATCGATCTATTGATTCAAAATCCACCCACCAAGATCCACCATTCGCCTATAACCATCCATTCCCCCAGCAAGATCCATCCGCCCAATCATCCAACCATCCGCATCCGCATCCCTCCGTCCATCCGTTCAACCACCCATCCATCAATACATGAAGCCATTTGTCCATTCATCAGCAAATCCATCCAAGAACCCGTCTCTCCATCCACTAATCGATCTACCTATCCATGTACCCACCAAGATCAACCCATCCACCCACCAAGGTCTATCCATTCACCTAGGTCGATCCATCTAAGCGCATTCCCAGACATCCTTCTGTTTATCCATCCATGCACCCACCAAGATGCATCCATTTGTCCATCCATCCATCCTACCACCAAGATACACCCTTTTACATAGATCCATCCATCCAAACACGTTCCATCTGAGAGAGCGCAAATCTGAGAAAACGTATAAGTGCACCATATTTACGACTTTGATGCACGGGCTTAGCCAAAGCAGCCAAAGTATTAAAATCATATAATCACACATGTATCTGAATGTTTGTTTAGTTAATATAGAAAACCATATAGAGTGTGAGTCTAACGTAGAAACGTGTGTAATTTCTAAAATCGTTCAGAAGTGTTAATCAGAATCCATGTTATGTAGCTGCTATTGAAGTATATGTAAGGCTGCAAACTGTAGAAATGTGCAGGCCTCATGGCAATGTATGAAGATCGACAACTTGTACTTACATCTTGAAATGACGTGGATTTACCATTATTCAGTAATTGATGCTCACATGTTAAGAATCATGTTTTATAGAAGTGTTTTATATATTCGTGTTTTATAGAAGTGTTTTATATAATCAGAGTGTATTAACAAGAATCGTTTTAGTTTAAAAATAAGGGTTCATGAAGTACAGGCCGCTTGCTAGATAATTTAGTAGGCCTGGAAAGATAAAGTGGCTTCTTTGATCTGCACATGTTAGTTAGAATCGAGTCTCGTTAGAGCATAAATTGTCATTCCATTGTAAAGTTTATGGCCGGAGATAGATAACCAGAGAGTGGAATTTGGGGCCCTATTCATGGGTGTCTGTTTGCAGGTGCGAGGGGGGTCCCAATCAAGAGGGTGATGAATGGAGCTCTGTCCGGGGAGCCAGGCACAGGCCTGGAGGAGTGTATTGGAATGTTCTGGGGGGTACCGGCGAGCTGGAGAAAGATCCTGGGAAGCAAGGTCAACGCTAACGAGAGGCCCAGAGGAGAGCCATCATGGAAGAAACCAGAACTGAAACCACGTGAGGGGCGTCTCAGAGGGGCGTTCCAAATTTCGATTGTGATTTTGTATTAGGGACAGCTCCCTGGGGTGGAGGCAGAGCAGATGGCCTGAGGACCCTAAGAGAGCGATGGGTAGGCAGAGAGGGCATGACTGCAATGCATAGGTTTTCATCTAAGACTAAGAGAAGTGCGTGATCTTCTTTGGAAGTCACCACGGCTGACACCTTTTTAGGTTAAGATTCTGCTGAGTAGGGATGTCACCTAGTCCAGTGTAGGGACAGTCTAACCTGATATTTTCTTCATTCTGTAAATGTCTCACAAGCTTCAGCTTGTATCTATATTGGCACATTTATTAATCCTTGAATTAGCATTGGTAGTATTTTTCTGTCGTTTAAGATCTTTCAGAGAATTCATGTTTCTGTTGATGCCAGTGTACCTTTTGAATCTGATATTGAGATGTTTATACCTTCAGCTAACTTTGGCCTTACAATAAAACTTTAAAACTGATCCGTTGTAAGTGGTTCTTCAGAGTCATGCAATTATTGGTTTGATTAACCTAGTAGTGGATTACGTGTTTACTCAATGACAGGCAACAAAGATTCAGTCGACCTGAGCAGGGATTTAGATCAAGAGTAATCAGATAAGAGATCAAAAATCCCACCCCCCCAGTTGGTAGCTGTAGAGGATGGTTGCCTTCTTGAGGAAGGTGATCTAGACTAGGTTAAGATTACCCCGAGGCCCCTAGAGATCGAGAGATGACCAGCAGAAGAATCGCCTGCCGAAGAAGGTGCTGACGGTGCGAGAGAGAAAAAGCAACAGAGACGGTCGAGAGTGAGTATAAAGGGTTATGCGTTGTCAGATTGCGGTGTTTTGTGTTGTACCTGTGTTGTAATGTCAAGCGGAGTTGAATGCCTGTAGTGTGATTGTGAGACGGTTGTGAGCGCGCGCAACCTGGTGAAAATCTTGAGTTCAGAGAAGAGCTTAAGTGGTTCGGGTGTATCAGACATCCAGAGTAATTGTCAAACGTTGTGAAGGGGGTCATGAGGTACCATTGATCGCCCGCAGGACCGTGATGGGGGAACGTAAGAGTGAATGTATGAGTAACGGACGCTGGACGGACGTTTACTGTGTGTAAGTAACCTATCAGTTAAGGCGATCGTCTGAACGTTTTACGGAAGACGTTTCGTCAGCTGAGGTGACAATTACAGTTAGACTGTGGGCGTACAGTCAAGGAAAGTGATCGCTTGGTCGGAAGTAATCATTTTTCGGAGTATGAATGGGACGCATGCATGACCGGGATACGAGCTGAGAAAGGAGGGGAACTGCTGCGAAGGGGAGACGAGTGACGTCAGAGAGAGCCGCGCTGTGATAGGCCGGTTGGTGTAAGACCGCGCTGGGATAGGCCGGTTGTCAAGAGCCGCGCTGTGATAGGTCAGCTAGCAAGAACCGCGCTAGGATTGGTAGATTGTCATCAGGAAGTAAACAAACGATACAAAGTAGAAAAATTGTGAATTGATCATGAAGTGCTTTAGGCGCTTGAGAGCGGCCTTTAAGAGAGACGATAGAGAATCAGTGGACGGGGAAGAGGCCCCGCCGGAGGGTACACCAGCTCATTACATGGCTACGAATGTTGGGTTGCATACAAAACAGTGGATCTCTGAGTGGAGTAAAAGAACAGAAGGGAACGAGGAATTGGCGTTCCCGAAATACGGAACGTTTAAGTTAGAAGCATTGAACCAGTTGAAAGCAGTAATGCTCGCGACGAGACCTCTACCCTGACCAACACAGTTTGAAGCTCTTAATGCATGGTTTAGGGCGGCGTACGACTGGAGCTTGAACAGGCGCCAGGAAAGAGTAAAACGATCGGTAAGAGCAGTGCAAGATGCTAAATGGGATGAAGAAGCAAAAAGATGGAGAATACAGAGAATTGAAGTAGATAAACTGTACCCAGTATTAGAAGTCACAGGAGAAAAGAAACCACTAGTGGAGGACGAGGAGAGTGACACAGAGGACAGCCTGATAAATAGGTTATTACTGGATAGACCACCTCCATACAATAGAGAGATGGAAGGTGCCGAGCTCCAAAAGGGGGATGGGGCTGGCAAAGGGGAATATAGACCACTCCCTATAACAGATTGGGAACCCATCAAAGGTGAGGAAACACCTCAACCTAGTCCAGTACAGAGGGTAGTCAGAAGGTTTGTGGTACAAAAGGTACCGGAAACAGAGCGTGCTAAGTCCTATCCACTGCCGGACGCTCTCCAAGTACCTGTTACTATAGGTCCTGTAGTATCGATTTACAACCCAGAGAGAGCACGAGAGGAGGAACAGGTGCGATTAGACAGGGAGAGATCAGAAATTGAGAATAGGAACAACACGATTAATTCCCAAAGGCAGTTGTCAGGTCCAAGAGACTGGAGCACTCCGTTAAACCAAGCAGGGGATCCCATAATGGACCAAGAGGGTCAGAGAGGGCTGACGGATCTAAGGGGACCACAACCGAAATCCTTTAAAGAGTTAAGGGAGTATTTGAAGGAATGGGATGCTGCCGTAGAGATACAGAATAATAAGATGGGAGTGGAAGCTGAATGGGGAAGCCAAGACAGCAGAACCTTGTCTCACTGCGGGGCTGGCGAAAGCGGTCCTGAGTGGGATGGGAAGAGTCAGGAAAGTAAAGGAGATACCCGCCATACAAGTGGTGGAAGCCGACGAGAGCAGGAAGATAGGAATACAGGATGTGGAGGGGTGCCTCGCCCCACTCACAGCGAGGGAGATCGAAGAACGCAGGAGTACAGGGATAGCTTTAAGTGCACTCACCATGCACCTGGCGACAGCAGGCCACACTGGGGTCGCGGGAGCATGGAGAGCCGCGAGGTGTCTCACCATGTGTCCAGCAGTCACGGACAGGAACGGGATTGCGGGAACATGGGGAGTCGTGAAGGATCTTATCATGTGCTGAGCGACACCAGACAGCAAGGGAACCGTGAAATCCTGGGAAATGGTGAAGGACCCTACCATGTGTCTAGAGAAATCAAACAGAATAGACAGTATGAGACGCTGGGAAATAGAGCATTGTTTCACCACACTCCAAGAGAAGATGGGAAGGCATGGGACCTAGAAAGATGGGAACATGGGAAGACTCCCCATAACTCACCTGAGCCTAGGCGTAGGACTCGGAGCTTGGACGGGAGAGAGGTAAATGGACCCTGTAGGAATAATGTATTGAGAGCTGACATAAAAGCTAGGAGACTTGATGTGACCAGTTTAAAATCGGATTTAGATGAAATAATAGATGGTACTTTGCCATTAGAGACGATTGACATGTATGAGCAAGATGAAGTATTGTTTATAGCAAAGGATATCACACGAAAGGCGAGAGCAGTACATGAGAAGTTATCTGAATTAGCCGACAAATACATGGTAGACTTATCGAGAACAAAGGCATTACAGGGTAACCATAGGTTGCATTATTCAGATCAGGACCTTGAAGAGAGGAGAACAATAGGATTAAAAACACATATAAGAGAACTGATAACAGGGATAAGGACATGGAGAGATCTGGACAAGTGGGAAGAAAGGTGGTCCAAGAAAGGGACCGTCAGGCGGAGCACAATAGGGATGTCCCCGGAGGGAGGGCTACAGAAGATGGAAGCATACCCTTTGCGAGAAATCGCGAATGGGAGCTATGTGCACGTACCCTGGAGTAGGGGAGACTTAGCTGCATTTACCAATTCTTTTCCTAAGTTGAGGGAAAATCCAGTGGAGTGGTACAAGCAGGTAGAAAGGTTCGTAAAGATCTCTAAGGTACTGTGGGTTGACCTGAACACCCTGTTTGACATCGTAGTACCAGGGGACTTGTGGACAGCATGTAAGGTTAGTGCCGAATGGCCCACGTCTGAACCAGATAGGGATACTCACACGAACGAACCATCTCCAAAAGTTATGGAAAAGTACAAAAGGGTAATGACATGGCTGAAGGAGAAAGTGCCATTGCAGGATATAGATTGGGTCAAAATAGATCGGACCAGACAGGAACCTAAAGAGACAGTTCATGAATATTATGAGAGATTGCTGAAAGCGTTCAAACAGTACAGCGGATTAGATGTAATGGATCCAAAAGATATAGGACAGTTCGTATCAAAATTTGTCTTGGGATTGAGACCTGATATTTGCTGGATGATTCAGCAACATTTGATTTGTTGGCAAAACAAACCATTAGACGAAATTTTGAGGTATGCAAGGTATTGTAGTGATGAGATAGATTCCAAAGCAAAGAAGCTTAAGGAGAAACTGATGTTGGTACAGATGCAGACAGCCGGAAAGGGTGGACAGCAGCAACAGGGAACAGGGACCATGGGTCGGAGACAAAATAACCAGAATAAAAGCAATGAGGAAAATTCTAATTCGAGACCTAGGTTAGACATTGCGACATTGAAAAAGACGACCAGGTGTCACCAGTGCAACAAGGTGGGGCATTGGAAACGCGAGTGTCCCTATAATATTGAAATTGGAGAACTAGGACCGGAGGAAGAGGATCAGAGCAGTCTGGTAAAGGGAACAGCGATGCAAACTGGAAAGGTGGTCAAAGGGGGGACCCAGGCTCCTCGAGCCCAGTTCCCTCAACCACCCAGAATAGCGATAGGAGGAAAAACCTATAGACAAATGCCAATTTTCGTAGGAGGAGAGGAATGCTATTACGTTGACCCATTGACTGGACGGCGTGTGAGTAACATGGAGGACTGTACCCTTGGGGCAGTTCTGGAAGTGGACCAAAGGGGACCGTATGTAGAGGCTGAAGTAGCAGGATGTCCTACGACCTTCCTGGTAGACACGGGAGCCACTCGATCCACTATAAGATCAGCAGTAGTCCCGGATTTGCCCATGTCAGGGGAAACCATTCAAGTGGTAGGAGTCGCAAACAGAAGAATTACCAGTTCTTTGACCGAGCCAGTATCAGTGAAAATAGGGAAATACAGAGATGAGCACCAGTTTGTGGTCTGTGACTCCAGCCCTGTGTGTCTGTTAGGAAGAGACTTGTTATGCAAACTAAATTGTACTATATATTGCACACCTCAAGGAGTGGAAGTGCAGACTAACGATGATGATGCCGATTTTAAGGTTGCAAACTCACAAGTATGCGTGGAGCTGTATCCTACCTTGACGGTGGAGGAGCTTCCATGGGACTTGAGAGGTGCGGTGTCATCTGAAGTGTGGGATTTCACTGGGGAAGAGATAGGACTGATCAAAGGAGTAGAACCAGTGAAAATCATGGTAAAACTAAATGTCGAATATCCAAGAACGCCACAATACAAATTGACCCCGGAGACGATTGCAGGGATAAAACCCGTGATCGAATCCATGATTAAGCAGGGAATACTGAAAGAAATCGTGGGTAGTCCATGTAACTCCCCAATTATGGGTTTGCAGAAACCTAGTGGGAAATTCAGGATAGTGCAGGATCTTCGAAAGATTAATAACATAGTTGTTTCATGTTGTCCAGTGGTACCGAATCCATCAGTGATATTGTTTCAGATACCATTCCAAGCCGAGTGGTTCACAGTGATAGACCTTTGCCAGGCCTTTTTCTCGATCCCATTAGACGAGGAGAGCCAATTTCTTTTCGCTTTTAAAATAGAAAATCGCGTATTAACGTGGTGTCGTATCCCACAGGGGTACACAGAAAGCCCATCGATCTTTAACCAGCTGCTGAAGAAAAATCTCGAAAGTCTAGTACTGCCACGGAACTCGGTTCTAGTCCAGTACATAGACGACCTACTTGTTGCGTCAGAAACTGAGGAAGATTGCAAAATAGACACCATCACCTTACTGAATCACCTAGCTGAGAACGGGCACAAGGTGTCCCCGAGCAAGTTACAGTACTGTCTGACCGAAGTGCAGTACTTGGGTCACCGAATTGAAAAAGGGAAGCGAAAGGTGTCACCAGAAAGGATAGAGGCGATCATGAAAATGAATCCGCCTACGACACAGAGAGAAGTCAGGATGTTTTTAGGAATGGTTGGTTACTGCCGACAGTGGATAGCTAACTTTTCACTGAAAGCAAAACCGTTACAAAAACTGACACACAAGGAGGTGAGTGATCCGGTACCATGGGACAAAGATTGTTTGATGGCATTCTTGCAGTTGAGGGAGGACTTATGTTGTGCCCCTGCTCTAGGAATGCCGGATTACGAAAAGCCATTCTTACTGTATTGCTGTGAAAGAGAAGGTTGTGCCTTGTCAGTCTTGGTCCAAATCCATGGAAATGCCCGTAGACCAGTTGCATACATCTCGGCTACATTAAACCCAGTAGCCGCAGCGTTACCCGGATGTCTCAAATCCGTTGCTGCAACGGGTGTCAGCATTGAGAGGTGTGCAAATATTGTTATGGGACACCAGTTAGTGGTGTATGTACCGCATTCGGTTGAACTGTTAATGACCAGGACCAAGACACAGCATCTGACGAATAGTAGGCTCACGCGCTATGAGCAAGTCATTCTTGCTGCAGAGAACGTGACCCTTAAGAGATGCTCTGTTTTGAATCCTGCCACTTTGATGCCACTTCCAAATGATATAGAAAATGATGGATGTGAAGATCACGATTGCCTTGATGTGACTGAACTATGCACCAAACCAAGACCAGATATCGTGGATGAGCCATTGACTGACCCCGATGAAATTTTCTTTGTTGATGGCTCATGTGTAAGGGACGATGTTGGTCAGTTGAGAGCAGCTTATGCTGTTTGCACCATCACTGGAGTTGTGGAAGCCGCTTGCCTAGAAGGAGTACACTCCACTCAGGTAGCTGAAATCATTGCATTGACACGTGCCTGTTTAGCAGGTAGCAAAATTCGAGTCACCATTTACACCGATAGCCAATATGGTTTCGGGGTAGTTCACGACTACGGGCAATTGTGGTCTCAAAGAGGTTACATGACTTCTTCAGGCTCACCAATCAGAAATGGGGAATTTGTACGTTTATTGTTGGAAGCATTACAAGGTCCGGCAGCTATTGCTGTTGTTAAATGCACAGCGCACACTAAAAACACTGATTTTGTGTCACAAGGTTATAGGTACGCAGACGAAGTTGCACGCTACTGTGCAGAGCAAGGATATTCCTTCACAGAGGTGGAAGTGAGTGGGATACATGAAAGGACAGAACTAACTAGGGTACTAGAAACTGTAGACACTTGGGATGAGTTAAAAGGCATGCAAGAAAAGGCACCAGACATTGAGAGACATGGGAAACTGCAGGTTGTGTGAAAAGTGAAATGGGTTTTTGGGTTTCCGCAGATGGGAGAGCAGTACTGCCAAATGAATTAGTTAGTCCAATGGCAAGGAGAATACACAGTCCAGCACATCTAGGTAGAGAAGCTATGTTGCGGATATTCAGACAAACCTGGTATAACCCTAAGTTTAGAGTGGCCGCAGAAGCAGTGTGCCAAAGATGCATCACCTGTCAGCATTTGAACATAGGGAAAAGAACACCAGTTACACTGAGTCACATTGGAAGGTCCGGTGGCCCTTTCAATAGGATGCAGTTGGATTTCATTGAAATGCCAAGGTGCAACCGCCTTCGATACGTTTTGGTGGTTGTCTGCATATTTTCCAGATGGGTCGAGGCTTACCCTACACGCAGGTGCGACACACTCACAGTAACAAAGTTATTGCTTAGGGAGTTAATACCGCGTTTCGGGGTACCGACCTATTTGGAATCAGATAGGGGAACACATTTCAACAGCGAAATTGTGAAAATGCTTTGCTCAGCTCTGGATATAGATCAGAAGTTACACTGTAGTTACCGACCAGAAGCTTCGGGAATTGTGGAACAGATCAATGGCACAATAAAATCCCGGATTGCTAAAGTTTGTTCATCAACATCCTTGAGTTGGCCTGATGCCTTGCCACTAGTCCTAATGAGCATACGTAGTACACCAGACAGAAGGACAGGACTCTCCCCGCACGAAGTACTAATGGGGAGGGCAATGAGACTGCCATCAGTTCCTACTGCCGCACTGTTTTTTTTGTTTTTTTTTTAAAAACCTTTATTCATCGTAAACACAGTACACAGCGTCTGCCTACAACCACTGCGGGCCGGCCGCTATGACATCATAGAACATTCCAAGTTCCCTGGCGTTGCGATAGATGACAGAAATATCAACACTACAGTGTAATGGCAGGGAACTGCGGAAAAGGATAAAGATGGTTTCATTTTGTAATTTTGGCGAATCGTCTTAAAGTCAGACCGGGTATTGGAGAGGGCAAGCCACCTAGTAGGGTATCCACAAGTGGATCGGCGTTCTCAAAATACTGGCGTAAGTCATTACAGGCAGGATATACAAGCGCGGAAGTGCATTTCGCCCCAGTTAGCGCCCGCCCAATCAAGATAATATCTCAAGAGTCGGAATCTAACCTGTCTATGGCATAACAGGATGGAAGAGGGTTCACTCAATAACATTAATGAAAGGATCTGACGACATACAGTAACGCAAGCATCACGTGTAACAATTCGTAAACAGGATACGTGCCCTCAACCCGAAGTACAGGTGGGAAGGAAAAGCAGGATATGTAAACATTCCGTGACTGTGCATTAAATTCGATATCTTTAGCTATAGAGTCAATAAACAATGCGAAAAGACATGACCACACGGCGCAAAAAATCGTCCCAGAAAGACCAAACCCGGACCCCCCGTCTGACCCATGATACATGAGAAAAAGGGAAGAAACAAGAGAAAGAGAAGAAAAAAGGCCATAGAACAAAAAGAAAAGAAATTCAAGCCCCAACCCCCCACCCTGCATACCAGCGGAAGGCTACGGCCTACCCCCCCCCCCATAGGCATGCCTGTCGCCCCAGTAAAGACCCCGAAGATGGGAAAAGGAGGAGGGCCCTAGCGCCGGCCCCGAATCCCACCCACTCCATCGCGCCATAATAGAAAGTGTATGCCCATCAGGATGAGAAGCGAGTATCATAGTACATCCATTTCAACCCCACAAAGTCATGGCGTCCGAGTCTTGCATCGCCACCGAGACCCTTCACACAATACAGAAGTAAACAAACGTTCTGACTTAATAGTACCAGAAGCTGATGAGCCCAGCGAGCAGTTAGGCCTTATGCGAGCCATCCAGGCGCCAAGCAAAGACAACAACACGACGTCGATACCCCCATTCCAGGATATACTTTCCAGCATAATAAACACTTGGCGTTGTAGAGCAATGAGTGGCATGTTAGACGTGTAACCATAAAGGGCAGCATTCACACTGGTCAAGCCGATAGAGTCAGGAGGCGTCTCATCCAAAACTGTGTGTTTCCGAAAGTCTCCGGTATCTAGGGAGTGAGAATAGTCGTGTGCCAGGCAGAAAGCATCTTCATCTGCTTCACCAGGTATCGTCCCAGGAGCAATGGCCGCCATTAAGTCGCGGAGAATCAGTCCTCGATGGGTCAGGGAGAAGCGAAAGTCCAGGATAGCCAAGAGGACATCTCCCAGCGTGAGCTTCATTGCTGCGTTGTCGGCATAAGCTGAGCCCGTTTTCTTTGGGGACCCCTCAGACAGCTAGAAAGGAGGTCAGGCAGACGAGAGTAGTGAGTACGTCTGTGGCGCACAAGTGGGTTACTGCGGAGTACACTAAAAAACAGCTTTCAGTCGTGCGTTAGCGCCCTTCAATCAGGGAGGAGGAACACAGCAGACCGCCTGATCTATTGTTAAGCGATCAATCTGAGTCCCAGGTCAATCCCAGATAACCAGCCAAGAATGTCCGCCACAGGCAGGGGGCTTAACGCCGATCTCCGATCTCCGGTACAGTCACCACTGAGGGGTCAGCCAAATAGATGAGGCAAAGATCCGAGTTGTTGCCCTGCGCTCAGCTCACGCCAGTCATTCAAATCGGGAGGCTGCCATTTCCGACCAGGATCACCGGCCCCTGTTGTCAGGTCAGGGCCGCTGTTGATCACCTCCGCACCGGCAGCAATTCCACTCGGGGTCCCGGCTTTGTACCGGTGCAGGCCGCGATATTCCAGACGACGTTTCTCGGCCGTCCGGGGCAGCCGCTAGTCCGGAGTTTCACGGCCAGGCACCGCACCGTCTCAGCAGCACGGGGTTGCGGTTGGAACGCAGGATGGGCGTCAGGATAATTGGAAGGCGATGGCGAGCGGCGGAGCCGAGCGCTTAGGCGGCCATCTTGATCCTCCTTCCACTGCCGCACTGTTGAATATCACAGATGATCTGATCCTGGACTATTGTAAGGGATTATCTGACGCCATTCATTCTGTGTCTCTTCAGGTGCAGGCTGCTGAAATTCCATCATCTCAAGACTTGTGCCACGACCTGTGCCCTGGGGATTGGGTTGTGGTAAAGAAGCAAGTCAGGAAGAATTGTTTAGACGTGCGCTGGCGTGGACCCTACCAGGTCATACTGGTAACAAACACTGCAGTCAAGTGTGGAGGTCTGCCCAATTGGATACACGCCTCGCATACTCGGAGAGTTCCAGCACCCCTGGAAGAAACAGCTCCTCTCTCGGACGAGAATCCAGCCGTGGACGAAGAAGCCATAGAGGGGACCAGCCAAGCTGTGGGGGTGCCAGAGGAAGCTGGGAGTGTGTCTGACCAAGCTGAAGACGGACAGTATACCAGCGAAACTGACGTCGCCACAGAAGGAGAAAATAGCTGTGAATATGAAACAGACACTGATCAAGCTGTAAGTGATCAAGAGTCGAGTGCAAGGACAAGGAGCAGGAGGGAAAGGCGTGGAGAGGCTAACTGGCCGGAAAGAAGGAGAAGGCCAAGACTAAGATCAGCTTCAGAAAGTACCCTCGCTCCGATATCCGAAGACTCAGACTTGGACGAAGGTGCATTGGACTCAGACGCAGAGTGTCCAAGAAGGTCACGGAGGGTGCGTGTGCCCTGCAGAAGATACGCTACTCCTGAGTGGACCTACCTGGCAGCAGATGTCTTGGGGACAGAGATCCGGGAGGGTGAGGGCAGTGATAGTAGTCAGCGTTGACCCCATTATCAAAGTGGAAGTGCAGTTGTTGGTGCCTGGAGTCGAAGCTGAAGGGTTACTGACACTCAATATTCCCAATCCTCCCTACCTAAGCAGAATAAAGGACATGGTCTTAAGTGAAGTGCAATTTCCAACGTTTGGCACAGTAGTAACAGAACACGAAGAGTTCATACTTCGCATGGAAATACTAGAGTACGCCATTAGAGCTGCTGGAACGCGTATTGTAGTGGACTGCTAAAGACTTTGTAAATAAGCCAGAATGAGAAGATAACCTAGCGCCTAGTGGAAGAAGAGAAAACTTAGGGACATTTCATCTAGTTGACGGAGAAGGGCTAGGGTTGTCTGTTGCTGAAAAATAAGAGATTATGTTGCAAAAGGGGTTTATCAGCTTCCAAGAGTGATTCCCAAACTGAATGAGCAAAAGGAACTGATTGGAGAAACACACGAAAAAGGGACTTTCCAGAAGAAACAATACTATTTGAAAACATGGAGGCCGGTAACCCGAATCGCAAGGCAAAATGCATAGTAGGCCCACTATTAGCAGGAGTAATATTCTTCTTATAGTTATAGTAGTTACAGTATCATATATAGTGGGACATGCGAGTGTAACAAAAGTAACGGATGTCAAGCCTGTAGCGACATTGAAACCTGCTGCTGCTAGTAAGAAGGAGGACAATGCAATTCAGGAGAAAGCGTTGCTGGCAGCAGAGGCCCGTAGGTTACATGTAGACGAGTCACAGGGCAACTTTAAAACCGACGCTTATGCCAAACTGTTATATGAATACATTGATGCCATGGAGGCCAAGGATTGCTATGTCTGCATGCAATTGCCTGCTTCTGTAGATGAAGGCATTAGATATCATCATCTTCCATTGACTTATGGCATTACATGTAGTTTATTGCTTAGCATATTTTACGGACGGGATAGCTTTGAATATTACTTTTCAAATTATGACTCAGTATTACCAGAAGTCCCAAACTATAAGCAAATGAACAAATGGGACTATTACAAGAAGGAAGATAGATTGGCGAAATTCTTCCTTCCTTGGGATACACTAGATACTTCATATGCACGTAGAAACAATCTGACTTGCAAGGTGTCAGAAATTGAGAAGAAGTTTATAGGGCAAGTTGATGACCGTTACAGAAGGCAAAAGATTCTGAAAATGTCAGGACAGTGGAAAACGGATTGGACTGAGGAGGAAAGGGCACACAAAAGGAAGGGTAGTAATGGTCCAATAGCTTTAGATCGAACGCAGAAAGGGAAGTTATGCCTACACAGAAGTAAAACGTACTATGAAAACGTGTTTGTAGGTGAAGTCAGTTGTGAACATGCTTTTCGATTAGAATACTACACAAAGGATTTCTTAAAGGGAATGCAAGTGATTCCTAATGTATATTTTGAATGTGGAAGAAATGCCTACGTGAAACTACCTGACAATTGGTATGGTTCATGTTATTTGGCAATTGTCTTCCCCAAAATATATCATGCCAAAGATTTAGAGATCATAGAGGGAAAAGCTTCAGCAAGGGGGAGAAGAGACGTAGGCGATGCTGAGGTAGTTGGAGATGTATTTGGCGCTATGTTCCCTCTTCTAGGATTGATACTTAATGATGTCAAGATCAGGAGACTGGCTACAGTTGTAGACAGATTGTCTGCAAATACTGCAAGATCACTAATGCTTGTGGAAGGAGAGATGCAATCGATAAGGGCAATGGTTCTTCAGAACCGTCTTGCTTTAGACGTTCTGTTAGCCAAAGAGGACGGAGTCTGTAAGGCTTTGAAGGTCCAGGAATGTTGCACTTACATTCCAGACAATTCAAAGCCTCTCGAGAAAGGTATACAGAATCTTACTGAAATACATCAAGAAATTGAAGATTTGACAAGGATAAATGTGTGGGAAAAAGTGGGTCATGGAATGGGTAAAGTTGGAGGTTGGTTTGCCAACATAGGGAGGAGCTTTGTTTGGTACATATTGAAGCCTATCCTCATAATAATAATTTGCATACTCATATTGTGGGGGTTAGTGAGGCTGTATCAATGGTACAGAGCAAACAGGTTGCAAAGGTCCATGAGAGAACAGGAACAGAGACTAGCTGCTATGCAAGATAATCAATACAGGAGTCTGAGGGCTCTGGAAACGATAAAGAGAGGGAACCTTGCAATAAGTGCTGTTTGACAAGCCAAAACCGATGTAATAATGGTGATGACCCCTAGAGGTCATCAAAGGGGGGAACTGAGAGAGCGCAAATCTGAGAAAACGTATAAGTGCACCATATTTACGACTTTGATGCACGGGCTTACCCAAAGCAGCCAAAGTATTAAAATCATATAATCACACATGTATCTGAATGTTTGTTTAGTTAATATAGAAAACCATATAGAGTGTGAGACTAACGTAGAAACGTGTGTAATTTCTAAAATCGTTCAGAAGTGTTAATCAGAATCCATGTTATGTAGCTGCTATTGAAGTATATGTAAGGCTGCAAACTGTAGAAATGTGCAGGCCTCATGGCAATGTATGAAGATCGACAACGTGTACTTACATCTTGACATGACGTGGATTTACCATTATTCAGTAATTGATGCTCACATGTTAAGAATCATGTTTTATAGAAGTGTTTTATATATTCGTGTTTTATAGAAGTGTTTTATATAATCAGAGTGTATTAACAAGAATCGTTTTAGTTTAAAAATAAGGGTTCATGAAGTACAGGCCGCTTGCTAGATAATTTAGTAGGCCTGGAAAGATAAAGTGGCTTCTTTGATCTGCACGTGTTAGTTAGAATCGAGTCTCGTTAGAGCATAAATTGTCATTCCATTGTAAAGTTTATGGCCGGAGATAGATAACCAGAGAGTGGAATTTGGGGCCCTATTCATGGGTGTCTGTTTGCAGGTGCGAGGGGGGTCCCAATCAAGAGGGTGATGAATGGAGCTCTGTCCGGGGAGCCAGGCACAGGCCTGGAGGAGTGTATTGGAATGTTCTGGGGGGTACCGGCGAGCTGGAGAAAGAGCCTGGGAAGCAAGGTCAACGCTAACGAGAGGCCCAGAGGAGAGCCATCATGGCAGAAACCAGAACTGAAACCACGTGAGGGACGTCTCAGAGGGGCGTTCCAAATTTCGATTGTGATTTTGTATTAGGGACAGCTCCCTGGGGTGGAGGCAGAGCAGATGGCCTGAGGACCCTAAGAGAGCGGATGGGTAGGCAGAGAGGGCATGACTGCAATGCATAGGTTTTCATCTAAGACTAAGAGAAGTGCGTGATCTTCTTTGGAAGTCACCACGGCTGACACCTTTTTAGGTTAAGATTCTGCTGAGTAGGGATGTCACCTAGTCCAGTGTAGGGACAGTCTAACCTGATATTTTCTTCATTCTGTAAATGTCTCGCAAGCTTCAGCTTGTATCTATATTGGCTAATTTATTAATCCTTGAATTAGCATTGGTAGTATTTTTCTGTCGTTTAAGATCTTTCAGAGAGTTCATGTTTCTGTTGATGCCAGTGTACCTTTTGAATCTGATATTGAGATGTTTATACCTTCAGCTAACTTTGGCCTTACAATAAAACTTTAAAACTGATCCGTGGTAAGTGGTTCTTCAGAGTCGTGCAATTATTGGTTTGATTAACCTAGTAGTGGATTACCTGTTTACTCAATGACAGGCAACAAAGATTCAGTCGACCTGAGCAGGGATTTAGATCAAGAGTAATCAGATAAGAGATCAAAAATCCCACCCCCCACATCCATCCATCTATATGTCCTGATCTAGCCATCCTCCAAGCACCATGTTCATTCATCTCTTCACCCAAGCACCCATCCCACTCATCCATCTATCCGATCCATCCATCTGTCCCTCTGTCTGTCCCTCCATTCATCCACCCAAGTGCCCATCCACCCATTAATCTATCTACCCTTCTATTTACCAAAATCCATCCATCTGTCCATCCTCCCAACATCTAATCAGCCACCCTCCTATTTACACCCTATCCATTCCTGCCCACATTCTCCATCTATTCATTAATCCACTCATCTCAATATCCATCTATCTCTCTAGTCATCCATTCATTCATCAATTCGTACAACTATCTACTTAAAACAATAGTTCATTAAAAATCAACTTGCTCAAATTAAACGAAAACCTATGTAAGTAAACATCTTAGTGCCAAATTATGTCTGGGTAAAAAAACAGTAGGAAATCATATTAATAAATGCCGGAAAAAGCAGTTCACACAATAGGTTACAGCTTTTTAAATGTCTTGCAATTTTTTCGTGTTCTATTAATGAAAAATATATCGATTCCATTAAGTGCTCAATAACCTTTGACACTGCACTCACACCAGTTCTAATGTAGGCTAAGATTATGGGTGGATGAAGGTCATAGAGTTTTACTCTGCGGAATTCCGCAGAGTGCCATAAATTCTCTGCAATAATCCGAGGAGTTCTTCTAGTATGCCCAATTCGGCATGTCACACTGCTAGCGATGAGTTTTTAGTGTCGGGAGCTTGCACCGCGCTGTAAAATCAGTCCGAACTGAACCACATGCTTGGGGCCACTGCTTCTGTCAGCCGCTTGAGAAGATTTTCTACTCAAGCTGCAGCATTCGCAATGCAAACAGTTGCAACCCCCCAAGAACGCCTGCTTTGAGAAATTTCGCCGGGAGGCATTCTTGCACTCGAAAATCACACTAGTGGACGTAAATTCTTGCTCGCAGATTAATGTTGGTGAACTGGTCAGGAGAAAAAATTCTGCCATGAGGTGCTTGGCAGAGTTTTTCTTGCGCAGACTGGGCAAAACTCAGTCAACTTCACCGGCGGAGCAGAATTTTAAGCACACCCCTAGTTAAGATAAGATCACAGCTGCCGGTAAGCTAAGCCCATAAGCTAGAAAACTGTAAAAAATAACTCTTTGCCTGATTTCTCTACACATCCTGCTACCTGGCGAGGTCTCTGATGTACACAACTGCCTCATGTGCGTTTGGAGTGGGAAAGTGTATATCAGACGCGCTAAGACCGAAGAGCCATCGCGAGACTTGGCCTTACATTTCAGACTCATAACTCAGCCTGCACAGGACATGGTAGGATTGCTCCACTGCCTCCCAGATATCTCCCACGGGAACTCCCAGAGGAAGCACAACCAGGTCAAAGTCTGCCCTCACAACTGCACCTGCAGCGGTTGAACTCTCAGCAGGTGGGGCTGCCCGGTGCTCAGTAGTGAGGAGAAATACCCGCCACAGGAGCTTTAGAAAACTAGTTTAAAAAAAAGTGTTCATTTTGCTTTCAATCCAATAGACATCGTTTTTTGTTTAATCTTGAGTGATAAATCCCTCCAAATCTTTTTTCATTCGCCAAATGCGCGGTTTAGCAAAAAAGGGAATAGTTTAATTGTGTGTCCTTGTACATTTAAATAATGAACATATTCATTTTATTGGTAATTGCAATTGTATCCCTTTAAGGTATTCCTAAATCACAGGCACTGTATCTATGAAAATTGTAGTTTTGGGGATTTCAGTCAGATGTTTATATAATTGCCAGCTACAACGAGCTCCAAGTGCCATCTAAGGGTCAACAGAGCTCTTCCTATGTCTGTGTAGGAAGGACAAAAGGTGGCCCTTCTTTCTGGTTTGTCTCCTTGCAGGTCTCCCACCTCGAAATACCAAAAGAGCAGTATCACACATCCTGGATTCGGAGGAACTACAAGGGTGACCACGCTGCAGCAACCCCGGTCCGCTGGAAAGAGGCTGTACAAAACTAGGTAGAGAAGTAGGAAGACTAACACACTCATTGGATGATGTAATCAGTGATGTCATCAATTATGTCATAGAACATGCCATGAGTGATAAAATATGTGAGGTCATAAGCAGTGCATGGCTGGGGCACACAGTAATATTATCTCTGCCAGCTATAACTGGTGAATTTCTGTATTTTTTATTAAATTCAAAACATTAGGTTGTCACTGACATTTTCACCTATTATGTCACTTTAACCTTTGTGTTTTGCAGTGAATATATACATATTAAAATTCACTGGCAACAAATCAAAGGTTAAAGAAACATTATAATTCAGTGAAATTTTTTTGCTTTAAGCTCAAAATCCACTGAAATTCAACAGTTATAGTTATCTGAAGCCACTACAACTCGTGCCCTCCTTTAACTCATAATTTTGATGGTTTTACTTTAACGTAAAGTAAGATATAATTGCAATTCCTAACTATGATGTCAGGTTTTTTTTCAGTTTAAGAAATTTTTATTTTGTTAAAAGAAAGTACAAAGCAAAGAAAACATAATAATACAGTAGAACCAAGTGATACAATGTGATGCAAAGAAAAATCTATAAAATAATGGTTCCTTTGTAAAAGGAAGAAAATGAAAAGATAGGGAGAGAGAAGAGAGAAAGGGAGAGAAGAAAAGAGAAGGGAAAGAGAGAAAAGGAAAGGAGAAAAGAGAAAGAAAGAAGAAGGAGGAAAGAGAAATAGTGGATAAACAGGCCCAGCAATCAGAGAGAAGGGGGTGATGAAAGATAGTTGGAGAAGGGGAGCCAAAGAAGATCACATTTAATTTTAGAGGAGACAGAAGAGGAGGAAGCAATAGAAATCCTATGTTCATCACATACAAAGTTCCACCAAGTATGAACAGATAATTTGGAATATAATTTGACTATGATGTTAGTTTAACCTTTGTTTTTTGTGAATATTGCAATCACTTGTGCAGTGTCACTCCTGGAACACTGCACAAGTGATTGCACTAGATTGTTCATCCTTCGATAAAGGCATTCCGCCGAAACGCGTCAGGATAATCTTGTTGCTGTTGCCTGCGCCTAATGAATAAATGCGATTTAACGGGACCAAGTGCTGTGGAAACGTTTCTCTTTGGTATTTATTACGGGAATCTCTGTCTCCCGCTACCACAGCCGCCCTGCAGGGTTGGCGGCCCCCAACAACGGTGTTTGGAATTGTTTATGTTTAAAGAGGGGGACATGACCCGCTCGCCCCGCTGCAAGCCTTGGGATCACCGGCGATTATTGCACCAGAGACGTGAAAGGGAGCCTAGTGAGGTTGATACCTCCACTTGGCAGGATCCGGACACAGCGCAGATTGACATTATGGCGGCACGGTAAAGCTTTGTTTGATGTGCCCCAGCTTTTCCCTGAAAATGCCACACTTACCTGAAAATATTAAATTGGATGTTTGCAGTGTTTGAAACGCCACTGAGCAGAACACATTTTTCACTGTGAACCCAAGTGAATTGTGGGAATTGTAGTTTGACATATGCAGGAACGTGACTTTGAACACCTTATATCACACTTGGGACACGTGCACAAGTGATTGCACTAGAGTGTTCATCCTTCGATAAAGGCATTCCGCCGAAAAGCGTCAGGATAATCTTGCTTGTGTTGCCTGCGCCTAATGAATAAATGCAATTTAACCTGACGCGCCTAATGAATAAATGCAATTTAACCGTACCACGTGCTGTGGAAACTTTTCTCTTTGGTATTTATTACGGGAATCTCTGTCTCCCACTACCACAGCCGCCGTGCAGGGTTGGGGGCCCCCGACGACAGTGTTTGGAATTGTTCGTGTTTAAAGAGGGGGGCATGACCCGCTCGCCCCGCTGCCATAGGAAAAGTGTTTTTTGATTTCCCAATAACTGGCAAGTTTGACTCATCTTTGCGAAATGTGCAAACCTAATGGGACAGTCACGTCAGCTGCTGTCTTGAAAATTTAAGAGTGATCCATAGGGTGGGGGCCGAGAAAAAGAGGGGGTCCCAAAATGCATTTTCTACATGTTAATTTCCATAGGAAACTGTTAACGCTAAAAATGGCCAGGTCCCCTCCCTTAAAAGAAAACAGCTGATATCGGCCTGGGGAGGGTGGGGGGCGCATGGCCCCCTCCCCTTTATAAATAAAAATATAACATAAATGTAATAACAAAAAATGGAGCATGGCTAAGCAAGATGGTGTGAGGCTGCATTTCCCTGAAGGGCCGTATAATCAACGCTAGACTAAAGGGGAAGTGCCTTTCTGCCCCAAAAATCGTTGAGACTGCACTTGAGAGGAGTTCTCCTGCTTCCTGAGAGGCACGGCCTTGAAGCCAAAATCAAGACAGCTAAACCAAGAGATCTTAGGATTGATGTAAGGCCTGAGCGTGGGAGATATCCAGTGAAGAAATGGAGGGGCAGATCCCTGCCAGGGAGCCCTCCTGCAGATCAGCATGGAAGAAATGGTGAGGTTGCACCCTGTGTGGCGCTTACAGAGGGGTGTGTAGGCAATGGCCTGCATTTGTACTAATAGCCCGCTAATTCTTAAACTGAAGACAGTCCTGGAGATGGCCCATTTTGGGACAAGACAGAGCTGTGAAGGGCCAGTGTTACCCTGTATTCCCCTAAGCCCTGAACTATACTGTGGGTGGCAGGTGGGCCATTGCCTGCATGAAGCTGAGTGCTCCTACGA
Source organism: Lissotriton vulgaris (assembly GCF_964263255.1). Classification (NCBI taxonomy): domain Eukaryota; kingdom Metazoa; phylum Chordata; class Amphibia; order Caudata; family Salamandridae; genus Lissotriton; species Lissotriton vulgaris. The sequence goes on along the minus strand of NC_141698.1, from coordinate 1,056,727,434 downwards.
GGGACAAACTGTCGTCTTGATTCTGTGCCTAATATAGGACCTGGGGGTTATTAGGAGCCCCACCGGAAGCCTGAGGACTACGGGTATTTTTTGTTGTTGTTTTAAATCAAAGGATTGCTGGGGAGCACTGACGTAATCGAGCGAAGTAAGAGAAATGCACGTGAGCCCTAGAGGGCCACGATGTAAAGAGCCTGCAGCCGTCCTCATAGTGGTTCAGTCCAAAACCAACAACAGAGCTGCGGTAGGCTGCTCTAGGCCGGATCAGAATATCGCTGGGCCTGCATAGGAGCAGTTGCCCCCTTACCGTTGGTGGACCTGGGCCCTGAACTGTGCTGAAGATGTCAGGAGGGTTGTTGCATGCGATGATATGCAAGTCCTAAAGGGGCAAACGGACACATTGGTGCTGTTAAAGAGGAGAAACATCCTTTACCCCACATGTGTTACTCCGCTTGCCATTTATTTATGTATTTATTTGTTTATAAAGCGCTACACTCATCCCGAGGGATATCAAGGCGCTAATAACGAATATCTTGATACGGCTGCAAGAGTTTTTATTACTTGAGGAACAGATGTGTTTTTAGTTTTTTCCGGCACAATACGTAGTTGGAAGTGAGCCGTAGGTCCAGAGGTAGCTCATTCCACTTCCCAGCTGCCAGATAAGAGAATGATCTCCCTCCGGTCCTCACTTTCTTAATGCGCTTTGTTCTGGCCAAGGCTAGATGCAATGACCGCAGGCTCCTTGTGGGGACATAAAACTCGATTTTCTCCTGGAGTATTTTAGGGCCAGTTCGGTACAGAGCCTTATGTGCGTGACTGAGTAGCTTAAATGCTGCTCTTTGGCACATGGGTAACCAGTGCAAGATCTTCATGCACGTTGAGGCTGAACTTAGCTTGCCCTTGTTGCAAACAAGTTAGGCGGCGGCGTTCTGGAGCACCTGTAGTCGCATGAACAGGAGCTCGTTCATGCCTACAAATAGTGCGTTCCCATAATCCATCTGACTAACCAGTAGGGCTTGCGTAACAGATCTTCTGCAGCCCAATGGTATCCAGGGGAAGAGTTTGGCCAGGAGTTTCAGGGTAGCAAAACCTTTGCCACAAACGGACCGTACATGGTCCTTCATGGACTGGGTTCAAGTTCAAGTTCAGTGATTTGTATAGCGCACTACACACCCAGAGGGTCTCAAGGCGCTTGAGTGAGGGTAGGTGCATTAATTATCGAATAGCCAGGTTTTTAGCTGCTTTCTGAAGGAGAGGTGGTTCTGTGTGAGGCGGAGGTGAGTGGGGAGAGAATTCCAGGTTTTGGCCGCTAAGTAGGAGAAAGATCTTCCTCCCATGGTGGATCTATTGATGCGCGGGATTGTGGCGAGGGCTTGATTGGATGAACGTAGTTGGCGGGTGGGTGTGTAGAAGGATAGTCGTTTTGATAAGCGTGGCTCAAATCCACTGGAGTGACTTACAGCACTCACCTATAATTACCTTATAGGAAGTCAGCCGGACAGTGGAGAAGTAAAAAACAAAAGTCTTTATTAGGCCAAACAACACTCATATGAGAGGGCCCTGTCCGACCTCACTCCTAGGAGTGCGAACGAGAGGACTGACTCTCTGCATCACAGCAATACATTATAATGCAATACAGCAAATGGGGTACGCCCCTTGTGGAAAACTACTGAGCCCCAGACCAGTGAACAATGCTCTCATACAGCAGGCATCTGCACCTGCGAGGGATACATTATTATCTCTGCTCAAGGCCAGGGAGCTAGGCTTCGGCGTCTCTGGGCATGAGAACATTGCAGATAACATAAACTGTTAGTTTCGGTCCCAGTGAGCCGAGAAACGAAAACTGCTGTCTTAGTATATTTCTGTATTCCTGCGGGAGGGGCATGAGCGAGCAGAGCCCGCAGGCACAGAGAGTTACACAAAATGGTGGCACACAGGCTAAGCTAAGAAACTAATATGGTCACACATACATTCGAATATAAGTAATAGGTGAGTATATGAATTCAGCATAAGTGCGTTTACGTAAATGCATTAGTTAGTCATATGATGCTAACTCACACGTCATCATAGGGTAATTAGAGCATCGAAAAGTGAATTCTATCAGACCCTCCTTTTAGCATCATTGGCTAACTATAGCCTCATTTAATTGCCAAAGGTAGTGCCGACATACATTCTGGGGGCAGGCCTACATTACTTCATTCTAGAACATCTTCTGCAATAAACATTAACCAACTTGCATCAGCAGGTATTTCAGTAATCATAGAAGTGGTATATTGACCATGTAACTTCTTCTTCGGACGTATATTTGCAGCACACATTGAACAACATGGGGGGAGGCAATATATGCAAAGGCAGCATGACAGAATTACACTCACTACTCCAACCAGTCCCATCAGTATTTTCCAGCCCCAGGAAGAAAAGGCTCCCCAGAGCCACCCTTGGAGAGACCATGTTCCATTATCTTGGTGCAGTTCAGTCGCTAATCTATGCAATTTTTGCACTGCCAAGTTAACAGTCGGGGCAGAGTCGGGGATATAAACGCAGCAAGATGTCCCGATGACGCGACAGGCCCCGCCCCTATCTGCTAGTATGACATCAAGGACCATCCTATTCTGGATCGTAAATAATCTCATAGCCTGAACCTCAACAGAGATGTTAGTCGTAATGTCAGCCTCAACCAGAACCACCTTTTCCATTACCCTAGAAAGTCGTCTAATAGCTCTACTGTTGAATATAGGACCCCAGAAAGGAAGCAGACCCTTAGAAAAATCAGTCCATTGCTGATACGAGGTATCTGTCTGATCAACGTCCTCTACTTGAAGTTCCCTCCTTTTACGCTGCTCTCGAGGCTGCTCTTGAGGACTGGGAAATCGTCGATGAGTTCTATGATAATCAGAGGGGGCCACATATACAGGAGGAATCAGATAAGCCAGGTAGCACACCCCACCCCAACCCTCTGGCAACCATAAGTATCCATTTTCACCGCATACAAAATAGACACTGGGTGGGGCAATCAAGGAGGGGCTAACTGGCAGGCGTATTAATGCGGTCACATTACAAGAGCTATTTCCTACCTTGATGGGACCCCTTCCCTCTATACAGAAAAACGGAGGAGGACCCACCACAGCAAGGGGTATCAAAGATTTGGAGCTGCCGTTATTCTTAGGAGGGTGCCTATAAGACAAAGTGGCATTCAATTTCATAAAACTATCCCTAAGTCTATCAGTATCATTAGGTGTCAAGAATCGGCCCAACCTTTTCTCACATGTCTCTATAAAAGTCTGGTCAAAACGTCCGTCAGTGTATATTCGTCCAAGGGAAGCTGAAGGCAAAGGGCGTACTCGCATCGTCATTGTCCACCCCCTATTCTGTAGTCGGGGTGTTAGGGAATCTGGCTGTTGGAAATATTTGACTAGACCTATAAGGGTGTACCATCCCACACAACTATTTACCGGAGTCAAAGGAAGAGCAAGGAATCTATCTTTCTTATAAGCAGCAGAAGGCAAAAGCCCGCAAACCCAGCAATCTGTCATGTTGGTAGTGGCATGTGCATGATGCAAAGTCTTAATAAAAACATTATCTTTATAATTGGTGCGTATCATTCTTTCGCCATATTCAACTGTTAACATATTGTGTTCCGGAACAGCAGTAGGTGTGGGTGCAAATGAATGAACAGGATAATGTTTATCTAGGAAGAACAATATTCCAAGAGTCACCAAAAGGGCAATTAAAAATATGACGACCACCACAACTTTTCCCTTTCGGGAAAGGGCCAACCAGGGGGAATCAGGCTCACGTCTCGGGGGAGCTGCAAAAGGCTGCTCCTCATCAGGAATTGGCCGCCCAAAGGGATACATTCTGTGTACTTTTTCAACACCAAAAATCAAAAATAAAATCAAACTATAACTAATAAAAAAAAAATAGTCCCAGACAATCCTCAACCGGCCGGAGGTGTTCTTCAACCCTTAAAAAGGGATCTTCTTCCCTGTGTCCTTCAAAGCCTCACAGGCAGGCTTTTACCGTTCATACCTATTCCCACGTCGTTTATCAACACTTTGAAATAAGGGAAACACTTAACTCGGGCCCCGCACCACTCTTTAGTCTCAAAGAACACAATCTTCGGCTAAACACCAGGGCTCTTACAAGTCCATCCCTACCACTAAATCTTCTGTTTCAGAATGTCCACTAAGCCCTTCTTCCAGTATTTAGTCCATCACTTTCCAGCACTGTACTTATTTTCTCCGGGGCCGGAGATTGTAGCGAGTGCTCCCTGGCACTTCGGGATCAGAAAACAAAGCAGGTGTATCAGTGGCAGATGCTGAACTTTCCGATATCTCTTTGCTAGCAGCAAAAGGAGTGGTAGAGCTCACAGTATTTTCTATTCCGCTTTGCTCTTCTCCAATCAGTGAAGCATCCGAGAAAGGAACATATCTTGGAATATGTTCACACTCCTGATCAGCGATGCCATCTTGTACCCATTGATCATAGGGCAACGGGAGCGGGACCCTCTTCACATGAGAGGCATGGGTCCACGCCTTCCTGCCGTCGATCCGCAGTGCAGTGCGCGTGGTGAGGAGCACCTGACGAGGCTCAGACCACCTCTGTTCCAAACAGGACTTCCGCTGGTACCGTCGCACCACGACCCAATCCCCTGGGTGGATGGTGTGTCCAGGCCCCTCCGGCAACGGCTTCAGAGTGTCTGCTACCTGCTGATGAATAGAACGAAGATCTTTAGTCAAAGCATATAGATAATCTGTCAACAGAGGGTAAGGAACTTCTGAAAAGCATTTGGGTCGGGGCACTCCCCAGATATTGGCCGGACGGCCAAATACCACCTCGTGCGGGGAGACGCCCATTTTTGCATTTACAGTGACTCTTGTGGAAAGCAAAGCTAAGGGAAGTGCGTCTGGCCAACGGAGACCTGTACTCTCACATATCTTGGCCATTTTTAACTTGAGTGTGCCGTTAAACCGTTCCACCAGTCCTGCTGCCTGAGGGTGCAAGGCTGAGTGGAACTTCTGAGTGATGTGTAGACCCTTGCATATATTTTTCACTAATTCAGCATTAAAGGACGTGCCATTATCACTCCAGATCACCCTAGGTAATCCGAAGCGGGAGAAATACTCCTTTATCAACATTTTTGCAGTAGACATAGCCGTGCAGTCTTTCGTTGGAAACGCCTCCACCCACCTACTAAAGGCGCATACGACTACAAGGACGTACTTCAAGTTGTTGACTCTTTCCATTTCGATGTAATCCATCTGGATCACCTCAAAAGGGAAAGAGGGGGGTGCAAAATTTCCAGTTGGGACAGGGGTACCCTTTCCAGGATTGTGTCTCAAACACACCATACATTGACGAACCAGATTGGTGGCCATCTTAGAGATATTCTTATTGCTCCATACCGGGTCTAACAACTTACAAATGCCTTTCGCACTCACATGGGCAGGTCCGTGTGCCATCGTCACTACTGGAAGGACATACGCATTCGGTAACAGCCATCGTCTCTTATCTGTCACATCTGTCCAGCATTCATCCGCATCCAGTCGTCCCTGCCCATCCTTCCATGCTCTCAATTCCTCATCCGTCGCTTTGCCCTGTATGTTCTTGACACTCTGTACCGTGTCTGCGAACATATGAATATCTGGGACCCATCGTGCTGGCCCTGCCACAAACATTCGTGGTAATTTTTCTCTAGCAGTCTCTTTTGCTGTCTCGTCGGCAAAAGCGTTGCCTCGCCCGACATCGTCCACTATTGTCTTGTGTGCGCTACATTTTATCACAGCCAATCTTTTGGGTAAAGTCAGTGCTGTTAGTACTCGTAATATCAGTGGGCCATGTTGGATGCGTTGTCCATGGGAGGTCAAGAATCCCCGTTCTGCCCAAAGTCGCCCATGATTATGAACCACGCCAAAGGCGTATTGGCTATCGGTGTAAATGTTGACATCCAACCCCTCACTCAACTCACATGCTCTCATTAAGGCGATAATCTCGGCAGCCTGGGCAGAATTGTAAGGTATTCTAGAAGTCTCTACCACCGTCTGTAATGTCGTTATTGCATATGCTGCTGTCGATGTCCCGTCTGGTAATTTAAAACAGGATCCATCAACATACAGTTCCCCGTCTCGTTCTTCCATGGGTCTGTCTGTCAGAGCCACCCTCCCCTTTGTCTCCTCCTCAGTCCTATACAAGCAGTCATGTATGTCGTCATCATTTATGTCACTATCTGTGGGGATAGGTAACAAGGTGGCGGTGTTCAATGTGGCACATCTTTTAATTGTCACATGGGGTGCAAAAAGGGTCATCTCATAACCCGTCAGACGAGCGCTTGTTAAATGCTGCGTCTGTGTCCTGTTCAATAGAATGTCCACAGCATGCGGTACCATTACTGTGAGGTCTGATCCCAGCACGAGCCCTGCCGATTGTCTTATAGAGACCGCAGCAGCCGCCGTTGCTCTCAGACAACTCGGCAGCGCTCTTGCCACATTGTCAAGCATTGCAGAGAAGTACGCACACGGTCTCTGCTTCCCCCGAAACACTGAGTTAGGACAGACAACGCGCAACCTTCCGCCTCATGCACATAGAGAACAAAAGGCTTCTGGTAATCAGGTGTTCCAAGAACTGGCGCCGAACACAAAGACGTCTTTAGTAACTCAAAAGCTTCCTGACATGCGGGGGTCCAGGGTAGGCGTTCGCGCACTTCTTTGGTAGTCAGATACAATAGGTGTTTTGTTAGTAATGCATAGTTAGGTATCCACTGACGACAATACGATGTTATGCCTAGGAACGCGCGCACCTCTCGCTGCGTGTTAGGTACCTGCATGTTAGTGATCGCTTTTATGCGCTCCGGCGTCAATCTCCTCCCCACTTTCGAAAGGAGGTGACCGAGGTAGGTGACCTCCGTTCGACAGTATTGAAATTTCGGAAGGGACACCTTATGCCCCCTCTTAGCCAAGTGGTGTAACAATTTTACAGTAGCATCCCGACAACCCTGCTCGTCGTCCGAAGCTATTAGGATATCATCCACGTACTGCAACATTACGTTGCCCGGTGGAAGTTCCAAATCATCCAATTGTGCCTTCAGGGCCTGACTATATATACTAGGACTCTCAGTGTACCCCTGAGGAATTCTCTTGAAGCGGAAGCTACGGCCAGCCAATGAGAATCCGAAAAGATACCTGCTGTCTTCATGTACTGGGATACTGAAGAAGGCGTTTTTCAAATCTAGGACAGAGAAATATTTGGCCGAAGGTGGAATCATTGTCAATATCGTAGTGATGTCCGAGACCACCGGGTACTGTGGCTCCACTACTCTATTTACTTGGCGCAAATCAATCACGAATCTATAGACATCAGGAGTATTATCTGTGGCATCAGGTGATCGTCTTTTAAGTATAGGCAAAATAGGACTGTTACATATATTCGAATCAGTCTCTTCCACTACTCCAGACTGTATTAAATCTTGAATTATTTGTAACAAGGCCTTCTCACCCTCTCTAGGTATTTTGTATTGTGGAATTCTGGGCAATTTGGCTCCCACCTTCACTCTTATTGACACCGGGGCAATGTCCATTCTCCCCACATCATTATCACTGACAGCCCACAAGCTGTCGGGTATGCCTCGAAACTCAGGTGGCAGCGGGTCGTCTTTTGAAAAGCACTGTAGTGGGCGGGCAACATTGGGGCCTAGAGTAAGGTACACGCCATCCGGAGAACAATAGATAGTGGCATGCAATCTTTTCAATAAATCTAAACCCAACAAATTTTCACCACAATTTGATGTCAATAGAAACGGCGAATCAACAGTAAAAGGACCAATCGTTAACGTGAGAGGTTTAGAAATGGGGCTAATCACCGGAGTTCCCGCGAAACCCACGGATATGTTATTCTTGCCAGACAGAGCCGCCCCTGGGACCCGAGAACGAGCCACTGAACTTTTCATTGCACCCGTATCCACTAGAAATTTCTGTTGAGACCCTAGTAAGTCGGCTTCGACATAAGGTCCCCTCTGATCAACTTCCATAAGTACTGGTCCCATGCTCTGTCCTACGCTGTCCTAGTTGTGGGAAAACCCTGTCAAATCATCAACTGAGTAATCATCGTTATAGTACTGGGCACCATCGTTCTGTAACTGCTGCCTATTGGTATTATTGTCAAAATAATTTCCACCCGGCCTCCTGCCTCCATCCGATCGTACCACCTGTCTTTCATTATCCCCACCACCTCTTCCTCGTCCGCGCCCCACACCAGCGCTCGCCTGAAGCAGCGGGCAATCCCTCCACCAGTGCCCCTCCTGCTTGCATTTCGCACACTGATTCGGTCCCAGCCTGTCCCTGCTCTCACCTCTGCCAAATCCCCCTCCGCGGCTCAACCCCGCACCCCTTCCTCTGCCTCTCGCCACTTGCTGCAACAAAACCCTCGTCTTCAAATCTTTAGCCTTCTTCTCCTGCTTATCCTTGTTCTCATTTTCCCTGTGTTCGTAATATTGTGCCATACTTAGTATTCCCGAAGGAGAGGACGTCGTCCACGTGCTCTCCGACGCTTGCAGTCTGGCTGATATTTCAGGCAATAAGTTTGTGACAAACCTGTTGACGAAGAGCCGTAACCCCCCATCCTGTGACACATCCTGCCCACTAAAATCCATAAACGTTTCCTCAAACCTCGTAAAGAAATCAGAGACCGCCTCATCTTTCTTCTGCTTGCAAGCCGTCAACTTGTCCCAATCTACCTTTTTCGGGGGAATGAGGGAGTGCATATACTTTATTATGCGCCCCGGTAAAGCTAATATTTCAGCCTTCGGCTTCTCTCCTGGCTTACGCTCCTTGTCCCAATCCTTCAACTCCTGCCATGTACCACCCAGCTCCTCCGTGTGATCCGTACCTTTCACTTGTCGCCACACATCAACCGGGACCAAAAGCCCGAAAAACAATTCAACATCAGCCAACGTCATCACAGTAGAAGACGCCGCTTCCGTAAGCTCTTTGTAATAGGCGGTCGGATTCTTTCTAGAATCCGGCAGCTGAGCCTTCAATGACAACACCTCACTTCTCTTCCATGGCGTGTACACCCATTGCTCCTGAAAGTGCGCATCAATTCTGTTCCTTGTAACGGCCCTCGTGACTGGGTCTAACAACTCGGGGACCTCAGGATGAAAAATAGGGTGCACCTCTCGCATTGGGTGGAGACCTGGGAAATGGGGCGTACCGGCAGAGGGTAATTCATTCCTGTATTGCAAAAGCGCGCGCAGACTACTCATCACTTCTTTGACCCCCGTGTTAGTTCTGTACGCTCCAGCCTGTATATCCCGCAAAACCGCCGGGGCCACACCTCCATATCCCTGCTCCCATAGCGGTATCAATACACCAGCCATGTGCCACAAAGCGTGCTGCTGCATTAACGGCTCAAAATCTTTCATGGTGGACCAGATATCTTCGAATGAATAAATATTATTCCTAGCCCATTGACATGCCTGGTTAGCCACCAAACTTTTTTCATCCAAACCCACAGTAGAACGTGTAAGCAGCTTCCGTACCTGTGAGAACAATCCGCTACCTGCGCCGCAGCTCGGCGTTAGCATCTCCTGACTGGGGGTGGTGCTAGCTGAAACAGTAGGGAGTGCTAAAGAAAATGACGAGGGGGCAGGTGAAGCGGGCTGGAGTAGAGAAACGAGGGGTGTCGAGGGCAGGGATTGTTGGGGGGCACTCGCTGAAGGACCTGGAATGGCGCTACTAGGGCCCGAAAGTGGCAAGGAGGGGTACAATGGCTGTGGGGCATAAGGGGGCGGGGGTCGGGCATTCAAAATGTCCTCCATCTCATCTGGGTCGTCTTCTCGTACTACGTAACTTTTATTTTCTTTCAACCTACAAAGTCTATCTGCGCGCTCCATGCGTAATGCATTCTCATTCCCCACCTGTTCCTTCGCTTTCTGTGCCATAGTCTGGGTGGACTTTTTATACTCCTCTTTCTCCTCTCGCATCTTACGTTTCCTGACCTCTTTCTGCCACATTCGCAAAGAGTCGAACATACTCTGGCGGCTACGCCTAGCAAACAGTTTGTCTTGCAAATAATCCAATTTAGCTTCATCAAAAGAACCCGTCAAAGGCCATTGTAAATCCACATTATCAGCAGTGTATCGATGCCACAAGGTACCAAACAAAATCGGGACCAATCCATGTTTAACATACATATCAAAACTCGGTGTCCCTTCAGGAGGTGCGGGTTGACTCTCGGCCAATCTAGTATCTGAGGGTCGACAACAGCATCCAAAACATCGCAACTTGCTAATACACGGCATCTTTACTTTATCTCGAATCACAACTCAAATTCATTCACATACAGACATATAGACGAACCACGTACACATATACAAGATCTCCAAAACACGTGTTACCAACTGGGACAAGGCCCGTTGACCAAGTCCTGGGGAACCTGGACTCTACCGCAGACCGAACAGTACGCTAACTGTTCTGAGGACGGGGACCGGATCCGCTACCCGTGCGGCACTATGGATCGCTGCGCGCTTTACCGCGGGAAACCCGGATCACACCTCCACTGAATCACCACACTAGGAGTTCAGAGTAAGCGCGCCAGAGTCTACCCACGATGAGCCACGCCTTCACCACAGTACCATGCGGTCGGATCGCCACAAACAATTACCTCGAAATACGTCCCCAACCCCCGTCAAGTCTGTCAGAGCACCAACTCGTACTCTGAGTTCCCCGGAGCACACTAGCCCCAGAAGCACACCGGCTCCTCAAACCATCGGAGACATTCTAGTCTCCCGGAACACTCCCGTTCCTGCAGCAATCACAGGTGGACCACTCACCTTCCGTATGCGGCACCGACCTCTACCGTTCTCCACCTCCGGCTGCCAGGACCAACACGGTCAGCTTCAAGTTCCGCCTTCTGGACCCCGGCGTAAGATCCGAACCGGGACCTCTCCCGATCAGCAGGGTGGGGCAGCGCTGCGAGAACCAAGCTCGGCATCAAATGGGATCCCGGGCCCACCGTGCCGACCAGCGGGTCCCCGGTCTTCTGCTACCCACTTACGGGTGAGAAGGATCCTTATCGCGGGGTCCCTATTCGGGCGCCATCTGATAAGCGTGGCTCAAATCCACTGGAGTGACTTACAGCACTCACCTATAATTACCTTATAGGAAGTCAGCCGGACAGTGGAGAAGTAAAAAACAAAAGTCTTTATTAGGCCAAACAACACTCATATGAGAGGGCCCTGTCCGACCTCACTCCTAGGAGTGCGAACGAGAGGACTGACTCTCTGCATCACAGCAATACATTATAATGCAATACAGCAAATGGGGTACGCCCCTTGTGGAAAACTACTGAGCCCCAGACCAGTGAACAATGCTCTCATACAGCAGGCATCTGCACCTGCGAGGGATACATTATTATCTCTGCTCAAGGCCAGGGAGCTAGGCTTCGGCGTCTCTGGGCATGAGAACATTGCAGATAACATAAACTGTTAGTTTCGGTCCCAGTGAGCCGAGAAACGAAAACTGCTGTCTTAGTATATTTCTGTATTCCTGCGGGAGGGGCATGAGCGAGCAGAGCCCGCAGGCACAGAGAGTTACACAAAATGGTGGCACACAGGCTAAGCTAAGAAACTAATATGGTCACACATACATTCGAATATAAGTAATAGGTGAGTATATGAATTCAGCATAAGTGCGTTTACGTAAATGCATTAGTTAGTCATATGATGCTAACTCACACGTCATCATAGGGTAATTAGAGCATCGAAAAGTGAATTCTATCAGTTTGTTTAGGCATTCGGGTCCAAGGTCGTAGAGGGCCTTGTGTGCGTGGGTAAGGAGACGGAACGTTATTCTCTTGTTGACGGGAAGCCAGTGGAGATCTTTCAGATGACCGGATATGTGAGCTTGACGGGGGATGTCCAGTATGAGTCTGGCTGAGGCGTTTTGGATGCGTTGGAGTTTTTTCTGTAGTTTGGCTGTGGTTCCGGCGTAGAGGGTGTTTCCATAATCCAGTCGGCTAGTGACTAGAGCGGGGGTGACTGTCTTTCTTGTTTCGGTGGGGATCCAGCGGAAGATTTTTTTGAGCATGCGTAGGATGTTGAAGCATGATGATGAGACGGCGTTGACTTGTCTGGTCATCGATATGGAGGAGTCTAGGATGAAGCCCAGGTTACGTGCGTGATGTGTAGGTATGGGTGCTGTGCCCAGAGCCGGTGGCCACCATGAGTCGTCCCATGCCGAGGGGGATGATCCTAAGATGAGGACTTCTGTTTTGTCCGAGTTTAGTTTTAAACTACTGTTCTTCATCCATTTGGCTACTTCTTTCATTCCTTCGTGTAGATTGGTTTTGGTGGTGTTAGGATCTTTGGTGAGGGAGAGGATCAGCTGGGTGTCGTCAGCGTAGGACATGATGTTGAGGTTGTGTTGTCGCGCAATGGATGCGAGTGGACTCATGTACACGTTGAAGAGGGTAGGACTGAGTGATGATCCTTGTGGTACGCCGCAGATGACTTCGGTTGCCTCCGATTTGAATGGGGGGAGTCGGACTCTCTGGGTTCTTCCAGCGAGGAACGAGATGATCCAGTCCAACGCTTTTCCTTGTATTCCGATGTTGCTGAGGCGTTGCATGAGGGTGTTATGACAGACTGTGTCGAAGGCGGCGGAGAGGTCAAGTAGGATGAGGGCAACTGTTTCTCCGTTGTCCAGTAGCTTTTGGATGTCGTCTGTAGCAGCGATGAGGGCGGTTTCGGTGCTGTGTTTGGCTCGGAAGCCGGACTGTGAGGGGTCAAGTGAATTGTTGGATTCAAGGAAGGCGGCGAGCTGACGATTGACGGCTTTCTCGATGACTTTTGCCGGGAAGGGGAGGAGTGAGATGGGGCAGTTGATGACATCGGTATCATCAATAATGATGCCTAGGTTTTTTGCGCAATGTTTTGGAGTTGGGGCGGTGCCAAGTGTGTGTGGCCACCATCTGGCATCCCAAACTAATTTGGCACCCCCAAAAAATAAGATCTCGGATTTCCTTGCGTTCAGCTTTAAACAGTGCTCATGCATCCATTGAGCCATCTCCGTAAGGCAGTTATGTAGCTTTGATTTAGTGACCTCTGGTCTTTCATCCAGGGCTACCAACAGCTGCGTGTCATCTGCATAGGAGTACATACCGATGCCCCACTTCCTGCTGATTTTAGCCAGTGATGAAACATAGGCATTAAATAAAGTGGGGCTTAATGATGCTCCCTGTGGGACACCACAGCTGATGTGGCTAGATTTGGATTGAAATTGACCGAGGTGCACTGATTGTGTTCGATTACTTAGAAAAGAGCTGAACCAACTCAACGCGTTGGAATAGATTCCTGATGCCATTACCCTGCATTTTTACACCTCAAAATCTTTTACAACGCAGGGCTTTACACTGCCAACTATTACAACGCATTCCCCAAAGTAACGCCCCTGTGGAGTTAGAATAGTAAATTGCGTTGTAACGGGTAATGCCTTGTAAGGGATTTTGCAGTGTAAAAACTACAGGGTAATGGCACGTGGAATAAAAGTGTGCGGGGTAAAGTTTCCTACTTGTTACAGAGCCCTGGAGTGGCCAAGAGCGCTGCATGTAAACTGCTGGCCACAGTATTATCTTTGAGGCATTCTCTGACACCAGAAGTGGTGCAGGAGCCACAACCTACACCATGTGTCTACTACATCTTAGTCACTCAAGTGGGTCGGCCTCTAAGCTTCAGCATGACGAACAGTGTGGCCTGCATGGAAATCTATGCCACATCTTCGGAAACTGCCTGGTTTTGTGATTGGACATGGAGAAAGCCTTTCACACTTTGCACTGTGACTACCGATTTTCAGTTTTGCAGGCAATGTATTTTGGCCCTGGATTTGTCAAGACTGTCACACTTTTGTATATGAAGCTGTGAGCCAGGCTCACGACAAATGGAATAATATCAGAGGAATGGGACCTAGAGCGAGGCACGCGACAGCGGTGTCCACATTACTGTTTTGGCGGGTCACAGGCCCTTTGGCATGTTAACTTATGTCAGACCCATCGGACTGAGCAACAGAAATGCATGGTCACAAACAACTTGCTATCATAGTATGCAGATGAACTAAGTGATTTTTATGTCAGTCCTGACTGGTGCCATGCCACACATAGGGCCATAATGTGCAAGTTTAAGGTTTAGAAACTACCAACTTGCGATTTTTTTGTGAGTCACGATTGTAAAATGCTGATTCCTAATGTAGGAAACTAATTTTTATTTTAAAATTCCAATGGGGTCGGACTCGACCCACCTTATGGATATTAATAAGGTAGGTCGCAATTTGCCACCCAATATAAATTGCTGCCATCACATGGATGGTGGCCTGCTGGGGAAAGCAGCCCACCATGTCTATAACTGCTTTTTAATAAAACAATCTTTTTTTGTTTAATGCAGCCCATTTCCCTTTAAGGAAAACAGGAGGGGTTTCAAAAAATAAATGAAATGTTTCAGTTTCTTGTTTTAAGAGTAGGCACTACCTGCTCCTAAAAAAATATTTGTTTTAGAATTCACAATGGGGAAGGGGTCCTGTCGGGACACCTTCCCATTTGAGAATGTTTACCACCACCCTTGAGGAGTCAGTAAAAAAGGAATGTTTTGAGATCGTCATTCGGTCACAAAACATTCAGACTAACAGCCACATGCATCAAGCTAAAAACCGGTAGCAAACGGGCAGATTCTCAGAATCTGCCCCTTTGCCACGGGTAATTTTGCATTTGGGATGCATCCCAAATGCAAAAATCGCAATTTAAGGAATCTCTAAATTGAGATTCCTTAAATTGCATGGACTACATGACTAGGCCCCAATTCCCTGGCTGAGCGCCGATGGACTGCGCTTAGCCCAAACACAACGCTGCATTGCAGTGTTGCGATTGGGGATTGGGAGGCGGAGAGACGGGTGATTTCTGCTGCTTCCTGCAACCTGCTGCAGGACCGAAGTCAGGATGAAGACGACGGAGGAGAGGTGGCGGTCTACCGGCCGTTACATGTTTTTTTAACTTTTTTGCCCCCCTGCCTCCACCCTAGCCCCATCACCCTGGTCCAGTAGCAGCCTCTACTGGCTAAAGGAAGAGCACATTGAGGATACTACTTAACATTAATAGGGTTTTGACAGCCTTGCCTACTTTCAGTTCTGGATGCCACCTTCATGACCATAGGTAGCAAGGACTGTGCCAAAGGTGCCACAGGACTAGCCTGAGGTAGAAGATGCTTTTCCTCACTGCCCTAACTAAGATCCTTGTGTGTGACCGTTTTTTTTTATTAAAATTGCTCTATAATAAAATCTTGCTACTGAAATCAACCAAAATTGATTCAATATATTATGCCTGCAGGACTTTTGGTGAAAAGTGATAAAGGCTTCTGCTGTTCTGTTCAGGCCTTCTTACCAATCTCATGAGCAGGAGGCAGAAAAATGGAGAGGGACAACGACTAAAAATCACTAGTGGATATCCTGTCTGCCATATACAATTGCCATGGGATATAATGTACTTGTAAAAAGGCAGATGGGACATCTCTCCTGTTTGTGACAGAGTAACACATCTGCTAAAGTCTAAATCAGGTCCTAAGCAGGCTCGGACTGGCCGTTGCGGGCACCGGGCAATCCCCCGGTGCGCCGCAAGGGTGGGGGCCGTTTTTGTTACAGGACCGTTTTTGCAGCGTTGCTGCAAAAATGGCCCTATAACAAAATCGGACAAAAACCGGCCCCGGCAAAGAGCGCAGTTGCACCCCCAAACCCCCGAGCACTTTGCCAGGGCCGGTTTTCGTTCCCAGTCCGGCCCTGGTCCTAAGTTTCAATCTGGACTTCTCTTTTACAAACTAATGTTCCTTTATGTGTTACACTGATTTGTTTTGAAGTAAAACAAGACTACAACTCCCAGGATGCAATAGATTGTGAAATTAAATCTGTGAATTTCTGGACATGTTCTCATGTGGACAGCCCAAAAACTCGCCAATGTGAAACAGTGCCCAGTAGGGGCTGGGTTTAGTATAATTGAATTAAACCACCCCCACCTACCTCTTCCTGCACTTTACAGCCCCTTGACAATGTTCCACCTCTAACTACCTCTTCCCCTCTCCCCGACCCCCGCCTAGCTCCCTCCTCCCGGAATGAGGTTTAGCCCAAGACACCCTGCCCTCATCGAGGCTACCTCATGACTTTCCAACCTCAATGACGCTCAGCACATTGTGTCTTTGGAACATTTATGTTTACCTATGCCTTTCTTATGTGATTTCTGATTTAAATCTGTTGTAAATCGCTCCGATACCCTCGGGTCTGGCCAGCGCTAAATAAAACTCCTTAATGAATAATAAATAAATTAAACAAACCTTTCTTTTTTAAATCGAGCACTTACAAATGTGTTCAGATGGCACCAAAGGTGTTGAAATGAGGGCTGATTCTCTTTTACAAGAAAGGGCTCAGTAAAATTTGCAATAACTTTTAAGTGTTAAGGTAATAAAAAAGTTTTACATGCATTACAAGAGCCTGGGACCCTACAAAAACGTATTAGATTGCAGGGCTTTGTAGTTTGCAGACTGTGTACATATTTGCCCAACTAGAAAACAAGCACGGTCTCTGTCTGGGTTACTTTTTACGGGCATCATATCTCAGCGAGTCCTTGGAGTTCCCCAGTGTTTACATTCTCCAAATTAACCTTATCAGCAGTGACTGGTGATAAAGTGCAACCAGGCGAACCACTTAAAACCCCTTAACATTACTGACAGATGCTGCAGAAGATAGGAGGTCAAATTCTTCGGAAGCTTTCAGTCTGATCAAAGGACGTTTTTAAAACACAGGGTCCCCAGGGAAATTCTTTTTTTTTTTTACAGTTTTATGTAGCGCGAACTCAACCCAAAATCTGTAAATTGCAGTCTTTTAAATAGTCATTAAAATTGCAACTTATGGAATGCAGAGATTTATTGCTAAATTAATGCAACTAGACCCTCATCACAGGCCGTACAGTTACCTCCCCACCAGTAACCAGTTCCCAGTTACATTACACAAGGACACATTCATTCGGTCGAGCCTGCGCAGCACATGCGCTGCACTGTGAGGCATGCTGTATTGAGGTATAGAATAGAAACTCCGCCCATTTCCCCAGGCCAACTTTTCAATTGGCTCCTGTTACTGTCCTTTCAAAATCTTTGCTTTTCATTAGTGAATCGGCTTAGTAGTCCCTCCTTGGTACCACCTTGTCTGCATTTGTAACCTCCCATAACGATTGGACTTTTTACCTGTGTTGTTGCATGGTCTGCTTTATCTAGTCGGTGAGCACGATTTCTTTAATTATCTTCCCTATTCCACCCACAACGTTCTTTTATATTGTTATTAGTAATGCATTTTTGTCATTTCCAGTGTGGGCTTCTTTACCTATAGTGGCTGCGCTTATTTAATTATTTAGGTTACGGCTCCGTCCGCTTTCACTTTAGGGGCCACAGTTATTTATTTATTTTATTTGCAGCGCGGGCCGCTTTCACTTCAGCGGCCGCACTTATTTATTTATTTATTTTGCAGCGCGACCGCTTTCACTTTAGCAACCGCGCTACAAAAGCTTTCTATTTATTACTTTGTGTAAAAGCGCCCCATATGTGCTTTCACTTTAATGTTGGCTGCGCCCCTTTCTTTAGACGCTGCTCACTGTAACCTGAGTACGGCGAGCAGCGTCTAGAGAAAGGGGTGCAGACACCATTAAAGTGGTCTTGCATTTGCAAGAGTTTGAGCTATTAGCATTAGAAATGACAATGCCTTTTTATATATGTGTTGCTTTGAAAAACCCATTAATAAAAGGCATCATCATTTACAATGCCAATAGCTTAAAATCTTGCAATTATGATATGATATGATATAAAGGCTTTTGTAGCGCGCTCTATTACTAAAAATAGTATCCTGGCGCGAGAAGGTGAGAGCCAATCACAAGGTTCAAAGGAAGGGCAGAAGAAAAGTGGTTTACAGAGTGATGTTAAACAGGTGGGTTTTCAGTCCTTTCTTAAAAGCCATGATGGTTGGAGCGGTCTTGATGTGGAGGGGGAGGGCATTCCAGGCCTTCGCGGCTCTGATCGCGATGGACTGGCCGCCTAATCGAGAGTACTTAAATTTAGGCACGGTCAGTTGGCACTGATTGGCAGACCGGAGAGATCGGTTAGGAACATAGAGGGTGAACCTTTTCCTCAAGTAGGCAGGGCCCATTTGATGGACAGCGCGATAAGAGAGGACAAGAGTTTTAAACATGATCCTATGAGCAACTGGGAGCCAATGGAGGCTGCGAAGTAGGGGGTGGACACTGGATCTCTTGGATATATTAAACAGGAGTCTTACGGCCGCATTTTGTATGACCTGAAGACGATGAGTCAGGTAGGCCAGTAGCCCGCAGAACAAGCCGTTCGCGTAATCTAACCAGGAGAGTATTAGAGCACGTGTAACAGTCTCTTTAGCCTCTCTTGGGAGGAGGGGAAAAAACCTACGTAGGGTTTTCAAGGTAGAGAAACAGACCACCGTAAGTTTTTTTATATGGTCCTCAAATTTGAGGTCATTCCCAAACCAGACTCCCAGGTTTTTTGCTGGGCCGCCAATAGATTTTGGACAGGGCAGATCAATGGGCCATAGAAGGTCACTAAAATTGTCGGGGAAGGAGCCATAAAAAATAACCTCGGACTTGCCTTTGTTGCATTTTAACTGGGCAAGTGCTAGCCATCGGAAAACTGATGAGAGGCAAAGTTGGGCCGCCGACGTATCCAAATTGTTCTTGGGCCAGGTAAACAGAAGTTGGGTGTCGTCGGCGTAGGCCATAATTTTTGCCCCTAACTGTTCTGCTAGGTAGATTAAAGGGGTAAGATAAACGTTAAAAAGCAAGGGGCTCAGAGTGGAGCCCTGTGGAACTCCAGTAGCGAGTTTCTTTGGGGAGGAAGCAAAGGGAGGCATCCAGACTTGTTGAGTCCTATTATCTAAAAAAGACGTCAGCCAGTCAAGTGCAGGGCCGGTGATGCCAATGGTGGCTAATCTGGTAAGTAGAAGGGAGTGGGGTACCGTGTCGAAGGCGGCAGAGAGGTCTAATAAAATCAGAGCCGCTCTGCCGCCTCCATCCAAACACTCCCGGATAGCCTCAGATATTTCAACTAGGGCTGTTTCGGTACTGTAAGCAGCCCTGAATCCTGACTGTGGTGGGTGCAGTGCCTGAGATGTTTCGACAAAATTGTCCAGCTGTTTAAAAGTGATCTTCTCGCAAACTTTGGCTAAGGCTGGCAGTAATGATATAGGCCGATAGTTGGAAGGAACGGCAGAATCCAGCCCGGTCTTTTTCAAAAGTGGCAGCAATTTAGCTTGCTTCCAACAAGCCGGGACAGTTGCAGAGAGAAAAGAAAGATTAATGATCTGGGTGACCTCATTTCCAACTGTTTCCGCTAGTCCCCCGAGGACCCTAGCAGGGCAGGAGTCAGAGGGGGACCCCGATTTCAAGGCAGCGAGGACAGCAATGATGTCAGACTTGGAAGACAGAGAAAAGTTAGCAAACTGATCAGCGGGTTCCGGCATCGTAGAGGGGGGAAATACAGGGGGGGAGGGAAAGCTGTTACAGACACAAGTATCTCGTCCTGAATTTTGGCAATTTTATCTACAAAGAATGAAGATAGCTCTTCGCACCATTGCTCAGATGAGGGCAGCAAAGGTTGTGCGGCACATGGTGAAACAAAGCTTTTTACGATTGAAAAAATGTCATTGCTGTTATTATTACCTTTATTAATTCGTCCTGCATAGTAACTGCTCTTGGCAGATCTGATGGCCGCATAATAATTTTTTTGTGCCACCCGCAGATCCTTCTTTGCCTCAGGCAGATATGCTTGTCTCCACAACCGTTCGAGTTTCTTACAACCCAATTTAAGTTCCCGAAGGGTGTGTGAAAACCAGGGATTGGAGGGGGTAGTACGTAGCCTACGGACCCCGCCTTTGTTTATGGAGGTAGCGGTCCCGTGTTCTACCCATGTATTAAAAGTGCTAACCGCCGCCTCAATTTCTGAGGGTAGTAGTGGACGGGTTACAGCTAGGAAATCTGACAGGGTGTCTAAAATAATCTTATGTGAATGAGCAATTTGGGGACCGCTCTCCGCGGCAGTAGCCAGAGACCAAGAAAACCTAATCAGTTTATGGTCCGACCAGGTCACTGTCTCAGGACAGGCCATGACAATATCGAAGTTAGAGCAGACCAGATCTAGGATGTGGCCTCCCGTATGAGTGGGTACAGCAACCCACTGTTTGAGATGGGTCATGGAAAGAGCTTCGTCTAGGCGAACGGCCTCCGGAGAGTCCAGGCTATAAACATGGATGTTAAAATCCCCCAGAAGGAGATACCTTGAGTATCTTAGTGCCCGTGGGATTATACCCTCTTCCAGTGCCCCCACAAAATTCCCAACGTATCCCGGAGGCCGGTACACCAATGTGCCACCCACGGTAAGATGAGAATTAAATGCTAAGGAGAAATGGAGCACCTCGGTGTCTGCCAGATGATCCTGGGGTTCGCAGGAGAGAACCCATTGCTCCCTATAGACTGTGGCGATACCGCCTCCTCTACCAAGCGGACGGTCTACCCTTGTGATCTTAAAACCCCGTGGAATGGCAAGCTCGACTACCGGGATTACGAGACCTATTACATTGGAAGTGCTCAGTTTTTGGTAGGCATGGGGAGATTTGCCCTGAAATCACAGGAGGTTGAGCTGACGCTGAGATTCGAACCTGGTTCCCCAACACTAAAGGCAGCTGCTCTAGACGTTACGCCACATCCTCTCCCCAATGCCATAAATGGGCAGGGATAGGTGAGTGGGTCAAGCGGGGGGTGGAGACAAATTCCTGGTGGTATTTCAAACTGCATTGAATACCATAAGACAGATTCCCTTTTGGTTCATAAGATCATCGCACTAGTGCAAATGGAGGTTTGCACAAGTGTGTGATCTGATGACCACAAAAGGCAATAGTGTGAACATGCTGCATCCCAAAATAAAGTTCCATGTCTGCGCAACTGAGCAGAGCAATGCACAACCCCATATCAGCACCACATTAGAAAAATCAGTTGTTACGCCTCTTAGATGGCGCAAAGGATTTGTGCAACAATGCAGACGCCACTCCGTGATGCGTGTGGCCTGCTGCATGCAGGGGGTCGGATTTCATGGTCAGCATTAATTGTTATCCATGACGTCAAGCAAATATCATTGAGCAGTAAAAGGTCAACCGGTTGACATAGACAAGAGAGTACGGTTATGCCCCGCAGGTACAGTTGGATGCAGCAGAATTTCCAAAATGTTCCATTGCACTCTGTGAGCAAAGCGAGCAGAAACACCTGGCCTGCTCTCAGCTTTTTCACACCAATATATTTCATGGTTGTGGTGTTTTGTGGAGTGCAGCATGCCACCAAAGAGCCAGGAGGCGGCTGGCGGTGCTTTGATCTGCTCATCCCATCCTGAGTAGGCCAGGAGATGGCGGGGCGCGTTCGGCTGGTCTCAGCTAAGCTGAAGGTGTATTGAGTAAAGAGGTTTTCAATCCCTTTCTAGACTGAAGATGGTTCTTTGGTGTACTCAGGTAAGAGTACTGGGGACTCCAAAGAGGTGTTCTTCTGTGCATGTTCTACTGAAGTGTCACCTTGTGTAGTTGGAGCTTAGGTAAGTGATGTTTTGGTTGGACAATTTCTGTAGTCACTGAAACTGGCAGTAACATTAATTCCAATTGGATTTTGCTTCCCAACCACAAACTTCCCACTGCGGGCCATTTTCAGCACGAATTGGACCCCAACTGATCACCAGGAAGCAGGCACTCGAGGGTATACACCTGTTACAACGCATTTGTTACAACGCAATACTGTTACAACGTGACTTTTACAACGCATACCATTACAACGCATTGCGCTGGGGGGCGCTCTAGGATAGGGAATAAGTATAATTTACTATCCAACACCTTCCCTAGGGTCCACGGGGACTGGAGTTGGAATAGTAAATTATACTTACCACTATCCAGCACCTCAAAGCGCTATGCGTTGTAATGGTATGCGTTGTAATGGTCGCGTTGTAACAGTAGGTAGTTGTAATGGTATGCGTTGTAACATGGTACATCCCGCTCGAGTCATGCCAGTTGCTAGATTTTGATTAGACACTTGGGGCCAGAAGTAGGTAGCCTAATACCGGTCGGTAATGGCCGAAATTACCGAAAGGCAAAATTGAAGGATTCAGTAATTTACTGAATCGGTAATTTAGGGAATCTGTAAATTACCAAATTCCTAAAATACCGCTTCGGTAAATTACCAAATCCTTAATGTAGGGAGCACTAAAATGAGTGCTTTTCCCATTTCAGGATTCGTTATTTACCACCAACTACAAGTTGGTGGTAAATATCGAAAACCCTAAAAAAAGCATTTTTTTTCAATTTATAAAAGTGCCATGTGGCAGACATACATGCCTTTAGGGCATGTATGTGTGCCACATGCGCACCCATGCACTATTCAGGGGTGCAACAGGCTGTCAAAGTGACACCCTTCCACCCTTGAATGTGTTCCCCCTTTTATCGAATCGGTATTTACTTATTTGGTAATTCCCATTCATTCCTATAGGCCTCCAGGCCCATAGGAATGAATGGGAATTACCGAATTGGTAAATACCGATTCGGTAAATACCGAATCGCACCGATTCGGTAATACTTACCGAATTTTTTCCTACATAGCATTTACCGATTCTAAAATACTGAATCGGTAAATTTGGATTACCTACATCTGGCCCTTGGTGTCTCCTTTCTGTTTGTCTAAATGTTACTAGCACTGCATCTGTTTTACGTCTGGCAGAGTTATTCTCTTACGTTTAATTCGCAGGTAGTGAGTGGGCGTTGGGCCAGTCCCCTACAAACCATTGACTACCTTGCGTGAACCCTTGTTGGCCATCTTGAATCAGCCGAAATAAATGTTTTTGTCCCGGCATTCTGCTATTTACTGTTTAGGTTCCTTCCACCTCCAGGAAGTGCTTCGCTTGGAATGCACGAGGCACTATGTTAAATCTTTAAAGTGCACTTAGTTGTCACACTTTTTGTCACATTCTGCCCTGTACATCAAACATATAATGTATACAAGAAGTAATCGTGATTTTTATTATTTTTTCAATGCAAGACGCAATGGTTCACTTGACAAAAAATCAAGTTAAGTGCTTGGGATGCCATTGTGCCAATCTGCGAATGGTTCCCATTAAAGATAAGACGCTAGGGTGTGCTTAGAAACCACATTCAGCCACCAGGCCACAACAACTCCTGCAGCGGCATCACTGCAGAAAGAAACACAAATTAAGGGCACTCAGTGGCTTTTGAAAATAGAATAGGTCTGGCTTATAACTGAAAATTGAAGCCAGGCTTAATGGCTTTGCCAATGCTTGTTCTTACTAGTAGGCACTTTACCCCTGTCACCTATCCTGCTGAAGGACAGCAGCACATATGCACATTTGCTCCTTGTGTTGCAGCTTATCCAATTCTGGCATTTTGAAGCGTAGGCTTGTCATTGGTGACAACACGTGAACTTTTAATGTGGTCCTCAGGCACGTGTCGAGGACTTGGCTTCTTTCTTGTTCAGTATTTGTGACTTTAGTGTTGCGTCCTCTCTCTAAAACACCGTGTTCTGAACACACGTGACCTGCTGACATGACATGAAGAGTGTCAACATATTGAGATCAGTCCTTCCAACGTCATCTAAAAAAAATGTCTCCCTTTGCACGTGGAAGTAAATAACAGGACAGGAAATAAATAAGTAAACAATGCCTCCCGCCCGCTGGAGACAACCGTCAGGACGCCAGGGATGTTGGTGCTTTTGTTTCACAGAAACGAACACACGATTTGTAGTTTATCTTCGGAAAACACAAAGATAACGAAATAGCAATAGGGACCCTATTATGTCCAGGGCGCACCTTCCCTGTTTGCGCCAGTCGCACCTTGAACCAGGTGTGCCGGGCACAAACAGGGAAAGTGCGCCCTATTACATAGAATGCGCTGCTGCAGGGTGAGATGAAGGGCAATACTGGAGGGTGGTTGTGAGTGAATCCCTGGAGAAGGAGGCCATTGAGGTGCGCCACAAAATATTGTTGCTATGGGTGCCACCAGTGCTATAACCGGCCCAGACCACATTACACATGTGCACATTTGTCCTAAACTTTTCTTGCATTGCACGATCTGTCCAGGTATAGTCTTCGAGATCCTAAATAAAATGTGCCCAGATTATGAAACAAATGATTTGGTGAAAGGGGGTGGGGGTTTGGAATTTGAAACAATTAATGGCAGGAAACACACAGGTTTCTGTTCTGTGTATGGGACCATTTTTAGGTCTCACCTGAGCCAGCACATGCGCTGCATGCGATACATTTGCAAATAAAATGAGAGGTGTTACCTCGAAACCGGTCCGGTCCTCGGATGCTTGATTCCGTTCTGGGAAGGACATGGCTTTTGTAGTTCGGACTGGACTGTTCCCATGGGGCACAGGGTCAGAGCTGATTTGCATATCGCCATTTTCTAACCAAGGGTGGTGTGGAGTGCAAAAAAACAATGGATTTGGGCCCAGATCTTTGGACTGGGGTGAGTGTGTGACATTGATCCACATTCGGTCCATCACCTGTTGTGTTTGCATATTCCGCCCTAAGTGCGCTGGGGATGCCCAGACGTGGGTCCCAGGCACTCCACACCACTGGAGTCAAGCTAGCCGGGCTGATGAGAGGTGTTACCTCGAAACAGGTCCGGTCCTCGGATGCTTGATTCCGTTCTGGGAAGGACATGGCTTTTGTAGTTCAGACTGGACTGTTCCCATGGGGCACAGGGTCAGAGCTGATTTGCATATCGCCATTGTCTAACCCAGGGTGGTGTGGAGTGCAAAAAAACGCTGGATTTGGGCCCAGATCTTTGGACTGGGGTGAGTGTGTGACATTGATCCACATTCGGTCCATCACCTGTTGTGTTTGTATGCGATACATTTAGCAAGGGGGTTTTCAAAGTGCTACCAGAGGCTTTTGCTGGCCTCTAGCTGGAGGCTACCCTGGTGCATACCCACAGCCGCCATCTGCCTTTCTTTCATGGCTCATTAAGTCTCACAGCATGTTCCTCCACCCACTTGCTCTCAACACTCCAACTCAGAGTCGCAGCCGCATGTCTAATCACTTTAACTTTCACTGCTGCTCAGCCGTGTCACTTTCACGGCCGCGCAGCTTTTTTTGGTTTGCATTTGCAGCACAAGCATGGACTGGACCCCCGGTAGGTGCTGGTGATGCTTCCTGGAGAACCTCTGAGGGTGTGGCTGCTGAGCTGCTGGGCGTGGCTGGTGAGTCCTCCAGTACATTCACCCTAGCCGTTCTGTGTTTGTGTCCAGCATCTCTGTAGGGATGCAGTACTGAACAGAAGCTGCTGGCCTCCTCTGCTCCCTGCTGTTCTGCATACCCTCCCAGACCCATCCAACCTAGAATCCAAATGATAAGATTATCATCAGAAAATAGGTTCAGCTGAGCTTCCCCCCCCAAACATTTGGCGGGCCTGAATTAACTGCAGCTAGATGCAATCTCAAGTCACTTTCTGTGTTTATGCCGTAAGTACAGCGTAAGTAGGTTCACAAGCCTTCGTTTGATGAACCTCCACTTCAATAGTCAACAAATTCATCCCCCCAGTCTGCACAACATAAAACTGGCTCTGGTAGATGATCTATAATAACTGCCTCTTCATTTGTGGTCACATGTATATCACATTTCAACCTCCACTTTCGAAATTTTCTCATTAATGGCTCCCACAGCAGAGTTAGGAAGTGTCAGAAAAGAAGTTTTATTACAAACTCGCTTAATCGGTGGAGAGATTTTCCGACCCACCTTACCTGAAGACGTGACACTGAAAGGCGTGGTCCAGCCTCTTCTGGGCGATGACGGGCCGCTGTTGGCCAAGTCTCTACCCGGGCGCGTGGAAGTATGGCTACATTTAAGCTCCTCCTCCAGGCAGCAAGGCAGTCTGGTATCTGTAGTCTGGACCCCCGCGAACAGCAATGATAGCGTCCACAGTAGATATGGCACTGTATTTATAATGGATGCAACCTGATGAAGGCATTGTTAGAAAGGCGAACCCGGGGGAGGCAGAAGGTGTCTGACTGACCACCCCTAGGTCTGCCCCTCCTTCAGAGAAGGGACCGAGCGATGTCGAGAGGTCTCCGACGTGAGGGCCCTCTCCTAGACTCGTACAGCAGAGTAACCCTACTACCACAAATGTACACCACACGTAGTTAGAGTTTTCAAGCTTTATCTGGCAATCAGTATCGTTTCAATATATACAGCAGATCCGGAGATCTGGAAAGTCTCGTAACAAGGGGTGAGGTAGCGGGACAGTCTTAGAGATGGTCGGGTGTAAGGAGACCCTACGCACAGCTCTCAATCCTCGAGCTAGGGGGCCTCGGGAAGTTGGGCCGAGGCAGCGCCAGCAGGCCCCAAGATGGTTTACCGAATGTGGACCGCGGCAGCGCCAGCAGGCTCCAAGATGGTTCAGCGAATGTGGACCGCGGCAGTGGCAGCAGGCTCCAAGATGGTTCAGCGAATGTGCACCGCGGCAGCGCCAGCAGGCTCCAGGTAGAACAGCAAGATGAGTTTGTCTCAGGGTCAGCCGCGACAGCGTCAGCAGGGCTTCTCGACTCCGGGATCCAACTGCCGTCTTACTCCGGGTCTGGAGTCCTTCGATGTCCGGACCCTCTCGCCTGGGGGTCAGAGGGGCCGGGATGATGGTGTCCAGACACCCCTCAGGGGGGGGAGCCAGCGCCCAGGGAGGCCGGAGGCCGATCGAACCCAGGCATCCGGGAATGGTTGGAGGGCCATCGAAACTCCCCTCTCCTTGTCTTTGGTTGAGTGGCCACTCTACCACCTGGAGGGATCTTGGTGCCTCGATGGCTGGCTCGCTGGGGCCGCGGCTGGGCCGGGACCACGTGTCTGTGACGTGATGGGCCAAAGATGGCGTCGGGCCTGGAATGAGGGTCCGGGGTGGGCACTAGGCCGGTAATGCTGGGGCGGCCCGAGTGTGCCGTGTCAGTGGTTGTGGGCCGCCGGGTGGCGGATCCGGTGGTTAGCAGGTCGTGCAGAGGGTTGCCAGGGCCGACCCGGGCTTGGGTGGGGGCCCGATGTCGTCCAGGGCCCGCCATGCGGGAGGGGTAGGACCATGCCACGAGGCCGGGTCCAATAGGCATGACAAGAACACTGACAGGTTTTGGAGAAGAAGAGCTACTTTCAACAGAAGCAAGTGGTCCACCTTAGATTTATCGAGATTGTAAAGTGAATTCGAGAGTGTAAAGTAAATCAGGTATCTAGTACATGGATTCAACAACAAGGGTTACTTAATATATCAGAGAAAGAAGCAAGGCGCTCTGCCTGTAGTGTACGCAATAAAGGATCTGCAATGCAATAAATATTCTATGGTGCAGCTGGCGAACGGGAAAACCCTCAGGCCCTACATAGGCTGTTTTTTCATTTTTTAAACAGACTCGAGCATCGGGGTTATCCGCTTCAACAGTGCGTCGGGTCTTCCGGTTCCTTTTTGGACAAGCCTTGATTAGTGAGGTAAATTTTGAAAGATATGATGAGACTGCATTATGCCAATGAACTGGGTTTTTATTAATGGATTGTCGACATCAGATAAGAAATATATATATATATATATATATATATATATATATATATATATATATATATATATATATATATATATATATACACACACACATATATATATATATATATATATATATATATATATATATATATGTGTGTGTGTGTGTATATATATATATATGTATGTATATATATATATATATATATGTATATATATATATATATATATCTATATATATATATATATATATATATATATATATATATATATATATATATATATAGATATATATATATATATATATATGTATTCTTTTTATACACTTGGACCTTTAGAGAAGAGTACTAGGTTCAGAAACAGGGGGTGGCTACTTACCCTCTTCATGTCTCTTGTGGGTTTTTGTCCCCCTCTTTCTTTTAGTCTACGTAAGAATGCTTTTACACGTGCTTGATTGGCTAGATACGTTCACGGGACCCGCCGGGTCGGAAGTATCACCGGTGGAGCGGTGAGCCCCCTTTTACTATTTGTCCTTGTTAACTTTATGATTTCCAGCTGCAGTAAATCTGATTTGTTTTGACAGGAGCGACTATACGCGATACATTATAAGGTTTTACCCTTGTTCCTGTTTGTTTTGTGTATGTCTTCCAACAGACCTTACTTGACTTACGCTACATAGGCAAGGTATGGCCTATATTTTGTACTTTGGGTTTCCTGGCACTTGGGAGCATGTGGAGACCACAGATAGCTATCACGATTTTGGCAGGGACTATGCATCACATTTTTCTCGGGAGACTTATCACCAAGTGCACTATACCGATGCTACCTGGATTGTCATATACTTCCATGTTTATGCATGTGATACCAGATTTTAATCTGGAACTTTCGTCCAACCACATCTACGCGTGCACCAAATGGAGACGTGTTGGTTCATTGGGGGATAGTATGGCACTCTGGGTTGCACAACAATTTTTCAAGTAGATGCTATGTAATTGCTTGACAATTAACATACTGTTTATACCGTAAGCTTTAGTATTTTCATGTTTGTATCTTTCCCAGCCCTGAGGAGTCGCAAACACTTTGTTCCTAACACGATGAAACACGTGTCGGCTGGTTGTGGAATGAATAAACCTTGAAATTCATGAACTCGGAGTATCCAGGAATCCAATTAATTTTGCTGTCTTTGTTTTAACAACAGTGCTTTTGACATAGACTACTACACATGTATAGGACCTTCGTAAATGTGTGCATCGGCAATTTTTTGCAGGTATCTAGTACAATTTACTCTATGTACAGTTCCCACTCCTCCTAGAGGAAATCCTCATTGTTATGGTGTAAGTATGCCAGACTGATGTGGCTTAATGGCTAAAACGGCCGACCTTGAAGTGGGAGAAATAGGATCGAGTCTGGCGGGCGGCTCAAGTATCCTTTGGTTCTGGGAAATTCTCTCCCGGTGCCTCAAAATATAAAAATGAATGTGTCTGTTTGTAAGGCAACTGGTACTCATGTAAAGCGCTCCGCTAACATTGGGTCGAGTTCGAGCCATATAAAAATGCAACCAAAAAAAACAAAACAATTTATTTTGAAACTGCTTGCCACTCTCCTCTCAAATGTCTAGTGTACACCCCAGAACACAAAGATAATCATCTCCAGGCTGCTTTATTGAAAATTTTTAATCTTCTTAACCCTTCTCAAACATTTCATCGAAACAAAATACCCACTTAATGAGAAGTAATCAGGTTCCCAGCCAGAGTGCAGCTTTGTGACACACACAACATTAAAAATAGTCGGATCCTGGACCAAGGTTTTGCATGCCTAATGATCCTTCTAGACTTCTCAGACCTATTTGCTATAATAGTCATGCATGTGACCCTTGTAAAAATATTCTATATAAGAAAGAAGCTGAGCAACACTGTCCTGAGTGTTTCATAATATCATCACCGAATTGCACTGTTCCCATTCAGTCATGAAATTACTGGTGTGAATTTGAACTACCTTTGAGTCTCCAAAATCAAGTTGCCCTTATTTCGTTAAACCTAATATTTAGTTACACATGAATAACATGGGAAAGGGAAATAATTTCAACTTACGCTCCTCCACAGAATCAAAACTGATATACCTATAGTAGATTTAAAACTAAAAATCCAATCATTTGTACTGTTCAGGATTCCCTACAGAAATGACCTTCAAGCTGAGATTCTAAATGTACACCCAGAACCCTTAAAAGCGACCCTCATTGTCAAAGCTAGGACAGCTACCAATACGAGAAAGTTTGCCCACATTTTGACCAATACTGTTGTCACTGATGTGGCTACCCCATTGAAGCAAGAATCTTTTGTAAATTTGCTAGCATCACATACTAAACTCTAATTCTGGCATCCCACAACTACATTGTACAAAACCTGACCATCGCAAGGAGACTATACGAAAAGGGGTGACCTTGTGTCCCTCAGAACCTGGGTCGGTATATAAATATAAGAAGAATGTTTGCTCTACCCGACAGAACCATTCTTGTTATATTGACATTGCAAGGAGACAACACCCTTAAAAGATGATACAACTTGCTTCTAAAAACACCAAGATTCAAGAAAACAAAAAACACAATTACTGCGGACCAATCCCTCTGTCATCAACTTCTCAAAAGAAGCATTGTCGTAGCCAATAGGTCTCGCTTTTGGGATTTTATAAATGTTTACCCATGCAACAGTTGATGTTGTTGCACCAAGGCTATTGTGCTGCACAACTAAATACTAATAAGGTCCCAAAAGCGAGACCTATTGGCTATGCCAATGCGTGTTCATAATGTGCTGTAGAGTAGCCTGCAAAAGGAATTCTGGCAATACCACTGCGACCAGCTCACACCAGCAAGCAAGTACACATAAATTAAAAACAACCATTGACAAATCCAATAGGTCCCGCCTTTGGAAGGCATAATTCTACTTTTTGACTGAAGAGCATGAGCAAAAAAATAAAAAAGTGAGATTTTTTCTTTACTGTATGGCAGGTCCTACCATGAAGAGGTATATGCAAACTGCAAAGGTGCATCACTACCCAGGCACATGTAATGTTGGTGCTAATTACAACTTTTTTTTATACTTAAATATTTTTATAATTAAATACTGCTCCAAGAAGACAGATGCCCATCATGAAAGGATGGTTCAAAAAATGAAATGTATGTAAGAGCATTCTGAAGATATGAGTGACCTGATAGCAAATTGCTGCAGCCAGAGCCTCCTAAAAAAAAGAAATAGAAATTAACTAAAACAGGGAAACAAGGGAGGAGCTGCAGCAACATCAACTCTTTTTCCTAAAAGATACTGAACAGGTTGGCAACTGCCAAGTAGTCGTAATATAGTGCAAGGGCAGAGTATGCCAGTCCTCAGAAAGAATGTGTTGTCATGATGTTGGGTTTTGCCATTGCAGCGATCGACAGGTGCGGCCGGTACAGGTAAGTGATGGGGCGGTGGGGTAGGGGTGGGGCAGGAGGGAAATAGGAAATATAACATTTTAAAAAAAGAACCCTACTTACCTTGCCCACGCCGCATCACCTTGACGAGCTCAAGGTAAGTGGTTTTCTTTTTCTTTTTTTCCCTATTCTGTCATCTGTTGACACCCCGGCCCCCTGCTCTTACCTCTACCGGCTGCACCTGGCGAGGGAGTGGACAGACTGTGCTGACTCCAATGATGGCTTTGATGAGGGACAAGACCTATAAATGATGCAAAGCTCAAAACTAATATCATTAAATCTATTCTCAGGGAATAAATAGATTTCCTCACAGAATCCTGGTTAAATGACCATGTCACCCCTACACTTGACCTGCTAACCCGACCTGGGTACACTATCATTAGACAGGACAGAACTGAAAGATCTGGTGGAGGTCTAGCTAGAATTCACGAAATAGGAATACAACTCTCCACTTTAAGTGGGGCAGAATACTCGATCTTTCAATACCTTATGCAGAGCTTATAACCAAAGGCTCCCAACGAATCCAATTCCACACCATTTACCATTCTCCTGGTGAATGAGCCCTCTTTGCAGAAGAGTTATTGGACCTAATAACTCGGTTTGCCTTTACTGACACGAAGGATGTGTTCCTGAGCAATTTCAACATCCATTGGAACAACACAGAAAACACCTCAGTCCGACTACTCACGAACCTCCTGGAAATTAACAACCTAAATCAAATCTGCAATGAACCAACACACAGCAAAGGCTTCACCCTTAATGCGATTATAACTAAAAATGACCTTATCTTCATCAGCTCCATCTCACCTATTGACTGGTCTGACCACAATCTAATTCTTTTCAATATCAATACCCCAGTCAGACCTCTCCCTGATGTTGTTAAGAAACCTGAACAGTTAACCAGAAATATCAAACAAGTCCCAATTCTTGAACTTGAATCCAAAATTAGTGATCAACCTCAGCAACTCCCAGTCTCGTCTACCGCTGAAGAGCTCACTTCAAACTACAACTCATCGATCTCAGGAGTTCTCGATCAAGTGGCCCCGCCTAAACTAAAACAACTGAGATCTACAAATTCAAAAGCATGGGTTAATTCCGAACCCCACAGTGAAAGAAGAAACCTCAGACAAGCTGAAAGGACATGGAGACAAAACCCCTCGACAAATCACCTAGCACTACTAGGAACTATAAGGCTGTTATACAAAAAGCACAACTTTAGAGAAAAAGCCTCCTTTTTCCGCGACCAACTGGATCATGCAAAAAATAGACCAAGGGAGCTCTTTAACATTGTTAAACGATAAACCACGTTGTCACTCCCTCTTGTTATAATCGCCACAAATGAACGATGTGAAGAAATTGCTAGCTTTTTCTCTAACGAAGTCGCCAAAATTGAGCAATATTTCTTACAAGTCTCCCCTCTTTCGTCCGTCCTTTCTACCCTCACCGACCAACTTCCACTATCGGATGCTCCACCTCCAGATCCCATTGTTGACCAAATGACCACTAAAGGAACTAACGGCTCCCTGAGTCTTTCCAAACTCAAAAATAACGCAAACTGGGTGGACTTCAAAGGAAGTCTTCAATATAATCATGAATCTAAAACCATTGGCCCACACCAAAGATCCCCTCCCATCCACCTTGGTGAAAAATCTCAACCACATCATCGTCCAATTTGGGCTCTAATCATCAACACATCTCTCACCACTCTCTCCAACTAGGAAAAATCACACCCATTCACAAAAATACCATGGCTGACCCTAACAATCTCAACAACCTCAGACTTATTTCCAACCTCCCGTTCCAAGACTTTGGAAAAATGTGACTTATAACAACTTAATCATCATATACGAAAATTCACTCTGTTTGAAACCTTCCGATCAGGTTTAAAAAAGGTTGTAGTACTGAAACGACTATGCAGAATATATCTGATGGTATACACGATCCTTAGAAGAGGGTGGCGCTTGCCTACTTATCTTACTAGACCTATCGGCAGCGCTCAATAGTGTTAATCACCCAGCCCGACATGAATTTCCGAAGTTTGGATTCAGTTTTAATGGTACCATCTTAAAATGTTTCACATCCTACATACAACACCGTTCACAGCAAATCAAAATCAACTCATATCTTTCAAAATCCACACAGGTCAATCTTGGTGTGCCTCAGGGCTCAATTCTATCCCCCTCTGTTTTCAATCTCTTCATGGAACCGCTAACGGTCATCTTGAAACAGTCGGGGATCAAATATCACACATATGCTGATGACACTCAACTTTACTACAAAATCAAATCACCCAGTGACATTCGACATCTCAACAACACACTGAACAAGTTACAAGCCAGATTGTCTCTAAACACTTAAAGCTAAAGCCCATCAAAACAGAAGTAATTCTATTCTCTTCCAAAAGCAACCACCTACCAATCCACGAATGGCTCAGGACATGAGCGCTTTAAATTGCACTCTTACTCTATCCAACTTCGCAAAGTCCCTTGGCTTCTTCCTGGACAACAACATGTCAATGAAAGACCACATTAAGAATTCAGAAAAAGGAACACTGTACACTTGAAGTAAACCATTTATTCCCACCGATGAGTTCAAGATTGTGGTGCAATCTTTGGTCCTCTCCAGACTAGACTATGCTAATGCCATTCTCACTGGGACGCCGAAAACTCACCTAGCCTCCCTTATATCAATTCTTAACATGGCAGCCCGGCTCATTTCACACATTAAAAGGATTGAACACATCACTCCTGCCCTCAAGAGCCTCAGCTGGCTTCCCATCGAAGGAAGACTGCCTGTATCATTCACAAAGCCCTTCACTCACATAGACCCAACTACTTAGAAAACAAGCTGTCGAAAGCAGGGACCACTAAATCTTTGCGAAGCACCAACGCACATTTGCTCCTACCTCCAAATCTAAGAAAGTCAGCAACCAAGTTGCGCTCTTTTTCCGGAAATGCATCGAGCATATGGACCTCCCTACCTCGTGACCTTCGATGCAACCCTTCCTTCCACTGCTTCAAAAGAAACCCGAAACTCCTACTTCTCAACACATACTTTAACTCCTAGATTACTGAACTTGGTTAATTATCTCTTGGTCAAATCTAGACCCTCTGTCATAGGCGGCTGTTTATTTGCCTATGCTGTCTATTAGATTCTCTTGAATTGGGTCTCTTGATGTCTGTTTTCCTATTATCATCGTTGATGTGTACTATTATCCATTGTATTCTCATCTCATATGTTATTGCATGCCTGTTTTACTGTATTCTTTCATGATCATGTGAAGCGCTCTGACACCTTAGGGTCTAGCTAGCGCTATAAAAAACTTATAAATAAAATATTGTCATGCCCCATCAAAGCTATAAAGTGAAAAGGGACACTATTATCACATTAACTATGTTGAGGACCCACTGAAAACAGACAATAGTAAATTATTAAAATTGCAGCAGAACTCATGAGATCTGCTAGCACTGTTGTCATGCACTTTTGGTGACTCCCCCACCGTTACCCACTGGTGTAACGAAAAGTGAGGGGGCCTCCCTGCACGGTACTTAGGGGGGCCCCCTCTGGGCTCAATCAGGAACTCTCCGGCCAGAGTGCAGTGCCGAGGGGGCCCCTTGGAGCTAAGGGCCCCCCTGCACCGCTTGGGCTGCGGGGGCCTGTCCTCCCCAGCCCTCCCGCCGAGAAGTACCACTTGATCCCACTTTAAATATTGGAAAGGTGCTACCAGTCTGGAATTAAAATTATAAAGTTTACCCTGAGAAGTGCTATGTTTCCACCATCACAAATTCTGAGACTGCTGAGATTTTTCTTGAGAATCCTGTTACAGATAATGGAGAAATGCGAGAAGGGCCTGTACTGCTTCATTACAAACCCGAGATACAGCCTCAGGTGAAACTGTTCTCGGTAAAGAGTTCTGACACCTCGTGGGCTAGAGCAGTGCTCCATAAATAGAACCTTTAGATAAGTAAATAAATTAATATATTTAAAAAATGTAATTGTAATTAAAAAGGTGCAACCGCGGTGATGGAGGCGGAGCTGTTTGGTGCACTCTATTTGGAGACTGAATCTGCACATGCGGTAGCATGCTAGCAAGGAACTACTATTCCAAGTGGGCAAAGTATCCACAGACTTTCACAGTGCCAGAGAAACAGCAGCCATCTTGGATTATTGGGTATACATTTCCCCATGGTTCAAAGCATCCTTTTCTTGGCAATTGTGATATAATATTGCAGCTGCCAGGACCTCGCTGATGGATTCCAGATTTGACTTTTTGTTTCCTCCTGGGATTGTTGTGAATGAATAATTGGATCACAGAGACATAGACTGAAGTTGTGATGCTGATGTAAACAAACTTTGTTGTAATTCTCTTAAACATTTATTGAACTGTGTAATCTTGGGTTATTTACTAAATTGCCCTGTAATGTAATAAAGAGGGCTCTACAAGTGCATTTTGGCATGTATGTTTCAAAATGCTGTGTGCAAGTTCTACAGGAATAACTCTTCTATTGTCAGAGCCTATGGTGAAAAAGATCGAGTTGTCATCAATTATCCATGACATATAAAAGTACAGAGAGCTGGATGCAAAGGCCACGGGGGTTAACTACATTCCTATGACCATATTGACCAGACAAGTGAAGGGTAGCAGTGGTGGAGTCCTGTGTTTCAGTTTTCTTTTTTATCCTATTCATCTCGACCACTGGCCATCATATGTCCACATAGGTGGTCATTTCTGGGGGTGGCGAGAGACAGATATGAAAGTTGCCTGTACGTGGTGTTTGTGGATTTAAAGTTAGCTTTTGACCTGATCTACAGGAAAAGCTATGGTCAACAATGAAGGAGATGGGGATGCCACAAGAACTGTTGTCCCTGCTAATACAACTGCATATCAGCAATTATGCCCTTGTAAGAGGGGGAAAAGAGGGCATTCTAACTGGCCATGTAGACATACAGAGGGGGGTGAGAAAGGGGTGTGCTATAGTCCCAACCACGTTTACACTGTACACAAATGGCTTAATTAGCACCCTATATGATTGCCGAGGGGATTGCTGAGGCTTGCAAATAAGTGAATTCCAGCCCTCCTATTCGTCTACCATGCCCTGTTAATCACCAAAACACCTATGGGATTACAGAGCATTTTAGATCAATTTTCAGATTAATTCTCCAGGTTTGGCTTAGAGATTATTATTTCTAAAACCAAGTTTGTGGTATGTCACCCGCACAAGACCTTTAGAGGGAAAGTGAGGCTGGGATCTGGCAACCCGGACTGTTTAGGTATGAGGTTGTCAAGTAACCTATTGTGGCCGCCAGAGTTTGAAAAGCCAAATATCATTACAGGATGTTGAGGCCGCAATTAGGAGGGGGCTTAACGAGTTTGATTCATGTCCAATATCCCTGGTCTTTGAAATCTATCGTGCCAATGGAATGGATGCGGCTTTTTATGGCGCCCAACTATGGTGGCATGATAAAACCAATGGCTTAGAGCTAACTGAGAGCAGATTCATAAGATCAGCTCTAGCCTTGCCCAGAGTGCCCCTCTTACCCCCCAAGCGATTATATCTAGGGCTGAGGAATATTGTACAAATTGCAGCCCTGAACCCTCTGCTATATTGGATAAAGCTTTGGTCTGGTAAGTAGCAGATCCCAGTGAAACATGCTGTGGTAGAAATCAAAGAGTTGGATAAATGCAAAAACAATAGTTGATGGGCAGAATGCAGAACAATGTCATACATTCACCCCAACAATTAGAAATACCCTGGCTACAACATATTAAAACTTGGATGTATGAACAAGCTATGCAAGACGTGTGAGATAAACCAGAGAACATTAGCAAAGGGATGGCATTGCAACGGAAGGGTCGATATTGAGCATGTATCCAGGATAGGTGGAGATCCACAGTGACACACGGTACTTTAATAGGGTGATTTATGGATGGGAAATATATTCCAGTAATTGAACATTTCCTGGGTGGGAAACGGCCATTACAACGCGGCTGTTCCCTGCATAACCTTGACCACGCATACACTGTTACCACGAATAGCCTCTACCATGCATACCTTTACAATGAATTATGTGTGTGGTAAGGGTGTGCAGCGTTACGTTGTAAACTTATGTGTGATAAAGGTATGTGTGTAGTAAGGGGGGTAGAGGCTATCCGTATCGTTAGAGAAAACTGACCCTTCCGATTCCACTGCATGACATGAGTTGCACCTCAGAAGAGCTGGAGAGGTGACTTCGTGGAGTGGTAAGGGGAATTTTAAATTAATTAATTAATTTTTTTTCGGCTGGGGCATAGGGGTCCGCTTCTAGGGCTCAGGGGAGGGATAGTTTTAAGAAGAGCTATTCGCCGTGGGAGGTCGCACCGG
Source organism: Lissotriton vulgaris (assembly GCF_964263255.1). NCBI lineage: Eukaryota > Metazoa > Chordata > Amphibia > Caudata > Salamandridae > Lissotriton > Lissotriton vulgaris. Next base: position 1,056,689,965 of record NC_141698.1, on the reverse strand, counting down.
GGTCTGTTTTTAGGGTTCAGGGGAGGAGTATTTGTTAGAAGGGTTGGGGCAAGGTGAGGTCACGCAAGGGTACAGGTGGGGGAATTTCCTTTTTAAAGAACTGATGAGCTGGTGGGCACAAGGACCGGTCTTAGGAGTAGGTGCAGGGAAAACCTTTACCACTAATATGCCCTTAGCATGCATGCTTTTACAATGAAACTCTTTGTAAAGGTTTGAGTGGTAAAGGCATATCTATACTACTATTATAAAGAGAGAACTTGCACCTTTTGGCCAGGTAAACTCTGGAACCACAGCACCAATCTACACACCCGATACATCTATGAAAATGTCAGGGTGTGTAGATGGACATAGGCTATATAAATTTTAAAAAAAAGTAAATTAAAAAATTTAAGTTTGAAAACAAAGTAGTGCCCTGAAAGTAGCACCGGCCGGGACCTAGCGCTGGCCGCGACGCGACGTGCGTGATGACCGCGACGCGACGTGCGTGATGACGACGAAGGAGGAGCGGCGGTGCAGTGACGAGCGGCTGTGCAGTGAGGAGCGGCGGCACAGGTAAGGAAAGGGAAAGTTTTCGAGCTTTTCATAAACTCTCAGTGCGAGACTGTGTGATGCAGGGGGAGGCGAATGTCGGAGTGGGAGTGAGTCGGGGCGGGAGGGGGGCGGGAGGGAGTCGGGCGGGAGGCGGGCCTGGTCCATGTCCGTGCATGGACATGCACGGACAATGTCGGGGCGGGCGGGGGCCTGGGCGGGCGAATGGCCCTGAAGCCTCATTGCCCCCAGGCAACGCTGGGGCGGGCTGCTAGTTTGTGGTAAAGGTGATTCGTGGTAATGGCATTCACATTGTAACACATGCGTGGTAAAGGACTGCATTGCAACAGAATGTGTTCTAACGACATAAAACCTTCCTCTGCCAGACAGAGCTCCCTTTGGCAAGATCTCTTTTCCTGAAACTCAGATACAGAATTCTTTCAGTAAATGAGTTCAGGAATAGGTGGCAGGCAAGCACTATATCAGGTTTATGCCCTGCATGTTTGTCTTGCACTGAATCTGAAGAACATTTCTTGTTTTTACCCACTTTTTGCAAATCCCAGGAGAATGTGGATATCCCGGTGTCTTGGCTATTGTCCCTGATGCGATACATAGGGAGATGCGTATAGTACAACCTGAAAACACTGAGTGGGTAGTTTGCTCGGTATCCAGGTATCCAATGCAGGCCTGGTGCATAAGGTGTCAAATCTTAAATAATGTTTAAATTGGATATATAAGCAGGTACCATATGTACATGAAATTGCTTACGGAGCAACAAGAGTTTTACCCCTGATGAATGGTTATGAAATATAATAGCACTTTATTAAGGGCAGTTAAGGATATTGAAAATAATTTTAATGAAACTTAATGTATTTTTATTGTATTGATATATTTTTTACATGATGTGATTTTACAATACCACACTGCTATGCAAAATGTATTCTTTAGGTATTTGATGATATAATGTAATGATTTATGATCAAAATGGCCCAATAAACATATTCTAAGAGAAAGATGCTTCCTCTGGATTCTGCTCACAAGGGTAGTGTAGCCCGGCAATAACAATATAAAGTTTTATAACTGCCCATCCGTAAGTGTTCACAGCCCTCATTTTGCAAAACCTAAAATGTAGAAACCTCACAAGAAGCATTAGTCTTGTCATTTCATACCTTTATCCATGCTGAGTTTTGAGATATTACAGGCCTGTTCATACATGTTGGAATGTCTGTAGCATGCTTTGAAGAAACCTCAAGCGCAGGTACTGGCACACAGGTACCATTTAAGCCATTAGGAGCCTTTTAGATGTGTTCTTGGGATTAATTCTTCAAGAGGTGAGCGGTGGAACTGGTTCTTATGAAGTTGTGCTTTGAAGATTACATTTCCAGGTCAGGGAACAACTGGAAAAAGACAAGGGCCTGATTTAAGTTTGGCAGAGGGCTACTCTGTCACAAACTGGACGGATTTTGTGGCCTCTTTATTGCAAATTCCCTAGGCCGATGGTTCTTAACCTGGGAATCCGAGGACCCCTGGGGGTCTGAATTTAGAAATGCGCCAACCTTCCTTGTTAAATTAAATTAAATATTTCATAAGTTTTTGTTGATGAATGCTTATATCTGCATTTTATATGTATTGTTTTGTGGTTCAAATCATTGAAAATGCCTAGGCTGGGGTCCCTGGTTTCCAGTCATCAATCCATCAGTTTTTGTAGAGTGCTGCTAATCACCCGAGAGGGTGTGCAGGTGCTTAGTTGTTGGGCTCAGCCGAAAAGCCAGGTCTTGAGTCTCTTCCTGATATCTGCCAGCAAGAGTGCTGTCGGGAGGTTGAGTACTTGGCAGTGAGGTAGAAGGAACGGCCTCCGCTGTGGCTTCGGCAGATGTGTGGTGTCTGGGAGAGGGAGATAAGGCGAAAATCTCTGGATGGTTGGTGGAAGTTCAAGCAGTGGTTCAGGTTTGCTGGTCCTTGGTCGTGGAGGGCTTTGTAGGCGTGCCTCAGTATCAGTATCTTCTAATGTATCTTGTAATGTACTATAATCTCGGCAATGGGTCAGTGGGGGTCCCCAGATTCCAATAATGACAAGTGGGGATCCCAGTGTTCCACCAATGATTTCTTAACAACTGCTCCTTATGGCTGCAGTAGATATGTGGTAGCTGGTGTGGGCAAAGATGCAAGAGAAATCCAGCAAACATGGACATTTTGGCCACAAAGATGGCCGATATGATTTCCCTGAACCTCTTTCCACGAGCCTCTTTCTCTTCTCCACGATCCTCCATGGCCCAAAAGTAGTTCAAATTACCAGATAGCATGGGAAATCTCGGTGTTCACACTGCTTTTGCAAAATTTCCTAGGTAGGCTTTAACCAGTTCAGTTGGGATTGAAAATCATGTCTATTTGCAAAAATTGTGTTTTAGCTGAACTGGGTATCTGAGACAATTTTATTTATTAACCCCCGCTACTGATTCCTACCAGCCGCCACTGGATGCACCACCGCCGGTTATTATTCTTGTTGCCTTTCCCACACATCACTATCGTGCTATCTGCAAACATCCTATGATGCAACTTTTATAACCCTGCTTTAATCTCACATTTTCATTTTGTCATTCCTCAGCATGATGCAAGAGTTCCCTTGGTTCACTCAATTATCTACCACGTCTTACAGAGCCATGCCCTCTCTGCTGGTCTTTTCATCAGATACACCCAATAACTGTTTTCTGAACCAGGTGTGATGTTTAATTGTAGCAGAAAAGAATAGGAAAAAGATTTCATAGAGGAAAGAATTTGAACAGAAAACAAAAAAGAGATTAGAGACCCTAAAGAAGAAAAGAGAGGTGTTAAATCGTGTCAGGATAAGGAAAGATGCTTTATTTACCGAACCTTTAATAGCATGTGGCGGTCACAGAAAGTCTGGCCCTACAGACGGAAATGCATGGACCTGAGAACTGGGCTACAGAGAACTCAGCCACATAGACGCTGGCGGGTTTCAGTAACACATCTATTGCCCCTAGCAAAACCGAAACCAAAAGCCGAAGGATAATTTGTGCCCAGTGGAGACATTGTGAGTAACATATTAGCATCAGAATGCCCCACTGCACCAACGTGCCCACCCATTGGCCATCACCAGGGAGCCTCCACCTATAGGCATGTCCTGCTGGTGTGGTGCCCCGTTAGTGATTGGCTGACATAGCACCATAGACAGACTGTAATGATTATTCGTAAATGGAACCACTTGTAGGTAATAAGGACCACACGGATACATAATCAGGGCCTTATGCAAACGTGTTTGATGTTATTTAAGCACATTACTTGAAATTACAATAGGCAGAGGGCCCAATTGAATTAATATTTAAAAAGTGCACTCCAAAAAGTAACAGCAGGACAAGATAACAGATCAAAATGAAATAAATGTCTTCAGTGTAATTGAGAGACAGACAGAGCTTTACACATTAGTGGTCAGCCAGTCAGCCAGAACATTTCTTCTCTTACATGTCTACAAACAAATACGTTGTGCAGACACTTCAAAAATGAGCTTGGGTGGTCGACAACTAGGCTTCCTCTACTAGAGTACAGATACATCTGCCTGATTTCAATTTTTTTGTTGAGTTGTACAACATGGGGAACTGTATTTTTAGCTGAGGCTGTGGTGTCACCCCAAAGACTCACGAACTGTCCCTTGTACGTCACGTACTTAGAACCCTAAAATTCTCTTGTGAGCACACTGAAGGAGCCATAACCATAATTTGGTACTCACGACAGGACTGAGATGGTTCCATTCTTATTGAATATAGAATATATCTGGGACTGGTCTCAATGAATGCCTCGTATTTAGGTATCTCCAAAGGCGAGTTAGCTATATGTTGAAGCCATTCATCCAGAACAATAAATGAGGAGTACGTTAATAACTTACTTTCGATTCTGTGTTGCTGCAATGTATAGATGCTGGCCTGCTATAGGTTATTATAATATAGTATATATTTTAATATACTTTAAACTGTGTCTTCATAACGTATTTTAAATGTTCAAAAATATATATATATGCAGGAACACTCCAAAACCACTTCCAATCCCCACGGACCGGAGAAGCAGGAGACTGACCACAGGATCTGGCAAATCGATTTCTTTATTTTTTCAAGTAAACAGCAATGACGCGTTTCGGGCTCACAAGCCCAGTAAGGGTTGGAGCCCAAGTCTGGCATGTGACACGTGTCACTCTGTCAAGTGGCATATGCACCATCTGATGTGACATATGCCATAGATTTTCTACTTGGTCTTTCATTATTATCAAATGAGCATTTCCAAAGGACTATGTTTCACTCTGCTAAAATAAATAAATTGTTTAAAAAAATAAAAATAATATTAAAAAATAATTTCCCGAGGTGGGGTTTGAACCCTGTTCACGCACTCAAAGCCCCTGCACATACACAGTGAGCCACGTACTCTGCTGAAAGTTCCCCAGCCAAAGGTAATGGCATCGTTAGCTTTCGTCATAAATTGGTCTATTGGCCCAATGACCTCAGCTGCAGATTGAGCCTGCTTTTTAACAGTATTCCTGGTGGTTCTCGGACACATTGTACCATAAGGATCGTAACAGTAGTAAGGTACAATGAAACTTCTAAGGCCAAATAGCAAAAACTGGCGGGACCTAAATAGATGTTTTGTCAGTGGCAAAATATAAAAGCAAACTGAAAATAGGGTGGCCCAGTCCAGTCCTGCCCGGTCTTGAACGGGATTAAACGGGCCCGCCCTTGGCCCGCGCTTCGCCCGCGCTTCGCCCCGCGCGCGTCCCGCGGTGCGTTTGGGTCTGTTCAATTTATGGTGAGCTAGTTAGGGGGCGTGGCCGCCGGGGGAAGAGGCACCAGCTGTTAGGTGTAGAGGCTGCTGGTCCTCGCAGTCCCCCGGTGGAGCCAACAGGTAGCCTCAAGGTCTAGTGCACGCTGGGAGCGTGCAGGCTGTCCGCCGATTGTGGAGAAGCTCCCACCAGCGGCGCAACCTTTCCTGTGCAGATTAGGTGTTGCAAAGCGCCCTCCGAGTTCAGCGTTCAGGTATCCTCCTTGTTGGCAAGTAGAGTTTAAGCAAATGAGCGGCAAATGCGAGTCCTCTTCGGGTCTGTCCGATACGGGAGAATAAACCCCCTGAAAATATTCTGCGAAGCGTTCCACTATTTCCACTGGGTCAGTAACTCTCATACCACTCTGACTTTCAATCACCGGAACCACCCGACTCGCTCTCTCCTTCTTGTCCAGCCATGCAATCAATTTACCTGCCTTATCCCCAACATCATACAAACGCCCCTGCTGCTCTCTACTCATGGATCTGGCAGCGTCAGTGACCAGTGCTTTATAATCACTCTGTTTGAGACTAAGAGCATGAAATTTCTCCTGAGTAACATCATGTTCCAAATCTTCTTCCAACTCGTCTATTTCGGATTCAAGTCGGATTACTTCTTCATGTTTACTCCTCTTGGCACAGGAAATCAACGACAAAGCCTGCCCACGGATAACTGTTTTGAAAGCCTCCCAAAGTGAAACAGCAGAAGACACTGACCCCAAGTTTTCAAGTAAATAGTGCTCTATAGACTTAACCAATGCTGCACGGGTCCTAGGGTTGCGGAGGTACCATGGGTTTATGGGAGCTAACCTCCCTTCTGCTCCAACACCAGTATCCAACACCATGAGTAGCGGGTAGTGATCTGAAATGCCACGAGGCAGATGTCTAACCTCCTTAACCATCATGGCCTGCGCCGCTGGCATCAGTACATAAACAAGCCTAGAGAGGCTGCCATGTGCCCCGGAGTGGAAGGTGTATTGTGTCTGCCCAGGGTGTAGCAAGCGCCGACAATCTACTAATCCCAAAGTGTCCATAAGCCTACTCAGCCAAGCCTTTGATCCCGGCAGGTCCCTAGGTGGATAACGATCTTCCCTCCCACAAACAACCGAAATAAAGTCACCACCCACTATCAGGAATCCTTCCGGGAGATTCAGAAATACTTTACCGATATCTTCAAATGTGGACTATTGCAGACCAGGTCGGACATAAACAGACATTAGAAGTATGGTCTTTACCTCCCATCTGCCCACTATTACTGCATAACGTCCCCTGTCATCATAAATCACCTCGTCAATTTCCAAGGGGAGGGAGGCTCTGATCATTACCCCCACCCCGAGACCCGGAGGTGAAGCCCGAATGAGCGACAAGACGATAACCTCGTCTGCTTATGGATGAGCAGGAATTTTCTATAAGGTGTGTCTCTTGTAGCAGGACCACATCTGGTGACATTCTCTTGAGTAGTTGGAGAACCACCCCTCTTTTAATTCTGTCCCCGAGACCATTGACATTCCATGACATTAGTCTCAACCCCCTATCCCCCATCCCAATAGTGCCCACCACCCCATCCCAGAGAAAGACGCATCACCAGCGGACAATAAGCAAACGATACGGCACCTTGTGTTAAACCAAATCAAACCCCAACACCCAACCCCCGCCCCCCAACCAGAAAACCAAGCATCTACCCCCCTCCCTGCATTCTGCGTCTGACCCATCAGCCACCCCAACTTGCAGTGTGCCTGTCGCCCCATTCACTAACTAGTCTACAAAAAGAAACCCCAGAGGAGGACGAGTCCCTGTCCCTCCCGCCACCTCGTAGAAGCAGCAAAACATATTTATACATACGATATGCGACCCCCAGCAGTACACTATGCAATAGTTCAGTGAACCTAGTCAATATTCCTTATTCTTGCACCGATCCGCCGTCTTCCGTACCCCCAGAGCGGTCTGCCGGATCTCTTCTCACGGGCAGAGTGTCAAGCCAGTCACTATCCACATCTGGGCGGTCAAAGAAAAAGGCCTTGTCCTCATATTCGACCCGCAACCGTGCAGGGAAGAGCATAGCGTACTTCAAATCCATGTCTCGCATCCGCCTTTTTACTCCTTGAAAGGCCAATCGTTGTTTTTGGACAGATTGAGTGACGTCCGGGTAGAAGCTCACTGTAGTATTCTCAAACTTGACGGGTCCACCCACTCTCGAGGCCTGCAAAATAGCGTCTCTATCGCGGAAGTTGAAAATCCTAGCGATAATAGGACTTGGTGGGGCACCCGGCTTCGGCCTCCCGCCCGGCACTCTGTGCGCCCGTTCCACCACGAAGAATTTACTCAAGCCTTTGGGGGCAAGATGATTGAGGGCCAGATCTTCCACAAAAAGATCCGTTGCGGTTTCTTCTGATTTTTCAGGAATACCAATAATGCGTATGTTATTCCGCCTTGCACGCCTTTCGGAATCCTCCAATCGGCGGGCAAACTGTTCGTTGGCAGTTTGCAAATTACGGACCTCCGTTTGCAAGTCAGAAACGTCGGTAGTGAGACTGGCTGTGGCCAAATCTAGGGATTTTACCTTCTCGTTCGTTTTGTAGAGGTCCGCCCTGATTAAGGTGACATTCACAGCCACGGTATCCAACTTTAAAGCCAGAGCCTCGTATTGTTGTCCGATTGAAGTTTTCATGCCAGCAATGGCGCCCATGACGACTTGGAGGCTCAATTCCTCTGGGTCTTCAAAAGTCACATTCGCCCCTCTGGTATTTTTAGGGATGGTACCGGGTGATCCCCTCGGCTGGGTGAATCGTTCGATACTATCCGCCTGCGTCACACTGCCCCTGCCGGTGATCTTGGTCTTCCGCCGGTCTCCGTCTTGCTTGCCCGCCATATTGGGTTCTGTGCCCCGGAGGGCCCTGTGCGTCCTGGTGTCAATATCCGCACTTCGTAGCCCACTAGAATTCAAATGTTCAGGTTGAGAAAGGGTTTCTCCCGGTCCGCACCAAGTACTTGCGGTAGATACACTGCAGAATGAAGCGCCCAGCGGAGGCCGATGATCAATCTGTCGATAACACCCTCGCTCACCAGTGAGGTCTCAAAAACGAAACCGAAAGTTGACCAGGGGCATCAATCCCACTGCAGCTAGCCGTTGTTCTTCAACTACTGCCTGGGTATTGGTGCCACTTGAGCTCCATGCCCTTCCACCCCTGTGGGCCAGAAAGTTGCGATCGGTGTAATTCATTTTCCCAATGTCCAAATCGATTTTGGAAAGCAGCTAGTGCCTCTGCCGGGTCTGCACTTCAATATTCCATCCGAATAATCCGGATTCGTTTCAGTATATATGTAGGAGGCAGCGAGGGACTCGGGAGCTCTTAGCTCACGCGGCCATCTCGGATGCTCGCGAAGCTTTTCCCCATGTACCAATCTTAACTGAAGACATTAACCCTCCAACGCATTCAGGTGAAATTGTGTACGTGGCAGCCCAACAGCTGTGTTAATTAAACACAGCTCATCATTACATACCCCTCTTTGCTCCCTGACTCGCAGCATGGTACACTGTATGAATCTACTCTTAACAGTTGACATCTCACAAAAAGATATATGCTTTAATAATTCCAAAAATCCGATAATGTAACCAGCAATCCTCCAAACTCCCAATCTGAGATAACATTCAAAACAATCCTGGGTGGTGCGCTGCAAACTGCTATACTTTAGAGTACAGTCCTCGTTTCTAGCGTCTCAGGGGCTCCCCATGCGCAGGCAACATACAATATAGTTGGGGCAAACTTCATATGTTAACTCAGCAATATTTCACAAATCAGCAATAAAATATACGTTTCAGTCGTACCGGTTCCCTCATGTATTTCAGTGTTCAACACAGTATTGAGAAAATACTGTGGATTAGTAACAGCGTGCATCCCAGGTGTCTACGAGTCTAGCAACAGCATTCCCCCACAAATACACCCCAATACCTCAATTTATAGTCCATACAAATGCAGGAGCTTGCAGCGTTTATGCAATCAAGTACGCCGTCTGCTGGTTGACATCCACTTTTCCTACTGAATCCTGCGAATTCTGTAGGCCATATATCTGTTCGTCATCACTAGACATGTCTCATTGGCTGGATTTAGATGCATTCTCTTCATCGGGGAACCCCTGATCTCTGCAACTGCCTGCATGGTGTCTTGCTGTCAGCTCAGGATCAGCTCCGAGCGTGGACCCACAAGTGGCAAAGGTGGTGTCATTATTCTCGTATAACGTTACTCTCTCCGCCAGTTGCGAAAAGGGCCTTTCAGTTTCGGTAGCCTTGTTGTTGTGGCCATGTCCCGAGGCCCCACATTGGTGAAGGTTTCCAGCCAGTCCTCCGCCTGATGCTGATAAGGCTGGCCCGCTATTAGCACGTATTCTCAGAGATTACCCCCCACATCCCCTGATCCATGAGATAACCACTAGCGCTGGGGATACCCTGAATATACAATGGTATATAAATGCAGCATTTTGTGAATATTGCCAAGACTTGTAACAGTCCCCCCCCCCACCATTGGTGGAAGACCCCTTGATGCCATTTTGAACAGGCGCACAGTTCCCACAATTTGAAAAAACAGCGCAAGACGCTCTATCTGGCACTATCACAAGGTCTGAAATCAAGGCAGCCATCAGGAGCCTCCCTCAAAACAAGGACCCAGGTCTGGACGGCCTCCCGTCCGAATTCAATGCCACGTTTGCGGATACTCTTGTGCCACAACTAGAGAAACTGTGTAATGCTGCGCTGTTCTCGGGGTCATTGCCACCCACCATGAGACAGGCACTCTTAATGTCTCTCTCCAAACCAGCACGCCAGGCAATGTATCTTTCAGAGTTCCCCCCAACTATCTCTAATCACTACAGACTACAATCTATTCAGTAAAGTACTGGCTGGCTGCCTACTTCCATATTTACACAACCTAATCCAACCAGATCAATGTGGGTTTGTACCAGTGCAGTGCACTTCACTTAACATCAGCAGGTTTTACCATGTTATGACTGCAACCCCCAAGGAGAGAGCCCACGCAGGTTGTATCACCTTGGATCTGAGACAGGCATTCAATATGCTCATATTGGACTACATATTCCCTGCACTTGAACTATTTGGCATCCCGCCGGGTTATTTAATGTGGGTCAGGCTCCTGTACAAGGACCCCAGGGCAAGGGCCCGTACAGGGCGACATATCTCGGAGGAGTACCCGGTTTGAAAAGGCACACGGCAGGGTTGCACACTGTCTCCTCTGTTGTTTGTGCTGGCCCTGGAGCCTTAGCCCTTAGGGTACGGTTATCGGCTGTACAACCGGCCATACGTATCGGCCAAACAACACACATTATCTCCGCATACACAGATGACATCATTCTGTATGCTTAAGACCTCACCTCTCTATCACTGGCCACAGGCATTTTTTATGCTTTTGCGTTGCTTTCGGGCATCAGAATTAATGTCAGTATGTATTATGCCTTTTTTCCCGGCAAGGGGATTGCCCAGAGACGGTTCAGTTTGGCCCTCATTCTTTAAAAGTCGCAGCACATACTTTAAAATATCTGGGTATACAGATTTATCGCTCAACACCAAACCTCATTGACGTTAACCTAGGTAAGGCTATGCGCTCGCTACACTCACATGTAACCTTCTGGTCCTCCCTACTGCTATCATAGATGTGCCGAGTGGCAATTTCGAAAATGCTAGCCCTCCCCTTGCTACTGTATTTCTTAACCAATTTGCCGGTTGTGATCCCGACCCTGCTGCTTAACTATGAACATCACTCTTTCTTTTTTGATTTGGGGAAGTAGCCACCGCAGAGTAGGACTGAATAAGCTGCAGCTGGACACTGATAAAGGGGACTAGGTTACAGTGGCTCTCAGATTGGCTGTCAGGGCGTAACTTACATTAAATTAAATTATTCACCTGCCGATGTGGATCGCGGACGGGTTCATACTCTGATCCTACCAGAGGCTAAGATTCCGACCGATGCTCGCTGCTTTTACGCACAGCTCTCATTTATTATAAATAATCCACACACTACACACGTGGCTGCCTCCCTTACTCTGACACCATACCACTACTTGGGATCCTGACCCCAAATGGCCTCCTCACTAAACTGAGAATGCTCCCCTGGGCTGAAGGCGGTTTAGCTAGAGTGGGAGACCTATTTCACAACAGCACATTTATGGAACACGACAATTTTGTCTGGAGCAAAGGAGTCACGGATGCATTAGATTTACTACATGCCACACTTCTGCAATATGTAAAGAAACATTCGTCCCCCCACAGGGAGAAACCTCCCCACCATGAAATGGTCTTCATAACCTACCTGATAGTGAATGGCCGACACCTCACCAACTGGCTTTACAGAGGCATAACTAACCAAACTAGAATTTCACAGAATGTTTTAAGCAACAAATGCACCGAAGACTTGGGTACAGACATGATGTATGGGGACTGGAGCAGGTCCTTGGCATACCCTTTGAGAATCCCACGGAATGCCAAATTCAACTTCATTCAATAAATTTTTTTGCAGAGGGCATATCTCACCCTGCACCTTCTGCAGCGTATCTTCCCAGCCACACAGCACTGCTGTCCTAGATGTAAAATATAAGATGCTAACCTGCTATGTATGTTATGTCAATGCACCGTGATTATGTCTTACTGGTTAGAATTGTTATCACTGATATCAGCTATGGTTGGTGTCCCCATTCCGCGTACTCCTGCAGTATTCCTTTTGGGATTGATGCGGCTCCATAAGGCGCAGAAAGAACAACTTCGGTTTATAGACTTGCCTCTACTCCTGACTAAGCAATCCATTATGATGAGGTGGAGGTCGGCTGGTCCCTCACAGCTTCATGGCTGCCATGGGGTAGTGGTGTAATGAAGCGGGTCAGAGAGTGCTGCTATCCGCCTGGAGGAAGACCTGGGTTTGTGAACAAAAAATATCTCTTTAGACTGTGTCAGTATCCTGGAGTCGTTGAAGGCTCTGGCCCCGCTGCCATTGCATGTAGCTCGAAATTAGCACCTGTCTTATTATATACAGCATCGCCGTACAATCCCCTCCCCACTCGCCACCCCGCTCCCGCCTCCCAGCTGCTCCTCCCTCGCTACGCCCTCGCCACTATCTACTTATGACAGATGTATTTACGCGCAGCGGGCGCGCCCTAAGCGCGCCGAAGGCGCGCCAAAGGTAAGCCCGTCTACATCCATCCGCGCCTTGACCGCGCCTAGCGGAAGACCCCCTGGCCCCCGCAAAAACCACTCCACCCGCCTAACGTACGATGTCGCAACCCTCTCTGCACTTAACACCGGCCGACTACCCGACTGCCACCGAGCCGCCCCAGGACGCACCCATGGACCCTTCACCTGCCAATCCTGCAAGTTCTGCTGCATCAGGACCCACACTGCAACCACTACCGCCAAACAGAGCCCAAACAACAACCACCTAAAGTGGATCCTGCTCAACACGCGCTCGGTCCCCAAACACGCCATTGAACTATGGAACCTACTCAACACCACATCACCGGACGTTGCCTTTCTTACAAAAACCTGGATGAACGCCTCATCAGCGCCCGACATCTCCGTAGCCATCCCGGACGGATACAAGATCATCCGAAAGGACCGCATCAACCAAACAGGAGGAGGTATCGCCATCGTTCACAAGAACACCATCCGCATCACGACCAGCTCCGACGACACCCTCACAGCTGCCGAACACCTTCACTTCCAGATACACACCGACCCCAAGACCACACTTAGAGGCACCCTCATCTACAGACCACCAGGACCCCGCACACAATTCAGCGAAGACATCACCGACTTTATCAGCCCACACGCCCTCCCCTCCGAGGACTACATTCTCCTAGGGGACCTCAACTTCCACCTGTAGAAGAACAACGACAGCAACACCACCACCCTTCTGGACAACCTCGCTAATCTCGGACTCAAACTACTGGTAAACACCCCCACCACCACGCTGGACACACGCTGGACCCAATCGTCTCCTCCAGCAAGCACGTTTCCTTCAACCACGCCACAGGACTCCACTGGACAGACCACAGCTGCGTCCACTTCAACTTTAGAAAGACCACGACCCACCACCACCCACAACAAGTCCCCCGCAGAAACTGGAACATAATTACCACCGACCAACTCACCACATCGCTAAACCAAAACCCTCCCGCCAAATCATCGGACCCAAATCAAGCAGCCGTCAATCTCGCACAATGGATCACCCACTGCGCTGACGAATTAGCACCCCTGAAAAACCATCACAACAACAAAGGTAGCAAAAAAGCCTCCTTGTTCAATGACGACCTCAAGAACTCCAAAAAGAACTGCCGCACCCTCGAGAAAACGTTGCGAAAAAACCCAACCACAGACAACATGACCGCCCTCAAGGACGCCACCCGCAAAGACCACCAGCTGATCCGATCCTCCAAGAAATCAGCATTCCAGGATCGAATCGACAACAACGCCCACAACAGCAAGGAACTCTTCAGCATCGTCAAATAGTTTACCAATCCCAGCGCCGTCTCCAGCGACATCACTCCCTCTCAAGACCTCTGCGACTCACAAGCATCATTCTTCCACAGCAAAATCGCTGACATACATAACATCTTCGGCGACCAGTCCACCCCCCTTACTACCGAACTGAAGCTCCCCACCACCACCCTTTGCACCTGGAACCCGATCAGCACCGAAGACACCATCCGCTTGATGAACTCCATACACTCCGGATCACCAACCGACCCATGCCCCCACCACATCTTCAACAAGGCTGACTCCATCATAGCACCCCATCTCGGGGATATCATCAACTGCTCCCTCAACACCGCCACCTTCCAGGAAAGCTGGAAACATGCCGAACTCAGTGCCCTACTAAAGAAACCTACAGCAGACCCCACTGAACTTAAGAACTACCGCACCATCTCGCTCCTCTCTTTCCCTGCCAAATTCATAGAGAAGACCGTCAACAGTCAGCTCGCCGCCTTCCTCGAGTCCAACGGCTCCCTCGACCCCTCTCAGTCTGGCTTCCGAGCCAAACACAGCACCGAGACCGCCCTCATCGCAGCCACAGACGACATCAGAACACTACTCGACAACGGGGAAACAGCTGCCCTCATCCTCCTGGACCTCTCTGCAGCGTTTGACCCGGTCTTTCATAGCACCCTAGTACAACGCCTCAGTAACGCCGCGATACAAGGAAAAGCATTGGATTGGATCATCTCTTTCCTCGCCGGAAGAACCCAAAGAGTCCGCCTCCCCCTTTCAGGTCAGAGGCCACCGAAGTCATCTGCGGCGTACCACAAGGATCATCGCTCAGCCCCACCCTCTCCAACGTCTACATGAGCCCCCTCACATCCATCGCACGCCAACACAACCTCAACATCATCTCCTACGCTGACGACACACAGCTGATCCTCTCCCTCACCAAAGACCCAAACGTCGCCAAAACCAACCTACACGAAGGGATTAAAGACGTAGCCGAATGGATGAAGAACAGCCGATTGAAACTGAATTCTGACAAGACGGAAGTCCTCATCCTAGGATCATCCCCCTCCGCATGGGACAACTCATTGTGGCCACCGACACTGGGCAGCGCACCCAAAGCAACGGACCATGCTCGCGACCTGGGATTCATTCTAGACTCCTCCCTCTCGATGACCAGACAAGTCAATGCCGTCTCATCATCATGCTTTAACATATTACGTATGCTCAAAAAGATCTTCCTTTGGATCCCCACCGAAACAAGAAAGACAGTCACCCAAGCACTTGTCACAAGCCTACTGGACTACGGAAACACCCTCTACGCCGGAACCACAGCCAAATTACAGTAAAGAATTCCAACCCATTCAGAACGCCTCCGCCCGACTCATCCTAAACATACCCCGCCACAAGCACATATCCGGTCACCTGAGAGACCTCCACTGGCTCCCCGTAAACAAGAGAATAACGTTCCGTCTCCTCAGCCACGCACACAAGGCTCTCTACGACCTAGGACCTAAATACCTCAACTCGCGCCTGACCTTCTACACCCCCACCCACCAACTCCGATCTTCCAATCAAGCCCTCGCCGCGATTCCACGCTTCTGAAGAACTACCATGGGAGGAAGGATCTTTCTCCTACTTAGCGGCCAAAACCTGGAATTCTCTCCCCACCCACCTCCGCCTCACACAGAAACAACTCTCCTTCAGAAAACAACTCAAAACTTGGCTGTTTGATAAGTAGCGAACACCCCCTCCTCAAGCGCCTTGAGACCCTCTGGGTCAGGAGAGCGCTATACAAATTTTAACTTGACTTAACTTGACTTGGATCGGCCATCGATGTGTCTCAAACCCTGCAATGCCATGAAACACACAGCCTTATTGGATCTTAGATCCAGCAACAGAAATCCATGCAAAGTAACTCTGCATATATCTTGCCTTAATGGCGTAAGTTACAACCCTACCATGTCAAACCCAGGGGCGGCTGGTGTACACGGGCAAGATGGGCGTCGCCCTCCCACCCTGTGGGGGACTGTGGGGGACTAACAAAATGCATGATGGAACACTGAGCAGTTAGCAATGCATTTTGCTGGCTGCTTGTGCTCGGTAAACAAACATGTTCAAATGTTGTTTTTTTAAGGGGGTGGTGGAGGATTGCCTTTGTTCTGCACATGCTTTTGGCTGGGCGAAGATTTCTTCGACCTGGAGCCATAAAGCAGGGCAGTGACGACACACTGGAGCGTGCAGCCTGTGTCTCACTGCCAGAATAGCATTTATATTTGGGCGTTATTCCTTTGGCCCAGGGAGGAGTTGGAGGCCCTCCATTAGTTTCAATGGCTGAGGGCGGGACAGTCCGGGCGGCTTTGATTTTGTGAGGGTGTGGCAGTAGCCATTGCCTCTTCCACCAGACCTAGCAACAGTTTGTTGTTTTGCATGTGATTGGTTTGCTGGGGTCTGGGGGAGGAGTCCAAAGACCACCAAATTCCAGTATTTCCCAGTTTTACTTTTGGCTTGCTTCGTCGTGGCTGGCTTGTGCGTGCTATCATTGCTATTGCCATGCTGTGTACTGCAGTCAGGGCACAAGTCCTAAAAAAAGAAGTGGGGGGACGCACCAAGTTAGGTGGTGTCACCGGAAGTGACGTCACAACAGGAAGTGACGCCACAAAATTTACTGTCTCCGTCTGAAATGCGTGAATACACACAAGATACATGTAGAAGTATAATACTGCAGTAAGTGGCAGTCACTCAAAACACAAGAACACACTATACACAGGACCCATTCCTCAGATTACACGGTTATTACAGACGGCACTACGGGCATCTGTCGGTGTCCCTGGAAGTGACATGCTCGGCGTGTTGAGGGCGCAGCTCCTTGAAGCCTTGGCGCCTCGGCTGTGCTCTGAGAAATGCTGGCAAGGGGAGGGCGTGAGGTGGAAGGGGAGATTAGTCTGAGGCTTGGGTGCATTTAGAAGGCTCTCATTCGCGAGCAGGTGCAGACTCAGGCACCCGTTCCATCTTTTGGGCAGGGGGGACGGCGTCCACCCGGTAAAAACACAGTAAAATAAGTGGTGGGACGCCGTCCACCCGCGTGGTACCCTGACTCGAGCCCTGACTGCAGTCCTCCTGGTATTGAGTCGAGACGAGGAGCCTGATGAGGAGCCTTGAGAAGTGAATGTCGAGGTCAGGGCAGGTCACGGTAACTACAACACACGGGTAAGTGAAAGCGATCCCGCCACCACCCACAACAACCTCCTAATTATATTTATAGGGGCTGTTGTGTTTTTAATTTTGTCACTGCAGCCTGCGTTAATTATGTACTTGTGTGTTACACTTAACTTTAGTAGTACTCTACTGACTGCGCGACACCTGAGGGATGGGCCACTGCCGGTAGGGGGTGACTTTGATTCGATCCATAGAGCCCGAGGCGGCGAGGCCTTGCCCTGGTGGCGTACGTTGTTTTTGGTTGGCTACTGGGCTTTTTGTTTCGTTTGTGGCACTGGCACTCCGGCAGCAGACAGTTTAAGCAGGGCTTTAAGTAGGATGAGAAAACTGGGGGGTCTCTCAAAGGGGCGTGGCCAGTGTACTTAGGGGCGTGGCTTTAAAACACTTACTCTAAAAATCTGTGCTTAGCATAATGTGATACCCGACTTGTATTTTGCGGTTCCTGTCATTGCATCCAGATATGTGATACAACAAGTAACATCATACCTACAATAAGTCAGGACTATTGGCTTTGTCAATGGTTATTAGTTGCATAGGATAAATAAGCTGTAACTATGGCTTGTTACATATAATATTGAAAAAGTTTCCAATTAAAGCATTGTTGACCCTACCACAATGTTGCTGCTCTTGCGTTTCAGAAAGAGAAGGGAAATCCAGAAAGAAAATGACTCTTTAACCGCATCGCTGCTGCGGTTATTTTTGCGCTGTGCGGCTGTTTTCTAAAAACCGCGTTACATGACGAGCTCAGCTCGTCATCAGCATCGAAGTGGTTAAAGGATTTCCCTTCCCCCACAACGCTCACCTGACATGATGTCATGCCGTCACTTCTCCACTAGTGAGTAGTGAGAAGTGAGCAGTGTGGGAAGTGCACAACCACGTGCTTACTGTCTCCAAAAGGGTCTTTATCAGGCTGTTTTGCGCCCTGCACTTTTTTCCAGACTGCAGTGACAGCAAACTGCTGTCACTGCAGTCCGGAAAAAACGGACCGCCTATACCAGGGCTCAAAACAGAGCCCGATAGAGACCCGTTTCAAGGTCCTCTGAAAAAAGCTTCCGGTGCTCAGACCCCTTGAGACCCGGCCCACTTAAACTCCTGAGTTTAAGCCTCTGTGGGCCTTTGTGTGCAGTGCAGAGTGCACACCCCCACTTGGTAGGTGGGGGTGGTGGCACTTAGTTTACTAGTGTATGTTACAGACACGCAGGTTCAGGTTTATTTAATTTAATTTTTATTTAATGCATTTTTATGCAGCGCAGACTTTACCCGAAGGTGTCAGAGCGCTGTACAATGGAAGAAGTCGTCGTTCGTGCAGACGCAAGGCTGGTCCCAGGCACTTGCGGAAACACGCAATCCCTGGCTCCCGGTGCTGTTTTCAGACTAAATGCATGCCCGAAAGAGTATGTGCAATCAATGGCCATGACAGCAAGAATAGCGCCCTGAAGACCAGTATCTGGCATGTAAGGGCTGTGACACTGAACCGCTTAAATACGGGGGTGCTTCCAGGAGACTAAAGGACTAACCCTGGGTTGGTAGATGACTGACGTGCTCATCTGGGGCAGGCAATGTCAGTTACCTCTCAGACAAGTGCTTTTGAAAGGGGCACTTGTCTGAGAGGGTTGTTGTTCATGCCAGGCATGCCTGACCCCCGGCTCCCCTGAGCGCAGAACCCACTTCACTTGGCTTCAATTGCTTTACTGACAGCAAACACCCGAAAATCCAGGGGAAAAGAAATTATACGTGAAGGACAAAGCAATTCTTTAAATCAATAAAATCGGAAATCAACGCAATAGGCGCTCCTGTATTTGACCGTACAGGCCCAGTTTTTGGACGTATGTCCCGGTGTTCTGACACCTTTCTCCCAGGGGTGTTACACAGGCTCACGCAGCCCCCGCAGTGCGGGGGGCCCTGGGCTTCAGGGGCCCGCGGGGCCCCCTCACTCAGCAAAGCTAGCAACCAAGCGTCTTCGTTGCGCGCATGCCATGGCCTCTTCTTTAATGAAATAGTGCTGTGCGCACGCACTGCCAGCCGGCCTCTTAATTATTGAAATAGTTGGTGCCCATGCGCACGCCCGGGCTCTGGCGTAACAGATGCCACTGCTAACCCAGGACTGGGGCCCACCTCGTGCCGCCCAGATCAGACAGGGGATGAATTTATTGAGGGGCCCCACGCCCCCACATCCAAGGAGTGTGGCTTAGGAGAGGGGGAGGGAGGCTGCCTAGGTTAAGGCAAGCCCAGCCAGGAGCAGCAGGAGCGGTGGCACGTGATCCAAAGGACGCAGTGGGAGTGAGGTATTAAGTTAAGTTTATTTTTAATTTTATTGACATTACTGTGTCGCTCCCCCCTTGCGCCGCCCCACCCCCTCTTACCAGCCGCGACGGGACCCCTGGAACGGAAGGACTCTGAGGCCCAGAGAACTGAAGGATGTAAGGAGAGAAAAAGAGAGACCCCATTTATTTATTATTAACTAAAAACAGGGAGGCAGAAAAAGAATGATGTCACCGGTCACCGCCATGGTCCAAGTCTAGTGCTACGGAGCTCAAGTCAAGTGTAGGTAGCTCTGCGCAGCCCGCATCCCATGCTGACTGCGCGGCTCACATCAGAGTCTGAAGGTGAAGCACCTGCTGTGGCTCTCAGGGCCGGGCCGATGCTGCACGCACAGTGGCGGCTCCGGCGCTGTGAGGCTCAGGTACGGCTCTGAGGCGGGATTCGGGCATGAGCTGTCTGTGTGATATACAGGCCCAGGGCTAGAAGAGGAAGAGAAGGCGCGCTAGGAATAGACACAAAAAATGCCCGGATTAAAAGTTTAAACACTTCAATTCAGCACAGCAACTTCCCCACCCATTTCTTCCTTCTCATTCTTGGGATTGTATTTAGATGTTGTTACAAGATATAAAAGTTGTGTTAAGTGTGCTTATAGTGGACTTCGACAAGTTTATCACACACATTCTATTTTTCTAACCAATTTTCCTAATGCAAACTTTTAAGAAAATTCTTGCAAAATGTGCGTGGTGAAAAGTAAAACAATTCAAGAGTTTGGGAACTCCACAAAACGTGTAGTCCGACTCCCGCTTCTGGAGGAAACCCCTTTTGCACAGGAATTGGGAATACAACGGGACACGGAATATGCCCTAAAGTCGACTCTCAAAATCCTGATAACTGAAAGTGCAACAACAATTACTGAATTAGTAAGACGCTGTAACGCCCTAGGAATACATGTGTACACAGCTGGTGCTACAGGGGATTTACATACCACCTGATAGTTAAGTGGCATAGCAGGGTGCCTTTGGCCCTATTGTGTGAATGCTAATGGGCCCCCAGACCACTGCAGATAGGTGGGAATATCCTTCATTATTCAGGATGCAGTGGGCGCCACCGGCCAATGGCCCTGGTGCCACCACACCTGCTGCGCCATTGGCACAATGCTAGCTCATGTGAGAGGCTTATGTCAATCCTGCTCAGACAACCAGCCTCTTTATTCGTGTGGGATAATTCATGTGACATTACATTGCTCACTAGTGCCTGTTTAATTGAAGTGTGTAGTGTAATATCACAAGCAAAAGTACAGTAAAGTATCACACCTTGGAGAGCAATAGGCCCTACTTATTATCCATGGGGGATATATTTACTCTTACTCTGCCAACTGCTGCCGCCTATACGTAACGAGTAGTTAACAGGTGCAATATACCACACCTAATCTCGCTGCTGAGTGAAGTAGAAACACCTTCATTACTTAGGCACTCTCAACACACAAACATCACAAAGAACACAGGTGACAACACACGAGTGCTATTTCATTCAAAATAAGCATTTACATCTATGTATTGCCTTTGTTAATGTTTATTCTTTATTTTAGTGTCCCCTCCCACGAGTTCTGTCACCTGCTGCACTGGTGCAGCAGGAGCATTGACACCGATGCTCAGTGTGTGATCGTTCACCCTTATTTATTTATTTTCCAACAAAATAGGAGGTGGGTGAGGTAATTTCAGTTCTTACATTAGGGCACCCAGTGTCCTTGGGAGCCGCATCTCTGTTGTAAGAAGAAGGTACGCTCAGGCCCGGACTGGTACATTCGGGCACCGGGCAATCCCCCGGTAGGCTGGATGGGGTGGGGGCCGGTTTTGCAACAGGGGGCCGGTTTTGTGGCTGCCGCCTGCCGCCGGGGCCGATTTTCAGTCCGAGTTGTATTGAGTGAGTGTGGCTGGTGATGAGTGACGTGAGTCAGAGAGTCACCGCAAGCAGCCTGCAGGCTGCAGCCAGGAAACCAAGCAAAGCAATTTAATCGAGCAACACACATTGACATAGATTGACTGGCCCGACGCCGTGCAGTGTGTGCACACTGTGCAACCTAACCTAACGTTTCAGGAGGCAGAGCAGCCTGTGCGCAGTGCGCACTGTCTCCTCCTTCGCCCTGTAGACTGCGCGCCTCTCTAGGTCCGGGCCGAATGCAGGCGGCCGATGTCGTTTCCCCACAGCGCAGATTGGGCCCTAAAATAAGTGTGTGTGACTAGAAGCATCATGAGATGAGTGACGAGGAGCAGAGGCATTGATTTGACCACCGCCGGATGTACTTGTGGGCCGCCATAATTTAATGTTATTCCTAGGCTTAGGCTAGCCCGCTGCCCGCCGACGTAGACCCCTGTCTGCCACCAACACAGCAGGTGAGTTTCTCCGAGTTCGGCACCAATTGATTCCCCTGATTGATGATGATCATGGGGGGTGGTCAAGCAGTTATGCTGCCTATAGTGACTTGAGACTTCTTGAGCAGGGCGCCGGGCGGAGGGTGGAGGGAGGCAGTTCGGAACGAAGTGGCCTACCTCTGGTCACTGAGGACGTCTTCTACTAGATGTGGGCTCGTAGAAGACCTCTGTGGGGCCGTCTTTTGAGCTGTCGGGAGGGGAGGCCTGCAAAGATGAATTTCAGCTGCCACGGGCCGGGGGTCAAGACCTGTGTCCAATATTTTGCTGGAGCACCCAACGGCGCAAAAAGCAAAGCAAACACACTTGGATAATTTTCGCTGACATTTGGGTGGATGGGACAGTCTTAACAATAATAGTGCTTAGAGAAGGGAATTACCTTACTGAAAACCGTGATATTCAACAGCTCACTGTGTCAGGCTTTTGGTCACGGTGACAAGGGTGTTGCTCAGGGTGAAGGGACTGGTTTAGGCTAAAATGCAGACTAAGGCCTCAGACATTAGAGTAACGGATAGGTTACAGATATACTTCACTTGTAATGTGAAAGTTTATACATTGCCCCCCTGTATGTAAAGAACCACTGTGATGGCAATAGCAATATTGCCTAAATGTAAAACAAAACACAAACCCATCCCAAAATCCACATTGTCCAGTTAGGCACAGCAACTTTTTCAGAAGAGCAAACGAATTTCTCTGACGCATAAAGCGCTATTACAATGCAAGCATTAACAGTGCCAAGCATTGAACCGTATATTGGTAATGATACCAGAATTCATATTGCCTCAAGATGAGGTTCTCACTCTCTTTCCTCTCCTTTCTTTTATTTACTCCCCTGTGAAATGGATCCAAGAAAGAAAATCACTTTTTCTGGAAATCAATGTCGTATTTTTCTGTCATTTTATTCCAAAGTGCAGCATCGAGAATAAAAGTTTAACAATATGACAAATAAATAACTAAATAAAGTAAGAAAGAGTGGTAGCAAACTGACCTGATTGATTTTATTCACACCCAAACACATTAGCGCCACTTTTACAGAGTTTGCCAGTGAAGCGCTATTTTTGTAGTTTTGGCTTTGTTTTCCCTGGGCTTGGAACTAGTGCACCAATCCTGGAGGTACTGCAATGTGAGGATTGAAAAATAAAATTTGTACTGCTGCTGCTCTGCGTCCAGGGATGTTGTCTTTTTTACCATACTGCTTCCGTTTTGTAAGGATATAAACAATGGCCATTGAAATGGGTCCAATCAGGGCCCTGTAGTCATGTCTTTAACTTTTCAGGCAAAAGCACTCACTGATTTCTGAACAGTGAGTGTAAAAGCGTTAAGGTAGCCATGTTGTTCCTGCTTACATTTCACATGGTTTGCAAAATTTAGCATTCCTTATGATTGGTTGCTTTTTCCAGGATGCTGTCATTTTTTTTTGGAGGCCACATATTACTCTTGCCTAGTGCGTAATTTAAATTGAGCCGCATCGAGGTGTTTATAGCTGGCAACAATTGGGTTGTAGTTGAAGCCAGTCAGAGTTTTTTTCAGTGGGGCAGTATGGTGTTCAGTGGGGGAGAGGATGTGGCACTATGGCCAGAGCTGCTGAATTTGGAAATGGGGAACCAGGTTCAGCCTTAATAACCAGTCCGCCAGACCACTCTCCTGAGAGAGCACTATCTCATGCTGGACCTTAGAACGCTTCGCAAGACATTAGAAGCCTAGGTGTCATAACACCAGCAGGTGGACCCTAGCATGACAAGTGTAGGTTAACCTTCAAGGCTTGTCCACCACTATCCATACTGAAGTTCACCTCCAGTCTTGCGGGTAGGCCTATGAAGCAGCACACCCTAGAACAACAGCGACGCTGTCACTGAGATCACAGGTCCCTTGAGAAGGGCCAGCTCTAGGGCGGTGCAACCGGTGTGACCGCACCAGGTGCTGACTTTAGGTAGAGGCATAATTTTTGCAAGTATATTATGGTTTTAAAAGCGCTTGCTGCCTCCTTCCTGGTCTCCAGCAATTTTCAGTAACAATAATAATGTCATGATGACTCTGGTGAATAATGTTCTTCCTAGAGAGAGATCGGAATTTTGTCTAATGGAAGATTTGACTCATGGAAAGGTAGCTCAGAGGATTAATGTACCTGCTGCAAAGAACATATACCATGCAGATCACAAAGTGCACATAATGTAAATAGGCCAGTGGGCTACTGCTTTTGTCAGAGAGATCCTTTTTGTTACATGCAGTTTACAAGTTAAAATCCTAACATAGAACAGTGAGTCATTCACTGTCATCTACTCCGCAGCAACACAAGTCACATTTTTGTTAACTTTTGATACGTTTGAGCTACAAACAATTTATTAGTTTAAATGGTCAGATCATGCAGCAGATCTTGCATTATGATGCAAATATGGCAGAGCCATTATTATTTAGAAAACATTTGCAAACTAGGATATTTAGCCATTCATGTGGAAAAGGGAAAAGTGCTGATGACAGAATCTCCATGACTCGGAGACAAATGGCTTGTGCTTCCACATTTTATCGTATTTGGGGACATTCTGTGATTAGAAGCCTATCCCACTTTGTGAATACATTTTACTGTCAATAACTCATTATAACCTTAAATAATCATGGTTGATAAAACTGGGCAGTGAAACCAAACAAATACTAAAAATTGGGAGGTTTGCGCATTCTGGCCACACCTCTGGCTCCACCCACTGATCCAATCCTTGGGTTATTCCCGTCCTCTGATTCTCCGCCCACAGTTCCCCTACTTTTTTTTTTACCACACTTCGACCACTGATATATAAAGTACCATACCTATGACATTATAAATTACAATAAACTGTTGACTAGCAGGTAGCCCACTGTACAACCTGATTAATGAGTCATTATCATACTGTTGTTAACAGGCAAAGGCTCTCTGTCTGCAGAGGCACGGCTGGGTGCTCACTGTCTACAGAGATTTGGGTGGTAGTAAATATGTCAGAAGCTTAAGCAAGCCCAGGAAAAAAGGAGCGCACAGTAGGATGCTCACACATCGGGACACCATGGAGTCTGCATGCTGGCATCTGATTGAGCCCAGTTTTCTGCTGAGCTCGGCTGCCAAGCTATCCCTCAGTGCCAGGGATCCAGGAGCTATATTTGGTACAAAGATGGCTACATTCAGAAGTATAGTCAAGGGGAAATTCTGTACTACATTATTGAGCATATACTGCGGTACCGTAATTACATGTTATTCAGTACGTTGATACCCGTTTTGTTATAATACAATAAGATCTATATTATCTAGTTCAACTATTCCCTTATTCTGCAGTGAAAGAATATTGCATTATGTGGAACAACGATGGCGCTTTGGTGTAGAGAGGGTAGAATTATAAGTAAATTAGTGCTATGTTCTGTAGTGAAATGATGGAAATCTCTCTCTCTTTCTCTCTCTCTCGTTCTCTCCTTCACTCTCTCTCTCTCTCTCTCTCTCTAAATCCTTTACTCTCCTCTTTCTCTCTCGCGCCCCCTCTCTTTTACCCTCTTTCTCTCTCCCTCCCAATCTTTCTTTCTCTCGCCCCCATCTCTCCCTTTCTCTCTCTCCCTTTCTTGCTCCTTCTCTCTCTATCTCTATCCCCTCTCTCGCTTCCTCATGCGCTCTCTATTTATCCCTCTCAATCTCTCTCTCTATACCTATCCTCTCTCGCTCTCCCCCTCTCTATCCCCATATCTCTCTCGCTTCCTCTGTCACTCTATCCTTTTCTCTATATCCTTTTCTCTCTCTCCCTCTTTCTATACCTCCCTCTCTCTCTTTTCTATCCCTGTATTTCTCTCCCTCTCTCTCTCTCCCTCTCTCTCTCCCTCTCTCTCTACCCCTCCCTCTCTCTCTGTCCCCCTCTCTCGATCTCTCCTCTCTCTCTCTACCCCTCTATCTTCCCCTCCCCCCTCTCTCCCGGTCTCTCTGTCATTCTCTTCCTCTTTTTCTCCCTTTCTCTTCTGTCTTTCTCTCTCTCTCCCCCTTCCTTTCCCCCTCTCTCCTCCCCACGTAAAAACATAGCCAGACCTATTGCCACAGTCAGTGCTTGTTCCTGCTCCCAGTGTTTCTATATAATATTATTAGTCAATTAATGTATTATGCAGACGTCTTCATTTGTTTTTCATGAGTGTTCAGACCTCTTGGTGGATCCGCTTGGAGGTTGGGCTAAAGGGGGCAGGGAGCCTTGTCACTATTCAGAACACCTGGACTGGAACCCGCTTTGCATGTCAGTGATATTTATCACTAATGACATGCAAAGTGGGCGTGTCAAGATGTTAGCGACTGGAAACAGTCGCTAACATCGCTATCTCCTATTACCAACTTTTTGAGATATTAGTGCAAAGCAAGGAATATCTCCAAAAGCGAACACCTTTCCAGGAGCAGTTCTTAGCCATGTTATCCAATGGGAGTTTGATAACATGGCTAAGAGAATTAGCTTGGTAATGCATGAATATCGCAGACTTTTCAGCCATATTCCTGCATTGCGGCCATTTTTTATCGCATTTGCGATAAGCCTTGGTAATACCAAGGTTTATCTGCGATAAAAATCGCCGCCGCCCGGCGATACATTTTTTGTCTCTAACCAAGCATTAGCGATAATTATCGCTATTGCTTGTGAATATGCCCCTCAATGCCTGGAAAAGTGATGTAAAAGATGGACATTGTATTTTAAAAATGTTATAGTGACTGTAGTAAATGTGTTCTCAAAATATATTTGCATCAACAGGTCACTATATCCCAAAGAACAAAAACTAGAATGGATAGAGTGCGAAAAGTGCAAACAGTGGTTACATTCAGACTGTGCAGATGTGCCAATTACAGAACAGTTTGTTGACACTCCATTTTATTGCGGATGCCACAAAAAATTTCCAATCGCATTGGACAGGTAAATATACAGTTTAATATTGAATATATGTAATTATTTAACCTGCTTATTGAAATTGAAGGTGCAAAACTATGAGTCACAGTAAACTTGGATTATAGAAAAGGTAGTTTGTACTGCATACCTACACATTTATATTTAATGAATGATTCAAGTGATATCTTTACTGTTCCTATTAGCATTTTTGCATGGTGAAATCCATAATAAATGATTAGGTGTAGATATATCTTCCTATATAATTGAACAATACATTGAAGGAAAATATGAGCAATGGAAACTTCGGAAAAGTAAGTAGTGATACTTGAAATTCCCACATTTGAAGTACAATCGAAGTCACCAGTTGAGGTTAAAGAAGAAACATTATGATTAATAGTTGAGGTTCAGAGGTAGGATGTTCTGCGAAAAGTAAAACATGCAAGACGTTGAGGCTAAAAACTGTTAGGTAGGACAATTGCTACATTTAAACAAACTTAAATGTATGCACATAAATTATTTGACATTCAGCAGCATTCGAGAATTACTCACATGAATCTATAAGTGACATAATTGGTATTGTGTATTCTTAGAAATCTTCTTAGCTTTTAGAAACGTTAGTCAATACTTCACAATAAACAAGTCTTTATGAGATGATTTATTTTCCTTTTATAAAAAAAAGAGCACTATGTAATTCACAACAAGAAAATGTTATATTTAAATTTTTTCACATAATTATTGAATTTGTGGTTAAGAAATGCACAAGAAGAATTCCAAAAATTCTGAATCTGTTGATGGCATTGATTGTAATGATGTTGAATTTTTAAAATATGGTCATAATTGAAAATATTAAAAAAAGATTTTATGGGATAGGCATTATTGTTTTAAAAATAATACTGAATAAGTATTACTGTAAAAAGACTCATACATAGACATGAATTATATTCAATGGTTATGTTTTTCAAAATAAAAGGTTAACTTGTCAGACAATCGAATAATATGAATTTATTAATTTGTAGGCTTAAAAAAACCTTGGAAGACAGAAGCATTGTGAATTTACTTACTGAAGATGAGATAAAGGCTCGTATAAAATAATGAGTATTTCTATGATTTTTACATTTTGTGCGTTTAAAACATGTATTCATTAACACCAATGTACTGAAGGGAAATACCTTCAGCAACTATATGTATTATGTTCAAGAGCCATGACATAAAGGAAGGTGGCATGTTGTTTGAAAATTTGTAAAAAGGTTGAAAAAACTTATCTTTATTCATTTCTATCTTCTCTGAAAAAATGTTTTTATTACTTACTTTATTAAGTAATTATGTACCTTCTAGTGATATAGCAACTTTTTTTTAAAAAACCTGTTTACTTAATGACATAGTTTGGTCATATGCATTTTTAAATTAGTTGACTGTGTTCTCTCAATTTAATATACTAAGGCTTCAAAATGAGAACCTGGCGATAATTATTAGCGGAACATGTGGATAGGGGTTAAGTATATAGCAATGTAATTGATTCTTAAAATAAATCGAGGCCTGAGATAATTGAAGAAAAAATTAGTAACTAAATAAGGAAATAATGTGAAGTACTTTGGTGAATATCATAAAAGAGCATGTTTTTGACTCATGAAGTAATAAACAAAATGTACTACAAGACCCAGAGTTAAAAAGGTTTGATGCAAGCCCATGGTCACAAATTACACGTCTATTTAGAATCAATATTTAGTAATATTAATATAGTACTAATAACAATCTATAAAATGCTATTTAGTGTGTTAGCCTTGCACTTTGTATCAGTACATTGAGTGTGACCCACATGTCGATATTTCATTTATGTGCCTACTAAGAGAGTGTCGGGTGGGATTTCGTAAGGGTGGAGGGTGGGACCGGTTGTGAACGGGGTTTGTTAGTTTGTTCCAGTACATCGACAAAATGAAAAATCGAATTCACTATGTTTCTGTATATGCTTGGAGCAACCGCATACATGTACCAACGGAATTTACACTGAGATTATATGAATGAAGTTGTATGCTATTACTGCTCTCAAAACTATGCTAATAAACAGATTTTAAAAAAAAAAAAATGCTATTTACAATCATAATTGTCGACTGTAACCTAACCTATTCTTTCCTCTGGGGAGGTCTCTGTCCAACTGCGGAGGGTGCATCAACTGTCATACAGTGTAAATGTATGAGAAATTTGAGATATTACTGAATGATTCTATTACGTTGTGTAATCATTAATATAGTAACATACCATGCAGGATGTCTACAAATAGCAACATTTTTAAATTGTAATTAGTATCTGGGTGCCTGGTGAAATTTCATTGATATTCCTTCAACACAGCTTATATAAGCAGTTACTAACTTAGATTGAGTTACAACAAATTTAATATGTGTATATTAAACATAAAAGTGACTCCTACTTACCAGAAAATATAAAGGAGACAATTGGTATATAGTTGCGACCTCCTTGGCTGAGGAGTGAGTGGGGTAAAATTAAACTTACATTTCCACCGTCCGGGTCCAGCATATTCTCTGCTCCTGACCCTGGCAGTAACATGAACCAAAATCAGGCAGTCAGAGTCCCTTCAATAAAGCAATCATAGTACTCCAAGCAGCATTTTGATTGTTGCAGATGCCGCCAAGCCAGCGGCTTATAGAGAGGCCATGTTCTACATGCTGCCTTGCAGCATGCATGGAGCAGGACAGAGTGTGCATGACTAGTTTGGGTAGCCCCAGGGGGCTGAAAAAACAGTCTTTGCACATTAAGTAGTGCTCAGGCACACCGCTCCTCCCCTTCCTTTTGCAGAGCCCACTCCGCCCACCCATCCGCAGGCAAAAAAACATAAATTGATAATAAAACAAAGCTATTACCATTTTATGTTTCTGCTTCTAGAACTGTGTGAAAGCAGTAAGGCAAGACTACTCCTCCCTAGTAGAGGAGCTCCCTCTGTTAAAGTAAGCATACATTTTCATCAGGACTGATACACAAAACCTTTGATATGATTATATGTAGAATGTTTCTGCAAAATACCTGGTTTACTCTTGAGTTACATGTATAAGTTGTCTTACTCCTAACGTACTCCATGTGTGTGAAAGTCAAGAGTAACTTAGTTCTTTATTTTTTGAGCTTGTGCTCATATTAAAGAAAGTTGATTTTTTACAAGTCTTTTCAATAAGTACAATGAAGTAGAGCTGACTGTATTTATAATATATAGTTGGTTAGTTAAAGACAGCTGACAACAAAACTTTAGGACATTCTCTGCTACTTGCCAAATGATAATACGGTCAAATTTGAGAAACATTGATTTGTCTAATTGTTGATTTGTGTTTTATCGTTAATAGGAACATGCAAACAATATTATACAGGGTAAAAAGAAATCAAATAGAATGTTCCTTTTCTCAAACCCTACATTTATGCCGAAATTAAAACAAGAATTAAATAGGAGGATGACAATATTCAATGAAAATGATGTGAGTAAAGTATTATCTTTATCAACCACACTTTGTAATTGAATTATTATATGAAACAACGTCGCTAATACCAATACTATAACTATTTTGTATTGCAGGCAAGAAGTCTAACGGAACAAATAAAGAAAGTTCTAAATTTTTCAATAATTAGCCGAAACACATCACTCATGATTGATGTGTTATTACCAGAGGTGAGAGTTTTCGGTAATGAAATGATCACTGCTTTTCTAAATTGTGAATTTAATAAACGAAATAAATAATTTAAAAGTGTGTTTAAAACTTATTTGTGGTTAAGTATAAGAAATATAAGTAAATGCATATAAAATGCAAATAAAAAGTAGTTACATTGTTAGCCCACACAAATGACAAATCTGAGGTGAAGAAGTTGATTTTAAGATGGGAAACGTTAGATTTTATAGCACCTCATGAAATGCAGACGTGTGAATTAAATAACGCATTAACATGTGGATTGAATTGCACCTTCATAAGCATTGTGCAAATTGTTTATATTTTTATTTACTGACAGAAATGTCATAAAATCTACATAAGAAAGTAAGATTAATACAATGAGAAGATATGAACGACTGAAGATGATATAATGGAGAACGGGACCGCCCGCCATAAGGGCGGGGGTCCAGTTGGGGGAATTAGGATGTGCCCGCCGCAGTGGCGGGCACACCCTTCAATTGTGCCCGCCGCAGTGGCGGGCACACCCTTCAATTTTAGCATTGTGGCGAGAGGCTTAGCCTGCTCGGGAAGAAGGGGCAGAACTTTACGCAACATGCGAAGCAGCATCATGCACGTGGACGTGATCTTGTTCACGTGCATGTCCAGCTGCAAATAGGGCCAAATATAACCACCAGGTTGCGAGCCGACTCGGCGGCTGACACAGTCTCGGGGAACAACGGGGGCCAGAAGTTCGCCGGGAGAACACGAGGAACCCGGTCCGAGGAGCAGTACAGTACCTCAGTCTTGGTACTGTTAAACTGCAACGAGTTAGAACTGAGCCAGTCAGCTGTGGCTGACATGTATCGATGGAAAGTCTCCAGTGGGACCGCGTTCTTCCCTTCCAGCAAAAAGACCAACTGGGTATCAATCACATAATTAAATGCCGAGATACCAAATGATTTAATTAGTTGGACCAGAGGGCGGAGGTAAAGGTTAAAGAGTATAGGGCTGATGGCCGAGCCCTGTGGCACCCCATGCCCCACTCTCCGCACCTCCGAGCTGAAAGGTGGTAACGCCACCACCTGCTGCCGGTTGTCCCTTGCACTTGCCGTGACACCACACTCCTCCAGCCTCCTGATAAGGGTAGGATGGCTGACCGTTTCGAACGCGGCCAACATGTCGAGCAGCACCAAAAAGGCTGCCCGACCACTGTCGACCCGCGACCGCAAGTTGTCAAGCACGGTCACCAGCGCGGATTCCGTCCCATGTGCTGGGCGAAAGCCAAACTGTGCCTCATCAAACCAGATGTTTTCTTCCAGGAAGCCAGACAAGGAGCGGGTCACTAACTTCTCCATGATCTTAATGGGGAAGGGAAGAAAGGAAATGGGTCGGTAATTAGACAAGCAGGCGGGGTCCAAGGTGGATTTCTTAAGGAGAGGTGATACCACTGCCAGTTTCCAGCACTCCGGGAACGTTGCAGTATCAAACGACTATAGACAGATGGAGTACAAGGGCTGGAAAAGTTCGTCCTGAAACACCTTCCAAAATTTAGGAGGGAGTGGATCAAGCGGGGAGCCAGATGACACCGTCTGTGCCAGACTACAGAACTCCTCAAAGTAGGGGATGGGAAAGCAGCTCAGCTGGGGTTGACTGGACACAACGTCCGGAGCTCCCAAGCTGAGAGCAAGACCCCTCAGCTGGGATCGACTGGACGAGTCCGCCGGAGATACCAAACTGAGGGCATGACCACTCAGGATGTGTCGACTGGACGACACATCCGGAACTCCCAAACTGAGGGCAGGGCCACTCAGCCGGGGTCGACGGGGCGGTACGTCCAGAGCTCACAAACTGAGGGCAGGGCCACCCGGCTGGGGTCGACTGGGAGGCAAGTCCGGAGCTCCCAAACCGAGAGCAGGACCACACAGCTGGGGTCGACTGGGCGAGCCGTCCGGAGCTCCCGAACCAGGGGAGGAAGGTACTGGGCTCAGTAAACCTTCCAAGATCTTAACGATCTTCTCCTCGAAGGCGCAGGCCAGGGAGTCGCACAAGACCTGCGACGCAGGAACATTATTGACCGTGCATGAAGGATGAGTCAGGTCCCTAACAATTTTAAACAGTGCTTGCAACTTGTTGGAAGCCTGATTCAAGGTGGCTTCCAGATAGGACGCCTTAGCCACCTTAATCTGTGTCTTATATTCCTGCAGGGACTGCCTAAAAATAGCCTTCGCAGAGTCAGAATACTGCTTCCTCCACGCCCTTTCGGCGCATTTGCAGCTAAGGTTTAACTGCCGCAGGGCGTTTGTATACCAGGGGCTCGACCGATTCAGCCTGCCCCTTGACCTACGGAGTGGCGCTACCTTGTCCAAAGAGTTCGAGATGGACTGACACAAGGTGGTATAGCTCTCTTCCACTGAGTCACTCAAACTGAAGTTGCCCGGTAGTAGTCTGGGCAGAGGCGAGGCTTTTAGGAGTCGAGACCAAGGTCTGCCCAACTTAGCCTGTCTAGATCCAGCTTCCACCGAGGAGTGATCCCCCAAATAGAGGGAGAAAGCAACCATCGAGTGATCCATCCAGTATTGACACAAGATGTCATCCACCGACACAAGTTGGGTGTCTGCGAAAACTAGGTCCAGAACGTGGCCCTTCCGATGTGTGGCTGACCGGACCAGCTGTTGCAGCTGGATGTCATTGCAGGCTTGGGACAGAGTGGAAAGCGCACTGTCCAGCGGGCCACCCGACCACAGGTAAAAATCCCCTAAGACCACTAGCTTAGAGGGGGTGTTAGAGAGGTCGTAAATCAGGTCAATGAAGTCAGGGAGGGAAGGTACATTGCCAGGCGGACGGTAGCACAAAACGCCCGAGCAAAAAGTCTTCTCGTGATTTTTAAGAGAAAACCCCATCAATTCAAAGCCCGACACCTCTCTAATCTTAAGCTGGGAGAGAGCTAGCGTGTCTCAATAAATTAATCCAATCCCACCACCCCGGTTCTTCACACGAGGGGTATGGTTGATTTTAAACCCTGGAGGCTAGGCCAAAAACCAAGTTCAACCTCACAGTCCTCCCGCGTCCAGGTTTCCGTTAGAACCTGAACATCGAGCCCCGCGGACTCGATGAGGAAGGCGATGTCCGTGTGGTGCTTACAAAGGGACCGGACATTAAGCAGCCCATAGGAGAGGTGACAAGACATCTGAGAGGTGAATCTACATCTGAGATTGCTTTTTATGCATGTATGCTGTCATTGAGCATGGGGCTGTGAAAAAATGCCTTGAAATTTAAGAGGGATAAAACACATCTTCTGACTTAGAACCTTTGTCAATAACTGAAAATAGTAATTGATGCGCTTCTAATTTGAAATGGGCTTCTACACTGGCACTTAATCTGATATAGCACTGTCTTTCTTCATTAAATTTTAGTTGACTTTGTAAAAGCAAGTAAATTTAAATTTAGTGTCCTGTTTTTTCTTTTTGGCTTGCAAACCTGGGTATGAAACATAGTGCTACCATTCTTTCTCGGGTAAACTAATGCAATGCACTACATTTGGCTTCTTTCTTAAATGTTTGGCCCTGTTTGCAACATGTTCAGAAAAGGGCAGTTAAGATTCCACTTGCTGTAAATTGACACAACACGGTCACCCAGACATAGTCCACAGTTTACACTGTCTAGCATTAACTAAGATAAAATCCAAACCAATCTTTAATATCGGCTGATGCCCTGTTACTGGCTGTTCCTCAAATTAAGTTTGCGCGTAAGGGAAGGAGATCATTAGCTTTTCAGAACCAACGAGGTATGTAAGACCATTGCACCTGCAGGTTGAGCACAATAACCTACAAATATTTAAGTTTCCGAAAACTGGTATGTTCAAAAAAGTAGTTGTGTCTATAGTCCAAGGCATTCTTTATTGTATATATTTTGTACAAATAGTTTTTCTCTACTAAAAAGGCACAAGCATCTTTCTGAAAAATGTCAAAGTAAAGATTATATACTTTTATTTGTGACTATTGACAGGTAATTAGTACTAAATTGATGCAAAGAGTTTACATTTATATGTAATATTTTGCAAATATTTATTTAAAACAATTTTTATAAGGTTTACTTACCTGTTCCCACCCTAAAACCCAGGGATGCTAATTTGCATTAGCTATCCGGCAAATGCCAAGTCACTCCTTTGAATTTGAAAAGTGTGAAAACTTCTCACAGTGCAGTAAAAACGGACTTGCATGACCTTTTGTGATTACTGACAATTTTGTTGGTATTATGTTTACAATGGCATAATAAAGTTTAATACAGCTTAAATAAAGGCTTCCCCAAAGTAATTATTGGATAATGGAAGCTTTAAATGTCATATTGTTAGTAATCATGCTATATTTGTGGCCATTTATATCATATTTATGACTAATCTTGGAATAATAATGTCTATGACTGACATGTTGTGAAGGATGTTATCATTATGATGGACATACATTGAAAAGTTGTGTACCTGACAAAACAGTGGGCTTCCTTGAATAAAGTAGTCATCTTGAGCATTATTGAATAAAAATCTGGCATGTGAAAAACTAAACCTGGTCAGGCCAAGCAGAAAGTTTTAATGAGATTAGTTTGCATTATGAGAATCACAAGCGGGCAAATAGGGGTTATACTTGAAAAATGTTTCTGAATTAAAAATGTAGTTTACTTTTATGCCAAAACATTATTTAATTTGAGTGTGTTTAACCGTTATAAGATGTTCATATTAAAAAAGAAATATAATGCATTGTTATTGAAAGGGATGAAACTATGAGTTGGTGTTTAGCCATCTTCTGTGATCAGGTGGCCAATATGAATATTTGGGCACGTGGTGCATGAAAATGTGGTTATACACTTATAAGGGTATTGGGAAAGTTTCCAAAAACATAAATGTGCACAAATTATTTACCCCTTCTCTTTACAAGACATACCTTAGAATTTGTGATTATTATGATAACTGCCAATAATTCATTACATGTCACCTAAATAACATTTCATCTAAAACATATATCATTGCATAAAATAATATAAATTAAAATGTGCTATTTAACAGTGTATGCACATTAACCTGAAAGTATGTAGGGTTCGATTATTTAGCCAACGATGGTAAAACATTGAAAATTAAAATAACCAGGCATTTTCCATTCAGAAACACAAAAGGCAAACGGATGTCCTTGTATGTTTAAATTGGGTGTAATCAGACAACTTGTAACAGGTTCAAAACTTTAGGTAGGAAGGGTAATACTAAATATAGAAATGATGAAAGACAACAAAAGATAAGCAATATTTAAAATCTGAAATAGTTGTACATTTAAATGTGTCTTTTCGTATAACATGAAATAAAAATGTTTGCAAGAAAAGAATAAAAATTAAGAAGCTTATCTTATTAGAAAAAGCTAATTTGCAACATTTATTTTGCATGAAAGTTTTGAAAACAGAAAATAAGTGTACACACTTAACACCTGCTTCTTAATACATCTTAAAAATGTATAGTTCTGAAAAATAAAATAAAATAAAATAGGAAAGTAATTATTGTATGGAATGTTTATATGGTATGATTACTTTCCATGTAAGCTTTAAAGCTAAAAGTATGTTGCTTTAAAAGTCAATTTTTTCTCTTTGCAGATGACAATCAAAATTCTACAAAAACATGAAGATTTAAATAGATATGAAGCAGAACTTGTACTGATGAGAGGGGACTTCCTAGACTCCAATGCGGATGAAGTAGATGATGTTGAGACATTTGAAAAATTGAAAATGGGTGCACTGAAATATTTTTTTTGAATGATTGTCTTGTTTATTAAAGTGAAAAATTTAATTGTAATTTTTTGACAAATGGAGTAAATTATTACATGTAACTTTAATAAAAAAAAATTTAAAATATTTATTGACTAAAATACAATATGTATAACTGTTTACTGAGGTTCAATTATAAATAAAAGCTTAAAAAGTTGAGTTTTTTTAGTAATGAGATAAAAATACTATGAAGATATTGTCTGTGATGCCTATTGTGATTATGCTTCATTTCAACATAGAATATTTATAAACAATTAAAACAAAGAACTTGTAACCATAAACAATAAGAATTGTATTGAACATCATTTTTGATTTGATGAACATAGAAATTAAAATGAATACCAGATTGTGCAATGTTATCATTAGGATTCTACATCAACTACAATTTCATATTATTACTAATTGAAAATACTATTAATCTAGAATGCACTGAATTGCTGTGTATATTTGTTCAAAAAAGCTGGCAAATAAACCTAATGTCTGTCAAAATTAAAAAGAACAACAAATGTAGTGGACTTTATGGAAATAAACAGTGCAGTGTAAAAAAAGAACCTGCGATTTATCTTCAGGAGTTTTACATCTTTTGCATTACATATACCCAAAGTCTTACCCTATTGGTTACTGTTGGGTGTACTACTCTATACGTTAAACATGCCTCACAGTTAAGATGAGCCTGTGCTCCTATTTTCAATACGATGAAATTGATTGATTTTATTTTGGCATATTTAACCTTACTTCTAAGCCCCTAGTGTTGTGCACAAATTGTACACAAGGCCTTCAAGTTAAATGTCACTGTTGGACTGCAGCACTGTGTTTCCCATCCACTAACCTTAAGGTTTAAAAAAGAAAATGTGTGACTACCTGTAGAAAAGTGCATTAGAAAATATTATGGCTGGGGAGCCTTACAAAATAATGTTATATTTATATCCCAAAGATGGTCCTTGAATTCACAGTAATACTTATTTTTCTCGGTCCTATGAAGTGAGTGGCTAGAAGAAATAAGGCTTAACTAGAGGAACATGTAATTAACACACTTTCCAAGAAATCCAGCATCAATCTATATACAGTAAGCTTAATGTTATCTTAATGTAGCGACCAAAAATAACAGAATTGCATATTTATAATAAGAGTTATAGATTTTTAAAGGAACAAAAAATCAGTGCTGAAAAAGAAATTGACAAAATAGCATTGAAGTCAATTGCAAAATCCACTAGTGACAATAGGTCACTTGCAGGTCGAGACTGTTGCGGCTCCTCCAGCAGAGTGAAACAGAGTGACCACACTGCTGTTTGAGCAGCGCAAAAAAAAATAAGTAAAAACTCAATGTTATTATCAGATATTTTTCAGTGTGAACTCAGAGCCAGGTTAGGGTGGTGCGGGGCTGGGCTATATGAGCCAGTGGGAGGAGAAAATATGTACAACATTACTGCACATGTCAGTTTAGCCTGCCAGCCAGGTGAAGAACTGTCCTAGGCTTCCATGCACTGCCTGAGCAGCCAAACAGGGCGCTCAGACTAATCTCGAAACTGCTGTATTGCTGGTGACAGCAGAGTTATGATTGGCTTAGGGGATTGTGTGAGCCTGTGTGCTTCTGTTCCATGAAGCCAAGAAGACAAGACGAGAAGAGTTTGGAGTGTAACTGCACTGTAAAAACCTGTCTAAAGTACATTGCATATCCCGGCAGTGTGTACGGGAAAGTGCAGGCCTTCTAGAGGAATAACAGCTTGGATCAGATTAGATCTGGGCTGCTCATCCCTCCTACATGAGACCAGAAGTCCCGACATTATGTGGCTTAAAATAAAAGGTCAGAAGGGTGGTGATGTATTGTAGCTCTTTAAAGTCTATATAAGAGGGAAAGCAAATGGCAATTAATCGACCATAGAAAGACAGCTAGAAAATCAAATAAACAAGTGCCCCTCATTTGATAAAATCATTGCGGCCGGTGACTTTAACTGCACATTCGAGCCACTAAGCAGTGAAGATCTCCTAGGGATAATTGAAGAGGATAGCAAATGGTCAGTGCCCCCCCCTCCCCTAGTCTTACCACCGGTTAAAAGATGGTCTGAGATTGTAATACAAGTTAATACTATAATACTAGAATATGGCATAAGAGACACAAATGGCAGAACCCTATCCAACATCAGGGGGAAAAATACTTACAATAAACTTGCTTGCCCTTCCAGCATTGATTATATCTTGGTCGACTTACGCCTCTGGCCCGATGTCATGAACATGGAATTGGGCCTAACTATTGACAGTAACCACAACCATCTAATATTAAACTGAAAAAATCAATGGGCCCATCCCAACAAAAATTCTAATACCATTGGGAATTACCTCGTATCCACAAAGGAGTTAATTCTATCTAATTGTGGTAGGCGTCTAAGATGGCCCAAGGTCGCAGGAGAGGACCAAAAACAAAAGAACATCTCCTCAATATTAGTGTCAAAAACAGCCGAACTCAAGGCAGCTTGAGATAATGTCCGGGGGGGGGGGGGATATCCACATAATACGCCACGAAACAATTGCTCCGATTAGTGCACACTTCCTTGAAAGACGACGCAGTGACCCCACTAGGAGCCGAACAAAAAGCTCCAATTCATGGTACACTGAGTCTTGCAGGGAGAAAAGGAGCAAGTACTAATATCTGCGGAAAAGGTGAAAAAACACACAATAGTAAAAATAGCGAGGATGGAGTACAACATATCAGTAAAGCAAGCAAAACGTGATTGGGAAGAGGTACATTAGGAGGACATGAAAGTTTACTGTTTCAAGAGGGATTAGGCCTCCTTTTGGGCTCTAATCAAGATGAGGAATAGGAGGGACAACATTCCAATCACGAACCATATTGGTGATGAGGCCTGGTGGGATGACTTTTCCCAACTGGACACGGAAGAACTAGAGGCCCTACCTACCTCTCAGTTGAAGAGAATTCAGGTTCCACTTACAATTGAAGATACCAATCTCTTCCAAATGAAAGAGATTGCGAATGCAATTAAGTGTACTATTCCTGCAAAGGCAGCAGCCCCAGATGGTATACTGGGTGACTTGCTGTAATTAGAACTACAGAAGTGGGCCCAATATATCCTGCTTTTAATCAACAATATAATGAAAGGAGCAGAAGTCGCTATATCTAGGAAAGGAGCAGAGGTCATAACTATATATAAAAAGGGAGACGGCGAGGACACTAACAAATACAGGGCTATCACCCTAATAGATACCATGCAGAAAGTGGTTGGCAAAGCCCTTGTAAATAGGATTCAAAATTGGATGGAGGAGGAAGATGATCTTTCCACCTATCAAACAGGTTTTAGTAAAGGTACCAGTACAGGACTGTTTACATTACTTTTTTATATTGGAAAGTAGTCATAATTGTCATGGGAAGTCTTTACTTGCGTTCATTGAGCTTAAAACCAATTATGATTTAGTGCTGCGAGAGAAGCTATGGTCAGTGCTCCAGGAAATTGGCTTACCCTCATACCTTTTAAATATTTTAATACGCCTCCATGATGAAACCTATGCCCGAGTTAGATGGGGGCTCATGGGAAAAGTAAAGACAAGATACAGTTCAACAGGCGGTTTGCCAGGGCTGTGTGATGGCTCCTACCCTCTTTTCACTTTATGTAAATGGAGTGGTTAGTTTTTTTAGCCAATTTCAAAAATAAAATTGCTCCAATTTTTGAAGGGGAAAAAAACCAACCCTACTGTTGGCCGACGACACTATTTTAATATCGAAAACCCCAATGGGCCTCCGGGAACTCCACACCCACTTTCAATGTTTCCTGTACACAAAGGGGCCTAATGATAAACATCACAAAGACTACGTTTATGGCTTTCAATGTGGGCAAACATTTTAATAACACTCTCACTAACAATGGTTTACCCCTTAGAGAGAGTCCATTCCTTTGATTATTTGGGTATTAGGTTATCAAATAAAATGCAATGGGGGACTCACATGAACAAAATGTTACTGAACCATAAGAGGGTGGTGAATGCCATTGGTAGGGACCAAAGGTTAACGTCAAGTAGACTGGTAGCTCCTTCACTAGTAGTCTATAAAGGTAAAGCTGTGAGGTCAAGAATTTATGGCGCTGAACTTTGGGGCTTCGAAAAAACTAATGAGATTGGACGATCAAAGAGTAAATTCTTTAGAGATCTGGTATCCGTCCCTACCAATACACCACTCAAGCCCTTACTCTCTGACATGGGCAGACACACTTTTAGCGAGGTGGATATACTTTGCCCTATTCTATACTTGATAAGACTAAGACGCACCCCAGAACTCCATAGCTATGCGACGGTCCTTTCTGAGCTAATTACCCTTGATAACAACAAAGGTGTTAAGTGGCTTAAAGATCTAAAGGAATTACTGACCAAGCTGGGCTTAGCCAAAGCTTGGGCCAAGCAGGTCACTCCGACTAAGAGAGAGTTAAAAAAGAATTACTGGAACTGGGTAAATCACCAGGTCTTACATAAACCAATGCTTGTCTGACTATTTGAAGAGTTCATCCAGCATAAATCAGTTTG
The DNA here is from genome assembly GCF_964263255.1 of Lissotriton vulgaris. Classification (NCBI taxonomy): domain Eukaryota; kingdom Metazoa; phylum Chordata; class Amphibia; order Caudata; family Salamandridae; genus Lissotriton; species Lissotriton vulgaris. Next base: position 1,056,649,392 of record NC_141698.1, on the reverse strand, counting down.
ATCCCTGGAACGTTATCTAGATTTTATCAGGAAACACAGAGACAGGGCACTATATATGCAGTTTACATTAGGGTCAGTAAGGCTAAATACCAAACTGGCAAAATGGGACCCAACAACATCCAACCTATATAACTGCCCCTGCTGTGATGCACAACAAGAAACTGTAGACCATGTAGTCTTTGCTTGCCCAGCCTCCAAGCAAGCAAGGGCCAAATGGATCAAGCCTATATGTATTATATTTGGGCACTAGAAACCTCCTTGATGCTCTACGAATCATGAGAAGTGACTCAAGTAGGTCCTCGCTAGTATGTGGTGTTACAAAGTACCTGTGGTGTGCGTGGATTATCCGTATAAGGGCACAATTAAGGAGTAATGTGCAAATAAATACCATCTAATCTGTGGATCTGAGAGATAATTTACACATAGGAATTATTTGCAAAGTACTGAAGATTAACTGTTTTGTATGGGACATGTGTTTTAGCTAATCTGTAATTTTAAACCTAATGAGCAAATGCCAATTAAGATATTAAGCGTAAATTTAGAGTGGACGGTATAGCCAGGTTTTAAAAACTTGTTTTTACTATATGAAATATTCATTTTATATACTTTTATGTGACTGTGAAATGCTTTTATGATAATTGCTATCGAATAAAGCTTATGCAAAATGAATGGGGGGCATGGAAGAGTTCCTGACTAAGTGGCTCACCGGCTGGCTACTTCCATAGTTGTTGTCCTATTATTTTGTTGTAGAGAGGGCACACAGGGCCATGATGCAGAAGTCGCCCCGGGAAGCCAGACCAAGTCCTTTCATTGCAAAGATTTTGAATAAGCACAACAGCGGAGACATGATTTGAAATCAATCCAGACAAAGAACACCTGATGTTCAAAAACACTTGCATCCTCAAATGTCATGAGTACACAAGACTAGTCCAGCAGAAGCAACAGTAATTTATGGCAGACAAGGCCCAACTAGGTGAGCAGAAACTTCCCTATGCATTGCTGTATCTAGCCAAGCTGAGGGTGGTGTACCAATCCCGTATGCTATTCTTTGAGGCACCAGAAGTATACGTACACATGACAGGATTGCCCCGTACTTTGTAGTACAATGGCATTTTAAACAAGCATTTGCAATTCAATAGGTCTGGCATTTACGCAAGTTTAAGCAATTGACATTGCAAATAACTGGCTTTTATTTATGTTTTCTTTTTTAAAACATAAATAAAATGCATTGTCATTTACAATGCCACTAGCTTAAACTCGTGTAAATGTGAGACCTATTGCATTGCAAATGCTTTGACTGGTATGGCTCCCACGGTTCCCCGCTGTGTGCCAAGCATACGTTGTATAAATTGATGTGAATACTGTAAGTGCTGGACTGGCTCACTCTGGAAGAGAACTGGGCCTTGTCATGAGAAATGAGGCTTTAGACTGGAGGAGAGCGGTCCACGGGACACCCGAGGGGGTGCTGACCTCACTGATGAAGGCCGCCTGCGTGTACGTGTGTCGGCTGAAGGTGTCAGCTCAACACAGCTGGACACTCTGAGGCAAAAAAAGCTGATAAGTCAACAAAAGAGTGATTTCGAAAGAAAGGTAGCTCTGAAAATGTATTTTCATTTTGGAGGCGGCCTGACAGGAGTCATTAATGAACTTGGTGCGTGCAGGAATCGCTTAGGAGCAACTGCTAGAAAGAGCAGGGGGATTTTCCGCTCTGCAACGAAAATGCAATTGCATCTGCCCAATGATCCTGTAGACAACTAGTAAGGGCCAGTCTCCAACGCCGTCCTCTCCAAGCTGCCTCGTCAAACCCGCAGCTCTCACCTAATTAATGCAGCACTTGGACCCAGTGTCTCGCCGCTATGCTTTTCCTTGGCTTGTCGTAGGTCTCTATTGCATAGCTCGTCTTCAGGGCCGGACGTCGAGCTGTAACTCATAATCGGGTATAGGCTTGGTAGGCTTCTTCCTCAGCTGCTCATCAAGGGCTATGCCACGTACCCTCTTCTACTACGTTTGCTTTCCCTGGTTCCGGAAAGGACTCCGCACTGTAGTCTCAGCGTTGAGCTCCACGATTGAAAACCAAGGGAAAGGGAAAGAGCAGTGCACGCTGGAGGCAAGCCGTGACCGTGCACATCGGCGTGGCCTGCAACTCGTGCCCAGTGGCGAGGCGTAGAACTCGGTGAAGAAGGAGAGATCGGTTGTCGGTGTCCAAGATGACCAGTGGGTCTTTTTGTGAGTACATGCTGGCCCAGCCGAGGACCCAGAGGAGCCACAGCACATGCATCATTCTACCAGTAACAGCGCTGCAGGGACGGAAGAAGACCAGCCATAGAGAAGGAGGAGGGAGGGAAAGAAAAAGCACGCAATGTTTGTTGGTGAGGGAGAGGGGGGGTGGGTGGGGGTGGAGGGTGTGTGTGAGTGTGTGTGTATGTGTGTGTGTGCGTGTGTGAGTATGGGCACGCACATTCTACCATCAATGAGGGTCATTTGGACTGGTGCTAGGTGCCCACTAGAATAGTGGACAGCATATGCCAAGCCAACGTCTCACAGCAGCTACAGGAGTGCTGTGTGTTTTCTGATTGGAGCAGCTGTAGCAGCACTGTGCTTTAACAATGGCTGTGAGGGCACTGTCCTTTACGGGATGGGGCAGCTGTGAGGGTGCCATTCCTCCCATCCCGTGAAGTAACAGTAGATGCTGTAGCACCCAGGATAATGTGCTGCATGGCCAAATAATTATAAGGTCCCAAAGGCACGACATATTGGCTATGCCAATGCTTTTTCACGGAGTGTTGGCGTGACGGGCAACACACAAAGATAAGAACAGAAAGAAGCATTTGACAAAGCCAACACAAGTGGTTTGCCTGTTATACCTAAGGTAACAATACCATTATTTCATGCATTGCAAGTTATGAAGTAGAAGATGGCAGTCACTTCACATTTCATATAATTTTTTCAACAGCAAAATGTAAAAAAATGAATATGCAGTGACCCTGATAGTGTGGAGCGCTTTTGTAGGCCTGAGCATGAAATTCTACTTCGCTCATTGATTTTGCGGAGTTTTTCCCACTCCACGCTCCGCGTAGCACGCGGATTTCTGAAAAACTCCGCAGAGCAGAGTTTTTACTTACTTGCGCTCACCAACATGAAGTTTGCAAGCGGGGAGAATTTTACCCCAGACCACCTCCCGGCGATATCTTTCAATGCTGGCAGTGTGGATGGTCGCTACCGCTTGCGTTGAGAAACCTTCCATTCGCGCTGAGGAAGCTGCTGCTCTAGTAGAACATCAACTCGAGCAGCAGAAAGAAGCTGCACCCTCTTGCGCTGTGCGTGCACCTTTTCAACTGATTTTATAGCACGGGTCAAACTCCAAGTTCTGAAAATCAGTGTGAATGGTGCAACGTAACGCACTCTGCTGCTTGCCAAAGTCCGCGCAGCACAGCAGAGTTTTTCAGTCATGCGGAACTCCACGAACTCCGCCAAGGCCTACTCATTAGCAGTTGCTAACAGACAGCTGCAGCTGTCTGTAGCCAAACACTATCAATAGTGCACTGCTTGACCTGCTGCTTTTGCTCAGTTGGTGGCTCTGGGGACTCACACATTTAACTGCAGAGATCTGTGTTTGACTTCAGGGTCACGGGTTCAAAGGCTGGTAAGTTGACTCAGCCTTTCATCTTTCTGTGGTTAATAAAAGGAGCACTATTGAGTTAGAGAACAATGAACATCTGTTTTTCAGTACCAATGTACTTTTCAGGGTGAAAATGTGCTTTACAATTCCTACTGCTCCAACTGGGGAAAGTAGGGAATGTGACCTGAGCTCACCATGTAAATCACCAGTCCCCCCAGCAATACTGTAATAAGAGAGGAGTATTTTGAAAGATACATGGTTATTATGAAAGATGTGCTGGAGACTCACCCACAGTAACCTGAGTCCTACTTCATGTTAGGATTATATTTAAATGTACAGATTGTGTCCACCTTAGAAGAGTGAGAGGCTGGGTAGCTCCTATGTGAATTCAAAAGTGCAATCTACAGTTTATTTACATTATTCTGCAGTAAACTGAGCCTTTGAGTAACCGTAACTGGACTGGGATGTGTAACCTGGAGATCACAAGCAGACCTGTGCAGCTGGCTCAGTCACCTTTAACTATACTTTAGGGATTAGAGCCTGCAGCTTGTAGGTTGCAGTGTATTATGTAGTAGGCACAGTAACAAGTTCAACAACCTTAATGTAATGAGGACATGAACTCACAGGAAGAGTAAACTTGACTCTGTGCATCAAGCAAATCAAGCCCTTATGTGTCTGATTACGTGCCAGGCATGAATGTGGCATCCCCAGCAGGGGGACTGGCCTAGTTAGTGAGATTCAGGGGGGGCTCAAATTTCCCAATTAAAAAAGCAGTCAGCTGCAGGGTGGACAGGTAAGATGATCAAGGCCCAGATCAGTTGACTGGGGGTGAGTGCTTGCAACGTTCAACACTCGGTCCATCATCCCCTTTGGTTTTGCTTTGTTTCCTAAGTTGGCAGGGTGTGCCCAGACTTGGGTCCCTTGCTCACTTTGCCACTGGATTCAAGCTAGGCTGGCTGATGATGGCTGATTATCCAGAAACCAGTTCCAGGATGTTTTTTTCAGGTACAGGGAAGACATGGCTTGGCAGTTTGGGCTGGACTGTTCCCATGAGGCACAGGGTCAGACTGATTTGCATATGGCCATGTCTGAACTGGGATGGGAGAGTGGGCTAAAGAATGGTGATGGATTAAACCCAGATCAGCTGACTGGGGGTGAGTGTTTGATTCGCTCAAACGCTCCGTCCATCATCCCCTTTTGTATCGCAATTGTTAAAGTAGTCATTTAAATGCTAAACGTGTCCTAGATTCTTATTATAGAAGGCACAACATTATAGATTATTAAATCAAGCATAAGAGGTGGTTTTACAGCGCACAACTTGAAGTAGTTAGAATTGTGCCTATGTAGGATAATAAAGAAAAAGGAGGCTCCAAAATAAAAGATTTGTTTAGGATCACACAATTTGAAGAAGCAGGGCAGCAGGTATTGATTTAAGTTTATCTGGTTTCACATTTTGAAATTCAGTCTCCATTTGCATATCTCTGGCACTAATTCACATAAAAGGTTAATCTTTTGTCTTTTATTCTCGGGTCAAAACCAGAAAAACACATCGATAGCAGACCCGACACAGGGCCCTGAGCCCAAATGCCAAGTAATGAATGCAATAATTTGGGAGGGTGTCACACCCCCAAACAACCCCCTTGAAGCTATGCCCTGATCTCCAGGCAGCAACTTCAGAACACTTTCTGGACCTGAGGACGAACTGAAGAGGACTGGACCTGCTGTCTTTGACCTGAGAGGAGCCATGAAGGACTGGACTGCTCTTCTTGTACTCAGGAGAAAGAAGTAGTGGGTGCATAATCCCACTCTATGTTCATGGGATGGGGGAGTGCAACCTAGAATACACCCTCACACACTTTTAATCACTCATTCTTTTACGTCTAGTTACTGGTGAACGTGGGAGTGATGAGTAGGGGTGTGGAGTAAATCTGATGACGGAGCGTGTACGTGTGTCCACTAATTTTATCATTTATATGGTTTTATTTGCTATTTATGGCATTGGGCATTGCTTTAAATGGGCAAGTACTCTGTCCGGTACTGAGTACCTGCACTTCTTCCATTTGAAAGGGTGAGTAAGTGCACTTCTCCGCAGTGCTGCCAGTGCACTTCTCAGGAGCAAGCAGAATAACAGATACTGTAAATAGCGAGCACCTTCACTTCTATAGTGCCATTTAATGCACTGGCGTAGAAGCATATTCGAGTATATTGGTCAGAATTACTGAGAGATGAAAATGGCCCTTAAAATGACTGCACAAAATAGGTTTATCAAAGTATAAATAACACACGTCCTGATACAGAGCTCTCTGTGCATGTGGGGCCCCTGCTCTATTGCCGGTGAGTCTCACAGACGTGGGAGGTAAGAAGTGTTCTTATGGGTCCTTCTGGTTCTGCTGTTAATTCCTTCTCTGCTGTTCAGTGAGTGGGTTTTAATAGAGCGGTCCCTTTAAAAGTGTACTTGAAAGCCCTATGCTGCTCTGGTGGCAGCTCTGAGCACTAAGAATTGGAATATGAGAAAGATGCAATAACATACAAAGTGGCTTGTTGGTCTAGGGGAATGATTCTTGTTTAGGGTGTGAGAGGTCCCGGGTTCAAAGCCTGGATGAGCCCATTTTACTTCTTATTTATCTCATATTCAAATTTTTTAATTTTTATTTAATGCGTTTGAAATAAGGAAAAAGGATTTTTTTTCATCTTTCTGAAGTGTTTTTCAGTGCCCCTATTTTAAACAAAAAAATCTTACAATCAAAAGATAGCTCGTCTGGGATTTGACCCAGGACCTCTCACACCCAAAGCAAGAATCAAACCCCTAGACCAACATGCCACTGGGAAGTTCATTTACCAATAGGGTTTAGATGTCTGTACACGTAGAGCTCGTGCTCTATATTTTCGCACCAGTTATGCACATTGCACTGGAAGTGGCAAAAATTAGATCTTGTTGAGGGAAGATGGTTTAAGGCACAAACAGTGACTTCTTTTAGAAAATGTTCACGTCCTTTTATTTCAAACGATTTACAACAAGAAGACATTAATTTAAAAAAAAAATGGATTACACTCATTTCCCTTGCACGAGGTTGTTTCAAATTTGTGAATAGAATATAGTAAGTTTGTTACATTTATAAGATGCAAAACAGAAGTATCTGATAATGAGCAGAGATGTCAACGAGCGGAAGCCCGATTGGGATCCGGCTGCACACCGACTGCACTTCCGATTATCACTCGTTGAAACCGGTGCACAGTGACAGACAGACAGGAGGTGGCGCTACGGAGACAACATTGAATATCGAAAAGGAGAGCAATTAGCGAATTCCAAGCTTAAAGAGCTTGCAAAGATTATTGCTACTAGGAGCGTTGGCCTTTAAGAACAAAAATAGAAATCATAGATGTAAAAAAAAGTAAAATAAACGAACCGCCTGAACAGGGACTAGAACCCTGGTCCCTCAGATTAAAAGCCTGATGCTTTACCGACTGAGCTATCCAGGCTCATTTGAAAATTGGCAGGCTTGTGTTTATATATGGAAAAAAAAATGGCGTCCCCACACTGCTGTTTTCTTTGTTTCATAGTTTCCTCTGTTTCCTGAGCCCTTCAGATCAATCCAGACAGGATCCATCAGAGAGTTTCACACTCTGAGTGTCTCCCCCGCACTGTGCTCACCACGCATTCTGCCTGCAGAATGAAGGAGCTGTTTGCATGCCATCACATTCACATAACATTAGTGGAAGAGCTCGAGTGCTCCTATGTGCGACTGCTTGTGAGTAGAGTGTGCACATGCATAAGTGTGACTGCTCGTGAGTGGAGTGTGCGACTGCTCGTGAGTGGAGTTTGAGCTTGAATTTGTGTAACTGCTTGTGAGTGGAGTGTGTGCGACTGCTCGTGAGTCGAGTGTGCATGTGTGTGACTGCTATTGAGTGGAGTTTGTGCTTGCATGTGTGTGACTGCTTGTTGGAAATGGCCCTGTTTGCAGGGTTATCCCCAAATATTTAGATTTTTCCTCCTATTATTTCCTGACCTGTGTGCATTGGTTTTAGGACTATGGGCATTTAACCACTCCAAATCAGTGATAAAGTATGCTCTCTGTGTAAACTGTGTTATGGATTGGTTTTTTCATGATTGGCTATTTGATTCATGTGTCAGTCCCTAGTAAAGTGCACTGCGAGTGCCAGGGCATATAAATCAAATGCTGTTGGTGGGCTGCAGCACTGGATTGTGCCACCCACGCAAACAGCCTGTAAAGTGTAACTCTGGCCTGCCATTGCGTAGCCTGTCCACAGCCTAGGGCTGCCATGTCAAATTGGCAAGTGCACACACTTGCAAGTCCCTAAACCTTCCCTTTTCTACATGTAAGTCGCCTCGAGGTAGGTCCAATGTACCCCCATGGGCAGGGTGCACTGTATGTGAAAGGTAGGACATGCGCTGGTGTGTGTGGCATGTCCTGATAGTGAATTTAATTTATTTTTATTTATTTTAAAAGTTTTATAGAGCGCAAACAAGATCCTTACGGATATCAGAGCTCTTTACATACAGAATGGGATAAAAAGGCAAGGAGTAATAATTAAACAAAACATTTTGTGCAAAGATGAGCAAATTGTTACAAAAAAAGAAACAAGGTAAGGTAGCAACGGTGCATAGGTGGTCAATATACATAGTCACAGGAGGAAGAGTACTGAGTTACGAGATTACATTAGTCAAAGTTCAGGTAACTTTAGCTAATAGGAGAGATTTTACTTCTTTTTTGAAGGATGCCAAGGATGAGATAAGTCTGATTTCTGGAGGGAGGGCATTCCAGATCCTGGGCGCCATCCCTGAGAAGGAGCATTTATAAGTTTTTTCTTGTGAAATCTCTGAGGTTACAAAAGAAGATTGTCTGCACTTCTTGTCACTCTTGAGCCACCCGAGATTGTCAGTTTCTGAGCGAGGTAGCTGGGGGAGTTATGGTGTATAACCTTGTGGGTCATGCAGGCGATTTTCAGATGTATTCTAGCTTCGTAAGGCAGCCAGTTCAAAGCTTTTAGATCAGGAGAAATGTGTGAAAGTTTTTTTGAGCCCGTGATTAGTCTGTCTGCAGCATTAATAGAGGCTTTTATTGGTGCGGTTGTCGATATGGGGAGACCACAGAGGGCAACACTTCCATAATCCACTCAAGGGATGACTAGGGCTTGGACTGCAGTTCTGAAGTCATTGAGAGGAAGGAAAGTTTTCAATTTCCGCAATGTGTTGATTTTGAAATTAGCTCCCTTCGTTGCATTGCTGACGTGATGATGCATATTGAGATTGCAGTCAAGGGTTATGCCTAAAGATTTCGCTGAGTCCACAATAGTAGGTTGAACGTTGAGTGCAATGAGATGGTTAAGCCAGGACTGAGTGAGGGGGACTTTGGTGGGAGGCGCTATTAGGAGGAATTCCGTTTTTTGAAGGTTAAGTTTGAGGTGACTCTCTGCCAGCCAAGTCTGTATGTTCCTAAGCATTGTGTTGAGTATTTTGATGTCATCAAGGGTGTGTATTTTAAGGTAGAGCTGGGTATTGTCTGCGTACATGTGAAATTGAACATTAGATGCTTGAAGTAGTGCGGTAAGTGGTTCCATGAGTATATTGAACAGAGTAGGGGAGAGGGAGGATCCTTGAGGGACACCCAGTGTTACAGGAACTGGTGTGGACATAGTATTGTTAATCTTGAATTTCGCTGGGGACGCACTGAGGTAGTGCTTGATCCTTGTGTGCGCCACCCCATTGCTACAGCCTGGTCCTGCTGGATGGCAGATCGGGAGCGGAATGGCAGTGACCTGAAGAGCGACCAGAAGGCGCGCTACTGAGCGGAGGTACCCGTATACGATACTTGGTGCTCCCCTGCGGTGGTCGCTGAGTGCCTGGTCTGCTGGCTCTGCGTAAGGACAGGATGTCGAAATCCACTCAGCCTAATAGTATCATACAGTATACAACCCAGCGTCTGCCGTCGCAACGGATTACGGGGCAGAGAAGTCAAGAGGAGTGCGCGGATGTGCCGGCGGAGCCTTCCCGGGCGGAGTTGCTGAAGGCCATACAGGGCTCCCATTCTGCGCTGGAGCGGCAGATAGAGACTGTATCGCTTGATGTCAACCTTCTGCGAACGGATCTTCGCAAAGTGGCGGATAAGGTATCGGTGGCTTCCCTCCAGAAGACAGTCATGCAACTCACCTCTATGAAGCAGGCATTGGAACGAAAAGCTGAGGACGCGGAGGGTAGGGCGCGCCGCAGCAACATTAGAGTCCTGGGTGTGCCGGAGCGATTGGAGGCGGGGAATGCCGAGCACTTCCTGGAGGACTGGATTCAGACTAAACTGTGCCCGCATGGGCTATCAAATGTATTTGGCATCGAACGAGCGCATAGGGCCATGGTACCCCCCGCACCCGGGGGAGCCTCCGAGGGCATTGATTGCGAAGATCCTGAACTATATAGTCCGGGATTGCATTCTGAAGGCGGCGAGGTAGACGGAGTCTCTCACCATTGAGAACAGCCACATATGCATCTATCCTGATTACACCCAACAGGTGCAAGAGCAGCGAAAGTCCTACCTGGGAGTCAAGCAGAAGCTCCAGGAGATGAAGCTACAATATATGCTGTTATATCCTGTCAAGGTCAAGGTGATATCTCAGGGCCGGGCACATTTCTTCGAATAGCCCGCTGAGGTGTGGGAGTGGCAGGAGATACAGGGGTGACGACATGCCCACGGGAGAGTGAGGGGGGCCCCGTGAGACCTGGGGGAACCATCCCCAGAGACGACGATGCGGAAGGCGGAGCCGTTGGGACCTTCCTTGGCAAGGGATGGTCCAGAGTCCTCGGGCGCATCCACCCCTGGGGACGTGTTGGTTCCAGATACCCTGCAGGACATTGTGCCAGGTACAGACTCCACGGCTCCGGTGATCGCAGAGACTGGAATGTCTGAACTGCTGCAGGGGACGGCTCTGTCGTAAGGTACTGTTGGAGTGAAGAGTGTTGTGCTCTGCTTTGGGGGCTTTAGTGCTGGGCCTTGAGTTTGTATGAGGTACCTGGGAGCCGTGCTGTTCGAGCTTGAATGACGTAGAGGAGCGTAGGACCTGTATCCCGTTGGAACGACCTTATGTGGCGGTGTCTGTCTTTATTTTGGCTGGGGAGGGCCCTGCTTTGGGACTGATGCCGGCGGCCAAGCCCAGGTTCATTCCTGTACGTCTGGTTCCCATGGGGAGCTAGAAGGGGGGTGGGTGGTGTTTGGTTGGGTGTGTGTGTGTGTGTGTATTGGATGGGACGAATAGGGTGGCTGTGTACATCCTGGCACCAGCAGGGGGAGGGCAGGATAGCGTGTTTTGTTGTTGCTGTCATCTTGCTCGTGGGTGGGGGTGGGGGTAGATGTTATGGGGGGTTGTTGGGTTGGGGGGGCTTGGGGGGTTGGTGGGGTTGGGAGGGGAAATTGTTGCTGGCATCGAGAGTACTGTGTTTCTGTTATTTGAATGGCTGATCAGATGGGCTAGGTCTCCCGGCCTGGATGCTGGTTGGGCCCGTGGGTGGCGGAACACGCCGTTTGTAATATATGTCCAGGTTGGGCGTGATCTCCTGTCATGGGGTTTAAATTCTTAACTTGGAACGTGCGTGCATTGGGCACTTGCACTAAAAGATACAGGGTCCTTTCATTCCTCCGACGCCATGGCGTCTCCATTGGGTGCCTCCAGGAGACCCACTTGAACGAAGAGGGTGCCCAGAAGCTGTCCTAAAAATGGCGGGCCAGATGTTTCATTCATCCTATTCTACCTATGCCAGGGGGGTCCTAATCTGGGTGGCACCTGGGGTTCCCTGTGCCGTGATTGTGTAACAATAATAAATGCATGGGGCTAGTGGCAGACTGTATGAAAGGAAGGGCTATTTGTATTTAAAGAATGTAAATCGAGAGAAGATTTCTGGTATCTACAGTCCAAAGACAATAGAAATAGAGGAAGGACTGACAACCTTATTCTATGACATAGATACCTTTGGCTGGGGAACTTTCAGCAGAGTATGTGGCTCACTGTGTATGTGCAGGGGCTTTGAGTGAGTTTTGACCAGGGTTCAAACCCCAGGTGGGGAAAATCTTTTTTTTTTTTTTATTTTATTTCTAAATTCCACAAATGAAAGCTGTGCCTTTGTAAATGACCCCCTAGCAGTATCTGGGAGAACTATGGCCTCCTTACTCATAGTGCATGTCAGGCATTGATAATGGCATGCTGTGTGGCACGTGGATAGGGGGGACAGGTTTGCTATGAAAGAAATCACTTATTTAGTGGAATGAGAATTTGGGGATGATTGTGTAAGCATTGGAAATGCATGGGGCTAGTGGCAGACTGTATGAAAGGAAGGGCTATTTGTATTTAAAGAATGTAAATCGAGAGAAGATTTCTGGTATCTACAGTCCAAAGACAATAGAAATAGAGGAAGGACTGACAACCTTATTCTATGACATAGATACCTTTGGCTGGGGAACTTTCAGCAGTGTACGTGGCTCACTGTGTATGTGCAGGGGCTTTGAGTGAGTTTTGACTAGGGTTCAAACCACAGGTGGGGAAAATCTTTTTTTTTTTTTTTTTAATTTTATTTCTAAATTCCACAAATGAAAGCTGTGCCTTTGTAAATGACCCCCTAGCAGTATCTGGGAGAACTATGGCCTCCTTACTCATAGTGCATGTCAGGCATTGATAATGGCATGCTGTGTGGCACGTGGATAGGGGGGACAGGTTTGCTATGAAAGAAATCACTTATTTAGTGGAATGAGAATTTAGGGATGATTGTGTAAGAATTGGAAATGCATGGGGCTAGTGGCAGACTGTATGAAAGGAAGGGCTATTTGTATTTAAAGAATGTAAATCGAGAGAAGATTGCTGGTATCCACAGTCCAAAGACAATAGAAATAGAGGCAGGACTGACAACCTTATTGTATGACATACATACCTTTGGCTGGGGAACTTTTAGCAGAGCACGTGGCTCACTGTGTATGTGCAGGGGCTTTGAGTGAGTTTTGACCAGGGTTCAAACCCCAGGTGGGGAAAATCGTTTTTTTTTATTTTTTATTTTATTTCTAAATTCCACAAATGAAAGCTGTGCCTTTGTAAATGACCCCCTAGCAGTATCTGGGAGAACTATGGCCTCCTTACTCATAGTGCATGTCAGGCATTGATAATGGCATGCTGTGTGGCACGTGGATAGGGGGGACAGGTTTGCTATGAAAGAAATCACTTATTTAGTGGAATGAGAATTTAGGGATGATTGTGTAAGCATTGGAAATGCATGGGGCTAGTGGCAGACTGTATGAAAGGAAGGGCTATTTGTATTTAAAGAATGTAAATCGAGAGAAGATTTCTGGTATCTACAGTCCAAAGACAATAGAAATAGAGGAAGGACTGACAACCTTATTCTATGACATAGATAGCTTTGGCTGGGGAACTTCCAGCAGAGTACATGGCTCACTGTGAATGTGCAGGGGCTTTGAGTGAGTTTTGACCAGGGTTCAAACCCCAGGTGGGGAAAATCGTTTTTTGTTTTTTTTTTAATTTTATTTCTAAATTCCACAAATGAAAGCTGTGCCTTTGTAAATGACCCCCTAGCAGTATCTGGGAGAACTATGGCCTCCTTACTCATAGTGCATGTCAGGCATTGATAATGACATCCTGTGTGGCACGTGGATAGGGGGGACAGGTTTGCTATGAAAGAAATCACTTATTTAGTGGAAGGAGAATTTAGGGATGATTGTGTAAGAATTGGAAATGCATGGGGCTAGTGGCAGACTGTATGAAAAGAAGGGCTATTTGTATTTAAAGAATGTAAATCGAGAGAAGATTGCTGGTATCTACAGTCCAAATACAATAGAAATAGAGGAAGGACTGACAGCCTTATTCTATGACATAAATACCTTTGGCTGGGGAACTTTTAGCAGAGTACGTGGCTCACTGTGTATGTGCAGGGGCTTTGAGTGAGTTTTGACTAGGGTTCAAACCACAGGTGGGGAAAATCTTTTTTTTTTTTTTTTTAAATTTTATTTCTAAATTCCACAAATGAAAGCTGTGCCTTTGTAAATGACCCCCTAGCAGTATCTGGGAGAACTATGGCCTCCTTACTCATAGTGCATGTCAGGCATTGATAATGGCATGCTGTGTGGCACGTGGATAGGGGGGACAGGTTTGCTATGAAAGAAATCACTTATTTAGTGGAATGAGAATTTAGGGATGATTGTGTAAGAATTGGAAATGCATGGGGCTAGTGGCAGACTGTATGAGAGGAAGGGCTATTTGTATTTAAAGAATGTAAATCGAGAGAAGATTGCTGGTATCTACAGTCCAAAGACAATAGAAATAGAGGAAGGACTGACAACCTTGTTGTATGACATACATACCTTTGGCTGGGGAACTTTCAGCAGAGCACGTGGCTCACTGTGTATGTGCAGGGGCTTTGAGTGAGTTTTGACCAGGGTTCAAACCACAGGTGGGGAAAATCGTTTTTTTTTATTTTTTTTTTATTTCTAAATTCCACAAATGAAAGCTGTGCCTTTGTAAATGACCCCCTAGCAGTATCTGGGAGAACTATGGCCTCCTTACTCATAGTGCATGTCAGGCATTGATAATGGCATGCTGTGTGGCACGTGGATAGGGGGGACAGGTTTGCTATGAAAGAAATCACTTATTTAGTGGAATGAGAATTTAGGGATGATTGTGTAAGCATTGGAAATGCATGGGGCTAGTCGCAGACTGTATGAAAGGAAGGGCTATTTGTATTTAAAGAATGTAAATCGAGAGTAGATTGCTGGTATCTACAGTCCAAAGACAATTGAAATAGAGGAAGGACTGACAACCTTATTCTATGACATAGATACCTTGGGCTGGGGAACTTTCAGCAGAGTACGTGGCTCACTGTGTATGTGCAGGGGCTTTGAGTGAGTTTTGACCAGGGTTCAAACCCCAGGTAGGGAAAATCGTTTTTTTTTTTTTTTTTAATTTTATTTCTAAATTCCACAAATGAAAGCTGTGCCTTTGTAAATGACCCCCTAGCAGTATCTGGGAGAACTATGGCCTCCTTACTCATAGTGCATGTCAGGCATTGATAATGGCATCCTGTGTGGCACGTGGATAGGGGGGACAGGTTTGCTATGAAAGAAATCACTTATTTAGTGGAATGAGAATTTAGGGATGATTGTGTAAGAATTGGAAATGCATGGGGCTAGTGGCAGACTGTATGAAAAGAAGGGCTATTTGTATTTAAAGAATGTAAATCGAGAGAAGATTGCTGGTATCTACAGTCCAAAGACAATAGAAATAGAGGAAGGACTGACAACCTTATTCTATGACATAGATACCTTTGGCTGGGGAACTTTCAGCAGAGCATGTGGCTCACTGTGTATGTGCAGGGGCTTTGAGTGAGTTTTGACTAGGGTTCAAACCCCACCTCGGGAAATTATTTTTTAATATTATTTTAACTTTTTTAAACAATTTATTTATTTTAGCAGAGTGAAACATAGTCCTTTGGAAATGCTCAACTGATAATAATGAAAGACCAAGTAGAAAATCTATGGCATATGTCACATCAGATGTGGCATATGCCACATGACAGAGTGACACGTGTCACATGCCAGACTTGGGCTCCAACCCCTTCTCCACAAGCCCTTGATCACATGCAGTTCGCTTTAACCTTTTTGTTTTTATAATTGCATTCAAAGTGCACGCCCCCAATCCTTCTCATTGCTAGTCATGTGACCATAAACCATGTAAAAATACTGTCAGCACGTCTTCGTATTAGGTAACATAAAACACTACCATCATGTGTAATAATACAGCCCTAAAATACATAAATGTATTTAAAACACTGAAACCACACATATTAGGAAGCGTATTTCCGATCAATTTTTCCTAAGTCGTTTAAAAGTATACTTAAAAATAAACTAGAATAAATTGCTGGAACTTCCAATACTCCGCAATTATTTTTCTGTATAAATACAGAAATGCAATGTATAGATACTGGCCTGCTATAGGTTATTATATTTTAATATACTTTAAACTGCGTCTTCATAAAGTATTTTAAATGGGCGAATATATATATTAAAGGCTCCTAAAGGAATTCCCTTTGTGGCCTCTTGCTTCTCTGCAACGGAGGGGTTTTTGTTGGATATTTTCACGCCAGCCAGAGGCGTGTGAAGAGGCCCCGGTCTTGAAAGTGGCTGAAGCTTTACTGGTTCTGCTTTTGCAGCGTTTGGTGTCTCCAAGTGATTGGATTTTGCTTCAGCCCGCCTCGGAGTGCGGACCTAGGAATGGGCTGCTGCTCTGAGCAGTTTGTGACTACACGAAGAGCCGGGACCCACTGTGATGCGGACTCACGGCCTGCCTGGTAACTGCATTTGAGGCTGGAACGTCAAGGGGACCCGAGGGAACCCGAGGACAGTAAATGAAAAACAGGAATGCCCATTGCTATTCATCGCACTTTGCCCTGAACAACAAATAGCTCACCTGGGCTCAAGATTTGTTTTGACTCCCCCTTGCACTACCTATACAGAGCAATGAACTCTGGGACCTGTAGTCAAGTGACAAGACTACGGAGGGTGTGCCCTCAGGTGATTGAGGGGTGGAGCACTTTAAACCAACGGAAGTGCAGCAGGACACATATAAGTGTGAGTGGAGCAGTTTTCTGTCATGCCCGTGTGTCCAATTAAAGGCTCCTAAAGGAATTCCCCTGTGTGGCCTCCTGCTTCTCTGCAACGGAGGGGTTTTTGTTGTGTATATATATATATATATATATATATATATATATATATATATATATATCTCCTCCAATCCTGCTTTCAATAAAAACAGGTCTGACACATGCTCGGGTTTCCAAACTGGATTTCAATGGCACCAGTACACCTTTACCAAGCTTCGCGATGTCCGTAGTTACAGCCTCTGGCAGACGCGTTTCGGCGTGTGCCTCATCAGTGCCAGGTAAATGCTGCATCTCTCAAGGTGAATCTTTTCGCAGGGCTGTTGTTAAAATACACCACGTGTTCTCATTGGCTGGGACTCATGGATGTAGAGAGCAGACAGGGAAAGTTCCTCCGGTGATCAATGTCGCTGTGATCCCCACCACGAGACCTCGGGCACAGGGCACCAAGTCCCGCAACAAGGAACAAGCACAACAGTCAGATTGTGGTGCAGTGACCCATCTTCACACATGATAATGCGTTAGTTGCTTCGCCGGTTCCTTTAGATATTGCGGGAACGAACAGGTGGATTGTCATCCCAGTCGGGCGTTCCTTAAGCAGACAGACTGCCTGCTCCCTCTCCCCAGTACCTCCAAGACACTACAGGCTGGGGGGGGGGGCCGCAATGTGCTTTTTAAACACTCCAAGCCACGAAAGTTTGTCGGTTATTTGCGGAGCTCCTGAACGAGGGGCGTGTCAGATAAAGAGGAGCCGACCTCCGCCTTCACATAACTCCTCCAATCCTGCTTTCAATAAAAACAGGTCTGACACATGCTCGGGTTTCAAAACTGGATTTTAATGCCACCAGTACACCTTTACCAAGCTTCGCGATGTCCGTAGTTACAGCCTCTGGCAGACGCGTTTCGGCGTGTGCCTCATCAGTGCCAGGTAAATGCTGCATCTCTCAAGGTGAATCTTTTCGCGGGGCTGTTGTTTAAATACACCAAGGGTTCTTATTGGCTGGGACTCATGGATGTAGAGAGCAGACAGGGAAAGTTCCTCTGGTGATCAATGTCGCTGTGATCCCCACCACGAGACCTCGGGCACAGTGCACCAAGTCCCGCAACAAGGAACAAGCACAACAGTCAGATTGTGGTGCAGGGGCCCATCTTCACACATGATAATGTGTTTGTTGCTTTGCTGGTTCCTTTAGATATTGCAGGAACGAACAGGTGGATTGTCATCCCAGTCGGGCATTCCTTAAGCAGACAGACTGCCTGCTCCCTCTCCCCAGTACCTCCAAGACGCTACATGCTGGGGGGGCGCCGCAATGTGCTTTTCAAACACTCCAAGCCACGAAAGTTTGTCGGTTATTTGCGGAGCTCCTGATATTTATATATATTTTTTTCTTCTTACACACCGGTTCCACCAACCGCCGCTCCACTTGACCACGGGTGCCTCTTGCCGCACGGTAGAGTGTGCAATATCTTCCCAACACTTAGTCCCTCAGTCCACGGGACTTATTTCAAAGAAGAGCACTCAAAGTCACTCCAGCATGGCTAGCCATATTTATTCACAGCATTGCAGATAGTAAACAAGGGTTATAAACGCGTTTCGGCGTTGCCGCCTTCGTCAGTGTAATTCATTGCATTTTTTTCAGTGATTTATATAAAATTCATTGTGACTTCCGGTCACGTGCACTAAAAGTAAAAATAAAAAACGGCGCATTTCATGCAATTCCATCATTGGAAATGGCGGCCATCTTATAGTGATAAATAACGCGCTAACACAATCATAAAGTGCAATGTGAATACATTCATCTGTACATTCAAGAGCTTTCACAAATCATTCGGTGATTATAATGATCAATTCATTAATGATGCTAATTTGTATGCCAATATAATATTGTATAACATATTATTGGTCGCTTATCGTTTTTTCAGGGCCGTTATTTCGCACAGTTCTCCTAATCACTCCCTTAATTGGGCAGCTATCTTTGGCATTTAGAGGTGGGAACTGGCTTGGGTGGGAGTCTCATTAATTTTAGGGCTTAGTATAGCCCTTGCAATCAAGCCCTGAATGGGCTTTATTACATTCAAGCTAATATTTGGCAGGTACTTGGGTCTTGGATGTAATAAAGCCCCTTCAGGGTGACCAATAATATGTTATGCAATGGATTACACTGACGATGGCGGCAACGACGAAACGCGTTTGTAACCCTTGTTTACTATCTGCAATGCTTTGAATAAATATGGCTAGCCACGCTGGAGTGACTTTGAGTGCTCTTCTTTGGAATAAGTCCCGTGGACTGAGGGACTAAGTGTTGGGAATATATACATAAAGCTTTTCTCCAACTGACGAGAGCCACCATCCCTACAGGGGAGCTTCGCAAAGCGGGCAAGGAGCAACCCGCATTTTGGCACACCAAGGCAAAAAAGAGAGAAAACTGCGAAGCCCAACTGCGTCTCTCACTGGCTTTATTTGCTGTTCTGAAGTTGCAGGACATCAAACCCTACGCGTTTCGGCCGTTATTAATGGCCTTGTTCACAGGTGAGGTGCATCACAATCAATTAGCTAACACACTTTTGAACACCCTCTTCACGTGACCAGATAAAAGTACTACCAGACCAATAGTGCACCTTGGTTGTTGTTACACACTGCGGTAATCGTAAACTGTAGCTGAATAGCGTCTTGGAACCACAGATAGAATAAAACCATTTCACAATCTTAACATATTATGATATATATCCATACTAATATAATAAAGAGAGAACCCAAACCTTTGAGGCGGGTAATCTCAGGAACCACAGCACCAATCACAACACCCAATACAGCGTTGGAAAGGGCAGTTGCAGAAGAAGGACATAGGCTATGCAGACGCCCTTCATATACATTTAAAAGGTAAAAGAACTGTGGCAGCAAAGTAGTCCCTTTTGGGCGTGTCTGCGTTGTGCTGTGGGCATGTGCTGGGGGCGTGACAAACGCTGGGGGCGTGTGGTACGTTCCGCCCTTCATGCCATGTCTCATATCATGTGCTAATCCCACCCTTCTCCCTTTAAATACCCCTGCACCCCATAATCATAACCCACCCTTACTCCTTAAAATACCCCATCACCCTTAAACATTAACCCATCTTAACCCTATAAATATACCCTGTACCCCAAAACCCAAACCTACCCCTAAACCCTAAAAATACCCCTGTACCCCAAAACCCAAACATAGCCCTGAACCCTGAAAATAAACCTGTACCCCAAAACCCAAACCTACCCCTGAACCCTAAAATACCCCTGTACCCCAAAACCCAAACCTAGCCCTGAACCCTAAAAATAACCCTGTACCCCAAAACCCAAACCTAGCCCTGAACCCTTAAAATACCCCTGTACCCCAAAACCCAAACCTAGCCCTGAACCCTAAAAATAACCCTGTACCCCAAAACCCAAACCTAGCCCAGAACCCTTAAAATACCCCTGCACCCCAAAACCCAAACCTAGACCTGAACCCTTAAAATACCACTGTACCCCAAAACCCATACCTATCCCTAAACCCTGAAACTGCCCTTGTACCCCATAACCCAAAACTATATCTGAACCCTTAAAATACCCAAACACCCCAAAACATATACCTCAGTACCCCAAAACATATACCCCTATACCCATACTTACCTTATCCAAACATTAAAAAAAACATGCTTTTACCATTCATGCATTTACGATGAATTTCGTTGTAAATGTATGCGTGGTAAAAGCATATAAAATGTAATGCCATGCGTTATAATGGCATTGCGGAGTCATGGTACTTTGGTAATGAAAGTATGCGGCGGAGTCATGGTATACGGAAAGAAAGTTGCGTAATAATGGGTGTTTACGCTCCCCCGGTAAGTACATTGGTGGTACGGCGGCCCACATCTCCAGCAACATACTCATATTTTTTCACCACCCATTTGAAAAATGCACAGGTCTCTCTTATTGATGGCCAGCACCGACATACACTTTTAGACATACCTCCCGCCACAAGTTCTAGAATTGTGAACTTTAGAGCTGGAGAGCTACGTTTGAATCTCGGCATCAGCTCAACATCCTGTGATTGCAGGCAAATCACTTTGTCTCCCCGTGCCTACCACAAATGAATGTGTTCTTCTGTAATGTAAATTGTACTCATACCATGTTGTCGAGTTTGCGCTATGTAATATTGTAAGGAAAAATAAAGTAGGGAAACTCGAGTTCACACACTACTGAACGCGCACTCTTAAGTGCATCAGCAGTGCACTGTGAATCGGAGCGTTTCACAGGCCTGTCACAGACAAGAAATGCTATCAAAACAAAATCCTACAAAACAATATACTACTGCCCGGTAACAATTCATACCCGGACAACGTTGGGACGGGCTGCTAGTATATATATATAGGGGGATAGAGAGAGATAAAGATATAGATATAAAGTGCAGAAAATATTAAGTTTACACTTTTACACTTTTACTGTCGATGCTACAATCTACGGCCAAACTGAAGGTCAATACACATGCCTATTTAAACTTCCAAGAAAGCCTGCTAATGAAAATCAAGGAGACATGTGTACCAAAAAACAGTCATAAATAAAGATCTAGCCCAAAACAACGGCTACACATGAACATTACCTAGAAAACATGAAAAAGTCACTCCTCGCCTAACAAATGCAGGCATGCATATGTCATGACGGCAGACATCTGACACTGGCGCATTCAATGCCATGGTGCACAAGTAAAATACACATGAATAATTAGAATACACATGTAATAAAGGTGCACTTTATGTATGCATTTGAAGTGAATGCAGCTAGACTTTATTGAAACTGTTCTGTCATGAGCAAATGAGTCCTGATAAAGGCAGGAGTATGTCAGGTGAAGCTCTTGAAATGCAACCCTATTATTCATGAGAGGCGGTAATTGGGATTATTGTTTTGTGATAGAGAAGGATATAATTGGTGCTGTTTGAATGTTGGGATATACCTCCAAGCCCGTAGGAAGTAAGTAAGTAAGTAATATTTTTCTAAAGCACGTGAATGCCAAGGCTTCTTAGCACTAATGAGTGCTATCACTGTCCGAGAGACATGCTTTAGACACTAGAAACAAAGAACCAAGTCTTCAAGCATTATCTGAAGACCAGCCTGCTTGTTTGAGACCTCAGTGAGAATGGCATCGAATGCCACAGCTTACAGGCCAACTGGAAAAAAACTTCTGCCCCCCTCCAATTTGCTTTCTTTACCTTGGGGATAACCACCAATCAGGCAGTGGATGATCTTAAGTCACGTCAAGGGACATGCCACCTAAGTGACTTCTGAAAGATGGAAGGGCCAGAATCATGGAGGGCCTTGCATACAATGCATAAGTCCTTAAATTTTACCCGAGCCTAAACAGGCAGTCAGTATAGCTCCCAAATGCTCTTTGATATGGGACTACATTTTGGAATTTTTAGGAGTGAGCGGACTGCTGCATTCTGCAAAGACAAGCTTTGATTGCAAATGCTTCTGTGCTCCTAAATAGAGAGCTTCACAGTAGTCTATCGTCGATCGAACCAAGTCAACTATTACCTTTTTTTGTAAGTCTAATGGGATGAATAGAAAGATCTTTTTTTAAATCTTCAAGATATAGAAACATGAAGATGTAATATGATTGATCTATTCTGAAAACAATGGATCATCGA
The DNA here is from genome assembly GCF_964263255.1 of Lissotriton vulgaris. NCBI lineage: Eukaryota > Metazoa > Chordata > Amphibia > Caudata > Salamandridae > Lissotriton > Lissotriton vulgaris. Next base: position 1,056,627,461 of record NC_141698.1, on the reverse strand, counting down.
ACATGATTCTCAGATGTTTTGCTTTTCGAACTGGGGATAGGCAAGGCCCAGAGACAGCCGCCACCAAGTATTGTTCCAGAAAGAGGTGTTCTTTCCAAAGAGTAAAACCTCTGTTATCTCAGTATTCAATTTGAGACACTTTTCCTGCATTCATCTAGCGATGTGTGCCACACAGTTGTTAAATTCTTTGGCCACACGTCTAAATCAGATGAAATTTATACCACTATTTGTGTATCATCTGCGTAAGAAATTGCTGAATTTATTTACCCTTAAATAAATTCACAAACATTTTGCAACACAGATCTTAGTAGAAAAAATATTCTAAATGATGTCCAAAACTCTTATTATTGTTTTAAGCCAGGAAAGTCAGTATTTAGATTGTCTTAAACCATGATAAAAAACCCTTCATAAATGAGCCACTATTGCCAGGCTTAAGACAGTCTAATGACTGTCTTAAGTCTGGAAAACTCCTTAGCAAACTGGCTTCTTAGAATGTATTCTTAGTGTATTATTAATTCTTAAAATATAATTTAATTGGATTTTTTCTTTAAAATCTATGCCTGTCTGCATTACTTATGTTATTGTTTCTCTCACAGTGTAGTTCATCATACTAAATGCTTTTGTTTGAATAGCAATTCACCAGCCACGGCCGGCAGTGGGAGTACCAGCAGGGCGGTGACGTGGGGAGGGGCAGGGTGGGGGGTAGTAATGTATGGATTACGGAGTTTTACAGGTAAGTAAACATTTAAATAAATAAAACGAATTTTGTTGCGTGCACTGCATCGCATTTGGGGATGCAGTGCACTCAACGAAATTCGTTTTATTTATTTGAATGTTTACTTACCTGGGAAGCTCCGTAATCCATGCATAACAAAGGGACCTTTTCAACCTACTTTGGTCAAGTATATTCTGGGCCCTTGTCCAGTGGATTTGCTTCAGCGGCTTGCCATCATCTTGCATCTAAAGCAGCTGCTTTTCACTTGCAAATGGTGGGTTGGCAAGAGCATGAACCAGAGGGCACAGTGTGAAGCACAGCTGTAAAATAGTAAATGCTGGGGCCAAAAGCTCTGCTCAGAAGTCTACGGCTAGTGCTGTTTAATGTTGGTGCTCTAAATAGTCCCTCTCATGACTCTTTAATTCACTACTAAACATTTCATGTCCCTTTATCTCACTGTTGTGGGTTTTTGCTTCCTCTCTTTGTCACAGTTTTTCCATCTTTGTCTTCCTCTGTCATTCCACTTATTGTGTTTTCCCTCTCTTGCCCCCTGTAAGTGTCTGATGAGGAACATCAACCTCCATCTCAAACTAAGTACTGCAACTGTGCAGAAAAAAGCCCTCCAATTAGCAAAGTTAGAAAACCTTCAAGGATTTGGGGGGGTTCGAGGGATCTGAATCTAGGCAAATGTCCAGAAAAGCAAGCATAGACCAGGTGTCCAGAAACACAGATCAAACCATTTTCAAAAAGTTAGATTGGTGTGGAAAATGCCCAAAAAAGAGGGAATGCCAAGTGCCGCAAAAGAATTGTGGACTCACAGAGCTCTATCTCATTTTCAATATTGGAGAGGGTGTCGTTGGCACACAGATTGAGGTAATTTTAGTGCCTTCAAGATTTGGGCTGAGGACCCTGAAGTTCTAATTATGGATATGCAAATTTGTGAAATGAAATTCTGGTTTTGTAGATAGAGAATGTGTGTAAGAAACTAAGAAACGTTGTGCATATCACAAAGTTGACAATGGTTTTCATTGTGGGTCCTCTAGATGAAAATCATGACTTTTATAGAGTTTTAATTCATATTTATTATAAATCACGGAAATTAATAAACAGAAACAGTGATTTTCTCTTCTGCAACACTACTCAACATAAAAAATAACCCCTGCAGTATGTGTCTAGTAGAGAATACAATGTATGTAATAGTATTGTGGGAGTCTCCTGTATGAGATAATGATTTAATACACAATTAGTATATATCACACTGCAAAAGTAATTTGTGCTAGAAGATGTTGTGATAATATTGTGGCCCTTTGCCTCCTATGGGGAGTTCCTACTCCCATCCAAGAGATTCGCCCTGGCCATTCCTTGTTGGTTTAACCTTTACTATATTTTCCAATCTTCTTCCTGTTTTTATGCATATTTTGCCCCTCATTTCCCATATCTCTTCTATTTTTGCAGCTGGGCTCAGTGATGGCAAATATGTGTGACAGATCTTCAGGTGCGTCTGTGTCATGTCTCACCTTTTGTGTCTTCACATTTCTGCCCTGTGTACTGAAAGTCGGAGAAGTGAGGGGAGAGTCTGTCCAAGTAGAAAAGAAAAGATGCTTGGAAAAGGTATACCCTGGAGAAGGAGGAGCCTCACAGGAGAGTAGAGGTGAAGAAAGAAGATAAGCCTTAGCTAGATGGAATCAAGAGGCCTATCTTCAGTGGAGGTTTAGGTCCAGCCTTTTGCACAAAATGTCTTTACTGTACCCACAGTCCACAAGTCATTCACACCTCAGATCCTCAGATCTGCTTTAGTTTTACTTCCCATCTTGAAGTAGCGTAATGCGTAAATATTTATATTTGTCTCTGTAGGAGAAGATGAGGTCCAGAAACACTTTTTTCCTTCATATTGTTACAAATCACTGACTTCTAAGGACTGGTGTGTGATGCAACACATTTTTTAAAATATTGTCCTTTCCAAAACATATTGTTTTGTCCAGGATGCTGTTGTATTTTTAATACAAAGTGACCCGCCACGTACAATAACTGTTCATGCCAAAATACATTTTGCAGTGTAATGAATATTTTAGAAATGTGTTGAAGGGGATTTGAAATGCAGTTTGAAAGTGAAAGGGAGAACTAGGAAGTAGGTTGGGGTGGCATAATGCCATTAAGCAATCCATACTGTGTGTCTTCAATAGATGGGGGAACCCAAGTGTAGCTGTGCTTTGCGTTACTGTATTTAAATATGTCAATTTTTTAACTTTTACATTTTCATAACATGATTAATCTAGATTTTCTCAGAAATGTACATTATTGTGGAAATTTGACCCCTCTAAATCCAAGAACCATTCTTACTCTCCTAAGAAGACTAATGTGAAGTGCCAACAGTTCGGTCAGACCCCATTATACAAAACCCGTTTGCATGGCTTTGGTGGTCCTTTACTTCTTTGAACTCGTGAACAAGAGCCAGGAGCTCCGAAACGTGTTGCGCTTTGATTTGCAGCCATTAAATAAATCACTCTGGTGGAAGCAGATAAGCCACGTCGATTCCTTTGTGGAAAGTATGGAGCACACGTGATGGCATTAAAGGGGCTCGCTACCCCATTGTGGCTTTTACCGTGGCAAGTGGCTTGGGTAAAGTGGACTGTTGTGGTGGATATATGTATATATCCACCACAACAGTCCACTTTACCCAAGCCACTTGCCACGGTAAAATATATATATATATATATATATATATATATATATATATATATATATATATATATATATATATATATATATATATATATATATATATTTATATATATATATATATATATTACCTACTGGCAGTCGCCAGTAGGTAGTTATAGTTAGGACCTAGTTTCCATAGGAAATCCACAACATTCTATTTGGAATAACTTTGGCGCCGGTCGACAGATCTTTGTGAATTTCTCCAAGAAAATGGCCTACTCGGTTCCGCTCCTTCCCTGAAAGTTTGGGGATGATTTATCAAGTGGGGGCCGGGAAAAAAGGGGGGTCCCAAAACATGTTTTCCCCATGCAATTTTCCATAGGGACCTTTAGCCAGGGCAACAGCCCGAACGGCTGAACGGAATTACACCTAATTTGGCAGAGAGGTAGAGTTTGGTTCGCAGATTGTGCTTTTTGTTAAGTGGTGTAAATCGGTGCAGTAGTTTCTGAGAAAATTACAAGTAAAATCATAGCGATATCTAGAGACGAAGTACGGCACGTGTACGGAAATCCGTACAATTACGAGCTGCATGCTGATTGGCTGTCAACTGTCTGTCAACACTCCATCTTGTTCGTCACTAGAACCGAGTCACAAGAAAACAGTAAAACAAAGTTGAGAAATAAGGAAAGGGGGCAGGGTAGAAACATCCTGACCCTCTAGGCTTGCTCAGGGGGTCGTACATGGATTTTTAGGCTATATATATATATTTTTTTTTAAACAGACAAATCGCAGGTTACGCGTACGGAAATTCGTACAATTACGAGCACGAGCTGCGTGCTGATTGGCTGTCAACTGTCTGTCAACATTCCAAACCAGGAAGTGTTGGCAGCCATCTTGTTCGTCGCTAGAACCGAGTCACAAGAAAATAGTAAAACAAAGTTGAGAAATAAGGAAAGGGGGCAGGGTAGAAACATTCTGACCCTCTAGGCAGCTCAGGGGGTCGTACTTGAATTTTTAGAAAAAATAGTAAAATCACGAGGTATGCGTTCGGAAATCTGTACAATTACGAGCACGAGCTGCATGTTGATTGGTTGTCAACTGTCTGTCAACGCTCCAAACCAGGAAGTTTTGGCAGCCATCTTTTATTTAGAAGTATGCGGGGGGCTCATGGCCCTCTTACATGCCCCAGGGACCACCACCTTCCTGGGGCAGTAATATTTAAAATAGGGGGGTCCGTGACGGCACAGACCTCCCCGCCTCGGGGACTACCACTTCTCGGGGCTTTTTAATGTTGGGAGGGGGTTACGCGGCCTCCGTCCTGGAGCTCTTGATGGCTCTGGGAACACCATCTCTCGGGGTCAACTCCTGCAGTGTCCCGGGGTGCCTACCCCCGGGACACTGCTGTTTGCTTTGGTAGGGCAGGAGAGCCACGGCTCCCACTTTAGCACAGGAAACCGGGTTCCTTTTTGAAAGAGAGAGCAAGTTAATCTGTTCTCTCTTTCAAGTAGGAAAGCAGATTGCTTTTCGTTAGAGAGAGCACCATGTAACCTGCTCTCTCTGAAAAAGCAATGCCGGCTCTCAAAGGATGCGGGGAGCCGGCAAGGACCGTGGGGGCATTGGGGTTCCCCCCAAGATCCCCTATGTAATTTTTTTAGTCCCGGGCGATGGGGTCCCTTTGCAGCTCCTTAAACATTCGTACATATCATTTCTGCAAAATCCTTTTTTGTGTTGGGGAACAGAGTATTACTCCAGTGACTTTGTCATCCATGTATCTTTTTTACTTTTTCTTTATTTGAATTACGTTTTATTTACAGTATGTTTCTACCTCTCTTTAGAATGAGTTCCACAGCGTAGCATCCATTGCAGTGTTCTTAGCTTTTTTGTTCTTTTGCCTACTTACCAGTTTGTGTTCAAGATTCGGTGTCCTATTTGTGTAGCTTTCCTTTGTGTATCTTTTGTGCAGCCTTCTTTTGTGTTTGTTTTTTTTAATCTGACTTTGTTTATTCAGTGCTTTATCCAGTGTTCTGAATATAGCAGTACATCTGTAGACATGTACTTTACTCCTTTCCTTTGCCTCCCTCCACCCTAATTGACAACGTAATTGGGTGAGTCAAACTAAGGCACTGCTGTCGTCACTGTTTGAAGTTTGCAACACAGTAGGTAGGATAAGTAAATAAATAAAGCCCTTGACACAATGCAGAGTGACACTGTATTTAGTGTATTTAATTTTCGAATGTTTTCAAAATAAAATACACTCATGTACAAAATATTGTTGCTTTATTTGCAAGATAAATATTTAATATAATTCATATGAATCACCACATATGCTGATATTACAGTAAAGATAAAATGAAGTGTTTATGTTTTTGTACAAGGACCTACAACATAAGAAATTCAGTATGGAAAATCAACAAAACAATTTGGAAGACAGTTTCGAAATTAGTAACAGTGTCATAGAAGAGCTGAACATACTTTTTACAAGTAGCGAGAATGAAGAGGAAGATATAAATGCTGCAGATATTAGCTGTGATTTCCTAGACTAAACCTTAGATGTTGATTTTCTGGAAGCATTAGATGACATTGAGTATGATCATATGACTTTTGAAATTGATAATCAGGAATATGAAATACATGATGAAATTATTTTAGAAGCTCTATTAAGTTATGAGATGTTAAACGAATACATTTATTAAAATGGTTTGAGACATTCTTCTTGCAGAATTGTAATCATTCAGCTAGTACTGAAGTACTCATGTTGCAAAGTGGGCCTTAGGGCATGGACTGCTTCAAACCCCTATAGACTATGTATGCACTCTTCCATGCACCGGCAAATTTGTCTTTTATACCTTCAATTGCCCAGTCTGTTTCCTTACACTTCCAAGAAACACTAACACACTTCTAGAAAGGCAGCAAGTGTGCAAATTTCTTACTGCCTTCGGCTGGGGTAGTTGTTACAACAAAAAGGCTTGATAAAGGGCCTACACTTTGAATACGAATATGAAATAGAAGAATATTTAATAACCATAGCCAAGAAAGGCAGCAGGTAGATGTGTGTATGCGTGGATGATGTGTTGATTGAGTGGAAGATGAATAATGTAAAAAATAAGAAAGGCTGCAAGTGTGCAAATTACCCAATGCTTTTAGCTGGTGAAGTAGTTAGAACAAAAAGGCTCGATAAAGGGCCTTGACTTTGAATCAGAATATGAAATAAAAGAATAGTTGATAACTACAGCCAAGAAAGGCAGCAAGTAGATGTGTGTATGTGAGGATTGATATGTTCATCTACTTTTCCAATTTGTCCAGATGTGGAATCTGTTCTTCTACAGTTATTTATTCTTCTCCCAAATACAAATTTTTATAGTATTGATTATTTTTTACCAGATTCAACGTTGCTTTTTTCACTTTCCTAACATCAAGTAATTCTTGCCAGATGTTCTTACTCTTAGTATGAACGCCATTAACTACAATAACTAGAGGTTTATCTTCAACATTTTGTACACCAATTGTTTCAATATTTTTCACTGTTGTATCAATACAGATATTGTGATACATATTATCCAATTAGAAGAATAATTGATAATCCCAGTCAGGAATGGCTGCAAGTGTGGAAATTACCCAGTGCCTTCTGCTGGGGAAGTAGTTACAACAAAAAAGGCTCCATAAAGGGCCATGACTTTGAATCAGAATATGAAATTGAAGAATAATTGACAACCACTGCAAAGAAAGGCATCAAGTGCGGAATTTTCCACTGCCTTCTACTAGGGTAGTATGTACATTAAAAAGGTTGGATAAAGAGCCTTGACTTTGAATCAGAATATGAAATTGAACAATAATTGATAACCCCTGCGAAGAAAGGCAGCAAGTGCGCAAATTTTCCACTGCTTTTATTATGGTGATCCTCCTTCTATTTGACAGGATTCTCAGAAGAGATGGTCCTTCTTAGGAAGTCAAAGTAGAATGAATAAAAAGGGAGGGATCTTTGAACAGTTGGAATAGGAAGTGCTATGAACCAATACACTATAATACATATACTTTCTGGCATTTTTTCAGTGCAATATTAAATTTCTTCTACAGATTTAAGTACTGATTTCATGTTGCATGAAGACTTAGACTCAGCCAAATGATTCTTCTAGATTTGGAGTAAAGACTTGCAGATGATAAGTGATCTGAACATTCATAAGCTCCAATTTCTTGATGAAATACCATCTTTAAACTGTAACTATTTAATTTTTTAGTTAGACTTTTCTTGTAGGAAATCTCTTCTCACATCTCCTTCAGTTCTGTCTTTTCTGAATTTGTTATGTAGGGTGTTAGATATAGAGGAACAGCAACGGAATTGTCTGCAATATATTGAATGCCTATGTTAGAATTCCACATGGACAAAATGAGTGGGTTGTAGTCATTTATGTATTTTGACACTTCATTTCTTTTTAAGTTGTATGTATTTTTTGGAGACTTTCTTGTGGTAGTATGTAGCAAAGATGATATAAAACTGTTCACTCTACCTTTCAATATTACAGTACATGGAAATCCAAAATGACATTTGGTGTAGAACTTGTCCTTAAATTTGTAGTTTCAACAACAGTATTTCTCACAACCGTGGCTTTGTAATTGTAAGACTTGTTCTCTTAAATCCTTATCTTATGTACTTTTGGGATTTGTGTCTCAAAGAAATTGAAATAAATCATCCCAAGAATACTCAGCACAGCTTACATACACATTTATATAATATTGATTAGTTTTTTTACCAGATACGTTGCCTTTTTTACTTTTCTAACATTCACTAATTCTTGCCAGATTTTCTTACTCCTAGTAGGAACCCCATTAACAAGAATAACTAAATGTTCATCTTCTACATTTTCTACACCAATTGCTTCAATTTTGTTTAAAAAATCTACAGGCAAATATACAACTCTTCCCTTTAATCCTGTTTGTAAATTTGAAGGAGGCAATATTTCTGTATTGGGCTCCACACGAACAATAGCCTGAAATGGATGCACACATTGAATAAGAATAGACTCATAGGTATTTAAATCCATCAGTTCAGAAGGAATAATTACCAACTCAAGATTATTATGCACAGCTCTAGCAGGCATTTTGTTGTCATCTAATTTGTTATATTAATATTTACAAATACGCTGATCAGAACCCAAATGAAAACAATTCTCTACCAACAAATAAGTTGCAAAATGCTTCCACTCATTATTATTTCCCATTTTACTTTTTAAATACAGATGAACAGTCCTGGTTTGATTTTTATAATGAGTTCGTTAAAAATAAATAGAAGAATAATTTGACGTTTCATGTGAAATCTCCTTAAACTTTTTAATATCTTGTTCAAAATTTTCTACAGTACAACATTGTACATTCTCTTCCACATTTTCTTCTATTAATATTTCAGTTTCTGCACTGTCTTCCTGAGGACCAAAGTAAGTAGGCTGAATTTCATCAGAAACATTTGTACATCTTATACAGATGCACGGAAAAGAGTACTGTTCACCTTTTTTAAAATTAGTGCTGGACTTTTTGCTTATATAATGTTCTGACTAATTTCGTCATTTGAGTATGATGAACTGGTACCATTCTGAATTGGTGAAAAACACTGCGCCAAACTTTTTTAGAAAGACAAGCCAGAGAATGACCGGGCAAACCAGTATTTTCTGTCACTGTGCAAGGGTCTTATTCTTGAAACATCTTAATCTTTTGTTTAACACTTTTCTTAATATAGTTATGTAAGAAATTGCGTAAAAAATCAATAGATTCTTGACTTATAGTATAATTACTACTACAATTACAAGTGTTTACTGGAGCTTTAGGACGGCTCCCTAAAACCTCCTCAGCTAACACCTCTTCTGTATTTCTAGGAAGAATTTTCTCTTTCTCAAAAGCACAACCATTTCTAACCTCATAAGCATGACCACTAGTGTCATGTGCATGCAACAAATCATTACTCTGAAGATAACTCTCATGATTAAAAAAAGGCTATGGTTCCATTCACCCAAAGAAACTTCTGAAAAATTACTTCTGTTAGTTATTCTTTTCCACTTACTTTTGGCCTTCATTAAAGTGATTGGTTTATCTAGTGATCAAATTGTATTGATTACTAAAACAAAAAAAATTCAATTCGAAAGCCTTCTCAAATAGATTTTCTATAGTTTTCTTTTTCTTATAAAATGCGGTTCATAAAAAAAATCTTCACTTTCTTAATAAATTTGTTACAACTGTATTATAAAATTCTAGAATAATTGATAACTGTAGCCAAGAGAGGCAGCAAGTGTAAAAATGTCTTACTTCCTTAGGCCGGGGTAGTTGTTATAATAAAAAAGGCTTGATAAAGGGCCTGTACTTTGAATACGGATATGAAATGGAAGAATAGTTGATAACTGTAGCCAAGAAAGGTAGCAAGTAGGTGTGTGTACATGTAGATGATGTGTTGAGTGGAAGATGAATTATGTAAAAAATAAGAAAGGCTGCAAGTGTGCAAATTAATCACTACCTTTGGCCGGGGAAGTAGTTACAACAAAAAGGCTAGATAAAGGGCCTTGACTTTGAATCAGAATATCAAATTGAAGGATAGTTCATAACCTCTGCGAAGAAAGGCAGCAAATGCGCAAATTTCCCACTGCCTTCGGATGGGGTAGTTCTTACAACAAAAAAGCTTGATAAATGTGTAGTGACTGATGTTGAGGACAGTGATGCTCCTGTTTCTTATTTGTGATGAGGTTGATAGACTATTTCACCTTACACAAAAGTTCATCGCAATAAATGCATAGAAATTTAGGTTTACCACAATCAAGATTAATGTGTGAATATGGACTGGTTGCTGAAGATGATGTTGCAGCAGTTGATGTGCTTGGTGCAGCAGCAGGTGGGTTGACCTTCAATGTTTGTGTTGCAGCTCAAGAAAAGTTGTTGGGGTGCAAGTTCTTCATGTGTCGCACTATATTTGCTGTGCTAAAGAAGTATTTTTTCTATGGATCACCCTTCGAAAGAGTTGTTTGGCAAATTTTACAGATTACTTTTGTAGTATTAATCTTTGGCTGGGGTAGTAGAAATGACAAAAATGTTTGATAAAGGGCCTTGACGTTCAATCAGAATATGAAATTGAGGAATAATTGATAATCCCAGCCAACAAAGGAAGCAAGTGTGCATCTACAGCAACAAAGTTCTGTGAAGTGTGCGTTGATGCGTGGTCCAAGCAGGACACATTGGTAGCAAAGTCTTTAAAATCAAGTTTTCTAATAAATATTGGTTGTCCATTCACAGAAGTAAGTTGAAGTATATCTTCAAAAAGTACGATATATTTTTTTTCTAAATAAGTCGTCTTATTCAATACCGTCACGTGGTGATGATTTGTGGTGCACTGAGCTAGTAATACCTTTGGCGCTGAGCTTGAACGTACCCTGTGATGATGTGTGGTCCGGAGGGAGTTACAGTAATTGAAGTAATGTCTTTTGTTTATTGAATTCTGCATCAATTCCATTTAAAAGGGACAGTATGTCTCACTGTGAAATAAAAATGTTCACTCTTCTTTGTGATGATTCATGGTGCACTGAGTAAGTAGTATCTTTGGCGCTGAGCTTTTATGTTCCCTGTGCAGTGTAGATTGAAGGCAGTTGTTAACAGACATAGACGAATAGTTTTTGTCACTTATTTAAACAAAATGTGAACACATATAGTAGAATTTTGTCTGCATTAAATAAATGAAGGCTGACTTTTCAAGTGTTCCCAATTAAATCTGAGGATATTATGCAATGGTCTCTGTTTTAAGTAAATCAAGTTTGTATTGAATGTTTTCTGTAGTGCTGGCGCTCCTGGTATCTAGTTGTGAACTCTACTGAGCGCAGAATTGATTGAAGGCACATAGTAAAGAGAAATTTACATGGAAAACTGAATTGAAGCTGTGCACCCTGCTGTCCATAATGTAGATTGAAGGTACTAATTGACACAAACATTGATGAATGCTATTTTGTACAGTTAACAGAATCTGAGGACAGAGTACACTTGTCTCTGCCTTAAGTAAAGCAAGGCTGGATTCAATGCTGTCCTTAATGTAGAAAGAAAGCTGAATTGAAGTTGTGAACCCTGCTGTCCGCAGTGTAGATTGAAGGCTCTAGTGAGCACAGTTATAGATGAATACTATTTGTGACATTCTTTTACAAAATCGGAAGACATAGAATCCATTAGTCTCTACTTTAAATAAAGCAAGGCTGGATTGAATGTTTTCTGTAGTAGTGGAGCTCCTGCTATCAAGTTTTGAACTCTACTGACCGCAGAATAGATTGAAGGCAGTTGTCAGCACAGATATAGAAGGCAAATTTAGTGACAAAGCTGAATTCAAGTTGTGAACCCTGCTGTCTGCAGTGTAGATGGAAGGCTGTTGTTGACACAAAGATCGATGAATGCTATTTTGTCACAGTTGACAGAATCTGAGGACAAAGTACAATTGTCTGTATTAAATAAAGCAATGCTGGATTCAATGTTGTCCTTAGTGTAGATTGAAAGGTGAATTCAAGTTGTGAAACCTTCTGTCCACAGTGTAGGTTGAAGGGTTTAGTGAGCACAGTTATAGATTAATGCTATTTGTCACATTCTTTTACAAAATTGGAAGACATAGAATCCATTAGTCTCTATCTTAAATAAAGGAAGGCTGGATTCAATGATTTCTGTAGTACTGATGTGACTTGTGGTACGAAGAGGTAAACTCTGTTGTTCGTAGTGTACATTTGAAGGTAGTACTTAGTACAGACATTGAGGAATGCTTATTGTGCCATCCATTAATAAAATTGTCTCTGCCTTACATAAATGAAGGCTAATTTAAATGCTGTGCATAGTGTAGATAGAATCATGAATTCAAGTTGTGACCCCTGCTGTCCGTAGTGTAGATCGAAGGCAGTAGTTGACACAGAAATGGAGGAATGCTTTTTGTCTTTTATTTAAACAAAATATGAAGACATACAGTTGAAATATCTCTAAATTAAAGACATGAAGGCTGAATTTCCTACTGTTTAAACTTTAAGAAAATCTGAGGACATTGTGAAATTGTCTCTGTTTTAAATAAATCAAGATTGTATTGAATGTTTTCTGTAATGCTGGCGCTGTTGGTATCTAGTTGTCAACTCTACTGAGCGCAGAATTTATTGAAGGTAGTTCTCAGTACACAAACTAAAGAGAAATTTACATGCAAAGCTGAATTGAACTTGTGAAGTGTGCTGTTTGCAATGTATATCGAAGGTAGTACTTGACGCAAACATCGATGAATGCTATTTTGTTCAGTTAACAGAATCTGAGGACATAGTACAATTGTCTCTGCCTTAAGTAAATTGAGACTAATATGTCAAACTCTGTTTTAAGAATATGCTGCATTCTTAAATGCACAAAGGCAAGCATTAAGTTTGATACCATGCTTACGTCATCAATAATGAGAAGTTTCATTTTCTTTAAGAGTCTTCACAACAAGCTTCTCCAGATAGCTTGTGGTATTGCAATTTGTTGTCATGCTCCACAGGTAGTATAAGTAAAAGATGTAATGTAGCATTGGAAATGTTAACATTTGGTCATATTTTGAATATATGGAATTTATTACAAATATGTGACAAGGAAATTATGCTAATTATAGAACTATTCAATAAGATATAAGAATTGTAAAAATGACTGAACATGGCAAAGATGTTTTACAGATTCGATTACTTTGCAATTTGTTTGCAAATGAAAATATTGTTCCTGAGTTTGTAGCTACTTTTAGAATAATTGATAACCCCAGTCAAGAAAGGCAGCAAGTGAGCAAATTCCCCACTGCCTTCGGCCAAGGTAGTAGCTACATTAAAAAGGCTCGATAAAGGGTCTTGCCTTTGAATCAGAATATGAAATTCAAGAATAATTGATAACCCCATCCAAGAAAGGCAGCAAGTGTGTACATTTCTTACTGCCTTCGGCTGGGGTAGTTGTTACAACAAAATGGCTCGATAAAGGGCGTGCACTTTAAATATGAATATAAAATAGAATAGTTGATAACCATAGCCAAGAAAGGAATCAAGTAGGTGTGCGTAGGTGTAGATGATGTATTGATTGAGTGGAATATAAATAATGTAAAAAATAAGAAAGGCTACAGAAGTGTGCAAATTACACAGTGTGTTTAGTTAGGGAAGTAGTTACAAGAAAAAGGCTTGATAAAGGATCATGACTTTGAATCAGAATATGAAATTCAAGAATGATTGATAACCCCAGCCAAGAAAGGCAGCAAGTAGGTGTGTGTATGTGTAGATGATGTGTTGATTGAGTGGAAGATAAAAAAGGTGAAAAATAAGAAAGGCTACAGATGCGCAAAGTACCCACTGCCTTGTGAGGGAAGTGGATGTTTGGATTTCCAGTCCACTACACAGACTGTGCATCGGATTCCGCAGTGGGAACCTGAGAAATGGGTAGCACATCTAAGCAACCAATGCAAGTGTACAAAGTACAAACACTGTGTGATAGAAAGGACGCAAGAAAGGACGCAAGTGTGCAAATTACCCACTGCTATTCATGCATAGTAGTTACCAAGAAGGCCTAATAAAGGGCCTGCATATTGAATTTAAATTACTTGAAGAATAATTGATAACCCCAGCCAAGAAAGGTAGCAAGTGTGCAAATTTAGCACTGCTTTCGGCTGGGGTAGTTGATACCAATTACAAGATAATGTAAAAAAAATTAATGTTGAGCATAGCGATGCTCCTGCTCCCTGCATTTTATTAGGTCGATAGACTGGTCCCCGTAAGACAAAAGTTCATCACAATAAATGCATAAAATGTTAATTTCACCGAAATCAGGATATACATAAGCATGAGCGGATTTTGCGGATTGGCAATCCGCGAATTTTGCGGATTTGCGGATTCGCAATCCGCAAAATCCGCGAATTCCCGCGAATTTGCGGATTTTTTTTTTTTGTGTTCGCCCGTGTTTCTGCCAGTTCGCGAGGGTTTTTACAATTTCGCAATTTGCGAACTTACCTGTCGGGTCGCAAGTTTTGCGAACTTGTTGTTTCTACGTGTCCAGCCTGTTTGGGACACTCTTCTTCATCACTGCCACTCTCTGTCACCACTGCCACTCTCTGACTACTCATGCCACCCTCTGGCCCACCCATGCCACCCTCTGTTTCATCACCACACCCTCTGGTTGTCCAGTGTACATTATTTTCGGCAAAGCAAAGCACACCTTCCCTGCCTCAAGTGACCTGAATTAATTTGGGGCTGATTAATGTGTAACAGAATATTTTTTTAGCTGGCACCTGCTTCCTTAGTGCGCCCTGATTAGTGATCTTTTGCACTTGCTAAGTGCTTTCATTGTTGCAAAATTAGTTACAACACCTGCCCTGCCCCAACTGACAATAATGAATTAGGGGCTGATTAATGGATTTTAACTTCCAGCCTGGCTCCTGCTTGTCTCCCTTAGCTGTAATTCAGGACCTTTGTGGCATATGTGTAACTATTCTGAGGTTCAGAGCAGGGTCACATAATAGTTTCAACTGGCAACTGAACTCTGGAGGGGCCCCTCAGGAAGCACTACAGGAAATGGCTACTAATGATGTGCCTGAACTTTTGAACCTGGTAAGTAGTTACTTTCAGTTTTGCTAAGATCGTATTTCTGCAATTTTGCACTTATTCGCGGGGCGCGAACTCACGCGAACAGTGCGAGCAGCGCGAGCAAAATCCGCTGCTCGCGGATTTGCGGATTTTGCGGGAAATTCGCAAATCTCGCGGATTGCGGATTTCCGGAAAATCCGCAAAATCCGCGAGCGTAACGGATTTTCCGCCCATGCTTAGATATACATGAAAAACGCTTGATAAAGGGCCTTGACTTTGAATCAGAATATCAAATTGAGCAATAATTGATAACTCCAGCCAAGAAAGGCAGCAAGTGTGCAAATTTCCCACTGTATTCGGACGGGGTAGTTCTTACAACAAAAAACTTAATAAATGTCTAATGACTAATGTTGAGGACAGCGATGCTCCTGTTTCTTGTTTTTGATGAGGTTGATAGACTGTTTCACGTAACAGAAAAGTTCATCGCAATAAATGCATAGAAATTTAAGTTTACCAAAATCAAGATTTATATGTGAGTATGGACTGCTTGCTGAAGATGCTGTTGCAGCAGTTTATGTGCTTGGTGCAGCAGGAAGTGGGTTGCCCTTCAATCTTTGTGTTGCAGCTCAAGCAAAGTTGTTGAGGTGCAAGTTCTTCACGTGTCGCACTATATTTCCTGTGCTAAAGAAGTATTTTTTGAATGGATCACCCTTTGAAAGAGTTGTTTGGCAAATTTTAAAGATTACTTTTGCAATATTAACCTTCGGCTGGGGTAGTAGCTACAACAAAAAGGCTCGATAAAGGGTCATGACTTTGAATCAGAATATCAAATTGAACAATAATTGATAACCCCAGCCAAGAAAGGTAGGAAGTGTGCAAATTTCCCACTGCCTTTCGGCCAGGTAGTAGCTATAACAAAAAGGCTCAATAAAGGGCTTGCACTTTTAATAGGAATATGAAATTGAACAATAGTTCATAACCTCTGCGAAGAAAGGCTGCAAATGTGCAAATTTCCCACTGCCTTCGGCCGGGGTAGTTGATACAACAACAAGGTTTGATAAACGGCCTGCAATTTGAATAGGAATATGAAATTGAATAATAGTTGATAACTTCTGCAAAGAACGGCAACAAGTGCGCAATTTCCCACTGACTTCTACCCGGGTAGTATCTACATGAAAAAGGCTTGTTAAAGAGCCTTGACTTTGAATCAGAATGTGAAATTGAAG
Organism: Lissotriton vulgaris; assembly: GCF_964263255.1. Classification (NCBI taxonomy): domain Eukaryota; kingdom Metazoa; phylum Chordata; class Amphibia; order Caudata; family Salamandridae; genus Lissotriton; species Lissotriton vulgaris. The sequence goes on along the minus strand of NC_141698.1, from coordinate 1,056,611,298 downwards.
AGTAATTGATAATCGCAGCCAAAAAAGGCAGCAAGTAAGTGTGTGGATGATGTGTTCATTTAATGGAAGATTAATAAAGTAAAAAGTTAGAAACGGTGCAGACGTGCAAAGTAACCACTGCCTTATCAGGGAAGTAGATCTTTGGATACCCAGCTCATTACACAGACTGTGCGTCACAAGAAAGGATGGAAGTGTGGAAATTACCCTCTGCCATTCACAGGAAGTAGTTACCAAGAAGGCTGAATAAAGGGCCTGCATTTTGAATTTCTATTACTTGAAGAATTATTGATACCCCTTGCCAAGAAAGGCAGCAAGTGTGAAAATTTCCCACTGCCTTCGGGCGGGGTAGTAGCTACAGCAAAAAGGCTCGATAAAGGGCAATGACTTTGAATCAGAATATGAAATTGAACAATAGTTGATAATCCCTGCGAAGAAAGGCAGCAAGTGTGTAAATTCCCCACTGCCTTCGGACAGGTTAGTAGCTACAACAAAAAGGCTCGATACAGGGCCTGCACTTTGAATACAGATATGAAATAGAAGAATAGTTGATAACCATAGCCAAGAAAGGCAGTAAGTAGGTGTGTGTACGTGTAGATGATGTGTTGATTGAGTGGTAGATGAATAATGTAAAAAATAAGAAAGGCTGAAAATGTGCAAATTATCCACTGCCATTTACGGGTAGTAGTTATCAAGAAGGCTCAATAAAGGGCCTGTACTTTGAATTAGAATAACAAACAGAAGATTTGATAACCATAGACTATACTGGCTCTTTTTTAATATTGGTAGACTTTTGTTAAGCTTTTTTTAATACATGAACAGCAGGAAGTGAGCAAATTACCCACTGCCATTCCCGAGTAATAGTTACCAAGAAGGTTCAAAAAAGGGCCTGCACTTTGAATTTGTATTACAAGAAGGATAATTGATAATCCCAGCCAAGAAAGGCAGCAAGTGTGCAAATTTCCCACTGCCTTCGGCCGGGGTAGTAGCTACAACACAAAGGCTCGATAAAGGGCCTTGACTTTTAATCAGAATATGAAATTCAAAAATAATTGATAACCCAGCCAAGAAAGGTAGCAAGTGTGCACATTTCTTACTGCCTTGTTACAACAAAAAAGCTTGATAAATGTCTAATGACTAATGTTGAGGGCAGCGATGCTCCTGTTTCTTGTTTTTGTTGAGGTTGATAAACTGTTTCACGTAACACAAACGTTCATCGCAATAAATGCATAGAAATTAAATATTCCAAATTCAAGATCAATATGTGAGTATGGACTGTTTGCTGAAGATGCTGTTGCAGCAGTTGATGTGCTTGATGCAGCAGCAAGTGGGTTGTCCTGCAATCTCTGTGCTGTAGCTCAAGCAAAGTTGTTGGGGTGCAAGTTGTTTACGTGTTGCACTATATTTGCTGTGCCAAAGGGGTATTTTTTAGATTGATCACACCTTGAAAGAGTTGTTTGTCAAATTTTACAGGTTACTAATGGTTGGTGTGTTTCAGTTAGTATGTGTCTGGACTTCGCTGGAATCTTTAAGGGACAAAGTAGGGCTTCCATAATACAGAAATACTTTGTACTTAGTGACCTCCAATTCTATTTTATGATGAACGGTTGAATTCTACATCTGCCTTTAGGACTAGTAGGAGGGTAGCATTTTAAAGTGTTTTACAGGTTACACTACATGTGTCCATGCAGCTAAAGAAAACGTAGCATGGTTATGCATGGGCATCCTCTCTTACAAAACATAGCACTCAGCATTCTGGATTGTAAAAGCTTGCCATAGGAGTGACTGACGAGTTTATATATGTCAGTGAGAAAAGAAAAGAAAAATAAGTATGCTTGTTTTACATTAGAGATATACAGACCTGAAAGACTGTGCATGTAAATCCATGAAATCTTTTTTGAAGTTATGGAAGAAAGCAGTGAAAGGGTGTTTAAAAGCAAAACTGTCCAGCATAAAAAGTGCATGATTGTTCTTTTTGTTGAGTCTAAACAGACCTTTTGGATTATGACCATGGAATAGTGGTGTAACTATATCATTGATTCTATTGTCAGATATCTACCTTAGTGATAGTGGAATTACCACTAGTTTTTAGACTACCAGTGAACAATCATGTTTAGAGGAGCAGTATTCGTTCTTGACCTTCAAAGAGGAGGAAGATTTAAATTTATATTTCAACACCTAAACAAAATAATTGCTAAATTTCAAAAAGAAAATTAAGTAGGAATGTTAGAGGAAGTCTGGTCCAACTCTAAAAGGATTGTGCAAATCGGAACAGCTGAAAGAAGTTTGTCTCAACATTAGTTTTTATGATAATTCAGACACATCACTAGATTGCAGGAGTGTGCAAATATCTAGTTAGACATCTTGCATGCGATCATATGTTACTTAAAAACATACATTTTGCACATATCTAACCAGTAAAAGGTAAGTAAGATTTACATTAGGTTTTATAAAGTCAAGGTGGAGTCATCTGATGCATTCGAAACATTGGGCCTGTTGGGAAGATAATGAAAAGTAACTTGTTATTAACATTGCATTGTTTAAAGGTCAATAGCTTTTTGAAATGAAAACTTTATATGTATTTACATGGTAAACATAGTTATCTCTCATCACTTAGTGGAAACGTGGTAATGACTCCATAACTTGGAAGGGTGCATAGCCAGCTTTTCAACATGGTGGACGTAACTCTAAAAAGACCCTTGCAAATGCCTCAGTTATCTGAGTGAGAGTAACATACTCCCTGTATCAGACAAATGGGAACTGGAGAGTTAATGCGTTCTAAAGACTCCAAGGACTTATATCACTTAATTTTGATATTCTGCATTTACACTCATTAGTGTACTTACCATTAACTTTTGCTCGTACGTTGTTGAAGTATCTTGGTTGCAGACAACACAATACTTTTCAACAGACTCTAAATGTAAAAAACAGATGTACATTAGCACATCATAACAGCAATGCTAACAATTAAAAACTTAGTTTGCAATATATTATGCATGAGTCTAGGTGTTTTTAGATCCAGGATTAGACACAGTTACAACTGTTGCAAGCATATTCAAATGACTTCACTACAAACAATATTGAAAATTCACAACTATAATGACAATATCTTAATATACTATGTTAAAAAGTAATGATATGTCTTTATCTATGAAAGATCGTGTATGAAAAAACAAAATAAAGAAGAATCCAATGTTCAGGACAACACCAGAGTATAAGACCTTATTTATCATTGAAATGTTAAAGTCAAACGTGATGATTCCATTAGGTTCATTGCAATTTTCAGTCCATAATTCCCCAGAAATATTACATTAGTACAAATCTGGGCTACTGGCTGCTGAGTTGGGTAGCATTCTGCAAACTGAAAACATAATAACAAAGCTAGGGCTAGGGCGACTGACTCTGGGATCTGGGGATCACGGTTCGATCCCCGGCCCCGGCGGTAGGTTAGCCCAGCACCATGTGACTCTGGGCAATAGCTCGCTTAATCTTCCCGACGGCCCCCAGCGCCTAGAGACCCTTACGGGTGAATGTGCGCTTTACAAATGTGGATTATTTATTATTTATATGTTGAGCAAAAGTCGAACCTGAATGTTAAAGCAATCATAGGTTTCAGAGTAGAGAATTTTAGTACACACATTGATGGGAAATTATTACTTAAAGATAAGTAACTGTAATAGGAATGAAAATATAAATATATTTGGTGTAGAGAGATATTTTTGAGAGGAGGGCATCGATTACTTGTAAAAATATATGAAAGCACATGAGCTTCTAAAATGGAACCAATAAGTACATCATATGCTATTAGCTATAGTATACACAATTTACATGTAGCAGAACGTGGTGTACCTGGTACAGGTGTGGAAGATGGATCAGGTTGTGACGATCGAACAGGTTGAGAAGATCGAACAGGTTGTGAAGATCGAACAGGTCCTGAAGATGGTACAGGTGCTGGTGAATTCACTGGTTATGCTTCCTGCAAATAATTTTGAAACAGTAACATTTCTTAGTGAAGAAATTAGTTTAACAACCTAACACAAACGTTTCTACAACACAAAAAGTTCATCTAAATTAACTTTCTTATATTAATGTAGTTTGAAAAATATGTTGTGTGCAGAAAGTTTAAGCAAGTGATATAGAGTACAGTCTATACAAATACAGAGGTAAGGCCTGTCAAATGGATGCAGTTTGAAAACATGACAGTTTAACAAATGGCCCTGAGGCCCTGCAGTGATAGGCTTGATTTTTATATTTAGAGTTTCTTATGTGGGTGGCACAATTACTGCTGTAGGCCCAGTAGTGGCGTTTATATGAGCAGCCTTGGTATACATAACTATCAAGACTAACATTTTAATCATGGACAAACAAATACCATTACACTTTCAAAAAAAGCAGCAATTGCACTTAAAGACTGATCATGAAGTGGTGAAGTGTCCAAAACATGTATTTTGGCGAAAGCATGTCATAAAAAGATGTACGATAGAGGGAAAAATGGTTAGGTAACCTAAGCCAAATAAAGGGCCAGTACAACACCGTAGTGTCAAGGTTATAAATCCAACAATTACTATGAAGTAAAACTATGCTACTCTGAGGAGGCAAAACTTTCGTAGGCCAAATAGAGCACATAAAAAAACAACTATAGGTCACATGAGTAAGGAAGAAATGTTAAAAGTCAGCGGAGGATTAAAAGGGAGCAAATATGATGATTAGGAGAGAGTACTTATGTTGAAACACAAAGCACGTGGCGTAGTACAAAAATGCAACATATATATTTATGAAAGCACAATATATAAGAAAACAGGCCTTGGAAGGCCATGTGAGGCAGTGATAAATATTAAAATTCATGGGAGAAAAAAAAACACAGCTGGGAGGGCCACGTGACGCACAAAAAATACCATCAAGCACGGAAAATGTATAAGAAAGGCATAGGAGGGCCCCGTGACACAGAAGGAATTATTAGGATCATGCAAGTACAATCAATAAGAATAGAGGGCTGGGAAGGCCACGTGAGGCAGTAATAAATATTAAAAGTCATGGGAGAATTAGGAGAGAGCAAATACAATGAACCACAAAGCATTTATCCCACAAAAATAAAGCAAAACAGAGCTGGGAGGGCCACATGACGCAGAAACAAATACCATCAAGCACGTAAAATTTCTAAGAACAGACAAAAAAGCATGTGACACACTTCAAAAATACGACATAGAAATTCATGCACGCATAAATTATTAAAGAAAGGCATAGGAGGGCCCCGTGACTCAGAAGGAATTAAATAATAGGATCATGCTAGTACGATCAATAAGCATAGAGGCGTGGGAAGGCCAAGTGAGGTAGTAATAAATATTAAAAGTCATGGGAGAATTAGGAGGGAGCTAATACGATGAACTACAAAGCACGTAACCCACAAAAATAAAGCAAAATAGAGCTGGGACGGCCACGTGATGCAGAAAATAATACCATCAAGCACGTACAAATTTTAAAAACAGACACAAAAGCATGTGACAAACTTTAAAAATACGACCCAGAAATTCATGCACGCACAATTTATTAAAGAAAGACATAGGAGGGCCCCGTGATGCAGAAGGAATGAATAGGATAATGCAAGTGCGATCAATAAGAATACAGGGCTGGGAAGTCCACGTGAGGCAGTAATAAATATTAAACGTCATGGGAGAATTAGGAGGGAGCAAATACGATGAACCACAAAGCATGAATGCCACAAAAATAAAGCAAAACAGAGCTGGAAGGGCCACATGACACAGAAAAAAATATGATGAAGCACGTAAAATATCTAAAAACAGTCACGATACACGTGACATTTAAAATATACAACCCAGAAATTCATGTAAGCACAATTTATTAAAGAAAGGCCTAGGAGGGCCCCATGACGCAGAAGGAATTAAATAATAGGAACATGAAAGTACGATCAATAAGAATAGAGGCCCGGGAAGGCCACGTGAGGCAGTAATAAATATTAAAAGTCATGGGAGAATTAGGAGGGAGGTAATACGATGAACCACTAAGCACGTAGCCCACAAAAATAAAGCAAAACAGAGCTGGAAGGGCCATGTGACGCAGAAAAAAATACTATCAAGCATGTAAAATTTTTAAGAAAAGACACGAAAGCACGTGACACACTTCAAAAATACGATCCAGAAATTCATGCACGTACAATTTATTAAAGAAAGGCCTTTGAGGGCCCCGTGACGCAGAAGGAATTAATAGGGTCATGGAAGTACGATCAATAAGAGTACAGGGCTGGGAAGGCGACGTGAGGCAGTAATAAATATTAAAAGTTATGGGAGAATTAGGAGGGAGCAAATACGATGAACCACAAAGCATGTACCCCACAAAAATAAAGCAAAACAGAGCTGGGAGGGCCACGTGACGCAGAAAAAAAATACCATCAAGCGCGTTAAATTTCTAAGAACAGACACGAAAGCACGTGACACACTTTAAAAATACGACATAGAAATTCATGCCTGCATAAATTATTAAAGAGAGGCCTAGCAGGGTCCTGTGACGCAAAAGGAATTACATTTTAGAATCATCCAAGTAAGATCAATAAGAATAGAGGCCTGGGAAGGCCACGTGAGGTAACAATAAATAGTAAAAGTCACGGGAGGATTAGGAGGGAGCAGATAGGATGAAGCACAAGTAAACCAAATCAGAGCTAGGAGGGCCACGTGACGTAGTAAAAAAAATACTAGCATGCAGGTATAATTTACAGCTCATTCTCCTACCTTTGCCTCTGTCGTCTCTTGTCTTGTATTCAAAGGCTGGTGCTTTGGCTGGGCCTGGGGTGGGCTGCGCGCAGGTGCCGCCGCCTCCGTGCCGTGGCTGTGCGGCAGCAGCAGTGACACTACGTCGAGTGTGAGGAGTCCTCCTCCTCTCAACCTAACAGTTCGTAGTAAAATTGACCACAACAGTGTGTCTGTCATCCCAGCAGAGGCAGGCAAAAGAGAGTGTGGTCACGTAAGTGCCCTCATTATATGGGAACCAAACCAAGACCAGGGTTGTCATTGGTAGCGCTTTCGCGATCTACAAGAATGATGTCCTTGGGGGACCTCCCATTGGTTAATGTATTGCTTTCCAGGCTTAGTGATAGCAAGCATCCCAGGTGGTGGCATCTGGGGAGTGTGGACGTGCGTGCACCATGCATGTGCAAGTGTGAGTGTGTGCAGCAACAATTAACAACAGAGAGAGACAGGGCGAGGTTATCATGTGCGCAGAGGCAGGCCCAGAATCGGATCTCCAATGAGTGACCACTTCTAATCAATCTCGTTAATGTGCCCTGAGCTCTGATTTGTCACTGAAAGGGTGATTGCACCATACTGTGTACTGCTAATCATATTCACCATACCCGCGAATACGGTACGAATATGCTTTGATGTTCCGCATCGCATCAAAGCTTTTGTGTAACGTCACATACGGCGTACTGTACGCGAAAGGCGCCAACATTTCTAGGTCTTTAAAAACATATATTTATGTATTTAATGTACATACTAAGGGAAGACATTATCTGGGATAATTATGAAAATAGTTTTTTAAACTTTTAACAATCGTATATTACTTTTAAAAAGAATTACACAAATCGCGGTAGAACGTCATGCGTACTTGTATCGTAAGAGCACCGTAAGCACACCATAAGCGTACGCAAAGTCATGTGACTTTAAAAGAAGAGATTTGATTGGTTCCTAACACTTTCTAATGCAACTGTTGAAAGTTCCGTCCCATTTTAATCATTTGACTTTGACTTTCTAAGAAAGAGCATCTCTTCTGAGAATATTGTCAAATAGAAGGAAGATAACAATAATAACAGCAATGGACTCATCTTCCAGCCATTCTTCAGATGGACATTTCATTCCTAACGAACCTCCAAAAAAGAGGAAAGAAGCTCTAATTTGAAAGTTTTTTACTTTTCTAGAAAGGGAAAAAAAGGTTAATGCTCCAAAAGGAGCCTGTAAAATTTGCCAAACAACTCTTTCAAGGGGTGATCCATCTAAAAAATACTCCTTTGGCACAGTAAATATGGTGTGACACATGAAGAACTTGCACCCCAACAACTTTCCTCGAGCTGCAAGACAGAGGTTGCAGGACAGTCCACCTGCTGCTGCACCAAGCACATCAACTGCTACAGCATCATTTTCAGCAACCAGTCCACACCCACAAATTGATTGTGACTTTGGTGAAGTTAAAATTGTATGCATGTATTGCGATAAACTTTTGTGTTATGGGAAACAGTCTATCGACCTGATAAGACGCAGGATACATGTGCATTGGTGTCCTCGACATTAGTTCTTTTTTTTCATTCTTTTGTTCCAGTTGAACGTGTTTTGGGTTCAAGTTCCATTTTATTTATTTTAAAAAAAACTTGTTAAGCGAAATTAAAATGGGATGGGACCATCACAAAACTTACACCTTTATGGGACACTAAGGCACTGGGACATCTGCGACGCACTAAGGGCTTTACCCAATGGGATAGCATCGGGATTTCAACTGTGGGGGACATGTGGACTAGAGAGGGGGTGGTTTCCTTTGCAACTCTTCAGGAACAGTATGAGCTGGGGGATAACGAACTATACAGATACATACAGATCAGACACGCCCTACAGGCGGCAATCCCACCAGACACATCCCCACCAGAATCCTCTCCGCTAGAAGACCGTCTGCTCACGGACTTCTTACAGGAGGGAGCAACCTCGCTGACATACCGCAAATTGATCAATAACCTACCTGACCCACTGGAGAAGCTAAAAGACAAATGGATGACTGATGTCGGAGACCTAGCTAGATGAGTCCGACTGGAACGCAGCCATGGCGTCTCCCCGTGAGGCAGGTATATCCTCCAAATTCCGTCTAGTGCAGTTAAAAATTCTACATAGGATTTATTACACCCGCACGACGCTACACAAATTGCAAAGGGCGGATCATCCCTATTGTCTCAGAGGCTGCGGGGCAGAGGGCACGTTTATACACACGCTGTGGGACTGCCCATGTATTGTTAGTTATTGGCAGTGGGTTCTACGTACCATCGCACAGACACTTCACACCTCACTCACACTGGACCCGCGGATGTGTCTACTGAATGTGTGGGGGCCTACTGATCTTACCTTCTACGCAAGGGCGTGGACCACGATAGGGCTGGTCACGGCAAAACGAGACATCGCACAGAAATTGGCGCAGTGGATCCGAAATATGGACATGCTCATGCTGACAGAAAGAGCAGTATACAAATTACTGGACAACCCTCGTAAATGGAACGGAGTCTGGCAACCGTGGAATTCCTACAGGGGGGATATATGTGAGCCGCTGGATGAGGAGGATCTTGAGGGTTCTGATGATGAAGAAGAACACTGAATGGGGATCGGGGCAGGATGATGGGCAACACACATGGTGGTATGGGATGGTTTTGTAGTAGGGGTTTATGGCGGGGGGGATAGGGAAGGGCTCAGGGTACGGAGAATGTATGATTGGTCCCTCACATGACAATTATGATGCTAGATGCTATACCGAGTCTAATTTAATGACATGCTGATTCATGTGTGCAATTTCTTTTAGTTTATGTTCATTGTTACACAAAAAAACACAAAAAGCAAATTGTAATTTTTTACGGTACATTTATACGCTCCGTTCATCTGATCACTTTGATAAATGATGCTGCTACATAATCAGAAGAGGTCCGAAAACATACGCATTGTCTATATTTACTTTGTACCATGAACCGGCCTCAGGGATGTAAGCATTTATGTGATTGATGATGATGATACTATTTTATTTTTGCAACAAAAATACAATTTAAAAAAAAAAAAAACTTGTTGACAAAACACCAAAAAAAAGAAAACTAAAAACACAAAAAAACAGTTCTTTTTAGTAACGTTTTGATAGTCCATAATAGCGATTTTTAAGAAATCGCTAATAAAGACTCGCAAAACGGGATGCATGTAGAGATCTGAATATTTTTTAGATTTCTACTGCTTCCTTATTTACGATTCACTAATTGCAAATCGCAAATAAGGAATGGCTGTCCCATTCATTCCTATGGACCTGAAGACCCATAGGAATGAATGGGGAGTCATTCCTTATTTGCGATTAGCAAATAGCGAATCGCAAATAAGGAAGCGATTTCAAGGGTGCCAGGGTGTCCAAAGGACACCCTGTAGCACCCCTGAAATGGTAATATACACTGGTGTTGCGCACACACATCCAAAGTACATGTGTGTGTGTAACATACAACTTAGAAAAATGCACTAAAGTGCATTTTTCTAAGTTTTCGCTATTTACCACCTAGTTAGACTTCATGGTAAATAGCGGCCCAAGATTGCGAATTCGCAATTTTACAATGGTTCATGAAGTGCATTTAAGGAATCTCAAATTGAGATTCCTTAAATGCAATTAATCGCAATTTAGCGATTTCTATAATTGCGATTTTTGCATTTGGGATGATGAATCCCAAATGCAAAAATAGCGCTCGCAAAGGGCCAGATTCTCAGACTCTGGCCCTTTGTGAGCCGATTTCGGCTTCATGAATATGGCTGAAAATTTCTATGTTAGTGTATAAAAGTTTCTCAGAATGAATGCGTATGGTACGATTACCCAAAAAAAAATGAAAAAGGAACTATATAGAATTCAATTTTAATATATTGAAAAAAAATGTATCAGAAAAACAATTTGCAATGTAGTTTTGTTTTTATTTTACAATAAGAATATGAAATATAATTTAAAAAATAAAATACATTGTATTTATATTAAAAATTTAACAAATTAGTATAAAAATGAAGATATATAATAATTAATACATTTAATAATTATCATTTACAAAACCTTTGAAATACACTGAAAAAAAACATAGGTTTCACACACGTTATAGTTAGGAATTAGCATTTAAAAAACCTTGAAATTCACTGAAAAAAACATAGGTTTTAGGCACGTAATAGTTGGGAATTAGCATTTAGAAAACCTTGCAAATTCACTGAAAACACCATAGGTTTCACACATGTTATAGTTAGCTGGACATTTCACTCATACGAAACCATTGAAATTCCCCCGTTATAGTTAGTTCAGCTAACTATAACTTGCGCGCCCACAATGCACTGCTGATGACATCACATATTACATCACTCCCGTGCCTGTGAGAAATCTTTGGAATCAGAGCAGTTTCTCTTCAGGTGTAGCAATTCCCCAAATGGGATGTTTTTAATCATACTAAAAAAAAATTAAAAATAAATATATATATATATATATATATATATATATATATATATATATATATATATATATATATATATATATATATATATCTCAGCAGAACTCCATCTTCAAAACACCAAATCTTAAGGAAAAGACGAACACGGACCCAGGAAGTTAAGTGCATGAATTGATTTATTTTCCGTAGACACCATGCACCACCATGATGCGTTTCGGCCCCCCAAGAGGCTTTGATCACATGACGTTGACAGTGCAAGCCGCCCTTTTAAAGTGCTAGTGTAAACCATCACATGGTCAGTGGATCAAACGATATGGAAGACATACTGTTGGGGTCACAACATAAATATTGGCTTGCAATAAATGCCCCTATTAAATTCAATAATACATTTTGGCAACAATAATTTAAAACTGATCCAAAAGATGTGCAAATGTCAACAAACAGTACAAGCAAGTGCTTGACAATGCAGTCTTGTGCAAAAGGTGATAAACCCCATAGTAGGGTAAATAGCACCGATGCATTGCATAAATATACAGTACAGTCAGTCATGTAGTAGGCAACCATAAATAGGCTGAAAACAACGCGGGATAAAACATAGTTAATAATAATTCATATACGTTTCAATGAATGTGCAAATTAGCAATAATTGTGCAAACAAATGCATATCAGTGCAGATTTGTTGAAAACATAATGAAACCCATAGTGGGCGAAATTGCACAGGTATATTGAGCACCTACATCATGTCATCATATATGTGAATAGGCAATTATCAGTCCCTTAGAACGTGTAAATAACGCCTGACCGTTGATACTGCGTCCCGATTTAGTAAAGCACATCAATGTTAATGGGCCAGAATACTGCCTGGGTGCAAAAATACTGGAGCAATTGCAACCTACGCTGTAAACCTGTGGTTAATCTTACATGTACATGGCCAGTTGCCACGAGGATGCAATTGTCATAGTGATGCCCTTGCATGGAAAAACTAAAATATAATGTGTGCAAAATTCTGCGATGTTAAAAACTGTCTAAAGTAGCTCATTGATTCATTTCTACCCCCTGCAAACATTGGGAGCATGTCGCTCAGAAGGACCAGAGTCTATGGTGGTGTTGTATGTGCAGTAGAGGAAGTAAATAAAAAAATCAATAAAATAATGATTTTTAAAAACAATGTGTTGTGCTCACTATCCTCTACACTGACATATATCAAACAAAAGAGCATCATGAATTTGATCTGTGAAATTTAGTTGCACAAAGAATAAATACAAATATCTATTACGTCATAAATATTTAAAAGCCGCATATGTCTTAAGATAAATAAAAACATCCTGAAATATGGGCCTCACACCAACATGGTAGGCTAGTTACAACCAGCACATCGTGGACAGGTTGCCAAGCAGAGCATCTAAAAGATTTTATTGTGTGCATCCTATAATGACTGACTAAATCCATGTATGTCTATGATGCCCAACAGAGGAGTTTGGTCCACTGAGATCATGTTACTAAGTATAAAACAAGAGGAGTGAAGTGTGGACAAAGGGAAAAAGAGATTAAAATGTGATCGCGGGAAAATATCTACTGCTTAAAGAAGTCGGTTACAGTGAAGCAAATATTATATTGATGGAGTCTAAACTGATGCTGATATATTGATTGGGGCCGGGAAGAGAATTATAAATGCGTATATAGATCCTCACTCGAGTTCAAAACATTTGGGCTCTTGGTATCCAGCTCAAGGATGTATCTTGTTTCCTGTTTTTTGAGTAAGGCCTCACGGTCCCCCCACGGCGAAGTGGGGGCACCATGTCCACCACAAAGTAGCTGAGATGTTCCAAGGTACTTTTGTGGGTCTCTTTGAAGTGCCTGGCCACTGGATATGTGGCATTGTTGTTACTGATAGCCCTCATATGCTGGAGTACACGTTTGTGAACCTGCAACTTGGTACTACCCACATATTGCAGGCCACACGTGCACTCCAGCATATACACCACAAAGTCAGATTTGCAGGTGAGCTTCTTGCTGATCACTCTGGGGACATCGCTGAAGGGACTCTTATATGTCATTTTGTTCCTTCCCACTTTACAAGCTTTGTAAGAAGCACATTTGATAAATCCTTAGGTTAGCTGTAACCAAGAACTGACAGAAGTTACTTCTGGCTGCCTTTTAACTAACATGTCACTCATGGAGCGTGCCCTGCGAAAAGTTAACCCAGAGAGTATGACCAATAACAGAATCACTTTGCACAATAGACCAGTTGCTGTTAATGGTCTTGCGTAATTTGTTATGCTGGCGACTGAATTGCATGATTAATCTGGGGGTTCTAGAATATCATTTTGATTAGTAGGTATCCCCACCAGCTTTGGGTTGAGAGCTGTGGAGCATGGGACAATCTTTGCTTTTCTGATGGCTATGTCCAATGTATTGGCAGAGTAGCCCCTGGCTAAGAACCTCAGTTTACTCTCACCTTGTGCTTGCACACATTCAGAATCAACACGCAAATGTGTCTAATGCGCAGCATCTCCCCATAGGGGATGATGCGTATTAGGTGATCAGGGTGGTGGCTAGAGGTATGTAAAATCGTGTTGCCGGCGGTGACTTTGCGGTGTAACCAGGTTGCCAGTACATTATTAGAAACGTAGACCTCAACATCCAAAAAATTAACAGACATCTTGCTAACATTGTCAGTGAATTCCAAATTGAGGTTGTTAACATTGATCTCCTCAATAAACACTGATGCTGCTGACTCTGACCCCTTCCAGACCAGGAAGAGATCATCATTGTACCGATACCATGCAACAATATGCTGTTTCAAAATATGGTCAAATCCTGTTTTGAGGACTTGCTCCTCCCACAGTCCCATGTGTAAACATGCGTAACTGGGGGAGAAGCAAGCCCCCATCGCCACACCCCTTAGCTGCTGAAACACCTGATTCTGAAACAGAAAATAATTGTTATCCAAGCAGGTCTGGATCATGTCAGATAGCATTTTGGTATGTTTGGACATGTAGCAAGGTTTTTTCCTTAGGAAATGATCACCATCCCTGTGATGAATACTGGTGTATAAGGCTGTGATGTCCAGAGTTATCAGTAGGTAGTCATCCTGCCACTTGATGGTCTCAATTTTCCTCAAGAAATCTCCCGTGTCTTGCAGGTAAGAAGGAAGATTTTTAACATGTTCTTGAAGAAAAAAATCAATCTATCTGGAGGTGTTCTCCAGTAAGCCATTCCTCGCGGAGATGATGGGTCTCCCTGGAGGGCGTGTGGGATCTTTGTGAATTTTAGGAATCATATAAAACACTGGAATGGTGGGATGATTGACCTTAAGATATTTGAACTCATCATTACTGAGCAGGCCAGCACTTTTCCAAGACAGCAGTTTTGCATTAAAGTTTCTCCAAGCATTTTTCACAGTTTGCCCATCACTGCGTTTGTAACAATTGCGATCATTTTAAGAGCTTCCTCCATATACAAGGACCTCGGCCACAAAACAATGTTGCCCCCCTTATCGGATTGGCGTACTATAACGTTGTTGTTTTGCAGCTTCTTCATCAGGCTACCATAGCTGTTGTTTTGCCTGCGACATTGCTGTTTTGTGCAGAGTAGACATATGGAGTTTTTGGAGTTTCGAAGTGACCAAATCATTGTAGATATCTATATTGTCATGGAGCATGACGGGATTAAATGTTGACTTGGGTTTGAAATTGGTTAACCCGGTCAGATTTAATTGTGGCATGTCGATAGTATTGCTGGTGATAGTGTCATCAAGGGAGCGCTCTTTATTTAAGTCTTGTAGATCACATAACAACTCAAATTCATTAACAGTCATTAGAGGGGGACTGGCCGGACCCCCTACATCTCCTTCCTGTATTTTCTGTAGCCTAGTTATATTAAGCAAAAAGAACTTGCGCAATTTGAGCTTGCATGTATATTTGTACACATCAATGCGCGTCTGCGCATAATCAAAGTTATTAGGAGGGCAGTCTGTTAAACCTAGTGACAGGATATTTTTTTCATTGTCAGTGAGATGTAGATCAGTCAGATTAATGATTGAAAGTGCATCACCCGTCTTATCCTTCATTTCCGATTCCATTTGCTCTGTGGTTTCTTGTAGGTAACTGGTTTCCCGCTGGTGCTGTCTATTGCGGCACTGTCTGCGCTGGTGGCGTTTTATGTTTGCTCTTTGTGTTGATGAGAGTTCGGGACGCGGGGTCTGAAGGTTTGTCTGCGATCTTGGTGCAGGCATTCCTACTCCTGCGCCAGGGAGCATTTTGTAAACCCCAATCGTGAGCTAGATGCAGCTGATTCATTTTCCGATTCACTCCCAGGTACAGAGCTCACATCAGATAGCGAGGAGGATGATTGCACCATCTCGTTTGCGGTCAAAGAAACCTGCTGTGCCTGTGCTGAGAACTTGGCCTTCTTGAGAGAGTCAAATTTTCTAGCAAAAGTAAACATTTGCCCATTCTGATAGTCAAACTTATCTCTCTGAAATTTAAAAGCCTTACGTATTTTTATAATGTCCTCCTCCTTTGCAAGGCGCCCCTGCATCTCATCACCGTACTTTTTCTCCCGTGTAGGATCACCCACTTTAGAGATCTTTTCATTGAGCTTGTCTATTTTAATCTGTGTGAGGGCTCGATCACTTTCCGCATACTTGACTACAATTTTAACCAGGCGACATGATGATTCAAGGTTGCACTCAGCCCACTCAGCCAGCATTCTTGGGTCCGGATTCTCATAGCTCGGAGCCAGCATAATGCGGAGGCCGCGTGGGATACGTCCCACCTCCAGGTAACGTGAGAGTGACTTGTGCTCCCACCATTTTGACTGCTCCGTGCGAATCACTTTCTCTAGCGCCTTAAACATGTCTTTCAACACGGTACTCCCAGTTACAGCAGCATTAGAAAGTGCCCTGCTCGGCACCTCCGTGATCGGAAAGTCATCAAACATTTCCGCTGCCGCCTCCTCGCGGCTCCGCACAGCGTCGGCGGCCATGGTGCCCGCAATAGTTTAAGGAATTGAATTAGTTGGACAAAGAACCAGCCCACAGCACACAATTGGGCTCACCGTTAATGTTCTGCACACTCCTCCACCGGAACGTGTAGCCTCTGCACACTCCTCCACCGGAACGTGTAGCCTCACTTCCTGCCTACTCAGTGTACAGCAATTAGGCTCAATCACCGCTGTGAGAACTCACCGCCGTCGCTATCAGCAGGAGTCTCTGTGGCTGTCCGGGGGCTGCTGCGGCTGCTCCGACTGAAACAAACAGATGCTTTCGGGTTACCAGAAGCTAGCTTCCTGCCACGCTGCCCAAACAGAGGAGGGGTCCATGAAACACTGAAGAAGTAAACCGGTGTGAAATAGGAGCAGAACTTCGTCTTCAAAACACCAAATCTTGAGGAAAAGACGAACACGGACCCAGAAAGTTAAGTGCATGAATTGATTTATTTTCCATAGACACCATGCACCGCCATGACGCGTTTCGGCCTCCCAAGAGGCCTTGATCACATGACGCTGACAGTGCAAGCTGCCCATTTAAAGTGCTAGTGTAAACCATCACATGGTCAGTGGATCAAACGATGTGGAAGACATACTGTTGGAGTCACGACATAAATATCGGCTTGCAATAAATGCCCCTATTAAATTCAATATTACACTTTGGCAACAATAATTTAAAACTGATCCAAAAGATGTGCAAATGTCAACATATATGTGTGTATACACTGGAAAAACCATAGTGATGTCATTTGAGACGTCACTGACAATGTAATGAATGATATAATATGTGATGTCATCGGCAGTGCATTGCGGGGGCGCGAGTTATAGTTATCTCAACTAACTATAACGGCCGAATTTCTCTGGTTTTGTACGAGTGAAATGTCTAACTAACTATTACGTCCCTGAAACCTATGTTTTTTTCAGTGAAAAAAAAATATATATATATATGTATATATATATATATATATTCACGAACAGTCCACTCCAATCAGGCTAGACAGAAGACCAGCACGCCATACCTTCAGCTTCCAAAGTTTATTAAATTCGAGCCCCTACCCCCACAAAAAAAATATATATATATATATATATATATATCTTTTCTTTACGGCCAACATTAGTAAAGTACAAGCAGACTTCCTTGACGTCCATGTAACCATTGACAGTAATACTATTATCACTTCATTATATCGTAAACCTACGGCTGGAAATAGTATACTGCACGCCAGTAGCAAACACCCACAGCACGTGATTGCCAATATTCCATACGGCGAGCTGCTGCGTGTAAAAAGAATTAGCAGCACTCCAGAAATATTTGAGCAGGAGGCCCAAAACACTATTAACAGACTTAGAGCGAGAGGCTACAAAGAAAATACTCTGAATAGTGCCCTTAGACGTTGCCGAGACAAACCTAGGGAAGCACTTTTCACATCTGAAAGTGAAGACTCAGAGTCAGACAACTCTGCCCCTCGCCTAATTCTAACATTCAGCAAACAGGAGAGACAAATAAGGTCCATTGTTAGGAAGCATTGGCCTATCCTCCAGACTGACAGTCTTTTGAGTGATATGCTCCCCAGTGCCCCGACTATAACCTACAAAAGGGCTTCCAGTATGCATAACTGTCTAGTTAAGAATAGCCCTGAGCTGGGCAGTGGCAGTGCCTGGCTCAAACAGAAAGGTTTCTTCAAATGTTCCTCTTGTAGGGTGTGCAAATTCGGTGTTAACACCTCGCATTATCTTACACCGTTTAGTTCCATCAGGAAAGCAATCCAGGGTTATTACAACTGTCACAGTGAGTTCGCAATATATGTCCTGACATGCACATGTGGCCTACGTTATGTGGGCAGTACCAAGCTGCAGGTGCACGTCAGGATATTGCAGCACTTACGAGCAATAGTAAACAGTGACAGTACCTACCCGGTGGCACGCCACTTCAAGTCCACACATAACAATGACTTGTCTAATTTATCTTACTATGTCATTTATGTGGTAGCGCCCCTCGCAAGAGGGGGTGACAGAGAAAGATTGCTGAGGAAAAAAAAAACCGAATACATAATACTACTAGACAGCAAATACCCGAACGGGTTAAACACCACTGAGGATTTACATCATTTGTTGTGAGTGTGCATTTTACCATCTTGTACCTGTTTATCTGCATACATATTCTTTCCTCAGAAACTTGAGGGTATTCACATGTGGCTTTTCAAGGTCCTGCTGAACACTGAACGGGCACTTGTTAAGAAAATCTATACTGCGCTGATGTGCACCCATCAGAATTTCATTCAAGATTCTGTAATCATATAAAACTTAATTTGTAAAGCTCCCTGTAAATATGCATCTCCCTGTACAAACTTTATAGTAATTAATGTTGATTGTTGAGTTATTATAATCAACTAGGATTCTTTTTCTTCTTTTGTTTTTCACTATAAATAATTCATTTTGGTAGGAATCACTATAGGTAGTGGTTTATGAGTAAAGGCACTAGCAATGTACATTACCCTAGTCATGATTAAATCATATTTTTATGGATCATTGATTCTAGGAAAGGTCCAGATTGTCAATGCAGTGATCTATGGAGTTTTCATTTGTAAATATGTATATAGGATTGTTAATAGACAGATGATGTGTATACATATACATATTTTTGATATTTGTACAGAATAATATACATAGATAGTATATATATATTTTTTTACATGTAAATACTTCATTGAACCCAAATTAGATTAATTTGTATTCTCCATTTATCAGATTCAGGACCTCATATTACGCATGTACATTGTGTTGTATATCAAAGTTTTTGCATTCATGCAGCTATTTTGTTTCAGTGCCCTACTCACTATTTTTATATTTGTTTAGTGGTGTGCACGTAGATAAAAACTACAAGAGTGTGTTTTTTATGTTTATACACCATGTGACTACCAGAAGAGGTGGAGCATCACTTTAAAAAAATGTGTATAAATTTGTTGCTGACCAGGTGCGCGGTGTGTGACCAAGAGCACAAGTTGCTCGAAACGCGTAACCTGTGAGGTTTTAATAAATCTCCTTCACTGCAGCCTTTGGGTCCGTGTCTTCTTTTCCACAGCGGGAGTGTACTGTCAGAAGATTCTTTTTCATATATATATATATATATATATATATATATATATATTCACAAAAAAAAACATAGGTTTTAGGCCTTATATAGTTAGGAATTAACATATAAAAAACCATTGAAATTCCTCCTATATAGTTAGCTGGACATTTTATTGACATAAAACCCAATGAAATTCCATATATAGTTAGTTGCAATAACTATATATCGCGCACCCGCAATCCACTGCTGATGATGTCACATATTACATCATTCATGACATGGTCAGTGACATCACTGATGACATCACTGATGACATCATCCAGTGACTGTGTGTTGCTGTAAAGTTTAAATATGTTTTACATATTGAAGAATGAGTGGATGTATAAGTGTCTGGATGAAGGATTTAGTAGGTGCGTGACTGACTGAGCGAGTGAATGAATGTGTCTTACTGAA
This sequence comes from Lissotriton vulgaris, assembly GCF_964263255.1. NCBI lineage: Eukaryota > Metazoa > Chordata > Amphibia > Caudata > Salamandridae > Lissotriton > Lissotriton vulgaris. The sequence goes on along the minus strand of NC_141698.1, from coordinate 1,056,591,577 downwards.
TGCATGGGTTAATAACTAAACTGTCTGAAAGTGTGCATCAATATGTCTGTTGTTGTGCAAGCTGCTACATGTGTTGATCAGTAGCTATATGAGTGGCTATATAGCTTATTGATTAGTTGCCCAAGTATTTGTATGGAAGACTGAGTGTGTGTGTAACTGGCTGGGAGGCGAGTGACTCTGTGCAGATCAATGTGTACTTGTATCAGTAATTGTATAAGAGAGTAAGTATGTGTTAGTATATGTTTGAAAAAGTAAGGTGTTCTGTGTTTAACTGTATAGATGAGGAAATCGAAGTGTGATTGATTCTTTACAGGACTGACTAGGTGTGTGAGTAAGTCCATGGATGAGTGGCAGTGTGTGAGTGTCTGCATAGGTGTATGAGTGCATATGACAGTGTTGTAATAATGAGTGACTGTATGTACGAGTGATTGTATGGGTGAATGAGTGAATGTGTGCGTAGACGTAGGAATCAGTGAGTGCGTATGTAGTAACTGGTATTGGTGTGTCATGATGTCATCAGTGATGTCATTTGAGATGTCATCAGTTATGTCATCAGTGATGTCATTTGAGATGTCATCAGTGATGTCATCAGTGATGTCACTGACCATGTCATGAATGATGTAATATGTGACATCATCAGCAGTGGATTGCGGGTGCGCGATATATAGTTATTGCAACTAACTATATATGGAATTTCATTGGGTTTTATGTCAATAAAATGTCCAGCTAACTATACAGGAGGAATTTCAATGGTTTTTTATATGTTAATTCCTAACTATATAAGGCCTAAAACCTATGGTTTTTTTAGTGAATTTCATTGGTTTTTTAAAGGCTAATTCCTAACTATATATAGTGTATAACCTATGGTTTTTTCAGTGAATTTCATTGGTTTTTTAAATGCTAATATATAGATATGTAAGGGCAGAAACCTATGGTTTTTTCAGTGAATTTGCAAGGTTTTGAAAATGCTAATTCTATTAGAGGATAACGTTTAAATATGTTACGATCCTTGTGGGACCACCTGAGCAGCCCTAGGGATCCGATTTTTGATGCATGAACGATGGTTGGATGCATGATGGATGAATGATTGTTGGGTGGATGCATGGATGGATGCATGCATGATAGATGGGTGAATGGATGCATGAATGATGGATGGATGCAGGATGGATGGATGGGTGGGTGGATGGATGTGGTGCATGAATGGTGGGTGGGAGGGTGGGTGGGTGTTGGATGGATGCATGCAAGAGCTCATAAACATGAGACTCGCCTGCAACATCATTCACACTACAAAAGTTGTGGAGATGCAGCAATATCAACACAAAAATAAGATCAGCCAACATGCATGGAGTATCAAACGACAACATACACCACTCATTGCCAAATCATAGCACGAATCATCTACAACGGGTCAGAATGGTACTAAAATGTGTCATCATATGAATTTAAAATTTGCAATGCAGATGTTTGAATGTAAAAATGAACACTTGGCATAGTACAGCCGATTCCATATGCAGCTGTAATTATAATTAACTTTTACGATCGGCTCAATAAACAACTTGGGCCAGGCGCAGGCAACAAGCAGCTCACCGACCCCCAGGCAGGCCGCCAGGCAGCAAGGAATCGCTCACCGAAAACCGGAAATAGACATAAGCAATCAACAGCTGAGCTTCTCTGCACAACGGCTGCAAGAAAGGAGCCAGTAGTATTTTTTTGAAAACTAACCTATACACCGGGTTATGTGTTTGTTTCACGAACTCTATCACACATTGGTATTAGATAGATTGGAGTGACAAGAATTATATATTTATAAAACTTCTTTTTAATTATTCTTTTTTTTAAATAAACTTCTCACAAGTGATTATGTGATTTTTTTCTCCTTTTCACACTTTTTTATATATATACATAAATAAACATTGATATTCTTTTACACAATTCCTGCAAAATACTAAACATAGATATATATCTAATTACAATAATTGATATACATATATTGATACATAAGTCAACAACTGATTATTCATAACCAATACAAAACTAGATCCAACAACGCGTTTCGCCTTCATCGGGAGTTTTGTATTCTTTACAGTGGATACTAAAATAGTAGAAAACACTCAATTAATTTTTCTCAAAGATGGAACAATCTATAATAGACAATATGTGACAGTAGTTATACCTATAATACACTAAATCTCTCTATTCTGTAGTTGATTCTGAAGCACCCTCTCCCAGTGCCAGAGACCCTCACCCTAGATGACTACAAGCTCTATCTTTATACATCAGTATCCACATATTTACATAAAACCTTTACATGCTATTTTTACATAAAACCTAAACATGCTATATTTACATATGTACATTCTTTATCTATATACACAACTTATTCATCTGATCCTTACATTAAACCTTCTCTGAGTTTGTATTATTTCGGGTTAATTTTGACATTTTCAAACTAGGTGCCCATTTAGAGATCATTTTAATTTTAAATGCCTGCAGAAGATGCCCAATGCAGTGATAGCGACTAAATGTGGATGGCTTGTACGTAATGTATCCTACCTTAAATATAAGAAATGGTGATTCTATGCGAGATAAAGTGAAGCAGTGTTTGGATGGCGACGGCTGGGACGGTCCTGGACAGATTTAGAATCTAAAGCAATAGTCTGTAATGAGAATACAGAGTCAACGGAGTCTGTCTAATGATCTAATGTGAAGTGAACCTTAAATTTGAAAAGAAGTACATGTGAGAGGATCTATTTAGGTGGAAATGCAATCTTTTGATTAAACACTACACATCGAGGTGTAGTTAGCGATATGTTCCTGATGTGGGGTTCTGCCAAATTATACAATTATCTGTCAAAATATAAAAATGAGATAACGCTTACTAAATGCTAAATGTTACTATCCATTAGAATGTAGCAGATAAGTCAATGGTACCTACTTGAGATTAAGGTTTGAGTGTGTGCCGGCTCTGATGGCTGACTTTATGTTCGTGCAGGACGCACTAAAACCAGTGCTGCATAGAGAAACCAAGATAAACCAGGTGTAAGCACTCAATATTTCTTGAAAAGAGTTGCCATAATCATTTACAGCTGTGGCAGGTGAGCGTATCTTGAACGGGGGCGGCATTGTAATGTTATCCTCATAAGATGAAGAGTAATACTAAAACTGTGCCACCCAAATAAACTTCTGGCAGAAATGATAATCTCATCCCATCAGTCTAAGCGGTATTCATAGCGAACTTGAAGCCTGAGAATGTTGCTGGCGTGCTCAATGCTCGCTAGGTAAACGCCACTTGTGTCTAAATATGCAATCATGTAGACCCTCACCTAAGGGACCTCCGGCATCTAAGGGGATAATTATTCTACCGGATCCCCCGTCTATCGATATGGTCCTTACTTACTTACTTAAAAACCGGCCGTCACAGGGTCCCGTCTACCCGTGTGTGTGTGGGGTATTTAAACCCACAGAACGCGCTTTCGTGCGATACTTCGGCGGAGGCATCGCGATGATAAGGATAGCAAGACAGAGGGGTTCTCGATGAATAGGACTCAACTATTAATGAATGAAATTAACTGAATTATTAATGTAGGTAAATTACCCAAAACGATGATTATATTTAAAACGGGATTATGTTTCCGCATTTCTGTATATAGAGATACAAAACCTGAATGCTGTATGTTTGACATAGAATCGATCCAATTACGAACAGAGTGCCGAGTATAATTGCAACTGGAAAATGTTCCGGTTTCTCGCAAGAAGGACCCGGCCAGTAGTAGCCAATCCTGATGCTGCGAGCCCCCGATGACGTCAGAGCTCCTTGGCCAATCGGAGCGCGGCTCCTTCGTGCCAGCAGCCTATCAGAGCACGGCTCCTGCGTGCCAGCCACCAATCAGCTAGCTGCCCCTTCGGTTTGGTCTCCGTGGCTCTGGAGATGCGGGCGGCAATTTCTAGGGCAGTCTCAGGCCCCGGATAAATGTTAACAAGCACCTACGAGGACGAGGGGAAGGGGGGCGGGAAAGCACACGGAGGGGGCGGGAATAGCTCCAGAAATCACTTTAAGTGAAAGACAGGGGGAAGCGGAAACCACGTCCTCCCGGCCCCGCCCACAATCAGGCGGCGGCCATCTTAAGGCAGCTTGGGCGGCGGCGGTGATCTCGGGGGCCAAAACGAGGGGTGGGCACCCTCGAAATTAAAATAAAAACATTAAAATGAAAGAGAGAAACCCCCCAAGCCCCCCCAATCCCCCCCCCAAAAAAATCGCGAAAAATCGCGGGGTGCGCGCACGCGTTTGCGCTTATAGATATATAATTGATTTCTCTTCTAATTTTCTCAGGAACCACTGGAGGGATTTACACAATTTTACCAAAAGCGTGATCTGCATACCAGACACTACCATTTTGACAAGTTTGGTGTAATTCCCTTCAGCGGTTCAAGCTGTAGCTGAGTCTAAAGGTCCTACGGAAATTAACATGGGGAAAACACGTTTTGGGACCCCCCTTTTTTCTCAGCCCCCACTTGACGAATCCCCCCCAAACTTTCAGGGAAGGAGCGGAGCGGAGCGAGCCATCTTCTTTGAGAAATTTGCGAAGATTCATTAACCAGGGCCAAAGTTATTCCCAATAGAATGTTGGGGATTTCCTATGGGAAACCGTCCTAACTATATATGCCTACTGGCTATGGCCAGTAGGTAATATATATATATATATATATATATATTTATATATATATATATATATATATATTATATATATATATATATATATATATATATATATATGTATATATATATATATATATATATATATATATATATATATATATATTGTTAGACCTGGCACCTTGGCGTGAGTCTCCCTTCCACTTTTTGCTGATGTGCCTCCGATGTTTTGCTGGTTTTCCGATACTCAGAGCACTGCGCCACGGCTGATCCGTGCCGCAGTGCAAGTGCTCCCTACTCTAAACTGTACATACGATTGGTATCCATGATTGGTGCATTGGATTTACTGTTAGTCCCTAGTAACGCGCACGAGAGAGTGCCGGGGCGTGTAGATGCCAATACTGCTGGTGGGCTTGCAGCGCTGGTTGCGCCACCCACCCAAGCAGCCGTAAAGATGTGTCTGGGAACTGCGACCGCAGAACCCGCGTGCGGTCTCGTACTGTCACGCTAGCTGGGCAAGTGTCCCCACTTGCCAGCACCGACCCTTCCCTTGACTACATATTAGTCACCCCTATGGTAGGCCTGCGGGCAGGGTGCCTTGTAGGTGCAAGGTAGGACAAGCCCTGATGTGCGTGGCATGTCCTGGTAGTGACCTACAACGAAGACCGTATTTCACTACTGAAGGCTACCTGCTCCATTAGGCCAGACTGAGCTGCGAGGATTATTACAACCTATAACCCCCGCAGGCTCAAGGAGCATGGTAGTGAGTCATGTTTAGTATGCCTGGACTCAGGATGATGAGATATTTCTTGTAGTCAAGTTTATTTCATTATCCTGGGTTTGCAAATGCTACTTTTAGAAAGTTAGCATTTGCTTGCCTAACCATTTCAGTTGCCTCTGCCAGTATGTGTATCCGACTGTCTGGGATGTGTGAGTGACAGGGCTGGAGGGATGACAGGTGGTGAATGCGCAGATTACACCTTAGTGGGAGGTAGGAGTGCCTCTTGACTCGAACTGTCGCTGTGCTCGGCCACCACAATGCTGGCTCCACCCTCCTGGGGAGCGGCGGATGACTCTGCCGGCACCTGGCCCAGGAAGGGCGAAGCCCCATCAACAAGGTACTCTGGCCACCCCTGTCCGGACAATGCTGGCTCCACCTCCTGTGGGGCGTCTGATGCGCCTGCCCCTCACACTGAAAGCAGAGCCGGAGTACACCCGTCGGGGTACTCCAGAACTGAGAGTGGCTATGCAAAGGCCCCCCTGGCCTGCGAGAACAAAAGACTTGGCCTATAAAAGATGGAGCCCTGCTCCTTGAAAGTTAGATCCAGTTTGGGCCACAGAACGACTCTGCCCTACGAGAAGGACCGCGAGAAGACAAGGAAGGGTGCTGACTCTTGCCTGTGTCTGGTGCCTTGCTGCCGAAGGAGAGGAAGACAAAAAGACTACGAAAAGACTTTTGTGCTACTTGTGCCAAACTCTGCGAAGAGATCTCCAAGGGCTTGGAACTGAACTTGCCCCCTGACCAGCGTCCCAGGACCAGTGGACGCTAAACCCCCCCTTGGAAGAAAGCGACTGCGGGTGCTGACCATCGCCGCAGTACCGACAAAGAGGAAGCTCCTCTAAGGCATCCACTCCCTCCCGACCACCGTGACCGGGGCCCAAAGCTACAGCGGAAGCACAGTGAGGACCAGCCGCCGCTGGCCCGAACATCGTGACCACACCTGCGCTGGGAGCCCGAGAGCAAAGCGAAGGAGGACCCGTCTGGTCCGAGCTATCGAGGCGACTGCATAGCGAGCCGTCCCTCACTTGCAAGGACAGACCATTGCCCTACGAGAGTCCACCAGGTCGGTAACCTGCCCGACAGCCCAGCTGTGAGCCCACAGCTGCACCGACATTTGGCTGGGTACGTCCTGCGCTTGGGGACCGTACCGCCACTTGTCACCGCCACACAGCCGCCGACTCCAAGGTCGGAGCAGACGACGAAGAGAGGACCGTGCCGCCACAGAGCACCGCTGCCCCGGACGACCAGTGACCTGCTCGGCCGAAGAGCCGCAACGATCAGCGACACCGGGAAGGCAACGCGACGTGGGACAGATCCCCTGGAAGCCGCTGGCTCCACAAAGACCTTTGTTTAACGCCGGCCTACGGGCCTCAAAAGAACTACAATAAGAACTGTGGTAACCTAAAGCTAATAATCTGCAACCGTATCCGTAAAGTTATTGACTGTATTCACAAGCCTGCGTAAAGTCTATATAAAGAGATATATTTTTACAAGAATACAGTCTGGTCTCGTTGTGTGGTGGGTTGGTTGTAAAGGTGTACTGTTGCAAGTGTTTAACCCTATGTGCCCCAAGGATTAGCCTAAGACTGCTTAAGCCACACTACCTAGAGGGTAAGCAGAGGTTGTCTGGAAGGTAACCCTCAGCCCTGACGAGGAAGAGAGAGTCCCTGCTTGTCGCTAGTGTTGCACTGCGCCAACTAGAGCCTCCCCCTTCCTACATTGGACGCAGCGGTGAGGATTTTCGAATTTACACTTGCGATAGTCATACCTGAGCTTCTGACCACTACACAAGGATTACGGTACGGTTATTAAACCACAGACTTTGCTTTTTGAAAAGAAGATTCCGAGTGCAGAAACCATGCCGGGCACAAAGAGCCTGGATGGAGCGGAATCCACGACCTCCGAGGTTTTGGAGGTAGAGTGGGACCCCGCCAAAGTGGATAAATATTCCAAGGACGAGCTGAAATTCTTTTGCAAGAAACTCAAAGTTCCGCACGCTGGCTGCAAAAACAAAACGCAGCTCTCCAAGGCCCTGAAAGCCTGGATAGAGTCCCGAAAGACCCCGGAAGAGCAAGACGTCCTCGCCGAGCAGAACGCAACGGAGGAGCAGAATGCGCTTGGGGATCTGATCGATCTCGAGCGGCAGGACAGCGAACACAGCTTTGGAAAAGGCCTGTCGCCAGAGGAGCTGGCGGACAGGAAGGAAACCCGGAATCACGAAAGAAAGTTGGCAGAATTGAAAATCCAGCTGGAGCTTGAAACGAAAAGAATGGCGCTGGAAGAGCGAAAGCACCAGATGGATTATGAGGTGAAAATGAGGGAGATAAGTCTCAAAGAGAGAGACTTGGATCGGCCTCCCTCTGGTGGCAGCACATCGCCAGTGCAGGTAGAGTCAAGAGTGCATATCCTGAAGGACGTAGTCAAGGAGTTCTTTAAGGGGGATGACATAGGACAATGGTTTAGGGCATATGAGGTAGCCATGTCCTCCCACCGGGTCCCTGAAAAGGATTGGGGAGCGGGGTTGTGGGGAAGGTTCCTTAGCGAAGGGAGAGATACCTTGCTAGATTTGCCCGTCGAGAATCAGAGGTCCTATACCCACATGAAAGAAGCTTTGTTGAGCAGGTACGGGCTTACCCCTGAAATGTATAGACAGAAGTTTAGGGGATGTACTAAGCGGCCTGGGAATACGTATGTGGAATATGTGACTTACTTTTGCAGAGCACTGGATGGTTGGGTGAAAGGTAACAAAGTGAATGATTTTCAAGGTCTCTTTGATTTAATTGCATGGGAGCACTTGTCTGATCACTGTTTTCCTGAGTTACGCCAACATCTGATCGATAGCAAGCTGTCCAACCCGAGGAAGCTTGCTGAGGAGGCGGACCGCTGGCTCAGCACCAGGGTCCACAAGGGTCCCGTGGGAGATTCCGCCAAGAGTGGGCAGGGTCCCCAGCAGAAGAGTGGGGGGGACAAGGGGGGAAAACAGAAAGGGTTCCAAAAAGGCCCCCAAAGTAGTTCCCAAGGGAATCCGCAGCAGGGTTCTCAGCCTCCCCCACCCCCGAAGCAGAATGGGGCCCCGACAGGTAAACCTGTTCCAAAGGGGCCCTTCAATTGTTTCAAATGTGGCGAGCCTGGGCACATATCGAGTGACCCCAAGTGTCGCCTATTTGGAAAACCCGCACCCACTGGTGCTCCGCCCCGACAAGTGACTAGCGTTCACCTGGGAGAAGAAATGATGGTCCCGGGGGGTGGAGATCCCGTTCACATGACCCTGGTCTCGTTAGGAGACAGTGAGATGATCCCTACGAACTACCTGCCCTCTAACACTAAGAAATATGGGCAGGTGGTGATCATCAATGGCAAGGAAGCTGAGGCTCTTAGAGACACAGGAGCCAGTGTGACTGCAGTGAGGCAGCACCTGGTGTCTCAAGAGCAGGTTGTACCCCATGCCTACTGTAGGGTTATCAACGCTGATAATTCTGAGAGTCAGTGTCCGATGGCTCAAGTTCCCTTCGAGTGGGGGGGGGTCTCTGGTACTCTGCAGGTCTGTGTGAGAAAAACCATGCCTGTTGACTGTTTGCTAGGGAACGACTTGGAGCACTCCCCTTGGGAAAAGGTGGAGAAAACGACTCACCTACGGATGGTGGGTCTGCCTGACTGGGCGTGCGTGACCACCCGGTCGATGGCAGCCAGTAAGGGTGATCGAGAGGTCCTGGGGCCTGATGGAGAGGCCCAGGAACCGGCCTTAGGGAGAAGGCGCAGGGGGCGCGGGAAACCGGCCCCTGAAGTTCCTACGGTCCAGGAGGAGGCAGACCTTGAGGGGGATGCCCTGGAGCCTACGGGGGAACAGATCGCCGAACTGGGGGACCTGCCTGAGCTGACCCATTGGCAGCAAGAAGGAGGACCCTCCAGGGAGGAATTCTGCAGGGAGCAGAAAGAATGCCCTTCTCTCACGGGTATGCGGCAGCAGGCTGCAGACCAGGCCAATGGTGTTCAGGCCAAAACACATTACGTGTACTGGGAGAACGACCTCCTGTATTCAGAGCCTAAGGCTGCTGAACCTGGGTCAGCCCGTGTGCTGGTGGTACCCCAGAAGTTCAGAGCCTTCCTACTGGGTCTGGCTCATGATGTACCTTTAGCAGGACATTTGGGGATGGACAAGACCTATGACAGGCTTGTCACCCACTTTTACTGGCCCCAAATGCATAAGAGTTCCGATACTTATTGCAGAACCTGTCCGACTTGCCAGGCAAGTGGGAAGACGGGAGGGAAGAACAAGGCTCCCCTCCAACCCTTCCCTGTGGTCGGTACGCCATTCCAGCGAGTGGGTATTGACATCGTCGGGCCTCTGGACCCCAAGACAGCCATGGGCAACAGGTTCATCCTGGTCTTGGTGGACCATGCCACCCGGTACCCTGAAGCCATACCTCTGAGGACAGTGACGGCTCCCGTGGTGGGGCGTGCACTGATGGGAATTTTCTCACGAGTAGGATTCCCTCTAGAGGTAGTGAGCGACAGGGGGACCAATTTCATATCGAAATATATGAAATCCCTTTGGCAGGAGTGTGGCGTAACGTACAAGTTCACCACCCCCTACCATCCCCAAGGTAACGGGTTGGTTGAAAGATTCAACCGAACCCTCAAAGGCATGATCATGGGCCTGGAAGGTCCGATGAGGCGCAAGTGGGACGTCCTCTTACCATGCCTACTGTTTGCCTACCGCGAGGTGCCACAGAAGTCCCTAGGGTTTAGTCCCTTTGAACTGCTGTACGGCCACCCCGTGAGAGGACCACTGAGTTTGGTAAAGGAAGGCTGGGAGCAATCTCCCAGGAAACCTCCCCAGAATGTATATAGCTACATGCTGGCCTTCAGAAACCAGACCAGGCGCTTCAGACAACTTGCCGAGGCAAATCTGGAAGCGAGCCAGGAAGAAATGAAGCGGTGGTACGATCAGAATGCCACTCTGGTCGAGCTTCAGCCTGGACAAGAGGTGTATGTCCTGGCCCCGGTGGAGCCCTGTGCCCTTCAAGATAAGTGGACAGGACCATTCGAGGTTGTGGAGCGGAAAAGCCCCGTGACATACTTGGTGGACATGAAGACGGCCAGGAACCCTTTGCGGGTCCTACATGTCAACCGCCTCAAGCCCCACTTGCGAAGGTCCGAAGTGGGCATGTTGTTGGCAACCGATGACGGAATGGAGGAGGAGTCAGAGCCTCTACCGGACCTCTTGGTGGCCTGTGAGAAGGATGGGTCAGTGGATGGAGTTAACCTCTCACCCTCCCTGACCGCAGAACAACAGGAGGATTGCCGCCAGTTACTGGGGCAGTTTCCAGACCTGTTTTCCCTGGTTCCGAGTGTCACAGATTGGTGCGTCCATGATGTGGACACTGGAGACAGCTTGCCGGTGAAGCATAAGGCTTACCGGGTGACTGACAGGGTACGGGCCTGCATCAAGGAGGAGGTCTCCAAGATGCTTGCCCTCGGGGTGGTTGAGTCTTCCAGCAGTCCTTGGTCCAGCCCCGTGGTCTTGGTCCCAAAGGCTGCTGCGCCGGGAGCCACACCCGAACTCCGGTTCTGTGTGGACTACAGAGGACTCAATTCAGTCACGAAGACTGACGCGCACCCCATCCCCAGAGCTGACGAGCTCATTGATCGGCTAGGGGCTGCCCGGTTTCTCAGCACGTTTGATCTGACGTCTGGGTACTGGCAGATCGCCTTGACCGATGGGGCAAAGGAGAGGTCGGCATTCTCTACCCCAGATGGGCATTTCCAGTTCCGGGTTATGCCATTTGGAATGAAGAATGCCCCTGCCACCTTTCAGAGATTGGTCAACCAGGTGTTGGCTGGACTGGACGAGTTCAGTGCCGCCTACCTGGATGACATCGCGGTGTTCAGCGGCACCTGGCCCGAACACCTGCGACACCTCTGGGAAGTGTTGATGGCCCTGCGCAGAGCAGGCCTCACAATCAAGGCAAGCAAGTGCCAGATTGGGCAGGGTTCCGTGGTGTACTTGGGACACCAAGTTGGGAGTGGCAAGGTAGCCCCCTTGCAGCCCAAAATCGAAACCATCCTGGCTTGGGAACCCCCCAAGACCCAGACGGCAGTGAGAGCCTTCCTGGGGCTCACTGGGTATTACAGGAGGTTTGTCAAGGGCTATGGCACGATTGTGACCCCCTTGACAGAGCTGACTTCGAAGAAGCAGCCCAGGAATGTGATTTGGACTGACACCTGTCAGAAAGCTTTCGACACCCTGAAGACTGCCATGTGCACGGCGCCCGTGCTCCTGGCCCCCGATTTCTCCAAAGAGTTCATTGTGCAAACAGACGCTTCAGAGCATGGTGTAGGGGCTGTTCTTTCACAGATGACTGAGGAGGGCTTTGACCAACCCGTAGCCTTCATAAGTCGGAGGTTACTTCCACGGGAAAGTAGGTGGAGTGCAATAGAGCGTGAAGCATTTGCTGTGGTCTGGGCACTGAAGAAGCTAAGACCCTACTTGTTTGGGTCTCACTTCCGAGTTCAGACGGACCACAGGCCCCTCAGATGGTTGATGCAAATGAGGGGTGAGAACCCGAAACTATTGAGGTGGTCCATTTCTCTACAGAGTATGGACTTTACGGTGGAACACCGCCCTGGCACCGATCACGCCAACGCTGACGGTCTGTCCAGATTTTTCCGCCTTAGTGATGTGGAACTCCCTGGGGAAGGGTAGTTCCCCCCACATTTCAGCTGGAGGGGACACATGTTAGACCTGGCACCTTGGCGTGAGTCTCCCTTCCACTTTTTGCTGATGTGCCTCCGATGTTTTGCTGGTTTTCCGATACTCAGAGCACTGCGCCACGGCTGATCCGTGCCGCAGTGCAAGTGCTCCCTACTCTAAACTGTACATACGATTGGTATCCATGATTGGTGCATTGGATTTACTGTTAGTCCCTAGTAACGCGCACGAGAGAGTGCCGGGGCGTGTAGATGCCAATACTGCTGGTGGGCTTGCAGCGCTGGTTGCGCCACCCACCCAAGCAGCCGTAAAGATGTGTCTGGGAACTGCGACCGCAGAACCCGCGTGCGGTCTCGTACTGTCACGCTAGCTGGGCAAGTGTCCCCACTTGCCAGCACCGACCCTTCCCTTGACTACATATTAGTCACCCCTATGGTAGGCCTGCGGGCAGGGTGCCTTGTAGGTGCAAGGTAGGACAAGCCCTGATGTGCGTGGCATGTCCTGGTAGTGACCTACAACGAAGACCGTATTTCACTACTGAAGGCTACCTGCTCCATTAGGCCAGACTGAGCTGCGAGGATTATTACAACCTATAACCCCCGCAGGCTCAAGGAGCATGGTAGTGAGTCATGTTTAGTATGCCTGGACTCAGGATGATGAGATATTTCTTGTAGTCAAGTTTATTTCATTATCCTGGGTTTGCAAATGCTACTTTTAGAAAGTTAGCATTTGCTTGCCTAACCATTTCAGTTGCCTCTGCCAGTATGTGTATCCGACTGTCTGGGATGTGTGAGTGACAGGGCTGGAGGGATGACAGGTGGTGAATGCGCAGATTACACCTTAGTGGGAGGTAGGAGTGCCTCTTGACTCGAACTGTCGCTGTGCTCGGCCACCACAATGCTGGCTCCACCCTCCTGGGGAGCGGCGGATGACTCTGCCGGCACCTGGCCCAGGAAGGGCGAAGCCCCATCAACAAGGTACTCTGGCCACCCCTGTCCGGACAATGCTGGCTCCACCTCCTGTGGGGCGTCTGATGCGCCTGCCCCTCACACTGAAAGCAGAGCCGGAGTACACCCGTCGGGGTACTCCAGAACTGAGAGTGGCTATGCAAAGGCCCCCCTGGCCTGCGAGAACAAAAGACTTGGCCTATAAAAGATGGAGCCCTGCTCCTTGAAAGTTAGATCCAGTTTGGGCCACAGAACGACTCTGCCCTACGAGAAGGACCGCGAGAAGACAAGGAAGGGTGCTGACTCTTGCCTGTGTCTGGTGCCTTGCTGCCGAAGGAGAGGAAGACAAAAAGACTACGAAAAGACTTTTGTGCTACTTGTGCCAAACTCTGCGAAGAGATCTCCAAGGGCTTGGAACTGAACTTGCCCCCTGACCAGCGTCCCAGGACCAGTGGACGCTAAACCCCCCCTTGGAAGAAAGCGACTGCGGGTGCTGACCATCGCCGCAGTACCGACAAAGAGGAAGCTCCTCTAAGGCATCCACTCCCTCCCGACCACCGTGACCGGGGCCCAAAGCTACAGCGGAAGCACAGTGAGGACCAGCCGCCGCTGGCCCGAACATCGTGACCACACCTGCGCTGGGAGCCCGAGAGCAAAGCGAAGGAGGACCCGTCTGGTCCGAGCTATCGAGGCGACTGCATAGCGAGCCGTCCCTCACTTGCAAGGACAGACCATTGCCCTACGAGAGTCCACCAGGTCGGTAACCTGCCCGACAGCCCAGCTGTGAGCCCACAGCTGCACCGACATTTGGCTGGGTACGTCCTGCGCTTGGGGACCGTACCGCCACTTGTCACCGCCACACAGCCGCCGACTCCAAGGTCGGAGCAGACGACGAAGAGAGGACCGTGCCGCCACAGAGCACCGCTGCCCCGGACGACCAGTGACCTGCTCGGCCGAAGAGCCGCAACGATCAGCGACACCGGGAAGGCAACGCGACGTGGGACAGATCCCCTGGAAGCCGCTGGCTCCACAAAGACCTTTGTTTAACGCCGGCCTACGGGCCTCAAAAGAACTACAATAAGAACTGTGGTAACCTAAAGCTAATAATCTGCAACCGTATCCGTAAAGTTATTGACTGTATTCACAAGCCTGCGTAAAGTCTATATAAAGAGATATATTTTTACAAGAATACAGTCTGGTCTCGTTGTGTGGTGGGTTGGTTGTAAAGGTGTACTGTTGCAAGTGTTTAACCCTATGTGCCCCAAGGATTAGCCTAAGACTGCTTAAGCCACACTACCTAGAGGGTAAGCAGAGGTTGTCTGGAAGGTAACCCTCAGCCCTGACGAGGAAGAGAGAGTCCCTGCTTGTCGCTAGTGTTGCACTGCGCCAACTAGAGCCTCCCCCTTCCTACATATATATATATATATATATATATATATATATATATATATATATATATATATATATTCCAGCTCAAAGGTACCCAACGTACAAAGGAGCACCCGGACCTCATCTGCACACAAGGAGCCTTGAATGGTAAGCACGCCTCCAGCACCACGATATCCTTTCACTGTTCAAATTGCCCTGGATGCCTGACGCGTTTTGAAGTGTCCCCACTTCTCTTCAGAGGCTTTGGCAGTTATGAAGGAGAGCTTGAGGCACCACATCCCTTCTTGCTTAGATGCACGCCCTAGATGGGACTTATGGGACTTGTAGTGCCTCATGTCGCGCTAATGTTCAGTTGGTAACTTTTCAAGCCCACAGATGGGCCTCGCTGTGTGGAATGCGTGCAAAATCCATACGCTGCTGTCCCATATTATCGGGCCGTAGTCAAGACCGCAAGGCCCTCGGTTCTTTCAGGGTGGTGCTCCTTCCGCGGCATGGGCCGCCGCGTAAATATTCCAGCTCCAAGGTACCCAACCTACAAAGGAGCACCCGAACCTCAGCTGCACACAAGGAGCCTTAAATGGTAAGCACGCCTCCAGCACCACGATATCCTTTGACTGTTCAAACTGCCCTGGATGCCTGGCGCGTTTCGAAGTGTCCCCACTTCTCTTCAGAGGCTTTGGCAGTTATGAAGGAGAGCTTGAGGCACCACACTCCTTCTTGCTTAGATGCACGCCCTAGATGAGACTTATGGGACTTGTAGTGCCTCACGTCGCGCTAATTTTCAGTTGGTAACTTTTCAAGCCCACAGATGGGTCTCGCTGTGTGGAATGCGTGCAAAATCCATACTCTGCTGTCCCATGTTCTCGGCCCGTAGTCAAGACTGCATGGCCCCCGGATCTTTCAGGGTGGTGCTCCTTCCGCGGCATGGGCCGCTGCGTAAATATTCCAGCTCCAAGGTACCCAACGTACAAAGGAGCACCCGGACCTCAGCTGCACACAAGGAGCCTTAAATGGTAAGCACGCCTCCAGCACCACAATATCCTTTGACTGTTCAAACTGCCCTGGATGCCTGACGCATTTCGAAGTGTCCCCACTTCTCTTCAGAGGCTTTGGCACTTATGAAGGAGAGCTTGAGGCACCACACCCCTTCTTGCTTAGATGCACGCCCTATATGGGACTTATGGGACTTGTAATGCCTCACGTCACGCTAATGTTCAGTTGGTAAGTTTTCAAGCCCACAGATTGGCCTCGCTGTGTGGAATGCGTGCAAAATCCATACGCTGCTGTCCCATGTTCTCGCCCCGTAGTGAAGACCGCATGGCCCCCGGTTCTTTCAAGGTGGTGCTCCTTCCGCGGCATGGGCCGCCGCGTAAATATTCCAGCTCCAAGGTACCCAACGTACAAAGGAGCACCCGGACCTCAGCTGCACACAAGGAGCTTTAAATGGTAAGCACGCCTCCAGCACCACGATATCCTTTGACTGCTCAAACTGCCCTGGATGCCTGACGCGTTTTGAAGTGTCCCCACTTCTCTTCAGAGGCTTTGGCAGTTATGAAGGAGAAACGCGTCAGGCTGCTCCTGCCAAGCGCATTGTGGGGCCCATCCAGGGCTATGCATTGGGGACACCATGGACACGGCACCCATTTGGGTAGCAATACCGCACTACAGGTTCCAGAATCCTGTGAGGGACTATGGATCACCTGTACATTTTCAACAGCCTATCAGAAGGCAGTATTTTTTTAACAAAGGGTGTGGTTTTGGTGAACTATGCCTTTGAAGAAGGGAACCAACCCGAAACGCGTCAGGCTGCTCCTGCCTTGTGCCCGATCTACTGGAGATTCGCTGCAGCTCGTGTGCTCCCTCGCCTGTGGGTGACTTTGGAGCTTCCATTTTTTCACGGCGGCCCGGCCGTGGAGGGAGCACCACCGTGAGAAGGGAAGCGGGCCTTGGGGCTTGGTATCCTGCCATGTTCTTGTGGAGTGCAGCACCAGAGAAAGCCAGACCAAGCGCATTGTGGGGCCCATCCAGGGCTATGCATTGGGGACACCATGGACACGGCACCCATTTGGGTAGCAATACCGC
Organism: Lissotriton vulgaris; assembly: GCF_964263255.1. Taxonomy (NCBI): domain Eukaryota; kingdom Metazoa; phylum Chordata; class Amphibia; order Caudata; family Salamandridae; genus Lissotriton; species Lissotriton vulgaris. The sequence goes on along the minus strand of NC_141698.1, from coordinate 1,056,575,012 downwards.
ACTACAGGTCCCAGAATCCTGTGAGGGACTATGGATTACCTGTTCATTTTCAATAGCCTATCAGAAGGCAGTATGTTCTGAATAAAGGATGTGGTTAAAACGCTGTGTGTTTGGTGAACTATACCTTTGAAGAAGGGAACCAACCCGAAACGCGTCAGGCTGCTCCTGCCTTGCGCCTGATCTACTGGAGATTCGCTGCAGCTCGTGTGCTCCCTCGCCTTTAGGTGACTTTGGAGCTTTAATTTTTTCACGGTGGCCCGGCCGTGGAGTGAGCACCACCGTGAGAAGGGAAGCAGGCCTTGGGGCTTGGTATCCTGCCAAGTTCTTGTGGAATGCAGCACCAGAGAAAGCCAGACCAAGCGCATTGTGGGGCCCATCCAGGGCTATGCATTGGGGACACCATGGACACGGTACCCATTTGGGTAGCAATATCGCACTACAGGTCCCAGAATCCTGTGAGGGACTATGGATCACCTGTTCATTTTCAACAGCCTATCAAAAGGCAGCTTTTTTTGAATAAAGGGTGTGGTCAAAACGCTGTGTGTTTGGTGAACGATGCCTTTGAAGAAGGGAACCAACCCGAAACGCGTCAGGCTGCTCCTGCCTTACGCCTGTTCTACTGGAGATTTGCTGCAGCTCGTGTGCTCCCTCGCCTGTGGGCGACTTTGGAGCTTTCATTTTTTCACGGCGGCCCGGCCGTGGAGGGAGCACCACCGTGAGAAGAGAAGCGGGCCTTGGGGCTTGGTATCCTGCCAAGTTCTTGTGGAGTGCAGCGCCAGAGAAAGCCAGACTAAGCGCATTGTGGGGCCCATCCAGGGCTATGCATTGGGGACACCATGGACACGGCACCCATTTGGGTAGCAATACAGCACTACAGGTCCCAGAATCCTGTGAGGGACTATGGATCACCAGTTCATTTTCAACAGCCTATCAGAAGGCAGTATTTTTTGAATAAAGGGTGTTGTTAAAACGCTGTGTGTTTGGTGAACTATGCCTTTGAAGAAGGGAACCAACCCGAAACGCGTCAGGCTGCTCCTGCCTTGCGCCTGATCTACTGGAGATTCGCTGCAGCTCGTGTGCTCCCTCGCCTGTGGGTGACTTCGGAGTTTTAATTTTTTCACGGCGGCCCGGCCGAGGTGGGAGCACCACCGTGAGAAGGGAAGCGGGCCTTGAGGCTTGGTATCCTGCCACGTTCTTGTGGAGTGCAGCGCCAGAGAAAGCCAGACCAAGCGCATTGTGGGGCCCATCCAGGGCTATGCATTGGGGACACCATAGACACGGCACCCATTTGGGTAGCAATACCGCACTACAGGTCCCAGAATCCTGTGAGGGTCTATGGATCACCTGTTCATTTTCAACAGCCTTTCAGAAGGCAGTATTTTTTTAATAAAGGGTGTGGTTAAAACGCTGTGTGTTTGGTGAACTATGCCTTTGAAGAAGGGAACCAACCCGAAACGCGTGAGGCTGCTCCTGCCTTGCGCCTGATCTACTGCAGATTCGCTGCAGCTCGTGTGCTCCCTCGCTTGTGGGTGACTTTGGAGCTTTCAGTTTTTTCACGGCGGCCCGGCCGTGGAGGGAGCACCACCGTGAGAAGGGAAGCGGGCCTTGGGGCTTGGTATCCTGCCAATTCTAGTGGAGTGCAGCGCCAGAGAAAGCCAGACCAAGCGCATTGTGGGGCCCATCCAGGGCTATGCATTGGGGACACCATGGACACGGCACCCATTTGGGTAGCAATACCGCACTACAGGTCCCAGAATCCTGTGAGGGACTATGGATCACCTGTTCATTTTCAACAGCCCATCAGAAGGCAGTATTTTTTGAATAAAGGGTGTGGTTAAAACGCTCTGTGATTGGTCAACTATGCATTTGAAGAAGGGAACCAACCCGAAACGCGTCAGGCTGCTCCTGCCTTGTGCCTGATCTACTGGAGATTCGCTGCAGCTCGTGTGCTCCCTCTCCTGTGGGTGACTTTGGGCCTTTCATTTTTTCACGGCGGCCCGGCCATGGAAGGATCACCACCGTGAGAAGGGGAACGGGCCTCGGGGCTTGGTATCCTGCCAAGTTCTTGTGGAGTGCAGCGCCAGAGAAAGCCAGACCAAGCACATTGTGGGGCCCATCCAGGGCTATGCATTGGGGACACCATGGACACGGCACCCTTTTGGGTAGCAATACCGCACTACAAGTCCCAGAATCTTGTGAGGGACTATGGATCACCTGTTCATTTTCAACAGCCTATCAGAAGGCAGTATTTTTTGAATAAAGGGTGTGGTTAAAACGCTGTGTGTTTGGTGAACTATGCCTTTGAAGAAGGGAACCAACCCGAAACGCGTCAGGCTGCTCCTGCCTTGCGCCTGATCTACTGGAGATTCGCTGCAGCTCGTGTGCTCCCTCGCCTGTGGGTGACTTTGGAGCTTTCAGTTTTTTCACGGTGGCCCGGCTGTGGAGGGAGCACTGCTGTGAGAAGGGAAGCGGGCCTTGGGGCTTGGTATCCTGCCAAGTTCTTGTGGAGTGCAGCGCCAGAGAAAGCCAGACCAAGCGCATTGTGGGGCCCATCCAGGGCTATGCATTGGGGACACCATGGACACGGCACCCATTTGGGTAGCAATACCGCACTACAGGTCCCAGAATCCTGTGAGGGATTATGGATCACCTGTTCATTTTCAACAGCCTATCAGAAGGCAGTATTTTTTTAATAAAGGGTGTGGTTAAAATGCTGTGAGTTTGGTGAACTATGCCTTTGAAGAAGGGAACCAACCCGAAACGCGTCAGGCTGCTCCTGCCTTGCGCCTGATCTACTAGAGATTCGCTGCAGCTCGTGTGCTCCCTCACCTGTGAGTGACTTTGGAGCTTTCATATATATATATATATATATATATATATATATATATATATATATATATATATATATATATATATATATATGTTTTTTTTTAAGCAAAAGATCCTCAATGAAGAAGACGCCGCGCACCACTTTCAAGTTAGTTTTAGTGCTTTATTTAGTAGGTTTTCTCCCACCCTACGCGTTTCAGACTTTCCCAGTCCTTGGTCACGGTATACAAACAATAGTCCCTTGTTTGTTTTGCAATTTTATACACATACACCCAATTAGCCTGTTACGATGCATTATGGGTGTTGTAGGCAGTTGCAGTTATTGTTTCATTTATCAACAATTTTCAAAATACTTCGAGTCTGTTGGAATTTCTAACGTTGTTTAACGGGTTAGTACCGGTTTAGATTGTCACCAATACTATCTTAATTCATACATTTATGAAATTAAATACATTAATGATAATGAGCTGATGCTTTGTATATTATCACATGTTCAAGTTAAAACAAAGACCCCTATGGGATTAAATGGGGATGATGATATGTACGTGCACCTTTAAATTGTATTACTGACGGGCACAAGACACTTATGAGAACATTCTGAACATTATTGATTGAACTATGAGCTTCATAAAAATGTATACTTCATGTATGGTTTAAATTGAATGTGGTAGATAAGCAGAATATTAAGACATTTTTATTAGTTTTCCAGATACTAAGGGCTTGTAGGAATTTTTGTTGTCTGGGTATTTGTTATAAATATGGCACTCAGCCTTTAATTAACTTGATGTCATGAGTGATGTCACTGACCATGTCATGAGTGATGTAATATGTGACGTCATCAGCAGTGCATTGCACGCACAAGTTATAGTGAGTCCAACTAACTATAACGTGGGAATTTCAATGGTTTTATGCAAGTAAAATTTCCACCTAACTATAACTGGTGTGAAACCGATGGTTTTTTCAGTGAATATATATATATATATATATATATATTTTTTTTTATATATATATATTTATATATATATATATATATCTATATATATATATTTATATATATATATATATAGATATATATATATATATCCACCGATATATCTGGTAACAACCCTGGACAGCCAATAAACTCTGTATAGGGCAGAGAATGCATGATATATTAAGAAGATAGTGCTAAATGCAACTGGACACGAACAGTAGCAGCCACGTGCTCTCTAGGATTTGTGTTTCTGTGCTCCTTAGGTAGGATTTTTGCCCCAAATTACTCTTAATTAATCAAGCGGGTGTAATTCCATCATTTTTGCAATATTGAATCACACAATAATGCAAAATTACAGAAATGACTGCGATTACTCAGGCCTAATTAAAACCACTTCCATACCTAGTCAAAATCCAGATGTAAACAATTGGTGTTGATCATTAAAAAGTATGATTAGGTCAAAGGTTGCTAAAGACTTCTTGGGAACATTCTGAAAGCTTGACTGCCATTGCATTCCGTCCCCATTGCATACCATTAACTTTGTAGTTTGTAACTTGCATTTGCTTTCTTTCTACTTGCTAGCTTTAATTGTTTTAGGCTGTCGAGCATGTGTTTCTCCCTCCCATGGAGAATAGCCTGTTTACAATATTCTTCCACGAGTGCTCTCTTTTGGTAAACAGGCCTTTAAATTTTGTTCCTATCTTGTTACATTTGCTGTGCATTAAAAGACAGAGGTCAAATTCCAGGTTCTGGTTTTCGCAGGAACTTGGTGTTTACTTTTTTTCTGCCATCAAAGTGAGAAGATTTATCTGACAATCTGGTTGGTGAAAGGAAAGGCTTTTTTCTAGCACACAACAAAATGTAAATGTATGTAAATGAACTAAGCAAGTATCTCAAAATATATCAGGAGTTAAAAAGCACGAATGAAGCACATTTTTTCATAATGCTGAAGTGTGCCGGAATCAAATATTTTAATACGATCAAATCAAATCAATTTACTAGGTGATAATAATTCTGCACATTATCGTGTGTGCACTGTACAGTTTTATCAGAAAAACCGTATGCTTGTGCAAATTTAATGGTCATTTCAATTGCAAATGTGTCATCTTTAATGGCAGTGCACTACCACGCCATGCATACTCCACTCTATGCCACTCCACTCTAGGAAACACAAATCCACTTTATGCCACTCTACACCACTCCACTCTATGCTACTCTATGCCACTCTACTCTGTGCCACTCCACTCTACACCAATGTATACCATTTCACCCTACGCCACTCGGCTCCACTCTATGACACACCACTTTATGACACTTCACTCTACTCTATGACACTTTATGACACTTTACTTCACTCTACAACACCCTACTCCATGACACACCACTCTATCCCACTCTACTCTATGCCACACCACTCTACGAAACTCTATGATACTCTACGCCACTTTACTCCAGGCCACTCTACACCACTCCATACCACTCTACTCTATGACACTCCATTATACCATACTCCACTCTATGACACTCCACGCCACTCAACTGTATGAAACTCCACTCTACAACACTCTATGCCACTTTACGACATTTTATGCCAATCCACTCCCATCTACTACACTCCACGTCACTTTACTCCACTCTACAACACTTTACTCCACTCTGTTTTATGCCACTGTACAACACTTCACTCTATGGCCCTTCACTCTACGTCATTCCACTCTGACACCCTGCCTAAACCACTTTATGCCACTCTACTCTTCGACACTCTGCGCCACTCTATGTCTGTTAACTCCAGGTTACTCTACTCCACTCTCCACCCCTCCATGATATTCACCTCCACTATACACCCCTCCACTGTAGAGTGCACACTCTACAACTCCCTACACCACTCCATTTTATGCTACCCCACTCTATGACTCTCCACTCTATATCACTCCACAACAATCCACTCTATTCCACTCCACTCTTTGACACCATACTCTATGACACTCCACTCTATGGCACTCTACTCCACTCTATTGCATGCCATTCTACACCACTCCAATCTATGACTCTCTGCAATACTCTCACCACTTCACTCTAAGCCATTCTACTCCACTCTACGCCACCCTAGTAAAATAAAAATATGTTTTTCTATTTTGTTTGTGCTTTGGTCTCATGTTAAGTTAGCATTCCAGCACCATTTTATGTTCAGCCGCCATTTTCAATCATGTTGTCAGCTATGTATTCCCTGACTCGAGAAGCAGGCTGTGGAAATGTTCTTTTCTCCATGGTTCAGCCTTGCTCTGCTAATGAATACACTGTTTTTATTAAGCACATTCCTTTCTCATAGATAGAGGCTTTCTCCCACTGGCCTAGCGATAGATACAAGCAGAACGACCTTGGCATAAAAATAATGTGTGGCCGGTCTCAGAGTCGAGACTCATCTTACTTTACTTCTTTGTTTTAGCTGCACCTGCTAGTAGATTTCCATTACGAGCGGGACATTCTTGGTTCAGAGACGTACATATTCTATCTCTATGTTTGCTAAAGTCATTCTCTCTGCAGCAATCCTAGGAGGCTGGTCAGACTGGACTCCGTTCAAGTGTACCTGAATAAAATATACTTGGTTTGTATTCTCTACTGTCTGGCCGACTCTTCATTTGTACGGAAGGATGAGAGCTGGTCGCGAGTGACCCGGGTAGCCCTAATCAGTTCACTTCCTTCAGTTGGCCCTCGAACAGGGACTCCATCAGGTGATCCATCCTCGCCCGCTGACTTTGTGTGGAGGTCGGGCCATCGTCTGGTCTGACAGGCAGACCAGGGATCCCTGCACGAGAGAGACATGAACTCACAGCTGCCCCATCTGTCTAGCTGGGTGGTGTCTCGCCCAGTGGTCATACCGACTGGGGTCCTGAATGGCAAAATCTTGGATTTGACCGTTTGGTCTGAAGAGTCGGCAGTGGATAATAAATTCTTTTGACCTGTGTGCACCAGGTAAGTTTGTTTTGGTTCTTTGTGGATATAGTACCATTTGGCATGTCTTTTGCAAGGTCCAAGGACCGATTTTGTTTTGCATTTGTTACGGTCTTTGTTTGTTAATAGATTTGTTTCAAACTTGCTTCCCAAGATTGTGACTCGATTACAGGCTTCCGAAAGTACCTGGTCCACATCTTTTCCTTCTGTTATTTTGAATATGACGCAGTATTATGAGCACAGGGACAATGAGGATAAGGAGAAGGAAAAGAAGCACAAGGATTTGAAGACAAAGGTGTGTTGCAGCAGGCTTCTCTGGAGAATGGTAGAGGATGTGCTTGTTTAGCCCGACAGTTTCCACGTACTAGCAGGAATACTATGCCGGTGTGGCCGAATCATTGTGCATATTGTAAGGAGGAGGGACACTGGCACAGTGAGTGGTACTTCTGCAGAAGGTGGCAGTCCCAAGAGAACGAGGGTCTGGTGGACAGGGTCGTGAAGTTGGTGGCCTGGATAGGGCTCAGAACACTGTGGCATCTCACGATCGTACTAATCAGAACTACTTTGACGACCCTCTGGGCAAACAGTATTATCATGATGACTACGATACGGATGAGGTGACCGAGATGTCTTACAGCTAAGATAGCCAGAGACAGGGTGAGGGACCAGTTTTGATACCTGTAGACCAACGAGGTCCGTATGTTAGTGCGGATGTGCATGGTTCAACTGTGGAGTTTTTGGTGGATTCAGGTGCAACAAACAGCTCTATTTCTCATTCCTTAGTCCCTGCGGCGACTCTGTCTGACCATCATTATGTTTCAGTAAGGATTTTCTGGTGTACCGGTTTCAATTTGTGTCAAGGAAGGTGCTATTTTACCCCATATTCCTCAGTATAAGATAGCAAAGGCAGGTGAGCGAGCTTTGAAAATGATTGTACAGGATTTGATTGAGAAAGGAGTACTTGAGGAGACGACTGCTAATGTTTGCAATAGCCCTATTCTTCCCAATCTTAAGAGGACGCCTTTGGGTCCCTATGAATATCAAGAAGATGTTTATCGTTTTGTGATTGATTTGCGTGAAATTAACAAAATAGTGATTCCCCAGTTCCCGGAGGTCCCTGACATTACGACTATGTTGATGATGATTCCTTCTTCTGCTAAATTCTTTTCTGTCATTGACTTGAAAAATGCCTTCTTCTGTATTCACATTCATCCTGATAGCAGATATCTGTTCGGGTTCACCCTCGCCGCTAGAAGCTTTAGATTCTGTTGCGCTCCGCAAAGGCTATACAGAGAGTCAGAGTATCTATAGTCAGGCCTTTGAAAGCTCAGCTTGACTCCTTGTCACTCTTTACGGTGGTCAGTCAAAATATTGATTTTTAAATATCGACCTACCTTAATATCGAGTTTTTAATATTGTATGGACAGAATATCGAAGTCAAGAATGTCGTTGACCAGAATATCGACCCCAAGGTAAGTAATATTATTTTTTTCCAACCCCTTCTTTGCGCCTGTCGGCCAACGGCCATTGCAAACACTACCTCCGAAGTGCTGCGCACGTCCGTTAGCCGACGCAGCCCTGCCCACTCAAAGGAACGCCCCGCACCGAGGCAGATTTGCCGCCATGGTTAAGGTGTTACTATCTAAGTAAGTAATATTGAAGTAATATCGTAAACAAAATCATCGTTGTCAACAATATCGAGAAAAAAAATTGTGTTTTGTATTTTAGCATGTATTTTATATGTATGTTAAACATTTTTTTAATGTATTTTCATAAATTGTAAAATAAATGTTCAGAAATTAGTAATTGTGCTAAAGTAAACTTTGCATTTTAGTATCAGAGCGGGTTGTGAGTTTATAGGGGAATAGGGTGGGAAGTAATTTAATTATAATTAATCAATTAATATGTGTTTATTTATTGTCATTGATTATTAATTATTTGTTAATTAATTATTAATTGGTAATTTATGTTTATTAATTAGTTAATTTATAATTACAATAATTATAATTCATGTAGTGTTAATTTTTTATTAATGTATTGTTAATTAATTATTAATTGGTAATTAATTTTTATTAAGTGATTAATTGATAATTAAATTAATTATGTGATTTTTTATGTGTAGTGGGTTGTGAGTTTATAGAGGAATAGGGTGGGAAGTAATTAAATTGAATTAATTGAGATTGTTTTTATTTATTGTTGATGATTATTAATTTATTGTTAATTAATTTTTAATTGGCAATTAATTTATATTATTAGGTAATTTGTAATTATATAAATTAGAATTAATTTATTATGAATTGTTATTAATTGATTAATTGATAATTAAATTAATAGTGTTTTTTGTATGTGTAGTGTGTTGTGTGTTAAAGGGGGAATAGTGTGGCAAGTAATTGTATGTTATTCAAGTAAATATTAACTTAAATATATTGGTATTTATAAACAATTTTTTGTTAATTAATTATTGATATGTTTTTTTTATTATTATTTAATTGATAAGTATGGTAATTTAACACCTCACTGGAGATGGAATAGTAATTTTAACCCCTACGTTATCCAACGCTTTCTCTACTGTTGCACTCTCTGCAGTGGGAATAGTAATTGTTACCCCTACGCCATCCCGAGCTTTCCCTACTGTTGCACTCACTGGAGTGGGATAGTAATTTTTACCCCTACGCTATCCAACGCTTTCCCTACTTTTGCACTCACTGGAGTGGGAATTGTAATTTTTATCCGTACGCTCTCCAGCGTTTTCCCTACTGTTGCACTCAGTGGAGTGGGAATAGAATTTTTTACCCCTACACTATCCTGCTCTTTCCCTACTGTTGCACTCTCTGGAGTGGGAATAGTAATTTTTACCCCTACCCTTCCAGTGCTTTCCCTACTGTTGCACTCACTGGAGTGGGAATAGTAATTTTACCCCTACGCTATCCATCACTTTCCCTATTGTTGCACTCACTGGAGTGGGAATAGTAATTTTTACCCCTACGCTATCCTGTGCTTTCCCTACTGTTGCACTCTCTGGAGTGGGAATAGTAATTTGTACCCCTATGCTGTCCTGCGCTTTCCCTACTGTTACACTCACTGGAGTGTGAATAGTAATTTTTATCCCTACGCTATCCTGCGCTTTTCCTACTTTTGCACTCTCTGGAGTGGGAATAGCAATTTTTACCCTGACACTATCCAACTCTATCCCTAATGTTGCAATATGTGGAGTATATATATTAATTTATATGTATATATATAATTAATTTTAATATTATATGTATTAGTTATTATTTTTAAATATGTTTTAATATTTAAATCTATGTTTTTTTAATTATATATATTATTTACTTAATTTTACATTATTATTAAATTGTTTTAAAAAAACTATTTTTAACACCGACATTTTTTACTATATTTTTTTTCCAATATTTTAGTACTTAGCTTTAAGTAGATAGGGCTTCAATATTTCTGTTTCCATATTTCTGTAGGTCGATTTTCTGACCGTTGATATTTTGTCAGACATTCACTCCCTACAGGTAATGTATTGCTTCAGTATGTCGATAACTTGCTCATCGCCTCGGATACCGAACAAGGTTGCACGGACAGTACAGTTAACTTGCTGCCACATTTATCTCAACATGGCCATAAAGTATCCCTTTCCAAATTTCCCTATTGTCGACAGGAGGTCACCTACTTAGGTCACCTACTGTCGAAGGTGGGTAGGAGATTGACCCCTGAGTGCATTAGTACCATTGTTAAAATGTCTGTCCCTCAAACTCAGAAAGACATGCGTGCTTTCATAGGTATCCCTTCCTATTGCAGGCAGTGGATACCTGGCTATTCATTGCTTATTAAGCCCCTGCTTGTGTTAACACTAAAGGATGTGCATGAACCCTTGCCTTGAGCGCCAAAGTGTCAGCAGTCTTTTAAGCAATTAAAAACTGCACCTTGATCGGCTCCAGAGCTTGGTACCCTTAACTATGCTGAATGCTTAGTATTGTACTTCGATGAGATGGGTGGCAGAGTTTTTTAACCCAAAAATTTGGAGATAAGCAACATCTGAGTACTTACTTCTCTGCTGTGCTCGACCCTGTCACCAGAGCCCTCCTGAGCTGTATAACAGCAGTCGCGGCTGTGGCTGTCTCAATAAGACAATTGGCGGGACTCCTACTCGATACTGACCTCATAGTTATGGTACCCCATGCTGTGAATACACTTTTGAATAAGACAAGGACACAGCACATCACCAGTGCACGTCTTACAGGTTATGAGCTAACACTCTTTCAAAAGCACATTACAATCAAATGCGATGCCACTCTGAACCTAGCCACATTATTATTACCCCTCCCTTCTGAGAATGAGGAAATTGACATACATGATTGTATCTTCCGGATGAAAGAAAAGACGAAAGGACGGGTAGACCTGACTGATGTTCCCTTATCTGACCCCCAAGGGGAACTATATGTCGATGGCACTTGTTTTAAATTACCAGATGGCACAACAACAACTGCGTATGCAATTACTACTTTCTGCATGGTAGTTGAGACATCACGACTTCCCTATCAGTCAGCCCAAGCTGCAGAGTTAGTTACCCTAATACGAGCCTGTAAATTGAGTGAGGGTCTGGCTGTCAATATTTATACTGACAGCCAGTATGCCTCCAGGTTGCGCATAATTTTGGGCCCCTCTGGGCCGAGAGATGGTACCTTACTTCCCATGGGATGAGAATACAACATGACCCTCTCACGTATAGGCATTTGTCTGCTTTGAAACTCCCTAAGAAGTTAGCAATAGTGAAGTGCAGCACCCATAAGAAAGTTACTGACAATATGGGTCAGGGGAACATTTGTGCAGATCAGACAGCTAAGGAAACAGTCTGAACAAAGATGAAAAGAATGTTTGTAGCTGGTCCGTCAGGTGGGTACCCGAGTTCTCCATGTTTGAGGATACACTTGACAATGTGAAGGAGATACAGAGTGAGGCCACGGTGCAAGAATTAGCAATGTGGCAACAAAGTACAGCAAATTTGAACGATGAGGGATGCTGGATTGAGAAAGTCTGCTCTTTCCCTACTGTTGCACTCTCTGGAGTGGGAATAGTAATTTTTACCCCTACCCTTCCAGTGCTTTCCCTACTGTTGCACTCACTGGAGTGGGACTAGTAATTTTTACCCCTACACTATCCATCACTTTCCCTATTGTTGCACTCACTGGAGTGGGAAAAGTAATTTTTACCCCTACTCTATCCTGTGCTTTCCCTACTGTTGCACTCTCTGGAGTGGGAATAGCAATTTTTACCCTGACACTATCCAACTCTATCCCTAATGTTGCAATATGTGGAGTATATATATTAATTTATATGTATAATTAATTTTAACATTATATGTATGAGTTATTATTTTTAAATGTTTAAATATTTAAATCGATGTTTTTTAATTATACATATTATTTACTTAATTTTACATTATTATTAAATTGTTTTTAAAAACTATTTTTAACACCGACATTTTTTACTATATTTTTTTCCAATATTTTAGTACTTAGCTTTAAGTAGATAGGGCTTCAATATTTCTGTTTCCATATTTTTGTAGGTCGATTTTCTGACCGTTGATATTTTGTCAGACATTCACTCCCTACAGGTAATGTATTGTCAGATGCATATATTCTTCCTGTAGTGACAATGGCCCACGGCCAGGCTCATATCAGTGCTAACGGTATTCGAAAGTTATTAGATCCCGTATGGCAAAATGACAACAACTCGAAGAAAGCTGCACATTTTGTGAAATACTGCATGGTGTGTGTGATGCCAGTCCTGGCAAGGGTACCATCCAGTAATTTTCCATCCCCCACTTTCCCTTTTGAGGTCCTGCAAAGTGACTTCATAGAGATGGACAGTGTGAATAATTTGAAGTATGTGTTGGTGGTTGTCTGTGTGTTCAGTAAATGGGTTGAGGCCTACCCCACTAAAGAAAATACAGCCATTGCGACTGCAAAGATGGTTCTGAAGGAGTTCTTTCCTCGCTTTGTCTTGCCCCGTTTGATCTGGAGTAATAATGGAAATCATTTCAATGCCTAGGCTATTTAGTTGGTTTGTGAGGAACCACACATCAGACAGAAGTTTCATGCTTCGAATCACCCCAGACAGCAGGTTTCGTTGAGAAGTACAATGGTACTCCACAAACTGAAATTGACAAAGATTCAGGAGACCACCGGAATGCAGTGGCCAGTGAAGAATCGGGTTTTAGAACCTAGCAGCGCCAGGGAAAACACTCGAAGTCTTCGGATTCCCCTGCCTCGGCAAACAGAGACACGGGACACTTCTTGATGACGTCAAAGCCCAAAGTTTATTGGCTGCAACCAGGAACAGAGGTCTACGAAGCACAACACAGGTGGTTCGCTAGAGACTGCACAAATTCAATGAGCGAAGCATGGTCTTTTATTCCAAAAACCACATTCCAGGCTAGCATCGATTACATACAAACTAACCAATCACAGTGTGACATTTCAAAAGTAGCGCATGACGACAATCCCACTTTCCGTTGTCCAGCCCACCAGAAATGACCAAGCACATTCCAATATCCTGTTTGATCAGGCCGGACAAACCCATCATAAAACCTCAACCCAAATCAGTGATTATGTCGTAAAGGAAGGAGCAGAAACAGATGAGAAGCAAGATAGAAGTGTGGGTGCAGTGTACTGTAAACTCAGCAATGTCCTGCTCTTTGATCTTTATCTGACCAGCTGCTTAACAAGGAACTGGCTCAGCGAGGTCAGCCTCGGGCAAGGGAGTCAGTTCGGCCAGGTCTCTCAGGAGTCAGCTAAGGTGTACGTGTCTCAAGGACTCGCTCAGCCGCAGTCATCGGCCTATGTGAGGGCAACCACACAAAATGGCTGCCGTACACAAAATGGAACCCGAGGGTTCAAACAAAATTCCTGAATACATAGTGTTCTCATTGATCAATTAAGACGAAAACACTCGTACACACCACACTCGTGATTTGCGGTCTGCTGACACCAAAATCGTTTATATCCGACTACCTTTATTGAACGGGTTCAGAACCTATGAACCACGGACCCACGAACTACGGAACCACAGACCCTCCTTTTGCTCTTACATAGGCAATAAACCCAAACCCATGTCAGTCTGAATTTAGGTCTATATTCATCAGATCATCGATATGTTGCTGTAGCATCATCCTAGTACTTAGTACCTCTCTCTGGACAGGTCTCCTCGCACATGAAGTAGCACAGAGGCCACAAATAGCAGGAGCACACTGTACACAGAGACAGAACAGGAAAAGGATAGCTAAGACCATCCCAATGACCATCAAAATCTTCCATCCCCACGTGGATATCAATCCCCAAACCCATCCCATCAACGACCAATCTCCCTTATCTATATGTACAGAATCCGAGATCTTATGTAGTCTGGAAATGGCCTGGAAGACTGACGGAGCGTTGTCTGGAATGAAAACGCAGCAGCTCGATTGAATCAGTTTACACACTCCACCTCGGTCTGCTAGTATGACATCAAGAGCAACTCTATTCTGAAGTGTCATAAGTCGATCCGACTGGAGCTCAGCAGTCAAGTTACTAAGGGCACCAGCAGTTTCGACTATGGTGGACTCAACCACTCTTGTCAACTGGTGAATGTTCCTGCTGTTAACCATCGGTCCCCAGAATGGCAGAAAACCCTTAAAGAAATCTCCCAACTCTTGCCCTGCAGTATCTTCCTTACTGAAGACACCTCTAGCAACTCTCGTCTTATGGTAATCTGCCGCAGCTGTAAAAGTGGGAGGCAACAGGAAAGAAACAAAACATGTGCCCGAAAAGTCAGGGGGCAACCATGTATACGCTTTGTCATAGCAGATGAAATAGGTACCCTTAGCTGCTAGAAATGCTGGGGAAGTCTGAGACGTAAACACATAAGTCTCAGTGCAGTCACTCTTCCCTAACTGAGCTTTCGGATTCTTGCCATTACCCTGCAGACAATAACGACCCTGATGGGGCACTATCCAAATCGGTGGAGAACTTTTCGCTCGCTGGTTAACACTCAGACTAACTCCATATCCAGTAACGTCCCAACCACTATATGGTTGTTTCTCATCTTTCGGAATAGTCTCAACCGCATTAGTCCCTTTCACCATGTTGACTATACCTCTAGCCAGAGCACTATTCTTCGGATTATTTTTCGGTGAACGTTGGGGATAGACACTATGGGCATAAATGAACATCGTTCTATATGCCCAAATAGAACCATTAAGGCTGAAAGGCAAAACCAAGTACGGAATACCTTTACCGGTCGTATGGGGCATTAGGCCACAAATCCAACAATTTGTCGTGTTCATAACTAGCTGGTATTGGTGCAAAAGTTGAATAAAGGAATTGTTGGCAAATTCCAATCTTCTAACTACTTCATGTTCTGGCAGAGGGTGAAAAGAATGAGAAGAAATGGTAGGAGGAGGTGTAGGTTGCACAATGGGCATAAACGTCACTTTAAAAGAAAATATCACATAACCAATTAAAAATATCATTAAACTCAGTAGCATAAACAAACACAATATTAAAAATCTTTTTTGTGTCATTAGTTTGTATATCTTGCTCTTAAAGCTTATTGTCTCAACAGGTCTCTCCAACTCGAAGAACTCCATCCTCACTAAATATGCTGCTCGCGGTGGTAGGGTTTTCTATGCTAAGGAATGCCTCTGTCAGCCCAGGGCAACTCCCTTAGGCTAACCAGAGCAGTCGACCTATTGTCTCAGGCTTGCACTCCAAAGACTTGTCAACCGCGACCCTACAGCTGAACCCGGATGGCGGTTCGAAAAACAAAAATCAGTAGTTCCTCGGAGGAGAGTTAACCTGCAAACAGAAAAATCATAAAAACGTAATTTTTTTATTTGTCCAGCGACTCTCGGTCGCAAAATATAACGGTCTTTGTTAGGCAATGTCTGTTCGCGGAACAGGAGTTCAGGCTCAGTAGAGTTCAAACGATTCCAAGGAGGCACAGCTTCTTGAAGAAGATTGTCACTTTCTTTCTCAGTGTTCGTTCCAATCAAACGGGCATCGCTGAATGGCAGAAAACGAGGCACGGTTTCAGTCTCAGAGTCTGGAAGTCCCTTCAGGACCCACCGGTCGTACGGTAAGGGCAACGGAGCCCGTTTGCAGTGTACGCCGTGGATCCAGTTTTTCTTGCCGTGCACTCGAACTGCGGAACGTGTAGATAGTAAAACCAAGTTGGGTCCTGTCCAGCGAGGCTGCTCGTTCTTGCTCCGCTGAAAGTTCTTTACAAACACCTAGGAACCGGGTTCAATGGCGTGACCTGGATCTTCAGAAAGCTGTGGTAAACTGTCATGAACCTGTTGGTGTAAGACACGCAGTTTAGCCATCAGTTCGTACAAATAATCAAGTAACACAGGATGTTCAATTTCACTAAACTTCGTCGGTCTTGGCACGCCCCAAATATTCGCCGGGCGGCCAAACACGACCTCATACGGACTCAAACCCATTCGCGAATGCACAGTCATTCTTGTGGACAGAAGGGCTAGGGGCAAAGCATCTGGCCATTGCAAACCAGAGCTCGCTTGAATTTTGGCTAATTTCAATTTCAAGGTGCTATTATAGCACTCGACTAAACCAGCTGATTGGGGGCGATTTGCAGCGTGGAATTTCTGCCTTATTCCTAATCCCTCACATACTCTCTTCATCACTTGACCCACAAATTCACTCCCATTGTCACTCCAGATCATTCTCAGCAAACCAAACCTAGGGAAGAACTCTTTGATAAGGGCTTTCGTTGTGGACAAGGCAGTATTGTCCTTCAAAGGGTAAGCTTCCACCCATCTAGAAAAGGAGCAAACAACCACTAACACATATTTCAGGTTGTTGCACCTCTCCATGTGGATGAAATCTAGCTGCAAAGCCTCGAACGGATACGTTGGAGGAGCAAAATGACCAGCCGGGGTTGGAGTTCCCTTACCAGGATTGTACATCAAACACACCATACAGTTCTTAACCAAATTCTCTGCACATTTGGGAATTCCTGCATTCTGCCAAACCGGGGCCAACAACTTGCAAATCCCTTTCAAGCTGATATGTGCCATTCCATGAGCCATTGTAACAACTGGAAGCACAAATGCATCGGGTAACAACTATCTTTGATGCTCAGACAAATCAATCCAACAACCATTCGAGTCCAATCTACCCTTACTCTCTCACCATTCATTCAACTCTTTCTCTGTAGCTTCAGCTTGGATGGATTTCACACTCTCAATCGTATCTTCACAAATGCTTCTATCAGGAACCCATCTCGCCGGACCTGCAACATACATTCGGCTCATCACATTTCTCGCAGTTTCTTTCGCGACTTCATCTGCAAACGCATTTCCGCGACCAACATCATCCGTAACTTTCTTATGCGCACTGCACTTCACAATCGCTACTTGCAATGGCACAGTAAGTGATTCAAGGAGTTCATTCACCAATTGGCCATGCTGGATTTTCGTCACATGCGAAGTCAGGAACCCACGCTCTCGCCACAAACGTCCAAAGCTATGAGCAACGCCAAACGCATACTGGCTGTCAGTGTACACATTCACTCGTTTTCCTTTCGCCAACACACATGCTCTCAGTAATGCAATCAACTCTGCTGCTTGCGCTGAATTGTGTGGGATACGTGCAGCTTCAACAATCGTATGCAAAGTCGTAACAGCATATGCCGCAGTCGTATCACCATTCGGAAACTTGAAGCACGAACCATCAACCCACAAAGTACCATCACACTCTGGAAGAGGAGTATCCCTAAGGTCTATCCTCCCTTTCGTTTCTTCCTCAGTTCTAAGGAAACAATCATGCTGTTCTTCAACATTATCTGTCTCAGCTGAAATCGGCAACAACGTGGCTGGATTCAACGTGTTGCATCTTTTAATGTGCACATCACTCGCTAACAAGGTCAATTCGTAACCCGACAACCGAGCACTAGTTAAATTCTGTGTCTTGGTACGATTCAACAAGGTATCCACTGCATGTGGAACCATCACAATCAATGTATTGTCCATAACCAAACCAGCAGACTGTCGAATTGAAACAGCCGCTGCTGCTGTAGCTCTCAAACAACTCGGCAACGCTCTAGCTACCGGATCCAAGGTCGACGAAAAGTAAGCACATGGACGCTACTAATCGCCAAACTGTTGAGTCAACACTGACAATGCACATCCCTCTCTCTCGTGGACATACAATGTGAAAGGCTTACTGTAGTCGGGGGTACCCAACACAGGAGCCGAACACAACGCATTGCGTAATTCTGAAAAGCTCTTCTGACATTCGTCAGTCCAAGGAATAGGATTTGGAGTATCCTTAACAGTAAGAGCTATCAAAGGCTTCGCTAACAACGAGAAATTAGGGATCCACTGTCTACAGTACGACGTAATACCCAAAAACGCACGTACTTCTCTCTGTGTCGTAGGCACACTCATTTTCGCAATAGCTTGAATTCTTTCTGGGGTCAGTTTCCTTCCCTCCTTCGATAAGAGGTGACCTAAGTAGGTTACTTCTTGTCGACAATATTGCAACTTCGAAAGAGAAACTTTGTGATGAAAATCAGACAAGTGGCGTAACAACAACAAAGTAGCCTCTCTACAAATCTCTTCATTGTCAGAAGCAACTAACAAATCGTCAACATATTGAATAAGAGCAGCACCATCAGGTAAAACCAACAGATCAAGTTGCGTTTTCAAAGCTTGGCTATAGATCGATGGACTCTCACAGTAGCCTTGAGGAGCGCGCTTAAAGCGGAAACTTCATCCTCCTAAAGAGAATCCAAAGATATCTCTACTCTCCACGGCAATCGGAATGCTGAAGAAAGCATTGTTGAAGTCAATCACCGAAAACCACGTGGCTGTAGCCGGGATCAAAGTTAACAAAGCGGTGATATCAGGTACAACAGGAAATTGCGGGACAACGATCTTATTCACATCGTGAAGATCGATCACAAACCTATATACAGGGGGCTGTGAAGAATCTGTCCTCTTCAGAACAGGCAAAACCGGACTATTGCACACATTACCTCTCGTTTCCTCGATCACACCCTTTTCGATCAGATCATAGATGATCGCCAAAAGTGCTTGCTCACCATCACTCGAGATATGATACAGTGGAGTACGCGGTAACCTAGCATTCGCTTTCAATGTCACAACATATGGCGGAATCTCCAAGAGGCCTACATCGTTCGGACCAGTAGCCCAAAGAGAATCAGGGAGGGAAGTCAGAATTCAGGTGGAAGTCGATCTGTAGATATATACATCTGAGAGATCACTCTCTCACCCAAGGAAAGATGTACTCCTGACGGAGAACAATATAGCGTCGCATACAATCTTTTTAACAAGTCCAATCCCAACAAGTTCTCACCACAACCGGTCGTCAAAATGAGGGGTGCTTCAAATTTACGAGGTCCAACAGAAAGAGGCAACAGAGTAGAAATCGGATTCGTAACCGGGGCGCCAGAAAAATGTACTGAAACATTCTTTAAGCCATAGAAAAGTGCGCCAGGGAGTTTAAAGTGCATAATAGAACTCTTCGCAGCACCAGTATCCAACAGAAAAGGCTCTGACATACCTGATGCAATCACTTCAACATAGGGTCCACTCTGATCTACTGGAACTGAAACAACTCCCTCTCTTTGTCTATGGCTGTCCTAGCAATCATTACCATCCACTTCCTCACCTTCGACGTAGTAATCGTCCGTATAGTACTGAGCTGTCCTACCAGACGCACCCTGTTGCTGATCAAAACTATTCATAGAATTCTGTGGAGGCAAAGAAAGCGCGTTCTGACCACGATCTCTACCTCTAGGCGCTTGTTGAGCACCTCGACCTCTCACACCCAAAGCACCATTTGTGCGCTGTAACAAAACCGGACAACTACTCTTGAAATGGCCCTCTTCTTTGCAATACGCACACTGATTAGGCCCATATGGAAAACGTTGTTGAGAAAACTCGGTCCTCTGCGATTTTCTCGAATATTGCTGATTCTGCTGATAATCGCGTTGATTATTACGGGGCGGATAAGCTGGTTGTAGAAGAACTTTAGTCTTCAATTCCTTAGTCTTCTTATCCTCTTTCTCTACCTCATCTTTGTGCCTATTTTCATAGTCCTGGGCCGTAGCTAAAATCTGCGCTGACGTGGAAACGGCCCAAGCACTCTCAGAATCCTTCAGTCTATTGCACAATTCGGGAAGCAAATTATGAACAAATTTGTTGACGAACAATCTCTGACCACCCTCGGTAGCCATGTCCTGACCACTGTGATCTACAAAGGTCTCTTCGAACCGCGTGAAAAAGTCGGACACAGTTTCATCTTTCTTCTGCTTACACGCAGACAACTTGTCCCAATTTACACGCACTTCTGGCATCAAAGTCTTCATATAAGTAATAATTTTACCAGGAAGTTCATTAATCAAATCCTCAGGCTTAGCGCCACCTACTTGTCTATTATCAGCATTTCTAAGATGAGCCCATGTGTCACCTAATTCATCCGCATGATCCGTATGACGAATCTTACTCCAAATAGACTGTGGAACAACATTCCCAAACAACATATCTATGTCTGCCATATTCATGATACACAAACCTACAGTCTGAGTCAACTCCTTATAGTATCCTGCCGGATTTTTGCGCGGATCAGGCAAAGTCTGCTTAAGCGCCAAGACTTCAGGGCGCTTCCAAGGAACATGTACCCAAACACGCTGAAAGTGTGCAGCAACATTTCCATCTTGAGGTCAACAAACTGGAGGAACCTCACGCATCGGATACTGACGCGCTTTTCTCCCTATTGACGAATCAGGCTCAAACAGTCGCACAGAAGGAGTTGCACTTCGGAATGACAACAACGTCGCAACTGCTTTTTCAATCTCGAGACCCACAACGGTCCCTTTCGCAAACTCGGAACGTATTCGGTACAACTCAGATGGAGCTTGTCCTTCTTCTACCCATTGTTCAAAAAGGAACGCATACATCATATCAAAGACTTACCGTTGCTTTGGTGCTTCCCATTGATGGAAAACATCCATAATACCCTCAAGATCATACTGCGTAGAATACGTAACCCATTTACGCGCCATGTGATCCAACACTGTCCGTTCATTAGAATCAGGCAACTGACTACTCGATTGTCCACGCTCCTCAACAGGAGACATACCACATGATCCCAACAGAGGAGAAAAGATACTAGTAACTGCAGCAGTCATTCTTTGTCTAGCAGAAGGAGAAGGTGACAGAATAAGGGAAGACGGAACAACATTAGGGGAAGTAAAAGTCGGAGCAGAAGGAGTATACAAGACAGGCGTAGGAGTAGCAGACGAAGGAGGTAGCAAAGTCGGCGGCCCTTGAGAAAGCTGCACCAAAGGAATAGTAGCCAATGGAAGAGGAGCTGGCTGTAGAGGAATCGCAGGTGGCAAAGCAGCCGGAGGTTGCGCAACTACAACTGGTGGCGGAGGTGCCGTAGCATTCTGTGCATAAGGGGGTGGCGAACTCAATAGATGCGACATTAAAGGATCTTTCGCAAGATCTTTCTTCTCTTCCTGCTCTTTAGGTGGCAAAGCTGGGTAGCACTTATCTACCGCTAACTTCCGGATCCTAAGCATCTGTTCGCTCTCTTGCTCTTCCTCATTATCCCTAAACTGTATAGCAGCTTGCACCATTGACAAACCTCGTTCTCGTTTATTCTTCTTCGCTAACTTAATTTCTTTCTGTTTGGCTTCTTTTCGCCATCTGCGGAAAGAGTCAAACATTGCCGGCCGGGCTTTCTACTTGAACAGTTTAACTTCGAGATTGTCTAAAATCTCAGTTTCAAAGCTACCATAACTGGGCCACTGTAGGACACCGTCTTTTCTCGTGTATTTCACCCAGATGTCATTATATCCGATGGGGCCCACACCATGTTTTACATAGAGCTCATAGGTCAGAGTTCCAATCTGAGGAACCGAACACGAATCCTCCAATCGGGAATCCCTAGAACAACCAAAACCGAATATCTTTCCAAGTCTGCTAAGACCAGGCATCTTCGCTCACTAGTCTAGCTTTAAACTTCAAGGGAAATCTCAAAACGATAGTCTCGTGAATACACGAGTCCCTCGGCTTTGGGGCCTGCAGGTACCAAATCAAAGCGATCCTCGGAGGGATACCAAAAACAAACTAAGGACTGGGAGACGCTCCACTCATACTTAACTGAAATGTCAATGGCGTCACCAGAAGACCCGTCTATCGTCTCGCTCTACAAATTGTCTATGGCTCCAAGACAGGGCGACAGTCAGGGCAGCAGTCCTTCGTAGCCGTCGGAAGGCGGGGAACCTCGCAGCAAAGACTTTCGGACCACAATGACATACAGGGGTCGATGAAGTGGCAGGCCTTCCTCCAGAATTTCCACACGAAGCTCCTCACGATCTTCGGGCTTGGACCGGTACCGCTGAAGTCGCCCCACGTTCGGCGCCAACTGAAGAACCGGGTTTTAGAACCCAGCAGCTCCAGGGAAAACGCTCGAAGTCTTCGGATTCCCATGCCTCGGCAAAGAGAGACACAGGACACTTCATGATGACGTCAAAGACCAAAGTTTATTGGCTGCAACCAGGAACAGAGGTCTACGAAGCACAACACAGGTGGTTCGCTAGAGACTGCACAAATTCAATGAGCGAAGCATGGTCTTTTATGCCAAAAATCACATTCCAGGCTAGCATTGATTACATACAAACTAACCAATCACAGTGTGACATTTCAAAAGTAGCACATGACGACAATCCCACTTTCCGTTGTCCAGTCCACCAGAAATGACCAAGCACATTCCAATATCCTGTTTGATCAGGCCGGACAAACCCATCATAAAACCTCAACCCAAATCAGTGATTATGTTGTAAAGGAAGATGCAGAAACAGATGAGAAGCAAGATAGAAGGGTGGGTGCAGTGCACTGTAAACTCAGCAATGGCCTGCTCTTTGATCTTTATCTGACCAGCTGCTTAACAAGGAACTGGCTCAGCGAGGTCAACCTCGGGCAAGGGAGTCAGTTCGGCCAGGTCACTCAGATTCAGCTACGGTGTACGTGTCCCAAGGACTCGCTCGGCCGCAGTCATCGGCCTATGTGAGGGCAACCACACAAAATGGCTGCCGTACACAAAATGGAACCCGAGGGTTCAAACGAAATCCCTGAATACATAGTGTTCTCATTGATCGATTAAGACGAAAACACTCGTACACACCGCACTCGTAATTTGCGGTCTGCTGACACCAAAATCGTCTATATCCGACCACCTTTATTGAACGGGTTCAGAACCTATGAACCACGGACCTACGAACTACGGAACCACACCAGATGCTTTACCATTAGCTCCTTTGTGCACAAGAACAACAGCACATTCTAGGGCAGGATTGTCACCCTACGCGGTCTTGGTCACATGCCCAGTTAATGTCTGGGGCGTCCCGCGTAGGTTCTGAGAGATTGAGTACCCTTTATTGACCGATTATCTGTGTCAGTTAACTGAAAATTTGCATTCTATTCACCAACAGATACGAGAGTTGCTTCCGCCTATACCAGAGGGGCCTGGCCACAACATCCAGCTGGGTGTTGCTTTGAAACTTTCAGCGGAAGAAGAGCTTGGAGCCCCATTGGAAGGGGCCCGGGTTAGACCTCCTTGCTACCAGGAGCGCTGTGAATGTTGCTGGCCGAAAGAATTGGATTCATACCAGTCACTGCCGCAGAGTACCCTTGCCCTTACCCTATGACCAGTGGGTGAGGTATGGTAATGGGGATGCTGAGGGAGACAATTTACCTCAGTGTGTCCTCTTCAGTGACGCCCAGCTTATATGGACCCAAATGGATGCTAACAAGGATGATGTACTAAATGCAGCAGTCCCCCTGGAAATTCGAGCAATAAAAGAGCCCCTCTTCGTTGACCCCTCTGTGCCTGGAGTCACCAGGAACAATGTGTGCCTTCGGTTGAAGAACGGTGCACAAAAGGAGAAGTCAGACTCTTTAGGGATGGACTGTGCAAGTCAGGGTGTAGTTTGACAATAGTACCAAAGGTGTTAGTTTAGGGTGAGGCAAGATTGGTGCCTTGTTCTGACATTGGACAGGATAGATCGAACGTGCTCCGTTGGAGGGGGGTACATTATCCTGTGCGACATGGGATTCCTTGAGAGCTAGGACTGAACTGCTCCACCGCCGGTGCTCAAGAGTGCCAACGTTGATGAACAATAGGAGCCTGTACCAGTGAGGCTCAGCCGGACACTGGGAACTATTGCCTTCATTATTACTTTTTACTGCATTCTCCTTCTTTGCTTCATAATGAATCCGTTTTGTCAGCCTATTAATGAGGAGGAACAGTCATTTGCACTGCCGTGTCCAGAATGGTGTTGGTCCACAAAGAGTAAAATACTTTTTGCATTATTTGTTGGAATTGCTTTAGTTGCAATACTTGGAATATCTCTTGGTTTCAATAGGAGAAGTATCTCATACCTTCTTTGGTTGTATAACACCCATTCCCCCTGAACACATTTTTGTTACTTTAGCCCCTCACAAAGGAGATCACTGAAAGACTTGCACAGAAAATGTCTTCATACAAATGTTGCATTAAGCTCATGATGTGTCCAATATAGCAAATTGTTGAGTTTGTGGATTACTCCCTTCAGCTACTCATAAAGGTGACAATTTGTTGTTCATGCTTTTGTCATATCCTGGGAGTTGTGAGGGTCGGTTTGCATTGTTTGTCATGGTACACTACCATTTCCACCACTCTGCCCAGGTTATGACACCTGCTGATTCTCGCACTGTGGTTGGTTATATACGTTTTTATCATGGGTTTACTCCTTTAGGTAAGGCAAGACTAAACATCTCTGGTACTTTGTCCCCAAACTCCTGTATGAGCAAATATGACAAGGTGAAGAACAACACATGGCTTCGAATGGAAATGGCGGATTTCCAGAAGTTTATTACATCTGAGTATTGTCAATCTTTCCAAGATTGTAATGTCACTAAGGACAAACCAATACCGGTGTCTGTGGTTCGCTCAGCAGCTGCCTTCTATGACATGGGGAGGGGGAGATAGAGGTGGGGGAGAATACATGTAATTTCACCTACCCACTCAGCAAAATTAATAGTACTCCTTTGATCTTACCCCCTAACGTCTATGTCATCTGTGGATCCCGACCTTATATATGCTTCCTAGGGGATGGTCTGGCAGGTGTTACCTCTCTTTTCTTCTTCCCCCGGTGTATGTTGCTTCAACCAATTACCATAAGGATCATCAGCTGCAGCGTAGGAGTATATACTTGCCCCGAGTCAGAAGGGTCATTGACACGCAGGATACATATCAGGCGGGTACCACCTTACAGCTGTTTGAGTATGCCACGAAGGGTATCATACTTTTTGGGGCCCCATGTCCAATAGCCTTCAAATTTGTTGGTTAAAAAGGGTTGTTGAAGTGGTCATTAACACTAAAGCTGGTTTACTGACAAACATCACTGCTGAGATTCAAGCTACGCAGTTTGTTACCTTGCAGAACCGGATGGTGTTAGACGTCATACTTGCAGATAGGGGTGGGGAATTTGACGACATTGGCAGTAGCTGTTGTGTGTAGATACCTGACCATGCCCCAAATGTGTATGCTGCCATAGAGAAATTGCATAGACTCTTATCTGACATACTGTTGTAAATGAATCTAGGACCCTAGTGTAATTTTCCCGATTCATGCCCTTATATAGGTATAAAGTACCCGATCCTTATATAGGCATAGAAATCATTACCATATTTGGACTGAGCCTATACAGCCCAAATACGGCATGGCTACTTCCACTAAGTACCAAGAATCAACAACGATTTCTTAGAGAAACCCGCCTTCAGCAGCTAGGGACTTCCCCTCGCCTGAATACTAATTTATCTAGGAAATCATGGAGTTTTCAAAGAACTGAGTCTTTGAGTGACGTTATTAAGTCCAATCATACGTCAAACTCGGCACCTTCAAAGTATAAAGATGCCTACATTTGCCCAGACAAACACACAGTGGTTTGGAGCAGATCGACTAACTACTTGCCCAATGCATGCAGCAGCAAGTGCCGAGGGAAGCTGACCCTCCAGCTGACGCACTGAGAAACTCTGTCTTTTCTCCTGCCGATAAATCAAGCTCCAGTGTTTCCAAGCTACCCTTGCGAGTTGCTGGTAAATCGAGTTCTGAGAGAGAGATACAAGACCTCCTTCATTCTAAGCCAAGGTATGGAGCTGATTAGACCCTTAGAGAATTCTTGGATAGATCCTTGGCAGAAAAATACTAAACTTAAGCTACTCCTCACTTACTTCCTCCCTTGTACTAGACTTAGGTTAGGTACACCGGGGTAGGCGTATTTTAGAAGCACCAGTTGAGTATTTTTAGTCATTATTTTATCACTGTATGTATTTTATATGTTTTAAGGCAACTTATGGCTTAGAAACCATATCATGCTTTTACAGTACTACTTTATAATACTTTTCGTATTATATACGCTGTACTTTATAACCAGTATTACGATTGTAGCAGTACATTTCTTATGCATGAGAAAGAAGACTGTTCAATAAATACCTTTTATTGAAAACGCCTGTCTCTCTATTTTTCTCAGCACCTCTGGTGAAGTGAAGCATGCACGATTGACTGAGTAAAATAGTTATCTATAGTTTCCGCAACTCTAGAGATTGATTTCTTATTCTTGGGAAACAAAGTTGTCATGTTTATGCGGTTGTCAGAAACTAATCCCTTCTTGTTTATTCGAGAAAGTTTCTACTGACCTCTGAGCTAGCTGGCACTCACAATTAAGTTTAATATATATGATAGAGACCTAGTCGACCTCAGTCCTACGTCAAAACTATAGTATATGTTATTCCATTGCGCAGAGCCTGTTGGGAATATAGGTACTACACCACATTACACAAAAAAAATGGTACAGGGTCTTTCTCTGGGATGCTCTGGGGGTATGCTCAAGTCCTGGGGTTGGAAGATCCTTATCTTTCTAGCTGTGATTGCTGGTACTTTCTTCACATGTTGCCTTTGCTTACACTGTGTCCCGACCTGCTGCACTTTTTGTATAAATGTTCTCACCCATAAACCGAAGAAGTCAGTTCATGACACTAGCGCTGCTATTATGTTGCAAAAGGACAATAACGATATAATGCAAATCGATGAGGGCATTTTTGGTTGCACATCATCCCTTGTTACTTCTACCCCCGATACGGAGTATATGGCTTGCTCCAAGTGTTGATGTCCTTTGCTTCTTAGAATACTACACCTTTTCCCTTCACAATATAAAATGGTTTAGCGAATGCTAAAAGGAGGGTCTGATGAAATGAAAATGTTTTGCTATTTTGTTTGTGCTTTGTTCTTGCGTTGTTAGCACTCGCTGCTCCATTTTATGTTCAGCCACCATTTTGAATCATGTTGTCAGCTACGTATTCCCTGACTCAAGAAGCAGGCTGTGGAAATGTTCATTTCTCCAAGATTAGGCCTTGCTCTGCTAATGAATAAACTGTTTTTATTAAGCACATTCCTTTCTCATAGATAGAGGCTTTCTCCCACTAGCCTAGCGATAGATACAAGCAGAATGACCTTGGCATAAAGATAATGTGTGCCCGGTCTCATAGTGGAGACTCGTCTTACTGTACTTCTATGTTTTAGCTGCACCTGCTAGTTGATTTCATTATGAGCGAGACATTCTGGATTCAGAAACGTGCTATGTATGTTTGCTGAAGTCAGTCCCTCTGCAGCAATCCTAGGAGGCTGGTCAGACTGGACTCTGCTCGAGTGTACCTGAATAAAATATACTTGATTTGTATTCTCTACTGTCTGACCAACTCTTCATTTGTATGGAAGGCTGAGAGGTGGTCGCGAGTGACCCGGTTGGCCATTTTTGGTTCACTTCCTTCAACCCCCCTCCATACCACTCCACTCTATGCCACTCCACTTTATGACACTCCATTCTATGACACTCAATTCTAGAACACTCTCCACCACTACACGTTACAACACTATATGCCACTCTATGACAGTCTATGCAACTCCTCTCTACTACTCTTTATTCCATTTTACTCCACTCACAGGTACTCCACTCTATGCCACTCTACTCCATTCTACAACACATTACTCCACTCTACAAAATTTTACTTCATGTTCGACACTAAACTCCTCTCTATGCTACACAACTCTATTACACTTCGCCCTACACTCCTTCACTCTACTGCACTCCACTCGGACATCTTCTCTACTCAACTCCAGTATACAACACTCTACACCACTCTATGACACTTAACTCTAAGCCATTCTACTCCACTCTACCCACCTTCATCGCAAAGTGGACAATCTACAACTCTCTATGCCACTCCACTCTACGTCACACAACTCTACAACTATACACTATATGACTCTCCACGGCACACCACTCCAATCTATCACACTCCATTTTGCGACACTATAGTCTATGACACTTCACTGCATTATACTCCACGTTACGCCATTCCATTGTACTCTACTCTACCCCAAGACGCTCTACGACACTATATGCCCATCCACAACACGGTCCTCAACTCTGCGAACTCCACTCTATAACATTTCACTCTACGACACTCCACATTACAACTCTCCACTCTACATACGTCACTCAACTTTATGCTACTCTATTCCATTCTACACCATTCTCTACTCCACTCTCCATCACCCTTCTCTACTGCACTCTATGCCACTCTATTCCACTCATCCCCACTCTACTCTACGTCCATCCTCTCTATGGCTCTCAACTCTAGGCTCCTCCACTCTATGACATTCCACTGAACGACACTCCACTCTATGCACTCTAGTCCACTCTATGACGCCCTTTTCTATTGCACTCTACACCACTCTACTCCACTCTTCTGTGCTCTACACTACTCTACTCTATTACACCTTACACCACTCCACTGTACTAAGCCCTACGTCACTTTACTCCATTCCACTCTACACCACTCTACTCCACTCCATGACACTCCACTCTTCTCCACAACATTCCACTATACTCCACGGTACTCCACTTACTCCACACCACTCTACTCCACTCCATGACACTCCACTCTTCTCCTCAACATTCCACTATACTCCACGGTACTCCACTTACTCCACACCACTCTACTCCACTCCATGACACTCCACTCTTCTCCACAGCATTCCACTATACTCCACAGTACTCCACTTACTCCACACCACTCTACTCCACTCCATGACACTCCACTCTTCTCCACAGCATTCCACTATACTCCACGGTACTCCACTTACTCCACAGCAATCTATTCCGCTCCATGGCACTCCACTCTGTGACAATCCACTCTACCCTACTCTACGACACATTATTCCACTTTACACCATTTCACTTTAAGACAATCTATACCACCCCACTCTACGACACTCTATGTCCCCGCTCTACGTCCCCCTGCATCACTCCACTCTACTTTACTCCACACTACACCACTGTACTCCACTCTACACAACACTCCACTCTACTCCACTTTACTTCACAATAACACTCCCCTCCACTCCATGACATTCCACACTGTGACACTCCCCGACACTCCACTCTACAACATTCCACTCTACAACACTACGGCATTCTATGACACTCTCCACTCCACGCCACTCTCCTCTACGCCACTTTTCGCCATGCTGAGCAGCAGCCAGGCTGGTGTACAACATGGACAAAAAAAAAATTTGCAAAACCAATGGTTCTTGCATAGGGGAGACCTAAAGGCTTTCAAATGCTTGTTTACTAAGCACCTCAACACAATTAAGATTTCAGCATGTTCGATATAAATAGACACGGGTCTGTTAGTAAACATTAACGGGACCGATGTATTCAAGAGTTATAGCCTTCATGCTTGTCCCGTGGCAAACTTTGTCTTCTGCAGCGGGCTCATAAAACCTCGAGTTGGAAATGGCCGTGCCCGCGGATTGAAGGGCAGAGCGCCCCGGAGGCATGTGAAAAATGCACGGCGAGGAGCGGGACGGTTCGTGAAGGCACGTCTGTCTGCGCTGCGAGGGGGCCTGGCCACGAAAAAAGGGCCGGCTCTGCGGGGATGACAGGAAGGGGTGAGGTTTTCTATGAAGAAAGAAAAAAAAGAGTAAAAAAGTGCCTGAGACCTGGGAGCAGCGGGCCAGCTGTTTGCGAAGTTGAACGTTTCCTGTTCCCCTGCTCGGTGCTCGGCTGTGAGTCACCCAGACGCGGAGGGCTGGGAGGGCTGGGGGACGGGAGGGAGGCAGGAGCCTGTGTTGGAATCCGGGGCTCGCTCGGGACGGAGAGGCACCTCGAGGGCCAGAGAGAGGCCCCCCGCATGAAGAGGCCCCCTCGCGGGCCCCGGCCTGGTCTTATGAGAGCCCCGCTGGAGGGACCATGACTGAGGGGCGGCCCCGGGGCCAGCTCTGGCTGCTGCACGCTGTCTGGTGGAGCCTGGCGGCCAGCGCCGTGCCGCCCTACCTTCTGGACTCCGGTAAGTGCCCTGTGCGCGCGCCGCGCCAGTCCCAGGCTGGCTGGCCTGTGCGGACGGACGTGCGCTCTCGGTTATGTGGATTCTGTACAGCGCCTGGCGTGCTTCTGTTTCTGAAATCACCTTGGTGGTGTCCTGGCCGAAGGCGGCCATAGAAAGAGTCTTTTAAATAAGTTGATGCATAATTCCCAAAAGTCAGTGCACTCGTGCTGTCTGGGAGTCTTCGGACTGCGTGTGGGACAGACTCCTCCACATGCTGAACGCTCACTTGGTTGAGCGCCTGCTGCGGAGATAATTCTGACTTGCAACAGGTTTCAGTCTCAGCGCGACCGAGAGCTGCAGGGGTCAGTGTGCAGCGACTCGTACATGTCACCTGTACCCATCCCAGTAGGATTGCTCAGCAGGTTAATGCACCTGCTCCAGATGAGTGTGCTTGAGATGCGGTTCGCCTGTTCAAATCACAGCAAGATTGAACAGTCGTTTAATGTGCACTGGATAGCTCTGCATAAAGCCTACCTTTCGAATTTCCTAGCCAGATAGTTCAGCGGGTTAATGTTCTTGCAGTGGCGGTTCTGGGGTTTACAAGCTTGACTCCTGGCACGGTTCGTTCTTTCAAAGTACTATACGCTGAATGCACGTGTACGGATCAATAATAACACTATATATTTACACGCCAGGAGACAATTCCGTGCCTACTGTCGTCAATTATAATATGAAGAGACGCCACGTTTCTAATAAAAGTGACTTTTCCTGCTTTGCATGTAATCCATTGAGAAAAAAATGCTTTATTTTGGTGAAACAAATCTAAGTGGGTTTTGTTCTGAAAATGCAACATATATGGAATCATATTTTCAGTTTCTTTTGCCTTCTCTGCCCTGCGGTCAGCGTGTGAGGGAGATGAAGAGAGTTGAGCTATGTTGGGCAGATGTGCGCGTAATTTACAGGTGACCTGCACGAACCCCGACACGATTAACTTCGCCTTTCACCCTGCTAATGCCAGTAAAGCGCCAAGTCTTTTGTGGCAGGCGCTGCGCCAGTAATGGATCGGGTTGTGCCCCGGGGCTGCCAGAGAGAGGGGCGCAGCCCACCCTCCTCCACTTGAGACGCTCTTCCCGGCACTCTCCGCCCCTGTGAAGCAGCTTTTGTAATCCCGGCGCTGCTGCGTGGGAGGCTTCGCATGGTTTGTCCTGCGCAACGCGCTGTTTGATTTCTGCATCTTAATCTCTGCGAGTTAGACCCGGCATGTGAGGCTGGTGGATAGCGTGTCCTGCTCTTAACGCTCACACCTCTGTTGGTGGGTGGAGCGTGTAGCGGCCTCTAAAAACGTACCATAACTTCGATTACAAAATCCCGCACATTAGTTATTCTCGTAAATGTTATGTCCCAGGGTGCAGTGAAGCACGAAAAGGGTACACCTGGGTCAGCAAACAAAGCACACGAAGTAAATATTATGGTTCAATCATTCTTTCGAGGTGTTCGGGGGAGAATCTTGTAAATGCCACCAGAAACACCGGGTGACTTTGTTGGGCAAAAGCTCACTTATTTGTTAGGTATATTATATATTTTTTCATATATATCATGCTTATATTGGGTGGCAGTATGCTTCAAAGGGACTGTTTGGGGGACAAAAAGGATTTCTAGGTGCCGGCAAGTTAACTACAGTGCTTGTTTGTCTGCAGTAGAAGGATAGACACCTGTTAGTTGTGTTACTCAGCAGTTGTGTTATAAAGCAGCAGTATGCAGTCATGCATTAATTAAAAGCGCCTTCAGCGGGTAGAGCTGATAGGTTGTAAAGCCCCAAAGCCCCCCTCCTCCAGTCTCCGGCTGCTGGTAGGCCCTGATTGCCGGAGCAATGTTTAGGTTTCCCTTACCATTCTCGGAGATGATGCTGCTTAACAAAGGGCACTGTTGCAGCTGCGTTTTTGATGCTGGCCCTGCATAAATGCATCGCTATTCTTAGAAGGTGATTATGTGGGCGAAGGAAATAATTAAATATAAGCCCCCCCCCCCCCCCCCCCCCCCCCCGTTGTGTGAAATGTATAATTCACAGGAATGTATGAATGTGGGAATTGAGCCGTTCAAACCTAGCCTTGCTACAACATGCCGGGCAGGTAGACAGGGGGCGATTGAAAGGGGCAGAGGGGGCACCCGGCGACCGGAATGGTGTGTTGATGCAGAAGGAAGTGGTGGCGGAGCAGACACGGTGGCCGTGGGGTATATTATAGGAAGATGAAGAGCGGGTGTTAAATTCCCGCCCGGAAATATCGCCGCTTTTTGTAGAATTAAACTAGCTAGTCACGCAGTGACCTTGCCTATAACAGCCCGTAACATGTATTGCACCAAACATTCGCTTTATTCACTAACCAGCGCTCAATGTAACACGTCATAAAATGACACGTCAGAGTTTATCTTGGAAGTTAACGACACAATGCAAATTGTGAGATGTGGACTTTGAAGAGCGAGTCTGTGTTCTGCGCTGGTCGCTCGGTGCTGACGTCGTTTTGTACTGATCCCTCTGGGCACCATTCCAATGTACTGGTGAAACTGTTGTGTATTTGTCCATTGTGCCTCAACAATGCTGCTTTTTGCTCTCCACTCCATTGTAAATTGCTGTCTCGGGTACCTGAAGTGTGCCTTCCTTGCGATGTCGCGTGTGCCTGGCACCAGGAGTTTACACAAACGCCTCGTTGCAGTTGGGTGGGTCAATGCACCTGCTGCACTAATTATTGTGTGCCCGTGGTCTGATCCTACGCAGCCTGAAAAAAAGTTGTGATGCGTAGTAGTAAAATACGTTATCTGCAGCACCGGCGCACAGTGGCGGTGAGATCAAGCACTATACAATACATACTGGTTATTGTACAACTTTCCAATCCTTGCCTCAACACATCAGCTTCCTTCGCATATAGCATGTGTATTATTTTTGCATTTATATAGCGCCTACTTCCCCTGACGAGGCGTCGAAGCGCTTAATTGCACTTGAAAGTTCTGGACTGTGACTGCACCTTTGCTGCTTTCCAAACGCGAACCAAAAGGCATCCGCTTTGATTGGTATTACACTCTCTGCTTTATTATTATTAATCTGGATATCCCGAGGTGCGTAGATGACCCCTGGGGCGCCAGGGATAAGGGGTTCAGTGCCAGCGAATACAAAAGAGGTGACCAAAATCTCAGGGGCCCCGACCAACTTTGACATGGAGCATCTTCATTGTAATTTTTTATTTATGAGTGTAATAGACAAAGGCAAAACGTATAAATGATAAAAGCTCTATAAAATACATAAACTGATCAAGTTGATTGTCTAATATCGGATGACATAGCCATCTCCTGTCAATGTCATATTTAAAGTGTCTCCTAACATGAGGCATGTTCCCATCCCTTTAAAGTTCAAACTCATAATCGCGCCCTTTGGAACTCTCCAGCTTTATTATAGCTCCTAAAACTTGGCGCTAGCATGTTCACGAAGTGCCGAGGATCACCCATTTCGGTGGTGTGGAGAAGCCTGGCTGAGCACGAGGACTAGGCCACAACAGACAGGCGCTTTCTGAACACCCCACATATGACACACCCCTCGTAATATGTCTTGCACGTGTTTCACGTGCGGTCCTGAACACACCTTGGGGCAGATTTAGAGATCTGCGCCTTATCGACTCACAATGGCCCAGAGGGGGAGCACAGAGGGAGTTCTGCACTGGGCTCTGAGTGGCTGTTAGTGGACCCAGGAAGGACTGCCCCTGCCGCCTGGGGCACAACCCGCGCACGAGTCTGCACGGCCATGGATGTCAGGGGCACTCCATACACCTGTCATTGTTAGGAAGACCATGTTGTGTTTTTGTCATGTTATGATGAAGTAAGGCAGCAGCCTCAGGGCTCCTTCTGTCGGTGGCATCGAATTACAGCAAAAGCCCCCCTCCCGCCCCCTAAAAGGCCTGTTTTCGCTGCACCTGCCTCACGCTAGAGGCAAAATGTCATTGTTTTTCTGGTAGAGCTGGAACCCTGGCACTGGCCCTGCCTAGCTTTGCCTATCCATCTCAGCAGACACTATGCGACATTAATTACTTACCACAAGAGGCCCTAATTTCACCTGTCTCGAGACAATGCTTTCCTCCGTCCACCCCTGGTAGCACAACATTTATCACAGTGATGTGTCAGGAGTCACTAATCAGAGTGCCTCTACCGGATGTTGAGGCACAACTCACCCTCACACACAAGAGAGCGCCCAATGTTTGGATGAAAAACAGAAGCTTCTAACAGCTATCAAGGCCCAAGTGGAAACTTGCAATTTTTGCTCTAAAAGTTTGTTTTAATATCAATGGATGATTCCCACTTATAAAACAATTTATGTGAAAATATGATTGAGCCTTTGCTGCATGGTGTGTGCGTGTGTGCGTGTCCGTGCATGTACGTGTGTGTCGGTGTGTGCGTGTGTCACTCCGAGTGCCTCCCTGTGTTCCCATTTAATTCTGTCGCTTAAAGTTCTGTCATTGGCCTGGGCAGGCAACTGGACTGTGTAATGAAACCACACTATTTTTATACAAAGGGGTGTGTGCTTGCCCCAACACTTTACATTTTCTAGTTTTTAGGTCTGGCCTTTGAGACAGCTTTAGATGCCTCGATTGACTTCTGTTTCCACCCCCAAAAAATCATACATAATACACGCATGTAAAGGGGCTTTAGGTCAGACTTCATCCCGCGATCAGTTACATCTCCCGCCACCCTTTGCGTCCGTGCAGCATACTCTGTCGCGCGGGGCAGTTGGTCAGTCCTCTATACCCATTGGCTGACTTCACTCTGAGTGGCTGCTCAAAGCCTGTGCACGTTGTTCTCCTCCACTTAAAAGTAGTTCTGTTACCTTCAGTGACACACCCAGTTCAAAGAGTGTTTTATGCTATCTGTTTATTTATATCGACTTTGACTGCCA
Source organism: Lissotriton vulgaris (assembly GCF_964263255.1). Lineage (NCBI taxonomy): Eukaryota > Metazoa > Chordata > Amphibia > Caudata > Salamandridae > Lissotriton > Lissotriton vulgaris. The sequence continues at coordinate 1,056,539,849 of NC_141698.1, read as the reverse complement.
CCTATTTATTTTACCTACACTTTAGAGGCCCAGTTGGGGATTTTTTCCTGTCTTTTTTTAAGTTGCTGTTATGAAGTTTTTACATGTCATAATATTGTAGCTGCATGCAATTTGAGTGCTTGGTTAGGTGGTGTTTATTCTTGTCTCCTTCATAAATAAGGACAATTATAACATGCACAGCACAAGTAAACACACATTAAACACTCAAGCAACCAAAACAGCCGCAACCTGCTTCGGAATTATCCGAATGTTGAAAAAAATTCTTCCACTACTACCTTTCGAAGCTAGGCAAGTGGTAATTCAGGGCCTTGTACAATCTAGGCTGGACTTCAATAATGCCCTATACCTAGGAGCCCCAGAGTATGTGTTAGAAAAACTGCAAAGAACACAGAATTGTGCCGCCCGCACCCTCTTACAGATTCCCCGCAGAGAGTCAGTCAAGGCAGGAATCAGAGCTCTCCACTGGCTCCCAGTCAGAGAGAGAATAAAATTCAAGGCACTCTGCATATCGTATCAAGCATTTCACAGAGCAAGCCCAGAAATTAACCATTCACTTCTCTCCCCCTACTGCCCTGTAAAAATCCTGCGCTCCACGAATGCACTTTTTGTCGTAGTCCCCAGAATCAAGAAAGCTAGAGCAGGAGGCAGGTCCTTCTCTCTGAATGCTGCCAAACTCTGGAATTCGCTCCCCTTTCCACTCAGAGCCAAACCTACCCTTCTACACTTCCGCAAAGAACTCAAAACACTCTTATTTAGAAATTAATCCCCCTGCTCCCTCCCACCCTCAGAATTCTTCTCTTTTCCATTATCAGCGCTTGGACGCCTTCGGGCAGCAGTCGCGCTCTACAAAACCCCTTCACTTCACTTCACTTATTTAAAATTTATCACTAGTAACCCTGTTATAGTAGTGATTTTTTATTTTTCTAAAAATTTTTTTATCGCAAACAAATGGTAGCCATGTTTAGGCGCTGCTTGTCTTTTTCTACATATTTTTGTGGCGTATGCTTGCAACGAAAACAAAAATGCACCAGCCTGCCAAAGCCTTACCCAGGGGCTTTGGCAGTGCTTGTTCTGATTTAGATCTCCTCTTAGACAACCTCCCAGATCCCTTCCTACGTCAAGTTTAGCAAAATACATTCTCTTAATTACGAAAATTATTAGTTATTTGATTATACAGTGGTTGGGCATCAAAGCTCTTTAAATGTCTCCAATGTATATGTTGTGGCTGACTCTTTAAACATTCATCTTGAAAACGGCCAAACAACGTTGTATGGAGTCGGCTCCTTGGGGCTCGTGCAGCAGTGGTGGTCACAAGTGGAAAGTACTGGTGTTTGCCCGGATTTGAGTGTAGACTTTGGCCATTATCTACATTGGAGGCCTCAAACAGAACTGAGGAGCTAATGAGACTGATTGTGTGATGCTTACCTCATGCAACACCCATTAGGCCCACTTGCATGCACTGTCGTGCTAAAGCCACTCCTGTGCTTGCATTGGCCAGTTCTGTGCTTGCATTGGCCACTCCTGCTCTTGCATTGGCCACTCCTGCGCTTGCATTGGCCCCTCCTGCGCTTGCATTGGCCCCTCCAGCGCTTGCATTGGCCATGCCTGTGCTTTTATTAGCCAGTCTTGTGCTTGCATTGGCCAGTCTTGTGCCTGCATTGGCCACTCCTGTGCTTGCATTGGCCACTCCTGCGCTTGTATTGGCCACTCCTGCGCTTGCAATGGCCACTCCTGCGCTTGCATTGGCCCCTCCTGGCTTGCATTGGCCCCTCCTGCGCTTGCATTGGCCCCTCCAACGCTTGCATTGGCCCCTCCAGCGCTTGCATTGGCCACGCCTGTGCTTGTATTGGCCAGTCTTGTGCTTGCATTGGCCACTCCTGTGCTTGCATTGGCCCCTCCAGCGCTTGCATTGGCCATGCCTGTGCTTGTATTGGCCAGTCTTGTGCTTGCATTGGCTAGTCTTGTGCTTGCATTGGCCCCTCCTGTGCCTGCATTGGCCCCTCCTGTGCCTGCATTGGCCCCTCCGGTGCCTGCATTGGCCCCTCCTGTGCCTGCATTGGCCCCTCCTGTGCCTGCATTGGCCACTCCTGTGCTTGCATTGGTCTCTTCTGTGCTTGCATTGGCCCCTCCAGTGCAGCATTGGTCCCTCCTGTGCTTGCATTGGCCACTCCTGTACTTGCATTGGCCACTCCTGTGCTTGCTTTGGACACTCCAGTGACTTCTGGTTTGTCCTACTCGGACTGATCAAGAAGAGGTCAATAACAAATGATTTTAGACCTTTGAAAAGCCACTCAGGGGAGGGCTTACCAATATCTGGGAGTCCATCATACAGCTGTAAATTCACTTGGATTTTATTGGTCACTGGCCATTATCTGGAAGTGCAGGAGCTGCAAATAACAGCCAATATCAGCACAGACATTGTGATTGACCTGTTGATAGTTTGCAACATGTTTTGTTCCCATGTCGGTGGAGGCAGCTCCTATGGCTGCCAATAACTAACCCCGGGCAAAGCACTACACTACGCTCGCGTAGTTTGCGTTACTTCGCGAATTGCACGCAGCACAGTGCAAACACACGTAGCGCAGCGGTCATTTTTTGCTTGCTCACGGCCGTGAACATCAAGTTGGCGACCGCGAGCAAGCAAAATGACATCCCGGCGAGACTTTTTTAATTCGTGATAAGCAACATCAAGTTGCTGATCGCGAGCATGGAAAATAAACCTCCCGGCAAGATTCTCAACACGGGAAGGTCATGTTTCTCATTGCGAGTGGTCGCGTATGCTCGCGACCGATCGCAATGAGAAACTACCAGTCCCCGTTGAGAAAGCTCCCACTCGTGTAAAAATCTACTTGAGCGGCAGCAAAAGACAGCTCGCACTGTGCAAGATGCCGTTTTCAATGATTGCACAGTGCGGACAAGCATCTGGCACTGTGCAATCATCTCGAACAGCGCACTACGCAGTTTGCGTAGTGCATCGCGAAGTGCACTTTGCATAGCTACGCGTAGCGCTACTTCGCAAACTATGCCCAGGCTTCCCAATAACACACACATTCCAATTGCATCTGAGAAATTGACTCTGACTAGATCTTTGCATAAATGGACGACATGTGATAAGAAAACAAAAAAAAGAATGACTTGCATCTGTTGAATGGGTATTAAGTGCTAATAGATTAGATTGTTTCACTCTAAGTACAATAATTACTCATAATTCATATCTTATTATTACTAAGAACAAAGAACAGTCTGTTTGTTTTTTAATGTTTATTTCTATTAGACATTTCTGGTTGTCCGACTTGCCAAATTGAGATTATCTGATCAGGTGTGTACTAGGATTTTTTAAAACGGAAAATTGAAGGACAGGGTCTTGTTAATGGGCAGAGAAAGAGAGACACTGAAGTCAGTAATGCATATCCCTTTGCACCTTGGAAGCTAAAGCCACACCCCACAGGTATCCGGAGCCTGTACATTTCGAGTAGGAACACTATCTCCTTTGTGATTCAATTTTTTGTTGATTAGTGTTGTACAAAATTATTTAAAAAAACGTGTAATTTTGCCCAAGGTATGAACTTTCTACCTTTTGAAAACTTTCCTTCTTTGTGAAATTTGCTGCTTAGGAGATTTTTCTGTGGGGGAATTCTCATGCAAAAAGTATGCTTTGTGTTTTTTTCCCCTCCAAAACCTGCTCTTAGATGGATTTTTATACTCCTTTATTTTAGTGAAGTTGGCAAAAATGTCTGATTTTGCAGTTTCAAAGAACCCTAATTTGTTGACATGTTAGAATGCCTGTGAATGAATACATTACAAGTCTATAAAACTCCAATGTGTATCATATACATGGTGTATGGATTATCCTTATCTTAATTGTCCTCCTTACTGCTTGTGTATATTTAAACAATTCTAAGGAAGATTTATAAAGTCTTTGCACCAGCGCACAGTTGTCAAAGTAACACAACGGCGTAAAGTCTGGTAAGGGGATTTACTTTCAGGCCAAATGGTATTTTACGCTGGAAAAGGGCCCAGTGCGTTTTCTCAGTGCAAGTAGCGCATTGCGTTGCTTTACTTCACTTTGCGTCAATTGGTTCGTTACTTGGGTGAAGCACGCAAGCACCCATGGTTTTTGGCGCAAAGCCCAATCTACTAAAATAGCCAGACCCAGCTTTGCATTAAAGAATAACACCCCTCGCAAGCACCAACATGTTTATTTTTCAAACATTTCTCTCATGTATCTGTGCTGCACTGTGAGACATGTTAAAGAATTGATCTAGGCTTGGTGTTTGTAATGGAATGATGTACGTCCAGTACAAAACCTCTGCTAGCCGCCCGCACACAACTTTACGCCCTGCTGCAAAGGTTGCGCGTAGCACTGGGCAGCCTCTTCGTGAGAAGGTACATGGGCCTTAGGAGACAAGACACTTGTGGTTTTCAGATTCAGGACAGTGAGGGGGTGGGGGGGGGAGGGGTTAGACGTTTTGTCATCGGAACAGCCGTGCCCCACATATCAGGGCCTTACCCACCCTGCTCAACTTTAGAAAGGAGCTTAAAAACGAAGGGCTTTGCAATTATGTTCTATGCATACAGCGCCAAGAAACCTCAGGGTATCCAAGCACTTTGCAAATTGTATTAACATAACATATGAGGGCAGGCTGCAGGCTCTTTTTAATAAACCTAAATCTCCCCTGTTTTCTTCCCCTGGCGCATATACAGTCCAGCACAGCAACTTTGATTGCCGCACTGCATTACACTAAACATGATTAAATCTGCCCCTACATAACTAGCAACTGTTTCCAGGTAAGAGGGCGACGTGCACCAGTTGTTTTGCAGCCAATATCACTCATCCTGCTCGGGTCTGCATTTTCACTTTTCCACCTGTAGTCCAGCCTGCTTAGGACTGCAGATATCAACCTTAGCTTGTTCTACATATTTTATTGGTCGTTTCATCGATATATGTTTTTGTGTCAGTAGATTTATGCATAAGCACTGGTGCTATTTACACTTAAGTCATAACATGTACACATAGTCACCAGCCATCTCCAAGTCTGATGTTTCACTTTCAGCCGAGGGCATCTACTTCCATAAAGAAAGGTATGACTACAGCCTTCGGGCGCCACCTAGAGGTGGCACCAAATTACTGCAAAAGGCTTGATTTTTTTTTGACTGAAGGTAATGCACTCCAGGTAGCAAATTTCTAGTTTGGCTGCAGCATTGAAAATCCTCACACCAAATCTGCTTCAGCCAATATAGGCTTTTTAGCTTGCCACACCTTGCAGGCTGGCATTTGCAGTTTCACATCTACCAATATTATTGTGGGTTTAAAAGTCCCTGTGTGCAAATGTTTATTGTGTAAAAAGCCGGACTCAAAGGTGCCAAGCTCACATGAGGCTACTTGGAAGCTTTACCAGTACCATTTGTCTAGGTTTTGCATTTCAGTCGCTGGACACCATGGCTCAGCTTATAATCAGTATTAAAATCTTTATAAGGAGGAGATAGTTGTTTATGCGTAGACAGTGTGAATTGCATCGAGCACATGGTCCAGCTGTATGAGCAGCTGGGGCCACAGAGGCACTGGACAGGCAGTATGAAGAGATGAACAGCATGGCCTTTGCTGGTGGAGGTGTGTAGGAAGCTATAATGGGGTTTGGCTCTGGGTCACCCCCGCAGCCGTCTCCTACCCAGCCGGAGATTGGACATAGCTTTTCCTCGTCTCCCCGTTATGTTTCCTTCCCTCAGCAGCCAACATTGTTTTTTGCATGTATTCTGCTATGCTCTTGTAACGGATGTAATTTGTAACTTGTAACTTAATGTTCCTCATGTAAAACGCTCTGTTACCTCCGGGTCTAGCCAGCGCCATATAAAACTTTTCAAAATAAATAAATAAAGAGATTCACTTGAAGGCTCTTCATTGGCTTCCAATTAAAAAAAGGATTCTTTTCAAAAGACTTGTCCTTGCTCACAGAGCGCTGCAGGCCACCGGGTCAGGCTACCTCAGGGACAGGATTATAGAGTGTGCTCCTTCTAGCAGTCTCTGATCTTCCATCGGTCATTTGGCTAGGATCCCACAGACTCAACGAGCTAGAATTGGAGGACGGTCTTTCTCCGATCTCAGGCTGGTGCCTGGAGCAAACTACAACAACGGAGAGACCAATCTTTGAGGAAAAATGAACCACCTGGATGTCTCCGCAGCAATAATGCTAGGGTTGCTTGTGCAGACAGCCTTAAAGCCAGAGCAGGGACACTCGGTGTGCTTTATACACCTCTATATCATTTCATATCATATTACATCATATCAAGCACATGAGTATATTGTGCAAGGGTTTGAGGCCGAGGGGCCCTGAATACATCGTATGAGGAGTTTGAGAATCAGGAAAGACAGTGGGAGGACCTTGGATCAATCCCATGGACATGAAGAGCTTGGGACAACTGAAGAGTCTGTAAGGAGCGTGGTACACGTGGTTAGACCGTCTAAGGTGCTTGGAGCACATTTAATGGAGGGGTCGGTATGTTGAGCACCTGGACAGAAGGGATTAGTGGCCTTGGGTTCATGGACAGACTGTCAGGAGCTTGAAAGGAAGGCAGTTTGGGCACGTGGACATGGGAGGATCGATAGCCTGGAGCTCCGGTCAGACTGTGTGAGGAGTGTGAAAGGATAGGTAGCTTGGAGCTCATGGAGAGACGGTGAGGAGCACGGAAGGATAAATATCCTGGGGCTCATGGACAGAGTGTGTGAGGAGCGGCGAAGGATCGATAGCCAGAGACTTATGAACAGAGTATGTGAAGACCGTGGAGGGATAGACAGCCTGGGGCTCATGGATAGAGAATGTGTGGAGCTTGGAAGGATCGATAGCCTGGGGCTCATGAACAGAGTATGTGAGGCATGTGGAGGGACAGAAAGCCCTGGGCTCATGGATAGAGTATGTGAGGATGCTGGAGGGTGGGGGGCTTGACGTTTGTGGACAGTCTATGTGAGGCGCCTGGTTGGATAGGTAGCTTGGGGCTCATGGATAGAGAATGTGGGGAGCCTGGAAGAATCGATAGCCTGGGGCTCATGGATAGAGAATGTGAGGAGCCTGGAAGGATCGATAGCCTGGGGCTCATGGACAGAGTGTGTGGGGAGCACGGAAGGATCGATAGCCGGGGTCTTGTGGACCGAGTATGTGAGGCATGTGGAGGGACAGATAGCCCTGGGCTCATGGATAGAGTATGTGAGGATCCTGGAGGGGTGGGGGGCTTGACGTTTGTGGACAGTCTAGGTGAGGCGCCTGGCTGGATAGGTAGCTTGGGGCTCATGGATAGAGAATGTGGGGAGCCTGGAAGAATCGATAGCCTGGGGCTCATGGATAGAGAATGTGAGGAGCCTGGAAGGATCGATAGCCTGGGGCTCATGGACAGAGTGTGTGGGGAGCACGGAAGGATCGATAGCCGGGGTCTTGTGGACCGAGTATGTGAGGCATGTGGAGGGACAGATAGCCCTGGGCTCATGGATAGAGTATGTGAGGATCCTGGAGGGGTGGGGGGCTTGACGTTTGTGGACAGTCTAGGTGAGGCGCCTGGCTGGATAGGTAGCTTGGGGCTCGAGGACAGGAATGATAGCGTGCAGGGCATAAGATTGTTACTACAAATGAGTGTCCCTGATTGTTAAAAAACTCTCCAGTTCTTTCGACCCCTCATCTCTTTGCAACATCTAGAATTACACCCAACTCTTTCTCTAGAAAAACGTTCTCTGTACGCCATATCATCCAAAATTGCTACACAACTCCCCATTTCCTTACGGGTAGATGACTCCTATTTTGAGTACAGTACCTAAATGGTCTTCAAATCTGTTTTTGTCACTGTGTCCTTGACCCTGATTTCCTACATTCTTCCCTTCTGCTGTGTATGCTGTGTTTACAGCTTACACACTTTCGTATTACCTTACATAAACTTTTATTACATGGTTTACTCTACATTCTGTAGACGAGGCAAGGAGTCCCTGCGGGCTGTGCCTTCCGGATACGGAAGTGCGGTGTCAGGAAACGCGTCGCGGGGTCAGCCTATTTCGAGCCACAGGAAATGTTATTGTACCACCCAGCCGTGTAACCCAGAGCTGGAGGCTTTCACTTCTTAGCATGGATTGACAGGCGGGCCGGGGGCAGCTGCACACATCAGAGGCCTTGTTTACCCTGTAGTGGCTTTAAAGCTCTATATAAGTAAGCAGGCGGCTTACCAACCAGATTTACCGCCATAAATTATAAAACTGTTAAAAAATAAAGATACAAAAATAAGCAAGCGTTATATATCGCGGAGGGGGGCGATGAAAGTGTTGGGGGTGGGAGAGAAGAACCCTCGGTATGTTACAGAGTATGGCGCAGGACTACAGATACTGTGAGTATAAAGAACAAGCATTTGCAGTGCAATAGGTCTCAGATATACGAGTTTTTGAACTATTGGCAATGTAATAGCTTAGACTCTCGGAAATGCGAGACCTATTGCATTGCAAATGTTTGATGTCTTACTAGCACCTATGTGGCTCTTTCGCATTTATGGAGGCCGTGTCCCTTTCTTTAGACAAGTCGTGTCTAAAGAAAGAGGTGTGTCCGTCATTAAAGTGTAACCACAGCATTGGGTGCTTTGACAAAAAAGCATCTGTTTGTCAAGTTGACAAACAGATTTTTTTTTTGTAAAAGCACTAATGCCATGCTTTCACTTTAATAGCGGCCGTGCACCCTTCTTCAGACACAACTTGTCTAAAGATAGGGGCGCGGCCTTCACGAATGTGAAAGTGCCGCATGGGCGCTAGTAAACAAAAAAATAAATAAGTGCGGCCGCTATACTTAAAGTGGACCACGCTACTAAGATGAATTAATAAAGAAACATGGCCACTATAGTTAAAGCGAACCGCCATTAGTAAATAAAATAGAAGCGGGAGGCGTGCTACGACCTAGTGGCTGGAATAGGGGCAAATCATTAACCTCCTAGGAGCGCCGAACGTTCAGCGCCCAGTGCTGAACGGTCGAAGAACGAATGCTGGCCCGTCGGCCAACGGTCGTGCGCAGCACTGGCAAGGTAGTGTTCGCGATGACCGTTGGCCGACGGCAGCACTTAAGGGGTTAAACAAAATAGTGCTCAGAGCCACTATACAGCAGAGCATGTGCCCAGTCAAGTAAAAAGTCCAGTCATTATGGGAGGTAACAAATGCAGAAAAGGCAGTACTAATGAGGTACTAACAAGCTTAATACCGACTCGGAAGTCAGCGTTTACGAAGGACAATGACGCAAGCCAATTAAAAATATTGGCAGAGAGTGGGCGGGGCTTCAAAGCCATACTCTAATACTGCATGCCTCGCAGCAGCGCATTCGCTGCCCAGGCTCAACCTAATAAATGGAACTGGTGCAGAAATTCAGCAAACGCTCATTTTTATTACCTTTTTATTATCACTTCTTTATTTAGGTTATGGAGCGCCTACATTTTCCGACCGTACTTAATACAGAAACATTTTCAAATCGGGGCAAAAATGACAGAAACAGATTGCGGCAAAAAAATGTCCCTAGTTTTCATTTTAGATTATTTTACTCATGAGCATAGTTTTTAACCAAGTTTAGTTCCTTATTTAAAATACAAATTGCATTTAGTTTTTTCCTCTTTTTTGTGCTTTACTAAGAATGAAGCAAGCTCATCGTTCCTCAAACTTAGTTTGGTAGTTTAGTATTTTAAAAGTTGATAAAAACTCGTCTCCAAACCTACTGATATGTGTATACCACATAGTTATTATTGAACTGAAACATCCCCAGTGTTTTTTTCTGTGTTTTTATCGCATGCCTCCTACAGGCAAGGGACGATTCAGTAAGGGGGTGCCTGGAAGGGTTAGCAGAAGCGCTAGGGTCAGAGAAGCACTTTCTTTTCAAAGTGAGTTATGATGAGAAGTTGGCATCACTGAGGAAATGATTAATTAATTAATTCATTCATTTATTTATTTATTCAAGTGTTTTGTGGAGATAGGATCTTCATATGAGTATGACTTCTGAGCACTGCTGTTTACAGGCCAATACAGTAGAAAGTAAACCAAAGCCAAAAGCGACAACAAATAACATTCACTTCTTGAGTCCTACAAGAATGGGAGAAGAACCCCTGTCTAACCTTCTGCGATCACAGGCCCAAGTAAAGATTTTCAGTAAAATGATCACCTGGGCAGCTCAGTTTTGAGGAGGTTCTTGAGTCTGGGGTAGTTCTCTTCGGCTCTGTAGTGATCCAGAGTTTTTCAGACTGGCTGCGGTGCCTCTTCGATTGAGGAGGCATTTAGGGATCAGGAGTGAGGATGCTGGTCAGACGCCCCTGATGGGAATGCAGCTGGATGGCCACCTTTGGTAGGAGTGACAGGACCTTCTTCCAGTAGGCCTGGGTGGTGGTGCTCTTCATAAGGCATCCTCTCCCCTGGCCCTTCAGAAAGGAGTAAGACAGCAGTTGAGAACGATTGCAAAGCGAGTCCTACCACTGAGGAGGCCCTTAAGACCAGCCTTGGCAGAGATAGTCCAGGTTTTCCGAGGCCTTCAGCACATTGCACCAGTCCAGGGGCTGCTCATGAGCTCCCACATTCCTAAAATGCACATCTCTGACTATTTAAAAGATGTCCATCTTGTTCCCCCACAGCATCTTTCCCCAAAGGGCACCTGCAGTCTCAGGGGCGCACTGTGGACTCTTCACTCACACACAACATCCGCTCTCATTATTGTACACCTGGGACCTACTCTTCCCCCTCATACTGGTTGCATCTTCTAGCTCTAAGCCCAGGCCCCATCCATCCTGTCTTTCAACTTCCTTCATTGACAATATTGGTTTTATTACAGATATTTAGAGGAACAGTTCAATGGTTATAACCACCTGAGGCAAAAATCAATTTTCACCTCTGGTGGCCTATTCGTCACCGGCAGAAGGTTCCCAAGTGCAATACGGCATCCTTTTCTGCCACCTCCTGGAGGCGCCATGATGTGTATGCTCACCTTGCCTTATGAACGCGCTGATCCTGGATATTTTGTGTATGTTGCTGTGGGGTGAACTATAGAACGTTTTTAGCCCTGCAGAAGTATCTAAGCTGTAACAATGTTATGTGTGGGGTCCACACAAGACCTGATTACAGAACAAGAGGGTGCTGGGTAGGAGGTTTTGGCAAGTTAGTGGGGATGCAGAGTATTCTGTTGGTTATCATATATTTACATCGCCCATTTTGCAATAATTATTCAACTGCATTTATTAAAAAGTGAAAGCAACAGAGATGAGGTGTGACATTATGATGGCAGTACATGCACATATTTGTATTTATCCTTACACTGTTCCCCTTTTTAAACTCAAAGAGTAGTAGTGATTTCCCAGTACCCAAGTGCCAAAGCTGTCATTCGAATACTGGGTCTCCAGTTCCAAGGCCAGCAATTTAGCAATAATTCCAGATTGCTCTTCCACCTTTGTGGAGTTGCGTGGTCATCCAAGCATCACCATCTGACACCATACCTTTTGTCCCGCCAGGTTTCAATCAACTTTAAAACAGGGATAATCCAAAACTGGGCAAGAAGTCATGGTTTTTGTGGTGTAAATCTAGTTAAAAGAACATCGAAGACGAAGAGGTTGTGTACCATGCTTCGAGTCTACACACCTCTCCTCCAGAGGAGGGTTCAAGTGAACTTTTGATTTACTCACATGAGGCACCTTAAATTGTCCCTCTTCTGTATCCAATACCTCAAAAGTGCAACATTTGTCTCAAAGACGCCTCCTTTGGCTGCAGGGAGGGAACTTCTGCCCTCTGCTATTTCCTCCACTTGTTTTAATTATGTTGTTATGCGACCCACAACACACTTCGTAGGAATGCATGTGCTTACAGCCACATGCATCAAGCTAAAAACCGGTCGCAAACGGGCAGATTCTCAGAATCTGCCCCTTTGCGACCGGTTGCATTTAGGATGCATCATCCCAAATGCAAAAATCGCAATTTAAAGAATCTCTAAATTGAGATTCCTTAAATTGCGATTGCATTTAAGGAATCCCAAATTGAGATTCCTTAAATGCAATGCATCAAAGTCAAAAAATTTCCGATTTTGCTAATAGGAGTAGCAAATTACCATGAAGTTGAACTTCATGGTAATTTGCAAAAACTTTCAAAAATGCACTTTTGTGTATTTTTCAAAGTTTCATGTTGCACACACACATGCCCTTAGTGTAGTGTGTGCACAACATATGTGCACAGATCAATTTCAGGGGTGCAACAGGGTGTCCTTTTGAGACCCTGGCACCCTTGAAATTGCATTCTCAATTTGCGATTCTCTAATTGAGAATCGCAAATTGAGAATGTCTTCCCATTCATTCCTATGGGCCTCTAGACCCATAGGAATGAATGGGGTGGTATTCCTTAATTGCGATTCGCAATTTGCGAGTCGCAATTAAGGAATGTTTAGAAATCGCAATTTTTTAAGCGATTTCTACATGCATACGCTTTTGCAATTCCTTAATTGCGATTCCTTGAAAATCTCAATTAAGGAATCGCAAAAGCCAACATTGATGCATGTGCCTGTTAGTGTACATACTAAAAAGGGAATTAATTACACTTGTTACAGATTTTTAGTCTGTTAATATATGATGGATAATACACCAAACCATTTGCCTGCCCTGCCTACCACTGGCTTTTTTTCAGCAGAATCCTTTTGGTATTTATTTTATAAAGTATGAACATGACCCGCTTGACTTACCACCGGAAATACACTACAGGAAATCACAACCGGAAATAGCAATACAGTAAGCCTTTCCCCTTCAACCACCACCACAAACAGTGCACTGGCACACATTTCTATGCATCCTGCAGAATACACTGCAGGCGCGGTTTTCAAATTCGACGTAAGACTTTGATTAACGGGGAAAAAACGCTGGCAAGCGGAGGGGTGTACGGGGTTGCAGGTTGTCATGCCTACCAAAAGGTGCAGTATTTTTAGTACTGTCCGTAGGTTAAGTTATCAGTAGGCCCACTGGAATAAAGTGGCAGGCGATCTCCAAATTATGTGGCAGAGTTGATTTAAATTACGGGGCAAGGAAATGCAAATTATCCAAATGCGGCACGTGTGATAGCATTACTGCATAATTCTGTCATTTTTATCACTTGTTAAAAGTGTCTAGGCAAAAGTTTTACCTCATTAGTACTACCGCTAACTTCCAAATATTTAATAAGCAGCTGAAAGAGGACAATTCAACCTGTGGATAGGACTTTCCACTGCACAGGAAAATGGGTTGTCGGAATTTTAGTAACTTTTGATCCGTTTCAGTTAGAAACACTTATTTTTGCTAAAATCTGCAGATTATGCAGTTTTTGATAGATTATGTGGCAAATGCGGCAAATCCATATATTTGCAGAAAACGACAGGGCTTCAGAATAGCATGATTTGAAGGGCCCTGTTTCTCAGTTTTTTAAGTGTGGCTTCAAGTCACAGGCACTAAGCCAGAATCAAGGCAAGCAATTTTAGCTAGAAGAGATTTGACTATACACTGCATGCTTGCATGTCATTAAACAAAAAATGCTTAAATAAAATGTCTGCCCTAACGCTGCTCAGGTCTGTATTTTTTCGCCTTATGCCCTTCCTGCTTGGCATTGCCTACTGGCGTTCTGCAGGGGTTGAGAACTGTGCTTGCTTCGTGGTGTTTGACTTGTCCTGTCCAGTGACATTCTGACTTCCCAGAACAGTTATTGTTATATTGTATGTTTTTTTAATCTCAGTTTTTCACTGCACATTGATTGGAGGCCTTCTAGGGCTGACTGCAAACATTTAGAAAATGTGCGCCGTCCTGGCTGAAGTACACACGGATCACATTTCGCCTCCAAAGGCAACGAGTCTTTATTAACTCAACGCTCCGGATTAAAAAGAATTACAAAGATGCGGAAACCTGATCTGCAAGGGTTTCCTCTTATTTCCTGTTCATTCAAGAATAGCAAAAAGCTACGAGTCTGTCAAGGATTGTATTGTTAACCTTTTTGCGTCTCATAAAGGAACATTCACGAGAGTGTGTTTATTACAATTTGTGTATAAAGGACATGGAACTCACTCGGAACTGTACAGAGAATAGGTAGGGCGTCGCCCAGGACTTTCTAGGGCATCACTGAGTTAAGTGGGGCATGCCCAGGATCACACAAACAGTTGCATTTGTGGTGTGCGAGTGTCCATGGGCATGAAGACTAAAGGGGCTGGAGAAATACAATTAAATTGATGACACTGAAGGCTGGCATGCAAAGGTTTTTAGAAAATTGACACAGTGCACTCTGCCAAAGAGTTTGCCCACCTTGACAATGACATCTTGAACGGCACAAAACCTAGTAGTGGACAGACAGACTTGCAGAACTGCCAGCCAGAGTTTATCTACTCCTAGAAGCAGGGCTTTAAGTGGGATGAAAAAACTGGAGGGTCGCTCAGAGGGGCGTGGTCATTGTAATTAAGTGCGTGGTTTAAAAAAACACTTCAGCTAAAATATCTGTGCTTAGCATAGGGCGCCGCCCGACTTGTATTTTGCTGTTTCTGTCATTGCATTTAGATATATAATACAACAAGTAACATCATACCTACAACAAGTCAGGACTATTGTCTTTGTCAGTGGTTGTTAGTTACCAAGATAAATAAGCAGCAACTATTGCTTGTAAACAGAGCCCGTTAGAGACCCTTTTCGAGGCCCCTTTTAAAAAACTGCCGGTGCTCAGACCTGATGAGACCAGGCCCACTTAAAGCTCTGCCTAGAAGTACAACAGGAGGGTGGTGCAGTCGGAATACTGGGGCATGAGCAGGAATGTACAGTTTACAATCCTCGCCGGGGTGAGTGGGCCCTCTGATGGGTGGGCACCCTGCATGCAGCTTTGGATAACCAGGGTTTGCTGTCAATGCCTTTATTTTCACAGGGTGCCCTCTTTAGTATGTGAATGGATGTAGGTGAGCATGCCTCTCCTGTTACCCCAAAACAGGCGGAGTAGGTAGGGAGGGTGGTGTAGGGATTCCTTTTACTGCACAATCACTGTAGTGGGAGAGAAATACACACACTCATGGTCTGTGCCCGGTAGGTCTGTAACCCACATCACAAACAGTGTAAGAAATATTAAATCAGGTTTATTCCATGTACCTGGAGATCACCGTATAGGGAACAGATGCTACGATGTACAGTCCCTCTCTCTCAGCATCATTGTAGAGGCACCACCCTGAGCGAACCCATCCCAGCTCTGGTAGAAAGTCGAATCACGTGAGACGCCCATCACCAGGGACACAGTTCTGCCTTCCCTTTGCACCAATCATAACCTCTACCTGATCACTGCTCTCTCAGCCCTATTGGTTCAATGTCTCCATGTTTACCTTATTTCATGTATTAGGCCTGGCTAAACGCAGCAGCCGAGGAAAGACCTATTGCTGCCAATTCTACAAAACGTACACAGAGTGGCAGGGAGGAGCATTTCCATCTCTCACCTCTCGGTACTGGGTGTTTAATGTACCACTGCTGCTTCCATTGCAATGCAGGACGGATTATTGTACATCTCAAAAGCACAGGGACTTGCCGCACATTATACTCTTTGAATTATGTGTGCATTGCATACAGAAAGAAAATCGTTTTTGCTTTGTTTTTCTGTACATCGGGCTCCTTTACTCTTTTTGTCAGGAAATGTG
Organism: Lissotriton vulgaris; assembly: GCF_964263255.1. Lineage (NCBI taxonomy): Eukaryota > Metazoa > Chordata > Amphibia > Caudata > Salamandridae > Lissotriton > Lissotriton vulgaris. The sequence goes on along the minus strand of NC_141698.1, from coordinate 1,056,524,208 downwards.
TGTGAGTCATACACACACATATTTTCAAACCCTTCTATCCACACAGCCCAGGGACCTAAAACACAACAGCATTGGCAAAACAAGCAGGTTTGGCATTGCACGAAGCACAGGGACTCACACATACAGTTGAAATATGTTGCACATTCACGCCAGTCCTATTGGCTTGGCCAAAGCTTGTGGCTCGAAGGCTCGCTATCTTCTTTTTATCTTTTTCGGATGCCTCCACGCGCGTCTTTAGTGCCAGCTAGGAGCAGCTTCGCTTGATCTGCCTCCATGTTTCCATTCCTGGCGTTTGTTTTAGAAATGATAATCGGTTGCATTAGCACAGCTGGTTCAATGAAAGCAAACAACTTCCAAAATACACTGATTGTAGGAATCAAAGCCCAGGGCTGGAGACATGGTGTCCTTTCGCATTAAAGTGGTGTGTTAACACTGGCTCTGAATGTAGAATGCATCATTGCACTCATCTCAGATGTTATTGTAGCCTTGTGTTCTATACTTATTTCAAGGGTTTGTGTAGCGCTGGCTTGTGATAGGGACCACTTCGTAGCGCTGAAATGAAATCCCCATGCCTAGTAATGTCACTTGATGCTGAATGGTCATCAGATGGTAAAGCATGGGCGAAAAGTGTTCAGCCGCCACAATGAGAGGTACATCTTGGTGCACAAGCGCACAGGTAGACATGTAATGGGCCCTTGGCTTACGTCAGAGCATGAGATGACAGGTAGAAGGGTAAATACGAAGAAAGGACTGGCCAGAGACAGCCTGCTTCAAAGATAGAGGACGTCTGAGTGGCATGTGCTATGCCGTTCTATACAGCCAAGGCATAGCCTGGAATAATGCCATCAGGCCTTTCAATGTAAAGTCTTTGGGGGAGGGGGAGCCTTGTGAGGTGTAGCATGTGTCGCCGAAGCCAAGAAGAGGGAGAGCTAAGGGCTTTAGTGTTCCAAAAAGGTGTAAAAACCAAGCCTTTTTCAGCAAAGACTATTTGAACAACAGGAAGCAGCACTAGGAAGATGTCAGGGTGGAGAGACAGGAAATGCACACTGAGGTGCAGAGGAGGATGGGACGTCAAAAAGATGGAGACAAGATGGCAAAATCATTGAAAAAAGGTCTGTGGTCACCTTTTATTTCCTAAACAGGAGTAAATGTAAAGCCGGAGAGCGTGCAGGGTCTGTGTGTCAGGGGTTTGGAGTGCAGTGGCCCGCTTGGCAGTGGCCTGTTGGGCCCACCCACCTGCAGCTGTGTGTGGGACTTGTGTAGAGTGACTCGAGCTGCAAAGCGACAGAGCACTGTACACGTTCAGGGTTGTACAGGAAGGAGGAAGAGAGAGGAGTGGGTACTGGGGATACAGCATCAAGCGCGAGGTTTGCACTGGAGTGGGGCAGCGTGTTGGGTGAGGATTGCAGGGAATTGCAGGGCAGTGAAGAGAGTGGTAGGTAGTGCTTGAAATGGAAAAAATAGAAGTGCAGGTACTCTGTACCAGAGTACCTTCTTGTTTCTGTGAAGTGCCGGTACTCCCCAATTAAAAGTATAGCATTTCTCTTGAGGAGTGCCAGTACTCTCCAATTAAAAGTATAGCATTTCTCTTGAGAAGTGCCAGTACTCTCCAATTAAAAGTATAGCATTTCTCTTGAGAAGTGCTGGTACTCTCCAATTAAAAGTATAGCATTTCTCTTGAGAAGTGCCAGTACTCTCCAATTAAAAGTATAGCATTTCTCTTGAGAAGTGCCAGTACTCTCCAATTAAAAGTATAGCATTTCTCTTGAGAAGTGCTGGTACTCTCCAATTAAAAGTATAGCATTTCTCTTGAGGAGTGCCAGTACTCTCCAATTAAAAGTATAGCATTTCTCTTGAGAAGTGCCAGTACTCTCCAATTAAAAGTATAGCATTTCTCTTGAGAAGTGCTGGTACTCTCCAATTAAAAGTATATCATTTCTCTTGAGAAGTGCCAGTACTCTCCATTTAAAAGTATAGCATTTCTCTTGAGAAGTGCCAGTACTCTCCAATTAAAAGTATAGCATTTCTCTTGAGAAGTGCTGGTACTCTCCAATTAAAAGTATAGCATTTCTCTTGAGAAGTGCCAGTACTCTCCAATTAAAAGTATAGCATTTCTCTTGAGAAGTGCCAGTACTCTCCAATTAAAAGTATAGCATTTCTCTTGAGAAGTGCTGGTACTCTCCAATTAAAAGTATAGCATTTCTCTTGAGAAGTGCCAGTACTCTCCAATTAAAAGTATAGCATTTCTCTTGAGAAGTGCTGGTACTCTCCAATTAAAAGTATAGCATTTCTCTTGAGAAGTGCCAGTACTCTCCAATTAAAAGTATAGCATTTCTCTTGAGAAGTGCCGGTACTCTCCAATTAAAAGTAGGGGGGGGCGGTCTTGTATGCAAATGTCTGAAAAGTGATCAAGCGGCACGTGGCTTCATCTGCACGTGGACATTGTATATCCCGTCAATTACAGCAAATGAGCGCTTAATCCCTAGGTTAGGGTCAGCGTGGAATGAAGTGTCTGCCTTGATTCACCCCCAGACAGTCAGACAGACTGAAAGAGCTAACGAGGGGGTGGATGTGTGAAAGGCAAACTCATTACCTGGGGCCCCGCGTGGGATTCAGGGTTCAGAGCGACATTCTAGTTTACAGCTTCAGAAAGTAGGATGAGGCAGTTTCGCCACTGAGTAGGTGTGAAAGAAACGCCGCACAGTATCGTGTAGGCAGAGAAACAGGTCTTTATAATTCACCTCAGGATGGAACAAGAGAAATAAAGCGTTTGATGCATCACAGAGAGACCGACAGGTCCCCCAAGGATGCCAGTACCCGCCTGCTCCTGCCATGGTGTGGTTTCACACTGCACAGTCATACCCTACCCCACAAACACCCTAGAAACATTCAGAAGCACCAAGGATGAATACAGCGCACTCTCCCGCCAGCAACACCAGCTCGCATGACACCAACCTAGTTTGTGATGCACACATTGAATTCACTAGGGTCTGTCTGATCAAGGGACCGGGGTCCCACCAAACCAGACAAAAACAGGCAAGTCTTCAGCACGCCTACCCACACACATAGGACAAACACCTCTGAACAAACTCTCTCCTAGCCACGCACAAGCAACCACAACCTACACTCAAACACTGTCCTTCTGTGTCTGCACAAAGGGCGCCCAGATGAAGCCATAGACACTTCCCATTGACAAAGGTTGAAGCTCCAGTAGAAATGTCAGTAATCCAATATAGCACAACGCTTGTGCACTCCACATGTACTTGTGCCTTCACTTTTTCCAGGTGACTCTTTGACAAATTCATCACTTGTGGTGAGTGGCCACCGCGCCCTCTGCTCTTCGAAGCATGTTGTGATCTAGTAAACGCCTTGAGCCCAAAGATGGTTGCTAGCTTCAGAATTTCATTTTCACTTTTATAATATACATATATGTATATGTTTGCACGTCTATTTATAGAACATATATGTGTATACCTGTGTTAACCCTTTTAAAGTGCAAACCTAGCTAAGCAGCAATGTCTTTCTAAATGGTTGGAGGAATTGCAGCGCTACAAGCGAAATCGAATTTTGTCAACTGGAGGGTTCCCCGTACACTAAATAAAGACTGTTTTCATGCCTGTTTTTTCAGACAATTGACCCTGCCTCTCAGCAGCTTTGGCACTGGATGGGGCATGGGGAGTGTAGAGCATTCACCATTTTAGTAGCCCCTTGTAGTTTAGTCCATTTACCATTTTGGTAGACCCATGTAGTTCTCCATATCTCCCTAACATGTACGCCCACAATTAATAAAATATGATGTCCGCCTGGGAAAAAAAGTTACTTATTGCCAACTGTTGTAACCCCAGAGGAGAAACATTGGACCGAAAGTAATCAGTTTTTGTGCCGTTAAGCAGGATAACGCAGCTCTCAATCACTCCAATACCCCTGTGTGGTGCCTTGTATAGAAGAGGCGCTTTTAGACCCCTCTCCTGAGTTGGGGTCCTCCAGGCACCCATTCTTGCAATTAAAAGTGATTAAACTGGACCTAAAGGCATCAATGCTCACAGACCAGACTTACATAACTTAGGGTTCTTGGCCAACAGGCATACAAGCGTTCATGCACAAATAACCATGTGCAGCAGGTGTGAGGGTGATGCGCATCATCATCACGGGGCACGTGCACGGGGTACCACAAGGCTATGTGCACCAGGAAAGCACGTGGCGATGTGTGTCAGGCCAGCACAGGGATGGGTGATTCAGCAGGGTGGCACTGGTTTTCTTTTGCTCAAGGGGCAGGGTGAACGTTCATTGGGTGAGCATGGGTGATGCTCATCAGGGGCTTCAGAGTGATGTACACAGTGGGCACAGGGTGACAGGCAGCTGAGGGTACAGAATTATGTACATTAAAAGCACCAGGGGACGTGCACCAATGGGAACATTCTCTGTGCAGTCCCATGGACTCAGTTTGCAGACTCTCGGTCAGAATTTCACTTTGTAAATTAGGGCGGTGTTAAGCTAAATTGTCTACACAAGTTGTATTGATGGTTTTAGTCTTTGCAGTACGGTTTGTTTTTTGTTCCTGATTTCATAGGAATTACAATGGTTCCCTATTGCCGGGTTGCAACAGCCTAGCTGAACAAACACACTTCTGCAGCGTCTAAACGTCACTGTGCCTGACTCGTAAAGTAATCGAGTATCCCGTGATGTACTTGCCTAGAGACCCCTTCAAGCCATGGGTGACATGTGGCATGAGAAAGCCATGACAGGCTGCATGGATTACATTGAAGCCTGTGCTAGTTACAGCAGGCAGTGTGCAACGTAATTCAAATGTCCATCGACTGTTACAGCAAGTGCCCGCCACAAAAATGCCCATTTGAAGGCCGGATTCATTTTAACAGCATCATCAGGGAAAACAGCAGTTGACACGTTACCAAGGGGTAGCTGTTCAACTCCACTTCTAAGGCACGTTTCTTGTATACATACGGATACATTTCTCTCTCAGGCAATGGGAAAGCTGCCAGATGCACATAGAACACCTTTGTACTTTCTTCTGTCTCTCCAGATGATGTAACATGAATTAAAGATGCAGGCTCCGTTCATCAGGAGCTAATGGTCGACTCAGCATCACCGATCACCCTGCCCCAGAGAAACACAGACAACCGCCCCTCATCACAGCAGCCCACCCTGCCCCAGAGAAACACAGACAACTGCCCCACATCACAGCAGCCAGTCCTACAAAACAGGGGACTGGAGACATTCAGAAGAAAACACATAGATAAACTTATAAGAAAGAGGCAAGGTGTGGATTCTCAGTTTAATACAACAGGTTGGAGTGGAAAACGACAAAGGCCCAACTTAAAAACAAGCATTTGCAATGCAATAGGTCTCACATTTTAGAAACATTGACCTATTGGTATTGTAAATGAAAATATCTTTTATTTGTGTTTTTAAAAAAAACCGCAATACTAAAAGGCATTGTCATTTACAATACCAATAGGTCAAAGTTTCTAAAATGCAAGACGTAATGCATTGCTAAAGTTCATTGTTTACAAGTAAACCATGCTGCGCTTTCACGTTAATAGAGGCAACGCCCTTTTCTTTAGACGAGCCATGTGTAAAGAAAGGTCCGTGGCCGCTATTAAAGTGAAAGCGCGGTATGGGATGCGTTTACCAAAAAAAGCATTTGTCAAGTTGACAAACAAATTCTTTTTTGTAAAAGCGTCCTGTGAAAGCTCTCATGGCGCACTGAATATGCTGAATGTTGCAGGAACGTATGTAGTGCCTGCAGTACGGGAAACCAATAAAGAAAATAGTGCTTACAGAGTAAATAAGACATATCGTGTAACAACCGAAGTAAAAGGGCCAGTCCTCATGGGAGGTTACAAATGAAAACAAGGCGGTATTAAGGAGGGACTAATAAGCCTATTAACGAATCAGAAGCAAACATTTACGAAGGACAATGACACAAGCCAATGACAGATCTGGGTGGAGAGTGGGCGGACTTCAAGTCCATACTCCAATACAGCAAGCCTCGCAGCGTAGAGCAGCGCATGCGCTGCCCAGGCTTGACCTAAAAATATAGGGTACTTGCAGAACTCCTACTGTCCCACTCAAATACAGGGACAGGTTTCACAGACCGCAGGAAGTGGCTACCTGGTGAAAGATGGTCATTCTTTGGCACAGCAGCTCCCACGCATCCCACACTCAACATATGACTGGCACCAATGTGTGAACCTGCGACCTGTAGGCGCACACACTCCTTTTCGCAGCAGGTACCCAACCCACTGAGCTGTCGTCCCCGTTTGTCCATAGGATGGGAAAGTATCAGCCAAGAAAACAACCCAGATGCTCTCACATTTTCACTGAAACCTGGAAACCGCCTGGGCCGAGACTGGATGCAACTAAAGCCAGGCTGAGAAAGAAAAGTAAATTGCCCCTGAGACATGGAGCTTTCCTTTGGCCCTGAAGTGTTTCCACTTGATATCTAAACAGTCATCACTTAGATGTCCAGGCCTAACACCTTCTAGACTAAACACACGCCAAGAGCTTTGTTCTGAGGTATTTTAAAGGAATGGAAATAAAGTTCAAATCGGGCCATTCCTCGAGCGGTGTCTGTAGGTGGAGTGTAAGTTGTCCACAGCTCAGCTCTCTAGAAACCAAAGCTACAGCTTCCTGATAGGCCCTGGGGCAGGGGCCATCAGCCAAAGAATGTCAATCCAACTTAGATTCGCAGGCGTGGAAAGCAAGCGCGCTCGAGCCATTTCTATCTGAGTTTCGAAGATGACATTGGGAGACACGTTTCAGGACATGCGATTGATAACAGTGGGGCAGATTTACAAGCCCCTTGCGCCTCTTTTATGCTGTTGTTGCGTCACTTTTGTGACGCAGTGGCGCCGCAAAGCCAGCGTCATGGTGCAGGGTATTCACAACGTGACGCATCTAGGAGATACGTCACGCTGTAAAGCCCTGCGCCACATGTAGGCATTCCTGCGCGGGGGTTGGGGGGCGTTCCGGCGCAGGAACACCTCCTAAAAGTGGCTGAGTGAAATCTACAAGATATCACTCAGTCACTTTTAAGGCCATGCTGCGTAAAAACCCAACCATGCTTGAAGCAGGTGTAAGGTTTGACGAAGCATGTTAGGGATAGGGCACCCCCAAGCCTTGCTGGAACTGCGTCACGCTTGCGACGCAACTCCAGCAATGCGCCGCCTTTCCGACGGGGGGATGCGACATGCATCTGCCCATCCGTGCGCCACGGTGCACCGCATTGTAAATGCGGCGCATCAGTGGTGGCGCACGGGTGGGCAGATGCGTTGCAACTCTTCTGGCGCATCCCTGATGATTAGCGCCCGAAGTAGCAAATCTGCCCCTGATTATTGTTTTCTCCAAAACATAAGTGAACGTTCATGCTTTGCGAGGGTACGTGCGAGAGGAGCAGATTCAACCCTTCTACAGCAGATCGGTGAAATTTTGCAACTACTTATAAAAAAAAAATCCATTCCGTGATGAACATTAAAACATGTCCTTGTTGAAGAATTAATTTCAAATGCACGTTTTGCGCTCTTCCTTTTCAAAGCGCTATTGGTGTTCAGCGACACGTGAATCGTGTCTGACGTGGGCTCATCTAGCTCCCAGAGGAGGTTTATTCAGGTTGAAGTGCTACATGAATGAAGGAGTGTGCAGCTCAGATGCCCTGCTCATCCAGTTATTGGCCTCTCTGCAGCGAAGCCTGTGTTTGTAACATTGCAGTTTAGCCTTGTAGCTACCAGCCACTCAAGGCAAGACCCCAGACCTGTTTCACTGCTACCCAAGCTGACAGATGATGGCGTTTGCTTATTTCTGGGTTGATTGCAGTGTGAAATAAGACAACAATCATTGGGAGGCATTTAATTGCATGTTACAAAAACTGAAAACTCTCTTGGTACGTAAATAGTAATTGCTTTAACTAGCCTGCTAAAAGGCACCCGTGTTATCAACCTGCAGTTTGTGGTTTGTGCTGTATAAATCTTCAGATTTATTCTTATCTAATTCGAATTAGGAAGGAAGGCGCAGATGAGTGTGGGAATGGATGGAAGGACTCCTGGTCATTTATAGGTCCCTCCTAGTAGGCAGCGCATTCGCCGTCTAATGCAAAATTGACTTACTTAGAACATACAGGGGCATTGAGCCCACCTATTGCTTACCATTGGTTGGCTTTCCTGTCACTCTCATATGCCTACTTCTTGTTAGTGTTCCCGTGTGTTTGCCCACCCATGGAGCATAGCCTCTTTACCATCTCTTTTGACTGTCTGGCTTCTGTGTTTTCATTGCTTGCTTTCCAAGCACTGCATCTTAATTATGGGTTAAGCACTGTGTGGCAGCGCATGTGTTTTCCTGCTGTCTACCATACTTTTCTTTTCCTTCCATCCACCTGCGCTCTCCAACCCTCTTGCTCATTGCTTCTCCTCACCACCTCCACCCTCTATTTTGCTTTCCCGCGATCTTGCTCTTCATGTTGCTTCCCAAGCCCTCCTCTCCCACCTGTTGCTTCTCCTTCACACTCTCACCCACCATGTTGCTTCCCCTCTGAGGCTTCCTTCTATTTCTTCGATTGCTTCTTCCCCCCACACCCACCCTCCATGTTGCTCCTGTTCCTCCTGTAACTTCCCTCATCTGTACCCGCTGTGTTGCTTCCCTTCACCTTGGTTCTCTGTGTTGCCCTTAACATGTCTTCCCCCATCTGTACCCACTGTGTTGCTCCCCTTCACCTTGGTTCTCTGTGTTGCCCTTAACGTGTGCTTCAAAAGAAAAAATGCCTTTTTGCTACTTTTTTATTTTTATTTGCTGATCCTACCCAGTAAATATAAAACAGGTTGTGTTATTTTGTTGACTGCCAGCTGCGTGGTGCACTTGTCTGCAAATTGATGCATCCGATGTGTCATTGAGCCTTTTTAATTTTCCTTAGCCATGTTGAACAGCATCGAGGATGTAGTACAACATGGCTTAAAACAATTGGTAAAGCCAATTGGTCCCAAAAGCAAGACCCATTGGGTTTGCCAATGCTTGTTTATATGCTTGAATGGGGTAGTCTAGTTAGTTACTGGGCTTTGGTGACATGTTACACCTGATTCCTTTTACTTTGAACATGTGCTTTCCATCTGAGCAGGGATTAAGGTACTAACCTTGGAGTGGTGTGGCTCACTGGTTAGAGGCGGCAGACCCAGAAGCAGCGAACGGCCTGGACCAGGGTTCAATTCCCGACGCGGCAGGGTCGTGCACCTGGGTCAACGGACCCGATCATTCTCGCCTCGGTGCCTACTCTAACCAGGGATCACACTCGGCAACTCTGGGCATTAAGCTTGCCTCATCTCTACAACGACCCCCCACAGACGCCGGGGATGCCTGGTTTCACCTTGGAGATACCCAGAAGGGACCATCTCACAGGGAAAGCCAGGACGGGTTCCCCAGCAGTCTTCAGCGCGAGGACACCCCAAGATGGGGTAACAGTGCGCTTTACAAGTATCATCATTACATTACCCCTTCGATGCTGGTGACGGAACCATTCCGTCATCAGTCACGGTTGAGCTGTGCGGATGACGGAATGGTTCCGTCACGACCACACCCTGTTCTGGAATGTCCAGCACCGGGGAAGAATCTGCACCGCACGGAAGGTTTTAAGGGCATATGTAGCATCAAAATGTAGAGGGGCAACTGTGAAGAATGGGAAGGTTTTCACCTCAGAGGTCTGAGAGACATCAGCCACAAGGCAAGCCCCCCAGAAACTATCATTGATAAATATTCCTGTTATTCACAGCTACCCAATTCTAATCCTATATAACATGAGATCATTGCGTAGCATCGTCTGCCTCAGGGACCATGTTATGTTTTGTTGATTTGTGTAGTGCACCATTCACCGGAGAGAGGATCCGGGCACTTGGGCAAGGTCTATAGGTGTGTGGCCCCAAGGTGCTTATATGAAGAACCAGGTCTTCCGCTTCTTGCGGAACTCAAGAAGGGAGGAGGAGGCTCTGATGTGTTGAGGGAGATCGTTCAGTGTACAGGGTGCCATGTATGGGAATGATCGACCTCCAGTTTTGCTTTTACAGATGTTAGAAGTGTATGAATCAATGAAATAGCATTTATAGAGCATGCAGCTACTCAGAAAGAGTGTCCCGGTGCTGAAAAGACTATCAGACCCTCGGCTGCTCCCAGAAGCTGGAGATCGGGAATTAATTATGGAAAAGCCAGGTTTTAAGCATTTTCCTAAAAATGGCAACTTCGGTCACTTTCCTAAGAGTCAGTGGGCAAAGGTTCCAGGCGTGGGCACCATGGAGCCGAAAGGAACAGCCGCCGGAACTGGCACAGCGTATCCTGGGAATGTATGTGAGTGAAAGTGATGCAGAGCATAGGTGTCTGGTGGGTTGGTGAAAGTGTATGCAGCTGTTCAGGCATTCTGGTTCTGTGTTGTGTAGAGCTTTGTATGTGTGTGTGGGAAGTTTGAATTGGCTTTGCTTGTGAATGGGGAGCCTGTGAAGATTCTTCTAGTGTGGTGTGATGTGGGTGTGGCATGGGAGGTTGAGAATGAGTCTTGCAGCTGTGTTCTTGATGATCTAGAGTCTGTGTAGGAGTTGTTTGGAGTTTCCAGCATACAGAGTGTTGCTTTAGTCCAGCCTGCTGGTGAGGAATGCTTGCGTGACAGTCCATCTGGTGTTCCGAGGCACCCATCTGATTATCTTTCACAGCATGCATACAATGTGGAAGCAGGAGGTGCACACTGGTTGAGTATATGGAGGGGCCCCCCTCTGGACTCACTCAGGAGGCTCAGGCCGGGGTACTGTGCTGGGAGGGCCCCCTAGAGCTGTGGGGTCTTGCAGCGCTGCCAACCACACAAGTGTGGCGACAGCAGTGCCACGCCCTAAACCACCTGCCTACACAGATGATCCATGCCCACCCAAGCCTGCCCCAATACCCTTGGGCACAACTGTCTCGACCAGCCATACATAAAGTGCACAAAGCATCCCTGAGTGTTGAACTTAGCTGCATTACTGATAAAAAACACGTTATTTATCCCGCAGAAATCCCCTGCATCCAGCTGTCCTGTACTGTCCAATCGATCAAGAGTCAGCTAGAGAGGCTTGCCCTGGACCCCACACCTAGTACATGATAGCCTACAACTGACCTTCCCTGACATGGGGTCAGTGGCCCATTCATCGTTCCTAAATACCCCGGGGAGGGGAGGCTGGCATAGGCTCCCCCGGGTTCCCCATACACCAACTTATTCAACAGTGGCAGCTGGTGACATTTGAAAGAGGTGAGGTGTAAAAGTTTGGGATGAGTGCCCTCTGGCAAGCTAACGAGCCACACTGCTATAAGGTGAGTCCTGGGGGTTCCTCCTCCAGGTAAACTTTTGAAAAAGAAGTGGGAAAATGGTGCATTTTTAAGTAAATTCGAGAAAGCAAGAAACTTCATAAAGCAATTGTAAACTGTCTCTGCAAAAAGGGGGCCAACAATGAGTGATGCTGTGGTGTGTCCAATACTTTCACCTGCCAAAGTCAACTCATGTTGCACCAAGAAAAATTGTATTTATTGGGACATGTTCTCTGCAGACACCCTGGAACACAGTGGAGATGAGTGTTCACCCAGACACCTATTTTAGTAAGCCTGCTCTGAGACTACAAGAATTGCATGCTCCACACTATCACCCATTCTAGAAAGGCGTCATCATATCACAAGGAGAGCAGTTTCTGTGCTGACACCAGTAAGATGCTCCTGGTAGGATTGACATCCCATTAGCCACCTTGGAACCCTCTTGAAATAGTGTTTGTCAAGCCACCCATTCTGCAAAGAGTTGCCGAGACTCCATAGAGCACAGTGCCATCCCACCTTTGGGAACCACACAGCTAGGCACTCATTCAGGAACGTTACTGACAGCAATTTCTACCAAAACACCTACTCCAGGAGTTCCACTAACCGAGCTGAGAGCTCAGTGTCTATCCCAAAAACTGGTCTAAGAGGACGCTTCAGAGTGTAATGTCTCTCAAGATACCTATTCGGTGAGGCCACCCTGGAGAACCATTGAGGGAGTAGTTCACATTGGAGCATTGTGAAATTAAGTGTACCCTCTACAGTACCAAATTTCTAAAAGGGAAGGTAAGAAGAGGAATCCAGCCTGCTATTATTTTTAAAGAAAACTCTCAGATAATTGGGAGGTAGTGTACAACCAAATACATCTTCTAGAAGGTCACATTAACAGGGTGTTCATCCACCAAAACACACTTGGGCACCATAGATTGCATTATCCACCTCAACACTGATTCTAGGAGTGGCTTCACCTTTGGGAACACAGGAGTGAAGGGATCACCTGGTGACTCAATGGAGCAAGCGTCTCTAACTTGGCCACCAGAGACTGCAGAATATTTCCCAAAAAGTTTTCTATGAGGACCATCCGGATCACCATGAAGTGAAGACCACCACGTGAGATATTCTTACCAGGAGGTCATGGGGTAAACGTACCTCACACCAATTCGACGTGGCACATTGTGCCTAAAATTAACTACTCAAGTAGGCCCATCTTGAGAGGTCACAGGAGCTTCTATTTACTGGACACAGATCCAGGTGGAGGCTAGTTTTTCTAATGCAATGTTCTGGTGGTATCTCTTGGAGAAAAATAAGACCACTGGTTCTCTCAATCCAATACTGGAATGACTCATTACCAGACCCAATCTTGGATGTCAATACACTTGATTTGCAGATCTGACTCACTCTGAAAGAGTAGCAGGACTGCTCCTGCCATACACACCCTTAGTGTAATGGAAAGAGGAAGGATTATTGATAAGAGCGTCAAACAGTGAACCCTTGTTTGGAGAATGATCATGGAGGAGGAAGGTTAAGAGCTTTCCTTTGAAATTCCTTTTGCAACTGTGCAAAATAAAAGGCTTTTTAGAGTGACAATGAAAAGATGCCCTTCACAAGTGCTAATCCGCCAGGCTCACCTTGCAATGATAACGCAGATTGAAAAATTAAGTATTATCATATTTACAATCCATACATTATTCTTTAGTTATAAATGTAAAAGATAGAAAAATAAAGCAATGAAAACAAAAAAAATGGGCCATGAAAGGCAATCGTGTAGGAATCGCTGCTTCAACAGACTTTCCTGGCCCTCTGAGTACATGCAGCGCTTTAAGAGGATGTGTTTGGTGTGGGAGCAATGAAGGAAGAAACTGCTTCAAAATCATTTAAAAAGGCAAAAACAAAATTAAACGAGATGTACTTTGTGCAGCAACAATTCTGCAGTCTGCTCTAGATGCGAGTTTGGAGTCTACATAATTATGCTGCCCTGGAGCTGCCCCAGCAGCTGTACAGGAGCATAAACAGATCTTCCACCTAATTGATCTAATAATCCAGTCTTTAAAATGGTTCAATGTACAGAGCACTTCAGTTGGAGAACAGTGGAAATGGTCTCAAAGGAAGGAGAAATGTGCAGCCTAGTATTGAAGTGGCCTCCAGGGGAACTGTGGAACCCAACTCTGGAAAAGGTTCCTAGTTGTACAAATCGTAGAATGCTGAAGATGCACAGGAGTATGTAGGCCTGTCAGGAGCTCCAGGAGGCCGGGGGTGCACTGATCTGCACAACTCCGACAGCACCCCGTGCGTATGCAGTAGCCATCCAGAAGCAGAAGAAATGACAGCAGTATACACACAAATACACAGCTCTAGAAGCATGGTGCACATGGAGTTATGGCCAATGCTCTATTTCTAATGGAAAATGCAGCATAATTTGGCTAGATGTTAGATGCCAGTTGTCAGGATACAAACCACATAAAAAGAAAACTAAGTATGTGAACAATACATCTCTCCAGATATTCTATCCCTTGCTTGGTCAGGTCAGCCACGTATCTATCTTTGTCATAAAATTTCTGCAAATACAGATTATATTATTAGCCTTAATTTAAACGGAAATGTATCCCATTTTTTAGCGTTCAATTGGTAAATTATGAAGCACCCCGGTGTGCCCTGACACCAAAGACATGCAAATGTTCGTAATGACAATAAGCAATACGTCCTATGAAAATCAAGCCTGCAGACACTGAAATATTCCCACATTGGCATCATACAAGTTGTGCTGAAGTGTTTGAAATAATTTTAAAAGGTGCAGCAAGAATGGAATGGATTATATTTTTCAGTCCTGTAATCATGTAATGACTTATTTATTTCACACATTTAAATAATGCTTGTGTGAATTTGGTGTAGCCTGCATATATCTGTGCTTTAATAACACATGATGACTGGCCCCTCAAGTCTTTAACTTTCTACAGTGACTTGAAACAAGAGGCCCAGTAGGACTTTTAAGCTCCCTGGTTAAGAAAATAAAGAGGTGAATGCGCTTGCTGATCGTACAGCAGTGCACCAGGTGGGGAAGAAAAGAGGCTAAGAGCCAACGATAGCCATACTCTGGGCCCCTATTTCTTGCGTGGACAGCAGTGTGGATGCACCAACAAGGGTGTGCATACACAGTACAAAATATGTTGGCACAAAAGAAAATATCCACACTTTTTCTTGCCTGTTAAGTCGCTGAACTATCTTCCTTTAACTAGACAGGCTGTCCCGTTCTGCCACTGTTCTCTTTGTCATCTTGGTGATGAACAGTCCAACCAGGGAGGCTGTTGATGTTAACAGTCATGCACCTGAAGGTGCGCACCCACTTGTCTGCTTCATCCTCAGCTCCTGGCAGACACCAACGCTGCAAATCCTGGCATCCATTCTTCTTGAAAGGGGCCTTCGAGTCTGTGCAGAATCCGATGCATCAGCATGACGCTTGTGTGCGCGCATCCACAGTCTGCCCGTCCCGCCGCCTGATTCAGCGATCGATTCGGCACCATTTATAAATTTTATTTGCATCAGTGTGTGCCCGGGGTGCCGTGCCACACCACACACTGCCACCTGCCTGCCCTGCATCAGACAGACGGCCGGGCCCGCCCCCGCCCCTGACGGGGCCCCCCCACCCCATTTTGGAAATTCGGACTTACTTGACTTGACTCTCGGGCGGGGTCCCAGCGCGGCCCCCCTAGCGACCATTTACATTTTCGAACTAGAAGTCACTCAGTAGACTCGGACCGCCCGCGCACAATTCCACAATAACATTTAATTTGAAAATTCGAAGTTTCGAACTAGAAGAACTGCTGCCGCCTGCCTCACACACACTAGTCACTCACTGCTGATTCCCAGGACCCCGGCGGCGGGGCCGGGGCCCCCGGCCGGCCCGCCAGCACCATTTAAAATATGAAAGACAGACTGAGACTCGCAGGGGCCCCGGCCGGGCCCACTCTGCGCAGTGCGCACCATTTTGTCACAGCCCTAGTGTGCGCAAGCAGCATGTGTTACGTGAGGGGTATTTACGTGAGGGGCCCCTGTGGGGCCCCTGGAGCCAGTGGCACTCGCGTGGCCCCCCCGCAATGCGGGGGCTGCGGGGCCTTGTGTTACGCCCCTGGACATCACATGAAATCCCATGGGAAGGTCTTGTTGCCGAAGACAAGTACTTCCGCCTTGTCCGAGTTGAGCTTCTGGCAGTTGGTTCGCATTCAGTCTGCTACCATGGTCATGCAGCTAGTGAAGTTGGTTCTGGGGTGTTTAACTTGTCGGTCACAGAGAGGATGAGCTGGGTATCATCGACATAGGAGATGACAGTGATGTGTTGTGATCAGATGACGTTGGCAAGTGTTGTCATGTATATGTTGAAAAGAGTGGGGCTGAGAGACGATCCCTGTGGGACTCCGAATATCAATTTCTTGGTCTCTAATGTCAAGGGTTGCAGCCTGACTCTCTGGGTTCTTCCCGTGAGGAAGTAACACATACATTTGAGAGTGGATCCTTGCATGCCAATCTCATGGAGTCTTCTGATGAGAGTGTTGTGGAAGACCGTGCTGATGGCTGCTGAGAGGTCGAGCAGGATGAGGGCCGCTGTTTATCCTCAGTCCAGGATGTTTCAAATGTCATTGGTGCCCGCAATGAGTGCTGTTTTTGTTTTGTGGTTCTTTCTGAATTCCGACTGTGTGTTGTCTAGAAGATGATGAAGTTTGAGGTGGGTTGTGAGTTGCTTGTTAATGGCCCTCAATCACTTTGGCTGGGTATGGGAGCACAGAGATGGGTCGACTGTGGGCTTCTTGAGGAAGGCTTGATTTCTGCAAGTTTCCATTCATCCAGGAAAGTGGCAGACATGATTGAGGTGTTGATGATATGGGACGGGGGGGGGGGGTGCCAATTGGTGAGGTTCCCAGTTTGTAGATGTGGTGGTGGAATGGATCGGTTGGGGCCCCTGAGTGGATGGTTTGTTTGATTGCAGCTGTGTCATTTCTGACGTGGGTTGTCCATTTGGTCAGATGGATATCTCAGTTGGTAGTGGGTAGGTTAGCAATGAAATTCTCTGGGGTTGGGTTGGTGTGTGAAGTTACTGTAGATGTTTGCAATTTTGCTGTGGAAGAAGTTGGATAGAATGTTGCAAAGTTGTTGGGAGGCAGCAATGTTGTTGACAGTGGCTAAGGGCGAGGTGAAATCCTTGACGATCGGGCAGATCTCATTGCAGCTGTTGGAGCTTCCTTCGATGGGGTCCACTAGTGCCTTTTTCTTGGTGTCTCTAATTTGCTGGTGATAGCATCTGAGTGCAGCATTGTAGGTAGTTCTGTCGGTGGTGTCATGCCAGGCTCTCAATTTCCTATCTAGCTGTTACAGTGTCGTTTGGTGTTTCAGAGGGCTTCTGTGTACCAGCAGGTCTGCTAGTTTGATTTACTGTGCTTCTTGCATTTGATGAGTGCAAGGGATTCCACGCAATTCTTGATCCAGTTGATGTCCTTGTTGAGGTTGTCTGTGGGGTTAGTGCTGAGGGCACTGAGACAGCTTGCTTCTGTGAATGTGCCCCAGCTGCGACTTGGAAGTGCTGCATCTGGTAGCAGTGTTGACTGGAGGTGTACTGATGTGGAAATGGATGATTGAGTTGTTGGTCTCTGTGAGCTGTGAGGTGCAGTTGTTTTGATGCTGTCGGCTGTGGTGAAGATGGGATTCAGTGTGTGTCCTGCAGTGTATGTTGATTCTGTGACTATCTGCGTGCATCCGATGTTGCTCAAGCTTTTAAGAAGTGCTGTGGAGCAGTGGTTGTTTCGGTCTTACAGGTGAAATTTGATGTCACCGTGGAGAATTTAGGCTCTGGAGTCGATAGTGAGCGAGTGACAAAGTTGGTGATAAAGTTGGTAAAGTTGGCTTGGGTTTCAGTTGGTTGGTAGACCAGGGTTCCGTTCAGTGTGAATTTTTGGGAGATTTGCAGCTTGATGTGCTGGTGTTCCATGAATGGAGTGGCGTTTGCTGTGGATGTTGTGCATTTGATGGATTACTTGTAGATGATTGCGAGTCCTCCCCCTGTCTTGTGAATTTGATTTGATTATGTGATTTGTAGAGCGCTCTAATGCCCGAGGGCGTCTTGGCGCTGTCAAGGATAAAACTGCCCGACGGTGGATCTGGTGCACCCTCAGGCTAAGATGAGAAAAGCCAGGTCTTTAAATTATTTTGGAAGGACCACAATGAGGGGCTGTTTTTCAGTTTGGCGGGAAGCTTGTTCCATGTTTTTGCTGTGTTGCCTATGAAGCTTCTCCCCCCCCACCTTAGTTGTTTGAATCTGGAGGACCTGAGGAACTTAGCACTACTAGATCTTACAGTCCTTGTTGGTACATAGGGTTTTAGGTTTCTTTTTAAGAATCGTGAGCCTGAACCGTGCAGTGTTTTATGCTAGCTGACTTAAACTGAATTCTTTTTCTACAGTGAGCCAGTGTAGGCCTCTCATTTTTGGCCTACAGGTTCCAATTTAGGAATATTCAGAACCAGCCTGGCTGCCGCGTTCTGGAGCCGCTGAAGTTTTAGTAACAGCTGTTTTTGTAGCCCTACATATAGAGCATTACCATAATCTAATTTTGATAGAACTATCAAGGTAACCAGGGTTTTGGAGGTGTCAGGTGGAATGCATGGCAGCAGTTTCCTGATGAGCTTCAGCGTATACCAAACAGATGAGGAGAGGTTGTTTATTTGTGCTTCAAAAGTTAGTTTGGAGTCAAATATGACACCTAGGTTCCTTACGTTGTCCACCGGCGAAAGACATCTGCTGAGGCTGTCCGGCCACCAGAGGTTAGACCAGATGTCTGATTTTCTGTTGAGCTATCTTGTAGACCACTGGGATTATCGTAGTAAGGTTGGGAGCCAATGAGGAGTTGAGACGGGTCTCTGTAATGAAGAGGATGTCGGTTGTGTTGCTAGAAGGTTCCATATTTTAGGTGAGTTTTTGCTTTGCTAAGTGATCATGAGCTGAGAAGCATGCGTGCGAGTGGGTGTTGACATGAGGGGTTGCTGTGGCATAGGATGGGAGTGTAGGTGTTGTTGGTGGTTTTATAGTGTGTGTGGTGGGGGTGTTGAGGGCATTGTTAGTATTTGTGTGGGGGTTGTGGATGGGTGACTTCTGGAGAATTGGCAGAGGGTACAGGTGAAGGCTCTTACCCTTGGTGTGATGTGCGACACAGCAGCAGGTAGGGGAACAGCATCTGGGGCCCAGTGACCTAAGGAGTGCTGTATAATATCGATTGACGGTGATAGGAGCAGGGTTTCTGGCGCTGGGTGCGGTCCAGGCTCAGATGAGTGCTGAAGGGCTTGCCCCTGCCCTCTGCATGCATCTGCTGTGCGTCCATGTTGCAACTGTCATTAAGTAGGTCCTGAGAGGGAGGAGTCCCAGGTGCCATGATGTCATTTCCTGTGTTGATGGGTGATGGGTAATTATGTCCTCTTCCTTGGCTTCTTCTTTTAAAGACAGTTTTGGCAGAAAAGTAGTAATGGTACTTCCTGGGCTGGTGGATGATGGGAACTCCAGTGATGTCACTTCCTGTGCCGGTGGGTGGTGGAATTTCTTTTACAAAATCCACAATTTAGTGGTCGGTTTATTTCTCATAATGCCCCTCCTTAATCTATAATTTAGAGATAGGATTATTTCTCAAAAACACCCTTTAGATTCAAATAAAGCTACCAGAAGTAGAACATGCTTGTTGGGAGCACTGAGATTTAGACAGCTGCTTTCAGAGTCATAAGAATAATAAAGGTATCTTGAACTGTGTACTAGGTATGCAGAAGAGCAGAGCAACAAATATGTTTTGAAAATCACACTCTGAGTGGCAGTTTGAGGATTATTACATCACAAACTTCAAACTTTCAGAAAGAAGGCGTTTGTTACCAGTTAATTCTTACGTTCCAATAGAAGTGAATTCCAGTCGTACATGCTGACATCTCCACCCTCCCTCCCTTTTTTTGCCCCTAAACTTTCTGAGTTTTGTGTACGAAATCCATTCTTGGTTATCAGACATATCAACTGTCTGCAGCTGTTTCAGCTCAGACAGTGGTTGGCGAGAGAGCCATTTGACACAACGGTGACCCCGGTATCAGTAGGGTCTAACCACCAAGAAATCCTAAAAGACATAAAGTGTGACCGCCCATCACATGATCTCACCCAAAGATAGTCAACGGCTAGCACACTGCAGTACTATCAAATCAAGAGCTAGGCAGGCATGGCTGGTGTCACGCATGCGCTTTTCTTGTGCCCTACCAAACCGTTGGCACGGAAACAAATTAACCCTGATGGAACCAAACCATGTCAGAAGCGCCAATCATAAGTCGTATTAAGGTTTAAAATTTAATTTGATAGAATTGACTTCATTCGAAA
Organism: Lissotriton vulgaris; assembly: GCF_964263255.1. NCBI lineage: Eukaryota > Metazoa > Chordata > Amphibia > Caudata > Salamandridae > Lissotriton > Lissotriton vulgaris. Next base: position 1,056,504,506 of record NC_141698.1, on the reverse strand, counting down.
TCAATAGGAATGAACCATGTTTATGAAATAAGTAAAATTGTGTTAGTTTGAATATTCATATATAAATGTTTGTTTTAATGTTGTTTGTAAGATCAGTTTTTGTATCTAATGTGCTGAAACAATCACAATATTGTTCAACAGTTTTAAGGATTTACTTTGGGTTGGTGGTTTGTGGCTTTTATTCAAATCTTGATTAATCACCTCTGAATGCCTCTTCTGGAAACTAGGATGACTAGCTGGTTGTACTCACTATGGGCCATATGCATGAACACATTTTCCCATAGGCACAGAAAGGGCAAAACCCTATGATGCATCTGGCACTATACCCCAATACTGTGCATGGATTAGCAGTGGGTTTATCTGAACCCCCTTACTGTAGTGACTCCCAAAGTAGTTGATACATAGAACGTGGGGCAAAGGAAAGGGGAGTATAGAAAAGTGTTGGGGTGATGATTCCATAGGGTGAGGGACTGCTCTGGCCAAAATAGGAAAATCAGTGTTGTCTGAAGCCCTAAAAATCTTCATGTCATTCTGGAAAACAGGTAACAGGAAGTCTCTCTCCATCAATAACATCTTGATAACTGAAATATCTTTTTCTAGGTAGAGCCCTAGTTAATTTGAGATGGAGACATTTTGCGCATCAGCTATTTTATGTAGATTTTAAGTCTATCATTCATCTGAATTTCACTATTTTTAGCATGGAATGGCGGTCTCACAATATTTCTAATAAACTTTAACCCACGGCACCAAAAAAAGGTTATTCAAAGGTATCACCGAATGCACCCATTAAAGGCAGCCTGGGAATTCAATATGAATAAGTGATGGCGTAGAGGACATTATGATAGAGCCATTAAACGAAATTGCGTCATAATAACCTGTTGTGCAATGATCTAAAGGGCCCTTTTCACTGGAATTCAGTTTTACAACCACGACACCTTTAATCACGGGGCTGCATCAAATATAGTTTGATCACAGGTGTGATCCGCTGTTTCAATTATTGTCTGTTGAAAACAATTTGCACAAAATAAAACAGCATCCGCTCTTACCTACATATTTACATGATTTTTTTTATGTTGTCCGGGGTTTATTTTGGCATAGTGTTGAGTTTTTCTAGAGGATTTCTTGAATGTTGGAGTTCTGCATGGAGTAATTGGTAGCAAACACAAATGCTTCTCTTTTTGTTAATTTGAACATCTTGAGTATCTGTTTATATAAAAGGCATTCATTCCGCATAAAACCCCATTTAAATAACTAAATAGTATTTTTTTATAAACAAGTATCATAATTATCCAAAACTTGGATTATTTTTCATATGACTCAAACATATTTGCATGTTTGGGTGAATCTATGGCCCTCCTGCGTGTCCTTGTCGATTTGGGTCTGGTGGCTTAGTTGACTAATCCATCCCCTGTAGGGTCTTGTGTTTGATTTCATGGTCATTGGTTCAAATCCTGGCGGGCCTACTCAGCCTTTCTTCCTTCTGAGGTCAATAAAACGAGTACCATTGAGTTGGATAACAATACACATCTGTTATTCAGTGTCAAGATACCTTTCTTGGTGACGATATGCTTTACAAACAAATATCAAGTTAAAATCCTAAAAATATATCAATCCAATGTACAAATTGAAATATTGGACTGCTTTACTCTTTGCACCACTTAGTATCTGCCTGTGAGGTCTCTGTAAGAAGACTGACAATATCAAGCGTAACTAAAGCAACTGTATCCTGGGCTGAAAATAAGCTTTTTGTACTAATGCATTCAGTAGAATCCTTCCTGTGTGCCCCACTCTGGGAAGGGGTTTTCTTTGTAAAAGTAATGAATATGACTTGCTTGAGGTTCTAGCAAACAACTCTTGTCACCATTGATCTTCCACAAGGGACAGCAAGATGCTTATAAATCTTTTTTTATATGATATTGTCACTGATAGATGTCCGGTGACATGATATGTGCATATATATTTTCAACGCACCTTTTATGTGAAAGCTTTTGATCAGGTGTTATCATGTTAAACAAACAAGATATGATGCATCCACTGATCACTTACCCGCTGTATCATCACAAAGCTGATATAGAGTTGGAGCCATATACTGTGTTATCCGCCTTTTTTGTTCTGGTTTAAAGTATTGGAGCAGATATTTTTAAGTAGGAAAATTAAAATATATAAAATCGTATTTCATTTATTAATGATCAAATATGTTTATTTGGGATTAAAAAAATCAAATATTAGTTTGCTAAATTTGAATTAATTTGCAAAAAAAATATAAATAGCTTTAAGCATTTTTAATATTATTTAATAAGTGTGTCCAAACAATTTTTCATTGATACAGCACTGGGGCATGCAATAAAGTTATTTTTTGTCTGCTGTTCTCTACTGTTAGTTTGGCAATAGAATGTAATTAACGTACACAGTTTTTACGTAAGAAATAAAAAGTCTGCAGAAAGGAGGATCGTAGGTGACACAGGCCAAAGGAGAAATCTGGTACATTTACAACACAACTCTAACAGGCACATGCATCAAGCTAGGATTTTGCGAGTCCTTAATTGCGAATATTAAGGATTAGCAATTAAGGACTCGCAAAATCCTATGCATGTAGGAATCGCTATCATAATAATAGCGATTCCTACACATTCCTTACTTGCGACTTGCGACTTCTGTTCCTGGATTACTAGGGCCTTGGACTCTCTGATACCTATTGTATCTACTAAAATCAACTCCAGAGAGTCGAGCCCCTGGTACGATAGTGCCCTTCGGGCCCTAAAGGGTGCCTGTAGACGGGCTGAGAGGGCCTGGAGGAAAACCTATGGAGCTGATCTAAAAGCTGCATACGCCAGGTCCGTCAAGCTCTACCATCGGGCTATCTGTCGAGCTCGAGCGGCTTTTTATGCCGCGGAATTCCGGAACAGTACTAATCCGTCGAAAGCCATCTTTAAGGCCGTAAAAGATCTTATGTCAAAGCGGACTACCTCTACGACCGTAAGCTCTCTTTCCCACTGTGAATCCCTTGCTTCCTATTTTCTGGGGAAAGTCCAAGCTATTTATCGGACATTCCCTAGCATAGGGTCCGGTCGGGAAAGTATCAATGGGACCCACCATCAGTCTACTCTGCTTGTCTTCCCCCCCCTTACCTTGGACGGGTTTGATAAACTTGCGTTGCAAGTCAAATCTGGATCTCCATCCGATCCAGTAAGGCCTGCTCTCTTTCGAGATCAGGCTTTTATGGGACGTGCAGCTGTATGTTCCCTCGTCAACCTTTCCTTGGAAACGGGAGTAGTTCCAGCTAAGTGGAAGCAAGCTGTGGTGTCCCCAATTATCAAAAAGCCCTCCCTGGACCCGGCCAAGCCTGAAAGCTATCGCCCCATTTCATTGCTACCTTGGCCAGCCAAGATCACTGAGGCCCATGTCAACTTGGCCCTGTCTGAACATCTTGTACGGACCAATGCCCTCGACCCCACACAAAACGGATTCCGTGCCGGCCACAGCACGGAAACCGCGTTACTTGTGATGGTGGAACATCTCCGTGCAAGGTTGGATGCTGGTCAAACGGCGGCGCTTATATTGTTAGACCTTAGCGCCGCCTTTGACACGGTAGACCACAGCATCCTCCTGCATCGGCTTGAGGAGACCGGCATTGGCGGTCAGGTGTTGCAATGGTTCCACTCCTTTCTAGATAACCGCTCCTTCTGTGTTGCCATCCCTCCCTTCAAGTCCAATTTCCAACCGCTGGCCATGGGGGTTCCGCAAGGGTCCTCGCTGAGTCCCACGTTGTTCAATCTTTACGTGAGACCGCTGGCTGATGTCGCTAGGCAGTGGGGCCTAACTTTGGTCTCATATGCCGACGACACACAGCTGGCGGTTACTCTCAGCGGGGATGCGGAGACTGAGGCCCCCAGGTTTCAGTCTGGACTGAAGGCGGTGGCTAGCTGGTTGACAGGCAACTGCCTTCAGCTAAATGCCACAAAAACGGAGGTGATGGTTGTCGGTAAGGGAGTGGAGCTGTGGGGTGACCAATGGTGGCCCTCTGAGCTGGGACCCACTCCGACCCCGGTATCTGAGATGAAAAACCTGGGGGTCTGGCTGGATGCGGGCCTCTCCTTTGTAGGGCATACTAAAAAAACTGCGGCCTGTTGTTTCGGTCTCCTAAGGGGCTTGAGACCTGTTCTCAAGTTCTTTGACGCCCCGACCAGGCAGCTGGTGATCCAGGCAACTATCATCTCCCGCCTGGATTATGCCAGCTCTCTTCTGGCTGGGGCTAACCAGGCCGAGCTAACCCGTCTGCAGCGGGTTCAGAATGCTGCGGCGAGGGCGATTGTCGGCCTGCCCAGATTCAGCTCGGTGGCAACTGTCCTTCGTACCCTACATTGGCTCCCTGTCAGGAAGCGCATCCTTTTTAAGGTCTTGTGTCTCGCTTTTAAGATTCTGAGAGGTATTGGCCCGGAAATCCTATCCAGCTGTCTTTCCTTTTATGTTCCCACCCGCACCCTCCGTTCCCAGGGTTTGGCCCTTGCGGTGGTCCCCAGATTTAGGCTTAGTCGCATGGGTGGCCGCTCGTTTAGTGTAAAGGCCGCATCAGCATGGAACTCCCTTCCTGTTGAAATTCGTCTGATGGAGGACCTCTTGACTTTCCGGAGGGCTTTAAAAACTTTCCTGTTTTAGCTGCTTTCATGTTTTTAGTTTCCTGTTGTGTTATGTCCTACCTTGTCTCTGCGCCGGGACGCCCCTTGGCTGGGGTATCTGTGCGCATAATAAATCAATATAACATAACATAACATAACTTGCGAGTCGCAAATAAGGACTGGCTTCCCATTTATTCCTATGGGCCCATATGAATGAACGGGAAATTGCAAGCGCAATTTGCGAGTACCAATAGGTACTTGCAAATTGCGCATGCAATTTCAAGGGTTCAAGCTTGTCAAAGGGGCAGCCTGTTGCACCCCTGAAATTGATCCGTGCACATATGTTGCACACACACATGTCCAAAGGACATGTGTGTGTGTAACCTACAACTTTGAAAAAGGCACTTTAGTGCATTTTTCAAAGTTTTTGCTATTTACCATTTGGTATGATTCCACGGTAAATAGCGGGCCCAAATAGTGAAATCACTATTTTTAAAGGCATCTTGCATTGCATTTATGAACTCCCAATTTGCTATTCATTGAATGCAATCGCAATTTAAGAAATGCAAAAATTTGCAATTTCTTAAATTCATGCATCGCAAAAGCTATTTTTGCGATCCAAACGGTTGATTTTTTGCGAATCGCACCGCTTGCGATCGCAAAAAGCTTTGATGCATGTGCCTGTAAGCACCTAATAATTACTTCAGTTCGGCTTCCACCATAGGCTTATAGGCTGGGATCATGCTTAAAAGTAGCAAACTACCCCATTTCTTTTTATCTCTAATACCTCTGTTTATTAAAAATGTTGGGGTACACTTTTCAATTTTTCACGCATCACAATGCAGCAAGCCACCTTCCTGTGCTGCGTGAAAGGGCAAGAATGCACTATATTTAACATCACATGGCGCATTCTTGTCATTACTTGCGTTGGGCCGCTCTTGGCTGACAGGTGCCAACCCAGGCACCCTTGCACCATGGTGCAAGGGTGCCTACATTGTAAGCAAGATTGTTTCTGTGCAGGAAGGGACATCATCCGACACAAAAACCATCCTCCGAGGCCTTTCCCTCTTTCTATGTGTTCTACGCGATTTGCGCTGCGTTGCATTACTCTACATTCATCAGGCCATGCAGGGCTACGCAAGGTGGCCGTGCGTGACTTAATAACTCTTACTTCAGTGTTGCATCTTCCTTGAGTGGTGCAAGGGCGATATAAAACATTGGTAAATATGCTTCAATGTAAGTGTAAGTGATTGGCAAACTATAGCGAAGGGCTGATGTAGATAAGTTAGCCATTTCATATTAGCACCAAATATTTTGGTTTCTTATCAAAATGAACTTATCAAAATATGCATCCTTGGTAAATCTGCAGGGTCATGAAAATGAGAGGTCTTGGAAATTAACTCTATTTTCATGGGAAGCTATTTAACATATTGATAACTTGTTTTGTTTGCGATGTGCTTGCATCCTTTCAGCAGGGCCACTGGAATTATGCAGCACTGGAGGGTCAAATTATGCAGCAGTTGAGTAAATTATGCGACAAGAAAAGACAAATTATGCTGCATTATGGGGCACGTTTTGCTATGGACCGCTATTGCAATGAATGCTTATTGAGACAAAAAAGGTTTGCTTTTAGACAGTGTTTTTTTAGATTGACATGAACTCAGCAGCTTCTCCAACAATAAAGTTTTGCAAAAAAAACATCACAAACCAAAACAAACATAGGCAAAGTGAAAAGATGCTGCAGTTCATTCATGTTTGGACTTTCCTCCTGTCTCAATGTAAGTCCACATCTGATGAAATCCAAGTGTGGATGTTGTATGCAGTCTAAAGTCCAGCCATGCAACAAATGGTGGGGACATTGATTAAATGACATTTGTTTAATTCTCCCATTTTTAAAGGAGTTTTATAACAACGCTGTTCTGCACCCATAAAGACAGGCACATTGAGCACAGGTCAGAAAATATTGTAGTGTACACACAGACAAGGCTTGTTGGCGCTTCTGGATTTCACAGTAGAAACTAAATACAAATATTTTTGTAGGAGGAGGTTTTTAGAAACATATTAATTTTAAGGGTCCACATTGCCCTGTCCTAGAAATAATATCACTATTTTAAAAAAAAAATGATTGAACATATATGTTTAAAATTGTTCGTATGCAAGTTCTTAAACTTGAAAGGTCGGAGTAGTCCTTTCTGCAGAGGGTACGTTTTAAAAGACTTGGGAGACTTTCTTTCCAAGCTGTTATTTTGGCATGCTCGTGCAGGCAGGGCTGGACTTGCAGAGAAACAAGCAGGGTTCTGTTACTCTTCCAGCTCCTCCGACCCAGCAGGTGGACTCTTCCCAGAGCACAAACAGGTCTTTCTTTAGCTAATATATGTTTCCTTATAGGGTCACAGCGCAGAGCCTTGACATGGGCCCCCGAGGCATACTAGTACCACTGGGGACACATAATTGCTGCATGCACCATTTGGAAGCGGATGTCAACCTTGCAGAACATCCTTGTATGTGTTCAGAGCACATCCTCCCCTCTCCGGGGCCCAGTTCATGGAAAATCCCACTCCATTCATTCCATTTCAAATGTAACCTTAGAGATCTCAACACCAATGTCACCAGAAGCACAGTTTCGCAGACTGTTAAGCAAGCTGTGAATTAGAAGGCCCTGTTTTTGGGACCAATTACAATAGTCTTTGACCTGGTTGACGACAGAGGCATGCGTGGCTAAACCATGCGTGGCTCTGCAACACTGCCCGAACAACGAATGCGTCTTAACAACACATTCCTTTAACCCCTCCCATGCTGATGACGAGCTCAGCTCGTCATCAGCCACGGTGCTCGTGTGCTGATGACGAGCTGAGCTCGTCATGGCCCGTGGAACTCTCGCACGCTGGGCTAATTCCCCTGCTGTGCTGAGCGTTCCATTAAACGGGCGTGGTCGTGACGAGCTGAGCTCGTCATCAGCACACGAGCACTGTGCTGCATGATGAGCTGAGCTCGTCATCAGCACAGGTGTGCTGTGCGCGCCACCACGCCACCCAGCACAGCGGGGGACTTACCCCCACAGCGAAGGGGTTAATATGCATGCCTTTCCCATGCAATTTTGTGGTAAAGACAAGACTTGTAAAGGGATATGTGTGGAAAAGATCACACCCCAGCCCTCCTGCCCTAAGCACTAAAAACAACCTGCCCCCCCCCCCGAGCCCAACACAACAACCCGACTCCTCCTGAGACCTTAAAACAACCCTGACCCACTTTAGAGCCCTACAAAAAAACTTACTAGACCAAGACTCCAGATCCTTCCTCTTCCTGTGCCTGCACACGTGTATCTAGACCGCACACTGCCTTAAAAACGCATTTGATTGGTTTAGGCATATGTGTGGTTAAGGCAAGTGTGGTTCTGCTAGCGGGGAAACGACATACGTGGCTCAGCCCGAGTTGTCAATGCTGTTTCCCCTATAACCTTTTTGTGCGTCTCTTGCATGATCAGCTAAACTCAGATCCAAGGTTGGGGGGGGAGGGGGTAAAAATAGAGACCAAGAAAGTAAGCTCCACCCACGGGTGAAGGTAGTGATAGAGAGGTGCATCTTAGCTGCACTCTTATCCAACAAAACATATCACTATGTCTTATTGATTAAAAGAGCCAATAATGGCTGTTATAGGCCTTCTGCTCCAACAATCCAATGTCTGTCTTCCTGTGTCTCTCTTTTTGAGTTAAAACATTCTATAAATAGATGGAAAGGTCTACTAACTTCACAGGCTTGCTGTTTTGGGCAATAACATTCATTAAAAGCCCTCTCATAGTCTGTCGTCTACAGTTCGACCTTTAACACTATTAGCACATTTTAGTCAGTGTGGATAGAATGTCCTAAATCAATCACGGGCAAAGTGAAAAACAATAATTGAAATGTTGGAGCAGAGGCCCACATGCATCAAGCATTTTTGGAGTCGCAAACGGTGCGATTCCTTAAAATCGGCTGTTTGCGATTTCAAAAATGCTTTTTGAGATGCATCATGCTTTTTTAGAAATCGCAACTTTTTTGCGATTTCTAAAATTGCGATAGCATTTCAGAAATAGCAATTTAGCGATATCTAAAATGCTATGCATCATTTGATTTCAAATTGCGAAATTTGAAATTGCAAGTGCAAATTACCACGAAGTTGAACCTCGTGGTAATTTGCGAATTTGTTTAAAAAAGCACAAACATGCATTTTTTAAACTGTAAAGTTACAGACACACATGTCCATAGGACATGTGTGTATGTAACTTATACTCAAAAGTACATTTCATGGGTGAAGGGGGGGGTCATTTGGACCCCCCTCTCCACCCTTGAAATGCATTGCTGAATTGCGATTTCAAATTGCGAATTCGCAATTCCAATTCATTCCTATGGGCATTTTAGCCCATAGGAATGAATGGGAATTGCGAATTCGCACTTTGCTAATCGCATAATATTTGACAATCGGTAAAAATTGCGATTTTTACTGATTCTCAAATATTTTGCGAAAATGTACATGCATCCCATTTTGCATTTCCTAATTTGCGATTCCCTAAAAATTGCAAATTAGGAAGTGCAAAATGAAACAATGATGCATGTGGGCCAGAGTGTCTTATCAGCTGTTGATGGTTCTGCTACTCTATACGATTCAATGGAGCTTGCGACATGACAATGACCTAATACAACGATTCTCCACTGTAGGTTCCAGAGACGTTTTAAGGGAGGCATGAGCAAAGAGGGCAGTTGCCCAGGAACCTAACCTTCCAAGGATCCCCTGGGAAAAGGATTTTTCTCTTTATTTGACTACTGTTAATCAGTGCTTACTTTGTAAATATATAAGTGCCAGGGCCCTTGTCAAGGGGCCATTTGGGGCTGGCATCACCCATTGTCCCACCTGAGCTGCCAAAGACTGCACTAATACAAATACCAATTTTCAGACCCCTACGGTTGTGATAATTCAGACTAATCCAGTCCCCGAAAGCTACAAGCATGGCTTGGGTTATTTTGAATACATATTGAATTATTAACCCTTTCCTTGCTGATGACGGACCCGCTCGTTCATCAGCCGCGCCTGCGCGGGGCTGATTTCGGGCCTGCGCGGCGCGTTCTATTAAGCGGGCGGGGCCATGACGGAACTGCTCCGTCATGAGCACAGCTCAACCGTGGCTGGTGACGGAGCGGTTCCGTCACCAGTATGGGCGCGCCGCGCGGCCCCCCCGCCCCCTTAGCGCTGCGGCGGAATAGCCGCCGCAGCGATGAGGTTAAACAAATCTCTAAACTAGACAACCAGCTCCACCATATGGCAGACCGTGATAGGTGACGGTGTTGACAATTAAGTGCTGTTGCTGAGCACTGGAAACATCCAGCCCAAATTAAGCACTGCTGTCTATCTTGTTTCTTTACCCAAACCTCTCTCCTTACCACTACCTCAGACCCTGTTTCTCTAGTGTGTCATTTTAAGGACTTTTGGGGTCCCGAGCAAGACATAAAAGTTTAACCTATAATTTATAATTGTTTAGCATCAATTTGGCTTGAATTAGCTGGAAATAGGCACTAACGCTCAAAACTGTTCCATATATGGGCCCCAAATAATTCTTGCACGGGCCCCCAAAAATCCTTAAGATGACACTGGAAGGATCTTCAATGATAACTGTAAAATATGTCTGCGTACTTGCGGGGATCCCAGAGTACCTAATTTTTAACATAACAGCATATGTAGATAAAGGAGATGAAAAGGTGTTTCACAAAAGAAGGCATAACCTCCACAGTCTAAACAGACAAAGGTGTTTATTGAATTGTATTGTTTCCTAAGTAATACAAAAGGAAGCACTGTAGCATGTGACCTCAAACACGGTGCTACAACAAAAGAGCCTAAACTCATAGATGGAAAAAAGTACATGAAGGAGAGAAAAGCCCAATAGATAGACTATATCGAAAACTGAAAAATGGCACTGTTTCTTTAAGGAGACGCTTTCTGATCCCAGCATGCCTTGTGCCAGCAGCTGCCTCAAAAGCTCAGTTGTTTCTCTGGCTTGTGCTGAGTCGATCTCACAACACTTCTAGGGGTTTCAAACCCTATTTTTTTTAGGTTTTATCCTCCGAATGGAATCTGTTTCAACGGCATTCCACATTATAAGTGTGGTTGAAACTTTTCCACTCTAAACAAATCAAGCAATCTTGTGCATATTGTGTAAAAATAATGCATTCTGTCATTATGGAATTCAGAGTATTCACACATCTATTACAATGTTTCTAGGAAAAGCTGCAGTATCTCCTAAAAAGAAATACACTTAATTTTTTTTTAAAAAGTCTGTATCGTAGCAAGTTACCTGACTAGCATTGCTTGCTATGAATCCATCTTCATTGGCCACGCAAAGGGTATCCGCGGGTCGGTGTATTCTGACCTGTGCGTAAACCCTTGTTTATTCACGGGTCGGAATTACGAGTTGGAAGATATTTTACGCATTCGATAATAATCAGATGTGTTAAATACTTCAACTTTCGTTATATTTTGGCGGGTTAAACCTGACGATTTTGGCGGGTTAAACCTGACGAAATTTAACATGACTAAAGCATACAGTATTTTGATGGGTTAACCCCTCCTATGCTCATGACGAGGTCAGCTCGTCATGAGCCACGGTGCTCGTGTGCTCATGACGAGCTGAGCTCGTCATGACAGTTGGAACGCTCGCACGCTGGGCTAATTCCCCTGCTGTGCGAGCGTTCCATGAAAACGGGTGTGGTCATGACGAGCTCAGCTCGTCATGAGCACACAAGCACCGTGGCTCATGACGAACTGACCTCGTCATGAGCACCGGGCGCTGTGCGCGCCACTCCCCTCCCTGCATAGCGGGGAAAACAGCCCCGCAGCCAAGAGGTTAAACACGACAATCAACATGTTATTTCCCACAAATATGTAATAGGTACTATGTCTCGCACCCAATAATTAATGTACTTTGTGGTATCAGGTGCAACAAATAGCACCAATACTGGTAATCAGGGCCAAAGTGTTTTGTCATCCAGGTAACATACACTGTAAAGATCTTAAAATGATCGCACTCATGTCAAGCGATAATACTTCCACATGAACCAACACAATGTGTGTAATAAATTCTAAACAAATCTCTACACAGTCAAGCATAAGCAAACATCAAGACACAACCAATGGATGGAAAAAGGTAAACCTGGAAATATAGGATAGGGGTGCCAAGATTACGAAAGCCTTTTGCTATCATATTAATTGTAGAACATGCTTTTCAGAGGCAGATACCGGGGAGTCTGAAATCATGCGGCAAAGCAGGACCAAATTATGAGGCACAATTAATTATATTAAAAAAGGCAATGAACAGCAAATTATGTACCATAATGCAGAGTTTTTTGTGATAGTATTACTTCATTATTTTGTCATTTTTACATGTGTTAACATGGTCTCGGAAAGCATTTCACCTATTGGTACCAATTTAAAGCCCAAGAGCTGCAATACGGAAATGGGAAATGAAAAGTTCACTTGTGTGACAGGTCTTCCACTCAGCAGGAACACGTGTTATCATGTTTTTCGTTCCTTTTGACCTGTTTGAGTTAGGACTTTTTTGTTAAAATCTTCTGATAATGCAGCAGATGGTGGATTATGTGGCAAATCCGTAATTATGCAATAAACGCCCCAGATGCAGAATTATATGATTCCAGTGGCCTTGCCCATGACATGTTATGTTATGTTATTTTTATTTGTACCACGCACAGCTGCCCCAGCAAAGGGGCGTCCTGGCGCTTAATAAAAGTATATATTAAGTGTTTTCCCTTAAAAGAATGTGATAATCGAATTAACTATGGAATGTGTGGTGTTTTTGAGTAAATTCTTCGAAAGAGTAATCCTGTTTTGCTGCCAGGCCGCCATCGCTCCAGATTTAACCCCTCCACATGCATGACAGGGGGGGCGGGGGCGGGGGGGGGGGGGGGGTTGCCTCCTCATTAGCCCGCAGCATAGACATCTTTCAACCACTGAAGAAAGAGTAAAGTCGTTTGTGAGCACACCAGGGCGCGGGACATCTGCCTGGCTTCCCGCCGACTTTAAAAACTGGACGCTTGTTTATAGCAGTTTGCAGGCCTGCAATTTTGCACAACTGTTTTTGAAGGAAAAACAGGGCGTTAACGGCCCGGGCCTGTCATTTGCTCTGCCCTTACTTAGCAGAAAGGAGGCTTTTCAGAGCGAGGAAATTACGGGCTGGACTGAGCTGAGAAGTGAGCTCTCCATCGCGTGACTGCGAAGCTGTTTTCGTTCCTCTCTCAGCAGCGTGTCAGGGCAGAGGGAGAGTGCATTAAGGCCTGGCCGGCGCAGGAAGCGCGCCCTGTGCTCGTGCGCATTCCCGGCGTTCCCACAGATGCACGTTACAGCTGATACAGATCACGGCGCGCGTCATCGCTGCGCTGCTGCTTGATTCGCTGGCACTAACCCCACATTCCTCCTGCGGACAACTGAGCATCAAGACCTCCAAACTAAGCCAGAAATGAACATATTACATTTTCACAGCATGTCGTGCTCGGGCTTAAGGCCCGTTATTCAGTAACATCCGTGCAAATGAGACAGCATTTAAAGTCCTGCACGTCACTGCACGGCATGTGTGTGCCATTGACTTCCAAATAATCTTTGTTTTGGTGGTACCACGTCACGGCTCTTAGAAAGAATGCTGCCGCATGCCAAGGCGGCCTAGCCCTGAATCCACCTCATGCCTCTTTCTTACACCACCCTACATTGGCTCTTTATTTAATAAGTTGTTTTTCATCCCTGCTTTCTCCTTTTATCACTGTTTATCATTCTCTTTCTTTCTCCCATTTCTTGGTCTGACGTATGATAAAAACTAAGCCCTGGGTCTCCCCCAGAAGTGAGCCTGCCCAGAGTCTGCAAGCCACTGCAACGTGATGCCTTTGGGTATTTGTTGCGCTATATATACATTTTCTACATTTCATTAAGCGCTGTGCCACGCTATGTGGTGATTTCTGCTTGCAAAAGGCAGCACTTCTGCTTAGCTAGCCCCAGCGTTGGACTGTTGGTACTCTGGACCTGCCACAGAGAGTGGCTTTAAAGGGTCAGTATGTGGGCTGTTTTTTTGGTCCCATGGGCTTTGATGGGGCAAAAAAATAAAATAACAGCCCACAAGATGGTTCTTTCCAGCCAGCGCGTCGTGCCAAAGTGTCCGACGGGACCAGTGCAACACCACCTGGCTCCCTAATGATCATGCATAGGATGGGGGCCGCTATCTCATGAATATACACACATTTTTTTTGTTGCAGGATTTAAAAAAAAATAATTTTATTGTATTTTCATTTACATAAAACACAATCATTAAGACATGCATAAAAGACTGGCTGTAGTTGTCATTCTGCTTCTGTGGCTCGTACAGTTACAAATCGTAGGCGGATTGTTAGTGTCTGTTTGGTTTTGGTTGCATAACCCTCTTGGATAGACCTAATCAAGTTTTTGAGGCTTACTTCTAGTTTCTGATCTACTTTGAGCAGTGCGTTTTTTGTTAACTATTGGTGTGACTATCATTTTGACTGTTTCTACTCTTCCCCACCAGGTTATGAATTTAGGTGACCATTTATCCAGTAGTTCTTTTATCTTTTTGAATGTGCTCTCTTGATTTTTTTCGAGCGTGCTTCTTAGATTTCTATCAAAAATGATTCCCAGGTATTTTATCGAGTGCGTTTATACCTGAAGGTATCAGGGATCCGAGCGCGTTACCTGAGCACCAATTGCTTTACACAAGGACACATTCATTTTTGTTAAGCACGGGGAGATTACGTGATTTTCCCAGAATCATAGGATCACAGGATTTTGAACGTCATTGTAGAGACTGACTCGAACTGAGAAGAAAGCGATATGCCTTGCAGGCAGTAAAGAACACACGGATATGCAAATTCCTAGTGACTATAGGTTTCGAAAATGTCTGTCACCTCTAACTTCACTTTCCCACCCACCCCTTGCACATAGATAATCTATTAGTTGTATATTATGACGGAGACTGGACATGGGGGAAGAAGGGTGAACCAATCAAAGGTGGTGCAGACCCCTCATTCAGACTGCAAATCTAGGCTAATCTTGTGTACTGGGTCACACAGCAGCACTACTGTCCGTTTACACATATATCACAGGATCAGATACCAGATGTATTACACCAATATTACATGCTCAAACCTCAAACACAACTTGATATATCAGTGTAGAAGTTAAAATGCCTCTACACAAATAGCCATGGCAGCAAATGATTTAGTTTTACGAAGGAACCAAAATAAGCAATTAATCTCCCAACCTCAGCGTGGATTTTTACTACATTATCAGCTTAAAACAAATTTTGAAAAAAAACTGTACTGTCCCCATAATCTCTGCTTTACTATCTCACACTGCTGCTGATGATCCAAAATCGGTAATGCTGTGCAGGGGAGGCCAGCACCCCCCACTAACTGCTTTATTGGCTGAGGCCCAAACTCACCGCAAACATCTGAAAGATAAACAATCCTTAGGTGTTTGCACAAAGATTAAAATACCAGTGGGCGAAAGTCTAATTTGCTGCTGTATAACTAGGCAAAATTCTGGAAAAATGTATGTGAAATTATACAAATGCAAAACTGGCCGTTAGTTCTGGATTTTTCTGCAAAATGTATCCTCACATTCATTTTGGAAGCGAGGACGTATTTTATGCTTAAAAAAACAAATTGCACAAAAAACACAAGTAGTAAGCGCTCATATATTAATGTTGCAATACAATCACTACAAGTGCCACAAACAGCAGTTGCTCGCGGTCTGGGCTTTTGTGCTGTTCCTTTGCTCCTTCAGTGAATATTTTACCTCAAACACAGTGTAATTACATCATGTGGCATATGTTGCCTCTCAACTAATGTCGTGCTGCTCACAAACACAAAAGTGGGCAGTGGACCACAAAGCACTTTTGCAGCATCAATTTAGAAAATGACCCAATAGTTTCCAACAAATACACACTAACGTTTGTACAGATTCCAAATGTTCCCCCTGCCCAGAAGCACTTCCCCTCCACAGGGAATACAAACAGTAAAAACACGATAAATCGGACCGGCACCACCCTTTGCAAAAGTTATTAATGTCCATAACTTCCATTAGGATCAGATTGTGTGAAAAGAGTTGATTTTCATGTCAGTTGTATGATGTATCATTTCTTTATTCTCAATCCATATAAAAAAAACATCAGTCAACGCGTTTCGTCCTGTTTGAATAGGACTTCTTCAGGGCAAAATTGAATCTGTGTAACACCCGTGATCCTGGGATGTTATCTAGTTGTAAATCGAGTTTATAGTCAGAATTGTCATCTGGCTTCTCTTCCAAAACCTCAAATTCGGTCCTCTTTATCTCTTATACAAGTCTTATTTTCATTTAGCCAATACGTCAGTGTGTAAAAGCCCAAGATTCGTCTGGTTTAATAACCACGGATCAGTAGTCACAGTGTGTATTCAAATGTCGTGCTGCTGTAGATCCTCATCTCAAGAGGATGGGACATTTGACAAAGGTTGGCCAAAGTTCCTATAATAAAGGAGAGACGAGTGAAAGCATCTTTTACGAAATGCCACTTCCTGTTATGGTTCATTATCGTCTTGTGTAGGTGTTTGGTGAGAGCTGCTGAGAGGCTTTGCGGAAGTAGAGTCGTTAACGCAGCCCTGTGTCAGCGTCTGTGCGACCACGCACAGCGCATGCGCCCGTCGAGCACGCACCAGGCAGTGCCTTTAGAGATTGTTTTCGAGGTTTGAGGAAGGGTCAATGCAAACCTTT
Source organism: Lissotriton vulgaris (assembly GCF_964263255.1). Lineage (NCBI taxonomy): Eukaryota > Metazoa > Chordata > Amphibia > Caudata > Salamandridae > Lissotriton > Lissotriton vulgaris. The sequence goes on along the minus strand of NC_141698.1, from coordinate 1,056,488,103 downwards.
GTAAATGTTCTTCATCATTAAGTAGAAATGACCTCAATTTTACTAATCCACCCTCATGGCCAAACGTTTTTCTGTGCATAGATTTGGTTTACTCCTCCCGCGTGGCCTGTTTTCCCCGTGTATATATTTTATCTATACTTGAACCGATTATTGTTGCTCGTCATATGCTCAGTGACTGTTTATTGCCTTGCTCTCGAATTTGTAAAGCACTCTGATACCTCCGGTTTAGTTAGCGCTATATAAAACCTTTAAATATTAGTAACAATTGAGGATTCATTTGTATGTACATTATATTTCTTCCCTTGCTTCCTTTATTCTCTTTTGTTCTGTTCTTTTTCGATTCTTCGTCTTACCATGTCCAATTTTTTTGCTTTTTTGTGAAGTGGAGTTTGTATTTTTTCTCATTTAAAACGATGTTTAGTCACATTATGTAAGTAAGATCACGCAGTTCGGACTAGTGATGAAGCAGGATTAGAAATAAAGACTTTCTCCATGGCCAGTGACCCACGGATGCTTTTCAGCCCCCCCCCCCCCCCCTCTGGCCGACATTAAGCACTATGAAGCACTGTTTAATCCTGAAATACTCAAGAGTTGCTGTTGAATTTGGGAATGATAGCATTATTTATTGAAACAAAACATCCGAATAAGGTTTATCTGGGACTTGGGCTCAGTGGGTTGTGCCCATGCTGCTGGTACCTGGTCAATCAATCTAACCTGCACACATGTCACTTTTTCCTCCTGTAATGCACCGTTTGCTACCTCTTGAATTTGTTTGCTCACGATTGTCACTTTTGCCTCATGTAACTTAGCGTTTGCTTTTGTAATTTGTTCACTTGTAATGTTCTCATGTATCAGTTCTGTTCTTATTGTGAAGCGCTCTGACACCTTCCGGTAAAGTCCGCGCTAATAAAAACGCATAAATAAATGAATGAATAAATACATAAATAAATAAATAAATAAATGGTCGGGGACCCCTGTAGCTGTAGGCTGTGTTTTAATTTCAGGCTGACTGACTCTGCCTCTTGTGCTTGCAGTTTGATTAAATAAATACAACCGTATTATGTAGTAATGCAATATGTATATTACGTGCCTACAGATAATTTATTGTGTGCTGCGTTCTATAAGAATTGGCTGTGGAATGAAAAGTGACTCCATCTACAAATATTGCGCCATGAGGTTTGCGGTCGGCGCCGTTACGTGGAAGTAGCATCTCCCAGCTCGTGACGGCTGCCTCCGGCGGGGTCACACTGTTGTGTTGGGAGAATGCCGGCATTAACCGAGCCGGGGCATGCCAGGACAGAGCTCTGCGCAGCAGAGAGCTGCTCTTTCCTTTCATGTGCCCAGTTCACAGTTTCCAGCCCTGCAGTCCATGTGCTTGTTGCGGGCTTTGTGCTCTGACTTCTGTCGGAGAGACCCTTTTTATCCAATTTGTGTTTTATTGAAGTTATTACAAGTCGACATTTATTAAGCACCACCACAAACGTGCTTAACATAAAAGCTGTGAACTCAAACAGCACGCAGGCAGATCCGAGGCCAGCTGTTTCACTGTCACTCGCTCACATCTGCTAATGTAGCTGGTTGTGTTAATTAGCGCTTTAGACAGACACAGCTGCTCGCTACCTTAAATCACCGGTTCAGAGTCCCCCTGGCGGTTCAAGCGTTCATTGTCCCGAGTCTGACAGCATGGACAGTGGTTCACGAGTGATGGTTCTTGTGTAGGGCTTGAATCGGCTGCAAGGCACCCAGTGTTTCCCATCTAAATGAACTAAGGCTTGTAGAGATTCATACCATGGTTTGTCGAGGATCACACAGTTTGCTCAAGTACCTTCCACTTTAACCAGAGAGATGCACACGGATCTTGTGGATTATTGGGCCAAGTTATTCTTTTCTCTCTCTGAAGGAGTGTTTCCTGGCTGTTTAAAAGGGAGCCCGCTGCATTCCGTCCTAAAATAAACCAGCAGCTATTGGGTGCAATCGTATTAACTGTATAGCTAACATTCTTGTAGGCGGTGTGATCAACCAATTGAAATAATCTGCTGGACGCAGCACAGATACCGCCATCTTGCACATCGCTGGTGACATCTTTACGCATTCATGACACTGGTGATTTATTCTTATTAATACTCCTTGATCTACTACCGGTGTTTGACAACATGTTCTTGTTTTCTGTTGTTTTTGTACTTGTATAGCGCACAGCTACCCACAGTGGGTTTCCCGGCGCTTGTACGAATACCGCAAGGGAACCCTTCCTTGCTTTCCCTGTGAAGTGTCCACTCCTGGGCACCCCATGGTGCAGACCAGGCATCCCTCGCGTTGTGGGGGCCGTTGTGGAGACTAAGCAAGCTATTGCCCAGAGTTGCAGCGTGGGACCCATGATCAGAATAGGCACTGAGGCGAGAATATCCGGTCAGGGGAATTAATGAGCCCGAGACCCGCCGGGGCTGGAATCGAACCCTGGTCCCTGGTCAGAGCTCTGCATCGAGGTCTGCCTGCTCTAACCATTGAGCCACACTTCTCCACAACATGAACCACAAAATCCTTATTTAATCCTCTAAAGAAACACATGGGTTTCAGATGCAATTTTCTCCACTGGTTTCAATATTTCTCACCTAACCAATGGTTTGGAAATTATAAGAATTGACCTCTCTTGCTCAATCCCTGCCCCTGGTCTCAACAACGCTCCTCATCTGTCTCTTCTGGCTGATGCACTCTCCAATCTCTACCTGGAACCACTGGGTGACATCATCAGAGGGCAGTATTTCATGGCACCAATATGCTGGCATCACCCAGCTTTATCTGAAGGCTCCTTCTCCTGAGGGCATCACCTTAGGAGCTTCGACTCTTGATGGCACACTAACCTGGACGATGGCGCATCATCTCAAGCTTGATCCCAACCAGACAGCGATTGTGCTCATCTGGTCTCAATCCTGCTCCACCTCAGTCCAGAGATGGCTAGACTGCACCTGACTGCTCTCCATCCACGATAGAAAGGGCTGAAACAGTAGATCCCACTCTGCAAATTCAACTCTGGTTCCGTAACAATGTAAACACCGTAGCCAAGCGCGCTTATCATCAGATTCGACTTGCCTGGGGGCAAAACTATCCTTCAGAAACAGGACTGGTGTGTGTTGTAGTTCAAGCAGTGGTACTTTTCCGAACTGATTATGGGTACTTCATTCTCTCAGTGGTTCTTCAAATCCACCTAGGCCATCTCAGAGCATCCTTTCGTGCTGCGGCACGAATTACATCTGGGATCGGTTGCTATCAGAGTCCTTAAACTGGCCCCTGATTGATGGTAGATGAACTTATAAACTGATGTGTTTAGTGCTTAAACTCTTTCACTCTGGTCATGCTTGCTATCTGGCAAGAAAGTTTAAGATTTCATGGGGGTTCCTGCCAACTTCCCAGTTCAGGCAACGTTCTTTTAGAAATCCCTAATTTTCAACAAAACAAAAATAGGCTTTTTTCCAGATCAGCCTCAAATGTCTGCAATTCCATTCCATCTGCAGCCCACACCACCCCCTTCCACCTACTTTCAAACTAGAACTAAAACATTTCCCTCTGAACCATTAGTTACCCTCATCCTCTCTGTAGCACAGTGACAGCTTGAGTGTGGTGTACTGAAATCTCCTCTGTGGACACGGTACTGTGCTGGTACTGTACGCGGTGAATGCTCAGGGACCAACCTCATCATCCTATTGCTTGCTGTTCTGGGCTGACTCAACATATATTTGTGAATATTTAGGCTTCTGTACAGGTGCTGATTTGGTTCCTGCTTAACTGTTGTAAAATGAGGGTTGAACCTGTGTATTATCATTGATGCATAAAGGCTTGTTATCTTGATTACATATTGTCCTGGTGATGGACTATGCTGCCTTGTTCCATCTGCTGCCCTCTATATAGTGCTCTGTTGCTCTTGGGCCTTCTATGTGCTAAAGAAGAACTTTAAACCAATAAATAACAAATACTACAATGTAGTAAGGAAGATAGAAGCCAAATCCAAGTTTCTCACGCCTGTAAATTGGCTGCTAGACAAGATCTTGGGTACCCGTAACCTCTTTTTTCCCAGGACTCGGATACCCGAGACGGTAGGTGCTATGAAAGGCCATTCTTCTTCTTTTCCTGCTAACAACTAAAGCTCTTCTTAGTAAAAGAGTTGTAATGCAGTCCACTTCCTCTGGCCTGCTGCCTTGAATGGCGCCGGAGAAGGTACAACATTCCTCCTATTGTGTTCAGGGAACAAAGGTCTCAGCAGGCAGAGCTTTCTTTCATAATGAGATGTACTAAACAGACAAAAATAGCCCATTATTTCAATGCACCAGTTATCCTCTTCCCCCCTGGAGGAAAGCTCTTCCACGTCTCTTGCAGAGTTTAGAAGTAATTGGCCAAAACAGGAGCTGGCACAAGGTGAGTCTCCTTGAATAGCTCCAGAGCTGGTCTACCTCATAACTCATACTGTATAAGGTTTTATCATATTGAGCAATATATAGATTTCCATATTAATCTGGCTTATGTCACAAACGTATATCTATCTATTTACGTATACATCAATATCAATAAAACAGTTCTTGTGTAGCGCTGGGTATCACCCATGGGGGTATCCAGGCGCTGTGCTGAGGGAGTTCCCTCGAAGAGCTACGTCTTGCGTCCCTTCTTGAAGTCTGTCAATGATGGTGCAGTTCGGAGGTGGAGGGGGAGAGTGTTCCAGGATTTGGCAGCGAGGTGGGGGAATTAACATTCTCGGTGCAGCATCCAGGGCCGGATTAGGAACAGCAACCAGCCCTGGTAGATTGCTGCTCGACCGGCCCTGGGAGCGGGGGGCAGGGGGATGCTAGTAAAAAGCACAGCTCCCGCTTTGAATACTGGGGGCCGATATCGCAGCACTGCTCAAAACAATCCCCCAGTGACAAACCGTCCCCTACAGCCAGAAAACCGGCCCCACCGCTCCGGCCCACCAGGGAAATCCCCACTGCCTGCTACGGCCTGTCCGGTGCTGCCGGCATCAACGGATGTGCAGAGTCTGTGCAAGGGTGAGCTGTGAGGAGCGGAGGTTTCTGGATGGTTGGTGGAAGTTCTTGTAGTGGTTCATGTGTGCGGGTCCCTGGTCATGGAGGGCTTTGGAGGTGTGGGTCAGGAGCTTGAATTGGCTTCTCTTCTGGATGGGGAGCCAGTGGAGGTCTCTCAGGTGTTGCGTGATATGGGTCCTTTTGGGCAGGTCTAGAATCAGTCTGGCTGCTGTGTTCCAGATCATCTGGATTCTTCTCTTGAGTTCTCTGTTGGTTCCTGCTGTGTGCATATATATATATATATATATATATATATATGGAGCAAAATTCTGTTCCCAGTTCTGACCACAGAAGTAACGGACCACCACACGGTTTTGGCAGAGTGTCACAGCGAACTTTTATTATCCATTTCGACAGCAGTTCAGGTAGGCATGACGCGTTTCGGGCAGGAACTGCCCTTGATCACATAACGGAAATGCAGATTGTATCGCCTTAAATAACGCACACACTCGTTTTTTTCTTTCTACAATCACACCACGTGTTCTAGTGGTGAACAACATAGAAAACAGACTTTTTCTAGCGTGTTAAGTGTTTTAGATGTGCACACGGAACTGTGACTTTGCCGATATAAATACAAGTATAGCAGCATGATATACATTGCACAAAAAATACGAATTCTTTCAATACAGTTAAGATTGCAACCAAAATATGACCGCTTAAATGCGTATTGGCGTGTACCAATCTCGAACCAGTGACATAATACTTAAAACCATATGATACAACTGTCGTGTTTTATAAATAGTAATCCAGTTAATGAAGCCTTTTGCAATCAATAAATAACATATAAATATGTTAAAATAGTAGAAAAATATACCTCCATAAATAAAAATGGTCAAATGGTAATTTACATAAATAAATATTATGTTAAAATGATTGTGCAAAAATGGCAATTTGTCTTTTAACTGGCTATAACGTAGTTGTTATACAGTCAATTACATGTATTGGCTCCTGAAAGTGGCACGCCTGAAGGTCCCGTTGCTGGTAAGCAAAGAATACTATTTATAAAGTGCTAGTGCTGACCTATTATAATCAGGGTAGCCTCTCTACCCTCAAACCACTGGTTTCTAAAGCAATAGATAACCAGATACGTGCAAAGCCAACTTCCCATTATATAAAGTGCTGAGTGAAATAAGTGCAACCAAGATAGTATATAAGGTTTAAAAACATAGTGATACTCGGGAGAGATATACAATCATAGGTTCAGTAAGGGTCGCTCAAAGATCTTAGTAAATTTAATTACATCTTGTGTTATATTTATCTATACAGCTGGCGATGTTAAGGACCCAAGTGACAAGACCAATTAAATTGATGGATGGGGTACAGGATACAATAATCATTACAGCAGGAAGGTATGTATATCCTCCCTGTCATTAAGTCCGTTAGGGTGTTTGGAATCGAGATTAAGAATATATCTCGTTTCTAACTGCCTTAAGGCTTTATCTCTGTCCCCACCACGCTTAGGTATCGGTGCCTGATCAATTACAAAGTAAGTAAGACAATTGACGTCTTTATTGTGGCTCACTTTGAAATGTCGGGCTACCGGATATGCTGGGTCACTGTGGATGATGGCACGAATGTGTTGTAGGATGCGCATATGTACGGGATTTTTTGTACTGCCAACATAACGCAAGCCGCAGGTACAAGTAAGAACATAAATAGCGTATTCAGTGCGGCAGTCGTATTTCCCTCTGATGGTTTGCGCTTTATTTTTAAATGGGGTGTTGTAAGTGGCAGTGTTGGCTCCAAATTTACATGCCCTACATGTGGCACATTTACGGAATCCATTGCTGGAGGGCATCCATGTTTTTATGCTTGTAGACCCCGTGGAAATCTCTTTAGATAGGAGATTCCCTAAGTTTCTAGACTTCCTAAATGTCACGCTAGGATGTTCTAATAACGTGGTTTTAAGAATAGGGTCTGTAAGAACAATGGGCCAATTCTTTTTCATGATGTTGCGTATTTTGCGCTCCTGTCTGCTATATGTGGTGATTAGTCTTGGGGAACTATTTTCATCTGCTGTACTGGGATCTGCCTCAGTGGTGCTAGGCAGCAGGGTGGATCTCGATCTTTCATTAGTCTTATTCATGGCTTTGTCAAGGATGTCCTCGCTATACCCTCTTGCTCGCATGCGATCTAAGCATGTCCGACTGCAAATATTAAACTGTTCCGGCGTGCTGCAAATGCGTTTTAGGCGCAGCAATTCACCATAGGGTATGCTGGCAATTAGGTGGCGTGGATGAGCACTAGATGCATGTAATATTGCATTTCCAGCAGTTGGTTTTCTATATGCTATAGTAGTAAGTGTCTCATCAGTTATCATTATCTGGACATCTAAGAATTCAAGCATGGTGTCGCTTATATTAGACGTGAAGTGCAAATTGAACTCATTAGCATTTAAAAGTTCCACAAACTGTAAAGCACTCTGCTTATTGCCTTTCCAAATAACAAAAACATCGTCTATATAACGAAGCCATGAAATAACATTATTTTCAAATGTCACTTTGTGTTCCTTCATGAGGACCTGCTTTTCCCAAAACCCTACATGCAAGCATGCATAGCTTGGAGAAAAGCAGGCCCCCATGGCCACCCCCTGCTTTTGTCTACAAAGTTCCTTTTCAAAAGAAAAGTAATTGTTGTTCAAGCACCATGAAATGAGGGAAATCAACATTTTGTTATGCATGGCATATTCAGCAGGCCGTGTATTTAAGAAATGTTCCACACCACGTAAACCACAATCGTGCCTTATACTTGTATAGAGAGACTCTATATCAAGAGTTAACAAAATCCATTCCTTTGACCAGGTTATGTCATTAAGGTGCCGTAGAAAATCGCCAGTGTCTTTAAGATAAGAGGGCATCGTTCTTACTAGGTCCTGTAAATAAAAGTCAATGTATGAGCCCACATTTTCCGTCATGCTTCCTATCGCCGAAATAATCGGACGGCCAGGAACCGGAACAGTGTTTTTATGAATTTTTGGGAGTAAATATAGATAGGGCAACCTTGGATGGGTGTTAAACAGGAACTTATGCTCATCATTTGATATCAGTCCCTCTGATTTCCACTTCAATAGTTCTTTTTTTAAATTATCCTTTGCTTTGTTGTATTTACTCCATGATGTCAATTCATAACATTCATTATTATTTAGTTGTCTCTTGGCTTCCAAATCATACTGTTGTTTTGGCCACAGGACCACATTGCCCCCTTTATCAGATTTTTTAATGATAACAGAAGCATCCTTGGCTAGTTTATCTGTTAATTTATTCAGCGCAATTTGTCGTTGAATAAGGATGACCTTTTTGTTCTGGTTGATGGAACAATTCAATTCCTTGATTTCCTCTACGACGCGATCATGAAAAACGTCGATTGCATCCTTTGGCATTAGGGGAATGAATGCAGACTTGGGTTTGAAAGGGCTTTCTCCTGCACCCTTCTGTAGTAAGTTTAATTCTTTTACTTTAGCTTGTGTGGGTGCCTGGGAATTCAATTCATCTTCTTGGTTCAAGCCATGTAAAGCCCATAACGCTGGTATTTCCCCTACCGATAGGCCAGAGGGGTTAGAGGCTTCCTGCTTGTTTTGTTTGTTTTCCCCTAGATCTTTGAGGGCATGAAACTTTTTAAGTTTTAACTTCCTGATGAAAATAAATAGATCCACACGTGTAGAAGCATAGTCAAAATTAGTGTTAGGACAAAAGTTCAGACCTAAGGAAAGCAGCTGCTCTTCAGCTTTTGTCAAAGTTGTAGTGCTAAGATTAACTACGGTGTTATCATTTATTGCTTTTTCTTCCGCAAGTAGTTTTGCCTCTTTTTTGGCTTCTCTTTTGCGTTTCCTCCGGGCGGTTTTTCTAATGGTGTTCCGCCTTCGTCGGCTTGCTTCCTTTCTTTTCTTGGTCTCAAAGTTTTCAGACGGTCCTGCACTAAAAAATCCACCTCTTCACCTAAGCCCGGGATAGCATCAGTGGGTTCCATGCTGCCTGAACTCACTGAGCTCAAACTGGATTCACTCGTGACTGATATTGTGTCTATTTCTTCCAGATTCCCAGATGCTGTAGTCTGGTTAGTTTCCAAGATGTTAGGTTTGGTGGAAGCTTTTCCCTTCATTTTGCGGATATTCTCATATTTTTTTGCAAAAGTGTAGATTTGGCCTCTTTCATAATCCTCCAAGTCTCTGGCGAATTTATGCACTTTTCTATTTTTTATCTTTTCTTCATATTTTTTCAAGCGCTCTTTAATTTCATTCATTTTTTTAGAAATCCAGTCCTGGTTTTCCATTTTACTTAAGTCATGTTCCATCTCCTCAATTTCTTTTGCGAGGGCTAACCGGTCGATATCAGCATATTTAATTAGAATCCTGATCAGGTTCATTGATTGTTGCAGGTTACTTTCCCCCCACTCTAATAGCATTGCGGGATTGGGGTGCTCAAAGCTGGGAGCCAGAAGTATGCGCAAGCCCCGCGGAACCCGGTTGACCTCCACATATTTAGTCAGGGATTTACTCTCCCACCATTTCGTTAGCTCACTGCGCATTTTTTTCTCCAAATTTTCCACAACAAGTTTGCATCTTTATTTGCGTCTTCGGCATGCTCATTCTGCGTTTTTTTCGGTGCATTTTTATCCTTGTTTCTAACCACATTGTCGAAGAGCGCATCAGCTTCCTGTTCTCTCTCCCGTACTGCGTTACTCAACATGATGCCAGTATCCTTTGGTTATTGTTGACTGCAATAATACTAGCCTGCACGTGTGCGTGCAACTTGGCTATCTTCACATAAAAATGGAAAAACACGCTGTGTTACGCCAAATCGTAGCCCCGTCTTGTGTATGCTTTTTTGGATTACTCACCGGCGACGAGGTCAAGCCTTCGCGGGTCCTCCGACTCAAGCGTCGGCGTCCTCGAATGCCGGTTTTCGTTCTCGTCGTAGCTCACAAGGGGTTTAGCCAGCCTGAAGATTTCCTTCCGGAACAGCAAAGGTTGTCGGGTTGAAGGCGGCTTCCAGCTCTCGAGGCGGGGTCCAGAAAAGCGAAAGCAACCAGAAACTTCCGCATTCGATATGGAGCAAAATTCTGTTCCCAGTTCTGACCACAGAAGTAACGGACCACCACACGGTTTTGGCAGAGTGTCACAGCGAACTTTTATTATCCATTTCGACAGCAGTTCAGGTAGGCATGACGCGTTTCGGGCAGGAACTGCCCTTGATCACATAACGGAAATGCAGATTGTATCGCCTTAAATAACGCACACACTCGTTTTTTTCTTTCTACAATCACACCACGTGTTCTAGTGATGAACAACATAGAAAACAGACTTTTTCTAGCGTGTTAAGTGTTTTAGATGTGCACACGGAACTGTGACTTTGCCGATATAAATACAAGTATAGCAGCATGATATACATTGCACAAAAAATACGAATTCTTTCAATACAGTTAAGATTGCAACCAAAATATGACCGCTTAAATGCGTATTGGCGTGTACCAATCTCGAACCAGTGACATAATACTTAAAACCATATGATACAACTGTCGTGTTTTATAAATAGTAATAGTATATATATATATATATATATATATATATACATACCCACATATATCTATATAAATATATATAAGGTTGTACGCTGTAGAGAACTTTCAGAGGATGGGTACCTTCTCGCAGTGATTCCAAGAATTCCAACATACACCAGTCTATGATTGTTGGTGGGTTGTGATGTTTAACAGGTGTGACTGGAGGTCTTGCCAAAACTTTTATGTGTTGCCTGGCATGTTAGTATGTGAGTGCATTAGCAGAGTTAGTGGTGGCAAGGTTCTTTCAAAGCTTTCATGTGTGACCTGTATTATTTGGCTTGTTTATGTCCTGGCATGTTAGTATGTGTGGGCATTAACTGCAGTTAGTGGGGGTGTTGGGAGCCATGACATGTATGTACTGCCCTTGTTAGTTTGGCATGTTAGTTTGTGAGTGCATTAACATGTATGTAGTGGTGGTGGTAAGGTCCTTCCAAATCTTTTATGTTTGGCTTATATGAATTGGATTGTCCATTGCCTGGCATGTTATTATGTGAGCGCATTAACTGTATGTAGTGGTGGTGAGGGGCTTCCAAAGCTTTTAAGTGTGGCCTGTAATATTTGGCTTGTCCATTGCCTGGCATGTTAGTATGTGCGGGCATTAACTGCAGTTAGTGGGGGTGTTGGAAGCCATGACATTTATGTATTGGCCTTTCAACTCCACAGCAGACATGAGCCGTGCTGGATGTGTGCCAGGTGTACTGTCGAATATGTTGTAAGGGTTGTACACCTTTGTATCATTGTAATATTATTTACAGTATTATGAATTGACTTCATTAGGACTAGATTGATTCAGACTAATCCTCAAAAAATAATAATACACATTACTCCTTCAGGAGTCGCCTCTCTTACTTTACTTGCAGACACCTCACTGAGTGGACGTCTGATGGCGCGGACTCTCTGTTCAGCATACCCTATTTACACATGGGAGACATGAGAATCTGAGTGCAACCAGTGCCATCCTTCAGAGGTCCAGCAGATGAGTGACAGTGTCTCTGATTGGCTCCCACTGCTGCCATTCATGCCATGCCAGCATAGCCCTCCCACTTGGGTGAGGGGTGTTGGGTTCATGCTCTGCAATACTAATCTCTCAAGTTAGCTTTAGTCCACTTCTGAGCGGGTGGATTTGCTTTTACAGGGAGCATGTCTTTAATAATCCTTGGGGATTAGCCCTCTTAACAGAGGAAGTGGCGTAGAAAGAGTGGCGCAGCATCTGATGCGCGCGAGGGAAAGCCCCTCACTCTACGCGGCACCTTTAAAAAGCCATAATTGGGATACAGCTGTCGCCCCACACACCATCGACATGGTGCTGCTGCACCTGCTGCAGTAGTAAATGCTATGCCCCTTGTGTAAGTAGGTGTCAGCAACAGTAGGGGTCCCAGATTCACTGTTTAGCCTAGTTTGAGCATACATCTGTTGCTCAGTTTCTTCTAGTCTCTTCACTCATCTGGCTCTAATAGCCCTATGTTTAGTTCCTTATTGATCATTTGATAACATATGTATATGGGTGATAAGCATGATTCACAGATCTGGAAAGAACATGTGTACAAGGGTATTTCAACATCCTGCCACAGTTGCCCTAATCCAGGTTTGCGTATCGTAGGCGTGCCTAGGGTTAGAAGACTAGGTTTACGTCAACTTTACGTGGTTTCATTCATGCATGTGCAGCGGGACATGCGTAATTTGTAGCACGTGCATCTGTGTTCCAGTTTACTACCATTTGAAGGCTTCTGAAGCAGTTTCAGAGTTTGGGCTCCCTCGATGGTTCTGGGGTACTCATCGACTGCAGCCATACTGTCTGTTGCCTACTCGTGCAGTGAATAAGATGTATTGTTACTTTCCAATGTCATGGCACTTGGAAAGCGTGAAAGGCTGCGTCGTCCTTGTTGGGTTTCAGACTTACCCCTTCCCAGCCACAGCAGATGTCAGGAACAAGTGTTTAGCTCACTGAGCCATCTTCCATGCCCCAGCTTCTTCCCAAGACAGAAAGTCGTTGTTTAGGTGAACTTGTTATGTTAAAAACTACAGATTCTTGCTAAATGCTTGGCAAAAGTTTAAAAAAACACCCGTTCATCAGAAGCAGGGGATGCCTCATTTGGGAGTGTGAGGGCACGGTCTGTGCCCATCAAAATTCCTCATTTGCCAGCTTTCAAACTAAGATGTAATGTTGACTTCCAGTGTGTCCGCCCAATGCCAAGAGAAAGTGCTGGATGCCGTACGAGCAGTTTACTGCACGCGCTATTGACGTGTGTGATAAACCCCCCTGTTAATAGTGGGTTAATCAGATTTCATCAGCCCAGTTTAGGAGAATTGCTGGGCGTGAAAGCACACTGAGCACCCTGCACCAGCCCTTCTGCTTTGCATTAGGATAGATGTAAAAAAGATGGTCTGGGATGCGGCCCAAGTAATTACCAGTGGCTGAGATTAATCCAAGCATCCCACCCATCACTGTTATGTATACTTGAGTGCGACACCCAAGTGTGATGGGTGTGCCCTGATGTGGGTCCCGTGCTCACTCAACCGCTGGAACCAATCTTTACTTGACTGATGAGCCCAACGTGGGTGAAACTGGTGCTGGGTTGCTTGTGTTCCGGTTCAGAGAGGACCTGGCCCAGCAGTTGGTGATGGACTGCTCCTATTCGAGCGGGATGATAACTGATTTGCATATGGCTGGGTCTAATTTGAGGTTGCATAATGGGCAAAAAAAACATGGACTGGAATGTGGTTCCAAGTAATTACCAACTGCTGAGATTAATTAAAGCAATTTTTTATATGCTACAATGTTGAAGCCCAGGAGGGCCCATCAGTCTCTTTCAGAAGAGTGACACATTAAGTACTGTTAAATTGGGTATAAGTGATATAATTTCTGTACAGTGCTCTCAAAATGTTAGAACGGGAAACATGTTATTATCGATACTCAAAGGCATTATGTGGCAAAAGCAGTGTGAAAACTCCTCGCTGCTGAACTGTTTTTCATTTGTATACAGCATGTTTCCCTTGTTTACACCCCGAGGGGTACCGCTAACTACAGGGCAGGCGGTAGCTCCTGGGGTGGCCACCTTTCCAAGAGAGAAATACTAGCCATTAGTTATTGGTTTAAGAGTCTGCAAAGGGCTAGAGATAATATTCACTAGGACTTTAAAGAAACTCCTATAAATGTATTTGTAACGTGACTTTCCTGTATTTATTTACTTTCGTGATGGACCATTAAATCAGCTCTAGAACACATATAAATGTGTTTTCTACTAATATTTACTGTTTGAGTTGGGCACAGATATGGGCTATTAATATCGCCGTTGGGTAATTTTGCTTATTTTTTTACCCGGTGCTACATTCAAATACTGGTGGTGTCGGTAGAACACTGGCCAGGTGGCAACCCTGGCATTTTCTATCCCAGGAAGGAAGACTGGGGACTGGCACCAGCGGCTCGGGGTGAACAAGACACATCTTCCCATCAAACCTGAGCTTGAGACCAAAGAGTGCGTGGTGCGGAATTAGGTTCCCATCTGGCCTCATAGGCTGGTGAACTGGGTCCCACTAAACTGCGCCACCGATACTTTAAAGTTTTCTACCCGCACCAATTGTATTTTAATGTTTTCTACCGGCACCACCGGTATTTTAAAGTTTTCTAATACGCCACCAGAATTGTAATGTTTTCTATAAGCACAACCGGTATTTTAAACTTTTCTACTCGCACCACCGGTATTTTAATGTTTTCTGCAGCTACCCACCGGTCTTTTAAAGTTTTTTACCGGCACCACCGGTAATTTAATGTTTTCTACCAGCACCATCGTTTAAAAAAAGTTTTCTACATGCATATACCGGTATTTGAACGTTTTTTACCAACACCCACCGGTATTTTCAAGTAGGTTACCAACACCCAACGGTATGTAAAAGTTTTCTACCGGCTCCACCTGTATTTTAATGTCCCAGCCAGTACAAAAATAAGCAAAATCATTTAATGCCAGCACTTTTAGCCCTTATCTGTCCAGGCCTTGGCAGAGAGTAAAACAAGGACAAATGGCCGATATTTTGCTCCTGGAAAGCTGGCAACCCTCTGCGGAAGCAGAGCGGCAGGCACCCCGGTGTTGTGGACGGACCATAACAGCTCGGTACCACACTTTGTTTTAGGAGATCGAAGAAACTCCCAGGGAGCAGCAGGCCCTCGGCTCGCTCCCTTCCAGAGGGCCAAGACCCCGCATTGCAGGGACTGGAGGGGGCCTGGGCAGTCTAGACTATCCAGAATGTCCACGTCTGCCCAAGAATGGCAGCGAAAGTGGATATGCGCCTCGCAACTCCCAAGCGAGCCCAGCACGGGCCGCTGCCGACGTAAACATACGGGGATTCTCGCCCTGAAGCTACATCCCTTAAAGGGGCCAAGTCCAGGATCGCAGACGTGCTCCGGAGCATGGAAGAGAGCGCGCGCAGCCCTGCAAGCCTCATCACGGGTGCTGTGTCGACCCAGCATCCACCCAGAGCACGTGGCCTTGCTTCCAAACAGGCCAGATCTTTATTGGCAGCGGAGGGCCTCCTCGAAAGATGTGCGTCACTAGCGCTTTGAAGGGAACATTTCTGACAACACCTGGAGGAAGGACGCGCCAGGACGCCCTTGGAGGCCCAAATGCCAGCACTCACGGGCAGCCCCGAGTTTCTAGTCTAAAATACTTTGCATTTGTCACACATTTTCACTCACATGGCCTCAGCTTTCTTAAAAAAAAAATACTCCTTTCACTGTTTAGAAGTATTTCTTCTCAAGAGAAATTTGTAAGAGCAATGTAATGGTTGCAGGGTCCTATGAAGGATTGGGGCCAATACATATTTTGAGGGCCACTGTCTGGAACAGCTTTGAATTTCATACGTCATCTTTTGCTAATTGAAGCCTTATGTTGCACAACATTAATAAATTATACGTTAAACATTAAAATACAATAATACACAGAAGGGAGCTAGAGTGAAGCTTCACTTTACCAGGGCACCCCTGGAAGGTGGGGGCCCTCAGCAGCTGCCCACTTTGCCCATGCCTTTAAACTTCTCTGGGTTGTTGTGTGGAGCGGAAAGTGCAGGAGAGTGATTAAGTAAGTGAGTGAGAACAGGCAAGCACAGAAGTGAGCCGTAATGACCTGTGTAGTGACGCCTGTCAGTGTGTGGCCCGGGCAGCCAGCGGCATTCCCTTAGGTAGAGGAGTCGCAACCAGTCTATCTTCTCTTTCAATGGAAATCACTTTCCGACAAGTAGACTAAACATTACTTGGACCACAGGGATCAGTGTACTCTCCTTCTTCTGTTTCGGGGATTGTCCGTATGAGGCCTGGTTGCTCAAGCATTCTGAAGACAGCGTGTTGGTTCCGAAGGAAGGGGAAGTGACGTAGTGGGTAAGAAGTTGATGGTACAAAAGAGTTATATTCAACTTTGCACTCAGTCAAATGGTTTAATCCTGGGCAAAGCGCTTCATCTCCTTGAGCCACAAGTTCTTATCTACTGCATTTTTAAACATGTAGATCCTGGAAAATTGGTATTGGTAGCATGTTGAGCTCATTTATGACAGACGTGAAATCCATATTAGAGCAGGCGCACACATGTTTTATTTGTCCTCTCTGCCTCTGTACGTTCCCCCACCAAACTCGGTTTCTAGCCCGCCACACAGTGCTCTCTTCCTTAATTTCACTTCCTCTTGAAGCAAAAGCTCAGTCTCCTCTGTTGTTCCTTTTTCCATCTCCAGTCATGGAAGCAGTCTATAGTATCCCTCTTCCTTTTGACTTCTCTTGTTTGTTTTCTATAATTCAAGTTTTAATTCCTTCAATCTTAAGACTCTTAGTAACTTTTTTTGACTTTTTTCAGTTGAATTTTCACCTCCAAACAGACCCGTGATGGAATTCAATATCTGCCCGGATTTTTCCAGTTATGAAAGTTATGCTTCAAAGTGACTTTTTGCAAAGTTTATTTTTCTTCTGTCTTCATCTTGTTTGCCAACTGAAAAATCTTCACGCTTATTTCCAGGATTTGTAACTCAATCAGATAAGCAGTGAACAGCAAGTCAATGGATTCAAGTGTTTGGGAAATCTGTCTGGGCATTTTAGTGCTGCCTAAGGATTTGATTTGATTTTGTACAAAGACCTGGCATTAACACGAAGAAAATGCATATGCTTTGCACTAAAAAAAAACCATCGGGAGCACATTACCAGGAGGTAAATGGCACCTTCTCTGTGGTCACCACAGTGTGCCTCAGGTCAGATCATGTGTTATCCACTGATGTAGACTTACTACTGTGTTAAGTAACAGCCTAACACTAGGGCAGGAGTGTAGACTGCAGTAGACTATGAGGCCCCACCAGGGGGGTGACCGAGGAAGAGTCCCAGAATGTTGGTGGGTCACAGGCACAGGTAGATGTTTCCAGTTCTGGTACTTCCATTGTGGACAAGGCCATCTTCATGGTGCCACCTTCAAGCTTCATCAGAATGAGACGTGAAAACCACCTATTATGAGGATGTGGCTGTTATGATCGGACCCCTCTGTCCAGTCCATGACAAAGTCACCCATGTATCGCAGGTCCACCACCGGTTTCATAGGCTGCTGTTAAGAAATTTGCATTCTCCTCTATTATTCTTGTGATCAACCTGGCCAGGAAGTTTGGTGATTGTAAAAGGAAAACGCCCTGTGTCGTTCTGGCGATGTTCTATTAGGAGGCAGTTCTTTGCAAGGCCTTTAAGAAAGGAGGCATTTTTTACCTGTAGTAAATCTGATACTCTTACTGCGTTAGTCTCATACCATTATTAGCCCACCTAGTGGCGAGATGGGACATTGCACTTTAACCGGGGGAGCAGATTGGGCCACATGTCCCTCCTGTGTCTCTCTCTACCCATACATCCTGAGTTTGAACTGGAAGGTGCTAGATCTGACAGCAGTAGAGGTGCACTCTTGTCTCCAAGATCACAAGGAAATTCATGGAAAGGAGGAGATAAACAGCTGAATGTCTTCAAATGCAGGTTTAGGATTTCATTCAGTGAGACCTTGCTGTAGGTGGGGCTTAAATTAACTCATCCAATTATGCATATCATTGAACGTGTTGAACTTGGCCCTTTTTGAAAGGTCATCCCTGAACTTTTTGCCTTCCTCCTTTTTTTCTGACCTGGTGTTGGTGGTTTTAGGACTCTGGGCACTTTAGAACTGCTGTCCACTGTGAAGTGTGTGTGCTCTCGGTGGTTAACATGATAAGATTGGTCTACACCTGTTTGGCATATTTATTTACCTGTCAGTCTCTTGTAAAGTGGTGTTCGAGGCATATGGGCTGCAGATGGTACATGATG
Organism: Lissotriton vulgaris; assembly: GCF_964263255.1. Taxonomy (NCBI): domain Eukaryota; kingdom Metazoa; phylum Chordata; class Amphibia; order Caudata; family Salamandridae; genus Lissotriton; species Lissotriton vulgaris. The sequence goes on along the minus strand of NC_141698.1, from coordinate 1,056,470,181 downwards.
AATAGATCGCCCTCTGGTGTTGGGCTCGGATGATTGCACTTTGTTTTTCTCTTGGAGAGTCTTTTGTATCTTGGTGACTCCTCCCTTGGTTGGTAGTGCGCATGGGCATCGGCTCCATCCTTAGATTGTTTTTTTCCGCCATCGGGTTCGGATGAGGATCGAGACGCTCCAGATCAACTTCAGAGAAAAGTGATTTATCGGCGCGTATTCCCTTTCCAATTCGACGGTATTGTTATCGAACGCGTTTCATTTCCATTCCGACGCGTTGCAAATTCAAAATCAAAGAGAAAAACTTGGATCTACGTCGACGAACAGGAGGCCTTTCTCGACGCAGTCAAGCCCGGAGTCCATGGAAAGGACTCCATTCAAAAAATGTCCAACGTGTGGTGCTAAGTTCCCACACAAGGACCTACACGAGGTGTGCAACCTCTGTCTGTCGCCTGAACACGAATCCAGGGACTGGGAAGCCTGCGCAGCATTCTCCTCCAAGCTAACGATTAGAAATCGTCGAGCTCGAAGACACGAGGTTTCCAGAATGCAGTCGGAGGCGATCCCGGAGCTGTTCGGAGACGAGCAAATTGAGGAAGAAGAGGATCAGTCGGGGTCGGAAGGGGACCAGTCGGAGGTTGAAGAACTCATCGAGCAACAAACCGTGAGTGACGACGTCCCCTTACCGAAAAACCGACCCCGTGCGGTAACGACCCCGCCTTCGGGCCCGGTCAAACCGCAGAAAAAAGTTTCCGACGCCCCGCCCTCGGGCCCGGCAACGAAACCGAAACTGAAACCAAAACACTCGGACTCCCACCATGTCGGATCCGAGAAAAGGGCGACATCGACTTCGGCACCGAGGCTACATACAAGGGAAAGCTCGGTATCGAAACATTCCATGTCGAAACATAAATATGATTCGTCGTCCAAGATTCACTCGATACCCAGGAAGTCGGAATCGAGTAGACATTCGGTGCCGAAAACACCAAACACTGACGATCGAAAACATAAGCACCTTTCGGAACCAGGACCTTCGGTACCGATTCAGGAGCAACAGACAGATCCCAAACAAAAGATCTTGTTTATCGATCCGCAAACTGGCAAAGTGGTCACGAAGAAGAGAAAGAATGAACAGACAGAAGATAAATCTCTTCCTTCAAAAAAGAGAACAATGGGGACAAATATAACTCCTCCTGCTTCTCCTCGACCTAAAGTCACACCCTCTTCTCCTATTCCTCACACTAGGCCAAATATTCCTACACCTTCCACAACAAGACCATCTACACCTCAGTCTGATGTAGACAGTGATCTAGGGGAGGGAGAACCTCAAGGGGATGACGAAACCATCCCAGATGAGGATGACCCATGGGAAAATTATGACGTAGGGTCAGATGAGGACAACGACCCAGAGTTATATCCCTCAAAGCCTTCACCACCTGATGATAACACAGGGTTTGTGCAGCTCATTAATAGGGCAGCAAAATATCATAAAGTAGATATACATACAGAACCTCAAATAGAGGATTTCCTGTTAGAGACGCTACCTAATGCACAAAGAACATCAGGTACTCTTCCTATGTTGAAGGGTCTTCTCAGTCACACAGAAGAAATATTCAAAGACCCAGTGAGGGCTAGGGTGTTAAACCCAAGAATTGATAAAAAATATAAGGCGGCTCCAAAAGGATCCAATATTTATTAAAGGGCATGTACCTCTAGACTCGCTGGTGGTCTCAAACGCTCGTAAAAGAGCAAACTCATTATCTACAGGAGAGGCTCCTCCACCTGATAAAGAGTCAAAATTAATAGATGCATCAGGCAAAAGAGTAGCATCACAGGCGGCAAATAGCTGGCGTATAGCCAATACACAGGCACTACTCGCACGTTATGATAGGGCACATTATGATGAATTAGAAAAACTCATCACACATCTCCCCAAAGAACATCAGAAAAAGGCAGATCAGTTAATACAGGAAGGTAAAATAATAACTAATACTTCCATTAAGTGCGCCCTAGACGCAGCAGACACTGCAGCAAGATCTATCAACATCAGTGTCATGTTAAGGAGACATGCATGGCTTAGAATCTCAGGATTCAAACAGGAAGTACAAACGGCCCTACTAAACAAACCATTTGATCAAAAGACACTGTTTGGTTCAAGCACAGATGAGACCTTAGAAAAAATGAAAAAAGATACAGAAACGGCTAAGTCAATGGGAGCATTGCAACAGCCAACACAAAGAGGTTCCTTTCGTAGATCCACCTATAGAGGGGGCTCAAAGAATACAGGAACAAATCAGCAATCCACCTCTTTCACACCAACATCACCCAGAGGTAATTCAAGAGGCAGTTACAGAGGTAACAACAACAAAGGTAGAGGCCGCGGAAATAATAACAACCGCAACGCCTCAACCCCAAAACAGTGACTTCATAGAACTCCCCCCAGACCACATAACACCGGTCGGGGGACGTCTATCACAGTTCCTACCTGTCTGGGAGAACATCACATCAGACAAGTGGGTGAGACAAATTATCCAACATGGTTATTGCCTGGAACTCACAGCTACCCCACCAAACATCCCCCCCAAACAGCGTCCAATGAGTCAAGATCATCTGACATTATTAAGAGAAGAAGTACTAGCACTTCTACAAAAGCATGCAATAGAGAAGGTCCCAAAAGATCAACAAGGAACAGGAGTATACTCTCTATACTTCCTGATCCCCAAAAAGGACGGGTCCCTAAGACCAATATTAGACCTCAGACCTCTCAATGCTTACATAAATTCGGAGCATTTCCACATGGTCACGCTCCAACAAGTACTCCCTTTACTGAAGAAAGGGGACTTTCTTTCTACACTGGATCTAAAAGACGCTTACTTTCATATCCCAATTCACAAAGCCCACAGAAAATACCTAAGGTTTGTATTAGAAGGACAACACTATCAGTTCAAAGTCCTTCCGTTCGGTGTTACAACAGCACCGAGAGTTTTCACAAAATGCCTAGCTGTGGTGGCAGCACACCTAAGAAGACAACAAATACATGTCTTCCCATACTTGGACGACTGGCTAATAAAGGCCAAGTCAAAAGAAGAATGTCTTCACAACACACAGAAGACAATTCAATTGCTGCACCACCTAGGGTTCACGGTGAACTACAAAAAATCACACCTGCAACCAAACCAGATTCAGCAATACCTGGGGGCTACGTTAAACACAGAAAAGGCAATAGCACACCCCAACCCAATCAGGATACAAACAATGGTCGGGCTAATACAAAGATTTCAACCACAACACTCACTACCAGCACGAGTGTTTATGCAACTATTAGGCATGATGTCCTCCTGCATACTGCTAATACCACATGCCAGACTACAAATGCGTCCACTACAGGAGTGTCTAGCGACACAGTGGAATCAGGCTCAAGGTCAGATTACAGATCTGGTGTTGGTAAACGACCGGACGTATCGCTCTCTGAAGTGGTGGAACACGGAAAACATTTCCAAGGGACGGTCGTTCCTAGAGCCAATTCCACAAGTGATAATAACAGCGGACGCATCGCTCTCAGGATGGGGAGCGCATATGGACAAATACACAGTGCAGGGGAAGTGGAGTGTGCAGCAAAAGAAACTGCACATCAACTACCTAGAACTATTAGCAGTATTTCTAGCACTAAAAGCTTTCCAAATGCAAATTACAGGCAAGGCAGTCCTGATCAGAACAGACAACATGACCGCAATGTATTATATTCAAAAACAGGGGGGGACACACTCTCTCCAACTATCCAAACTAGCACAGGACATTTGGAGATGGGCCATTCCTCAAAAGATCTATCTGTTAGCAGAACACCTACCAGGAGTTCAAAATCAGATAGCAGACATCCTAAGCAGACAGTCAGAACAAGTACACGAATGGGAGCTGCACGACCAAATACTGCAGCCATTCATCCAAAAATGGGGGCAACCAGAGATAGATCTGTTTGCCAATCATCAGAACGCAAAATGCAAAAACTTCGCATCCAGGTACCCACACCAAAGGTCCCAGGGCAATGCACTATGGATAAATTGGTCAAACAAATTTGCTTACGCGTTCCCTCCTCTACCACTAATTCCGTTACTGGTTCGGAAGCTGCAGCAACACTCAATGACAATGATACTAGTGGCACCCACGTGGGCAAGGCAGCCGTGGTTCACCACACTGCTACAACTCTCACAAGTACCACATCAAAAGCTAAGATTATTACCCATGCATCTTACACAGAACCATGGAGAAATAATGCACCCAGATCCCAAACAACTGAACCTAGCGATCTGGCTCCTGAGGTCATAGAGTTTGGATATTTAGATTTACCACCAGAATGTATGGAAATCATTAAACAAGCAAGACGTCCTACCACCAGAGCATGCTATGCATCAAAATGGAAAAGGTTTGCTATACACTGTAACAGTAAGCACATCAACCCTCTGGACGCATGCACTAAACAAATCATTTGCTATTTACTACACTTGCAGCAATGTAACTTAGCATACACCTCTATAAGAGTTCATCTCGCAGCTATAGCGGCGTACCTACAAAACAGGCAACATCTTTCCCTGTTTAAAGTACCAGCAATTAAAGCTTTCATGGAAGGACTCAAAAGAGTCATTCCACCAAGAAGACCACCTTCCCCAGTCTGGAATCTCAACATAGTACTTACCAGACTAATGGGGCCACCCTTTGAACCTATGCATAGGTGTGAAATACAATTCCTCACATGGAAGGTGGCCTTCCTCATAGCTATCACGTCACTTAGAAGAGTAAGTGAGTTGCAGACTTTTACAATTCAAGAACCATTTATGCAGTTACACCAAAATAAGGTGGTTCTTAGAACAAACCCAAAATTCTTACCAAAGGTAATTTCAGCATTCCACATCAATCAGTCAGTGGAATTACCGGTTTTCTTTCCAAAACCACAAACAGTAGCAGAAAGAGCCCTGCATACACTAGATGTTAGAAGGGCCATATTGTACTACATAGAAAGAACACAAACTTTCAGAAAGACAAAACAGCTATTTGTTGCGTTTTCTCCAACACACAAGGGCAATCCCATATCTAAAGCGGGCATTGCCAGATGGATTGTAAAATGCATTCAAATATGCTACTTAAAAGCAAAGAGAACATTAACTGTTCCTCCTAGAGCTCACTCTACACGTAAACTAGGAGCATCTATGGCATTTTTGGGAAACATTCCACTAGATGACATATGCAAAGCAGCTACCTGGGTTACACCGCACACCTTCACAAAACACTATTGTGTAGATGTGCACACAACACAACAAGCTAGAGTGGGACAAGCAGTATTAAAGACTTTACTTCAAACAGTTGCAACAGACACGGGCGACCACCGCTAGGGAGAGAACTGCTGTATAGTCTATTCATAATGTACCATCTGCAGCCCATATGCCTCGAACGGAATATGCTACTTACCAGTATGCATCTGTTCTTGGCATAGAGGGCTGCAGAGTGGTACATGCCCTCCCAGCCTCCCCGGAAACCTGTGTCTGTTCCAACATTATCTTATTTAGATACACTTACATGGGCATTCTTATCTGTATTCTACTACACTACTCCATCTAACCCTACTATGGCAAAACAATCTAAGGATGGAGCCGATGCCCATGCGCACTACCAACCAAGGGAGGAGTCACCAAGATACAAAAGACTCTCCAAGAGAAAAACAAAGTGCAATCATCCGAGCCCAACACCAGATGGCGATCTATTCATCATGTACCACTCTGCAGCCCTCTATGCCAAGAACAGATGCATACTGGTAAGTAGCATATTCCATCTCAGATACCGAGGGCCAGTAAATTAAATACTACTGGTGGGCTTGCAGCGCGGATTGCGCCACCCACCAAAGTAGCCTTTCAAACCTGCCTCAGACCTCTGCCATTGCAGGGCCTGTGCGCACAGTGTTACTGCCGCTGTGACATGGCACCTAAAGTGGGTGCCACATCTGTGACCTTTTACTGCATGTGAGTCACCCCTAAAGTAGGCACTAGCTAGCCTTATGGGCAGGGTGCATTGTAGGTAAAAGGTAGGACATGCACCTTAAAGTGTGTGACATGTCCTGGTAGTGTCAAACAGACATTTTGGTTTCTCACTGCTGTGAGGCTGCCCTCTTATAGGAATGCATTGGGGATTCCCTGATAAGTGTTTCAGTGGTAATTCCTGATATGAGAGGAGCAGCGTGGTCAAGTTTGGTATGTTTGGAATAGTAATAATAAATGCTGTGCAATGGTGTGCGCAGATTTATTATCACTATTCTAGAAATGCCACATTTAGAAGTTGGCATTTCTGTGTGCTATGTGTCTGCCTGCCTGATATGTATTGCATGTCTGGCTCTGGAGTGACGGGGGCTGGTGAGGTATGTGGCTCCAAGGAGGGCAAGGTGAGTCAGTGCTAGGCTGAATGGGCAGATCTACATTTGGAGTAGTGTGAGGAGTAGTCCCTGACCCTGAATAGGGTTGTGCCTGCCTGGGTGAATACTGGCTCCGCCCCCCTGTCGTGTGTCTGAGGACCGAGCCCCCATCTGACAAAGGAGAGTGGAAGCCTGGTGAACAGAGTGCTTCAACACCCCCCCAGAACCAGTTGGGACTGGTTCCCCCAAGCCCTGTGCCAGGGCAGAGCAAAATGAAATGCAATATAAATAGGGGTCTGTGACCCAATGTGGGGTGTGCTTACTAGGAACCTGTTGGAGCTGTGGTGCTGCTGGGCGCCGGGGGGAACCGCCACAAGGGTGTGCCCCCCTGCTGGAGGGTCCTGTGAGCTGGCCCACCGGGGCCCAGCTCTGCCCTGCATGATTTTGGGGCTGAGAGTTCCCTCCTGATTGTCCTGAACCAGGGACCGACACGCTCTCTGGGAGTAGCTGGGAGCACTGGTGAGTACAGTCCCTTTCTCCTTCCTGCAGCTGTGCTGAGGGGCCGTGGAGAGCCCCCCTGCTTATTGAGGTGCCCTGGAGGGGTTTGTGAGCCTGATGTGGGCTTGAGAACAGGATTGACCGACAGACAGAGCAAGGAGCTGCGCTGTTCCCTGGAGATCGACGGATAGCTCGCTCCGTATGTCTCTGTAGTCAATTGCGGACCGGAAGTCAGGCGGCAACTTTGCCTGACTATGGGCGGGGCCTATTCAACAGGAAGCTCAACGGAGGAGAGGAGGCGCCATGACCTCATCAGCAAGGGCAGGACATCGCGCCCTCCAGGAAGGAAGCTGTGCCCGACCCAGAAGCCAGGCGGCGCGTGCCTGCCCAAGGATGGAGCTCACCATGCAAAGGAGGAGAACCCTGCGTGCCAGCCAGTGGAAGAGAAGCCTCACAGGCTCAAAGGGTCCCAGGAGACGAGGACCGGAGCCCCTCGAACTCCCACAGGGACCAGAGGAGACCAAGAAGAACAGCCCCAGTGAGTGGGCCTGGAATGGTGCATTGTTGGTGCTGTCAGAGTGCACCGGGAGGAGCCCAGTGAACGGGGCTCCCTAGGCACTGTTAGTGCCAGTGCTTTCTCTGCTACACAGCTGCACCGCGAGAGCGTGGGCAGCTGCAACAACTGGGCACTTTGACCCTGTTTAGTCCCGGAGTAGGGCTTCAAAGGCACTGTTAGTGCCAGTGCTCATTTTGCATCAGCTGTACCGCGAGAGCGAGGGCAGCTGCAACGGTGGGGCATTTCTTTCTTAGGAAAAGGGGGTGAGACGCACCCCAAGCCCCAATGCATTCTGCACATTGTTTTTGCTGGCAAGGCAGCCAGAGGGCTACTTGGGATGCCCTACATTTGCGAGCCCTGACATTTGGGACAGAGGGCATTTGGGCCCCAACGAAGGCCAGTTGGCCTGGGCTCATTTGGTGTCCTGATGTGTGCACCTTCCTAGTGAACCTGGGGTGCACTGCTGGTTATTAGGATGTATGCCTAATATGACTGATGCATAATGTGTTTATGCTGATGATGATGCCTAATGTCATGCTATGATGTTTATGCTTAGGATGATGCCTAAATGCTAATGTGATATGATGCTAAGTACAGTATTTCTACTAATAGTTTCTGCTTGCCTTATATTTGCGCTTGTGCTTTGTGATGGTTCTAACCGTGGCCCGATTGGCCCAGTCATGTATATAATCCCCTGTAAATGATTACCAGGTGCCAGTTGGCACAGTGTATATGTGTGATTATGATTCTAATGTGTACCAAAAGAACTGATGGCAGGGGTTTTGAGCAGTAGGCAGCACCTCTGTTGTGTTTGCACATAAGTTTACTCTCGATAATTACAATGTCTCTTGGCGTGCTCCATGTCTTCGCACTGTGCCATCCACAGTGCTAAATAATATGTAAAGATAACCTCTATATATGTAGACAATACAATAAATGACAGAGCACAGCACAATATAGTAAGTAACTGACTAGTCAGTTACATACTATATTGTGCTGTGCTCTGTCATTTATTGTATGATTCTAATGTGTTTTGGATAATACAAAGGCTATTTGTTATATAAGCTTGTGTGGAGTGTCTTTTGTAGTGTATCTAGTGTGTTGCTCTTGTGTGTGCGTTGCGCAAATGTTTGACACATTGCCTCTGGGATAAGCCTGACTGCTCATGCCAAGCTACCAAGCGGGGTTGAGCAGGGGTTATCTTCAGCGTGTAACTCCCTTGCCCTGACTAGAGTGGTGGTTTCTGCCTAGCTTAGGCGCTTGCCCTAGCCAACCAGAAATCCCATTTCTAACAGACCCATAAACTAAATTAAGTGCAGGTGGTAAATGCAGTATAAACATTTTTGTTTTCTTTGCATCTTAAAATGTGGGCACACTTCAGAAATATTTGGAAGCAGTTGCATGCACTTAAGAGACAAATATTCAACATATTTAAGGAGGGGGTGGGGGGTGTGAGACTACTGTATCAATTTTAGGAGATGTTGGGACTCTGTGAGGATCTGGAGGCACCATCTGAACTTGTTCACTTCTACTTCAGATGTGCTTGGATTGTCTTTATCGTTACCTAGGTTTGTTTTTCCAAAACTATTTTGACGGTACTGTTTATTTGGAGTGTGTGTGTGTGGCAATGAATAGAACTCTTCACGGAGTATGGCTACCCGCGCCATTTTAAAGTTGCCTTCCAGAGAGGCCGATGGGCGTAATAAAGCTGGCCTTTTTAGTGGTTTAGTCGTTTGCCATAGGTGGAAAGATGCCAGCTCACCCAGTCAGGCCATTCAAAGGCTCTTTAGAAGGGGGAAGGGCGTATTGGGAAACTGAGCGTGAGAACTGGGAAGTGGTCACTAGCCAACATCTACTGACAATGCAAGGTTCTGTCAAAGTTTCATGTTTTAATCATTTCAAATTTCGCCCGTGGCACACACACAGAGCTTTCTGCATTACATCTGCATTACATATTTAAACCCTTGCTGGTTTTCATCGAAATCTGACCTCTCTCACTTAAGGAAAGGGGTTGAGATTTTTGGGGAGTCTTCTTAGACATTTTTGAGAAACAACTGTCTGCTTAGGTTGTCCCACATTCAGACAATCCCAGCATTTACCAGTCTTCCAGAACCAGGGTTATTGTGGGTCAAAAGCCCACCCTACAGAGACATTAATCAGTGCTTAATTTGTGAAGTGCCAGCACTGCAAATGACAGTAACAACGCCACCACTAACCCTCCCACTCCTACAAGGGTGACATTTCGGACTATTCCAGTCTCTCAAAGTTATAAGAACGGCTGGGCGGCAGGTAATAGTCATTTTAATGTAGATTGAATTAATTAACTGTTGTGGTCATCTCAAAATTAGCCAGACAGTGCCACCTTGTGGCAGACTGTCAAGCGCCAGTGTTGACAGTTATGTGCCGGAACCACCAGCACAAATTAAGCACTGCAGGAATTAGATGTATTATCAGTGGCAGGCAAGTTTAGAGTGAGTTTATCCTTAACATGTACACAGATCAATAGTTTAATGCAGGAACACTGCAGAATAAGATAGTCCAATGTGTGGTGAGGACAGAGGCAGGGGCATGGTGATATTACAACTGGCCATTGACACTCTTGCAAGATACTGCTTTTCTGCAAGTCCTGGATTTTCAGCCAACAACACCAGCATTCTGGCTCTGGCCTCTGGATGTGATGTTCCATTCTTGTATTAGGCTTCCCGTGGTGACAAGAAAGGGTACCCATTTGGCATGAAAAAGGCTCAAATATCAGTTTTCAGTAGGGGGAGCGGAAGGCCGTGGTTCCACATGGAAAATTACTTTTCCAGAGGGGAAGAAACAGAAATGTGCTGCAAGTGCAAATGAACGTTTCATCAAACTTTACTCCTGCCTATTGTTGACGTACAAAACAAACTTCAAGAGATTGTACAAATGGTAGAAGGCTAGGCCTGGAAATCTACTCATTGCATGGAGTTCTAAGGGTACTCCTATTAGGGCTTTAAGTGGCCTGGGTCCCTCTTTGTCTCAGCCCGGTAATAATAAAGAACGGACATTATTCATCCCCTGTATTCATGCTGTTAACCTTAATGGCAAAAAATACAATGTAAAAACATTAAAGTAATTCATGTCAACTATTTGGTTTCTGTTTATATTGCATGTTTTACTTAAAGTTGCATTACCCAATAGTGTTATCTACTTCTAGAATGGTGTGTTTCTCTTTTGTTTTTCTTCTTCATATTTTACTTGTATATGCACACTTTCAACTGGCTCGCCTGCATGTATTTCACACGAGCCATGACTGAGCGCCCTGGCGTTGAGGCTAAATCCAGCTCGAGTTTCTCACAGTGCCTGTCAGTGTGCCAAAAAAGGTGTTTCAGAATACATGCCCATCCAATCCTTGGCCTCTCTGCAGAGCGCACAGAGCAATGGTCATGTGATTGTGATTCTGTACAAATGCGTGAAGGAGGTATACAGTTGTAAAAATATCGACAAATCGAAAGTAAAACAAAATGCAGCGGTTACAGGTGGGGTGAGGAGGGGGTGTTGTGTTTTTGCAGGGTGGTGAAGTGAAGAAGATGCGACCTAGAGTGAATCTAACAGGAGTGAATGAGACACTCTGTCGGTGTTTACCCTCCCCACAGGCCTCAGCAATGTTTATTTAATTCACAGTCTCGCAATTTCAGTATTGAAACATTTCGAAACATTTTGAATAGTAATTATTTAAAACAAAATCATTTGTTGTTACGCATTTATCTTAAATAGTACACAACCTTTGACAAAGCCAATAGTAATGGCTGGTTTTAGGTGTATTTAGTTGTTGTGTTATATAACTGGATGCAATAACAGAAAGTTCAGAGGAACAAAAATACTGGTTGGGTGGCACACTATAGGTCCCCTACCAGCTTTTTTCATCCCACTTACGCCCTGCTCCAAACATGTGCTGTTTGATGCAAGTCTTAGTGCCCAATCAATGATGCCTCGGTATCCCATCCCCCCTGTGTGGGGGAGGGTGGGCGTTGGTAGGGAGGTCAATACACATTTTCTTTACATAAAGAGCAGTCCGGTGCTCGCTTTCGGTGGAATCCTTCCAATGCCAAGTTCTTCAGCTGGCCTAGCCCTGATGTTCTAACTGGCTTACAAGGCGCTACTTTTTCTGACAGATGTTTTCCTGAGGAACTTTTTATATCTCTTGGAACTCCCCACCCTCAGACCGGACCTGCCGGGGAGGTTCTGCCAGCCTAACATGAGATCCCCTCCTGGGCCAGCAGTCAAGCGGAAGTGCTTCCCTTGGGAGAGGCCTGGCCATGAGCACAATGGAAAATAACAATAAACATCCGCCCTTGATTCAGAAGCGCACGTGACTATTGTGTGACTCTGAGCGCGAAAAACCAAGAGCACTTTTTTTATGGCTCAGAAAAAGTCTGATTTCCTCTTCACACCCTTCTTAAGCATGAAACGCCAATGCTGGCTGAATGACCCGGCTTTAGAGGGCCGCGGGCGCATTTTGTGGCCTGGTGGCCCAATGCAAGGTTCATTTGACGCCGAAGCATTCAAGGCACAATGCACACCCGTCAATATATGAAATCTTACTGTGCAAGACCTTCAAGAGTTCCATTACCATGTAGGTATATGATATTATTATTATTACGTAAAACATAGACTCCTCCAATATTTAAATAAAAGGCGGTCTCTAAATGTCTTATGAGCTTCCAGTTGTGACATCACTAGTCACTGTAATGCAAAAATTACATCACTACTGTAATGCGTTATTATAGTTGAGTAGTGACAGAAGAGTGCCAGCTGGCAGAGCCTGCAGACTGTGAAAGGCTGACCGCGAAGTAGAATTACAACTGCTGTTTAAACATCAGAAAGGAGAGCTCGCGTTTCAGCGTCTTTAAACGAAATGTCCCTAAAAATGATCTCTATTAGCAGAGAGGGAGACTTTTATAGAGTACTTTTTTTGAAAAAGAAGTGCTAACATGAAAGCAGCAATCTCTGCACGCTACCACGCATTTGTAGTGCGTCTGTTTTTTAAAGCAACTTACATTACACTCTTTACAAGAGGTTTTTGCAACAATTAATTGCTGCATGTTTATTTTCAAACTGCAGATTCTCCATTTCTTCTTGGGTTTTGAAAGTAATCTTGTCGTTCGTTCCATGCCCTTTGCCCTTCAGCCGTGCCCCTCTGTGGTCATACAACACCCCTCGGACTTGCAGGAACCTTCTAACGTATAGTAGATACGTCTTGAGTACATACATGAGGCTGCATATGATTTTTCATGTCTTTGTATGTTCAGGGTGGGGTTTTCTATGCCCCATGTTTTGCTCCTTGGAATAAAAAAAAAACCTTGGACACGCGTAAGTACTCTGAACTGTTTCGGTTGAAGAAGGTACAAGGCTGATTTGCATATGGGTCACCCCCCCCCTTTGCTACCCCTGGTATCATCATGAAGACATCAGCAGGAATAGAAAGCGAACAGGGCTTTAATAACTAGGTTTATTTCCATGGTTTTCACGCCTTGCTGCTTCAAAGCATCTCACCAGCAAGTGCTATGTTATTGTTTCTTGGCGCTGGATAAACACAACATCTATGCCCATCATAAACACAGGAAAGGCAGCAGTGCCTTGGAAAAAAGAAGTTTTGCGGCATGTGCTGCGGTAGGTCACACGCGAGCACTCTCTTGCCATCTAGTGTTGGGTGCAGGCGATTTAAGTTGTTTTTCTCCGAAGAAGAGGTTTAACTTTAATGGTGGCATGCGATCCAGTGCACCAGGACAAAGAGGCCAACTCAGATTCTTTTTTGTGAATCTACAGCACTACAAGCTCCAAACCATGTTTGATGTTCCTAGCATTGTTGACTTATAAAACAATCTGTGCTTATGAATTGTCTGGCACAATAAAAAAACAATCTACATTCTGGGAGGACATGGTGAGTAACACTATTTGGCTGCCCTTTGATGCAACATTGGAAAATAAAAGCAGACCCGTGTATAGTAGGAGTATTTCTGTTTTACTGCTGCTAGAGGAGCACGCGGTATTCGAGAAGGGCCTACAAAGTGCAGGCCAGCTGCAATGGCTGCATATCTGGGGAGGCCCCTGCTGGCAGAGCTGGGCGACCAGACACTGGGGAAGACTCAGCTCTGATCTGTTGTTGTCCAAAACTCTGGGCAGCTGCTACAAGAGGCAATAGTGTACATTCCTCAGAGGGAGGGGGTTAAGCTCTAATATAGAAGATGGGATCTGGGAGCACCGGAAATTGATTAATCTCTCGAAAGTGATGTGGACAGAGGGACTTGAAAGAGGGAAGAAAAGTAAAGAATAGCATGGAGTTACGAATAATACATCTATCCTTCCTCTATCTGCACTTACCTTTCAATATTTTGGTCCTTGAAGTTTTGTCCACAATATTCTTGTCCTGTTACCCAATCTTACCTATCTACAATCACGGGCATCCTTCCTGTACAAAACCTATGCTAGACTCAGGCACGCACCCTAGCACTATGACACTAAGAAGAGTGCACCCTCCTGCTTTCTCCCTGTCATGCAATGCAGCACGGCCTCTTTAGGGACTGCGCTGCATACCGTGACAGTTTTCATAATCTGGGCCTAAGTGTCTCCCGCCTGACAAACTCTAATTAAGGAGTTGAAGGCCAGGTTTAGAGTTCGGTGAACAGGTTACTCCGACACAAACCTGACGGATATCCCGTCCACCTCATGACAAGTGCCTTTGGATATAATGTTCTTGTAATACGGTGTACGGGATAGCAATCACTTTTGCAGCAGAGTAACATGTCCTTCGAACCATAATTCAGACCCTTAGGGCATCATTAGGATGGTGGGCGGACTCTGTCCGCCAGCCATCCTATCGTAGAATGCCTGCCATTGGTGCGGGGGTCCCATTGGTGACCTTAGGATGTGCCCCCCACACTGGCGGGCGCATCCTGCATTCTTGACACTGCGGCGGACGGTGCACTCAGCACCACCCGCCGCAATGCCAAGAAGGCATGTTGTGCAGTTCCATGCACAACGTGGCAGGCACCGTGCAGTGCCTTCCATGTTGTGCATGGAACTGTAGGGGGGTAGCATAGGTACCCCCCATGTGCACCCTCTACGCCCCAGAATTCCTGGGTGCCCGCTACGGGCCCCCAATGGCAAAAACAGCCTGCCTTTCCGTGGCGGTAACGAGGCATATCCCCACTGATATGCTAATATGGATGGCGGTGTCTCACAGACACCGCCACCATGCTAACAGCTTTTCCACCCGGTCGACTCTTCGACCGGGCGGAATACCGGCGGACGGTCTTTCTGTCCGCCGGGGTCCCTCCTGCCATGGTAATGTGGTGGGGGGAAATTCTAATGCGGGTAGTGGTTTTTAGCGGGCGGATCGCCACCGCCATGTGGGCGGTGGCGATCCGCGAGCTATCCTAATCACCCCCTTAGTCTTTAGGGATGATGTACTTTTGTTGTACAAATGCTTAGCCTTGAATGTCTACACCATATTGTTATTATTATTGGCCTGGTTTTCAATGGTAAAGAATTCCTCTCAGCAAACCTGCTTCTTTCATTATATAGGAGTAAATGTATAGATGTATGTATGTATGTATGTAGGAGGCAAGTATACATGCCCTTATATTGTTGCTATCTTTCTAAATACAAAAAAGCTCTAACATACATGCTCAAAGTCATGCAAGATGCCATTTTGTTTTTAAACAAAGTCACTCCTTTCTACTGTTTCTACCAACTTTTGATCAGTGGCATCTGGCACACTAAGACCCTCAGAGTTCAGATGCTGTTCCTTTCCATGTTTCCATGTTTACTGGCCATTATTGGGGCACCAACCAGGGAGAGGTGGGGGGCATTTTAAGGAGATTTCTTCCATTGGTGAATATAATATTAAAGAAATGGGATATTTAGTGAAGGGAAGAAGTGGAAAAGTCATTACATTTCCAACAGGAAGACAGTAAGTTTCTTGAAGAATGATCTGGGTAGTTTGCAGTCCTTCCTTCTCCAGAAAACAAGATGCTGAGTCTTGATTTTGGTTGTGCAAACTATTATGGTATTTATGCAGCTTGTTGGGAAGAATAACCCTGAGCCTCAACAGATGTAGCATTAAACCTTTTTTTTCTTCTTCCTACCCTCAGATAAAAGCATGATGGATTACGACCTGCCGCTCATGCCCCAACAAGCTCCAGAGCCTCGCGAGCTGTGCAGGTGGTGTGATCGATTATCGCCCAGGTGCAAACTCCGCGATACATGCTACACCAACTGCAGCGCCACTGCCACCTGTGAACATCGCCAAGAAGCTTGCGCCGCACTACAGTAAGGGCCTTAATCAATCATAATAACCACTTAGAGCTCCAAGTCACTGTTGCACAATGACAATTGTTTCAACATTCGTAGTATATTTTGGGCTCCATTTTGAAAACTGCTTAACCTGCATGGCCTATATTTCTTTACATATATTTTTTTTTAGAAATTCCTCCATGCAGTGATTTTAGAGCATGGGCGGTTTTGCGGCAAGGCAGTTTTAAGGGTACACCAGATTCCTCCTAAAATTTGTACCGATTGCCTATGGATGCGAATGGAAGCCTCAAAATATGACTTTGTACAGGACTCTAAAAATCCTACCAGCTACAGATTCAGGGTACTATTTCTGCCTGGGTTGTTTGATCACACAAATTAGTCTATTTGTCAACAGCGGTGGATGAACTGTGGTTATTGGGTCACATACCTGGTCTCCTATTCCAAATGAGGTTGTTGGCAGTAGGCGCTGATTGGTCAACTGCTGATTTGTTCTCTGTATCTAGTTTATTTTCTGATTACTGAGCCCTGGCTCTTAGGCTGGGGAGGTGTCAGGAGGGTTTCGGGGACAGAAGTATTGGTCTACTGAGTTGTCTAAGTTCTGAAATAATCCCTGAAAGATGTACTGGTCAAGTTATTTCTTGTAGTCAGTTAGTTTTAGTGGCGGATCAAGTGGATTCTGGAGTTATGGTTCTTGTATGTTAATGGATTTGCTCTTGGTTTCAGCACTTTAGTTTTGTTCTGTTGGATAGAAGAGGAGTGACTGACTCTAAGGAGACAGGATGAGATGTAAGTGGGAACCTGACCTTTTACACTAAAAGACGTGCAGTTCGAGTGGGTTGTTATTAGGGGTGGGTGGTGGACTCCGCTCCCCTAATTCAGTTTACTGTGTTTTTGCTACTTCGCTTGGAGTGCAAAGTTCGGTCAAAAACTCCGCCATCCACCACATAGCGGAGTTTCCCGGTGCCCACCCCTAACTTGTCAGAGGATTGGGTTCTATTTATTGTCAACCTGCCCCTAGAACAAGCCAGTTCACATTGTAGTCGTGAGTCACACAGGTCTCACTTTCGGCAATCTACTCACAGCTCGGGTCGAACTGCATACCTGCGGGGACGTGCAAACAACCAAAGAGTAGGCAATGACATTACTTCTGCATGCATAAAGATTAATCTAGCCAATCAAGCTAAGCAGGGGCAGGGTAAATGCTGGCGCAAAACACATTGAGTAAATCATAACACTAGAGACACGATTGAAGGTCTTAGACTGCCTCTTCAGTGGCTGTGAACTCCTGCTACCCTCACAGGCCGATAGCAAAGCAAACCAGAAAATTCAGTATTTACCATCCCCAAACCGCCAGCTGCATCGACCAACACTTGAACCTCCGGCTCCGCCATCTTGCTACAGTTTGTCGCACATGCATAGACGAAAAAGAGCAATTTGCGATTGGGAATTGTAGGTAGTGGATTTGGAAGTAGGTTCCTGTCTACTTAGACTTAAAAATACTGAATTTCCCGGTTTGCTTTGCTATAGACGTGTGGGGGTAGCGGGATTCACAGCCATTGATGAGGTACTCTAGTGTCATGATCTACTTAATGTGTTTTTTGTGTCAGTATTAACCCCACCCCTTCTTCTCTTGATTGGCTAGATTAATCATTATGCATGCAGAAGTAATGCTATTGCCTATTCTTTCGTTGTTTGCATGTTCCCGCAGGAATGCCGCTCGAGCCGAGCTGTGATTGGATTGGCGAAAGCTGAGCTCTGGGCGCCTCACTCCTACAATGTGAACTGGATTGTTCTGGGGGTGCAATCACATGTTGACAATAAATAGAACCCAATCCTTTGACAGGATTTGCAAAGGAAATTAAATATAATAGTAGAACGCCCCATAAGAAAGGCATGCAGCCCGCAAAGCGAGTCGGACTGAGTTTTTTGGTAACTCCAGGGAATTCCGCTGAGTGAAACTCCACGAACTCCGCCCAGGGCTAGTTGTTATAATGACCGTGCCAACTATTTTTTACTTTGCACACATTGCAGCAGGTATGATTTTGAATTTGTGTGTTCATCAGATGCTAGTGATTACTTGGCATGCGTGCATTTTGTCATTTTCTAGGACATCATAACTCCTGAGTTTCTTCCTGTTTTGTGCAGCTTGACACAAGATATGTTATAGCCATTGAAATATCCCCTTCTTCATTTCAGTTCCTCCTCCAGATGCCCCCTGTCTTGTTGTCTTTATTCCATTACCACCCCTCAAAACAGACCCTCCTTCTCTGTTTACCTTTGCTTCCATTCCGCCACCTCCCACTAATTTCAGCTTTACTTCCATTCTGTTTATGCGTTATGTTCTCCACTCACTAACTTCAGCTTTACTCCTCTTTCGCCACTGTCTATGTTCTCCTCTCACTCCCTTCACTTTTACTTCTATTTTGCAACTGCCTGTTCTTTTCTCCTCCCTTCACCTTTGCTTCGATTCCTCCACCGCTTATGTGTCCTCTCACTCCCTTCACCTTTGCTTTCTTTCCAACCCCAACTGTCCCCCTCCCCTCACCCCCTTCACCTTTTCTTCCCTACTCTTACTCCTTTTACCTTTGCTTTCTTTCTTTCCTCTCGCTTGCTTCCTTGTCTCCACCAGCTTGGCCCCCTCCGCTTGCACGTCCCACATTTACTGACTTCCTCCATTAATAGTTACCCTTTCTCTAACTTTACATCTAAAATTCCATCTCCTGACATCATCCTAACTCTGCCCTAGCTCTACTGCCTCTGCCTTTGTTTCCTCCACCACTTACATTTCGTCCTCCTGCCGCTCCCATCTTTACTTCCAAATCTCCCTCCTGTTTTCCTCCCTTTTACCAATAAGTGTTTACTTCCTTTCCTTTTCTATACCTTCTTCTACTTTCAACTTAAGCTTACCTGCTTTTCCCTTCTATACCACCTCTTGCTCTTCACTGCATCGTTGATTCGTTGCTTCCTTTCCTCCCCTACTGCTCCTCCTTTCACCATCTCCAATTGCACCCAAGACATCTCATCTTTGCTTCATTTTACTTTCTTCCCTCCTTCTGTACCTTCTTTCCTTCTCATCACATACCTACTTTCAGCACCTATATCACTTCCCCTTCTCACTTCATTCTTACTGCTTTTTCTTTCTTTAGCCCACCACCTCCTGCCTTCCCTATCTTTACCACCCATCCACCACCTGTTTCTCCTCTCCACAATCTTCTCACCTTAACTTCAACTCATGAACATCAATTCACCAAAATGCAAGGGGTAGCAGAAGTGAAATCACACGCCCTTTGACCTTCATGTTTACTCATACACAAATGCTTACACATACACACACACTCTCTCACGTAAACACACTCACCCACAAGCACGCACACAACATACATTTAAAAGCATTGTTTTTTACTTATCTCAGTTGCCACGAAAGCCATATTCCATCTAATTGTACTCCACTCATTATTGCACTAATAGTGACTAATGTTGCATTAGTCACTTTTAGTGTAATAAAAAAAATTGAGAGGAAACAAAACGAGTGGAGCCCCAACCGATGTCCAAAAGGACGAGCTGCCACCGTGTTCCTGGCACTGATTTTGCCACCTCTGAGGCCAGGGGTCTCAAAGACAGTGCCAGGGGTCGCAAGGAGCAAGCCAGGGGTTGTAGCTCCGACCCCTAAATGACGTCCATGCGTAAACTGGCTTCTGCCCCCCGTCAAAAGACATAGCTAGGCCCTGCGCCGCCCGAGGCAGCTGCATGTAAGAGCGGGGGTGCTGGTGATTCATGTTTGCCGCCCCATGATGGACGTAGGTAGGAACTTGTGCCGCCTGGGGCGGACCGCCCCCCATTGCTCCTCCACTGTCCCCGTCCTTTCTCTCCATCCAGTCTATCTGTTCTGCACTTCCAGTGGTGGCTATTCGAGGGAGTGCTGCGGGCGGTGGGCGGGGGAGGGGCAGGGTGGGGCGGGGGAGGGGCAGGGTGGGGCGGGCATACGAACGAACTGAGTTATCAATCAATCAATCAGGGGGTTTTGTAAAACATGCTACTCACCCGCGAGGGTCTCAAGAGTAAATAAATAAAACAAATTACATTGTGTCCGCTGCATCGCCATTTGGCGTTGCAGCGGGTGCTATGTAATTTGTTTTATTTATTTATTTACTTAACTCCGTTTGGCCGTCTGCTGGAGTTTACTACCCTCCACTCTGCCCTTCCCCTGCCCCGCCCCGGCTCACCACCCCGCAGCACTCCCTCGAGGAGCCGCCACTGTGCACTTCTTCCTCCTCTTCCAGCTCATGTCAGCGGAGGTCGATATGCTGTTCCCTGCAGCAAACACAATAAAGAAATTAAGAAGTAAATTAGAATTATAGGTTTTTGTAAAAATGAGGGTCCTTGGTTTAGAGAGAAGGCTCTTAAGTTTAGCAATTAACTCTCAAATTTAAATATGGCCTGAGGCATTGGAGACTGTAATAACACTTCTCCATTCGCTTTAGTTCTCTGTGAAAATGGAACGAGCCTAGAACTGACTTTTTTTGATTTCCATTCCTTTTCACTTTTTTATAATTTTTTCCCTATCTTGTCATTTTCACATTTGTGAAATAATATGGTGGCCTGCACGATCCCGCGTACATGTATGCACACCCTTTGCACATAGCATTTTTGTGCACTTTTTCATGTTGCATAATTACATACCACCCATCTCATGAAGAACATTAAATTGTAGCAAAATATATTATGAAATAAGCCTTTGTATAAATTGAATATCGTATTCCCTTTTGCACGCAATTTCCTTCCCCTAATGCACATGGTGTGCATAGTTTAAGATGCACATGAAACTTTATATTGTTCACACTATGCACATATATAACATGCTCGTGGGAAAGATGGCACTGGAAAAATTATTTGTCTGCACCTGGAAAGTTATTTATTTATTTATTTGTAGAATTTCAGTAATGCTTCTACCAAAACGATTTACAAAAATGAATGTAGAGTAATAAATAGAATAATAATATGAAAGAACAAGTAGAGAAACGAAAACATAAAAGAGACCAAAAGAAGATACAAGGAGAAAAGAGAGGAAAGAGAAAAAAAGCGTTCATACCAGTTAACATCGATTTGCCCTGAAAATATTAATAAAAGGTTGTAAAGTCAAATCACACTCCGAAAAGGGGCTACACCTGATGCCCAGCAACAGATGGAATCAACCAAAAGGAGGAAACGGGCTCAGTCTATTCTGGATTCTTTCCTAGTTGGAAACAGATACATTTATTAATTCTAGTCTTGTCACTTCCTGGTTGCTCTTTTCCATGTCTCATGCATCTTGCTCATCGCTTCTCTGTTCCATCGCGGAACGCGTGATTCAAGAACATGCTCATTGTCACTCTTGGTCATGAACCCTTGAAAAACCTATCTGGATCATGTGCTCTGTAAGTCTGCCATTCTAAACCAGTTTGGGACAAGCGCTATGTAGGATCAGGGAACGTCGGAGAACATCTTCTTACTCCACATTATGTCTTGCCAGATTCTCTGTGGGAGTGACTTCCCTGGTGAGTGTCTTGCACTCACTGAAATTGCCTGTCACAACTCACATCACATTCTGCATATAAAAATGGAGTTACTTGCCTTATTGGCCCCTTTTGCATCACATTTTTCTCGAGCAAAGGGCCTCTTTGTTAATCAAAAATTATCCTTTTCAGTTGGGAAAAAAAACCATCAACAATTTTCATTTTCTTTTCATAAACTGGGCATTTAGATCCATAAATTATTGTGGGATCAACCCTACTAATATTCAGAACGTGAAGTATTCACCCCTGCTAGGTTTCCCTCACAGTTTATTCACCCTGGTATTCCACTGAACAAAGCTGAGGGGCCTTCCTCCTCAGACCAGGAACCCTCCTACATAAGACAACTGTCTACATTGATGGTACTTGGCCTGTGAATTTGGAGGATTTTCCCCAGAGGGGTGTTGATGAAGGTCTGGACTTTTCTGTAGGAGATCACTATTGTCCTCCAAGTTTCTGCTCCTTACAGAAGGACTGATCTTAAGTTAGTGTTAAAAAGACGAATCTTAGTTTGCAGCATTCGGTCCTTGGAACTCCAGACCTTCTTTGGCTGAATGAAGGCAGCCCTTGCTTTGTAGGTGCTTGCTTTGACCCAGAAAATTATTATAAAAAAAGTATTGGGGCAAATTAACAAAACATTTGCCATGCTACACTGTGACTTGTGTGCAGTGAGAAGGGCAACTACATAATTAAAATACGGATCCTGATTCACAAAATTAAGATAGGTGGATTGTTTCCAATGCGGTTGTCAGTTCTGATTTTGATAATTGACACCGTGGGGTGATGGATGAGTACGGTCCCATGAAAATTATTCAATGCAAATGGTGTGAAAAAACAAAAAGTATCAACATTCGGAATGCCTTTGTCGGCAATTCTAAACTTACACCTAAAGAAAGCATAAATACTGCAGTAATTGTGCCAACTTGCAGGGAACATTCTCATGATTGTGGTGGTATGGTTGTGGTAAAGATTAACATTGAATACTATTCGCCTGAAGAAGGAGACAGAGAAAAGAAAGTTTAGCCGGGATGTACACTAACCCAAATTCTGCAGCTGCAGAGTTTCTGTAATGAGGCCAATAGATAACCTTGGGGATATGACAAACAATTGTATCCTAGGGTAATTCATACTTTTCCATAGTGCACATCGAAGGGTTTCTAAATTTGGTGATTATCAGAAAGCTTCTAAATTTATAGGTGCGCCTCTAAACCTGCAGGGATTTTCAACGTTTACATGAATGGGCCCATTATGACTGAGGCTCAATTCTTCTGGCCCTGTGTTTCCTCTACACAGTTGTTCAGAGCATATTCAAGCTAACGTGGAGCGCCGATATGCCACAGGGGCCATTTTATATCCAGTAGGGCGGTAGCTGGGCTTTGACCAACTGACCACCCAGGCTTACGGTTGTCGCCAAGCCCTTGGAGAGGAGAAAAGCATGTCCAAGTGCATCTTCTTTTCAGGTTGGTGATTGCTTCAAGCCAACCAGTTTCAGTGGATCTGTTAGTGCCAAGGGTGTTGCTAAACCTTTCCCTGTGGAAAATAGTTTTTGCTGCTGAAAACCTCTCCTACATTGTCACAAGTGCAGAGAGATGTTCTCGTATCATTGCCAGGAATATATTTCTGGTCTGTTAAGTGGCTAGAGAGGTGTTTGTGTCCAAGCTCACAGTGCATTCCTGCCCTGGCATGCCCACTCCCCACCTATTGAAGTACATGTACTCACACTATTCACGTGAATGTATCTTTTTTATGAATGCAATGCATTTTATTAGGCTTTTGAAAATCCCAATGTTTTTCGTAACCACACACACACACACACGCGCGCGCGCCCACACACACACGCACAAACAAACGCACACACACACACACTCTCTCTCTCTCTCCCTCTGTGTCTCTCTCGTGTTCAAATCTATTGCCATTGTGTAGTCGACTCTCGCTCTCCTCACTGAGAGTTTGAAGAGCATCCTGGGAATTCAGGAAATATACGTATCCGGGGGCGTGAGGGCTGCAGCCAATGACGAAGGAGGGGCTGGCACTTAACTAGCAGCATGGCCCTTTCTTGGCCCCTAACAAAACACCAAAACGACCGGTTTGCGCAAGTTGGTTTATTTTTGTAGCTTTCAGCCACAAAAATGTGCTGCTCAGAGTTTATGATTCCGGTATGAGTGAAAAATGTGCTGCCTGCCCACCTTTACAGGGAAACATTCTATTTCCACCATCTGGGTCTGAGAGTGAGTTCAGAGAGCGGTTCTGGATAAGTAACTTCAACGGATGTAATAATTTGGGTCAAAGGGGTAGCAGAGATCTTTGGAGCACACCAGTCAGGATGTCCCCTCACAATAAAATATTATACAAATTATCCCTCAAAAGGCACGCTTCAGTTTATGGTCTGTGTGTTGAAATGATTGATTTTATTACGTTGTTATATTTCTAAATGTAAGTGTGTGATTGCCAGGCTCGTGAAAATAGTCGATGACTAATACAGCATATTATTTGCATCAAGTGTACTATTAAAGCAGCTTTCACCCATGTATTACTGCTATGCAAAGGTCAAAGTACAGGCCAATTAGGTCGCTCTTAAAGTCCCCTACAGAGGACAGCTGGGCCCACACTCAGAAGGTCTCTTTAGTAACATTGATCTGGCTGAGTGGATTGAAGCCTTTGTGGTGGTTCTGCTTGAATTAATTTGCTGATAATTGCTACAAATTAAAAACAGCGTAAACCATATGTGTAGAGCCAGAGAGGGGAAAGGGAGTTGGATCGGCATCATGAAAGTCTCTAGGCTCCGCCCCTTGAGATTCATGCCCCCATCTAGCAATAGTAAGAAATGCCATATTCCATGTTGTTGATCTGTAAGTGTACTGCTTGCGTGCACTCACACACATTCACGCACACACACACACACACCCACCCACACACACACCCACACACACACACACACGTATGCACTCACACACACAAATATGAACAGAACAACACAATGTTGGAACACAAAGCAACCCAATACCCTCTCTGTCTTCTTTTCGACTTCCCTGAAATCTTTAGGCAAACAACTGGTGAGAGGTCCCTGCCCACCCAGCTGTGTGACCATCTGGCGGTACGACTCAAAGGGGATGAAGATCCTACCTCAGGCCTGTGTATGATGGAAGAAAGGAGGATAGTGGATGGACTGCTCTACATGTGCTTGTGCCGAAGGAATGAATGCAACAATAACCCGGCGCCCAAAACAGGTATGCTGGTTCTTTCCTCCTTGGTAAACTACACCAGTGGGACAGATAGTGCCTATTTCATTACTCCTCAGAACTTGTGATCAGTCTCTGGTGTAATTTGTTGAGTTCAAAACATTCTTTTAATGCCACTGAGGACGCAAAGGATAAATGAAGGTAGCTCTAACTTGGGGGTGAAACAGGTAAAACTTCATGAATAAATAAATAAATAAATAAATACATGGCGGTAAACAGAAATCATGGGATCAGAAAGTCCAAATCAATAATAGAGAGGACACTCTTCGATGGGAGAAGTACAACTTCTTGAATTACCAATACCTTGGTGATTGGAATCCCCATGGCCAAGATCCTTGTAACCTACAGCTCGTACGCCTAACTCTAGACTGGGTCAATACAGCCTCTCGTCTCTTACAGGTGTCATCAAGTTGAGTAAGATGATTGCCTTTCATGGTGACATTTTTCTTCCTTACATTTTATGGAGGTGGGTGGGTTGTGTGTGGCGCTCTTGTATATTGACTACTTTTTCAAAAGTGGTTCAGAAAAGTGGGTATTTGGGGTTCGGTGAAACTTTGCTCTTATTCCTGATTGAGAAAGGTGACTGCCTGTGGAGTCACGCCTCCTACAGAGCCACACCTGATTGTAAACGGAGTCACTCCTCCCACTGACAGTGCCACACTTCCTCATTACATTTTTTATCTAAAAAAGGAGATAATTTAAAGAAAATTATGAAGAATACGGTGAGGGCACATCTGTGCCTCTGCTTCATTTGAACACAAAATACTCCCCAGCTTTTCTATTGCGGAAAGCATGTACATCGGGTCCACGTCTCAGCGGTTGATGAGTATTGGTTGGTGCACAGCAGTTTTTGGATTTGTATTGGTGGATCGTCACAGTAATTTAGGGCCACATATATCAACCAAATTTGCATTCTCAAACTAACCGATATGCAGAATTGGCACGTTTGCAAACGCAAAAAAAGGCTTTTTACATGTACCAACCCCCTTTTGCCATTCGGTAACCTGTTACCAAGTGCCAAATGGGTTTGCAATTAGGTATTTGTAAGGGGCGCGTTTAGGGCGTCCCTTCCAAATAGCGAATCCTAATAGTATGTATGAATGTTTTGTGACTGTGAATGCTGTCCCAAAACATTTGCATTTTACCACCTTCTTCATGTAGGTGCTAATCCATTCACAAATGGGAAGGGGTCCCCATGGACCCTTTGCCCTTTAGGAATGGTTGTAAAAACATTTTCTAAGATCCGGCAGTAAAGAAGAAGAAAAGGGGCACATAAAGAGGGGCCACATATGAAGTGCAGGAAGAATAAACTCAGTGAAGGAAAACAAAAGTTAAAAAAAGAGGGCACCAATGGGAGAGGGACAATCTAAGTAAATACAAATGGAACACATGGGGACCGTGGCCTATATACAAGCAGAGAGGGCCTAAGTCCCGGGTCTCATAGAACCCAAAGGTGTTGGAAAATATAAATAGAGAAGCAGACTTAAGGGCGAGAGTGACAGAGTCTTTTTACGTAATCGCATTTTCCCATGGGAGAAGTTCGTTGAGACCAGAGGTAGCTGTCTGAAGAGTAAAGATCCAGAAGACCTCTCTTTTCTTTCTAAAAATGTCTACGTTGCCGTCTCTCGGATTCCTGATCTTTTCCAAAATAGTCAATTTAACATCTTTCAGTGTGCTTTTTTCGATCCAATGTTCAACCAAGGGCGCTCTGACTCCCTTGTTACAAGGGCATTGAATCAAATATATAATGTTGGATGTATGGCAGTTGGTCATTTCCCTAAGTTTAAATTGTTTTTTGCCCCATACACGTATATCAGACCACATGGCATGATTACAGGCCTGGCATGTACCGCATTTATGGTTGCCTGTAATGGGCGTCGATCCTGATATGGATTTCTGGATTAAATTCTTTTCCTCATTACAGGTTGCTTTAACCATGGTTGTGTTTGAATGCAAAAACAGGTTTTCGGAGTTTAGTAGTCTGTTCACCGGCATTCAGAATATGCCATTGTGCTCTAATGATCTGTCTGATTTTATTATCGAGATTTATTATTGAGTAACACTGATCAATTTAGGGTCCTCGGTCTTAGGTGGTTTTTGGAAAAGCCTGTCTCTATTGTAATATCTAGCTCTTTTGTAAGAACCTTTAATGAGCCCTCTTGGATATCCTCTTGCGAGGAATTTGTATTTAAGTTGTTCTGCATGATAGTCGTAGTCTTTTATATTGCAGCAGTTTCTGGGCAATCGCAGGAACTGACTAAGAGGGATGCCACGCTGTGACATCTCGGATGGTAACTGTTGAAGTGAAGCAGGGTATTTCTTGCCCTCGGTTTAGTATATAGAAAGATCTGGATAGTATCATTGTCATTGGAGATCCAGATGTCAAGAAACTTAACTTTGCTTTTGATAGTGAACTTAATATGTGGATAGCAGAGGTTGATCCGCAAGAGGAATTTGGTTAACTGCTCTTCATCACTTCTCCCAATGAAAAAGATATCATCAATGTATCTTTGCCAGTGATGAATATTTTCAGCAAATGGTGCAATTTCGTTAAAAATACATTTCTCCTTGAAAATACCCATGTAGATGTTGGCTACATTGAGGGCACATGCCGCCCCCATACTAACTCCTTAGGTTTGTATATAACAGGAGTTGTCAGACTCAAAGTAATTCTGTTTGAGGACAATGGCCAAACATTGTAAGATATACAACCAGTTTTCATAATTTTCAGTCCTCTCTTGAAGCACTTTCACCCCTTGTAACGGTTCTTGTTGGTGGATGTTAGTATAAAGTGCCTCGATGTCCATCGTGACTAGGGTATCCGTATTAGAGTTGAATGGAATTCCTTCTACTTTGGATATCATTTGACCTGTGTCCTTGACGTAGGCTGGGAGGACAGAAACCAAGGGTTTGAGAAATTGGTCCACATACCTAGACAGAGGCTCGGTATTACAACCTATAGTAGACACTTTGGGTCTAAAAGGTGGATTGGTTGTGAGTTTTGGGAAGTCCATACATTAAAGATGTACGGGTGTCGGATTTATTGAGGAACTCAAATTCCTGTCTGCATATCGTACCTTTATTCATGGCTTCCTCTATGATATGAAGGATTTCTTTCTTTTGCTGTGAACTCCAACATGGCGGCTGTCATTTCTTCATATTGCTTTTACATTGATACATTCTAGTTCTTTTAGAAATATCCCCATTTGTGCCTTATTACGAGCCTTCCACAGTTTCTCATGCCGCTTTATAATGCGCTCCACAAGCCGTCAACTTCACTTCAGTTGTATCACTGAAGGAAGTACTGTGTGTCCATCAGATTTCGAGTAAGTTTATCGGCTAGCGTCTCTTTGTACTACTGGATTTGTCTCGAATTTCGAGCTTCGTTTTCACTTTGCCTTTTGGCTTATTTAACTGTTCTCCTGATCCAGTTGTATCTTTTACTAAGGACCTACTGTGTTTCTACCCGATATTGCGTACGTTTATCTGTTGGCATCTATCTCTCAAGCCTTCATAGGATCTGCCTCCACTCATTTTCATGCTCCATTTTATTTTGTCCCTTGGATTCCTCTACTTTACACTTTAGATACTTTTCCCAGGTTTTTGCTCTCTTTTATAAGTCACGTGATTACGAATCTTATGTTTGCCTTATGTTTTGTTGTATTGCGGGCTTCAGTTTATTCACCTTTCCTCATCTAGGAGGGATCCTGTGGTCACTACACTTTGGTGTTCCCCAAGCCCGTACATCGAGATTCACTGAGGTTTCAATCCATAGCTTGTTTATTTCTCAGATCGATGTATTTTTCATTAATTTTTTTCAGACTCGGTCTCTCCCATTATTATTATTATCAAGATTCTGGCGCTACCTTCTGCATTTACTATTGGAGGGGGTTTCCCCCACCCTTTTTTCTCACCTGGTTGAAGACGAGTTTTCTTATTGCTTACCTTTCCAAAGATTGTGTATGAGGCAAGTACTGTCCTCCATATTTATATTTTTCTTTTATATGTTTTTTTCTGTACCGTTTTTTTAACTCAATCTTTTTCTCATATACTAATAGGCATTTTATACTCCTTGGTTACCGCCTCGCCTTGACCTACATTTTTTCCTGAATCTTTTCACTTTTTTCGAAACCAACTTTTTAATGTGGGACTATTATTTAAGTACCTGGGTTCTGCCCGTTTGGGTTTAACTCCTCAAGTAGGTATCATGCACCCTCCGTTTTCTATGTTGCCTATTCACTCTCTGACACGTGGGTCGTTTTTCCAGATTTTCTACTTCAGTTTGAAATCTCTCATACTTCTACCTTATCCTTTCACTGTGTTGTTATTTGGTTTGTTACAATAATTGGTCACAATATGCATAGTCACATCGTAGTTACAGTTCTAATCCTTCCAATTCTTCTGAATTTACTGTATTCAATATATCTCTCCCTTTTCATTTCCCCCCTTTGCCCTTGATTTAATTTATAAGAATATTTCGTTTAAATTCATTCGCTGTATTTCCATATTTCAGATCAGATCTTGCATGTTACGGTGAGCCCCCGTTTCCTGAATCATTATTCTGTGAATTTATTCAGATTTATGACAGGTGTCATTGACTTCTGAATATAGATAGCGCCCTCATGAAGGTTGTGGTTCACCCCTTCTAACACATTGTGACTACCGAAAATTGCGTTGGCGCACCTCTGTCTATATATATTGTACTTTCGTTATTAGAATAATTCTGTAGCAATTTGATTTTTGCGAATATCTCTACTGTATTACATGAGATTCTTTTTGATTTGTCATATTTGTTTGTATTTTGATCTGCACTTGGGGTGAAGTATGGTGAAGTATGATTGGGTGGGAGTTTTTATTTTTTCAAATGTCATTGTAGGTCTTTGTGTTTTTGATGTATGTAATTTATTGTTTCTTTTTTGACTTACTGTGGAGCTCACAAACTCTGTATATAAATATACATATTAATGTCATGATATTTTTCTATATATATCAAACAAAAAATATTCTATGGGCGATGAATACATCGCAAAATGAACTGATCTGACTTATGGTGTTTGTAGTATTATAGACGCACTGCTTTGTTAGTACAAAATTGGAGAAGTTTTTTTCCCCTACTTTTTGTTAGAATATCCTTCCCTGGATTCTTCTCCATAAATTTGTTTTCTCAGGCACCCTCTTTTTTGATTGTGAATGGTTCCTGTAATTTAATCTTCTCTAGATTAGTCCACCACAGACCGTTCTCAGATGCATGCTTTCCATATAATATTGAACTGGAGGAGCCTGCATCATTTTTGACTAAAGTTCATGAAATCTGGGGGGAATGTGCGTCCAGTTTCACCGACTTAACCCATCCATACAGGGGAACGGGGAAAATAATGAGATATATGATGTTGTCTTACAGCACGTCATCTCCTTCAAATTGACCCGAACAAGCACATCTGCTGACCAATCAAATGCTGAGCTACTGTAAACAGCTCACCAACAAAGGGGATGGCAACTTACATTTTGTAATTACATTCACTCTTTCACACAGCTAATGCTGTCTCAAGCCACACCCAAAAAGGGATTAGTTCTCCTTATTTAATATAAGAAGGACATCAGAACTGACGCATCTTCCAACTTAGGGCCTAAGACCTTCCGACATCTACTAGAAAGTATGTTATAAGAGGAATGTAATGAACAACAGACTTGTTATTTTAACTTTCTTCATCGTGAGACCTTCTTTCTCTTTGTCTAGTAAAAGAGATTTTTGAACGATCCAAGCACGATGGAGGAAGTCCAATGCACCAGCAATGCCGGTATTGTGATCTGAGACCCTCCGATTGCAAAAACGAAGGCCGCTGCACAAGTAACTGTGACATCTTCGCCATCTGCGATTTCGCCCATGAAGTCTGCGTTGCTGTCTGGTGAGACAACTTGGTTTTTCTGCACAACAATAGGGATTAGAAGCCACCCAGGTAGCTGGCTTTCCTAAAGGGCTGCATGGTTGTCCTTGTAGACACGCCATGACGGTTCAAACCGGATACAAATAATGATGTGTTTTCTACGCACTGTGAATAACCTACTGCGCTGTTAGTAAATTCAGTGTTCAATTTACCAACGTCTGTATAATGAAGTGCTGACCTGGTTTTAGCTTGACTCAAACTTGCAAACTCTTAGAAGCAGCATGTCGGCTATAGTGACTTTGTCTAAGAAATAGAACAATGCTTTTCTTTTCTTGGCTCCTGGATCAAAATGTCAAGAATCGCAGGCTTGGAACCCTCTCCTGGAGGCAGCCTGTTTTTAACATAAAGGTGGGACTTCCTATATGATAGGCCACAATCCACAGAGATGAAGATATTTGCTGTCTTCTTAAGAAAATCTAGGCCCTGCAGCATTTGAACTGTGACCGATTATCAGTGCTAAATGTTATGTTGGGAAGCAGGTGGGTTTGCCAATACATGGAAGATGTTTAAGAAGATGTTTTACTTATTTTCTTGAGTCTACTGTAAGTAGTCTGCTAGCTGGTCTTTTAGGTGTGCCATATGAATATCGAACTCACAATATCCGTGGGACGTCATATCGAGGGCAAAATATGTTTAAAAAAAATATCGACTGGTAAGCTGAGGTTTTCTAAACCAAATTTCACATATATGTACCTGTGTGGTACATGCATCTTCAAGGTACAGAGCTGCGGATTTAGGAATAGAAAATCTATACTTCCCTATAAGCGCTTAGCTTTCAATTTTTTGTCCTTCGATAATCTTTCCTCGATAGTCTTGTCTCTCAATATTTTTTGTGTCAATATTCAGTAATCCAACCAGTCTTTTGAGGCAGTATTGTTTTATATTAACTTTGGTTCTTTTAGATTTGTGAATTTAATAATGCCTTTATTTTTTTTTAATACGGATTTATTGTGTAGTTTTACCTGTACAGTACAATCCATGATTACTTCCTTACTATTAGAATGTGGTTTAGAGGTTCTTTATACTGTTTATGTGAATCTTTCTGCTGAAAATTTTTACATTGTACAGCAGCATATATGTCATTTTTTTTGCACGTGTACGTGCTTTAAAAGTAACAAATATTGAGTAACATAACGGAATAATCTCAAGGGAACGGAGAATTTAGGAGATCATAGACGTTTGTAACAGTGGGGCCCATGCAGGTAAGTGCGGTGCAGCGGAGCAGGCGGGATAGGGAATGTAAAATAAATAAATAATAAAACCACGTACCATGCGCTCACCGCATCGCAGAGTCGGCAATGCGGCAAGCACAAGGTAAGTGGTTTTATTTATTTATTTATTTTATGTTCCCTATCCCGTCATTTGTCACTTTTACCGTCCCTCGCCCTGCCCCTGCCCCGCCCCCTCTCCGCTTACCTGCTCGGTCCACCACAGGTTTGTAGTAAAGCAATATCAAAGTTCCAGCTATAAAAAACATGGAAGAGAACGCATGGGATTCCAGTGTGAGACAGGAAGACATATTCAGAGAACATGCATGCTGTTGATCATTTGTTGATGTAGTTGTTGGAACCTTCACCTAAGGAGGCTGACACAGCAAGCCTTTTGATTCTAATTATTCTGCAGGCGAAAGAAGGGTCGAAACGTGACCTTGGAAACATTGTGTCATGACCCCAGGGAGAATTTATACGGTCACTCACTGGGCAACGTGGATGAAGGGAAATGTGTCCTGAAGGAACAGAAGGTGGAAGGCGGGTTGCTGTACCTGTGCGCCTGTACCGGTGAAGACTGCAACAGCCAGCCCAGCTTCAGTGACTTTGATGCTGAAGGTAAGTGTGCCGACAGTGGTTTTCCCACTGCATGTGAGAAGACATTGGTGGCAGATTCACAATGTTCTTTGCGTGTGCAGCGTTACTTTACATGCCCAAATTAGAGTGTAGACATATTTTTGCAAGATGATTTTACACTTATCCAAAGTTTTTTGGTGTGAGTTAATGTACTATCATGAACAGAGTGGGAATTTCAGGGCAGGGACCCTTGAACCTTGACCCAAACATAATTGTTTGTGGGTAATTACAAAAATAATGTTTTTGTGGATATTCTCAAACGGTTTGTGACTTATTTTGACCATAGAAATTGTCAGAGATGTACTCCTGCCACAAGGAAGAGCTACATCTCTTTCCAGGGTTGGCACAAATTCCTATCAACATTGGCATGGGTTTATGAGAAGGGTTTTTCACGAGCTTGCAAATTTTGACATTGATTGGCCAGTTACGCCGCGGCGATGGTTGGTTTGACAAGTCTCATGTGTATCAAGGGCAACTGTTGAATTGTTCCGGAGTCTGCCCAGTTGTTGCATGGGGAGATGTCAGGGTGGCTTGGTCTGTGATACCATTGGGTGCTGAAATGTACCAGAAGCTGCTCAGTTACCCGAACAAAGCGAAACCAAAGGGGATGATGGGCGGAGTGTTGAACATTGCAAGCACTCAACCTCAGTCAACTGATCTCGGTTTAATCCATCATCATTCTTTAGCTCACTCACAATATATTAAGATTTGCTCACAGTCTGGGCGCATCATTTTAAATTTAAGTAGGACTTAAGTTGTGGCAAATGTGCCAGGATGCCTCGTAGGCAAGTCAACATCTGCGCCCACATAATGATTTGGAAGGCGGATGGTTGTTTCACTGTTCCTGATCGTTAAACTTTGCATGCTTTTCGGTGCAGCTGATCAGTTGTTTTCAAAGAAGTAAAAACCGGTTTAATCATTATAGGAGAGGCCATTGGATAATGAAACCTGGGCGGTGAGATTTTGAACATCTCAACAAAGACCAGGAACCTGAGACCCCTATCTTTGTAGCTGGCCCCTCGACAGCATTCAAAATCCCAGGGATTTAGGTCTCGCCTACCAGACAGCACAACCTTTCAGTTGACGTAAAGCCCTATTGTCAGCTTAAGGTGGGCTTTCAGCCCGCTCATTCTTACCATGGTTAATATATATCGCTCTCATTTGCTTGCTTTTTATTGCTTGCCTTGTGTGGCCTTGACATTCTCTTCTTATTTTTTTTACCTCCTCTGGAGCATGGCCTCATTACTTTTGTCCTTCAATTGCTTACTTTTCAAGCACTACTTTTTCTTTTTTGTTTGAGCACTCCATGAGAGCGCATGTGTTTTCCAGCTGTCCCCCTTTTGTCACTCTATTGTCCCTTTCATGGGTTCATGTTGCTGTCACCCTTGTGTTTCACCCACACCTCCCTCCGTGATGCACTTGCCCAAGTGTTCACCCCTCGCGTCAGCAGGTCCATGTTGCTATTTCTCGTCCATGTGCTTCCCTGCCCCTCCCCCATGCTGCATTACTCTCTTTGTGTGTTGTTTTCCCATAACCCTGCCCTCGATGTTGCTTACGTGGTACGTGTGCCTATAAAATAACGTGGCCAACCACATCAAATGCTTTTTTTCTTTTTTTAGCCATACTGGATAGCATAATTAAAAAACATTAGCTCAGCCACTGTTTACCAAAGGGGAGGCCTATTGATTTCTCCAATGCTAGTTTGTATGGGGAATTATTTTAACTTAATAGGAGTTAATACACGTTTTTACAAAGAATGGGTTCAAGACAAAATTACATTTGACCCAGTTTAGAAAATACTTTACAGCCAAGGTCTTGTCATCTACGCTCAGCCCATTTACTTCCAACTCCCTATAAATAAAAGTGGAAAGAACGCAGAGTCCCTTCTATTTGCAGTAATCGCATATGCATATTGCCTGAGTATTCCCATTTTATTCTATTTAAGATGTTTTAGGGCCAGGACTTAAAAGGCATGTACTCTAAAGGTCCTTTGCAAATTGGCCCCAGTGTACCCAAAACTTCACTTTTATGTAAAAAAGTTCCCACTTTTACTTGTGACCGTGAACGTAGATGCAGGCGCGGTTTACAGCTGTGTACTGTGGTTCTCACCAGGATCTAATAGTCAGTAAGATTCTGCTATGAATTACAAATTTATTATGAAGTATTGTACTGACTGTAACCATTGTGTACTTAGATCCAGACCACCGCGAAGAAGTAGGACAAGAAATTGGCTGGATGGCCCCTTTGTCAGCTAAGCTTTACTCAGACACCAAATTCATATCCTATGACACATTAGAAGTAATTTCTGAACATCCATTGTTGTTGCCTCTCAGGTGCCTCACCCAAATAAAGGTGATCAGATTCCCCGTCTAGCAATTATGGGAGATTTGGGACTTGATTGGAGTTTGCACTTTGTTCTGCTCTTGTCTTTCCCCAAACCTTTCCATTTCCTTCATTGACATCCATTTCGGACGTTTGAGGTCCCCATTGGTACCAGTTACTATGTCTTTGTTATAAGAAATGTATTGCTGGTAACGTAGCACTGATCTGAAGGGGAGCACCATTATTTTATGTTTCTTGTGCTGAGTTGAATGAACTTATGAAAGTGAATGTAGCCGGGCTTTTTAATGGGAATTGAATCACTCCAGGATCTAATTGTAATTAGGGCTCCCGGTTTTATGGTATTTCTTTTTTTCAACATTTCCGTCTGTATTTATCCATATTTATTTTTGGGTAATTTTATCTGTATTTATCCATATTTATTTTGTGTTTTGCGTATAAATGAAGTTTAAAAACTGTACATTTCCATATTTATTTAACTGATAGACGTGCACTCATACTTTGTCTGTTGTGTTTTAGCTATTTAAGCTGTCAAATATTACATAACAATACATCCACTGGTAATTACTAGCATTATACCATAAATGTATGTTAACAAATGCTGTTATTTAAATACATTTCATCCTGTGTTTTTTAATTTCTCATGCTGTCCATATGCTTAGCTGCTGGCCTATAATTAATCAAAGACCGCATGGAGAGTCACCTAAAAGGTGCCCAATTTTCGGTATTTATCCACTTTTAAAAATAAATACAGACAGAAAACACATTGTTTTCTGTCTGTATTTATCTCTAAAAATCCGTAAAAACGGAAAACAGGGCGCCTTAATTGTAAGTCATATCAATATTTTGTTTGTTGACTGATCTGTTACGAAGCAGTGTACTAATCGCAATCATTGTATACTTAGGTCCGGACCAATCCGAAGCAGTAGGACAGAAGATTGGATGGGAGGAACCTTCCTTAGGTAACAGTTTTATTTGTTGATTCTACGATTCATTTGAAGTAAGGACCTGATTTATACTTTGGCAGACGAAGTAAGTATTGTCCCCTCTGCGGAGTACTTTATTGCCGCCATTGCGAGGGTACTCCACTCACCAAAGTTGGAGAAGTCCACCAGCCCAGCTGACATCTCTTGTATTTACAGGAAGTGCCATGCATCGAAAGTTTGATGGACGACTTCATCAACGTGATGGGGCAGCACCCCAAACTTTCAATATTTGTTCTATTTCCAAAAAGAAAATCCCACCGTAAGATTTTCTTTTTGAAAATAAAAAACAAATAACCCCCTCGCTGTGAGAGAATTTTCCCATGGTGTTAGTGGGCAGTGAAAAGTACAAATTGACCCTATCACCAGGTTTTACCTGGCAATGACAGACAATGAAAACGGGCCATGTGTTCGCCCACTCTAAATAGGGCGGGCAAACACATGGCCAAACCTCCGACAGCCCTTCCTCAGTCGGGCCGCCAGAGGTGTATGTAGGTGACGGAGATAGTGTAGTCTATGCCATCAACTTGCCATAGTTCTGCTTGATGCTAAACGAGGCGGGCAGAAATTTGCCTTGGCAAAGAGGGTATTCCGTTGCTTTTCCAACGCAGTACCCTGTCCACCACAGTCTAAATCGGACCCTACGTTTTTAACTTTTGAAGTAGTTCAGTGCTGGGTAACGACCCCAGGTTAGCTGAAACAGATTTGAACTGATGGGTAGTAGTAACAAAATGTAACCTTGATTTAAGTATCTATTTGCTCTGGGTGTCCAGTTTTCCTCTCTGTGCAGTTCTTTCCCCCCTTTGGCATCTATTTGCAATGGCTGAGGTACACATTATTACGGGTTCCTGAGTATTTTGTTCTAAGAAATGTATTTATTCTAACGTAAGACTGGGTTGTGCCAGAACCTTTGTTTTATCTTTCTTTGCTTGGGATTCTTGTAAATGCCACCCCTGCGTGAGCTCTGTTACTTTTAATTCTCAATAAAAAAAATACCCATTAAAAAGAGAAAGCAAGTACATTTGTATTGCCAGTGTTGTTGTGAAGACCATGATGGTCTTCATTTTAGTTTGTATATATTTACTTCATGATCTCCCTGCAGCCTGTTATCTGTCATAGAAAGTATGACCTTCATAACAGGCCACGAAATATGCAAAGTTCCTCATGGCTGCCCACTGTTTAAGCTGACATGTTTTGTCACTTTCGTCATTACTGTGTAGGCATGCGAATACATGGTCCGAGTGCCTACAAAATAACATTGCCAAAAACACATCATAGCCTTTTTTTTCCTTCTTTAAGCCATGTTGTACAGCATAGATAAAAACCATTGGCAAAGCCACTCGTTTCCTAATGGGAGGAGAACTGCCAAAGCCAGTTAATATGTGGAATTATTCTTTAATTCTAACCAGAGTTAATGCTTATTTTTCCAAATGGTCCAAGACAAAATTACATTTTACCCAGTGTAGAAAATATTTTAAACCCCACGTCGTGTTAATCTACGCTGTCTTAACAGCTAATGTGTGAACTATACACAGGGGGTGGTTCACAAAAGCATTCATGAGTATGTGGAGTAGTACAGCAGGAGTACTCTTTACATACTCTTGTATGTTTTTTAAATGAGCCCTGATACATCCAACTTCCCATTAGTAAAAGTGCAAAGAACACAGAATCCTTTCTATTTGCATTAATTGAATATGAATATTGCCTGAATATTCCCATTTTAGATGTTTTGGGGCCAGTTACGAAAAGGCATGTGCAAATATGTAAAAAGGGAACTACAAAAGTACTTCTTTGCGTACTTCAAAATGTTTTTGTAAATAGGCCACAGTGTGCCCAAAACCTCACTTCTATGTAAAGAAGTGTCCAGTTCAACTTATAACAGTGAACATAGACGCAAGTGCTCTTCACAAATGTGTACGTTGGTTCTCTCTGGAATATAATTGTAATTCACCACAGAATCCTCTTGGCTGACTGATTCATTACACAGTACTGTACTGACTATAGCCATTATTACTTAGATCCAGACCACCCCCAAGACGCAGGACAAGAACCTGTCTGGAAGGAAGCCTCATTAGGTAAGATTTTATTACATATTCCAAGACTCATTAGAAGTAATTTATGAACAACCAGTGTTGTTGCCCATCAGGTTCCTAACCCGAATATAGTTGGCCAGTGCCTGTCGGGTTCCTAGCTCGAATATAGTTGGCCAGTGCCTGTCGGGTTCCTAACCCGAATATAGTTGACGAGTGCCTGTCAGGTCCCTAACCCGAATATAGTACACCAGTACCTGTCAGGTCCATAACCTGAATATAGTTGGCCAGTGCCTGTCGGGTTCCTATACCAAATATAGTACACCAGTGCCTGTCAAGTCCCTAACCCGAATATAGTTAATCTGATCCCAACCCTGGATTATCTTTTTGAAAATGTAGAAAAAACAGTAACACCCTCGCCATGGAAGATTTATCCCATGGTATTGGGGTCATTTTGAAGTTTTCAATGCCTGTTACTGCCAGGTTTTACCTGGCAATTACGGACAGTGTAAACTGGCCATGTGTTCGCTCACTCTAAGTAGGGCGGGTGAACACATGGCCAAGCCTCAGAGGATCCATACACCATCGGGCCATCAGAACTGTATGTAGGTGGTGGAGACAAAGTAGTTCCCACCGTCTATATATTGAGGTTTTATCCGTTTCTAAATGAGGCGGGAGAAACTTCACTTTGGCAGAGAGGATACTCTGTCGCTGTTGCAACTGAGTACCCTCTCCTCCAAAGTCCAAATCAAGCCTTTATTTTTTAACTTTTAAAGTAGTTGCCTGCTGGATACCAACCCTAGGTTGGGTAGAACAGATTGACACCAATGGGTATTAGTTGACAATTTTCGGCTTGACTTGAGTTTCTCTTTGCTCTGAATGTCCCGTTTTCCACTTCGCCCAGTTCTTTTCCCCCTTTGGCATCTACATGGAATGGCTGAGGTTCACATTTATACAAGTTCCTGAGTTTTTTGTGGTCATAAATGTATTGATTCTAATGTGAGAGTGTTTTGCACCTATGCACCATTATTTTATATGTTTCTCTGCTTAGGGATTCTTGTAGCGGGCACCTCTGCTTGAGCGGTGTTACATTTCATTCTAAATTTTAGAAAATGCACATAAAGGGGAAAAAAGTGCATTAGAAGTGCCAATATTGTTGTAAACACTATGATGGTTTAATTGTAATTAGCTTATTTCTGCCTCATTTTCTACCTGCAGTCTGTTATCTGTAATAGAAAGGCTGGCGTTCCTAGCAGCCCACGAAGAATGCTGAGTTCATCCTGGCTGCTTACTGTTTGAGCTGACGTTTTGCCACTTTCAGTATTAACAACATGGAACCTCAATTAAAACTAAACATGAGGATAGATCCGACGTGGTTTTCACAGGGGCGTAGGAAGGGGGGTGCGGTGGGTGCGAGCCGCCCCCGGTGTCATCACTGAGGGGGGTGACAAAATATGTGTTTTAAACACACATTTGTGCCATTTTGTCAAGCTGGGAGTGACGAGAAATTTTCCGCACCTGGTATCACCTGACCTTGCTACGCCACTGGGTATTCGCCATGTTAATTCAGTCTGCTAAGAGATACAGTGTCTCGGAGCTCTGTTTTATTTTGTAAATATGAGATAGCATCAGTGGTCAAATGCTATTTAATCTCAAGGATTTGACCATTGATTAGAACAGGCCTTCATGCTAGAAGCATTGCGAGAGGTTGTGTCGGCTTGAAGATCTAGTTTCTCTCATTCAGAGCTGGTTTCTGACTCCATGAGCAGTGCTGAAGATGTCCCTGACCAAATGTAGAAGTGAAAAAAGAAGAGTTGTTCTGTTCCTCGGGGAGGATTGATGGAAAGTCACACGAAAGCTGGAGCCCACTGTGTCACACAAAGATCTACAGGGGGAAATCCATTTGTTGGATGTAATGCCCTCACACACCTTTGCAGGTGTCATGCTTCATCATCTGGGCTTCTCCTCGTTGGGGCTGCGGTGCAATACCCAACGGGCTCACCGTAAAGAAGGGCACTTTATCGGAGATCTTTTATCCAACAGCCGTTAAGTGTAGTGCGGGTGTGGGGCCAAGATAGTGTAGATGTGGTGGTGATTGTAAAATGAGGCTGAGAGTACCTGAAATTATCTTTATTCTGGGGGCCTCCTGCCTCAATTAAAAGCTGTGAAACCGACACTCATTGGAGAGTAATGTCTCCTATTTATGTGTCAGTTATTGAAAACTAGTGGTGACGGTCAGCATGTTTCTCGCGTTTAAGTCAGTGGCCTCGCGATTCTTCAGGACCATACGGAAAGGAACTATCTACACTAAAGATTTGTTTATATGTCAATGGTTCAATAGTTTAGAAAAAAAACAGGAAGTAGACTCATTCACCGACTGACCCGGTATACCCCTGGCACCGCGGAAATTGCACTATTGCAACGCAGACCTTTGAATCATGCCTGATTGAGGGTTGAAACCGCCACCACCAGGCAACCATCATGCCCGCTGCTTTTCGTACTTCCCGGGTACACCTTCCCGGCATTAGAGGCTTAAAACGATAAGGCGTTTAATTTAATGTCCTGATGATGGTCCCCATGATTAAGTAGTGGGATCGAAACGCGGTCGACCTGTTGTGCACCTTATACAAAAACTTGATTTATATAATGTGTATATGTAATGGTGCCTTTGTGATTTTTCTGTACATTGAATTCTTACAGAAAATCTCTGCTTTTGCCTTAAAAGCCCTGTTGTTGTTCTTGTGTCACCTTCTGTATTTGATCCGATTGTGTCTGGGTACAGGCTTGTGCCCCACACTGGTGATTTGTTGGAGGTATTCCTTCTGTATATGAAAAACTTTCAATTGAGTAAAAATTGAAGACCTCTGTCCGGCTGGACATGTCGCTCCTAATATAGAACTGATTTCGTCTGTATTTATTGTCTCACATTTACATGCTTGCATGGGACCGCTGTTGTTTCATAAAGTATGCTCCCTGAGGTCCTATGCTGACTCATTTGGGGCCCCTTGTTGTCCTATACATGGTTCAATAGTAACACAATAAGGTTAAATGTGTCAATCTACCTGCAATGGGCTGGAACTACCTAAAAGTGTAAAGATTCCAGGCATCAACAGTATGCAGCGGTCATCAAATCAGGTTTTCATTCCCATGTATCTTGGTATTTCGAAGCGTAGTCTGGTGCTCATTGATCTACCCACACCGCCTGACCAAATGTACACAATCTCCCCTCCTGATGAGTTCTGATAATAAACAGCTGAACCAGCTGTTCAGAGGCTCCTATGATTCATCTTGAGAAACTTAAAGGGCTGTTTGCTATTTAATGCTTTAGCTGCAATTTAGAATTGTACTTGGATATAGCATTAAGGTGTTAGGATGCTAGAAACAGCTTGTTCATTTGCTAGGAATGTCCTACTTGTTTTCACTAATCATACCATGCCTTATTGTTCTTATTTTTATATACTGTGTGTTTACCATTCATATTTTTAGCATTAGACTGGGGATTTTAAAATACAATTTTTATCTACATGCCCCAGTTATCTTTGTGTGCGTTGTTCACAAATCAAAGATTGTTGGATTGCCACTGTGTCCCTGAATCTGAGTGATCTGACAATAATAACCTGAAAACACTTCTTGTGCATGATCACCCTTCCGTCTGTGTCAGGGCTGTGGTCTAACTGGTTTTTCTAATTCAATGTTAATGCAATAAACAACATCTTCCATCAGAGGGTTAGAGAGCTGGCCGCTGCAGCTCCGGGGTCCCACAGAATTCATATCAATACATGGAGGTCTATATTTAGTTCTGACTGTAAGCCTTCTAGCAAGATTTTCAATCAAGATCCAATGACCAGAAAAGCAAAGTGTTCATTAACAAAGAAGACAATTTGGGTTGGAGAGAAGTATGTCAATACTGTCGTTCTTTCCTTGAATTTCAGCCACCTCCAGATGCTCTTGTTCCAGGGATATAGTAGTCTAGGGTACGCTTGAATATTTGGCTGCAGCACTTGTTTTCATAGGCCTAATATAGCATATTTTAGCCTAAACCGATCTAGAAATGAGCAGAACACTGTGCAAGATGGGGGTATCACAATGAGACTCAGTTGGTGCTAGGGAGAGCGTTAGAACGGGCCA
The DNA here is from genome assembly GCF_964263255.1 of Lissotriton vulgaris. Classification (NCBI taxonomy): domain Eukaryota; kingdom Metazoa; phylum Chordata; class Amphibia; order Caudata; family Salamandridae; genus Lissotriton; species Lissotriton vulgaris. Next base: position 1,056,428,401 of record NC_141698.1, on the reverse strand, counting down.
AACGAAGGAGCGAGAGATGGTTAAGCTTTTGTGTGGAGTAGCTGAATAATAGACAGAAGGCGCAGGAGGTGTATAATCTAGGCTCCGGGATCATAGGGGTTTCTATGCTCTAATTCAAGACGTCATTTTGTAATTTTCACTGCCCGTTACTGACCGGTTTTACCTGGCTATGATGAACAGTGAAAATTGGCCATGTATTGGCCCACCCCAAATAGGGCGGGTGAACACATGGCCAAACCTTTGACGGCTCTTACTCCGTCGGGCCGTCAAACGTATATGTTGATGGCGGAGATACAATAGTCTCATCTGACAACATTTTAAAGCTCCCCCTAAGTATCCTTACCATAATGGTCCGCCCGCTCAATTTAAGTGTGGGCGGACCATAGGTTTGGCTATGGCAGTGACTACTCCATCACCACCAAAGTCAAACCTCTCAGACGGCCCCACAGAGTAAGGTCCGTTGGCAAAATGGCTATATGTTCCCTCACCCAATCGGTAAGAGCGAGCATATAGCTATTTTTTACTGTCCATCACTGCAATGCAAACCCTGGCAGTAAGAAAATGCTAATAAAGCTCATCCTGTTATGGGAGATGAGCATTACACTTTTTATTTTTAAAAGGAAAATCGCATTTTAAGATTTTCTTTTTGAAAATACAAAGGTAAACTGTTTGGTGCAGGGCTGCGTCCTGCTGACACAGTCCTGCACCAAACCATGATGGCGGTCCTTGTCAATGCATTATAAATGACCGTCATCTTGGCGATCATTTATAAATTTGGCGGACGGTCCCTGCAGGAGGAGACTTGAGTCTGCATTCCCTGTAACTTATACAACACTATCTTGTGTAATCCCAGATATAAACTAAAGAATTTGGCAACATTTGCTCCATATGGAAAAGACAACCAGTGCATGTAAAGGCCATGGTGCATGTCTAACCTGAGCTTTTTGCAATGCACAGAGAACTGTGTAACAAGTCACCTCCACTGCAGTGCATGGACACTTCACTGGTAATGCACTGCAGTGGAAACACTAGGCTGAGCAAGGATGGTGCTAACCAATCAGCTGCTGAGCTGCCATAAAGAGGCTCAGCAACAAATTGGGCTATCCAATGGCTCTCTCTTTATGCGCTTGTTTTTTTGTAAGGACTTGAGCTCCCTGCAGACAGCTAAAACAATCTGGAGCTAAAGCAGCCTCCAGCACGTCCTAAATATGGAAATCACTTCTCCTTTAATAATAGAAGAACATCAGCACTGACAAACTCTTCATTGAATGGACTAGGGACAGCCAGGTAACCAAAAGAAAGTACAGCATAAAAGAGTTAAGGGTCAAGCTGATAAAATGTTATGTAATAAAGCTGTTCATTCTGAGCCCTTCTTTCTGTCTGTGTAATTACAGAGACTTTCAGACATTCCAACCCTGATGGATCAATTGCAATCAGTCAGCTGTGTAAGTTTTGTGATGAGAGAGAATCTACCTGCAAAAACGAGGGCCGCTGCAACAGTACCTGTGAAATCACCTCCATCTGTGAGAAGCACCAGGAAGTCTGCGTTGCTATCTGGTGAGACGTCTTTGTTTTCTACACATGTTAGAGTAGCAGCCATCCAATCAGCTGCTGTTCCCAAAGTGATGTATTAATTTATTTGCAGATACATTGTCACAATTTAAACTAGACTAGTTGTTCTGTATAGCACTCCATATGGCACTTTTGTTACTTCACCACACTGTCAATTAATCAAGGATTTGTAAAGCGCAGTGCGAAAACAGTAGCGGCTGGCATGACTCGCGTGTGCGGAACCGGCAAATGTTTTAAACGTACCTTTTCTGCGCGCTGAGTCTTGTGTCTTCACTGTGTCTTCACTGCTCCGGCTCTCATGCCTCCGACAGGAATAGGAAGCAAGCAGCCTCCCTCCCTTCCCCTAAGCCAATCACAACGCTTCAGTGGAGCGTTGTTATTGGTTGGGACGCCTCCCAGCCAGGGGCTGTAGGGGATGGCATGTATGGAGAAGTGCAGAGTGCACATGACTGGTTTGGGCGGCTTTCTCGCACTGCAAGAAAGCAGTGGGGGGATGCTCCTCCGCCCTAGTGGAGGAGCCACCCCTGGAGAACAAAGATGCGACTCACCCTTCACTGCAATACTAGTTCACACAAGGCAATTATCTTTCTGTTGACGTTGTTTACCCTGTGCTACGGTATCGAAGAAACGAATCCAGCACGTGCATGTGCTTTAAAGTCAATAAACACATAAACCGGTATTGCACTGCACAGCGCCATGAAACCCGAAGGAAGCACTTGCTCTCTACAAGTAATTATAAAATATCATACTAGGGTGACCAAATCTTGAGAACCAAATGCCGGGACATTTTGCAAAAATAGAAGGAGGACTACAATTTTACATCAACAGAGGGGCGCAAAATTAAAGCTCTCATCAACATAGGGACACAGAGGAGGCACTAAAAAAATAAACAGAATGTAATTTCAAAAACCAGCATCATACATATTAATTAAATTGCTTACTTATAACAGCTGCTAAGTAGCACAGCTTTAGGGCACCTAAAAGGTGTTCTCACTGTTTGCAGTTGACCCCCTTTAAAAACCGGGACAGGAGCCAAAATTTCCTAAATCTCCAGGGACCCAAAATACTAAGGGGCACATACATCAAGGTAGGATTTTGCGAGTCTTTAATTGCAATTATTAAGGAATCGCAATTAAGAACTCGCAAAAGCCTATGCATGTAGGATTCGCTATAAAAATAGCGATTCCTAAACATTCCTTAATTGCGACTCGCAATTTGAGAGTCACAATTAAGGAATGGCTCCCCATTCATTTCTATGGGCCTATAGGAATGAATGAAAGATTGTATGCGCTATTTGTGGGTACCAATAGGTGCTCGCAAATTGCACATGCAATTTCAAGGGTGCAAGGGTGTCAAAAGGACACCCTGTTGCACCCCTGAAATCATGATGTGCACCCATGTTGCGCACACACATGCTCCGAAGTTTTTGCAAATTACCGACCAGTTTAATTTCTCTGTAATTTGGGGCCCGAATAGCGAAATCGCTATTTAAAAGTGGTTCTTGCATTGCCTTTAAGGAATCGCAAATTGCGATTTCTTAAATGCAATCGCAATTTAAGAAATCGCAATAAATTGAATTTTTTTAAAATTGCGAGTGCCTTACACCTTGATGCATCCCTAAAGCCCTTTTTGGAGGGCGCAAACGGCCGATTTTTGCGAATCGCACCGTTTGCGCTCGCAAAAAAGGTTGATGCATGTTCCTGTTAGAGTTTTTTAAGGGCATGCAGTTTTGTGATATGTAAAAGAGGACACACTTTTTAAAACTTGCCACTAATTACATTTCAAATGTTAAATCATATGTGGAAAAAATGTAGAGGATCCTAGTCTAGAAGCAGAAGAGATATTAAGAGAGCATGTCCCTTATTCACATAATTCTAGGAAGCCTGGATGTATTTGCGGCCTATTTACCATGAAGGATACGATTTTTTTTCATTTACAGGCGGAAGAACGATAAGGGCATGACCTTAGAAACACTGTGCCATGACCCCAGCGTGCCCTTGTATAATTACACCCTGGACACCGTGGATGAAGAGCGGTGTGTGCTGAAGGAGCAGAAGGCTGCTGGCGGGCTGCTGTACCTGTGCGCGTGCAGAGGTCAAGAGTGCAACGACATGCCCACCTTCAGTGACGTCGACCTTGAAGGTACGCATGCTCACCACTATGCCACATGATGTATCCCTGCAAATCTGCATGCAGAATGATTTACAGAAAGGGTCTAGGATATAAAACCGCACTTATTTATATTATGGGAAATTTTGTGACCATGTGGTGCATTGATCAAAGGAAACCTGACCCTTTTAGTTTCCTATGTCATGAAAAACCTTCCACAACAGACAATTACAAAAAATAATTTGATCCGCACACAGTTCACATAAGAAATCAGTTCCACCGGGTGAAATAGTTCACACAATTCTTTATTCTTTGAATCTTTATTTTCTTCTTCTTCACAGTAGCCAACGCGTTTCGTCATATTAAAAGACTTCTTCAGGGCTCATCAGTCATCAGTCATGTTCCAATGAGTGTTCCCTCTTCTCGAGTAGAGCAGACCTTATGGTCCTTGTTCTGTGTCCCTACAGTATTGGGATCATTCGTCTAAAGGATGCACTTGTCTTCTTGATATCGCTATGGAATTCCGTTCATAAGAGGACAGCTTCAAGAGCTTTGCATCCTCAGTCTGGAGTCTTTGGTCAGGCTGGTATTATACGGTAGGTTCCTTGAACAGTATACGGTCAATGTTGACCCAGGGCTCTTAAAAGTATCACCAGCAAGGCTTCCTTCTCTCTATGTTCAACACCGTCAAAACTGTGTGAACGGAATTCCATAGGGATATCAAGAAGACAAGTGCATCCTTTAGACAAATTATCCCAATGTCCACTTTCAGACCTCCCTCATAGCACTGGGACTGACCAGCACAAAACTCCAAAATAGGGTCAGTCCTGTGCATGAAGCATTTTGTTTCTAATTAGGGTCCCACTGGAAGGATAGAAGGGCACTTTTGCCTAATTAGCCCAACCACTCTGCCTCACCCACTCTGGCGGTTTATATTAAGTATACCCCAGACTGTGCCACTCTGGCTGTTCTTGCAGTGTGTTCCCACGGCTGTGCCACTCCGGCTGTTTAAGGAATGGGTGCTCTGGAGTGTGCAAAGTTATTTCATTTTTTTCAAGCAAAATTTCATAAGAGCTTGCCCCTATCCCGATGAGTTATTCTTCACGCGAGAGCATACTTCTTGTAAAAAAAAGTAATGTGGGATTCTGACACGAGACTGGTTCAAGCAAAAAATACCTCATTGTGGGAAATTCCGTGCGCTGATTGTCCCGTGAAGTAAAATTACACAAATTTGCATAATTTCATGTAACACAATTATGGTATTTTCACAAATTTGGCCAGTTTAATTTAAATTTTGCTCATGCCTTCCTTTGGCTATGCTATGTTTCCATACTACCCGTTATATCCTGCCACCTTGGTGGCACACCTTACTTACCTGTAGTGGGCATACCTTTCCATGTTTTTCAGTAAATATAGGGTCCCAGGCTCCCTACGGGCACCTCCATAGTGCCTCCTTTTTAACGAACACTCGTGCATTAAATGAGTGAGCTAATATACCAAGCAACACATAAAAACACTTTGAGCGCCAGAGGCTTTTCCATTCCTGCTCCCTTGTTTTATATCCGTGTTTCCATTTAAGTGAAAGCAGACTCTTCGGGTCGCCATGGCAGGAAGACAAACGAACATTACAGTATCAGACATGTGGTTTCCTGTCTGTGTTTAACGTGGAGCGGAACATCGCAGCCAGCTGCTCCTGGCCCCGCCCCCGGGATAACCAGCGGTAATTGGTTTCAATTACACTGACTGGCGTCCGGGCGTAATGACGTCACACCTACGTACTGATGCTACATCCTCCTCCAATGCTTCTCCTTTATTCCCCTCTGGCTCTGTATTCAGACTCTGTGGTAGCTGTAAGACCGATTTAAAGTCTGACTGGAACAGGGGTATCCAAGGTAGTTCCAGGACACCCATGCTGTACCAGATTTTCAGTAAAAGCACAAAGTCAGGGCTTTATGTGGGCCAGGTCCAGCCGGTGCTCAGCACCAGCAGTTCTAAAAAGCAAGTTTTGAGATGGAACCCTATCGGGTTCTTCATTTTTACCCTCACCCTCAGGCTGAAAAAAACTCTTAACTTAGCAGTGCCACCCGTCATTGCCTTTGATGCAACTTCAAAGTGACTCGTTCTAGTTCTTTCATAGTCTCATTATTACAGAAATGAAGCATTTTAAATATTTTATACAACGAAGCCATAGTTGTTGCTTATTTATCTTATGCAACTAACAACCATTGACAAAGCCAACAGCCCTGACTTCTAGGTGTAATGCTACTTGTTGTGTTTTATATCTGGATACAATGACATAAGAAGCAAAATATGCGTCGGTGGCACACTATGCTAAGCACAGATTTTTAGTTGAGTGTTTTAAGCCAAGCCCTTCATTAAATCGACCACGCCCCTTTGAGAGACCCCCCAACCAGTTTTTAAATCCCACTTAAAGCCCTGCACAAAGTAAATTATTTCCTTTCAGAGTGATAGAATATACATTCATTTTATATGAATAGCCTAAAATGTTGACATGGACCTGGCCCGATGGGACCTTCGTTGAATACCCAAGTTGTGGTGAAAATGTCAGACTCGAGTCTGGAACTAAATCCTGAGACCAGGACATGAAAGTATCTGAACTCCGGCATTGCTGGCAATTTGCTGCAAGGCCATATAATGGCAACAGAGAGCTATATACATCTTTATAACACATCAAAACCTCTTTAGGGAATCACAGGAGTCTCGATTTTAGTATTCCTTGATTGCTGAGCACATAGTAGTCTGTTCACTGAGGTGCTCTCCACAGCAGACCGATTGAAAAACAAGCATTGGCAAAGCCAATAGGTCTCAACTATTAGGAAACAAAACCAACACGTGGAGAGCGCGGGAGCAAAAGAAACATGGGGGCTGAGGGGAAAGCAAGAGAGATGGAACAGGTGGGAGAAAGAATGAAAGAAGCACACAGACGAGGGCAAGAGGGAGGGGGTGGCTAGAAGGAGTTGGGCAGCAGAGAAAAATACAGAGAACTGGGCGAGAGTCGTACATAAGGGAGATGGCCTGAAAACGCATGGAGTGCTTCACACAAAACAAAAAAGTAATACGCTGTGGAAACGGCAATGCCAGCCAATCAAAGAGATTGTAAAAAGGCAATGCTGCAAGGGAGGGAAAAACACAAGATTGAAAGCTGGGAGACGAATGAGAAGCAGGAAAACGCAAGTGACAAGAAAAGCCAACCAATGATAAGCAATGTGTGAGTTTCAAGCCCCTCGATTTTCTTGGTAAGCCACAATATGCCTCGCAACAGAGAGCGCATTGGCTCACTATCCTGTAAGTTCGATCTAAATATTTCTCTGTGTTGACCCCTGCTGGCAGACAGGCCATTCTGCAGAATATCATGTCTTACCAAAGTGCCAGCAAAAATGTGTAGCGTATGCTAAGGAAATAGAGGAAAAAAAAGAGGTTTTTAATTTCTAGGTTTAAGGATTATAAGACTCCAGTAGTTACAGTGGGTTGCCCCTGTCCCACATATGTCAAAAACTCCTAACCAAACATCAATGGCTGCATAATAAGTAATTGCCAGGGGTGATAACTAAGTTACTGTGACCACAATAGAGGGTTTTAAAAATAGTAGATTGGCATGTTTCAAGCAATTTTCTGACTCCAGTTATGTCCAGTTAATTTTGTGAAGCTGATCAAATGTCCAATATTCAGGATACTGAACATCTTTTCTGCTCTGCCCCATTATGAAAATATCTCGAGAGACGCACTAGTAATATTTAGAGTACCCTGGTAATTTCATGCATCTTCCAGTGATTCTCAGAGACTTCTCTGGCAGCTGTATCCCGCCAGAGAAATCTGACTATGCTACCAGTGGAAGCAGGGATTCCGGCTGATCAGTCCTCAGATTACCAGGTTCAGAACCATATAAGGGGATATACCAGGTTCAGGCTTTCCATCTGTATTTACTTATAACTAAAGTGTAAATTTACCTTTGTGAATAAGACCCACTATAAACAGAGGGACGCCCTATTTAATTCCTGCTGTTTTCACTGCTTGTACTTCCGTTCAACTTTCCACAGCCAATGGGAGGCAGGTGAGAGGTTAAAGGTGGAACAACAGGTCAATCCTGTGATGTCAGTGGGGGGAATATTGTCACTTCCATTAATCCTGGAATTGTGGTGAATACTCATCAATGGGGACAGCAGTGAAAAGAAAGATGAATTCACTTCCTGTGGTGTTCACAACGGGTCAAAGTTCAAGTGATAGCACTTTGTCTACCACTTTGATTTCTGCACAACAATCCCATAGTTTTCAGTACGTTACTAGAATCCAACACTAAATGGTGAGGTGCTAGGAAATAATGTAGCCTGTCGGGAGAGGGGGCGGGGGCTGCTCAAAGGTCACATGATGTCACTTCCTGTATTGTCATTAAGTCATTGTTCATTAAGGTATTGTCAATGCCATATTTTTTTAGAAATCTACAATAAAAAAAACTCTTGCTGCTTACATATGTCTTTTTAAGAAGTTATGAACATTCTGTAGGGAGACTGATTCTTTATTGGACCAAACTGTTACAATTTATTTTGCTGATTCTCACTTGTTGTTTTTTTCTTTCCAGAATGGAAGGGGATTCCAAAGGCGATGCTAATCCCCATCAGCCTCCTCCCGCCCATCTTAATTGCCTTCTTGGTCATTATCGCTTTCTATTGTTACCGCATCAATAGAAGAAAGAAACTCCACCGGAAGTGGGAGAAGGACTGCAAGTCCAGGCACCCTAACATGGACTGCAGTGACATCCGGGCCATCATGATGGACGACGACCGCTCTGACATCAGTTCCACGTGCGCTAACAACATCAACCACAACACAGAGCTCCTCCCCATCGAGCTGGACACCTTGGTGGGCAAGGGCCGGTTCGCCGAGGTGTACAAAGCCAAGCTGAAGCAAAACACTTCAGACCAATACGAAACTGTGGCCGTCAAGATCTTCCCGTATGAGGAGTACGCCTCCTGGAAAAACGAGAAGGACGTTTTCTCGGATATCAACCTGAAGCATGAGAACGTTCTCCAGTTCCTGACAGCGGAGGAACGCAAGACAGACCGCGGCAAGCAGTACTGGCTTATCACCGCCTTCCACTCCAAGGGGAACCTACAGGAATACCTCTCCCGACACATCATCTGCTGGGGAGACCTCTGGAAGCTTGGAGGATCCCTCGCTCAGGGCATCGCCCACTTGCACAGCGACCACACACCCTGCGGGCGACCCAAAATGCCCATCGTTCATCGGGATCTGAAGAGCTCCAACATCTTGGTGAAGAGTGACCTCACCTGCTGCCTGTGTGATTTCGGGCTCTCCCTCCACCTGGATCCAATGCTGTCCGTGGATGACCTGGCGAACAGCGGGCAGGTGAGTCATGTCCCATTGTTAAGTAGCGACTTGCAGGGATTTAGCCTGTGACTCATTTCATGAATCAGTCTCTGGGAACAAACCTAAAACAACACATTGAGCACACATAGAGAAGAGTTTGACATGGCTCAGAAAAGAGTCTGACAGTATTTATAAACAGTGTGGCTAAAAAAACCCTTAGGCAGCGTGAGCCATCCTTGATTCTAGGACTCTAATAAGATGAATCACCTGGGAGTGCACTGCATGAACTCTGGCTGTTGTTTGTTTAACTGTTAGTGCCCACATCAATGATGTGCCATACTAATTTAGAGTACGTTTTAAAATATGTCATTTACATTTATTAAAAGAACTTTCAAAACTATTGCACACACTTTTTCGCAGGTTTGCAAAAAAAAATTAAAAAGAGTTAATCAGCTAAACATTATAGAACATTTTAGAAATTAATATTAAAAGGAGTAAGCACAGTTTCCTGACTCGTTGGGAAGCGAGTTTCCCCTGGATTCTGACGGCACCACACTCTGATGGAAATCTCAGCCGGATCATTAATTTATTAATAATGGTGTTTATCAGTCTTTTAGAGAAAGATCTTATAATGGTGCATAATCCAGTGTAATACAAATGCTTTTGGTGATGCTGTGTTTTCCCAGGGCAGAGGGCCTGCTCACACCCCTTACTGCAAAGGGACCAGCGCAGTACTAGAGACAAGACGCCTAGTTTAATCCACCCACCTGAAGAGGTGCAGACTAAGGAAAGCCATTGCTTTCCATTGAACTAGGGAGACAGGCGGAGATCCAGTTTCCTCCATGCGAATGGTGTAGGAAAAGTGTCCCCTAAAAAAAACAGTCACGGAGAAAGAAAGAACCTACAAAGTGTCGGGTTTCCATGAGATGACACACTGCAGAAAAAGAAAGAACCCACATGGTAGCGGGGTTCCATTAGATATCACGCTGCATAGAAAGAAAGAACCCACATGGCGGCGGGGTTCCATTAGATAACACGCTACAGAGAAGGAAAGAACCCACTTGGTGGCGGGTTTCCATTCGATGACACGGTGTGGAGAAAGAAAGAACGTACATGGTGGAGTGTTTCTATTCGATGACACGCTGCAGAGAAAGAAAGAACCCACATGGTGGAGAGTTTCCATTAGATGACAGGCTCAGGTCTGCACCACTGTTGACTCATGACTCAGGATTAAGAGCAGGTCATTGAGGTGGGACAACCTATTTCCTGGGCCTCATCTTTGGATATTCATAGAGTGGATGCAGCATGTCGGGGGCGTGGCCCCTGCCCGCCTGTGCTTCCCATAGTCCTGTGCTTCCACAGGCTGTTACATTCAAATAGTGGCATTCAAGTGCACTGCCAGTTGATGTAACTTACCTCAGAAGGCATCTTCTGAAGTTGTAAAGGGAGGCTTTATCATTAGTCTGCATTAGTTTGAATTCTCCTTTGTTTTGGGTGGGTTGCATGCATAGCAACTTCATTGCATTGGCTGGGCCAGCTGTGGAAAGCTTGGATCTTACCCAAGACTTTCTTGGCAGATCCGAGCCACTGAATGTGGTCTGTGTAGGGAAGAGAGACGGTCTCTAGGTCTAGTGGAAGAGGTCTGCTCTCTAATGCTGACTTTCACAGTCAGTGAAAACTACAATCCCAAAATAATGACTTTATCTCAATGGGCTTCGGTTATCCAAGGATGCAAAATGAAAACCCCAGATAGTTACTCATTGCATGCGGAGGTTCTTGTTAAAGTTTTGAGTCCCTGTGGCATATGTGGCTGCAGCAGTGACACCTAGTGGCATGCAAATGAATCAACATAATGCACACACAGCTGCTTTTGTACAGAGCTTAGCTACATTTGGATTGAAATCTACTGCAGTCAAATGGGGAACATCCTTTACGACGCAGATGTTACCCCGCAGTACCGTTACAACGCGTATTTTAGAACGCAAGTCGTAACCACGACGTGCGCTGGAGGGCGCTAAATGACAAGGAATAGTAGATTTACTATTCCAAAACCTTCCCTACAGTACGTAGGCTGGTATTGGAATAGTAAATTAAACTATTCCTAAGTCCGCACCCCTACAGCGCAAGTCGTGGTAACGACTTGCATTGTAAAATACGCGTTGTAACGGTACGCGTGGTAATACCACGCGTCGTAACAACGTACATCCCAGTCAAATTGTTAACAAATAAGGACAAACGACAGGCCAAGGTTCAGCTCAACCAGAGCACATGTACAATCAACAATCAAAGGTTGGTGCAAAACGCTTCCTGCACCCATCGTCCAAAGGTACAAATCAGGTCACAATTTTCATAGAAGAATGGAAGGTGCACTCGTTGAAAGTAGACACGTGAACAATGAGTCCAAAAAAGCGCTTCTTTTTATTCAAGTAATCTATAAAAACCAGCACACAGCCAACGCGTTTCATTCCCAGTTGTGCCAAAAGGGCACTTCGTCAGGGCTCTTAGATTGATGGCCAAATAGGCATTGAGAGAAAGTAAAAGTTGCACAAGCAGGTTGTAAACCTACAGCTTCTATCTACACAGCAGTAGATCAGGTAAGCATCATACCCACCTTCTGTGTTGTTCCAGTACAGCTCAGGAGCCGAGTTACAAAACTTCCTAATGTCAAAGATAAACTACAGAGGAACTAACTTAGAGAAATATAGTTCCCCCAGAGTTCCTCTAAGCCACTTCAGTTTTACACAAGTGCCAGAGCAAAACTACGTAAAAGCAGGGAACCATGAAGCATGTCAGCCCTGCCGCTGCTTCTGAAGAAGGGGGTAGGGAGGAAGGGCTGGGGCCAGGTCTGTCCTATTCTATGGTCTGACTCACTGGAGGCTCCACTAGATCTTCACAAGCACAGAGGTTTGAGCTATGTAAGTTTTGCCAGGAACAAATTCCTGGTCCACTGCATGCGCCTATCTGTCAGAACTGACTTTGGGTCACTTTGTTGCCCCTCTCTGCAGGTGGGCACAGCCAGGTACATGGCCCCGGAAGTACTGGAATCCCGAATCAACTTGGAGAACCTGGAGTCGTTTAAGCAGACGGACGTGTACTCCATGGCGCTGGTCCTCTGGGAGCTGACCTCCCGCTGCAATTCTATTGGAGGTAAGCAAGGTGTCCTGATTGCCAGTCATCATTGTTACCTAATACAAAGGGAACCGCCCAGTGCATAGTTACATGCAAAAAACACAAATTGTGGTAAAAAAAAATCTGCATACTGATTGACATAATAAGGGCATATGACACATACCCATCATTAGGTTCACTTACTCCGGTAAAATAAATATCAGTGTATGGATTTTCCACCAATGTAACTCAAGGATTTGGGGAAGATCAATGAGTGTTTCAGGGTAAGGCACCATGCAGGAGTGGTTTGTGGGTGTGAGTTTTTTGGTGTTCATATTCTTTATACCAGTAGTTTCCCTCATCCAAAACAAGTTTACATTTACTCCTGTAAAAAACAAGAGTAAGTGACTTCCCAGGGTTGGGAAGAGAAGGAATGTTTTCATTTCATATTTAACAGGAGTATAGGGGAGAGAGTTTCTTCTGTGGGGAAAAGTGTTTGAAAATGAGTTTAAAACCGTTAGTTGTGCAAAATGTATCAATCCACCTTATTCGCTGTGCAAATTTAACAGTTAGTGCACAATCATCATAAGTAAATGTTATCCATTGGAGTTTTTCAGGAGTAAAGCTTAGATTCTGTGTGAACTCTAAGAAAGTAAGAAATCTACTGTAAACCTAAGCCAAGGAGAGTAGATTTCAAGTCTCACGCGGATAGGTTTTGTGTCTGTGTAGATTATTTCTTTTATAATGGTTCATAGGTTAGGTACCTGTTACTGGTAGTTGTGTGTGATTTGCAGGTGATTAGTTTGACTCTCAGCAGGGCCTACTCAGCCTTTCATCCTTCTTAAGTCGAAGCACTAAGTGCCATTATGGTTGGTCATGATGACATATGTCCTTTGCAGTACTCACGAATGGCAAATGTCAGATCGACATTGTACATGAACAGGGATGTTAATAATTATGCTTACAAAGTTCCCAATAAGTATCAATCAGTATTTTGAATATTGGATCAAATTGATGGCAAATCTGCCTACTAATTAAACAGCAGCATTGTAGACCTGATACAATGGTGGGGATGCCCATGAGGACAAGAAGCAGAAGAGACCACGTAGACCTTGCATGCCACGATAAAACTATGACAACTCTCCATTTCAGACCGCGACACATCCACACCACCGTCTCTCAGGTTAAGACTATGGACCTGATTTCGATTTTGACGGATGGGCTACTCCATCACAACGGTGATGGAAATCCCATCCTCTGAAAAATAAATCACATTATATCCTATGGGATTTATATTTCACCGGACGGGGACGGTATGTCCATCACCGCTGTGATGGAGTAACCCGTCCGTCGAAATCTAAATCGGGCCCTAAGTGTGTAAATCTAAAAAGGATTTCATCTGCAAATTTTCTGAATTTCACAAAGGTGGCAAAGGGTTTTATGGACAAATGATCCATGCAAAAACCTATTTTGCCACACACAACTTTCTTTTTGCAAAAGGAGCTTCTGTACAAGGTCTTTTTCTGTGGAAACCGTTTTTGTAGGAATATTTACTAAAAGGTGGAAATTTACAAAGGGGAAAACCTTTGCAACTTCATAAAGTTGAGAAGATTGTTCACCAGTCTTTCAAAATTTCAATTTTGCACATACATAGTCAAGACATATGCATTTTAATACTGAACTACACATATAAACACAAACTCACCAGCCCTAACAGGGGCTTGGATTGATAATGGCGCTAAACTTGAATTTGAAGCTAAGCATGGCTTCGGATAAGAATCACCAGAGGTACCTTTGACATGTTCTGGTTTACCTTAGATAAAAATACTTTATTATATATGGGTCTAGTTCCAGCTATATTTCTTTTGCTGATTAAACCATACCTGCAAAAAGAAGGTATTGAATCATTGTGCAAGTCTTGGTTCTCTCCAACCTGGATGGTTGCAACAACCTAGTCCCCGTCATCACCGATTCCCAGATAGCTCCACAGACTAGCATCCTTCAGGCTTATCACTGTCTCATGAAAGTTCTAAAAAGAATGCCCATGTCACCCTATGCTGGACCTGGCCCTCTCTGCAGGGTCACCCCAAACGATTTGCCTTTTTCCCTCCACTTTTTGATGAATTTGTTTTTGCTGGCCTTAGGCCTGCTAACCAGTGCTAAAGTGCTTGTGCGCTCTACCTAAAACATGGTTTGTTAGGCTTACACCTGATTAGCATACTTAATTTCCTTTTAAGTCCCTTGTAGAGTGGTACACCATATACCCAAGGCCTGTGAATTAAATTCTACTAGTGGGTCTGCAGCACTTATTATGCAACCCACTTAAGTAGCCCTTCAAAACATGTTGTACATGTCCTGGTACTGATAAAACCTAAACTCGTTTTTCACTTTTGTTAGGTCTGTCCTCCAATAGGAAAACATTGTGGATTACTTATTACATTTAATACGCTGTACTTTCTAATTGGGAGCTGTTGGCTATGTCATGTTTAGTTTCTATGAAACTGTAATGATAAACCCTCTTCAATGGTAAAGGCAGATTTTGTATGACAATTTTGAAAATGTCACATTAGAAAGTATTTTCCTGTCCTTAGCCCTTTTGTGCATGTAGCCTGTCTTGGGTCACATGTGGCTAATCAGCAACAGGGATATTAGCACACTGGGCTTTCTTGCATGTTTTTGTGGCAGATAGATTTGTTTTCATTTCTTTGAGGTAAGAGTATCACAATAAGCCAATTTTAATTCTAATCGTCAGCCTTGCTTCCTTGCTTTCACTTCCTGTCTGTGCACACATCCGCCTCCCTGTCCCTTTCCGGGTGGGTTTGCGCAGTTGTCAAAGAAAGTACTAGGATCCTGTCATCTCCTGCCTAATCCCTTTCATACAAAGCTTCGCTGTCTACAGTAATTTAGAGTTTGCAGTGGATCAAACGGAATATCCGGCAGAATTAAAGGTACCCAAAAAAGAAAGATTCTGCTTTAAAACCACGAGAGTGTGGAAGCCTTGTAATTAGTCATGCAAGCTCTGACCAGAGCATGTGAAAGTAAATACTGCAGCAACCTCAGGACCTGCTGACAAGGCTTCTTTATGGGAGGCGAAGAGACCAAGAAACCCTTCAGTAGGATTACTAGTCAGTTTATTTTTTCTTGATGACCTTCGGATCACGATGCTCCAAATCTATACCCTCCCCCAAACCCAAGGAGAAAGTGGAAACCACTGTTGCTACATGAAGTGATAGCTTCACCAAAAACCTGACAACGCCCACCTTCAACAGGTCCACATGACTGTTTAATTTGCTATAATGTCACTTATTTTGATAGTCAAATATTTCAATGCTTGGACATTTTCCATGGACCATCCGCGTATGTCGAGGAACTCAAATGCGTAGGTCAGTTTTATCAGGATGTATGACATTACAACGCATGCTTTTACCACGCATGCCGTTACAACGCAGTTTTTACAACGCATACCATTACAACGCATAGCGCTTTGGGGTGCTGGATAGTGAATAGTTTAATTTACTATTCCAACTCCAGTCCCCGTGGATAGTAGGTAAGGTGTTGGATAGTAAATTAAATCTATTCCCTATCCTAGAGCGCCCCCCAGCGCAATGCGTTGTAATGGTTTGCGTTGTAATGGTTGCTTCGTAATGGTAGTGCGTTCTAAAAGTTTCGTTGTAAAGGTTGTTCGCCGTTTTATCAGTTTCTATATATATTAGGAATGAATGTATGACGTTACAATGCATACATTTACAACGCATGCACTTACAACACAGTTTTTCCATCGCAACATCCTATACAATGCATTCCATTACATCGCATGACACTACGTCGCATTTAAAAAAACTACTTTTACAACGCATTGCATTACATCGCATACTACCTTTAAAACGCATACCATTACATTGCAATTAAGCAAAGTATTGGATAGTATAGGGGTAAAAATTACTATTCTAACTCCAGGGGGTGCAACAGTAGGGTAAGTGTTGGATAGTGTGGGGATCAAAATTACTATTCAAACTCCAGGGCGTGC
The DNA here is from genome assembly GCF_964263255.1 of Lissotriton vulgaris. Lineage (NCBI taxonomy): Eukaryota > Metazoa > Chordata > Amphibia > Caudata > Salamandridae > Lissotriton > Lissotriton vulgaris. The sequence continues at coordinate 1,056,412,239 of NC_141698.1, read as the reverse complement.
AACAGTAGGGTAAGTGTTGGATAGTCTAGGGGTTTAAAATTACTATTCTAACTCCAGTGGTAAGAGTTGTAATAGTATGCGTTGTAATGCCTGCGTTGTAGTGACATGCGAGGTAGTGTCATGCGTTGTAATGGTATGCATTTTTAATGCCCGAGTTGTAGTGTCATGCGTTGTAAAGGATGTTGCGATGTAATGCCTGCGTTGTAAGTGTAGTGCGAATTAATGGTTGTGTTGTAAAGGTTGTTTCCCATTAGGAATCACATCCATAAAACTTGTTTTTCCCTGATGGCTCCTCGTCTCAACCTTCTTCATGCCCCGACTGACTCCTATTTAGCCGCTTTTTATGTCTGCCTTGAAAGCACAATTGTCTACATGAGCTATTGTTACCAATTCTTTACATTGTGTATGCTTTGGATGTACCTTGAAAAGTATTTTGTTCCACCTCATGCTGTTGGCTGTTTGGTGTTACATTTTGCTTTCTATAGAGGGACTATTTTAATTCTCAAAGTACACTGAATCATCACACAGTAAACCTGCTGTCTTATATGTATATTACATATAGAAAACGTAGTTTTTTTTCAGCGCAGCAAGCCTTTTAATCAGGACTCAAAATTCAAGTCAGACCTATTGGTGTTGCCAATGCCTGTTTATCATTCCAAGGCAGATTGGCTGCTCTACGCTCCGACACACAGTGACCACCTTGCCTTCTTTAGAATTAATCTGATATTGGCATTACTCTAGAGAGGGCTATTCTAATCCCAGCTTTAGGGTCACTTCTTCATTCATTCATTAACTATCCATGCTCAGTAGCATTGCTTTTAATGCCAGAAAGAAAACCTGTTCCTGCCAGTGTGCCCACTTTGGCTTCATTCACCTATTATTTTCTCTTTGTGCACATCAGTGCTTACTTATATTCTGCTTGGAGGATGGAGCTGTTTCCCTTCACTGGTCCTCCACCAGTGTTGTTTGCTTGGCACACACCGAGGAATGCTCCATGTCTCATGTTCCACGGTGATGCAGGACGCCATGTTTGTAAAGTTGAGCAAGGATGATTTATGCCAACAGCTCTCAGCAAAATGCTCTGCGAACAGATTTGTGACTAGGAAAAAAATGTGTAATGCACTTATAGTTATGGAAATGACTTAAACCCCCATGCCTTGGTAGTACCAACAGCACATGCGTATCCATTTAACTCTGCTTCAAAAGCTTTGATGTACAAGCAGGGCGAAAAGTGTGAAGAGCAAAGTTTATTCACAGTTTAAGGATAAGGAATCTCATGGTCGACCCTCAGGCATCAGTCTGGTCACAATTGTCATTCAAAGTATGTGAACACTCAGCCCATCTTATTCATTCACTTTTGACATGTTATTGACACCCACATTATTGTGTAACTTGACAGAGATCTACAGAGCTCAGTCTCAAGGGCTCCTACTACACCTACCTTGGCTACCCTGCACTGGCTGCCGGTAAAGGAGTGTATCTTTTGTATGTCTCTATGTGCTGTGCACAAGGCAGTGCACACGCCACAGAGATCAACACGCCTAAGTTGATACATCCCCACCTGTTCGTTAAGATCTAAAGCCAGTTCTGCCTGGCAGTTCCCAAATGCCAGCTTGAAACTCTGGGCAAGAGGTCCCTTTTCCAGCAGCTGCTTCTAGGTGGAACTTGTTGCAATGTGCCAAATGGAATTAGTTGAAATGTAGGCAGTGACTCAAGACCAGGCTGTTTCCTGTTTGTAGTCGGTCGACTGACTAGCTCTCTTGCATTGGTGTTTTTGTACTTGTGTCGGTTTCTGGGCTTTCAGCAGCAAGGTACCCTACACAGGGTGCTTGCTGCTTTCTATACATTACAAATGCAAATACAGATACATCTTCCCAGGGCTCTTCAGCGCTGGAGCTGGCATAGTGCAATAAGCATAGCTGTGAGGTGCGCAGAACAACCATGTGCGGCAGCAAATGTCAGACCACAAGCATTGGAAGGCCAGTCACGGGCCCGCCCCTAATGCTGCCATCAAGCTTCTTGGCTGGCAAGGTTGTTGTTTGGGTTGAATGCCTGTTTCATATTTGAATTGTCTGGAACCCACTGGTGTACATTTTTTGAGGAATGACTGCATTTTATTCTTTCAGAGGTTGATAAAATGCATTTGGACAATATTAAAGACGATTTCTTATATTACATAAGCTGAGAGGCGATTCAGTTTGTGGTGTTAATAAGTCATATGCGCTGGGAACTTCTCTGGTAGCATTTAGTTTAATTTTTTATCTTATCACTGCCATCATTAAAGTCTGCCAGCTGTCAGATTGTACAATGTGGTCTAGTGGTTGGGGTGGAGTTGAGAGGGAGGAACAGGAACAGGAGGGGCCAGGGACCGGAACGAGAGCAGTTAGAGTAGGGACAGGGATAAGGATGGATGCATAGTAATAAAGCTCCAGTAATTATAATTGATGGTGTCTGTAGTTATTGTAGCAGGATGCTACAACTGGCGACGAGGGTGGGATTAGCAAAACCCACAGACCCCAGCACCTTGTGAAAATACCCTGTCCCGAGCAGCAGCCTAAATCGAGCTGTCGAGCGTGACTGAACTGCTGCTTCGACTGAAGAGGCCATCAGCAGGCCACTCGACCCCTCTGCAGATCGTGAGGGAGCCGAGAGGAGCGACTGAAAAGAGCGCTGAAACGCTCGGTGCCAGAGAAGAGCCCTTCGCGCTCAAAACGCGAATCACGCCGGCGGTGTGTGCAGTGAGTGGCCCTCATAAAGACAGGAGTCGGGAGCCCACTCCGACCCTGCTAGACCCCAGAGACCTGGAATAGGTGCCCAGCGGTGGGAGAATCGCTCCCTGAAGGACCGGTTGAGGAGCGCGACTGAGCGCCGGAGAACTGGGGCCTGAATGCCCGTGATCGGAAGGAGAAACCCTCACGCCAGATGCGTGTAATTTGGCAGGGTGTCGGTGTTGAGAAGCGCGAAGAGCGCTGAGTAAGGCGGGAGCCCACCCCGGCGGCAGAAGTCAAGGAAAGCTGCCCTACCTGAAGTATTGACTCCAGCGGTGGATCCTGGCTGCAACCGGTAAGTGGAAGCACTGAGAAATGCAGTAACTCCGGTGAAGAAACGAAAAACGGCCGAAATCCCGTCGAAAACGAGATTCCCGCGCGGCCATTTTGGAGTCAGGCAGCAGTGTCCAATCCCCTGCGAGGGATCATCGGCGGCCATTTTGAGGTCAGGCAGAAGACCTGAAATTGCAAATAAACATTGGCGAGTGCCACAGGGCCCAAAAACAAGCACTGGTAAGTGCAAAACAAGCATTGGTAAATGAAATGATGACATTGAATGAACACTGGCAAGTGACGGACTATATCGATGAACGCACATTGACAGAATACAAGTAAACAAGCATTGGCACCTATGTTGTATCAAGCATTGGCAAATGCAGGAAGGATGAAAGAAAACAAGCACAGATAAGTGCAAGAGGTGCACCAAGAAAACAAGCACGAGTGACCGCAAGAGAAAGTCATCAAACAAACACGAGCAACCGCAAGTCTTGAAGGAAACAAGCACTGGTGGATCGAAACGAACAAACGTTGATAAATTCAAAGTGGCAGCAATCCACCAAGCATTGGTAATTGCAAGAGACTGATAAAGGCAATAGTAAAACCGCAATAGCACAACAAGCAGAAGCAAGTGCAAGGGTTCACAATAAATAATCATGAACGAAGGTAAAGAGAAAACAAGCACGAGTCGACGCCCGAGACTAAACAAGTAAACAACCACGAGTACATGCAAAAAGTGCAATTTGTAGACAAGCGCAAGCAGATGCTGGAAATACAAATGAAACAAGCACGAGCTAACACAAATAACAAACGAAGACTATCTTGAGCACAATTGAGCACTGATACAAGCAACAAGGAGTGTGATGAATCGAAGTGATTTTAACAAACCAGCACCAGTAATAGGAATGAAACAAGCATTGCTACCTACAAATGAACAATAAGGAATCAGTCTTAGCAACCTTAAATGAACGGATGTTGGCAAAAGAGGAGAAGCAAACATTGATCCACACAAGCGAACAAGCCGTGGCAGGCGTAATGAAAGAACACGCATCGGCCAGAGGAAATAAACACCAGCAAATGCCATAGCCAAGCAAAGTAAACGGTGAACACAAACACGCACTAATACCGGTGACAAGGAAGCGAATGAATAAAAGCAACTGTCAGCAACAAGCACTGGCACCTACACGATTCACAGCGCGCCAAGCACAAGTCGGTACCGGTAACAAGCGAAGACTGCACTGAACATAAACAAGCACGGACGACCACAAGCTCTGAAGTCAGCGAGCACAAACAAACGCAGATCTCGAATGTAAGAAGTACGAGCAAAGACAAGCGCCAAAGTAGACATTTGGCACCAAGTGAAGACAAACAATTGAGCAGAGTGAACAGTCCTGGAATCAGAGTCAAGAATCTTCCTCCCTCATGGCAGCAGGAAAAGCAACTCAACGGTCTAATCCCTGTATTGAAGTGCCACCCCCAGTGACACAGACTGACACTCGGAATCTGGGTCTCGAATGGAATCGGTGGCTGGACTCCCTGGACGATTTTCTTGATGCAATCGATGAACAAAGGGATGGACAATGTCTGACACTACTCCTCCAGCTAGTCGGTCATGAGGGCCGTCGCCTAATCAGATCATTTCCCAAAAGGGACACAGAGAGCTATGGAAGACTCCAAGTGAAGCTACGTGCCCATTTTCATGCACTGGTGGAAGTGGATCATGCTCGCATCGCTTTCCATGCAGCGCGGCAGGAACCAGGAGAACCACTGCCGAGATTCATTACCCGGTTACTAAGTCTGGTACCCTGTTGCCACTTTAACACATTTACTAATGAGGAAGCAGTTCGACTCCGAATAATCGAAGGTTGTTCAAGCGCAGACACGAAGCGCAAGATTCTTCAGGAACAATGGTCGCTAAAGAGAATCATCAGAGGGGCCGAGGCTGGAGTGCGAATAAAAGCAAAAGACTTCTCGAAAGACGTGCAATCAAATGCAAGACGCATGGATGTCTGGAAAGAGGCACCCCTCATGCCTAAGGGAGAGGCACAGGAAACAAACAAAGCTGAAAAGAGGGAGTGTGAATCCGAGTCAAGAATCCAGAGACAGAACGTCATGGAACACTCCAAGTCACCATCACAAAAGACAAGGATGAATCAGGATCGCGAAAGCGGTACGGATGCAACCTCATGGAGCTATTCAACCTCAAGGAGTCAGTCAACAGATGAGGACACTGATACAACCTCACAAAGTTATTCAACCTCAAGGAGTCCGTCAACTGATGACGAGAACGATTATGAAACAGATGACGTGTCAAGCAGGACAAATCACATCCATGGACAAGATGGCAGATTGCTCAACAAGAAGGTAAGAAAGATGACCCACGGAAGAAGGGACCTATCCCGTCAATGCCGGGAACCAGCACGCGGACAACCCCGGCCATCCTCCCGCCATGCACTAAAGTCTACAGATGAGTCCGAGGAAGCATCAAGCAGTGAGACAAATCACCCCAATGACACGGACGTTAACACAAACAACAAGCGAGGAAAAGAAACCAACCGCACGAGGAGTAGCAAGCCACTCAGACACCGGAAAGGGAGAGGCATGTGCACTACAGACAGTTGTGTCAACGAGAAAGCGGAGAAGAGACAATTGATGTCCCGTGGAAAGGGTGAAGACCAAATGCTCCGAGACCAAACTAATGACGTAAACGATCCCCCCACAGCAACAACACAGAGGACACAAAAGGAAACATACCCACGGAAATGCTCCGTAAACAACTCCGACTCCAGGAGCATGTCATCCCAGAATGCCAACTCAATAGACATATCGGTCACGACGCCCTCAAAGGAACGTTCTCAGAGGAAACCGGCAACCGACTCCTCCGAGTCGGAAGACATGTCTGTCCGATCATTTGGGTCAACAAAATCACGGTCCCGACCACAGCCATGGCATCAATCACCCGGACGCACAACAGAACCAAAGGACAACACGTCACGTCAGACATCGCCACCTCAAGACATGAATAAGATACCGTCACCCCTGATGGGGTCAGAGAGGTTGACTAAAAGAACTGATGGAAGGAGAACAGAGAGATGGGACAATATCTATTCAGTGGCAAAGGACTATCCCGTCACCCTACGGGGAGGACCGAACGTGGTGACAGAAACAAACTGCCACCAAATGAGAGACAAACAGACACATGACCAGGTGGTCAAGGGTCTCGCCAGCCTCAACCATGAGCGAGAAGGGAAGAAACGAACAGTGGCAGCAAATGAGGCCAAGAATCAAGACAGGACACCCACCTCAGATAGTACATTGACGTCTGGCGTGCCCGACGGTGTACAGATGAACAGTGTTGCTCCCAACCGGACGAGACAAAGAGAGATAACCTTACAGGAGGGAGTTTGGAAGAAGACCGGAACATTATCCACTCCTAAAGAAGATCAACCGTCAACAGAACAAGAGTCACCAAGGCACGCAGACTGCCACTGCCGAGTTGAGCCAGCAGCAGTCACACAACATGAAAGAACCATGACAACTGCGGAACTGGATAATAAGCCGCCCATATACAATGGGTCACACTCTCAGAAGTGCAATCCGGTAGTCAAGGATGCTTTGGCTAAGACGCCGGAAAGAGTGATCAACGTCAGGACCCCCACGGATTCGACGCTACTGATACTCGAAGAACAAGTTGTCCGCCAACCCGTGTGGTGGACTGAAGAATTGCGAACACTGTGGAAATTAAGTTCAGTTTGTTAAGAAGGGGGGAGATGTCAGATTGTACAATGTGGTCTAGTGGTTGGGGTGGAGTTGAGAGGGAGGAACAGGAACAGGAGGGGCCAGGGACCGGAACGAGAGCAGTTAGAGTAGGGACAGGGATAAGGATGGATGCATAGTAATAAAGCTCCAGTAATTATAATTGATGGTGTCTGTAGTTATTGTAGCAGGATGCTACACCAGCCATATGCAAATCAGTCTTAGTTTCACTTAAAAATTGAGGGCCCATTTCACAAATGTAAAGTTAGAGGAAGGTCTAACTTGATGAGTTTCGGTATTCAAAAAGGGCATTATTACGACTTTTGGTATTCCCAAAGGGCATTTACGGGTAGTAAATGCCCTTTGTGAATACAGTAAATTGTAAAGTTATACTTTTGTCTAACTTTACCTTTGTGAATCGGCCCTGAGTTGTCTAGCCCAAAAAGTTAGAATATGAAGATTCTGAACAGGGCCATCAAGACATTTGGAATTGTCAGACCTTATCAGTTTCTTCTGGCATGAGTAGCTACGACACAGAAAACTTGAGACACCAACCTGGGAGTACACCTTTAATGTAGGGAAACACTGATAAAGCAAAGATGTAATGGATGTAAAGGTTTACATCACTTTTTACTACTGTAAATGTTTCTGGATCACATTCCATTGCATCGTTTTTATATCAGCTGTGCAATTACAGAAACAAACTAACCTTGTATGTGTAAGCCCTCATGCATCGCACCCCAATGTCTCCAAGAAGGTCGTATTACACCTACAGAATCTTCAAACCAAACATCCAGCGCCACCTGTAATGACTCCAGAAGGATTGGAAGCTATCCCACCACTCTACAAGTACAGGATAACGTACAGTATGGACTCAGGCTTTGCCGCCGCCCCAAAAGGGGGCGGGCATTCTCACCTGCTAAGCCACACCCCTTCTGAACTGACACACGAACAAAGCCAGGCGCGCCAGCTTCAGCCTTGTTCGGTCACTCATTGAGCGGCACCTTCACTCTCTCTGGAAGAGTGACCTCGCCCCATGTCTGGGTGCAAACCACCAACTTGGGGATACACACCAAGGCAAAAAAAAATCAGCAATGCTACAAAACCGCAAGATTGTCGGCAAGCAATAAGTAAAGCAACTTCTTTCAGCCCTATTATTTTTATTATTCTTTGTTCAATGCTTGTATCTTTCTCAGACTCCAGTAGTCATGATTAGCATGGAAGGAACTTTCTGCATTGCTGTTTCCTGGTGTTCCCATTGGGCTCCAGTGGGGGCGGAGAGCGACAGCATGCTGCTTGAAAGAAGAGGCGGGGAAGCATGGCGAATGTTTGTTTGTCTGGGTTTTCATCAGGGTGTAATTTTCAGACAAATTTAGAAATGCAATACTGCTTTCTGAGGTAGGGCACCAACATTACTCGGCCAGGACAGCTGCGTGCCAGATGTTGGGCCCTGTTGAGCATTTCTTTCATCCTCTGGGCAGGAATTTGCAGAGAGGCAGATAGGTAGGGCAGGGCAAATGTATTTCATTCTCACAGACTTCTAGAAATGCAAAGCATCTGGAAAAAAAGTTAGTATTCAGAGTCTATGATGTCATTTCTTAGTGCTTGTCAGTTTTTTATTAAATCGTCCTCCTTGCTTCGCCTCAAGCGTTCCTCTTTCTTGTTCTCCCTTTCAAGACTTCTTTTATTCCTCAAGGATTCAATAATGCTCCAAAACCATAAGGGGATATGTTAAAGTGGCCAACCTATAGACAGCGGGCCCAAGAATAAACCTAGTATCAAATGTAAGCTTTCCTGCTTGATTCAGTGTTGTGATTTTCATCAAACAGCTGTATCTGCATACATGTGGACTAGTGACATGATAAACACTGGTCTTAAATGACAAAGTTTACATAGTGGGCACCATAACTGATTCTCTCAGACCTGGGAGGAATTAAAAGGAAGTAAAACCATCCCTGGAGAAATACTGTGATCCCACCCTGCCTCCAGCCACCCCTCTTGTGTTACTTCTGAATCTCATGTATGCAGATCGAAATGAGAGAACACGACGGGGCGCTTTTACCATGTGATAAAAACCACAGCATTCATTTTTTTTTTTTTGAAGCTTATATAGTGCAGGAATCACCCTCGAGGGGGTATCCCCTCGCTGCGGTGAAGCAGCGCTAGGGTTACCGACAAGTAAGCCATAAAGAGTTCAATTTTTAGGAGTTTCCTGAAGCTCAAGTGATCCTCACCACAACTGTCCAAAGTGAGGGGTAATGAATTCCACAACCATGGAGCCCTATAAGAGAAGGATTTGCCTCCTGAACGCAATTTCTACACACGGGGAATAGTAAGAAGATTTTTCGTACCCAAGCGTAATACTCTGCTCAACTGGTAAGGAATACGTTCCTGAGCTAAATAGCTAGGTCCTTTGCCATTTAGGGCTTTGTGGACAGTACAGCACCTTTTGAATAAATTCTCTGGTGGATGGGAAGCCAGTGAAGTTGCTGTAGGAGAGAAAGAGAGGCCGTTCTAGGAGGCATATTTGTGACCAAGCGCGCCGCCGTGTTCTGTACAACCTGTAATCTATTTAGCAGAGATTCGCTGTCAGCGTCCAAATGCGCATTGCAATAGTCCAGGCGACTCATAACCAGTGCAAGAACTAAGAATTTGCGTACCGCTAGTGGAAGGAGGGGAAAGACTCTACGCAGCAAGTGAATCATATAAAAGCAAGTCCCAGAGGTAGCCCCCACTTGGTCCTGCATAAACAGTGTCTGATCTAAGTAAACACCCAAGCTTTTTACCACCGTCCTAGGGATGGGGCAGTCCCCAAGTCTGCTGGCCACCAATCCGTAGACCAGAGTTTCTTAGCGTTACCAAAAGAGATTATCTATGTCTTTCCAGCATTCCTCTGTGTGACCTGTTTCACCTGCACAAAGTCCTCCATGTAGCCCATGGAGACATTTGTGCAGGAAAAATGGAGCTGTGCGTCCAATCACACCTGGCGCTGAACTTGAAGTTCAAAAGCAGCCGCAAACCCAGAATGCACCTGATTGTAGATTAACGGAGGAGCTCTGACTGAGCCCTCTGGTGTTTGAAGTAAGTATACCATAACTGGAACATACTTTATCAACAGAAGGGAGGACGAAAGGTTGAGGGGGACCTGAGTGGATATAAAAGTATGTCATTGAGTGTGTGCCCTCTTCCAACAGGAAGGCACGCTGATCCCTTAACCCATCTTACGAACAACATTTGTGAAACCAAACAAAAGTACATTATGGACAATCATGATGGGAGCATCCTGTATTTGCAAAATTAGAGAAATAGATCTATGACTTGTTTCCAACATAATACAGTAAGTGGGTGAATGCCCCACCTTCATCGTTACCTTGCTTGTAACTATGGAATGTTCATAACTCCAACGCTTTGGGCTTGATTCACAAAAACTTTGTTATGAGTAGGTCTGACTTACTCTTGTACTACTCCTTGCCTTTCCTGAAGCCCAGGAGTAGGGCACAATTTCTCCTGGCTTCACTCATGGAAGTCAATAGAGAGACAGGAGTACCCGAAGAGTAGGAAACAGGACAATGTGTGTAATATAGGACCTTTGTATCTCCTCTACGGAACACGAATATTAGTGAACAGATTATTTGACATGTGCAACACATTTCATTGTTTTGACCAGGCTTAAACTCTCAACCACCTATCCATGTTGGTTTGGACTTTTTCCTCATTCTAAATGCCCCACGTCCGACGTGATGAAAGTGAATGGTGAAACACATCACCTAGGGGATGGGGGAGAGGTAAAAATGAAACTCTGTGAGGAATTCTGCCCTTTCGATCTAAGAACGCTATGTTGCTCTTGCTCTCCTGCGCACACTAGTCATTCACCCTCACTGTAAATTGTAGAATAATTGCAGGGACACACACAAATATGTGAACCCCTCTTCTCACCAGTGTTTCTGTAGTCTCCCTTCATTGATTTTTTTGCCCACATTCATGTTTCCCTCCCATCTCCCCACTGCCTGGTGATGTTTCCCTTAGAGTGTGGCTACCCTCCCCTCTTGCATCGGAAGGAGTTTGCCGCAAATCCACCTCTCTGTTTTACGTTGGGTGCATTGAAAGAAGACATCTTCCAACCATATATACTGGCCCAACCGATAATATAACAACGTAAAGTAGCACAAGTAGTAGTAATGCGCTATACAACTTCAGAATAACCCAATAACAATGCAGATACCTATTTTCAGTTCTCCATTTTAGTAAGAAAGTGTGTTGGTTGAAAAATGACGATCTCGCGTCAGCCATTGGTCTATCAATGATGTCATGGGTCTAAAGCAGAAAATGGGCCCCTTTTGCTCAGTTGGGGTAAATTGGCCTTAAGATAGATACGCCTCTGCTGCCAGTTTGTATTACTGCACAAGGTCTTGAGCCGTTTTTCCCGTCCCCCAAAACACTTCCTACGTCCTGTTATTGTTTGCGCATTGTTTTGTTTCTCCACAGCTAGCCTTGTGCTTAAGAAATTCAGTACACATACATACACACCCGAAATACATCACCACCCCTCACCCTTCTGTTGTTACTCTCCCAACAGAAAAAAGTGATCTCAAATGTTCATCTTCACCCGGTAGAGCCACAACCAAACTTCCCTCCAACCCCTTGGTAGATGATGGCTGAGACCTGTGATGCAGGCCATTTTGATGGATGATGTATTCTGAGATGTCAAGTTGCAGGGGCTCACCCAAGGCTATCACCCACAACTAGTATTGCTCTGATGGTATTTTAATTTGTTGACATTAAAATTAATCAACAGGAAATTGTACAGTGTTTGATGTTAGTAACATATTGGAACATTTAACAATTCCAGTGGTATTTTAATAAATAGCACTTTGTCCAAAAATCTGTTTTTAACACAAACAAATTGAAATACTGTTGCATACAACTGTTAAAGGGCTGTGGCCAGTACTGCTGACGAATGCAATTACCACAAAAGCGTACGGTTGGTTCACTCCCTAAATTCTTCTTTTTCTTTGAATTCTGACACTTGTAGCGGTAGAGCTCTCATTGTAAATCAAAAAGCTGAAATGTAACAGTCAAAAAGTGGAGTAAATACATTTAGCAAAACATTGTGTCTGATATTTGAATCCACATACTGCTGAAGACTCTTAAACTAATCAAATTACAGGCAAGAGAGAATTTGCTTAAATAATTTGGGTTCTGATGTACTAATCTGTTTGTAACCCCGAATGGGCAATTTCACACCAACTGATTTGCTAACTGGGATGCAATTTGCGATCTGCTAAATGTACAAATAGATCCTATTGCACATTGCCTTTTCGCTGACTTTCACTACATGTGACCCTCAGTGATTAACTTTGAGTTTAGCGAGAATGGCTAACAAGAGGCAGTGGACATCCATGCCTGCATTTGCACGACCAAATGTATTCGTTTTTAAAAAGAAGCCTTTGTCTCTGAGAGAGACAGGTGCTGCTTTGTAAAGATCATTTTCCTGGGAAGACATCAGGGAGAGAATGCAGTCTGCTTTTCAGGAGGCCTTTGAACATATTTCAGAATGGGAAACTGTCAAGGGTAGCTTTCCCTCTGCAAGTAAAACTCCAGCCCAAAGCAGGTATCGGTATCCGGTCAATTACATTCGCAAGTACAGCAAGTTCAAGTTCAGGGATTTGTATAGCGCACTACTCACCCAGAGGGTCTCAAGGCGCTTGAGGGAGGGTGGGTGCATTACTTATCGAAGAGCCAGCAAAAAGCCATAGATACATGTGATCGCAGTGGTAAAAAAATAAAAAAATAAAATGTAAATCTTGTACTTGTATAGCGCACAAATCATCCCCGAAGGGGTCTCAAGGCACTGGGGGCCATTGGGAAGATTAAGCGAGATAATGCCCAGAGTCGCATGGTGAGGGGCAGACCCCTGCCGCCAGAGCCAGGGATCGAACCATGATCCCCAGCATCCAGCGTCAGACGCCCTGGCCGTGGCGCCACACTTCCCCCCTTTCACAATATCTCAATCAAGAGGAGATGGCCCATTCACATGCCCTACTAACCACAATCAAGAGGAGAAGCCCCTTTGACATGGCCTCTAAACACAATTAAGAGGAGCTGCCCCTTTCACATGCCCTCAACCACAAACAAGAGGAGACGCCCCTATGACATGCCCTCCTACCAGCAATTCAGAATGAGTCACATAACCCCTTCTGCAAGCCCAACAAGCATTGGCATAGCTAATAGGTCTCGCCTTTGGGACCTTTTAAGTGTTTTGCTTGAGCTATTTGGGGGGTGGTGGGGGAGGTAAACAAGGCACCACGGACTGAACGTAAATCAAACAGCTGCTCAGGCTTTTCAATCAAATTATTACAACTTATTGCACAAGGAGGTCGGCGTTGGCAGCCCCTGGTGCTGTGTGCTCCAGATTTGGAACAACAAAGGAAGGTCCCGCGGATGTTCTCTGAAAGGACCATTTGGCAGTTACACAGCCTCCTCCACACTCAAACACACAGAGGCAGACACACATGCAGAGAGGCAGCTGCACAAGCTCGCAAACCACACACACTCATTCACAGTCTCACTGAGACACGCAAATACACAGGCAGACAGAATTACAGACAAGAAGAGAACTAAGTTGATTAACTTAAAGTCTGGGGCTGCCTCATAATGACATAAATAACAGGCTTCCTAAATATGCAACTCAAGAATTGCAACTCCAAGAAACAGTTCAGGGTTCTTAAAACAATCATCAAATTACATTATAATAGAAGTGAAAAAGAGCCCAAAGAAAAGATTTGAAAAGGGAATAGCAGGAATTATGCCCAGTAGGGCTCTCAAATGAAAGTCAACCCAATTAGGAGATATAGACAAGGAGCTCGTTTTAAGTTCAACACCAGCACTCACGTCGGTACAGAAGCACCACTAGAACCAAATTGGGGAGATTCTTCCACACACTGTTCTCCTGTATCTAGGGCACGCCATGCCTCACCTTTGTTACAAAAACAAGCCCGCGAGGTCACAAGCAAAAACAAACAATTGTGTGCACAATAAATACACTATATACAAAAATGAATACTAAATACTCAAACAGTCACATGACACCAAAGTGCAATTTAGAATACAGTACATACAACCTAAATCAATTACAATCAAATAACATATACAGCATAAAGGGAAAAAGACCAGTCCTTTAATTGAAATACCAGTGGACAGGCGGAATCAAGAGTGGAAAACAATTGCCTGCGTGTCACACGGAACCTGTGACTAAATGTTCGATCTGGTTGTATATAGTGTTATTGTGCACACAATTGTTTGTTTTTGCTTGTGACCTGATTGCTTTTGACAGTGGTTTCTTTTTGATGTCATGCTTTTATGAGCTTGAAACTTGCTTAAGAATCAAAATAAATGTCTTGCTAAGTAAATGGTTTGGTCACGCAGTACTTATGGGCTGTGTGAGCCCTAATTTGAAATCAAAATATCCAGGCTGGCTACTTTGTTCTGTTTTGCAATTGTTGAGGTCCAGGCTGGCCTGTTTTGTTGGACCCAAAACCTTTTTGTATACATATTTTTTGAAAGACAGCACGCAAAGCCCAATTAAAATAAGCACAAAAAATACACACACGCACTAGCTTGTGAAAAGTCCTGGTCAGCTGCAAGAGGCCGTATCCTTAGATCAGCACATGCGCGCTGCGCCAAGGCTCGACCTAAAAAGCGATTCCACTCTGCACACCATGTTATTTTTGGGAATCGCAGAGTTTGGGCCGTCATCAGGACTATAATCAGACGCAGCAGGATGCTAGGTTCATGATTGGTGAAACACTGAGAAAGTCACATGCATTGCGGGTTTCTAGTGGTTCTAATATCATTGCCATGTTTGAAGGCTATCAGCACTCAGATATATGGGTTTGAAAAGTATGAAAACGTGTATGAATTTAGGGCCGTCCTATTCCACTTTATGCAAACCAGCACTAAGCAGCCCCGAGGATTCTTGGAGCTGTCCTAACAATGACATGCTCAGGTGTGGAGATCGCCCCAAATACTGACAATTGAGAAAAAATCTTTTTCAGACTCACATCTGGAAAAGTGTTTTGACCCAGCCTGTAAACCCGATGTGGATTCAGATAGCGGCTGGGAAGTCTGTGCAGCATTTCAGTGGCTCGTGACAGCACTGTCTGGGGATCCCTTCTTCCTGTAACAGGAGGAGCTGGCAGACACTTCTGTACACTTTGAAGAATGGTCTTTTATGCCTCAGTTCACAATGTTAATCCCTTTTTGTGTTTCCTTTCTACCTCTTCCTGTTTTGTTAATGTAGTGCAACGCCCTCTCTTCCCTTTGGTTTGCCCGTGAACCTGAGAGCTGCTAAACTAAATAAACAAACTGTGCAGTATTATTAATTTAATTTAGAACACACTCCCAATGACTCACAGCCAATGAAACCACTTTGGTGATTTTTTGGGCGAAAATATCAAAGGTAGTTTACATTTAAAAAAACGAAATCCAGGACTTTATTTACAAAAATAAAAACAAAATAAGATGACGCCTTGGTGAGCTCATCTCACTGGAAAATGTAAGATCTCTGCATTATTAGCAGCACATTCCAGCACTTAGCTATGTCACTCCCATATCACTGCTGCTTTTGTTGCTTCTTATACCAAGCTTTCCAAAGAAGGTACAGAAGGGCTGGATTCACCCCAAATTTTCAGGGTAGCTTAATAAGCTAAATTTACATGTCATCTAGTTATCAATCATTTACTTTATCAGTATTTATCCTTAAAGTAAAAAAAAAAATGCTTTTAGGTACAGACAAAGTTTTAGTGCAAACTGATCAAACTGATGCTTGGGGCAGACAAAGGTTGTGGAGCATGATGACAGATAATTGGCTGTACCGGTCGAGTGTATGTAAGGCAAGTGTTAACTGCTGCCCGTAATGATGATGTTTTGATTAGTCAGCTTTATTATAGAGCTATGTGAACCTCTCAACGATTCTTTTATGGGCATGTTGGGGAGGATTTCTTTGGCGAAATAGATTTCCTGTACAGTAGCTATTGTGCAATTAGCTGTTTTATTGTGAACTATGGTAAACACACAGATTTCAGCAGCTCTCACACAACCCCCTGAGCTAGCTCACTGTAGGAAATCTGCCTTTTCTGCTTGGTCCGCGCAGATTGTTCACATTTTTCTCGACCCTATGTTTTTGGTGACTTTGGAACTCTGTGGATTTTACACCTGGTGACCAAGCAGTCTGTGTTCTCTCTTTAACCCCTTGGCCGCGGCGGTAATTCCATCACGTCGCTGGGGGGGGGAGGGGTTCCGCGGCGCCGCCATGCTTGTGACGGAACCACGCCATCACGAGCCACGGGCGGGCTGTGCTTATGACGGTGTTGTTCCGTCACGGCTCCGCCCACTCACTAATTTGCCCGCACAGGCTGGGAATCAGTGCCGTGTGGGTGGAGCGGCCACAACATGATGGAACCACGCCATCATGAGCACACGCCACCCGTGGCTCGTGACGACGTGGTTCCGTCACCAGCATGTAAGGGGTTAAACATGATTTAATTGGCTATTACTAATTGGTATGCTTAATTTTCCAATAAGTCCCTAATAGTTAGTGTACAAAGAGTACCCAGGCCCTGGAAGTTAAGTCTTGCTAGTAGAATGCAGCATCTACTGTGCCATCCACTACAGTGGCAAAGCAATCATGGCATAAGGCCTACCATGTGTAGCTTGACTGCTGTCGTGGTAATCCTGAAATTCAACCCACCAAAATAACCTTTTTTTCAGGTAAAAACCTCCCTTTAAAATATTAGTAAGTCACCCCTATGTAATCCTTTTGGCCCACAAGTTATTGTGCATCATATCTAAAAGGAGGACATGTAGAAAATGAATAATACCATGTCCCTACGGTGACATGGCCCAAAAAGCTATTTTAACTGTGGCAGAGCTAGCTGTCCTTTGGACAAATTCAGAGTTCAGATTAAAATACCAATACTGATAACTCAGGAAAGGTACCATCTAGAAAAATAATTAAAAAAACGTTTATATAGTTTTAAAACCCAATTCAATGGTGAAGTCAGATGTTTCATAAATATTAAGGAAAAGTAACTTTGAGACACTTACCTTTTCCCTGCCGATGCTCTGAGAGGCTAATTGGTAATCAGCTCTCCAACAGTAGTCCAGTCATTAATTAGATTTGATTTGCTGTGAATGAGGTGTGAAATGCCACCAAGAGTAAACAGTAGGCTGACCTGAATGAGAGGAGATGACTGCTCTGAATTCAACAAAATATGTAGTATGGGGGCTTTGGAGCTCCTTTTGACAGCACAAAGTCAAATCAAATCATGCTGTTGGGTCTGTTGAGCCACAAGTAATACTTGGTGTGCACTTTAAAGGGAGAGAACAGGATGGCAAGACAATTCTTATTAAACCCCTGTCTGGTTGCTGAAAGAGCTTGCTTTTGTCCTACCAGACTTCTGTCTCTGGGTTTGTTCCTGGTACAGTACCCGCTTCAATCTGGATTTTAGTGCATATGGGGGAGATACTAGGATTACCATAATAAACTTCCCACTCGCCCCAACAGCCTCAGAGCCCAAGTTTAGTGTGGCAGAAGACCTCCGCCAGTTTGAATTTTTCCGGACACATTGTGCTTTATGTTTGATTAGTGTATAGGAAATAGGAATTACTGCAAAAAATCAGTAGGTTGGGGCCTGCTATCTTTCACCACTGGTTAGGGAGGGGCCAGAACTCACTCCCACCAACAAGCTAATGGCAGGCATAAATGTGGCTTACCCAGGCTCTTTCTTCAGAACACTTTCTGGACCTGCAGAATATCAGAAGAGAACTGGACCTGCTGTCTGTAACCTTAGAGGATTCTCGAAGGACTGAGCTTGCTTCCTCTGGTACCAAGGACAAAGAAGCGGACTCCAAGTGACAGTTGGCTAACCTCCTCTGTGGATATATGGATACAACATCCTGCAAGAGGTCTTTTCCTAGAATTACCCAGACGACCAGTGGCAACTGGACATCCATTGAACCTTCTGTTGGCTTATGCCTCTGCCTGATACCCTGGGAGCCTATAGGCACCTCACCTGAAGTCTTGAGGGCCTTAGAAGTGTCCTTTGGTTGGTTGGACTTACGCAACTGAGTCAGATGGTAAAATATTTGACCAGGGCGAACATGGTTGGTGTAGCCGACCCGCACGCCATCATGGTCGGTGTTGGAACTGGCCCTTTTTGCAGGGTCATCCCCAAACTTTTTGCTTCTCCCTCCCTTATTTTTCCTGACCCGTGGTTGTTGGCAATAGGACTCTGCGCACTTTACCACTGCTGATCAGTGCTAAAGTGCATATGCTCCCTATGTAAATTGTTATTCTGATTGGATATACATGTTTGGCATATTTGTGTCACCATGAAGTCCCTAGTAAAGTGCACTGGGTGTGCCAGGGCCGGTAATGACAAATGCTACTAGTGGGCCTGCAGCACTGATTGTGCCACCCACAGGAGTAGCTCTAAAATGGTGACTCGGGCCTGCCACTGCAGCGCCTACGGGCAGTTTAGAACTGCCATGTCCTCCTGGTCCGCGTCCCGCTGACCAGGCCTAACCCTTCCCTTTTCGTGCACATCAGTCACCCCTATGGAAGGCCCAAGGTACCCCCCTGGGCAGGGTGCAGTGTATGTGAAAGGTAGAGCATGTACTAGTGCAGGTGACATGCTATGGTAGTGAATTACAGCCATTTTCGTTTTTCACTATTGTAAGGCTATCTTGCTCCATAGGTTAACATGGGGGATGCTGGCTACAGTGGTTAACAGCATTTCTTCCCATAGGAACAAGATAGGACATAAGTATCTAGTATCCCTGAACTCAGAATTTAATAACGCATCTTTTAGGAAAGGTGGTTTTTAGATCCTGTGTTTGAGAACAGCACTTTTAGAAAGTTGCTGTTCTCTTGTCGGACCCTTCTGTGTGCCTGAGACTGTTTGTGTATTGACTGTCTGGTTTGTGAGTGACAGGGGCTGGGGAATGCCCCAGAGGCTGGATGAGTCAGCACTAGGCTTAGTGGAGCAATTGCTACCTGAGTGGTGGGAGGAGTTAGCACCTGGGCTGAATAGGGCTGTGCCTGCCTGCCACAAGGCTGGCTCCACCTCCTGCTGGGCGGCTGAGGACCCTGCCCCTCACTCTGAAAGGAAAGATGCAGCCAGCAAAACAAAGTGCTCAGGATCCACCCAGAACTGGTTCAGACCGGGCTCAGGGCCCACATGCACAGAGAGAACAAAGACTTTAGGGGTATAAGTACAGGACCCCTGACAACAGAAAATTAGATCATCCTGGAAATCAAGAAGGAACCTCTGCCAAGGAGAAAGCTGACTCTGAAGAAGGAAGACTGTCCTGCTGTTGCTCTGCTGGACTGACCTGCTGTTGCTTTGCTGCCAAGGAGAGGGGAAGGACTTTGCTGTGAGCTGTGTCCCCTGTCTTGAAGGAATCTCCAAGGGCCTGAGAAGAGCTGGCTCCCTGTTTCCGAAGTCCCAGGAACAAAAGGACTTCATCCCCAGTCTCCCCGAACTCTGCTGAGAGAGTTCTGTCCTTCGTAGAGTGCTTGATCCAGTTGTGGGGCCTCTAGAAGTTGAACCTGAGCTGGGAAGCTTGAGACTAAGCTGAGAAATTTGTGAAGCTGAAAAGTGTCGCCTCGCTCGCTTGCGGAGCGCAACCCCGACAGTGCGAGAAGTTCCCCGCCGCTACGAGGGTCGAGATCGGCGCAGCACCTGACATCGCTGCCGAGGCCGTCGCACCCTTCGTTTGCGGGACGCCCCAGGCCGGTGCAGGGGAATCGAACATCGCTGCGAGTGTCGTCGCAGAGCCTGTCGCCTGGGTGAGATCACCGCACCGCTTGCTTGCGGACCGCATCACGTCGCTGCGAACATCGTCGCAGAAACATCCCATCGAGGAGCTGCGAGAGAGAGGGTCACCGCTGGACTGCGCATCGTCGCCCCGGAGATCGTCGCAGCCCCTACGAGATCGCATCGTGCCTTTGCGAGAACAGACTTCCCACGGAACCTACGCACCGGAATCTACGCAAGCTGCCTTCCTCCCCTTACAGACCGGATTCGTCGCCGCACGCCCGCTGCTGCAGCGGGGCTGTCGCATCGCCTCCCCAGGGTCTCAGGAGTAACGCATCGCTTGTTTCCACCGCACCAGCTTCCTGCTTGTGGAACTTTGTTGCATCTAAAAGGTACTGTGAGTCGACGTGACGCAACTGTGAACTTTTCACGCATCTGTGGATTATTTGATCGTAACTTAAAGAACTTTGATTACAACCTGAAGAACTCATTTGAAACCATAACCTTGCATTGTGTATGTTGGATTTCTGCCGTTTTGGTCTTGTGTAGTTTAGAATAAATATCTTGATTTTCCTAAACTGTTGTGGAATCAGTTTGTGGTGTTTTCACTGTGTTACTGTGAGTGTTGGTACAAATACTTAACGCATTGCCTCTGGTTAGCCTAGACTGCTCAGGCCAAGCTACCTTGAGGGCGAGCAGGGGTTATCTTAGAGGGTTATCTCCTCGTCCTGACTAGAAGCAAGGGTCCCTATTTGGACATTGGTACCTACCTCTGCCAACTAGAGACCCCCAGTTCTAACAGTCGGCTTCAAATTGTGCCTAGATCTCAGTATACCGTGACTATTTTTTATCACTAGAGCTTAGTGATTTTTTACTCCATTTCTAATTAAAACTTAGAAAATCGATTTCTCTAGTACCCTTACCAGCTTGTTGCCATTTTTGTGTCATTTTGTTTATTGTACTCGTGTAATTTAGTTTGGGATTGTCATTGCTAAGCATTATGACGGTTACTCTTTTTGGTACTGCATAATTACTTTTCACATCGCCCCAAGTTTAGCCTTTCTTCTCTATGCCTTACTTACCAGAGGGTTTAAGTTGAGCTCAGGTCAATTTAGTGACTCGGAGTGTGGGAAATGGGATTCCCCATTGGCTGAGGGTCGCACCAAAGTCCAGTAGGAACCCCACTTCCACGTAAAAGAGGGGAGGTGCACTCCCCTAAATGATGCCTGCTCCCCTTTGGTAATACTGTAGCCAGGGCAGACAGGCTTACTCCCTAGCTAGCGTGCCAAGCATTTCGGACTACGCGCGGTGGTAGGAGAGTCCCACTACAAATGGACACGACACAGAGTTCTAGTAAAAATATCGGATTCTTTATATAACTTTCTCATAAGGTGCATAACCTCCACAAGGTTACTTCAAGACGAGGCTTTAGTTGTCTTGTTCAAGAATGTTTCAGGTGGGTTTAGTCCTGGTCAGGGTAGGGTAAGTCCTTGGGCCGCTCCATTTGTACTCGCAGCGTCTCAAGGAGGTCCCAAGGGCGACGCGCACCGGATGGTGTGGGTGAAGAGTACGTGGCGTCCTCCTCCCGATGGTACAGGACAAAGATATACAGCGCACAGGGGGGTTCAGGGGGGGAGAGTACTAGGCGTACTCTACGTTCATGCTTAAAAGATTGCGATGCGCACCAGCGGGTGCGAGTCAGGGCTATGGAGCGTACTCTATGTTCTCAGGCTTGGAGGTTACGATGCGCCGGTTCTGTCCTCAAGGTTCGTGACACACCAGCAGTGCGGGCAGGAGTACGCTTCGTAGTCGTGCTTCTATCCTCAAGTTTCGTGGTGCACCAGCAGTGTCGGCAGGAGTACACTTTGTACTCGCGGTTCGGTTCTCACAGTTCGTGGCGCACCAGCAGTGCGGGCAGGAGTACGCTTTGTACTCGTGGTTCGGTTCTCACAGTTCGTGGCGCACCAGCAGTGCGGGCAGGAGTATGGAATGCACTCTACATTGCTACTGGTCATTCAATGCGGACGACAGACTTGAGCCGCGACGAGGTCAGCAGGGCTCTGGTAATGGCGAAAGCTTGGAGCCGCGACAGCCTCAGCAGGGCTCTGGTAATGGCGAAAGCTTGGAGCCGCGACAGCGTCAGCAGGCCTCTGGTGATGGCAAAAGCTTGGAGCGCGACGGCATCAGCAGGGCTCTGGTGATGGCAAAAGCTTGGAGCTGCGACAGCGTCAGCAGGGCTCTGGAGGTCTTTTTAGACGCACACTCGCAGTGCCTTAGGAGGGAGCCGTGACCGTGTCAGCAGGGCTCTGGGGGTACATCTTCCGTTATTCCCCCAACAAGAGTCTCCTTTCTAGTCCCAGCGTCCTTCCTTTATTCCCGACAATGTCTTTGATCTCCTTTCATGTAGGCAGGGAGTTCCCCTCCCCAGATCCTGGTCGGGGGGTGTCTCCCGTCATGGGACATCTCATCCTTTGAAGCAGGAAGGTAGGGTCGTCAGCCGCCCAGCTGGCAGCGGCATTGGCATTCTGGAGGACATGACACTACCCAGAAACCACTCCTCCCCCCTAATCCAAAAGGCAGACAGCTGACACCAGGTGCTGGAGTTGCCCTAGGCCCTGTCACCATCTCCAGATGGGGAATACACATCCCGGCCTTATCATCCAGTAAGAGTGTATGAGGAAACAGTCACTGCCCAGACGTCCTATTTCCAGACTTCGAAGGTAGAGGACACACTTCCTAAAGAGTGTATGACTTACTTCGGATTTTAGGGATGCTAGCCTCGTATTTTTACCATGTTCCCCGGGTAAGGTAATTAATAAGGGGTAATAAGCAAAAGCTACTAAAAATGAAGATAGCAGTAAAGTATTACGAGGTCATGCCACCCACACCAGGGCAGGACCTACCTTCTACTAACAATGCGCCCTACCCAAGGGCCGACCATAGGGGTGCCTGGTAGGTAGAAAAAGGGAACCCAATAAGGTTTGATAAAGGGTAAAGGTGTTGCAAGGTTCAGGGGTTAGTCTTGGAAGGAGGGCCAGGTCCAACACGGAGGGTAGTGATTATTCCATGAAGTGCTCAGTTGCCCCCCATCCCGATAATACAAATTCATACACTCACCAACTGTTATATATGAAACACATTCATGTCATATTAGACAAATAGTCACAGAATATACAGTCCTTGCACCACATACATGGAGCATGAGTTTTTGAGAATTTTTTTCAGGAGAGTGTATGGATGACAAAATATACCAGAAACAACAGGTTGTGTACACAGACACACTGGCGTCTCCATGTTGGGCTGCATGGTAACAAGTGGAAAAAATATGTAAGACTTGGTCTAGCTCAAGGATGTTATGGACCTCACCTGTTATTTTGTGTTGAGTCTTCATGGCTGTAAAGTAACTTACTGGGAAGATATTCCCAGGCTTTCGTATGACATCTCTATGTACATGAGGACCACTGCACCCTACTCCAATTTAGGAAAGAGTTGAAGATGCACCTCTTTAAAGAACACTACATCACAAAGCAGAAACTGTTCACTGCTCTAGAACCCAACCACTTCTACTGCTCTGGAACCCAACCAATTCTACTGCTCTGGAACCCAACCAATTCTACGGCTCTGGAACCCAACCACTTCTACTGCTCTGGAACCCAACCAATTCTACTGCTCTGGAACCCAACCACTTCTACTGCCCTGGAACCCAACCAATTCTACTGCTCTGGAACCCAACCACTTCTACTGCCCTGGAACCCAACCAATTCTACTGCTCTGGAACCCAACCACTTCTACTGCTCTGGAACCCAACCAATTCTACTGCTCTGGAACCCAACCAATTCTACTGCTCTGGAACCCAACCACTTCTACTGCCCTGGAACCCAACCAATTCTACTGCTCTGGAACCCAACCACTTCTACTGCCCTGGAACTCAACCAATTCTACTGCTCTGGAACCCAACCAATTCTACTGCTCTGGAACCCAATCAATTCTACTGCTCTGGAACCCAACCACTTCTACTGCTCTGGAACCCAACCACTTCTACAGCCCTGGAACCCAACCACTTCTACAGCCCTGGAACCCAACCACTTCTACTGCTCTGGAACCCAACCACTACTACTGTTCTGGAACCCAACCACTTCTCCAATAACTCGTTTATTGTATCCTTGCCTTTGACCCTGTTCAGCACTCCGCTTCCTTTTGTCTAGGTTCACGCTATAGAAATACCTCGTATATAAATACTCGTTTAATTTCTTAGCAAGTTTGTCAATGAAGGAGTGTGATTTTGATGTCAGCTTCAGAGATCTTGAGGTGCAGCAGATTAGAACAAGTGAAAAAGCGACTCAAAGGGGTGTCAAGAAGCAAGTTCGATGTTTAGTGTGCAGGTAGCCACCCCCCCCCCCTGCTTTGGCAGTGTTGCGTTTCCTGTAATATAACACACTTGACCGCAGATTGTTCATGCATCTGCTAGTTTAATTAGTTGTCTTTTTGGTCCTGATGTCAGTCACTGTTCATTAACATATGTTGTCCTCAAGTATTTAACCAACATTGTTTACAAAATGCTGTACAGTGTGCTGCCCCTCGATCTAGAGCTCGGTGAAGTCATTTCCTGAGGTATTACATCCAGGGTGAAAGGTTGTGAGATGACACTGTCT
The DNA here is from genome assembly GCF_964263255.1 of Lissotriton vulgaris. Lineage (NCBI taxonomy): Eukaryota > Metazoa > Chordata > Amphibia > Caudata > Salamandridae > Lissotriton > Lissotriton vulgaris. The sequence goes on along the minus strand of NC_141698.1, from coordinate 1,056,387,969 downwards.
CTGTAGGGCAGGGATATGAGGCTACAGTTGTTACTAATGTTGACTCGTACACAGAACCTAAACAATGGCTGTATTGTAAAGCCTCGCCTTTCTGAATTGTCATTCTTTTAGCTCTTTGGAGAAAGGCAGGGGTGGGGGAAGGAAAGGGAAATACGAGTCTGTCTTAAATCAACATCATTGTTTAGAAACAGTAATGAGGGTACGGTAACAATTCCGAAAATGACTGAAAACGTTTGTCTCACACACCCTAAATCAATAAACATGTCACATATAAGAAACAATCCCCTCCATCAACTCCACGCTTTATTTCTTTTTCCTCGCCTTCTCCTAAGGCCATTTCAGCCGAGAAAGAAGCATCAATCAGTTGTGTTCTTCCTGCACTGTAAAAACACACACAATAAGTGAAATCAAGCAGAGAGTGATCTACTTTTTATGTCTCCTGTACAAAGTTGTATCAATACTAAGAGTGGACTTTGGGTCTGTCCATTTCTTATCATTGGGTGGCTTTCTATCAATCTTATTTGCTTGCTTCCTGTTAAATGGCTTTCCTTTCTCTTCTTGTGGTTGACCCGTCCCTGGAGCATAAACTCTTTACAATTCTTTTGATTGGATGACTTGTATCCTTCCACTGCTTTCATTAGTAGCACTACTTTTTCTTTTGCTTACTTTCTCCTCTGGAGTGCATGTGTTTTCTCTCTCTCCAACTCTTCTCTGTGTTGCTTCCCCTTTGAGATGCCCATCCCCACACACTCTCTGTGTTGCCCTGCCAACCCCAGCTCACTTACTGCATCCCCACATGTCCCCTTCTTGGTCCTGTTTTTTAATAACCCTCAGCTCATCCCTTGGCCTTGCTCATCCTCCTACGTGCTCACTGCCATTTCTCAGAAGTTTTAACTTGCTGTTCCCATCCTCTCACTTCTCTGTTGTTCCCTGGATGTATGTGTCCATTTTAGTTCTTTTTTTTTTCCTTGTGAGTACAGCCAGACTGCTGCAATTTGCTACAGAGTTGCTTGTTTTTTTACTAGATTTGCTCTTGCGCGCCTTTTTGTGTGTTTAATTCATCACTCCAAAATGGGAATCCGCCATCCTGGAGCTGTAAATCAAAAAAAAAATTCCACCACATGATTTATCCCCACAACCATCATGCGGGTGACAAACATCAAAATGGCTGCTAAGTGGAAGCGCATGTGCATGCATATGTCATCACTCTGGAGCCTCCTATCATGATGCATACGTGTGCAAGCATGATGATGCAAGTTTACGTGTACATCATTTACTCCAGTTGCAGCGGCCACAATAAAGAGGTGGTGGGGCGGGTTGAGGGGCCATGGGGGAGCATGGGAGAGCACAGGAGGGGGAGTGGCTGGGGGTTTATAATAAAAACCTAATTTAAAATAAAAACGTACCTGGAGCTGCCTCCCACGTTGCACTTGGCATAGTCCCTCCTGGTCCCAGCATGCACTGGGGCCATGCCACGGACTCCCTGCAATACCTGCGCTGCTCTCGCATGAGAGCAGCACAAGGATTGGTCTGAGCAAGCAGGAAAGACGCCCTGCTCGGACCAAGGAGTCTGCGGGGTTTCTCCAGGCCGTTTGCTCAATGCAACTGGGCTGGAGAAAACCTAAGTGTGCATGCGAGTTTTGGTCAGCCTGAGACGGCCAGACAAAAGACATATGCACACTTGGGAGTGGAGTGCACATCGCACTCCTCACCCCAATGCCCCGCCCCTCCCTTCGCAAGCTGGCTCCGAGCCAGAAAATGAAAAATAAAATGATGATATAATTTTATTTTTCATTTACTAGCTCTGAGCCAGGCAGTGGGGCAACGCTCCTCCGCCATTGTGAAGAAGCCGCCACTAATTTACACATATTTATTTATTTTTCCAATTCTGTTGACCATAGGCAATAAACCTCAACAGCTTATCTTTGTCCCATAAATTATCCGTGTTCCTGGTTTACATCAGACACTATCTTGTAAGGAATCAAGGTTCGTCGCTGTGGACAGGAGTATTGTGCTTTCGGGTTTGATAGGCTGTTGCAGGTGGTTGATTAGTTTTACTCTAATAAAATGTGACAAACTTCCAGAAGTAACAGGACTAAAGCTGAAAAAGATGTCTCTCAAGCAGATGTAAACATGTGTTCATTTTCTATGTCCTGTTTTATACATGTGAACCACATGTATTTACTGTTCTGTGCTTGTTTACTCTCTGGCAGAAGTGAAAGACTACGAGCCTCCATTTGGATCCAAAGTGCGGGAGCATCCTTGTGTGGAGAGCATGAAGGACAACGTGCTGAGGGACCGGGGGCGGCCCGAGATTCCCAACCCCTGGCTCAGCCACCAGGTGAGATAGCCCTGTCTGTGACGCGTCTTGTGTAGTGCGCTGAGAGTGTTTCCTAACATATTATTAAAATTAAGTATGCACTGGGTTTGGGAGTGAGTACAGTTTACCAGAAAGAGATATGGCATAGGGACAGACTAAGAGCTTTGCTGGTCTATTCCAGGCTTTTCAGAAGGTATAACTAGGCCTAGGGCCAAAGCATTTTTGGGACCCTCTGGATGAACAGGTGGCATCTGGCACCATCTGGTGATATGCCCAGGTAAGTTGCCTTATCATCATGGACATCAGGCCCTTGAAAGGGCCGGTCCTGGGATATAACACCCCTTTGCTCCCCTGCTCCTCTATGGGACATCCCTGGTCTGGTCCCAGACTCCTCCAACCGACATCCAATTCAGTCATCTGGAAGGAGGGAGAAGGCTGGCAATGAACAAGAGGAACATTTGTCATATCCAACACCAAACCTTACAGCTAATTGTATTTTCTCAACTCCCCTTCCCTCACTGTCCAAGGCGATATCATCAGGCCGGAAGGAAGGCTGTTGTTAAGGGAGCAGGTATTGGGGAGTCCTTTATGCTTTTCTCCGCTCTCTCGCCCTTGTAGCCTACCTTCATATAGGTCCTCTGGTTCTGCTCTGTTCCATCGTCGCTCAATGAGTTATGACCAGACTAGGGATAAAAGCGCAGGGAGTGTACCGGACTGCCACTGGTATAGGTGGGAGGGAACCAGCTGCGGCCCATGCAGGTAAGAGTGGGGGCAGTGGGGCCAGGTGGGGGGATTTCGACAGATAGTGATGAGGGAAACTTAAATAAAGAATTAATTTCCCCTCGTCTGTCGAAATCCTCAACCACTTTGCCCACCGCTCTTACATGCACGAGCCGCAGCTGTAGAGAACACCCCTTTCCTAGCCCCGCTCCCTACTAGTCCCTTGATAATGCAGTCCTACACTCTTCCTTCCACCCTATTGATAGTTAGACAGTGATGTGCCAGAGAATTCACCACCTGGTGGATCACACTTGAGTGGTCCACCTTGTGGGTGACACAAGTGCTTTCTACCTTGTGAAAAAACATTAGTGCCCCACCTAGTGGATGACAATAGTGCCGCACCTGGTGGATGACATTAATGCTCCACCTGGTGGATGACAATAGTGATCCACCTGGTGGATGACAATAGTGCTCTAGCTGGTGGATGACAATAGTTCTCCACCTGGTGGATTACAATAGTGCTCCACCTGGTGGATGACAATAGTGCTCCACCTGGTGGATGACAATAGTGCTCCAGCTGGTGGATGACAATAGTGCTACACCTGGTGGATGACATTAGTGTTCCACCTGGTGTATGACAATAGTGCTCCAGCTGGTGGATGACAATAGTGCTCCACCTGGTGGATGGCATTAGTGCTCCACCTGGTGGATGGCATTAGTGCTCCACCTGGTGGGTGACAATAGTGCTCCACCTGGTGGATGACAATAGTGCTCCACCTGGTGGATGGCATTAGTGTTCCACCTGGTGTATGACAATAGTGCTCCAGCTGGCGGATGACAATAGTGATCCACCTGGTGGATGACAATAGTGCTCTAGCTGGTGGATGACAATAGTGCTCCACCTGGTGGATTACAATAGTGCTCCACCTGATGGATGACAATAGTGCTCCACCTGGTGGATGACAATAGTGCGTGGATGACAATAGTGCTACACCTGGTGGATGACATTAGTGTTCCACCTGGTGTATGACAATAGCGCTCCAGCTGGTGGATGACAATAGTGCTCCACCTGGGGATTGGCATTAGTGCTCCACCTGGTGGATGGCATTAGTGCTCCACCTGGTGGGTGACAATAGTGCTCCACCTGGTGGATGACATTAGTGCATGTTTGTGGACACCTCTGAGAATATAGTGCAGGCACAGTTGTCGCTGATCGTGCATTGTCAGAAAGAAATCTGTAAACCTTTAAGGAAAAATAAAACAACAATTATTATTTTTTTTAAAAGCATGTTTACATTTCAGATTCAGTGCTTAGAATTGTGTTTAGGAACATGCGTCCAAAATACTCTTTTTGTCATATCCTGAACACTACTTCCTCACACTAGTTAGCATGGGGATTTTATTGAAGTTTGTTGAAGCTAATAAGTGCACTGCTTCTGTTTGTGGTCACAGGAATAACTGTGTACATTGTGGTGAGTCAATAAAGGACACTGGAGATGTATTTACATTAGGCCTGGGCAGTAAATTCCGTACCGCTTGGGGAATTTGGGTAATTCCGCGTTCCGCGGACAACGCAGAATTGCCAAAAATTACGCGATCTGCGGCTTCGCAGAATTTTTTGCTTGTTCGCGCTTTCAAAATGTGTGTTCGCAAGATATTTCTCCCCGAGCACGCAAACAGCTTTAGCGAACAGGAAAAAAGCATTGCGAACGAGCGGAAAAAGCAATTCTGCATGTTCGCAGAACTTTTGCGTGCTCGCTGAGATTTTTTACTATTTTGCGGAGTTTTGCGTAGCGCGACTACGCAGGTTCCGCCCACCCCTAATTTACACTAGCACTTTAAGGAACGGTGAGCCTGGCTAAGCCAATCAGAAATCTTAAATGTCGATCAATAATTATTATTGTTTGCCTGCAGTCTACCCTCACTCAAGAGCATGAAATAGGCAGTAACTTTGAATACTTGTGCGAGGGGAAGAGCATGGAAAATGGGTGCTAATAGTCTTATTCGGCACATGCTATCAGGCATCACCCTTTGTTTACTGCTTTTTCACTGTATGTCCTTGTTGATCTTACTTGCAGTTAACTCCTCTTAATTCTCACAGTAAATGGTTATAACACTTAAAACAAGTGCCCTATGTACAAGCCCCTATCGCCACAGGAACGTCACTATTTGTGACGTTTCCATGGCGATATGGGCTTTGTCTTATTTACAAGGCAGCGTTAAGCCACTTAACGTAGCATAACTCTGCCTTGTTAATAAGGGCAGCATAAATAGAAGGCAGTGCTAAAATTAAGACCAGGGAACACCTGGCCTTAACTTGGCAAAAAATGAGGAGAAATCCTTTATTTCTCCTCGTTTTTGCTTTTTCCATGTGTGCTGCCTTGTGGTAAATGCCTTGGATTGTTCATGTGTAGGAAGGTGACCCATTAACCCCTTGAACGCGGCTGGAATTCCCTCTCGGTGCCGGCGAATTCCACGCGTGCGTGGGGGCCCTCAGGCGCACACGCCCACCGTGACGTCGGGCTGCCCCCAGCCGTCCAACGCATGCAAAAGGTTAAGCAGCACACAAAAAAGTGACAAAACGGCATTTAAAGATTGTTTATGTGCAGGAAGGAACACTTTCCGACACATAAACAATCTTCCCCTGCACACAGACACCCTTGCACTAAGGCGCAAGGGTGCCTGTGTTGGCGCTACACTGCTTAGTGTAGCACCAGTGCAGGGGGAAACACAAGGCTCCACCATATCCTTGTAAATATGGTGCAGCCTTGCGTTTCTGAAGTGGCGTAGTGAAGCGTTAAGCCATGATGGCTAACACCTCACTCCGCCACTTCTTTGTAAATATCCTCCTATGTTTTAAAAGTTCTGAACTGAATAGTCATGGAAACTACACCCTCATACAGCAGGGGCAACTCTGTGCATACAACAACTCTACGAGGACATAGTAATGGCAGTCTGTGCTACAAATATAGGAACAGTAGTACAGCAGAGCATGGCATGTACATGGCTGGTGGAAGGCCCCACGGTGGGAGCTTTCGGGAAGCTCTGCTGTCGAAGACTCAAAGTAAACAAGAGCCATTTTGTAGTAATAGGAACATGATGTGTAGCGTCTGCTGCCTGCGCTTGTCTAGGTCACAAAGTTGGCAGCACTCATGGCTCCTCTGAGCCAAGCAAGGCTTTGGCAGCAGGTACACGAGTGTCTGGGACCTCAGTGCTCTCTGCTCTGTCGAAGGCCTTTTTCAGAAGAAAAGACAGGATCCTTTAATCCTCTGCTGCTCTCAGGATGTTTGGCTTCCACAGCTGCTACACACACTGCCTAATTAGTCTGCCATGGCCTGATCAGGCTTGCCCTAGTCTGGCTTTTGTACACTTCTGTGATCTTATAAAAGGAACTCTATTCCTATTGAGAGATTATAACACACTAAGTACACAAGTCTTAAAGTTTCAATGATGGAATTACATGTATATGGCAAATTATCTTTCTGACCGGTTCCTCTAAAAGGCCTTTAGGGGTGGAGTGGAATCAGTCACTTGACAAATTTTCCATGTGACTCTTCCTGAACGATCCTCCTTTCCTATCAGAAGCAACAACTAGTCAGGATATCATCTGACTTCCCCCTAGGCTAGTCAGTCTGAAATACGAAAGCAATATGCTACTAGTGTTGGGTTTACTGTTATTATTATTAGTGTTAGTTATCTTAGTGCCAGTGTGTTGGTGTTAATGTCAGTGTTACTGTTCGTGTTAATGATAGAGTTTGTTTTTGGCAGCGTTGTTGGACTTTATGTTGTTACTATTGGTATTAGCTTTGTTGTTTGAGGGTAGTTGTTGTCAGTGTGGCTATACTTGTGTTGTTGGTCTCATCATTGTTAATGGTATTAGTTTTATTAGAGCTGTAAATGTTATTGTTTTTAGTCGTTGATACAGTTAGTTTTGTTTTCATTGTTAGTGTTATTGTTTTTAGCAATGTGTTTAGTGCTTGTGCTTGTTAGTTCTGTTAGTGCTAATATTAGTGTTGTTAGAATTTGTGTTTGTTTAGTAAGTGTTAGTGTTGTTAATGCTAGCATTCTTAGTATTAGTCTTTAGTTTTATCATTGTTAGTGTTGTTATTAGTGCTAGTAGTGTTCATGATTGTGTTGTGGGTTTTGTTAGTGTTGGTAGTGGTACTGTTGTGAGTTTTGTGTTAGTAGTATTAATATTGTTAGAGTTGTTAGTTCTAGTGTATTTAGTGTTGTTATTAGTGCTGTGTATATTAATAATGTTAATGTTTTAGTATTAGTGCACACATTGTTAATGTTAGTGTTGTTAGGGTTAGCATTGTTAGTGTTGTAAGTGTTATCATAGTTCGTATTGGTCCTGATATTATTGCTGTTAGTGTTCATGTTTGTTGTGCTAGAGTTGATATTAGTGTTGTTAGCGGTAGTTTAGTGAGTGTTGGTTTTGTTAGGGTTAGCATTCTCAGCATTAGACGTTACTTTTATCATTGTTTAGTGCTGTTAGTGTTCATGATTGTGTTGTTGGTTTTCTTAGTGTTGTCAGTGTTACTGTTGTTAGTTTTGTGTCCGTAGTATTAATGTTAGTATTAATGATGTTAGAGTTGTTCATTTTAGTGGTGGGGTTAGTGCTGTTTATTTTACTATTGTTAGTGTTTTAGTGTTAGTGCACACATTATTAATGTTAGTGTTTTTAGGAATGGCATTGTTAGTATTAGCAATCTTAGTGTTATAGTTAGTATTAGTCCTGAAAGTATTGCTATTAGTGTTTGTGTTTGTTTGTTGTGTTTGTTTAGTGAGTGTTAATGTTGTTAGGGTTAGTATTATTAGTATTGCTGTGTATACCAATATTGTTAGAGTTGTTATTGTTAGTGCAAGCATTGTTAATGTTAATGTTGTTAGAACTTGATAGTCCCTATTCAGGAATATATAGTGGCATCAGTGCTAGGATCCTTCGACGGTATCTCAGTTTCTAATTCTCTTCAGGGTTGTGCTGAATAGTTAACTCAACACATTTTAAGCAAATTGAAACGAGAAAACGGCATCAACGCGTTCTAGCCAGTGAAATCAATGGTGTAAAAAATTTCCAGTGCTTCTTGCTCAGTTCTGGAATCCGAGAAGGATGAAATTGCAGAACGGGAGGCAATGGCAGAGCAGTGAAGTAAACAAAAGAGAGAAAGAGCGGAAAGCAGAAATGGGAAAGAGGAGAAGTAGACAATGGTGGTAGTGGAAACCCAGAGAAAACAAACAGGATTGTTGGGTGCAAAGTTGCTAAGTATTTCCCTTGTAAAATTCTTGAAGTTTTTTTTTCTTCAAAAAACCTCATTGTAGTTGTAAAGTTTAAAGAATTCTGAAAACAATCCATCAGATAGAGGTTTTGTAGAAAAAATGACAATTCTATCTTTAAAAAGTCTTGGAAAATACCTATAAAAAAGTTCTTAGTTTTTTTGCATAGGCAATGTTTTGCACACTGACAGATCCTTGCAACCTGTGTGAAGTGTGTACACTTTTTGCGGGTTAACATTTCCTAGACATTCTGGTGAGGGAAAGCTGGAAAGAGTAGGGGGCGGAAGGCCTGCCTTTAGTCCGTTCTGTGCTCGTGATGGAACCCCTCCGTCACGAGCCACGGGTGCCCTGTGCTGGTGACAGAGTGGTTCCGCCCTGTCTCAGCCGCTCCGCCCATGCTGCATCAATTCCGTGCCTGCGCAGCTGAATTAATGAGCGGGCGGGGCCGTGACAGGACTACTCCGTCATGAGCACAGCGCGCTCGTGACGGAGTGGTTCCGTCACAAGCATGGCGGCCTCGCGGGACTCCCCCTCCAACCCCCGTCCCCCCCCCCCCCAGTGTCGCAGCGGAATTACCACAGCGGCCAAGGGGTCAAAGACTCTGCCCACTATCGAATTCCAGTGAACCCATCATTCAGGATAGCATTCTGGACCGTCCGATATAGAATCCGGACACTTCACTCAAGCCTTCCGATCAACCATTGACACTGGTTGACATCTTGCCCCAACATATTAATTGTCAACTTGTAGTGGTAGAGCAATGAATTAATCAAAAAGCAGCAATCAAAGACCTTTGATAGATAACATACAACATGTCTTAAGAGAGTTAAAAGGGGACAGAAGGTGGCGGATTTAAAAGTTGTGCACATTTGTCAAAAAATACGTTTGCTAAATTCTTGTGAATTCTGCAAATATTTGAAAACTGGTGATCGACTTTTTGAGCTGTTTTTTTGTGGAATATTAGGGAAATTTGGCAAATTGTAGTCTCAGTAAGACGGCAAAAGAGATGAACACTGCCTGGGCTACACCTCATACACATGATGGGTCCCATGATCCAGGCCCGGACTTGCCGTTGCGGGCACCGGGCAATCCCCCGGTGCGCCGCATGGGTGCGGTCCGGTTTTGGGCCCCTGGGGGCCGTTTGTGTTACAGGGCCGTTTATGCACCATAGCTTCAAAATCGGCCCTGCAACAAAATAGGCCGAAAGCTGGCCCGGCAAAGAGCTCAGAACTCCCCCGCCCCCCCCGGGGCCCGGCCGAGCACTTTGCTGGGGCCGGTTTTGGTTCCCAGTCCGGCCCTGCCATGATCTGCCAACTCTTGAGACACAACACACCTACACTTCAGCACATCATTCAAGCGATCTGACAAGTGATTTTGTAGTCCTCAAACTAGGAAATTACCTTGTGTTACTTGTCAGAGTCTACGCCATCCTCATCAACTTCAGGAAGTGCGGGAAGCCTTCTTCTTCAAGGGTCCTTAAAATCTTACAGAGCAAGCTTTATGTCAAAATCTATATCTGTATAGAGCTATACGTGCTGTTAATCACTTAAAATAAGTAATAATGAGTAATATATTTTACCCCATTTCTGTAGGGTATCCAGTTGGTGTGTGAGACGATCACGGAGTGTTGGGATCACGACCCTGAGGCCCGACTGACCGCGCAGTGCGTGGCCGAGCGCTTCAGTGAGTTGGAGCATGTCGATAGCCTCTCGGAAAGAAGCTGTTCAGAGGAGAAGATTCCAGAAGACTGCTCCGTGGACAATACCTTGTAAGGATGGTTTGATTGTGAACTTGGAAACATGTGTGGCATCACTGATCTCTGGATATGGATTTAAAGGAACTGTTAAAAACAAAACAGGATGAACTCACCTCTGTTAACTTCAATCTTCTCTCCCAAGAGGAACAAGGAATTATGGGAGTGAAGAATGGGATGATTTGCATCTGAACTTGGAACATTTTCAGAGGATCAGCTGAGTCAAGGTTTCCTCAGGAACACATTTACAATAGTCATTGACCTTTGCACTTTATAAATACCTGTATATAGCTATGGAATAACTATTTTTATATATACAATAATCTTCTAAAGAATCAAGCTAAAAAACACATCCAGGAAAAAATACAAATAGGAAGGCTGAGCTACTAAACAAAAATACTAGTGTGATAGTATAGTGCTGCATAACACCAGAAACACACCAGGAAGCACCATCATGAACTGAGCATATGGGGTAGAGGGTGTACTCAAGCCAGGTCAAGATATGGCTGTACGTGGAGGCCCACCAGTAATTTCATACTGATCTAATATGGTCAGTTAACCCTTTCGCTGCTGATGACGAGCTCAGCTCGTCATCACCCACGGGTGTCGTGTGCTGATGACGAGCTGAGCTCGTCATAACTGAAGCAAAAGAGCAATTTGCAGCACAGCGCAAAAATCCCCGCAGCAGCCATGTGGTTAACTAACCTCATTCTCTATGTCTTTGGGAGTTTGTTCACACCGGTGAATTCCTCATCTAACAAATAGGAAAATATGTATGCTAGGAAATACAGAATTCAGACACACCTTTTCTGCTGCTGTTTTGAAGATAAAAAAATGGTATTGAATGAGGAACCAAATAGCAAAGTTTACCTCGTATTAATGAAGTAGACAATACAATTCTACCCTGGACATGTCTGCTGCACTCAATGGATATCTCTTATTTCAAATCTTCAGTAGGCTGCAATAGTCCGACCACTTCTGTTGCACGAACTTGAATGGGAGGATCTAACCATTGCGAAGGAATGGTTTTGCAAAAGGAAAACCTAAGCCTTGCTTTGCAGAGCGGCAGTATGATGCTTTTCTGCTCTTTCTTTTACCTCATTTGATACACAAAAAACAACAATCGATCCAGGACTTGGGTACCAATAGGGACCTCGTGCATAACTAAGTGTGTGCAAAACGCAGGTTGGAATTGCCAATGAAAATCATGGTATAAAATCACAAAAAATGAAAAAATATTAAAAAAGCAGTGCTGCTTTTTCCATCCTTTCCATTATTTCCAAATATGTGGTAAATTCTAAAGGAGTTTTTAATTGATTGGCCTTTGGTGGACATCACTAATTTAAGTGTGCCGAGAAGCCAAAATACACTGGCTGATAAGTTATCCATGCACGCGTGTGCTGCTCTGAGGTGATCATTTCGCACAGGTAACTATAGATTCAATCATAGGAAAACAACTGTTCTGGATTAAAGGTTTTTAGATATGACAATATGTGCAGAATGAGACTTTGCAGAACAATCAGATATGCTACATAAGGTGCCAGGCAAAATGCTAATTTCACGCAACATCTTTATGATATGTGAAAACCCTGTAGTGCATGGCCTAGTGCATAATGTTGGGCATCATAAATACTTTGAAACAATACAAGTCACTAATGGATGTCGCTTAACCCATTATCCCTCACGACTTAATGTTGTACATTCAGTATTCTCCACCGGGGCACTGTGATGTCACCAAGGATGATAAAAGCATCTTGTTGTTTGTGAGTGGCAAACAATGTGCCAGGGGTCACAGGTCAAAGATCATGTGAGCTAAAGGTATGGATCCCATAAGTAAAACAGGCCCTAGGAAATCGCCACATTCTCTCACTTCAAATTAAAAGTATTGACTCCAGAACTAGGCCAGAAGCTGATGGCATTCACATAATTGTTACTTCATATAACAAAAGCTAAAGCCCAAAATATTGTCATACTTTGAGGACGGTATCATTTTAAACTCGATTGTGTCAGCCAAAGACAGGTATCACTCAAAGCTATTAAAAAATTGCTCCACTTTATAGTAAGATTGTTTTTTATTTTTAAAGAAAGTTATTACAGACTTTGATTGTTATTACATAATAAAAGTGGTGGCTCTTCCTCTTGGTTAGATGCCTAAAAAACTCAAGTTTCTTTTGTTGTTTATTACCATAAATAAAAAAAAAAGCTTTTAACATATTAAAAGTATTCTTCAAGGGTCCGTCATCTGGAGCTGCTCAGCAGACCAGTACAGTTTGGAAACATGGCTGCAGATTAACTAACACTTTGCTCCAGGTTTGTGTTACAAAAGTGACAGAAAAGTGCTGGTGTGGGATTTACTCTCAACGCAAATCTTTTGAGTGTGAAGCTTTATTTGCTTGAAGGGGACTTACCTTGAATTGTATATGGGCGTTCCCATGCAACCACCAATGTGTGTTTTGATGCAAATCTCTATCTACTAAGATCAGCAGTCACAAAAGGCCCCGGGTCTCCTCAAGCAATTGTGTGCTGCTCACGTTAAACTGTTGACCGCGGGGATAGCTCAGGATTTCTCAAGCCTAGTCGCCCTGAGAGCAGCCTCTGTCTGCCCTTCAGTGCACCAAACCTGCCGATTTTCTGTTTCCACCAAAGCTGTGCACCTTTGGTCACAAGTCGCACTTTTGCATTAAAAGCAGCCAATTGTAAAAAGAATATATCTCTCTGCAGCAGCATAAATGAATTAATGCTACTTTCTAGAGAAAAAAACCCCACAGACAAAATAAAGATTTATTTTCAATCTTCCTAAAGCCGCTTTTTATAAACAAAACCCAGAATTTGATTTAACCGGTTGGCTGCTTCGAACGTTCAGCTCCAGTGCTGAAAATTTGAAAAACGGGTGGGGCAGCGTCGGCCAACGGACGTGCGCAGCACTATCAATGTAGTGCTCGCGACGACCGTTGGCCGACAGCAGCAGCCAACGGGTTAAGGGAAGGTGAGTAAATATTGCATCCTTTTACGGTAACTTAATATTGTAAGCTCGCAAAGTACCACCCAATATTGGACCTAGTAGAGGTGCGTAGGTAGGTACCTTTACTCTTAAAAGCAATGCCCTCACTGGGCAGCACGTGCAGCACCTGTTCAAGGCAGGGTACATCACAATGGTGTTTTGGGTGCTCCGCCGACATCACATTGAAGGCTAGGCCAGAAAGTCAGCAATTCATTTTTATTGTGTATTTCACAAGTCTGCCAACTGGCACTCCGACATAGGATACCATCACCCATTCCTGGCTTTTCAGCCAGTGGCAAGTTGCATTGTTGGGTTTGCAGTTTTGCTTGTAATAATGTCATTATGGGCTCAAAGTGCTGTTGAATTGACAGAAAGTGTTACATAGGATATCGAGCTACCGGTCTGCTCTGTTTTAAAAGTTTTTAAAAGTTTACAAATTCATCCATTCCACTACAAAAGCTTCCCGTTTCATACATTAACCCAAAAGTAAAATCTGTTCACATATTGTGTGAGTTCAGTCTCTCATTCACATCATGCATTAAAGCATGCATTCCAGTGCAAAGTGTTTTATCTTTTATGTGGTGGGTATTTTTATACTGAGTTTCACATCATAGCAAAGGTACAGCATAGACAGCAGCAGCGCAACCTTCCCCAACACAAAGAATAAGTAAAGGACAGGTGTCAGTAACAGAAGGAACATCATATGATATTCTTGCACATACAGGATAGACAAAGCGGAGATGGCTAACACACGAAGGAGGAAGTGATTGGAGTTAAAGGATGTGCACGCTCATTATAAACATATATATAGCATACAAGATGTGCAATGCTCCTGGAAGAAAACAGCCTGACATCTTATTGAATCAACATACATTCATGATGGTCCCTCACCAACCTGGTGGTATGTTTCATCACTGGGTTCACATCTGGCACTGGCAAGCATCCAAGAGTACTGTTGGTCACTGGTTGTACAGTTTCCTAGTCATGGGTTATCTGGTTTTAGGTGAGTTTATGTTCCTTATCACAACATTTGGTGCCTCCCTTTGTTACTCAGTCAGACTGATATTAAAATGGTGTGTGAGTGAGCTAAAAGGGTTTATACTGGTCTCTCCCTACTACACGATTCAAAACAGGCAGGTCAAACAATAGACCGCGCTGCCCTATACCATCGACACGTTTCAGTGGTCAAGTATTGCCCCTACAAGGCCAGGCACCTTCCTCAGGACTATCGATGTCTCATATCATCAAATACTTCCTGGTTCATAGGCTGTGTTATGTAAGTGCATCTAATATATCCTCTGTCTTTTCATAACAAGAGTCAACAGCAGTGGAAACACCCCTTCTTCATAGAGCAGGTACACCCTGGGCAGAAACAGTGCAAACGTCCCTTCTCCAGAGGACCGGTGCGGGCAGCAACAGTGCAAACTTTGCTTCCCCACAGGACAGCTGCACCATGGTAGCTGCAGAATACGCTTCCCTCTCTCCCAGAAGGCAAACAGTGCAACCTTCCATTCCCTGCGCAACATATTCAGCAGGACATGCTAATACAAGGTTTCATCACTCAGAGCATGCCCTGTTAAGGCATGAGTGACTTGTAGGCAGTGGTGGCTCCTCCACAATGGCGAAGGAGCGTCACCCCACTGCCTGGCTAAGAGACAGTAAATGAAAGATAAAACTAAGTCATTGTTTTATTTTTCATTTTCCGGCTCTGAGCCAGCCTGCGAAGGGAGGGCGGGGCATTGGGAGGAGGAGTGCGATGTGTACTCCACTCCCAAGTGTGTATATGTGTTTTGGCCGGCCGTCTAAGGCCTACCGAAACACACTTGCGCACTTAGGTTTTCTCCAGCCCGGCTGCATTGAGCTGCTATGCTGGAGAAACCCCACAGATCCCCTGGTCTGAGCAGGGCGTCTTTTCTGCCTGCTCAAACCACTCCCCGCACTGCTAATGAGAGAGCAGCACAGGGATGGAGTCTGTGACGTGGACCCAGTATTTGCTGGGACCAGGCAGGACTATGCCGAGAGCGACGCGGGAGGCAGCTTCAGGTACGTTTTTATTTTAAATTATTATTTATTATAACCACTTGTGCGCTCCCACGCCTGCACTCCCCTGCGCCCCGTCCACCCGTCCCACCACCTCTTTATTGTGTTGGCTGCGACTGCTTGTAGGTACAGAGAGGAATGCATAGGTGGATTATAGGGTACATATATATTACTTACGTAATCTGTGGCATCCCCCGCCTAAAGGCTGTGCTCAGGGTCCCGGCTTTTGTCCCGGGGGCCCGTTTTCTTGCAAACTGTGTCATTTTCAGTCACTCCTAGGTCCTCCTTTCACAGACACTCCTACGCCTGTAGACCTCAACCCTCTGCTCCCCAGGGGTAATAGCATACTATGTAATGTGAGATCTTTCTCCAAACATCATTCGGAAGTTTGGGACCTAATACACTCAAACTCCCCCGACTACTGTTTTTGCACCGAGACCTGGCTTAAACCTCATCTGGTCCCTGCTATCACCTTGGGGGTCCCTTCGGGGTATAAGATCCTTAGGCTGGACCGCCCTGTTAAATCTGGCGACGGGGTCGCGGTAATCTACAAGGATACTTTCAATGTCACTCTTCTTGACCAATGCTGCACTGACGACATTGAGATACTGGTCTTTAAAATTGGTCTCTCGCCCCAATCTTATTGGAAGGGAGCATTAGTGTACCGCCCTCCGGGCCCCTACACTGAGGCCTCGTCTATCCTCCTGGAGACTCTAGCCCCCCATATTAAATCTGGAGCTAATTTTGTTCTCCTAGGGGACTTCAATGTTCACAGTGAATTACCTGACAACGCTGATACTCGCAACTTGTTGACCGACCTATCTGCCCTAGGCTTCAAACAGTGCAACCAGGGCCCAACTCATCAGGCCGGTCATACTCTTGACTTAATCCTATCGAACTCTCACCCCTTGCCCTGTCACTCCCCTCTACAGGTGGAATGGACCGACCATTTTATAATCCACTTCCTCCTCCCTACGCTCTTGGAGGAACGCCCCAACCCTATTCCCCTGCCACTATGGCGCAGACAGTGGCACAAGGTGTCCGGTGATTCTTTCAGAAATGTTTTTATCCCTCCTGATTTTCTTCCCTCAGACTCCCCCAACTTGGCCTTGTCTAAACTTAATAACGCTTTGAGCACAGCGATCAACATGATTGCCCCCCTAAGACGCTGTAATCAGCGGTCGGACCGCAAACAAGAACTATGGTACTCAGACCTATTGCGCGCGGAGAAAAGAGCTTGCAGAAAGCTGGAGAAATCTTGGAGACTCTCGCGCAGCACTGTCGATAGAGATAGGTACAGCTCAGCTATGAGACTCTATCATAAAAACATCAGAGCTGCACGTAAGTCCCATATTATCTCCCAACTCTCTGGGGCCGGTCGCGACCCTAAAATGTTGTATCAGGTGCTCTGCACATTTACCAAGCCTGCCGCTTGTGATAGTACAGAAGTGCTAACACAAAAACTGTGCGATGACACGGCTGGTTTTTTCTCGGAGAAAATTGATGCCATTTACCAAAAAATTTCTCAATCTAGTACATCCATGGATGATAATGTTCCCCCTCCAAGTTTTCAGCCTGGAACAGTCGGTGTTGCCCCTGCCTCACTATCATCTATCCCTGAGATTACCTCAGACCAGGTCAACTCTCTGATTGGGTCCATTAAGTCAGGCAGCCCAGTAGACCTCGTACCTGCCCGGGTTATGCACCTCATTGGAAGTGTCCTCAGCCCCTCCATTCGGACGGTGATCAACCGTTCTCTATCTGAAGGGCTGGTCCCCCGGATGTGGAAGGAGGCCATAGTTAAGCCTATCAGGAAGAACACCGCTATCCCCTGGTCAGACATGACCAATTTGAGGCCGATCTCCCTTCTGCCATTCATCGGCAAATTGACGGAGAAACATGTCAATCACCATCTCTCCGCCTTTATTGAACAGACTGGTAGTTTAGACCATTCACAGTCCGGGTTCAGGCCTAGGCACGGTACTGAGACCGCCCTCCTCTCCGTGACGGACACCATACGCATGTCACTGGATAGAGGGCTGTCTGTGGTGTTGGTGCTGCTGGACTTGTCCGCAGCATTCGACACCATATCCCACGCCATTCTCCTTACCAGATTAAAGGAGACAGGCATTGACAAATCTGCCCTGGCATGGTTTTCCAGCTTTCTTTCTGAGCGGACACAAACGGTGAACATGGGCTCCTTTAGTTCCACCTCGGCCAACATCATCAGAGGAGTCCCATAGGGCTCATGTCTTAGTCCTACGTTGTTTAACGTATATGTCTCCTCCCTGGCCAACTTGACTAGGTCCTTTGGGTTCATGCCTATCTCCTACGCTGACGACACGCAGCTGCTGTTCACCTTTAAGACCTTGACCCCCGAGATTAGACAAGCTTTCTCTAACGGCATGACTGCAATCGCCAGCTGGATGGCCAAAAACTTCCTACAGTGTAATGTGGGAAAGTCTGAGGTCATGTTATTCGGAGAGGCGAGAATCCTCTGGACCCCAGACTGGTGGCCTCCAAGCTTGGGACAGGCTCCGCCTCCCAAACAGGTAGTCAAGAACCTGGGAGTACGTCTAGACCAGGACCTCACCCTTTCTCATCATGCCAGCACCACTGCAGGGTCCTGCTTCCACATCATCGGCCTCCTTCGGAAGGTGTTCCCCCTTCTACCGGACGATACCCGGAAGACCCTGGTCCAGGCCCTCGTTTTGAGCCGCCTGGACTATTGCAATGGCTTACTTCTGGCCGCCAATGAGGGAGTGCTCAATAGATTGCAGGTGGTGCAGAACACCGCAGCACGGTTGGTGACCAACACCCCCCCCAGAAGACCGTCCCTCCCCCTCCTTAGGGCCCTCCACTGGCTTCCTATCCGGAAACAGATAGAATTCAAGATCAGCTGTGTGATACACAAATGCTTATACAATCTAGGACCACATTACCTGACAGACAAATTTGTTTTTCACCGTCCGTCCCGTATCCTCAGGTCCTCCAACCTACAGCTGCTTCAGGTTCCTAGACACTATAAGACAAGACAGGGAGGCCGTGCCCTATCTATCATGGGTCCTCGTCTATGGAACAGTCTCCCCCTCTCCCTCAGAGAATGCCAGAGCCACACAGCCTTCAGGAAACGACTAAAAACTGTACTATTCTAGGAGGAGCTTCTGATCTGTTCACCTCACAGCACCGCGCGGAGATACACCTTCGGGTGTGATGCCGGCGCGTAACAAGCCCATAAATAAATAAATAAAATAAATATGGAGTTCTGACACCATTTACACTTCGTTGATATTTCACTTCGGGATCCTGAAAGTCCTACGTCTATCACTCAGAGATCTGCTGACACTGCTGTTAACTATTCTCATATCCTTCTGTCTTCCTTTTGTCACTTTCTTTAGACCCAGCTGCTGCCATTAACATGCACTTTAGTCTGTGAACTTTAGAGCTCCAGTTCTAGGTCCTTGCTGTCATACAGATAACTTTTCTGCACAAGGAGTGAAAGAGTTGTGGGCCCAGTGCAATAAATTGAAGAAAAATGGAAGAAAAAAAAGCCTATTTGCTGATCCTTTGTTTCCCCTCTATTGCCCCCTCTGCTCTAAATTCCCCTTCTCTCCATTAGATAGTCTCCCTTTCTCTCGTTTGCTGTGCATTCAAACAGTACCTCTACACATCGTCTCCCTCCCTCCCTTTTCTCTGTCTGTCTCTCCGCTTGCTTCTAGTCACCCCACTGCTTACATTTTTCTCTCTTCTCAGTCTTTTCTGATTTTACTATTGTTTTGCATTCATTTGTCCTTGCATACTTTACGTTTACCACGAAATACCTTACACTTTTCCTTAACACCTCCCTCTCGCCATTTTCTATTCCAACATGATGTATTATACATACTTTCTCATTTCTACAACTCTTCTCAAGTCTACCACTCTTTCACCCCTCTATCTCTCAGCTTCCTCCTCTAACTTCCTTCTCTCTACTACTTCTGTCTCCCAATGCATCACCTGTTACCAGTCCTAAGATTTTTCCATCTTGATTGATTGATTGATTGATTATAGTGCTTAAATAGTGCATACTGTCACCCTACGGGTATCCTGGCGCTTCAGACTAGGGAGAATTGACCAGAATGGAATAGGTCAGAGCAGAGAAACAGGGAGACAAGAAGTTAAACCCTAGGAAAGAGCCAGGTTTTTTAACTCCTACGAAACTCTATCAGAGAATCAGTTTGCCTGAGGTTCAGGGGTAGTTCGTTCCATAGGTGGGCACCAGCCACATTAAATGCCCTCCCTCCCGACCTAGAGCGTTTGAACCTGGGAACCGTCAATAAACTGGCGCTAGAGGAGCGAAGCTGCCTCTTGGGCTGGTACCATGTCAACTTTTCCTGCAGTGGGACTGGACCCAGCTCGTGCACCGCTCTGAATACCCGGCAGAGAGGCTTAAAGTGGACCCTTTCCTTAATAGGCAGCCAATGGTTCGGGGCACACTTTTCTGCAGGAGTGGTGTCACATCTGTTGTTTGTTCCCCAAAGGTGGTTGTCTAGGCTCCCACCTAATATTCTCTTGCACATCAATTTCCCCTGTTCTCTCCTGTGTCTCACAGTGCCCTCTCTACTCACAGCTACTCTCTTGATATTTTTTTAATCATTCATCCTCCTCCCTCTTCTTAAACACATGTCTAGGGGTGGGCGGAACTTGCGGAGCTGTACTTCGCGGAATTCTTTCTGAGGAGTTGAATAAAAACGCTGTGCTATTCCATGGAGTTCCACCCACCCGTAACCTGCAAGGGAGTCTTCTTTACGCTGGTTGCTGGAGGTGGCTCTCCTGGCAGAAAGCAAAGGCGTTAAGCTTTTTTCTAGCAGCCAGCCGCAGCGCATGCAGGTAAGAGCGGTGGGGCAAGGTTGGGGGGGAGGGGTTGGGGGTTTCGACAGATGGCAACAAGGGAGCATTAATTATTTGTTTAATTTTCCCTTGTGGTCATCTATCGACTCCCTCCCCTCCCAACCCTGCCGGTATTAGGATCCATCAGCCTTGCAGGTCTGTTTAAGCAACACAGCGCAAACACATCTGGAATGGTGAAAGCAGTCATGGGCTTGCGGCTCAGCTGTGGCAGGGTGGTCTAGGCCTGTGCGGAAATTGCTTAGCCAAGAACATTGTGTCTGAATGTTAATGACGTGGGTAGGAGCCTGCTCCTGGCAGGTAGTATATTGTTGAAATACATCATACATTGAATTGCCAGCAAACTCAAACTAGTCACTACCCCATGTTGCAATTGCAAACACTGAGAAAATCTGCTATTGCACTGATCATCACTCCTACCATCAGCCCAAGGGTCTTGGCAGTCTACAGCCCACACTGTGGCCTCCTGTTTGATGCTGACCCAGTAGTTACAATACAATTCTCAGCCTAACTGGCAACTAATACCCTCCTCAGTGATTCTCAGTTCACTCACACACACACACAGGTGAACACACATAGCTCTAGAGTGTGTGCATTAAAGCTTCTCCTCCCCCTTAAAAATAGACAGGCGTACAGTGAAAAGACTATGAGGTGAACTCAGGCCCTCTAAAATTAAATTTCCCACACCACCACATGCAAAGAGGCTCAGTACGCATAATTGGATCGGCTGGGGTGGAGGGTGGGTCGGAGATGTGAACATGTGTAGGCAGAAGCAACCCAGCTTACAAGGAATAAATAAATAAATTGGCCAGGTGACCAGCCACCATAGAAGGGCACAACAGAATATTTTTAGCCGGAAGTCTCCTACAGTAAGAGTAAGCACAAAGCAAATCGAAAGAAGTGTTTACCTGTTTACTCGGAGGGGACTGTGCTGTCCTTGCGGGGGCGCCTTCCCACCCGGCATCGAATCCATGGTCTGCTGATGCTCTATGTTCATCTACACTGGGACAGCAACAGAAATCAGGATTCCAGAGTACTGTCGACATCGAGGACGGACTAGTGTAGATGTGTTTGCAGTGCCAATCAGTCACAGTCTTTATGTCTCGCGGGTGAGGGGGTGGGTGTTCACAGGTGGGGGTCATGCAGGGAGGGTGTCACGCGGGAAGGGGGGGGCGTTTAATTTATTTTAAGAAAAAAAACTACCTTTTAACACCGGTCCCGGACTCCCGCGTCGCGTCTCCTGCTCAGTGCTCACAGGAAGCAGGATCAGGCAGCCTCCTTCTCCTCCCCTAAGCCAATCACAACACTTCAATGGCAGCATTGTGATTGGCTAGGGCACCGTCCGTGCAGGCGTCTATAGGGAGGCTGTTTTCTCCATGCAGGCTGCATAGCAGCCTGATAGAGAAAACGGGGAGTGCTATGACTGATTTGGTCAGCCCTGGGTCTGACCAAACAGTCAGCGCCCATAACATTTGTCTAGCCACTCCTCCCCGATCCGCTCACCCCCAACCAGGCATACCCTGCTTCTGCATTCTTGCAGTGCGAGAAGCAGAAACGTAAAATGGTATTTATACCATTTTACGCTTCTGCTTCTCGCACTGTGAGAAAGCAGTGGAGTGACACTATGCCCATGTGGGGGAGCCGCACCTGGTGCCAATACCATATTCAGTCAATAAAAAGCAGAGAACAAACTTTGACCGCCAGTGCGTTTCTGCTGTCTCTGGCCCAGCCCAACACTTTACAGAATGGACTGTGCCCAGGTCCGGACTGGGACCCACAACCGGCCCTTGAAGAAGTGCTCGACCGGCCCCCCATCCCCACTCGGGGGGAAGGGGGGATTGGAAGGGCCGCCGAGCTCTTGGCAAGGGCTGCTTTTAAGCCGATTTTGGTACAGGGCTGATTTTACAGCTATGCTGCAAAAACGGCCCTGTAACAAAAACGGCCCCCAGGGGCCCAAAACCGGCCCCAACCCGTGCGGTGCACCGGGGGGTTGCCCGGTGCCCGCTATGGCCAGTCCGGCCTGACTTTGCCAGTCCAGACCCTAATTTGGTCTGCTTCAGTGTTGTGTCCTTTCCTTTTGTCCACTCTCTGCTCCAGACTCAGCAAAGGCGGAGGAACCCTTAAACCGTCTGCACACTTCACGCCAACCTATGGTCAACAGAGTGCAAAGTGCTGCCATTGGCTGAGTGCTCTACACGTACCGAGTCATAGACAAAGAAAAAGGCAAGAGCACCATAAGCACAACATTGTGACAGCAACTAGAAGTTAGTACTGAATGATTAATTCCGCGGGCAGAGTGTCAGAATATATCAATTATTTCGTGTTACAAGAGTAATACAGAATTACTCAATTCTTCCAATTCCGCTGGTGGAATAAAAAATTCCGCCTACCTCTACATCATGACCTCACATTTTCCCTTCTTATCCTTCCACCTTCTTTTATCTATCTTACATAGGGTACTCTCACACTTTTCATTCGCTCACTCATTTGTGTCCATCCTCTGACTCATTACTCTGTCTCTCCTCACATCCACCAAACTCACCACACTCACGCCCCCTACTCCTGAGCGATATCTCACTATTGTATCTCATGCATTCCGTTATTAGATCTTTCTTTCACATATATTCTAGTCTTCTCACATGTCTTTCAAAGATCTTGTTTTCTTTTCTGTTCACTCAAATCTTTTCCATCCCATTCTCACTCTTACACTCCCTCAACTTTCAATGACATTCTTTTCTCATAAACACACATAAGTATGTATGTATGTATGTTCTTATATAGCGCTCGACTTACCCTAGGGCATCTCGGCACTTGCATTGGGGACCCGTCCTGGCTTTTCCCTGTGAGATAACCCGTACTGGGTATCCTCAAGGTGAAAGCCAGGCATCCCGCCGCGGGGGGGGGGGGCGTTGTGGAGATTAAGCAAGCTATTGCCCGGAGTTGCAGAGTGTGAACCCGTGATTCGAGCAGGCACCGAAGCGAGAATTATCAAGTCCGTGGACAATTGGGCTCAGGACCCTGCCGCCTCGGGAATTGAACCCTGGTCCCTGGTCTGACCTCTGCTTCAGGGTATGCCTCCTCTAGCCAGTGAGCCACATTTCTCCTTACACACATACACACATTATCTTCTCATTTTTAAAATCCTCCTTTTGGTTGCAAACCTGAGTCATGTTCCCTTAACCTCATGAACCTTCTCTTGCTCATATTCTTCTCCTTATCACCTACTTTTTCTCACAGGCATGTTAACTTTTTCGTTCCCTCCCTGACACTGAGGTACACAATCGTGGACAGCTGTGTTTTTATGTTCCCTATCACTAGTGCAAATGCTGATCATTTCTGAAAAATAAGCTGGTGAAAACAGAGGTGTGTTCCACATTTAGGCAGTATGGACCTTGCCCTTTCTGTGCCAAGGACGTAACTGTTCCATCCTCCACCATTGTGGTCATGTGCAGAGGAGGTAACATGTCCAGGAAATCCCTCTGCTGTTTACAGCAGAGGGATTTAATTTTTATTTTATTTTTCAGCCTCTGGAGCAGCAGAAGAGCTTGCCCTGCCGCCCAAGGCATTTTTTTTAGTCTAAGGACAATCGGCGCCCATGGAGCAGTGAAATGTTTACATTGGATGTTAAATAAGCCAATCAGCTCATTGGGAAAAAATGGTCCGTTTTTGGTGGAAAAATGCTCTGCATGGATTTGGTGTTTTGGTCCATTTCCTGTAGTGGGCACTCGGTCTATCCACACAAGTGAAGTGCCATTTGTATTGGAAAACCTGGGGGAATGCCGGGTGGAAGGAAGATTGTGGCTCCCTGCAGATTCCAGAACTTTCCATTATAGAAATGTGAGGAAAATGTGTTTTTTATAATCAAAGTTTGATTTTACAAGGGATTCTGGGTAATAAAAAACGTAGTGAGAGTCATGCAAGCAATCCATCCTGGATAGCTCTAAGTTGGCTTGGTTTCCCTGGGTGCTGACTGAGCTAGGGTCCAAAATCTAGAGGTATAAAAATGGTAGAACAAGGGTTATTATCAAATTTCTGGTCACAGTGAGGCTTCACTTGTGTGGCCAGGTCCATCCTCCAGCCTACCACACTGCCAAGGAGGGGGTTCCATCAGGCCCAGGGAGGCCTTGTCCGCTTCACCTGTGTGAAAAGGGCCCCGGGTAGAAGCTCCATCGCAGACCCGTGCCTGAGGCCCAGCTGGGGCTCCCAGCACCCTGGCCGCAGGTTCCCCTGAGCCTGGACATTTGGTCGCACGCCATGCTTTCCACTGAAGCGACCAGATGGCCGGGCTGCCCTGGAAGTCCCAACCATGGTTCATTTGCTTCCTTGAACCCAGCCATGGCTCCAAGAGTTTGTGTGCTTTTGCACCTTTGGTCCACTGTCACTCGGTGCACATATGTTATAAGAAATTGGATAACCTTCCTCCAGATTACTAGGGACAGGGTACCCTGGATACCCTTGTTGTCTGGTAGTTCTCAGCCAGTGACCAGATGGCCCAGGACTTAGGCCCCCCCATCCTGATCTCCATCCTCAGGCCTGCCGTGTGTCAGAGTGCCTCAGTACTGAGGCATGGGTCGGGGGCTTGGGTTCCAGAGTCTGGGACTTAGGTCCTGGTGCCGTGTCCTTAGTTCTGGGGCCATGGTCTTATAGCCTGGGTCCTGGGGCCTTGGTCCTGTGGCCTGGGTTCTGGTTCCCGTGGCCTGGGTCCTGGGTCCTGGTGCCTGGGTCCTGGACTTGGGTCCCTGGTCCTCTGTCCTGGGACCTGAGTTCTGGGACATAGGTCCTGGTGTCTGGGTTCTGGCCCTGGGGCCTGCTGCCTGGATCTTGGGTCATGGGTCCTGTGTCCTGAGTTCTGGGACCTGGTTCCTGGGTCCAGCGTCCTAGGGCCTGGGTTGCGGGGCTTGGGCCCTGGGTCCTGGGCACAAGACCTGGGTCCCAGGGTTTCGGTCCTGGGTCCTGTGGCCTTGGTCTAGGGTCCTGGTGGCCTTGGTCCTGGTGCCTGGGACCTGGGTCCCAGGGCCTTGTTCCTGAGGCCTGGGGCCTAAGTCCTGGGTCCTGAGTTCTTGGGTCTGGGTCCAGAGCAGTGGTTAAAGTGCATTTATTTTCACCAACATAAAATATTGGTAAGAATGCACATACAAAAATGGTTTGCAGTACTAATATCAACTTTACCATTTGAAATAAACTGGGAAAAAACACTATGGGTTCTACTCACAAATTCCATTTTGTAGTATGTAAAACAGTGCGCAGATCTACACCACCATGATGGAGATCTCTACATACGTAAGTGGGCGTTTCAATAGTAAATGTGGGAGCTACATTGGGATCCAGCTGGAAAATGGAGAATACTTACTACTAAATGGGAAACAAAAATGATGGAGGGGTTCAGGCAGAGACATGTGGAGACAAAGACACCCACAAAAGAGTGAGACCAATGCTATTCACAAGCACTTTTAAAGTTACTACAGTCCTAAAGGTGTCCAGACAGGTGTGAATGTACTCCAGCCCTGCCTTAAAGTGAGTCAAACACCACACATGGCCATTCAAAGGTAAAACCCCATGAAATGACGAATTCCATGTGGTTTTGAAATTGGAATAATAGGTCATATACAGTAATTCCTCCTTCCATGGGGTTTTACTTGTAATTGCACAATACTGGTGTGAAATTACCACATGATTACTGGAAAATTGCATGAAATTTTACCGCTGCCCTAGTACCATGCAACTTGTAGGGCTGAGGTGGCAATTCAATTTGTGGCAGGCAGAGGTCGCGGTGGGCAGGATCTGTTGAGAGCCACGACCACAGACTTCTACAGAGGTCGCAGTGGGAAGGATCTGTTGGGAATCACGATCCCAGATTTCTGTCGGGACTCACGATCCCAGACTTTTACAGAGGTCGAGGTGGGCAGGATCTGTTGGGACTCACGATCCCAGACTTCTACAGAGGTCATAGTGGGCAGAATCTGTTGAAAACCACTACCAGATTTCTACAGAGGCCTTGTTGGGCAGGATCTGCTGGGAATCATGATTCCAGACTTCTACAGAGCTCGCGGTGGGCAGGATCTGTTGAAAACCACTATCCCAGACTTGTACAGAGGTCGTGGTCGGCAGGATCTGCTGGGAATCATGATTCCAGACTTCTACAGAGGTCGCGGTGGGCAGGATCTGTTGAAAACCACTGTCCCAGACTTCGACAGAGGTCGCAGTGGGCAGGATCTGCTGGGAATCATGATTCCAGACTTCTACAGAGGTCGCGGTGGGCAGGATCTGTTGAAAACCACTATCCCAGACTTGTACAGAGGTCGTGGTCGGCAGGATCTGCTGGGAATCATGATTCCAGACTTCTACAGAGGTCGCGGTGGGCAGGATCTGTTGAAAACCACTGTCCCAGACTTCGACAGAGGTCGCAGTGGGCAGGATCTGCTGGGAATCATGATTCCAGACTTCTACAGAGGTCGCGGTGGGCAGGATCTGTTGAAAACCACTATCCCACACTTCTACAGAGGTCACGATGGGCAGGATATGCTGGGAATCACGATTCCAGACTTCTATAGAGGTTGCTGAGGTCAGGACCTGCTGGGAATCACTATCCCAGACTACTTTTGTTCTATAAAAACAGTTCCCATAGCATAGGGAAAAAATTGATCTTTCCTTAATAGTTAACCCGGACCCAGATGCGGGTGAGGTGGAACAGAAGGGTGTTTTCTACTATGAACAGAGAGGAGCACATAAACAACTAAAGGAGGAACATTAACCCTTTCATTCTGGGCTGACACATTGGCTCTTTTTCCATCCATTCTAGCTGTGGGGCTACTTTTAATAGTAGTATGGGCTGCCATGACCTACCAATCTCCATAGGACTCCATCCTGCTCACGGCCTCCTGCAGTGCGGGACTGGACGGATTGTTTCCCGCTGTGGCCGGGTGGCCAGAGCGTCTCCCTGCTGGATGAGGTGCTACAGTAATGAATAGGTTTATTAGCAAAGCTTCAACTGAGCCATCATCAGGGGAATATTTCTGATGTGGTGCTTGTCACATCTTTTTGATAAATGGTTGTTCCGGCTCGTAGTCTGGTCAGTGCCACGGCTTCATCAATGCGGGAAAAACATTTGCTGCAAAATCAAAATGCCCCCTGAAAATTGCAAACGTTTCTTTGGCCCCCCTGGCTTCCGACCCCTAATGCACAACTTTGCAAAGAAAGCGAAGGAGCAATTAACATTGACACCTAATGTTTCTGTGGACAGATGGCACCCAGAATCCTTTTACTTTAAGAGTTTGCTTCTTGCAGGTTCTTGACGTGATGCTCACTTGGTCCACATATCTTTTCTGAGATGGGACAGGGGGAGACCAGTGTAAATCCCACAAACCCTGAGTCAGTAGGGTGAGCAGCCTACTCCCAACATTCATCCAAGGGGTATGAGCGATAGATGAGTGGGTTCAGCGCTTGCTGAGCAGAGGCTGCGTAGAGCCTGACCTTCGTGTAGCGGGTTTGAATCCCAGCATGAGCTCAGCCTCTTATCCTTTTGGGTAGCTGCAATAAAATGTGGCCCATGTGAGCTGAGTGAATTAAACCAACCAATATTCAAGGCATCAATATACATTTCAATGAGGATATTCTTTAAATATGCAAATCAAACTAAAGGAAATAACCCTTTCAATTACTTATGTTTTGTACACATTTGCAATATGTGCACTCCCATAAGAAAAGAGTGCAACTTATTTTGTGTCTTGTACCATCATGAACCATTTCAAGCACTGGACGAATGGGTGGGAAATGCTGGGAACAATGTCCCCACACTTTTTCACTGTTGCAAATAATTTCTCATACTTTTGTAAGTTTTCTCATAGACAGCATTAGTACAGAGAACCGCATCTTCTCAGGCACATTCTCCCTCTACTGCAGATATGATGAAAGGAGTGATGAGGCCACAGGAGGTTCTTAACCCAGGACTCAGGCCCCTGGGGGTCGTTATCCTGGGACTCAGATCCCTGGGGGTTGTTATCCTAGGCCTCAGGCCCCTGGAGGTTGTTATCCTAGGACTCAGACCCCTTGGGATTGTTATCCACGACTCAGACCCCTGGGGTTGTTATCCTAGGCCTCAGGCCCCTGCGGGTTGTAATCCTAGGACTCAGGCCCCTGAGGCGTTACTATCCTGGGGGTTGTTATCCTGGAAATCAGGAACCTAGGGGTTGTTATCCTGGGACTCAGGCCCTTGGGGGGTTTTATTCTGAGACCCAGTCCCCTGGGGGTTGTTAATCTGGCACTCAGGCTCCTGGGTGGTGTTATCCTAGGCCTCAGGTCCCTGGGGGTTGTTATCCTAGGACTCCGGACCCTGGGGATTGTTAACCTAGGACTCCGGCCCCTGGGGGTTGTTATCCTGGGGCTCAGACCCCTGTGGATTGTTATCCAGGGAATCATGCTCCTGTGGGTTGTCATCCTAGGACTCACGCACTTGGGGGTTGTTATCTTGGGACACAGGCCCTTGGGGGTTTGGTTTTCTGAGACTCAGGCCCCTGGGGTTGTTATTCTAGGACTCAGGCCCCTGGGGGTTTTTATTCTGAGACTCAGGCCCCTGGGAGTTGTTATTCTAGGACTCAGGCCCCTGGGGTTGTTATCCCGAGGGTTGCTATCCTGGGACTCAGGCCCCTAGCGCTTATTTTGGGACTCATGCCCCTGGGCGTTGTTATCCGAGGCCTCAGGCCCCTGGTAGTTGTTATCCTAGGACTCAGGCCCCTGGGGGTTGTTATCCTGGGACACAGACCCTTGGGGATTGTTGTCCTGGAAATCAGGCCCCTGGGGGTTGTTATCCTAGGAATCAGGACCCTGGAGGTTTTTATCCCAGGCCTCAGACCCCTGGGGGTCGTTATCCCAGGACTCTTATCCTGGGACACAGGCCTTTGGGGTTGTTATTCTGGGACTCAGGCCCCTGGGGGTTATTATCCTAGGCTTCAGCCCCTGGAGGTTCTTATTCTAGGACTTAGGCCCCTGGGGTTGTTATCCTGGGGGTTTTAACCTGGGACTCAGGTCCCTGAGGGTTGCTATCCTGGGACTCATACCCCCTGGGGATTGTTATCTTGGGACTCAGGCCCCTGGAGGTTGTTATTCTGGGACTTAGACCCCCTGGGGTTTTTTATCCCAGGCCTCAGGTCCCTGGGGGTTGTTATCCTAGGACCTAGGTCCCCGGGGTTGTTATTCTGAGACTCAGACCCCTGGTGGTTGTTATCCCAGGCCTCAGGCCCCTGGGGGTTGTTATCCTAGGCCTGTCCTAGGGGGAACGACCCATGACCTTCCAGGTAGGTCGCTCCCCCTCTGCTGCAGCACCACCTGCGCCAGTGTCTCCCTCCTGATACCGCCTCCTGTGCTCCTGGTGCCCCCTGCACCCTCGCTGCTGTCTCATGCCACTGCCACTGCGTGACAGGTACCCCCGCTGCTGTGTGCCTGTGCCCCCTGACCCCTTCTTGATTTTCTGTACCCCCGCTGCTGTGTGCCTGTGCCCCTTGACCCCTTCTTGATTTTCTGTACCCCCACTGCTGGTTGCTGTGTGCCCCCTGCCCATTTTCGCCATTTTGTCTTTTTCGCTCTTGTGACCCCCTTGTGGCGCCCGTGCCCCCTGCCCGTCGTGTATTTCCTGCCGCTTCCTCCCCAGCGGCCTCGCCCCCCCATGCCCATTCACTGCCCGTCCTACCCAGCTTAATCCCCCCTCCCCACCTCCCCTTAAATGGCGGCCGCTGAGCAGCTGCGCACAGCGCACGTGCCGCTGGCGCACCTACGGCAAGAACATCTGCGCCGCCAGCGCCAGAACCCCTGGCCTCCACACCACCCAGGACTACCGCTACGACTCCAACACCCTCATCGCTCTCAACCACGGACGAACCTTCAGCTGCTACAAAGCCACCCCCAAGCGCACTCATGGCCCCTTCTCCTGCCGGAACTGCAGCTTCTCCTGCATCAACGACGCCGATGCGCCCACAGCAACGGAACCCAACCGACTGCGTTGTATCCTCACGCAAGCACGCCGTCGAACTCTGGGACCTACTCACCACCACATCTCCAGACGTGGCCTTCTTGACCGAGACCTGGATGAACAAAGCCTCCGCTCCAGACATCGCAGTGGCCATCCCCGACGGATACAAGATCTCCCGCAGAGACCGCACCAACGCAGTCGGAGGAGGTATCGTCATAATCCACAAGAACACCATCAAGGTCTCCACAAACACAGACAACACCCTCACCACCGCCGAACACATGCACTTCAAGATCGACATGTACCCAAGACCACCCTCTGAGGCTCTCTCGTCTACAGACCACCCGGCCCACGTCCCCAATTCTGCAACTCCATTGCCGACTTCATCAGAACGCACGCACTGACCTCCACCGACTACATCGTGCTCGGCGATCTGAATTACCATCTGGAAAACAACAACGACAGCAACTCCTCCACCCTGGTCGACAACCTCGCCACCCTCGGACTGAAACAGATCGTCACAACCCCGACCCACATCGCCGGCCACACGCTCGATGCCATCTTCTCTTCCAGCCCACACGTTGCCTTCAGCCACGCTTCCGAGCTCACCTGGACCGACCACCACTGCATCCCCTTCACCTTCCAGAAACCCGTCACACACCACCGCACCCCACAGATCCCCCACCGACGCTGGGGCAAAGTCACCAAGGACCTACTAGAAACACACCTCGCACTCAACCCACCGACCATCCCCACCGACCCCGAGGATGGGGCCGGCACCCTCAGACTCTGGATGGAAGATTGCGCCAACACCTTAGCACCAGTGAGACAACCCACTGACAGTGACACCAGCCAGAGAGCCAGCTGGTTCACCCCGGAGCTCCTGGCCTCCAAGCAGACCTGCCGGAAATTTGAAAACATCTGTCTCAGCGATAGAACGCCCGCCATCCGCGCAGCCCACAAAGACACCATTCGCAACCATCACCACCTGATCAGGACCACCAAAAGAGCCTAATTCAAAGACCGCCTCGACAACAAACCCCACAACAGCAAAGAGCTCTTCAACATCGTGAAAGAACTCTCCAATCCTAGCTCTTACACCAACGACATTCCGCCTTCACATGCCTGGTGCGACAGTCTCGCTGCCTTCTTCCACCGCAAGATCACCGACATCCACAACAGCTTCAACACCCGGCTGAACCCTATGGACCCCTCCACGACGAACACTTCGAACCCCACTGACCACGGCCTTCTAACCACATGGACCAACGTGAGCACCAAAGACATAATGAAGACCATGAGCACCATCCACTCGGGCTCCCCATCTGATCCTCTTCCCCACCACATCGTCAACAAAGTCGCCAGCCTCATCGCACCCCACCTGCATAACATCATCAACTTCTCCTTCGAGACCGCTACCTTCCCTGAGAGCTGGAAGCACCCCGAGATCAACGCCCTACTAAAGAAACCCAAGGCAGACCCGAGCGACCTCAAGAACTTCCGGCCCATCTCCCTGCTCCCATTCCCAGCAAAAGTCATCGAAAAGATCGTCAACACCCAGCTCACCCGCTACCTAAAAGACAACAGCATCCTGGACCTCTCCCAGTCAGGCTTCCGCAGCAACCACAGCACCGAGACTACCCTCATCGCTGCCACAGACGACATCAGAATCCTACTCGACAACGGTGAGACAGCAGCCCTCTTCCTCCTGGACCTCTCCGCCGCCTTCGACACCATCTGCCACCACACACTACGCACGCGCCTCCACGACGCAGGGATCCGAGACAAGGCCCTGGACTGGACCACCTCCTTCCTCTCCGACAGAACCCAGAGAGTCCGTCTCCCCCTGTTTCAATCCGGAACCACCAAAACCATCTGCGGCGTCCCTCAGGGATCCTCCCTCAGCCCGACGCTGTTCAACGTCTACATGGCTCCCCTCGGTCGCATCGCCAGACTACACGACCTTAACATAATCTCCTATGCTGACGACACCCAGCGAATCCTCTCCCTCACCAAGGACCCCCTCACCGCCAAATCCAACCTGCACCAGGGTATGAAGGCTGTCGCAGATTGGATGGAGGCTAGCTGGCTCAAGCTGAAGACGGACAAGACGGAGATCCTCATCCTTGGGCCCAACCCCTCAGCGTGGGACGATTCCTGGTGGCCAACATCACTGGGAACCCCCCCGGCACCAACCAAACAACCACGCACGCAACCTAGGAGTCATCCTCGACTCAAAGCTCAGTATGACCAACCAAGTCAACGCAGTCTCCTCCTCCTGCTTCCACACCCTCCGTATGCTCCGCAAGATCTACAGATGGATCCCGGCGGACACACGAAAAACCGTCGCCCTCGTCAGCAGTCGACTCGACTACGGAAACGCCCTCTACGCCGAAGCCTCGTCCAAACTCATGAACAGACTCCAAAGAATCCAGAACGCCTCCACACACCTGATCCTAGACGTCCCACACCGAGACCACATCACCCCACACCTGAGAGGCCTGCACTGGTTCCCCGTCGACAAAAGAATCACATTCAAACTCATGATCCACGCACACAAGGCACTCCACAAGACCGGCCCAGCCTATCTCAACAGCCGACTCTCCTTCTACGCCCCCAACAGGAAACTCCGCTTCGCCGACCTGTCCCTGGCCGCCGTCCCGCGCATCCACAGAACCACTTCCGGGGCAGATCCTTCTCCCACCGCGCCGCCAAGACCTGGAACACCCTCTCCCTCCACCTACGACAGACAGCAGACCTCCCGGCCTTCAGAAGACTGCTCAAGACCTGGCTCTTCTACCACTAGCTGCAGCTCCTCCCCGCTCCAGCGCCTTGAGACCCTAGCGGGTAAGTAGTGCGCTTTACAAATCCCCTGATTGATTGATTGATCCTAGGACTGAGGCCCCTGAGGATTGTTATCCTGGGGTTGTTATCCTGGGACTCAGACCCCTGGGGATTGGTATTCTGGCGGTTGATATCCTGGGACTCAGGTCTCTGGGGGTTGTTATCCTGGGAATTCAGGCCCCTGGGGGTTGTTATTCTTGGACTCAGGCCCCTGGGGGCTGTTATCCTGGGGGTTTTAACCTGGGACTCAGGCCCCTGAGGGTTACTATCCTGTGACTCATACCCCCTGGGGATTGTTATCCTGGGGCTCAGGCCCTTGGGCGTTGTTACCCTGGGACTCAGGCCCCTGAAGGTTGTTATTCTGGGACTTAGGCCCCTTCTGGTTGTTATCCCGGGCCTCCAGTCCCTGGGGGTTGATATCCTAGGACTTAGGCCCCTGGGGATTTTATTCTGAGACTCAGCCCCCTGGTGGTTGTTATCCTAGGACTGAGGCCCCTGAGGATTGTTATCCTGGGGTTGTTATCCTGGGACTCAGACCCCTTGGGATTGGTATTCTGGAGGTTGATAACCTGGGACTCAGGTCTCTGGGGGTTGTTATCCTGAGAATTCAGGCCACCGGGGGTTGTTATCCTAGGAATAAGGCCCCTGGGAGTTGTTGTCCTAGGACTCAGGCCCCTGGCAGTTGTTATCCTGGGGTTGACAACCTGGGACTCAGGTCTTTGTGGGTTGTTATCCTGGGATTTAGGCCCTGGGGGTTGTTATCCTAGGACTCAGGCCCCTGGGTGTTCTCATTCTGGTGGGTAATGCGGGATGTTAGCAAGCCCCTTTGTGCCAGAGGAGTGTTGGTGCATGGCCATGCCCCCTACTATTCTCAGTCACCTTTGATTTGCTTCAAATTGTGAGCTCTTCATTCCAGATACTTTGATTGCTTGCTCCACATGCACAATAATCTTAAACGGCGAGGAGGACCCATATCATGTGTGACAGCTTAATTCAAGCCTTGTTTTTTTCTGACATAGCTTTATATAATGGAAGTCTCCCACAGTAATTATTAGGGTCACAGCTCTCTCCGTGATCTCATCCGCCCCCTAGATATCATAGCTCCCATTGTATTTTTTAGCTTCTTTTTTGTACTTAGACCTCTAACATCAAGAGCAGTTTATTGGCCTCGTGGCAGCAACCCTTTGTAAAAATGAAATGTTTCAGTCCAGTTGAAAAAACAAGACTCAACCAGGCCTTTTAGGCAGTCTCAGTAAAGAGGCAGCAAATTGGATGGCCATGTGGTCATAACTCTAATGTTGCACCACATACCATGAATAATGCTCACTGCTGAGATCTGTAGGAACCCATGTTGCAGTGAGAGAATTAGGGACCCAGTGCTAACAGTCCAGCATCTTTCATGACTTCACTTTACGTAGGCAAGTGACTGATACAATATTGGACTTTCGCACTTTCAGAGGCACCAGCCTGTTGACAGTTTTACAATTTTTCATATAGAACAGTTGAATAAAAATACGAAAGGGCTGTCAATCACAAGTCAGGTACGCTTTTTATATGTCTCATATATTTCCAAGGATTCAGAATTTTCAACCTGTTGATAAACTGAGCTTAGAAGGTTAATACTTCTACTGCATAAAGCTGCATCTAACATGCAAGTCCTTAGCATTGAAGAATGTAGAATAGCTGACTATAGCTTTGAAGAATATAGCATAGTGGAATATAGCATTGAAGAAAATACCATAGCGGAATATAGCTTTGAAGAATATAGCAAAGCAGAATATAGCTTTGTAGAATATAGCATTGAAGAATATTCCATTGCAGAATATAGCATTGTATAATATTCCATTGTAGAATACAGCACTGCAGAATATAGCACTGCAGCATATTCCATTGCAGAATATAGTATTGCAGAATATTCCATTGCCGAATATAGCCTTGCAGAATATTCCATTGCAGAATATAGCATGGTATATTATTCCATTGCAGAATATAGCATTGTATAATATTCCATTGAAGAATATAGCATTGCAGAACATAGCATTGTAGAATATAGCATTGCAGAATATTCCATTGCAGAATATTCCATTCAAGAATATAGCATTGCAGAATATAGCATTGCAGAATATCCCATTGCAGAATATAGCATTGCAGAATATATCACTGTAGAATATTCCATTGCAGAATATAGCATTGCAGAACATAGCATTGACAAATATTCCATTGCAGAATATAGCATTGAAGAATATTCCATTCAAGAATATAGCATTGCAGAATACTCCATTGCAGAATATAGCATTGCAGAATATAGCATTGCAGACGATCGCATTACAGAATATAGCATTGCAGAATATAGCTTTGCAAAATATTCCATTGCAGATAATACCATTGAAGAATATTCCATTGCAGAATATAGCATTGAAGAATATGGCACTGTAGAATGTTCCATTGCAGAATATAGCATTGTCGAATATAGCATTGCAGAATACAGCATTGTAAAATATTCCATTGAAGAATATTCCATTGCAGAATATAGCATTGTAGAATATTCCATTGAAGAATATAGCACTGCAGAATGTAGCATGAAGAATATCCCATTGTAGAATATAGCAATGCAGCATATTCCACTGCAGAATATAGCACTGCAGCATATTCCACTGTAGAATATAGCATTGCAGAATATTCCATTGCAGAATATTCCATTGCAGAATATAGCATGGCAGAATAAAGTACTGCAGAATATAGCATTGCAGAACATAGCATTGCAGAATATAGAATTGCTGAATATGTAGCATTGAAGAATAAAGGATATAGCACAATATAGCTTTGAAGAATACTTCATTGCAGAATATAGCATTGCATAATATTCCTTTACATTTTTTTTATTATTAATAATGCAAAGGGAGATCGTTGGTGTATATACAGATAAAAGAAAAAGACAGCAAACAAACAAATCAGGGCGGCAATCAAATCGCATAGTATCCATTAACCAAAGTTAATACATCAAAACATATATGAAATGAATCATATTTAAATTGTCAATCCTTAAATACCCTATGCCAGATAGTTTGAAATTTCCGGGTAGCGCAAATACCTCTAGTTTTTGCCACAGCTTTTTCCTTTTAACAAATATGAAGCAACATGGCCCACCATTCTACCGAGCTACTAGGTTTAGGGGAGATTCAGGCCCTGGTAATTGTGAGCCTTGCAGTAACTGATAAGATAGCCAAGAATGCATGACATGCGCTGCTGGGGTCGTTCTTAAAACCCATCATTATTTCCTGTGTAGTAAATCTTAGTTGTCATCCCAGTCTATCTCCGCAAACATGGCTAATATCCTCCCAGAATCCTCCAATAGACGGGCATGTTGCAAATGTGTGTTATGTCGGCTGCAGTGGCTCCACATTTGGGACATTTTGTTTTCTCATCCAGGGCTTGGTCGACTCCTTTCCCCCGCTAACTTGCTATGTTCTTGGGAGTATAATATAACATACATAACGTCTTTAAGTGTTGAAGCTTTAGACTGACTGACACTATTGCCTCTTTTAATGTATTGAATGCATTCTTGATCACTTCAGCAGAGATATCTGACCCCAAACTGCGGCTCAAATTCAGCGCAAGCTGTACACATGGATCTGTTCTAGGCTGTGTAAAATGTGTGTAAGCAATACGTATTGAATGCTTAGGGAGTAATTCATGAATAAATGTCAAGATCTCATGTAAAAAAATTGATACTAACCCTTGTGCCCTCAGAAAAAATCTCTGATCTGAAGATACTTATAATAAAAATGTTAAGGAAGTGAAAATATATTTTGAAGACTTTGAAAGGTCTTAAAGCCAGTAGTGTCATATAAATGACCAAGTCCCTCCACCCCCTATGTAGCCCAGCTTTTTTCCAATTTATCTTTAAAGATCTCGGGGAGAAATAGATTGTCCCAAAGAGGGAACCTATCATGAAAAGTTGGGAGCGAATAGCCATGAACAATGTCCCTCCAAATAGTAACTGTGTCTCTGATGATCTTAAAACGAACACGTTTATAGTAATTTGGGTCTAGTGTGCTATATAAAAATCTAGCACTCTCTTGACCCAGTAAAAACTGATGGTAAAAATCTTGGCCTTTATTTACAAAAAGACTATGGAAGCTCCCTGAGAAAGAAGCCGTAAAATAAAGTTTAAAGTCTGGAAGTTGGAGCCCACCAGCATTGCATAATATTCCATTGAAGTATATAGCATTGCAGAATATAGTATTGCAGAATATAGCATTGTAGAATATAACATTGCAGAGTATATCATTGCAGAATATAGCATTGCAGAATATAGCATTGAAGAATATAGCATTGCAGAATATTCCTTTGCAGAATATAGCATTGCAGAATATAGCAGTAGAGAACATAGCATTGCATCTAATAAGCAAGTACTTAGCTTTGAAGAATATAGCATTGCAGAATATAGATTTGCAGACTATTCCATTGCAGAATACAGCATTGGAGAATGTTCCATTGCAGAATATAGCATTCCAGAATATTCCATTGAAGAATATGGCATTGCAGAATATAACATTGCCGAATATCCCATTGCAGAATGTAGCATAGCTGAATATTCCATTGCAGAATATAGCATTGAAGAATTGTCCATTGCATTCCATCTGGGAGAAATGGATTGTCCCAAAGAGGGAACCTATCGTAAAAAGTTGGGAGTGAATAGCCATGAACAATGTCCCGCCAAATAGTAGCTGTGTCTCTAATGGTCTTAAAACGAACACGTTGATAGTAATTCGGGTCTAGTGTGCGATATAAAAATCTAGCACTCTCTTGAGCCAGTAAAAACTGATGGTAAAAATCTTGGTCTTTATTTACAAAAAGACTATGGAAGCGCCCTGAGAAAGAAGCCCAAAAATAAACTTTAAAGTCCGGTAGATGGAGCCCACCAGCATTGCATAATATTCCATTGAAGTATATAGCATTGCAGAACATAGCATTGCAGAATATAGCATTGCAGAATAAGACATTGCAGAGTATATCATTGCAGAATATAGCATTGAAGAATATAGCATTGCAGAACATAGCATTGCAGAATATAGCATTGCAGAATATAACATTGCAGAGTATATCATTGCAGAATATAGCTTTGAAGAATATAGCATTGCAGAACATAGCCTTGCAGAATATAGCATTGCAGAATATAACATTGCAGAGTATATCATTGCAGAATATAGTATTGAAGAATATAGCATTGCAGAATATTCCATTGCAGAATATAGAATTGCAGAATATAGCAGTAGAGAACATAGAATTGCATCTATCAAGCAAGTACTTAGCATTGAAGAATATAGCATTGCAGAATATAGAATTTCAGAATATTCCATTGCAGAATACAGCATTGCATAACATTCCTTTAAATTTTTTTTATTATTAATAATGCAAAGGGAGATCGTTGTAGCATATACAGATAAAAGAAAAAGACAGCAAACAAACAAATCAGGGCGGCAATCAAATCACATAGTATCCATCAACCAAAGTGAATACATCAAAACATATATGACAATGAATCATATTTAAATTGTCAATCCTTAAGTACCCTATGCCAGATAGTTTGGAATTTCCGGGTAGCCCGAATACCTCTAGTTTTTGGTACAGCTTTTTCCCTTTCACAAATATCAAGCAACATGGCGCACCATTCTACTGAGCTACTAGGTTTAGGGGAGATTCAGGCCCTGGTAATTGTGAGCCTTGCAGTAACTAATAAGACAGCCAAGAATGCATGACATGCGCTCCGGGGGTTGTTCTTAAAACCCATCATTACTTCCTGTGTAGTAAATCTTAGTTGTCATCCCAGTCTATCTCCGCAAACATGGCTAATATCCTCCCAGAATCCCCCAATAGACGCTCATGTAGCAAACATGTGTGTTATGTCGGCTGCAGTGGCTCCACATTTGGGACATTTTGTTTTCTCATCCAGGGCTTGGTCGACTCCTTTCCCCCGCTAATTTGCTATGTTCTTGGGAGTGTAATATAACATTTATAACGTCTTTAAGTGTTGAAGCTTTAGACTGACTGGCACTACTGCCTCTTTTAATGTATTGGATGCATTCTTGATCACTTCAGCAGAGAAGTCTGACCCCAAAGTGCGGCTCCAATTCAGCGCAAGCTGTACACATGGATCTGTTCTAGGCTGTGTAAAATGTGTGTAAGCAATACGTATTGAATGCTTAGGGAGTAATTCATGAATAAATGTCAAGATCTCATGTGAAAAAATTGATACTAACCATTGTGCCCTCGGAAAAAAATCTCTGATCTGAAGATACTTATAATAAAAATGTTGGGGAAGTGAAAATATATTTTGAAGACTTTGAAAGGTCTTAAAGCCAGTAGTGTCCTAAATGACCAAGTCCCTCCACCCCCTAAGTAGCCCAGCTTTTTTCCAATTTATCTTTAAAGATCTCGGGGAGAAATGGATTGTCCCAAAGAGGGAACCTATCGTGAAAAGTTGGGAGTGAATAGCCATGAACAATGTCCCGCCAAATAGTAACTGTGTCTCTGATGATCTTAAAACGAACACGTTTATAGTAATTCGGGTCTAGTGTGCGATATAAAAATCTAGCACTCTCTAGCAAAATCCTGGCATTTATTTACAAAAAGACTATGGAAGAGCCCTGAGAAAGAAGCCCAAAAATAAAATAGAGTTTAAAGTCCGGTAGTTGGAGCCCACCAGCATTGCATAATATTCCATTGAAGTACATAGCATTGCAGAATATAGCATTGCAGAGCAGAATATTCCATTGCAGAGTATAGCATTGCAGAATATAGCAGTAGAGAACATAGCATTGTATCTAACAAGCAACTACTTTGCTTTGAAGAATATAGCATTGCAGAATATAGATTTGCAGACTATTCCATTGCAGAATACAGCATTGAAGAATGTTCCATAGCAGAATATAGCATTCCAGAATATTCCATTGAAGAATATGGCATTGCAGAATATAGAATTGCAGAATATACCATTGCAGAATATAGCATTGCTCAATATTCCATTGCAGAATATAGAATTGAAGGATAGTCCATTGCATTCCATCGGGGAGAAATGGATTGTCCCAAAGAGGGAAACTATCATAAAAAGTTGGGAGCGAATGGCCATGAACAATGTCCCGCCAAATAGAAACTGTGTCTCTAATGGTCTTAAAACGAACACGTTTATAGTAATTCAGGTTTAATGTGTGGGATATAAAAATCTAGCACTCTCTTGACCCAGTAAAAACTGATAGTAAAAATCGTGGTTTTTGTTTACAAAAAGACTATGGAAGCGCTCTGAGAAAGAAGCCCAAAAATAAAGTTTAAAGTCCGGTAGTTGGAGCCCACCAGCATTGCATAATATTCCATTGAAGTATATAGCATTTCAGAACATAGCATTGCAGAACATAGCATTGCAGAATATAGCATTGCAGAATATAACATTGCAGAGTATAGCATTGCAGAATATAGCATTGAAGAATATAGCATTGCAGAATACTCCATGGGCGAATATAGAATTGCAGAATATAGCAATAGAGAACATAGCATTGCATCTAACAAGCAAGTACTTAGCATTGAAGAATATAGAATTGCAGAATATAGAATACAGAATATTCCATTGCAGAATATAGCATTCCAGAATATTCCATTGAAGAATATGGCATTGCAGAATATTCCATTGCAGAATATCCCATTGCAGAATACAGCATTGCAGAATATAGCATTGCACAATATCCCATTGCAGATTATAGCATTGCTGAATATTCCAATGCAGAATATAGCATTGAAGAATATTCCATTGCAGAATATAGCACTATAGAATATTCCATTGCAGAATATAGAATTACAGAATATAGCATTGCAGAATATCCCATTGCAGAATATAGCATTGAAGAATATTCCATTGCAGAAAAAAGCATTGAAGAATATTCCATTGCAGAATATAGCATTGTAGAATGTTCCTTTAAATAATATAGCATTACAGAATATAGCATTGCAGAATATCCCATTGCAGAATATTCAAATGCAGAATATAGCACTGCAGAATATATCATTGAAGAATATAGCATTGAAGAATATTCCATTGCAGAAGATTACCGGTAATTAATAGGGCATTTCAGACTATTACATTGCAGAATATAGCATTGCAGAACACAGCATTGCAGAATATAGCATGGCAGAATATAACACTGCAGAATATAGCATTGCAGAGGATAGCATTGCAGAATATAGCATTGCAGACTATAATATTGCAGAATATAGAATTGAAGAATATAGCAGTGAAAAATAAAAAAATATAGCATTGTAGAATATAGCTTTGAAGAATTTTCTATTGCAGAATATAGCATTGGATAATATTCCAATGAAGAATATAGCATTGCAGAATATAGCATTGAAGAATATTCCATTGCAGAACATAGCATTGCAGAATATAGCATGGTAGAATATAACACTGCAGAATATAGCATTGCAGAACATAGCATTGCAGAACAAAGCATTGCTGAATATAACATTGCAGAAAATAACATTGCAACATTGCACAATAGAGCATTGCACAATATATCATTGAAGAAAACAGCATTGTAGAGTATTCAATTGCAGAATATAGCAGTAGAGAATATAGCATTGCATCTAAAATGCAAGATTTT
The DNA here is from genome assembly GCF_964263255.1 of Lissotriton vulgaris. Lineage (NCBI taxonomy): Eukaryota > Metazoa > Chordata > Amphibia > Caudata > Salamandridae > Lissotriton > Lissotriton vulgaris. The sequence continues at coordinate 1,056,346,512 of NC_141698.1, read as the reverse complement.
AGCATCGAAGAACATAGCATAGCAGAATAGAGCATTGCAGAATATAGCAGAGTAGAATATTCCATTACAGAATATCCCATTGCAGAATATAGCATTGCAGAATATAGCATTGAAGAATATTCCATTGCAGAATATACCATTGCGGTATATAGCATTACAGAATATAGCACTGTAGAATATTCCATTGCAGAATATAGCATTGCAGAATATTCCATTGCATAATATAGCATTGAAGAATATCCCATTGCAGAATATAGTATTGCAGAATATTCCATTGACGAATATAGCACTGCAGAATATAGCATTTCTCAACATTCCAATGCAGAATATAGCATTGCAGAATATAGCACTGCAGAATATTCTATTGCAGATTATAACATTGTAGAATATAGCACTACTGAATATAGCACTGCAGAATATTCCATTGCAGAATATAACACTGCAGAACATAGCAATGCAGAATATAGCACTGCAGAATATTCCATTGCAGAATAAAGCATTGCAGAATATTCAATTGAAGAATATTCCAATGCAGAATATAGAATTGCAGAATATTTCATTGCAGAATATAACACTGCAGAACATAGCGATGCAGAATATAGCACTGCAGAATATTCCATTGCAGAATATAGCATTGCAGAATATAGCACTGCAGAATATTCTATTGCAGATTATAACATTGTAGAATATAGCACTGCTGAAGATAGCACTGCAGAATATTCCATTGCAGAATATAATACTGCAGAACATAGCAATGCAGAATATAGCACTGCAGAATATTCCATTGCAGAATATAGCATTGCAGAATATTCCATTGAAGAATATTCCAATGCAGAATATAGAATTGCAGAATATTCCATTGAAGAATATAGCATTGAAGAGCATATCATTGAAGAATATTTCGATGAATATTGATATAAACCTCAAACCAAGAAAGCTTCCAGGGGACTGGGGATCCAGGGTGATCCACCTTCTGGGAGATGTGCGTTTGACATACTGGGCGCAGGATCAAAGCATAGGGGAGATCTCAGTGGGCTAGAGAACTGTATGTAACATGTATGTTACAGGTGCCAGTCACAGTAAGCTAGTCCCCTCCCTACAATGCACAATTAGATTAATATATAAAGAAACTCGCTGCAACAAGGAATTTTCTGAGAAATGTGGGTAAAAATGACAAGCTTCTCACGTTCTACAGATGTATTTAAAAGTCGATAATCTCTACTTTACAGCTCAAGTAAAATACGATTAACTATCACTCATCAGATGGGTTTGCTCTTGTATTTTGATCATTGACAGTGCTGAGAGTTCTTGCCACTAGCACCAAGACGCCTATTTTGGAGTAAAAGCGCGCTTTATAAACCTTTTTAACATAAAATAACATCAATGAAATTGGCCAACAATTTGACATGCAGTTATTTGAAGGTGAAAGACCAACACAACAGGTACAGAATAATTTGCTCATTTGGCCATGTCTTTGTCCTTTTTCAGTGACCAACCTCCCCCGTCCTCGCGTGCCCTCCTCCCCATTCGCTCTCAATCACAGTTCCTATATTTTGTATGCATTGAAGTGCTTGTGGTAGGCGCTATATATGGCTAACAGTGTTTTTAGAACATTCGTGCCCTTTTAATAAAGAGATGCATGATTGGCTGGCAGATAACAATGGAAGCAAACCGCTTGATAACATATTTATTTATTTATTTAATGTGATTTTCTATAGTGCGAACATTACCCGAAGGTGTCAGAGCGCTTTACAACAGAACCAGTTGCGATACATAAGGATTTAGGATTACATGAGTTACATAAAATATACAAACAGGAAAGAAAATTGCAAATGTACAAGTTGTAAAGTCATACAGGGACAAGATACAAATAGAAAAAATTGTAACTTTACAAGTTGTAAAGTCACTGAAGGAAGAGATACAAATGGATAAACGCTAAGAATCACGTAGGAATGGTAGTGAGTACAAAGGTCTACTACATATACCAGTGGTTAGAGTTATCTCTATATACATATATATACAAACTAGCAGCCCGTCCCGACGTTGTCCGGGTATGAATTGCTGCTGGCCAGTAGTGTATTGTTTTGTAGGATTTCGTTTTGATAGCATTTCTTATCTGTGACAGGCCTGTGAAATGCTCCGATTCACAGTGCACTGCTGATGCACTTAAGAGTGCGTGTTCAGTAGTGTGTGAACTCGAGTTTCCCTACTTTATTTTTCCTTACAATATTATATAGCATGAACTTGACAACATGGCATGAGCACAATTTACATTACAGAAGAACACATTCATTTGTGGTAGGCACGGGGGAGACAAAGAGATTTGCCTGGAATCACAGGATGTTGAGCTGATGCCGAGATTCGAACGTAGCTCCCCAGATCTAAAGTTCGCAATTCTAGAACTTGTGGCGGGAAGTGTGTCTTAAAGTGTATGTCGGTGCTGGCCATCAATGAGAGAGACCTGTGCATTTTTCAAATGGGTGGTGAAAAAATATGAGTATGTTGCTGGAGATGTGGGCCGCCGTACCACCAATGTACTTACCAGGGGAGGGTAAAACACACATTATTCCGCAACTTTCTTTCCGCATACCATCACTCCGCATACTTTCATTACGAAAGTACCATGACTCCGCAATGCCATTATAACGCATGGCATTACATTTTATATGCTTTTACCACGCATACATTTACAACAAAATTCGTTGTAAATGCATGAATGGTAAAAGCATGTTTTTTTTAAATGTTTGGATAAGGTAAGTATGGGTATAGGGGTATATGTTTTGGGTTACTGAGGTATATGTTTTGGGGTGTTTGGGTATTTTAAGGGTTCAGATATAGTTTTGGGTTATGGGGTACAGGGGTAGTTTTAGGGTTTAGGGATAGGTATGGGTTTTGGGGTACAGGGGTATTTTTGGGGTTCAGGGCTAGGTTTGGGTTTTGGGGTATAGGGGTATTTTTAGGGTTCAGGGGTAGGTTTGGGTTTTGGGGTACAGGGTATATTTATAGGGTTAAGATGGGTTAGTGTTTAAGGGTGTTGGGGTACAGGGGTATTTATAGGGTTCAGGGCTAGGTTTGGGTTTTGGGGTACAGGGTTTTTTTAGGGTTTAGGGATAGGTTTGGGTTTTGGGGTACAGGGTAAATTTATAGGGTTAAGATGGGTTAGTGTTTAAGGGTGTTGGAGTATTTTAAGGAGTAAGGGTGGGTTATGATTATGGGGTGCAGGGGTATATAAAGGGAGCAGGGTGGGATTAGCACACAATATGAGACATAGCATGAAGGGTAGAACGTACCACACGCCCCCAGCGTTTGTCACGCCCACAGCACACGCCTACAGCACAACGCAGACACGCCCACAAGGGACTACTTTGCTGGCACGGTTCTTTTACCTTTTAAATGTATATGGTGGGCGTCTGCATAGCCTATGTCCTTCTGCTGCAACTGCCCTTTCCAATGCTATATTGGGTGTTGTGATTGGTGCTGTGGTTCCTGAGATTACCCGCCTCAAAGGTTTGGGCTCTCTCTTTATTATATTAGTTGATCAGAGACTGCTAGACACTTGTCTATTCTCTGTAACTGCTTATTAATAACTCAGAGACTGCTAGACTAATGTTTATTCTCTATAAATGTTTATTTAGCTGTTCAGAGACTGCTAGACTAGTGTCTATTCTCTGTAAACGCTCATTTAATGTATCATCGGTATGAAATTTTAATGGTATGAATTTTTAAGGAGTTTTTATTGTCACAGTGATTATCATTTTTTGGTATTCTTAATAGTAATGAACTTTGCACCTGTATCTATGATGAGTTATAGTTTTTTAAATTGTGCCATGTGCTTGCGTCTAAATGACTTTGTAAATTTAATTGCTTTTTATTATATGTTTCGTTGTCTGCTTTTATGAGTAATACTCGAATAAAGCACTTTTGAAATTGAAATTGATTATATTAGTATGGATAGTAGATTTTCTCAGGGCTCCATTTTACCAGCGATTCGGCTTGGACAAGTATATATTACATATTTACAGAGTGAAGAGAGAAATAAAAAAAATAAAAAAATAAATAAAAAGGGGTAGAGAGTGGTATGTGGGGAGAAGAGTTGGAGGCTGAGATTGGTGAGAGGAGAGAGGGGACCTGAGGGGGAGAAAGAGATAAGCCAGTCCAGCGTAATTGAAATGTCTGTACATAGGCTGATGGCACCTGGGCACATTTTGCAGCTCTTGTATCAAATACATCATGATTCTCTGTTTTGTTTGTTGGGTATGTTTTGCGCTCTGCGTGCCATGGCCACGGTTGGCAGAGCTGGCACTGGGCAGTGACTTCACGCTGGGCCAAACGAGCGGGGGTGAGTGGGCGCAGATGAATGCAGCTTCAGGTGCCAGCGTGCTCACTGCCACGGCAGTGTTCCTGGGCGGAGGGGGGCAGGGTGGCAGCCTGCCAGCTCCCTCTCTTCCCACGTGCTGGCTCTGCACGAGGAGGCTTGGCAGCAGCGGCTTCCTGTGCAGGCCTCTTCCAGCCTGTGTTATGGATACAGTGTAGGAGTCACAGCTGCATCGGAATCCCAGCGCCTGGGGATTAGTGCAGGAAGGAAAGACAACTGTGCTCTCAGGCAGAAACGTTAAAGCAACAGCACTGAGACGACATGTGAGTATTACACAGACCCAGCAACTGGACCCATGTCCTCAGAAGCACCTTTAATATCCAGCCTGTTTACCAGGGGTGCAAATAGGGTGGTTGTTTTTCTTCTTTTTTCAAACTTCACAAAGGTACAATAAGAACTCTTCAAAGGTTGTCGATTTTTTTTGCTTTGTCACATTCACATGAAAACCATGACCCTAGAACATATTATGTTGCATGTATTTATATTTAATACTCACTGTAAAAATATCCTTTCGATATTCACCTAAATCACTTATTTTTCTTCGCCACAAAATGTACTACACACGGTAAACTTGAAGAGAAAAAGTATGCTGACGCTTGCTGTTGCACATAGAAAATCACCATAAAACATAACGTATATTTGTGAAGTGCACGTTCCCAGAACGGTATCTTGGCGCTGAATAACAGTTGTTTATAGTTACCCAACTAAATGGTATTCATTTTATCAACCTCAGAAGGATAAAATGCTGAGTGGACTCGCCAGGATTTGAACCTGTGACCACGAGGCCAAACACAGGCTCTTACAGTGGACATATTAGTCTACTAAGCCACCAGACATGGCATCTGGTAAAATCTCAGAGAAAAAAAATCTGTTTACGCTTACAGTAGTGCATAGAAAATTACCATATAAGGTAAACTTGCAGCAAAATATTATGCGTATGCTTGCTGTTGTGCATAGAAAATCACCATAAAAGATAAAGTTGCAAAGAAACATTATGCCTAAGCTTGCAGTCAGTACCAGGATGCTTGTTTCCGGTCCAGGGAGGACCTGGCCTGGCAGTTTGAGCTGGACTGTTCCCATGAGGCACAGGGTCAAGACTGATTTGCATACGGGTGAGTCCAAACTGGGGTGACGGGGCAACCGAAAATACCAATGGATTTAACCCAGATCTGTGACTAGGGTGACTGCTGTGCATAGATCACCATAAAATATACATTTGAGAGGACATTTCTGCTTAAGCTTGCTGTTGTGCAATAGAAAATCGCCATAAAAGTAAACTTGCAGAGCAAAGATCTCCATACACTTGCTGTTGTGTATAGAAAAGTGCCCAAAAAGTAAAGTTTCAGAGAAAAATTCTGCTTATGCTTGCTCTAGTGCTCAGAAAAGTGCAAAAAGGTAAACTTGCAGACTACAATTTTGCATGCACTTGCAATACATGCCAATTCAAGAAATCTTTATTCGGTAATCAAATCACCATAAAAGAATCGAAATCGAAAATCAATGCAATACATTTTCACGTTTTGTTGCGTCCAATTCGAGTAAAAGCACATCACGCTGCAATTGAAAGGAAGTAGCTAAGATGAGAAAATAAACTTTTCACAAGCAAGTGCAAACTGGAAACTTTGCAAACAATTCGAAATCACCTATTCGGGATATTCGCAAAACTTTGCTGGCAATTAAAGAAAACTTTGGATTACCCTCCCTTTTGCAATTTGAGTACTGTGATTCTAGGTTTAACCTTTCCCCTTCTTAGTAGGACCCTACAAGCCCCAGTGTGCAAGTTTATATATGTTCTTTGCTAGTAAAACATCCAGTAATCCCAGATCGCATGAAGAGCACAGTCGGTGGCACTACCGTTGCCGATCAAGCTGCCAAATTATGGAATTCCCTGATTGCAAAGTGTAGAGTGCCTGAGAATTACCCAGAGTTCAGAACAATGGGGAAGAGCTGGTTATTCCCACTGTGATTCATCAGCGAATCCAGAGGCATAGCTTTTTTTTTGGGGGGGGGGGGAGTGGGGGCATGGGGTGTTACATCCCCCTAGCACCCTAAAAAATGCATTCTGTAGTAAATAGTTGGGTACAGGGGCTTTCAGTCAGGTACGGTGTGGTGTCTGACGGATTTCACCCAGAATATTTGCATGCGCACAATGGTAAAAGCACACACGCACACACTCTCTCTCGTCTCAGCCTTAAAACTTGGTAGTTTCAAATCTATTGTGCTTTAACCTCATCCGTGCGGCGCATTTTCCCGTTGTGCGCTGAACTTTTAAAAATCCTCAGCTCGTCATGAGCGTACGAGAGGTGTACTTCATGACGAGCTGAGCTCGTCATCAGCGTCTAAGGGGTTAAGTGCCCCTAGCAATCGTCTCTCCTCTGTTCTTCCACTGCCTCTTCAGCACCCCTCATGTCCTGCTTCTCATATAAAGTAATTTTAACATTTAATGCCAGCGTGATTGTTGGGAAATCTGAAGCTTAAACCCCCTCAATCTTACTGCCCAAGGTACACCCTGCGGGAATATACATGGTCTTCACACAGACAAGTGCCAGCACAATTTGTGGGCCTTGAGTCTATCAGTAGACACTGTCTACAAACAGATGCCAGTGGTTCCCCTCTAATGATCAAAAGAGAACCAGATCAGCTCCATCCCCTTGCAAAAGTTCCTTTACTAAGGTCATGAGCAACCCAGATCAATAAGGGCATTGTGAGAGTTTCCATTTAAGTTTTCTTTGTGCAGAAGGCATTTGTCTGCATACATTTACATATCTTGGTAGAGCATGCTATGTGTCTTGAAAGGCACCTAGTTATCTCAGATGGAGGTGGTAAGTGCTGTACAAGTACAAAAGTGCAATATGATCTTCCACATGCAAATAACGTTGTTCCTTTCTAAAGTTTTACATCCAAAGAGTGCATGCTATCTCAACAAGCATTGGCATCACCAATAGGTCTTGGCTTTGGGACCTTATAAGTGTTTAGCCAGAGATATTGGCAACGTTTCTAAGGTATGTTGTAGAGAAATGTAGCTGCTGTGTTCAGTACTGTAAAGTTTGTGTGCAACAGAAACAGCATATTCCCCCTGATGAGTCTGTTACACAGCATGCCCAAAGAGCAAGTACTAATGATTAAGTGCCCATGTGCGCACTGGTAGACCCGGTCTCACATTAAGCAGTAGTTTAAAGTCTAAAATTGTCAAACTGATGTAGCAGCATGGTTGCCTGCTCATAAAAGATGAAACGCTGAGCGCTAGAACACGTGGTCTCTGCAGCAGGCTCTCTTCACACTGAGTAATCCGTCCATGTGGGCTTGCGCTTTAGCATCATTACACTCACCGGTTTGTGTGTTGGGTATTATAAAACAGAAACAGCATATTCCCTAACGAGTCTGTTACACAGCAAGCCCAAAGAGCAAGTGCTAATGATTAAGTGCCCATGTGTGCACCGGTAGACCTCGGCTCAAATTAAACATTCGTAAGATAATGTTTACTCCATGCGACTCCTTCACCAGCACTGAAGAATTCACATTCAAACTGGGCCCCTTAGACGTTCATGCCTCACAAGCGCACTTGTTTGAAAGGTTTCACAATTCCCCTTTTGTTCTATTACAACTCAAACGAGGTGCTGTAAAGTAAAAAAAAATACATAAAAACAGGCGCTATTATAAGCATTGGGGCACATGAGCAAATGATTTAAATAGCCCACAAGTAATGCGGCTTGGCACGTTTTCTACTAACAAGGTAAAGTAACAGCGTTTGAGCCTCAATCGGAAAATAATGTTTACTCCAAGAAATTTATTCATACACAAGGACAAAAAACTAAGAAATTAAAGAAAAACGCGGCCACAAAAGTGAAAGCGACAGCATTGTCTTTCATTAGTAACATGATCCAAGGGAAGAATGCAGATGCCATAATGCGTGCCGCTGCTCACTCCAAAACACTATGGGAGTGAACATTTAGACAAAAGTTGGGACAAACACACGCCTGTGGCCATTTGCGTGCTTTCATTTTCGAAAGACACATGCAATGGCCAATGAATTGTGTGGGAGTTACCAAAATCACACAGACAAGTTTAGGGGAAGTTTGGAGTGCTCACAAGAAGCCTCCCATAGACAGTGCATCCGTGCTGCGCTAGGCTCGACCTAAAAGGGGAAACAGTTGGAACACCACTGCTTCAGCCACATGTGTTCCAACTACGCAAGCGCTACCAGGCTTGCCTTAATCGCCCATATGCCTTAACCACACACATGCATGGTTAAGGCATTGCACGGACTAGTTGCTGGCTGCTGCTCAGTGGAAGCAGGAGGATACCAGGAAGAGAGCTAGAGGATGCAGTGAGGTAAGTGGGGCTAGGGCCGGCTTTGGGTTTGTATGGGTTGGGCAGTCATTTTCAGGGTTGGGGGGTCAGGGTAGTTTTCAGGGCGGGGCCGTTTCCAGGGCTGGAGGGTTGGTGTGGTTTTCAGGGCTGGTGGGTGGGTTGGTGTTGTTTTTTTAGGTCGAGCCTAGGGCAGTGCGCATATGCTGCTCTTGGAGATGACTTTTAGAAATTGGTCAGCACTTTTCAAGCACTCATGCTTGAAAGGGCATCCACCTTGCGGGAACGAGCAGCGGCATGCAGGGGTCATCTGTTTTCAATTAGCGTGGCAGCGCGCTCTTATCACAGTCACTTAATATCCCCTGCCATGGTCCCCTCCCTCCCCTGCCCATCGCTGCCTTCTGCAGGTTCCCGTTTATTTGACAAACATGTTCCACTGCTGAGAGTCACCCAGTTTGTGATTGTTCCCAATGCCTTTGTTTATCTCTCTGGTTTTATACGAGAAGAAAGCTAGGAACATAAGTATCAAAATGAGCTTTTGGAAAATTGTTATACTGGCTGAATTATGTTTAACGTTTGATGGGTCCAAGGAATGCTGAGCGACGATTGAAATCTTTGGGAAAATAATGAGATGAGAATTTAAAATTATTTAGGTGCGGAATTTCCTTATTGGCTGTAATCAGTGTTTGGCCTGTGAATCCTGAATCACGATTTATTTTGCACTTGTAATGAGGGTATTCGATGTAACACGAGCCATTTTTGCACAGTACCCTGCCCCTCCCGCCAGAACCAGCGTGAAAATGTGTTGCCCATTCATTCTTTGGCACAGTAACTGATTGCATACCATCACATAGGGACCACAAGGGTTTGGAGATGTGACTGCTATGCACCCCAAGAGGACTTCAATTTCCTGCCTGTTATCTAATTTGATATTCTAAAATTATTCATGAGCTATGTCATACTTGTAAATTGTTTATCAATTTACAATTAACTTACTGCGGGGCATATCATCAAGGGGAAGCGATAAAATGATTGCCGCTTTAGCGAAAAGCAGCGATAATTTTATTGCACCGAAGACACCATCCGCACGATGAATACCATCCACTCCAGATCACCAACCGACCCATGCCCCCACCACGTCTTCAACAAGGCCGACTCCGTCATCGCACCCCATCTCCGAGACATCATCACCTGCTCCTTCAACACCGCCACCTTCCCGGAGAGCTGGAAGCATGCCGAACTCAGCGCCCTACTGAAGAAACCATCAGCGGACCCCACCGACCTCAAAAACTACCGCCCCATCTCGCTCCTCCCTTTTCCTGCCAAAGTCATCGAGAAGATCGTCAACAGACAGCTTGCCGCCTTCCTCGAGACAAATGTATCCCTCGACCACTTGCAATCCGGTTTCCGAACCAACCACAGCACCGAGACCGTCCTCATCGCAGCCACTGATGACATCCGAGCCCTGCTCGACAACGGGGAAACATCGGCTCTCATCCTCCTGGACCTCTCCGCAGCGTTTGACACTGTCTGCCACCACACCCTAGTGCAGCGTCTCAACAACACCGGAATCCAAGAGAAGGCACTCGTGTGGATCATCTCCTTCCTCGCGGGAAGAACCCAGAGAGTCCGCCTCCCCCCCGTGCAGATCCTAGGCCACCGAAGTCATCTGTGGCGTACCACAAGGATCATCTCCCAGCCCCACTCTCTTCAACATCTACATGAGCCCCCTCGCGGCCATCGCACGCCAACACAACCTCAACATCATCTCCTACGCCGACGACACCCAGCTGATCCTCTCCCTCACCAACGACCCCGCCACCGCCAGAACCAACCTACACGAAGGGATGAAAGACGTAGCCGAGTGGATGAAGAACAGCCGCCTGAAACTGAATTCAGACAAGACGGAAGTCCTCATCCTGGGACCATCACCCTCTACATGGGACGACTCCTGGTGGCCCCCCGCCCTGGGCAGCGCACCCAAACCAACAGACCACGCACGCAACCTGGGCTTCATCCTGGACTCCTCCCTCTCAATGACCAGACAAGTCAACGCCGACTCATCGTCATGCTTCAACATCCTATGCATGCTCCGAAAGATCTTCCGATGGATTCCCACTGAAACCAGGAAGACGGTCACGCAGGCACTTGTCACCAGCCGACTGGACTACGGAAACACCCTCTACGCTGGAACCACAGCCAAACTGCAGAAAAGACTCCAACGTATCCAGAACGCCACCGCACGACTCATCCTGGACATCCCCCAACACAGCCACATCTACGGACACCTGAGAGACCTGCACTGGCTCCCCGTCAGCAAAAGAATCACGTTCCGACTCCTCACCCACGCACACAAAGCCCTCCACGACCTGGGACCCAGTTACCTCAACAACTGCCTGACCTTCTACACTCCAACCCGCCAGCTAAGATCAACCAGCCACGCCCTCGCCACCGTTCCACGCATCCGAGGAGCCACCACGGGAGGAAGATCCTTCTCCTACCTGGCTGCCAAAACCTGGAACTCCCTCCCCATGCGCCTCCGTCTGACCCAAGACCACCTCTCCTTCAGGAAGCAACTCAAGACCTGGCTGTTCAAGCAGTAGCGGACTCCCCCCTCAAGCGCCTTGAGACCCTCCGGGTGAGTAGCGTGCTATACAAATGTTATGATTGATTGATTGACTATCAGCAAGAGCATGCCAGCGCTTGTTTCTATGCCTCTGCGCCTGTTTCCCTGTAGCCCAGCTTTGCAACGCCAATGATATGCAAAGTGGTTGTACCCTACAAAAATAACATGGATAATGTCTGAAACAAACATATCTCCTATTATCAATCCGGTTGCTAACCTGCGTAGCGACAAGAAAAGTAGCGCTAACCGCGCTTATTGCAGGTTTCATAATGCTTCTTTTATTCTTACTTAGCCATATTGTCCTATGGGAGGTGGATTGTGAGCATAAGCTCACCCTGCCCTATGTACAAGGATTCTCCTATCGCTGTGCGATTATCGCTGGATTTCCAGCGATAATCGCACATTTTGCAGCTTTTGCTGGATTATATATCGCATTGGAGATAAGCGTTGCTGATAGCACGCTATCTCGGGGATATAATCCAGCGATAGCTGGTGATAATTATTCTTGCACTAAGCACGCTTAGCGATAATTATCGCTGGCTGTTGCTGATATGTCCCTGCTAGACTAAACATTACGTGCAACAAATGAGTATAACAACTCTAATAATGATGCATAAGATTTAATTAGTTCTGATGCTTGCAAGTAACACTACAGTCCAACTGTGGGCTGCATTGGCTAGCATGCTATAGGTCTGTGAAGCGCTTCAATGCCTCTACTGGGACAGTAAGAGCTACATTCATCCACAACGCTTTGCTATAGTTGATTGTGGGAGCAGGATGTGTGCCAGTCTCCTGCCCCAGTGGCTTGTCAGCTCTTGAGTCGCTCTTGCAGGTCAGACATTGCCTCTGTGTTTCCTTCAGTAGTGATATGTTCTTCAGTTACCAGAAGCACCACTCGCCACCTACCCGGTGACTTTCCCTGATAACGTTTCTCCAGCTCCTTACAGGAACAAGCATTGGTATTGCCAATAGGTCTCCACTTTGGGACCTTATAAGTGTTTAGCCATGCATCAGTTGATGTTGTTGCACCAAGGATATTGTGCTGGATAACACCAACACTTATAAGGTCCCAAAGGCGAGACCTATTGGCTATGCCAATGCTTGTTTAATTAGAGGTTAGGGTGTTAGGCATAGGGGCAGTGGAAGAGGTTGGGGTAGTTTTAGGGACAGCATGGCTAATGGGAGGGGTCGGGGTAGAGTATGTATAGGGGCAGGGTTTTAGGCCTCGGGGGAGGGGAGTGGGGGTAGTTTTAAGGCTTAGGAGAGGGCGGGGTCATTTTTAGGGCTAGGGGGAAGGTCGTTTTTTAAATGAGGGGTTAGGGTTTTAGGCCTAAGACCAGTGAAAGGGATTGGGGTAGGTTTAGGGACAGCATGGGGTGCTGGGGGGTCTGGTTGGAAGGTTTTGGGCCTCAGGGCAGGGGGGCAGGTAGGGGGTTTGTAGCTTAGGGCGGGGGAGAGAGGGTCAGAGTAGTGGCACCTTAGCCACGCATACACCTTAACCATTCATGCCTTTAAAATGAAATTATGGGGTAAAGGACTATGTGGTAAATAGTTTGCAGTGGTGTCTTCTCCGCTAAGGTGGAGTAGCGTCGCCTCACTGCTTTTAAGCAGTGTGACTAAAGGTAAAATAAAATGATAATACCTCAATGTTATTATTTTATTGTTTCCAGCTGCTTTTCAGGCAGGGATGCTCTGCTCTCAGAGCAGATCAGGGGAGGAGTGGTTTGCCCACTCCAAGTGCGCATGAATGCTTGGCTGGCCCTCTGGGTCTGGCCAAACATTCATGCCCACTTTGCGTGTTCTCCATGCAGGATGCATTACAGCCCGCTTGAAGAACATACCCAGGGCCCCAGTCCCCATCTGAGCGCCGAGCTACGGGGCTCAGACCAATCACAATGCTGCATTGCAGGAGCCTGGGTGTGCTTCTTGGTTTCCGTTCCTGGCCCAAGTCGGAAGGAAGAGAGACGGACCAGAGATGGGGGACGTGGCGATAATGTAAGTGTTTAAAAAAAAGTTTTTTTTACATTCCCCTTCCTCCTCCTCCCCGACCCCTGCCCCATCACCCTCGAGCCATACCGGCCCCCACTGATGGTTTGGGCTGCGTGGTAGAGGCATGTGTGATTTAGCCATGTGTGCCTCTTTCACGCAACCCTCAAAAAGCCTTACCTATATTTCTAAAATCATGTGGAAACATTATCCTTGTTATGTTATTTCTATTTTGTAAAGCGTAACACATCACACATGAAGATGTATCTAGGCCTGGGCAAAGCACTACGCTACGCTCGCGTAGTTTGCGAAGTTTGCGCAACTTCGCACTATGCGAGCTGCACGTAGCACAGTGTGAACATGCGTAGCATAGTGCAGCAGTCATTTTTTGCTTGCTCGCGGTCCTCAACGTCAAGTTGGCGACCGCGAGCAAGCAAAATGACATCTGGCGGCACTTTTTCCTTGTTCGCGATCAGCAACATCAAGTTGCCGATCGCGAGCGTGGAAAATAAACCTCCCTGCGAGATTCTCAACGCGGGGAGGTCTGTTTTCTCATTGCGAGTGGTCACGTATGCTCGCGACCGCTCGCGATGAGAAACTACCAGTCCACGTTGAGAAAGCTGCTGATCGAGGAAAAATTCCCTCGAGCGGCAGAAAACTACAGCTCACACTGTGCAAGATGCCGTTTTTAATGACTGCACAGTGCCGGATGCTTGTTCGCACTGTGCAATCATTGAAAACAGCATCTTGCACAGTGCGAACATGCTACTACGCAGTTCGCGTAGTGCTACGCGTAGCTCGCGTAGTGTGAAGTGCACTTCACATAGCTTCGCGAAGCGCTACTTCGCAAACTACGCCATATCACAGCCTTTTCATGTATCCCATCTACTCCTGGACTGAAAACCAGGGACCATTCTTTCTCACTCCTTTCTGTCGAATCACCCTATCATTACCCGCCAGCCTCCGAATGCCTTACTCTGAGTGAAAACTACCCAAAGCCACATGACCTTCTACCTATTCACTATTATTATATTTCTGCAAACTACTCACAACTCAGCTCATAGTACACAATCTCTTCCTTTCCTGCGACATTAAAATGCCTTATCTCCTCACTCCTGTATATTCAGCCCAACAGCCATTCACGAGCCCTTCCGCTAACAATTACATCTAACCCTAATAATTTAATCTACCACAGAGAAAGTGGAGAAAATGCATGGAATGGTTTCCTTCAGAGCACAGGACTAATCCAATACCCAAATAGCACTAAATTATCCACGAACCTTGTATTCAGGAGTAGCACGGTACTAGCACGCTACCCATCGAATGTGCTCCCACGCTTCGTCAGGTTTAAGATACGTTATATAAATGCAATTACAATACAATAAAATACACATTGATGGAAATACCAAACATGAAAGCAGCAGTTGTGTTTGCACTTTATTCAGAGCATTAACTGTAGACAACATCATCTACTGAGAGTATTAACAGATGTTAATAGCCCAGTGCCTCTGAAGTAGGAATCCAAGCAAAGGGAATAGGATTGGGGGGCAGTTTACAACTGTTAGCATTCGAAGTCTTTGGGCATTTACGCGCCTGCTCTGTGCCCCTGCGTCACACAATGCAGGCAAACAACAGGAATGAATGCCTGCATTCTAAATATTCTGATTGGATGAGCCGATCTCAGTCCTAAAGTGACTGAAGAGCAGTGCTTAATTTGTGAATAAATGAGTGCCAGGGCCCAAGGCATTTCACAGGAGGACTTTGCAGCTTGCACCACCCACTGCACCTGCCAGAGCTTCCATTTCCACTGTTAGTAACTAACCATCACACTCCAACAAATGTGTCAATTTGGACTAGTCCATGTCGCCCAAAGCTGTACGACTGTCATGGACAAGGTATTTCATTATTTTAATTTTGTATGTGTAAATTGAATTTTTAAACAATCTGCTGGCGTGCCCTGCTAAAAAAAAAAACAGACAGACAGTGCCACCATGAGGTGGACAGTCAGAAAGAAGTTCCTTTGTTGAGAAATAAGAGCCAGGGTCAAGCACAAACAAACATTGTCACAAATTAAGCACTGCCGAAAACCAATGAAATACTGACTTAGTAATTCGTTTGTGAATTTTGGAGAGCACACATTTTTACCTTTTGAGAACTTCAAAACACTAGAACAAACTGAAGAGGAATATTCTGGTGAAGAGGAAAGGGATGTGGGTTCAGTTTGAAGGACGGGGTGCAAATCTGATATTCATTGAAATCTAGCCCTTACTGTGGGTGATCTCTTCTAGCATAGTTGGGACACTTGGGGCCAGATGTAGGTAGCCTAATACTGATCGGTAACGGCCGAAATTACAAAATTTCGGCAGTTACCGACCGTTATTAGGCTTTTCAGATGTAGGAGGCCAAATTGAAGGATTCAGTAATTTACTAAATCGGTAATTTAAGGAATCGGTAAATTACCGAATTCTTAAAATACCGATTCAGTAAATTACCGAATCCTTAATGTAGGGAGCACTCAAATGAGTGCTTTTCTCATTTCAGGATTCGTTATTTACCACCAACTACAAGTTGGTGGTAAATATCGAAAACCGTTAAAAAAGCATTTTTTAGCAATTTTTAACAGTGCCATGTGGCAGACATAGGAATGAGTGGGAAATACCGAATCGGTAAATACCGAATCGGTAATTACCGAATTTTACCGATTCGGTAAAATTTAACGCATTTTTTCCTACATAGCATTTACCGATTCTAAAATACAGAATCGTTAAAATTCGGTATTTTAGAATCGTTAAATGTAGATTACCTACATATGGCCCTTGGTTTCTTTGGAGTTTTCTGCTGTAGATGTCTCAAGATACACAATAATAGACTGTGGAAGGCCCTCAACCCAACATGAGCTCGCTTGGAACTGGCCCTATTTACAGGGTCACCCCCAACCCTTTTGTCTTCCTCCACCTACTTTTTGCTGAATTTGTTTTTGCTGGCCTTAGGACTCTGTGACTTTACCATTGTTAACCAGTGCTAAAGTGCTCTCTCCATAAAACATGGTACCATTGGGGTGTACCCATCTGGAATAGCTAATTTACTGGGAAACTGCACTACATGGGCTCAGGGACTAGAAATTAAATTCTTCTAGTGGCCCTGCAGCATTAATGGTGCTACCTATTTAAGTACCCCCTTGAAACATGTCTCAAGCCTGCCACTGCTGAGCTTGTGAGTGCAGTTTAAACTGCCAGTTCAACCTGGAAAAATACATCTTTTGCCAGGCCAACTATTCCATTTTCCCCTAAGGAAAGCCCTGGTCAGCCCCAAGGGCAGGGTGCAGTGCATATAAAAAGTTGAACACATACTTATTATAACTGGGGCAAGGATGTGGACTAATGGCTAGGGTGGTCGATCTCAAAACTATGAAACTGGGTTTGAGTCCTCGCAATGATGCTCAACATCCTCAACATCCTGTGATTCTGGGCAAGTCATGTAATCTCCCCGTGCCTAACAAAAATGTATGTGTCTGTTCTTGTGTAAGCAACTGGTGCTCAGGTAAGGTGCTCTGATACCCGATAGCTCCCAGTCAAGTTCACGCTATATAAAACTCTGAGGGATACTTGTATGTTTTACATGTCTTGGTAGATATTCCTGGGTGGTGCTTTATGCTTTTAGGTGCTATTTTACAGTTTATTCTTTAAAAATTCATAACTTTGGTTCTACTGATTGGATGTTTCATTTTAGTCTTGTATTATTTATTAAATTAAACTACATATTTCTAACCTGGTGGGGAATCTTTTTGTGCAGTGTTTAGACTGTTTTACAGTTTGAAGTGTTGCAGGAATACTTTATACATTGACTCTAAGTTAAGCCTGGCTGCTCTGTGCCAATTTACCAGGGGATGAGCACAGGTTAATTTGGGGTTTGAATGTGCCTTACTCTGGCTAGGATTGTGGTTGTTGCTTGACCCGGTCTCACACCCCAGCTGACCAGTAACCCGGTTTCTAGCAAGATTAATTCCCGACCAATTGATAAATAGCTTTTCCTAGTTGAGAAAAAAGCACATTATTTCTGCTACATATTTCATCACATTCTATAAAGCACCACATTGTAGGTCAAGATGCAAAGAATGTAAGCCTCGGTGTGCACTGAACATTGTGTTTGTCTAACTGTGGCCACACTGTGATAGAACACCTTCAGTATAGGAGCATGGTTCACACACATGAGGACTGCAGTATTTTGGATGGATTCCAAGGGCAGTCTATCATAAACATGTATGGGTGGTCCAGTATCTGGCCTGTGGCTTTAAGCTTTATATAACTCCATGTTTTCATTGGAGTGACTGATGAATAACATCCAGTGTATTATAATAAATACTGACATGTTTTATAGCTGGATGTAAAGGGATATGTTGTTCGTTTACTGAATGCTCCAGCATGTACCGAAGAGGGATGTGAATGAGTTATGGGGCCTGGGTTAGAGTTGAGTGCACTGGAAAATGTCGCTGATATTTGGAGGAAGTGCAAATCCAATGAGAATTCACCTACTGAATTTCCTCCATCATCCGCATGAGGATTCTCCTCCAAGATCCTAAAGTGGGATAAAGTCACAGGTGAAATGTTCTAGTGCTTTAGCTCTTCATCAAGGGGGCCTTGGGGTATTTTGGCAACTATACAAGATGCATTCTTGTGCCTATCTTTCCTTTTTTCACAAGCACAAACACAGCAGAGCCAACTAAATGTTGATGGTGCCATTGGTGCCCTTCAAGGGATGCCATAGGGGACCACCTTTATGGTGGATGCTCACAAACAGTGTGGCTCAATGGTTAGAGCGGCAGACCCTGATGCAGAGGTCTAGTCACAGACCTGATAATTCTCGCCTCGGTGCCTATTCCAATCATGGAGTCCCACTCTGCAGCTCTGGGCAATAGCTTGCTTAATCTCCACAACGGCCCCCACAACGCTAAGGATGCCTGGCCTCCACCTTGGGGGTGCCCAGGAGTGGACGCCTCACAGGGAAAGCCAGGATGGGTTCCACAGCGGTATTCGTACAAGCGCCTTGAGACCCTTGCGGGTGAGTAGTGCGCTATACAAGTATCAATTTACATTTACATTACATTTACAAACAGCCTTGCACGTCCTCCACACACCAGAACATGTTCCATTACCACTCAACTCTAAACCAGGTCCACAATCTTGTAAATATTGTAATATCCTTTTCTTTGAACAGATAAAAATTTACAAAACTTTCTTGATCCTGTTCAAGGAATGCGCCATCCTTTAATATAGCAGTGAAGGTCTGTTGAGATTTATGAGGCAAATAATATGATATAATTGCCTTTATAGATGTAGATTATTGTAATGATGACCTATTATCACTCAGTCTTCTGAAGCACATTTTTGCCCCCTAATAATCTGTGGGTATAATCAGGGTGCAGTAGTTTGAGGAGCATTATTTCAACTTATTGTATTTTTTATGGAATCATTTTTTATGGTGACATGGCCAACAAACAGTGGCTTGCCCATATGGAGGTTAGCAAGAAACAGCACAGGAGAATTTTAGACATTGCCTAAGTGGCAGTTTCTGTTGATGAACCAGAGTGAACTTCAGATAAACTCTAGCAAAACAGAAACTTTCGTTGCAGGAGGAAAAGAATATTTCTGGCTCTTGGCAGCAGATAATATGGGTTCACGACCAACTGCTGTGAAGGTGGCAAAAAAATCATGGGTTTTATATAGATTAGATTTCAGGGTCAGGTGTAGTTTTGTACTGGTTGCAAACTTGGTTGCAAATTGTGTACTGTCTTTTTGTGATCAGTAAATTATTTTGTGAACCAACCTATGTACTAATAGGTAAGTTTATAAAATGTGAAATTGGAGTGGGTCAAAGAATGGCCTGCCTCCTTAACCCGTTGACCGCGGCGTGAATTCTGCCATGGTGCCGGTGAAATAATGGGTGGGCGTGGTTCTGACGGCCCCCGCCATCCTCCGCACACGCCCACTGTGACGTTGTACGGTCTGGGGCCGTCCGATGCATGAAAGGGTTAATATTCATTAGGCAGGTCGCATATTGTGACCCCCCACTTATTAGCTCTAATTTCACACGGACGGCAGCCTGCAAGGGTCAGCAGACCACCATCCATGCATAAGTATTATAAACTGATTTTTTAACCCCTCCCCTGCTGATGACGGAACCGCTCCATCATCAGCTACGGTTGGGCTGTGCTGATGACTGAGCGGTTCCATCTTGGCCCGGCCGCCGCGCCTGCGCGGCGCTGATTTCGCGCCTGCGCGGCGCTGATTTCGCGCCTGCGCGGCCGTTGTATTGAGCGGGGCGGGTCATGACGGTACCGCTCCGTCACCAGCACAGCTCAACCGCGGCTGGTGACGGAGCGGTTCTGTCACCAGCATGCGGCCGCCCCGCCCCATTAGCGCTGCGGCGGAATAGCCGCCGCAGCAAAAGGGTTAAAGCAGCCTGAGTTTCTTAAAGGAAAGGGAACTTGCAAAAACGTCCTTGACAGCAGACAGTAGTCCCCTGGACCTGTGTTTATGCCCCTTGAAGAAACCACTGTCATTATCAAAGGAAAATTGGTCCAAAAGGACCTCTTCTTCTTTATAAATTAGTTATTACCCGACCTGAGAGTCAGTAACTGGTCAGTGGTTTAAGACTGGAATCCCAGTAGCAAAGCATTGATACATAGGTTACGATCCTCAAGTGGAAGGGACACCACAAACCTAGCCATTCCAGATTGGGATCCAGCAATCATCTCAAAACCCATTTAGCACTTCTGAATCACTAACTGGGTTTAGAACATCAGAAAACTACTTTTTACCAATGGCAAACTCTCCAAAATAGTATGTTTGCAACCTCAAATACATTTATCTACATCTGGCCGCTAACTCTTAAGTCTCAGTTTAATAAACCTTTTTCCTGTTTTGCCACCATGTAGGTGATGAGTAAGATCCTGCCCATTCTCGCGATAGATTGTAGAAGAACTGCCATCCAGGCAACCATTACTTTGTGCCAGGACTATGGCACCTCTATCTATTTACATTTACATACCTCAGGGTTACTTGGCAGATTGCTGGTAGATCAAAATACAGCTGCTGGAGCAATCTCAGGTCTATGTAGACAAGCCCATACTTCTGGCCTTCTGGTCAAACTACACTGGCAACCTCTGCACAAAGAATCTGGTTTAAATGCCTTTGCATTGACTGTTCACCCGATACAGCCCCTCTTTCAACTATACACATTTCAAAAGTATGTCGCCCGTTGACACCTGTGGTCTTCCCCAGCCCACCTCCCAAATGTTTCCAGGAGGCAAAAAGTTAGAGAAGGAGGCAGAGCTCTGTCATTTCGGGCGGCTAAGGTCTGGAATCAGCTTTCGTTTTTGGACTGAGAGCAGAGCAACTAACTGAAAATCAGGAAACTTCTTAAGACATGGAGACTCCTGCAATCCCCTTAAATTTAGAAGTCAGAGATTCTTTGTGCTGGTCTATGTTGTGCTGTAGTGTGTTCGCCATTTGCACCACATACTTAGTTGGTGATGCAACGAGTGCAAGGGAAGTGGTTTTATTTTTATAGTTTTTATGTTCACTATCCCGTCGTATGTCAACTTCCACCCCCGCCTCACTGCCACACCGCGCTTACCTGCATGGGCCGCCACTGCTTTCGATATTCTTTTACCATGCTCGCCATAGGGCATCACGGTGCACCTCTGTAGAGCCCTTGCTGGCATGCTCCACTACCACAATGTTCTCATGTGTTTTTGTGTGGAAGATCATAGCAGCTGCATTTTCTAGTACAGTAGCATGTAGTAGTACTACAATAGTCCTGCTTAAGTCTTACAAAATGTGATTCACAAAGCCAACAAGTGAACATCTCCACCTCCACCTCTCCTATCTTTTCTATGGGGAGATCCTCACACATGTAGGTTTACTACTGAGTAGTAGATGTGGGAGGGACCAGAGGAGTGGCTGGGAAAACGGACATACAACTAAAACATGAACTTACCAACAAGAGAGTAAGCTCCTTGTTATTCTAAAACTGCACTTCTGGCATTACTACAGCCAAAAACTGATCCAAAACAGAAGTAAATTGCACCAGCCCAGAGCTGGAGTAAGTCCAGCACCACAAATTGACAATACCCTGCTGTAGAAATAATGGAGGTAGAAACTTAAATTTACCACCATAGGAAATAAAATGTAATGAAATTAATTAAAATAGTAAGAAATATACATGAACATTAATTTAGGAATACAAAAATCTAAACATAAAACATTAATTATATAATTATATAATATTTAAACAATCTTTTGTGAATTTATATGAGTGTAACATTGTTTTAATTAAAATATAACTAAACTACTTTCAATGAATTCTGTTCATCTACTTTAATAATTAATAATGCATAATAAAACATTTATTTTCTTAACTTTACAAAGTTTTTTCACATCCCTGTTCTCACCTTCTTTATACTGTCAGGTATTCAAGATCGCAATACTTGTGGAGAGTGGGAGATGGCAGGACTCTCAGTGGATCTATATCTCTGGCTTGAATCTGAACTCAGGGTCTCCAACATAATTCCAAGGTTGGAGAGGAACCAGAAATAACATTCCCTCAGTTGCTATACAAGGTTTCAATGCTGTGTGTGTTTAAATATCACCACTAAGTAGTTATAGTTAGGATGGTGTTTCCATAGGAATTTACTTTTTTGGTGTGCTAATAACTTTGGCACCGTTATACAAATCTTCACAAAGTTTTCCACAAAAAAAATGAACGTTTGTAAGTGATCCGTCAAGTGAGGGGCAAGAAAAAGGGGGTGTCCCAAAACTCAAAATCCCCATGCAATGTCTGTAGACATTTGTGGAATGTGCTACAGCCAAAAGTTTGAATGGAATTACACCAAATTAGGCAGGAAGCTAGATCTTGATCCAGAAATCATGGTTAAGGTTAAAAATATTTGTATATCTGGACGGTTAGGTTCACAGGACTTTTGTGAGAGAACAGTGAGAGCACCTTAAAAAAATAGAGCATTGTGATCAGCATAGGAGGCATATTTTCCCTTGGGTCACCTTGTTCGTGGGGGAGTGAGGATCGCGCAGGAGCAAGTGCTCTGATTGGCTGGCAGCAACATGAAAATAAATGTTGTGGCAGCCATTACAGGACTCGGGACTTAGTTTCCTGTCCTAAAAATGTTTTTTTTAAACAAAATAAGGGGGCAGGGTAGGGATACCCTGTTGGCCTAGCTCTTGTGTGGGGGGATCCCAGAGGGACTCCACCAGGGCAAAATGTAAATGGAAGGTGCCATTGATTTTTCATTAAAATTACCCCCGGGTGTGTCAGGGTCCTGGGATCGATAAATAGAAATATTTGGGTACGTAGGCATGTGTGGGGCTCCCCGCCAAGCTGATTTTATCCCCAGGACCCCAATCTCCTGGGGCCCATGAAATTTTGCAAAGGTGAGAAGGAGAGGGAGGCGCACAGCCCCCATCCCCAAGCATCGTAAGGCCCTGGGGACCCCATCCCTGAGGCCTCTATATTTAAAAAATGGGAGGGAGCATGCTGTCTCCCTCCCTAAACCTCAAAACTCCCAGTGAACCACATCTATTTAATGGGGAGGGGGAGCACAGCCCCCCTCCCCAAGCCTCTAAAGGCTGAGGACCCCATCTCGCAAGGATGGATTTAATTACATGTCACAAAAAGCCCACTCCTGCAACAGTTTCCTGTCTGCATGAGCACAAGCAGGGGGAAAACATTTGCACTCGCACCCACACCCAGCGTGAGCAGCAAAAGTACTCCATCGTCCAGTTTGTTACCCGTGCTCTTGTGGGCAGGAAAAGGGATTGCAGAGAACACAGAAAACTCCTGCTTGGGCTGCAATGCCAGCTACCATTGCACACTTGATGGCTGCATGCAGGGAGCCCACATTAGTCCTAGGGGATGGGGTCCCAGGGCCCGTAAAGGCTCAGGGAGAGGGGGGCTGTGCCCTTTCCTCCCCTTAAAAAAGTATATGACCCCAGTGCATTGGGTCCTCAGGGATTATAAAAGGCTAGGGGATGGGGCTGCATGCCTGAGGGGCCCATTGAACCCTAATAATTGGTGTAATTCCTACCCCAGCACTCCAATGGGACATTTCCTTGCTTGTATCAGGGCCCATGACATCTTTGCTACACTACTGCATCCAGCTGTTCATTGCTGTAATTAATCATTAAAAAAGTTATATTTATGCTTGGTAACATAAAACAGTAGTTAAATGTCAAAATAGTGACATGAAAACTCCACATAGTAGTTCGCTTTACGCCACATAATTTTAATTTTTTTGCCTCATAATTAGGCTCTCCACTGCCGCATAATTCCAAGGGCCCTGGCTTTGGTGGCGTAGACCGCCACCTGGTTGTACCAGGCCTTGACTGAGATTCCGAGGGGAGGAGAGAAGCACCCCAAAAAAAATGTGGCATCACTACAAGGCTGACACTGACCTCACTCTTTAAGGGCTATTAGCAACGCTCACTTCTCAATAAATATATATATTTTGCTATAGAGTTCTACTCCTTAGAAAATCAAGTGAGCAATTAATATTAGTAGCTGATTGGATGAATATATTTTAGACCCTAAACATATTTAATAAACAATAATAACGTTTACAGCCTTTAACCCCAGGCTATATGTATTCCTGCAGGAGGGTATGTAATGTAGAACATGAAGAAAGTGTGTTCATGTCAATGAAAACATCAGCAGGGAAATGTGTAAAAACGTATGTGCTTAACGAGAGATTTGGGGTAGGAAAGTAGATGCATGTTTTAGTAGGCTCTGCAGAGCTGTCTGACCCTTCACTTGCCAGCAGGTTTATTAAACTCTGTGCTTTATTGCCATTAAAATTATATTGTCTTTTCTTTGTTTCGAGAACAGTAACATAGACTTTTGTGAAGAACTCAGCTTCTCTCATGTTCAGTGGCCCATGGAGCAGGTGGGGGCCACATTGCACCCCTTCAGCTGGATCTCGTCTGGGGTCTTAGAATTCCTGCAGTACAGGATTCCCCGGATGTCTGTATTCACCGATACCCTTGTGGCTTTTTGCTTCGGGTGCTTGCTGCTGGTCCAAGCTAAAGATGTTGCTTCAGATAGATCACTGCAGCTGTGTTCTCTCTCAGGGAGTCTGGGAGTGAGATGCACATGTCCACAGTATCATTTGTATTAATGCCATTTCAACACATCAAAAATGTTTATTGATTTCATAACTTTTATTATGGCCCCTACTCATTTTCTATATCTTGGCCCATCCAGTACTTGAGTCCCTCCGCAGACAGTGTCACCCTACCACACGTGCGTTATTCTCACCAAAACGTTTTTTTTATACAAAAGCAAACTTTTTGACATCATCAAGCAAATCCCACATGTAGTGCCTTTAAAGCAAGCCTGCTTGTGATTTTTTGGTCCCGCCTAGCGACGCAGCGTATGCGCTGCTCACCTTGGCGAGGCTATTGTTGTCGGTTTGGTAGGCGAAGGGGCACAGGAGATGTGCACTCCGTACGCGTGCACATCTCCTGTCCCCGCGTAGGGCTGGCTCGCTTTCAGGTTTGTTTAATTCTTAGCCAGCGCAGACAAAGGAGCCTTGGTGTCAGGCTCGCGCTGTAATAAATCTCAATGTGCACGCTTACGTACAGGAGATGTGCACTCCGTACGCGTGCACATCTCCTGTCCCTGTGTAGGGCTGGCGCGTTTTCACTTTCGTGCAGGACACTTTCAGGCATATTCTCTACTAGTTGCTGTCGAGTGTTACTCTATTGTCATCTGCGGGCTGCAGAAGTACACAGCCTCAGAAGGACAAACTGTAATACACTGCTGTCTAGAGTAGGATTCTGACATTTTGGACAACTGGAGGGGTGATCAAAATCTGTTAATCTGGAGTGGGGGTCAAAATCTGATAATCTACAGTTTAACATTTAATATGTATGTTTTTAAACTTTGAGGCGAAGAATGAGAGACTTACGGAAATTTGCCATATATGACTATGGACGATGGTACTTGCATTCATGGAGTTTTTTTTTTCTAAAGGACAACTGGAAAAGCTCTTGCAGAAGCGATTTAGGGTACTTGTTGGCATTTAAGACTATACAAATCTGTTACTTGACGTGAAAGGTGGACGCCAAATTACGCCTGACAGAATTGTAGGTGGATTCAGGATTAATCTGTGTGTGAACTTCACATTTCATTTTGAATCCTGGTGGATGGTTCTGAGGTCGACAAAACTGAATTAACAAGCATTTGCAATGCAATAGGTCTCACATTTGCAACAGTTTGAGCTCTTGGCATTGTAAATGACAATGCCTTTTATTTATGTGTTGGTCTTTTAAACATAAATAAAAGGCATTATCATTTACAATGCCAATAATTCTTGCAAATGCGAGACCTATTGCATTGCAAATGCTTATTTTAATTGTGATCAGAAATCACAAAATAGATATTTAGCATTGAATAAAAAGCAGACAGACATAAGAAACTGACATCCCAGCCAGGGATGTGCAGAACCCCACTATGGAAGGACACTGATGAGTGAAGTTAACATCCTACAGAAAGTGAGTTTGCCATGCAGGAAGAGAAAACTGAAGATTGCTGTTGTACAAGAGCTGGATTTGACTTTCCCAAAAAATAGACCTCTGAAAGTATGTTACATTATTTGTCGGTAACCTTTATTAGCGGTACACATGATGCTTTCAGACAGCTATATCAACACTGTCAATGATACCCAAGGGATCTACATTGCACAAAATGTAAACATGTAAACATATAACTCCCAGGTTTTGTAGCATTGACATTCTGACATTCTCTTCTGATGTCCAAGGCCATCACAGAAATATGATCATGTGTGATGTATTGATTAATGTGCAACACCTGCAAAATACCTTGATGGTCCAGAACTCAAAAAGGCCAAGCCCCTCCAACCCCCCACTCCCCCAATTTAGTGCCTCGTTGAGGGAGCACCCCTGCACTTCAATGAGATCATACTATTCATCAGCAATTTGAAAAGCAGAGAACAAGCATAACAGGGCATTGGGATTAATTGATGGATGATTGACTGTATGCTGAACGGATGAAGATTTGTGAATGTGAATGAACAAATCCATATAGTGATGTTAGAAAAATGCACAAATAAGTCAACTGATAGACGCAAGGAAGGAATTAATTAATTAATTAATTTCGAGAATTATAGGCCCGCGCACACCCTATGAGCAGGTGAATGAGGGACATCTTGTTGCAACAGGCAGAATTAAAAATGTAAGACTTTGGGGAAGATAAAGATATGATGACAGCAATGATTCTGCCCTAACAAGGGATTCTCCCCTCTAGAAAGCTATAGGGAAACTAAAAAAGGTAATTTAACAAAATAATTAATACAAATATTTTATGTTGAATAGTAATGCAAGTTAACTTTATATATACATATATAATATATATTTATTTTAAATCTAGAAAAAATAAAAAATGCTATAGCACTATTAACTTACATTTGAATTTAATCTTTAAGTATATTAAATATATTAAATTAAATTAGAACTATTTTTGCTGGAGTTCAAATGAAAAAATATAATTGTTTACGTCCACAATGGGGCTAATGGATCCACTTATTTCTTGTGTCTGTGCTCTCTTTGGTTAAAGGGTTAGTCCATGTGCTGTAGACAGTGAAATATATTATGGGAGCCTATGCACAGGTGGTGAACGGGTTCATAATCCAGGCCCCTGTCACTGTTTTTCCCACAGTTTTCACCTTTTCCTGTTTCTTTGCTTTAGCCTTCCTGAGATTCAGTCAAAGACTAGATGGCAGAATCCTGAAACCCAACTCTCTGTTATAGCACCCCTGATCTGGTGTATTGTAGGCATGCATCAACAAGTCATTGGTTAACAATGACACTCTGTTGAAAAGAAGATGTAACAAGTGGTCACAGGAGCACACACACACACACAATAACAGCAGATAAATAATATGAGACAACTATTTCAGAAGTACAACAGTGATGAAGTCCATCCTAAGTGATGCAGAACATGAGAGGACCATGTGTGCAGCCCGGTACCCAAGGCAGGAAGAAAACAATGATAAGGAGGAAAACACACTATTCATACCAAACAGACCATATTATTAATGCAACCACTGTTAGTTAAAAACACTGACAAAACCGACCAGATATCTCTTCATGGCATAACAACACATTTTATAAATAGATTACAAATTTGATTTTCAGTTAAAACTTTACAAGTTGCTCCCTGTCAGTTGTTACTATGGCTTAGCAACAACTGCAGAAACTCAACACATCAGGGTCACGTCACGTGCATGAAGGAAGACACATGTTTAAATATTGAACATGAAATGTTTAAGTAAATAAATATTTCTTTTCAAATCATGAAAAGTTACAGCCTAGCAACAAAAGTATCATTTAAAACATACATTTTTTTTAGAAGTTAGCAACTGTTAAATTCCGAAATTGCTGTGTGCTCTTTTAAAAAAAAAATGTTATCGGGTGGGACATTACCTATCTTTATGCAGTTTTTCAGCTTGGGATGAGTGAGGTATATGCGAAATACGATTTTTGTGCGGCAATTTCCATATGTTTGAGGTTTTTCCGAGCAGTTTGTTTTTGCTCCTTCGCTTCCCACCAGAGAGCTGGGAAAATGACTGTATGTGTGTTTTTACCACACAACGTGTACTGAGTCCTCACTGGTAGTACAGAATCACGTTTGCACTTGAATTGCTGTTAGAAGAGGACTCGGAATGGGTCAGCCACTGTCTCTAACTGCTCTTACAGAGCTCAGTATGAAGGGGGTTCCTTCAGTCCCAGGCAGGATTCCCTCATGTTCCTTATTTGTGTGGAAGTATGAGGTCAGGTAGATTTACAGATATGTTTCTAAAATTCAAAAGTAAGCGACAGAGTGACAGACGATGGCGGACAGGCTTCTATTAAAGTTAAGGGACTTCACTGCCAAGCGGGCCAATCTACAAAAAAACTGTTGGGCTGGGGTGAAATCAGTCAGTCAAAGCCTTTTACTAAACTTACAAGTAGTGTTCACTCTGCTGAGGCGCCGACGCTTCTGCATGCCACCATAATGGTAGAATGTGGAAAAATAGGCTGGAAAATGTAGTTTTCTAAACATAAAAATGTTGTTTGCTAAAATAGACATGTCTGCAAAAAAAAGGCCACATAAAAATACTTATCTACAAAAACTACATTTCCTTAATCCCACTATAAAATCACTTGCCACCAGCCAAACTGGGATTGGTATTGGAAAAATACTTTACTTCAGTCCTACAATATGGTAGGTGAATGTGGCTAGTTATGGGAATTTCTAGCAGGTGGTTTTTTTGCAGGGACTTCTGCTTGTACAGTGTTCATTTTTGCAGTTGTTTGGATTCTATATGTTTGAAGTCTACATTTTTAAAGTCTTTGTTTTCACAGGGAACCCACTTGAATATGTTTTAGGGACAGGTGCCCAGAGGGTTCACAAGGCTTCCTTTGAACTAATTAGAAAACTTGAAAACTCCAATTTCATGAGATTTCAAGCGTTTTGTTCCTCTGAACAGGATGAAAAACCAATTCCATAAACATAAGATTAGCAGCACTATTTTCAGAGATAGTACTTATGTTTAAACAAACAGGAGTACTAGCCGTACAATTCCAAAGCCCAATGCTATTATTCAGTATTAATTTAAGAAGTGCATCTTTACAGAGAGTTTTAAAACAGTGTTCAACCAGGTTCCTGACATAGTAAGTGCTACCTGTGGTGTTTCTGCTCAGGTGTGTTGGAAGAAGACTGTCTAATAGCCTTTTCAGTTGTGCACTCCATTCTGGAGCACAACTTGCGCCAGATCTGTTGCAATCATTATGATGCATAAAGGGTATATAATATATATTCCTTCCTAGGCCCCTAACATAAAAATATATCTAGAAGGTTGAAAAATGTTGGGTTTGTTCAATTAAAGTTTAAGGGGCATTTTAGGAGTTTGTCATTTACAGTGTTCTAATAGAGATTGATTTATGATTCACAGTGGCCAGATTTGATTTGGAATTTGGTGTATTGGGTGTGTCATATCCTATGGCACTTGTTGTACGGCGGACAGGATATCCGTCACATTTAGTGATCCATCCCACAAACTTTAATCAGCCTCTAGGGATAATTATGCTATGTGTATTTGTAAAATTTGTGAAATAGGAGTCTGTCAACTTTTCCAACTTTTTTCCGCAAGGTCTGGAAGATGGAAGAGGTAAGGTCTGATCATTTTATATACCTGAAGTTCGACATCTTATTCACTTCATGATTTTTATCAAACCTCATGTTGGAAAAGGCTCTAAATTTGGGATGTGATTCTCAAGATGTATTCAACATTCAGACAAAAGGTTTTATATCATTTTGAAATTTCCAGCATAATTAACTGATCACAAACATTCGTCTATAAACACATTCTTTGTCTGAAAACGAAAACATGGACCAGCAGCCTCATCGGCTGCTGGCCTACAGCTACAAATCTTTGCCAAGCAAGTCAATCTCATCCAGTACGAAATCCATGTCTTCGCGGCTGACTTGAGGGCTGATGATGATCTGACGAAAGAAGTTGACTTTGCCACGGTGAGGCTGGTAGCCCACCATCATGCTGCCTTTTTTCATCATCCGCTCTTTAATAACAGGAGCCACCTGAGAAGGAAGAAGATGATATCTGATGAATTCTGGATCAGCTTATCAGACTGATTTAAATAAATACACGTGACAAAAGGCATGTGTGAAAATGTAATCCCATGGCTAGTTCTAATAGATTCCCTACACAACCAACTTCACATAAGCCACATGCAGTGGAGAGATCTCTGAATGAATTGTTCACAAAGCTTTGTCAAAATAGGCATATTTAAGTTAGGCAAGAATTTCGCCTAATCCTAAACTATTTGTATAAATTAAAAGTATTGAATAGGTTTCTAACGGTGGATTAATATGTAGAAATGTAGGCTTTTAGGTCTCAAATGGATAGCAATGCTTTCCATATTTATGAAGGACTTTCAGAGAAGTATATGAAAGAAAACCAGAGATACCGCAATTAGGCCTGGAAAATATGTATATTACGCTGGCGTAATTCATTAATTTAACGAAATTTGCATTAAGTTTGTTATCTTAAATCCCCAGAATTAAGCC
The DNA here is from genome assembly GCF_964263255.1 of Lissotriton vulgaris. Taxonomy (NCBI): domain Eukaryota; kingdom Metazoa; phylum Chordata; class Amphibia; order Caudata; family Salamandridae; genus Lissotriton; species Lissotriton vulgaris. The sequence continues at coordinate 1,056,316,060 of NC_141698.1, read as the reverse complement.
AGTGCGACACTTTGCATAATTGCACTGCATTTGTGCAAAATATTTACCATGAAAGGTGCCATTCACAGTAAAAAATTAACCACAGATGCATGCAAACAAAAGAACGTGAGCAGCTGCTGTATGTGATGCTTTGTTTAAATGCATCCTTGTGGCAAAGAGTTTGTTTCAATGCTGGAAAGAACTTTTAATATATACAAGAGGAGAGCATATCATCTCACTTCAACAATTTCCTTGGAAATACACTACTAAACCTATCTAGGGAATAATGGACCTTTATTTAGAACAAACTAAACATCCATAAATGTGTATTTCATTATTCTTAACATGCGATTTTTGAGGATACTTTTTACCTTGATGTATTGCATTTTCTCTTGACATCCAGTCTTTTTCTCTCTGTTTTCTATTTTATTTTTGCTCTCTTTATATAATTTTATTTAAGTTTATAAAACGAAACAATATGGGTATTTTTACTGATTAACCTCCTTTCGAACAACTAAAGACATATTTCAGTCTTGATGCTTTATACTCTGTATATGATTTTACTTACATTGTTAGCCAAAACTATAAAACTTTGTGAAATATAAAAATTGACACGAGGGCACATTTCATGTTAAAATATAGCACCAAAGTACAGTTTTGTATTTCACATAATTATGCATAATTTTGCGTACTTTTGCTGGAATTTCACATAATTAGACGAAAGCAATTTACACAAATTTCACACACTGCTAAATACAACCAAAATTTACATGAGTTAGACAAACATGCTTTATTTCCTTGGTGTCACCATTTACTGAAAGAGAGGTTGGCTTTTGTTCAGGTTGATCAAGGAAAACCCTCATAGATCTAACAAATGATAAGAAATGGTTCTACTTCTTTTACATTTACAGAACTTGGCATTGAAAGTTGCAACACACACTCCAAAAGTATGTTATTATGCATAATTTCGGAGGCAGCCCTTCATGCATCGGGTTTGACGTCATGACCTCATTTCTGGGGAGGAAAGATGATAAGGGAGGGATTTCCTTTAACCCCTTGGCTGCGGGGCACATTTCCCCGCTGTGCTGGGGGGGAGGGGGTGCACACAGCGCCCCGGTGCTCATGACGAGCTGAGCTCGTCATGAACCACGGTGGTCGTGTGCTCATGACGAGCTGAGCTCATCATGACCACACCCGTTTCTTTAGAACGCTCGCACAGCAGCAGAATTTGCCCAGCGTGCGAGGGTTCTAACGGCCATGATGAGCTCAGCTCGTCATGAGCACATGAGAACTGTGGCTTATGACGAGCTGAGCTCGTCATGAGCATGGGAGGGGTTAATTGACTATTCCCTCTGTCACACATTAAAAAACCTCCCTATAGCTCCATCTCTCTCTTAGAAATAAGGGATTACTCAAAGGGAAAGGAGCAAATGTTTCTGCAAACTCACATCTCCTATATGAGTTCAGGTTATTGTAGCTGCCCTGCCCTCCCCTCCTTCTGTTATATCTGTCATACCTGGCTTCTTGGTAGGGAGTAAGAGGAGGATGCAGAAAACAGGAGAGTGGCTGGATGTACAATTACATAAATGAATGTAATGCAGAGTGAGTCCAGGACGTTTAGTGGTTTAAACACAGAGATCAATATCTTAGACCCAGTGAGAATCCATCATCTCTTCGTTCTTTTGCCCATGAAGTTAGTGCCAAGAAAGGGAAATGAAAAGTTTACAACATTGTATACAGTTCCCTATTATCCTACACACTGCTTCCCCTAAATTAGAAAATAATATTCTCTCTACTATTCAATCATGGTTTTTTAATCATGGGAGTCACTTATTGAAATTTAGCATCCACATAATACCTTCTTGCCATATCAGCCACGACATGGAAATTGCTAGCAATAGCAGAAAAACTAAGGGTACGATTATGGTCTTGGGGAATAGGATCATCCATCAAAAACATGACGGATGTCCCATCCGCCGTATTACACGTTCCATAGGATATAATGGAATTTTAATACGGCGTCAGGATATTCGCCACGTTTGTGATGGAGTATCCCATTCGCCAACATCGTAATCAGGCCCTAAAACAATTATCACATACAAAGGCAGCAACAAAGAGGGGTGTTAATCCCCATGCATGTTCCAAAGTAGAGCAGCTCCAAATACCATGGTGGACACCCCTACATAATTAAGGACCTCCGGAGATGGTTGGCTACAACTCCCTTTGTAGGCCTGGCACAATCTAGCCAACATCATGGCAACAAACACAGTGTTATGAGCAATCACAGTGGGAATTATCTTAAGATGACAACCGAGAGGCGCTGACAGTCCAATGTCAAATAAACGGAGAGCTATTGAACATCCCTCGTGTGAACCCTCGTTTTTAGGTCTCGCCTGGACATCGCATCCAAAGGATGCGTCCAGGCTGAAGACTTATAGCTGTCTGACACGGGGGAATGAGGGACACGAAACTATCACGAGCTTATCCTTGGCTGGATTGAGCTGCGTGCACGAGCTTTCTGCCTTCAGCCTTCAGTTTCTTTTATAATGTTTCTTTTTTTCTTTGTGTGAGCTTGCCTTAACCGACAATGTTTCTTTCTTGGTGTGATCGTTGTTTCACTTTCGTTTCCCGTGTTAGACCGTTTTGTTTCTCGTCTCAGACTAGAGTGTGTTTGTTCTGAACACGAAATATGGGGCACAAGGCATACATTCACTTGACACGCAGCAATCAAGCCAGGCTCCTGAAACAGAAGCAAGCTCCACATGCACAAGTAGCGCATTAAAGCACTTTAGCACCATGTGAACCTGCCATCCCGGGGTGGCTTGTTGTACATGCAGATCTTGGAGGATTATTTATTTTAAAGTCCTTAAACTGTAAGTTGATTCCACCTGTCATTCATCGGATGCGAGACTTGCTACACACTCACAGAGCACATTTTAAATATAGAATATCATGTGTCTTTAACGCATGCCTGCCTGCCTCAGGGATCACGCCAGCAACTCCCCGGGCGGCGGCGCCACACCTCCAACTCCCGGCGCAGCCCAGGCAGCAAAGCAACAGAGGCTGTCCCGGTGTGTGCATGAATGGCGGTGGCAGTCTTCAGGGCGTCGGGGCAGCTCCTAGACCAAGCCTGCCTCAGCTCGAGCCGCCCGTCTCAGGGTTCCTGCCTCAGGGGAAGGTCCGGTCCGGGAAGGTGCTGTGTCGACGGGAGTCGCAGCACACGCGCCCCAGCGCCTGCTCGCACATCCGGCCATCGACACTCAAAACAGGGGGGGTGATCCTCCGCAATGTTCGACCACCCTAACCCACACACCAGGCGATCACTCCGCTACCCCAGCCAGGGCCATCCTCACCGCTATTTCGCCATCCGCCGGGATCCTGTCTCCGCAATCTCTCGGCGGGGCAGGGCGCCCCCGGGTGCGCAGCCCTCACGCCGCGAGTCCGCTCACCAGCGCAGGCAGGATTGTAGGAACACCCAGGTCTGACCGGCGACTTCCGGTCTCGGCTTCCGGCACCAGTGATGATCTCGTGCTTGCCCTCTGCCTCCCGCTACTATCTCTGCTGCCACTGCTGATACCGTGATCCTCAGAGCCCCAGGGATTTTCTGCGATGCCTCTTGCAGTACGCGGTTAGTGGGTGAGCTCCGTACCTCAGGTTCCTTGGTAGCAGCTCGCGGCCGCCTCTCGCCTCTCACCGCTGCCGCATGCATGCACACGCATTTACACTTACACGCAGGCACCCAGACAGGCAACCCCCCACAGTCACACACACACACACATGCATACACACAGACTCCAAGACACAGACACACGCACGCTCACACACATGCACAGCCCGTCGCCGCACGCGCGCGCGCGCGCGCACACACACACGCCCCCCCCAACAAGGCGAAGCCCAACTCACCGGCTTCCTCGGCTCTCACCGGCAGCAGGACTCTTCCTTCCTTCTTCGGCACCGGGGCGCAGGGTAGGCTCCTGCCTGCTCCGGTGCTCAAAACAATCGCGGGCTTCCTCGGCTCTCACCGGCAGCAGGACTCTTCCTTCCTTCTTCGGCACCGGGGCGCAGGGTAGGCTCCTGCCTGCTCCGGTGCTCAAAACAATCGCGGCTCTTCCGTGGGAGGCGTGGTAGGCTCCCGCCCTCCTACTTCCTGTTTCCGGTTGTCCCGCCCGGCCTGCCTGACTTCCTGGTCGCAGGCCGGCGGCGGACTGCAGCACGCGCCATGCTTGTTCCAAGGAGAGGCCGGCGGCTTGAGCAGGGGGATGGGCAGTTTGGTGTTTGCGTGGTATAGGGAGGTGAGAGCCCAGCAGGAGGACGACAACTTGGAGTTTGTTCTCATTTCATTATATTTAATTAGTGTTCTGTGTATTTGTCAGCCTTTTTAAGACTTTCCAGTGCGGACTTCCAGCGCTGTTACGATTCATTGGATGATGAACTTGAACGTTCTCCGCCTTAGTTCCTGAAAACGCCAGGGGCACGTTTTACTTTTCCTTTCACCTTGTTGAAGGTATTAGTTACAGAACGCATCCATCCATTCAGCAGGCAGGATGGTCTTTAGGGGAACCTCCAGCGCCCTTTATATAGAACAAAACTAGAAATTCCCGTTGGTGTATTTGGCTCATCTTTCGTCCCTCTTTTATCAGTGCCCGTCTCACTCGCCTTCTCTTTTCTAGCGCCAGCCAGACAGCAGATGTCCGCCTGCTCGAGGTTTTTTTTTGTTGCTGATTGTATCGCACGCTAATCTTTGAAAAGAAGTATGGTGACTCCTTGTAGCAGACAAATGCAGAGTGCAGAGTGACAGTAAGTGCAGAGTGCGTGCAGAGTGAGTGCAGAGTGCGTGCAGAGTGACAGTGAGTGCAGAGTGAGTGCAGAGTGACAGTGAGTGCAGAGTGACAGTGAGTGCAGAGTGACAGTGAGTGCAGAGTGAGTGTAGAGTGAGTGCAGAGTGACAGTGAGTGCGGAGTGACAGTGAGTGCGGAGTGACAGTGAGTGCGGAGTGACAGTGAGTGCGGAGTGACAGTGAGTGCAGAGTGACAGTGAGTGCAGAGTGCGTGCAGAAACAGTGAGTGCAGAGTGCGTGCAGAGTGACAGTGAGTGCAGAGTGCGTGCAGAGTGACAGTGCGTGCAGGGTGAGTGCAGAGTGCAGGGTGAGTGCAGAGTGCAGAGTGACAGTGAGTGCAGAGTGACAGTGAGTGCGGAGTGACAGTGAGTGCGGTGTGACAGTGAGTGCGGAGTGACAGTGAGTGCGGAGTGACAGTGAGTGCAGAGTGACAGTGAGTGCAGAGTGACAGTGAGTGCAGAGTGACAGTGAGTGCGGAGTGACAGTGAGTGCAGAGTGACAGTGAGTGCAGAGTGACAGTGAGTGCAGAGTGACAGTGAGTGCAGAGTGCGTGCAGAGTGACAGTGAGTGCAGAGTGACAGTGAGTACAGTCACTCAGCACCACCACATTATCACTCAGAACCACCACAGCACCACTCAGAACCACCACAGCACCACTCAGCACCACCACAGCATCACTCAGCATCACTCAGCATCACTCAGCACCACCACAGCACCACCACAGCACCACCATAGCACCACTCAGCACCACCACAGCATCACTCAGCATCACCACAGCCCCATTCAGCACCACCACAGCATCACTCAGCACCACCACAGCACAAATATGTTCTCTCAATGTTTCGAGCTTTATTACAAATGTCACAAAAAGATGTTAATATTTCACTTCTGTTCTTGGATTTCGTTACAATAAAATACACTGAACATAATCTTCACAAAAGTTATTTACAAAAGTTTAAGCTATTGCCATTATAAATTACAATCACTTTTATTAAGTATTAAAAAAAATTAAAAGCCATTGTTATTTGTAATATCAATACATCTAAGTCACGTAAATACAAATGTTGCATTACAAATGCTATAGGTGTCACATTTGCGAAAGTTATAACTATTGGCATTGTAAATGACAAAGCTATTAATTTAGCTATTTTCAAAACCAACACATAAATGAACATTTGGTGAATTACCATTAACATATTTGACTTTTTTACTAAGATATTATTGTACTCTTTTATGCAAACAAAATTTAGATACTGCATAAATAAGTTTAATAAAACATATTTTATATGTAGCTTTTTATGTAAAAAAAAACTATAGCACAAAGCAAAAAACAATTGCCATTTACAATGCTAATAGCTCAAATTTAAATAATGCGAGACCTATTGCATTGCAAATGCTTGTTTTAACGTTTGGCAGACCACAGCACAAGCGAGCCACCAGGGGTTCAAAAAAAGAACTTTCTTGTAATACACTCTTGAACAGATGAAAGTTACCTTCACCAAGCTACTTATCAGCCTGGCAGAGCACAGCTTGGCTTTCTAAGACATGGAGATAGCAAACTAAACTCCAGTCAGAAATAGTTACTTTGTCAGTTCAACACATAGACATCACTCCAAGAGGCTGGACTGCTCAAGACACTGATCTTCTTTCTTCTCCCAAGGGCCGACTGATGACATTATGACATTTCTCCATCATCTTCATATCTAATCCTGTGTTTACTTTATCCTCATACATGTGTGTCCTTCAGTATCCTCGCTCACTTGCCTCATCACCAATGGAATGGTGTGGCCACTGGCCAGGAACAAGTAGACAAAGAACTTTAGGGAAACTGGTACAATTCTGAAAATGTATTATAGTTACAAGTAGGCAGATAACCACCAGAAACAATCATGCTCCAAAATATGACCACGCAAAGGATACAAGTCCACACCTCCTAAGTGACAATTCCTCGCGTGGCAACAGCATCATTCTTACTAGAAAGACAATCCCACCTCAACACCTACTGCTCTTGCAGTCATTGTGAGGGAGGCAGGAAGGCACTGATGTGGATGTGTAGGCCAATGACAGGAAGAAAGGATGTGTTGACATGAGTTTCCCTGTCTGTCCTTTGCACAGACTGATCATTCCACATGGTTGGATGCATTGATGTGATGGTGTCAGCATTGATACACACAAATTGCCTACTACAAATAGCTCCGAAATGCATGGGACTCGCTAGTCAGCTACACCGCCCCACCTCATTACTCAGCCTTTACAGGAGCCAAGGAATTGAACAACACTATTCTTTTTTTTAATGGTTTTATTTTGCATTTTCAGGAAAAGAATAAGACACACAGTACATTTCCGAAAGAAGCAGTGTGAAGTACATAGAACTGGGAAACACGGGCCAGGCCCCCCGCCCAAGGCAATCAGCACCAATCAATTACAAATGCACTCAGGGCGTACATACAAAAAAACAACAAAAAAAAGGGGGAAAAGCCAACATCATTCCTCCCAAATGGCCCCAATGGAACATAGCCGCTCTCATATGATGAGGACATGAGGTGAAGATCAGATGCCGTTATGGGTCTAGACGTTGTCATATGGAGCCCTCCCGCCACTTGTAGACGTCATAGGTGAGTAGCGAAGGGGCGCTATATGACATCAAACTAGGCACCGCAAAGGGTTGGTGCAAGCTGCTCCAGACCGTGCACAGAGAAGATGTTGTCAGCGCAGTGCTATGATTCTGGTGTCTACTTTTCAAATTTTTCACTTTCAGAAGGTATGAATTTTATTTCTTTAACTTCAAAGGAATGTGCAAGGTGGGGCTTTAAATGTGTCAGTATTGTTTGGAAGAGCAAAGGTCTGTTTTAAAATATTTTTTCCATAAGCTGGCACCATATGCCAACAATACTAAGAATGACCACCATATGGACACCAGATGCCAGGGGTGGTCATAGTATGGCAGTGATTGCCACAGTACATGAATGCCCACCTCATATCATAAATGCCCAATCTAGCATCAACGGCTTCGTGGTACGCTTTTGAAACCCTGACTACCGGTATAGATGCCATGGCTTAGATCAAATCAGGATCCCTGCTGGATCCCTGCCCCCTTTACGTCTTCTGCCACCATGCACCTCTATTCAGCACCTATTTAACCCATCTGTTCAACAGTTCTCCTTGCAAATGGAAACATGCCCTGGTATTCCTGCTTCTGAAAAAGGCAGGTTCAGACCTCCTCAGTATGGCAAATTACCACCCTATTTCCTTACTCCCATATGCAGCAAAAGTAATTGTGAAGCTTACACAATCACAACTTTTTCTTTATTTAGAGGAAAACAACCTGCTGGATGTCTCCCAAACAGATTCAGAACTAATCACAGTAGGATAACCGCTCTGCTGGCCCTGACCGATAACATCAGGCTGCCAGGTAAATAAGGGCAAATCTGCTGTCCTTATCCTCCTGCAGCCTGTGACACTGTGTCCCATGCTGTTCTCATAAAAAAGACTGCATGTGATCGGTCTTCAATGGACTTCTCCTGAATGGCTTCTATCCATCCTGTTGGGCAGATCGCAGTCAATTTACCTTCCACCGTTTAGACCTGATCCATCACCCTAACATGTGGTGTCCCCCAAGGCTCATCTTTGGGCCACACACTCTGTAACATTTATATGACCCCTTTGGAAGACACTGCAAGAGCAAGGGGGGTTTGACATATCCTATGCCAAAAATACACAACTGATTGTATCAATAGCAGAAAATTCTGAAACAAGCAGATGCAACCTAATAGACTGCCTGACTTCACTCGCCTCATGGATGCAAGATCAGTGTTTAGATAAAACTGAAATGATTCTGTTGTGGATGGCAGATTTCATCTTGAATGACTCCGGGTGGCCCAACACTCTTGGCCCTGCATCTACTCCTAAAAACACAGCGAGGAACTCTGCAATCTTAATAGGCATCACACCTTCCTTGAAAGAGCAGGTCGCCTCGATATGCAGCTCATGTTACGGCACCCTGCACTTCTTGTGCCAAAACCCTCATCCAGGTGTCTGTCATTGGTCACTTAGATTATGGAGATGCTTTGTATGTCAGAATGGCAAATTATCCATTTTCTCTTTTGCAAATTATTACGAAACTGGCCGCTTGCCCGATATACAATATTCCCAATATACCTGCATTACATAACATACTGTAACATAACATATCATGAAATAACATATTATAGCATAACATTACGTAACATAACATATCATGAAATAACATAACCTATAGCATACCATAATATAACAAACGCCCATCATATGCAGAGGCTGCTCACCAAAATCCAAAGAGAATCCATGGGAGCCAAGCGTGGTCAGGCATGCCAGCATGGCTACAATATGCATTTGGGGGATCGCCGTAAACTAGAGTAGGCTCTTTGCTTGCCAAGATCCGTGGAGAGCCACTAGATGTCAAGAAAGGCCACTGTAGTAAAGTGCCTTTTTTGACATGGTTAGCCCCCACTTTTTGCCTGATGACTGATGTGATTTTGATCAGTGAGTGCCCTGGGTCACTGCTAATCTTGTCCCCAGGGTCTGATCTCCTTCCCTAAAATGTACCCCTAGTAAACAGTTGCCCTAATACCTAGGGAAGAGGGACATAAGAAGGTCTCCTAGGGACCGCTCACCCAGACAAGGTGGTGCTGCCCTCGTAGGCTGAGTGACCAGGGGTAGGACACATCAAAGGAGGTGACATAGCACACAGCCCTGTGAGTCATGCCACCCCACACTGCTTGAGGTATAGGTAAATCACCTCTTTAGAAGTCCTTAATAGCCCTAAGGCAGGGTGCAATATACCCCATATGTGGACACCCCCGCATGAGTCAGGGCATCTCTACAATGCCCAGTCAATTCTGTGGGGTTGTAAGTGCGCAGGGAAGCCATAAAGAGTACACAGACTGGATTCCCATCCACACAAGTTTCCTAGCTACATGATGGCTTTCCTGAATGAACCCTTGCAGATTCCAGTGTCAGAATTATTAATAATTTCACACAGGAGACCCTTCTAGAGGGTCCCCTGAAACCTTATCAGTCACTGGTTGTCTAGTTTTAGCCAGCCTGCCATCACCAGACATGTTTCTGAACCCCTGGGGGAAGGGCCACAGCTCTCCGGTTCCAGAAAGAATGCCTGCCCTGGGCAGAGGTAGTGACACCTTCCCTTGCACGATCTGCCTATGCAGACGCAGGAACTTCAAAGGACATGTCACCTTTGAACCCTGCCCCCAGCCCTCTGCTGTTAAAAGCAGATGGCAACCTCCCAGTCCTGCTCCACTTTTGGCGGGAGATCTGGCGGGAAAATGAGGTAAAATGGGAGGTGTGTCTACCTTCCCCCTGTACCACCCCTCAGGTGGGGCAGGCAAGGTAGACACCACTTTTGCCTATCTGCCATCTTGAGGATGGGGATGGTAGCTAATTAGAAGTCAGGGTATTCCCACTCCTCACGTGGGGTAAGCATAAAGGGGTGTAGGTACTCTACAGGCAAGCAGTCCATTGGCTACTACCGCGCCTCCCCTAAATTCAGTATTTAGTGGCTCCCCGAGAAACAGACTCAGATTCGACGGACCTAACGAAGTCGACGGAAGAAGACCTCTGGTAGAACAAGAACTCAACCCTGCTACAGAAAAAAACAGCGCAAACCCTGCCAACTCCAAACAGAACTCGACAAAAGCAACCTGCTGTCTCTCCTAAAACCTGCAAGACTTCCAAGAAACCCTGGAGTCCCTGCAAGTCTTTGCCAATTGCCAAGAACCTTCATTTGGGCAACAGGCTCTAGTGCCCAGCATCTGTTGGTAAAGAAACCGCTGTGGTTGAGGACTTGCACACTGTATTGACGTGACTCGCTACTGGAATATTGTTGCAGCATTAACGGTCTCCACCAACTCGAGGGATCCTCTCAGCACAATGACCGACGCTGGAAACAGCCCCGTTCCTGAGAGCCTGTACCTTCCTGCCAGTGGCTTCGACGGCGTAGGCAGCAATGTTGGCATGACTGCCTCCTCCTCCGTGACGGTCTGCTCTTCATCACATCTGTGGCCTGAACATTGCCAGTGAACTCTGACATACAGTATACATGACTGCTGGTACTCCTGCTCCAAGTAAATCTCGACTCCTGCTGTACCCGAGTCCTGGACCTCCAAAGAACGTCATCTAGCAGGTGAAGACCTTCAACCGGTCCAAGTGGCGGGGTCCTCCGAATCTCCTCAGTGGAGTCCTCCTTCCAGCGACCGCAAGGGTAACTGAATTGGCTGTACTCCACCATCTAAGACTACACCTTCATCCTGGCAACCTCGACCACTGGTTGTCGGTGCTTTCATAGAACTACAGTGATCTGCTGTCCGCAACCGCAATGGTAACTGTGTTGGCGGTTCACTGAACTCCATTAAAAGTGTACATCTCTATTGCTTCCTGCACCGACTGCAATCGAAAATATTTGACGGAATGAGTGTGTAGATACTGAAAGTACTGCATGCTTTGAACAGCATTGCCTTTTATCCCAATTTCCACAGTCTACAAAGTATTTATTGGAATATTTTAAAACTGTACAAAGTATATCTTCAATTTGAAGTCTTGTTTCTCAAATATAAATAAAGATAATTGCTATTTGTATACAAATTGGTCTTGGATTTATTCTTCAGTGTGTATTTCATATATTGCCTCTGTCAGTACAACAAATGCTTAACCCTCCCCTCTGATAAGCCTAAATACTCGCCCTCACTACCACAAAAGAGAGTTAGTATTATCAATTTGTTGCCTCTACCTTCCTTTGGCGATCTCTCACACTCTCTACATTGTGTACTTCACTTTAGCACACTGTACACAAAAGCAGTCTCCTACAGCCACTGTGTGGCAGGAATACACACCGAGGTCAGGTTGGATGCTCATGGGTAAAGAGTGTGCCAAGATGCCAGTGTGGCCTCTGTTCACACACCCTAGAGGACAGGCAGCCACAGTTACAGGAACAAGCTGCTGTATTGTTAAGCAGTTCTTTTTAAGCAACCTAGGGGCATATTCTCAAGAACGTGTAATAACCATCGCAAAAGTAACTTAACGCAACCTTCAACATCGCAGTCTATCGCAGGAAATTTACACCGTGTTAACTAAGTATTCACAACATAGCGGTACCATGCGATAGTCTCCAGATAACGCGTCACATGACCGTGTTAAAATCAATGCCACGCCACAAAAAGGCGAAACACGAACTCAAAAAAGGTTGTAATGAGGGCAATCGCGATTCAAAAAGCAGAAAAAAAACAGAGGCAGACTTGCAAACCTACGCATCTGGTGAGAAAATGCACTATAAAAGCTACAAAAACAACACACCAGAAACAATCCAAAGTGCGTAGCAACATGGATGCACCCTGACCAAGCGCAGGGGCCAACGCGAACACCACAAGCCCCACAGACCACCTGCTAGGAACAACGGGGTTGGTGAAGGCCAAGGAGAAGAGGGAGAGGAAGATAAGGTGCAGTCCACAGGAAAACAAGATCAGAGTCACAGAGGTGACAGAACACTACCATCAACTGACCCACAATTAGACTACTGTGAATGCAGATGGAGTGTCGAGGAAGCCAATGGAGGAGGCCAAGAGGCACTGGTATGATGTGAAAATCGAAACCAGGCACAAAGCCGCTGCCAACAGGAAGGCAGCAACGGCGACAGGAGGTGGAAGTCCTGCACCACAGGAGGAGCTGGAGAAAACGGAGGCCACAGACATCAGTATGGAGATGGTGCAAGGAGTTGGGAGTCCGGACACAGCTCGGAAGGACCTGACCCGGTACACAGACAAAATATCGATTTTTAAATATCGATATACAAAAATATCGAAGTTTAAATATCGATGGGACAAAATATCGAAGGTAAGTAATATCGACAGTCTAAATATCGATATTAGTATGATATCAGTAATATCGAAGTTTTAAATATCGATGTCAATAATATCGAAATAAATAACTTCGATGTTACTAATATCAATTTTTAAATAAATTTAGTGTATATTATATTGTATTTATTATGTTTTATTATTTATTTTTAATGTAATTTAATTAAATATTGTCTTTTACTACTGTAGCGGGTTGTGGGTTTATAGGGGAATAGGGTGGGAAGTAATTTAATTATGTTAAATTAATTATTAATTAGTAGGAAATATTAATTAATTAATTGAGAATTAATTTTTAATTAATAATTTTAATTAATTGATTAATTGATAAATATGTTCTGTAGCGGGTTATGGGTTTATAGGGGAATAGGGTGGGAAGTAATTTAATAATAATGAATTAATTAATATATGTTTGTACATATTTTAACTAATAATTAAATGGTAATTAATTTATATCAATTAGTTAATTAATTAATATAATTTTGTACATATTTTTAATTATTAATTAGTTGGTAATTAATTAATATTAATTAGTTAATTACATTAATTATAGTAATTTTTTTATATATATTTTTTTATTCTTAATTAATTAATTGGGAAAAATAATATTAATTATTAAATTAAATTAATTACAGCTAATGTGCTAATATATTTACTTTATTGTTATTGTTAATTAATAATTAATTGGTAATTAAATAATATTAATTAATTTTGGGTAAAGGAGTATTTTTAGGGTTCAGGGTCAGTTTTCAATTTTTGGGTAAAGGGGTATTTTTAGGGTTCAGGGTCAGTTTTCAGTTCTTGGGTAAAGGGGTATTTTTAGGGTTCAGGGTCAGTTTTCAGTTTTTGGGTAAAGGGGTATGTTTAGGGTTCAGGGTCAGTTTTCAGTTCTTGGGTAAAGGGGTATGTTTAGGGTTCAGGGTCAGTTTTCAGTTCTTGGGTAAAGGGGTATTTTTAGGGTTCAGGGTCAGTTTTCAGTTTTTGGGTAAAGGGGTATTTTTAGGGTTCAGGGTCAGTTTTCAGTTTTTGGGTAAAGGGGTATTTTTAGGGATAAGGGTCAGTTTTCAGTTCTTGGGTAAAGGGGTATTTTTAGGGTTCAGGGTCAGTTTTCAGTTTTTGGGTAAAGGGGTATTTTTAGGGTTCAGGGTCAGTTTTCAGTTTTTGGGTAAAGGGGTATTTTTAGGGTTCAGGGTCAGTTTTCAGTTTTTGGGTAAAGGGGTATTTTTAGGGTTCAGGGTCAGTTTTGGGTTTTTGGGGTACAGGGATATTTTTAGGGTTCAGGGTCAGTTTTGGGTTTTTGGGGTACAGGCGTACAGGGTAAAAACAAAAAAAATTACATTAAATCAATTTAATAACATTAAAAAAAAAAAATTACATTAAATTATTAAGTGTTTTATTTATTTTAAATGTATATGTATTAGTTTTAATTTTCTTTTAATATTTTTATTTAATATTTGTAAAATTATATGTATTTTAACATTATTTTTACATTATTATTAATACATTTAAAAAAACGATATTTTTAATTCCGATATTTTTGTACTACGATATTATTTTTTCGATATTTTTGTACTTACCTTTATGAAGATAGGATTCCGATATTTTTGATGTCGATATTTTTGTTCCGATATTTTTGTATTTCGATATTCTGTCTGTCGATATTATGTCAGACATTCACCTGACCAAACATCAACAGTGTGAGTAACGACCAGGGACTGGTGGGACGGGGGAGATGGTCAAAATGGCACACATGCACAAGTAAGTACAGCACACAGCACACCCACAAAGACCCTGGTTCATGTCCCTGATCCCGGTGGAACACTGCAGCACACTCACATAGCAAGAACAGCACATCCACATTGACGGCAATGTGGTACAATGCGCAACCCCGACACTGCAGAACAGAGGACACAACTGGCTCCGCACACACTCGGAAACAGGCATACTACATCTGACAGAGCTGGAAACTGTGAAATGGAAATGTACACGTACAACCCCACATCCGCGTCATGTAGTCCACATGTCCATTATCCCACATTTATTTATATTTATTTATTTATTGCATTTGTTATGCGCGACAGCTACCCACAAAGGGTTTCCCGGCGCGAAATTTGTAGGATGAATGAGCCAAAGGATGGAGAGGGCCTAGAAGTTAAAAAGCCAGATTTTGGAGGTGCATCTAAATTATGCACCTCCAAAACAGTCACAATGTACATTGTCATACAGACTGCATGTAAACAAGAACAATTCGCCAACATACATGTCAACACAATGTCAACATGCATCTCCCCTTCACATTGCAGAAGGGCACACAACACCTCTAGCAGAGCAGACCACACACTGATCAGTGATGCCAGGGAGGACCACCACACCTTCAACACCGACGCCCTATAACAGCCCATTGACATCCCACTCAACCCACCACCAGGACCAGGGCAGCCAAGCAACATAGCAGAGAACACAGCCCCAGCAACAGACCACACAGCATGAAGCACCCGCAAGCACGGCTGGCTCACAACACTTCACCGAGCCACACATGCCATTACAATGCCATTTGTCTGAATGCCAAAAGGAGGTGACCGAACAGGGGCGGGTGGGGTCCGATCCCATGGAAAACAAAGTAGTTCACATACGTGGTTCTCTAATTCCCTTCAGGGACCACCTACACCACACAATAGAGACCCACACTGCCACAGAGACACATGCATATGCACATTTCCAGTACAGAACCACACCTAGAGTCATACAAATATTAGTCACACACACACGTTGGCTCTGAATACGTGGGCCCAGTCCACTCCTCTTACGTATTAAGTGGGTGACGACAAACCTACATGTCCAAGCTCCAACCCGCTGCCTGCGGTGACATGTCTGCGTCCGCTGGACTCAGCACAATGTAATGTCGTAGGGACCAGGGCCCTCATGCATACAACATGACCACAGGAACACACGCAGATAGTATGTGGAACTGGCTACGGGCACATGCGCCCAGCCCCTTTATTGGCAGGGTCACATGTACAGTGACGCTGTGCTGGATGTGTGTAGGGTGAGTGTAAGCCAGCCCACACAGAATGGTTGGTGCTGGCAACAATTTGAACAGTGAACACCATTAAAACGGAAACAGAAAACACCAGCATAACAGGGTCAACTGCTGAGCAACATGGAGGTACAGAGGTCATCCAATATGCAAACAGAAGTGTCCGTGAGTTGCAGTGCACTGAGGTTGGGGCACCAGAGCTGAGCGCGCTCATGTGAAGAGAATGTCTTGTATTGTGTCACTTTGGGATATACCTGATGAAGCTGCAGTGGGGTGTGTTACACCTGCATCATCTTCCTCATCATCGTCCCAGGTCTCCCACACTGCCTGAGGTAACATTGCTGCGCAACCTCTCCACAGCACAAAACACAATCAGCAACGGTTCATGTGTTGCGGTGCACTGAGTCAGTGGCACCTGGAGTGCTGAGCAGGGTATCAGGTAGATGGTGGCATTCACGACAGGTGTGAGCAACTCCGTCAATCTGCCAGTACCACTGTTTCAACTCTGGCAGATGGCGGTTGAAGGTGGTCCTGGCGATGGTGGCGTGTGCCTCCCATGGTGATGCCACGTCCGGGCCGATCAGGACTCAATTGGATGTGTGAGCCCTGGTGTACCGCAGTTAAGGCCGGAGGCAGCGGTTAGCGCAGGGCCACAGACACATGGCGTTGACGACCCTAAGGCCATCATCTCAGAGGTCATCCAATATTCAATCAGACAGGGTCCCTGACTTGAGCTGCACAGAGTTAGTGGCCCTGGATGCACAGTGGCTGACACAGGCACACCACCACGGGATGGTGACTTGTGGTCCACTGAGGCAGGGCCAGGCAGACTGAGCGGGTCCTCAACGATGTCCAAGGGGAGTGTGGCGTAGGGTCACGGGGGACAGTGGAAGATGTCCTCCAGGGCATGATGCGGGAGTCCAGTAGCCGTCCGGAAGCAGCAAATGGAGGAGTGGAATGCTACAGCCCGTTGCCACCACAAAATCGGTGTCAGCTACATGAGGATGAAAACTACCCACTAGTCCATAGACTCAGAAGCCACCAAAGTTCGACCAGAGAGTGTCCATGAATATCGGGGAACAGACTTAGTGGCACCGGGGCTGAGAGGGGATGCAGTCTGCGATGATGCCGGTACACTGATATGAACTCTGCCATTGCTAAATCAAGACTCTGTGACCTACTGGACCGCAGTGTAGGCCAGAGGCAGCAGTCAGCAGTGGCCCATAGCCACGTCTGGTAGGCTTGCGATGCACAGAGTTAGTGACACCAGGGCAGTTGTCGGTAGTGTACGATCACCTCTGTAACGATGATCCTTTTTTCCTCCCAACTGCAACGTGTCATTCTCTTACGTCTCTCCTTGCGTGCAATGATATGTACTCTGCCTTTGAAAAATCGATGCTCAGTTCCAATTGTGTGACCTACTCGAGCACAGCGTAGGCAAAGGGCAGTGGCCTGCATGGGCCCACATGCACGTGTGGTTGAGATGCTACGCCCAGACTTGGTGGCACCACTAATCGGAGGGAGTATAGTGACATAAACTCTGCCATAATTAATGTTCTCTGACATGGTGTAATCAAGACTCAGTTCCAAATGTGTGACCTACTTGTCGACTGTGTCTGCCGGTAGAGTATGTAAATGAGAAAGGAGTACTTTGGGTCTGTGTCGCTGTGGCCGTGATGGTCTGAGGAGGCTGCTAAGGTCACGGCCCTCGGGCTTGGAGCTTGCACCGGCACGTGGTGGGCCCACTTTGACACACGCCAATGTCGGCAGGGGAGCAGTGAGGCCTTGAATGCCAGGGGCGGGCAGGACAGGTCCGGGGACCAGTGGCCAGGGGTGCAGCGGGCGCACAGGATTGCAGGCCCCGCAGCACACAGTGTCGGCCTCATGGCGGGGTGAGATGCGCCGCCCTGGCAGAGACGTTGGGCATTCCGGAAGAGGACCATGCCCAGAGTAACGTGCCTTTTATTCACAGCCCTATGCTGGCCTGGTGTACGGCGGGCTAGCCCACTCCGCTCACGCTTACGGGGAGGTGACGTAACAAGCTACATTTCCACGGGCTTCCCCACTGGCTGGGGTGACATGGTTGCGTCCACTTTCCATTACACTCCAGACACCAGCAGTGTATGTTGACATGGATCTGTCTGTGGTCTGCATACTGCAGTCTGGCCCTCACATCCACGCCACACTTGGCATTGTTTACATTCTTCTTCATCGGTCACTTGCCTCCTTCGCACCTGCCTGGTCCCCACCTCTTCCCACATTCTGCTACTGTGTGACTGCGGTGCCATGCCATTGATGGCTGATGTACATGGCTGGCCCAGGTTCCCACAATGAGTTGTGCTGTCGTGTCTGGTGTGTGTGCCTGTTATTCGGCATGTTGAATGTGAGATTGTGATGGGTGCATTTCTAGTGTTGTGAGTTGCATGATTGTGGAGTTGCGGTGTGGGTTGTGTTCATTTGGTACTTGCCAACGAGCAGTGCATTTCCGTGGGTGCCATCCAGGTAGCGTAGGTTGATAATGGACTGTATGAAGGTGTAGGGATCATGCACACTGCCTGGGTGGTTGCTGTCGACGTTGGTGGAGATTCCTCGGTGGTCCGCTATTAGCTGTACATTGGTGGGTAGACGTGCACCCTCTGTTGCGCTTATTGTGTGCAGTGTTGCCAGGGGGCACAAGTTGGGCATGTGTGCAGTCAATTGCCCCCTGGCACATGCAGGAAGCCAGCTGTGGTGTAGACGCCTTGCTTGGACTCTGGCTGTTCCTGCGCAGTGTGGGGGAAATATAGATAGTGGGGTACCAAGCTGATGGTGTCATCCATGTCCATTGTGAGGGACTTGGATTGGGCTGGCTGTGTGACTCCTCCGTCTCATGCGGTTGTTGGTTGAAGGGTACCAGAGGCAGACATGTGCGGCACAGCCAGCAGCTTTGTCTGAGGTGGGATGTTGATTTTCCACTGTGTTGGCACCATCAGCCTGTGGACAATGGTGGTCAGGATGCGGAGGATGGTTGTCCTTTCGAGCATGTAGTGGGCAATGACATTCTCTGGTGTTGGGTCTGTGAGGTTGGTGTATTTTCTGAGGGTCGCTGTCTTTGTGTTGCCTCAGTGTTGGTCCGGGGGGGAGGGGGCGGGGTGTGGTGGTGGTGGGTGTTGTGGCCCTGTTGGGGCTCTGCGCTGCATGATCCTTGGCTCCATGGCACCTGTTGCCCTTCAGGTGTGGCTCTGGGCTGGGCTCCCTTTTGTGGTACTGGCTGTCGTCCGACTTTACACCAAATCAGAGCAGGTGTTAATTTCCTGCTGCTAACATGCCTTATCGCATGTTTTGTGATCTTATCGCCGATCTGGCTGGTCGTTGAGAATGTTTCTGAGTGGTGTTGTCGCGGCTTTTTGCACGGGAGCATCTCATTAGCGATAGTTGCCGGGGTCCTCTGTGGCGATGTTTTTTGCGGATGCTATCGCAGGTAAACTGGTGCAATGGGCTAGTAGCACCAGCTTGTGAATGGTGCGATAAATTTATCGCCAGTTTGGCTGTGAAAAAGTGCAGTTAACTCTGCAATAAGTCCTTGAGAATATGCCCCCTAATGTTTCTCACTCGTTTTAAATGAAAAGAATTATGAACTTAAAGAAGCGAAGAGAGAAATAAACCTTGTTGCTACGTTTTTGCAACACAAAAACATGCTGTGTTCGTTTATTTAAAGTCAGAGAGGTTTATTGGCCAGAAGAAATATGGACAGGTCATTTAGTAGCCACCATTTTCATTCCAAAACAAGCAGAACCGCGCTACAACGACGACAAATCGCATGTTTTCACCTCTCAGTCTGGGCCTCGCTGCAGTAAACAGCCATGTTTTCTTTCATGTCTGCATGTGTCCTGGACCGCCTCCATCAGCCGCTCATAAACGAGGGATGCCCACCAGAGCCTGTGCGCCTCAGGTCCCATGAGCAACAAAGACAGACATAAACACACTCTCTGGCAATCACAGCAGACCACTTCCACAATCTCAATGAGGCAATAAGCAATGGAAAGGGATGAATGCAGCCTTGTGCTGATGAGCCTGGAGGCAAGGCTCGGGGCCATAGCATGGGAAAGCTAAAAAGTTGTCTAATATTCTATTTTGGTTTCACAGGTGACAAACCATTATTAATAGTTACCATTTTTAAAGTACACACACAGACAAATTGTATTGTCGTTTTCCAATTCAAACTCAATACAAGAATGGAGAGTTGAGTCACAGACCTCTGCTACCAGCACCTAACCCACTGAGCTAGCCTCACAGATGTCAGCTTCACGCTGATGAACTGAGCTCAAAGTCCATTCTTTGCAGATTGCATCACTGTGGTTTTTAATGAAATGTACTTTATTTTTATGAAGTGCTGTATCCAAGGCTGTGGCTTTACAGGACATAGGCAGATGAGGCAGTGTGCTGTGAGGCAAGGAGGGCCGAATAACTTGGACTAGTTCTGGAAGAGTCGAGTCTCTGCCAGGTTTCGGGAGCTGCCGTGGATGTGTTGGTGTAAGATGAGTGCTGCTCAGACGAGCTGATCTAAAAACAGCTGTCAGTGTTGAGATAAAGTGACTGTCAGGCCGCACCTGGGCTTTTATTTTGTCTGAAATAAAGTAGGGGCATATCATCAAGGGGCTGCAATAAAATTATCGCCGCTTTAGCGTCTGTTTTTGGGCGAAAAGCAGCAATAATTTTATCGCATTATCAGCAAGTACACGCTAGCGTGTGAATCCATGCCTCAGCGCTCGTTTACTTAACGCCCAGCATCGCAACACTAATGAAATGCAAAGTGGGCGTACCTTACTAAAATAACGTGGAAAATGTCGCTAACATAACTTCCTCCTATTACCAATGTGGCCTTAAACCCGCGTATCGATGATAAAAGAACCGCTAACCGCTCTTATAACTGGTTTCAGAATGCCTGCTTTTAATCTGACTTAGCCATTATATCCTATGGGAGGTGGATTGTAAGTATAAGTCCACCTTGCCCTATCATCATGGATTTGCCTATCGCTGTGTTTTTAGCGCTGGATTTCCAGAAATAATCGCACATTTTGCCGCTATCGCTGGATTTTTTATCTCCTTAGTTGATGATAACGCGATATCTTGGCGATTTAATCCAGCGATAGCCAGCCATAATTAAACTCGCGCTTAGCGATCATTATCACTGGCTGTTGCTGATATGCCCCGTAGTGTCGCTATAGAAGAAACACTGGGTTAAGGCACCATGCTGAAAATACATTAATGATAACAACAACTATGAAGATAATAATAATAAATATATATATTTTTTAAATGAAGAAAAAGAAAAATGAACCTACTGGTGCAATTCAATTTAAAGTGTTGGGGTAGCGGAAGGCAACAACACAACATTAGAACCTGGTAACACCCCAGGAAGTGACATCATGCAACTTTTAACTCTGCTGATAGGTCATTTAAAACTTCAAGCAACAGCATGCTACAATGAGTGGTTGCAAAAAAATTTCAAGTTATGAAATACATATTTACATTGGTTAAAATAAGTATTTTACAAGTTTGCGGTGATCAGAAATAGGACCTTTAAAATCATCTATATGAAAGTAGAGAACAACGCATGATAAAAAATTACACACTACTATCAAAAAGTGTGCCACCTTTTTCCTCTTCCTAAAACAGGCCCATAGAAATGAAGCAACACAGAAACATACAAATGGGTCTGGTAAAGCCTTTAGAAAATACATGGCGACCCGGCATTGCCTACATTTATGGTGCCTAAGGATTAGAAGTATAAATATTTTTCTTTCCTCAGAGTAGTTTTTACAAAATAGTAAAATTTGCAGGTCCGACTGGAAAGCATGGTTGTTACAAGGGCAGGGAGCGAGATCTGCTAATCTATATTTATTTTGTGTGAATCCCAAGAATATCGGCATAATATTCAGTCTGAAGCGTAATAATATGAATCTGTGCTGTGCATTGTTTATGCGAAATAAATAAGGAAAACTGATAATGGTGGAACCAGGTCATATGCAATAGAAGACTGGTAGATCCGTTTCTTTTCCCTATGGGCTTGTTCTGCTCTTTGGGAATGTAGATCTGTTAACCATTTTTTCTTGACTTCTTCGCAAGTATCGGGGTCCTGAAAAAGTTTTGCCATCCCTAGGGCTTTCAGTACTGTTTCTACATAATTTAGCCACCCGGTCCTTTTGTAATGATCTAGATTACAGCATTCTCTTATAATGGTTTGTGTCAGGTCGACCGTGGTTCTCTGCCATATTGACAACCACATGAGGACCAGGGCCATCCTTATGGAGTCACTCAAGTAAAGAAACCCCAGTTCAAGATGTAAATCGTGGTTTGGGGCTGATTGTGGTAAAGACACACGATTTTTTAAAAAGGAGTCTTCCATTTGCTGTAACAGACCATCGTTTATCATCCCCCAAACACTAGCTCCATATGTAACGGCTGATTTTACTTTGGCTCAATATATGTTTTTAACTACGTCCAATGGGCTTCCACCCAACTCTTTTGCGAATCTCTTAACAGCGTTGAGGCTTCTTTGCATACCCTGCCTCTTGTTTTTACTAATTTAGACCAGGAGTGATCCTTGTAAAAGAGCAATACTTGCGTGGCTCTGCATGCCTTAGTAAATCCAGAATAATTCCAAGCAGCACAAATCGCTTTGCGCTGAAAAGGTGTTCCATGGGTGGAGCATGGATTTTGATGCAATCCCAAATTTTCTACGATTATTAAACCTGGGAGTGCATCAAAATGGTACACAATCCCAAGTGAGATGTAACAAGGTGAAATATCTTTATTTCCCCTCGTTATTTCCTCTACGGATTGTTTGTTGTGCAGACAGGTGTGCTTCCCATGCTGCAAGGGTCCCAGCATTGGCACAAGGCAGCACACAGTGTGCCAGTGCTAGAAAAGAGCAGAAATGCATCATATCCAGGGCCACTAGAATTATGCGATTGTGTGGCCGCAGCGATTTTTGCACAGGTACAGATTTTCAGCATTTGCCGCCTAAACCATCATCTGCCACAAAATCTGCAGATTTTAACATAATTTTTTGTTTTTAGCTCAAACTGTTCAAAAGTTACTAAAAATGCAGCAGAGCAGTGGAAAGCGCTTTTTAAACCTTTCAGTTGCTTATTGCTATATTTGGGTTTTAAACTGGTACTAATGAGGTGTAACATATGGCCAGACAGTGTTTCCAAGTTTAAAAATGACGAAATATGAATACGTATACAAAAAGTGGTGCATTATGCCGCATAGTTTGCTTTTTCTTGCTGCGTAATTTACTCAGCTCTACCTCATAATTTGGCCCTCTCATGCTGCATAATTCCAGTGGCCCTGATCATATCTTAGTAGATATGGCACAATTTTGCTCTCCCCCTCACAAGAAACGCAGCAACTTGTTTTACAAACTTGCACAGCGTGACTTCTTTGTAAATCTTCCCCATGATGTGCTTGTTGGTGTCCTCCTTGTACCCCCAGTGTCTGCATGAGTTAGATGGTATACACGGTTTGTTCCACATTCCTTCTAATTGGGTGATCGGAATATACAAAAGGCAAAATTGTAAGTAGTTATTTTTACAGGTTGGATGAAGTTAAATATACCAGACTTGTGTAGGTATATTTCTCAATTATATTATATGCATGTTTATACTTCCATGACGTGTTCAAGTCAGGTGATTTGCGAGTAATGGTCATAGTCTTACATATCAGGATCTTGTGCTGCAGGTGGGGATGTTTGCAAGAACTGATAATGGTGAAAGATTATTAGCTGCAATTGCCTTTTCTGTGGCTGCAAGGCAGAGGGCAGAGTTTAAATCTTCAGATCTTCTAAGTTCCTCGAGGATGTAGGGCCAGATGTACAACGCTTTTTAACGTGCGCAAAAGGGTCTTAGACCCGTTTGCGCATGCTAAAAAGCATGGGCCCATGTACAAACAGTATTTTGCGACTCACAAATAAATTGCGACTCGCAAAATACTGTTTTGCGACTCACTATTAGGAAGGGGTGTTCCCTTACTAATAGTGACCGCAAAGCTATGTACCAATGTTTTGCGACCACGATTGTGGTCGTAAAACACTCGCAAATTACCACCTACTTCAAGTGCATGCAATATATTTTTTTAAGGGCAGACAGTGGTCCCAGGGACCATTGCCAGCCCTTGAAAAATGAAATGAAAACGTTTCATTTAACAAAAAAAAATACATCCTGTTTTCCTTTAAGGAATGCGGGCTGCATTAAAAAAAAGCTGCTTTATTTAAAAGCAGTCCCAGACATGGTGGTCTGCTGAGCCCAACAGGCCACCATACCTGAAAGGGCCTGTCATTCCCACTGGGGTCGTAAATTACGAGAGGCTCATTAATATTCATCAGCCTCAAAATTTGCGACCCCATTGGGAATCTCAAACACTGTTAAACACACTGTTGTACATGCCAAATAGTGCCTCGCAACTTGCAACGCAATTTGTGGCAGGTCATACATCTGGCCCCAAATGCTTCAATGAATTCTCCTTGGCTGAAATGCGGTCACAGACAGAGTTTATTTTCGCCCTATGAGGTAGTCCAAGTATAGGCGGCATTGATTGCTCGAGCCCTTTTTTGGTTGCCAAGGGAGACAAATAACGGAGACCCAATAGAGATTTGATTTCCTCTGTGTAAATGTGATTGATTTTATCGACCGTTTTCTCCTTAAAAACAATGGAGGCAAATACGAGTGATGGTGTCAGTGTTGAAGGGAGTATTTATTGGGATTAGGAAATGGCCCAACCACCACATACCCTGGAGAATCGCTTTACTGATCCAGTAACAATCTGGACCGTGTCTTTTTATTTGCGATATGAACTGTCCAAGATAGCTTATTGTCAATTGTTAGGCCTAAATAGTCATCAGAGGTTACTGATTCTATAAGATTATTATCAATGGTCCAGTTCACTCCCTTCTGAGTCCTGCCAAAGGACATTACTTTTGTTTTCCTCTGGTTAATTTATAGTTCATTTATCTGGTTCATCAATCCGATTAAAATCAGTAGATTAAGTAGCTGGCTTTGCAGACCTGAGGGTCTCAAAGCTAATACAATGATGTAATTAGCATACACTTGGTAATAAATGTGTTGCTAGTTTTGATACAAAGCTGTTCAGGGGATTGAGGTGTGCTGTTAGGTCCAAGATGGATGTACGATGTTACATCGCATTCTGTCGTAACGCATGCCTTTACCAAGCATGTGTTACAACGCGAATGCTATTACAACGCAAACCTTTACCACGTTTGTTATTTCAACGAAAATGCCTTTAACATACATGCCTTTAAAAGGAATTAGATTATAGGCATATGCATGGCAAAGGTTTCCCTGACCCCTATCCTACACCCTAATCACAGTCCCTGGCGTACCCCACCCCCTACCCTCTGGCCCCTAACCCTTCTATAAATGTACCCTTCCCCTGCCCTAAACCCTAAAAACCTGCCGCTGCTCTCCAACCGGCCCCAGGCCCTTCCCCTGCTGTAAACCCTAAAGCACTACCCCTACGCGTCCCCCATCCCCCAGTTCTTCTTTATCCGAAACCCCTAAAATAGAAGCTCCAGGCCCAACCCCCTTCCCTATCTCCTCGTGCAAGCCGCTCGTCTGAGGGGCGGTGCACGTTGTTGTGAGGAAGCGGAAGAGTCTCTCCGTTTCCTCTAATGACGTGGATTGCCTACCAATGTGGCTGTTTTCACGCATATGCCCTTACTACTACACATATGCCTTTACCATACGTACCTTTATAACGGAATTTGTTGTAAAAGCATGCATGGTAAAAAACATATGCGTAGTAAAAAATGCAGAGTAAACATTACGTTGCAATGGAGCCTGCGTTGTAACACATACGCTGTAGTGGCATGCGTGGAAAAAGCTGCCTTGTAATGGCTGTTTCCCGGCCAAGCTATATAAGGAGGAAAATGGACTGGCCAGAACGAAGCCCTGCATTACACTGTTTGATGTAACTTTTGGAGAAAGAACTCGTTTACACAGCTTAATTTGGAGCTAGGTGTTTTCATGCAGCAATGTCAATAAGTATAGTAGCATGTGGTTAATGCCTCAGAGTTTCCTCAGGTTCACCCTTTCCAAGGCAGAGGCATAGTCTATATAATAGGTAAGTAGGTTGGTTTTCTTTTTAGTGTTTCGTCCACCAGTAACTTCAAGTTGGCAATGTTATCGATCGCAGAGCAATTGGATCTGAATCTGGATTGATTGAATGGAAAGAATGTTTGTGATGATGGGGGGCTTGTCTTGAAGAGTGTGAGTGGATCCTCCCTGGAGTTACCATCTCCATCTCTCTCTGCAGGTATGTAGGGATACAGATTTTTGGGAGGTGATGCTGTACCTCTTCAGACCTTCAGAGTGACAGAAGCCCAGATAACATCTGCATGTGTGATGACACAGTGCATTCAAGACTATTTATCAAGAAAAACAAAAAACAAGGATAACACAATATCAGCTGTACTCCACATAATATAAAAAAAATCAACCCAGAAGATAACTTGAAATAACTGGTCCAGGTCAGGACATTATCTCATCTAGGGTAGAATGCCGGGATTTCAACTACTAAATATCATGCTACAAAAATATTTTATCCAATAGATTGAGTACAAAAATATGGTGACAGTAAATATGAATAGGGAGGTATAGACTTAATATATTAAACTCCACATATATGTACTGTGACCGTATTGTCCACCTTCCCGATCACTCTACGTGTTCCACTGCTGTAAATGGCAAAGCGGCTGCAAAGCAGTCGAGGTCCATTTGCAACTGGCGTACATCTGGAGCCAACAGAAAATTCAAGGGGCATATTTACAAGCCCCCTGCGCCACCACTACGTCACATTTTGTGACGTACTGGTGGCGCAGGGGGCTCCTCCATATTTACATGGAGAGGAAAAGCCACCCTGAGTGACTTGTTCTCTCCTCGTAAATATGGCCCCTTCACACGCAGCACTGGGCACTGAAGGGGTGTTCCATGATTGTTGCTGTGGGTGTTCCCACGCAACACCCATGGAACAAGACACAGCTCCAGATTTATGAGAAATCGTAAATCTGGAGATGCATGTGAATGCTACGGCACCCTAGAGGTGGCGTAGAGAGGCGCAACGAGGAGAAATGTTTTCATTTCTCCTCGTTTTTTCCTCTTTCAATGCATGCTGCATTCTACAGCACACATTGAAAGAGCAAAAAGCCTCTTGTGATTGTTTTTGTGCAGGAAGGTGTCCCTCCCTGCACAAAAACAATCTCCCCTAGACACAGGCATCCTTGCACCATGGTGCAAGGGTGCCTGCGCCGGCGCATGGCAGCTGTTTGTGCGCCAGCGCAGGGGAAGCACAGAGATGCGACATATTCTTGTAAATATGTTGCATCTCTGTACTTTCCAAACTAACGCAGCACGGCGCAGCAAAATGACTTGCTGCACCGTGCTGCGTTACTTTGTAGTAAATCTGCCCCCAAGTCTTTGAATAGCCTCTTCCTGCAGATGCCCACAGGCCATAATGTACTGATTTCAGCCCAGTTCATCCATGCGGGGTAAACAGTTTTCGGGTCATCTTCACTGCGGCTCAGATTATTAAAGTTTCAAGCAACTAGGAAGGGACCTTGCTGCAGTGCGCTGCGTGAAAGGGAAAGAACAGAAATTAGCAATATTTACTAGGCTATGGATAGGGTGCCCTTCTGTTCTCACCTTGTGCTGGTGCACTTGTAGGAACCATAATACAGGAGTGCCTGTGTTTAAAAAAAAAAAAATTATTTGTGCAATTTTATATAGCGCAAACTTTACCCGGTGGTCTGAATAGTTGTTGTGCAGGAAGGCATAACTTCCTGCACAAACTCCGTTCTTAGAGGCTTATTCTTGTTTGTACGGGTGCTGCAAAATGCAACACACATGCAAAAAGGAAGTAACAATGAGAAATAAAGATATTTCTCCTCGTTGCAAAAGCCTTGGGTAGGGGCACCATTATGGCACAAACTCAGGTTTGTCGACATTAGTAAATCTGAGTTTGCATCAAAATACATGGATGGATGCACTGGAACACCCATTCTCCGCCCATGTAACACCTCCCCGATGCAAGGCAATGCAAGGAATCGCTATGTGCTGTCTTGTGTTACTTTTTTCTTTTCAAAGCCATGCTGTTGTTGTAAAGCTTTTATTCGACATTTTTGTCACAAAGCCATGCAAAGCCATGCAAACCTGGCTTTGCTTGGCTTTGTAAATCCGAAAATAAATTTTGAGTTGAGGTTTTATCAGAGAAGTGGCACATCCACATAGCAAATCTGAGTAAATTTGTGTATTTTATATAGTTTAAATAGAGTGTTCATTTTTAAATTTCCACCAGTGTAACTTCAACGGTAAGAAAATAAAATACATTTCTGACTTTTTGGACTGTCTTTTTGATATATTGGTAGCACCTAATTGTTGATTTTCTATATGAAATATTTTCCAGGCCAACAAGGAAATGCCAGAGTGAAGCAACAGATTTAGAGGCATAGCTGTCAATTGATCAGTAAGTGCAGTGGCACCGTGACCCAGCATCTGAGGGGCCCACTACATCTCAATTAGAGATTTTGGGGCAGATTTACCACTTTTTCATGCAGCGCAGTGTAGCATCCGCAAATGCTGAGCTACGCTGAGTGAAAAGGACAGAGGAGGAGAGCGCAAAATTTACTGAAATAAGGCACTCTCCTCCCCCTTCCCTAGCACTGGCGCTGAAATCAGCTGCTGTGCGCCACTGAGACACCTTTGTGCCATGATGCAAGGGTGTCTCTGTGAGTCTGGCATATGTTCCAGTACAAAATACTACACTTAAACTGACTTTAAACCTTTACCCTCTTTGTATTTAAGCTGTATAGTGCAGCACACGTACAAGGTCGGAAAAGAAAGGAGAAATTAACACATTTACTCTTCATTGCGCCCACTTCAAATGAGTGCAGTTTTCTGACGCTAAACCCTGTCTACTTTATTTAGTAAATTGGGTTTAGCATCAGAAACCTTGGGTGGTTGCATGGGAACGTGGGAACGCCCATGCTCCACCTATGGTACGCACCCTTGGCGCTAAGTAATGCAAACATTATGTTAAAATGATGAAAGAAGCGTAGACCAGGTGAAGAAGGTAATAAGATCTCTACTTTATTCTTTAGATCTCTTCATGGTTACAGGTGACCAGATGTAGTTAGATCCATAAGAGTGCCCCACCAGGAGCAGGCTCTCCACTGCTCAGCCCATCCAAACCAACACAATCAACATTCCATCTGATGTCATCACTGGCTGAGCAGCAGGGAGAGAACCTCAGTAAGGAGGGTGTATTAAGTAAAGGTACATTACAACACATCCCCCGCTTTATAATGATAGAAAACAAACAACACATGTGAAGATGAAAAAACAAACATTCCGACAAAAGAGGATGCAATAATAAGAAACAATATACATCATCCCCATGCCAAAGTGATCACAACAACAAATGCATGAAAGTTGCCAAACATACAAATGAGGAGAAATGAAGATGGATGAGAACTCAAATACTACACCCATCTCCCTTTCATAAAGATCACAAACAAAAAGAAAGCAAGTTAATAAAAACATACTTCAAGACCGGAGGGTGTATTAAGTAAAGGTACATTACAACACATTACTTTCATGTTATTTCCAAAAGAAAATCAGAAAAACAAGTGGGCAGATTTACAAGCCTCTTGCACTACTTTTGCGTCACTTTTCCCATGTTAAAAATGACGCAAAAGTGGCGCAAGGGGCTTGTAAATATACCCCCAGATTTTTCGCCGATTTGCATCACTTTTGTGACGTAAACACAGCGTAAAATCTTAGTAAATCTCCCCCTTTA
Source organism: Lissotriton vulgaris (assembly GCF_964263255.1). NCBI lineage: Eukaryota > Metazoa > Chordata > Amphibia > Caudata > Salamandridae > Lissotriton > Lissotriton vulgaris. The sequence continues at coordinate 1,056,286,455 of NC_141698.1, read as the reverse complement.
TTTTTACTCCCAGAAGGCAGGGAGATCTATTTCCTTTGGTGCATTCAGCCCCTGAGCGGTCGTGTTGCTCCTCGGAACAGATTGTCGAGTGAGAGTCGCCATGGCGCTTCACCTCCTTCCTTTATAATGTTGTCAATTTCCCCCCACTCTCAGCTGCTTTCCATTATGTCCAGAACAAATGACAAAGCCTGGGCCATGAATCGTTCTTTGAGTGTCTCGCTTGCTCTTCCGTCCGCGCGTCGTGAGCTCGATAGCTCACTGATGTAAAACACGGAGCTGCCAGGCACTCGTTTGTTACGAGGAAGAAAATCCATAGTCGGCCATGAATCCGCGCTTCCATCTCTCGCTGTCGCGTGAGCCCGCGCGCTGGAGTCAGTCATGGCGTTGCATGGGGCGGGGGTGTCAGCATACCACTATAAATCACTTTTATTGCACAGCATCAAATTAATGAGCCCTCTAAAACAGGTGGGTGGGCCCCAGGAGACTTCAATCCACGCCAGGTTTTCTGGCTCTCCATATAAAATACACTCACATACAATGAATCTAAATGAAGCATTTGAATAGCGGGGATGGGAGGTGTCCTCGAGATGTCCAAACTCCATGCGCTGACAGAGGTAAGCCTGGGAGAGCTATTGAGGGGCCCCCGTCAAAGGCGCGTGCCCTTTAACATCCAGGACCGCATTCTGACAGCGGGGCCGAGTCAGTGTTAAAGCAGGCGCCACTTCTCCAACCATGGGTTTTGTGCAAATTGCGCTAAATCCTGGGGTGTTGGCATGCGTAATTTCATTGAGTTATTGATGTCGGATGTATGAGGTTACAACGCATGCTTTTACCACGCATGCTGTTACAACGCAAGTATTACAACGAAAACCTTTACAACGCATTACACTTGGGGGACAGAGAAGGTGGTTAAGATTTATGCTTGTGCAAAGGTTCAAACAGTCTTTCGGAAGTTTGCTGACATCAGTCAACTTTGCTTTTTTACTGAGTTTTTTAAGTAAAAATTTTTTTTTTCTTTTTGCTGCAAAATTCTGCTCTTAAAAGTGCTTTAAGCGCTTTGATTACTTGTCATAATTGTTTTACTCCAATACTATCTTCCCCGTCCCAGTCCACACTAATGTGAGGTGACAGTGCACCTTCTAGACAGGCATCCTGCTGACAACGTAAAATAATGATTTTTTCAAATGTACCCTGGATCCTCTCAGGCGGAGGCTCTGTGCCCACACTCCAAGCACTAGATAAGTGGAGCTGGTTCAACCACATCTCCTGAGTAGGCTACCCAGGCTTCAAAAATACACAACCACATGAAAAAGATAAAAGTCTCCTCAACTGTACCCAGGAATGCTGGAAATGGGAGTGAGGGCAACAGAAGGGGAATAACCACGGCAGTAGCAGCAGAGACAGCCAGTGCTGGTGCTCAAAGGTTATCACAGACTCAAAAGAATGTTCCCCTTAAGAATCCCAGGACATGTTCAGGCCACAAAGAAGACCAGCCTAAGCCGCCAACCACAATCGAAGACAGCCACAGACACAACCCATCAAGCATTGCCCCAATGAACACCATTGAAGTGGAGGCCATCCAAAGGACATGGGAGGTGAAGACCTGAAAACATAACCTCAATTGAGCTTGAGAAAACATCCAAACAAAACTTGGATGAAACCATAGGGACAACAGGAAGTGACACTCCAAAGAGCCCAAACGTCATGAGCAAAACCCCAGGATCAGCCCAGCCCACGGAGGCCCAGTCTCTAAACGAACAGCCATTAGGCAAGAACTTCAGAAGGTCCTAGGAAGAACGGAAGACAGAGTGGGTGGTGAATCCGCAGAAACACCTAGAGCATAGCAATGAGAGATACAAAGAATGGGCTTCACAAAATGAGACCCCAAGATGAGATCCACCAATCCTCACCAGTGCAGAGTCATGTTAGAGTGAAGAAAAGAAATGATAAAGAAAGAAGAAGGCTCAATCACAAATACACTAAACTAAGAAAAAACATGGAAAAAGGCAATTGCTTTTTATTGAGGAGTAGTCCCCAAGAAGGTAACCCCGAAGCATAGGCGAATGACTGGATAGAGCGAATGACTTCAGGAAAAGGAGAAGTAAGGCAAGATTGATTCACCAATCTGTTCCCGATACCATGGTTGGAAAACAATCTCTAAAGAAGTAATCAAGGTGAAGGTCTAGCCATGTCTAATCAAATACCCTCAATTGTTAAAGTACCCAAAGACACCCCCCTATTGTGAAGCATTTCGAAGTCAGGGATACCAAAAGTTGGGGAACCAGAAGGATTTCTTGAACCATGGCTACAGCACAATTTCATAGCAAGGGCCCTAGGAGTAGACAAGAATTAAGGGATCTGGAAGATTGCATTGAAACAAGAGCCGCAAGAGAAGACGAATCATTCAAGGAAGTAGACTAGCTCTTCAAAGACACCCAAAATGTCTTGTGCAGAGTAAAAGGGGTTACACACAGAGAGAGAAGAAAAACAGACTGAGCATAGAATCAACCTGGACCAGCCACAGGACCTGGGCTTGTAGGTGTAGAGAGCAGGTGCAACAAGAACTTGCCCAGTGGTACATAAGCCTTGCCATAGTTAGGTAGTGATGAATTACAACATAGCAAGCTTGATCGAAAAGCAGGACAGAGCCACTCTCTGTTTCTTTGCCTAGTGGATTCTAAACATGCAAAGATGCAGAAAACCTACAATATTTCTGGAGCAGAATGCACCTGCAGGGTTAGAGGAGCCTTGCCAAACAGAGGTTGACAAACAGTGGAATTCCCACAGGTTCTGGGGAAGACAGGGGAAGTAGTAGTCAAGTCAGAGTGCTCAATCCAGAGGCCACTGACAAAAAAACAACCAGGAGATGAAAAAAGAAGAAGAGTCAACACTTGATTGAAAAGTCCAATAAGTTGACATAGTTATGCGGTGACAGAGGAACTCGCCCTGAATGTGTGAGTCAAGAGATAGAGACTTTTACAAGCAAGGCACAAGTGACAAAAGTACACAAGAGGCCCATGGCAAAATAGTGCAGTGAGGGCCACATGGAAACAGCAATTCTTTAGGTAATCCTAAAACAGACAACAACTGGGCTCCAAAGAGTAAGGGGGATTGGCTGGGCTTGAACTACTGTGCTGAGTACCTAATCCCTGAGCCACAGCACCAGTAGATAGAATCCAAATCGCATATCTCCGCATCAATCCATAACTAGCGAAAGATCAGGAGAAGGTCAGTAATGACATTCTTTAAACTTCATGTTATTCCTCCATACAGACCATGATGATAGTGGTAGCGGGAATGAAACCCTATCCAACAGGATGAGATTTAAATAATAAGGAGTGATCATTAAACAAAATATAGAAATATAAGGTAGGTGAGAGTTGGTGCAAAATCTCCACGCACTCCAGTCACCACACTGCCCTTTAAAAACATCAGCAAAATAATGTCAAACATCCAGGTACAAGCATTAATGCCGAGGTCAGCCCAATCTAAGATGGCATCTGTTGATGCACAGTGTCTCAGCCCACAGTGAGCCAGACTCCTGAGAGAGCCAGCGTTCACCGTGTGAAACAGCCTGCATGTGCCATACCTCACATCCACAAATGAACAGGGCAGAAAATGACAAGGCATCCAGCCTTCTGCACACACCAGAAAAGTGAAACCAAGAACTGAAAGCATGAATCAATCAATCAAAGTGTTCTTATATAGCAAGGCTTATTAGCCATGAGGGTATCCAGGCACTAAGCTGTGGCTTTCAGTCGAAGAGTCCCTTCCTGATGTCTGCCAATGAGGGTGCTGTTCAATGGCGGAGGGGAAGGGCGTTCCAGGATTTTGCAGCAAAGCGGAGAAGGATTGTCCTACGGTGCAGCAGCGGCAAATGTGCAGTGTCGGTGCAAGGTGAGTGAAGTGTAGGTTCCTGGGTGGCTGGTGGAAGTTTAGACAGTGGTTCATGTATGCTGGTGCTTGGTCATGGAGGGCTTTGTAGACATCGGTCAGTAGCTTGAAATGGCATCTCTTCTGTAGGGGGAGCTATGGAGGTCTCTTAGATGCTGGGAGATGTGAGTCCTTTTAGGCAGGTTAAAGATAAGTCTGGCTGCTGCGTTCTGGATTTTCTGGAGTCTTCTCATGAGTTCACCGGTGGTGCCTGCATATAGTGCATTGCCGTAGTCCAGATGACTGGTGATGAGGGCCTGAGCCACTGTTTTCCTGGTGAAGGTGGGTAGCCATTTGAAAATTCTGCAGAGCGTGTAAAAGCAGGTTGAGGAAAGGGCGTTGACCTGTCATTTCATGGGGAGTTTGCTGTCCAGGATGATGCCGAGGTTGCGAGCGTGAACTACAGAGTGAGGCTGGGTCTGAGGTCCGATGGCCACCAGGAGTTGTTCCAGAAGTAGGTGTGGCTGCCAAAAATCAGTACTTTGGTTTTGTTTATGTTTAGTTTCAGGAATTTGTTCTTCATCTAGGCTGGGACGTTCTTCATGCAGTTGTGAAAGTTGGTTTTCTTCATAGTGGGGTCCACTGAGTATGAGAGGATGAGCTGGGTGTTGTCAGCATATGAGCTGATGTTGATGACGTGGGCTCTTATGATGTCTGCTAGCGGCATCACACAGATGTTGAAGAGGATGGGACTGATGAATGATCCTTACATTGCTCATCAGATGGTGTGCTTGTGCTGTGAGGTGAAGGAGACAAGTCCTCTGTGTGCACCCGAAGAGGAAGAATGGCATCAATCTGAGGGTGTTGTCTTTGATTCCGATCTGGTGCAGTTGATTGATGAGTGTGTGGTGGGAGATGGTGTCGAAGGCAGCAGAGAGGTTGAGAAGGATCAGGGCGGCTTATTTCCCTCTGCCGAGTAAGGTGCAGATCTTGTCTGTCACGGCGATCAGGGCAATCTCGGTGCTGTGGTTGGCTCTGTATTCTGGTTGGGCGAGGTCTAGAAGGTTGTTTCTCTCTAGGTGTTTGGTAAGTTGGAGGTTGAAGACCTTCTCAAGGACTTTGATGGGAAATAGGAGCAGTAAGATTGGGTGATAGATCTGGAGGACTTTGGGGTCTGCGGAGGGTTTCTTGAGAAGGGTTAAAACCTCTGCATGTTTCCAGGCATCGGGGAAGGTGGCTGTAGTGATGGAGATGTTGGAGGTGTTGCAAGGGTAGGAACCAAAACTGTTGGGATAATGAGATGAAGTAAAAACATTTGCATTCTGCGTGTGCCTCCTGCTACAGCATATGACCCAGGGAGGAAAGAGCAAGACACTCCGACCCCAGCTACGAACCAGGAAATTGCTACCAAGGAGTAGAAACAATAAGAGAAGGTAAGCCACAGTACCGACACCCCAACTCGACATAGGGTGATTGCTGGCTGCACCTACATTAATAAGGTAAAGTTCAGAGAGGGGAGGTGAAGCAAACAAACAGGAGAAAGACTATGACACTAAGAAGGCATACCCTACCGGTCTGCAGAAGGTTCTAGTCACCTCACCCAAAGAGTCCGAAAAGCATCAAGGGCTGCACATGGCAGTCTGTGGACAGCAACATACATAACTAAAACAAAAATTTCAAACAATGGGCCCTTCAATGAGGACAAAGCTGGGAGTCTTCTACAGACACACACAAAGATATTTGTGGTTGGGCCTGTTCTGGTTATTTGGGAGTACATATATATTGGAGTGTGTGCATAGATCCTTCCACTGTGAGGACCAAGGGCAGTTTTTTCCTTTGGGTTGGGAGCGGGTGCCTTTTTTTGGGAGGTGCATTCACCTCACATTAGTAAGGGCTACAGCAAGAAGGCAATGAGTTTTTTCTTTCAAACATATTATTAGAAGAAGTTTTCTAATTTCTACTCTGTTATTAAAACTTTGCAAAGTTCATGAACTTCACAAAGATTGTGAAGATTTAAAATAAACATATTTGCAAGGTTATGAAGTAAAAACCTTGCAACTTTGCACATCAATATGAAATATTTTGTATAAAGAGCTGTTGAATGCATGTTATAAAACGGGTAGGCCTAAGAGCCTAATTACTTGTGTCAGGATGGCATTTGGGCGAATATGTTGTTAGATGGTTCATCTTATGGGAGAAACAACTACTGCAGTTGTTGGACATGTTTTTTTTGACCAGATAACGGTTGGTGGAACAGGCTCTAGGAATCTAGTTCCAATTGAAAAGGAGTACTCTTACAAATAGTCCTTTCGAGCACAAAAGGGTGACTTATCGCCCGTAGGAGAAGCCTTTGTTAACTTCTTGCCAGTTCAATCCACCTGCACATCTTTCCTTCATTGCTGCTGTCATTGCTCAAGAAACCCAGTTGCCTGTTGATCACAAGACACCCTGCTCCCAAATTCTGGGCAGATCAGGCGATCAGTTGAAGTGATCGCCTCCCATTTTAGCATGGGGAAGGTTGAGAGGAGCACTGTGGTCATCATCCCACACATCCGAGAGGACAGCCTGCTGTCCCAGTCACTGAGATTGCCATTCAAAGACCATGGAATGCAGTCTCGGGCCAAGGTAGCTCCTTGGAAGGATAGAAGTAGCGTATATCTGTGGTCCTGGTCTAAGTGAGACCCAGATTCAGAGTAGTCCTCAAAGAGCTGAACTAAGGATACAAATCTGGGATACGGCAACCATCTCTGATATGCTCCTATCACCAGGTCTCCTCGTGACATGAATATAATGCTCAAGAATTGTATGTGGAAGGTGGTCTCTAAGGGGAATTTAAGGCATGGTTGGTAAGAAATAGGGACTGCAAGCAGGAAATGCCTGGTGTGTGGCAGGTACTGGTTGCAGCCACCTCTCTCTCTCTTTCTGAATTTCTCTCTCACTCTTTTTGTTTGCTGAGGAGTACTGCTGCAGTAGAAGGGGCCCTCCCTTGTACTGTAGCAAGTGGACTGTCACTGCTCCCTCTTTAGTTAGGAATCATACAAAACTCTTTTTCCATAATTTGTGTGCCACCAGTGGCGTAGCAAAAGGTGGTGGTCCGCCCAGGGCGGCATGAGTTTTGGGGGTGTCTCTTACCTGCGGCCGCTGCGGAGCGGCAAATGCAGGGATCATCAGCGCACCACTTCAATCTTACCTGCGGCGGTTGCGGGATGGAAAACGCAGGGACCGCCATGTGTGGCAAAAGGTCTAGCTACACCACTGTGTACATGCTGCCCTTCAAATCTGACATGGATCCTGCTAGACCTGTCAGACTTCTGGTGGTCTTCCCCCAAACCTTTTGCCTTGCTCCTCTTTTTTTTGCTGATCTTGTTTTTGTTGGCCATTGGACTCTGTGTACTTTACCACTTATAAAGTGTGTGTATTCTCTCCCTAAAATATGGTAACATTGGCGTAAAACCCAATTAGATCAATTAATTGACTTCTAAGTCCCTAGTAAAATGGTACTACATGTAACCAGGGCCTAAGCATGGGCGAATTTTGCGAACTCGCGATCCGCAAATTTGCGAATTCACGATCCGCAAAATTCGCGAATTTGCGATTTTTGTTTTTTTGTGTGTTCGCGGGTTTTTTTGCGTGTTCGCAGGTTTTTTTTGCGTGTTCGCGGGGCTTTTTGCGTCTTCCGAGCCGCTTGCATAGCGAAGTTACCCATGCAGTCGTTTATGGGAGAGGGAGAGAGAGATAGATAGATAGATAGAAAGAAAGAGAGAGAAAGAGAGGGAAAGAGAGAGGGAGAGAGAGAACGAGAGAAAGAAAGAGAGGCCGGATCTCTGAAGGGCCAGATTCCTGAGTTGCCCCTACAGAACATACAGCTTTTTATTTTTAGCAAAATGCATATGAAAATTGTGCTGTAAAGGTCTCTTTTAGTTTAACCCCTCCTGACAACTCAAAATGGGTGTATTTGCCATCCTCTCCCTTCTTCCTGTTTTTTATATCTTTAAGTGCTTCCTGATGAGGTTTAATTCCTTGGACAGGTGCCTCGTTGCCTACTTGTAACTATTCTCTGACCCTGCTTCAAGGGTCAGAGCAGGGTCAGAGAATAGTTGCAAGTAGGCAACAAGGCGCCAGGAAGCAATTAGCAGCAGGTGTCCAAGTTGAAGTTAATTTGTTTGTAACCCTTTTGTAAAAGGTTACAAAGAAATTAGGTTCAACTTTTGCACCTGCTGCTGTAACCCTTGCTTGGCTGAAAATTCGTCCCTGCTGATTCACGGATTTTACCGCCATTTCGCGAGATTCGCGGATCGCGAAATCACGGATTATCCGCAAATTCGCCCGCGAAACGGATTTTACGCTCACCCTTACTGTAAATTAAATGCTATTAGCGGGTCTACAGCACTATTTGTGCCATCCACTGCTGTAGCCTTTTAAACATGTCTCAGGCCACCCAATGCAGCTTGTATGTGCAATTTCAAACTGCCATTTTGATCAGGCAAAATAAATCTTATTCAAATCCTAAATCCTCCTTTTTTAAATTCAAATAAGTTGCCCCCAGAGTAGGCCCTAAACAGCCCTTAGTGCAGGGTGCAGTGTATTTAAAAATGTGGACATGCACTTTAAACTTTTACATGCCCTTGTAGTGATAAACTCTTAAATTTGTTTCTCACTACTGCAAGGCATACCTCTCCCATAGTATACTTTATTACATTTAATAAGTGATAACTTTCAATAGGTAACACGTAGGAATATGGTGTTTGATGTCTAAAGTTTTGTAATTTAAAACCCTCTTTCATGTCAAAGTCAGGTCACAATTCTTAAAATGACACTTTTAGAAAGTTACTATTAATTAAATTGGGAACCCAATAAACCCTTGGAGGCTTGGGTAACAAAAAGATTTATATCAGGTAGCAGTGCCTACAAGGGTTTTGTTTAAGAATACTCAAACTTAGTTCATCAAAATCAATTATGAGTGCCAGCTTTGTGGCATCAAATATATTAATTTTAAGTATTGTTTAGAGAAATCAAAAGTGAATGTATCACAGAGAACAACAATGGGTATATACTTTTTTGTAGGAATTTATATAGCTGAATAATTGAAATTCAAAGGGTACGAAGAGACATTCACATAAACAAAAATGACAGCGGTTTATTGTCTTTCACATGAAAGTATCTCGTAATCAATTTTGTGAGTAACCCATTTCTTTCAATTATTTACATATAGAAATTATCATTCAACATACAATGACAAATTCCTATATAACAATTTTTTCATGAAAAAATGGGTTAGATGTGTCGACGTTTCGGTCTTGTCTTTTTGATACATCTAGTAGATCATCTTCAGGACAAAAAAATTCATATGTGGACTGAAGACCCTTAAGATAAGATCGACTGGTGACCTTTAAGCAATAGGTCTGAATAGATATAGATACTCCAAACTGATTGTTGCCGGTGGAATGTTTAGATTATGATGTATGGTCTGGAAACCTTTTTACCTCTTTTATTTTTAGCAAGGCAACACTTGCGTTTTGGGGGGCGAACAACACCATCAGAGATAGGCATCCACAGCTGTTTTGTTTTAGCATGGACGCCAATCTCTGACGGTGTTGTTTGCATCTCTCAACTGCGCTTGAAACAGTCATCTGCCTCAAATGGAATTCTCCAGCAGTGTCCTTCACTGGTTCACCTACTCCCTTTACATATGAGCACCACTAGGTCCTAAAAGATCCCTAACAACTGTGGAGTGCCCCAGGGTTCCACGCTGTCTTCTTCACCCTCTACATGGACCAGCTTGGTGCTCTACTCACAGATGACAAGATTCACAATATCCTGATGATACACAACTCTACTTGAAAATATCCCATGCATTAGACATCCAACACCTCAAACAATATTTGTATCATCGAGACCTGGATGTCCAGCTCTTACTTGAAGCTCATCCCAGCTAAGACAGAATTCCTGCAATTTGCCAACAACAACAAACAAGAAAGGGTACAAACCTGTCTCAATGATAGGGACTTTGACAAATTTAAACCCCAGCTTTCACTGATCATCAAATTACTTGGATTCAATCTGGACACCAACTTCACCCTCAATAAGCAGATTGCCAAAATAGAAAGAGAGTGATTGATGAACCAGCTTTCTCTTTCAGCCAGTCCTCTTCATCCATTGGTCTGTTATTGTGTCATTCACATTTTATTCTTCCCACTACAGCATATAGCATGGGCAAATGGGTCAGGCTCTTTCGGGAAACTGCATTTACAATGCAGCCATTACCAGGCAAACCATTACCACACCTCCTTAGCAAAGCAAACATCTTTACAACGTATGTCTTCACCATGCAAAAGTTTACCACGTTTTTACCTTTACCATGCATGCCTTTACAATGCAAATGTAAGTATTTCACAGGTATGTATAAAGCCTTAAAAAAATATATATATATGTATGTAAAAGACATGCATGTAAAGACTTATGTTTTGTTAAGAACACGCTGTAAAGGCATGCATGATAATGACATGCATGATTGCATCATCCAACGGGCTAACTCAGCCTCTGGCTCACTTCGCTGTGAGTGACTGCCTTCTTTCCTTTCACAAGGTGCACATTCACACACAAAGTAGTTCACTTAAGGGTGATGGACTGCCTTGGCAATAGGAGAATTCTGAAACAATTTTTTTTTTAGTTTTTTCCTAATGTTTCGTTTGTAGATTGTATAGGCCTGGTGATTTCCCTAACAATAAAGATTTACCAAAACCATGACAAAATAAAACAAACATTGACAACGCCAAAATGCTGGCACCCAACACCAGCTCTGTTACTTTAGCCAGTGCTTGGCTTTAATTGGGCTGTCAGCTACAGGCACCCGTCTGCAAGTTGTGGTCCTTAGGTATTATTTTTTGTGCCTTGCAATACTGTGGACTCTTCCAAGACAATGTTGTGTTTTGTGACTTTGCTTTAAATCTGATCATGCGAGCTGGCACCAGGGTCTCAGCTGTTCTGTGATCCAAGGGAAGTGCACGTGCATTTACTAAGCATCAGAACAATTCCGCCTGGACACTTGTTGGACATACACATGTGCTGGTGACGTCTCATAGGTAGCCCTACTATAATAGCATGTTTTCAGGAACCACATGACACCAAATTCTTGCTGTTTTACAGTGTTCTAAGTAATAGATAATCTTATTACCTAACGGAATAAACTCAATGTATCAATCTTAGAAGGATGGAGAGTGAAAGCTGCCCTGTAAGATTTGAACCTGTGCTCTCTCTTTTCATACCCCACGCAGCTCCCCGATGATTCCCGCCCCACTCCTCATCCCAGTTGAGTTTGTTTTTTTATTTTATTATTTATGTATTTATTTATTTACAAGGCCCACCAGCTGCAAAATCCTCCCAGGCTTCTCACGTTCTTTTCTATGTGCACTTTTGTTTCTTTTTTTTATATTTTAATTCACCTTTCTATCATGGGCGCCTGCCATGTTAGAATAGTACATTAGAAATGGCCACCCTGCATCATGACACTGTCGCAAGCACACGTCATGATGCATGTGTCATGAGGACACATGCATACCCATGTGAAAGACATACGTACACGCCTGTGTCATTGTGTATGTGTGCACATTAGTTGCCACTTTAGAATGGGTTTCCATTAATAGGAAACCTGTCCAACACTGTTGCCATGCGCATACATTTTAATGCAAGCATTCACATGTCGATGCCAATAAGCATTAGCAAAGCCAATAGCTTGTCCAATTAAGGTCAGAACATCCTGGGTTTTGCCAGTCCCTGCTGTTTCACGGCCTCTAATTACATTCAAACAATAGCAGCATTTTTTTCACTGAAAAGGCAAAAGAATGTGTGGAAAGGTTGGCACGCAAAAAAGTTATCAAGGCAGGTAGACTTTGTTAGCTCTTTCAAAAATCTCCTAATTTCCTTAATAAATGCTTATGAGCAACATTAGAAATGGAGGCTCCATTTTAGAAAAGTGTGTCACGTGACCTAAAATAGCAACCGTTACCAGAGCTCTTCTCTGATTGGTTCTTTTCTGTTTCCCAGCTCAGCCGAATAAGCATAACTGTAATAAAGTGATAGGATGTGGCCACAAAAAAGGTAAATAGTAGCAGCTTTATAAAGCACTAGCAGCCCGTCCCGACGTTGTCCGGGTATGAATTGCTGCCGGCCAGTAGTATATTGTTTTGTAGTATTTCGTTTTGATAGCATTTCTTATCTGTGACAGGCCTGTGAAACGCTCCGATTCACAGTGCACTGCTGATGCACTTAAGAGTGCGCGTTCAGTATTGTGTGAACTCGAGTTTCCCTGCTTTATTTTTCCTTGCAATATTTTATAGCGCAAACTTGACAACATGGCATGAGCACAATTTACATTACAGTAGAGCACATTAATTTGTGGTAGGCACGGGGAGACAAAGCGATTTGCCTGGAATCACAGGATGTTGAGCTGATGCCGAGATTCGAACGTAGCTCCCCAGCTCTAAAGTTCCCAATTCTAGAACTTGTGGCGGGAGGTGTGTCTAAAAGTGTATGTCGGTGCTGGCCATCAATGAGAGAGACCTGTGCATTTTTTCAAATGGGTGGTGAAAAAATATGAGTATGTTGCTGGAGATGTGGACCGCCGTGCCACCAATGTACTTACCGGGGTAGGGTAAACACCCATTATTCCGCAACTTTTCTTTCCGCATACCACTCTGCATACTTTCATTACAAAAGTACCATGACTCCGCAATGCCATTATAACGCATGGCATTACATTTTATATGCTTTTACCACGCATACATTTACAACTAAATTCGTTGTAAATGCATGAATGGTAAAAGCATGTTTTTTTTAATGTTTGGATAAGGTAAGTATGGGTATAGGGGTATATGTTTTGGGGTACTGAGGTATATGTTTGGGGTGTTTGGGTATTTTCAGGGTTCAGATATCGTTTTGGGTTATGGGGTACAGGGGTAGTTTTAGGGTTTAGGGATAGGTATGGGTTTTGGGGTACAGGGGTATTTTTAGGGTTCAGGGCTAGGTTTGGGTTTGGGTATAGGGGTATTTTTAGGGTTCAGGGGTAGGTTTGGGTTTTGGGGTACATGGGTATTTTAAGGGTTCAGGGCTAGGTTTGGGTTTTGGGGTACAGGGGTATTTTTAGTGTTCAGGGCTAGGTTTGGGTTTTGGGGTACAGGGGTATTTTAGGGTTCAGGGCTAGGTTTGGGTTTTTGGGGTACAGGGTTATTTTTAGGGTTCAGGGCTAGGTTTGGGTTTTGGGGTACAGGGGTATTTTTAGGGTTATGGGGTAGGTTTCGGTTTTGGGGTACAGGGGTATTTTAAGGGTTCAGGGCTAGGTTTGGGTTTTTGGGTACAGGGGTATTTTAGGGTTCAGGGGTAGGTTTAGGTTTTGGGGTACAGTGGTATTTTTAGGGTTCAGGGTTAGGTTTGGGTTTTGGGGTACAGGGGTATTTTTAGGGTTCAGGGGTAGGTTTGGGTTTTGATGTACAGGAGTATTTATAGGGTTCTGAGCTAGGTTTGCGTTTTGTCGTACAGGGGTATTTTTAAGGTTTAGGGATAGGTTTGGGGTACAGGGTACTGGGTATATTTATAGGGTTAAGATGGGTTAGTGTTTAAGGGTGGGTTATGATTATGGAGTGCAGGGGTATTTAAAGGGAGCAGGATGGGATTAGCACACGATATGAGACAAGGCATGAAGGGTGGAACGTACGCCCCCAGCACAAGCCCACAGCACAACACAGACACGCCCACAAGGAACTACTTTGCTGGCACGGTTCTTTTACCTTTTAAATGTATATGGTGGGCGTCTGCATAGCCTATATCCTTCTGCTGCAACTGCCCTTTCCAACGCTGTATTGAGTGTTGTGATTGGTGCTGTGGTTCCTGAGATTACCCGCCTCAAAAGTTTGGGCTCTCTCTTTATTATATTAGTATGGACTGCATGTCAAAATTTAGATAAATAAACAGCTTCATTTAACATAAAAAAATGGCACTTTGTCCAATAATAGTATTATTCTCACCTGTCATTTACTGTTCTGTTGACTGACTGTTACCGTTTGTGGGTGAATTTTCTTTTTTTTTTTTTTTTTAGTTTCGAGAGTAGTTTGACTCCGTAGTGGAAGATTTGGTTCTAAACACATAATTTAAAACCAGTGCACCTCTCAGAGTAGACATGTGTCAAACGTGGCTGTTATTTAGCGATTTTTCCATAATAATTTTCTCCACCAGCCAATACACTGGCAGTGTTTTCCAAAAGCCGCTTTTTGGATACACTTTCACATTAGAAAATGTTTCCACTAACCTCGGCCCAAACCTGCCAAAATTCATTCCTCTGCAAGAACACTGCTGTTATTGAGACGGACGAAAATAATATTAGTGGAAACGCTGAATTCTGGAGCAGAAATAGTCCGTCGTTGGTTTCTAAGTGCTTGGAAATTCACTAGTCTACTTTCCTGCTTGTTTTTGCTCCATTTCCCATTTGCGACCTGCAATTTCACACCCGACTGACTTCTTATTCCTTCGCATGTAGAAAAGCACCGAAGGAACAAATATTACAGACATGCCACAAACTCGAATTTAATGCATTGGGCGTTAAGAAAGGAGTTACTGCTGTAAAAGGCAGGAGTGGCTGGTGTCAGGGAAAAGTGGCGGAGCAGTGCGGGCAGGGGGTAGGGTAGGGACGATGACAATAGCACACTGGAAAAACAAGCACTGGCGTTGCCAATAGGTCTCGCAGTAGGAAAGTTGGAGCTATTGGTTTTGTAAATGACAAAGCCCTTTATGTATTTAAAATGATAACCAAAGTGAAAGGCATTGTTATTTGCAATTGTAATGGCTCCAACTGTCGTACTGCGAGACCTATTGGCAACGTGAGTGGTTTTGCGAGACCTATTGGCAACGTGAGTGGTTTTTCGTGTGTGAGTGGCGTTGTGTGTGTGAGTGGCGTTGCGTAGTTGAGTGGCGTTGCATAGTTGAGTGGCGTTGCGTAGTTGAGTGGCGTTGCGTAGTTGAGTGGCGTTGCGTAGTTGAGTGGCGTTGCGTAGTTGAGTGGCGTTGCGTAGTTGAGTGGCGTTGCGTAGTTGCGTGGCGTTGCGTAGTTGCGTGGCGTTGCGTAGTTGCGTGGCGTTGCGTGGTTGAGTGGCGTTGCATGTGTGAGTGGCGTTGCATGTGTGAGTGGCGTTGCATGTGTGAGTGGCGTTGCATGTGTGAGTGGCGTTGCATGTGTGAGTGGCGTTGCATGTGTGAGTGGCGTTGCGTGGTTGAGTGGTGTTGCATGTGTGAGTGGCGTTGCATGTGCGAGTGGCGTTGCATGTGCGAGTGGCGTTGCATGTGTGAGTGGCGTTGCATGTGTGAGTGGCGTTGCATGTGTGAGTGGCGTTGCATGTGTGAGTGGCGTTGCATGTGTGAGTGGCGTTGCATGTGTGAGTGGCGTTGCATGTGTGAGTGGCGTTGCATGTGTGAGTGGCATTGCATGTGTGAGTGGCGTTGCGTAGTTGAGTGGCGTTGCGTAGTTGAGTGGCGTTGCGTAGTTGAGTGGCTTTGCGTAGTTGAGTGGCTTTGCGTAGTTGAGTGGCGTTGCGTAGTTGAGTGGCGTTGCGTAGTTGAGTGGCGTTGCGTAGTTGAGTGGCGTTGCGTAGTTGCGTGGCGTTGCGTAGTTGCGTGGCGTTGCGTAGTTGCGTGGCGTTGCGTGGTTGAGTGGCGTTGCATGTGTGAGTGGCGTTGCATGTGTGAGTGGCGTTGCATGTGTGAGTGGCGTTGCATGTGTGAGTGGCGTTGCATGTGTGAGTTGCGTAGTTGAGCGGCGTTGCGTAGTTGCATGGCGTTGCGTAGTTGCGTGGCGTTGCGTAGTTGCGTGGCGTTGCGTAGTTGCGTGGCGTTGCGTAGTTGCGTGGCGTTGCGTAGTTGCGTGGCGTTGCGTAGTTGCGTGGCGTTGCGTAGTTGCGTGGCGTTGCGTAGTTGAGTGGCGTTGCATGTGTGAGTGGCGTTGCATGTGTGAGTGGCGTTGCATGTGTGAGTGGCGTTGCATGTGTGAGTGGCGTTGCGTAGTTGAGTGGCGTTGCGTAGTTGAGTGGCGTTGCGTAGTTGAGTGGCGTTGCGTAGTTGAGTGGCGTTGCGTAGTTGAGTGGCGTTGCGTAGTTGAGTGGCGTTGCGTAGTTGCGTGGCGTTGCGTAGTTGCGTGGCGTTGCGTGGTTGAGTGGCGTTGCATGTGTGAGTGGCGTTGCATGTGTGAGTTGCGTAGTTGCGCGGCGTTGCGTAGTTGCGTGGCGTTGCGTAGTTGCGTGGCGTTGCGTAGTTGCGTGGCGTTGCGTAGTTGCGTGGCGTTGCGTAGTTGCGTGGCGTTGCGTAGTTGCGTGGCGTTGCGTAGTTGAGTGGCGTTGCGTAGTTGAGTGGCGTTGCGTAGTTGAGTGGCGTTGCGTAGTTGCGTTGCGTAGCGTGGTTGAGTGGCGTTGCGTGGTTGAGTGGCGTTGCGTGGTTGAGTGGCGTTGCATGTGTGAGTGGCGTTGCATGTGTGAGTGGCGTTGCATGTGTGAGTGGCGTTGCATGTGTGAGTGGTGTTGCATGTGTGAGTGGCGTTGCATGTGTGAGTGGCGTTGCATGTGTGAGTGGCGTTGCATGTGTGAGCGTTGCGTAGTTGAGTGGCGTTGCATAGTTGAGTGGCGTTGCGTAGTTGAGTGGCGTTGCGTAGTTGAGTGGCGTTGCGTAGTTGAGTGGCGTTGCGTAGTTGCGTGGCATTGCGTAGTTGCGTGGCATTGCGTAGTTGCGTGGCGTTGCGTAGTTGCGTGGCGTTGCGTAGTTGCGTGGCGTTGCGTGGTTGAGTGGCGTTGCATGTGTGAGTGGCGTTGCATGTGTGAGTGGCGTTGCATGTGTGAGTGGCGTTGCATGTGTGAGTGGCGTTGCATGTGTGAGTGGCGTTGCATGTGTGAGTTGCGTAGTTGAGCGGCGTTGCGTAGTTGCGTGGCGTTGCGTAGTTGCGTGGCGTTGCGTAGTTGCGTGGCGTTGCGTAGTTGCGTGGCGTTGCGTAGTTGCGTGGCGTTGCGTAGTTGCGTGGCGTTGCGTAGTTGCGTGGCGTTGCGTGGTTGAGTGGCGTTGCATGTGTGAGTGGCGTTGCATGTGTGAGTGGCGTTGCATGTGTGAGTGGCGTTGCATGTGTGAGTGGCGTTGCATGTGTGAGTTGCGTAGTTGCGCGGCGTTGCGTAGTTGCGTGGCGTGGCGTAGTTGCGTGGCGTTGCGTGGTTGAGTGGCGTTGCATGTGTGAGTGGCGTTGCATGTGTGAGTGGCGTTGCATGTGTGAGTGGCGTTGCATGTGTGAGTGGCGTTGCATGTGTGAGTTGCGTAGTTGCGCGGCGTTGCGTAGTTGCGTGGCGTTGCGTAGTTGCGTGGCGTTGCGTAGTTGCGTGGCGTTGCGTAGTTGCGTGGCGTTGCGTAGTTGCGTGGCGTTGCGTAGTTGAGTGGCGTTGCGTAGTTGAGTGGCGTTGCGTAGTTGAGTGGCGTTGCGTAGTTGCGTGGCATTGCGTAGTTGCGTGGCGTAGTTGCGTGGCGTAGTTGCGTGGCGTTGCGTGGTTGAGTGGCGTTGCATGTGTGAGTGGCGTTGCATGTGTGAGTGGCGTTGCATGTGTGAGTGGCGTTGCATGTGTGAGTGGCGTTGCATGTGTGAGTGGCGTTGCATGTGTGAGCGTTGCGTAGTTGAGTGGCGTTGCGTAGTTGAGTGGCGTTGCGTAGTTGAGTGGCGTTGCGTAGTTGAGTGGCGTTGCGTAGTTGAGTGGCGTTGCGTAGTTGAGTGGCGTTGCGTAGTTGCGTGGCGTTGCATGTGTCAGAGGCTAAATGTAGCACAGGGAGACCTCCAGCGGTAAGACAATCAAAAACAACTTAGAAAACATTTCACAGTATGAAGAGATCAAACTCATGAACGAGCGTGATACACCTCAGCTAAAAAAAATCATGATAAATAACAACACACATTAGAAGTGAAACTGCAAGTACAGAAGGACCAGCTTTGCTTGTTTAAAACTCCCACTTCAGGCAGATGAGTGTAATGTGTAAAGCGTCTTGTGCACATGAGCAGATGGGAGTCTGGAAGCAAATACAAACAAGAGGAATGGCTGAGGCGCATTGGTGTGAAGCACATCAAAGGGCTTCTCCTCCCCTAATTAGGTGAGGAGAAGCCGTTCCGGGAAACTGAAAGTACGGCCGGCCTGCGGCCGGCCATGAATAATTAGGGGAGGAGAAGCCCTTTGATGTGCTGGGCTGGCTGGCCCCATGCTCGTGCATGTTATCACGTGGTTCACGTGCACAGCATGAAAACCGCGGGGCTGAAAGCCCTTTGGTTTGAAGAGAAAATAGCCGACTTGAATTCTCCCCATTTCCCATTCCTGCGGAATGGTAAAGGCTCGACCTAAAAAAATATCTGCCGCCCGCTGCATTGCCGCTCTTCTGGTAATCTGCAGCACAGGCTGAGACTCCCAGATGTGGTGAGACACCCGGCCGCTAAAATACATTGTTTGCACGCACCTCCCTGGGCCGGGTGCGGACCAGGCAGTATTTAATAAAGGGTGACGTCAGCGCACGTGGCTGATGACACGAACGGAGCGTCTGAGTTGACGTCCCTTATTGTAGCTCCGCTGTTGGTATTAGGCCTGTCCCCCACCCTGAATGTACCCCTGTGCCTGCCTGATCCTGAATACCCCTGCCTGACACCCGGGTTATCACATTGGCAACTGAGAGAGCGCAAACTGACCTAAATGTATAAGTACGTCACACTTACATGTAGTAAGCACAAGTCATGAAGAGAAATGCCATGAGTGCTGATATTGTATGCACATATATTCTGAAATGTGTAGTTAATCTAGAGATTTAGGTAGAAATAGAACTAATGCAGAATTGTGTGGAAATGTATAACCTTATTAGACGTGGTTAATCCTGAATCTATGTCGTGTAGCTGCTAAAATGAAAAGATGCCATGTTATAAGCACAAGACGGAGTAGGCCTCAGAGCCAAAGCTGAAAGGGTTGGGAAAGGTACTCGTGTGCACGACATAGATTGCACTAATGTTATTTAGTAATCATGTTTAATGGGACATATTTTATAGATGTGTTTACCTAATCATAGAGTAAGATATTAACATGCTATTAATTAATGAAAGAGTCAAAGTATATAATCAGTATATGAAATGTTGTAGGCCTGAAATGTTTAAAGACTTTTGATTTACACGTATTGGTCTGTGCTGGGAATAATGTTGCAAACTTTCGTTAGAAGTTTATGAGAATTGGGATCCTGGCTGCAGATGTCTGTCTGCAAGAGAAAGGGGGGATCCAATTATAAATGAAATGAATAGAGGTTTGTTCAGGAGCCGGCACAGACATGGAGGAGTGCTTAGGAATGTTTTAGGGGGTATCAGCGGGCCGGAGAAGAGTCTGAGAAGCAAGGTCAACTCTAACGCACGAGGCCTAACAGAAACCAGCATGGAAAAAGCCAGAAGCAACACCACGTGAGGGGCGTCTCACGAGGGGCGTCTCTAATGTTGTTGTGTGTTTTGTATTAGGGACAGCACCGCTGGGTGGAGTTAGAGTAGATGCCTGAGGACCCTTTAGAGAGCGGATGGGTAGGCAGAGAGGGGTCATGACTGGAGGACTATAGGTTTTCACCAAGAGACTAAGAGTGGGTGATCTTCCTAGGAAGTCACTCACAGCTGACACCTTTTTGATAGGCTGAGACTTTGTTAAGTAGGGATACCATCCAGAGCAGGGTAGGGACAGCCTAACCTGTATTTTATCTCCAGCCCTAAATGACGGAGAGATCTCAATACGTGTCTATGCTTATAGCCTTGTTATTTTTAGAACTTGTACTGGTAGTTTTCTTTGCTCGTCTGAGGGTTTTCAGAGAGCACATGTATGTAGTTGGGCCCGTATATCTGGTGAATCTCATTTTGAGATGTCTGTACTTACAGCTGATCCTAACTTTATAATAAATCTTTGAAAGCTAGAAGTTGTTTGTGGTTCTTCCGAGTGGAGTCCATTATAAATTGAACTAACCTGGTAAGAGATGCACTTTCTTCCCTCAATGACAGACAATAAAGATTCAGTCGACCAGAACGGGGTTTAGATCAAGGGTGATAAGATAGTGATCAACAACCCCGCCCCCGCAGTTGGTAGCTATAGAGGATGGTTGTCTTCTTGAGGAAGGTGACCTAGGCCAGGTTAGATTACCCCAAGGCCCCTAGAGATCGAAGATCGGAAGAACCGCCCGCCGAAGAAGGTCCGGATGACGTGAGACAGAAAAGCAGCAGTCTCGGTCGAGAGTGAGTATAAAGGGTCATGCGTGTTAAGATTGCGGTGTTTTTGTATTGTATCTGTGTTGTAATGTCTGGCGGAGTTGAATGCCTGTAGAGTGACTGTGGAACAGGTTGTGAGCGCGCGCAACCGGTGGAAATCTTAAGTTCAAGGAGAGCTTAAGTGGTTCGGGTGTATCGGACATCCAGAGTAATTGTCAACCAGTGTGAAGGGGGTCATGAGGTACCATTGATCGCCCGCAGGACCGAGATAGGGGGAACGTAAGAGTGAGTGCGTGAGTAACGGACGCTGGTCGGAAGTTACTGTGTGTGCAAGAAACCTATCAGAGAGACGATAGACATTTCGTCAGTTGTGTTGACAATTACAGATAGACTGTGGACGTACAGTCGAGAGAAGTGACCGCTTGGTCGGAAGTAGTAATTTTTTCAGTGTATGAATGGGACGCATGCATGACCGGGAGACGAGCTGAGAAAGGAGGGGTGCTGCTGCGAAGCGGAGACAAGTGACGTCAGAAAGTGCCGCGCTGGGATTGGCCGGCCGGAGCGAGACCGCGCTGCGATAGGCCAGCTAGCAAAGCCGCGCTAGGATTGGTGGATTGTCAACAGGAAGTAAACAGAGTATTGAGGCTGGAAATTGTGCGTATAATCATGAAGTGTTTTAAATGGTTAAGAGCAGTTTTTAAGAAAGAGAGGCGGGGATCTTACGAAGGGGAAGAAGCCCCGCCGGAGGGTACGCCGGCTCGTTATATGGCGGCAAATGTTGGGCTGCATACCATTTTGTGGATTTCAGAGTGGAGTAAGATTACAGAGGGAAATGAGGAGCTGACGTTTCCGAAGTACGGGACGTTCAGATTAGAGGTGTTACACCGATTGAAAGCAGTCATGACTTCCATGAGACCCATGCCTAGACCAACCCAGTTTGAAGCTCTCAATGCCTGGATTAGGGCAGCGCACGAGAAGAATCTGAATAGACGTCAAGAAAGGGTGAAACGATCGGTAAGAGCAGTGCAGGATGCCAAATGGGATGCGGATGCTAAAAGATGGAGAGTGCATAACATGGAAGTAAATAAATTGTACCCAGTGTTAGAAGCGCCCGGAAACAAAAGTCCCCTAGAAGAGGATGATGAGAGCGAAACGGAGGACAGCCTGATAAACAGGTTACTGACAGATAGGCCACCCCCGTATAACAAAGGGACGGGAGAAGTCGAGCATAGTGAAAAGGGGGGGGGGCAACGTAGGAGAGTATGGACCGCTTCCCAGTTCCAATTGGGATCCCGCTGCAAAGAAAGAACTGTCCCAGCCTGGTTCGATGCAGCAGGTGGTCGGGAGGTTTGTGGTACAAAGAGTGCCGGAAACGGAGTGTGCCACATCCTACGCACTGCCAGATGCCCTGCAAGTACCCGTTACTATAGGCCCTATAGTATCGATTTATGACCCAGAAAGAGCTAGAGGGGAGGAACGGGTACAGAGGGACAGAGAAAGAACAGAGATGGCAAGGAGGAGCGATACGATCAATTCCCCAAGTCAGTTGCCGATACCAAGAGAGTGGAGCACCCCGGTACACACAGCAGAGGATCCAGTAGGGGATCCGGGGGGCCATAGATGGCCAGTGGATATGAGGGGATCAGGACGGAAATCCTTTCAGGAGTTAAATGAGTACATGAAGAAGTGGGATGAGGCAGTAGAGGCTCAGAAGAGCATCATAGCTGCGGAAGCTGGAAGGGAAAGTCAGGATAGCAGGACCCGGACTCACTGCGGGGCTGATGAAAGCAGTCCGGAGTGGGACGGGAGGGAGAAGGACAGTAGGGGAGTCACCCATTGGGCCCAGAGTGGAGGTAGATCAGACCTGGAAAACGGGGGCCCCGGGAGTGGGGGGGTGTCTCGCCCAACACGCAGTGAAGGAGACAGGAGAACGCAGGAGTACAGAAACAGTTTTAAGTGTACCCATTGTGTGCCCGGCAACAGAGAACAGAATGGGAGTTGTGAGAGGCCGCGCCATAGTCCCTGTGATGACGGACAAGAGCCCTGTCCAGGGGATATGGAGAGCCGAGAAGGAACATACCGGATACTGAGTGATACTAGACAGAGAGAGGATGGCGACCGGAGGGAGAATAGCAGAGAGTCCTACTGTGAAAAGAGAGAAGAAGGAGAGAATGGACAAAATAAGATTGGGGGTAACAGGCCCGTGTTCCATCACCTTCCAAGATCGGATGGCCGAGCCTGGGACCTGGAAAGATGGGAGCAAGGGAGAACACTCCTTAACTCTCCCGAGCCCAAACGTAGGGCTCGGAGTTGGGATGGTAGAGAGACCAGTGAGCCCCCTTCGAAAGACATATTGCGAGCTGAGATAAAAGCCAAAAGACTCGATGTCGCCAGTTTAAAGTCAGATCTGGATGACATGGTAGATGGTACCCTGCCATTAGAAAGAATGGAAATGTATGAGCAGGATGAAATACTGTTCATGGCAAAGGACATCACTCGAAAGGCGAGAACAATCCATGAGAAATTAGTTGAACTAGCAGGCAAATATATGGTGGACCTGTCAAGGACCAAAGCATTACAGGGTAACCATAGGCTACATTATTCAGATCGGGACCTAGATGAGAGGAGAACAATCGGACTGAAAACTCACATAAGGGAATTGATCACTGGAATAAGGACGTGGAGGGCACTAGACAAATGGGAGGAAAGGTGGTCCAAGAAAGGGACCGTCAGGAGAAGCATGATTGGTACGACACCAGGAGGACCGCAGAGAATAGAGGCATATCCTTTGCGTGAAGTTGCAAATGGGAACTATGTGCATGTGCCATGGAGTAGGGGAGATTTGGCCGCTTTTACCACTTCGTTCCCCAAATTGTGGGAGAACCCTGTCGAGTGGTACAAGCAAGTGGAGAGATTCGTAAAAATCTCAAAGGTCCTATGGATAGATTTGAACACGCTGTTTGACATTGTAGTACCAGGAGATTTGTGGACAGCATGCAAGGTTAGCGCTGAGTGGCCCACAACAGAGCCAGAGAGAGATGCTAAGACTAATGGGCCGTCCGAGACCGTAATGGCAAAATACGAGAGAGTGATGACTTGGCTGAAAGAAAAAGTGCCAATGCAGGACATAGATTGGGTCAAAATAGATCGAACAAGACAGGAACCCAAAGAGACAGTTCACGAATATTATGAGAGACTGCTGAAGGCGTTTAAACAGTATAGCGGCCTGGATGTAATGGATCCGAAGGACATAGGGCAATTTGTGTCTAAGTTTGTTCTGGGCCTGAGACCGGATATCAGTTTAATGATTCAGCAACACTTGATTTGTTGGCAAAATAAACCTTTAGATGAAATCCTGAGATATGCCAGGTACTGCTGTGACGAGATAGACTCCAAGGCAAAGAAGCTAAAAGAGAAACTGATGGTGGTGCAGATGCAGGCAGCTGGCAAGGGGGGACAGCAGCAACAGCAGCAAGGAACAGGTACTGGGGGCAAGAAACAGTATAGCCAGAACAAGGGCAATGAGGAGAACTCCACCTTTAAACCCAGAATAGACATAGCTGCCTTGAAGAAAACGACTCGGTGCCACCAGTGTAACGAGGTGGGGCATTGGAAACGCGAGTGTCCCTACAATGTTGAGATAGGGGAACAGGAGATAGAGGAGGAAGAGGTCCAGAGTACGCCTGCGAGAGGGGTAACGCAATACCAGGGAAAGGTGCTCAAAGGGGGGACCCCTCCTCCACGAGCCCAGTTCCCTCAGCCACCGAGAGTAGGGACTATGGGTAAGACATATAGACAGATGCCTCTGTTTGTAGGTGGAGAGGAATGCTATTACGTAGACCCACTAACTGGACAGAGAGTGGAAAGGGAGGACTGTACCCTCGGGGCAGCCTTGGAGGTGGATCAAAGGGGACCCTATGTTGAGGCCGAAGTAGCAGGGTGCCCCACGACATTCCTAGTGGACACAGGAGCCACTCGATCCACTATCAGATCAGCCGCAGTTCCAGGCCTGCCCATGTCTGGAGAGACAATACAAGTGGTGGGGGTTGCAAACAGGAGAATAACAAGCCCATTGACTGAACCAGTGCAGGTGAAAATAGGGAAATACAGCGATGAGCACCAGTTTGTGGTTTGCGATTCTAGTCCTGTATGTCTGCTAGGAAGAGACCTTTTGTGCAAGTTAAATTGTACAATATACTGCACACCACAAGGAGTGGAGGTATTGACTAATGACGATGATGCTGACTTCAAAGTCGCAAATTCAAGAATATGTGTGGAGCTGTATCCCACTCTGACAGTAGAGGAGCTCCCCTGGGATCTGAGAGAGACAGTGGCACCAGAAGTATGGGACTTCACTGGGGAAGAGATTGGATTGGTCAAAGGGGTGGACCCAGTGAAAATTGTAGTGAAACCACATGCTGAGTTTCCGAGAACACCCCAATATAAATTGACTCCAGAAACAATTGCAGGTATAAAGCCCGTGATTGAGTCCATGATTAAGCAGGGAATCCTGAAAGAAATCGTGGGTAGTCCATGTAACTCCCCGATTATGGGCTTGCAAAAACCAAACGGGAAATTCCGGATAGTGCAGGACCTCCGAAAGATTAATAACATTGTTGTCTCATGTTGTCCAGTGGTACCGAATCCATCAGTGATACTGTTTCAGATTCCGTTTCAAGCCGAATGGTTCACTGTAATAGATCTTTGTCAGGCTTTCTTCTCGATCCCTCTGGACGAGGAGAGCCATTTTCTTTTCGCATTTAAGCTGGAAGGTCGCGTCCTAACATGGTGTCGTATTCCTCAGGGGTATACAGAGAGCCCATCGATCTTCAATCAGCTTCTGAAGAAAAATCTTGAAAGTCTAGTGCTGCCCCAGAAGTCGGTTCTGGTCCAGTACATAGACGACCTCCTTGTGGCGTCAGAAACAGAAGAAGCTTGCAGGGAGGACTCCATTGCTTTGTTAAATCACCTAGCTGCAAATGGGCACAAGGTGTCCCCGGGAAAATTACAGTACTGCCTGACAGAAGTGCAGTACTTGGGACACAGAATTGAGAAAGGCAAACGAAAGGTGTCACCAGACAGGATAGAGGCGATCATGAAAATGAATGTGCCTAAGACACAGAGAGAAGTCAGGATGTTCCTAGGGATGGTGGGTTATTGCCGACAGTGGATCGCAAACTTTTCACTGAAAGCAAAACCCTTGCAAAAACTGACGCACAAGGAGGTGAGCGATCCGGTACCATGGGACAAAGACTGTTTGATGGCGTTCCTGCAGCTGAGAGAGGACCTGTGTCGTGCTCCTGCTCTGGGAATGCCTGATTACAATAAATCATTCTTGCTTTACTGTTGTGAGAGAGAGGGTTGTGCGTTGTCTGTGTTAGTCCAAATCCATTGGAATGCCCGTAGACCAGTTGCTTACTTCTCGGCTACTTTAGACCCAGTAGCCGCAGCGTTGCCCGGATGTCTCAAATCCGTTGCTGCAACAGGTGTCAGTATCGAAAGATGTGAGAATATTGTGATGGGGCACCCGTTAGAGGTGTACGTGCCCCATTCTGTTGAACTGTTGATGACCAGGACCAAAACACAGCATCTGACCAATAGCAGGCTCACGCGCTATGAGCAAGTCATTCTTGCTGCAGAGAACGTGACCCTCAAGAGATGCTCTGTTTTGAACCCTGCCACCTTGATGCCACTCCCAAATGATATCGAAGATGATGATTGTACAGACCATGACTGCCTCGATGTGACTGAACTATGCACCAAACCTAGACCCGACATCGTGGATGAGCCACTGACTGACCCCGATGAAGTTTTCTTTGTCGATGGCTCATGTGTAAGAGACGAAGTTGGGCAGTTGAGAGCAGCTTACGCTGTTTGTACAATTACTGGAATTGTGGAAGCTGGATGCCTGGAAGGAGTACACTCCGCTCAGGTAGCCGAGATTATTGCCCTGACGCGTGCCTGCCTGGCAAGCAATCAAATTCGAGTCACCATATACACCGACAGCCAATATGGTTACGGGGTAGTTCACGATTACGGGCAGTTATGGTCTCAAAGAGGGTTCATGACCTCTTCAGGCTCTCCCATTCGCAATGGAGAGTTCGTGCGCTTGTTGTTAGAAGCCTTACAATGTCCAGCAGGTATCGCAGTCGTGAAATGCACCGCACATACCCGAAACATGGACTTCGTGTCACAAGGCAATAGATATGCCGACGAAGTTGCGAGGTACTGTGCGGAGCAAGGGTACTCTTTCACGGAGGTGGAAGTGGGCGGAATAAATGTAAGAACTGAATTAGCCATGATATTAGAAACTGTTGATACTTGGGATGAACTGAAATGCCTACAAGAAAATGCTCCTGATTTTGAAAAAGAAACATGGGAAAAGGCAGGATGTGTGGTGGGTGAGGCTCATCTCTGGGTTTCAGCAGACGGAAGAGCAGTGTTACCCAATGAGATGGTGAGCCCAATGGCGAGACAAATCCATGGTCCAGTACACCTAGGGAGAGACGCTATGCTGAGAGTCTTTAGGCAAACCTGGTATAACCCCAAATTCAGAGTAGCAGCCAAAGCAGTGTGCCAGCGTTGTGTGACCTGTCAGCAGTTGAATGTAGGGAAAAGAACACCAGTTGCACTAAGCCACATAGGGAGGTCTGGGGGTCCGTTCAACCGTATGCAGTTGGATTTCATCGAACTGCCAAGGTGCAACCGACTCCGTTATGTCCTGGTGGTTGTTTGCGTATTCTCCAGATGGGTTGAGGCATACCCTACACGTAGGTGTGACACCCTCACAGTGGCCAAGTTACTGCTTAGGGAGCTCATTCCGCGCTTCGGGGTACCGGCCTCTTTGGAATCAGATAGGGGAACGCATTTCAACAGCGAGCTTGTGAAGATGATTTGTGCTGCTCTGAACATAGATCAGAAATTGCATTGCAGTTACCGACCAGAAGCCTCAGGAATTGTGGAGCAGATAAATAGCACCATTAAGGCCAGAATTGCAAAAGTGTGTTCATCAACGACCTTGAGTTGGCCTGACGCCCTGCCATTGGTCCTTATGAGCCTCCGTAGTACCCCAGACAGAAGAACGGGACTGTCACCTCACGAGGTGTTAATGGGGAGAGCAATGAGGTTGCCATCTGTACCTACTGCTGCACTGTTAAACATCACAGATGATATGATCCTGGACTATTGTAAGGGGCTGTCTGACGCCATTCATTCTGTGTCCCTTCAGGTGCAGGCTGCCGAAGTCCCGTCGTGGCAGGACCTGTGCCATGACCTGTGCCCTGGAGACTGGGTGCTTGTGCGAAAGCACGTGAGGAGAAGCTGCCTGGATGTTCGTTGGCGTGGGCCTTACCAGATCATCCTGATCACGAACACCGCAGTCAAGGTGGGAGGCCTGCCCAATTGGATCCACGCGTCGCATACGCGGAGGGTTCCAGCACCTCTGGAAGAAACAGCTCCTCTCTCGGATGGAAGTCCAGCTGCGGACCGAGAAGCCATAGAGGGGGCCAGCCAAGCTGTAGAGGTGCCAGAAGAAGCAGGGAACGAGTCTGACCAGCCGGAGGACGGTCAGTACAACAGCGAAACAGACGACGCTACTGAAGGAGGAAGTAGCTGGGAATACGAATCCGACACTGACCAGGCTGAAAGAGAGCGAGAGCAAGCCAGAAGGACAAGAAGCAGAAGGGTTAGGCGTGGAGAAGCCAGCTGGCCTCAAAGAAGGAGTTCAAGCCTGAGGTCGACTCCAGAAAGAACCCTTCCTCCGATATCCGAAGATTCAGACCTGGAAGAAGGTGCTCAGGGCGCTGAAGCACCGGACTTGAGAAGGTCAAGAAGAGTGCGTGTGCCTAGCAGAAGATACGCCACCCCTGAGTGGACATACCTGGCGACAAATGTCTTGGGAACGAGCGACAGGGAGGATCAGAGCGGTGCTGGTGTCCAGCTCTGAACCCATCATCACAGTAGAAGTACAGCTGTTAGTGCCCGGAGTTGAAGCAGAAGGGTCGCTAACATTCACACTCCCCAACCCTCCCCGCCTCAGCAAGTTAAAGCACATGTTTTTCACAGAATTGCAATTCCCCGATTTTGGTACAAAGATAACAAGCCATGAAGAGCACGTTCTTCGCTTGGAAATATTGAACTATGCTGTCCAAGCTGCAGGATCGAAACTGATAGTGGATGCTTAGAGACTTTGTAAATAAGCAAGAAAAGAAGATTACCTAACGCCTAGGAAGCAGAGAATCTTAGGGACCTTCCCTTGAGTTGACGGAGAAGGGCTAGGGTTGTCTGTGTTAAAGCTTGAAAAGACTTTTGCAAAGGAGGTTGTCAGCTTCCAGTTGTGTTGTTCAAAGGACTGTAAAGGAACGAGAAGAAAAGAACTTTGGGTTGAGAAAAGAGAGAGTCATACTGTCTGACGAAATGGAGGCCGGCACCCCGAACCGTAGAGCCAAATGTATAATAGGCACATTAATAGTGGGAGTGATATTTTTAATAGTATTAATAGTCACAGTTTCGTATGTAAAGGGACACGAGGATGAGGCAAAGGTAACGGATGAGAAATCTGTAGTGACACCTAAACCCACTGTTGCTGGTCAGAAGGGGGAAAACATTCAGGAGAAGGCGTTATTAGCAGCAGAAGCCCGTAGGTTACACGTGGATGAGTCCCAAGGCGACTTTAGGTCAAACGCTTATGCTAAACTTTTGTATGAATACGTGGATGCCATGGAGGTTAAGGACTGTTACGTCTGCATGCAGTTGCCGGCGTCTGTAGATGAAGGCATTAGATATCATCACCTCCCGCTGACATATGGCATTACATGTAGCTTATTGCTTAGTATATTTTATGGGAGACATAGTTTTGAATACTATTTCTCCAATTATGATTCAGTGTTGCCAGAAGTCCCAAATTATAAGCAAATGAACAAATGGGACTACTGGAAGAGTGAAGACAGATTGGCCAAGTTCTTCATTCCTTGGATTACCTTAGATACTTCACATGCCAGCAGAAATAACCTGACATGCAAGGTGTCAGAAGTCGAGAAGAAGTTTATAGGGCAGGTGGATGATAGATACAGGAGACAAAAGATTTTGAAAAAATCAGGACAATGGAAAACAGATTGGACCGAGGAAGAGAAGGCACACAAAAGAAAGGGTAGTAGTGGTCCAATAGCTTTAGATAAAACGCAGAGAGGAAAGCTATGTCTTCACCGAGCCAAAACGTATTATGAAAATGTATACGTGGGAGAAGTCAGCTGTGAACATGCTTTCAATCTAGAGTACTATACCAAAGATTTCCTGAAGGGAATGCAAGTGATTCCAAATGTATATTTTGTATGTGGAAGAAATGCCTACGTGAGACTACCTGATAACTGGTATGGATCATGTTACCTGGCAATTGTCTTCCCCAAAATATATCATGCCCAAGACTTAGAGATCATCGAGGGCAAGGCTTCGGCCAGAGGAAGAAGAGATATAGGGGATGCAGAAATGGTTGGAGATGTATTTGGAGCTGCATTTCCTCTTTTAGGACTGATCCTCAATGATGTCAAAATTAGACGACTGGCAACAGTCGTAGACAGGTTATCTGCCAGCACTGCTCAGTCCTTAATGCTGGTGGAAGGAGAGATGCAATCGATAAGGGCCATGGTTCTTCAAAACCGTCTTGCATTAGACGTCCTGCTAGCAAAAGAGGGCGGAGTCTTTAAGGCTTTGAAGGTCCAGGAATGTTGCACTTACATTCCAGACAATTCAAAACCCCTTGAGAAAGTTATTAGGAACATAACTGATATTCACAAAGAGATCAAAGACCTAAGTAGAGAAAATGTCTGGGAAAAGGTGGGCCATGGAATGAGTGAAGCTGGAGGCTGGTTCACCAAATTAGGCAAAAGCTTTGTGTGGTATGTGCTAAAACCTATCATCATAATATTGATCTGTGTGATCATGTTGTGGGGATTGGTGAAGGCATTCAAATGGTACAGAGCAAGGAGGTTGGAGAGGGCCCAGAGAGAACAGCTAAAGAGATTAGCTGCCATACAAGACAATCAGTACCGGAGTCTGAGGGCTCTAGAAACGCAGAAACGAGGTACACTAGCAATCACGTCAGTTTGAATATTAGTGATGACCCCGAGAGGTCATCAAAGGGGGGAACTGAGAGAGCGCAAACTGACCTAAATGTATAAGTACGTCACACTTACATGTAGTAAGCACAAGTCATGAAGAGAAATGCCATGAGTGCTGATATTGTATGCACATATATTCTGAAATGTGTAGTTAATCTAGAGATTTAGGTAGAAATAGAACTAATGCAGAATTGTGTGGAAATGTATAACCTTATTAGACGTGGTTAATCCTGAATCTATGTCGTGTAGCTGCTAAAATGAAAAGATGCCATGTTATAAGCACAAGACGGAGTAGGCCTCAGAGCCAAAGCTGAAAGGGTTGGGAAAGGTACTCGTGTGCACGACATAGATTGCACTAATGTTATTTAGTAATCATGTTTAATGGGACATATTTTATAGATGTGTTTACCTAATCATAGAGTAAGATATTAACATGCTATTAATTAATGAAAGAGTCAAAGTATATAATCAGTATATGAAATGTTGTAGGCCTGAAATGTTTAAAGACTTTTGATTTACACGTATTGGTCTGTGCTGGGAATAATGTTGCAAACTTTCGTTAGAAGTTTATGAGAATTGGGATCCTGGCTGCAGATGTCTGTCTGCAAGAGAAAGGGGGGATCCAATTATAAATGAAATGAATAGAGGTTTGTTCAGGAGCCGGCACAGACATGGAGGAGTGCTTAGGAATGTTTTAGGGGGTATCAGCGGGCCGGAGAAGAGTCTGAGAAGCAAGGTCAACTCTAACGCACGAGGCCTAACAGAAACCAGCATGGAAAAAGCCAGAAGCAACACCACGTGAGGGGCGTCTCACGAGGGGCGTCTCTAATGTTGTTGTGTGTTTTGTATTAGGGACAGCACCGCTGGGTGGAGTTAGAGTAGATGCCTGAGGACCCTTTAGAGAGCGGATGGGTAGGCAGAGAGGGGTCATGACTGGAGGACTATAGGTTTTCACCAAGAGACTAAGAGTGGGTGATCTTCCTAGGAAGTCACTCACAGCTGACACCTTTTTGATAGGCTGAGACTTTGTTAAGTAGGGATACCATCCAGAGCAGGGTAGGGACAGCCTAACCTGTATTTTATCTCCAGCCCTAAATGACGGAGAGATCTCAATACGTGTCTATGCTTATAGCCTTGTTATTTTTAGAACTTGTACTGGTAGTTTTCTTTGCTCGTCTGAGGGTTTTCAGAGAGCACATGTATGTAGTTGGGCCCGTATATCTGGTGAATCTCATTTTGAGATGTCTGTACTTACAGCTGATCCTAACTTTATAATAAATCTTTGAAAGCTAGAAGTTGTTTGTGGTTCTTCCGAGTGGAGTCCATTATAAATTGAACTAACCTGGTAAGAGATGCACTTTCTTCCCTCAATGACAGACAATAAAGATTCAGTCGACCAGAACGGGGTTTAGATCAAGGGTGATAAGATAGTGATCAACAACCCCGCCCCCGCACAACGAGTGTGGGATCGCACTCCGCGAGCAACCACAGCTGGCGTCTGGGCTGGTCTTGTAGGCGATCTAGCGGCTGGAGCACGGTGGGTGACGCATGCACCCACTCAGAAAAGGAGGTGTGGTGTGTGACTCGAGGCAGCATGCCGGACTCACCGGAAAGGATGGCTGCTGCAAGTTGCGCGGCCGGGAAAACTCTCCCCGAATTCAGGCAGGTGGCAGACCCCGCGACGGCGGCACCGCAATGGAAGAAGTGGCTGGGGCAGCTGGAAAACTACTCTGTTGCCACCCGAGAGACTGACAACACAGTAAAGAGGTTGTTGATGGTACTAATGGGTGGCAATGAACTATATGACCTGTTCCAGGACCTGCCTGATACTGGAGACAGTGGTGACTACGACAAAGCGATACAGGCCCCGAATCGTTACTTTGATCTGCAAGTAAATCCCGATTTTGAACATTTCAAGTTGCGCCAAGCCAAACAACGGGGGGAAGAATCGATTGACATGTACTATGCATGATTGAGAAAGATGGTCAGCACCTGTAGTGGGGTCGATCGACCCCACTACAGGTGCTGTGTTGTTCCGGTGATGAGCAGGGTGCACATCACCGGAACAGCGCAAGCTGATCCTCTGCCAACCGGGGATCACGTTGGAAGAAATACTAATCCTGGGAAGGTCGCATGAACTGGCAGGCGCACACGCAGGCGAAATGGAAAGGGCGCTTGCAAAGAAATTGGCTAGGGGGTCAGTCCGTGTTCCCAACTCCTATCAAGGAAGAAAGGGTCGAGGCACTGAAGAAGGCATATGGCCGAGG
This sequence comes from Lissotriton vulgaris, assembly GCF_964263255.1. Lineage (NCBI taxonomy): Eukaryota > Metazoa > Chordata > Amphibia > Caudata > Salamandridae > Lissotriton > Lissotriton vulgaris. The sequence continues at coordinate 1,056,253,933 of NC_141698.1, read as the reverse complement.
GGCCAGAACTGGGGCCAAGCAGGAGGAGATGCGCCAGAGGCGAGAGTGCCGGAACTGCGGCATGGGGGCGCATTCCCAAAGAGTTTGCCCAGCACATGGGAGGCCGTGCCTGAAATGCAAGTATGCTAGCCCACCCACTTACTTCGTCTCGCTACAAGCTAATGAGACTGACAAACAAAAGGCCGGGTCAATTTGTTTGTATGGGTAATATTATTTAACCCTTTTATTCATATATTTTTACTTGAAATGTAACAATTTCATGGGCAAGAAGAACACTTTGTAATCACTTGCAGAGAGAATATTTACAAAAAGAATACAAAAACATTTACACATATTTACGCCAACTGGACATGTATCACATATACTATACACAACAAACTTCTCATGAAAATGGTATTTCTTGACTCTATAAACAATGATTAATTTTTGAGAGCTAGTCAGGGCGCTGTTAACCAGAAAATTGGTAAACAAAAGATGTAAAGGGCAGCAATCAAAAGACAAATCAAATTATTTCAAACCAACGAATGTTTAAACCCAACACAAAGGGGGTACTGATATTGAAATTTGTCTGCCGTTTTGCCGACGCGTTTCGAATCTGTAAATAGTTGCAGATTCTCCTCAGGGCTCTCTCAGTGTTATGATTCTGCACAAAAAATAAAAAACGAAGTTTGTTTTAAGATTATGTATTTCTAAAAGATTCCCCACTGTTGCTGTGTTTAGGTGGGTTGATTTACCTTTGTATCCGGAGCGGAGGGCTCTCGTGGATTAGATTGAGCACATGGCACTGTGCATCGCGAATCAATTGGAGTAAAGTTAAATCTGTAAGACATTAGTTCACGGGCTTAGTAGGCCATCTCAAGTGGAGCAAAGTGACTACTACAGACCCCAAGGCGGCATAATCATACCTTGTCTCGAGTCAAGCGTAGAGTTCAATTCCTCATTTGGCTCGTCCTACTTAGTTTGTGCGACCTAAGGGAAATTAAGGTCGCGCTCAGTTTTTGGTCTTTATTCTGGTTCAGAACACTAGGACATTAGTAGGACAAAGTGAAAAGCACATACCTAGAGTCTCGGGTTTTAACACAGGGCGGCGGTCGCCATGCCGTGTGTTTCTTCGTTGGACCCGGTCTCTGTTTGTAACGGGAATGAGTTTTCCCAGTCCTTTTCAGCAGCGCTGTTTACTCGCGCTGTAAAACAAGAGTGGGAGGGTGGGGGTTAACTCAGTTATGGTTGCGGGTGTAAAGCAGAGTTATCTCGTCGGAGCATGGGTTACACTGACCTTCCTCTCGCACAGGTGAACCAGGGACTGCTTACGTTGGAGACGCCTGGTGGCTGTAGCGGGCGCTTACATCATGGCGAGCCGGGTACGTGGCATTCTGGGAGTTGTAGTTCAACGGGGATACATTATAGCCTCGAAATTTCAGAGAGTGCATTTAACCCCGTTTGGGTAGTGTTGAATTTTAATATTAGGTAAGCTTCTTTTTTCAATAATATTTGATCAACATTTACTCCTTTTTTAAGTTGATTGATACTGAAGAGCACGGTCCATTTGAACTCATTGTCGCCATGCTGTTTGTCGACATAGTGTTGCACAAGGGGCGCATTTAATACCTTGTTTTTGACCCGTGATTTGTGTTGTGTCATGCGGGTATTCACCTGCTGCGTAGTCTTGCCAATATAGATTTTTTTGCAAGGACAAATTATAGCGTAAACGACATTTTTTGTTTTACAATTGGTCAAATTGGTGTGAGACCAAGATATGTTGTGGTGTTGGAAGATCGTGCCCTCGATGGTTGTATCACAAGCGATACAATTCCCGCACCTATGGTGTCCCTCAATTGGTTTTAAGCCCCATTTAGATATCAGGTCACTTTTCGGTTTTTCTAGTCTGATGTCTGCACGGACTAGTTGTTGACCAATGTTTTGATTCCTTCTGAAGGCGAATATTGGGCGGGGGATGGGTGTCTCCAGTTGTTCCAACAAGTGCCAATTTTTTAGTATCACTTGGCGAATGTTGTGGGTTTCGGCACAGAATGTCGTTACGCATACCAAGTTCTCAAGGTCGCGTTTAACCTTTGTTTCCAGGAGGCTTTCTCTTGGAGTGCAACGTGCTCTTTTGAAAGAGTGTTTAAGGAGCTTTTTGGGGTATCCTCGTTGTATCAATTCATCGCAGAATTTTGAGCCATGTTGATCATATTTATCCAGCTCTGAACAATTCCTCCTAATTCGAAGGAGTTGCCCATAGGGCAAATTTGCCCTCAAGTTCCTGGGGTGTGAGCTCCCGTAGTGGAGTATAGTATTCCGGTCTGTCGCTTTTTTGAAAAGACAAGACTTAAGGGAACCACCCACATCTCCTACCTCCACATCCAAGAATGTCATTTTGACATTACTTGAAGTCAATGAAAATTTGATGTCCATGTGTCTATTATTGAGCCACTGGTGAAAGTCACTCAACTCAGAGTGGCTCCCCTGCCACAGGAGCCACACGTCGTCGATGTAACGGTACCAGTGCACAATTTGATTCAAGAAAGGGTTATCGGCCTCCACATACTTTTTCTCGTACTCTGCCATATAGAGCACGGCCATTTCAGGGGCATAAGGGCACCCCATCGCGGTGCCCTTGATTTGCATAAAGAAGTCGTTATTGAAACGGAAATAGTTTTTCTTGAGAGTTATTTCGGCCAATCGTAAAATGAACGATGTTGGGACCCTGTGCGGTCTTTCCCTTAGGTCTAAATAGAGTTCCAGGACCTCCAACGCTTCCTCTTGCGGTATCTGGGTGTAAAGGGACGTTACGTCCATGGTGACCATAAGTTGTGACTCCCGGTCAAACGGGGTCCCTTCTACCTTTACCAGGAAGTCAGTGGTGTCTCTCAAGTAGGACTTCACATTTGTAACAAGGGATTTCAGAAAGAAGTCTATAAACTTAGATAAAGGCTTGAGGCATGAATCACAGCCCGAGACTATTGGTCTCCCCGGTGGATTCGACAAGTTCTTGTGGATCTTTGGTAAGAAGTATGCCACCGGGGTGCGTGGGCATTTCTTAACCAAAAACTCACTTTCTTTTGGGCCTAGGAACCCACTTTCTTTGCCTGTTTGGACAGTCTCTGCGATTAAAGCTTGAATCTCCTGCAGAGGGTCCTCCTGCAGTTTCCTATACCATTCCTGGTTATTCACTTGCAGTGCCCCTTCAGCCAGATATTGTTCTCTGGGCCATATCACTACTGCTCCGCCCTTATCGGCTTGTTTTATGATCAAAGAGTGATCATCTTTAAGATTTTTAAGGGCCAAACGCTGTCCTTTGGTAATATTTTGCTTGACAAATTTGTGTCTGTTCTCTAATTTAGTAATTGAGGACAACACAACTTGTTCAAACGCATGTACCTGTTTCGGGATGTTTTGGTTAGGGACAAAGGTGGACTTATTCCTAAGGCCTGTTGTTTCCATACTGATGTTGGGGGGTTGGCTAGCAAAAAAGACTTTCAGACGAATTTTGCGGCAAAATTCTATTGCCTCTAATTTGATTTTAGTGAAGTCAGTCTGTTTCGTTGGTACAAATTTGAGTCCTAAATTGAGGACAGATTCTTCCTCCTTTGTCAGAATTTTGGTAGATAAGTTCACTATGGTGGAAGCGCCCGCTACGTTTTGTAGTAGTTTCTCCTGGTTCGCATCTCCCATGCCGGTTTGAATCTTACTTTTTGCTGTTGGTCCTTCTCTAAAAAAGGAGTTTGTTTCTTATTCCTGGTCCCTCTTGCTTCTGAGCCAGAGGACTCTGAGGATGATGTCTCAGAGAATGTTTTAAATCTGTTCCTCGACCTTCCTTGGAAATTTGTCAAGGCCCCTCGGGATTCTGTTTGAGAATAGTAATCCTCTTTGAGGAATGGATAAGCTCTTTCCAATGTGAAGGATTTGGAATCCCTTTCAAACTGAGCAGTTTTATTATTTATGGTGTTATCTTTAAAAATTTGTAGTTCTTTGTCAAGTTTTTCTAGCAATGCCTTAGAATCTGGAATCACTTCGCTCTCTGCAATAGCCTTTGTTAATTCATCAATCTCTTCCTGTTCTTTTATACACAACCTCTGTGCTGTTTCTATTGTGTGGACCATGAGGTCCCTACTGCACTTCGTGTTTATGCCACTGAACCCCTTCTTATAGTCCGCATCGTCAGTAAAAATCACCGGCACATTTTTCACCTGAAGGCCCCAAGGGATGGTCCCACCCCTTAGGTGCTTCAGTAGAAAATAGCCGTGTAGTTCTGTACGAATGTGTTTTTTTCGAAGCCTGGTCAGTTTGTCTGTTTCATTCTGCTGTTGGGCAGAAGAACTTAAGGAAACTTCAGCAAAAGGGGAATTCGCCAAAAGGTTTTGAATATGGCTTTCTGAAAATGATAGAGTGTCCTTCTCGCCCATTACTTTGGAGAGACAAAATGTCGCTCCTAAGTATTAGTTCACAGAGCTTATCCTGTGAAAGAATCTTGATGCCCTATAGACTCTCGCGGGTGTGCACCCGCTCTAAAACTGGTAAAGAAATGGAGTTTGGTCCTTGGACGGGGGGCAGCTGGACCCAATATAACAGTACAAAAGACAGTTTGCTAGCCCACCCACTTACTTCGTCTCGCTACAAGCTAATGAGACTGACAAACAAAAGGCCGGGTCAATTTGTTTGTATGGGTAATATTATTTAACCCTTTTATTCATATATTTTTACTTGAAATGTAACAATTTCATGGGCAAGAAGAACACTTTGTAATCACTTGCAGAGAGAATATTTACAAAAAGAATACAAAAACATTTACACATATTTACGCCAACTGGACATGTATCACATATACTATACACAACAAACTTCTCATGAAAATGGTATTTCTTGACTCTATAAACAATGATTAATTTTTGAGAGCTAGTCAGGGCGCTGTTAACCAGAAAATTGGTAAACAAAAGATGTAAAGGGCAGCAATCAAAAGACAAATCAAATTATTTCAAACCAACGAATGTTTAAACCCAACACAAAGGGGGTACTGATATTGAAATTTGTCTGCCGTTTTGCCGACGCGTTTCGAATCTGTAAATAGTTGCAGATTCTCCTCAGGGCTCTCTCAGTGTTATGATTCTGCACAAAAAATAATAAAAAATAAAAAACGAAGTTTGTTTTAAGATTATGTATTTCTAAAAGATTCCCCACTGTTGCTGTGTTTAGGTGGGTTGATTTACCTTTGTATCCGGAGCGGAGGGCTCTCGTGGATTAGATTGAGCACATGGCACTGTGCATCGCGAATCAATTGGAGTAAAGTTAAATCTGTAAGACATTAGTTCACGGGCTTAGTAGGCCATCTCAAGTGGAGCAAAGTGACTACTACAGACCCCAAGGCGGCATAATCATACCTTGTCTCGAGTCAAGCGTAGAGTTCAATTCCTCATTTGGCTCGTCCTACTTAGTTTGTGCGACCTAAGGGAAATTAAGGTCGCGCTCAGTTTTTGGTCTTTATTCTGGTTCAGAACACTAGGACATTAGTAGGACAAAGTGAAAAGCACATACCTAGAGTCTCGGGTTTTAACACAGGGCGGCGGTCGCCATGCCGTGTGTTTCTTCGTTGGACCCGGTCTCTGTTTGTAACGGGAATGAGTTTTCCCAGTCCTTTTCAGCAGCGCTGTTTACTCGCGCTGTAAAACAAGAGTGGGAGGGTGGGGGTTAACTCAGTTATGGTTGCGGGTGTAAAGCAGAGTTATCTCGTCGGAGCATGGGTTACACTGACCTTCCTCTCGCACAGGCGAACCAGGGACTGCTTACGTTGGAGACGCCTGGTGGCTGTAGCGGGCGCTTACATCATGGCGAGCCGGGTACGTGGCATTCTGGGAGTTGTAGTTCAACGGGGATACATTATAGCCTCGAAATTTCAGAGAGTGCATTTAACCCCGTTTGGGTAGTGTTGAATTTTAATATTAGGTAAGCTTCTTTTTTCAATAATATTTGATCAACATTTACTCCTTTTTTAAGTTGATTGATACTGAAGAGCACGGTCCATTTGAACTCATTGTCGCCATGCTGTTTGTCGACATAGTGTTGCACAAGGGGCGCATTTAATACCTTGTTTTTGACCCGTGATTTGTGTTGTGTCATGCGGGTATTCACCTGCTGCGTAGTCTTGCCAATATAGATTTTTTTGCAAGGACAAATTATAGCGTAAACGACATTTTTTGTTTTACAATTGGTCAAATTGGTGTGAGACCAAGATATGTTGTGGTGTTGGAAGATCGTGCCCTCGATGGTTGTATCACAAGCGATACAATTCCCGCACCTATGGTGTCCCTCAATTGGTTTTAAGCCCCATTTAGATATCAGGTCACTTTTCGGTTTTTCTAGTCTGATGTCTGCACGGACTAGTTGTTGACCAATGTTTTGATTCCTTCTGAAGGCGAATATTGGGCGGGGGATGGGTGTCTCCAGTTGTTCCAACAAGTGCCAATTTTTTAGTATCACTTGGCGAATGTTGTGGGTTTCGGCACAGAATGTCGTTACGCATACCAAGTTCTCAAGGTCGCGTTTAACCTTTGTTTCCATTTTTTGTGCAGAATCATAACACTGAGAGAGCCCTGAGGAGAATCTGCAACTATTTACAGATTCGAAACGCGTCGGCAAAACGGCAGACAAATTTCAATATCAGTACCCCCTTTGTGTTGGGTTTAAACATTCGTTGGTTTGAAATAATTTGATTTGTCTTTTGATTGCTGCCCTTTACATCTTTTGTTTACCAATTTTCTGGTTAACAGCGCCCTGACTAGCTCTCAAAAATTAATCATTGTTTATAGAGTCAAGAAATACCATTTTCATGAGAAGTTTGTTGTGTATAGTATATGTGATACATGTCCAGTTGGCGTAAATATGTGTAAATGTTTTTGTATTCTTTTTGTAAATATTCTCTCTGCAAGTGATTACAAAGTGTTCTTCTTGCCCATGAAATTGTTACATTTCAAGTAAAAATATATGAATAAAAGGGTTAAATAATATTACCCATACAAACAAATTGACCCGGCCTTTTGTTTGTCAGTCTCATTAGCTTGTAGCGAGACGAAGTAAGTGGGTGGGCTAGCAAACTGTCTTTTGTACTGTTATATTGGGTCCAGCTGCCCCCCGTCCAAGGACCAAACTCCATTTCTTTACCTGAAATGCAAGTATGGACACTTTGCCAAAGTATGCCAAAGTGGTAGGCCACAGGGCGGAAGCAGACCTCCAGAGTCGCGGCCCATGAAGTCAGCAAAGAAGGTGCAGGAGGAAGAGGAGGTGGACAGCAGGGGCAGCAATCGCCAACCACAGAGGACGAGGAGGACAACGTGTTCATGATATCCCATATCCGAGAGGTGAACACCACCAAGAGACCACCCCCTACATGCCAAGTATAGATCGGAGAATCCTGTGTATGGGCACTGATTGACACAGGGGCTCTGTTAACATACTGGATGCGGATCAGTATAAGAGGCTCATGCCAAGGCCCCGACTAATGCCAACGGCGGCCAGGATTCTGACATATGGAGGAGATACTTGGATTCCACTACAAGGAGTAATTGATCTGGAAGTGACGTACAAAGACAGTGTCACGGCCACCCAGTTTTATGTCACCTGTGACCGGGCCGGTTTGTTATTAAGCTGCCACACCGCCAAAGATCTGGGACTGGTGATGTTCGCAAAGCACATACACCAATCCCAGGCGGACCGAATTCTTGAAGAATTCCCCGAGCTGTTCCGGGGACTTGGAAGCATGAAAGGAGTGGAGGTCCAACTGCACACTGACGAGTCTGTCCAGCCTGTAGCGCTTCGTCACCGGAGGGTACCCTTGCATCTAAGACCCTTGGTAGAAGAGGAGCTGGACCGTTTGGAACGGAATGGAGTTATTGAGAAGGTGTTGGGGTCCCACGCCGTGGGTGTACCCCTTGGTAATGGCATCCAAGCCGAAGCAGCCTGGGGCCATCCGGCTGTGCGTGGACATGCGGCTGCAGAACAAAGCCATTCGCCGTGAGAGGCACATCACTCCGACCATCAATGAGATTGTAACTGATTTGAATGGGGCGCAGTGGTTCTCGAAAGTAGACGTGAACTCTGGGTATCATCAACTGATGTTGACGGAAGAAAGCAGGTACATCACGACGTTCTCCACACATGTGGGGTTGCGCCGCTTCAAGAGACTGAGCTTTGCGGTGTCCTCCAAGGCAGAGGTGTTCCAAGAGGCCATGAGAGAAGCACTTTCTGGCCTAGTAGGAGTCATCAATGTGAGCGATGATATACTGATCTTCTCGAAGTCGCTGGAGGAACACCATGTGAGGTTGAGAGCTACTCTTCGGTGGCTACTGGAACAAGGCCTAACGCTGCATCAAATGAAGTGCGACTCCTATGCCACTGAGGTCAAATTCTTCAGGTATCGGTTCTCTGCCAGAGGGCTACAGGTGGATCCTGCCAAGGTAGAAGCCATTGGAATGGTGGCTATCCCTCAAACACCGTCCAAAGTGAGGAGCTTCCTAGGGATGGCTAACTACTGCGGCTGATTAATTCCGCAACTGGCTATCATCTCGAACCCTTACGGCAACTCACAAAGAAAGACACTACCTGGCAGTGGACGGACAAGGAGGACCAAGTGTTTGCCGATGTGAAGAAAGCACTACTAAAAGAGGCCACGGTGGCGTACTTTCGGCTGGGAGTGGCCACGGAACTGATAGTGGATGCCAGCCCGGTGAGACTAAGAGCCGTGCTCCTGCAGATGTCAGACCAGGAGGAGTGGTTGCCTATGCCAGTCGAGCGGTCACTGTGGTGGAGACCAGATACGTGCAGATTGAGAGGTAAGCCCTAGCCATCCGGTGGGCTTGTCAACACTTTCACATCTACTTATGTGGGCACAGTTTCACCGTTGTGACTGACCACACGTCGCTGGTACCCCTCTTTGCGGCAACGGCACGGAGCGGACCACTGCGAATTGAGAGGTGGGCTATCCAGATCCAGAAATATCGGTTTGAGGTGGTATATCGTCCAGGAGAGAGCAACCCAGCAGACTTTCTCTCCCGACATCCTCTGGCTCCCAGTGGTGTCCAAGGGCCCGAAGTGGACGAGGGTGCTTGTTAGAAATGGGAATTTCTGGTTGGCTAAGGCTTGCGCCAAAGCCAGGCAGAAACCACCATTCTAAATCAGGGCAAGAAAGTCGCCCGACAAGATAACCCCTGCTCACCCTCTTGGTAGCTTGGCACGAGCAGTCAGGCTTATCTCAGAGGCGATGTGTAAAGCATTTGGCGCACGCACCCACCAGCAACAACATCCCAGGCCCCCCACAAAAGGAACTCTACACAAGGGTATATAAAAATAGCCTTTGTATTATCAGAACACATCAGAATCAGAAACACAGGATGTACATTGTGCCAACTGGCACAGGCAATATTTACAAGGGATTATGTACATTGGACAGGGCCACATGGACCACTGTCAGGAATATGCACTTTAGAATCTAGGATATTTGTTAGAATTAGCACTTAGAACATAGAATATAAGACCACTGTAGCATCAAGAATAGAAAATAGAGCACACAACCAGTAATCACTGGTGAGAGGTAAGTACCACCTACGCAACCCTAACCACCTCAGGAGAATGCCACGCAGGGAACCAGGACCTCATTAGCAACACCTGTACCAGAAAGAACAACCACCTAAGTATCACTATACATCTAGGGGTATAGGCATGAAAACATTACACATGATGCATCACAACATTCAGAGGTGTAGGGAAAAACACATGATGCATAAACATACATTCAGGGGTGTAGAAAAGCAACTTTGTACATGATGCATAAAAACACATTCAGAGGTACCAGAACACAGGGTGCGCAAAACATACAACACACAGTACATTTCCTAGCACCCTAAGAAGCACATAACTCACAACAAAGTCCAGGTTGCGCCACAGCGCCAAAAAACCTAAACGTCGCAGCTGCCCACTACTTGATGGGCAGCTGAGGACAGGGACAGCCCAGGGCCTAAACGCTGCAGCTCGCACTAAGTGCTGCGCAGCTGGGGAAGGCCAAGGTAGGGATGAAGGAATGCATCTCACTCCTAAGTCCAAAGAGCAAGTCCCTAGAAAGCAAAATCTAAACGGTGTAGCTGCCCACTACTTGCTGGGCAGCTCGGATAAAACTGCGGCATGGGCTTTCCCTAGCCCTGTGGAGTAAGACTGCGCCAAACATGGAGAGCCCTCTAGGCTCTCAGACAAAACACGCTCATCGTTGGAACCCTCTGGCTCCTTAAAAATAAATGCCCCCAACAGTGGAGCCCTCTGGCTCTAGGACAACTTGGGGCATATGTGGAGCCCTCTGGGCTCAGGGAAGAAGACACATGCCCAACGTTGGAGTTCCCCCTCTGGGGACTCGGATATAATGCAGCAAAATGTGGGAGAGCCACAGGGGAGCGGCCCGCTGCCCATCGGGGCCGCTCTACCCTCGGACTGGGGACCCCCCGAGGCACCTGCACTCACCTGGCTGCTCAGGGAGGTGGCGTCTCCACGGGGACTCTCTGCTCCTCTTTCAGGGCGGCCGGTGGGGCTCTTGGTCTCCGGGGCTCCCTCCTCTGCATCGGAGCCCCGCCACACTGGTGCTGGGTTTTCTGGCGGCCCCAGGGCTCTCCCTCTCTCCTGGGAGCCCCGGGCCGCGATGACTCGGCCGGCTCTTCTTCCCGCCGGTGGCGGTCAGCACCTCCAGTCTCCCTCACTCAAGGGGAGCCCCGCCTCAGCTAGGTGCCATGCTTCACCCAGGTCTCCTCGGGGACCGGGACTTTGAAAAAGGGAGCCCACGAGGCTCCTTTACTTCCTTCTCGGCTGGCGCAGGGCTCAGGCCAATCCCAGCACAGCGGCGGGCGGGACTTCCTTTCCAGACCGGAAGTCCTGCCCAGCGTCAGGCACTACAGTGCCTGACTTCCTTTTTACCCGCGGTTTGCGGCGGTGAATCTTGGGGGCATTAACGAGGGGTGGGCACCCTCGAAGTAGAAAATAAAAGGAGAAACGGGATGGGCACCCGTTAAAGCTCCTGTAAATGGCCAATAAGCGAGGTGGGCACTCGCGCCAAAAACGAGCCAAGGGGGGATCCCCACGCCGGGGAATCCTTTGCACAGGATGCAGTCCAGCACGGCAGGGCTGAGATAAAGCGCTCCCTCAGGAGAAGCAAAGCGCTCACTAGGATAGCATGTTTTTAAAAGTAAAATACAGCGTTCCCATGCTGCCAGAGGTCCTGGGGGAAGGTAATGCCACAAGGGTTCCAGGGCAAGGCAGAAGGGCCCCAGAAAGCAGTCCTCCAGCAATCCAGGGGCTGGGCAGGGCCCAGGGAGGCAAGCCTTCACCTGGGCCCCAGCAGCAGCACGCCCCTGGTAGATTTAAGTGCCCAACAAGAACATTGAACATGAGGTCACAGCCTCATTTTATACAGAAAATCCCTTTGTCTAAAGGTGCAGGGTTGGGGCAAAACCAGACGCAGCTGCTTTGGGAGCACTCTGATGGGCTCAGCCCCTCTTACTATTCGTTGGCCATGCTAGGGTCAGTAGACGCACCACAGGGGGAGCCAGCATTGTGTGAGGAAAGCCCAGCCCTATTCAGGTCCCAGGTGCACCCCTGCCTCACATCAGCATGCTAATCTCAACACTCACCACCGGGACAGACCCATCCTGATTCCTGGAACCAGGCTCACCAGCCAGCTCCAACCAATCACACACCAGACACAAATTACACAAACATGCCAACTTCTAGAAGTGGCACTTCCACACTAGACACAATCACGCCGCATACATCATTGCTCAGCATTTAATCACACGAGTCCGCACATACCAAACTCGCACCTGCACTCCCCACGCATCAGTAACTACCAGGGACACACACATTCCCCATGAATTCCTATGGGAGGGCAGGCCAATCTCACACACACACTCAGAGAGTGCACACACTTTACACTGCACCACAGTGCTAAAGTGCGCAAAGACCAGAAATCATTATAATTATGTAACACTAAAATGGGTTCCAGGCCCGCCGCCAAAGCAACAATAACTGGGCCAGCACGAAAAGAGGGGCTAGACAGGCTGACATTCATGTCGGGGACCATGTGGTAGGAAAAGATCGATACTCAGGATTGAAATTCTGCACGCCATTTGAGCCTGATCCTTGGAGAGTGGTGCGGGTCCAAGGGACTCTAGTAGTGGCTGAGAAAGGACACCAACATATTACCCGCAACATGTCATGGTTCAAGAAGATCCCCAGACCGAGTGAAACTGCAACGGACCCCGAGGTAGAAGTGTGGGAAGAGGAGGAAGCAGAAGTGCCCTGGGACGGGAGCCAGACAATGGGGGCGACCCCGGAAAGACCCGAGGGAATAGCTGAGCCAAGTGGTTCTGTTCCTGGAGGTGACAGCCACCAGCAGGGGGCCAAGAGCAGAGAGGTAGGAGCCAAAACCCTCGCTATGAGTTCCGCAATAACCCAGCGCCGAGCACCAGGCTGCGGGACTTTGTGCGCTAAGGCTTCTCGGAGTGAGGCTGATCAAGTGTGGTGCTGAATGCCAGGTACTGGAGCTTTTGTCCAGATGTTGCCATAAGGACTGGCCGTGTTATTGTTCGGACATTGTATTTTCCAAATGTACAGGTTGGATGGGGTGTCGTGAGCCACTCGGCCCCTACAATACATTGTTTACACGGACCTCCCTGGGCTGGGCGTGGACCAGGGAGTATTCAATAAAGGGTGACGTCAGCGCATGTGGCTGGCGGCACGAACGGATTATCTGAGTAGGCGTCCCTTATTGTACCTCCGCTGTTTTAGGCCTGTCCCCCACCCTGAATGTACCCCTGTGCCTGCCTGATCCTGAATACCCCTGTCTGTCACCCGGGGTATCACACCAGACACGGCTCTGGCTAATCCAGATGCTGCTGACAGTGTGAGAGAAGTGTCGGGATCGGTCTGAGCACCCTGGATTTGTGCTCCAACAGGGACTGTGAGCCTGTGCCTGCTGTCTCCAACCCGGCAATGCAGCTCGGGTTGGAGTCTTCTCAGTAAGCATGTCTGTTTGGCCATTCTAGGACTCAAAAAAATTTGTTATTCTTAACTTTACCATAGTGCCCAGGGAGAAAAAAATAGGAGACAGTCAAGGGAGTGTGGGCGCATTATATCCCTAAAGTCTTACACCTCAAAAGACACTTCAATAGCAGTGGCACGCCAAGGGGTGGGTGGGTCACGATGGTGTTAAACCTCAATTTCATGAGGCAATGTGCCCAAATAAAGTGCAACATCAGCACATCAAGACCACAGTTAAGTAAGAAAGGACTGACTTTATAAGTGAGTTGTAAGGCAGAATTAGAAATTTATGAAGATTCATTACAAAAATGTAATACGTGCAATACATTGATGATAAAGTGCTGATGCAACAGATCTAAATTAAATGCATGAAATCATTGCCATAAAGGCGCTCAGTAATATCACAATATTAAAGCAAAATCAATAATTGCCTTAGCACTAAATGTGCAGAAGAATAAGTAAAATAATCCGACAGCATCCCTAATTGCATTAGAGCTGTCTCTGGCTTTCCCTCAAAATCGACGGTTGGATTTTCTCTTAGACAAGCATGGAAAGTGGTGAATCATCATGGTGTGATGAAAGAAATATAATTTCAACAAAACAGAAATAAGACTTTAGAAATGTCATACATCCTTTTCACCCGAGTACTAACCCACTACATGAATACAGTTTCAACCTCCTCTGCCCTAATGTCAGCCAGACGTGTCAGAACACAATACTTCCATAAACAACGGTGAACCATTGTGAAAGAATGCAATAGCGTGTGCAAGCGAAAGAACCTTGGAGAAAAGATACAATCCTGAGCCTATAATAGAGAGTCTTCTTCGAGGACAGCCTCAATCGGAAATAAACAGACATGCCTTGCTAGTCTAAAAGCAGCAGAAATAATAAACAGTGAATGTGACACAATGAGACATCCATTTTGAACAAGAGGGTGTATGAGGCCTAGCTAAGTGAGGTCTTTTAGAATAAGACAGTAAAAGGCACTTTAACAGGTCACATAAAAATTGTCTCAAAAGTATTATCATCATGCAAGTATACACGTTAATTTGAGTGAAGATGAATAATCTGCATACTATTAATAATGCACAAACGTTTTCTCAGGGATAAGGGTGGGGCAAGGAGTAAATTGTGTAAAGTCATCCTGGGTCAAGGGTTGCACGATGTCACTTCCTGTACCGCTGTTATTTTGGTGAATTGCCATTCATGATAAAAGAAGCAAGTTGTAAACTAGCTGGGTGGGGGGTAGGGGGGGAGTCAGAGTGTGATAGTCGTGAAGCAAGCTAAAGCCAAAAGGCAGTACTGAGATTTGAGTTACCCTAAAATATCAACAGCAAACATCTGGAGGAAAAGTGCAACCAGCTGCACCCTGTCTTGGTTAACCAAAACGTGAGGGCAACACAGAGCATGATGTGCGGGAGCAGTCCAGTAAGCAGAATCTATTACAGACCATTGGTGGCCTCAATTGAAGCATTGGTATGCATGGACAAAAAGAGACCATGCATTTATCTCAAAAGAAAAAGACAAAGGGGTATGCTAGAGTCTAGTAAGTTGCTTCATCTTTTACAAATAAACCCACATTTGGACAAGCCTCAAACTTCCATTTAAAATAAAAAAAAATTGACTTTTGTGTATTTTTTTTAAATTAAATAAAATATTTCAGAATTTGTGTATTTGTCTGTTCTATACAAGTTACTGTATTTTTGGATATTGTTTTGAGGTTCAACTCAGTCCTCAGAAGTCAAAGGATTATGAACCGCTGTTCTAGCGCATACCTCATCAAGAAATGAATTAATAAATCATACGAAGATGCAGGAAAATAGATTTTTTTCTTCCTAGTTTCATATAGCGCAAACTTGACCCGAAGGAATTGGGTATCATAGAACTTTACATGAGCACCAGTAGCATTACACAAGAACACCTTAATTTTTGTTAGGCACGGGGAGATTGAGTGATTTGCCCAGAATCACAGGATGTTGAGCTTCGTTGCCGAGACTCGAACCTGGTTCCCCAGATATGAGATCGACCGCCCTAGCCGTTAGGCTACATCCTCTCCCCCAAAAAACAATAGTTATAATATATGGTCAATGATATGGACCATATATTGAATATGAGTAATGTTATCACCTTAAATTATTCCTTATTGTTCAAACATTTGATGTATAATCATTTGCCAGGTACTATCTGTTGTGTGAAGCAAAGAGGTAAAGTTTGTGCTAAAACACATATCATTTTTGATGTATTCTCAGTGATGAAAAACAGTAACATCTTCTTTAAATATGTTTTCTTTTTTCTTTTATTATTTGTAGGAGTGCAGTGCACTGCTGAATTTATTTATTTTACAGAACGTAAACGCGTAACACCTTGGTCCCAGTGAAAGCTGCAGAAAGTAAACAGTACTCACCAAGACACTATTTGCCTCTTTGTCTTGAAAATGATTTTGCCTCTTGAGAGGCTAGGGATCACAAAGGCAGTGCCCTGAGTCTCAAGAGACAAGCAGCGTCTCTGAGGCTCGACCAACCATCTCACAACATACGAGCAATCAACAGTATAGATTGGGAGGTGAGGACATAGACCACGGCAAACTACCACGGATGTGTTCAGAAGCCAATGGTGCTTTTGCTGGGTCCCTGGAACATTATGGAAAATTGGTGCTGCTGGAGGCCTGTGCATGTCTTCTGCTGCAGACTCATTGGTGTGGAACTAGGAGAATCAGGTAATGTGTTCTGACTTCTTCCCTTGTTGGACTTTTGATAGAAGATGGCTGACTCTGAAGTCTGAGACAACTGCTCTTCTGAAGCCTAAAGTAATGAGGTGACTTGGTTACTTACCATTATCACCCCCTCCCCCCATGGGCGTCGATTCACCAAAATGCCTGGGGTATCAGAAGCGACATCATATGTTTTGACCCCAGTGACATCACAGGAAGTGATGTCCTATTACTTTAGACACACTGCCTACTCCCCTCTGCTGGTTGTGATCTGTCTAACTTTTCTATTATCTGCCGCGTCTTTCTCAGCTGATGTTAACTCTTGTTCACCCCTCCTGTCGATCTTATCTGTGTCTTTCTTACTTAGCTCCATATAACACATGTTTTCTCCTCTCTCACTGATTTCCTTTCTCCCCTGCTCTGTCTCTTTTTCTACTCTATTTCATCTTTCTGCCTCCCTTCTTATTGCCTTATCTGTCCCTTTTCACTTGACTGTGGTGCAGTACTATTGGTGTTTCTTTCATCCCTCTTTATCCCTCTCAAGCATACATCCTCCTGTGTTTGTCTCTTGATCTCTCACCCAGGGGCCATAGCTTTGTGGGGGTGGGGAGGGGGTATTTGGGGTGTTACACCCCCCTAATAAATGCATTTTGTGATAAATGGTTGGGTGCAGGTGCTTTCAGTTGGGTATGGCCAGATGTCAGTTTTCACCAGGAATTTTTACACGCACAGACAAAACCGTCCCTCTCTCTGTTTGGAAAGACTTAACAAATATTGATTATTTCACAAAACAATGTGCTTTCTCTCACTTAGTACCCCAACCAAACCGCATTCCTCTCCCTTTCTGCTGTCCATGTGCGCCCATCTTATCTTAGGATGTATGTTAACATTATGTGTTGACGTGATTGTTGGGAAATCTGAAGCTACTAGCAGGAGGCCTAGGGAGATCGGGTGCAGAGTGTGCACTCTCACGCGGGATGCGGGACAAAGTCTATGGATGCTAGATTTCGTAAAGTTAGTGTTATCAGACGAATCCGACTAGGTAGAGCTGAAACGAAAAAGGATCTGGACCTTTGGATAGCAAAGCTATGCTGGAGCACCGAAATGCTGAGTTTACCTAGCCCAGGGGCTGCGGATGCATAGGTCTGGAAAGAAGTCGGGAATCCTCGTTGCAGTCTATGGAGCCTGAAAGAAGAAGTTGCTGGCAGGCGACCAGTGAAGAAGTTTGAAGGGATCCAAGCCTGGATCGAAGATGGAAGACACCTGTAAGCAGAGGGGACCAAGTTCTGAATCACTAGCCAGTGATTAGATGGGCACCAGGATGGCACCGGATGGAGTCACCTCGACCAGGTGAGTGGGCGACGCTGGGCTCTGCAGTCTCACGGACCAGGAGGCGTTGTCGGCGACCAGGATGGAGGTGCGAGCTGTCCCACGATGGTATCTGCTGTCGACGTCGCTGGACCCAGGATTGGGGCAACAAGTCTTGGCAAATGCAAGCCCACGCGGTGGACCTAAAATGGCGTCTGGAGTGGACCAGGAGGGTCCGGGGTGCTCCTCTGTTGGAGGGGAGCAAGGGCCAGTCTGGAGCAACTAGACCAGCGGTGTTGTCGTCGTGGAGCATCATCAAGAGGGCCACAAGCCAGCAGGCAAGTAGCCGGACAACGCGGTGAGCAGCAAAGAGCAGAAGGGCCCCACGCAGATCTGGTGGATGCTGGGGGCTGGACTTCGGTGCTGGAGCTACTCAGGGTTAGGGCTTCTCGAACTCCAAAGCACTCACTCGAGGATCCCTCGGCGGTCATGCTGGATAAGCGTCGTGCAGTTCTGAAGATGGCCGGTCCCTCGAGGTCTCGTCACACCCACGGATCTCAGCTGGGCTGATGATGTAGGTAGAGGTCAGAGGTGCTAGGGAAGCCGGGTCTCGTCGTGCTGGTCAGTCGGATTCCGGAGGAAGGACGTGCAGCAAACCGCAGTGTTCTTATATGGTGCCTGCGGGTGCAGGGTGACTACTCCTTAGTCACAAGGGAGAAATCTTGAGAAGAAGTCGAGAGTTCCTTTCGTAGAAAGTAGTTTCAGGATTCAAAGATGATCTGATCTGGAAGGGGGCCCGCTCCTATCTTTATACTAGGAACAGGGGCCGGCACGCGACTAGGTCCTGCCCATGGGTGGGACCAGGAAGGGGGGTGGTTACACCCCTCTCCCATTCCGGACTTTCCCCAGCTCAGGGGCTGGTGTGCCCCTGGAACTGGTTCTAGCCGGCAGATGCATAGTGAGCACCGGGGTGCCACTTGCAGTCACCTTCCTATTCAGCCCGGCCTACCCAGGATACACAAAACCCTGTCTGGGATGGTCTAGCACCGCCCCTGACAGGAAACCCTTTGTCCAAGCTCTCCTCGCTGGAAGGACTCCCAGCAGCAGGAGGTCAGACTTGTGTCTGTGGTGGCAGCATCCATTTTGTGATGCTGAGGCTCGAGTTATCTTTAACCGAGGTTCACAGTTACATACATGTCGTGTCCCTCTAGAAGGGTGGAATGCTAACCCCGTTGCCAGAATTGGCGAGGGGTTAGTATTCCAATTCGTATGACACCTTACTCGACATGTTTTGATAAAGCGATACCAAAGATAGCAAATAACCGCGAGGATTATAATGCACTTAAGAGTATATGGTACGCGTTATCATAGAACAGCTATTAGGACTTGGTTCCGCAAGCTGCAGACGGGCACAGCTCATGCCAGAGCACCATCTCACATGATTCCATGCGCTCTGCCTTCAGGATTGTTAAGGCCTGCCATAGGAGTGACTGATAGGAATCTATGTGTCTATTTTAGGGTTAGATATAGGTATACTATATCTACAGCAAAGGGTGATTACACCACTTTGCCCCAGCTGTCGTGCAGCCAGTTGTGTCAGATTTAGATGGCCAGCCAGGGGTGGCATAATACATGCTGCAGCCCCTGGTAGGCCCTGGGTACACCTATGCCCTGAGTTACAGGGTCTGATAAGGTGGCCCAGTACCAATTGGATATGTACCTAAGGTACATGGAATCCATTTTACAGAGAGAGCAGTAGGCCTGGGGTCCTGATTGGCAGGGTCCCAGGCCAACTATGTCAAAAACCAGCTAAAACACAGGGCAAAAAAAAAAAATTGGGGGCAACCATAGTCAGGATCTACCTTCCTACATAATCCCCCCCCCCCCCCCCCCCCAAACGAAAGGAGATAAGGCTACCCTTGTCCAGGTAAGCCTCTATTGCCTAGGTGGCCATATAAGGAAGGACCAGCTCTGGCTTGGTTTCCCCCTGTGTCATGGTCCACTAAGCAACCCCTCACCCTAAGGGTATCTGAGGGTCTCCACCATAGGGAATCTCTGTCTCTGGTGTGTCTTGGGAAAGTAAAAGGCTGATGTTGGGATGGAGTACTGAAGTGAGGCTCCTCTACCTTTGGGCTCAACTTCCTCCAATCACCATCCATCATGCGTGCCTTTCTTTCTGTAGCTGAGATGCACTGTGCTCTCAGGGTCAGCCTCTGGCTACCTAAAGCTGGAGGCTGGGTCCCTCTGTTTGGCTTACTGGAGGGACAGTTCAGGTCTGGGGCCCTCAGGTCCCAAGTTTGGCTGTGCCCAACAGTGTCCAGCTGTGGGAGGTCCCTAGCTAATTTTAAGGGGGATCCCTCAGGAGTTTGTTTTATTTTCACTGGGCTAGGATTACTAGCTTCAGTGACCCTAATCTGCTGATTGGGGAGTTCTTTTGGACAGGGGGGCCTTTGGGGTCCACCACTGGCCTCCCTGGCCTCTTCAGCCCTGGGCTGACTGAGGCAGGGTAGAGAGGGGCAGGTTACCTGCTCCAGACTGGGTCCCACCTAGGAAGGGTCCACTGCCATCAGGGGCTCTGCCAGGCTAGGCCTGACTACCTCTGGGGCAGTTCCTTCACCAGGGGTAGAGTCAGTTCCCTGAGGAGGCTGGCTCTCACTTAGTGTCTGGGAGGGGGAAGATTTCTCTTCCTCCTCAATGCTCCCAGTTTGGGTGGAGTGATCCATTGTTTCAGGCTTCAAACCCCACTATCTGTTTGAGTAGAGGCTGAGACTATTACAGCCTTACCAACCTTTTCAGGAAGGCACTCAGTTTGTGTTTGGGCTGTGAATGTCACAGCCCTCCTATCCTGTTCTGGAAAGTCTGTCTGAGCCTGGGCAGTGGCTACCACTGCTCTTCCAACCTTTTCAGGGAGGAATGGTGCTTGGACTGGGGCTGTAGCTATTACTGCCCCACTAACCTTTCTGGGTAGGCCTAATATCCTGGAGTGGGATTCTTGCTCCACCTCAGCCCATGCTGAGAGTTCCAGGTCATTCCCCAGTAAGCAATCTACAGGTAGGGTGTCTGTCACTGCCACTCTCATGGGCCCTGTGACATTACCCCAGCTGAGCTCGACTACTGCCATGGGATGCCTTCTTTTCACTCCATGAACGTCTGTCACCTGATAAATGAAACCAGGGGTCAGTTGAGCAGAGGGGACCAGATGGTCAATCACCATGGTGATGCTGGCCCCTGTGTCTCTGTATGCCTCAACTTTCTGACCATTGATAAGGGGCTCTTGTCTATACTTCCCCAAAATGTGGGAACCAGTAGTGAAGTTGGCAAACCCCCATGCCAGTCTCACAGACAAGAGTTGTGTTAGGGGACCTGGCTAGGCCATGGTCCACCTGGATTCCCAAGGTAATGCCCACTACATTCTTGGGGGCACTCCCACCACCTGGGGGATTACCACTAGTGGTAACAGGAGGTCTGGGAGTAGTACCTGGGGGTATGTTTTCCTTATTGTTGTTGGCCTTTGGGCAACTGCTGTCACTTTTGTAATGGCCTACCTGTTTGCAGGTATGACAATAAGGTTTCTTTTGGGTAGGGGGAGAAGTCTGGGACCCACCCTTTTCAGAGGATTTTTGGGGCCCTGTGGTTTGATCAGAAGATTTATTCCCACCCTTCTCTTGAGGCTTGCTTGATTCCTTCTTTTGGTCACCACCCTGGTTCTTAGGCCTGACCCTGGTTCTGACCCATTTGTCTGCCCTCTTACCCAATTCTTGTGGAGAGGTCAGATCAGCGTCTACCAGGTTCTGGTGTAATAACTGGTTCTGACAATTACTTAAGATTTGCTCTCTCACAATTAGATTGTACAATCTAATCCTTTGAAATCACTAACCTTACTTCCCAGTAGCCAGCCTTCAAAAGCCTTAGTGGCACAGTGTCTCTGAACATCAACCTGTACTGTTCAGTTGTTAAGCCAAATCCATCAACCAGTGTATTCTTCAGGACTTGGTAATTGTTAGCATCCTCAACTCTAGTAGTGAGGAGCTTATCTCTACCTTTGCCTTCAAAGGAGAGCCACAAGATAGCTGCCCACTGACTCTGGGGGACACACTGGACAGTGCAGGCCCTCTCCAAAGCAGTTATCCATTTGTGGATGTCATCCCCTTGTTTAAAGGGGGGCACTATCTTACTCAGGTGTCTAGTGTCTAAACTCCTGTCTTTTTCTCTAGGTAAAATGATGCCACCAGTGGGATCTACCCCACTCAATTTCTGCTCTCTAGCAAAGGCAAGCCTCTCTTTGGCCAGGGCAAGTTCTTCCCTTTCAATCCTCAGATTGGTCTCCCTCATCTTTGCTTCATGCTCCCTTCTCTTAGGGGATGACATCCCTCTTCGAGAAGAGGTCTGAGAGCCATTGGTTCGAATGGATCTGTTAGAGCCTCTGGATAGAGACCTATCTCGTCCATTCCTAATGTTAAGTCTGCCTGAGAGTGGCCCTGGGGGTCCCCCAAATCCATTCTCATGCCTACTTAAGTTGGTCCTGGTCAGTCTACTGACTTCTCCCTGACCCTTGTCTGCCTCATCCTCTGACAACTCCTGATCCTCCTCCTCACCTTCACTCACTGTTCCATTGTTTTGGAGGTCAGGGTCCCCAAGGGTTCCCTCTAAGGGGGGCATATTCCCATCTGGATGAGAAGGATCTGTGTTGGCAGTCCTCCTGGCATCATAAGTCTCTAAGAGACAAATAAGAAAGGGAATGGTAGGGTTAGAACCCTGTTTTAGCTTCCTGGATGTACAGATTTGTCTCATCTCCTGGAAGCTAAGAGCAGCATATCGTGAAGTGACCTGTGGAGGGTCCACTGACATAAGGGGGGCTTCTGAGTTCCCTCCTTTGTCCGACATGCTTCTAGTGTGGTGTAAGTGATGCACCTACCTACACTGTTTGTTTGCCTACTGATCCCTTGGTTAGAGTTGTAGTCAGGGTGTGCTAAGCCCTGTGGAACTACAACAGCTGGTTCAGTAGAACTCAGAGTATTCTAAGCTAAGTTATATGTACCTGGGTACTTATGTGACCTTTCACAATGATATTCTTAGGATACGTGTGGTAAAACAACAGCAAGCTCAAATCCCAATCGCTGCTCACCAATGTGAGAAGTTGGCCTGATATGTAGTGCTCACTATTCTAGTGATCACTGTGTATCATTCCAAACGACCCTTATTGAAGATTGGTTGTAAGTCAACCATAGACCAGCTATCCTAGTAGCGTGGACAAGAGCAGTCTTTAGGCTAGACTCTAGAGGGCGTGTTAAGCCAGCTGTTATACCATCACATATACCCCTTGAACACCAAGTGAAAGGACACCACACAAGTTGTTATGAAAATAAAGTATATTTATTCAGAACACAACAGCCCTGGACTCTTTATGAGGACAGGGCGCTAAGCACAATACAAAGCTCTTAGGAAAATACGCAAAGTCGCACAATTTACACAAATGCCCGAGGGGCACGAAAAACCATATACTCTAAAAGTGGAATGCGAAATTACTAGCAGGTAAGTACTACTCTAATAGGCTTTAGGATCGCTAGGACTTGACTACTGAACCTTCAGATTACTAGCAGGAGGCCTAGGGAGATCGGGTGCAGAGTGTGCACTCTCACGCTGGATGCGGGACAAAGTCTATGGATGCTAGATTTCGTAAAGTTAGTGTTATTGGACGAATCCGACTAGGTAGAGCTGAAACGAAAAAGGATCTGGACCTTTGGATAGCAAAGCTATGCTGGAGCACCGAAATGCTGAGTTTACCTAGCCCAGGGGCTGCGGATGCATAGGTCTGGAAAGACGTCAGGAATCCTCGTTGCAGTCTATGGAGCCTGAAAGAAGAAGTTGCTGGCAGGCGACCTGTGAAGAAGTTCGAAGGGATCCAAGCCTGGATCGAAGATGGAAGACACCTGTAAGCAGAGGGGACCAAGTTCTGAATCACTAGCCAGTGATTAGATGGGCACCAGGATGGCACCGGATGGAGTCACCTCGACCAGGTGAGTGGGCGACGCTGGGCTCTGCAGTCTCACGGACGAGGAGGCGTTGTCGGCAACCAGGATGGAGGTGCGAGCTGTCCCACGATGGTATCTGCTGTCGACGTCGCTGGACCCAGGATTGGGGCAACAAGTCTTGGCAAATGCAAGCCCATGCGGTGGACTTAAAATGGCGTCTGGAGTGGACCAGGAGGGTCCGGGGTGCTCCTCTGTCGGAGGGGAGCAAGGGCCAGTCTGCAGCAACCAGACCAGCGGTGTTGTCGTCGTGGAGCGTTGTCAAGAGGGCCACAAGCCAGCAGGCAAGTAGCCGGACAACGCGGTGAGCAGCAAAGAGCAGAAGGGCCCCACGCAGATCTGGTGGATGCTGGGGGGCTGGCCTTCGGTGCTGGAGCTGCTCAGGGTTAGGGCTTCTCAAACCCCAAAGCACTCACTCGAGGATCCCGGTCGTGCTGGATAAGCGTCGTGCAGTTCTGAAGATGGCCGGTCCCTCGAGGTCTCGTCACACCCACGGATCTCAGCTGGGCTGATGATGTAGGTAGAGGTCAGAGGTGCCAGAGAAGCCGGGTCTCGTTGTGCTGGTCAGTCGGATTCCGGAGGAAGGACGTGCAGCAAACTGCAGTGTTCTTAGATGGTGCCTGCGGGTGCAGGGTGACTACTCCTTAGTCACAAGGGAGAAATCTTGAGAAGAAGTCGAGAGTTCCTTTTGTAGAAAGTAGTTTCAGGATTCAAAGATGATTTGATCTGGAAGGGGGCCTGCTCCTATCTTTATACTAGGAAAAGGGGCTGGCACGCGACTAGGTCCTGCCATGGGTGGGACCAGGAAGGGGGGTGGTTACACCCCTCTCCCATGCCGGACTTTCCCCAGCTCAGGGGCTGGTGTGCCCCTGGAACTGGTTCTAGCCGGCAGATGCATAGTGAGCACCGGGGTGCCACTTGCAGTCACCTTCCTATTCAGCCCTGCCTACCCAGGATACACAAAACCCTGTCTGGGATGGTGCTAGCACCGCCCCTGACAGGAAACCCTTTGTCCAAGCTCTCCTCGCTGGAAGGACTCCCAGCAGCAGGAGGTCAGACTTGTGTCTGTGGTGGCAGCATCCATTTTGTGATGCTGAGGCTCGAGTTAACTTTAACCGGGGTTCACAGTTACATACATATCGTGTCCCTCTAGAAGGGTGGAATGCTAACCCTGTCGCCAGAATTGGCGAGGGGTTAGCATTCCAATTTGTTTTACACCTTACTCGACATGTTTTGATAAAGCGATACCAAAGATAGCAAATAACCGCGAGGATTATAATGCACTTAAGAGTATATGGTACGCGTTATCATAGAACAGCTATTAGGACTTGGTTCCGCAAGCTGCAGACGGGCTCAGCTCATGCCAGAGCACCATCTCACATGATTCCATGCACTCTGCCTTCAGGATTGTTAAGACCTGCCATAGGAGTAACTGATAGGAATCTATGTGTCTGTTTTAGGGTTAGATATAGGTATACTATATCTACAGCAAAGGGTGATTACACCACTTTGCCCCAGCTGTCGTGCAGCCAGTTGTGTCAGATTTAGATGGCCAGCCAGGGGTGGCATAATACATGCTGCAGCCCCTGGTAGGCCCTGGGTACACCTATGCCCTGAGTTACAGGGTCTGATAAGGTGGCCCAGTACCAATTGGATATGTACCTAAGGTACATGGAATCCATTTTACAGAGAGAGCAGTAGGCCTGGGGTCCTGATTGGCAGGGTCCCAGGCCAACTAAGTCAAAAACCAGCTAAAACACAGGGCAAAAAAAAAAATTGGGGGCAACCATAGTCAGGATCTACCTTCCTACAGAAGCCATGTCTGAACTGGGGTGGCTGAGTGAGCTAAAGAATGGTGATGGATTAAACCCAGATCAGTTGACTGGGGGTGAGTGTTTGATTTGCTCAAGCGCTCCGTCCATCATCCCCTTTTGTATCGCTTTGTTCGCCCTACGTTGGCAGGGTATGCTCAGACGTGAGTCCCTTGCTCACTTGGCCACTGGATTCAAGATAGCTTGGCTGATGAGGATTATGAATCGGAAACCGGTCCCAGGATGCTTGTTTCCGGTCCAGGGAAGACATGTCTTGGCAGTTCGGGCTGGACTGTTCCCATGAGGCACAGGGTCAGACTGATTTGCATATGGCCATGTCTGAACTGGGGTGGCTGAGTGAGCTAAAGAATGGTGATGGATTAAACCCAGATCAGTTGACTGGGGGTGAGTGTTTGATTTGCTCAAACGCATTGTCCATCATCCCCTTTTGTATTGCTTTGTTCGCCCTAAGTTGGCAGGGTATGCTCAGACGTGAGTCCCTTGCTCACTTGGCCACTGGATTCAAGATAGCCTGGCTGATGAGGATTATGAATCCGAAACCGGTCCCAGGATGCTTGTTTCCGGTCCAGGGAAGACATGGCTTGGCAGTTCGGGCTGGACTGTTCCCATGAGGCAGAGGGTCAGACTGATTTGCATATGGCCATGTCTGAACTGGGTTGGCTGAGTGAGCTAAAGAATGGTGATGGATTAAACCCAGATCAGTTAACTGGGGGTGAATGTTTAATTTGCTTAAAAGCTCCGTTCATCATCCCCTTTTGTATCGTTACAGGAAGAAGCCCTAGAGCGTGGGATTGTTTCTGTGAAGCAAAATACCAAATACTCTGATGCACTGGGAATTTTCGCTCAGCACATAGGGGTGCATGCTGATTTTTTCAGCACTAACCAAATTGTGCCATTCACTGAAATGGTCCTCAAAATGATCAGCATCGGAAGGAACAAAGAGCCAGATGTACGAGGCATTGTACCGGTCACAAACGTTTGTTATTATTTTTATTATTCATTTTGTAAGGCACACAGCTACCCGGAAGTTTCCCGACGCTATCAGACACAACGCGAAAGAAAAAAAAACAACTACTGGGGAATAACCAAGTTTTTAGACCTTTGCAAAAGTTGTTATAGCTGGGTTTGTGCTGGAGTAGCGTGGGGAGCAAATTCCATAGTGAAGGGGTCAGGTAAGAGAAAGACCGGCCACCCATACAAGACTGTTTGATCCTGGGGACTAAAAATTTGGCCTGATAGGAGGATCGAAGAAGGCGCATTGGGAGATAGGGATTGGCTAAGGCACTCAAATACTGAGGCCCTGTCTCCAATTTTATCTTTTGCATGTAGCATAGGGCCTTGAATTTGATACGATTCTCAATCTAAAGCCAATGGAGGTCAGGGAGAGAGCCTGAGATGGAGGTCTTTCTGGGCACCTGGCAGAGTAGTCTGGCCGCGGAATTCTGTACTACCTGCAGTTTTCAAACCACCTCCTTATTGGCTCCTAAGTACAGCACGTTGCCTTAGTCCAGCCTGGACGTAATCAAGGCCTGGATCACAGTTCTTTGTGTGAGACTAGGCAACATCCAGAGTATTTTTCTGAGCCATTTTAGGATACCAGTAAAAGGCATTTTGCCATGTACAAATGGCAAAATGCAATTCAGTAACTCAGAAGGGGCGTGTTTAGGGCGTCCCTTCCTTATACCGAATAGTATTGGTATGTATGAATGTTTTGCGACCAGGAATTCTAGGTATTAACCTATTCTCAAAGAGGAATGGGTCCTCAAGGGACCCTTTGTGAATGTGGGCGCCAATATGTTTTAAGAGCAGGCAGAGGTCCCATGGACCACTGCCTGCTCTTAAAAAATGAAAAGGTAGCATTTTATTTTAATTTTTGAAATGCATCCCATTTCCCTCTAAGGAAAAAGGGCTGTATTATATTATTGCTTTATTTAAAAAGCAATCACAGACATGATGGTCTGCTGACTCCAGGAGGCCACCATTCCTGTGATGGTAGCCATTCACAATTGGTTGCAAATTGTGACCTGCCTCATGACTACTGATGAGGCAGGTCTATTTGCGACCCACTGCAAATCGCTAACAGTGTCAAACACACTGTTGTACATAGCAGTTTGCGATTTTATAATAGCAAATCACTATAATTTGCTATTAGGAAATCGTAAACACGCGATTGGGCTCGATGTATGTAGCATTTTACTGCTCGCAAACGGCCGGGCCCAACCCGCAAAATGCTTTTTGGCATGTACAAAAAGGCAAAATGTGACTCAGCAACTTGTTACAGAATCACCTTTTGCTTTTGCGATTCAATATTAGGAAGGGGTCTGTTTACGGCGTCCCTTCCTAATACGGAATAGCACTGGTATGTACAAATGTTTTGTGACCGGGAATGCGATTGCAAATCATTCGCAGTTACCACCAACTCCATGATGTTGGTAATACATTCGCAAATGGGAAGGGACCCATTCCCCTCAGTGAATGTATGTAAAAACATTTTTTTAAGAGTGGGCAGTGGTCCCAAGGAACACAGGCTGCTCTTAAAAAATTAAAAGAAAACTTCGTTTTTCTTTTTGCAATGCATCCCATTTTCCTTAAAGAAAAACGGGGTGCTTTACAAAAAAAATATTGCTGTATTTAAAAGCAATCATAGACATGGTGGTCTATTGACCTCAGGAGGCCACCATCCCTGTGATGTTTGCGATTCCTAAGAGGTAGGCTGTTTGCAACCCACTGGGAATCGCACACTTCCTTGCATGCCGTTTTGCGATTTCCTAATTGCGAATCGCAAGCATTCGAAATGAGGGAATCGCAAATTGGTTTCTTAGTGCATCTGGCTCAAAGATTCAGGGTAGGTCGAGAAACCATTCACGCTTGTGACTGGCAGAATTTGTGGCAGGGCTTAACCTGGGCCTTTCATTCTTCCGAGGCTGGTGACAATGAGCACGCTGTGTTGGGTAAAGACAGCTCACATTGTTTGAGCACATAAAGATAGCGTGTTTTAAGTGGTGGCATCTAACAATTATTATTGCCCAAAAAAGTATTCCACTTTCTTCTGCTTCTGGGTACACAGATCTGTTAGTTTAATTTCCTGTTTGGTAATGTGTTGGACAATTACCAACTTTAAAGTGCAGATGAGTTCGATTAAAATAAACGCATACATCCTCCCCCGCCGGAACTTAATTTGATGACAGGTAAAAAAAACTCTGCACTTACAATGCATTGTGGGAGTTTTACAAGCACACCAGGTGCATAATAGTTCCCTGGAAAGAATAACGTCATTGTCTGTTAAATACAGGTTTATTGACAGTGGCACGTGCCAACAGGCCTCTGGCTGCTCTGCAGCGACCACGGGCTTGCCAGATACCCAGATCAGGCTGAGTAGTTGGGCTAGGAAAACATGCTCTCGAGTAGGGAGAGAAAACCTCAATTACTAGAGATATTGTAAAATCTTGGCACAGCCATTTTAGTGATGGGGAAACAGCTCTGTGAACTGAGAGAGCGCAATTTGAACGAAAGGTATATAGTAGCCATATTTAGACTTATATGTTATAAACGTAGGAATGAAACGCACATCGTAATGTAAAGTTGGCAACTATAGCATAAGGGCCAACGAATGTGATAACATGGGATAGGAAATGTAAATGTATTCACACGTTAAAATGCATTAAGTTTAGAAACCCCGTATACATGAAGGGCAAATGTATAGAAATGTGTATAAATACTTATGAAATATAGAGCGTGCACAGTAGAATTCGTGTACGTGTGTAACTTAAAATGTGTAACTTTACATTGAGAGAAGCGGCGAGGAAATAACGTGGAAAGACGTAAACGTGGATAAATGTATAAGAGAATTTACATAAAGATGTAACCAAGGAAAATGCATAAGTTATGTTCTATGTAGTCGTATTCTATATAAGTATATGTCTAATGTAGAATGTGTTTAAGTATAACTAGGGCTTTTGTTAAAGTACGAATATATGAATGTAGGCCAAGGGTTATACCGTCGAGAGAGTTTCTATAGGAATGTTGGAAGAGCTTGGGTCATTTGTGTTTCTAACCTGACTGACCAAGAGTCCGAAGGAGCATAATCACATGAATGTAATTTAGTGGTCTTGTGAAGGTCGTAAATAGTTGATGTGAACGTGAGAGCCGAGAAGTCTAGCACTTGTTAGATTTAAGGTGACAATGCCGGACGGAACTTGTTGTTCGAACGTGAGGAGAGGTATATGTTGAAGTGGACTATGTTTTGACAAGACCATTCATATGATCTAGAAGGTTAAGAAGTGTACAGATAAGTTAAGGCCTTGTCCAAGTTCCTATGACACTTGAGCTGAGAGAGTCAATAAATGTCGACGATGAAATGATGAAGATGACATCCAAAGGAGAAGGGTCAACTTAACGGACGACGCGAAGAGTGGACCAATGGAAGAAGCAGGAAGTTGACATCATCGGGGGAAGTCCGTGGTGGGCGTCAAGGGGCGTTCCACCCACACTGTGATTGTGTATTTTAGGGACAGCACCCCGGGGAGGAAGTAGCAATGAGCAATTGGGAGATTAGGAACAGCGAGACGAATTGCTCAGAGCAAGGGCGAGGGTAGATGCCTTGAGCAGATGCGCTGAGACATCATAGCGCAAGGGAGCAGTAGGCCGAGGACCCTTAGAGAGCAGATGGGTAGGCAGATAGGGTATTGCTTCTGAAACTTAAGATTTCCTTTAGAGGCTAGAGAGAGTTTGAACTTCTTAGGGAGTCAAACCGCTGACACCTTTTTAGGGAAGAAACTTGCAAAGTAGGATTGTCACATAGCCTAGAGTAGGGACAGTTTTAACTTGATTATTGTTTTGTCTTACTGCAGATGACGCAGAAGGAACCATTTCACACCGAAGCTTAAAGCCACTGATATTTTAATTGATTTTGTATTGCATACTTTGAGATTTTATCCTGAGTGGATTGTATCGTATTCAAAATTAATCTTTATATAAACTTTTGAAACTTCACCAGTTGTAAGTGGTTCTTAAGAGTGGCGTCAGTTAATGGGGTTTGTCTAACCAATGCGGGGGTGGTCCTTTCCTCAATGACAGATATTATCGGTCCAAAACAGATGAATGGGATTCTTTATTAAATTTATCATAATCATAAATTGATATCAAAATCCCGTTCCCCGCAGTTGGTAGCAGAGTATGATGGTTATCTTCTTGAGGAAGACGACCTAGGCCAGGTTAGTTTACCCCAAGGTCCCTAGTCATCGTCGACCAGAAGAAGAATTGCAGCCGAAGACGGTGCTGACGGTGCGTCGAGAGAAAAGCAGCAGAATCGGTTGAGAGTGAGTATAAGGGTCATGCGTTGTAAGATTGCGGTGTTTTATGTTGTTCCTGTGTTGTAATGTCAAGCGGAGTTGAATGCCTGTAGTGTGAGTGAGGGAAAGTTGTGAGCGCGCGCAACTGGATGAAATCTTATGTCCAGAGGACTTAAGTGGTTCGGGTGTATCGAACACCTAGAGTAATTTTGTCTACCACTGAAAGGGGGTCATGAGGTACCATTGATTTCCCGACAGACCGATGATAGGGGGAGCGTATGTGTGAGTGAATGAGTAGCGGACGCTGGTCGTACGTCTACTGTGCGTAAGTAACCTATCAGTTGAGGCAAGTGTCCGACCGTAAGAGGAAAGACGCTGTGCCAGTTGAGGTAGCAATTACAGTTAGACTGTGGCCGTACAGTCAGAGAAAAGTGATCGCTTGGACGGAAGTAGTCATTTTTCAATGTATGAATGAAAACGCATGCGAAATCGTGAGACGAGTTAAGAAACGAGGGAAGCTGCTGAAGAAGATACAAGTGACGTCAGCGTAGAACCGTGCTGGGATAGGCTGATTAGCGAGAGTCGCACAGGGACTGGTGGTTGTTATCAAGCAAAATGAAGTGTTTTAAGGGTTTAGGGAAAATCTTTAAAAAGAAAAGGAGAAATTTATATGCCGGAGAAGAAGCTCCACCAGAAGGCACACCAGCATATCATATGGCAGTAAATGTAGGCTTACATTCAATACTGTGGATTTCTGAGTGGCATAGGCTAACTGAAGGGCAAAAAGAGTTGGCGTTTCCAAGATTCGGAACGTTTAAATTAGAAGTGTTGAACCAACTGAAGGCGACGATGCTTTCAATGAGACCTCTACCGAGGCCAACACAATTTGAAGCTCTTGGTGTGTGGTTTAGAACAGCACACGAAAGGGGCGTAAAGAGGCGACAAGAAAGAGTGAGAAGATCGGTAAAGGCAGTGCAGGATGCTAAATGGGACGATGAAGCCAAGAAATGGAGGGTGCAAAAGATAGAAGCGGACAAATTGTTCACCATGATAGAGGCTACGGGAGAAAGAAAACCTCTAGAACAGGAAGATGAGGAAAGTGAGTCGGAGGAGGATCTAATAGACAGGTTGTTAACAGATAAACCACCTCCATATAGCGGTGAACTTGCGAGTCCCATATTACCGCAAGTAGACGGAACTAGGTGGGGAGAGTATAAGTCGATCCCGGTATCAGAGTGGGACGCTACTAAGACCGTAGAGATACCCCAAACTAGTCCGGAACAGAGAGTAGTGGGAAGACTTGTGGTCCAGAACGTGCCAGAGACGCAATGCGCTAGGTCATACCAGATGCCGGACGCTTTACAGGTTCCGGTCACCATAGGTCCTATTGTGTCAATCTATAACCCGGAAGGGGTCCAGCAGGATGAACAGGCACGGTGGGATAATGAAAGAGCAGAAGAGGACAATAGGAATGCCACAATGAATTCCCACAGGCAGATACGAGCACCAATAAGTCGGAGTACCCCATTTGATTCCGCAACGGGTCCCAGAGTAGAACAGCGAGGTCGAAGAGGGTCAATGGATTTGAGGGGTCCTAAACCGAAAACCCATAAGGAACTAAGGGAATACCTGAGAGAATGGGACGCTGCCGAAGAAGCTCGGAATAAAAGTTTAGAAACAGGATCCGAGTGGAGAGAGCAGGATAACAGGATTCTCTCTCATTGTGGAGCTGGCGAAAGCAGCGCCGAGTGGGAGGGAAGAAGCCAAGAGAGCAGAAGAGATACCTATCCTACTGAGAACAGCAATAGGCTAATGTGCGAAGACAGAAGTGCAGGGTGTGGCGAGGTGCCTCGCGTCACCTTCAGTGAAGGGGAACATAGGACACAGGAGTACCGGAATACCTTCAGGTGCACACACCATGCCCCAGGTGAGAATGAAAGACATTGGAGTCACGGAAATATGGAGAGTCGCGAAGCGTCTCGACATACATCCGGAGATAGTGGTCAGAGTCACGAAAACATAGGAAGTCGCGAAACGTCTCGCCATTCCTCCGGTGATCGCGAAAGAGGTCACGGGAACATGGAGGGCCGTGACGGACCCTATCGTTTATTAAGTGACACCAGACAACAAGCAAGTTATAATGGGTTAGAATCGAACGGTGGATCCTATCTCACATCTGGAGAAACCGAGCTTAGAAATCGGAATGTAGGGTTGGGGGACGGAGCGTTATTCCACCATACCCCACGTGGAGATGGAAAGGCTTGGGATCTCGAAGGGTGGGAACGAAGAGAAGGAAGCAGAGCTCCTCATAACTCACCTGTGCTCAGGCGTAGGGCGCATAGTGGAGGTGAGAGGGATATGAGGGAAGAACATAGAACTGAGATGCTGAAAGCTGAAATAAAAGCGAAACGGCTTGATGTGATGAGTTTGAAGGCAGATCTGGATGAATTGATTGATGGTACAGTGCAACTAGAGAGATTAAACTCATATACACCAGATGAGATACTGTTTCTATCCAAAGATATTACTCGAAGAGCGAGGTCAGTTCATGAGAACTTATCTAATTTAGCAAACAGGTACATGGTAGACCTGTCACGAACTAAGGCTTTACAGAGTAACCACAGGCTAACTTGCACAGATCAGGATTTGGATGATCGCAGAACGATCGCGCTGAAAG
This sequence comes from Lissotriton vulgaris, assembly GCF_964263255.1. Lineage (NCBI taxonomy): Eukaryota > Metazoa > Chordata > Amphibia > Caudata > Salamandridae > Lissotriton > Lissotriton vulgaris. Next base: position 1,056,221,021 of record NC_141698.1, on the reverse strand, counting down.
TACACATAAGGGAATTGATCGTAAGTATCAGAATATGGAGAGATCTAGATAGATGGGAGGAAAGATGGTCCAGAAAGGGCTCCGTTAGACGGAGTGTACTTGAGGGTTCCCAGGACACAGATTTGATGCGAATGGAAGCCTTCCCTTTGCGAGAGGTCGCGAATGGAAGCTACGTCCATGTGCCCTGGACTAGGGGGGATTTGGCGGCATTCACCAATTCCTTCCCAAAGGTTAGAGATAATCCTGTCGAGTGGTATAAGCAGGTAGAAAGATTCGTGAAGATCTCAAAGGTACTGTGGGTCGATTTGAACACACTGTTCGACATCGTAGTACCCGGAGACTTATGGACAGCGTGCAAGCTTAGTGTCGACTGGCCCACTTGTGAGCCAACGAGAGAAGCCAGGACGAATGGTCCATCTCATAGAGTCATGGAAAAGTACGAGAGGGTAATAACGTGGCTAAAAGAGAAAGTGCCGGTACAAGACATAGACTGGGTAAAGATAGATCGGACTACCCAAGAGCCGAAAGAGACAGTGCATGAGTTTTACGAGAGGTTGCTAAAAGCATTCAAGCAATACAGCGGGTTAGATGTGATGGATCCCAAGGACATAGGACAGTTTGTTTCAAAGTTTGTCTTAGGATTAAGACCAGAAATATGCCTAATGATCCAACAGCATCTGATCTGTTGGCAGAACAAACCTTTAGACGAGATTCTGAGGTATGCAAGGTATTGTAGTGACGAGATAGACTCGAAGGCAAAGAAGCTTAAAGAAAAGCTAATGTTAGTGCAAATGCAAGCTGCTGTAAAGGATAAACAGCGACAGCAGGGAACAGGGACGCAGGCAAAGAAACAGGATAATCAGAGCAGAGACGAGGAAGAAAGACCGAGACCGAGAATGGATATCGAGACGCTGAAAAAGAAGACGAGATGCCATCAGTGTAACGAGGTGGGACACTGGCGACGCGAGTGTCCTTACAACGTTGAGACAGGGGAATTAGAGCAGGAGGAGGAAGAGGTTCAGAACAACGTGGTTAAGGGAGCCACAGTCCCGAAGGGCAAGTTTGTCAAAGGGGGGACTCAGACTCCTCGAGCCCCGTTTCCTCAACCACCTCGCATCGCGAACGGAGGAAAAACCTACAGACAGATGCCATTGTTTGTAGGGGGAGAGGAATGTTACTACGTTGATCCTCTTACAGGGCAGCGGGCTAGTAGGGACGAAGACTGTACTCTAGGAGCCGCCTTGGAAGTAGATCAGAGAGGACCATACGTAGAGGCTGAAATAGCGGGATGTCCTACAACCTTTTTGGTGGATACAGGGGCCACTCGATCTACGTTGAGATCTGCGGTAGTCCCGGGTCTGCCAATGTCAGGAGAAACGGTACAGGTGGTAGGAGTTGCGAACAAAAGGATGACAAATCCCTTGACCGAACCAGTGACGGTGAGGATAGGGAATTACAGTGACGAACATCAGTTCGTGATCTGCGATTCTAGTCCTGTGTGCTTATTAGGGAGAGATTTGCTGTGCAAACTGAATTGCACGATACATTGCACACCAGAAGGAGTAGAAGTGCAGACCAATGATGAGGACGCTGATTTTAAAGTTGTAAACTCAAGGGAATGCGTGGAACTTTATCCCACCTTAACAGTGGAGGAGCTTCCACAGGACCTGAGGGAGAAAGTCTCAGCTGAGGTGTGGGATTTTACTGGGGAAGAAATAGGATTGATCAAAGGAGTAGAACCGGTAAAAATCTTGGTAAGACTCAATGCTGAGTATCCAAGAACACCACAATACAAGTTGACACCAGAGACGATTGCAGGGATAAAGCCTGTGATCGAATCCATGATTAAACAGGGAATACTGAAGGAGATCGTGGGAAGTCCATGTAACTCCCCGATCATGGGTTTGCAGAAACCTAGTGGAAAATACAGAATAGTACAGGATCTTCGAAAGATTAATAACATTGTTGTCTCATGTTGTCCAGTGGTACCGAATCCATCAGTGATATTGTTTCAGATACCGTTCCAAGCTGAATGGTTCACAGTGATAGATTTGTGTCAGGCTTTCTTTTCGATACCGTTAGATGAAGAGAGCCAATATCTTTTCGCTTTCAAACTGGAAGATCGCGTTTTAACATGGTGTCGTATCCCTCAGGGGTATACAGAGAGCCCATCGATCTTTAACCAGTTATTGAAACGAAATCTTGAGAGTCTAGTACTGCCCAAGAGTTCAGTTCTGGTCCAGTACATAGACGATCTCCTTGTTGCGTCAGAAACTGAGGAAGCTTGCAAAGAAGACACCATCACCTTGTTAAATCACTTGGCTGAGAACGGACACAAGGTGTCTCCAAGTAAATTGCAATATTGTAAGACTGAGGTGCAATACTTGGGCCACAGGATTGAGAAGGGAAAGCGGAAGGTGTCTCCAGACAGAATTGAGGCGATTATGAAAATGAACGCGCCTACAACACAAAGAGAAGTCAGGATGTTTCTAGGCATGGTTGTTTATTGTCGACAGTGGATAGCAAACTTTTCACTGAAGGCCAAACCGTTATTACAACTGACGCACAAAGGAGTAAGTGATCCGGTACCATGGGACAAAGATTGTTTGATGGCGTTTTTGCAGCTGAGGGAGGACTTATGTCGCGCCCCGGCTCTAGGAATGCCGGATTATAAGAAACCTTTTTTGCTTTACTGCTGCGAGAGAGAGGGATGCGCTTTAGCGGTATTGGCACAGGTCCATGGAGATGCGCGCAGGCCAGTGGCGTATTTTTCGGCTACATTAGATCCAGTAGCCGCAGCGTTGCCCGGATGTCTGAAATCCGTAGCTGCAACGGGTGTCAGCATTGAAAGATCTGAGAGCGTAGTTATGGGTCATCCGTTAGAAGTGTATGTACCACATTCTGTAGAACTGTTAATGACAAGGACGAAGACTCAGCATCTGACGAATAGCAGGCTCACACGCTACGAGCAGGTCATACTGGCTGCCGAGAATGTGACCCTAAAAAGATGCTCTGTCTTGAATCCTGCAACCTTGATGCCACTTCCGAACGAAGTGGAAGATGAAAACTGTACAGAACATGACTGCCTCGATGTGACTGAACTATGTACCAAACCGAGACCTGATATCGTAGATGAGCCATTGACAGACCCAGACGAAATTTTCTTCGTTGATGGTTCATGCGTAAGAAACGATGTCGGTCAGCTGAGAGCAGCTTATGCAGTATGCACGATTACCAGAGTTATAGAAGCCGCTTGCCTGGAAGGAGTACACTCCGCACAGGTAGCTGAAATTGTGGCTTTGACTCGTGCTTGCTTAGCAGGCGAAAGACTTCGAGTCACTATATACACCGATAGTCAGTATGGATTTGGCGTAGTTCATGATTACGGGCAGTTGTGGTCTCAAAGAGGTTACATGACCTCCTCGGGTTCTCCGATTAGGAATGGAGAATTCGTGAAACTTCTGTTAGAGGCTTTGCAAAAACCAATGGCCATAGCTGTGGTCAAATGTGTAGCTCATACAAAGAATACGGATTTTGCATCATTAGGAAATAAATATGCCGATGAGGTGGCGCGTTACTGCGCAGAGCAGGGATATTCTCACACTGATGCAAAAGTGGGGGGAATCCAGGAAATGACTGAATTGACCATGTTATTAGATACTATAGATACATGGGACGAATTGAGAGCAGTACAGGAAAATACACCAGATGATGAGAAAAAGGGCTGGGAAACAGCTGGGTGCGAGAAAAGTGAAATGAATTTCTGGGTGTCTGCCGACGGAAGGGCAGTATTACCAAATGAACTCATTAGTCCGATGGCAAGAAAATTGCATGGATCAGCTCACATAGGAAGAGATGCTATGGTGAGAGTATTCAGGCAAACGTGGTTTAACCCTAAATTTAGAGTAGCGGCAGAAGCAGTGTGTCAGCGATGTACGATCTGTCAGCAACTAAATGTGGGTAAGAGAACACCAGTTACCTTGAGTCACATAGGAAGGTCTGGGGGGCCTTTCAATAGGATGCAGATTGACTTCATAGAAATGCCTCCATGCAACAGACTTAGATATGTGCTAGTGATTGTTTGCATATTTTCTAGATGGGTCGAGGCTTACCCTACACGTAGGTGCGATACACTTACAGTAGCAAAATTGTTACTTAGAGAGTTGATACCGAGGTTTGGGGTGCCATCCTCTTTGGAATCGGACAGAGGAACTCATTTCAATAGCGAAGTGGTGAAGATGCTGTGTTCAGCTTTAAACATCGATCAGAAGTTACACTGCAGCTATCGACCGGAAGCTTCAGGGATCGTAGAGCAAATTAACAGTACTATCAAGTCCAGACTGGCTAAAGTTTGTTCATCGACATCCCTGAATTGGCCAGACGCACTTCCAGTAGTTCTCATGAGCATACGTAGCACACCTGATAGAAGAACAGGCCTCTCTCCACATGAAGTGCTAATGGGGAGAGCTATGAGGTTGCCATCGATTCCGACTGCAGCGCTAGTGAACATCACAGACGATTTGATTTTGGACTACTGCAAGGGACTATCTGATGCCGTAAATTCTGTGTCCCTCCAGGTCCAGGCTGCAGAGGTTGCATCAATACAAGACTTGTGCCATGACCTGAGTCCAGGGGACTGGGTCCTGGTGAAGAAACACGTCAGGAAGAACTGCTTAGACGTGCGTTGGCGAGGACCGTTTCAAGTCATACTTGTAACGAATACTGCAGTGAAGTGTGGAGGGCTGCCAAACTGGATACATGCCTCACACACCCGAAGAGTGCCAACACCTCCAGAAGACACAGCTCCTCTCTCGGATGAGAATCCGGCGGGAAGCGGAGAAGCCATAGAGGGGGAAAGCCAAACTGTGGAGGTGAGCGAAGAAACTGAAACTGTGTTGGAACAGGGTGACGAAGGTCGGGACACTAGCGAGACCGAAGTCGTCTCAGGAGAAGACAGTAACTGGGAGACCGAATCAGAAACTGAACAAGTTGAGAGTGACCAGGAGACGGGTCCTGTAACAAAGAGCGGGAAGAGGGAAAACAAAGAAGCTAGTTGGCCGGAGAGAAGGAAAAGGCCAACTTCGGAAAGGAAAAAGGAAAGAACTCTTGCCCCGATCGCTGAAGAATCGGATCAGGAGGAAGAGACGACAGATTCAGGAACTGAGAGTCCACGAAGATCAAGGAGGGTACGTGTGCCCTGCAGAAGGTACGCCACCCCAGAGTGGACTTATCTAGCAGATGTATTGGGGACAGAAATCTGGGAGAGTGAAGAGTGTGAAGGTAACCACTCTCGATCCAGTCGTGACAGTGGAGATATGGATGTTGGCGCCTGGGCTTGAGACTGAGGGGTTACTGACTTTCACACTTCCCCGACCCCCACGTTTGAGTAAAATTCAAGATTTGGTGTTAAAAAGACTACAATTTCCAACAGTTGGTCAGCAAATGACCGAAGAAGAAGAAAAAGTTATTCGTTTTGAACTGTTAATTATTGTTGTGAAAGCTGCAGGTCCGTCAATAATTGTTGATGCATGAAAGACTTTCTGTACGTATGTTATAAAGAAGAAGATAACCTAGCGCCGAGTGGAAAGAAGAATAAAATTTGGGATTACATTTAGAGGACGGAGAAGGGCTAGGGTTGTCTGCTGCTAAGAAGAGAAAAGACATTGTGGTGAAAAAGATACCTGTTGATAACAAGCACTTTAAAGACTGTGAAAGCAAACAAGTAACCAAAGACTGGAAGGAGAACTTTCGCTGGAGAACGAGGGACGCTGTTTTGATAACATGGAGAACGGCAACCTAAACAGAAAAGCTAGATGTATAGTAGGTACACTTATAGCAATAGTGATATTTCTCATAATCATAGTAGTAACGATATCTTACATGACAGGCCATGAAAACGATAAAAGAATAGCGAATGTAAAAATTGTAACGACTTTGAAACCTGCTCTTGTGGGAAAGAAGGAGGAGAGCAATGTTATACGTGAAAAGGCGTTACTTGCAGATGAAGCTCGTAGATTACACATAGACGAGTCACAGGGAAACTTTAGGTCAAATGCATATGCCAAGTTATTGTATGAATATATCGATGCCATGGAGGCCAAAGATTGCTACGTTTGTATGCAATTGCCGGCTTCTGTAGACGAAGGCATTAGGTATCACCATCTCCCATTGACTTATGGGATCACATGTAGTTTACTGCTTAGTATATTTTATGGTAGAGAAGGATTTGAGTACTACTTTTCGAATTATGATTCGGTACTGCCTGAAGTTCCGAATTATAAGCAAATGAATAAGTGGGACTACTACAAAAAGGAAGATAGACTAGCTAAATTCTTTCTTCCTTGGGATACGTTAGATACATCATATGCACGTAGAAATAATCTGACTTGCAAAGTATCAGAAGTAGAGAAAAGGTTTATAGCACAAGTAGATGATCGATGCAGACGGCAGAAGATTCTAAAAATGTCAGGACAATGGAAAATAGACTGGACGGAAGAAGAGAAGGCACATAAAAAGAAAGGTAGTAATGGTCCAATAGCATTGGATAGAACGCAGAAAGGAAAGTTATGTTTAACTCGAAGCAAAACGTATTATGAGAGTGAATTTGTAGGTGAAGTTAGTTGTGAGCACTCTTTTAGGTTAGAGTACTACACAAAGGATTTTATGAAAGGGATGCAAGCTATTCCGAATGTGTATTTTGTATGTGGGAGAAATGCCTATGTAAAACTTCCAGATAATTGGTATGGTTCGTGTTACTTGGCAATTGTCTTCCCCAAAATATATCATGCAAAGGATTTGGCGGTCATAGAAGGAAAGGCTTCGAGGAGAACGAAAAGAGAAGTAGGAGATGCAGAAGTAGTAGGAGATGTATTTGGAGCGATGTTTCCATTGTTAGGTTTGATTCTTAACGATGTTAAGATTAGAAGGTTAGCGACAGTCGTGGATAGATTGTCTGCCAGCACTGCAAGATCTTTAATGTTAGTAGAAGGTGAAATGCAGTCGATTAGAGCAATGGTATTACAAAACAGACTTGCTTTAGATGTAATATTAGCAAAGGAAGGCGGAGTTTGTAAGGCTTTGAAAGTTCAGGAATGTTGTACTTATATTCCTGATAATTCAAAACCACTTGAGAAAGTCATACAGAACATTACACAGATTCATCAAGAAATTGAAGATTTATCAAAAATAAATGTTTGGGAAAAAGTAGGAAATGGAGTAGGCAAGGTTGGAAGTTGGTTTGCTAATATAAGCAAGGGTATAGTCTGGTACATTTTAAAGCCTGTATTAATAGTAGTAATTTGTATAATTATATTATTAGGATTAGTAAAATTGTATAAATGGTATAGGTCGAACAAGTTACAAAGATCGATGAGAGACCAAGAAAGGAGACTAGCTGTTTTACAAGATCAACAGTATAAAAGTCTGAGAACGCTTGAATCGATAAAAAGAGGAACAGATGTAACTAGTTCAGTATAAACTATGTATTCAAATTGCTTTTAGTGATGACTCCTAAAAGTCATCAAAGGGGGGAACTGAGAGAGCGCAATTTGAACGAAAGGTATATAGTAGCCATATTTAGACTTATATGTTATAAACGTAGGAATGAAACGCACATCGTAATGTAAAGTTGGCAACTATAGCATAAGGGCCAACGAATGTGATAACATGGGATAGGAAATGTAAATGTATTCACACGTTAAAATGCATTAAGTTTAGAAACCCCGTATACATGAAGGGCAAATGTATAGAAATGTGTATAAATACTTATGAAATATAGAGCGTGCACAGTAGAATTCGTGTACGTGTGTAACTTAAAATGTGTAACTTTACATTGAGAGAAGCGGCGAGGAAATAACGTGGAAAGACGTAAACGTGGATAAATGTATAAGAGAATTTACATAAAGATGTAACCAAGGAAAATGCATAAGTTATGTTCTATGTAGTCGTATTCTATATAAGTATATGTCTAATGTAGAATGTGTTTAAGTATAACTAGGGCTTTTGTTAAAGTACGAATATATGAATGTAGGCCAAGGGTTATACCGTCGAGAGAGTTTCTATAGGAATGTTGGAAGAGCTTGGGTCATTTGTGTTTCTAACCTGACTGACCAAGAGTCCGAAGGAGCATAATCACATGAATGTAATTTAGTGGTCTTGTGAAGGTCGTAAATAGTTGATGTGAACGTGAGAGCCGAGAAGTCTAGCACTTGTTAGATTTAAGGTGACAATGCCGGACGGAACTTGTTGTTCGAACGTGAGGAGAGGTATATGTTGAAGTGGACTATGTTTTGACAAGACCATTCATATGATCTAGAAGGTTAAGAAGTGTACAGATAAGTTAAGGCCTTGTCCAAGTTCCTATGACACTTGAGCTGAGAGAGTCAATAAATGTCGACGATGAAATGATGAAGATGACATCCAAAGGAGAAGGGTCAACTTAACGGACGACGCGAAGAGTGGACCAATGGAAGAAGCAGGAAGTTGACATCATCGGGGGAAGTCCGTGGTGGGCGTCAAGGGGCGTTCCACCCACACTGTGATTGTGTATTTTAGGGACAGCACCCCGGGGAGGAAGTAGCAATGAGCAATTGGGAGATTAGGAACAGCGAGACGAATTGCTCAGAGCAAGGGCGAGGGTAGATGCCTTGAGCAGATGCGCTGAGACATCATAGCGCAAGGGAGCAGTAGGCCGAGGACCCTTAGAGAGCAGATGGGTAGGCAGATAGGGTATTGCTTCTGAAACTTAAGATTTCCTTTAGAGGCTAGAGAGAGTTTGAACTTCTTAGGGAGTCAAACCGCTGACACCTTTTTAGGGAAGAAACTTGCAAAGTAGGATTGTCACATAGCCTAGAGTAGGGACAGTTTTAACTTGATTATTGTTTTGTCTTACTGCAGATGACGCAGAAGGAACCATTTCACACCGAAGCTTAAAGCCACTGATATTTTAATTGATTTTGTATTGCATACTTTGAGATTTTATCCTGAGTGGATTGTATCGTATTCAAAATTAATCTTTATATAAACTTTTGAAACTTCACCAGTTGTAAGTGGTTCTTAAGAGTGGCGTCAGTTAATGGGGTTTGTCTAACCAATGCGGGGGTGGTCCTTTCCTCAATGACAGATATTATCGGTCCAAAACAGATGAATGGGATTCTTTATTAAATTTATCATAATCATAAATTGATATCAAAATCCCGTTCCCCGCAGAATCAAGGAGGGGGCGTAAGCACTGAGGCCCATGCTGCTAGTGCTCCGGGATGTGGCGCAGTGCTTAACTTGGAGAAAAGTAAGTTCCAGGGCCTCCCTCGTCAGGAGGCCACTGGATCTTGCACCATCATCTGCCCCTGCCAGCGCTGCCAATGACAGTACCAACTCAACTTCTAACCATCACACTTCTACTAGTGTGACAATTCACACTATTCCAGTGCCCCATAGGTACACGGATGGCTTGAGTGGCAGTTATTAGTCATTCTTGATGTATATTCAATTAACAAACAGCTGTTGTTGTGCTCATCGCTAATTAGTCAGACATCGCCACCATGTGGCAGACTGTCATAAGAGCCGGTGCTGACATTTAAGTAAAGGTGCCGAGCACTGGAAACCACCGGCTCAAATTAAGCACTGGTGTTGTGCGATATTTATCACACTTGGTAGGTAATGTTACACTGGGGAACGGATGAAATAAAGTCTGCATGACTTACAACTCGGACCTCTGTACCAACAGGGATTTGCTATGGGGTTAGAATTTTAGGAGCCGTAAGCCAGTTAGGTAAGTAGGTAGTACCAGGGGCATAGCTTGGTCAGTGAGATTGGGGGGGGGAGTAAGCGTCAAATATCCCAACAATCACGCTGGCATATCGTGGTAAAATACATTATTTGAGAAGCAGAGCATGACGGGGCTTAAGAGGCCGAGCAACGGGATAGCAGTGCAAATTGTAAACTTCAATCTGTTGTAAAATAAGAACTTCCAAACACAGAGGAGAGATAGAGTGTGTGTGTGTGTGTTTTTGTCTGAATGTGCACATAAAAACCCTATCTGAAATCTGACTGACACCTCACAATACCTGATCAAAAGCACCTGGGTCCAACCATTTCATACAGAGTACATTTATTGGGGGTGTAACACCCCAAACACCCCCCTTGAAGCTATGCCCCTGGGTAGCACCAGTGGTGTAACAAAAGCCTGCAGTCCCCTGTGCTGCAGCGGGCCCCATCCTGCACTATGCACGGACAGTGGGCCTCTAGCCTGAGAGCTCCTGACTGGGTCCGGAGCGTGCCATTATAATAAATGAGGTGACCCAGTAAAGTGTCAAAGGACCTGGGTATCGATTGGCAAGGAAAACAGCTGATCCTTGAGAATCCTACTTACACTAAACTATAGTAACAATAAGTGAAAATTAGAAAAATCCGCACAGCTGTGATAAGCGATTAAATCATATAGTTGAAAGAGTACGTAATATACAAGCACATTCCACAGGGGTGGCTCATAGAGAAAAGGCACCCAAGAGGCAAGAGGCAATTCAATTGTAAACATTAGTTTATTTCATGATAAATCATATGCATTAAATGAAAGACATATGTAAACACAGGAGCACGCTGTTCAGCATGTAATGCTCAGAAGGTTGCGTCCAAGGAAGAAGAGGGAAGTGAACGTTGGTGCTCATGTGAGAGGAAAGAAGAGAGGATGAAGATCATCAAGAACATTTGAAGAACAATTAAAAACCACTAAAATACAAGGAATCTGGCTATGATTCCCAACAAAGCCAGTATCCCTAAAGTAGTAGGCCTACCCCTAAACTAAATGGCAATACACATAAATATTTATTCATCGATTTGATGCACAGTGCAACTTCATCTGTGACTGGGGTAGGAGGGGAATAAACGTTGAGTGCAGGCCCAATGGGAAAATGTCGACGTTTCGACCCTGACGCCAAAGGGTGAATGGACTACTCTGCTGTGGGTCTTCCTCAGGACAGGGGGAGGGAAACCTATGTCTTCCATATTGGTAGGCATTTTAAGAGTGCACAAACTCTGGATTTATAATGTAACACAGTAATTAGGATTGGCTCTACTAATAAGAATTTCTTTCTACCCAAATAAACCCTTTTGTAGCAACTTTAGGATAATGAAAACTAGTGAAAAACATAACTGATGGCAGTTTATAGCTTATTGCTGGGTTACGGTGTTTATGAACTACACTGTATGAAAAGGGGCTGTGGACATAAAATACTTTTCTGTGATCTGCATGATACATATTCTTTGCAGCAGTCGTATTAACCCTCTGCACTACCTTACATGAGTCAAAACTGTCACTAGACAAAACTCTGACCTCTTTCCAGAAGCTACATTAGTCACTAGAGTTATCTTAACAGTTTTAATGTTGCCTGAAAACTGCTGTATATAGAATGATCACTGCAGTGGGTCCTTTTAAAACTCCTGCATTTACTGAAGTGAAGTCGCAGTTGGAGTTGACTTTACTGAAGTGACATCGCAGTGGGAGGTGACTTTACTGAAGTGACATCGCAGTGGGAGGTGACTTTACTGAAGTGCCATCGCAGTTGGAGGTGACTTTACTGAAGTGACATCGCAGTGGGAGGTGACTTTACTGAAGTGACATCGCAGAGGGAGGCGACTTTACTGAAGTGACATTGCAGTGGGAGGTGACTTTACTGAAGTGACATCTCAGTGGGAGGTGACTTTACTGAAGTGACATCGCAGTGGGAGGTGACTTTACTGAAGTGATGTCGCAGAGGGAGGCAACTTTACTTAAGTGACATCGCAGAGGGAGGTGACTTTACTGAAGTGACACCGCAGAGGGAGGTGACTTTACTGAAGTGACATCGCAGTGGGAGGTGACTTTACTGAAGTGACATCGCAGTGGGAGGTGACTTTACTGAAGTGACACCGCAGTGGAGGTGACTTTACTGAAGTGACATCGCAATGGGAGGTGACTTTACTGAAGTGACATCGCAGAGGGAGGCAACTTTACTGAAGTGACATCGCAGTGGGAGGTGACTTTACTGAAGTGACACCGCAGAGGGAGGCGACTTTACTGAAGTGACATCGCAATGGGAGGTGACTTAACTGAAGTGACATCGCAGAGGGAGGCGACTCTACTGAAGTGACATCGCAGAGGGAGGTGACTTTACTGAAGTGACACCGCAGAGGGAGGTGACTTTACTGAAGTGACACCGCAGTGGGGGGTGACGCTACTGAAGTGGCATCGCAATGGGAGGTGACTTTACTGAAGTGACATCGCAGTGGGAGGTGATTTTACTGATGTAAAGACGAGAAAAATGTCTAGGGGTCAAAGAATGCTACAATCTTACTGTGTAAACATCAGAGATGGTGCTGTGAGATGGACAAAGGTAAGACTACTATGTGAAAATATGTGTCATACTGCACTTAAATTCCTGAATTTGGAAAAAAGTGCCCATCAGCTCCCGCCCGGTACCTCCCTATACATCATTTGGGCTCTCCTTACCCATGAGAAAGTACAGTCTGTCTACGATTGTGATGTTGACAGACGGACAACTTCAAGAAAATCAAGAGTTGTACATTGGGTCAGACCGGAAAATTTTGTGTGTCCGGGTAACTGGATTACAGTGCCCAAAAATAAATTTTGTGATGAAAAAGTGCAGATGATAAAATTAGGAAGTAGTTGAGTGGATAAGAAAATTATTTTATTAGGTTCCCTCAATACTCCCAATATTAAAATATAGGAAAACAAGCAGATTTAACATAATATCTGTAAGTCAGTAGGGTCGACATGTTTCAGCAAGAGGGACTCTGAATATGTCACTGCTTTCTTCAGGACCTTGATGTTAATGGCTACTGCACAAAAATAGAAAAATATCACCTGTATACTTTTCTCGGTGTTGCTCAGTCCTCTCCTCCGTGACTAATCGGTAGGAGGAAATGCATCACCCCACCTGGCTGCTGCTCAGGTATGAGGAGCACCGCTCTTCTAGTCGGTACACCGAGCGTCCCTCTAAGCATTTTGGGGGGGATTTTACTGATGTGACATCGCAGTGGGAGGTGACTTTACTGAAGTGACATAGCAGTGGGAGGTGATTTTACTGATGTGACATCGCAGTGAGAGTTGACCTCACCACAGTGGAATCACACCTGGAGCTACCCTTATTGCAATGACATCACACTCGCTTGTGTACAACCACACATTAGAAGCTAGCCATGCTGCAGTGACACAGCACACACACCTGCCCCCCACACCCATCAGAGACACAAGACATTTAGGTGACATAATAAGAATGCTCATAAAGGGGGTGCCCCAGATTATCAAGTTAGGAATCAAAATGGCACCAAATATGGAAACAATGTCGAAGGACAAAATATCAAAAGGTAAATACGGTTAGATTTTCTATACCGAAGTCCACTGAATTTGCATTAGCAATAAATAAATCTTCATTGTGAATAGATGTGGAGTTAAGAATAGTAAATGTATACTACCTCTATATGGGCTTGCCTTTCAATATTTTGTCTCTCAATATTCTGTCTATGATATTTCTGTATCATAATAGCCTCGATAATCACTAGTACAATCACAAACCGAGGCTCACTGTTGGTACAAACAAATGGGATTTGCATCAAGTTTTTATTTTTTTCCCAAAGGTCTAAGTTATCTTACTTCTTGCTTAATTTCAGGTCAACCACAGCACACTCTGCAAAGGATTGCTGACCATCTTAAAGTGATGCCTAATCTTTGGCCCTCGCGATCAAGTTAACAAGGCACAACTCAGAAGTTTTTACATTTTGTTGTGAACAGAGACCAGTGGACGTTGTCCATTGAGAATTGACCTGCACAGCTTCTGCGTATGCCCTCCGCCCACTGTGAAATCCCTCAGTAATAGCCTCGAAGTAAGGACCTACCTATCAGTGTAGCCAATGTGTGAGAGGCCACTGTGCTCCCAAGTATGGACTATTCCTGGAATATGCCTCCTTATCCCGCGTTTTTTTGTCCGCAGGGAATCACAATGCGGTAGTTACAACGACTGCGTTGTGATTCCGCATACCATTACCCCGCAAGTCGTAACAACAACTTGCGGAGGGGGGGCGCTGGATGTTGGAATAGTATAATTTACTATTCCAACTCCAGTCTGTGCGGACAGTAGGGAAGTTGTGAGATTTTAAATCCAACACCTCCCCCCCTCCGCAAGTCGTTGTTCCGACTTGCGGAGTAATGGTATGCGGAATCACAATGCGGTCATTGTAACAACCGCGTTGTGATTACCTGCGGGCAAAAAGTTTCGCTATAAATGTTGTTTACCCTATTCCTGCCTAGCTGGGGTTCCCTACATGAGCGTCCATGGCACCCTTTTTATGTTAAAGACGTGGACTGGAAGTGAATTAAAAATAAAGGAACTGGAATATCAGCCCCCTGCTGATAAACATTAGAAATGTTACAATAAAGCTAGGGGTTTGCAAAATTTTCATTCTCCTTACTGTATTCAGAAATGTTCAGGATTTTCACACCCCAAAAAGGTGAAAATATTTTAACTTCTTTTTGGGCCCACATAATTTTGGTAATTTCTCTTTAATCTTGTTATGCAAAAGTCCCAAAATTGAACTATTATGTAGCATTGCGTAATTATACGTCGTTCGCTATAAAAAATGTTCGTTGTGCTTTTGATTTTACCCCCCCCGCACTTTTCATGATGTGAAAAGCATCCTTGCGTACACGTTGAACACGGGTACTCATTATGCAATCAAATTCAGCACCAAATGCCACGTTTGCGTTTTGCATAACTGCACAATTTCATGTAATTTTTACAAAATATCACATAATTAAGCATAGGATAATTATGTGGATTTTCAAAGCACTCATGACCTAACAAGACTAACCATCCTTGGTAAAACCAACTAAACAACCTTTATGTGGGATTTACTCCTGCATAATTGTACATAGTTGTGGCTCACAATTACATGGCTGTAAGTGAACTTACACCGACTAGGTATAGATTTGTCAATACGCAGCTGGTGTAAATCCATGCACTTTCAGTCATAAACTAACATTATTGACTTACCCAGAACACACAGCCAGCCATACACCCCCTCTGCTTTGTCCTTTCACCAATCACCGCTATGCTTACATCTGGCTGGTTCTTAGCAGGCCCAGCGGCCATCACATGGGTGGACTGTGGATGCTAAAGGCAAGTGAGGCATTTAGGTGAACGCAGGAGGCAGGGCCGGACTGGCTGTAGCGGGCACCGGGTATTTCCCTGGTGGGCCGCCCGGTTGGGGGCTGGTTTTAGGCCTCTGGGGGGGCTGTTTTTGTTACCACGGGCCGGCAATACCCGCCCCCTGTAACAAAATTGGCCGAAACCGGCCCTGCAAATAGCTCAGCCGCACCCCGGCTCCTCCGTAGGGGGGCCGGCCTAGCAGTGTGCCAGGGCCGGTTTTGGTTCCTAGTCGGCCCTGGCAGGAGGACTTGATTTGGGAGGGGGTCTCCAGGACTCAGGACAAAATGGCATGTAGGGGTACCTAGAAGGACCAGATACAGGATGCTAGATGCGGGAGAGCCTAAATATCATTGGATGGCTGGGGTACAGCAATGACACATCCTAAAGCATATAGTTACAGGGTCTGGTACCAAAACTGACTTATTGTGTGCAATGTTGCTCACATGGTATCTACTCCCTGCTACCAGTGGGTGTGCATTGTCATAAAACCAAGGCTTTATGATTTGTAAATTATAAATATTGATAACGAGGCACTCTTCATAAAGTCCAACAAACAAAAGGTTTGTACCACATGTAGCTTGACTGTGAGCTTTTTATGTCAAAGGCAGCCAAAAGCACTCAATGTTACATAAAGGCTGCCATAGATGTAAAAAGTGCACAATCAAGCTAAATATGAAATTTTGGCCTCAATTTTGGACCGTATTTGGAATACATATTACTGATTTTTGTCTACCCAATTTAGTTTTATGGACTTGTTGTTTGTTGGACTTTACGAAGAGTGCTTCAGTATCAATATTTATAAAATCCTTGGACTGGGCTAAGAAGACGCGTAGAAAGGGAACAAAAAGCAACAGATGTTTCTGGGAGCACTGCTGGTTTAGTCACTATGGGCCTCATTTACAAGAAAGTGCTGCAGCGCGGCACCGCAAGTCCTTTGGCTGTGCCACGCTGGAATGCGTCATATCTACAAGGGTATGATAGATCCATTTGCTCTCCCCTGCACCAGTGCACAATTAGCTGCCATGTGCCGATGCAGGCACCCTTGCACTATGGTGCAAGGATGCATGCGTCACAGGGGTGATTGTTTATGTGCAGAAAGGTGTCCCTTCCTGCACATAAACAAACGGAAATGGTGTTTTTCAACTACTATGTGTGCTGCATTAGCACACATAGAACTTGTAAAACGTCATTTTTTTAATGATTGTTTATGTGCAGGAAGGGACACCTTCCTGCACAAAAACAATCAGAAGAGGTAAATTCCTTGTTCTATGTATGCTGCAGAATGCAGCATGCATAGAAAGAGTAAAAAAACTAGGCAAAATGAATACATCTCTCCTCGTTGTGCCTTCCTACGCCCCCCGTGGGGAGGCGTAGCATTCAGACACATTATTTATTTATTTTGAAAAGTTTTATATAGCGCTTCTAGACCCGGAGGTTTCAGAGCGCTTTACATGAGTTACAGCGAGTTACAGGTTACATAGTCACATCACTTAAATCAAAGAATAACATGGAGAGGAGGAGGGGGAGGGAGGGAAATACACAATGGGAAAAACGAGGAAAACAATGTCAGATGTCCGGCTGGGTAGGTGATGGCCGAGGGGGTGGCACCAGGGCCAGACTCCTCTTTAGCTGCATATGACAGCTCCACCGGGCATCAGCCAAGGTTGCTCATGTATCGAGGTGAGTACAAACAGTTTTGACGCCCATGGAACATCGTCAAAGGTACAACAGAAGTTCAGAGGAACGTTATTTATGAGTTATATATAGTGCTGGCTAGACCCGTAGATATCAGAGCAGGAGGGGGGAAGGGGTAAGTGTGAAGGGAGAGGATGAAGGAAAAGACGGCAGGAGAGACGAGAAGAAGTCTGCCCAAAGACCGACTGGGTAGGTGACATTCGAGGAGGGAATCCGCAGCCCATCACCCCTATAGCTAACCAGGTAGCTCCATCGGGCATTAGTCAGATTGCTAGGTCTTAATTGACGAGGGAAAGTTACCAGAAGAAAGTTCAGTGGATAGACAGGATGGGAACTATGAGTAAGGACGGGTGAGGGCAAAGGTCAATAGCTGGAAAGAGGAGAAGAGTAGAGAGGCGAGGGGTAGGGGGTATGGTGAAGAGGAGAAGGGAGAAAAGTCCAGTAAAGAGACGCAGCAGAGTGTGCCCAAAGACTGGCTGGGTAGGTGATGGTCAAAGAAGGAAATCCATAGCCCATCTCCCCTTTAGCTCGCAAGGTAGCTCCACCGGGCATCAGTCAAAATGTCTAGGTCTCAGCTACTGATAGGAAGATCTCCGAGTCAAGTGTCATTGAGGGTGAGCATGAGCGGGGTCGGTGAGGGCTGATCTAGAACAGGATGATGACCAATGGTTTTAGAACAGGATTTTGATTTCTTGTAAATATGGAAATGTGTCTGGTTCCATGGGTGTAGCGTGGAAACCCCCACAGCAACGCCCATGGAATACCCCTTTCAAGCAAAGTGCTGCATGTAAAGAGGCCATATTTACAAGGACAGAAAACGCCATGCAGGGTGGCTTTTCCTGTCCTAGTAAATACGGGGTGGCAAAATGTGCTTCTGGTGCGTCACAAGAAGTGACACACTGGCGGCACAAGGGGCTTGTAAATACGCCCCTATAAGACCATTGGTCGCATTCTGACATGTTTAAGTAGTAAATCTCACATACCGTAAGTAATGTTGGGTCTCATGGATATGAGCATTGACCAGCTTAATGTCTGAACTGCAAACGGATACTGGGCACAGGGCATCAATACATAACATGCCCTGTGCCAACAAGGGGCTGCTGTAGGCTGTGCCTACCGCATGCCAGCCGCAGGGTGCTGCGCTTGGTGCCCACTAGACATAGACATGTCCAGAAACTGCCATAGGATGTGAGTATTCCGTCTACAAGGCACGTCTGCAACTCATAAGCTATCGATTGTGTGACTGAGTGATTAAGCGCTTGGATACCCTATTGGGTGGTCAGCTGTGCTTTATAAATCTTGATTGATTGATTGATTGATTCAGGGGTGCTATGGTACCATAGATAACCATGTCTGGGGTGAATCCATCTTTATATGTTTTCTTAGCAGTGGTTTAAAACCCGACATTGCACAGGAATGATGTCATACCTGAGAATGATTTGTTTTTTCATAATTACACTGTGAATTATGGATTTTAATAAAATGAGAAAGCTGGAAATAAGTGTGGAGTACAGCAGCATGCAGCAGTGTTAGGCAGTGCATTTTTGTGCCCATTTTCCTGTTTTAAAAGCCTTTAATAATAATAATGTACAACAGCAACATGGACTGGGGTAATGGTGACATTTACAAACCGCTCTGCCTCATGGCTGAGTAATGGCCTCAATAACCACACATTTGCATGATACAACCAGGGGGTGTTTAAAGTACAAACTTCGCCCACGAACTTTCTGTAGTTGCAGAATGCAACACCTAAACTTTACCTTAAAGGTACTGAAATACATCAGTTGAGTCACATTTGAAACAAACTATTAAAGCTTTGCAGAATATGTGAATAGTTATGAATGGTTACCAGTATTCCACAACATGGCTCCCTGTATTATTCAAGAACAGTTAGCATATACTCAGGAATAGTTCTGATAATTGTACATAGCAATGATGTGTTTTTTGTTTTAAAAATGTACCTTAAAAGATGTGTTTTAGAACTTTTCATACCTGAAATGTTTTATTTGTTGTATTGTACACTCACTTTAAGTTTATCCTCTCGATTGTCATATCGAACATTTACTACTTATACAAAAGTACATAATGAGGCCTATTTACAAAGGCTTTTTTGAGTAAGTGAAGTAGTACATCTTTTTCATACTCTTGTATACCTTTGTGAATTAGCCTAAAACATCTGAAATGGTGTGGGTCCGTCATATGTGCAGGGACACCTTCCTGCACAAAAACAATTAGAAGAGGTGAATTCCTTTTTCGATCTGTGCTGCAGAATGCAGCATGCATAGGAAGAGAACAAAAACGAGGCAAAATAAATACATTTCTACTTGTTGTGCCTCCCTACGCACCCGAGGGGAGTCGCAGCATTTGGAAACATTTAAAGGTTTTCGATTTCTTGTAAATATGGAAATGTGTCTGGTTCCATGGGTGTAGCGTGGTAACACCCACATCAACACCCATGGAATATCCCTTTCAGGCAAAGTGCTACATGTAAAGAGGCCGTATTTACAAGAACAGAGAAAGCTATGCAGGGTGGCTTTTCCTCTCCTTGTAAATATGGGGCAGCAAAATGCGCCGCCGGTGCGTCACAAGAAGTGACACACTGGCGGCACAAGGGGCTTGTAAATAAGCCCCTATAAGACCATTGGTCACATTCTGACATGTTTAAGTAGCAAATCTCACATACCGTTACTAATGTTGGGTCTCATGGATATGAGCATTGACCAGCTTAATGTCTGAACTGCAAACAGAGATACTGGGCACAGGGAATATATGCATAACATGCCCTGTGCCAACAAGGGGCTGCTGTAGGCTGTTCCCACTGCATGCCAGCTGCAGGGTGCTGCGCACGGTGCCCAATAGACACGATGTTCTGTAAAATTCTGCCTTGTCCTGTGATGTTATGGTTCCGTCACGATTTTGGTGATGTCGTACTGTATTTAGCAAATATGGCTAATATGGAGTAAATTCTTCATGTTAACTAGCGAGTTCATTGCATATTCAGAGACTTTGTCTCGAATATGGGTTCCATTTTGTTTGTGCCTCCATTTTGGTGTTGCCATCACGTAGGCCCATGGAGGTAACTAGACAAACGAAGTTGCATGGGCTTCGTTGTTCATGCACTTATTAACTAAACCTTTTCTTGACTCTAAGGTGCATTGTAAGGAACTGACCTCTTTATCTGAAACTGACCCTTTGTGAGGCCAATTTCCTTAGTTGATCCTTGTCTGAGATTGCGAGTCAAAGTTCAGGACATCATTAATTTTTAGCTTTTCTACACATGCCTTATCTTGCTCGTTATCTATCATTGTTTCCTTTTTATGTTCCTTCGTTACATGCATTGTGCTTTCAATTATGGCTTTGTCCGGCTTGTGGAAATTGAATTTGGGACATCCTAATAATTAACTTGTGGGGTTGGTACAATGTAAAGTGAGCCTTTTGGAATAAGATAATGTATAGAAATGTGCTTCTATTGGTCAGAATTTGCTGCAGTGGGTGTCCATTTGTAATGTGAATATTGTGTATAAATACTGATGTCTTGCTCTACTAAAATTGAGCAGTTTCTTGAGTTGTACACCGTGTTGTGTTGGCGACTTTGTTTGGTTCTTTGTTTGGTTCTTTGTTTGGTTCTTGGTTTGAATCTTGGTTTGGTTTGATTCGGCTACTGCAGTAATCGAAGCAGAGGGGCTCGTATATTTGCGAGAGTATTGATAGTTGATAACCCCTTGAAGTTTGAAGCTAGATTAGTGAGCTATAAGATGCCTGGTCTTAGCAAAATTAGGAAATGGTTTAGTTGTGGTTGCAACAAGGATTCCGGATTGGAGGACTCGTGTCCGATACCTCCGGTTGGAACTCCAACTTATGAGCTCTATTCAAAACACGGAGTGGGTCCTATCACCTATAATGAGGTATGGATCCGCTATACTAGGAAAGATGGTGCCTTACGATGGCCCCAACATGGTAGTTTCGAATCAGAGGTTTTAGATAACCTAGAAGTCGCGCTATTTAGGAAGAAAGTCCGGCCGGCAATGTTTGACTCTTTCCGCCTTTGGCGAAAGGAAGCCAAACAGAGAGGAATTAAAACAAGCAAAAAGAGATAGGAAAGATAAAAATATGTCAATATTACAAGCTGCTAGGCAGTTTAAGGAAGAATGAGAAGAACGTGTGAGTGAAGTCTTAGATAGACAGCGTTGCATGGCTATCGATAAATGTTATCTGGCCTTGCCGCCTTCCCTTCCAAAAGTGAATGAAGACCCTGAAAAAGATCCTTTGATCTCTCATTTACTGAGATTGCCACCTCCCTATGTGCAGGGTGCTACTGCACCACCATTACCCCCGGTTGTTCCACCCTTTGTTGTTCAACCTCCTGCTGTTGCTCAGCCACCCGATGCTCCACAGATGGTTTTGCCTCCTCCTGCGCAACGCATTCTAGGGTCGCCAGCTTTGCTACCAACTTTGCCTCAAACTCCTTTGCCTTCTGCATCTTTGACTTCTACTGTTCTTGTCCCTACACCTTCTTTGCCTCAGAATACTTATTCTCCTGTTCTTATGTCTACTTCTTCTCCTTCTACTCGAAAACGAATGACCGAGACTGTTGTTAATCTGTTGTCACCATTGTTTGGGTCACTGAATATGACCCCTGTTTCGAAACGCAAGCAGAGTCGTAGTCAGCTTCCTAGTTCCAAGGAACGGACAGTGTTGGATTTATTGGCTCGTAGGTGGATTTTAAATGCTCCGAGGTATGATTTGCCAGCGGTTATGGATGTTTTCTTTCAGTGGGAACCGTCTAAGCAAAGGTATGTTTTTGATGTAATGTGTACTTTTCTGCGTCAGGAATGGGAAGATAATGAGTTGGGTCCGATTCCGCAGGATGTGCTTGATGTTCAGTCAGAGTTTGCTAAAGGGATGATAGAGGAATCTGATGTTACAGATGCCGTAGAGACGATACTTGCTTTCAGATCTAGGCTTTCGCCTCAGACATTGTATGAACCTGATTACTCTGTTAGGAGGAAAGTGAAACAGTACCCTATGAGAGAAGTTCCTCCTGTATGGAAAGAAGCAGTTCAGGCTAATGTAAATCAGGGTATCATTGCTGCTCCGGCTCATTTTCAGCGAGTATGGGTACATGTCCCTTGGAAGAGAGCAGAGGTCTTGGCTCTTAAGCTGACCTTACCTGACCCTCGTAAGAATCCTGCTGGTTATTACAAGGAGTTGTCCCAGACAGTTGAAGCGTGTATTATGAATTTAGCTGACATCGATATGTTGATGGGTAATGTAGCCCCTCAACCTTTGTGGGCGAAGATTCGTCATGAGAATCAAGGTTCTGAATTAGGTGATACCTGGGCGAATATTGTTGCTGCAGATGGTAGACAGGAGGGAGGTGCTAAACCTGAACCTTTAGTTTCAGAATTACCAGGTAGAATTATTAATTTGATGAAAACGATGATGCCCGCTTTACGAGTGAATTGGGATAAGTTAGCAGCATGTAAGCAGAAGAAAGACGAGAGTGTATCTGATTTCTTCACTAGGTTTGAAGAAACATTTATTGATCATAGTGGTCAGGATATGAGTACGAAAGGTGGTCAAAGGTTGTTTGTGGATAAATTTGTCTTTAATTTGCCTCCCGAACTTTCTAAAAAGTTAAGGATTCTCAGAGTTCATGGGCTGTTTCTTCGTCGGCCCAGATATTGGCTACTGCGCAATATTACGAGAATAGGGATAAAGATGAGAAGGATAAAGTAGAGAAGAAAACAAAGGATCTAAAGACGAAAGTTCTTTTGCAGCAAGCTTATCCGCCTCGTCAGAATCAGTCTGTTTCAGCAACCTCCACAATTTCAGAGATTGTTACAGAAGCCTGAGCCCTATGCTCCACGATTCTTTCCTGGCCCTAATCAGTGTGCTTATTGCAGAGAGGAAGGTCACTTTAAGAATAGTTGTCCGGTTCTGTTACATGGGGGAAAATGGTGTACCTAGTCAGAGAGGTCGTGGTAGTTTTCAGCAAGCTCCTAGGGGTAGGGGACGTGGTGTGATCCCCAAAATGAGCGTTCCTCTTCCCTACAGAATTCTGCAAATTATTTTGACAGACAGAATGTCCCGAGTGGTCAGTCTGCCCAGTATTATGTTGAGGATTACAATGTTGAAGGTGAGAGTTCTGGTTATAATGATAACTAGGACAGCCAAGGACAAAGTGAGGGAGTAGTATCACTTCCAGTAGATCAGAGTGGACCTTATGTTGAAGTGATTACATCAGGTGTGGTAGAACCTTTTCTTTTGGATACTGGTGCGACAAAGAGTTCTATTATGCACTCTAAACTTCCTGGCGCACCTTTGTCTGGCTTGACCAATGTTTCAGTAGGATTTTCAGGCGCCCCAGTTCGTAATCCGGTTTCTAGTCCTTTGTCCCTTTTCATTGACCCTTGTGAATTGGAAGCTCCACTTATTCTAACGACTGGTTGTGGTGAGAATCTGTTGGGTTTGGACTTGCTGAAAAGATTGTATGCGACCTTGCATTGTTCTCCTTCAGGAGTACAACTTACCCTTGGTAAGAAAGTGATTTCTCCAATGTATTTGTCTAAGGATTGTTTGCCACTGGAATTGCGTTCGCTTCCTGATACACTTTGGGCCACAGGTCCAAATGATGTTGGTCTTTTGCAGATTCCTCCGTATGCTGTTACCCTTAAATCCAATGCTAGGCTGCCTCGTATTCCACAATACAGGATTTCGAGCGATGGTGAGAGAGCTCTTTTAGCGATTGTCTATGATCTGGTTGAGAAGGGTGTAGTTGAGGAAACGAGAGGTAATGTGTGTAACAGCATTCAAGGACCGGTTGGACAACAACGCACACAACTGCAAGGAACTCTTCAACATCGTGAAAGAGCTCTCCAACCCCAGCGCAGGAAACAACGACATCACCCCATCGCAAGACCTCTGCAACTCCCTCGCTTCATACTTCCACAACAAGATCGCGGACATACACAGCAGCTTCAACAACCAACCAACGCACACCATGACCGAACAACCACCCCCCACCACCACCCTCCACGCCTGGACCCCGATCAGCACCGAAGACACCATCCGCACGATGAACTCCATCCACTCCGGATCACCGACCGACCCCTGCCCTCACCACATCTTCAACAAGGCTGACGCTGTCATCGCACCCCACCTGCGAGACATCATCAACACATCCTTCGACACCGCCACCTTCCCTGAGAGCTGGAAGCACGCCAAACTCAGCGCTCTACTCAAGAAACCAACAGCGGACCCCACCGAACTCAAGAACTACCGCCCCATCTCGCTCCTCCCGTTTCCAGCCAAAGTCATCGAGAAGACCGTCAACAAGCAGATGGCCGCCTTCCTCGAGACGAATGGATCCCTCGACCCCTCACAGTCCGGCTTCCGAGCCAATCACAGCACCGAGACCGCCCTCATCGCCGCCACCGATGACATCCGAGCCCTGATGGACAACGGAGAAACAGCGGCCCTCATCCTCCTAGACCTCTCCGCGGCATTCGACACTGTCTGCCACCGCACCCTAGTACAGCGCCTCAGCAACATCGGAATCCAGGACAAGGCGCTGGAATGGATCATCTCCTTCCTCGACGGAAGAACACAGAGAGTCCGCCTACCACCGTACAAGTCAGAGGCCTCCGAAGTCATCTGCGGCGTCCCTCAAGGATCATCTCTGAGCCCCACCCTCTTCAACGTCTACATGAGCCCCCTCGCGGCCATCGCACGCAAACACAACCTCAGCATAATCTCCTACGCCGACGACACCCAGCTGATCCTCTCCCTGACCAACGACCCCGCCTCCGCCAGAGCCAACCTGCACGAAGGGATGAAAGAGGTAGCCGAGTGGATGACGACCAGCCGCCTGAAACTAAACTCTGACAAGACGGAGGTCCTCATCCTGGGCTCTTCACCCTTCGCCTGGGACGACTCCTGGTGGCCTCCCGCCCTGGGCACCGCACCCAAACCGACAGACCATGCACGCAACCTGGGCTTCATCCTGGACTCCTCCCTCTCCATGACCAGGCAAGTCAACAACGTCTCCTCGGCGTGCTTCAACATCCTACGCATGCTACGGAAGATCTTCTGGTGGATCCCCACCGAGACCAAGAAGACCGTCACCCAGGCCCTCGTCACCAGCCGACTGGACTACGGCAACGCCCTCTACGCCGGTACCACCGCCAAGCTCCAGAAGAGACTCCAGCGGATCCAGAACGCCTCAGCCAGACTCATCCTCGACATCCCACGAACCAGCCACATCTCCGGACATCTGAGAGACCTTCACTGGCTCCCCGTCAACAAAAGAATCACCTTCCGCCTCCTCACCCACGCACACAAAGCCCTACACGACCAAGGCCCGAGCTACCTCAACAGCCGGATCAACTTCTACGCTCCCAAACGCCACCTCCGATCAGCCAACCACGCCCTCGCCGCCGTCCCCCGCATCCGAAGAGCGACTACAGGAGGAAGGTCCTTCTCCTACCTGGCCGCCAAGACCTGGAACTCCCTCCCGAACGACCTGCGCCTGACCCAAGACCACCTCTCCTTCAGGAAGAAGCTGAAGACCTGGCTGTTCGAGCAGTACCTGATATCACTGCTTTGTTGACTCTGATTCCTGCTTCAAGCAATTGCGCAAATGAGTGTGCCATCCACACAGAGAGAAGTGCGTGCCTTTTTAGGTATTACATCGTATTGTAGACGGTGGATTCCCAATTTTTCACTGTTGGCGAAACCTTTGTTAGCATTGACTCTGAAAGATACTCAGCATCCTCTTCCTTGGTCGGACGAATGTCAGAAAAGTTTTTCTGAACTACGCGATGCATTGTGTTTGGCTCCTGTGTTGGGTACTCCAGACTATAGTAAGCCTTTCACGTTGTACGTGCACGAAGGAGGGAAGGTTGTGCGTTGTCAGTGTTGACACAACCATTTGGGGACAAGCAGCGTCCATGTGCGTATTTTTCAGCAAAGTTAGACCCAGTTGCTAAGGCGTTGCCGAGTTGTCTGAGAGCTACAGCTGCAGCGGCTGTTTCTATCCGACAGTTTGCTGGTTTGGTATTGGATAATACGTTGATTGTGATGGTCCCACATGCAGTGGATACCTTATTAAACAGGATTAAGACACAGCACCTTACTAGTGCACATCTGTCAGGTCACGAGTTGACATTGTAGGCTAGTCATGTGCACATCAAAAGATGTAATGTGTTGAATTCAGCTACGTTGTTACCGATCTCTACAGAGACGGATCCTCAGGAACAGCATGATTGTTTTCTTCGTACAGAGGAAGAAACGAAAGCTAGAGTTGACCTAAGGGATACTCCCCTTACGGATGTTGATGGTACGCTGTGGGTAGATGGTTCGTGTTTTAAGCTTCCGAATGGTGAGACGACTGCAGCGTATGCTATCACAACCTTACATCCTCGACATCCCACGAACCAGCCACATCTCCGGACATCTGAGAGACCTTCACTGGCTCCCCGTCAACAAAAGAATCACCTTCCGCCTCCTCACCCACGCACACAAAGCCCTACACGACCAAGGCCCGAGCTACCTCAACAGCCGGATCAACTTCTACGCTCCCAAACGCCACCTCCGATCAGCCAACCACGCCCTCGCCGCCGTCCCCCGCATCCGAAGAGCGACTACAGGAGGAAGGTCCTTCTCCTACCTGGCCGCCAAGACCTGGAACTCCCTCCCGAACGACCTGCGCCTGACCCAAGACCACCTCTCCTTCAGGAAGAAGCTGAAGACCTGGCTGTTCGAGCAGTACCTGATATCACTGCTTTGTTGACTCTGATTCCTGCTTCAAGCAATTGCGCAAATGAGTGTGCCATCCACACAGAGAGAAGTGCGTGCCTTTTTAGGTATTACATCGTATTGTAGACGGTGGATTCCCAATTTTTCACTGTTGGCGAAACCTTTGTTAGCATTGACTCTGAAAGATACTCAGCATCCTCTTCCTTGGTCGGACGAATGTCAGAAAAGTTTTTCTGAACTACGCGATGCATTGTGTTTGGCTCCTGTGTTGGGTACTCCAGACTATAGTAAGCCTTTCACGTTGTACGTGCACGAAGGAGGGAAGGTTGTGCGTTGTCAGTGTTGACACAACCATTTGGGGACAAGCAGCGTCCATGTGCGTATTTTTCAGCAAAGTTAGACCCAGTTGCTAAGGCGTTGCCGAGTTGTCTGAGAGCTACAGCTGCAGCGGCTGTTTCTATCCGACAGTTTGCTGGTTTGGTATTGGATAATACGTTGATTGTGATGGTCCCACATGCAGTGGATACCTTATTAAACAGGATTAAGACACAGCACCTTACTAGTGCACATCTGTCAGGTCACGAGTTGACATTGTAGGCTAGTCATGTGCACATCAAAAGATGTAATGTGTTGAATTCAGCTACGTTGTTACCGATCTCTACAGAGACGGATCCTCAGGAACAGCATGATTGTTTTCTTCGTACAGAGGAAGAAACGAAAGCTAGAGTTGACCTAAGGGATACTCCCCTTACGGATGTTGATGGTACGCTGTGGGTAGATGGTTCGTGTTTTAAGCTTCCGAATGGTGAGACGACTGCAGCGTATGCTATCACAACCTTACATACAGTTGTTGAGACAGCACGCATACCGCAGAATTCTCCGCAAGCAGCAGAGTTGATTGCACTGACTAGAGCGTGCGTGTTGTCAGAAGGAAAGCGAGTGAATGTTTACACCGATAGCCAGTATGCGTTTGGTGTTGCCCATAGTTTTGGGCGTTTGTGGAGAGAGCGTGGGTTCCTTACTTCCCATGGAACGAAAATTCAGCATGGACAGTTGGTGAATGAACTTTTGGAATCTCTCACTCTCCCAAAGCAGATTGCAATTGTGAAGTGTAGTGCGCATAAGAATGTTGTGGACGATGTTGGTTGAGGGAATGCGTTTGCGGATGAAGTTGCGAAGGAAACGGCGAAAGACATGATGAGCCGTATGTATGTTGCGGGCCCAGCTAATTGGGTTATGACTGGTGGAATGTGTGAAGACACATTAGAAAGTGTGAAAATGATTCAGGCTAAGGCGACTGAGAAAGAAGTGAGTGTGTGGAGAGAGACTACAGGTATGTTGGATCCTACAGGTTGTTAGGTTGAGTTGTCAGAACTCCAGCGATGGTTGTGGCCAGATGCGTATGTGCTCCCTGTGGTTACTATGGCTCATGGAATGGCTCACATCAGTTCAAAGGGAATATGCAAGTTGTTGGCTCCAGTTTGGCAGAATGCTGGAATTCCGAAATGTGCAGAGAACGTGGCGAAACATTGTATGATTTGTCTGAAGTATATCCTGGTAAGGGAACTCCAACTGCAGCTGGTCATTTTGCTCCTCCGACGTATCCGTTTGAGGTGATACAGCTAGATTATATTCATATGGAGAGATGCAATAACTTGAAGTATGTCCTTGTGGTTGTTAGTGCCTTTTCCAGATGGATAGAGGCCTACCCCCTAAAGGATAATACTGCCTTGTCTACAGCCAAGGTTTTGCTGAGAGAATACTTCCCTAGGTATGGTTTGCCGAGAATTGTATGGTCGGACAATGGAAGTGAATTTGTGGGTCAAATCATAAGGAAAGTGTGTTCTGGTTTAGGAATAAGGCAGACGTTCCATGCAGCGAATCACCCCCAGTCTGCTGGACTTGTTGAATGCTACAATGGTACCTTGAAGCTGAAAATAGCTAAGGTACAAGCGAGCACTGGTCTTACATGGCCGGATGCCTTGCCGTTGGCTCTTTTGTCAACAAGGACGACATTGCATTCTCGTGTGGGACTTAGCCCATACGAAATAGTTTTTGGTCGTCCAGCGAATGTTTGGGGTGTGCCTCGTCCTAAAGAATAAAGCAGTATTGAGTACCCTATGTTGGTGGATCACTTACATGACTTGACTGCTAAATTACGTGTTCTCCACCAACAGGTCTATGACAGTTTGCTGACAGCTACTACAGATCCAGGAATTTGGAACCTAGATGGACTGGCCCTTAGTTAGTCCTTTTGGTTACTAGAACCGCTGTTAGAGTAGTCGGAAAAAAGAACTGGGTGCATGCCACCTACTGTAAGAAAGTTCCTTTGCCTTTACCGTATGATTAGTGGGTGAGGGATGGTATAGCTGATACAGATAGCGAGCGAGTCCCCACATTCGTGCCTTTTAGTGATGCTCATTTGACATGGACACGGTCAGAACGCGAGGATGATGATGTTCTGCAAGCTGCTGTGCCTCCTCATCTAAAGATTGACACCACCAATCCGGAACTTTTATTTAAGGATCCAACTGTACCTGATAAAGAACGCTACGATTTAAGGCCAAGAAAGCCTGTTGTTATGGACAAATTAAAAAGAATTTTTTATATAGTGAATTACACCTTGTCAGATCAAGAGACTTTTTTGCTTTTTCCTTTTTCGAGTCACCATCCGGACTCAGCTGCAGGGTCGCAGTACAGCCTTAAGGGGTGAACCACGTATTGACACAAGGTCTGTGGTTCAGGGTCGTTAGTGCGATCTTGGCGCACACTTAAGTGAAGAAGATAAGAGCCGTGAGCAGCACTTTAGAGGATGAAGTCTTCTGAGTCTGATAGTGTTAGAAAAGTTGATCCTAAAGTGAAAATATGTATATTGGTTTGTAGCAAATGTTTTTTTGATAATGTGTTTTCTAATGCTTTTGAATATTACGTTAGCTTGTGTGGGTTGGATTTTCTATATCACACAATTGCCGCTTACATCTACCTCCCAACCTACTCTTTCTTTTTCTACTGTTTCCCCACATGAGTTTCATACGTTACCTGAACATGAGCAGACACGAAGACCAGAATTTGTGAACAATTCATTTATACAGATGTTGCATCAGCATCAGCTAGTCATAAATACCACGAATTGTTGGGTGTGTGGTCTTATGCCACATACTACGGATAAGGGAATGCCATATTTGGTTTTGCCTTTTTCGCCTAATGGGTCAGTTTGGGCACTCCAATCAATGTTTATCTATGCGAATGAAGCCTCTTCTGTACGTTCTGTCAAAGACAATGCGGGTAATAATGCCTTGATACGGGGAAATGGTTGATATGATTAGAGATATCTATGCGTATAACGCTATCCCTAAAGATGAGGTACGAGCATATGTCGGTTGGAATAAGACGACATATAGTGTTAGCTTGACGGAGA
Source organism: Lissotriton vulgaris (assembly GCF_964263255.1). Taxonomy (NCBI): domain Eukaryota; kingdom Metazoa; phylum Chordata; class Amphibia; order Caudata; family Salamandridae; genus Lissotriton; species Lissotriton vulgaris. The sequence continues at coordinate 1,056,190,949 of NC_141698.1, read as the reverse complement.
AAGAAAGACAGCGAAGGTCTCCTCCTATTTGGATTGTACCCCACCGAGGTCATCTTTGTTTGCAAGGTAATGGTCAGAATCCGAGAGCTCAGCTTGGTAAGAGTGTGTGTGTTCACACATATGTTTATACGTCCCAGAAATCTCCTCCATTCGTGCCAGCTAAACGCACGTATTTGGTTTGTCACGACAGAGCCTACACATGGTTGCCATCTGATTTTTCTGGCACATGTTATGTGGCATTTCTGCTTCCCCCTACATATACTGCTGTTTTCGATTACCATAATACAAGATATGGTAGAGGTGTAATCGATGCGAAAGATACTGTCGCACAAGAAGTTGGAGACTTCTTTAAGGGTTTCCAACCCTTTTGGGGTCCTATGGCTAATAGTAGGAATATTTCTCAGCTTACGAGATTGGTTGAGGCCACTATAAATGAGACTGCAGGTGCCCTTAGCAATATTACAGCTGAGCTTCAAGCGGATCGCCTTATGACATTACAGAACCGCTTTGTTTTAGATATTATACTTGCAGATAGAGGTGGGGTATGCAAATTGATTTGATCTAGTTGCTGCGTTTTCATACCAGATAATGCACCAACAGTGTACCAAGCCATCTCAAGACTAAATAAGATCTCTGAGTCTATTCATGTGGACGAAGGAAACTGGTCGTTGATGGGATGGTTATGGGAATTGTTGTCCAAATGGGGATGGAAGATTCTGATGTTCCTTGGTATGGCGTTAGCTATCCTTTTCTTGTGTTGCCTATGCATCCAGTGTGGTCCCGCCATTTGTAGTCTTTGTGCTACAATCTGTGTGAGATGACCCATCTCGAGAGAAGTGAAGGCTAATAAGATGATGTTACAGCAACACCTTGATGACCTGATGAGAATAGATATAGACCTGGATTCAGATTGACTTGAGTTTAGTTTCTTGCCTACGTAATGGCAAAAGGAGGGTCTGAGGTTCTGTAAAATTCTGCCTTGTCCTGTGATGTTATGGTTCCGTCACGATTTTGGTGATGTTGTACCGTATTTTGCAAATATGGCTAAAATGGAGTGAATTCGTCATGTTAACTAGCGAGTTCATTACGTATTCAGAGACTTTGTCTCGAATATGAGTTCCATTTTGTTCGTGCCTCCATTTTGGTGTTGCCATCACGTAGGCCCATGGAGGTAACTAGACGAACGAAGTTGCATGGGCTTCGTTGTTCATGCACTTATTAACTAAACCTTTTCTTGACTCTAAGGTGCATTGTAAGGAACTGACCGCTTTATCTGAAACTGACCCTTTGTGAGGCCAATTTCCTTAGTTGATCCTTGTCTGAGATTGCGAGTCAAAGTTCAGGACATCGTTAATTTTTTGCTTTTCTACACATGCCTTATCTTGCTCGTTATCTATCATTGTTTCCTTTTTATGTTCCTTCGTTACATGCATTGTGCTTTCAATTATGGGTTTGTCCGGCTTGTGGAAATTGAATTTGGGACATCCTAATAAATAACTTGTGGGGTTGGTACAATGTAAAGTGAGCCTTTTGGAATGTGATAATGTATAGAAATGTGCTTCTATTGGGCAGAATTTGCTGCAGTGGGTGTCCATTTGTAATGTGAATATTGTGTATAAATACTGATGTCTTGCTCTACTAAAATTGAGCAGTTTCTTGAAGTGTACACCGTGTTGTGTTGCTGGGATTACTGCTACTAGCTGCAGCTAATAAATTTGATCTCTGACGCCACCTAGAAGTATTCCGTCTCTCTGTTTGCCAAGACAGGAGAACCCGAAGACTTTGGGCGTGTCCCTGGCGCCGCTGGGTTCTAAAAACCCGGTTCTTCAGACATAGAGATGTCCAGAAACTGCCATAGGATGTGAGTATTCCGTCTCCAAGGCACGTCTGCAACTCATAAGCTATCAATTATGTGACTGAGGGCCATATGTATTAAGCAAATTCGCATTCGCAAAGGCCGAAATTCGCTGAATTAGGGCATGTATGTGCGCCACATTTGCGATTCCTTATTTTGCAATTGCATTTAAGGAATCGCAAGTTTTGCGATTCCTTGAATGCAATGTATGTAGCAAAAAACCCAGCAAAACGCCCTTAAGGAATCGCAAATTACAACCAACTTCTAGTTGGTGGTAATTTGCGAATTCTTTGAAAAATTCAAATTTTTGCATTTTTCAAAGTGCCATGTGAAACACATACATGCCCTTAGGGCATGTATGTGTGCCACATGTGCACCCATGCATATTTCAGGGGTGCAACAGGGTGTCCTTTGGACACCCCTGCACCCTTGAAATTATTCTCAATTTGCGATTAGCAAATTGCGAATCGCAAATTGAGAATAACTTCCCATTCATTCCTATGGGCCTCCTGGCCCATAGTGATGAATGGGAAAGTATTCCTTAATTGCGATTCGCAATTTGCTAATCGCAATTAGGGAATTCTAAGAAATCACACAAAAAATGTGATTTTGTACATACATACCCATTTGCGATTCTCAAATAGTGATTTCTTAAAATTTGCTATTAGGGAATCGCAAATGGGTATCTTGATACATATGGCCCTGAGTTATTAAGCGCCTGGATACCCTAATGGGTGGTTAGCTGTGCTTTATAAATCCCGATTGATTGATTGATTCAGGGGTGCTATGGTACCATAGCTAACTGTGACTGGGGTGAATACATCTTTTCAGGCTTTGCATCTTAATTTTAATGTTTTCTTAGCAGTGGTTTAAAAACCGACATTGCACAGGAATGATGTCATACCTACAAGCTATTTGGTTTTACATAATTACACTGTGAATTATGGACTTTAATAAAACGAGAAAGCTGGAAATAAGTGTGGAGTTCAGCAGCATGCCGCAGTATTCGGCAGTGCATTTTTGTGCCCATTTTCCTGTTTTAAAAGCCTTTAATAATAATAATGTACAACAGCAACACGGACTGGGGTAATGGTGACATTTACAAGCCGCTCTGCCTCATGGCTGAGTAATGGCCACAATAACCACACATTTGCATGATACAACCAGGGGGTGTTTAAAGTACAAACTTCGCCCACAAAGTTTCTGTAGTTGCAGAATGCAACACCTAAACTTTACCATAAAGGTACTGAAATACATTAGTTGAGTCACATTTGAAACAAACTATTAAAGTTTTGCAGAATATGTGAATAGTTCTGAATGATTACCAGTATTCCACAACATGGCTCCCTGTATTATTCAAGAACAGTTAGCATATACTCAGGAATAGTTCTGATAATTGTACATAGCAATGATGTGTTTTTTGTTTTAAAAATGTACCTTAAAAGATGTGTTTTAGAACTTTTCATACCTGAAATGTTTTATTTGTTGTATTGTACACTCACTTTAAGTTTATCCTCTCGATTGTCATATCGAACATTTACTACTTATACAAAAGTACATAATGAGGCCTATTTACAAAGGCTTTTTTGAGTAAGTGAAGTAGTACATCTTTTTCATACTCTTGTATACCTTTGTGAATAGGCCTAAAACATCTCAAATGGTAATATTCATTGGATATTCATTACAATTAGTACAAACAGAAAGTACGGCGACTCCCTTGCACTTTTACTAATAGGAAGTTAGATCTTTCAGACCCGATTAACTGAGGTATGTAACAGTACATAAAAAGTACTACTGGAGTACTACTACTTATACTCATAAATGTTTTTAAGAATTAGATATGTGGCTCAATGGTTAGAGCGGCAGACCCTGATGCAGAGGTCTAGCCCGGGACCAGGGATCAATTCCCCCTCTTGGCGGGTCTTGGGCTCAAAAAATTCCACGGACCTGATAATTCTCGCCTCGGTTCCTATTCCAATCATGGAGTCCCACTCTGCAACTCCGGGCAATAGCTTGCTTGATCTCCACAACGGCCCCCACAAAGCTAAGGATGCCTGGCCTCCACCTTGGGGGTGCCCAGGAGTGGACGCCTCACAGGGAAAGCCAGGATGGGTTCCACTGCGGTATTCGTACAAGCGCCTTGAGACCCTTGCGGGTGAGTAGTGGGCTATACAAGTATCAATTTACATGTCACAAGTGCCAAGTTATGTGCTCTCTTTATATTTATATAAGATCTGTATAAATCTGGAAACAACCATCTGTCACAGGAGTGCACAGATATAGGCAATGAAGAGGGTATTTCCCTTAAATGTTATGTCTTTGCTATAATTTTAAAAAATCATAACTCAATTTATGTAGCTCTACTTATGGCAAACTTTGCCATTTTTTAACAATGGGGTCCCTAGCTGGCAGAGGTTTGCTCCCTGTCCAAGTAGGGACACTTTATTCTAGTCAGATTAAGGGATCACATAGCTAAGATAACCGCTGCTCACTTATTTTATTTATTTATTTAAAGAATTTTATATAGCGCTGGCTAGACCCGGAGGTATCAGAGCGCTTTACATGAGAATCAACAATGTAACAGAAAAAGTTCAACAATTACACAATAAATCCCCCAAAAATAGGCAATACAATTAGGAAAGGAGAGAGAAAAGTAGTGGAGGGGGCAGGGGAGGTGACAAAGGGAGGATAAGGGAAGAGACAATACGGAGAGACGAAAAGAAGTCTGTCTAAAGACAGACTGGGTAGGTGATGACCAAGGAGGGAATCCACGGCCCATCTCACCTATAGCTAAACCAGGAACCTCCATCGGGCATCAGACAAAAAAGTTCAGTCTCAATACTTTTAGAGAGGGGAGAAGGAGAGACATAAATAGAGGGAGGATGCAGGAGGAGACGACAGGAGGGACGAAAGGAAGTGCAACATGTGGTTTAACAGTATAACAGAAAAAGATCAACAATTACACATTACATCAAACAATCAGCAATACATTAGGAGAGGAGGGAAAGGAGAGAGAAAAGAAGTGGGGTGTAGGTGAGGTGAGAATGTGAGGATAAGGGAAGAGACAACAGTAGAGACGAGAAGAAGTCTGTCTAAAGTCCGACTGGGTAGGTGACGATCAAGGAGGGAATCCACGGTCCATTTCCCCTATAGTTAAACCAGGTAGCTTCATCGGGCATCAGACAAAGTAGTTCGGTCTCAAGTGTCGAGGGAAGAGGTTTGCAGAAAAACAGGATGGGAGGGAGATACGGCAGAAAGACGAAGGAAAGTCTGCCCAAAAACCGGCTGGGTAGGTGACGGTCGAGGGGGAAATCCCAAAACCCATCTCCTCTATAGCTATCATGTAGCTCCACCGGGCTTTGGCCAAATAGCTAGGTCTCAATGGGAAACATTTAAATAACATGGAGGGCAAAATAAATGGAGCGTAGAGGGGAGGGAACAGGGAAGGTGAGAAAGGGAGGATAAGAGAAGAGACAACAAGGAGAGACGAAATGAAATCTGTCTAAAGGCCGACTGGGTAGGTGACGACCAAGGAGGGAATCCACGGCCCATCTCCCCTATAGCTAAACCAGGCAGCTACATCGGGCATCAGACAAAAAAGTTCTGTCTCAATACATTGAGAGAGGAGAGAAGCAGAGATATAAATAGAGGGAGGAAGCGGGATGAGACAACAGGAGAGATGAGAGGAGTAGAGCAGGGAGGGGTAGGGGGTAGGTATTTCGGTAAGAGTTCCCATGGATCTGCTGCAAGGCATTAAAAAAGCAGGTCCGTTTCTTCACAGGCGCCATCTTGAGGTTGAAAAGCTGGGTGAGAATTACGCCAGAAGTCTTGTGTTGCTATGACCGGTAGGAACGGCGGCCACAGCGTCAGACGCTCCCGACCATTCGATGTCCGGGGACAAGAAATATCCAAATAATGTCCAGGGACAAGTAACATTTTTGCTAATAAATCTGATTAGTGCTAATTTGGAGTTGTGAGGAATAGGGAGTTTTTCTTGTTAACAAGCTTGTTCCCAAGGTTTCCAGGTGTCTGTTTCCGAATTTGAAGGGTTGCTAATGATTAATGTGCCATTTGAAGATGTCTTCTCGTTTTGCAGGGTGTTTTTGCATTGGTATACGGAGCAGTCTTTTTTTTGTTTCTAGTGTTGTTTTTCTCAGTTCCGATCTCAGGGGGGCGCCATCTTATGTGGGTTGAGTGGTGTGTGAGCGCTGAACCTCATTAGTCAGGTTCAGCTGCTTGCTTTCCTCTGTCTTCTCCGTGCGCCTTTATTCTCCCCCTCACCGCACTCTCACTGACCTTCAGGCCTGGCTCATGTTTGCACGCGTGTGCTTTCAATCATAGAGTGTTACAATATCGTGCACCCGGTTCTCCTCATCTGTGTTCTCTTCATATCAATTGCCTTCCCTCTTTTCCACCCAAGATGGCGGCTGCTGTTTTGGGCGCCTTCTGGTTTTGGTTTCACCTTTGTTCTGAGCGCCCCTCCTCTCGCTCCTGTGCTGTATTTCCTCCTTACTTTCCCACCCGCTTCCGTATCTTCTTCCTTCGCTCTTTTGCTCCTGTTCTGTGTCGTGCCTATGCGTGACCCTGTGCCTTGGGGTTCGCTTGCTTGGCAGCCACGTTTTACTATTTTGAGCCCTTGTTTAGTTGTGGTTGTGCGGTATGGTCGCTTTCGTTTCCGATTTGGGCGTCGGTCAGACGAGGCTTGTTTCCTCATAGTGCTACCCTCTTATGCCTCCACAGCACACTGTTTTGCTCAACTGTACTGCTTTTCTTCCCCTAGCTAAGATAGCGGTTGACGTTCTGTTGTGCGGTGGTTTCTGGTTTCGGTTTCAATTTTCACCGAACCTTAATCCTTTGTTCCAGCGCCCCTCCGCCTTCTGTTCTCGTTGTGTATGCAGCGTTCCCCCTTCTGCAGTTTTTTCCTTTGCCCGCAAACAGATGCGCGCCGCTAAGGGCTCTGGGTTCTCTCCTACCCCAGCCCTTGTCCATCACCGTACACCGGCGCTCGCCTAATCGTCCTTCCGCTATATGTGCCCTTGGGTTAGTTCAAGGTCTGGTGCAATTGTGGTTCTGCGTGGTCTGCTTTCTGCTGCGCTCCCCTCTCACTGTGTGCAGTTCTGGTCGGCCGTGGTCCTTCATGCTAGCGGTTTTGGTTTTGTGCCGCCATTTTCTTTCTTCCTCACTGCCGCCGGGCTACAGATGAGAATCGATCAGCTCTCCTTTGTTTGTGCAGTATTCTTCATGAGACTGCTATCACTGCCTGGGGCTGACCTTCCGATGTCCGTAAGCGGTCATCTTTCCCCGATTCTCCCGGTGTGAGCTTGCGAGATCGGTGTTTTCCCTCCAAGTTCGACGGAAGGGAAAATCCTTGGCAACTTGGCACAAGCAGCCAGGCTTATCTCAGAGGCAATGTGTGAAGCATTTGTACATTCACACACAGTCACACAGTGAAAACACTACAAACTGAGTCCACACTAGTTTAGAAAAATAATCAATCTTTATCTAAGTAAAACGAGACTAAAATGACAAATATCCAACATGCAAAAGCAAAGATATCACTTTTAAAATGTCAAGCAAGTTCAGTCAGTAGAAATCTATGGATGCATTTGTTTTAGCACAAAGTACCTTTGATGCTTAAAAATCAGAGACGAAAAAAAGGTGCAGGAGAGGTGTGGCGCCGGAAACTAAAAGCGGTGCATTGACTCCTTAGGCCAAGGGTAACTGAGATGTCAGTTTCATCTGCATGCAGGGGAAGTGTTGCGTTAATTTCTTACTGCGAGGGGAGGTGAATCATCAATTTCCAGACATGCAGCCTCTGGGTCATCCTGTGGGGCTAGGTTGATGAAGAGACAGCGTTGAAGTTCAATGTGTTGAAAATGCACACCACTGGGGCAATGCGGCAGGACAGGCGATGCATCGTTTTTCCAGCCACACACAGGTGATGCGTCAATTTTTTAGCCACTCAACATTCTGCGTCGAGGTCGGCACGTGTGCAACGAACATTGGTGACACAGTGCTCGGAGCTCAAGCAGTAGTGATCTTTAAGCTGCATGGCAGGCACAGCGTCGATTCTTCACCCGCCTGGTGGCGATGTATTGAGTCTTCATCCGCAAGGTGGTTCTGCGTCGAAAAGAATTAGCAATGAGGGTCTCTTTGCAGCAAAGCCACCTCCAAGGGACCAGACCTGGAATTGGCACCACTAGGCAGGTCAGAACTCCAAGCAGAGGAGTTCTGGGGATGTAGGTAAAGTCTTTGATGGTCCTGATACTTCTTAACAGGAGGCAAGCACACACAAGCCCTTGGAAACCCTTGGAGGCAGGATGCAGAAAGCAAGGTTCAGTCCTTTTGCTGTCAAAGACAGAAGCAGCAAGCAGCAGGTCAGCACAACACAGCAACAGCAGAGTGGCAATTCCTCTCCTATAATATCCAGCTCTTCTTCTTGGCAGAATTTCTTTTAGTCCAGAAGTATTCTCAAGTTATGGTGTCAGAGCTACAGTACTTATACCAGTTTCTGTTTTTGAAGCAGGCAAACTTCAAAGAAAAGTCTTTGTAGTGAACAAGACCCTGCCTTTCCCTGACCTGGCTCCAGACACACTACATGAGTGGGTAGAAACAGCTTTGTGTAAGAACAGGCGGTGCAATCCTATTCAGGTGTCAGTGGCTACTCCTCCCACCACTCTAGCTCAGAAAGACGCACAAACCTGGTGATGGGCCATCAGGATATGCACCTCAGCTCCCTTTTTAGGTCTCGCCTAAGCAGCTCGCATGCGCTGCTCTAGAAGGGTCTTTAACCATCGGTCTTCACTTTTGAAGTACTGCACTCGTGCTTGTGGCGTCATCCACCTTGTGGGAGCGAGCAGCAGCACGGTCATGTTAATTACAAATATATGGCCGCTGCTCGCTCCAGCAAGGTGCATGCCGCCACAAGCCCGAATGCAGTGCTTCAAAAGTGAAGACCGCTAATTTACCCAAAGTTTGTTCTGCTTTTCGCAGCGCATGGAGCGTCAGTACATTGCTCCTGGTTTCCGTGATGCCAAGGGGCATTGCAGCCCCTCCCACTCCCCCTCTTGTGCCAACAGTTTCAACAGTTTATTTTAATAAAAAGAAATCATATGTGTATACACTTCTGTACACCCACTGTCGATGTTTCCTTTTTTTGCGTGCTTTTGAACTTTTAGCAAAGTGGCTATGACGCTTGCATAATCTTTTGCTTAAACTCCACCCATTCGGAAATGCGTGTTCGCATAAGGTGTTGTCTTGCAGGAGGGACCAGAAACTCACAGGAGGGCGACATGAAATTGACTAGTTTTTTATAAACATTTTAATGTGATTTGGTAACCTTTTAACCGCTACTTAAATTTGCCAATTACTCACATTTTCCTTATCTTGCTCCCTGTTTTTTATGCCCTCTCATCTTTTGCATTGCTTGCACAGTAAAATTGGAATTGCACAACTCACCATTTCAGTGAGCCCTCGTGTCCCCTCTGCCCTCAACCGCCATCTTGGGTGAGGGACCGGGGATTCCTGCACGCTGCTGGGACGTCGACCTGGTTAGCGCAATAGTGTTGTGGGGATTAGTGCCCAACACTATTTAAACATCAGGAATGCAAGCGAGCCGTAACAGAGAATTGTAACACGCTGCTGGCTTTTGGAAAAACTGCTCCTGCATAGCGGAACGCTGCTTGGCACTTTGCACTTTTTTGAAGGAAATTCACTTGTTTTTATAAAAATTTTAATGTGATTTGGTAACCTTTTAACCACTGCTTAAATTAGTGGGTTACTCACATTTTCCTTATCTTGCTCCCTGTTTTTTATGCCCTCTCATCTTTCGCATTGCTTGCACAGTAAAATTGGAATTGCACAACTCACCATTTCGGTGAGCCCTGGTGTCCTCTCTGCCCTCAAACGCTATCTTGGGTGAGGGACCGGGGATTCCTGCACGCTGCTGGGACGTCGTCCTGGTTAGCGCAATAGTGTTGTGGGGATTAGTGCCCAACACTATTTAAACATCAGGAATGCAAGCGTGGAGCGCGCGCGAGCCGCTGGCGCGCCGTGCCTTGACGGGCCCAGGGGTCAGGACCCCTGTTCAACCATATATTTACTCAGCTGAGGCACTGTTGGCATTAAAAACAGGCATTGAGGAGCTAGAGGCCACTACGCGATTTAGGTTGCAAGAGGAATCACTACTGAGGGGAGTAAAACGTTCCATACGAAACCAGAAACACTCCCAGACGAGTATGACTCTGGGCTTAAAAGTCGCAGTACTTAACACACGCTCCCTGCAAAAAAATAATCTTGAAGTGTTTGCCCTCCTCTGTGAAGGGGATATCGACATCCTTGCCCTCACAGAAACGTGGTTGGGAGTCTCCTCCACCCCAGATATCCTGGCAGCATTACCTAAAGAATTTGATGCGCTTTGGTATAATCGACCTGGGAATGCCAGAGGTGGGGGAGTTGCGATAATTTTTTTTAAAAACCCTTACGGTGAGTCAAATTGTAGCAGAAAACTGTGATAGTGCAGAGCTTCTGGGAATAAAAAATCTCCCTGAAATCGTCCTGCATGGTATTGCTAGCAGTGTACCGCCCCCCCCAAAAAACTCTCCTGATTTCAATGATGCCTTCTTGGAGCTCTTAACTGATCTCAGATCAAGATATAAACATCTCCTGGTGGTAGGGGATTTCAACCATCACTGGGAGAAGTCACCTAGAGCCCTAGTGGAGGTAGGGTTTGATTCTAACTTAGCTTCCCTGGACCTGAGACAATTGGTAACCGGCCCCACGCATGTTAAGGGCCATACTCTTGACCTGATTTGGTTCTCCATTCCTAGGGCAGAGATAACTGACATCAGCCCTTGTGTCTGGTCGGATCATTCCCTGATTAAATGTTGGGTCCCGGGTGACTATTCACCATCTCCGTCAGACCCTCTATGGAGGAAGGTCAGAGCATGGAAACAAGTGGAGGCTGAATCTCTAATCTCTATGCTTCTCTCGATTCCACCCCCCACCATGGGTGAGGGTAATTTACACCAACAAACGGTAGCACTGACCTCTTGGCTTCTGGTTGCAATTGATGCACTGGCCCCGGAATGGATTAAAAGGACTAGAGCGAAAGGGAAAGGAGCCCTTTGGTTTAACGCAACCTTAAAAATGGGAAAGCAAGCTCTGCGTCAAGCAGAGAGGAGATGGAGATTGAATTACAATTTAGCGGACTGTGACACCTACAAGATCCTTCTGGCCAAATATAAGGCCGATATCCTATCCAGGAAGGTGGCCTTTTATGAGGACAGAATTGGCCAAGAGGGTAATAAGCAAAAAGAGATTTTTTCAATTTTGAAGGAGCTCACACAGACAGAGCGCAAAGCTTCATTAAATGACCGCCCGGATTGCGATACTTTTCAGGAGTTTTTTCTCCAGAAAGTCCGGGATATCAACACGGACATTACTATTACCACGACTGACCTCAGTATACCAGACCCCCCCCAGTCCTCCAGATCTGAGCAGAAACCTGAATAGTTTTCCCTGGTTTCGACGAAGTGAGTCTAGCAGCAATAGCTCACCAGATTAAATCAGGCTCCAGAATGGACCCCTGTCCACCGAGGATATTCCAGATGGCTTTGCCGGGGCTGGAAAAACAGCTGGTGGCTCTATTAAATGAGTCACTAAACTCAGGTTATTTGCCAGTGAGTCTGAAAGAACTAGGGTTACCCCCTCCTGAAGAAAGCAGGGGCGGATACAAAAGCCTTAAAAAACTATAGGTCTATCTCCCAACTTCCGTTCCTGGCAAAGATCTTGGAAAAGCAAGTTCTGAACACCCTGGCTAGCTACTTGGAAGATCACGGGCTTCTCCATCCCAGGCAGGCAGATTTTAGATCACAACACAGCACTGAGCTGGTGATGGCTGCTGTTGTGGATGATCTGAGAATCAGGGCCGACAACAAACAGCCATGTGCCCTGATTCTTTTAGATCTGTAGGCGGCTTTCGACACGGTCAGCCATGCCAACCTGCTGAACCGTGTAGCGAAACTGGGAATAACAGGGCAAACTTTTAAATGGCTTAAATCCTTCCTTACAGGCCGAACTCAGAGAGTGCAAATGGAAGACCAACTATCCTCTGCTAGTGGTGTGACCTGTGGTGTTCCTCAGGGATCGGCACTGTCCCCACTTTTATTCAACATCTATTTACAACCTTTAGTGGAGGAGTTGACGCACATAAACTGTCAAATTTTTAACTATGTAGATGACACACAACTGCTGGTCCAACTTGACAACACCAGTCAGGCACAGGACTCAGTGAAAAACCTTCTTAGGTTTACGGTTAATTGGATGGCAAACAATCTCCTGAAAGTTAACCCGGACAAAACTGAGGTACTTATTATATCAAATCAAGAAAGCCCCTGGTGTGAGCTTTTCTGGCCTCCTGAACTTGGGGAGGTACCAATCCCAGGAAGAGCAGTAAAAAGCTTAGGCTTAAAAATTGACGCAGATCTGTCAATGGCTCCCCAAGTCCTCGCGGTTGTAGGCTCTTGTGTAGGTCTACTAAGGCAGCTGCGAAGACTTGTTCCCATTCTTTCTGCCTCGACATTACAAACCATTGTGTCTGCCACAATCATCTCGAGGTTGGACTATGGAAATGCTCTTTATCTGGGTCTCCCTCGAAAGCTCCTTAAGAAACTGCAGGTGGTCCAGAATGATGCGGCCAGGCTGATTTTCTCACTACCACGGAGCACACGAGCAACGCACCTTCTTCAGAGGTTGCACTGGCTGCCCATTGAGCACCGAGTGCAATTCACGTGCCTCTGCATAGCCCATAAAGCTATCTATGGAGAGGCTCCCAAATATATCAAAGATCATCTGAGGAAGCATGTGCAGGGCAGAATATTGTGCTCCTCTGAAGCCTGCAAACTAACCCCTTTGAGATTCAACCTCAAATCTAAGGGAGGGAGAGCTCTGTCGGTCCTCCTCCCTCAAATCTGGAATGAGCTTCCGGCAACTTTGCAAGGGGAGCCAATGCTGCTACCCTTTAGAAAGGCGTTAAAAACTCATCTGTTTAAAAATATAACATCTCTAACGTAAATTGCCAACTGGGTGGGGAGCGCGCCACCGATAGCTATGTGTTGTGTTCCTTCTTTTTAAAAAAGCGCTTAGAGACCAGTGGTGATTTGCGCTATATTAAACTACAGTAACATAACATAACAAATGTATAGGACAACAACTACAATCTGTGGCTGACATTTACTTCCGGGAAGTGCGTTTTCACAGAGGAGCATACTGGAATATTTCCCAGCAAGGGCAGGCGATTTCAGATGTGCTGCTGAGAGCTCAGGTCACACCAGAGTCCAAGGTGCGAGTGATACTATCTTAAACCGGTGGCATGTTGCCAGCCACTACAACACTATGAACGCTATTAGGCTCAGAAAGCAAATGTTCTTCTTCTGAGAACAATCACGCTGAATAGTTTTCAAAATAAAATACTTAAAGGGCTTACTCTGTTTACGTTTTAACGTGTACTGATTTTTTCTTATAACGGAATGATTTAATCGGAATGGGTGATGCTTAAACAAACTCTGATGTGGGCACAATGTACATACCTATATGGGGTTTCAGCGCTCTTCATCACCATGATTAATTTTCTGATCAATGCATAGGTCACCATTGTGTATCAGTGACTGGCACATAATGCGATTTTGTGAAGCTGTGTGACTCGATCGCATGCGTCCAAACATTTATTGTCTGCGTAAAACACAATGAGTGAAGTGGAAAAGTATATAAATCAGGGAGTCAGTAGTCCTATGTTCTGTTGAACAAGCTGAGCAGCATGTTTTTCCATGTGAGTGTGTAGTATGTCTTGTAATTATTAGAGTAAATGTATTGTTTTAAGCACTGTCCACCGTAGTGTGTCTCCGTATGAATCCAACCCACCCTTCGATCTGCTGGAGAAGGGATTCTTCTGCAGTAACAGTTCATCAGCGTGTCTGAGACTGACAAAGGGGAGGGGATGAACTTTCTTGCTTACCAGAGAAAGTTTATCTGTAAATATAAATATGTAACTTATAAAATATATCACATTTTTTCATAGTTAATATGAATCACGTTCATGTTTGCAAAGTAAGCATTTAGTGTGTGAGGCAGAAGTACAATCCTGTCTAGATGTACTTCAAAGAAATGTGTTTAACTCTAAGAAAAAGCTTCCCTGCTATTACCGCCTTTCTCTGTGCCCTCCACCCAGGGCCGGTCCTAGAGTTCATGGGGCCCTGGGCAGAATAGGAAAATGCGAGGCCCCTATAATTTGCATACGATTTAACTTAACAGGAAGTGACATCAAAGGAAGTCAATTCTATTGCCCATTATTTATATTGATATTGATATTGTTTATAGAGCATGCCAATGTGGCCCTGCCATCTGCAGCTTTAACCGTAAATAAAGCTAATTGGGCAACGTAGTTGAAAAAAGCCAGGTTTTAAGTTTTTTTCTAAAACAGAATTGGACTGGGCTTTGAAATGCAAAGACATTTTGTTTCAGAGTTTGCAAGGAATGGAAACTAAAGGGCTGCACTGACAAGTCATATAGGATGTGCAAGTTAGCTGAAGAGTCCATTGAACATATAATGTGCCTATGTCCAGACCTACTAGATGTGCGGAGAAAATATTTAAAGTCAATGTTTAATGCTGAGGGCATGAGAACAATACCAGAGGCTGTATTATTGTGCTTCAAAGGCGGTTCTGTAAAAGTGGTGGGTAACTTTTTAAAGTTCTTGAGACATACGGTTAAGCTCTGGGGGAAAAATACTTAACTTTGTCTTTAATTTTTAATCAAAAGGTGTTGAATTTTAATTGTGCTTTTTATCAGCATTTTGTGAAGTTTTATGTAAAGTAATTTGTGTATATAGTTTTATGTAAACTTTAAACAATAAGGTAAAATCTCTCTCTCCTCAATGCTTTACACTTCACATCATCTATCTGCCTGACTCTTAGAGTGCCCATTGATTCTGCCCCTCTGACATCCAACTCTCACTAGTCCCTCTCTCTCCCCCTCCACTTTAGTTCTCTGCTGGCACTGTGTCTCTGACCAGCTCCCATCCATGTGCTACCCTTCACCTATCAACTCTCATTCAAGCCTTGGACCTTGTCTCACTGTTTCTGAATCTCTTACGCCCATCTGCCTCTTATTTTTCTCACTGATTCTGCTTCTCTTTCACCCCCTCTCTGCTCCTTGCTGTGCACTTCATCTCTCAGCTCTAATCTTTTCTCACTGATTCTGCCTCTGTAATGGCTACCTTTCACCGACCATAAAGCAGACCTGTAAACTTCCCAAAAAAACAACCTACATTCTGACCTGACAGATTGGGCACAGTCTGATTTGATTGCCCTATAGGTCAGTCCGACCCTGCAAACATGTCAAACCTCATTGTGCAGACACTAGACCAGTTTCTTTGCAGGTCAAATTAGTACATGAATATAGGGAAATATATGGGGCCCGTTTCAATGTCCGTTCTAATTTATTACTGGATCTAATACACGTAAAGCCTTGCTCCAGCCACTTGTTAATGCTGTGTCTGCTCCTCTGCCTGCACCCCTTGTCTCACTGTCATACTCACACCTATCTGCTCCCCCCCTTTTCTCACCTCTATGCTTAGTTTCCCAGTGTTCCCTCATCCTAGGTGAGCAGTTTTCAGTGACAGGACGTCATTCTATCCTTTGTTGTGCGCCCTGCAGGATATCCTGCTTTTCATTCATACAGGGGCAGGGCGCACTTCACACAAAAGGGCAGTTTAAGTACCTATCAAATCGCTGCCATCATCATGCAGCTGCAGCGATTAGGCCCTGCGAGAGGGACCAGCAGGGGAAATGGGTCAATAAAGAAAACCTTTAAACTCTTAGGGGGCCCCCTGGGCCTCGAAACACTGAAGTCAAGGTGCGAGGCCCCTCCTCCTGCGACCAGACCGGAGGCCCTGGGTAACCGCCCATGCTGCCCATGCCTAGCGCCGGCCCTGCCTCCACCCCCTCTTTGTGCCCACCACCACCTCTATGCCCACCACCACCTCTCTCTATGCCCACCAGCACCTCCTCTCTCTATGCCCACCACCACATCCTCGCTCTGTGCCCTCCACCACCTCCTCTCTCTGTGCCCTTCACCGCCTCTCTCTGTGCCCTCCACCACCTCTCTCTAAGCCCTCCACCACCTCTCTCTGTGCCCACCACCACCTCCTCTCTCTGGCCCTCCACCACCTCCTCTCTTTGTGCCCTCCACCACCTTCTCTCTCTGTCCCCTCCAGCTCCTCTCTTTGTCCCCTCCAGCTCCTCTCTGTGTCCCCTCCAGCTCCTCTCTCTGTCCCCTCCACCTCCTCTCTCTGTCCCCTCCAGCTCCTCTCTTTGTCCCCTCCAGCTCCTCTCTCTGTCCCCTCCAGCTCCTCTCTCTGTCCCCTCCAGCTCCTCTCTGTGTCCCCTCCAGCTCCTCTCTGTGTCCCCCCTACATATTTAATATTATGGAAGTGCTAACTAAAGGTCGACAAACCATTGTCCAGCTCGAGCCATATTCAAGGTCCTTTTAAAACCTTGAGGCCAAAGTGAGCCGATATTTCATGGTAGGGTATGTGTCCCTCCCACTAGGTAGTGCTGCTGACTCTAGATAATGGAGAACTAGGTTAATGATCCAGACCTTGGCTCACCATCGTGTAAATCAGTGCAAAACATTGGCATAGCCAATAGGTCTTGCTTTTGGTACCTTATAAGTATTTAGTTATGCAGCAAAATATCTTTGGTGCAACATCAACCGTTGCATGGCTAAACACTTATCAGGTCCCAAAGGCGAGACCTATTGGCTATGCCAATGCTTGTTGTGACTGTCTTGAGTGACGGCACAAACATCCAAACTGTCACCCTCCCTCAGCAATGGATTCCACAGGCAGGCAGGGGCACAGAATGGTAAAGCAAGGAAATGCCCACTTTCTAAAAGTGGCATTTTCAAACATACAATTTAACAACCAACTTTAAAAGATGTATTTTTAAATTGTGAGTTTGGGGATCCCAAACTCCAAATCTCTATCTGTTCACAATTGGAGGTTACATTTGTAAGATGTTACTAGTCAACTCTTATGATAACCTATGGGAGAGATAGTCCTTCCAATAGTGTAAACGAAATTAGTAGTAGTTCATTATCAGGACATGTAGAGCACACATGAATATGTCCTACCTTTCACATACACAGCACCTGCCCAGGGGGCTACCTTGGGCCACCTTAGAAGTGCCTTACATGTAGCAACAGGAAAGGTTTGGGCCTGGCAAGTGAGTGCACTTGCCAGGTCGACATGGCAGTGGCAGGCCTGAGAGGTTTGAAGGGCTCTCATGTGGGTGGCACAATCAGTGCTGAAGGCCGGTTAGTAGCATTTGATTTACAGGCCCTGGGCACACATGGTGCACTTTACTAGGGACTTACTAGCAAATTAGGTATGCCAATCATTGATAACCAACCACAGTAACAATTTACACCAGGAGCACTCCCACTTCAGCACTGATCAGCAGTGGTAAAATGGCAGAGTTCAAAAACCAGCAAAAACCATATGCAGCGCTCAGTGAAACAAGCATTGGAAATGCAATAGGTCTCGCATTAGGAAAGTTTGAGCGATTGGTATTGTAAATGACACTTTTTTTATTTATGTGTTGGTTTTGAAAATAGCAAAATAAATAGCTTTGTCAGTTACAATGTCAATAGTATTAACTTTCGCAAATGTGACACCTATAGCATTTGTAATGCAATGTGTGTTGTATTTACGTGACTTAGATGTATTGATATTACAAATAACAATGGCTTTTAATTTTGTAAATAATTAATACTTAAATAAAAGTTATTGTAATTTATAATGGCAATAGCTTAAATGTTTGTAAATAACTTTTCTGAAGATTATGTTCAGTGTATTTTATTGTGACGAAAATCCAAGAACATTGCATTTGCACCTACACACACACAGAGGCACACACACACACATAGATGTGGTGGTGGTGGTCCTGGGGGATATGGTGGTGGTGGATGTGGTGGTGGATGTGGTGGTGGATGTGGTGTTGGTGGATGTGGTGGTGTTGGTGGATGTGGTGGTGTTGGTGGATGTGGTGGTGTTGGTGGATGTGGTGGTGGTGGATGCGGTGGTGGATGTGGTGGTGGTGGATGCAGTGGTGGATGTGGTGGTGGTGGATGCGGTGGTGGTGGATGCGGTGGTGGTGGATGCGGTGGTGGATGCGGTGGTGGTGATGGATGTGTTGGATGTGGTGGTGGATGTGGTGGTGGTGGATGTGGTGGTGGATGTGGTAGTGGATGTGGTGGTGGTGGATGCGGTGGTGGTGGATGCGGTGGTGGTGGATGCGGTGGTGGTGGGTGTGGTGAAACTGGTGGTGGATGTGGTGGTGTATGTGGTGGTGGTGGATGCGGTGGTGGATGTGGTGGTGGATGTGGTGATGATGTGGTGTTGGTGGATGCGGTTGTGGTGGTGGATGCGGTGGTGGTGGTGGATGTGGTGGTGGTGGAAGTGGTGGTGGATGTGTTGGATGTGGTGGTGGATGTGGTGGT
This sequence comes from Lissotriton vulgaris, assembly GCF_964263255.1. Classification (NCBI taxonomy): domain Eukaryota; kingdom Metazoa; phylum Chordata; class Amphibia; order Caudata; family Salamandridae; genus Lissotriton; species Lissotriton vulgaris. The sequence goes on along the minus strand of NC_141698.1, from coordinate 1,056,172,537 downwards.
GGATGTGGTGGTGTTGGTGGATGTGGTGGTGGTGGATGTGGTGGTGGATGTGGTGGATGTGGTGGTGGATGTGGTGGTGGATGTGGTGGTGGATGTGATGGTGGATGTGGTGGTGGATGCGGTGGATGTGGTGGTTGATGTGGTGGTGGTGGGTGTGGTGGTGGTGGTGGATGTGGTGGTGGTGGATGCGGTGGATGTGGATGTGGTGGATGTGGTGGTGGATGTGATGGATGTGGTGGTGGATGTGGTGGTGATGCTGGATGCGGTGGTGGATGTGGTGGATGCGGTGGTGGATGCAGTGGTGGATGTGGTGGTGGATGGGGTGGTGGATGTAGTGGTGGTGGATGCGGTGGATGTGGAAGTGGTGGTGGATGTGTTGGATGTGGTGGTGGATGTGGTGGTGGTGGGTGTGGTGGTGGGTGTGGTGGTGGATGTGGTGGTGGTGGATGTGGTGTTGGTGGATGCGGTGGTGGATGTGGTGGTGGTGGTGGATGTGGTGGTGGTGGTGGTGGATGTGGATGTGGTGGAGGTGGTGGTGGATGTGGCGGTGGATGTCATGTCTAGCGCTTGGACGCCTCCGGGCAGCAATTCGCGCTGTATAAATTCACATCCTATCCTATCCTATCCTATGTTGGATGTGGAGGTGATGGTGGATGTGGTGGTGGATGTGGTGGTGATGGTGGATGTGGTGGTGGATGCGGTGGATGTGGTGGTGGTGGATGCGGTGGTGGTGGATGGGGTGGTGGTGGTGGTGGATGGGGTTGAGGATGTAGCGGTGGTGGGTGTGGTGGATGTAGTGGTGGTGGGTGTGGTGGATGTGGTGGTGGTGGGTGTGGTTAAAATGTTGGTGGATGTGGTGGTGGATGTGGTGGTGTATGTGGTGGTGTATGTGGTGGTGGATGTGGTGGTGGATGTGGTGGTGGATGTGGTGGTGGTGGTGGATGTGGTGGTGGTGGATGTGGTGCAAGTGGTGGTGGTGGATGTGGCGGTGGATGTCATGGTGGATGTGGAGGTGATGGTGGATGTGGTGGTGGATGTGGTGGTGGTGGTGGATGCAGTGGTGGTGGTGGATGGGGTGGTGGTGGTGGTGGATGTAGTGGTTGTGGGTGTGGTGGATGTGGTGTTGGTGGGTGTGGTTAAAGTGTTGGTGGATGTGGTGGTGGTGGATGTGGTGGTGGATGTGGTGGTGGATGTGGTGGTGGTGGATGCGGTGGTGGTGGTGGATGCGGTGGTGGATGTGGTGGTGGTGGAAGTGTTGGTGGACGTGTTAGATGTGGTGGTGGATGTGGTGGTGGTGGATGTGGTGGTGGATGTGGATGTGGTGGATGTGGTGGTGGATGTGGCGGTGTATGTCATGGTGGATGTGGATGTGGTGGTGGATGTGGTGGTGATGGTGGATGTGGTGGTGGATGCGGTGGATGTGGTGGTGGTGGATGCGGTGGTGGTGGTGGATGCAGTGGTGGTGGTGGATGGGGTGGTGGTGGATGTAGTGGTGATGGGTGTGGGTGTGGTGAAAGTGGTGGTGGATGTGGTGGTGGATGTGGTGGTGTATGTGGTGGTGGTGGATGCGGTGGTGGATGTGGTGGTGGATGTGGTGTTGGTGGACACTTACCTCGAAAGAAACAAGAGGGAGGGCATTGCTGTGGGGAGGGGGGAGGAGAAATGCGACACGGCCGCAGCAGTGGGCGGAGCAGGGAGAGCAGCCTTTGAAGTGCACTTTACACGGCCGGCCGGCAGTGAAACTGAAAGCACGGCCGGCCGGCCGTGAAAGCCTTTGATGTACAGTCTAATGTACTGTGTTCTTGCAGTGTGGACTGCTTGTCAGTTTCTCAGATTTACAGTACAGTTGCAGTTGATTTTCCGCATAAACCTTTTAAGTAAAATGTGGCAAATCGATATATAGTAAATGGTTTCTGAAACGTGTGGCTAAGCTCTGGATATGACCCATCAATGCAATATACACTCTGCCATTGTAAGTGAGAGCCTGAGTCTGCTGATGGCTAAAACTGGCTTTTTTCCTTCTTCGGGGCATGCAATCAGGCATGCAGTCGATGAACAAAAGTCCACGGATGATGCAAATGCAAGGACAGCCTGTGTACATGCACCCGTCTGGCATGATGGCAGGAATGGGCCCTGGACAGATGGGTCCTGGAGGCATGCCACCCTCTCAAATGATGCCTGGCCAGATGCCGCTTATGCAGCCGGTGAGTGCTTCTTTGTGTGCTGAATTGAGATTATTTTATTTTTTCCAGCTCACAAAATGTTTATCCATGTACTTGCCAGCCTAGTTAGAGTATTTCGTTTGCAATCACAATCTACATGGCCATCTTTTATTTGTGTATCTTGGAATTAGAATAGTTTGAGCATTACATGCCATGAAAGTTGTTATTTTCTTGGGTCGAGGGTGAAAGAGATGCTCGCTAATATTGAGGTAGGGAGTTTCCTGTTTTGGGCTGCATGCTTTTCTCTTTGCTCCTTACCGTCTACAGATTAATGCATTTGTCTCATGTCGAGCACTTACAGGGGGCGGAGCAGGGAGAGCGGCCTTTGAAGTGCACTTTACACGGCCGGCCGGCACTAGCACGTGGGTTTTCCAATCAACTAATGACGGAGGGGGTGGATTTTAACAATAATGGAGTTCAGTGGAGTGCCAGTATGGCTTAAAAGGAACAAAATGGAATCTTAAGACCAACCTCCATATACTTGTATGATGCCTGAAAAATATTCGAGGGCTACAACTTCCACAATGCTATGTACTTTTGTACTTATGACTAGTCACAACAGCCCGTGAAAATGCTTTAACTGTTTAGGCCACTGTGACCATTTGGCTGAAGAAGCAAGGAGAACGGTTCAGCACCAATACACTGTACACAAACATTGTGAATTCTAAAAATTGTAAAGCATGCTCAGAAAATCGGAAACGAAGTGAACGCTCATGAAACAGATTTAACTGGGACAGGAGAAACCTATATCTGAAATGCGCATGGCTAACTTTGAACAAGTATAGTGTGTACATGTAGCTGGCAATTTTTTTAGACTAAAACAAAAGACATTGGCAAAGCCAATAAGTTTTGCCTACGTGAGACCTATTAAGTGTAAGGTACCGTAATTTTGTATTATGCATGATTAATTAAAACCATTGCATATACATTTTGCATATAGTGAACAGGATTTATACAAAGTTATAAATAAAATACAAAATTCTTATTTAGTCTATAATAACAGATTGCGAGAGATTTGAGCTTAAAACCAAAGGACAGCGTCTCTGGATTCAGATTCTCAATTTCATCCAGTGGTTTTATTTTGGCTACGAAGGAAACCTTCAAAAATGTCTTGTGCAAGTTACCACAGTGCAAAATAGGCTTTCTAAAAGTGTAGGACCAAGTTCCCCCCATGACTGTCTTGCACCCACTGTCCTTGTCCTATTGGCTCGAGGTTTGCAGTTCAGCTCTTTTTGCTGTAATTAATGGTGTTGTGTATTGTGCAAATTATCTGATGTGCACAACTGGCAAAATGATGCAATAAAAGGTTGCGGGTGGCTCATACTTACCAAGCTTGTATAGTCTTATGTTTGTGAGACCTACTGGTGTTGGCAATGCTTTTTAATGATGATGCACAGCAGCGCCGGCAACATTTACTGCTCCATAGCGCTGTTTATGTTTACTTTAATCCATGTTGCATAGCAGTACGAGCTGTGTAACATGTAAATAAAAACCAAGAATTCCAAAACCTTCAGGTCGATTTTGCGCTATATAAATGTGAAAAAAACCCAGCAAGAGGCTGGGAAACAAAGAACGTGTAGCTGGAGGGGGCGGGATGGATTACAGAGAAGGACGACGGGTGGGAGAAATGTTCGAAAAAAGAATGGAAACCGGTGGAGAGGAGGTTTAAAAGACCAGAGGAGCGGGGATTTCAGGGGTGAAGGAGATTGAGAGCAGAGGCATGCACTTTCTAAAAGTGTGTGCTGAAGAGTAAAACAAGAGCACTTTCAGGGGGCGGAGCAGGGAGAGCGGCCTTTGAAGTGCACTTTACACGGCAGAGAAGGGGAGGGGGGAGGAGAAATGCGACACGGCGGGCAGGGGAGGGGTGGAGCGGGGAGAGGGTGTGAAAGCAGCAGGAGCCTGGAGTGAGGCTCAGGGAACAGACGGCGATTTGGTGATGTGCACGCGCATTTTAGGTCAATGCGCTTGCGCATTGACCATTAAAGCCACGGGCACAGCACCAAATCGCCCAGTTAGTTAAAGTTTGTTTAAAGCCCTATATCCTCGCAAGCTCGATGCGTGCGCATCGAATAGCGAGACCTAAAAAAGGAGGTCAGAACCAAAAAAGATAGGAGGAAAACACACTAAAGATGCCAGATCTAACAGTGCCCTTTAGTCAACTGAGTGATACCCATTTATCACTCATAGAAGGATTAAATGCCGAGAGGTCCTGCTGGGGTTCACACTGGTGCTCTGCAGGTTACCCATAATCCCTGCATAATGCACATGCATCCATCTGCATTCACATCTGAATGTGAATGCAGATGTGTTCGCGCTACATAAAATCGCATTAAATAAATACATAAATAAATAAATAAATAAATAAATAAATAAAAACATGTTCAGGATGCAACATATTTGGTTCACATGTCCTTTGATTTCTTTTCAATATAAAACCACAAGGAAGGAATGGACACATAAGAGGGAGAAAATACATCTATGATGTATGCTATATTTGCACATTTTTTATTAACTTTTCCTGGAAAGGGAAACTCTTTTACTGATTGTTTCTGTCATTTCACTGCCTTTAACTCTAAATTACCTTTGATGGGACCTTGCGTTTTAACTTTCATTGCAAAGAACAGGGGCTCCCTGGAAAAGATGAGAAGTACACCTAGACAGGGAATTACATATATGTAAATATTCTAGGGCTACTTCAAACAAATTCTCGAAACTTGTATGTGAAAAGCCCAATAGTGACACTAATAGTTAAAAAGTATAAAAATAGAGTCTTTTTCGGAAACCACCTTGAAAAATCATACATTCATTAATTCAATGATTTTTTTGCTACATCAATTGCAAATTATACTACTTAATGTTATGATGATCATATATATCAATATGACTTGTTGAATATGGTATGAGTGTGGCATGAATGAATGTGGTTAGGATGTTGTTTATTTGCCAGTGTCTGTAGGACATATTTCTCTTATTATCCATTATATATGTTTTATATGCACAAATAAGATTATATAAAAAATTGAATAAATATATTTTGATACTTTCTTAACTATTAGTGTCACTATTGGTCTTTTCACATACATGTTTTGAGAATTTGTTTGAAGTAGACCTAGAATATTTACATAAAAGTTCTGAATTTCATTGTAATGAGGTGATCGCAGGTCATGGAAACTAACGCCATAGAATCACCTTCGCTCACTGCCATGGCTGGACTTGGAGAGAAAATAGGCCCGTCTCCAAAATAAAAGTGCTCCTTACAGCAGATTAAGATAGCGATGGATGTCATTAAGGTCACCGCCTCTTGCGACCCCTGCCTTGCAGCCTTGGGACCCCTGGCACTGCATTTGCAACCCTTGATATTAAAGGTGGCAAAATCAGTACCAGGAACACAGGGACAGTTCTGGTTAGGGCTCCAATTTCCTTCTTCTCTGTCAATGTTTTATTACACTCATAGTGAATAATGCATTATTCACTATTAGTGTAATGAAGAATGGAGTACAGTTAGCTGGAATATGACCGTCACTGGCAGCTGAGGTAAGTAAAACATACTTTTAAATGTATGTTGTGTGCGTGCTTGCGGGTGAGAGTGTGCTTATGTAAGAGTGTGTGAATGTGTGTGCAAGTGTAAGCATGTGTGTATGTGAGTGAAAGTAAAGGTCAAAAGGTGTATGATGTCACTTCCGCTATCTCAGCCATTTTGGTGAATTGACCAGGCAGTTCCTCCAATAGGGCGGAGAAGCGTCGCCCCAGTGCTTTCTCGCAAAACACCATTTTATGTTTCTGCTTCTCGCACTGCGGGAAAGCAGTAGGTTATGCCTGGTTGGGGGGGGTGGGTGGGTTGGGGAGGAGTGGCTTGCCAGGTGCTGTGGATCCTGACTGTTTGGTCAGCCCTCTGGGGCCGACCAGACCAGTCATGCGCACTCTGGATTTTCTCTATGTAGGCTGCATGCAGCCTACATAAAGAAAATGGCCTCCCAATAGGGGTCCAGATGGGCGCCGTCCTCCCGGCCCTTGCAGCGTTGTGATTTGCTGAGGGGAGGGGGACTGCCTTCTTCCTGTTCCTGCCGGAGGAAGGAGAGCAGGAAAGCAGCAGGAAAACGCGGGACCCTGCAAGGAGCGTTTTTTTTTTAATTCACCCCGCGCAAACTCCGTGTGGCCCCTCCACCTGCGAGTCATGCCGGCCTCGTTGACGTTCATGAAGATAGCTAAAAAGTGGCCACATTCTGCAAGTTGTTGCAGTTTTGAACGTCTAAAGACGTTTTTTCTTCGTATGTGGTGGGGGTAGACTGAAAGTTGAAGAACTAGAGGAAATGGATGAGACATTTTGAAACCAATGAGACCCGGACCAAAACATAACAATGAAAGAAAGGGAATAAAACACGTCAAAGAAAATAAGTGAATAGAAAAATAAAATGAAGTAGGGAGGGAGAAGTAGCAGAGTGCAGAGAATCTATGAATGAGAGAAACAACACTAAATAAGAAAAAAATTAGGAAACGAAGGGAATGGAATAGAAGGGAAGGTGAGAGTATAAAAAAGATGGATAAAATTGGAGTGTATATAAGGATATAAAGGAGAGATAAGGAATGAGTGCAGAAAAGAAGGGAGGGGGGAAATAAATGCAGCTGGCCGCGTCGCCCACAGTGGGCAGCATCGTAATGGGTGTTGCTCCCTTGCAAGAGAGGATGGCAGCTTTGTGCAGTAAAGGCCACCGTAGGTCGCGAGGGCGGTACCACCTCTGTTCATTGACTTGAGGTGTCATGAGCTGAAAGAATGAGTGAGACCAGATGGGTGGTCTTATAAAGTCAGCAGACTGGGCTGGGCCTCTTTGTGGTGGAAATTACAATTACAATTGAATTGCAGTAATTGTTTAAAACCGATAGGCCATCTCACTAGGAGTTTATTAATTTCTCCCCCATTGTCAATTTCCACACAGTGGAAAAGGCCGCCTAATGGAACTAGAGCTGCTTTTGTGCGACATCTAGTGGTCACTTTTAGGTACTGTTAGAACCTTTGGGACCGACTAAACGAGTGACATAAGCAAAGTTCCCATAGCTGCACCGCTTGTGCGGCATTGAAAAGGTAGTAAACAAGTAGCTTCCTTCCAAAGGTGATAGCTGAAAGGTTGCCTCGACAATTTCATTTATGCAAACAGCGTTTACCATAAATCCAACAGAATAGATAAAAAATAATCAACCAGTAAGATTGTGGCAGAACTTGTATATACTGGAGCCTTCCAATGAACAACATTTATTTTAGTTGTAGCGATTGGTAAAGTCTAATTCCCAGAAAATGGGACATTAAACTTTTCACTTAGTGTTGGCTAAAGGGGTCTTTTAAAAAAAATGTAATCTTCCCAATTACTTTTTTGTAAGGGGGAATGGTACCGCTTAGTGATCTCGCTGTGCTCTCTCCATCCCCCCTGCACCCCTGCCTTTTGCCTTGTTTGGCACCTAATATACTCATACACGCCTCCCCCATCCACTTCTAAGACAATTTTTCCTCCCCCCCTTTTTTCCCTCTACCGTATTGTGGTAAAAAATAACTACTTTCATTAGAATTTTGCCTCTTTTAGGCTGAAAACACAGAAGCCACAGAAGCCACAGTTGCTGATTTCCCTTTGTTCTGTGCTTTTGTCACTCTCAAACAAGAAAACAGCTCTATTCAGCTGTAACGGGATGACGAGACCCACGAGTACCAGAGTGACTGGGCCTCCATTTTACACATCTCCAGATCAGTGTTTGAAATGAAAAAATAGAAGTGCTTCTTTCTGAGAAGTGCCGGTACTCTCCCGCTCAAAATAAAAAAGTGCCGGTACATTGTACCGGACAGTACCGGCCCATTTAAAGCACTGCTCCAGATGCAAGAAACTGCTGCCGCAGAACGACCCCATGCCACAAAATGACTTCCACAGTAGATCAAGGCACATGGAAACGGGTGAGCGAGCCACAAGCATGTGAAAGAATGTCTTCCGGTCAGTGTCGACTTTGACACAAGAGGAAGGATGATTTTCACGAACTGCAGTTCAGTTGAATTGGCTTTATCCTGCAGTGATAACATTCAACTTCATTATAATATGAATCATCTCAACAGCACTAAACGCAGCACTGATTGTTTTTGCCATTTGTAACTCTTGACAGAGCCTTTATTTTGAATAAGCAGAAGATGAAAGGCTGAATCAGCCCCGTTTAATTAAAATTCCTTTCCCCCTGTCTACAGAGACGCTATTGCTGCAGGCGCCCAACCCACTGAACTGTCTGCCTGGTGGTTAAAATGCATTTATTGATTCCTGAGGGCGTTCGTACCCTCAGCAATCAATAAAAGAGGACAGCACCACAGTCAGTTCTCTGCTTTTAGTTATTTTTATGAAACACCATATTTCAGTGAAACAGGATAAATGTGCCATGTTCCCGAACATCATAACGCTGTCAGTAAAAGAGGGAAGAATCCGATAAAATGCAGTAAGATGCCAATGCGGCCAGTCTGACAAAATACCAAGGTGACAGAATAACAGCCGTTCGAATAATATGTGGAATTTGACAGAAGGCTGGTTGATTCAGCCAAAAGGATCTAGTTGTCAACCACAAACAGTGAGTATTTTTTCTATTAAAATCAACCATCTTGTCCAGTTCATCCAATGGAGTTAAGATTCACAGCTATTTAATGACTTACGGGTCTAGTGAAGAAGGGGTTATGCTTGAACCTTGCAGAAGCCTTTCAGCCAAAAGTGCAGAGCCCTTTTTAGGTCTCGCGTGGCATACTGCGCACATGCGCAGTCGAGCTCGTGCAATTTTATGTTTTAGGGAGAACTTCACTAGCGAGGGTTAAGCCCTCTTCTTCATTGGCTGGCGTCCTAAACAGTGGCCAGACATTGGAAAAGAGGTCCTAGTGAGGTTCTTCTTTCTCTTTTAGCCCCGTCCTTTTCAGATTGGGTTCCTTGACTTCCTGCTGGCGTAAAAGGTTCCTTATCTTCTTTATGGGTCCAGATAGCCCCATAAAGAAGATATAGAAAGGGACGGGGCTAAAAGAGAAATGTCTTTAATGTTAGTATAATCGCGGCACTTGCAAGTAAAGCGGGGGTGCCTTGATTATTTCTAGCACCTCTGCTCGCAGTGCTGCCGCTTCTGCCTACTGGTGCCGAGCCTATTTTTGTACCCTTTCTCCATTGTAACTTCACTTGTTCCATTGTAAAGCACTCTGACCCTTCAATTAATGTTTGCGCTCCCCAACCCCCGGGCAATTCAAACTATTCCCTGTGACTCTCAGCTAGGTGCAGAAGCATTACCTATGGCAGGCTCCGAGATTTTCGGCTCATAAAGACTATACTGTAACATCATTCAAAGCCGGGGCATGACCAACACCACAACCCAAGTGGGGGGGGAGGGGGTTGGGGGGCTGGCACATTATGCTACGCTCCTATTGTAAGCCAGCAATTGAGGGCCCACCCTGTAATGTCCTATCCCTGCAGCTGGCGTTATCCTGTCAATCCCCTTCTCGCTGCTCCACCGTCGCTTGCTCCTTATGAAATGAAGGCGTTATATGAGGTTCTTAGGGCATGAAAAGAGGAGAAATACAAAGACCGGTCCAGCTGTGAAGAAGTGTTGTGGCCGCTGTGGTCCACACAAACTTACTTCCCACTCTCCCTACCGCTATTGCGCTCCGTGATATTGCCTACCAATGCCTTTATACCCCCATGAGCAAACCACTCCCGCCATTGTAAGCAATGCCGCCATGGCCAATCCCTCCTTCCTGACCACCATGCGTCCGACTTAAACTTTGTTCATTTCGCTCTCGCTGCTTATTCACACGTCGAGAGGCAGAGGCCGGGCAATAAATATTCCCTAATTGAACTTTGCTATTACCATTCAGCTCCCCCCTGCCCAACTGTAGCACCCCTCCTGTTTGCCCGCATCCCCCCACCCCACACACATATTCAGCGCTTCCTGCCATGCCTGGTGGAGCTGACCCGCACCGACCCATTTCGCCAGCCCGCCCCCCCTGGGCCATAGCATGACCTCCTTGATCCCCCTATCACATACAATCCTTCCTTCGGAAGGCCCCTTTCCTGTAACTAAACCCCCCCGATCGATGTCTTCTCTGCCTGCCCTAGGTTGATGCCACCCCACCCCCACTACACCTGGCGTGCTTTGCCTCCCTCCCACCTTACTTCCTTAGCACTGCGCCATCCAACGCTGCACTGCAATTCCCAACCCTCCAACCAATAGGCCCGCGCCCCCCCTCCTGCTCCCAACCAGCAACAGCCCTAGGACTCTCCTAGAGTCTCCCCCGCCGCCTCGTCCATCTCCTCACTTAATTCCAATCTCCACCCACCCCATCTCCACACAGCCTGCAGTTTAATTATTTTCCTTCCCCCCCTGGATGCCTTCAAACCCCCTCATGTCTTTTGCGAGAAGGCACTCTGAGCTAAACACCTTCACCCTCAATCTTCTATCCCTAGCGCCCAAAACCGCCATCCTTTAGCATTCGTTCTTTGTCATGCCCTACCAGCCTAGACCACTACCAAGACACCGTATTCTGACCTCCTCCCACCGAGCGCCCGCAGTGACACTGCACCGCCCCGATCCCTTGGTCTCAAGTCTGGCACTTTCCCAGGGGCCGCTAGCCCTCTCTACACCAAGGGGCAAGGAGCACAAAGAGCCTCCCGGGCGATCCCGTCCCCCTCCTACCAGGTCGGCTAATCACCCCTCCCCCCTCCATTTTGCACTTAGACCCCTTGCAGCCTTTTTCTTAGTTAATCACTACTGTACTCATGGAGCGTTTGTGCACCCGGCTCCTCCCACCTTTGAATCCCAATCTGAAACACTATGTTGCAACAAGCACCAACACTGCATCCTCCACCGCCACCCCCCGCTCCAGATCGCGCCCAACCCCCGGCCCAACTTCTCTCCAACCCAAATGGCCTCAGAGGATGAAAGGCCCCCTGCTTGCATCCACCCCCCTCATGCAAGGTCTCTCCTGCAAGCACTCCCCCCAGCTCTTCCCGCACACCACAGACCGCCACTCTCTACTGCCAGCCCCAGGCGGAACCGCAACCTATGTTGGAGCGCGCTCGGTTATGCAAAGGCATGTCGCATAGAGCCCCCAAGAAAGCGTGGTGCTCTGCCCTGCTGCTTGCACAGACCATGTGGGGTTGTTGCGCTCTGCCAAAGTGCAGTCAATGGATGAATGTGTCTGATTGTGTACACACTTTGAGCTATCACGGATTCCGGCACGTATAGCGTTTGGCAGATGGAGAGTCAAGGCACATGCAGCCCGGTGCCCAGATGAGAAGACAGGCGCATGGGACGGTTTGCCCCCCCCCCCCCCCACTTCACAGTTCAGTTAAGTTGTGGGTCTGTGTTTTGCACCCAGTACTTATGGTCCGGCAGTCTCCAGTTAAACCAGTAGCGCTTCTTCTCTTCATAAAGCGCTACAACCAAGTGAAGTGGGTGTTGAGTTATACTTTGGTATGTGTTGATACGCTTTATTATATTCTGCCATGTGTATGTTATGTGTTGTAACGCTCTGCGCTGTATGCCATGGTGCACATCGTGCTGTGCTCTGGTATGTTCTATGTTTTGCTTTGCTATTGGATGTTATATGCGATCATATGTTTGTTATATATTAGTGTGTGCTATGCTCCGCTACCCTGTGTTATGTGTTGTTCTGCGCTACGCTGTATGTTATGGTGTATATCATGCTGTCATCTGGTATAGTCTATGCCATGATTTGCTATGTTAATCTATATGTTATGAAATGTTTTGGTATATAGTATACTGTGCCGGGGACAAAATCATAAGCCAATTGCGTTTACGCGGCATGAGGGCACAAGGTCATGAAGAGGGATCGGGGCTTTGGGCTGAGATCTGACCCCCAACATCCCTCCTCAAAACAAAAGCTTCTGAAGCTACCACTAATGCCCTGGGGAGTATGTAAAAATAAATACCCATGAAACGCAGCAGCTCCCACCCTCCAGACATGAACTGGAAACCCACATCCCACAACCCACACCTGCAGTGTGAGAGAGAGCAGGGTGTGTGAGAGACAGCATTGCGTGTAAGAAAGACAGCAGTGTGTGAGAAACAGCAGTGTGAGAGACAGCAGTGTGAGAGGCAGCATAAATGTGTTCCAGGGAGAGACAGCAGTGTGAGAGAGACAGCAGTGTGAGAGAGTCAGCAGTGTGAGAGACATGTTATTTATGTTTTGGTTTTTAAAACATTAATAAAAAGCATTGTTATTTGTAATGTCAATAGCTCAAACTCGTGTAAATACGCAACCTATTGCATTGCAAATGCAATAGGTCTCGCATTTGCGAGAGATTAAGCTATTGTCATTGTAAATGACAATGCCATTTATTTATCTGTTTTCAAAACCAACACTTAAATAAAAATGTTGTCATTTACAATGCAAATAGCTCTAACTTTTGCAAAGGCGAGACCGTTGCATTGTAATTGCTTTTTCCTACATGATGCTTGGTTCATCTTAAGAGGGGGCAGGTTCTCTTGCTGTAGGATTGTTGTCTGATGATGGAAGACCTTTCACCAGTGGTGTCTTTAGAAATTATTTTGAGGCGCACACAAATGGCCATAAATAAAACTAATATGGTCACCTATAAAGAGCAAAGGTGAAGGGTGTCTCTGTATTTACCGATAGATAGACAGACAGACAGGTAGATGGATGGATGGATAGATAGACGGACGTGGATGGACGGATGGGCAATCGGGCGGGCAGCCAGGGCTGGCAGGTAGGCGGACCTGGGAGAAGCTTTGAGACGTTGGTCCACCATAGGCCCTATAAGAGTGGTCTGACGAACATAGGATTCTGAGTAAAGCACAGGGTGGGTTCAGCAAGGGTACAGAGAAGGTAGACAAAGTAATCCTTCTTCAATCCATTATCATTTAAAACAGGGCTTTAAGTGGGATGAAAAAACTAGGGGATCTCTCATAGAGTAGGGGCCAATGTAATTAGGGTGTGGCTTAAAAACGCATAAGCTAAAAATCTGTGCTTAGGATAGTGTATCGCCCGAGTTGTGTGTTGCAGTTTCTGTCATTGAATCCGGATATATGATACCAAAAGTAACATCATACCTACAACAAGTCAGAACTATTGGCTTTGCCAATGGTTGTTAGTTGCATAAGATAAATAAGCAGCAACTATGGCTTGTATATAATACTGAAAAAGCTTCCAGTTAAAGCCCTGGTCACACAATGACACTGTTGCTGCTCCTGAGTTTCAAAAAGAGACGGGAAATCCAGAGAGAAAATGACTCTTCAAAGGATTTGCTTTCCCCTACTAAGATCACCTGGCATGACGTCATGCCGTTACGTCTCCACTTGCAAGAAGTGAGCAGTGTGAGCAGCGCACATCGATGTGCCTGCTGTCACTGCAGTGTTGCATCCAGTAAATAATCTGCAGAGATCCAGCGAGTAGTAAAAGAAAAGATTTATTCTTGTAAGAGACACAGCGCTCCTGATCCAACAAAGTGTCTCTCTTGTTCAGCATCCACTCTACAACTGCAGACTGGAGCTTATAAGAGAGTAACATTCTATGTTGCTAGGTAACAGAGACAATAAAAAATTCAGACTTAACCTACTCAATGAATGATTAAACCTATATATATATATATATACAAGGAATGTAACATGCAGTCCGGAAAAAAATGGGCCGCCAGTGCCAGGGCACAAGACAGAGCCCGATAGAGACCGGTTCGAAGCCTCCTTTAAAAAACTACCGCCGCTCAGCACCAGTAAGACCCAGCCCACTTAAAGCACTGATATAAAATGTCCATCTTAAGAAACAAAGCAAAACCACAGGGGAAGATGGATGGAGTGTTGAACATTGCGTGCACTCACCCCCAGTCAACTGATCTGGGTTTAATCCATCATCATTCTTTAGCTCACTCCGCCACCCCAGTTCAGACATGGCCATATGTCTGACCCTGTGCCTCATGGGAACAGTCCAGCCTGACCTGCCAAGCCATGTCTTCCCTGGACTGGAAACCAGCATCTTAGAACCGGTTTCTGGCTAATCAGCCGTCATCAGCCAGGCTAGCTTGAATCCAGGGGCAAAGTGAGCAAGGGACCCACGTCTGGACATACCCTGCCAACTTAGGGCGAACAAAGCAAAACCAAAGGGGATGATGGACGGAGTGGTGAACATTGCGTGCACTCACCCCCAGTCAACTGATCTGGGTTTAATCCATCATCATTCTTTAGCTCACTCCACCACCCCAGTTCAGCCATGGCCAAATGCAAATCAGTCTGACCCTGTGCCTCATGGGAACAGTCCAGCCTGACCTGCCAAGCCATGCCTTCCCTGGACCGGAAATAAGCATCAGGCTAATCAGCTTGTTTCCGGTCCAGGGAAGATATGGCTTGGCAGTTCCGGCTGGACTGTTCCCATCTTCCTTGCCTCAGCTTCCTGCTGGAGCTTCATGTGTGTCCCTGACATGGAGCATCACACAGCTTCCTGTCTGCACCCAGTGTCCTCTCCACTGGCCGCAGACTCTTGCCGATGCTCTTTTTAAAAACTTTTTTACTCTCACAGAGTGCATGTGTATGCGGTCCATATCCCTCACCATCACTCTCCTCCTGCTGTTACTGCTCCCTCCCTCATGTTGCTTTCCCCATCCTCTTCCCCCTGTTATTGCTTCTTTCCCTGCCCTCCTCCTGCTGTCCGTGGTTTGTTTCCCCCTCACCTGCCTCCCACTATCTGTGGTTTGATTCCCACCCCCAACCTCCTTCATCATGCAAGCTTGTCACAGAGGTCTTTGGATGGGGTGATGTCTGTGGCTTCACTGTGTGGGTTGGTGAATTCTTGAATGAAGGTCAGACAGTTTGTGATGCTTTGAATTTCAGGCTTTAGGGTTGTGCCAGGATCATAAAGTGAAACACGGGGAAGGGGCTGACCAAGTCTTCTCAGATTCTCTTACTGCACATAAATGCTTTTAATTAGAGACCCTGGGCCTGTTGAACAAAACATTTGCATTAAGTCAGTGGATTTGGCTTCACAAATGCAAAGTCCAGATCTGCAATGCACAAAAATAGTTTGCAATTGGGAATTACAAAATATAGTTTACGAACCATTGCAATTCACAAGGTGAAAGGGAGACGCTGACAAGGGGGCACTCCCTCATCTTACCCCCACACTGACACCTTTCCGACTCAAGATGTTGTGCACTAATGGAGAACAGACCTTCCCGGTGAGCATTCACGTGCAGGGATCTCCTTCCTAGGGCCGGATCTAGGGCAGTGCGACCGGTGCGGCTGCACTGGGTGCTAACCTGGGGAGGAAGTGCTGACCTCAGAGGGGGAGCAGTGTGTTTAGCAATAACTTATTATTTAAAAATACCTGCTGCAGAGTTCCTAGTGCGCAATAAAAATGTCACGATAACTCTTGTGATTAATGTTCCTGCTAGAGAGAGAGATGGAGCTTTGTCTAGGGGCAGTTTTGAGGCGCTACAAAGTGCTGAAGCGGGTTAATATGCCTGATGCAAAGAACAGATCTGTATTTTATGTAGATAGTTGAGTGGATCACTGCTTTGGTCCCAGAGATCTTTTTTGTCATCACCGCAGTTCATAAGTTGCAATCCTAATAGATAGAACAGTGACTGTTGCACAAGAGCCACATGCAAACTGCATAAAATAGTTTAGGACGTTATAGGCCTCATTTATGAGGACCCTTGCGCCACCGAAACGGCACTTTTTGTGACGTTCCGTGGCCCAGGAGCCTGCTCCATATTTAGGAGGCAGCACTAAGCCACTCTTTTCTACTTAATTCTGCCTCGTAAATATTGTTCCCTTTAACACCGTTTTCTGCGTTAAAGGGGCGTGCAATGGGTGGTGCTGAGGGTGTTCCCAGCAACATCCATGGCTTTTTGATACTGCCCCAGATTTACAAGAAATCGTAACTCCTACAGCACCAAAGACGTACGCCTCCCCAGGGAAGGCACATTGAGGAGAAATATCTTTCTTTCTCCTCGTTTTTCCTCTTTCTATGTGTCCTGCATTTTGCAGCACACATAGAAAGAGGAAAACGCCTCTTGTGATTGTTTTTGTGCACAAAGGTTTCCCTTCCTGCACAAAAATAAGTACCATGGTGCAAACCTGCCTGCGTTGGCGCACGGCAACCCACTGTGCACCGGTGCAGGGGAAAGGGGAAAGGACAGGAATGCCCTGTATATGGTAGACACATCATATTCCTGCCCTTTTCTTTTGCCGTAGGTCAGCGCAGCAGGTAGGTCTGCGGCGCTGCCCTACGACAAAACATCATAAATGAGGCCCTATGTTTTTTTCCACCCAGTGTTTCATTATCTATTACGAATATTAGTTAAGGTTTCATTTGGATAGATATACATTCTTACTAGTGAAGCCAGCCTTTAGTGCTTTAAAACAAATGAAATGTATGTAAGAGAGGGGCTGTGGAGAGACGAGGGGCACTTTTCCCCGATGATAGTGAGGAAATCCTTGGAGAAGGTCAGATTCATGAGGAACAAAGGGCGCCAATAATGATTGTCGCACAGGGAGCCACCAGTGCTAAAGTCGGCCCTGCTTCTTCCACTTGGGCAACCGTGTCCTCCCAACTCGAAGGAAGCACAGGAGTGAAACTTCTCTTCAGATGTTTTTCAAAATACTAACAATGTTGTGAACCTCATGATGAAGTTTATTTCTTTGAAAAAGCTAGCCGAAAGATCCGCCACAAGTTATTTTTGGGGAAAATTCCTCTGCAATAAGTTTTTCTTCAGGTGATTTTGAACATAGTCAACCACATTTGGAACTGTGCTACGTGAAAAAATTGAATGCTTCAGTGGTGAAATTATAATGGCCCACAACCAAAGTCCCAACCTGACTACTACTGACAGCCTTGTCGCTCAGGGGCTAATTTACAACAGGTCTGCACCACCGGAACGTTACTTTTTTTGACACTCCTGAGGCACAAGCCTGCGTGGCTCTGCATGGCCCCATAAATATGGAGTAAGACACAGCTGCGCAGGTCGCGGCGTTGCCTTACTCTGCATCAAGGAGGCATTCCATGGGCATTGCGGTGGGGGTTCCCATGCAACACCCATAGACTTTGATGCTGCCCCAGATTAACATAATAACGTAAAGCTGGGGCAGCGTCAAAACCTTACACCATCCCTAGAGCAGGGGTAATGAGGGGAAATATTTGTTTTTCTCCCCACATTTTCCTCTTTCCATGTGTTCTGCATTCTGCCGCACACATAGGAAGAGGAAAATGCCTCTTAGGTTCCCCTCCCTGCACAATGGCAATCCTGCCAGTAATTGAGGCATCCTTGCACTATGGCGAAAGGGTGCCTACATTGGTGCTAGCCATCAAATTGTGCGCCAATGCAGCGGGAAAGGACAAGAATGCACCGTATTTTATAAATATGGTACATTCCTGCACTTTCACATTAGTATAGGGCAGCACAGCAAAAATACTTGCAGCACTGCCCTATGCCAATACTTCATAAATGAGGCCCTTACTGTGGGTAAAGGTATACTTGTATTATCCCATTACAAAACCTGTCATGTCAGCACACCTGCAGAACTGCTTGTGTGCATGATTCGAAGCATGTTTTAAAATGCCACATTTAGACAGCACAAAGATTTTTGCAGTAAGTGCATTAGCCCATTTAGCTATCAAATCTGCTTGAAGCAGCTGTCAGCACTAAGACAACACACACTGCAGAAGTAGCTTGTGTCCTTTCACCGACCTTGCTTCCTCTTGGTACAAACCTCCATGCCTTGTGTGCAGAGAGACCTCTTCAGCCTCTTCACTGGCAGGCCTTTGGGGACTAGGCCCACTTTGAGCTTGCTTGTATATTTTATAACTGCAATAATTATAATTGCAGCTCCATTGCTCAGGTCAATTTGTGGCAACTGATCCCTGGTCTCTGGTGGCCAATAGAGTACCAGGATGGTTCTCAGTTCAGGCCCCATCTATCAGGAGAGGGAGCCTACGGGAGCTCAGCCATCGTCAGCACATGGTGACCGTTTATAGGTCGCTGACGCCTTCCCTATTCTAGTCCATTCTACCTCTGCTAAACTCAACCCAAAAGGACAAGGCCGGACTGGCCATAGCAGGCACCAGGCTTTTCTCCGGTGGGCCAGAAGGGTGGGGGCGGTTTTATACTGGTGCGGGCTCTTTCTGTTGCTGGGAGCAGGTTTGCAGCAGTGCTGCAAAATCAGACCCTTGTAACAAAAGTGGAGCAGCGTTGCCGACCCACCCGAGGTCAGTCGGACGTAATTGCCAGGGCTTGTTTGCGATTCCAGTCCAGCCCTGCAAGTGGACAGTATCTTCTGATGATTGTCATTTAATAAATGCGTGTTCGTTCTTCACTCAGCAATCTGTTCACCAATTCATTTATCGATCGATAAATCCACCCATTTGACCACCCAAATATCAACCAATGCACCCTTCCATCCATCTATCCATGCATTTGCCCATCCCTCTACCCATAAGGCCATTCATCCACCATATACCTGTTCATTCCACATTTGTTTGTTCATTCATTTTTTTCATCGATAAACCCATGCATACATTGGTTCATTCATCCATCTCATTGCAACTTCACATGTAAATGCCTGTTACATTTATTGCAATTTAAAGTAGCATAAGACACATTCCGGGGCCTGTGCTGTGTGTGTCAACTTGTTAATTATGGCCAGCTCTAAACTGGTACTAGGGCTCTATATACTGGAAAATCTACAGTAAACAGTAACATCTCACCTGCTCTTGTAAATATCGGTTTCTTGCTGAACTAGTTTAAAACTCTGCTAGACCACAACTTCCATACTCCCCCCCCCCCTACTCAAGAACACCCTCCGTTACTAGGTCTACCATCTCCCACGTGGACATGTTTAGTTGCGACACCTTGGCCTGAAACTCTAGACTCGCCCAGTGATGATGGAAACTTTCATTCCCACCAGAGACACTGAAACAACCTATGAAACCAGAAACATAAACTATCTCTCCTCTGATCCCAGACCTTCAGATCAACTCACTGTTATTACCAAACTAGATTACAGCTAAGGCTACCAGTAAGTTTCCCCCATCATGCCACCACTCCCTTCTATAAAGTTTTAAACTTTGCCTCCAAAGTACCATTTAATGTTCCTAGAAACACCCCTACTGCATCCTGGCAGTACCAAGCTGGCATTCTTTCTGCTGAGAATAAAGCCCTGTATAAACTCTTGCCGCTGGCCTTTAAACTCAAAGAAGCGTCATCCCCAGGCTATATATCGGATTCTCAAACCCAATATATCCCGTCAAGCAACTTAAGATCTGCCCAAAGGCACATCCTCACAGCAGTGAAATCCCCCTGTGCCCCACCCACATTCCAGACCCTCCACCTTCTTGGGCCCACCCACTGGAATGTTCTCCCACTGAACATCAGGTGCAGACTACCATCATAGGGCTTGAAATTAAAACAAAAGAAAAAAAAACTGAAAACACATGCATTGAAACTTAAAGACCATAGAGGCTACAGAGATGAAGGGCTTCATTAATGGGGATTTGGCCTAGGGGAGCTCTGCCCTACGTCAAAGTGAAAGGACAGAAATGCACCAAATTTTTCCAATACGGTGCATTCCTGACCTTTCCCTCCGCGCTGGAGCTGTTTTGTCAGTCTAGCGTCAACGCAGGTACACTTGCACCATGGTGTCTGAGTGCCTGTGTAATCGGCAGGATTAAGCGCAGGAAGGGGCACCTTCCTGCCCAGAAACAATCCACTGAGACATGTTCCTCTTTATATGTGTGCTGCAGAATGCAGCGCACATGAAAAGAAGAATAAATGAGGAGAAATGAAGCTGTTTCTCCTCGTTACGATTCATATTGCGAGGACTAAGGTTTTAGCACATCCCTAGATGTTCATGGTTTTTTAAATCTGAGAAAGCGTCCAAATCCAAGGGTGTTGCGTGGGAACACCCACCACAACGCCCATGAAAGCCTTCCTAGCAGAGTAAGGCAACGCAGCCATTTGCCCTGCCTTGCTCCCTAGCTATGAGTCTATTCAAGCCATGCTAAGTGGCTTTACATGGCCTCTTAAATATGAATTAATGGTTTGCTCTGCTGAAGCTTCACAAAAAGTGATGCTTCAGCGGCGCTAGGGGCTCATAAATATGCCCGAAATGTTTACCACAGAAGAGCCTCACAATGCACACATGTTGCTTTTTGTATATGTTTGTATTTGTGCCTCTTGCTAAAGACAGTTCACTTCTCTTGATATTGCCTTAAGTTTCTAATATAGCCTATGTCAGAATCCTTTTTGTTCTTTGTGTTCTTACTCCACAAAACAGTTGTGTAGTTCCCTCATTGGGTTCTGTACCTTCACACAATCCATACATTGCCCTATGTTCCATAAGTCGTTCTTGGCCTTAGGTACCAATATTATAAAAAAAAGTGTTATTCAATGCCGGTAATAAATAAATCACAAATAAATACATTATACATTTTTCATATGTTGGCAGTTATTACATGTTTTGCCTTTCGCAGCGTGTAGGCAACATAAGTAACAATTAATCATCTCAATGGTCCTTGTTTAATAAACATCAGAAGGGTAAAATACTGAACCAGGTCTCGCAGGGAGTAAACTTGTGACCTGGATGGTAGAAGCAGACATCAGCAGCGAGTATTTAACTCACTGAGGGGCATATTGTCAACAACTAGCGATATTTATCGCTAAATGAGCTTAGCGAAAAAAAAATTCTCGCCGCGCATCGCCGGATTTTATCACAGAGATAACGTGCTATTAGCAACATTTATCTCAAATGCAATAAAATATCCGGCGATAGCGGCGAAATGCGTGAATATCACTGGAAAACCACCAATACTCAGGCATTAACGCCAATAGGGTCTTAACCTGAATATCCAACTTCCATTGGATATAAAGGTTAAGAAGTGGTCTGAGCAGGCGTTAGTTTTTGGCGATATTCGCGCTTAGTGCAATTTTTTGTATTGCTGTGCCTGCGTTGATAGTAGGCGATAGCGATGTTAGCGACTGCTTTCAGTCGCTAACCGGTTGGGTACGCCCACTTTGCATGTCATTAGCGATAAATATCGCTGACATGCAAAGCGGGACCCAAACCACTCGCTATTGCCTAAAAACTGTTGCTAATTGATGTTACCGACAGCTTGCTAATAGGGCGATCAAATTAGCGCCACTTTTCGGCCGAAAACGGCCGCAAAAGCGGTGATAACTTCATATTGCCCGCCTTGCTAATATGCCCCTGAGTTTTCTGAACAACTTTCTGGACAATGCTGAACATTACATGTAGCAAACCTTCAGTGAGAGACATTTTGCTTACAGATTAAAAATTATGCACTCCATGGGAAATGTTGATTTTCTGACATTTCTGAATTCATTTTGTTTAGAGAGCTCTTCAGCCTCAGGTGCTGCACACAGCAACACTCTGCTACATAGTAATGTGCTTGATACAATCCTGAGAAGTATTTGATACATGTGTTGCATACGGGTAAGTAACACAGACTTGAAAACATTTTATTACAGGTTCAAACCTGTGCACAAAGAGCATGACACCTATTTACAAATAATATGTGTTTGCACTTGTGGGGTGAGCAGCCAGGGGGCGCTGCAAGGTAGTGAATAAACAAGTTTGCTTACACGAGTCAAGTTATGAACATTGGGCACTTTTTCCCTCACTTGAGAAACATCAATTTTAATAAAAATCAAATGAAAGAAGTATAAAAGACCGAGACAGAGGCGAGGAATGATAATGTAAGAGCAAAGACAGAGATAGGAACTAAGTAGAGCTTAAAATCTTCCAGTAAATAGCAACTAAGCATGGACACAATTTTTTTGATCCTTATTAATCTGATATTAACATCTAGTGCTCAATAGCTATTGGAAGAGATAGATAAGAAACATCTTAGCCTCTACTGTTCATTAGCACTTTACCGCGTCAGCCACTAGGCGGCGCTGTTTCCACAGCTAACCACAGATCCTCAATTTAAACACGCCAAGCAGCGTCGCTTTTATAGTGGTGCAGCCTGGCGCAGCAAGAAAGAAACCCTGACATTTTAAACCAGCAGTCGCGCCGCTCTAAAGAGCTGGCTCGTATTTCCACCCACCAGAGCAGCACCCGTCTCACTCTCAACAGCTAAAGGTAGCAAATGAACGCAGGGAGGCATATTGTATCTTTTAATGATGCTTAATGGTGACGTTCTAATAAAAGCCCCTGATATGGCGCCCCAGAGAATGCGCGGTGGGCAATTAGTGAGAAGCTCAGAATAATCTCGATGCAGCACTGATTTTGGCAAATTTGCAAAACCTCTCCCCATCACATGTTGACTATAATCATGCAATTGGTGAAATAGAACCTAATCAATGAATGAGGGGCTTTACGTCACTAAAGTGATTAGCTCAAGATCACACATGGGGTAACTATGATTAGATCTCGGGTCCCGAGTTACAGAGTGCACAACTCACTGAAGACTCCACATATCCGGGTAAAACAAGATCACAGAACTGGCGCAAGGAGCAGTGGAGGGCGACAGGAGCATTGTATTGTAGCTGTACGTGTATATCTATCTATCTATCTATCTATCTATCTATCTATCTATCTATCTATCTATCTATCTATCTATCTATCTATCTATCTATCTATCTATCTATCTATCTATCTATCTATCTATCTATCTATCTGTCTATCTATCTATCTGTCTATCTGTCTATCTGTCTGTCTGTCTGTATCTATATATATATATATATGTATATATATATATATATATATATATATATATATATATATATATATATATATATATATATATATATATATATATATATATATAACTACTTACTGGAGACTGTCAGTAGGTGATATATATACGCGGAAGACGACCCAATGCTGGCTCAGCATCCCAGTGAATCCGTCAACCGGCGTATTTACATATGGCACGGGTGCCTTTCTTCAAAGGAAAGCAAGTGGAGGCTTTACTCAGCAATCTCATGCCTCGATCCACTTGGATGTTGAAAACTGTGATTTTGGGAGTTAACAGCAGGCGAATCACTAGATAAAACTGAATGGACTACATTACCCATGAGGCCATGCAGTGATCCATGCCTACTGAGGCGGGTTTATGGAATTGAATAAGTGCCGCCAAACCTTGCCTGGCTGTTTCTCCTAACCCAATTCCCCTGATAAAGTCAACAGATGAAACGCGTCGGGAAGGGACTGTAATGCAGTGGACTGGTTGTGCGGTGTTGCTGCTGCTTCTTTGAATAAACACATTTGGCTGATGCTTGCCTGTGGTGCAGTCGTCTTCCACAGCAGGCACCTGTTTTTTGTGTGTGTATATCTATATATACACTTTAATATATAAGTTAGCCTTGGGAAGTTGCCAGTCTCCACGGCTGCAGGGGCCACAATGCCCCACATTTATTTTGTCTTCAGCTCCGGGGAGGTGGCAGTCCCTGGGGCAGGACACCCATCATTATTTTAAAATGCCCCCAGGACCTGGCCCACCCGGGGCCTGCATTAAACAAAGCGCGGGAGCCCATGCATCTTTTTTTCCCATTTTCGGCAGGGATCTGGAATCCAAAGCGTCTTCCGCTGAAAACTTTTTTAATGCTGTTTTTACCCCTGGTGGGTCCCAGAGGCCTAAGGGGTCAGAGTGTTTCTACCTTGCCCCCTTTTATGTTTTTTAAAGCGGTTCAACTGAGTCACAGGATGGCAGGCTTCAAACCTTCTTTATTAGCAAACTTCACACTTTCACTGATAATGAGTGTCCCGACGCATTTCGAAGCTCCAAGCTTCTTCTTCATGGGATGGCAGTATATGAATTGACGAATAGCTGCAGCCATTTATAGCCAATTGCGCATGTGCTCCCCATACTGCCATCCCATGAAGAAGAAGTTTGGGGCTTCAAAACACGTTGGGACACTCATTATCAACGAAAATGTGAAGTTTGCTAATAAAGAAGGTTTGAAACCTGCCATCCTGTGACTCAGTTGAACCGCTTTAAAAAACATAAAAGGGGGCAAGGTAGAAACACTCTGACCCCTTAGGCCTCTGGGACCCACCAGGGGTAAAAACAGCATTAAAAATGTTTTCAGCGGAAGACGCTTTGGATTCCAGATCCCTGCCGAAAATGGGAAAAAAAGATGCATGGGCTCCCGCGCTTTGTTTAATGCAGGCCCCGGGTGGGCCAGGTCCTGGGGGCATTTTAAAATAATGATGGGTGTCCTGCCCCAGAGACTGCCACCTCCCCGGAGCTGAAGACAAAATAAATGTGGGGCATTGTGGCCCCTGCAGCCGTGGAGACTGGCAACTTCCCAAGGCTAACTTATATATTAAAGTGTGGGGGGGATCCTTCCCCCCCCATGCAGCCCCAGGGACTGCTACTTCCCCAGGGCACACTATTTTTAATTTATACAAAATGCGAGGCAGGCCTTAAGGCCTCTCCTGCTGCCCTGGGGAAAGCCATCTCACCCGGGCATATAGATTATTAAAAAAAAAAGTGCAGGAGGATCTACTGCCTCTCCCTCAGCCCCGGGGACCACCACCTCCCCGGGGCACAAATACAATAATTAAGGGGGACTGTTGCAGCACCCCGGCCCTGGGGCCACCACCTCCCTGAGGCTTAATTCACAAAGGAGGGGGTTCGCGTGGCCCTTCTCCACGAGCCCTAGATGGCCCTGGGGTCTGCCACCCCCCCACAGACAGCTCCATCAATGTCCCGGGGTGCCCACCCCCAGGACAATGCAGTTTGCTATGGCTTGCTGGGAGCATCACTCCTACCAAGTCATAGCAAACCTGCTCTTTTTTCAGGCAGCAAGAGCAAAAATGCTGGTGTTTGTTGAAAGCAGAGCAGGGTCTTTTTCCCTGCCCGCTGTGAAGCGAGCAGGGACACAACCATTGCTTTGAGATCTAGGGAGAAGCATTTCAACAGCTCCCTGGATCACAAAGCAAGCCTGCTCCCACCGGCAGCAGGGAGCGGGCAGGTTCTGCAGAGATCTTGAGGCTCTCCCTGCGATCCCCAATGTGGAAAATGTGGATGCCTTTGGTTGAGACCCTTTTGTACCGCTTTTGGCCACCATAAGTGTGGCAGGGTATGCCCAGACGTGAGTCCCTTGCTCACTTTGCCACTGGATTCAAGCAAGCCGGGCTGAAGACAGCTGGAATGCCAGAAACCGGTCCTCGGAAGCTTGTTTCCGGTCCAGGGAAGACATGGTTCGGCAGTTCGGGTTGGACTGTTCCCATGAGGCACAGGGTCAGACTGATTTGCACATAGCCATGTCTGAACTGGGGTGGCAGAGTGGGCTAAAGAACGGTGATGGATTAAACCCAGATCTTTTGACTGGGTGTGAGTGTTTGATTGATTGAGATGCTCAGTCCATCACCACTCCCTTTTGTACCGCTTTTGGCTGCCATAAGTGTGGCAGGGTATGCTCAGACGTGAGTCCCTTGCTCACTTTGCCACTGGATTCAAGCAAGCCGGGCTGAAGACGGCTGGAATGCCAGAAACCGGTCCTCGGAAGCTTGTTTCCGGTGCAGGGAAGACATGGTTCGGCAGTTCGGGCTGGACTGTTCCCATGAGGCACAGGGTCAGACTGATTTGCATACAGCCCTGTCTGAACTGGGGTGGCAGAGTGGGCTAAAGAACGGTGATGGATTAAACCCAGATCTTTTGACTGGGTGTGAGTGTTTGATTGATTCAGATGCTCAGTCCATCACCACCCCCTTTTGTACTGCTTTTGGCCGCCATAAGTGTGGCAGGGTATGCTCAGACGTGAGTCCCTTGCTCACTTTGCCACTGGATTCAAGCAAGCCGGGCTGATGACGGCTGGAATGCCAGAAACCGGTCCTCGGAAGCTTGTTTCCGGTCCAGGCAAGACATGGTTCGGCAGTTCGGGCTGGATTGTCCCCATGAGGCACAGGGTCAGACTGATTTGCATATAGTCATGTCTGAACTGGGGTAGCAGAGTGGGCTAAAGAACGGTGATGGATTAAACCCAGATCTTTTGACTGGGTGTGAGTGTTTGATTGATTCAGATGCTCAGTCCATCACCATCCCCTTTTGTACCGCTTTTGGCCGCATTAAGTGTGGCAGGGTATGCTCAAACGTGAGTCCATTGCTCACTTTGCCACTAGATTCAAGCAAGTCGGTCTGAAGACGGCTGGAATGCCAGAAACCGGTCCTCAGAAGCTTGTTTCCGGTCCAGGGAAAACATGGTTCGGCAGTTCGGGCTGGACTGTTCCCATGAGGCACAGGGTCAGACTGATTTGCATATAGCCATGTCTGAACTGGGGTGGCAAAGTGGGCTAAAGAACGGTGATGGATTAAACCCAGATCTTTTGACTGGGTGTGAGTGTTTGATTGATTCAGATGCTCAGTCCATCACCACCCCCTTTTGTACCGCTTTTGGCCGCCATAAGTGTGGCAGGGTATGCTCAGACGTGAGTCCCTTGCTCACTTTGCCACTGGATTCAAGCAAGCCGGGCTGATGACGGCTGGAATGCCAGAAACCGGTCCTCGGAAGCTTGTTTCCGGTCCAGGCAAGACATGGTTCAGCAGTTCGGGCTGGATTGTTCCCATGAGGCACGGGGTCAGACTGATTTGCATATAGTCATGTCTGAACTGGGGTAGCAGAGTGGGCTAAAGAACGGTGATGGATTAAACCCAGATCTTTTGACTGGGTGTGAGTGTTTGATTGATTCAGAAGCTCAGTCCATCACCATCCCCTTTTGTACCGCTTTTGGCCTCCATAAGTGTGGCAGGGTATGCTCAAACGTGAGTCCATTGCTCACTTTGCCACTAGATTCAAGCAAGTCGGTCTGAAGACGGCTGGAATGCCAGAAACCAGTCCTCAGAAGCTTGTTTCCGGTCCAGGGAAAACATGGTTCGGCAGTTCGGGCTGGACTATTCCCATGAGGCACAGGGTCAGACTGATTTGCATATAGCCATGTCTGAACTGGGGTGGCAGAGTGGGCTAAAGAACGGTGATGGATTAAACCCAGATCTTTTGACTGGGTGTGAGTGTTTGATTGATTCAGATGCTCAGTCCATCACCACCCCCTTTTGTACCGCTTTTGGCCGCCATAAGTGTGGCAGGGTATGCTCAGACGTGAGTCCCTTGATCACTTTGCCACTGGATTCAAGCAAGCCGGGCTGAAGACGGCTGGAATGCCAGAAACCGGTCCTCGGAAGCTTGTTTCCGGTCCAGGGAAGACATGGTTCGGCAGTTCGGGCTGGACTGTTCCCATGAGGCACAGGGTCAGACTGATTTGCATATAGCCATGTCTGAACTGTGGTGGCAGAGTGGGCTAAAGAACGGTGATGGATTAAACCCAGATCTTTTGACTGGGTGTGAGTGTTTGATTGATTCAGATGCTCAGTCCATCACCACCCCCTTTTGTACTGGTTTTGGCCGCCATAAGTGTGGCAGGGTATGCTCAGACCTAAGTCCCTTGCTCACTTTGCCACTGGGTTCAAGCAAGCCGGGCTGAAGACGGCTGGAATGCCAGAAACCGGTCCTCGGAAGCTTGTTTCTGGTCCAAGGAAGACATGGTTCGGCAGTTCGGGCTGGACTGTTCCAATGAGGCACAGGGTCAGACAGATTTGCATATAGCCACGTCTGAACTGGGGTGGCAGAGTGGGCTAAAGAACAGTGATCGATTAAAGCCAGATCATTTGACTGGGTTTGAGTGTTTGATTGATTCAGATGCTCAGTCCATCACCACCCCCTTTTGTTCCGCTTTTGGCTGCCATAAGTGTGGCAGGGTATGCTCAGACGTGAGTCCCTTGCTCACTTGACCACTGGATTCAAGCAAGCCGGGCTGAAGACGGCTGGAATGCCAGAAACCGGTCCTCGGAAGCTTGTTTCCGGTCCAGGGAAGACATGGTTCGTCAGTTCGGGCTGGACTTTTCCCATGAAGCACAGGGTCAGACTGATTTGCATATAGCCATGTCTGAACTTGGGTGGCAGAGTGGGCTAAAGAACGGTGATGGATTAAACCAAGATCTTTTGACTGGGTGTGAGTGTTTGATTGATTCAGATGCTCAGTCCATCACCACCCCCTTTTTTACCGCTTTTGGCTGCCATAAGTGTGGCAGGGTATGCTCAGAAGTGAGTCCCTTGCTCACTTTGCCACTGGATTCAAGCAAGCCGGGCTGAAGATGGCTGGAATGCCAGAAACCGGTCCGCGGAAGCTTGTTTCCGGTCCAGGGAAGACATGGTTTGGCAGTTCGGGCTGGACTGTTCCCATGAGGCACAGGGTCAGACTGATTTGCATATAGCCATGTCTTAACTGGGGTGGCAGAGTGGGCTAAAGAACGGTGATGGATTAAACACAGATCTTTTGACTGGGTGTGAGTGTTTGATTGATTCAGATGCTCAGTCCATCACCACCCCCTTTTGTACCGCTTTTGGAAGCCATAAGTGTGGCAGGGTATGCTCAAACGTGAGTCCATTGCTCACTTTGCCACTAGATTCAAGCAAGTCGGTCTGAAGACGGCTGTAATGCCAGAAACCGGTCCTCAGAAGCTTGTTTCCGGTCCAGGTAAAACATGGTTCGGCAGTTCGGGCTGGACTGTTCCCATGAGGCACAGGGTCAGACTGATTTGCATATAGCCATGTCTGAACTGGGGTGGCAGAGTGGGCTAAAGAACGGTGATGGATTAAACCCAGATCTTTTGACTGGGTGTGAGTGTTTGATTGATTCAGATGCTCAGTCCATCACCACCCCCTTTTGTACCGCTTTTGGCCGCCATAAGTGTGGCAGGGTATGCTCAGACGTGAGTCCCTTGCTCACTTTGCCACTGGATTCAAGCTAGCCGGGCTGAAGACGGCTGGAATGCCAGAAACCGGTCCTCGGAAGCTTGTTTCCGGTCCAGGGAAGACATGGTTTGGCAGTTCGGGCTGGACTGTTCCCATGAGGCACAGGGTCAGACTGATTTGCATATAGCCATGTCTGAACTGTGGTGGCAGAGTGGGCTAAAGAACAGTGATGGATTAAACCCAGATCTTTTGACTGGGTGTGAGTGTTTGATTGATTCAGATGCTCAGTCCATCACCACCCCCTTTTGTACTGCTTTTGGCCGCCATAAGTGTGGCAGGGTATGCTCAGACCTAAGTCCCTTGCTCACTTTGCCACTAGATTCAAGCAAGTCGGTCTGAAGACGGCTGGAATGCCAGAAACCGGTCCTCAGAAGCTTGTTTCCGGTCAAGGGAAAACATGGTTCGGCAGTTCGGGCTGGACTGTTCCCATGAGGCACAGGGTCAGACTGATTTGCATATAGCCATGTCTGAACTGGGGTGGCAGAGTGGGCTAAAGAACGGTGATGGATTAAACCCAGATCTTTTGACTGGGTGTGAGTGTTTGATTGATTCAGATGCTCAGTCCATCACCACCCCCTTTTGTACCGCTTTTGGCCGCCATAAGTGTGGCAGGGTATGCTCAGACGTGAGTCCCTTGCTCACTTTGCCACT
Organism: Lissotriton vulgaris; assembly: GCF_964263255.1. Classification (NCBI taxonomy): domain Eukaryota; kingdom Metazoa; phylum Chordata; class Amphibia; order Caudata; family Salamandridae; genus Lissotriton; species Lissotriton vulgaris. The sequence continues at coordinate 1,056,142,863 of NC_141698.1, read as the reverse complement.
GGATTCAAGCAAGCCGGGCTGATGACGGCTGGAATGCCAGAAACCGGTCCTCGGAAGCTTGTTTCCGGTCCAGGCAAGACATGGTTTTGCAGTTCGGGCTGGATTGTTCCCATGAGGCACAGGGTCAGACTGATTTGCATATAGTCATGTCTGAACTGGGGTAGCAGAGTGGGCTAAAGAACGGTGATGGATTAAACCCAGATCTTTTGACTGGGTGTGAGTGTTTGATTGATTCAGATGCTCAGTCCATCACCATCCCCTTTTGTACCGCTTTTGGCCTCCATAAGTGTGGCAGGGTTTGCTCAAACGTGAGTCCATTGCTCACTTTGCCACTAGATTCAAGCAAGTCGGTCTGAAGACGGCTGGAATGCCAGAAACCAGTCCTCAGAAGCTTGTTTCCGGTCCAGGGAAAACATGGTTCGGCAGTTCGGGCTGGACTATTCCCATGAGGCACAGGGTCAGACTGATTTGCATATAGCCATGTCTGAACTGGGGTGGCAGAGTGGGCTAAAGAACGGTGATGGATTAAACCCAGATCTTTTGACTGGGTGTGAGTGTTTGATTGATTCAGATGCTCAGTCCATCACCACCCCCTTTCGTACCGCTTTTGGCCGCCATAAGTGTGGCAGGGTATGCTCAGACGTGAGTCCCTTGATCACTTTGCCACTGGATTCAAGCAAGCCGGGCTGAAGACGGCTGGAATGCCAGAAACCGGTCCTCGGAAGCTTGTTTCCGGTCCAGGGAAGACATGGTTCGGCAGTTCGGGCTGGACTGTTCCCATGAGGCACAGGGTCAGACTGATTTGCATATAGCCATGTCTGAACTGTGGTGGCAGAGTGGGCTAAAGAACGGTGATGGATTAAACCCAGATCTTTTGACTGGGTGTGAGTGTTTGATTGATTCAGATGCTCAGTCCATCACCACCCCCCTTTGTACTGGTTTTGGCCGCCATAAGTGTGGCAGGGTATGCTCAGACCTAAGTCCCTTGCTCACTTAGCCACTGGGTTCAAGCAAGCCGGGCTGAAGACGGCTGGAATGCCAGAAACCGGTCCTCGGAAGCTTGTTTCTGGTCCAAGGAAGACATGGTTCGGCAGTTCGGGCTGGACTGTTCCAATGAGGCACAGGGTCAGACAGATTTGCATATAGCCACGTCTGAACTGGGGTGGCAGAGTGGGCTAAAGAACGGTGATCGATTAAAGCCAGATCATTTGACTGGGTTTGAGTGTTTGATTGATTCAGATGCTCAGTCCATCACCACCCCCTTTTGTTCCGCTTTTGGCTGCCATAAGTGTGGCAGGGTTTGCTCAGACGTGAGTCCCTTGCTCACTTGACCACTGGATTCAAGCAAGCCGGGCTGAAGACGGCTGGAATGCCAGAAACCGGTCCTCGGAAGCTTGTTTCCGGGCCAGGGAAGACATGGTTCTTCAGTTCGGGCTCGACTTTTCCCATGAGGCACAGGGTCAGACTGATTTGCATATAGCCATGTCTGAACTTGGGTGGCAGAGTGGGCTAAAGAACGGTGATGGATTAAACCAAGATCTTTTGACTGGGTGTGAGTGTTTGATTGATTCAGATGCTCAGTCCATCACCACCCCCTTTTGTACTGCTTTTGGCCGCCATAAGTGTGGCAGGGTATGCTCAGACCTAAGTCCCTTGCTCACTTTGCCACTAGATTCAAGCAAGTCGGTCTGAAGACGGCTGGAATGCCAGAAACCGGTCCTCAGAAGCTTGTTTCCGGTCCAGGGAAAACATGGTTCGGCAGTTCGGGCTGGACTGTTCCCATGAGGCACAGGGTCAGACTGATTTGCATATAGCCATGTCTGAACTGGGGTGGCAGAGTGGGCTAAAGAACGGTGATGGATTAAACCCAGATCTTTTGACTGGGTGTGAGTGTTTGATTGATTCAGATGCTCAGTCCATCACCACCCCCTTTTGTACCGCTTTTGGCCGCCATAAGTGTGGCAGGGTATGCTCAGACGTGAGTCCCTTGCTCACTTTGCCACTGGATTCAAGCAAGCCGGGCTGATGACGGCTGGAATGCCAGAAACCGGTCCTCGGAAGCTTGTTTCCGGTCCAGGCAAGACATGGTTCAGCAGTTCGGGCTGGATTGTTCCCATGAGGCACAGGGTCAGACTGATTTGCATATAGTCATGTCTGAACTGGGGTAGCAGAGTGGGCTAAAGAACGGTGATGGATTAAACCCAGATCTTTTGACTGGGTGTGAGTGTTTGATTGATTCAGATGCTCAGTCCATCACCATCCCCTTTTGTACCGCTTTTGGCCTCCATAAGTGTGGCAGGGTATGCTCAAACGTGAGTCCATTGCTCACTTTGCCACTAGATTCAAGCAAGTCGGTCTGAAGACGGCTGGAATGCCAGAAACCAGTCCTCAGAAGCTTGTTTCCGGTCCAGGGAAAACATGGTTCGGCAGTTCGGGCTGGACTATTCCCATGAGGCACAGGGTCAGACTGATTTGCATATAGCCATGTCTGAACTGGGGTGGCAGAGTGGGCTAAAGAACGGTGATGGATTAAACCCAGATCTTTTGACTGGGTGTGAGTGTTTGATTGATTCAGATGCTCAGTCCATCACCACCCCCTTTTGTACCGCTTTTGGCCGCCATAAGTGTGGCAGGGTATGCTCAGACGTGAGTCCCTTGATCACTTTGCCACTGGATTCAAGCAAGCCGGGCTGAAGACGGCTGGACTGCCAGAAACTGGTCCTCGGAAGTTTGTTTCCGGTCCAGGGAAGACATGGTTCGGCAGTTCGGGCTGGACTGTTCCCATGAGGCACAGGGTCAGACAGATTTGCATATAGCCACGTCTGAACTGGGGTGGCAGAGTGGGCTAAAGAACGGTGATCGATTAAAGCCAGATCATTTGACTGGGTTTGAGTGTTTGATTGATTCAGATGCTCAGTCCATCACCACCCCCTTTTGTTCCGCTTTTGGCTGCCATAAGTGTGGCAGGGTATGCTCAGACGTGAGTCCCTTGCTCACTTGACCACTGGATTCAAGCAAGCCGGGCTGAAGACGGCTGGAATGCCAGAAACCGGTCCTCGGAAGCTTGTTTCCGGTCCAAGGAAGACATGGTTCGTCAGTTCGGGCTGGACTTTTCCCATGAGGCACAGGGTCAGACTGATTTGCATATAGCCATGTCTGAACTTGGGTGGCAGAGTGGGCTAAAGAACGGTGATGGATTAAACCAAGATCTTTTGACTGGGTGTGAGTGTTTGATTGATTCAGATGCTCAGTCCATCACCACCCCCTTTTGTACCGCTTTTGGCCGCCATAAGTGTGGCAGGGTATGCTCAGACGTGAGTCCCTTGCTCACTTTGCCACTGGATTCAAGCGAGCCTGGCAGAAGATGGCTGGAATGCCAGAAACTGGTCCGCGGAAGCTTGTTTCCGGTCCAGGGAAGACATGGTTTGGCAGTTCGGGCTGGACTGTTCCCATGAGGCACAGGGTCAGACTGATTTGCATATAGCCATGTCTTAACTGGGGTGGCAGAGTGGGCTAAAGAACGGTGATGGATTAAACACAGATCTTTTGACTGGGTGTGAGTGTTTGATTGATTCAGATGCTCAGTCCATCACCACCCCCTTTTGTACCGCTTTTGGCCGCCATAAGTGTGGCAGGGTATGCTCAAACGTGAGTCCATTGCTCACTTTGCCACTAGATTCAAGCAGGTCGGTCTGAAGACGGCTGGAATGCCAGAAACCGGTCCTCAGAAGCTTGTTTCCGGTCCAGGGAAAACATGGTTCGGCAGTTCGGGCTGGACTGTTCCCATGAGGCACAGGGTCAGACTGATTTGCATATAGCCATGTCTGAACTGGGGTGGCAGAGTGGGCTAAAGAACGGTGATGGATTAAACCCAGATCTTTTGACTGGGTGTGAGTGTTTGATTGATTCAGATGTTCAGTTCATCACCACCCCCTTTTGTACCGCTTTTGGCCGCCATAAGTGTGGCAGGGTATGCTCAGACGTGAGTCCCTTGCTCACTTTGCCACTGGATTCAAGCAAGCCGGGCTGAAGACGGCTGGAATGCCAGAAACCGGTCCTCGGAAGCTTGTTTCCGGTCCAGGGAAGACATGGTTCGGCAGTTCGGGCTGGACTGTTCCCATGAGGCACAGGGTCAGACTGATTTGCATATAGCCATGTCTGAACTGTGGTGGCAGAGTGGGCTAAAGAACTTTGATGGATTAAACCCAGATCTTTTGACTGGGTGGGAGTGTTTGATTGATTCAGATGCTCAGTCCATCACCACCCCCTTTTGTACTGCTTTTGGCCGCCATAAGTGTGGCAGGGTATGCTCAGACCTAAGTCCCTTGCTCACTTTGCCACTGGGTTCAAGCAAGCCGGGCTGAAGACGGCTGGAATGCCAGAAACCGGTCCTCGGAAGCTTGTTTCTGGTCCAAGGAAGACAGGGTTCGGCAGTTCGGGCTGGACTGTTCCAATGAGGCACAGGGTCAGACAGATTTGCATATAGCCATGTCTGAACTGGGCTGGCAGAGTGGGCTAAAGAACGGTGATCGATTAAACCCAGATCATTTGACTGGGTGTGAGTGTTTGATTGATTCAGATGCTCAGTCCATCACCACCCCCTTTTGTTCCGCTTTTGGCTGCCATAAGTGTGGCAGGGTATGCTCAGACGTGAGTCCCTTGCTCACTTGACCACTGGATTCAAGCAAGCCGGGCTGAAGATGGCTGGAATGCCAGAAACCGGTCCTCGGAAACTTGTTTCCGGTCCAGGGAAGACATGGTTCGTCAGTTCGGGCTGGACTTTTCCCATGAGGCACAGGGTCAGACTGATTTGCATATAGCCATGTCTGAACTTGGGTGGCAGAGTGGGCTAAAGAACGGTGATGGATTAAACCAAGATCTTTTGACTGGGTGTGAGTGTTTGATTGATTCAGATGCTCAGTCCATCACCACCCCCTTTTGTACCGCTTTTGGCCGCCATAAGTGTGGCAGGGTATGCTCAGACGTTAGTCCCTTGCTCACTTTGCACGGGATTCAAGCAAGCCGGGCTGAAGATGGCTGGAATGCCAGAAACCGGTCCGCGGAAGCTTGTTTCCGGTCCTGGGAAGACATGGTTTGGCAGTTCGGGCTGGACTGTTCCCATGAGGCACAGGCTCAGACTGATTTGCATATAGCCATGTCTTAACTGGGGTGGCAGAGTGGGCTAAAGAACGGTGATGGATTAAACACAGATCTTTTGACTGGGTGTGAGTGTTTGATTGATTCAGATGCTCAGTCCATCACCACCCCCTTTTGTACCGCTTTTGGCCGCCATAAGTGTGGCAGGGTATGCTCAGACATGAGTCCCTTGCTCACTTTGCCACTGGATTCAAGCAAGTCGGTCTGAAGACGGCTGGAATGCCAGAAACCAGTCCTCAGAAGCTTGTTTCCGGTCCAGGGAAAACATGGTTCGGCAGTTCGGGCTGGACTATTCCCATGAGGCACAGGGTCAGACTGATTTGCATATAGCCATGTCTGAACTGGGGTGGCAGAGTGGGCTAAAGAACGGTGATGGATTAAACCCAGATCTTTTGACTGGGTGTGAGTGTTTGATTGATTCAGATGCTCAGTCCATCACCACCCCCTTTTGTACCGCTTTTGGCCGCCATAAGTGTGGCAGGGTATGCTCAGACGTGAGTCCCTTGATCACTTTGCCACTGGATTCAAGCAAGCCGGGCTGAAGACGGCTGGAATGCCAGAAACCGGTCCTCGGAAGCTTGTTTCCGGTCCAGGGAAGACATGGTTCGGCAGTTCGGGTTGGACTGTTCCCATGAGGCACAGGGTCAGACTGATTTGCATATAGCCATGTCTGAACTGTGGTGGCAGAGTGGGCTAAAGAACGGTGATGTATTAAACCCAGATCTTTTGACTGGGTGTGAGTGTTTGATTGATTCAGATGCTCAGTCCATCACCACCCCCTTTTGTACTGGTTTTGGCCACCATAAGTGTGGCAGGGTATGCTCAGACCTAAGTCCCTTGCTCACTTTGCCACTGGGTTCAAGCAAGCCGGGCTGAAGACGGCTGGAATGCCAGAAACCGGTCCTCGGAAGCTTGTTTCTGGTCCAAGGAAGACATGGTTCGGCAGTTCGGGCTGGACTGTTCCAATGAGGCACAGGGTCAGACAGATTTGCATATAGCCATGTCTGAACTGGGGTGGCAGAGTGGGCTAAAGAACGGTGATCGATTAAAGCCAGATCATTTGACTGGGTGTGAGTGTTTGATTGATTCAGATGCTCAGTCCATCACCACCCCCTTTTGTTCCGCTTTTGGCTGCCATAAGTGTGGCAGGGTATGCTCAGACGTGAGTCCCTTGCTCACTTGACCACTGGATTCAAGCAAGCCGGACTGAAGACGGCTGGAATGCCAGAAACCGGTCCTCGGAAGCTTGTTTCCGGTCCAGGGAAGACATGGTTCGTCAGTTCGGGCTGGACTTTTCCCATGAGGCACAGGGTCAGACTGATTTGCATATAGCCATGTCTGAACTTGGGTGGCAGAGTGGGCTAAAGAACGGTGATGGATTAAACCAAGATCTTTTGACTGGGTGTGAGTGTTTGATTGATTCAGATGCTCAGTCCATCACCACCCCCTTTTGTACCGCTTTTGGCCGCCATAAGTGTGGCAGGGTATGCTCAGACGTGAGTCCCTTGCTCACTTTGCCACTGGATTCAAGCAAGCTGGGCTGAAGATGCCTGGAATGCCAGAAACCGGTCCGCGGAAGCTTGTTTCCGGTCCAGGGAAGACATGGTTTGGCAGTTCGGGCTGGACTGTTCCCATGAGGCACAGGGTCAGACTGATTTGCATATAGCCATGTCTTAACTGGGGTGGCAGAGTGGGCTAAAGAACGGTGATGGATTAAACACAGATCTTTTGACTGGGTGTGAGTGTTTGATTGATTCAGATGCTCAGTCTATCACCACCCCCTTTTGTACCGCTTTTGGCCGCCATAAGTGTGGCAGGGTATGCTCAAACGTGAGTCCATTGCTCACTTTGCCACTAGATTCAAGCAAGTCGGTCTGAAGACGGCTGGAATGCCAGAAACCGGTCCTCAGAAGCTTGTTTCCGGTCCAGGGAAAACATGGTTCGGCAGTTCGGGCTGGACTGTTCCCATGAGGCACAGGGTCAGACTGATTTGCATATAGCCATGTCTGAACTGGGGTGGCAGAGTGGGCTAAAGAACGGTGATGGATTAAACCCAGATCTTTTGACTGGGTGTGAGTGTTTGATTGATTCAGATGCTCAGTCCATCACCACCCCCTTTTGTACCGCTTTTGGCCGCCATAAGTGTGGCAGGGTATGCTCAGACGTGAGTCCCTTGCTCACTTTCCCACTGGATTCAAGCAAGCCGGGCTGAAGACGGCTGGAATGCCAGAAACCGGTCCTCGGAAGCTTGTTTCCGGTCCAGGGAAGACATGGTTCGGCAGTTCGGGCTGGACTGTTCCCATGAGGCACAGGGTCAGACTGATTTGCATATAGCCATGTCTGAACTGTGGTGGCAGAGTGGGCTAAAGAACAGTGATGGATTAAACCCAGATCTTTTGACTGGGTGTGAGTGTTTGATTGATTCAGATGCTCAGTCCATCACCACCCCCTTTTGTACTGCTTTTGGCCGCCATAAGTGTGGCAGGGTATGCTCAGACCTAAGTCCCTTGCTCACTTTGCCACTGGGTTCAAGCAAGCCGGGCTGAAGACGGCTGGAATGCCAGAAACCGGTCCTCGGAAGCTTGTTTCTGGTCCAAGGAAGACATGGTTCGGCAGTTCGGGCTGGACTGTTCCAATGAGGCACAGGGTCAGACAGATTTGCATATAGCCATGTCTGAACTGGGCTGGCAGAGTGGGCTAAAGAACGGTGATCGATTAAACCCAGATCATTTGACTGGGTGTGAGTGTTTGATTGATTCAGATGCTCAGTCCATCACCACCCCCTTTTGTTCCGCTTTTGGCTGCCATAAGTGTGGCAGGGTATGCTCAGACGTGAGTCCCTTGCTCACTTGACCACTGGATTCAAGCAAGCCGGGCTGAAGACGGCTGGAATGCCAGAAACCGGTCCTCGGAAGCTTGTTTCCGGTCCAGGGAAGACATGGTTCGTCAGTTCGGGCTGGACTTTTCCCATGAGGCACAGGGTCAGACTGATTTGCATATAGCCATGTCTGAACTTGGGTGGCAGAGTGGGCTAAAGAACGGTGATGGATTTAACCAAGATCTTTTGACTGGGTGTGAGTGTTTGATTGATTCAGATGCTCAGTCCATCACCACCCCCTTTTGTACCGCTTTTGGCCGCCATAAGTGTGGCAGGGTATGCTCAGACGTTAGTCCCTTGCTCACTTTGCCACGGGATTGAAGCAAGCCGGGCTGAAGATGGCTGGAATGCCAGAAACCGGTCCGCGGAAGCTTGTTTCCGGTCCTGGGAAGACATGGTTTGGCAGTTCAGGCTGGACTGTTCCCATGAGGCACAGGGTCAGACTGATTTGCATATAGCCATGTCTTAACTGGGGTGGCAGAGTGGGCTAAAGAACGGTGATGGATTAAACACAGATCTTTTGACTGGGTGTGAGTGTTTGATTGATTCAGATGCTCAGTCCATCACCACCCCCTTTTGTACCGCTTTTGGCCGCCATAAGTGTGGCAGGGTATGCTCAGACATGAGTCCCTTGCTCACTTTGCCACTGGATTCAAGCAAGCCGGGCTGAAGACGGCTGGACTGCCAGAAACCGGTCCTCGGAAGCTTGTTTCTGGTCCAGGGAAGACATGGTTCGGCAGTTCGGGCTGGACTGTTCCCATGAGGCACAGGGTCAGACTGATTTGCATATAGCCATGTCTGAACTGGGGTGGCAGAGTGGGCTAAAGAACGGTGATGGATTAAACCCAGATCTTTTGACTGGGTGTGAGTGTTTGATTGATTCAGATGCTCAGTCCATCACCGCCCCCTTTTGTACCGCTTTTGGTTGAGAGCAGGGTACCCACACTACAGGCTGGGCCCCAGGGGATGGATTCCAGGGGCCAAAATCGGCCCAGATGGGGGGCTGTGTGGCCACTACCATGTGTATAAAAAATGGGGCAGGCACTGAGGAATGGGGTTTCAGGGCCGAAAATGGCCCGGCTGGAGGGCGGTCCAGCCCCCACTCTCATGTTTAAAAAACATTGGGTTTGACCCCGGGTGATGGTGTGCCTGGGGCCGAAAATGGGCCAGGAGGTGGGTGGGTTGCACAGCCACCCTCTTGTTTTTTTTTTAAGTAAAACAATTAAATAGGGTCAGGTTCCAGGACATGGGGTACCCGGGGCACATAATGGTCCAGGGAAGGGGGGCAATGCAGTCCCTATCCTAAAAAGAAGCTGGCAACTAGCTGGAGGCCCGCCCACTTTCTTTACTACTCTGCAAATACGCCTCCTGGCACGCTCCTGGTTGGGGGATGAAGTTCCCTTGGCTGCCGGGGGCCCTTAGGGGCCAATAAGACCTCCTGTTACCTCCAGTAAGCCCACATAGTGGGATTACAAAGAGGTGGTTAAAGGCCACACCCCCTTTCTACGCCACTCTTCAAACATGGCTCTCAGCGCACTGCTGGTGGGGGGCTGAGGTCCCCTTGCCTCCTGAGGACCTCAGGACTAAAAAGGACTTTTTCTCCCAACCCAAGGAGTAGTGCACCAGGAGGCGCGTTTGCAGAGAGGTGAAGAAAGGGGGTGTGGCCTCCTACCAGGTCTCAGCAATCCCGCTGTTTGGGACTTGCTGGAGGTAACAGGAGGGATAGTTGGCCCCCAGGATGTCTTTGGAGGCCAACTACCCCTCCTGTCTTCTCCAGTAAGTCCCACACAGTAGGATTGCTAACATGTCTTTGGAGGCCTCGCTCCCTTTCTCCACCACCCTGGAAACACGCTTCCTGGTGCACTACTGGTTGGGACATGAAGTCCACTTTACTCCTGATTTATTTGGGGACAAATACGCCCTCCTGGTCCTCCTATGAGTCCTACAGAGTGGGATTGCTTTGAGCTGGGTGGCGGCTCAGCCCCCTTTCTCCACCACTCTGCGAACGCGACTACGAGGTAAAAACCATAGAAATTCACTGACAAAAACAAAGGTTACTGGTATGTTACAGTTAGGAATTAGCATTTGAAAAAACCTTAGAAATTCACCAAAATACAAAGGTTACAGGGACGTTATAGTTAGGAAATAGAATTTATAAAACCTATGAAATTCACTGAAAAGCCAAAGGTTACAGGAATGCTATGGTTAGGCTGACATTTCACACACACAAAACCATAGAAATTCAGCAGTTATCGTTAGCTGAGCTAAATATAACTCACACCTCCGCAATGCGCTTCTTAGGACCTCACATATTACATCATTCATGACATGGTCAGTGACATCTCTGATGACATCTCAAATAGACATTATATCATACGCAGGAATTTGATGCAGGCACTTTTTCTTTAGATTCTAATTCACATTTTTATCATCACACCCACATCTTTTGAACTAAAGATTCCACAGCCTTGGTTCTTATGTGACATTAGAGACAATAAATAGTGATTACAAATATATGTGTTTTAGAAATAACTCCTAGTGACGTAAAAAGAGGAAGCTTCGGATAGACTGCAGAAGAACATCCGATATGGTTAATCAGTCTGATTATGAATCATAATAGAAAGTAAGTGCCAAGTTGCCTATAAAGATTGGGAAAAATAACCTTATAGGCCATATAAAGTATAACCTGGCATATTGATATAAATTGCATGACATTATACATGCAGTACCTATGGCAAGAAACTATTAATTTCAGAAACATATTCATGAAAATGATATATACCGAAAATACACAAGAGAGAGACAATGTACACACAAGGTATTGTTAATTTTAATTTTTCTGAGAGCCTCACTGTTTCCTTTGTATTTTGGTGGGACAGTGCACTAGCAGCGAGCAGGAATGAAGAATACCGCAATCAATGAGTCAATAAAAGCACTGAAAATAGGTGGCCGCATTCCAAGAACTGACAATATGAGCAAAGCTTTCTATTATGAATTACAGGCAGAAAAACATTACTCTTCCTTCTTGTTGTTAAATGTGTTATTATCCGCAGCCTTGCCACCGGATCCCATCTCTGGTGTGAGGCGGTCCAGGGCGAGAAACCGCTATCAATACATGCACTGCGTCTGCAGCAGGAAACCCTCCCAGCAGACGCTGAGGCAGAAAAACCGTCTGCCGCCTCCTATTCCTGTGTTCTGCAATTGATGTTATACAGAAGATGAGGAGCTAAAGTGCTGAACCAAAGCAGGCCCTTCAGAATAGGGGAGGGGGTGTCAGAGGAGCAGGGGCAGCTCTAGGCTCATGGCGGCCCTGGGCAGGGAGCATAGATAGGGGGCCACCGAAGGAACGCAGGTGTGGAGGCCAGTGAAGAAGGGGGGGGGGTCAGGGTGTTTGGAAGTGGAACAGAGCCGGAGGCCGCCAAAACCCTGCCAGGGGCCACCATGCAAATATGTATCCATCCTCAGAGGATTATTATATTAAGGATATGTATTGGCGTGGCGGCCCCTGGGGATTGGCGGCCCTGTGCTGGTGCACAGCTCGCACATGCCTAAGGCCGCCCCTGAGAGAAGCCATTATTCCCAAGGTCCTATGCTTTTCTCAGGGCTCTGTGCCCCTGATGCAATCCTTTATGCATGTATAGTCCCTAAAGCAGGGCTGCTCAATGACACCAGGTGCTGGATTTGCTGTATTTTCTATTTCCCTGCAAAACTGTATTTAAAGAATTTGAATCTGCTCTTGGCCTTTGGGTGCCCTATCTGAATTTGTTGACCCGGGCCACGCAAAAACCTCTTTCATGCTTCAACAAGAACACACACTTTCTAAAGTTCCACTATCAGGAGCTGCTATTATCAGCTTCAACTGTAAATGCACATAAAAGATTACATACACAGCATACCCTCTTCTCTGGGCAGAGACGTAACTTTCTGCAGTAAATCATTTCTCCTCCAGACAATATCTGAAGTTAGAAAACCCGTTCTAAAGGGGTGAATGCCGTAACTGCCTCATTTTTTCAACAGTGTTGGACAATGGGTTACTGGTTAGGGGAGAGGGTGAACCCCTTCTCATGCAGCAACCATAAAGTCTGTCAGGCTGAGACACAAGCAAACCCTCAATTAACCTGTGCTCAACCCTCTGATAGCTTGGCACAGGAAGTCAAACTTAACCTAGAGGCAATGCGAAAAGTATTTATGGAGCATTTCAGACAAAAATAAAGTAAACATACAACACAAGAAAATTCCCACACCAATTTATATAAATAGACTCACATGTAATACATTATTTTACACCACAATGACAAATGTCCAATCAGAACTACTGGAGATATGCAATTTTAAAGATTTAAGTGAAAATAAAGGTTCAGGTCGACTGCGATGTAGCACAGGCCTGAATCAGGGACCAAGTAAGGCCTGCTGAACAAGAGTACCTTAAATGCTGGTTGCGGTGCTTTGCACAGTTCCACATTGAGGATTAATAGCACAGACAAGACAATGCAAGGTCCTGGTGTGGAGATGTATCATGCAGCATTCACTCCAAGAAGCTGCGAGGCTGTGATGAGAGGTTCAGTGTTGTCGTTGAGGGTGCCTTTGACTAGGGGCTTGCGATGCGAAGTGCTGAGACAAAGTTGCATCATGCACAGGCTGGTTTTGAAGTAGCTGCTGGGCTTGTGATGTGGAGTCCTGCATCATCGTCGAGGATGCTGTTGACGAGACCCTTGTGTTGAGAAGATCTGCATTGAGGATGCCTCATGCAGCAGCGGTTCTGAGGAGGCTGCAGGCTGCGATGTGAAGTCCTGCATCGGGGATGCATCACACAGCGATTCCGATGCAAAGTTTTGTGAGTTGATAAGTTGCACTGCATTGGCTCGGCTGGGACCACAGCTAGGCTGGCAGAGCACTTTCAGGCCCACTTCCAAGGGTCCAGGGCTGGGGCGACCCACTTGGGGGGCAAGACTCACCACAGGTTGAGTCCATATGCTGGGTTCAAAATGGGTGAACTCTGTTCTGTCTCTGAATCTTCTGATCAGAAGGTCAGCCAACTGGCCCTTGGAGTCACTCTTGTGGTCCTGGGTTGAAGAAGGAAGTCCAGCCCTTCGCTCAGGTAGTAGGGCAGCAGTGTAGTGGGGCAACAGAGTCGCAGCCCATCTGACAGAGCAGCACAGCAGTCCTTTGGGGCATTCCACATGTCCAGAGGTGTACTGAAGAGTGGGGTCTAAGGTGCCAATATTTATTTCTGGTACCAACCTTGAAGTAGGGCCTGGCAAAAGGTTTATCTTGCCATGTTAAAATGGTAGTTTAAAACTGCACACACAGGCTGCAATGACAGGCCTGAGACACATTTAAAGGGGTACTTTAGTGGGTGCCTCAGGCCCGTTGTAGCATTTAATACTTTACCTGGGACTTTCAAGTCAATTAAACATTCCAGTTTGGAGTAAGCCAATTTCACAATGTTTAAAAAGAGAGCACACACACTTAGCACTGGTTAGCAGGACAACAAAAACGAGATCAGCAAAAATGGAGGAGGAAGGCAAAATGTTTGACCATCCTAAGACTGTCAGGTTTAGCAAAGAGATTTTGGAGCGATATCGCTATCCAGCGTTCCTGCCCTTTAGCCTTTCACTGGGGTTGGAATACTGCATATAGTTACAGAAGAGCCCAGTCCGTCATGACTTCCTCAAATCCCTACCACTCTACTTTACCATCCCCTTTAGTTTGCAAGGTTTTGCTGGCCCAGATTCGCTTTTGGCTGCTAGGTTGACTGCGGAGTGAGTAGGACAGCTGAGAATGGATCAGTGAATCTTTTAATCCTCTGGCCTGGGGCTCTGAGACTTAGATGATGTTTGATGGCTATTTATATAGTGTGATATTCACCATTCCACAGCTATCTGCTGGTGTATAGTTTACAACTGGACACAGGGTTGGTCTACCAGAGCTGTTCCTGAATCACAGCTTCTGCAGGCATTACTCTCAGGATAAAGGGACTGTAGATTGATACATGGGCCCTCTAAGCCAATGACTTAAAGTAACTTATGTTGGGCAAAAAGCACCCATAGAGATTACCTTCACCTACCCATGTGCCCGATGCCTCCTACGACTAGTATTGGCAAAGCCAGTAGGTCTGTCTTCTACTGCCAAGTTTGTGAGCACTTCTTTCTTTCTTTCCGTTGAAAAAGTATATTTATATAGTATAACAAAAACCATTCAAAGTGGTAGCCTGCGCTTGCTTCTTTGAATGGACCTTGTTATATTTACTACTTGGTAGTTGTAGGATGGCAGCCCGAGCAGGCATGTGTACACATAGGTGGCCCTCAAAAAATGTAGACCTCACAAAATCTATACAAATATGGCTGCACAAGGGTGCACACATATGGTGGCCATCTTGAAATCTAGGGGCATATGTATCATCCGTTTTTTTGTCGCAAACGCTGCGATTCGCAAAAAAGCAGCGCTTGCAACAAAAAAATCAGAAAATGCGATGTATGATTGAAATCGCATCGCATCAGCATTCAAGGAATCGCAATTTGCGATTCCTTAAATGCTATGTATGAAGCACCTAAATTGTGCAATTTCTAATTAAGAAATCGCAAAGTACCCCCGACTTGAAGTTGGTGGTAATTTGCGATTTCTTTCACAAAAGCACTTTTTGCCATTTGTGGAGGTGCCATGTGGCGCACATCCATGCCCTTAGGGCATGTATGTGCGCCATATGCACACACATGTAAATTTCAGGGTTGCATCAGGGTGTCCTTATGACACCCTTGCACCCTTGAAATTATTCTCAATTTGTGATTCTCAAATTGAGAATCGCAATTTGAGAATAACTTCCCATTCATTTCTATGGGTCTCCTGGCCCATAGAAATTATTGGGAAAGTATTCCTTAATTGCGATTCGCAATTTGCGAATCACAATTAAGGAATATTAAGAAATCACAAAAAAATTGCGATTTTCTACATACATCCCATTTTGCAATTCTCAAAAAGCGATTCTCAAAAAATCGCTATTTGAGAATCCTAAACATGGATGTTGATACATCTGCCCCAAAGTTTTTAAAAAGATCGCTAATTCTGCATTTAGACACATGCACACACAGGAGCAAATGGATGTAGCCAATATGAAATGATTGTTTTCATAGTCCTTTCATGCACACAGAACAGTGGTCCATTTAGAAATTGGTCAATTTTTGCATGATACTTATCTTATGCACTATACCTACTTTTCTATGATCTCTCAGAGAAAGATGTCTTAATAATGTGACTAAGAGGGATGCCTTGTGTTCGTTCCTCAACAAAATGCAGACTTTATGGGAAGACTTCAGACGTTTGAAAACTTTCCAATACTAAAATATAACTGCCATTATTGGAACTGAAAAGGTAGCTATTAAGTGTGGTATTAAACTGAACAAACCTACATTGATACCTTAGCCGAAAAGATATTTGCTCAAGGACCTTTCTTTTTAGCAGTCTGACAAATTATTGATTTAGAACATTCAAGGCCACACCCAGATTTGAGGGTTCTTTGATGGTCACTTAAAGCACCTCCAGTTTCAGACTGTTGCTATTTATGTGCTTGGGTATCTAGTCAGGGGACTAAACCTATCAACACTTTAAGCCTGGTTTGTGTCACAAAACTGATGCCAGCCAGCATTAAGAAGATATATTCTGGGATTTACTTTCCAGCACAAAACATGTTTTGAGATGGAAAGTAGCCCCTAAGTAATGCAAAGTAGTGTTATGTGCTGCTTTGCAAAAACTTTATCAATGGGGTGTACTATGGGTGGTACATTAGACTTCCAATGCAGCCACCAATGTTTTGTGATGCAAATCCTGATCAACCAACACTGATGAACAGTCATTTGTGCCAAACGTTCACTACTATTTGAGGCAGGAGTAACGTTAGAGAAAGGTTGAAGTGGCAGGTACACACAGGAACACAATGTAGATATCCAGTAAGAGTTTTTTAAATGAACAGGAGTATCATTAGTACAGATGTAAAATGGCCTAGAGATTCCTCCGACTGTTCTGAACACTTAATCATCAAGAAAGTACATTCCAATACAGAACACTAAATGATCAAAAAATAACATGGCGTCTTTACAAAATACAAAGAATGATACACTAACCAATAACTACATAGCTTATATATCATGCCATTGAATCTGGAGAGGGCAGAACATGCAGAGTTTCACACTGCAGAATTGCGCGGAGTTACATGAAATCTCAGCGAGATGCAATTGAGTACTGCGAACGGGCGTAATTACGCATGTCATGCTGTTCGTGCTGATTTTTAGCAATGTGAGCTCATTAAAAATCAGTACAAATGACACATTGTGTCATGCCAGAGGGTGCTGCTTCTTGATCTAAGTTTGCTGCCGCTCGAGTAGACTTTCTACACGAGTGGCAGCTTTCTGACTGCAAACGGTTGCAACCACCCACAACCTCCTGCGTTGGGGAAATTTCACCAGGTGCCCACCTAGCAACCAAAGATCACACATGGGGATGCCATATCTAGCTTGCCAACTTAGTTTTGGCGAGCTACATGTGAGAAAAAACTCCTCCATGTGGCAGTTGGCGGAATTTGGTCAGAAACTCGCAATATAAGTGTAGTAAGAACTTATCACCCACCCCTACATCGAATAAAACTATTCCAAATAGATAGACAGATACCACATACCTCTCCCTTCACACACAACCAGTACACAAACACAAAACAATTATCCCTCAAACACTAAAATACACACACACCCTAATCTTAACTTATGAACCAACAGGCAAGAAAATACGCACTGACAAAAAAACTAAATACAATTAACCACTATAAAGCCTACTAGGCACTCTTTTTGCACATGAATTCCTACCTAACTTGCCAGCTTGATCAAACCCTCCCCGACAAGCTTGATCAGACCGCATAACATGGCATTAATAACTTCTGGCACAACCGATTTTGCCACTCGTGACATGTTCCACAATTGACCATTGGAAACCAGAGCAGAGTTCCACTCATATTCACCACTTGAATAAGATACCTGAACTTTGATAAACCATTTCTCAGCAGCAACGGATCTTAAATGAGGACCCAATCTCCCATATCCACAGCTCCAACATTCTTGAACATTTTCTTTGACCTACATTCATGAATGTGTCTATACTTGCTAGGGTCATCAGTGACCCACTTCGCTTTGTTACACAATATCTGTACCTCAACACTGGAGTCACCAATATCCACCATCCACATAGGAGAAAGACATGACAACACTTTCCTCTCGCTCATCAAATCAAAAGGAAGCTTTCCTGTTACTGAATATGGTGTCATGAGGCAGGTCCACAATAATTCTCCAAGAGCTTCAGCACAATCCTTGCCAGCTTTAAGTACACTGAGGATAGACTCTACCAGTATTTTATTGATCCGTTCTACCTCACCACTGAACTGGGGATAATATAATGGAGTGTGCAAATGTTTGATGCCATTTTTCTTTAGAAATGTATGCAAGTCAATAGAGGTAAATTGCACACCATTATTTGACAACATTTCAGAAGGTGTTCCTTCTATAGAAAACACTGCACGTATTGGGCTCGACTACACCCTCACATCAACCGAGCTCAAACGATGATCAATCACAATAATCAAGTACACTATGTGAGAAGGTAAAACATTAAAATGACCCCAAAAACTAAATTGCCACCTTCTGCCACACCTTTTCTGGTCAGTGATGCAAACTGGGTGTTGGAACCAAAGTGACCACATGTTTATCTCTATGGCAACACTGAGAACAGTTACAGACTAAATCCTCAACAAAGGCAGTTAGATGACGAAATTCCTCATCTAGAACTACCTGATGGTATGCAATCTTAAGATCCAACTTAGTAAACCATTTGGCCTTAACCATGGCAGTTATCAGATCTTCAATGGGAGGTATGGGGACATTTTTCACGCA
Organism: Lissotriton vulgaris; assembly: GCF_964263255.1. Taxonomy (NCBI): domain Eukaryota; kingdom Metazoa; phylum Chordata; class Amphibia; order Caudata; family Salamandridae; genus Lissotriton; species Lissotriton vulgaris. The sequence continues at coordinate 1,056,124,899 of NC_141698.1, read as the reverse complement.
AATAGCGTTGTTAAGACTCCTCAAGTCGACACACAAATGAAGTTCACGTGATCTTTTTCTTAGCATCTGAAACGCTGTGTTCTAAAACATGAGCATGGCACTTTGTTGCCATGCGAATTGAAAGATGTTGGGTTGACTGCTATTGTTAGTGCTGTTCACTGCAGAGACATGATTCAATGCATTTTCTAACTGTTTGGAATCATCTCTCAAAGACTCAATACTTTTAGTTATATCAATGGCTTCATCTAATGTAGGGTTTTTGCTAGCTAATAACCCCTCCTGAATTTCCTCTGAATAACATCTGGCTACAATTTGATTGTGTATCAATTGAGATGTCAAACTCTCAAATTGGCAATAAGATGCGAAAACCTTCAGGGCAGTAACATACATGCCGATAGATTCCGATGGTGCTTGTACTCTAGTGAAAAACATATGTCTGAGTACTACCAAATTGACCTGCCCTCAAAGTGATTCTCCAATTGCTCTCCAGCAATTTGATATTCATCAATAATTTCATCTTTAGAGAGTGCCTGATCTAGTAAATGGTCAAAAAATTACTTTCTGCATCATACTGAAACTGAAAAACAAAAAATGTATAATAAATAAATAACAAAAAGTAAGCAATATAGAATCTAAAAAAAATGAATGGTTCATAAGAAATACCATTGAATGGTTCACAGATAGGTAAGAGTCAGAAATCAATGCAACAAAATGTGCATAATGCTGTAGGCTTGAGTTTGAAAATACACATTATACTTTTCCCATAGCAGGCCAATCACTGTTGACACCAAAATTAAAACCAATGTGAGAAGTCTTGTCAACTTCGAATGCATGTAGAATATTTAAGGTTGCTAATCGCTGTCAGCATGTAAGCAGATGATAATGTACTTCAACCTGCAGGTGGCGCAGTAAACACGAAAATGCTGCACTGTGTCTCCAACTAGAGGTTGATAAGTGTATGGCACTCTGGCGTCATCCGTGATCCCAACGCATTAAAGGCTGCTTCTTCATCAAAGTGGCCCCTCTATGTCGGCTGAATAAATGATCCAACACAGGGGTATGGCAAGGCAGAAACTGCGAAGCAGCCCACAAAGTCTAGACGCATCCACGAGGGTCGGAAGGTGACCGGGGAGGCAGCCCAGGCATTCCGCATAGGTAAATGCGCTTGAGCACTGATTGCGAGGATGATGTAAATCCAGGGCTCGAGTCGGGGTACCACGCGGGTGGATGGCGTCCCCCCACTTATTTTACCGGGGGGACCCCATCCCCCCTGCCAAACAGCTGGACTTCACTCTTTGGCCTCTCTGGGACGAGGAGCTCGGCACCTTTTGTGACGTCACTTCCTTTCGTGACGTCACTTCCGGTGACAGCGTCCCCCCACTTCTTTCTTCAGGACTTGTGCCCTGGGTAAATCTCAAAGTCTATTGCCCACAATTACATGCCCTCGAGCAGTCGAGAAAGCACAACAGCATGCCTAACTATTTTAGCAGGTTTCATCCGATGATTGCCAACGGGGGTTTAATGCGGTAGATGTACACATGCAAATCCCTTGGGCCTTAATTGCCAAAATGTCTTACTCAACATCCACAGCCAAGTGAATTGGCACAGTAAAATCCCCGACAAAACTCCAGCAAACTCCTCGTCGCCAAATATGAAGTGTCAGGTACACACAGTAACACAATGCACATATCCAGAAAGAGTAATTTATTGAGTGACAGAAGCATCATTAGTACAGATGTTAAAAGGCCCAGAGGTTCCTCCAACTGCTCTGAAAACTTAATAATCAACAAAGTAGATTCCAATACAGAACACTAAACATGCCAATAATAATTTGGCTTCCCTACACACTACATAGAATGTTACATTAACCAATAACTACATAGCTTATATAAACAGTCCATACAATGAAACAATTCCATATACCTTCACAGATACCACAAAGTTTCTTTTCTCAGTTATAAAAGTGTTAAACTATGTGATGCGCAGTATTTTGCAATGCAAGGGTCCCCATTCAGTGCAAAACCTGTGCTAGACCTTGCACAAGGAGCAAGGGTGTGGCGCTAGGAGCAAGGGTGTGGCGCTAGGAGCAAGGGTGTAGCGCTATGCAGCAAAAGTGTGCAAACGCAAGGAGAGAAAAACAGCGCCATATCGTAATAGACACAAGGCTGTTCTGCTCTCTCCCATTCACACAATGCAACGCAGCTCAATGCAAAGTCTCTGCTAATGTGCACTAAATGCTGCGTGCAGGGCATGTTGAGATGATGCCAATTTTAAAAGAACACCACATTAAACCGCAATGCACACCCTTTGATACCAGAAGCTCAAAATGTGATTTCAAATCCGTTGACACTTTCTAAACTTAGATACCCCAAGACAGTGTACATCACTTGGCTTTGCAGCGAGAACGTAAGTAAGTGTAAGTGTATTCTTATAGTATAGCAAGCAGCAGCTGTCTATGAATGACCTCTGAAGGACAAACTATTTCCGGGGCAGACGGCATTCCACGCCTCAGCCTGCAGTTCTGACGCCCAATCAAGGGAGTCAGAAGTCTGCGCGGTTCCTGGCACGTGGCACACATGTGAAGAGCACGTGAGTCGTGACCCCAGCCGAAGACAGAGAACGAAGCGAGGGCACAGAGAGGACAGCGGAAGTGACTGCGTTCGGGTCTGGCTATTGTGCAGTAGGTGCTGTGGCACCGGTGCACAGAGCATTGAGTGGCCCATTGTGTCTTTTTTTTTATCGCCCATGCTGGAACCAGGGTGCCCATTTTTCCTAGTTTGGCTGCGTGCCAACAATAACCTTCCTTTGCCACTGAGCTAGATATACCAGTGGGCGGCATGAGACCTTGTCACAGGAGATGGGCAGTCAAAAATATGAAGACCCATATATTTAAATGTCTAATGTTGTCCGCAAGGGGGCAAGCCCACCTTGCAATTAGTGGAGGGGGGCGGGGGCAAAAGACCTCAAGAACGTGCCTCCAGTATGCTGGCCCAGCATCCGCTTGGCCAGTACGTGAGCAGTATAATCAATAGCCCAGGGAGCTGGGCGTGGTTTTCAGTATGAAGCTGGCCACTAAGTGAGCACACGTGTGCCATGTCTAATTATTCAGGGCCCCCGGCCCAGGACACTACACTGGCGACGAGGTGTTCTGACCACCCCGCCGACCTTCACTGCCGCCTCCATGCCTACCATCGGCAAGTCTTCCCGGGAGCGCTCCAGCCGCATCTCCCCCACGACCCGCTTGACCTCCGTTGCCCAGTCTTGGCGCCCGTATCGCAGCTGTGTTCCAGCTCTACTGAGCCCACCGCACATGCGCATGCAAGTTATTAGCCCCGACGGTGTCCTGGACCTCTTCGCCTGCCTGCCTGTCGACGGTGAGTGCATTTCCAAGACGGGCTCTACGCCCTGGGGCCCCCAGTCTGCGCAACTCACCCTCTGCTCGCCATCACTGTGACTCACAGCTGCGTTTGCCTCCCTGGGGTCTCTCATCCTGCCCTGGTGGTCTGGACTTTGCCTGGGGATGTGGAGCTCTGTCCCCCATCGGTACCTGTGACATTTTGGCCTAGCGGTATCCCATGCCTAGGAGGTGCTACCACACTGCGGCCCCTTGCCCATACCAGCCTGCACCCAGCATTCCCGCCCGAGGCGGTCCGGCTATCTGTGCCTCCAGCCAGCTGCACTCTCTGGCCCTGCTGATTCTGGGCCTGCTCCTGCGACCCCGAGTGGCTGTGTCGCCTCCACGGGCTTGGTCCCGCTGTAGTTCCGTAGTTTGAGGGTCTGAGGTTCGGTGGTTCTGAACCCGTTCAATAAAGGTCGTCGGAAATAGGCGATTTTGGTGTCAGCGGACCGCAAATCACGAGTGCGGTATGTACGAGTGTTTTCGCATTAATCGATCAATGGGAACACTATGTATTTAGGGATTTCGTTTGAAACTTCGGGTTCCATTTTGTGTACGGCAGCCATTTTGTGTTGTTGCCCTCACATAGGCCGATAACTACGGCCAAGCGAGTCCTTGGGACACGTACACCTTAGCTGACTCCTGTGTGACCTGGCCGAACTGACTCCCTTGCCCGAGGCTGACCTCGCTGAGCCAGTTCCTTGTTAAGCAGCTGGCCAGATAAAGATCAAAGAGCAGGACGTGCCGAAGTTTACAGTACACTGCACCCACCTTTCTATCTTGCTTCCAATCTGTTTCTGCTCCTTCCTTTACGACATAATTACTGATTTGGGTTGAGGTTTTATGATGGGTTTGTCCGGCCTGATCGAACAGGATATTGGAATGTGCTTGGTCATTTCTGGTGGGCTGGACAACGGAAAGTGGGATTGTCGTCATGCGCTACTTTTGAAATGTCACAATTTGATTGGCTAGTTTGTATGTAACTGATGCTAGCTTGGAATGCGATTTTTGGTGTAAAAGACCATGCTCCGCTCATTGAATTTGTGCAGTCTCTAGCGAACCACCCGCGTTGTGCTTCGTAGATCTCTGTGCCTGGTTGCAGCCAATAAACTTTGGTCTTTGACGTCATCAAGGAGCGTCCCGTGTCTCTGTTTGCCAAGGCAGGCGAACTCGAAGGCATCGGGAGTTTTCCCTGGCGCTGCTAGGTTCTAAAACCTGGTCCTTCACCGCCTGATTGTCCGCCGCCATGGCTACTGTGCCCCCGCTGGAGCTTTTTGCGGTCACACGACCCCCGCTATCCCAGGCAGCCCGCTCGAGAGAGTGGCTAGAGCGCCTTGAGAACTTCTTCGAGGTGGCTGAGATCGCGGCTCCGCGACGGCGATCCATGCTGCTCCATCTTGGCAGTGCGGACATCCACAAGATATCGAAACGGATCAGAGAAGGTGGCCCGCCCAGAAACTACGCCACGATGAGCGACGCCATAACTGCCTACTTTGAGCCCTTTGCCAGCCCCGACTACGAGCGGTTCTTGCTTCGCCAAGCTCGCCAACTGCCAGAGGAGTCGATAGACGTATTCTACGCCAGATTGAAGGAACTGGCGAGTTTGTACACCCTCCCAGATGAAGACGATGAGGTGCACGCCCAATTTATTCAAAGCTGTGCATCCTCCAAGCTTCGCGAGCGTGTCCTGCAGGAGAACAATATGCCGATGAGGGACATCCTTACGCTCGGCCGCTCCAAAGAGCTGTCGAAGGCCAGAGCTGCGCACATGGACCCTAAGCCTGCCGTTACCATCAAGACATAACCAGTGTGTGCCATCCTGGCCGATCCCCAAGAGCCACGCCTCAGGACCCCTCGACAAGCAAACGCCAAGCCTGCCCAGTTGTCTCGCAACCACCCATGTGGATGGTGTGGTGGCCCTACACCTCACGACAGAGCCTGCCCTGCACAAGGCAATACCTGCAGTGTCTGTGGGAAGGTGAACCCTTTTTCAAAAGTGTGCAGGTCCACACCGAGGAAGAGACAAAACGGCCCACCCAGGAGAGTACGGGAAATCGAACCGTCCCCCGACAGTCCAGCCAGCAGTGACATGGTCGCCGACAAAGCTGATGCCGCCACCGTCCACATGGTCCAAATGCTGAACACCCTCTTGGCCACTGAGCCTGCCGCAATCATGTGCACTGTCAAGGTGCAAGACCAACCTGTCGCAGCCCTCATCGACACAGGGGCCACTATCAATCTCATGGCAGTCAGCGTGTATCGGACCCTGCCGAACCCTCCAGCCCTTCACACCACCAGAGTGCAGGTCTACCCCTACGGCACCAGATGGCCACTCCGGTTGTGTGGAGTGTTCCAGGCTGGTCTCTCCCATGACGCAGCCCACCAACAAGCCAAAGTATACATCTCGCAAGAGGGATCAGGGTTTCTGCTGAGTTGCAAGACAGCGCAAGACCTCAGCCTCATTCACTTTGCGCTCACAGTCCGTGCCAATGACTTGGACAACCTGCTACAAGGATTCGGAGACCTCTTCGATGGGATCGGATACCTGAAAGGCCCCGCTGTCCGTCTTCACATCGACAAGTCAGTCGCCCAAATCGCACTCCACCACCGGAGGATTGGCTTCCATCTTCGACCCAAAGTTGAAGGGAGCTGCGTCTCCTGGAACATGCTGGTATCATCAAGCGAGTGCACCGCCCCACCCCATGGGTGTCGCCCATCGTCGTCCCCAAGGAGCCGAAGCAGCCGGATGCCGTCCGCATCGGTGTGGACATGAGGATCCCCAACCTCGCTATCAAGCGCGAGCGTCACCTGACTCTAATAGTTGACGACATCATTGGAGAGCTGTCGGGCTCTAAGTGGTTTTCAAAGATGGACCTTCGCTCGGGGTATCACCAGATTCCACTCCACCCAGACTCTCGTCCCATCATGACATTCTCCACACACGCAGGGCTCTGGCGGTACACACGCCTCAACTTTGGGATATCAATTGCGGCCGAAGTATTCCAGAACATCACCCAGAACGTCCTGCAAGGGTTAAGTGGTCAGCGATGACATCCTTGTGCATGCACCTACCGTGGAAGAACACATCCAACGCCTCCGCGTGGTGTTCTCCCGCCTCCAAGACAGTGGCCTCACCCTCCATCGCGAGAAGTGAGAATTTCTACGCAGTGACATCAGTTTTTTTGGGTACAGATTCTCAGACAAGGGCATTGGCCCAGACTCTGACAAGGCCAAGGACATCCAGAGCACCCCAGCACCAACCTCAGTGACCGGAGTCCACAGTTTCTTGGGAATGGTCACGTATTGTGGACGCTTCATCAAGAACCTTTCGGATCTGACAGGCCCCCTGCGAGACCTCACCAAGTCCACCAGCCCCTGGGTGTGGGAAGCGGAACAGGAGGAAGCGTTTCAAAAGACCAAAGCGGCCCTATCGGTAGACACGAACCTGGCGTACTTTGACCCTGGGCACGAGTCACAACTGGTAGTGGACGCTATCCCAACGGGCCTAGGAGCAGTGTTGGCCCAACAACAAGTGATAGTGATAGTGAGTAGACTCTTGAGGCGGAAGCCGGGAGTCAGGGAACACATCTCTGTGTACTTGTTGTATTTTACTTTACCTTCACCATTTAGTTGATCGTAAATCTAGTTGTGTGTTAAATAATCGTCTCACTCCTTTTATTTTATTTTTCACCATTAGTCGATCGTAAATCTAAATTAGTGTGGCTTTTAAACTTTCACTGTGTGACATGTTTTGATAATATTCACTGAACGCTGTGTTGTTTCAGGGGAATTTTAAAAATAACAACGCTGTGCCCCTACCCCCTCCTTCGCACGCCCTGACAGTCCACTCTGTTCTCAGTAGCCGATTAAGGGCCTCTGGAACGCGGGACTAGGCACGACCAACCTCTCTTCAGGCGCCATATTGGGCGTACCGCAGGCTCAGCGGGCTAGTGTTTAGGGCAATTAGGCCCAGCACTACATATAGAGCTGAAGCCTCTGCAACGCGGTGATAGTGAGTAGACTCTTGAGGCGGAAGCCGGGAGTCAGCGAACGCATCTCTGTGTACTTGTTATATTTTACTTTACCTCCACCATTTAGTTGATCGTAAATCTAGTTGTGTGTTAAATAATCGTCTCACTCCTTTTATTTAATTTTTCACCATTAGTCGATCGTAAATCTAAATTAGTGTGGCTTTTAAACTTTCACTGTGTGACATGTTTTAATAATATTCACTGAACGCTGTGTTGTTTCAGGGCAATTTTAAAAATAACAACGCTCTGCCCCTACCTCCTCCTTCGCACGCCCTGACAGTCCACTCTGTTCTCAGTAGCCGATTAAGGGCCTCCGGAATGCGGGACTAGGCATGACCAACCTCTCTTCAGGCACCATATTGGGCGTACCGCAGGCTCAGCGGCTGGTGTTTAGGGCAATTAGGCCCAGCACTACAAAAAGCCACTTCGATAAGAGCGAAGATAAACTAGCCTCAGACCTGATCTTGGACCTTGGAACTCACCAGCTTAAGCTGGAAAGTCGGAGTCCCACCCATATGCTAGGACACCTTTTAGACCCCATCTTCTCCAACATCACTGACCTTACAATCTCAGGTCCTACCCCAGTACCATGGTCTGATCACTTCTTAATAATGCTCAACTGGCGACTCTCCAGCCTCGCCCGCCCCAGACCACCAGCCAGTAAACCGACACATCCCTGGGCTAAATTAGACACAGATAAATGGAAGTATAACCTGGAGCTTTCTCCCCCGTCTTTGGTCTTGGATCCTGCTCTTGCCGACGCAGAATTCTCTAAATGGATCGGAGAAACTCTGGATAAAACTCTCCCGAAAAAATCCACCTGCAAACCACGAGAAAAAATCACCTCGCCCTGGTTTACCGAGGAAGTGCGCCTCGTAAAAAAACTCTGCAAAAAAACTGAACGAGAATGGAGAAAAAACTTTGATCCCACCAAAAAACTCGAATATAAACTCATGATCCTCAAATTCAAAAAACTCTCAAAATGGCTCAGTCCAATTACTTTGAAGAAAAAATCAGGCTATCTGCCAATTCTTCTAGGGAGACCTTCCAAATAGCTAAACAACTTTTAAAAGTCCCGACCCCTCTTCCCCTGTGGAACCCTCGGTCAGTCGGTGCAATGAATTAGCCGAGTTTTTCAATTCTAAGGTTAAAAAAATTCTTAACTCCCTTCCCCCACAACCACCGGACCATTCACCCCCTAACTTACCTAGATCCACACCCCAAACACTGGAGCCCCAGCTGAATCAGTTCCCCCCTAACACAGTAGAGAAGCTACCCCCAATAGTACAATCAATAAAAAGCGGATCCCCATTGGACCCCGCACCCTTTAACATCCTAAAATCATTCGCCCCAACCATTTTGCTTTAAATGGTGAATCTGATTAACATCTCGCTTTCCCATGGTACTGTTCCACCTAGTTGGAAAAAAGCAACTGTTAAGGCACTGATTAAAAAACCGCACCTAGATCCTCTGGACCTAAGCAACTTTCGACCGATCTCTCTCTTACCAGGCACCAGTAAGATTGCAGAAAAATATGTAAACCGCCAACTCTCCGACTATCCGGAAACCAATGGCCTTCTCACACCCTCACAAACTGGCTTTAGACCAGGCCAGAGTACGGAGACTGCGATGTTGGCGGTGGTCGAAGAGGCAAGAAAGATCATTGATTCAGGAGGATCAGTGGCAGTGATCCTCCTGGACCTCAGCGCGGCCTTCGACACCGTCAACCACTCGACACTGGTCCACAGGCTCAAGGAGTTGAATATCTCAGGGCCTGCCCTATCCTGGCTAGAATCCTTTTTGAGGGACCGTTCCTTTCAGGTTACGGATGGTAATTTCACCTCCAAGTCAACACCTATACACTGCGGGGTCCCTCAGGGCTCATCCCTGAGCCCGAAACTTTTTAATGTATACATGTCCCCCCTCGAGAAGATTGTCGCCCCATTTGGGATTAAGCTTTTAAACCTACGCGGACGACACCCAGCTGGTGGTATCCCTGAATCAGCATGACTATTCTCCCACTGACCTTTACACCAGTCTCTGTGACATAACAACATGGATGGATAAGTCACATCTTAGGCTCAACAGTGAAAAGACTGAGATCATGGTCCTGGGTAATCAGTCACACTTCCGCCCTGAGTCCTTGTGGCCTCCCTGTATGGGTACGCCCCCTATCCCCAAGCATGAGATCAAGAGCTTGGGGATTTGGTTGGACGAAGGTCTTAACTTTTTCACCCAAGCGAGGAAAACAGCTGGAACTTGCTATGGTCTTCTACGGACCTCTAGAAAAATCCTCCCTTTAATCCCTGCAAAATCCCAAAAATTACTGATTCAAGGCCTAGTGATGGCCCGATTGGACTACGGTAATGCCCTGTATCTAGGGGCCCCAAACAAGGTGCTGGCAAAACTCCAGACGGTGCAAAACACAGCTGCCCATCTTCTCACAGGGACACATAGTCGTTGTTCGGCTAAACAAGCCCTAAAATCACTGCATTGGCTGCCTATCCAAGAAAGGGTACATTTTAAAGCCCTCTGCACCACCCATAAAATTCTACACAGAAAATCCCCACCCATCCTGAAAGACCTTATTGATCCCCACAAAACCACCAGAACCCTTCGATCCTCACTTTCAAACTTGGCAGCAGTGCCCAAAGTTAGGAAAGCCCGCTCTGGAGGCCGACTGTTTTCGTACAACGCCTCCAAGGTGTGGAATGCTCTCCCCCCGGACATCCGAGCCCAGCCCAACCTTTTTCCTTTTCGCAAGGCACTTAAGACTTGGTTGTTCCCTTAAACCCATTTTCCTTCTCAATCCTTTCTGATCTATCATTAGCGCTGGGACGCTCACGGGCAGCCATGCGCTTTACAAGTCTGTAAAATAAATAAATAAATAAACAAGCCTGCGGCGAGTGGGCCCTGATTGCCTATGCCAGCAGAACCCTCACGCCCATGGAGCAGCGCTTTTCACAAATTGAGAAAGAGGCCATAGCAATCTTGTGGGGGTGCCGCCATTTCCACATTTACCTGTACTGACACTTGTTCGTAGTAATCACAGACCACAAACCTCTCATCCCGCTCTTCCAGGGATCCATCTCACGTCCTCCCCCGAGGATAGAAAAGTGGGTGTTACAACTCCAAGAGTTCCAGTTCACAGTATAGTACAAACCAGGCACCCGCAACCCGGCCGACTTCCTGTTGCGGCACACCCGGCCTGTCACGGAGCCAGAAGCGGCGGAAGCCACGGCCACGGAAGAGTATGTCAGGATGATCGTCGAGAGGTCCAGGCCCCTTCCTATCTCTCTAGATGAGGTGATACAGGACACGAAGGACGACGACTGCCTTCAGATCGCCATTCAAGCGCTCTCTTCAGGAGACTGGAAGCCGCTGCAAAGTCCCGCGCCCTTCCGCACCTCAGAAGCACAGACCATGCTGAAGGCCCTGTACCAGGTGCGCAACAAGCTGTCAGTCTCTGAAGAAGGCTGCCTCCTACGAGGCCCCTGCCTCGTTCTGCCGGGACGCCTGACTCACCAAGCCACCCTTTTAGCGCATGGGGCAAAAAAATCGCCTCCGGAGCAAAGTCTGGATCCCCGGTTTGGACCGTCAAGTCAAACCCATCATCCAGCAGTGTCCGGTATGTCTGGCGACCAGCCTTCCGAACCGTCCCGCGCCTGTGATCACCGAGGATGGTCCCACCTCCCCTTGGGAACGGGCCAGCGCAGATTTTGGCAGCTACCGGGCGGAAGATACATGTTTGTAGTGGTGGATGATTTCTCACGGTATCCTGAAGTAGAGATCGTAGCATCCACCGCCGCTGGGGATGTCATACCCAAGTTGGAAAAAATATTGGCTACCCATGGCCTCATTGGTGAACTCAGAACAGACAATGGCTCTCCCTTTACCAGCATGGAACTCTCAGAGTACCTGGTAGCCCACCGGATTACACATCGCCGGGTGACACCCCGATGGCCACAGGGAAACAGAGAGGTGGAGCGGCTCATGCGAACTCTGAACAAAACCATCCAAATAGCCACTGCTGATGGCCAAGCATTGGAGCTAGCCCTGTACCAATTCCTCCGGGAATACCGCCTCACCCCACATTGCACCACGGGCGTCTCTCCAAGCTGCCTCTGTTTCGGTAGAGCCGTGACAGACACCATCCCACAACACCCAGAATGGACGAGGGCTTCCCTCCCTCCGAACCAGTCTATGGCCCGGCAAACAAAAAACAACCAAGACGCCTCAAGATGGAGAAGGGCGGAAGAAAGCCCTATCTTAGTGGGTGACCAAGGGCTGGTGCCTGACCGCCGCCCCGGCAGAAAGTTCAGGATGCCACTTGAAGTAGACCTGTGGACAGTGACAGAAGTCAAAGGCACCATGGTCACGGCGCTTCGAGGAGGGGAAAGGGTGACCAGGAACGTGTCATACTTCAAGAGGGTTCCCATGGACGACTTCGAATGATTCCCTGAGCCCGGAGAGTCAGACGCCGTGGAGCCGGGCATCCGGCAGGGATCAGAATGTGAGAGCAACCGTCATCCAGTCCCAAGTGAAGAAGAAGACCGGGCCACCCCAAGCCCGGGAGGTTTGCCATGCCAGAGGGAACTGAGCAGCCAAGGACCACCCGAGGTGACTGACCTCGCGAGTCTGCCTCCGACCCCTCCAGCTAGAGACAGTCAGAGCCGGTATAACCTATGGCCCCATCCATGGCTGTCCCAGAGGTACCAGGACTTTGTTGCCCACTGCCGACCCCTGTGAGCTGACCAGCGATGAGTCATGGCAAATTAAGTAAGACTGTTCCGTTAATATTTCTGCTGTCAGAGGTGCCAGTTACGTTGCAAGTTTAAGATATGTTCATTCTGTGTTTTGTTCTTTTGGGTAAAGGAGGAATGTAATGTTGTCCGCAAGCGGACGAGCCCACCTCGCAATTAGTGTGAGGGGGGCGGGGGAAAAAGACCCCGAGAGCGTGCCTCCAGTAAGCTGGCCCAGCGTCCGCTCGGCCAGTACGTGAGCAGTATAATAAATAGCCCAGGGAGCAGGGCATGGTTTTCAGTATGAAGCTGACCACTAAGTGAACACACGTGTGCCGTGTCTAATTATTCAGGGCCCCCGGACACTACAAAATGTACAAATTCTTTTACTTCATTATTTTGATTAGAAAAAATAACGGGCAAAAAAACTCAGACATTTTACATCACACTCGGATGCTGTGATTTCGGATTGTCATGTTAAATTAATAGCGTACAGACCAGATGGAATGATACACGTTTTCTGGTGTGAGGTTTTACAGTATTTACTGGAGAACAAGAATAATGTCACCACTGCTTTACCTCGAAAGCTCAACTTTTGCAAGAACAAATTTTCAACTTAAAAACAACACAAGAACACAGAATTTAGGGGCATATTTACAAGGGCTTTATCTAAAAAGCCAAAAAAGCGGAGATAAAACCAGCACCCTATTTACAAGAGGGTGCTAACATGCATAATCGCATGTTAGCACCCTTTTTCCCAATGCCTCCCTTTGCATCTCCAATGAGATGCAAAGTGGGCGTTACTGGGTGTACCCCGGATGGACTACCTTGCAAATAACGCTGATGTTAACATCCTGATATTTACAAGGCAGCCCACATGATTTTAGCACACTTTAGATTACGTTTTCGCCAAAATCTAACGTCTGCTAAAATCCTGATTTAGCCATCCCTAACATAGGGGTGGATTATGCTGATAGGACCATCTGGGTCGTATCAGCAAGATTATCACCGTTTTGCAGGGAACATCGCTGGAAAACCAGCGATGTTCCCTGCAAAAGGGCGATAACCTCACTATCTCTGGAATTTTTATTACCCTGGCGATAATTATCGCTGGCTGTTGCTAATATGCCCCTGAATGCGTGATGAATACACTGATGGTTCTATAACCAGATTAGTAATCAGGCGTTACCGGTGCAGTAAGTACACAGCTCGATATAATCCACTCTGGTGTCCCACTGTCGTTCACCCGACCACCCACCCAAATACCACCCTATTATTTAAGTATCAAAGGCCCAGATTTTCACAAAAGGCATGGAAACAAAAATGTTATGCTGCGTTCCGTGACAGGGAGGGAGCAGAAGAGCCCTCTCCCTAGCGCTGGTGCCTGTGCACCAGGCACACAACTTGGATGCGTGTCTGAGTTTACCATAGGTTTTGCAGTGGAAGGCTATCCTTCCAGTACAAAATGCTATGCTTAGACACACTTTAGAACGTTTCCTACTTTGTATGTGTGCTGCACAGTGCAGCACGCACGCAAAGTCGGAATGAAAAACATTTCTCCTCTTAACAACCTACTTTTCAATGGCGTTAACTTTTGTCGCTAAACCCTGTCTATTATTGTTTGTAGATAGAGTTTTGTGTCATAAGGCATGGGTGGTAGCATGGGATCGCCCATGTACCACCCAAGTAATGACCCCTTGGTGCTAAATAATGCAAAGAAGAAAAATCCCGCTTCAGGATTTTCTTTTTGTAGATTAAAAAAATTAAGTTTGGTGCACGGCATGAACCAAACTTCAAAAAGCATTGACAGGAACTGCAATTATGTTGGTTCCTGCCAATGCTTTAGAAATGAACAGTCATTTGTAAATTTGGGGGGCAGCACCTTCATTAGGGCGCCAGAGTTATTTATACCATCTCTGTCTTATCACTATCCACATCCCATCTTCTCCATACTATTCCACTTCTTCCTCCACACACAACAGCAAACGTGACAGAGAACTGCTGCAATTTATTTGATTCCTGGTACATATTCCAAGTGACTAATATTCTTGCAAGTAAAAAGGTCCTCTTGTTATTTGAGGTGGCGCAAACCCTGCACCTTGAGTATTAAACAAATGACAAATGTCAAAGACTTATGATCTATTCTTGAAACAAATGTTGTACCCAAGAAATAGGCTCTGAAATCCAGCACTCCCCACCATAACGCAAGTATCTCTCTTTCTAGGACGTAGTAAGTTAGTTCAGCTAAGGACAAGAGGCAAATGCCACAAAATCATCCTTTGCATTTAAAGTTTTTGGAAGGATCTGCAAAAAGTGCATAATTTGCTTTCAGGTAATTATGGGAAATTACAGTGAAGTGACGTGAAATTAGACAAACTGCAAATCTGTCATTTCATGCTATATTTTAGCATGAATTGCCACTGGCATTGTTGTTCCTTTGGGTTCATGGTAAATTTTACTGTGAATTGTGCCATTCGTAGTACATTTTTACTGCACTTGGAATGCAATTACACAAAGTGGAATAATGGCGTAATTTGGGACATTTACACTAGAAGTGTAACGCTAAATTCCCGCAATTATGTGATTTGCAGCTGTGGAATTCAAGTTTCCTCCAGCCCAAATTTTTTGCAACAAAACCACCCCTAAACTCCACTCACTAGCATCAGTGATCATGTTATATGCGTCAGGTGGATTTAAAGGTTTAAGTGCTTTGTGTCAACTATATCCTTTATAACCTCAACAGTCAAAATGTATTCTTCAGTTTTCTTTGGCGGCCTCTGTAAAGATTTGATTTTACTTGCAAAATGTAGTACACATCTTAAATAGTACCCCTCCAACCCTAAGAAAGACCTTAAGTGATCTTAATTGCAGGGTTGGGAGATTCCTAAATTGCTTTCAACAATTTCTCTTTCGGCTTCACACATGCGCTTAAGAAATAGTGTCATAAAAATGTACTACTTTTTTCAAGGTCCTTAATTTCTACTTTATGATCTCCAAAAGCCGTACAAACCTTTTGCTTCACATCCTTGCCATAAAACAAAATATCATCTTTGAATTATACCTCACTCACATCTTCAAGCTACATACCATGGACTCTGAATTACCAGGGATGCAGACATCAGCCTAAAAGGAGTTCACTTACATCAGTATATACCACCTGGTGTTACAAACAAAATAAGGTCACGTGATTTGTGAGTTAACTCAAATTCATGATATGCGGTAGATGTATTCAAGGATCTAAGGAAGGAAATATGGCAGCCTCTTTAATGTAACCAATATTTCTGCAATATTGAGGAGTGTCTCATATGTTACTAAGGAGTTTTGGTTGAGGTCGCACAAGTCAACACACATTATCAATGAATTATTCAGCTTCTGCACCAAAACATCTGGAGGCAATCTCTCTGAACGCTCTATAGCCTCTATTGTACCCATCTCACTTAATTTTTACAATTCTTTTTTCCGTATATCTCTCAGTCTTAAAGGGCTTCTTGCAAAATGTGATGATTATTTCTAATGCTCCCTATTATAGAGGTATTATGTGACAAAATCCTTTCAAATTGCCCAATTTATCATTGAAAACTTCTGAGCATTTTCTTATCCATTGCACACTTGTGTTTTCCTTCTCTTTAAAATAAAAAAGTAATTAGCATCCTCTCTGTTGTTAGACAAGATTTGATTTGGATCATTTGGATTCGGTTTCATATATCTAGTTCACCTTGATCCGACCATTCCAAAGTTATGACCAATCTTTTACCATGTGCACCCTTTGTTTCCTTATCTTTAAACTCCATGTATTCGCCCAATACTTCTACCCTGCTTTTACCATAGACAAACATTTGAATGTTCAATTTAGTAAGAATAATGTTGAGAAACTTTATAAAATCTTTTTGATTAATCAATAAGGGGATCCAAAATTTGCCATGACCCTAGTCTCCAGATCATTTATCTGTACATTAAACAATGGTGCTTACTTAAATGTTTTCCTCAATCACTACTTTCTCTGTTTCATCCTCATTTCCCAATAATCATAAACAAATATTTATTTCTGTTTGCACACACTGTTGATGTTGATGTCATAATTGTGCACAGATTTGCACATACACCCGAAATGACCCTACCTTCCACAGTTATAACACATTGGTGACTGGGCCTGGCAAGATTTTGTTTTGCCTGTGCCCCCACATCTGGAACACCCTTCGTTTTTACAATGCTTTTGTATTTCAGTCCTATTACTCTTTATTTTACCATGTAAACATTTGTTATATTTCATATCGGTACCCTGATATAGGTCTAGGGAACATCGTACACTTTCCCTACATCATCTCCCCGTCATTTCATATGAATGAGCCTTATGAGGCCATAAATCCAAATAAGGACAGACTGCCTTTTATGGACATAACGCCTTATCAGGACTGAAGCCTTTTATGGACTAAACCTTTCACCTAGTTCCATTCAGAGGTCGGGTTTTTCCCAATCGATATTGCTAAGACATCATCCTTAGCACATATGAACAATTTATCAGTACACTCTACAGGAGGTCCACTTCACCTCTCCCATCGACGCACAAGGTTTAATCCACAACATCATCCTCATACTGACAAATGGGGAACATACGCACATAGACTGTATAAATACAGCACCTCTTGCTATCAGTAAGCAGGAGGGATCCGAGACTTCAAGGCCGGCACACCGACCAGAGACACTGCAGCTTCGACATGCCATCGCTCCAGCTGACAGTGGTATTACGATCCCTTGCGGGGTGTCTAAGTCAAGTCCAGGATGAAGTCTCACACTCTCACACTCTCACTATTCAGGAATGGGGGGTTAGACTAAATCCTAGTGGGATTCTTAGCTCTTAGACTTAGGCCATATGTATCATCCTGGCCATTTGCGATTTCTAAATAGCGCTTTTTAAGGAATCGCTATTTAGAAATCGCAAAATGGTATGAATGTAGGAAATAGCTTATTTTTAGCGATTCCTTAACATTCCTAAATTGCGATTAGCAAATTGCTAATCACAAATTTCCCATTCATTTCTATGGGCCAGGAGGCCCATAGGAATGAAGGGGAAATTTGCGATTAGCAATTTGCTAATCGCAATTTAGGAATATTTTCAAGGGTGCAGGGGTGTCACAAGAACACCCTGCTGCACCCCTGAAAATGACATGTGTTGGCATATGGCGCCCATACATGCCCTTAGGGCATGTATGAGCGTCATATGGCACCTTTGGATTTTAAATAAATATTTTTTTTAAAAGAATTCGCAACTTACCACCAACTAGAAGTTGGTGGTAATTTGCGAATCCTTATGGGCATTTTTGCATTAATTTTCCGTTAATACATTGCATTTAAGGAATCGCACAATTTGCGATTCCTTAAGTGCAATCGCAAAATAAGGAATAGCAAATTTTGCGATTCCTTATTTTGCTGCCAAAATGTGTCATACATACCATTTAGCAAATTAGCATTCGCAAAGGCCGAAATTCTGCCAATTTCGGCCTTTGCGAATGCTAATTTGCTTGATACATATGGCCCTTAGGCTCTTACGCACCTACTCACATGCTAGGTACACTTAGGTACATCTAGTCAGGCATCTTAGGAGTATGCACTTTATTTTATAATTTCATATTCATGTATGCGTTCATTACTATTGTAAAATGGTAAAACAATACTATTCCTTCTTATTCCCTGTATTGCTGGTTCTATATCTCTGCAACTGTGTTACAGTTGTAGCAGCACACTTATTTTACATGAGAAGACCTACGGTACAATACATTCTTGTTGTAAACACTGTTTCTTCTGTGTATCTCTCTGAGAGCAAAACAAGCAAGCACGAGTGACTGGGTGAAAAGTAGTATATTGTTTCCATGAGTATGAGGTTATTATGTTCTAAAGATGCAAAAACGAATCTCTCTGATTAAAATGGTATCTCGCTTGGGGGGTAGGCCAACTGCCCGGGACAAAAATGGCCTGTAATACAATAGGGACACATCACATTTTTCCACTCATTACCGACCCTTTTATGGAAATGTGGGTAACTGTTCATTTTGGGCCCTAGCTCAGCCTGCACCACTGGAAACATACCAACCTTGCCAATGCTTGAAGGCTAGACACCCAGGGTAGTCAAGGATGGCATGACTTCTGTGGCTTACACCAGTTTTTTTAACCTTATCTTGAACCCCTTGCAAATCTCAAACTATGGCTACAAACATACATTTTACTCACATTTCTGTGCGGAAAACTTCTGGAATCTGTGGGGAGTCACACATTCCTACCATCCAGCTTTCTCCTAAGTGTCCCAATAAAAATGGTACCTCACTTGTGTGTGTGGACCTCATGCCTGTGACAGGAAAGCGCCCAAAATGCAATCTGGAGACATCAACATTTCCTGTCAATTGATTTGGCAATGGGTAGCTGTGGTGTATGGGCCCAGGCTCGGCGGCCACCCAGGAAAACATATCAAACCCAGAGCTTTCTGAAAATTAGACACCCTTGGGAGTCCAGGTTGGTATGGACCCCACAATTTTTCTTACCCATAATGCACAGCAAACCTCAAACTTTGCAGAAGAGCACACATTTTCCTTTCATTTGTGTGACATAAGAAACCACATGGAGCCACAAAATTCCTACCACCAAGCCTTCCCCCACTTATCCCAATAAAAACGCTACTGCACTTGTGTCGCTAGGCCTAGTGCCTGTGACAGGCCTGGATCGAGTAAGGGTAAATAGGAGTCCCCCAAAGGTTCAAGGACTTTGGCAGCTACATTAATTATCAGTCAGTCAAAATACACTTTATTCGATTTTTGTTAAAATCATAAAAGGCAAGAATAATACATTTAATTATCATGACCTGAAGTCTGAAATCAGGGCCGACTTTGGCGCTGGTGGTGCCCAGTGAGACAATCTATATTGGTGCCCCCCCAAAAACCTTATTCTCCATGAATTCCCTCACTATCACGCTCCACCAGTGCCTCTAACATGCACAGCATTTGATTTATACACCACTCATACCAACGTAGAGTAGCAGAGCACTTTACATCACAGACTTTATGTAGAGCCAATGACTCATATGTGTGTAAATAATGCTACGGGAAAACAATGAGGATTACCAGGTGTAGGAGTCACATGTCACTGATTCTAGTAGGTAGTATATTTAAGAGTGTTTTGTCTGGAGAAGCACAAACTCGGGACTTCAAACGTACCACAGTGGTTGGCTTTACTAGTAAGAATGTATTTAGGCCCAAATTAACACTTTTTAGCAACTTTGGGATAATGAAAGAGTGGGGGGAGGGGGGAATCTAACATTCTAACTCATACCATACAATTTCCATGCAGCTCTTTGATCACAGTTCATAGCTTTACTTGGAATGTAACTTATGAACTACAAGTAAAAAAAGGATCTCTGCGACAAAAGCAATGACCCACTGAGCTATCCCCGTGAAATGCAGTTTGATGATTAATTCTGTACTCCTTCTTTGCAGTAGGCAAATTAACCTTCTGCGCTACTTCATTGTAAGTGGAAACTTCCACTAGACAAAACTGATCTTTCGAGCAGGTACATTAATCACCAGTTATCTCAACATTTTTATTGTTGCCTGAAAACTGTAGGACAAACAATGAACTCGGTGGTGGTGCTTTTTAAAATCTGTGTTATTTCTAAACATGGCACCCCTGAGGTCAGCACCAGGTGTAGCTGCACTGGTCGCACAGCCTTAGAAACTACCCTGAGTGAAATTATTAGAGACCAGCTTGTAGAGAAAACATCCATAAGAAGATACAAGAAAAAACTCTAAACTTAGCATCCCATTTATAAATTGTGCATAATATAGAACACCCAGGGATGTATATGAGGGAAATATCTTTAACAGAGGAGTAGAGTACTGATAAAGACAAACAATGCCTCTAGTACTGTAGTTCTGATAGTAGCCTTTCATGCAGGACCTACGCTGTTTACGGATAACATATACTGTGGGCTTGGTGGTAAATTAAGTCTGTCCATCCCCACCGAATATGTCAGGCTATGTTTTTGCATTAGCTAGCTCGCAGTGCTACTAGAATCAAAATGAACAGTTACCCACATTTCCATAACAGGGTCGGTAATGAGTGGAAAAATGTGATGTGTCCCTGTTGCGTTACAGGCAATTTTTGTTGTGGGCAGTAGACCCACCCCCACAAGTGAGATACGATTTTTATTGGGAGACATTGACAACACTAGGTGGTAGAACATGTGTGGATCCTCACATATTACAGAACCCTCCCTCACATAAATATGAGGAAAATTTGAGTTTTTAGGCACAGTTTGAGGTTTGCAAGGAATTGTGTGTAAAAAAAAACTAGTTAGAACCTCACAATTCACACCACCCTGAACATCCCACAATGTCTAGTCTTCAGAATAGTAGAACATTTGTTATTACGAATTGGATGTTTCTATATTTGTTCCTTCCAAATACAAGCCTACGTGTAAGAAAGAATACATTTTGCAAAGTGCTCTCTGAATCACATGCTAGCATGGGTACCCATAAAATTCAGAGATGTACAAAAACACTGCTCCTAAACTCAGTATCTGGTGTACATTCCAGAAAAATATAGGATACATTCATACCCATTTTTCACTCTTTATATTTCAGATGATTTGCTATATAAGTGATATACAATAAAAAACATTTGAATGATGCAGCTTGGTTGTTGGCATGGGGTACCTCAAGTTCTTGGAGAATGCACAAACCCTATACATCCCCATGACCAGAAGGGTGTACCAGATGTCTGTTAAGAAGAAGTTGTAGATAAAAACGATGTCACAAATGGCACGATGTCACAAATGGCTGTTTTTTCCCACTCATTTTAATTTTTTGTATTTCCACAGTTAGTTTCTCAAGGAAATCCTTGAAGGATCTACACACATGATCCCCTTATGTATTCAGAATGTTGTCCACTTTTCAGCAGTGTATAGCTGAATACCCCAAGAGTGACACAAAAGGTAAGTTAATCTGCCCGCAGTCTTTAAACTAAGCACAGTCTCTTTATTTCTGTTAAAACAATTGATGGCGATGCAACAAATCTTAAATCCCCTTCCCATTGGTAACATAGGCCAGCTACAACTTCCGAAATATAGCAGCTTTCCATAGTACAATATTCAAAGGAAAGGTACCAACCACATCCGCATGAACAACTGGAACCAAAGAAAGGACCAGCCTCAGCTGATGAAATGGTAGCCTCTTTGTTCCTGCAGTCATTGCTGGCAGAAATCAGAGCACATATTGCAGGAAATGCATCAGAATGCTAAAAGTGTCTGATAATCAGTTTAAGAGACAATTTTACCACTCCGTCATATTTAATTTATGACAGTAATCCCCATGACACCTCATGGAATTATCATAATTAATTAGCAGCAGCTGTAAGCTAATGGTGACAAAATGCAAAACCCTGTTCCAGGAAGTTACTTTCAATCTCTCAGTCAAACTTCTGGCTTTTCTACTGTATAAGGAAGCAGACAGTGACTCATGACAATTCCCAGTTACTTCTGCTTTTGGACCTTTGCTGTGAATGAGTAGCCCCAAAGGAGGTTGATCCACTGTGACCCTCTGAGCTGAGAATGGACATGAGCTCTAACTCATCATTTAAAATATGGTACAATGGTGCACAGCTGAGGTAAGAGGAGCTGCTCAGGCTATGCAACACATGTACACACACAGGCCTGTGCACACGTTTGCAGACAGCACAGGGAAAATGTTGTCTGACAGTGTTAGATGGGACTGGGAGTAAAGTAGATTGCCTGCAAAGGCCCTTTAATTCACCTGGGAATCCAGGAAGAACTGTCCCCTTGAATTTTGAAGGAAATGTACAAATCTGTTGGTTTAATCTCTTTGTACACTTTGGATAAAGCAAACCTAAACCAGAACTGTTGAGGCAAAAGATAGGAAAGTCTGTTCCCTGCCACAGTCATATCCAGAACTAGTTTTAATTCGTATGCATTTGGTTGCATGTTTCTAAACTCTGACATATTTCCCTCAGCTAGCCATAATGGAATTCATGAATTTAGCGTTCATGTTGGGCCAGGCAGTTTCTGCTAGCCAGCTGGCGGTTCAAAGAACACCCCGGGGAAAAAAACTTTAACCAGTGCTCTCTTCATTCCATGTATGGGAAAGAAAATCAATGAGAAGGGCCCAGAAGCCCTTGTTCCTTTTAGATGTGGGCATTACATCACATCACTGATTTGCTAGGCATGTGCAGGGTGAAAAGAATACAACAAATCGACTGGTAGGAACTGAAACAATTTTGCATATAGGCCTTACGGGCCCGATTCACAGAACTAACTTAAGACAAAATCCTAAACTTACTACTTTTGGTATTCACAGAAGTTAGGATTTTGTCTTAAGTCTGTCTTAAGTCTGTTTTAAGAGAAACTTAAGACAAAATCCTAACTTCTGTGAATACCAAAAGTAGTAAGTTTGGATTTTGTCTTAAGTTAGCTCTGTGAATCAGGCCCTTAATGTGCAAACTCACATTTGCAATGTAGCAAAGGAGCACAGTAGTCGTAAATGGATTGTGAGAAGTTGTAAAAGGATTTGTGATTTGCATTGCCAACGTTGTGACTCTGCATCTCAAAAGGAAAAGATGGCTTGAAAAGGAGCATTCCTCCATCCCTTGCGACTTATTCCTCAATGGTTTGCAACTGATGGCTAATGCAAACCATTTTTGAGTCACTGACCCCAGAAAAAAGGGTCAGTGTCCATTCTGAATGTGGAAGCTGTCCGTGATCGCTAACTTCTAATATGTGAATGTGGGTGACTGGCAACGGGAGGAGGAAACTGCTGTCCAGGCTACACTACATGCAACGCCCCCATGCATCCCAACAATGTATTGCAATGTAGTACCTCTCCCTTCAAGGGGCAGGGTCTGCAATGCTGGCATTGTTCAAATGTTATGTTATAGGTATTTCTAAAGCACGGCGATTACCCAAGGGTGTCCTGTCCTGGCGCTAATCACTATTCTCTGAGCAATTAAAATAGGAGGCAACATTACAGGTTAAAAAGTAATAATAACTTGGTACTTATATAGCGCACGACTCACCACCAGGGCATCTAGGCACTGTACTCATACCGCTGTAGGAACCCTTCCTGGTTTTTCCCTGTGAGATGTCCACCCCATGGTGAAACCAGACATCCCAGCTCTGTTGGGGCCATTGTGGAGATTAAGCAAGCCATTGCCCAGAGTTGCAGCGTGGGACCCATGATTAGAATAGACACTGAGGCAAGAATAGCAGGTCCGAGGAAATTGTGAGCTCGAGACCTGCCGAGGTGGGAATCGAATCCTAGTCCCGGGCCAGAGCTCTACATCAAGGTCTGCCGCTCTAACGATTGAGCCACACTTCTCCACAGGTTTTCAATCCCCTTCTAAGCGTAAGGAGGTCGGTGGCATTTCTCAAGTATAGGGAAGGTCATTCCAGGCCTTTGCTGCGCAAACAAGAAAGCTTTTCCCACCCCATGAGGCTTTTTTAATGGGTAGTCCTATCACCAACTTGGCTTTGCAGGAGCGAAGGGTACTTCTGGGTAAGTACCACCACATTTGCCGTTTCAAGTAGTCTGGGCATGTGCCATGGAGTGCCTTGTAAAGGTGCATAGAGCTTTAAAACGCACCCTTTTCCTAACCGGCAGCCAAATAGGTTTTTTGATTTCCTTAGTAAAAGGGGAAAATTTGGGCGTGCCAGTAAGCAACCTTGCTGCTGCATTTTGCAACAGCTGCAATTTACTTGAATAACGTAATGAAGGTCTGCTGGCCTTAGCAGGCATCCTTCAATTAATTCACAGCCAATCAGAAGGATACGCAGAAAGAATCCTGCCTCATTATTACACATGGTGAACGATTACTGTGAATTGTACTAAACAGCCATATTGAGTAGTGATGGATTAGTACCACTGTCACAGCACAGAAAAGGAACTAGTCACCTACGGCCACATGCATCATCCCGGCCGTTTGCGAAATCCAAATTGCGAAAATTAGGGAATCGCAATTTGGAATTCGCAAAATGGGATGCATGTATATTTTTGCATAATATTTGCGATTCGGTGAAAATCGCAATTTTTACCGAATCGCAAATATTATGCGAATTTTAATTTGCGATTTCGCATTTCCCATTGATTCCTATGGGCCAAAAGGCCCATAGGAATCAATGGGAATTGCGAATTCGCAAATTAGAATTCACAAAATGTTAATGCATTCCATGGGTGCAGGGGGGGTCCAAAGGATCTAATTTGAGCATTTTAATTCTTTTTCGCAAATTACCACGAGGTTCACCCTCATGGTAATTGTGAGAAGTTGGCCCGATATGCAACGTTCGCTATTCTAGCGACCGCTATGTATCGTTCCAACGACCCCTATGGTGTTTGGTTGTAAGTCAACCTATAGACCAGCTATCCTAGTAGCGTGGATACGAGCAGTCTAAGGCTAAAGACTCGAGAGGGCGCGTTAAGCCAGCTGTTTACCACACATGTACCCCTTGAACACCCAGTGAAAGGACACCACACAAGTGTTATGAAAATAAACAATATATTTATTAAGAATCACAACAGCCCTGTACTCTTTATGAGGACAGGGTACTCAGCACAAACCAAATCTCTTTAGCAAATACTTCAAGTGCACAATTAAAACAAGTGTCCGAGGACACGGAAAGATTAAGGTCTCGGGCGGACCCGATAAGGCAAGTCGGAAGCGAGGGACTCAGGACCCTAGAGTAAGGAGGCTATGCAGGCACCGAAATGCCGAGTTACCTAGCCACGAGGGCTGCGGCTGCACAAGTCTTACAGGCGTCGGGGTCTTCGCTGACGAGCCAGGAGCCGGAAGAAAAGGAGTTGCTGGCCGGCGACCAGTGCTGAATAGTTCGTAGAGATCCAAGCCTGGATCGGAGATTGATGAAACCTGAAAGCAGAGGGGACCAAGTTCGTACTACTAGCCAGTAGTCAGAAGGTACCAGGAAGGCACCGGTTGGCCGTCACCTCGACCAGGTGAGTGGGCGACGCTAGGCTCTGCAGTCTCACGGACCAGGAGGCGTTGTCGGCGACCTCGGTGGAGGTGCGAGCTGTCCCACGAAGGATGATGCTGTCGGCGTCGCGGGGCCCAGGATGGGGCAACAAGCCTTGGCAGATCTCAGGGCCACGTGGTGGGCCTAAGACGGCGTCTTGAGTGGACCAGGAGGGTCCGGGGTGCTTCTCGTAAAGGTGGAAGCAAGGGCCAGTCTGGAGCAACCAGACCAGCAGTGATGATTCTCGGATGTCGTCACAGAAGGGCACAAGCCAGCGGCTAGTGACCAGACAACGTGCTGAGCAGCGAGCAGAAGGGCCCCACGCAGATCGTGGAGATGCTGGGAGACTGCACTTCGGTGCTGGAGCGGCTCAGGGTCGGGGCTTCTCGGACCCCAGAGCACTCACCAGAGAGTTACCTCGGTGGTCGTGCTGGTTTTAAGAGCGTGCAGGTTCTGATGATGGCCGGTCCCTCGAGGTCTCGTCGCACCCACGGATCACAGCTGAGCTGATGATGTGGGTAGAGGTCAGAGGTGCTAGGGAAGCCGGTTCTCGTCGAGCTGGGCCGTCGGATTCCTTGAGGAAGGACTTACAGCAAACCGCAGAGTTCTTAGTTGGTGCCCGCTGATGCAGGGTGACTACTCCTTAGTCACAAGGGAGAAATCTTGAGAAGAGTCTTGAATGTCCTTTCGTAGAAAGTAGTTCTTGAATCAAAGATGATCTAGTTTGGAAGGGTCCCCGCTCCGGTCTTTATTCTAAAGAAAGGGGTGGGTACATGACTAGGTCCTGCCCTAAGGGTGGGACCAGGAAGGGGGGTAGTTACGCCCCTCTCCCCTGCCGGACTTTCCCCAGGCCAGGGCTGTCGCCCCTGGAACTGGTTCTAACCGGCAGATGCGTAGTGAGCACCGGGGTGCCACTCCGCAGTCACCTTCTCGCCAAAGCCCTACCTACCCAGAATACACAAACCCTGTCTGGGACGGTGCGAACAGCGCCCTCGACAGGAAACCCTTTGTCCAAGTGCTCCTCGCTGGAAGGACTCCCAGCAGCAGGAGGTCAGACTCGTGTCTGTGGTGGCAGCATCCATTTTGTGGAGCTGAGGCTTCAGTTAACTTTAACCGGGGTTCACAGTTACGTACATGTCGTGTCCCTCTAGAAGGGTGGAATGCTAACCTCGTCGCCAGAATTGGTGAGAGGGCAGCACCCCGATTCGTATGACACCTTACTCGACATGTCTGGATAACGCGACACCGGAGTTACCGATATGGCACGCGTTATCATGGAACAGCTATTGGGTCTTGATTCCGCAAGCTGCAACCGGGCTCGGCTCGGGCCTGAACCTAGCTCACACGAGCCCACGCACTCTGCCTTCAGGATCGTTAAGGCCTGCCATAGGAGTGACTGATAGGAACTCGGGTGTCCATTGTATGGTTAGATATAGAGCTACTATACCTAAAGCGAAGGGTGGTTACACGTCTTCGCCCCAGCTGTCGTGCAGCCAGTTGTGTCAAATTTAGGAGGCCAGCCAGGGGTGGCATAATACATGCTTCAGCCCCTGGCGGCCCTGGGTACACCTATGCCCTGCGTTACGGGGTCTGATAAGGTGGCCCAGTACCAATTGGTAAATGCACCTAGGGTACATATCGTAATTTAGAAAGAGAACAGCCAGGCTGTGGGTCTGATTAGCAGGCCCACAGCCAGAGAAAGTCGTAAACCAGTGAAACAAAAGCAAAAAATCTGGGTGATCATAGGATTGCAGACCCTACTCTCCTACAGTAATTTGCACCCCCTAATTGCGAATTCGCAATTTTAAAAACAATCATGCATTGCTTTTAAGGAATAGCAAATTTGCGATTCCTTAGAAGCAAACGCATTTTTGGAAATCGCTAAAAATAGCGATTTTGACAAAAATTATTGATGCATACTAAAAAGATATTTAGGAATCGCAATCGGCCGATTTGACCGAATCGCACCGTTTGCGCCTCCTAAATACCTTGATGCATGTGGCCGCTAGTGCTGTGCAAAAAATGACTTTCTTTGCGAGCCAATACATTGGCCTTCTAATTCATTAATTCCAACTAGCCAAGTTTGATCTCAACTTTTGAAAGATAATGGATTTTATTTCAGAGAGTAATTGATTTCATGGATGAAGGTTTTGAGAAACAAAAGGTGCAAATTCACTATCATTGCAGCTGCAACGGGGTCTCCAGGCACTCCGGAGTGATCGAGTAGCACATTTCAGAGAGAACAGATACTTAGAATACTGAATTATTAATTAGGAAAATGATCTACCAATAATATTCCCACTGACCTTTTTACTGAAATTGTCAGAATGGGCCACACAATTGCTCCTGCTGAGACAGCCAAATTCAAAGGACAAACCAAGAGAGCCAGTTGGTTCACCAAGAAACTGCAATCTACAGAGTGCCACTGCTGAAAACTAGAAAGGAGGTGGCGCATCAGCAAAAAGACAGAAGTCCACACCACCTTCAAGACCACTCTTAACCAGTACCACAGCCTCCTGAAAGAATCAAAGAAGTACACCAAAGCAGACCGCATGAAAGCCAGCATAAACTGGAACTCTTCGCCATTGTGAAGGAGTTTTCCAATCCCAATGCCACCAAGAGCGACATTACTCCCTCCCAGGAACTATGCGACAACCTTGTTGACTTCTTCCACAACAAGATCTCAGCCATTTAAAAACACCAAGCCTCCGCCGCTGACAGCATCAACCAGCTCACATCCATGAACACAAACCTCGAACACCTGGTGTGAGAAGTTAGCCTGGCATATGATGTCCACTAGTACTAGTGTATATTTACAAAAAGGGGTGGTGAGGGACAGAGTCTCTGAATACAGCAGAAAGCTCTCACCCAGTCAAAAGATCAGGGCTAGATCCAACACCGTTTTTTAGCTCACTGCACCATCCCAGTTTCAGAACCTGGCTGTATGCAAATTAGTCTGTTCCTGTCCCAGTGCATGATGGGAACAGGACAAACCAAACTACAGAAGCCAATTCTTACACTGGGAAGGAAACAAGCTCCCGGGGACCGGTTTCTGGCATTACAGCCGTCTTCGGCCCGGTTTGCTTGAATCCTGATGGTGCAATGAGCAAGGGTCTCACATCTGAGAATACCCTTCCACGCTTAGGGTGGACAAAAATATTTACAAAAAGGGGTGGTGAGGGACAGAGTCTCTGAATACAGCAGAAAGCTCTCACCCAGTCAAAAGATCAGGGCTAGATCCAACACCGTTTTTTAGCTCACTGCACCATCCCAGTTTCAGAACCTGGCTGTATGCAAATTAGTCTGTTCCTGTCCCAGTGCATGATGGGAACAGGACAAACCAAACTACAGAAGCCAATTCTTACACTGGGAAGGAAACAAGCTCCCGGGGACCGGTTTCTGGCATTACAGCCGTCTTCGGCCCGGTTTGCTTGAATCCTGATGGTGCAATGAGCAAGGGTCTCACATCTGAGAATACCCTTCCACGCTTAGGGTGGACAAAAATATTTACAAAAAGGGGTGGTGAGGGACAGAGTCTCTGAATACAGCAGAAAGCTCTCACCCAGTCAGAAGATCAGGGCTAGATCCAACACCGTTTTTTAGCTCACTGCACCATCCCAGTTTCAGAACCTGGCTGTATGCAAATTAGTCTGTTCCTGTCCCAGTGCATGATGGGAACAGGACAAACCAAACTACAGAAGCCAATTCTTACACTGGGAAGGAAACAAGCTCCCGGGGACCGGTTTCTGGCATTACAGCCGTCTTCGGCCCGGTTTGCTTGAATCCTGATGGTGCAATGAGCAAGGGTCTCACATCTGAGAATACCCTTCCACGCTTAGGGTGGACAAAAATATTTACAAAAAGGGGTGGTGAGGGACAGAGTCTCTGAATACAGCAGAAAGCTCTCACCCAGTCAAAAGATCAGGGCTAGATCCAACACCGTTTTTTAGCTCACTGCACCATCCCAGTTTCAGAACCTGGCTGTATGCAAATTAGTCTGTTCCTGTCCCAGTGCATGATGGGAACAGGACAAACCAAACTACAGAAGCCAATTCTTACACTGGGAAGGAAACAAGCTCCCGGGGACCGGTTTCTGGCATTACAGCCGTCTTCGGCCCGGTTTGCTTGAATCCTGATGGTGCAATGAGCAAGGGTCTCACATCTGAGAATACCCTTCCACGCTTAGGGTGGACAAAAATATTTACAAAAAGGGGTGGTGAGGGACAGAGTCTCTGAATACAGCAGAAAGCTCTCACCCAGTCAAAAGATCAGGGCTAGATCCAACACCGTTTTTTAGCTCACTGCACCATCCCAGTTTCAGAACCTGGCGGTATGCAAATTAGTCTGTTCCTGTCCCAGTGCATGATGGGAACAGGACAAACCAAACTACAGAAGCCAATTCTTACACTGGGAAGGAAACAAGCTCCCGGGGACCGGTTTCTGGCATTACAGCCGTCTTCGGCCCGGTTTGCTTGAATCCTGATGGTGCAATGAGCAAGGGTCTCACATCTGAGAATACCCTTCCACGCTTAGGGTGGACAAAAATATTTACAAAAAGGGGTGGTGAGGGACAGAGTCTCTGAATACAGCAGAAAGCTCTCACCCAGTCAAAAGATCAGGGCTAGATCCAACACCGTTTTTTAGCTCACTGCACCATCCCAGTTTCAGAACCTGGCTGTATGCAAATTAGTCTGTTCCTGTCCCAGTGCATGATGGGAACAGGACAAACCAAACTACAGAAGCCAATTCTTACACTGGGAAGGAAACAAGCTCCCGGGGACCGGTTTCTGGCATTACAGCCGTCTTCGGCCCGGTTTGCTTGAATCCTGATGGTGCAATGAGCAAGGGTCTCACATCTGAGAATACCCTTCCACGCTTAGGGTGGACAAAAATATTTACAAAAAGGGGTGGTGAGGGACAGAGTCTCTGAATACAGCAGAAAGCTCTCACCCAGTCAAAAGATCAGGGCTAGATCCAACACCGTTTTTTAGCTCACTGCACCATCCCAGTTTCAGAACCTGGCTGTATGCAAATTAGTCTGTTCCTGTCCCAGTGCATGATGGGAACAGGACAAACCAAACTACAGAAGCCAATTCTTACACTGGGAAGGAAACAAGCTCCCGGGGACCGGTTTCTGGCATTACAGCCGTCTTCGGCCCGGTTTGCTTGAATCCTGATGGTGCAATGAGCAAGGGTCTCACATCTGAGAATACCCTTCCACGCTTAGGGTGGACAAAAATATTTACAAAAAGGGGTGGTGAGGGACAGAGTCTCTGAATACAGCAGAAAGCTCTCACCCAGTCAAAAGATCAGGGCTAGATCCAACACCGTTTTTTAGCTCACTGCACCATCCCAGTTTCAGAACCTGGCTGTATGCAAATTAGTCTGTTCCTGTCCCAGTGCATGATGGGAACAGGACAAACCAAACTACAGAAGCCAATTCTTACACTGGGAAGGAAACAAGCTCCCGGGGACCGGTTTCTGGCATTACAGCCGTCTTCGGCCCGGTTTGCTTGAATCCTGATGGTGCAATGAGCAAGGGTCTCACATCTGAGAATACCCTTCCACGCTTAGGGTGGACAAAAATATTTACAAAAAGGGGTGGTGAGGGACAGAGTCTCTGAATACAGCAGAAAGCT
Source organism: Lissotriton vulgaris (assembly GCF_964263255.1). Taxonomy (NCBI): domain Eukaryota; kingdom Metazoa; phylum Chordata; class Amphibia; order Caudata; family Salamandridae; genus Lissotriton; species Lissotriton vulgaris. Next base: position 1,056,094,072 of record NC_141698.1, on the reverse strand, counting down.
CTCACCCAGTCAAAAGATCAGGGCTAGATCCAACACCGTTTTTTAGCTCACTGCACCATCCCAGTTTCAGAACCTGGCTGTATGCAAATTAGTCTGTTCCTGTCCCAGTGCATGATGGGAACAGGACAAACCAAACTACAGAAGCCAATTCTTACACTGGGAAGGAAACAAGCTCCCGGGGACCGGTTTCTGGCATTACAGCCGTCTTCGGCCCGGTTTGCTTGAATCCTGATGGTGCAATGAGCAAGGGTCTCACATCTGAGAATACCCTTCCACGCTTAGGGTGGACAAAAATATTTACAAAAAGGGGTGGTGAGGGACAGAGTCTCTGAATACAGCAGAAAGCTCTCACCCAGTCAAAAGATCAGGGCTAGATCCAACACCGTTTTTTAGCTCACTGCACCATCCCAGTTGCAGAACCTGGCTGTATGCAAATTAGTCTGTTCCTGTCCCAGTGCATGATGGGAACAGGACAAACCAAACTACAGAAGCCAATTCTTACACTGGGAAGGAAACAAGCTCCCGGGGACCGGTTTCTGGCATTACAGCCGTCTTCGGCCCGGTTTGCTTGAATCCTGATGGTGCAATGAGCAAGGGTCTCACATCTGAGAAAACCCTTCCACGCTTAGGGTGGACAAAAATATTTACAAAAAGGGGTGGTGAGGGACAGAGTCTCTGAATACAGCAGAAAGCTCTCACCCAGTCAAAAGATCAGGGCTAGATCCAACACCGTTTTTTAGCTCACTGCACCATCCCAGTTTCAGAACCTGGCTGTATGCAAATTAGTCTGTTCCTGTCCCAGTGCATGATGGGAACAGGACAAACCAAACTACAGAAGCCAATTCTTACACTGGGAAGGAAACAAGCTCCCGGGGACCGGTTTCTGGCATTACAGCCGTCTTCGGCCCGGTTTGCTTGAATCCTGATGGTGCAATGAGCAAGGGTCTCACATCTGAGAATACCCTTCCACGCTTAGGGTGGACAAAAATATTTACAAAAAGGGGTGGTGAGGGACAGAGTCTCTGAATACAGCAGAAAGCTCTCACCCAGTCAAAAGATCAGGGCTAGATCCAACACCGTTTTTTAGCTCACTGCACCATCCCAGTTGCAGAACCTGGCTGTATGCAAATTAGTCTGTTCCTGTCCCAGTGCATGATGGGAACAGGACAAACCAAACTACAGAAGCCAATTCTTACACTGGGAAGGAAACAAGCTCCCGGGGACCGGTTTCTGGCATTACAGCCGTCTTCGGCCCGGTTTGCTTGAATCCTGATGGTGCAATGAGCAAGGGTCTCACATCTGAGAAAACCCTTCCACGCTTAGGGTGGACAAAAATATTTACAAAAAGGGGTGGTGAGGGACAGAGTCTCTGAATACAGCAGAAAGCTCTCACCCAGTCAAAAGATCAGGGCTAGATCCAACACCGTTTTTTAGCTCACTGCACCATCCCAGTTTCAGAACCTGGCTGTATGCAAATTAGTCTGTTCCTGTCCCAGTGCATGATGGGAACAGGACAAACCAAACTACAGAAGCCAATTCTTACACTGGGAAGGAAACAAGCTCCCGGGGACCGGTTTCTGGCATTACAGCCGTCTTCGGCCCGGTTTGCTTGAATCCTGATGGTGCAATGAGCAAGGGTCTCACATCTGAGAATACCCTTCCACGCTTAGGGTGGACAAAAATATTTACAAAAAGGGGTGGTGAGGGACAGAGTCTCTGAATACAGCAGAAAGCTCTCACCCAGTCAAAAGATCAGGGCTAGATCCAACACCGTTTTTTAGCTCACTGCACCATCCCAGTTTCAGAACCTGGCTGTATGCAAATTAGTCTGTTCCTGTCCCAGTGCATGATGGGAACAGGACAAACCAAACTACAGAAGCCAATTCTTACACTGGGAAGGAAACAAGCTCCCGGGGACCGGTTTCTGGCATTACAGCCGTCTTCGGCCCGGTTTGCTTGAATCCTGATGGTGCAATGAGCAAGGGTCTCACATCTGAGAATACCCTTCCACGCTTAGGGTGGACAAAAATATTTACAAAAAGGGGTGGTGAGGGACAGAGTCTCTGAATACAGCAGAAAGCTCTCACCCAGTCAAAAGATCAGGGCTAGATCCAACACCGTTTTTTAGCTCACTGCACCATCCCAGTTTCAGAACCTGGCTGTATGCAAATTAGTCTGTTCCTGTCCCAGTGCATGATGGGAACAGGACAAACCAAACTACAGAAGCCAATTCTTACACTGGGAAGGAAACAAGCTCCCGGGGACCGGTTTCTGGCATTACAGCCGTCTTCGGCCCGGTTTGCTTGAATCCTGATGGTGCAATGAGCAAGGGTCTCACATCTGAGAAAACCCTTCCACGCTTAGGGTGGACAAAAATATTTACAAAAAGGGGTGGTGAGGGATTCAAGCAAGCCGGGCCGAAGAGGCTGAAATGCCAGAAACCGGTCCCCGGTAGCTTGTCTCCTTTCTGGTAAAGAATTGGCTTGGTAGTTTAGTCTGCCCTGTTCCCATGATGCACTGGGCCAGGGACAGACTGATTTGCATATAGCCAGGTTCTGAGCTGGGATGGGGCAGTGAGATAAATAACGGTGATGGATCAAGCCCTGATCTTTGGACTGGGTAAGAGTGGTCTGCTCAATTCAGACACTCTGTTCATCACCACCCCCTTTTGTAAATCGATTTTGGCCACTATATGTGTGGCAGGGTATACTCAGACATGAGTCCCTTTCTCACTGCTCCATCAGGATTCAAGCAAGCCGGGCCGAAGAGGCTGAAATGCCAGAAACCGGTCCCCGGTAGCTTGTCTCCTTTCTGGTAAAGAATTGGCTTGGTAGTTTAGTCTGCCCTGTTCCCATGATGCACTGGGCCAGGGACAGACTGATTTGCATATAGCCAGGTTCTGAGCTGGGATGGGGCAGTGAGATAAATAACGGTGATGGATCAAGCCCTGATCTTTGGACTGGGTAAGAGTGGTCTGCTCAATTCAGACACTCTGTTCATCACCACCCCCTTTTGTAAATCGATTTTGGCCACTATATGTGTGGCAGGGTATACTCAGACATGAGTCCCTTTCTCACTGCTCCATCAGGATTCAAGCAAGCCGGGCCGAAGAGGCTGAAATGCCAGAAACCGGTCCCCGGTAGCTTGTCTCCTTTCTGGTAAAGAATTGGCTTGGTAGTTTAGTCTGCCCTGTTCCCATGATGCACTGGGCCAGGGACAGACTGATTTGCATATAGCCAGGTTCTGAGCTGGGATGGGGCAGTGAGATAAATAACGGTGATGGATCAAGCCCTGATCTTTGGACTGGGTAAGAGTGGTCTGCTCAATTCAGACACTCTGTTCATCACCACCCCCTTTTGTAAATCGATTTTGGCCACTATATGTGTGGCAGGGTATACTCAGACATGAGTCCCTTTCTCACTGCTCCATCAGGATTCCAGCAAGCCGGGCCGAAGAGGCTGAAATGCCAGAAACCGGTCCCCGGTAGCTTGTCTCCTTTCTGGTAAAGAATTGGCTTGGTAGTTTAGTCTGCCCTGTTCCCATGATGCACTGGGCCAGGGACAGACTGATTTGCATATAGCCAGGTTCTGAGCTGGGATGGGGCAGTGAGATAAATAACGGTGATGGATCAAGCCCTGATCTTTGGACTGGGTAAGAGTGGTCTGCTCAATTCAGACACTCTGTTCATCACCACCCCCTTTTGTAAATCGATTTTGGCCACTATATGTGTGGCAGGGTATACTCAGACATGAGTCCCTTTCTCACTGCTCCATCAGGATTCAAGCAAGCCGGGCCGAAGAGGCTGAAATGCCAGAAACCGGTCCCCGGTAGCTTGTCTCCTTTCTGGTAAAGAATTGGCTTGGTAGTTTAGTCTGCCCTGTTCCCATGATGCACTGGGCCAGGGACAGACTGATTTGCATATAGCCAGGTTCTGAGCTGGGATGGGGCAGTGAGATAAATAACGGTGATGGATCAAGCCCTGATCTTTGGACTGGGTAAGAGTGGTCTGCTCAATTCAGACACTCTGTTCATCACCACCCCCTTTTGTAAATCGATTTTGGCCACTATATGTGTGGCAGGGTATACTCAGACATGAGTCCCTTTCTCACTGCTCCATCAGGATTCAAGCAAGCCGGGCCGAAGAGGCTGAAATGCCAGAAACCGGTCCCCGGTAGCTTGTCTCCTTTCTGGTAAAGAATTGGCTTGGTAGTTTAGTCTGCCCTGTTCCCATGATGCACTGGGCCAGGGACAGACTGATTTGCATATAGCCAGGTTCTGAGCTGGGATGGGGCAGTGAGATAAATAACGGTGATGGATCAAGCCCTGATCTTTGGACTGGGTAAGAGTGGTCTGCTCAATTCAGACACTCTGTTCATCACCACCCCCTTTTGTAAATCGATTTTGGCCACTATATGTGTGGCAGGGTATACTCAGACATGAGTCCCTTTCTCACTGCTCCATCAGGATTCAAGCAAGCCGGGCCGAAGAGGCTGAAATGCCAGAAACCGGTCCCCGGTAGCTTGTCTCCTTTCTGGTAAAGAATTGGCTTGGTAGTTTAGTCTGCCCTGTTCCCATGATGCACTGGGCCAGGGACAGACTGATTTGCATATAGCCAGGTTCTGAGCTGGGATGGGGCAGTGAGATAAATAACGGTGATGGATCAAGCCCTGATCTTTGGACTGGGTAAGAGTGGTCTGCTCAATTCAGACACTCTGTTCATCACCACCCCCTTTTGTAAATCGATTTTGGCCACTATATGTGTGGCAGGGTATACTCAGACATGAGTCCCTTTCTCACTGCTCCATCAGGATTCAAGCAAGCCGGGCCGAAGAGGCTGAAATGCCAGAAACCGGTCCCCGGTAGCTTGTCTCCTTTCTGGTAAAGAATTGGCTTGGTAGTTTAGTCTGCCCTGTTCCCATGATGCACTGGGCCAGGGACAGACTGATTTGCATATAGCCAGGTTCTGAGCTGGGATGGGGCAGTGAGATAAATAACGGTGATGGATCAAGCCCTGATCTTTGGACTGGGTAAGAGTGGTCTGCTCAATTCAGACACTCTGTTCATCACCACCCCCTTTTGTAAATCGATTTTGGCCACTATATGTGTGGCAGGGTATACTCAGACATGAGTCCCTTTCTCACTGCTCCATCAGGATTCAAGCAAGCCGGGCCGAAGAGGCTGAAATGCCAGAAACCGGTCCCCGGTAGCTTGTCTCCTTTCTGGTAAAGAATTGGCTTGGTAGTTTAGTCTGCCCTGTTCCCATGATGCACTGGGCCAGGGACAGACTGATTTGCATATAGCCAGGTTCTGAGCTGGGATGGGGCAGTGAGATAAATAACGGTGATGGATCAAGCCCTGATCTTTGGACTGGGTAAGAGTGGTCTGCTCAATTCAGACACTCTGTTCATCACCACCCCCTTTTGTAAATCGATTTTGGCCACTATATGTGTGGCAGGGTATACTCAGACATGAGTCCCTTTCTCACTGCTCCATCAGGATTCAAGCAAGCCGGGCCGAAGAGGCTGAAATGCCAGAAACCGGTCCCCGGTAGCTTGTCTCCTTTCTGGTAAAGAATTGGCTTGGTAGTTTAGTCTGCCCTGTTCCCATGATGCACTGGGCCAGGGACAGACTGATTTGCATATAGCCAGGTTCTGAGCTGGGATGGGGCAGTGAGATAAATAACGGTGATGGATCAAGCCCTGATCTTTGGACTGGGTAAGAGTGGTCTGCTCAATTCAGACACTCTGTTCATCACCACCCCCTTTTGTAAATCGATTTTGGCCACTATATGTGTGGCAGGGTATACTCAGACATGAGTCCCTTTCTCACTGCTCCATCAGGATTCAAGCAAGCCGGGCCGAAGAGGCTGAAATGCCAGAAACCGGTCCCCGGTAGCTTGTCTCCTTTCTGGTAAAGAATTGGCTTGGTAGTTTAGTCTGCCCTGTTCCCATGATGCACTGGGCCAGGGACAGACTGATTTGCATATAGCCAGGTTCTGAGCTGGGATGGGGCAGTGAGATAAATAACGGTGATGGATCAAGCCCTGATCTTTGGACTGGGTAAGAGTGGTCTGCTCAATTCAGACACTCTGTTCATCACCACCCCCTTTTGTAAATCGATTTTGGCCACTATATGTGTGGCAGGGTATACTCAGACATGAGTCCCTTTCTCACTGCTCCATCAGGATTCAAGCAAGCCGGGCCGAAGAGGCTGAAATGCCAGAAACCGGTCCCCGGTAGCTTGTCTCCTTTCTGGTAAAGAATTGGCTTGGTAGTTTAGTCTGCCCTGTTCCCATGATGCACTGGGCCAGGGACAGACTGATTTGCATATAGCCAGGTTCTGAGCTGGGATGGGGCAGTGAGATAAATAACGGTGATGGATCAAGCCCTGATCTTTGGACTGGGTAAGAGTGGTCTGCTCAATTCAGACACTCTGTTCATCACCACCCCCTTTTGTAAATCGATTTTGGCCACTATATGTGTGGCAGGGTATACTCAGACATGAGTCCCTTTCTCACTGCTCCATCAGGATTCAAGCAAGCCGGGCCGAAGAGGCTGAAATGCCAGAAACCGGTCCCCGGTAGCTTGTCTCCTTTCTGGTAAAGAATTGGCTTGGTAGTTTAGTCTGCCCTGTTCCCATGATGCACTGGGCCAGGGACAGACTGATTTGCATATAGCCAGGTTCTGAGCTGGGATGGGGCAGTGAGATAAATAACGGTGATGGATCAAGCCCTGATCTTTGGACTGGGTAAGAGTGGTCTGCTCAATTCAGACACTCTGTTCATCACCACCCCCTTTTGTAAATCGATTTTGGCCACTATATGTGTGGCAGGGTATACTCAGACATGAGTCCCTTTCTCACTGCTCCATCAGGATTCAAGCAAGCCGGGCCGAAGAGGCTGAAATGCCAGAAACCGGTCCCCGGTAGCTTGTCTCCTTTCTGGTAAAGAATTGGCTTGGTAGTTTAGTCTGCCCTGTTCCCATGATGCACTGGGCCAGGGACAGACTGATTTGCATATAGCCAGGTTCTGAGCTGGGATGGGGCAGTGAGATAAATAACGGTGATGGATCAAGCCCTGATCTTTGGACTGGGTATGAGTGGTCTGCTCAATTCAGACACTCTGTTCATCACCACCCCCTTTTGTAAATCGATTTTGGCCACTATATGTGTGGCAGGGTATACTCAGACATGAGTCCCTTTCTCACTGCTCCATCAGGATTCAAGCAAGCCGGGCCGAAGAGGCTGAAATGCCAGAAACCGGTCCCCGGTAGCTTGTCTCCTTTCTGGTAAAGAATTGGCTTGGTAGTTTAGTCTGCCCTGTTCCCATGATGCACTGGGCCAGGGACAGACTGATTTGCATATAGCCAGGTTCTGAGCTGGGATGGGGCAGTGAGATAAATAACGGTGATGGATCAAGCCCTGATCTTTGGACTGGGTAAGAGTGGTCTGCTCAATTCAGACACTCTGTTCATCACCACCCCCTTTTGTAAATCGATTTTGGCCACTATATGTGTGGCAGGGTATACTCAGACATGAGTCCCTTTCTCACTGCTCCATCAGGATTCAAGCAAGCCGGGCCGAAGAGGCTGAAATGCCAGAAACCGGTCCCCGGTAGCTTGTCTCCTTTCTGGTAAAGAATTGGCTTGGTAGTTTAGTCTGCCCTGTTCCCATGATGCACTGGGCCAGGGACAGACTGATTTGCATATAGCCAGGTTCTGAGCTGGGATGGGGCAGTGAGATAAATAACGGTGATGGATCAAGCCCTGATCTTTGGACTGGGTAAGAGTGGTCTGCTCAATTCAGACACTCTGTTCATCACCACCCCCTTTTGTAAATCACTAGTACTAGTGGGCACCTTGCACCCGTCAAATCGACCCTTATTGATGGTGGTTGTAAAGTCAACCTTATAGAAAGCTATCCTAGTGGTAGCATGAACAAGCAGTCTTCAGGCTAAGACTTCAGTAGGCGAGTTAAGCAAGTTGTTTTACCATATATAATCCCTTGAATACCAATGAAAGGACACCACACAAGGTATATATCAAATATATATGTATTTAATCTAAACACAACCCCTCTGCACTCTTCATGAGGTCAGAGGTAAAAATATAATACAAGTCACACAGTTAATATACGATAGGTTGCACCGTATACGTTATGCCCTAGGGGCCTTACAAACCACATACTAAGAAAGTGAATTGCTGGGACTACTCTAAACAACCAAGGGTTAGGAAGTAGGAGGCCCACGGGAGACGCGTGCAGTGTCTGAACACAGACGCAGGTTACCATTGACATTCTATGGGAAACGAAGAAGTTACAAATATACATTTTAAGGACACTTCCGGATGGACTAGGATGGAACCCTTTTAAACTAGGACACTTCGAGAGTCAAGACCCATGGGAGCACCGGAGTACTTGTGTTACCTCACCCAGGGAAACCGGGTGCATTGGTGTCTTTTTGTGTCGGGTTTCGTCGTCATTTTTTATGGAGAGCTGCAAATAAGTGCTGCAAGCGACCAGAGGAAAAGTGTCCGGGTGGATCCAAGGGTGGATCAGAAATGTGAAGAACCTGAAAGCAGAGGGGACAGAGTCTGGGTCACTAGCCAGTGACCAGGAAGGTACCAGGAAGGGTCCAGACGATGTCAGGTGCTTGAAGGTGAAGAAGGTGAGTTTGTCTCTCCAGCCACGAGGTCCAGGAGGCATCAACGATGACCAGGCGCTGGATTCGTGCTGTCCCACAATGGATCTAGATGACTGCGGTGTTGGTGTCCGAATTGCACCGAACAAGCCTTGGCTACCCCAACCAATGTAGGATTTTAAGATTGGCTCTGTTGCAGACCAGCAATGTTTGTGGCGCTTCTCCTTTTCAGGGAAGCTGGAGCCAGCCTGGAGCAACCAGGAAAGCAAGTCAATTTCAAAATAGAGTCTTCAAGGGGCTCACTAGCCAATGGACTAGGAAATGAGAAGACACATTGAGCTCAAATGCAAAGGCGAGGCCCAATTACCCTCGTGGAGTGTGGGGGTCTGGGCTTCAGAACAAATGGTGCTTGGGGCTGGGGCTTCTTGTACCTCAATGCACAACTTACTGAGGCTTCAGGAAAGGAGTGTAGGTAGCAAACAACAGGATGTCTAAGATGTCCGGTCCCACGTCTCTCGTGTCCGCCACGGGTCTCAGCTTTACTGTTAATGTGGGTCGGGGTCAGAGAGGTCTGAAAGTCCAGTTCTTGTGTCACAGAGTCTTCGGGTTCCGACGGGAGCCTTGAAACTGCAGACCGGCAAAGATGCTGTTGGTGCCTGTTTGCACAGGGTGGTCACTCCTTGACCACAAGGGAGATGTTTTCCATCTTCCAGTCAGAATGGAAGGTCAAAGGTCCAGGATATGTCTTTCAAAGATTCATCCAGGATAATCTAAAGTCCTAGGGACACAGCTCCTATACTTATACTAAGAATGGGGGCTGGATTACCTGACTAGGTCCCTCAATGGGTGGACCTGAGAAGGGGGTGGATACACCCCTTTCCCTTTGTCCAGTTTCAATCCAGAGCTGGGGCTGGAGTGCCCCAGCAAGTGGTTTGAACCGGGTTATGCATGGAGCACCTTGTGTGCCCCAGGCAGTGTCTAGAAACATTCACTGAATGCAGCCCTCCCTGCCCCATTACACAAAACCCCTGTCTGGGGAGGTGCCAGCACCTTCCTGGACAGGAAAACTATTGTCCAGGCCTCCCCTGCCGTAGTTTCGTCCAGCAGCAGGAGGTCAGACTTGTGTCTGTGGCAGCAGCATCCATTTTGTGATGCTGAGGCTCTGTATTACATCAACCGGGTAAACCAGTAACTACATGTCTTCTCCCTCTAGAAGGGTGGAATGCTACCCCCGCCGTCAGAATTGGCGGGGGATAGTATTCCAAAGTGTTTGACACCTTACACGACATGTTTTTATAAAGCCAAACCAAAGTTAGCATTCATCGCAAGGATTATAATGCACTTAAGAGTATATGGTATGGCTACATCATAGAACAGCTATAAGGAGATGGTTCCGAAAGCTGCAGAGGGGCTCAGCTCATGATAGGGCACCCTCTCACATAAAAGCAAGCACTCTGCCTCCAGGATTGTCGAGGCCTACCATAGAAGTTGCTTATAGGTGTATATGTGTCTATATATAAAGGTAGATATAGGTATACTATATCTAAGTAAGGGGTGATTACACCGCCTTACCCAGGCTGTGTAAACAGACCTGTGGTGTCAGTTTGGAAGGCAAACCAGGGGTGGCACAATACATTCAGCAGCCCCTGGTAGGCCTAAGGTACACCTATGCCCGGGGTACCTACGGTACACTATACAGGGGCTCAAAAGAGTGACCCAGTAACCAATCTGGTATGCACTTAAAGTACATGGTATCAGTTCAGAGAGAGAACAGCTGCGCTGTGGGTCTGATTAGCAGGCCCACAGCCACACTAAAGAAACACCAGAGAATCACAGCAAAAAGTGGGTGTGACCATAGGAAGCAGACCCTACTCTCCTACACCTGCTCACCCACTGGGACCTCCTCACCACGCAATACACTACCTCCATCATGAAATTCATTCACTCAGAGACCCCTGCCCCCAACACGCTTCCAACCTCAGAAGCAAGACAATTGTCAACGAGCTCAGGAGAGTGCTGAACATCTCCGTCACCTTGGCATTGTTCCCTGAGGACTAGTAGCACGCTGAAGTGAAGCCCCACCTGAAAAATACATCCACCGACCCTACCAAATCAAAATACTACTGGCCCATCTCTCTGCTCACCTATCTAGAAAAGGTCCTCAAAATAGCGATCAACCAGAAACTCACCCAACCAGAATACCACAAACTCCTGAACCCCTCCCAGTCTGGAGTTTGAGCCAACCACAGCAGAGAGACGGCTCAGCCACCGATTATATCAGGACCCTCCTGAACCACGGTGAAATAGCAGCACTTAACCTCCTGGACCTGTCAGCCGCATTTCACACCATCTCCCATCACATCCTGATCAACAGACTCCACTACATTGGGCTCCAGGGAGATGCCCTGAAATGGATCGTCTCTTACCTCACTAGTAGAACCCAGAGGAGCCATCTCCCACTCTTCACCTGAGAGCCCAAGAAGATCATCTGTGGAGTTCCCCAAGGGTCATCCCTCATCCCCACCCTCATTAACGAATGTACGTTGTGATCCCAGAGTCTTTTTCACCACAGGTAATCACATCGCGGTCGTTACAACGACCGTGTTGTGATTCCGCATACATTACTCTGCAAGTCGGAACAACGACTTGTGGACGGGGGGCGCTGGATGTTGGAATAGTATAAGTAACTATTTCAACTCCATTCTGTGCGGACAATAGGGAAGGTGTTGGATTTTAAATCCAACACCCCCCCCGCACCCTCTCCGCAAGTCGTTGTTCCGACTTGCGGAGTAATGGTATGCGGAATCGCAACACGGTTGTTGTAATGACCGCATTGTGATTCACTGCAGTGAAAAAGAACGTTTACCTCTTTAACACCTACATGACACCTCTGGTTGACACCATAAGATCGCATTTATTCCCCATCATCTCCAACCTGATGGCATTCAACTTATCCTCTCACTATCCAAAGACCCTTCCATCACCAGAGCCAGCTTCCACAGATGCATGATAAACGTCGCTGACTGGATGAAGGACAACTGCCTCAAACTCAGCATGGACAAGATAGAAGTCCTTATTTTTGGGAACAACACCTCGGCATGGAACAACAGATGGAGGCTCACAGAACTCGGTCCACCGACGCCCAAACAGATCACCCCCGCAACCTCTGCATCATCCTGGACAGAAAGCTATCTATGAAGAAACAAGGCAACACACTTTCATCTGCCTGCTTCCACACCCTTATTATGTTCTGCAACAACTTCAGGTGGATCCCAGTCAACACTAGACAGATAGTCGCACAGGCCCTTATCATCAGCAGGCTGGACTAAGGGAACACTCTCTATATAGGGATCTCTGCTCACCTCCTGAAGTAACTGCAGACATCTCAAAACTCAGCGGCAAGACTCATCCTCTTCCTCCCCAGAAGGCCCCGCATTACACCCCACCTCAAGAAACTACACTGGCTGCTGATCCAGAAGAGATGCCAGTTCAAGCTGTGGACCCACGCTCACAAGGCCGTGCACAACGAAGGTCCAGCATGCATCAACAAACACCTGACTTTCGACTTACCGACCAGACACCTTCGATTGGCTTCCCTCTCCCTCGCCCCGCCCCCCATGGATCCGTTGCAACAACAGGGGAGGATGCTCCTTCTCACACCTGGGGGCCAATGCATGGAACCACTTTCCCGGGCACCTCTGGACCGCTCCATCACTCCAGCATTTCAGGAAAGAACTCAAGACATGGATGTTTGATTGAACTGCCCACCACACAGCAGCCAACCTCTCCTGCGCTGTGAGACCCTCGTGGGTGATTTGCTGCGCTTTATAAATGTTTGATTGATTTATTGAGAAGGCTGGTTATAACACCTTGTTCCTCCCTTGCCAAACTATGTCAGTTTCACCCAACCTCAGAACCTGTTGCCATAGATAATATCAATTTACCAAACTGCCAGGGGCTTGGGTAGTGACACCACACATATTGTAACCCCAATGACCTTCTCTAACTCTTAACTACATTGGCATCTTGGATTACTGGTTACATTCTGTTTCTGTCGCTGCCTTCCTGATCCCCGAACCAGTCGTAGGAAGAGAATTCTTGGGGCTACCAAACTGAATGCCAGGGCTAGAAGCTGCAACACCTAATTCACCTCCATGCCTCCCACCCACCTGACCACTCAAGTAATATGTGTTTTCAGTTCATGGAGACATTTTTGCATTTACATAAACTTCTATCACGATTATTATGATTACGATGTTAAATATTATGATTACCGTTATATTTATGACAATGAAGATGATTACTATTACTGATGTTATTTTCAAGATGACTTTTGAGAATGCCTAAATTATAATAAATAAACAGACTTCTTTATTTATCATGTGATATAATACTGCACTTCTGTAAAGCTAAGCTGAAATAAATAAATACCCCACTGGGTGTCCTAAATAGCAATGGAGAAAGATGTTCTGTACAAAGAATTCTATAGCACTGCTTGGTAGCAATTTACTGCTCAATAAAACAGCAGCTTCCTTCTAAAACTGAAAAGCAATTTCTAATCTTTGAAATAAATCTTCTGAGGCACATGCAATGTACTGCAAATATTTAATATTTATCATGTGTTCATCTGAGACACTGCATGAAAATACACAGCAGACAGTCCCAATTACTAGAATTCAAACTGAAGGCATTGAAATCTAACTTTTCAGCACACATGGAAACACATATTTTAGAAAATGTAGAAATTAGCAGCAGGTTTTTGCCTCTGTGACCATTGGAGTTTTTAAAGCTTGTGGTTACCAGACCTTTAGACAAATAGAAAAGGGCCACACAGTCTTAGTGAGCACCACTGCAGACGTAGAGGGTAATTTACTGTTTCGGTGATGGCCAATCAAACAGCTTGGGCCAGGGAGGCCAAGCCTCCAAGCGGAGAGGTTCCCTCCATTGTGGCAGGGAATTTTCACTGAACGCACTTCAGCTGACACAACAGAAGCACTTTTGGACAATTGTACTATGTCACAGCGACCTCCTAAGCATTGTTTTTGTTTTTAACCCCTTGCGTGCTTCTGTCGGCCGTTGGCCGACGGGAGCACTACCTCGCTAGTGCTGCCGTCAGCCAACGGCCGACGCAGCCCCGCCCATTTTGCGGAAGTGCTGCACTGTCTCAAAATCTCGGCCGCAGGAAAGGGGTTAAGGAGCAAACTGCGAAGCTAGGTTTTCCTTCTGAGAAACCAAAACACCAAGGGGCATATTTACAACAAACTGGCATAGGGCGGCACTGCAAGCATTTAACAAATGCTGGGATGTGCCGTATTTACAAGAATACGGCAGACCCCTGTGTTTTTCCCTTCCATCAGTGCTAAAAAAATACTGCCTAGCACCAATGCAGGCACCCTTACACGATGCAAGGGTGCCTGCTTTGCAGGGATGATTGTGTTTGTGCAGGAAGGGTCACCTTCCTGCAAAAAACTGAGGGATGATTGTGTTTGTGCAGGAAGGGTCACCTTCCTGCAAAAAAATGAGGAATGATTGTGTTTGTATGATTGTGTTTGTGCAGGAAGGGTCACCTTCCTGCAAAAAACTCAGGGATGATTGTGTTTGTGCAGGAAGGGTCACCTTCCTGCAAAAAACCGAGGGATGATTGTGTTTGTGCAGGAAGGGTCACCTTCCTGCAAAAAACCGAGGGATGATTGTGTTTGTGCAGGAAGGGTCACCTTCCTGCAAAAAACTGAAGGATGATTGTGCTTGTGCAGGAAGGGTCACCTTCCTGCAAAACAACAATAATAAATGGTGGCTTGCTCCTTCTATGAATGCTGCAGATTGCACCACACATAGACAGAGCAAAAACCGAAGAGAAGTACAAGTATTTCTCCTCGTTGCATCCCTCTAACGCCTCCTTTAGAAAGGCATTCATTTTTGGTGTTTCCTCAGATTTACAGGTCCATGTAAACCTGGGGCAGTGTCAAAAAGCAATGGGTGTTACATGAGAACGCTCACAGCAACGCCCATTGCACACCCCTTTGCAGCAGAAAAACAGAAAAAAAGAATCGCAAGGCACGTCCTACATACGGTGAGCTTTCCGAAACTCAAAAACTGTTTGCCATACAGCAGATAGTCACCAGTTGAGCATTTCCAGCGGGAGAGTTAGCTGAAGCTCCCCCATCATAAAGAAAGTGCTTTGAGGCTCACTAAATGCGGGCCAGCATTGTTTGTGGATGGACATCCACCATTTTTTGGCCTCTGCCCCACATCTGCCCCACATCTGTGAACCCATATCTCCAAAGTCCTCTGAAAAGAAGGATTGTATCAAGAGAAGGCAGACTGACATGTTCCCAGAGAGACGCGGGAATGTGAATTCTGTGGATCTTTTTTTGTTAAATATAAAACTGTAGAGAGTTTCTCATAGAACAGAAGGGGTAGTTGTAGCTGGAGCAAGAAAAGCGTGAACAATGTTCTTCCACTAACAAGAACAGCTAATGCAAGAGATAGTTAAGCCTTTTCTGCCAGTTTATGTAATATGCTTTTCTAACTGCCCCAAGAGCTACTCTTTTTAGAAGGTAGAAGAGTCTTTGCCTTCACTAGGGGAAGTAGGGTTCCAAACATTTTTCACTCCATTTCAGAGGATTCATTTTGGTAAGTGCAGGAGTCAATGATAGAGCATCATAAGAAAGGTCAAGAACCATCAATATGAGTGCGGCAATCAGTGCTTAATTTGAGCCGGTGTCTGTCGTGGGTGGCTAGCGGCACATATTTTTGGGGACTGGTACTTTTTATTCCAAATCAGGGGGAAAATACACAGATAGGCAAAAATTCAACAAATGGAGTAAGCAGGTACCTGCAAGAGTGAGATGAAGGGGCAGTAGTGTCTGGCAGAGGATTAAAGATGCCTGAGGTGGATTCAAGACTCCTCCGCCAGGCGTCTGTGCAAAACTCTGGGCACTGGCTCTCTTTGATGAACAAGTTAAGCACTGGGTGCAATATACTTAAAATGACAAGAAACCCCAAAAATATAGACTTGAGGTGATGAAGTTGGACTAGAAGTGAAAGTAGGAGAACTTTTCAAGCAAAGAGGTGGGGGAGGGCATGTTGAAGAAAATGAGTGTATGATCTGGCCATATTAATATGGAATAATAACCATCCTTAGTCAACTCATACAGGAACAAAAAATGGAGCATTGCAGGCAGTGTGAGTCCGGTGACTACTAATAAGCAGGACAAGAAAGACCTATCATTTCAATGCTGACAAAAAAGTCCCATGAGACAGTAGGTCAGGAAGTTGGAGATCCCTGGGATGATAATCTGGGCAGACCAGAAAGGATCTTGCACAATGATTCCACATACGACATAAGAAGAGGTGCTAATTCTAATAAAGAGATGGAACAATAAAATGAGATCAGAAAAGTTAGGCGAAAGAACTGTTTTGGGGATTCTCTAAGGGCCTCATTTATGAGGCCGTGTGTCACTTTACGCCGCCGGTGGGTCACATTTTGTGACACACCAGCAGAGTAGAAAATGTGCCTTGTTTCACCATATTTACAAAGTGACGCATTTAGGTAGATGCGTCACTTTGTAAACCCCTTTGCTACATTATACTTACGCCAGGTATAATGTATGCATGGGGGGGGCGTTCTGACGCAAGACAGGGTCATAGAAGTGACGCAGTGAAATCTATAAGATTTCACTGCGCCACTTCTAGGACACAAATGCGTCAATTTCTTACGCCTGCCTCACAGCAGGCGTAAGACTGGCGCAGGCCCTTTCACATGGGGCTTGCCCCATGTGAAAGGACACATTACTGGAGTTGCGTCACTTTTGTGACACACTCCAGCAATGCGTCACTTTTGCGCCATACAGACATACTGTAAATATGACGCATCATTGGTGTCGCAAGGAGGGCGCAATGAAAAGTGACGCATCGCTGTTTTCACGCAGCGATGCGTCACTTTTCATAAATGAGGCCCTAGGTATCTGTAGTCGGCCACAAGATGATTCTCTAACAATAATATTGTTGAAGTACTTTGAAAGTGCCAGGCAACCATGTCAAGCTTGCAGAGTCATCCGCATGTCGACAGTTCTGATGGTTGATGAAACTCAAGGCTAAGGTTTCCAAGAGAGATTATCTCGTCCAACTAAACAATGGCTTGGAGGAGGATTTAAGAATGCCACGTGACTTTCCAAGTGAGATCTATCGAGTCTTTAATCTAGGTCACTCCCCCTCCTTGATGCACCAGAAATGGCAGCTATTCTCAAATGCTTCTGGTTGGCAGGGATCCGGTGTCAAACTTGGCAATGAATAGTGTACAACCAAGTAACTCAATATGTGGTGAAATCATGAATTAACTACTAATGCTACACGCTTTTAACTGTTTCCCGTTGTGCTATTTCTTCACCTTTGACTATAGGTATCAGTAAATAAGTTAACTACATTATGGTCACACAACAAAGTGGTTGTTCATGCAATAAATTATTCACAGGGCCCGATTCACAGAACTAACTTAAGACAAAATCCTAAACTTACTACTTTTGGTATTCACAGAAGTTAGGATTTTGTCTTAAGTTTGTCTTAAGACAGACTTAAGACAGACTTAAGACAGACTTAAGCTAGGATTTTGTCTTAAGTCTGTCTTAAGTCTGTCTTAAGACAAACGTAAGATAAAATCCTAACTTCTGTGAATACCAAAAGTAGTAAGTTTAGGTTTTTGTCTTAACTTAGTTCTGTGAATCGGGCCCATTGTCTGCAAATTGCATGATGCTAATAGATTTGCTAAGAAAACGAGTGAAGGATTGCTTTACGGGGCATGTTGAATATCAACGCATCATGCGCAGTGGGTAACACACAACAGCTGAAGCTCTCTCTTGCTAGCAGTGGGTACAGTTTCATGTTACTAGAGATGCCTCCTTTCTAGACCAAGAGCAGGTGATGGTTAAGTGCAGCTGAGCCTCTGGCCCTAGGAGAGCTATCAGTGGCACTAAGTTCAGGGGGTGGATACCAGTTGTGCTACAGATCCTCCAAGAAACTAATCAGAACCATGGGATTGGGTGCAGGTCACACATTGGAGAGAAAGGTGCAGGAATGTGGGTTTGGGTCAGGGAAAAGTGAGATAGCCACACATGTGTCACTAGATATCTTGCAGTGGTGCCCACTTTACCAATATGGGAGTGGATTCTGACCCCACTATTATTATTTCTCTAAGGGTTGCCATGAAGTAATGGGAAAGGCAGTAAGAACCAATGAAAGACAGATGGCACCCATTGGCTTTATATCCCTAAAAGTGTTAGTGGGCACTGAAAGCTGTTTGCAAGTCACAGTATGAAATGCTACTTTCTCCACTTCATGTTCACTGCCATTCTTTTGACCTTTAGGACTGCACACTTAGCAAGAGCAAAGGGAGATGTTACATTTAAGGCAATGAAAGTACATGATCTAATCCGGGGGGAGAATGCGGTGGACCTAAGCATAATACAGACCAAATGGGGATGGGCCAACCATGTCATTATGGGAATTCGATGATTCCAAACACTGCGGTGTTATGTTCCTAAAGACCTGCTTGGTTTGTCCTCCAGAAATTAGATGCTCATTCTCCAAGACGGGTCCCTTGCAACTCTTTGCCAACCTAATTAGGTGCTAGACATTGCCTTATCAAAAGCAGAGTGCATAAGAAAACATTCTCAACTCACCCCTTCAGGGCAGGAGCCTTCACCCGCTTTCAGAGAGAGTCTGCTGTCCAGCACCAATATAAAAAGTAGGAGATGGCATTTACAGTTGTAAATTATGCATCAAAAGCAATAGCAGCTGGTGTCTGGGCCAACTGATGGGGCAGGGGGAGGAGAGGGACCAGGGATGATGGACAAAAAAGAAAATTATCTGCTGCATCGCCGGTCCTCCGCACCTCTCTGGCTCCAATACACTGCAGGCACAGGTTCCCAGACTCCCCTGTGGCCAATCCTGAGGCTGCTTTCATGCTGCTGGCAACATGAGAGCAGCCTCAGGATTGGCATGAGCACCCTCAAAACCTCAATTCGCACTCGGAGTGAGACTGGGAGCCTGTGCCTGCTGTCTCCAACCCGGCAAAGCAGCCCGGCTAAACCCACATGCGCACTGATGGCAGTGTGTGCAAATACTCCCCTCAGTGCCTGTCATCCCCTCTGGCCCCACCCCCAAACACTCGCCCGGGAAACAAAATAGATTATTATTAGTTTCTATTTCTTTTCTTTTAGTCTTCTGGCGGGGGGACACGGGAGTCGATGCTCCTCCGCCATAGCGGAGGACCCGTCGTTCATCAGAACTGGAACCGCAAAGTACGGGTTGTTATTGCATCCTCCAGCACGGATTTACTGTATGCCTTCTTTAATGTGTGCCTTGTCTTGATTTAAAGTGAACTTAAAGGAAATATACCACTGTACCCTCTCATGGCCAGCACAGAACAAGTGCGTTTATAGTTGGAAATAAGGGTGGCAATTGGTGATTGGTTCTTTAAGAGGGTCAACAGTACAGGTGATTGGTCAGTCATACTTGATCAGGACGGCACCGTGAGCCAAAGCAAGGATGTGAGTTCACAGTCTTATCATTATGAGTTGTATTTTTGGATACCTCTGGTATGAAATTATTATTGTTGAATCTGAAATTGCATCAGGAGTTAATGTTTGGTGTACTAAAGTTGTCCTGCTTATTCATGTGGGTATGCGTGTGACTTACCTTCTACTGCAGTAGTACCCTACTATCCTCTATGAGGGAGAAACTTGTTCATGTAGCGGCTGCACTAGGCCGATGTGACTCATACGGTATGGACTCATCCTCCATAGAGAATGGGTGGGACAAGGTCACAGCATCCATTAAACTGTCAAGAAGGAGGATTAACCTCACAAGTAAAAAAAGATTCCAAAGCAATATAACATGGCTTCATCGGATCAGTCTATCAAACTGCATTTTGAGCTCCATTAGGTAAGTTTATTTGTTATTGGTATTGATATTTCCCTGTGTGGCGCAAATTTTCGCGCTGTGTGGGGATTTAAATAAGTGGGCGGAATTCAGACAGCTGGGGGCCGTCCTCCGTACACGCCCACCGTGACGTGTGACGACTCCCGGCCGTCACAAGCATGCAAAGGGTTAAAATTCAGGATGCTTTTGATGGTCCAGGCTCTTGCTAAGCCAATATATCAGGAAGCCAGTGGCCTTGGGTATTACAAGATGGCCTCCCCTGGGGATAACCTGGCTAGGTTACAAGGGAACGAAAATGCTTTTTGGAACAAAACGTTACTGCAGACAGTGGACACTGGCTGCACAAAGGATATTCATTTGATCACACTGAGCCTTTATGGTAAGCCTTTAGAAGAACATAATGCCTGCCTTTAATCCTTCCAGGGACACTTTGAACCCTGGCGACTGTGGGATGTCCTGGGAACGCTCTTCCTTACACAGGAGAGAAAAGAAATGTTGAAAAGATTTAAACCCCTTCACATTTAAGGAGCTACAGTTTAATAAAAGTGGTAAATGTTGTTTTTTGTTAAGCCCAGGCTTTCTCAGGATGGCTATCAGATGTTAATTCTACCTCTGACACTCTTGTGGAAATATTTCTGACAAGTGTGTTGCAAACATAGGTTGGGTCTTAACGTATAGACGGTCACAGTGTCGGAGGTCAGTCACAGTAAACAGACAGACTAGTTTCACCCAGGATGCCAACTTTGATGGGACTCTTTTTGAGTCAGACACAACATGATCCTCTCAGCACTCAACAAAACGTCTTGGACATCTGTGGTTAGTGCTTTAAAAACAGCTTTGATGCAATATTTGTCAGTTGGATTAAGTTTGTCAATTTATTACCTAAACCTGCGACCTGAATCAACAAGGTCACATCTGAGGCTCTACCAAGTCGCTGAGGTACAAGATTTAGGAATACAGTGTTAATCTTACATAATTAAAGACTGTCGATTGGATGCTGTTCAACCATTCTCTGCCCAGTCGCGGCTCTTGATCAGAGGTTTCCAACTTTCCACAAGCTCAGCACACCTTCCTACTGCACAATAAATATTCATAGAGGCTTATTCCTCTTCATGTGTGTGCTGCAGAAAGCAGAGAGGAACTAATGAGATAAAAAAAATTCTCCTTGTTATGCCACCCTTGGGTAGGTCATTCTGGGGCAACCCCTTTACAAACTTTAGTAAACCGGGTTTACTTCCAAACCCATGGGTGGATGCATGGGATCCCCCGTGCTCCACCCATGGAAGGCCTCCCCAACACCCGAAGCTTTGCATACCCTAGTAAATCCCAAAATAAATGTTTCATCTGGTTGCATCAAAAAAGTGGCGCAAATGGATGCAAATTGTTAGTTAATCTGGGCCCAAATTATTTCTCCCATAGCTGCATTATATACAGAAACAAGTTTTCTTTTCTTTTTTACTGCAGTAGGCTTTTTTAACAATATTTCAGTAAGGACTCCAGATGTAAGCTAGACCCTTTGGCTTTGTCAATGCTTGCTAATTATGTTCCCCACCCAGGACCAAAACAAGAAGGGGTATGGTTGAGTTGGCGGGAGAGGGCATTATATCCCAGGTCTGTGCTTTCAGGGTCCCGCTCTCCTTTAGCAACATTTATTTACACATTTTTAATTTCAAGCAAGCATGTCATCTTCATCAACAATGAAGCAGCATCCATGGCCAGGCTGCTAAATGGCTCCAGATGCCGTGCTTTCTATTTCACTGAAGTGCATTTTTAGGTCACAGCCTACCATACAGTGCAGCTGTCTGGTTTGCTAAAGACATCTTAGGGGCTTCAGAAAGTTGGCCTATGAATGAATTCTACTTGTTGCTCACGCTTTCTTGCTTTCCATTTGGCTTTAGTTGCTTTCGGCTGTGCAGCTTGAGTTCGTCCCTTCCGTTTCAAAACCGTATTTACTGTATTCTTCCACAAACTCATTTTCTGTAAACAGCCCTTTAAATCTTGTTCTTATCTTGTCATATTTGCTCGCCATTCAAAGACGGAGAAGAAAGGTCAAGCTATGTCTTCTAGGAAGTGCTTTTGCTGACTCCAAAGTGAGAGCGTTTACAGGAAAGAGGAATGCAGACTGCTTTCCCCAAGGAGCCTGCTAATGCCCCTTTATTAGACACGCCCTTTGAGATGCCTATCTCGTCCTCCAGCAGCACAAAACGTATGTCTTTCAAAGCCACACAAGGTGAAGCCTTTGCTATCATTGGCACAACAATCTTTCTAGTTCACTTGCTATTTTCTCTGGCAGATGTAGCAAGAGCGAACCATAAATGTTAACAGAATCTGACCATGCAATTTTACATGCTAGCGAATTTACAGCCACAACCTGGTTTTCCCTCACTCTGAGCCAGGCTACATTCACGCAAACAGGTGATGTTAGGATATCTATGCTATCCTGGTGAGGAACAGCAATTCTCGTGCCTGACGAGACTACTTTCCTTCATTACAGCCACTATGCACGTCCACCAATTTAGATGAGGAGAGCCACAAAGATACACTATTACACAAGGAAACCAGACCTTATTTGATAGTCCATTTTTTACCATTTGTTCATCATAAAAAATATTAATCCCAACGACCTGGTAAACCGTTGCAACTCTGCCCTAATCTCCACGATAGACATGGGTGACGTCCATGACCTCACAGTCTTTTGCAATTCCACTATGCTTGATATTCTTCATTCCACAGCGCCCCTACAAGAAAAAAATGTTTCCTCCAAAATCTCAAAACCATGGTTCAACAAGAACCTGATCTCTGATAGGGGCAAGCTAAGATCAACTGAGCGTCTATGGAAATCAGCACCCTCCACTGATCACCTACAACACCTCAGAGCGCTGAGAAACTCATACAACAAAAAGATCCAAAAGGCCAAGGCAGACTTTTTAAAAACTCAGCTAAACCAAGCCATTAACCACCCCAAAAAACTATTCAAAATCAGCAACCAACAAGCCCGCAACACGCCTAAATCTTTGGAACTAAATGATTCGGCAACACCTAACTGTGAATAGCTGGCCAATTTCTTCCTAGAAAAGATAAAAACCATTGAACTCGACATCCAATCTAGGATCAAGGTCCATTTTAGTACACCGAAGGAAACCCCAAAAAACAATGCCTCCTGGCACTCCTTCTCGCCCATACCTGAACAAGAAATCTATAACACTCTTCTAGCGATTAACTCCTCCAATCACTTCTCTGACCCCCTACCTCCTTCTTTATTCAAAATGATAAAAACATCTATTCTACCCCGATGGTCAAAGATTACAATCGCCTCTCTGAAGCAAGGCTCCATACCGGACTGCCTTAAAGTAGGACAGGATTTAAAAAAGGAGGTGGTGATGAACAGAGTGTCTGAGTTAAACAGACCACTCTTACCCAGTCCAAAGATCAGGGCTTGATCCATCACCGTTATTTATCTCACTGCCCCATCCGAGCTCAGAACCTGGCTATATGCAAATCAGTCTGTCCCTGGCCCAGTGCATCATGGGAACAGGGCAGACTAAACTACCAAGCCAATTCTTCACCAGAAAGGAGACAAGCTACCGGGGACCGGTTTCTGGCATTTCAGCCTTCTTCGGCCCGGCTTGCTTGAAAAACGGTGTTGGATCTAGCCCTGATCTTTTGACTGGGTGAGAGCTTTCTGCTTAATTCAGAGACTCTGTCCCTCACCACCCCTTTTTGTAAATATTTTTGTCCACCCTAAGCGTGGAAGGGTATTCTCAGATGTGAGACCCTTGCTCATTGCACCATCAGGATTCAAGCAAACCGGGCCGAAGACGGCTGTAATGCCAGAAACCGGTCCCCGGGAGCTTGTTTCCTTCCCAGTGTAAGAATTGGCTTCTGTAGTTTGGTTTGTCCTGTTCCCATCATGCACTGGGACAGGAACAGACTAATTTGCATACAGCCAGGTTCTGAAACTGGGATGGTGCAGTGAGCTAAAAAACGGTGTTGGATCTAGCCCTGATCTTTTGACTGGGTGAGAGCTTTCTGCTTAATTCAGAGACTCTGTCCCTCACCACCCCTTTTTGTAAATATTTTTGTCCACCCTAAGCGTGGAAGGGTATTCTCAGATGTGAGACCCTTGCTCATTGCACCATCAGGATTCAAGCAAACCGGGCCGAAGACGGCTGTAATGCCAGAAACCGGTCCCCGGGAGCTTGTTTCCTTCCCAGTGTAAGAATTGGCTTCTGTAGTTTGGTTTGTCCTGTTCCCATCATGCACTGGGACAGGAACAGACTAATTTGCATACAGCCAGGTTCTGAAACTGGGATGGTGCAGTGAGCTAAAAAACGGTGTTGGATCTAGCCCTGATCTTTTGACTGGGTGAGAGCTTTCTGCTTAATTCAGAGACTCTGTCCCTCACCACCCCTTTTTGTAAATATTTTTGTCCACCCTAAGCGTGGAAGGGTATTCTCAGATGTGAGACCCTTGCTCATTGCACCATCAGGATTCAAGCAAACCGGGCCGAAGACGGCTGTAATGCCAGAAACCGGTCCCCGGGAGCTTGTTTCCTTCCCAGTGTAAGAATTGGCTTCTGTAGTTTGGTTTGTCCTGTTCCCATCATGCACTGGGACAGGAACAGACTAATTTGCATACAGCCAGGTTCAGAAACTGGGATGGTGCAGTGAGCTAAAAAACGGTATTGGATCTAGCCCTGATCTTTTGACTGGGTGAGAGCTTTCTGCTTAATTCAGAGACTCTGTCCCTCACCACCCCTTTTTGTAAATATTTTTGTCCACCCTAAGCGTGGAAGGGTATTCTCAGATGTGAGACCCTTGCTCATTGCACCATCAGGATTCAAGCAAACCGGGCCGAAGACGGCTGTAATGCCAGAAACAGGTCCCCGGGAGCTTGTTTCCTTCCCAGTGTAAGAATTGGCTTCTGTAGTTTGGTTTGTCCTGTTCCCATCATGCACTGGGACAGGAACAGACTAATTTGCATACAGCCAGGTTCTGAAACTGGGATGGTGCAGTGAGCTAAAAAACGGTGTTGGATCTAGCCCTGATCTTTTGACTGGGTGAGAGCTTTCTGCTTAATTCAGAGACTCTGTCCCTCACCACCCCTTTTTGTAAATATTAAAGTAGGACAGGTCACACCCATACTAAAGAAATCCTACTCCCTCCCCTCAGATCTCAACAACCACCGCCCTATATCCAACATCCCCACCCTGGCAAAACTGCTGGAAAAATGTGTACAAATACAAATATGTAACCACATCGAGAATTTAAACCTCCTAGACAAACATCAATCGAACTTCCGTCAAGGTCAGAGCACGGAATCGGCACTCACCCACATAATGGATGACATACTAAAAATGCTAGACCATGACGAATCACGCCCATTGATACTTCCTGACTTATCCTCCGCTTTCGCTACAGTCAAGCATGACAACCTATAAGCCCTACTGGAACAAAGGATGGGCCTTACTGGCCCAGTGTTACAATGGTTCACCTCCTTCCTAAATAACAGAACACAAAGAATCAAGATGAAAGCATTCACTCTCTCAACCCTCCATGGTCACCATAGGGGCTCCAGAAGGATCATCACTCTCACCCATTCTTTTCAATTTCTCATGGAACCCCTGGCAAATGCATTGAAGTCTGCGAACATTCTATATCACCTATACGCGGACAAGACCCAACTGTATATGAAAATCTCCTCACCAGATGACTTCATCTCCCTCAACGCTATTCTATAGAATACTCAAAGCTGGCTCACCGACAAACACCTCATGATCAACACCCCAAAAAATGAATTCCTGATCATCTCCCCACCCAACTACACACCCAAGATAGACGTATGGTTGAAACACCTAACTTCCTTTGACTATGCTCCCCACATCATCAACTCCGCGAAATCCTTGACAAACACCTGAACATGCAAACACCTGAACATGCAAGCGCACATCTCTAATGCCACCAAGGGAGCCAATCACCAGATGAGTATACTAAGGAAACTTAAACCCTTTCTACCACAGACCGACTTAAAAATGGCGGTACAAGCCCTAGTGTTACCAAGATTGGACTATGGAAGCACCAACCTATGCGGTCTCCCCAAATATAAGCTGGCCCTACTAAGGCCATCGCTTAACACTGCGGCTAGACTGGTCTCAGGAACTAAAAGAAATAACCACATTTCTCTGAACTTGAAAGCTCTGAACTGTCTGCCCTACGAGGCAAGAATACACCTAAAGATCGCCTGCATGACCCACAAAGCTCTGCATAACAATACCCCCAGTTAATTAGCACAAAAGCTAGAGCGTTCTGGAGGTTGCAGGCAACTGCGAAGTGCTACTTCACTACTACTGCAACCACAATCCTGCCATAAAAAGAGAACTGGTTGCAGAGGTTTCTCAGGGATCGCACTGAAGATTCGGAACTCCCTACCGCCAGTGATACGTGGAATCCCCTCATTTACCTCCTTCAAAAAAGAAGTAAAAATGCTTCTAATGAACAAACACACCTCCTAAGACTTTAATGCTACGTCGACTACTAGTCACGTATGCTACCCATTTGGTATACAGTCATAATATCGAGTAAAAAATATAGAATTGCATTAATATCGAGTTAAAAATATAGAATGGACAAAATATCGAATGGACAGAATATAGACAACAAAAATATCGAATGCAATGGACAAAATATCGAATGGACAGAATATAGACAACAAAAATATCGAATTTGAGGTAAGTTAATATCGATTTACATAAATATAGAAAGTCAAAATATCAAAGTATAAAATATAGATGTTAAAAATATCGATTTTTTTAACAATATCTCATTTTTTAAAGTGTTTTTTATGTTAGTATATGTGTGAAAAGTGTATATTTATTTTATAATTTATTTTAAGTAATGAATTTTATGGTATTTAATTTTTGCGTAATTTAATTCTGTAGCGGGTTGTGGGTTTATAGGGGAATAGGGTGGGAAGTAATTTAATTATAATTGATTAAATGTTTTAATTTATTTATTGGTATTTATCTTGAATTAATTGTTAATTAATTTTTAATTGGAAATTGATTAAATTATAATTTGTAATTAATTTGTATTAATTGATTAATTGATAATTATGTTAATTGTATTAATTTATTTTATGTAGTGGCTTGTGGGTTTATAGGGGGATAGGGTGGGAAGTATTTTAATTATAATTGATTAAATGTTTTCATTTATTTATTGGTATTTATCTTGAATTAATTGTTAATTCATTTTTAATTTGTAATTAATTAAATTGTAATTGGTAATTAACTTGTATTAATTGATTAATTGACAATTATGTTAATTTTTTTTCTTCTGTTGCGGGTTGTGGGTTTATAGGGGAATAGGGTGGGAAGTAATGTAATTATAATTGATTAAATGTTTTAATGTATTTATTGGTATTTATCTTGAATTAATAGTTAATTAATTTTCAATTGGTAATTAATTAAATTATAATTGGAAATTAATTTTTATTAATTGATTAATTGATAATTATGTTAATTTTGTTAATTTATTTACTGTAGCGGGTTGTGGGTTTATAGGGGAATAGGGTGGGAAGTAATTTAATTGTAATTAATAAAATTTTTACATTTATGTATTGGTATTTATTTTTAATTAATTGTTAATTTTTTTTCAATTGCTAATTAATTAATTGTAAATTGATAATTAATTTGTATTAATAGGTAATGATTTTTAATTAATATTTTTATTTGTATTTTCAATTGATTAATTATTATATTATATTAAATTGGTAATTATTTTTAATTAATTTGTAATTGGTATTAATATATATTTTTTTATTAATATATGAAGTATTTACTTTCCCTACTGTTGCACTCTATGGAGTGGGAATAGTAATTTTGACCCCTACGCTATCCAACGCTTTCCTTACTGTTGCACTCACTGGAGTGGGAATAGTATTTTTTACCCTCACGCTATCCAACGCTTTCCCTACTGTTGCACTCCCTGGAGTGGGAATAGTAATTTTTACCTCTACGCTATCCCACACTTTCCCTACTGTTGCGCTCTCTGGAGTGGGAATAGTAATTTTTACCCCTACGCTATCCAATGCTTTCCCTACTGTTGCACTCTTTTGAGTGGGAATAGTAATTTTTACCCCTACGCTATCCATCGCTTTCCCTACTGTTGCAGTCACTGGAGCGGTAATAGTACATTTTACCCTTTCCGCTATCCTATGGTAAAAATATTGTATATTCTTTATTAATATTACTTTCATATATATATATATGTATTAATAAATCAATTTGTATGTTTTTTTTACTACATTAATTATTTATTATTGTTAAGGTTATTTAAGTATTTTAAGTATGTTTAAGTTAATTATACTTAATATTTCATTAATTTTTTATTACTTTAAAGCATTTAAAAAAATTCGATATTTTGACTAACTATGAGGCCTATTAGGATGGCGGACAGACCTGCGTCCGTCCGCCACCCCAGAGGTGGAGGGACTGTCTGCAGGGGCAGCGGCAGTCCCTCCATACCAATTAGGATGGGACCGCCACCCTGGCGGTCACATCCCGTATCTTTAACCTAGCGGCGGGTGCTGCTTGAAGCAGCACCCGCTGCAAGGTTAAAAATGCATGCTTTACATTTACATGCACAAAGCGGCAGGCACCACGCTGTGCCTACCGCTTTGTGCATGTAAATGCAGGGGGGTCCGCCGCTGCTCCCACCGCCATCATAATCTGGCAGTGGGTGTTTTGCAGGTCCGCAGCGGTGAATCCGCATCCTCCGGGCCGGCGGTGGCTTCCACCGGCCCGGAGGATGCAGATTCACCGCAATCATAATCAACCCCTATATTTTTTACAACAATATTTTTGATTCGATATTTTTGTACTAACCTGTTTGGAGATAGGAAGTCAATATTTTGGTATTCTATATTTTTTACTTGATATTATGGTAGTTCTATATTTTTGTCATCGATATTGTTTCAGTGATCCTACCCATTTATTACTGCCTACCTCTTCTATATTGATTGACAATTACTAAGGGGCCGATTCCGTTTCGGGAAAAAGCACTCCGAATAGCCGTACGGAGTCTTTTTCCCGTACGAATCGTACCCTGCAATGTCCCCGTACGTACGACGTAGTACGATTCTCACCCAATGCAGCTCCCGTACGAATCATACCAGGAACCGTACAACTCGAATTCCTGTACGAATCGCCGCCGGAACACGCAGCAATCGATGTTTGTACAGTTCAAAGCAGGTTTTCCCGACCCAGCAAGTACGATTCATCCCGACGACTCTCCGTACGACTCTTTTCCTACGGGAGCTAAAAACTGTCGGAAAAGCAGAGTATGCCTCGAAACAGATACGGAACGGACTCCCCCGGGTACGGTGCATATACCCCATGATCGCAGGGGTACGGTGCGTACCCCTGTGATCATGGGGTGTATGCACCGTACCCCATGATCGCAGGGTGTATGGTGCGTACCCCATGATCGCAAGGTGTACTGTGCGTACACCCTGCGATCACGGGGTATGGTGCGTACACCCCATGATCGCAGGGGATACGGTGTGTATGTAAATGTGTGACCCTCCATACGAATCGCACTTACCTGACGTGTACCGTATGAATCGCGTCTCCATTCCACGTTCCGGATCGTACTCGTCGGGTCTTACAGCATTATTATTATTTATTATTTATGTAGTTTGTAGAGCGCACAGCTACCCCCGAGGGGGTGTCCCGGCGCTAGAACCTGAACCTCCAGGTGAGAAGAGAGGAGCATGGAGGGAAAACAGCAGAATAAAAATCAGAGTCCAGAAAAGAGCCAAGTTTTGAGTCTGGCCCGGAAGATGGATTCAGAAGGACAGAATCTAAGATCGATTGGCAGAGCGTTCCACAATTTAGCCGCGATAACACTGAACCCTCTGCCACCCATTCTAGAGAGTCTGAAACGGGGAGAGATCAGAAGGCGGAGGTCATTGGATCTCAAGGATCTGATGGAACGGGATATTGAGACACGTTTTTTCAAGTAGTTGGGTCCGAGGTCGTTGATGGCTCGGTAGGCAAGGGTAAGGATCTTGAACTGGATACGGCTGGCCACCGGTAGCCAGTGAAGTTCCTTACGATAAGCGGAGACTGATTGACGGTAGGGGATATTACCAATCAATCTGGCCGCCGCATTCTGGACAATCTGAAGCCGGTCTATCAGATATTGGGGGGCACCAGCATAAAGGCTGTTAGCATAGTCCAGGTGAGACGTGATGAGGGCATGGGTAACTGTACGGCGGGAATCCAGAGGGAGATAGGGAAGTATCTTTTTGATCATGCGCAACTTCAGGAAGCAGGCAGAGGTCACTTTATTGACCTGAGTTTTGCATGAGAGGGAGTCGTCAAACTGAAATCCCAGGTTACGAGCAGAGTGAACGGGAGAGGGAGCGGGATCAAGTGCCGTGGGCCACCACCAAGAGGAAGGGATGGGATTTTTCTGGTTAAAAAACAGCACCTCTGTCTTGTCTGCATTGAGTCTAAGGTGGTTATCAGTCATCCAGACACTGATGTTGTTGAGGCACTGGCGGAAGTTGGTGAACGCGGAGTCCGAGTGGTCTCTGAAGGAAAACATCAGCATGTGTACAAATCGTACGGTCCACTGTGAGGGTACGAGTCATACGGAATCTCCGGTGCAATTCGTATGGGTTGCGACGTTTCGGACGGAAACTGTCCGTACGAAGCGTACAAAGCGTACTACGCGATTCGGACGGACGTGTACGATTCGTACGGAGAAGGCTCCGGATACGATTCGGACGGACGCTTTTTTCCCCGAATCGGAATCGACCCCCAAATGTACATATACTACCTCAACTGCCTAATGTTTAATAGCGGTGTGTGGATCCTTCGTTATTGATTACCAGTCACCTATGCTATCCATATATTACTATCTATCTCTATTGTACTGAATGGCAAATACCGAATGTATGTATACTACCTTAACCATCTAATGTTTAATAACTGTATATTGTAAAGCGGTCCGATACCCCCGTGGGTCGTGTTCACGCTATATAAAGCAATATAAAGAAAATAAAGAAATCTGTAAAACTCCACGTTTGGGCAATTGAAGATTGATGACTTCACCGACT
The DNA here is from genome assembly GCF_964263255.1 of Lissotriton vulgaris. NCBI lineage: Eukaryota > Metazoa > Chordata > Amphibia > Caudata > Salamandridae > Lissotriton > Lissotriton vulgaris. The sequence goes on along the minus strand of NC_141698.1, from coordinate 1,056,063,378 downwards.
TACCAAACTGACAGTACTAGAATGTCTGCAGCAGGGCATTATTTCCCAACTATTGCAAATGCCTTACCTCACTCCTATAGCCCCATCAACTGGACTCTAAAGAGTTTTAGGAAGCTATCCCACTTACTTTTTGTGACAAGCAGTAGCATTATTGCAGGTTGGTATCCAGTTCACTTTTATTGGAAGGGAGGTAAGCATGACCGCTGCTGCCCTACCCACACTGAGATACTCCACTTGTACTCAGAGCACAGATCACTAGGAGATGGTGCCAGACTTATCATAGCAATATCTTAGACAGAGATACTGTCTAGAACCCCCAGACTCCGTTGTAATTGAGATGTCTGGCAACCCCTGGGTTACCGGATAAGGCCCTCGTTGATCACGATCAGTAGATATTGCAATATCAGACTTAGCAAAGTTTCAAGTGTTCACAGTTAGGTTTTCTAAGTACTAGAAACCCTCCCTAGCGCCGGAAGATCCAAGGATATCCTGGTATTTATTTGTATGCATTATTTTAACTTCACTACTTTACTTCCTTGTAAGTAAATACCTATGTTAATTCATAACTATTACAACATACAAAATATTATTACAAAATGCTAATTTGCAAAGGAGATTTGTGTAAATCAAATTAGGGCATAATGGATGACCTTATACCAGCATTTTCTCCTTATTATTATTAAAGGCACAGTGCACACATTTTAGTGAGTAACTCATTTTTCAAGGAGCTTGGTGGGAAGTGGCCAATGAGAGGTCAGGATTAACATTAGTTCTGCATGCAAAAGCGTTAGTAAGTGGATGATTCCTTCGAATCTAAACGTGCCTTTTTAAGCAGTAAATCTGCACTTTCCTTTTTTTATTTTCTTAACTGTAGGTAAAATGCTGGCTTTGGAGGCTGTCAATGCTTGGTATTGATTGGGCCTGCAGACAGTAACACTGTATGGCCGCCCCTGCATACCCAAATGCTATGATTCTATTGTGATTGACCAAATCAGCAACATGGCGGTCTATGAAAATCATATCCATGTTTATTAGATATAGATGTAAACATAGATATAGATATATAGATGTGCATCTTACCTATTCAACCTTTATTTCGTATTGGTACTTGTGAGAATTTACAAATGGCTAGCTCAGTGGCTGATAAACATATATTGCCTGTATCTTTTCAAGGTCCTCTCCATCCTTCCCATGAAAAAAAGCACACATTCTACAGAGACTACCACGAGTTCTAGTTTAGTTTCCATCAAATGAATCTCTTCCATCACTGTCTAGGGGACAAGAATGTATAACAACTATTGGCAAAGCCAAGAGGTCTCGCCTACGAAAGATCTATTGGTTTTGCATGGATGAAAGTAAAGAGAAAAAGCTGTATGACACAGCCAGCTTTGACATCATCATAGCGTTTTTATATTTTTATTTTAATCCATGCTGCACTGAAGCCAGGGCTGCTGTACAATATAGCTAACAAAACATTGACAACGTCAATAGATCTAGTATAGGCAAGACCTATTGGATTTGCCAATGCTTGCGCACTGCTTATCACACCTTGCCATAATGGAAAAAGCATTCAGAGAACCCCTCGTTAAATGTTGGCCCAGACCTCGCACTAACATCTCATAAGCCTGGGACCATTTGCTCCATTGTTATGCCTATTGATTTTATTTTAGTGGTATCTATAAAGCACAAACCTAGCACTGTAAACAGCAAGATGATATGTGATCAGCATGTGAGGCTGGGGGCATGCATTGATATTCAGGACGAGAACGCAGCACAATAATGCCTACAAAGCACTACAGCGCCACAGTAACGGTGTGGTCAGTGCCGCCCTAATGCATGGACACCCTGGGCAGTTGGCCGGGGGCCCACGATCATAGGGGCCCCATGCAGACCAGAATTTAACACAAATTTTCCATTAAACATTTTTATTCCTGTGAGTGGTTGCGTAGGAAGTGTGTGTGTGTGTGTGTGTGTGGGTGTACTTGTAAAGCGCACTGTGACTCCAAGGAGTATCCTGGCGCTGAAGACCGCTCGGGAACCCGTCCTGGTTTTCCCTGTGAGATGGTCCCTTTCTGGGTATCTCAAAGGTGAAACCAGGCATCCCCGGCGTCTGTAGGGGGCCGTTGTAGAGATGAGGCAAGCTTAATGCCCAGAGTTGCTGAGTGTGTTCCCTGGTTAGAGTAGGCACCGAGGCGAGAATTATCGAGTCCGTTTGACCCTGGTCCACGACCCTGCTGCGTCAGGAATTGAACCCTGGTCCCTGGCCGTTCTCTGCTTCCGGGTCTGCCGCCTCTAATCAGTGAGCCACACCACTCCACAAGTGCCCGGTGCACTTCTTTGCCGGGAGCCTATAATGCTTTTAAGACGGCTCTGGGTGTGGTGGGTGAGGGTATGAGAGCCAGTAAGGATACTGAAAAGATTGAGAAGAAGTGTATTCAGACCTTTCCCGAAATACTCCACTGATACAAGGATGCATGAGGCACCATCCAACCGGAGGGATGGCATGGCATAACCCTGCACACACCTGCACGTACACGTATCCTGATCCTCCACCTGGAGGAATGGTATGGAGGAACCCATACCACACCTGCCCTCACACACACCCCGATCATCCACCTGAAGGGATTGCATGGCTAACCTTGTCACCACCTGCCCTCACACACATCCTGACACTGGCAGCAGCAGATTTCGTGACCAGGGGCGACTCTAGGCTCATGGTGGCCCCTGGCAGGGAGCGTAAGTAGGAGGCCCCGGAAGAGGGGGTCCGGGCGGGCGGAGCACGGAGGCTAGAGAGGGGGGGGGGGTCAGGGTGTTTGGAAGTGGAACAGAGCCGGAGGCCGCCAAATCCCTGCCAGGGGCCGCCACGCAAATATGTATCCATCCTCAGAGGATTAATATTAAGGATGTATATTGGCGTGGTGGCCCCTGGGCTTTGGTGGCTCCGGGCAAGGTGCACAGCTTGCACATGCCTAAAGGCGCCCCTGTCGTGATCTTCTCAGCCCTACAGTACATAAAATGGTCGCCCTTCATTGTGGGGCCATCACTGGAGCACATTATTTCTTGCAGGCGTTCTGCTTGGAAGGCATAAAGGGCCTGAGACTGGAGGTTGCTGACAAAAATCTACCTTCATCTTCTAACCTTGTTGTACTAGTTACACATGCAGGTAGTTTACGGTGATTCAAAAGTACTGCAACAAACACTCACCTGATGAAGTTTTTCCCAAAACTCAGGACCTTGCTCCATTTTTCGTAAACTTGGCGGAATGTACCAAAAGCAAATATTTGAATATTCAGGCTGTTGAGAGAGAAGACAGATAACGTGATTAAGCTGTCTCTGTAATGAAGAGTGAATTATTTCACTCATTCAAAGGGATAGCCGGAATGGGTAAAATGTACAAAGTGTTATTAAATGGTATAGAAATTCATCAAATGAATATGAACGCTGGTTCAATGTCACTGAATAAAGTCAATGGTAGCACTCTGTACCTCGCTATCGTCAGCATCAGGCAGACGTGAGGATACCCTGGTAAAACCACACTCTCCGTTACTACCCCACCATCTTTTCCTGCTACCACGCCTGCCCCTTTCCACGTCACTGTGTTCGACTCCTCTGAGCCTTGTCACACTACTCCTGTCTATGTCCCTGCCAGTGATTATTTGTAAAACATTGTGGGCCCGATTCACAGAAGGGCTCTGGCACTTAGGGCCCGATTCACAGAACTAACTTAAGACAAAATCCTAAACTTACTACTTTTGGTATTCACAGAAGTTAGGATTTTGTCTTAAATTTGTCTTAAGACAGACTTAAGACAGACTTAAGTTAGGATTTTGTCTTAAGTCTGTCTTAAATTTGTCCTATGTGCTGGAGAAGGCATTTGCTATTACAGAAAAATAGGACTGCACTCGTTCTGCACCATTGTCACTGTAGGAATATGCATGTGCTCTTGCCAGAAGCAATAGTGATATCATCAACCGTGCAATACATAATCCATGCCATATTACATGGTGAGTAAAGCATCACTTAGACCACCTGAAAATATTTTGATTTTAATCCCAAGCACAAGTGGTCTTATCAGAATTGGCTGCTGGGGGTTGCTGAAGTCCTTCCCCTGAAAGGAGTGTACGGCGTGGGGGGGATGGGTGGTGGGGGGGGGGGGGGGGGGGTGGAGGGATGGAACTGTAGCAATTCTGCAATGAGCTCTGGTGCAAGCAAGGAAAATGACCCATTTCACTATTGTTAGGGTAGTAAAATACAGAAATTATCAAGGACTAATGTGCCTCTCAGGGCTCTGGGGCCCGGTGCACTGCACCTTCTGCACCAATGGTAGCTATGCCCCTGGGGTGGGGATAGGTTGCTGCTTCTACTGAACAGTGCACATGGGCACTGCTCTAATGGAGCCAGCATATGAGTCCCTGCCACACATCTGCTCTGCAGATGGAAGTCCTGGGAAGGTTTTTAGCTCAGCCTGGAAGAGCTACCGTTGGCATATGTAAAACAGCATGAATTTTGCATATTGCAGCACAATGTGCATTAATTGCACCCTCAACAAGTGCTCAAAGGGAGCCGGTGGCTGCTGGTTAGGGCTCCAACACTCATTTTTGTGGAATGGCACTTATGTTTCCTCATCAGAAATTAACAAATAGTGAGAGAGCAGCCCCATCTGGGACCTGCCTGGGCCACTCCTCACCTGGGCCCACAATCCCAACAGTATAGTCAGTGCTTAATTTGTAAAATACTAAGTGCCAGGGCTCTGACCGAGAGGCCACTGCAGCTTGCACCACCCATCGCCCCTGGTTTCGCTGTCAAACCAACTACTAACCATCTCTCTCGCATATAAATGTGCCAGTTCAGATTATTCCAGGTCCCCAAAGCTAAAGGAATGGCTGGAGAGGCAGGTATTAGTAATTATTTTATGTATATTGTTTTCCTAAACAACTGTTATACTGCTCATTTCTAAATTACATGAGCAGCGCCACCTTGTGGCAGACTGCCCTAAGTGTGGTGTTGACAATTAGGTGCCGGTGCTGAGTACCTGAAACCAATTAAGTGCCGGTGCTCAGCACCGGAAAGCTCTGGCTCAAATTAAGCACTGGTATAGCTCCAAACAGCATGCAAACCCACCCACACTTCCACCCATGTTACCTCTCCCTGGTTCGTCCTCATGTTTACTGTTTGTTACCTCTTCCCATTTTTTCACTATTGGATACAAATGTGGGAGGACATCCCCCACCCCCTTTGAAAAGAACTAGCTCCATCAAAGCATCATTTGACCCCTTCACATTCATTGCCAGTTTCTATATCTCCCGCCTGTAACCATGATTTAGTACTTGTGATATGTCTTTCATTACTATGCCCCCTTGACACAGAGTATCAGACAGCAGTGTTTTGCAGTTTAAAAAAAACACATTTTGCACACATTTGTTTTACTTTTGTGATGCAACCCAGCAAAACATATTTGTTAATCTTTGCCTTGATTTAATGTTGTCTAAGAATACCTGACTAGGCATGTGATAGCCTGGGAGCTATGAACACACTCAGATAAAGCCTGTGCAAATGCCACGCGATAAAGAGAATGCAGCGAATGCAAGAGGAGGTGGCACAAAATGTACACAATATCACAACCTGTCCAGCAATAGCTGAGATGTTGAAATGCTTCAGGCACTTTTGAAAAGATTAGAAGATGTTGCTGGTCGTTAAGGGATTGCTTTCTGAGAGTAACATAAATCAGATTATACACAGTAGCAGCTGAGGCTCTGTGAAGAGGAGGGACTGTGGCTGCAGTGATATGAGACAAGTGATAAGAGCGAATTTAGTGATAAGGAGTCTTTTCGAAGTACACATCTAGAGAATAAATGTTATCTCAAGACCAGAGGCTGTTATTATACATTTCTTTTCTGCATTTATTTCAACAGTAGATACCAAAACTATTTGAAGAACAGATTGAAAATATTTTTTTTTTACATTCCCTGCATGGTTTGGGGCAAAACGATGCAGGCATAGACCATTAGAGCAGTATCACATATTAACACTCAATGAAACATTACCCCTCTGTCTTGCTGCTCAATGCCAGCCAGCTGAGTCAATTCCATCATTCTTATTCATTTGCTGTTGTCTTCATTGCACTTATTTGGTTCAGTATTGGTTTCAGAGTGAACACATGCTCAATGCAAAGGCCTAGTCTACAGCCTTTTACCCTGGACAGCAACACTCCACAGAGCTGTTGTTTGATTCTCTAGGGACTTCATTTGTTTCCAGACTCCCTAGTCCACACCGGAATGCTGTGGCCTCTCCCTATGTCCTCAGTTCAGGAGAGAGGGTGGCACTGAGCATTTTGTAGGATGTGCATCTGGCTCCCTTTTTAACCCCTTGACTCTAGGGCTTTGTCTCCCCCATCCTAAACCCTTTTTAGGGTGTTTGTGGTAGCTTCTACTTAAACCTTCATAGTTTTATTTCCACAAAAGATGTCCACACCACTTGTATGTCCTTTTTTTCTAACATCCTGTGGATCCTAAAGGAACCCAGGGGCTGTATATACCCCTAGAGAGAACTGAGAAAATAGTCAAATATATCTAAATTTAGTTTTTGGTGGAAAACATAGGAAACAAGGGCTATGCAAGAAAGCATATGTTTTTCTTTTAAAAATGGCATCAGCAAATCATTTACTGTGCTGGGATCACCATTTTACCTGCAATCAAGAACAAGCTGAATTGTATTTTTTAAACAAAACATTTTTTGCCACAGTTTTTGCATTTTCAGAAGCAGTAGTTCATTTTTCATAATTGTTGTGGTTTCAACCTGCTTGCAGTTTGTGGTGAAAATAGGTGTGAAACCCATGGGTGACCCCAGAATGTTATATATTTCTGAAAAGTACACAAACTTCTGAACATAACAAGGAGTCATTGATATAGACCCCTGAAGATTTTCCAAAAGAAACTAATATTAGGAATAAAGAAAACAATGAAAATTAGTATGAAAAACTAGCCATGGGTGCCAACGTTTTCATCTGTAATTTTTTGTCAAGATGCTAAATTTACAAAAGCAACATATTGTTACATCCGTCACACCCTTCTGGTCATAAGGTTTACCAAGGTTTATAGGTTTTGCATAAATAGGCAAAACCCAGACCCGCAGAAATGTGAGAACAATGTATGATATTAGGCAAAGGTTGAAGTTTGAAGGGCATTGTGAGTAAGAAACTGTCATGGAATCCATGCAAGGCACACATCTGGAATCCCCAGGATGTCTACATTTTAAAAATGTCTGGATTTGGTAGGCTTGCCTGTGTGGCTAAGCCCAGGCCCAAATTCTGGAAGTGTCCATCACAGAAATATGAGGAAAATGCAGGCTTTTTTTTTTACAAAGTTTCAGGTCTGAAGGTCATTGTGGCTAAGAAAACAATGTGGGATCCACACAAGGCATGCCATCCTGGACTCCTCTGAGTGTCTAGGTTTCAAAGATTTCTGGGTTATCAGGTTTCCTCTGGTGGCGGCTGAGCACAGGTCCAAATAGAGCAGCCAGAGTATGTCAAGCAATAGGACATTTGAATTCCCCCTCACTCTGTCAGTCTATATGTCTGAACTACCCTTAAAAGAATCCAAATTTCCTCTTGCTTGCCATGAGGATGGGGATGCTTTATGACCCATGCAGGCAGAAAGACTGTTGGGGCGTTAGGGGCAGGGGTTAGGATAGGCCCAAAGCCTGGAGGCCACTCACGCCCAATATTTTTTTACTAAAACAAAAAAATGCATCACAGTTGGTTAGTGGGTATTTTGGCCCACAGGGTAGAATTGCAATAAAACCCCATTAAACACTTGGGAATCCTACATTTATGACATCATTAAGTGGAAAGTGTACGAGGATGAAGCTTCAGCATCCTGGTAAATTCATGGCCTCACGAATGCACAACTTTCTTAAATATCATAAGAAAAGAAGGTCCAGTAGACTTCCCCCACCCCCCACAGGCAAACATTGTAATTCTAAGCAAACAATATTACATATATCGTAATTTTCATGTGGGTGCATCATCACTCCAAGCAGAGTGGTCCCAACATGGACATCTACTAGGTATAGCTAGCCCAGGGAGGCGCCTGCTAACCCTAGTTGCCCTTTGGTACCCCTGGTACTTATGCTGCTATCCCAGGCTACATGGGTCATGGAGGTAGGAGAAGGAATAGAACATGAACAGGACTCTAATAGTCATGTTTACTTTCTATAGTTTTTGCTCCATACTCTTGAATAAACTGCCAGCAGCAAATAAAAGGCTATGGATGAGACTCAAGATTGAACATGTGATTTTATATTGAGACAAGGTGTGCTTGAAAACACTTTCTGCTACCTATGTTTTTAGGTAAATTGATGTCAATGGTCCCAAATAAGGATGGACATCTGCACCTCTTATGCTGTTTGGTTGTGGGGAACATTGAGCATATATTGGAAGTGAAAGAAGTATTCCCAGTGGATAGGTTATTGACTGAAAACATCAGAGGCCTCAGTTTTAATTCTGGCTTTCCATCTCAGCCACATTGTAATCTCCACTGCCCCAAATGAAAGTGATACAGAACACAGGATGTTCACATTTTGCCATTAGTTTATTGTTTTTAGATTGATCCAGCAGCCAAAGAGCCTGTAATTATTCACTTTATTGCCATTTGAAGGTTCAGCTCAGAGCCAGTGGTCTCAGGACAGATCACAGGCGGAACAAGTCCACTTCATTGAAACATTAAAACACTACAACCAGACTTTCCATCTTCATAGGTAGCCTCAACAGAGTGAGCAAACACTGATACAGCTGTAAGCTATCTCTTACTGCTGCAGAGAATAAGGCCCAGATGTAGGTAAATCTGATTTACTGACTCTAGAATACCGATTTTTACCGATTCGGTATTCTATATTCGGTAAATCAGATGTGGGTAAAATTTCGGTAATTTTTACCGAATCTGTATGATTCGGTAATTACCGAATCGGTATTTACCGATTCGGTAATTGCCATTGATTCCTATGGGTCTACAGGCCCATAATAATCAATGTCAATTACCGAATCGGTAAATACCGATTCGGTAAAATTACCGATTTTGCAAGGGTGACAGGGTGTCACTTTGACACACTGTTGCACCCCTGATTTTGCCTTGTGTGCCATGTGACACACATACATGCCCTTAGGGCATGTCTGTGTGCCACATGGCACAGGGGTACATGCACAGATGTGCATGTACACTGGAATTCGTTATTTACCATGTAATAGTATTACATGTTAAATAACGAATCAGTAATGGCCTGTGGCACTGTTTTCAGTGCCACCTACATCTGTATTTACCGATTCGGTAAATTTACCGATTCGGTATTTTACAGAATCTGTAAATTTACCGATTCTGTAAATTAAGCCTACCTACATGTCAAATCCCAAATACCCGTCGGTAACGGCCGAAATCGACCGTTACCGACCGGTAATTGGCGACCTACATCAGGCCCCTTGTGCCTACATTGCTGCCTCCATCATCTTTCAGCACTTTTTACAAGTACTGAAAAGTGATTCGTTTCACAGTGGGCCCTGTGCCAATCCAGTACTTCCACTCACTCAATTGACAAAGAGTAAGATGTGGGCACAAACAAGATTACTCAAATTATACTGATGTAATTTTGTTTGTAAATGTCCACATTAAATAGATTTCAGTGGTGCAGTTTTGCATTGACAATTTAACTAACATTTGGACTGACCAAATGATGCAAAATGTAGCTTTTGGACTGATCAATCAGTGCTACTTTCATTTTTCTAGCTCAGACTTTGCAGTCTTAGCTGTCCATCTGGCATCTTGTAATTAATATACAGAGGGGCAGATCTACAAGAAAGTGCTGCAGCGTGGCACCGCAAGCCCTTTGGCTGCACCACGCTGCGGCACTTTCAGAGCACAGGAATGCGACATATTTACAAGAATTTGTCGCACTCCTGAGCTCTCCCCTGCGCTGGCGCACAAACAGCTGCCATGCGCCGGCGCAGGTCCCCTTGCACCATGGTGCAAGGTTCACTTCGCCATGGGGAGATTGTTTTTGTGCAGGAAGGCGCACTTTCCTGCACAAAAACAATCACTAAAGGATTTTACCTCTTTCAATGCGTGCTGTAGAATACAGCACGCATTGAAAGAGGAAAAAACAAGGAGAAATGAAAACATTTCTCCTGGTTGCGCCTCCAAACGCCGTAGCAATCAGAGGCATCTCCAGATTTACGATTTCTCGTAAATCTGGAGATGTGTCTTGTTCCTTGGGTGTTGCGTGGAAACACCCACAGCAACACCTAGGGAACACCCCTTCAACGCAAACTGCTGCGTGTGAAGGGGCCGTATTTACAAGGAGAGGAAAAGTCACACAGGGTGGCTTTTCCTGTCCTTGTAAATATGGAGGAGCCCCCTGCGCCACCAGTACGTCACGACACACTGGTGGCACAGGGGGCTTGTAAATCTGCCCCAGAGAGTCATTCAGCCACTGGGTTTTTTGGGTTAGACATCTTTGGCCATTTCTTCCAGCCAGGGACAATAACACCTTGGATCAGCCAAGAGGGGTATCTCTCGTCATCGCCAGGCTATTGACCATTGGGTGCATTGTTCTCCCTTAGAGCAAGAGCTTCCACATCAATGCATGGCGTGGATTCTTTGCGTGAGGAGCTGGAAGAGATTATTTTCAGCAGCTGCCAGGGACTACTTGTTAAATGGAGAAGCCATCTCAGAAAGAAGGCTTTCTACACTTAGCATCCCTCAGTTTGACCTCAGTAGCATTCCATCAATAAATTCAGAGGCTATGAGACACTTTTCACTTTACCACACCTTTAGGAAGCAGAAATAATCCCCTCATAGTGCTGCTTCAAAATCAAGCACTTTGTTGAAAAATTACTGATTCAAGCCATTTCTTTACATTGTGGTTACAAAAATTTTCTGACCACGCCAAACCCAAGGTCTTGGTGAACATGATCAACAACAGATGTGCAAATAGCTTCTGAACACTCACTGCACACTGTCATCAGGCATGCCCGGATCATATGAACACAGTGAAAACTTGAGACAGTGCCCCCCCCCCAATAAATTCTACCAATAAGACCCATTTCATCCACTTGTACTTAAGAACGATACCACTTACCTCCAATAGGAGCTGGAACCCTTCCCGTTTCTTAATTTTCTCCACTAAGTACCTAAAAAACAAGTGAATCAGTGTTACCAAAATTAACAAGACACTGTAAACATAAACATGCTGTCGTGACATTTTAACACCTTCCATGCTCCACGGTGCTCGTGTGCTCATGACGAGCTGAGCTCGTCATGACCGTTAGAACGCTCCCACGCTGGGCAAATTCCCCTTCTGTGCGAGCGTTCTAAAGAAACGGGTGTGATCATGACGAGCTCAGCTCATCATGAGCACACGACCACAGTGGCTCACGATGAGCTGAGCTTGTCATGAGCACCGGAGCGCTGCACGTGCTCCCTCTTCCCCCAGCACAGCGGGGGAATATGCCCCGCAGGGAAGGGGTTAATGTTGAGGAAGGAATGCCCACCAAAGGGCTAATTGCAGAATACTGAAGTGATGCAATTCCAAGAAATCATAGGGTTTGAAAAAGTGACAACACTCATTACACTATGGACCCGATTACGAGTTGCCCATTAACCCATTCTGTGCTGGTGACGGAACCACTCCGTCACCAGCCACGGACGGGCTGTGCTAATGACGGAGTGGTTCCATCATGGCCCAGCCGGCACGCCTGCACGGCAGTGATTCCGCGCCTGCGCTGAGCGTTCTATTGAGCGGGCGGGGCCATGACAGAACTATTCCGTCACAAGCACAGCGCGCCTGAGGCTCGTGACGGAGTGGTTCCGTCACGAGCATGGCAGCACCGCGCGATCCCCCCCTCCCCCTTAGCACTGCGACGGAATTACCGCCGCAGCCAAGGGGTTAAAATGTATCCCATGCAAAAACCCCTGTTTACATATGAGTTGGAATTATGACTACTTAGGTATTTAACTCATCCAATATATATCGTCTGCGTTACATAACTCAACCTTGGTTAAATTCCAGCAGGTGAAACGAGGGGATAACCATACAACAGCTACTGTTTAAAGTGGCTTTTTCACATGTTAGTCACCAACAATTCGTAATAGGTGGTATTTATTGCACTTGTAGTATCGTTATTTATCATGCATGATAACTAGCACCTATACTCGTTATCAGCCCATTGTGTTCTAAAGTCATGCTAGATACCGGCAAGGGAAATTTTCTCAAACCCGTACCCACCAAAAAATGCTTTCAAAATTGTACATGGACAAAATTTGCACATCACAAATTTTATGTAATGTAAAGTTCACGAATGTTATGAATTTTGCCTGCATAATAAAATGTTGCACACCGCCAAATTAGTTATAGAAGACAAGTACAGCATAGTATTGAGAAGTCTCTGGCATTATAGACTTGTCTAATATCCAACACTAGGGCCCTCATTTATGAGGCCTTGCGTCAGTTTTGCGCCGCCGATGCGTCACTTTTTGTGACGCACCAGCGGCGTAAAATATGTGCCTTGTTGAGCCATATTTAAAAAGTGACGCATCTAGGTAGATGCGTCACTTTTTAAACCCCTGCACCACATTATACCTGCGTCAGGTATAATGTATGCAGGGTGGGCGTTCCCCCGCAAAAAGCCTCGTAATAGTGACGCAGTGAAATCTATGAGATTTCACTGCGTCACTTTTAGGATGCTGTTGCGTCAAAATCTTGCGCCTGCCTCACAGCAGGCGTAAGACTGACGCAGGCCCTTTCACATGGGGCTTTCCCCATGTGAAAGGACGCATTGCTGGAGTTGCGTCACTTTTGTGACACACTCCAGCAATGCGTCACTTTTGCGCTTACAGATACGTCAGAAATACTGACGTATCTGTAAGTCCTTGCGACATGATGCGTCATACATTAAATATGACGCATCATTGGTGTCGCAAGGAGTGCGCAGTGAAAAGTGACGCATCACTGTTTTTACGCAGCGATGCGTCACTTTTCATAAATGAGGCCCTAGGATTCCTGAAAGCAGGTTGAGAGGAGAGGGCTGAAGGATCAGGGAGTTCTGGAAAGTCTAATGAGTGCCCTCTGAGCTTCTAGAAGTCTGTCAACTTTGCAATCATGTAATAAACATTGAAAGTATTTTTCACTATGATGTGAGAGAAGGAATCTGGATCCTTCTCCTGTTAGTTTGATGCTGATTATGGAATCTTTGCAGGAGGTGACCCCTAGGCTGGGTTTGACAGTCAATACCCTTAAGGTTCAATGGGCAGCTAGCAGGGCTTCTAGAAATGGTTGGATAATCTGAGGATGATGGAGGTCTAGTTTCTAGATGCTGATGTTCAGTCCTTGACCCTTAAGACCTTTTTTCTTGTAGCGATCACGTTAGCAAGGAGATTGGGGGAGTTAGGAGCTTTGTCCTGCAAATTTCCCTTCAGTGAAATGTTTCAGGATACAATGGTTTTGGTTCTGGGTCCTTTTTTGTTATGAAGATCAGCTCCTCCTTTGACAAAAAGCAACATTCTCAATGAGTGTTTTCCTTCCCTTTCCTCTGATGATGATAGGGGGTTGCATTCTTTAGACTCTTGGAGGTCTCTCCTCATCTATTTACAAAGGGTTCAAACTTTTGAAACAGCTGAATCTTTGTGAATTTTGATCTTGTGAGGAAAAGGGAAAACCCTATGGTTTCTATATTAAGCAGGTGGATCAGGTCCCTAATTGTTAGGGCATATGAGGTTGAATATAGGTCCAGCATGAAGTGATATAGGGCAATTTAACATGTAGTATGTCTGTAGTATGTCTTTCACTGTGGCAGAATTGCAAGGTGCTTCAATAGCTGAGATTTGTTGGGCAGCCGCATGTTCTGACTCTTCTACCATTACTATGCATTATAGGCTTTTGCATAAATGATGTCTTTAGTTACAGAGTGCTTTCCTCTATGATGAAATAGGGGATTGCTTATAGTCTGTTTAATAAATCCTGGTTCTGTTTCTTTACCACTATTTGTGGTCAATTTGATTTGCTTGATAACTTTCTCTGTAATGAATTCAAATGAGGGAGTCGTACTCCCCTGCTTTAATTCATACTCCCTCCAGCCTTCCCAATGCAGAACAACTGACTAGTGAGTTGGTTGTGAGCTTGGTAAAGGTACAAGAGGCAGGGCAGGAGAGGTGCTTCTATTGTGTGGGCTTTCTTGGGATCGGTATCTGGAGAATGAAACAAGGCTCCTTCTGTAATTAATAAAAATGAGGCAGTAGGTCTCATTTTAATGCTATTACTGGTCAGTAATCGAAGCACAATAATCTCAGAAATATTTGCATTGCAATGCATTTACAAAAAAATAAGGCTAGATGAACTAAGGCCTTTTGGGTTTGCAGAGGGCTTGATTCACAAAATCTGCTCATTTGCAATTGCATAAAGGCCTTTTTAGCAAACACAAATTGTGATTCAGTAACATGCTACTGAATTGCAATTCTAATTTGCAGATACATACAGAATCGGTATTTGGAGGCAGCACGAAGGTAGTGGTAACTCAATCGCAAATGGAGAGGGATCCAAAAGACTCCTTGTCTTCTTGGTGAATACTGACCAAATTTTTTTTAAGAGTAGGTAGTAGTATGATAGACCACTGCCTATTCTTAAAACTTGTTTGTTAAACTTTTTACCTTTCTTTAAATGCATCCCTTTAAAAAGAAAGAAAAATGGGCAACGCTATTTTAAAAAAGTGAATGTTTTATTTAAAAGCGATCACAGACACGGTGGCTGTGAATCATAGAAGGGTCGCAATTTGCGGCCTATCTCATACATATTTATGAAATAGTTCAAATTATAACCCATCATGATTCTGCAATGTGCATATCCACCTGGTAGCACATAAGTCAGTTTGCAAAATACTGCATTGGTCACAAAAATACTGGTCACAATTTGCGACTTGTATTTTGCAACCAGTGCTAAGTACATTTGTCCCTTAGCCCTCTCACCTCCACCTCAACCCCCTGCAGCCCTGCACAATTTTTCTTGATTGGGATCCACTAAGAACTGATGGCACAAGGCTATCAATTGGAGGCCTCAAGATGTCACCAGTTCCATCTCGGTTCCTCTGTATTAATGAGGACTGTTGAGGCTCCTTTTGTGGCTCAGGGACAGGACGAAAGGGACTTTGGGAGTTGGAGTCCCCTGAGCCCTACTGCGTCAACTTGCATTCAAATGCAAGTTGTTCCACTGTTTTTGTTATCCTACAATGGTACCAACGTTAAATCGCTCCTTCTGTAAGGAGCAGAAATGTGGATGATAACAACAACCACCACCAATATAGTACAGACCATCAGCAACACCTGTCTGAGGAAAATCTGCCAAATCCACTCGCCAAACACCATCAGCAACAACATACTCTGGCAGCAGACTTTCCAACTGCCTGCTCATTAAGAAACCATGAAAAGACGCTGGTGCTGGCTTGGCCACACCCTCCGCAAGCCTGCATCAAACACAACCAGGCAAGTCCTGGTCTTGAACAAGCACAGGAAAAGGAAAGCAGGAAGAGAATCCCCTGGCGCCAAGGCCTCGAGACTGACTGCGAGAAGATTGGTTACACCTGCAGTCAAATTAAAAGAAATTCCAGGACAGAGATGGCTGGAGGGTCCTAGTTGATGACTTATACCCAAGGAGGGGAAGAAGGCATAAGTAAGCACAATGGTGTGAACCATTGATGTTGATAAGAGTTAGCATATTGCACGCCAGTTCACCTTTGATTGTCCCCATGAACTCATAGAAACAATAATACTGCACATGAGTTGATAACCATTTGTCCCACTCACGTCTTTTCTTATACTCAGTACATCTCTGTAAAAATAAATCTGTAATCATCACCTTGTGATACTCCAAATGCTATTTCTACAATTGCACACAATCCATTATGAAAAGTGGAAAAGAGCACCTGTATCACCCCAACTGGGAAACTGCTCTATAACCTACAAGGTTTCCTCAAACAACGAAATGAAGCTGGCAGCAAAGTGCCCTGTATACTAAAAGCATTGAATAGATCCTCCCCCCAGCCACAATGTAACTCAAATAAATGTGTTACCTTTGGAAATTAGAGTAGAGTTACATGGATAATGTGTCACTTTGCTTAGGTCAGGGTAGATCTGCTTGCTTGCCTTCAGTTTCTCAAACTTTTATGTATACAGTACTTGTTCCAATCTCAATAGAGACAAGCATTGTAAAGCCAATAAGTCTCAGTTTTAATCGGCCAAAATATTGGCTTTGCTTATATGTTCTTTCACTGCCATGAGATTGCATGCAACAAGAAGCATGTCCAAACATGGCGTGCACCCTTGGAATGGGTTTTCTATTAGAGAACAGCCATTTTAAGATAACTGCGATGTGTACTCATGCATTATGATGAATGACCACGTGAAGATCATGACACGGATCATAATGTGTGCACACGCATGTGCTGCAACACATGCATGCACATGTGTCATAATGTCATGATGATGGACGGCCTTGTTAGAACAATAAATTAAAATGTTAGGGTGGAAAAAAAATTGCCCATGAAATGCAAAAACGTATGCGAGTGGCTGTGCAGTAATTTTCTGCAGCCTTGATCCCTAAATCTATACTACTATTATAAAGGAAGAACTTTGAACCTTTGAGGCGGGTAAACTCGGGAACCACAGCGCCAATGCACACACCCGATACATTGTTGTAATTGTCAGGGTGTGCAGATGGACATAGGCTATATAAACGTAATAAATATATGTTATTTAAAAAAATTACCGAAAAAAAAGTAGTCCCTTGGAAGAAGCGCCGGACGCGACGTGCGTGCTGACGTGAGGAGCGCGGGGAGGAGCGGCGTCCAGGACCGCGAGGAGGACCGGCGGACATGGCGCGGGGAGGAGCGGCGTTCAGGCGGTGAGGAGCGGTGAGCGGCGGATGAGGTAGGTTATTTATTTATTTAGTTAGGAGCGGTGAGCGGCGGAAAAATTAAGCAAAAATGACAATTGTGAGCAAGAGGAAGCAAACGGAGCATTACAAAAGTGAGCCAAACGGTGCATTACAGGAGGAAAAAGTTACGTGTGCAGGTTACAAAAGCGTACATCGTGA
Organism: Lissotriton vulgaris; assembly: GCF_964263255.1. Classification (NCBI taxonomy): domain Eukaryota; kingdom Metazoa; phylum Chordata; class Amphibia; order Caudata; family Salamandridae; genus Lissotriton; species Lissotriton vulgaris. The sequence goes on along the minus strand of NC_141698.1, from coordinate 1,056,046,254 downwards.
GCAAGAGGAAGCAAACGGAGCATTACAAAAGTGAGCCGAATGGTGCATTACAGGAGGAAAAAGTTTTGTGTGCAGGTTACAAAAGCGTAGAAAGTAAACATAGAGGTATAGGAGGAAAAAGTGACGTGTGCAGGTAGCACGAGGAAGCAAACGGAGCATTACAAAAGTGAGCCAAACGGTGCATTACAGGAGGAAAAAGTTACGTGTGCAGGTTACAAAAGCGTACATCCTGAGCAAGAGGAAGCAAACGGAGCATTACAAAAGTGAGCCAAACGGTGCATTACAGGAGGAAAAAGTTACGTGTGCAGGTTACAAAAGCGTAGAAAGTAAACATAGAGGTATAGGAGGAAAAAGTGACGTGTGCAGGTTACAAAAGCGTACAAAGTAAACATAGAGGTATAATACTGCAATATATGGAGGAAGGCTCCAGGGGATCCACGGACAACGTCGGGGCGGGCGGGGGCCCTGAAGCCTAATTGCTCCCGGACAACGTCGGGACGGGCTGCTAGTACATAAATAAACAGATAAAGATCATGCAATTTGGAGTGGGGCAGGGCGCCCTGAAGGAGGGGTTAACATGTTAAATAAAAAAAGAGAAAGAAGTGTGCCCAAGGCATCAAACAGGAAGAGAGTATCACAAGAGCACTTTGCAGCTGGGCTTGGCCTCCAAAAAAAATAAAGGAATAATAAAAGAATATTATAATTGGGGTGCGGGGTGGGGAGTGATGTAGGGAATATCAGGGGCAGAGTGTAGTAAAAGGAGAGTACCCCGAAGGCAGGGAGAGAAAGAAAGGAAACACATGGATTCCCATGACATGCTTAATGCCAAATATAAAAATAGTCCCCTCAAGTAAGCAGAGGAAGGATACAACTCATCCAGTGAGAACACTGTGAGATTTAAATGATCCTGGGTGGTACCTTCACAATAAGCATGGGCTGAAAATTCGTTCCGGATTTTCCGCGATTTCGCGATCCGCGAATCTCACGAAATTGCGGTAAAATCCGCAAATCAGCGGGGACGAATTTTCAGCCAAGCACTTACAGGGTTACAGCAGCAGGTGCAAAAGTTGAAGCTAATTTTTTGTAACCTTTTACAAAAGGGTTACAAAGAAATTAACTTCAACTTGGGCACCTGCTGCTGTAAGCCTGTAAGTGCTTCCTGGCGCCTCGTTGCCTACTTGCAACTATTCTCTGACCCTGCTCTGACCCTTGAAGCAGGGTCAGAGAATAGTTACAAGTAGGCAATGAGGCGCCTGTCACAAAAATTAAACCTCAACAGGAAGCACTGGCAGATATAAAAACAAGCATTTGCAATGCAATAGGTCTCGCATTAGGAAAGTTTGAGCTATTAGTCTTGTAAATGACATTTTGTTTGATTTATGTGTTGGTTTTGAAAATAGCTAAATTAATAGCTTTGTCATTTACAATGCCAATAGTTATAACTTTCGCAAATGTGACACCTATTGTATTTACGTGACTTAGATGTATTGATATTACAAATTACAATTTCTTTTAATTTTTTAAAATATTTAATACTTAAATAAAAGGGATTTTAATTTATAATGGCAATAGCTTAAACTTTTGTAAATAACTTTTGTGAATATTATGTTCAGTGTATTTTATTATGACGAAAATCCAAGAACAGAAGTGAAATATTAACATATTTTTGTGACATTTGTAATAAAGCTTGAAACATTGAGAGGACATATTTGAACCAGTTGTTGTTGAATGGTTGCGCAGATTGATGCTGGGGTGGCGCTGAGTGGTGCTGTGGTGGTGCTGAGTGGTGCTGTGGAGATGCTGAGTGGTGCTGAGGTGGTGCTGAGTGATACTGGGGTGGTGCTGAGTGGTGCTGTGGTGGTGCAGAGTGATGCTGTGGTGGTGCTGAGTGATGCTGTGGTGGTGCTGAGTGGTGCTGTGAAGGTGCTGAGTGATAATGTGGTGGTGCTGAGTGGTGCTGTGGTGGCGCTGAGTGGTGCTGTGGTGGTGCTGAGTGATGCTGTGGTGGTGCTGAGTGATGCTGTGGTGGTGCTGAGTGGTGCTGTGGTGGTGCTGAGTGATAATGTGTTGGCGCTGAGTGATGCTGTGGTGGTGCTGGGGTGGTGCTGAGTGGTGCTGTGGTGGTGCTGAGTGGTGCTGTGGTGGTGCTGAGTGATGCTGTGGGGGTGCTGAGTGGTGCTGTGGTGTTGCTGAGTGATAATGTGGTAGTGCTGAGTGATGCTGTGGTGGCGCTGAGCGATGCTGTGGTGGCAGTGAGTGGTGCTGTGGTGGTGCTGAGTGATGCTGTGGTGGTACTGAGTGGTGCTGTGGTGGTGCTGAGTGATGCAGTGGTGGTGCTGAGTGATGCTGTGGTGGTGCTGTGGTGGTGCTGAGTGATAATGTGGTGGTGCTGAGTGATAATGTGGTGGTGCTGAATGATCCTGTGGTGGTGCTGAGTGGGGCTGTGGTGGTGCTGAGTGATAATGTGGTGGTGCTGAGTGATAATGTGGTGGTGCTGAGTGATGCTGGGTAGCGCTTAGTTATGATGTGGTGATGCAGAGGGCAGAAAGGCACAAAAAGTAGTCTAACAAAGGGCAGAAGGGCAGAAAAACAAGGGAAAACGAGTCTAACAGAGGGCAGAAGGGCACAAAAAACCAGTCTAACAGAGGACAGAAGGGCAGAAAAACAAGGGAAAAACGAGTCTAACAGAGGGCAGAAGGGCACAAAAAACGAGTCTAACAGGGGGCAGAAAGGCACAAAAACGAGTCTAACAGAGGGCAGAAGGGCTCAAAAAACGAGTCTAACAGAGGGTAGAAGGGCAGAAAAACAAGGGAATAACAGGGGGCAGAAGGGCACAAAAAACGAGTCTAACAGAGGGCAAAAGGGCAGAAAAACAAGGGAAAATGAGTCTAACAGAGGGCAGAAGAGCAGAAAAACAAGGGAAAAACGAGTCTAACAGAGGGCAGAAGGGCACAAAAAACGAGTCTAACAGGGGGCGGAATGAATCCCGCCCTGCGTGTTTGTCCACGAAGATGCCACCAGTTTGTGCAATACCTCTACTCAACTGGAGTACATTCTACTGTCTAATCAGTAAGTGCTCCCTTGTTGGCTAAATGTATAGGGGCAGATTTACAATAACTGGCGCATCCCCAGGGATGCACCAGTTATTGTGCGCCGCAGCTCCGCCACCCAAGGTCTGCCGCATTTACAATGCAGCGCACCATGTGGCAAAAACGGCACAGATGCGTCACGCATCTGTGCCGTAAAAGCAGCGCATTGCTGGAGCTACGTCGCAAGCTCGACGCAGCTCCAGCAATGCTCTGGGGGGCCCTATCTCCCCAATGCTGCGTCAAGCCTTGCGCCTGCTTCAAGCAGGCGCAGGGTTTTGACGCAGCATTGGCCTAAAAGTGACTGAGTGAAACCTTGTAGATTTCACTCAGCCACTTTTAGGAGGCGTTCCTGCGCAGGAACGCCCTCCCCTGCACCGGAACGCCTCCTGATGGCGCAGCGCTTTACAACGTGACGCATCTCTCAGCATTGCTGGACGCAGCTCCAGCAATGCTCTGGGGGGCCCTATCTCTCCAATGCTGCTTCAAGCCTTTCGCCTGCTTCAAGCAGGCGCAGGGTTTTGACGCAGCATTGGCCCAAAAGTGACTGAGTGAAATCTTGTAGATTTCACTCAGCCACTTTTAGGAGGCGTTCCTGCGCAGGAACGCCCTCCCCTGCGCCAGAACGCCTCCTGATGGTGCAGGGCTTTACAACATGATGCATCTCTCAGATGCGTCATGTTGTTAATACCCAGCACCATGGCGCATCTTTTGTTCTGCCGCTGCGTCACAAAAGTGACGCAACTGTGGCGCAAAAGAGGCGCAAGCGGCTTGTAAATCTGCCCCATAGTGCTTTTACTACACTGTAGCTGCGTAAAGGGCCAGAAGATGTGTCTCCAGTGACCATGTGTGCCAGTGCCTGTGTTACAGGCACATATGGTCACTGTAGACACGTCTTCTGGCCCTTTACGCAGCTGCAGTGTAGTAAAAGCACTATACATTTACCCAATGAGGGAGCACTTACTGGATTAGCCAGTAAAAAGTACTCCAGGGCAAATCGCAAAAAAATCTGCGATTTCGCGAGAAAATTTGCGAATTCGCTGATTTTTTTTGCGATTTCACGGGGAACGCGAATTCGCAAATTTTGCCCATGATTCATTCACAAGAATATCGAGGAAAGCTACTGAATCAAGAGCAGACACCTAAAATAGCAAACAAAGCCATAAAATCATGAGCAAGGGGCTAAGACAAATCACACTACGATGTCCTCATTAGAAGCAGCAATTACATTCTGCTGGGCCCAGAAGCAGGGGTTACCAGGACCACTAAAATTATAACTTTTTTTCACATGAGAATTCTAGCTAATTAAAAAGTGAAACTTCAGTTTGAAGCTATGGGGAAAGCCATGCGCGAAATTACACAAAAACTCTGTTCCCACATGTTATTTTACAAAATTATGCAATCGCCATTATTTACCCTTGCCCTCTAAAATTTCAGGAATTACCTTTAAAGATAGTTCCAGGGCGAGAAATACCACAGATTTGAAGTGGTCGTTCGTAATGAGGGCCTAAGTATATGTAATGTATTGGAAACAATAGGTCTTGCCATCTAACAGGCTGCAGGAGAGACCTAAAAAATATGATAGGTTAGAATGGGAAGACTCACATATTAAGTGCACCTATCCTAGGAACAGGCTAGGCAACCTAATGAAGAGCTTTGCTGAAGAAGGGCACGTGGGTGTGGACAAAGGCAGAGCTTGTGTGCACTCTGTATACTCCTTTTTCATGCATAATAAAATACAACACACTAGGGAGTATGCTTGTTTTCTCCAGCTGCTAAGTGGCCCTTGTCATGTATGACACATTTCTCTAGACCGCATAGTTAGACAACAGATTTTGGTTGAAAGGCGGGAATAGTTAAGGGAGCTGCAAATTATCTCGGATCATTTGTAAACTACTGGAAGAAACTTTCCATTATCTGAAATGTAGTCTCTAATTGATAAACTATCTTTTAAATGAAGGGACACATCAGTAGTAACATGATTTTAGGAGATCATTGATATGTTTTAGTATGTGTGAGCATGAATAGAGTTACAAAACACAAGCAAACTCAATATGCAATTGGACCCAATCAGTGCTATATTATCTGTGCAGTCAGACAGTTTTTAATATACAATAGACTAGTAAGACAGAAATAAGCGAAGAAATTGAAGCGGATATTAATTGGACACGGCCACTTCCTGCTTTTTCACTTGTAAAGTAGAAGCTTGTATATAAGTATATGGATTTGCCCTTTTGTAATTTTGTGTTTTTTTCCCCTTCCTCCCAGTCATTGCATGGTTCAAGTATCTAGAGCAATTGTATACAGGCATGTCACCTTAAATGTCCTGAAGATGATCCCACTGATTATAATAGGGATAGAAACGTCGTCGACAAATTGTACACCATATACATTGACAAAATTGCAATGTTGATCTTGTAATTGTGTGCTCACAATATTCTGTCCGTCGTTTCAATATCTAATGTAAATGCAGACACGTTTTCCTTGCCTGAACCCTTACCTTATTGTTGTTTTGTATGTTTATGTCAGTAGGACGCAGGTTGTGTTCCATGAATTTTTTCACGTATTTCTGTCTTACTAGTCTATTGTATATTAAAAACTGTCCGGCTGGTCAGATAATATAGCACTCCTTGGGTCTATATTTATACACTTTATCTAATTGTCTAGGGACCATTGTCTTTAGAAATGAGTATGAATAGAAACAGACCTGGGTTAAGATTTCGACATTCTATTTTTTCCAATCAAACTCAATTATAAATCTGGAGGGCAAGGGTTTACTTTGCTCCTTTATACATTTTTCTCGTTTACAATAGTCTTAGAGAAGGAGAGGTAAAATGCAAAGTAAAAGGACAGCATATTGATGGTCTAGCTTGGCAGCGCATCCATAGCCACACAATTAAATGAGCATCTCTAGAGAGGGGTTTTGCCTCCTCTCACATGTTGGGAGCCAGGAGAACATGTTTTGATTGCACAAACGTTGTGTGCTTCCCCAAAAAAAGGACTTTCCCTCCAGGTGTTATGATCATTGTGTTTATTTATCCAGCTGCCGGGGCTGGAACTTTCAGGAAGGCACTCAGGACATTGTAATGCTGTTAAAGTGTCTTAGATAACAAGATAATTAATGTATTTTTTCTGGCAGCAGCACTGATGGGAGAGGGCAGTCAATAACTTAGATATGGCTTGACGGTGCACCTGACCATTTGACCTACACCAATATTATTCTGCAGTTCTTTGCTTCCACACACGTGCAATATATATCTCCATGCACATTTACTTGTAATGCTTCACGTTACTATACAACTTTCCTTAAAAGCCAGATCAGTTATAGGTACCAAAGGGCAAGCCAATGTTAGCAGCTGCTACCTTTGGTGACCGCTATCCAGTAGCGGCTGGCAAAATTAACATCTGGTGGGCCGCGATGCCCAAAAAACTCACCACAAGTATGTTGCTGGCCACAGGGTCCGGTCACTGTCTCTCTCATCTTCTGGCTCTCTCGGGAAGAGAGGGACTTCCTTCCTTGAGCCACGTGATTCCAACCAGGATTGGTAGGATCAGGCTGACCCAGTGATCATTTTGAGGCTGGGGGCCTTCCGCTGCAATCCCTGGGCTGGTTTTTCAGCCCTGGGCTTGCAGGCTTCGAAGCGTGCTTGACAGTTTGGCCGGCAGTAGACTGCCGGCCAAACTGTCATGCGAACTGGCAGGAGGCTGATGTACTGATCAGCACCGCCCCCTGACTGCCCCCTGACCTTGCACTGAAGCAGCGCGAGCCTGCCACACATGACAACATTTAATTTTTTACCATTTTATGAATGTGTGTACCTGCTGCGCTGGTAGCAGGTGGACCGACGCTCATCCGCCATAACAGAGGAGCCACTACTGTCCCTGTAGTTGTGCATTACAGCCCAGATTGCGGTATAGTGTTGAATAAAACACGCCTTTAAAACTAGTTGAAAAGGGGCAGAGCTTAATTTGTAAAAGAATAAGTGCAGGGGCCCTAGGATTTGCACAGAAGCCCAAGGCCAGCACTATTGAATGTCGGGGTGCCAAATGCCAAGGCTGCGTCAATCCACCAGCAGACAATCCCTGCCCTTTTATCTCAGTCTTACCAGGTCTGTGCTTTCTCACTTTGTCAGAGTGTGCCCATCTTTCCCTTCCATCTTTTTCCCCAAGTGTGTTTTGCGCTGTCTTGCTTTGGGTCAATGTTTCTTGATAAAATAAGTACCAGTGGCTCTCACCAGCAACCACTGCCTCAAATTTAACACTGAGTGGGGACATGGCCACAACAACAAGCTCTGAAAACAGGAAGGTTATGACTGAAAAGAACTGTCTGTCCTCGCTATTTCGCCTGGGACAGGGTACCACTGAAGACTAGCTTTAGCTGACCACAGGAAGTGATGATACTTTTGGAGTTTTTTCTGTAGGGACATTTGGACAGAGTAGTAAGGCATACGTTAGCAGCACCTTTGAGGTGCAAAGGAATGAAGAACCCTAGTCTGCCATGTGCAGGGAGGGGTGAGTACAGAATAAGCATGAGCGGATTTTGCGGATTGGCAATCCGCGAATTTTGCGGATTTGCGGATTCGCAATCCGCAAAATCCGCGAATTCCCGCGAATTTGCGGATTTTTTTTTTTTTGTGTTCGCCCGTGTTTCTGCCAGTTCGCGAGGGTTTTTACAATTTCGCAATTTGCGAACTTACCTGTCGGGTCGCAAGTTTTGCGAACTTGTTGTTTCTACGTGTCCAGCCTGTTTGGGACACTCTTCTTCATCACTGCCACTCTCTGTCACCACTGCCACTCTCTGACTACTCATGCCACCCTCTGGCCCACCCATGCCACCCTCTGTTTCATCACTACACCCTCTGGTTGTCCAGTGTACATTATTTTCGGCAAAGCAAAGCACACCTTCCCTGCCTCAAGTGACCTGAATTAATTTGGGGCTGATTAATGTGTCACAGAATATTTTTTTAGCTGGCACCTGCTTCCTTAGTGCGCCCTGATTAGTGATCTTTTGCACTTGCTAAGTGCTTTCATTGTTGCAAAATTAGTTACAACACCTGCCCGGCCCCAACTGACAATAATGAATTAGGGGCTGATTAATGGATTTTAACTTCCAGCCTGGCTCCTGCTTGTCTCCCTTAGCTGTAATTCAGGACCTTTGTGGCATATGTGTAACTATTCTGAGGTTCAGAGCAGGGTCACATAATAGTTTCAACTGGCAACTGAACTCTGGAGGGGCCCCTCAGGAAGCACTACAGGAAATGGCTACTAATGATGTGCCTGAACTTTTGAACCTGGTAAGTAGTTACTTTCAGTTTTGCCAAGATCGTATTTCTGCAATTTTGCACTTATTCGCGGGGCGCGAACTCACGCGAACAGTGCGAGCAGTGCGAGCAAAATCCGCTGCTCGCGGATTTGCGGATTTTGCGGGAAATTCGCAAATCTCGCGGATTGCGGATTTCCCGAAAATCCGCAAAATCCGCGAGCGGAACGGATTTTCCGCCCACGCCTAGTACAGAACTGGTTGGCCGGCAGCAGTCATGTATGTTACGCTTTAGTAAGTGGTGCTTGGAGTTTGTCTAGTGCTTTTCAGTAAGTACAATGTAGGGTTTGTTGTTTGGTTGGGGACAGATGGCGGGTTTGCAGTCGAAAGAATTTCTGTTATGCTTGGTTATGTTGGGGCTACAATTTTACAAAAAAAGCTGACCATCAGAAAGGAATTCTACAGTGTGGGAGCACAAGATGGCCTTTGAGTGGAACACTTTTTGCAGATCTATGTATTATTTCCTATGCAAGTTTTAGCATGTGCAGAGGTGGGATTTTGCAATGTCACATTCTTCATTCTCATCCCTGTCTCTAACCTTTTGTGATAGGGAAAGGGGCACCAGGTCATGTGCATACCAAAACACCCTGACCAACCAACAAAGCTCTAGGTGAATTTAGTGTAGTAACAGGTACACTTTTATCCATGTTGCTGCCAAATTGGATGACCCAACAAATCTGGGATAGACTTGGTATTTGCAAATGCCTTCTTTATTTATTTATTTAATTTATTTTGAAAGTTTCATAGAGCGCGAACAAGACCCTTGCGGGTATCAGAGCGCTTTACAGTCAAAGAGTATAATTAAATCATACATTAAAGATATACCAGGATCATAGTGCATAGCAACAGAAAGCAAAGCAAACTAAACCAAATCAAAAAGATGGAGAACAGAAGCGGCCTGATGATTCATGGTTCAGAAAAGGGGGTGGTGATGAACAGAGTGTCTGAATTAAGCAGACCACTCTTACCCAGTCCAAAGATCAGGGCTTGATCCATCACCGTTATTTATCTCACTGCACCATCCCAGCTCAGAACCTGGCTATATGCAAATCAGTCTGTCCCTGGCCCAGTGCATCATGGGAACAGGGCAGACTAAACTACCAAGCCAATTCTTCACCAGAAAGGAGACAAGCTACCGGGGACCGGTTTCTGGCATTTCAGCCTTCTTCGGCCAGGCTTGCTTGAATCCTGATGGTGCAGTGAGAAAGGGACTCATGTCTGAGTATACCCTGCCACACCTATAGTGGCCAAAAACGATTCAGAAAAGGGGGTGGTGATGAACAGAGTGTCTGAATTAAGCAGACCACTCTTACCCAGTCCAAAGATCAGGGCTTGATCCATCACCGTTATTTATCTCACTGCACCATCCCAGCTCAGAACCTGGCTATATGCAAATCAGTCTGTCCCTGGCCCAGTGCATCATGGGAACAGGGCAGACTAAACTACCAAGCCAATTCATCGCCAGAAAGGAGACAAGCTACCGGGGACCAGGTTCTGGCATTTCAGCCTTCTTCGGCCCGGCTTGCTTGAATCCTGATGGTGCAGTGAGAAAGGGACTCATCTCTGAGTATACCCTGCCACACCTATAGTGGCCAAAAACGATTCAGAAAAGGGGGTGGTGATGAACAGAGTGTCTGAATTAAGCAGACCACTCTTACCCAGTCCAAAGATCAGGGCTTGATCCATCACCGTTATTTATCTCACTGCACCATCCCAGCTCAGAACCTGGCTATATGCAAATCAGTCTGTCCCTGGCCCAGTGCATCATGGGAACAGGGCAGACTAAACTACCAAGCCAATTCTTCACCAGAAAGGAGACAAGCTACCGGGGACCGGTTTCTGGCATTTCAGCCTTCTTCGGCCCGGCTTGCTTGAATCCTGATGGTGCAGTGAGAAAGGGACTCATGTCTGAGTATACCCTGCCACACCTATAGGGGCCAAAAACGATTCAGAAAAGGGGGTGGTGATGAACAGAGTGTCTGAATTAAGCAGACCACTCTTACCCAGTCCAAAGATCAGGGCTTGATCCATCACCGTTATTTATCTCACTGCACCATCCCAGCTCAGAACCTGGCTATATGCAAATCAGTCTGTCCCTGGCCCAGTGCATCATGGGAACAGGGCAGACTAAACTACCAAGCCAATTCTTCACCAGAAAGGAGACAAGCTACCGGGGACCGGTTTCTGGCATTTCAGCCTTCTTCGGCCCGGCTTTCTTGAATCCTGATGGTGCAGTGAGAAAGGGACTCATGTCTGAGTATACCCTGCCACACCTATAGTGGCCAAAAACGATTCAGAAAAGGGGGTGGTGATGAACAGAGTGTCTGAATTAAGCAGACCACTCTTACCCAGTCCAAAGATCAGGGCTTGATCCATCACCGTTATTTATCTCACTGCACCATCCCAGCTCAGAACCTGGCTATATGCAAATCAGTCTGTCCCTGGCCCAGTGCATCATGGGAACAGGGCAGACTAAACTACCAAGCCAATTCTTCACCAGAAAGGAGACAAGCTACCGGGGACCGGTTTCTGGCATTTCAGCCTTCTTCGGCCCGGCTTGCTTGAATCCTGATGGTGCAGTGAGAAAGGGACTCATGTCTGAGTATACCCTGCCACACCTATAGTGGCCAAAAACGATTCAGAAAAGGGGGTGGTGATGAACAGAGTGTCTGAATTAAGCAGACCACTCTTACCCAGTCCAAAGATCAGGGCTTGATCCATCACCGTTATTTATCTCACTGCACCATCCCAGCTCAGAACCTGGCTATATGCAAATCAGTCTGTCCCTGGCCCAGTGCATCATGGGAACAGGGCAGACTAAACTACCAAGCCAATTCTTCACCAGAAAGGAGACAAGCTACCGGGGACCGGTTTCTGGCATTTCAGCCTTCTTCGGCCCGGCCTGCTTGAATCCTGATGGTGCAGTGAGAAAGGGACTCATGTCTGAGTATACCCTGCCACACCTATAGTGGCCAAACACGATTCAGAAAAGGGGGTGGTGATGAACAGAGTGTCTGAATTAAGCAGACCACTCTTACCCAGTCCAAAGATCAGGGCTTGATCCATCACCGTTATTTATCTCACTGCACCATCCCAGCTCAGAACCTGGCTATATGCAAATCAGTCTGTCCCTGGCCCAGTGCATCATGGGAACAGGGCAGACTAAACTACCAAGCCAATTCTTCACCAGAAAGGAGACAAGCTACCGGGGACCGGTTTCCGGCATTTCAGCCTTCTTCGGCCCGGCTTGCTTGAATCCTGATGGTGCAGTGAGAAAGGGACTCATGTCTGAGTATACCCTGCCACACCTATAGTGGCCAAAAACGATTCAGAAAAGGGGGTGGTGATGAACAGAGTGTCTGAATTAAGCAGACCACTCTTACCCAGTCCAAAGATCAGGGCTTGATCCATCACCGTTATTTATCTCACTGCACCATCCCAGCTCAGAACCTGGCTATATGCAAATCAGTCTGTCCCTGGCCCAGTGCATCATGGGAACAGGGCAGACTAAACTACCAAGCCAATTCTTCACCAGAAAGGAGACAAGCTACCGGGGACCGGTTTCTGGCATTTCAGCCTTCTTCGGCCCGGCTTGCTTGAATCCTGATGGTGCAGTGAGAAAGGGACTCATGTCTGAGTATACCCTGCCACACCTATAGTGGCCAAAAACGATTCAGAAAAGGGGGGGTGATGAACAGAGTGTCTGAATTAAGCAGACCACTCTTACCCAGTCCAAAGATCAGGGCTTGATCCATCACCGTTCTTTATCTCACTGCACCATCCCAGCTCAGAACCTGGCTATATGCAAATCAGTCTGTTCCTGGCCCAGTGCATCATGGGAACAGGGCAGACTAAACTACCAAGCCAATTCTTCACCAGAAAGGAGACAAGCTACCGGGGACCGGTTCTGGCATTTCAGCCTTCTTCGGCCCGGCTTGCTTGAATCCTGATGGTGCAGTGAGAAAGGGACTCATGTCTGAGTATACCCTGCCACACCTATAGTGGCCAAAAACGATTCAGAAAAGGGGGTGGTGATGAACAGAGTGTCTGAATTAAGCAGACCACTCTTACCCAGTCCAAAGATCAGGGCTTGATCCATCACCGTTATTTATCTCACTGCACCATCCCAGCTCAGAACCTGGCTATATGCAAATCAGTCTGTCCCTGGCCCAGTGCATCATGGGAACAGGGCAGACTAAACTACCAAGCTAATTCTTCACCAGAAAGGAGACAAGCTACCGGGGACCGGTTTCTGGCATTTCATGGAATACAATATTGATAAGCATGTCAAATAAAAACATCACTGAGCATATAAAAAGGGAGGAAGTAAGGTGCAAAGCCAGGGTGAACAGACGAAGCATAGTAATAGCAAATGTAAAGATTAGGTAGACAGGATTGGTAAAGGGTATGGAAGTCCTCACAGACACCTGGGACTGAGTTTAAGTGAATTTTGCAATAAGGATGCCTTTTACTTCCAATTTGTTCAGTCTAGTTTCCGGTGGAAGGGCATTCCATATCCTGGGTGCCATACCTGAGAAGGATCGTTTGTAAGTTTTTTTCTTGTTGAATTTTTGTGGTTTCAAAAGGAGGTTTTCAGCACTTCTTGTATCTCTTGTCCCACCGGCTATTGTGAGTTTTTGTCTGAGATAGATGTGTGCATTCTGATGTATGGCCTTATGCGTCATGCACGCTATTTTCAGGTGGATTCTGGCTTCAAATGGCAGCCAGTTTAGAGATTTTAGGTCAGGGGAGATGTGGGCTCTTCTTTTCGAGCCAGTGATGAGTCTTGCTGCCACGTTGGTAGAAGCTCTAAGGGGAGCTGTAGTGGCTTTGGGGAGGCCGCATAGCTATACACTTCCATAGTCCAGCCGTGGTAGAACTAGAGCTTGAACTGCCATCTTGAAGTTGCTGGGGGGTAGGAAGGGCTTCAGCTTCCTTAGAGTATTAATCTGAAAGTTTGCTCCCTTTGTTGCGTTATTAATGTGTTTCTGCATATTGAGGTTGCAGTCCAGAGTTATACCCAATGATTTTGCTGAGTCCACAATGGTAGGTTGGACGTTGAGTGCTGTAAGGTGTTTGATTCATTTGCGCATTATGGGGACTTTGGCGGGTGGGGCAATAAGGAGGAATTCAGTTCTTAAAGCATTCAGTTTGAGGTGATTCTCTGCCAGCCAAGTTTGGGTGGTCAAAAGAGTAGTGTTAAGCAGATTAATGCCATCCAGGGTGTTGATCTTAAGGTATAGTTGGGTCTCATCAGAGTACATGTGGAATTGCACGTTGGATGCTTGTAGCAGATCGGTGAGTGGTTCCATTAATAAGTTAAAGAGTGTGGGGGATAGCGAGGAGCCTTGTGGAACTCCTAGCGTAACTGGAACAGGTTTGGACAGGGTGTTGTTGACCTTGAATTTTTGAGTCCGGTTTTGCAGAAAAGAGGTAAACCACTTGAGCACTTGATCATTACATCAAAAGGTGCCATTTCCCGATGAACACAATATACACCCGCCCCCCATTCATTACAGGTGACTATAGTGAACCTGTGGAAATCTGCATCTGATTCGAATAAGTCTGGTTGATCTTAAAGTCCGGCACAGGTTTGGAGAGCTCTATCTACAAACTTGTCTGTTTCATGGATCTTGAACCATAGACTCTTCTAAGACCAGTGGTATTAAGCCCAATATTTCAATGTCATTCATTCTTGGTTGTGGCCTCGCATGTCTCTCACAATGATCTGACATACAACTATGGAAAGACTCCATTTGCAAGTCCTATTAGTTGCATTTACTTTTGACTGACTCAGTGAGTACTTGTTATGCTCAACATATGACCCTTACAACATCTAGGCCTGAAGGCCTAAAACATGGCCTCTTTTCACCTTGGTTCACCAATTCTAGGAAGAAGTGGATTTTGAAACACTCCTTAAAGAGGAAATTCATTTTAGTTATTCCAAAGCTTAGGTCAAGGTGCTGCTTCTCTATGTCATGTAGTCAATGGCGGGGACGGTTAGAGCACGGAAGATACACGAGTAGATGGTTTGTGAGAGGGAATGGTGTTTTTGCAATTTGATTCTCAGGTAGGCAAGTCTCCCCAAGCAGAAAATATGTATGGTAGGTGCCTGCATATTGTTATTATTATTGTTATTATTATTATTATTATTATTATTATTATTATTATTATTATTATTATTATTATTATTATTATTATTATTATTATTATTATTACCATCATCATTATTATTCTTATTGTTATTAGTATTTTTGTATTTATTGTTGTTGTTACTATTATCCCTTTGAATGCGGGTGGAATTCCCCTGCGATACAGCATAATTTTACACGTGTGCAGATCAGACAGGTCCCTGGCGTCCGACGCATCCAAAGGGTTAAATATTGTTGTTGTTATTATTATTGTTGTTGTTATTATTATAGTAATAGTGCTTTGTCGCAGTGCACTGGTTCCTCTTTACACCATTCCACGTCTCTGGCTGCCGCCATACTCAAGAAGAAGACCCCTTCCCCTGGGGTACCACCCTCCGGGCTCTTTCATATGCCTGGGATTGCCACATCCCACATGTTGGGGTACTCTCTAATGAGACATGCCTCTTTTACCTTGGGGGACACCATCCATCTTTTCCTTGATCCAGGAGAAAGGAAGAGCACCCTAAATAGAGGCCATTAACCCTCTCGCTGCGGCTGGAATTCTGCGCCTGTGCGGCACATTCCGATCGTGGGCGTGGTCATGACGGCTCCCGGCTGTCATCGGCACACGCCCACCGTAACTCATGACGGCCAGGAGCCATCACCAGCACCGAACGTGTTAAAGGGCCTTACTGGTTGCAATGCTGCTCGGTACCTCCCCTCAACCTCTGATATTTTAATAGTCCTTTATCTCATGGTTCACTTTTGTCATTACATTTAGTAGATATTCAATTAGAGATGGTTAACAGTGAATCTTCAGAATGCTTTTCACCGCGGGATTCTGAGTGACATCAAATAGAAAACCAGAGCAAGCTTGTTGTCTGTTAAGTCACTCAGACTTCCCCCAAGATGAAAAACATCCGCTATTCTCTTATTATCCATGTATATTTTCATGTTACGTTTGACCCCCTACAAGTCCCCCAAATCATCTACCCCTGCTTTCAGCAGCTATGCAAGTGCAGACTGAGGAGTAATGTGGAGTTATCCATAACCTGACCTATCCTCTATGTCCAAAATATAGAAAACATTACTGGCCTCCAGCCACCCAAGCTACCACCCACTGCCATCTCACTGCCCTCACCTCCCGAACGGTGCCCTCTTCTCTTCATCAGGGCAGAGAGCCGGAGCTCCACAGCCAGGCTCTCAAGAAGCCTCAGAGCAGCCTAGAACTCCTTAATGACGTAGCAATAATGGTTAAGAAGTTTTATTGGCCAATGGTGCTGCATCATAGCAGGGAATAACCAGATTTAGAATGTGGAAGTCACACTAACATCTCTCAGCGAGAGCCATACATAACAACACATATAAACCAGTGCTTAATTTGAGCCTCCGGTTTCCAGTGCTCAGAACCGGCACTTAATCGGCAACACCTGCGCTTGTGACAGTCTGCCACTAGGTAGCACTGTCTGGCCAATTTAGAGATGACCTCACAGTTAATTATGAATTCAATATACATCAAAATGACTATTGCCTGCAAGCCATTTTTACGGCTTTGTTGGGCTGAAATAGCCTGAATTGTCAGACTGATAAGAGTGTGATGGTTACTAGTTGTGTTGCCCTGGCACTTTTTTTTTTTTACAAACTAATCACCCATTAAACACACTGCTGTGCTGGCCTAGCCCAGTGCACTCCAGTGTCTGGTGTTTGTGCGCGTGCTCTTGTCCATGCCACACACACAATCGACGCTTGTCTGTCCTGCAAAAGCTGCTCGGCAGAGGAATGCTAAGCAGTGATTTACTCTGCAGCCTGGGCTGACAGGTCGGCCATTTTCGAAGGGGATTAGAGCCCTCGAGAGGCATTTGAAACCAGCAGGGAGAAATGATTGGCTTGCTGAAGGAGGCCAAATTGTCCTATAATAATCAGTGCACGGTCCAAGGCCGCTTAAATTCGCCTTCCGCAGGTCACGCTGCTCTCGAGGTCTCGAGTCTTCGAAGCATCAGTAACATGATTGCTTTTTGCTGATTTAATGGGGCACTGTTGCGTCCATAAAGTGCTGTGTGTTTCAAATAATATTTTGATGTGTTCTGATGGCTGCGGAAGAGTATGGATGCTCACAAAGTGGTGCACTTCAAAGGAATGAATTATTAATTTGATTCCTGAAAGAAACTGCTTTCGTGGAAAATTGCACTGAATGAACATGATCCTATGACTGACATAAAGGAGTGGAAACAGGAGGGCCCGACTAACAAGCTATATTTTTAGATTTGCAGTTTACAAGAATTTATATCATTGCAGATTCCTTGCCTCGCAAATAAATGTTGTTTGTTGAAATCGAAACCAGCCGCAAGATGTATGTATTTTTTCCACTGCGTTATTACTAGAATGAGACATGAAACACGTTCCTTTAGCCATTGGGGTTTTCTAAAAATTACCACCTTGATGGGACATTTTCACATCATAAGTGGAGAAAAAGCCACCACCCAGCAACTACATTGAATTAAATAGTACTTTTCTTACTAGGATTAGAAGCCTACACTTGTCAGTTACATGTATATTTCAGGAGGAGGTGCTCTAACCCCGCGCTACTTTGCAGGGATTGTATACAATCTGCATTTACACACACCTGTATAGAGTATTCAGATATCTACATTCATACACACCTGTAGAATTAAACTCACCTGTATAAAGTAATCAGACTATTTACAGGTATACACACCTGTATAGAGTAATCAGACTGTCTACAGATGTACAGGCCTGTATAGAGTAATCAGACTATCTACAGGTATACAAACCTCTATAGAATATTCAGACTATCCACAGGTATACACACCTTTACAGGGTAATGAGACTATATATAGGTATACACACAAGTATAGAGTAATGAGACTATCTACAGGTCAGACCTCTATATAGTATTCAGACTATTTACAGGTATACTCACCTTTCAATTGTGGCACAGTGTAGGTTTCAACCCTATCTTCTTCAAATTCAATATCCACAGATGAAATTGATGCTGGTATTGTCATGGTGAAAATTGTCAGTTCTCAAGTTGCAAAAATAAAATGCCCAAAAGGAAAAAGTTCCACCAATTGTATGTGGTTGCGTGATTGTCTACATTACACTAGTAGTGTACACCAATCACTGAATGTAGGGCACAAATGCAAGTCCAGATCCTCACCGCTGACCACCAATGTTAGACATGGGGGTCTGTAGTTTGCAATGGTTTGCACCTTTGTCCAAGTAGGGACCCTTCTTCCTAGTCAGAGTAAGGGGGATACACTTCTAAAATATACCCTGCTTACCCACTTCGTAGCTTGGCACAAGCAGACAAACTTATCTCAGAGGCGGTGTGTAAAGCATTTGTGTGCACATACAGTAATACAGTGAAAACACTACAAATGGACACCACACCAGCTTAGAAAAATAAGTAATCTTTATCTAATCCAAACAAGAGCAGAACAACAAAAATCCACAATACAGTCATCAAAATATGACTTTTAAAAGGTAGAAACAGTTCTGTCCATAGCAAACTATAGTTGCGACACTTTCAACACAAAGTACCTTGGATGCGTCACATCAAAAACAAAAACAGCTGCACAGAAGGTGATGCATGTGTTCCTTATGCCCAGGGAAGTTGATGCGTCGGTTCCTTACTTCAGGGGAGGTGATGCGTTGGTTCCTTACTGCCACGCAGGGGAGGTGATGCATCAGTTCTTTACTGAAGGGGAGCTGATGCTTGGGTTTCTTACTGTGCGGGCAGGTGATGTGTCCGTTTCTTACTGCAGCCCGGCGTTCTTGTAGACTTGGTGCCCTAGTGGGATTTTTGAGAATCGGGGATGCGTTGATTCTCGATGAGCAGGCGGCAACGGCGCTGTGTTGGTTTCTCTAGCTGCGGTCCCATGATGCGTTGGTTCTTGCAGCGGCATAGCAGGGCTTGCATTGGAATCGGTGTGGTGATCTCGGACTTTGGTGCACTGGATTCGGCGTGCGGAATTTCTCCAGCCGCGGGCAGGTACTGCGTTGGTTTCTTCAACGCTGCATCGGAAACAGGTGTGTATGTGCTGCGCTTCTCGTAGATGTGTTACTTTTCCAGCTCCCAACAGCAGAAACAACCTCCAGATGCCCAACACAGTCACAGGCACCTCTTGGTAGGGCAGAACTCCCAGCAAGAAAGTTCAGGGGAGTTGGTGGTGAGGTCTTTTTACCCCTAAGACTTTAACACAGGAGGCAAGCTCGACTTCAAGCCCTTGGAGATCGTCCTCAAGCAGGAGACACAGTACACAATAAACTCTTTATCTTCTCCTTGGTAGAAACAGCTACTGCAGGCCAACCCCAAACAGCACACAGCAAAGAGGCAGTACTTCTCCTTCAGTTTCACCAGCTCTTCTACTTGGCAAAGGTTCCTCTTGAATTCCAGAAGTAATCTAAACTTCTGGGGTCTGGGCCCAAATATTTATACAGTATTTCCCTTTGTTCTCTAGTGTCAGAGAGGCTCCTTGCCAGTCCTGTCCTCTCTGGTGCAGCTTCCCGGCAGGTGGTGGAGACAGCATTGTGTAAGGCAGACCAGGCCCATTCAGGTAAAAGGAAATCTCCTCCCCTACTCTAAATGCAGCCGAGGGCTATTCAGCTCAGCCCTGACTCCTCCAGAAAAGGCGGGACACACCTCAATCACCCCCCAGTGGCTGTCTACAGTGAATGCACATCCCAAGCCCCAGTCATTCCAAAGCGAGGCAGTCAATACACAAACCCAACAGAGGCATACTGGATGGCTAAGCAAGAAAATACCTGCTTTCAAATACAGAATGCAAAAATCATCCTTACTAAACGATTAATCGTTATATTCTGAGTTCTGGCATACTAAACTTCACCTTCCTATCTTGTACCAATTGGAATTTATTTTTATAAGATGTCATAAATAAATTCCCATTTTATCCGATGGGACCGATAGCCTTTCGATAGTGAAAAACAAAATTCACTGTAGTTCACTATCAAGACATGTTATACACACCAGTAGTTCAAGTTCAAGTCACCCAGAGGGTCTCAAGGCGCTTGAGGGAGGGTGGGTGTAACTACTTATCGAATAGCCAGGTTTTTAGCTGCTTTCTGAAAGAGAGGTGGTTTTGTGTGAGGCGGAGGTGTGTGGGGAGAGAATTCCAGGTTTTGGCCGCTAAGTAGGAGAAAGATCTTCCTCCCATGGTGGATCTATTGATGCGCGGAATTGCGGCGAGGGCTTGATTGGATGAACGTAGTTGGCGGGTGGGTGTGTAGAAGGACAGTCGTTTGATGAGGCATTCGGGTCCTAGTTCGTAGAGGGCCTTGTGTGCGTGGGTGAGGAGGCGAAATGTTATTCTCTTGTTGACAGGGAGCCAGTGGAGATCTTTCAGGTGACCGGAAATGTGAGCTTGACGGGGGATGTCCAGTATGAGTCTGGCTGAGGCGTTTTGGATGCGTTGGAGTTTTTTCTGTAGTTTGGCTGTGGTTCCGGCGTAAAGGGTGTTTCCATAATCTAGTCGGCTAGTGACTAGTGCGCGGGTGACTGTCTTTCTTGTTTCGGTGGGGATACAGCGGAAGATTTTTTGAGCATGCGCAGGATGTTGAAGCATGATGATGAGACGGCGTTGACTTGTCTGGTCATCGATAGGGAGGAGTCTAGGATGAAGCCCAGGTTACATGCGTGGTCCGTAGGTATGGGTGCGGTTCCCAGGGCCGGTGGCCACCATGAGTCGTCCCAGGCAGCAGGGGAAGAACCTAAGATGAGGACTTCAGTTTTGTTCGAGTTTAGTTTTAAACGACTGTTCTTCATCCATTCGGCTACTTCTTTTATTCCTTCGTGTAGATTGGTTTTGGCGGTGTTAGGGTCGTTGGTGAGGAAGAGGATCAGTTGGGTGTCGTCAGCGTAGGAGATGATGTTGATGTTGTGTTGTCACGCGATGGATGCAAGGGGACTCATGTACACGTTGAAGAGGGTGGGACTGAGTGATGATCCTTGTGGTACGCCGCATATGACTTCGTGGCTTCTGATTTGAATGGAGGGAGGCGGACTCTCTGGGTTCTTCTGGCGAGGAACGAGATGATCCAGTCTAACGCTTTTCCTTGTGTTCCGGCGTTGCTGAGGCGTTGCATGAGGGTGTTATGACAGACTGTGTCGAAGGCGGCGGAGAGGTCAAGTAGGATGAGGGCAACTGTTTCTCCGTTGTCCAGTAGCGTTCGGATGTCATCTGTAGCAGCGATGAGGGCGAATTCGGTGCTGTGTTTGGCTCGGAAGCCGCACTGTGAGGGGTCAAGTGAATTGTTGGATTCAAGGAAGGCGGCGGGCTGACTATTGACGGCTTTCTCGATGACTTTGGCCGGGAAGGGGAGGAGTGAGATGGGGTGGTAGTTCTTAAGTTCAGAGGGGGCCGCTGTGGGATTCTTCAGAAGGGCGCTGAGTTCGGCATGTTTCCAGCTATCTGGGAAGGTAGCGGAGTTGAAGGAGCAGTTGATGACATCGCGGAGATGAGGTGCGATGATGGAGTCTGCTTTGTTGAAAATGTGGTGGGGACATGGGTCGGTTGGCGATCCTGAGTGGATGGAGTTCATCAGGCAGATGGTGTCTTCAGTCGTGATTGGGTTCCAGGCGCAAAGGTTGTGAGAATGCTGTTTTGGTTAGGAGGTGGGTGGAGTGGGTTGCTCTTCGGACAGGTTTTCAAAGGTGTTATGAATGTCGGCGATTTTGTTGTGGAAGAAAGAGGATAGAGAGTCGCAGTGGTCTTGGGAGGGAGTGATGTCGTTGGTGCTGGCGGTGGGGTTGGTAAATTCTTTGACGATGTTGAATAGTTCCTTGCTGTTGAGGGCGTTGTTGTCGAGTCGATTCTTGAATGCTGATTTCTTGGTGGATCGGATCAATTGGTGGTGTTTGCGGGTGACGTCCTTGAAGGTGGTCAGGTTGTTAGTGGTTGGGTTTTTTCTCCAGGTTTTCTCGAGGGTACGACATAACTTCTTGGATTTCTTAAGGTCATCGTTGAACCAAGGGGCCTTTTTGATTCCTTGTTTGATCTGGTGGTTTTTAAAGGGTGCTAATTCGTCAGCGCTGTGGGTGATCCATTGTGTGAGTTTGGTGGCAGCTTGGTTTGTGTCTGATGATATGGCGGGGGGGTTTTGGATGAGTGATGTGAAGAGTTGGTCGGTGGTGATTTTGTTCCAGTTTCTTCGAGGAATATGTTGCGGTGGGATGTGGGTCGTGGTCTTTTTGTAGCTGAAGTGAATGCAGCTGTGGTCCGTCCAGTGGAGAGCTGTGGTCTGATCGAAGGAGATGTGTTTGCTGGAGGTGAAGATAGGGTCGAGCGTGTGTCCGGCTAAGTGGGTGGGGTGTCAACAAGTTGATTGGCCAGGTTGTCCAGGTGTTGCTGTCGTTGTTCTTTTCCAGGTGGAAGTTGAGGTCTCCCAGAAGGATGTAGTCCACGGAGGGGAGGGCGTGTGGACTGATGAAGTCGGTGATGTCTTCGCTGAAATGTGTGCGGGATCCTGGCGGCCTGTAGATGAGGGTGCCTCTGAGTGTGGTATTGGGGTCAGTGTGGATCTGGAAGTGAAGGTGTTCGGTGGTCGCGAGGTTATCGTCGGAGCTGGTCGTGATTCGGATGGTGTTCTTATGGACGATGGCGATGCCTCCTCCTGTTTGGTTGGTGCGGTCTTTTCGGATGATCTTGTAAGCGTCCGGGATGGCTATGGCGATGTCGGGCGCTGATGATGCGTTCATCCAGGTTTCTGTAAGGAAGGCGACGTCCGGCGATGTAGTGTTGAGTAGGTCCCAGAGATCAGTGGCGTGTTTGTGGACCGAGCGGGTGTTCAGCAGGATGCATTTCAGGTGGTTAGATTCGGAGCTGTGTTTGGAGGAGGAGGATTTGGTGTGGGTCCTGATGCAGGCGAATTTGCAGGAGTGGCAGGCGAAAGGTCCGTGGGTGTGTCGTGGGGTAGCTACGCAGCATTGTGGGGTGCGTCCGGGGTTAAGGGCAAGGAGAGTAGCGGCATCATACGTTAAGCGAGTGGGGTGGGTATTGCAAGGACCAGAAGATCTGGCGCTGGGCGCGGTCCAGGCGCGGACGGGCGTAGACGGGCTTACCTTTGGCGCACCTTCGGCGCGCATGCGGCGCGACCGCTGCGCGATACCGCTGCACGCATGAGCATCTGTCATATGCGGATGGTGAAGGGACGGGGGCGAGGGAGGAGCAGCTGGGAGGCGGGAGCGGGGTGGAGAGCCGGGCTGTGAGGGAGAACAACAAACAAACAAAATGGCCGCAAGCCAAAAAGAGCAATAGGACGAGATGGGGCACGACCTTACTGAAGCGCTAACCAGTACATGTCCTAGCTTTCACGTACACTGCACACTGCCCAAAGGAGTCCCTTGGACCTACTTTAGGGGTGACTCACATGTAAGAAAAGGGAAGGTTAAGGCTGGGCAAGTGGGGGCACTTGTCAGGTCGACAGGGCAGTACTAAACTGTGCGCAGGCACTACAATGGCAGGACTGAGACACTTTTGTAAGTCTGCTTGTGCGGGTGGCACAATCTGTGCTGCAAGCCCACTAGCAGCATTTGGTTTACAGGCACTGGGCACACACAGTGCACTGTACTAGGGACTTAACAGTAAACCAAATAAGCCAATTATTGAAACACTAATACAAGACAACAATTTACAGAAGGAGCACTTGCACTTTGGCACTGAACAGCAATGGCAAAGTGCCGAAAGCATCTAGATTATCAAAAAAGAAGTCCAACACACAGTAAACACACAGGAGGCAAAGGCAATAATACAAGGAAAACCCACTTCAAGAATGCCAGGTTTAACAAAATGGTGATGCAAATGTTGAGGTTAGGTAGGGAGGGAAAGAGGGGGGTTTCCTACACAGTACTTAATATTACACACTAGGACTAAACCCTGCACACAGATATATATTCAGAATTGAAGTTAGGGTCCTGGTGCTATAGTCTGTTGGCATCTCTCTCCCCTATGGCCGAATCTATTAGTGACTCAGGTGGATCTCTCTTTTGGACATGATGTGGCAAGAATTAGTTCTAGTGCCGTTTTGCCTCGAACACAGTTTCTCATTCTATACAGTTACTCATCCAGATGTGAGGCTGCTCATCAGGCTGAGTCCTGGCAGCATCCCTGCTTCCTTCACCGCTCCCCTGCTTCTGGGGCTCAGCATGAGCCAGTCATCAGAGTCAGGTGTTCCTCATGGTAACATCTGCTCAGTCGGTCAAATGCTTCTCTGGAGGGCACTGGTTCTCCAAAGTCCCAGAGTTGTTAGTTGCAGCCTCGCTCCAGATGTGCAGTTCCAGAAAGCTGCAGCCACAGGTTCCATGGGTCCTTGGAAGCGGGTGAGGCAATGGTAGGCCTCTCACAGTGGATGTAGTGTCCACAGATAAGGTCAGGCCGAGATCAGGTATGTCTTGGCACAGGGGCTCAGGTCATGCTGCACCCAATCTGTTGACACAACAGTTCAGGTCATGACACATTCATTCACCTGCCAAAGCACATGGGGGCCCCTAGCACTCCATCTCTTGGCACAGCTGCTCAGGTCATGCTGCACTCCATCACTTGGCACAGTAGCTCAGGTCACACCACACTTGATCTCAGGAAACAGCGGCTCAGGTCAAACCACAGCCTACAACTTCAGGCTTAGTAGCTAGGCAATGCATGTATTCACAATTGCAACTGCCAGTCCCAGGAAAGTCTGCAGCCTCCTGCCATCGAGTACATAGATCATTCTACGTGCCCCCACACTCCTGCAGGCCACGGCAGCGGGGTCCCACTTCACTTCTTTTCTCCTAGACAGTCACTCCTCTCTCATGGGTGACAGGGAAGCTGACTTCTAGGTGCTTAGGACTGGTAATCATCTCGTGCTGCAAAACGCAGGCCACAGACAATGTCCCCTCATCTCTGGCAAGTTAGCAGTCAGGTAGACACCAACTTTTGTTACGCAGCTGTCCGTTGAGTTTTATTTTCTTTCAATTTCTTTCTTATTCCTTTCTTTTCTATTTTTTCATTTTTTTATATATGTCTCCCTGTTCTTGTTTGTCAAAAAGGCTAGAGGCGAGGTTAAACACCCAACTTTTGTGGGTAGGCTATGAAACACTGAGAAAACATTTTAAGATGATGCACTAGAGTGTTCACATCAGTGCCACATGTGCATTCTGCAATGATTATTTCTGCATAATCACAGCAACACTGAAGATAAACATATGCATCACAGTGTTCTTTCAATCATTAAGCCACCTTTTTTAACTATGTTTGTCTCTATACTGTCATATATTTTATTAAAACTAACGACAATGGTTGACATCTACCACAACTACTGTGGTCTACTCTCTTTATCTTCTTTTTACATAATTCTCACTTAGACAAGCCCTTCATCCCTAAAACTTGACAGAGTTACAATACAAAATAGTGGTCCTGAAGAATGCCTAGAACTTCTTTGTAAGGCCATCAACCAGGCAAAAAGATGTGGACCCATCACCAATTGGGATGAAGTCTCTCAGTTTTAATCTATACCTTGGGATACCAGCATGAAGTAATTTTTCAGTCCACCAAGAGGTCGTTTTTTTTCCATAAGCACTTACCCTGTGTAGCTCCAATAGGGCCATTAATAACAGAAAACACACTCCAAAGAGTTCCTCAAATGCTTAAAAGAGTTGTAGCCAACACCAGGAATCCTAGAGTGTGGATTGAGGAGGGACCCTATGGTGAGGCATGCTACATAATGGCAGGTGAGGGTTTCTGTCCTTAACATAGGGACTTGTCAGTAGGCCTGGGTGTAAAATTCCTCTCCGCTTGCAGAATTAGCAATATTCAGGAACATCGCGGAGAGAATGGAATTCCCGATAAATTCTGCATTCCGTCTCGTAACAGAATTTATTTTTGGTTGGCACACTTGAGCTGGGTTTTTGTGCGTGCTGGCGAGCGTGAGGAGTCTTGCCGGGCACTCGCAGCACTGTCGAGATTTGCTGGGTGCCCGCGAGCGCCAGCAACACTTTCTGACTGCCCGTGAGGGCTTGCGTGACTCGTCCCGCTTGCTTGCGCACACATCAGTGCCTTTCTTCTGAAGACAGCGAGCACGAGCTAGCACCAGTGACCGCGACTGCATCCTCGAGCAGATTTTCTCCTCGTGGTGCTGTTTGCACGCAATATTGAGTGTGAGAACATGTGTTGCATTGGCGAGCGTCAAAAACGTAGTGCGACAGGCATATTGAGCTACTCCGCCTGCTCGCGGAATTCCGCTGAGTTTTTGGGTCCGCATAGCAGAGCATAGCAGATCTCCATGTGTTCCGCCCAGGCCTACTTGTCAGCAGCACAGAACCTATCCCCTTTAAGACTGATCTAGTTTGAGTGACTTTATGGACTGTGCAATAATTCAAATGACTGTCAAGGTAAATTCATTTAAACAGATTTGATATTTTTGCATCTGATTTTCTTCTCCTTTTCAACTACAGACAAGTAGGTACTTCATATGACGTTTGCAGTGTTTGGTGATTCATTACAGTGGCGTAAAGGTGCATAACTAAATAGTGAAATTCAAATAAAATGTTAGCCTTTTATTCAACATAATTCAAAACACTGACTGCACTGCAAGTTCAGGTTTGTAGATTTTGCATCTATCTAGACAGCCAACAAATAATCATGTTGACATAGCCTACACTAAATTTTAAAACTTTCAATTCTATCCTACTCTCATTCGTAATTTCCAAGGAATCATAAAATATAACCTACCTATTTAGAAATGTTTACAAATAAATAATAATATATTTCATATATATATATATATATATATATATATATAGAACAATCAGCTGGGGGAGGAGTCTCCGGACCTTTCATTACAGGGTTGCAGGATTGGGACATTGAGTGGAGGACTTACTGTGCATGGCAGGGCGCTGAGGAAGGCCAGGAGCCGAAATGCATTCGCCGCCAGCACTGAATGCTGCTGAATAAAGCTTGGTATTACCTGTTAACCCCCTCTGGCCTCCTTTTCTTCTGTTGTGGAGGGAAGTTATGTTATGATATGTTATGTTATGTTATTAAACATTTATATCGCGCACGGATACTCAAGAGTGTCCCGGCGCGGAGGTGAACCATAACAACAAGCAGCATATTTAGATGGATTGATTAAAAAGGAAGGTCTTCAGCTGTTTCTTAAATAGCATAGTGTCCTGGATATTGCGCAGCTCCAGTGGAAGGGAATTCCAGGCCACTGCAGCCTTAACAGAGAGGGAGCTACCCCCTAACCGAACCCTGCGGAAGCGGGGAACAGTGGTCAGGCGCAGAGTGGTAGAGCGAAGGTTTCTAGAAGGCGTGTAGAAGGAAAAGCGCCTCTGGAGATAGACCGGGCCAAGACCATGCAAGGCTCTATGAGCCAGCGTAAGGGCCTTGAACTGAATGGGGTGGACAACAGGCAGCCAATGCAAGTCGCGTAAATACTGCTTCATGCTTGTGTGCCCAGGGATTTGCAGCAGAACCCTGGCCGCCGCATTCTGAATCACTTGCAATTTCTTTGACTGGTATCCGGGGAGTCCGACGTATAAGCCATTGGCGTAGTCAATACAGGATAAGATCAATGCCCGAGTGACCATTTCCTTAGCAGAACGAGGTAGCAAAGGGAAGAACTTCTTAAGAGATTTTAGGATACCGAAGCATACCCCTGCCAATCGCTTTATTTGAGTGGAAAAATGAAGATCCTCCTCAAACCAGATCTCCAGGTTTTTTGCAGGATTGCCAGATAACAACGACTGGGGATACTCAGGGGGCAATGTTTTCTGCTCCAGCCAAGGGGGCAGTCAGGATGGCCCTGCAGCACCAAGAGTCCCGGACTTTATTTGGCAAACGTCGTTGTTAACTCAGCGATTTCAAACACTCGGGAGACCGAGACGTCTGGTGTCCGCCTCACTGTCCAGGAGGTATCAGGCGGTTGGAGGCACTTGCCTCCGTTAGGACGCTATGCGCAATGGCTGTCCCTGCTGATATTTCCTTCCTGGACGCCGAGGTAGCTGCGGACCGAGGGGACACAGGGAGGCCTTGAAGACTTTGGCAACGCTCCTTGGGGACCCCCACTACCCTCTTGCACAATCCGGACAAAGCCATTTATCCACCAAGAGGCACTACCCATACCGCCGACCCAGATGCACACCCAGGGTGCATTCTGGGAGTTGGAGTCCGCTGTTCTATTCCGGACACCAACAGGTGAGAACAATCAGCTGGGGGAGGAGTCTCCGGACCATTCATTACAGGGTTGCAGGATTGGGACATTGAGTGGAGGACTTACTGTGCATGGCAGGGCACTGAGGAAGGCCAGGAGCCGAAATGCATTCGCCGCCAGCACTGAATGCTGCTGAATAAAGCTTGGTATTACCTGTTAACCCCCTCTGGCCTCCTTTTCTTCTGTTGTGGAGCGAAGTTATGCGATGTTTTCTGCTCCAGCCAAGGGGGCAGTCAGGATGGCCCTGCAGTACCAAGAGACCCAGACTTTATTTGGCAAACGTCGTTTTTAACTCAGCGATTTCAAACACTCTGGGGACCGAGACGTCTGGTGTCCGCCTCACTGTCCAGGAGGTTTCAGGCGGTTGGAGGCACTTGCCTCCGTTAGGACACTATGCGCAATGGCTGTCCCTGCTGATATTTCCTCCCTGGACGCCGAGGTAGCTGCGGACCGAGGGGACACAGGGAGGCCTTGAAGACTTTGGCAGCACTCCTTGGGGACCCCCACTACCCTCTTGCACAATCTGGACAAAGCCATTTATCCACCAAGAGGCACTACCCATACCACCGACCCAGATGCACACCCAGGGTGCATTCTGGGAGTTGGAGTCCGCTGTTCTATTCCGGACACCAACAGGTGAGAACAGTCAGCTGGGGGAGGAGTCTCCGGACCTTTCATTACAGGGTTGCAGGATTGGGACATTGACTGGAGGACTTACTGTGCATGGCAGGGCGCTGAGGAAGGCCAGGAGCCGAAATACATTCGCCGCCAGCACTGAATGCTGCTGAATAAAGCTTGGTATTACCTGTTAACCCCCTCTGGCCTCCTTTTTTTCTGTTGTGGAGGGAAGTTATGCGATATATATATTTATATTATTTATATTTCGATTTTTCTTAAATTAAAAAAATTCATTATAAAATAAAATTACCACTTCTATTAAAATCAGCTATTTATGTTTTAAGTAATTATTTATTGATTATAAATGTAATAAATGTGTAAATATATTGAAACATTATTGACCGTTTGAACAGTTTAATTTATTTTAAAATCAATGTAATCAAAATATTTAAACTATGTATGATTTATACTCTTTTCTGACGCACAAATTGCTTGAGACTGTCTTATCGTAGTTGACACGAACTCGGCACCTGACACTTGCAAATACAATGGAAGACGGACAGAGACTTTACCGATACGACCACTACAGCTCCGGTGCACAGGCAGACTGACTTCGATTGACATGGACTGAACTACCACACTCTCAACTGGGAATTTCTCCTAGCCGTGACTTTGAGCCTTGAAAAGGCCCCAGGCCTGCGCGCCACTACAGGGTGCAACACGTGTTGGCTGTTGTTGCTATTTATTGAAGATCACAGAATAAACCTCTTTCTTCTCACTGTGGACTTCTGTCACCTTTCCTTATTAAATGGATAAACATATGTGCGCTTTGAATGAATATTCCATTCTTTAATCAACTTATATATTTATAATTGTTAACGCAACTCAGCATTCACTAATTAAATAACTTCTTTCAGAGTGTCCACAATTATTGAGTATTAATTAAACATTTACAAAGATGCAAAATAATACAGTTTTTAATAAAACATTACCCTCCAATTACCTCAGTAAACCCAACATCCAGAAAAAAATTGGATAAATGATATATCTTTTATTAATTATAACTAACGATATAACTTTAACAAGAAATCTAACTGAATATTATACAGAAACCAATGTTGCGTATCAGAAGATTTTAGCTTTCAATATATTACAATTTTGATATTACTGTAAACAAAATAGACCTATGCTTGACGCTCTTTATTTCAATATGTTTGTAGTCAGGAAGTATTGACTCTGCGATTTAGATATTCTGGTGTCAATATTCAGGTGTTGCTCTCTCCTCGAGCAAAGCTGTCAGAAGATATTCTATCTAAAATTTAAGAGCAGCAGAGAAGCAAATATTATTTTAGTTGATAGAGTTGGAGCCTGGCAGGGGCCAGCTGGACAGGAATCATGACCGTTTTGGAGGACAATACTAAGCATGGGCGTAAAATCCGTTCCGTTCGCGGACTTTCCAGATTTTTTGCAATTTCGCAGTCCGCGAATCTCGCGAAATTGCAGAAAAATCTGCGAAATCGCGTGCGGGACGGATTTTCAAAAACTGAAGCACGTGAAGCACTTACAGGGTTACCAGGTGCCCAAGTTGAAGCTAATTTCTTTGTAATCATTTACAAAATGGTTACAAAGAAATTAACTTCAACTTTTTCACCTGCTGTAACCCTGTAAGTGCTTTCTGAGCGGCGCCTCCAGAGTTGTTGCCTACTTGCAACTATTCTCTGACCCTGCTCTGACCCTCGAAGCAGGGTCAGAGAATAGTTACAAGTATTGCACAATGCTCCAGGCTGTCACAAAAATGAAACCACAACCGGAAGCACTTACAGATAAGGAAGCAGGTGCCGGACTTGAAGCTCAAATTCAGTAACACATTAACCAGCCCCCGGTTGAGGCCAGGCAGCTGTGCTTTCCCCCCATAATCTACAGTGGTGAACCAGAGGGTGCTGTGATGAACCAGAAGGTGCAGTTGTGAACCAGAGGGTGCTGTGATGAACCAGAGGGTGGCAGTGGTGAACCAGAGGGTGGCAGTGGTGAACCAGAGGGTGCTGTGATGAACCAGAGGGTGGCAGTGATGAACCAGAGGGTGACAGTGATGAACCAGAGGGTGGCAGTGGTGAACCAGAGGGTGGCAGTGATAAACCAGAGGGTGGCAGTGGTGAACCAGAGGGTGGCAGTGGTGAACCAGAGGGTGCTGTGATGAACCAGAGGGTGACAGTGATGAACCAGTGGGTGGCAGTGATGAACCAGAGGGTGACAGTGATGAACCAGAGGGTGGCAATGGTGAACCAGAGGGTGGCAGTGATAAACCAGAGGGTGGCAGTGGTGAACCAGAGAGTGCCAGTTGTGAACCAGAGGGTCGCAGTAGTGAACCAGAGGGTGCTGTGATGAACCAGAGGATGACAGTGATGAACCAGAGGGTGACAGTGATGAACCAGAGGGTGGCAGTGGTGAACCAGAGGGTGGCAGTGATGAACCAGAGTGGTGAACCGGAGGGTGACAGTGATGAACCAGAGGGTGGCAGTGGTGAACCAGAGGGTGGCAGTGATGAACGAGAGGGTGGCAGTGGTGAACCAGAGGGTGGCAGTGATGAACCAGATGGTGGCAGGGGTGAACCAGAGGGTGGCAGTGGTGAACCAGAGGGTGCTGTGATGAACCAGAGGGTGGCAGTAGTGAACCAAAGGTTGGCAATGGTGAATCAGAGGGTGGCAGTGATGAACCAGAGGGTGGCAGTGATGAACCAGAGGGTGGCATGTGTGAACCAGAGGGTGGCAGTGGTGAACCAGAGGGTGGCAGTGGTGAACCAGAGGGTGGCAGTGATGAACCAGAGGGTGACAGTAGTGAACCAGAGGGTGACTGTGGTGAACCAGAGGGTGCTGTGATGAACCAGATAGTGGCAGGTGTGAACCAGAGGGTGGCAGTGGTGAACCAGAGGGTGGCAATGGTGAACCAGAGGGTGCTGTGATGAATCAGAGGGTGGCAGTGGTGAACCAGAAGGGGGCAGTGATGAACCAGGGGTGGCAGTGATGAACCAGAGGGTGGCAGGGGTGAACCAGAGGGTGCTGTGATAAACCAGAGGGTGACAGTGATGATCCAGAGGGTGGCAGTGGTGAACCAGAGGGTGGCAGTGATGAACCAGAGGGTGTAACTGGTGAACCAGAGGGTGCTGTGATGAACCAGAGAGTGGCAGTGATGAACCAGAGGGTGACAGTGATGATCCAGAGGGTGGCAGTGGCGAACCAGAGGGTGGCGGTGATGAACCAGAGGGTGGCAGTGAGGATCCAGAGGGTGGCAGCTGCGAACCAGAGGGTGGAGGAGATGAACCAGAGGGTGGCAGTGATGAACCAGAAGGTGGCAATGGTGAACCAGAGGGTGGCAGTGGTGAACCAGAGGGTGCTGTGATGAACCAGAGGGTGACAGTGATGAACCAGAGGGTGACAGGGATGAACCAGAGGGTGGCAGTGGTGAACCAGAGGGTGCTGTGATGAGCCAGAGGGTGACAGTGATGAACCAGAGGGTGGCAGTGGTAAATCAGAGGGTGGCAGTGATGAACCAGAGGGTGGCAGTGGTGAACAAGAGGGTGGCAGTGATGAACCAGAGGGTGGCAGTGATGAACCAGAGGGTGGTAGTGATGAACCAGAGGGTGACAGTGGTGAACCAGAGGGTGACTGTGGTGAACCAGAGGGTCACAGTGGTGAACCAGAGGGTGCTGTGATGAACCAGAGGATGGCAGTGATGAACCAGAGGGTGACAGTGATGAACCAGAGGGTGGCAGTGGTGAACCAGAGGGTGGCAGTGGTGAACCAGAGGCTGGCAGCGATGAACCAGAGGGTGGCAGTGATGAACCAGAGGGTGGCAGTGGTGAACCAGAGGGTGGCAGTGGTAAACCAGAGGGTGGCATTGATGAACGAGAGGGTGGCAGTGGTGAACCAGAGGGTGGCAGTGATGAACCAGATGGTGGCAGGGGTAAACCAGAGGGTGGCAGTGGTGAACCAGAGGGTGCTGTGATGAACCAGAGGGTGGCAGTAGTGAACCTGAGGTTGGCAGTGGTGAATCAGAGGGTGGCAGTGATGAACCAGAGGGTGGCAGTGATGAACTAGAGGGTGGCATGCGTGAACCAGAGGGTGGCAGTTGTGATCCAGAGGGTGGCAGTGGTGAACCAGAGGGTGGCAGTGATGAACCAGAGGGTGAAAGTGGTGAACCAGAGGGTGACTGTGGTGAACCAGAGGGTGCTGTGATGAACCAGATAGTGGCAGGTGTGAACCAGAGGGTGGCAGTGGTGAACCAGAGTGTGGCAATGGTGAACCAGAGGGTGCTGTGATGAATCAGAGGGTGGCAGTGGTGAACCAGAAGGGGGCAGTGATGAACCGGAGGGTGGGAATGATGAACCAGAGGGTGGCAGGGGTGAACCAGAGGGTGCTGTGATAAACCAGAGGGTGGCAGTGATGAACCAGAGGGTGGCAGTGATGAACCAGAGGGTGACAGTGATGATCCAGAGGGTGGCAGTGGTGAACCAGAGGGTGGCAGTGATGAGCCAGAGGGTGGAACTGGTGAACCAGCGGGTGCTGTGATGAACCAGAGAGTGGCAGTGATGAACCAGAGGGTGACAGTGATGATCCAGAGGGTGGCGGTGATGAACCAGAGGTTGGCAGTGAGGATCCAGAGGGTGGCAGTTGCGAACCAGAGGGTGGAGGAGATGAACCAGAGGGTGGCAGTGATGAACCAGAAGGTGGCAGTGGTGAACCAGAGGGTGGCAGTGGTGAACCAGAGGGTGCTGTGATGAACCAGAGGGTGACAGTGATGAACCAGAGGGTGACAGTGATGAACCAGAGGGTGGCAGTGGTGAACCAGAGGGTGCTGTGATGAACCAGAGGGTGACAGTGATGAACTAGAGGGTGGCAGTGGTAAATCAGAGGGTGGCAGTGATGAACCAGAGGGTGGCAGTGGTGAACAAGAGGGTGGCAGTGATGAACCAGAGGGTGACAGTGATGAACCAGAGGGTGGTAGTGATGAACCAGAGGGTGACAGTGGTGAACCAGAGGGTGCTATGATAAACCAGAGGGTGGCAGTGATGAACCAGAGGGTGACAATGATGAACCAGAGGGTGGCGCTGGTGAACCAGAGGGTGCTGTGATGAACCAGAGGGTGGCAGTGATGGGTGACAGTGATGAACCAGAGGGTGACAGTGATGAACCAGAGGGTGACAGTGATGATCCAGAGGGTGGCGGTGATGAACCAGAGGGTGGCAGTGAGGATCCAGAGGGTGGCAGTTGCGAACCAGAGGGTGGAGGAGATGAACCAGAGGGTGGCAGTGATGAACCAGAAGGTGGCAGTGGTGAACCAGAGGGTGGCAGTGGTGAACCAGAGGGTGCTGTGATGAACCAGAGGGTGACAGTGATGAACCAGAGGGTGACAGTGATGAACCAGAGGGTGGCAGTGGTGAACCAGAGGGTGCTGTGATGAACCAGAGGGTGACAGTGATGAACTAGAGGGTGGCAGTGGTAAATCAGAGGGTGGCAGTGATGAACCAGAGGGTGGCAGTGGTGAACAAGAGGGTGGCAGTGATGAACCAGAGGGTGACAGTGATGAACCAGAGGGTGGTAGTGATGAACCAGAGGGTGACAGTGGTGAACCAGAGGGTGCTATGATGAACCAGAGGGTGGCAGTGATGAACCAGAGGGTGACAGTGATGAACCAGAGGGTGGCGCTGGTGAACCAGAGGGTGCTGTGATGAACCAGAGGGTGGCAGTGATGGGTGACAGTGATGAACCAGAGGGTGACAGTGGTGAACCAGAGGGTGGCAGTGGTGAACCAGAGGGTGGCAGCGATGAACCAGAGGGTGGCAGTGGTGAACCAGAGGGTGGCAGTGATGAACCAGAGGGTGGCAGTGATGAACCAGAGGGTGGCGCTGCTAAAATGCCTGGGAGCCCTCTGGGTGTGAGCCCCAGTGCTGCTGAGCTGCCCAGGGGTTGTGAGCCCACACGCTACTGAACTGCCCCGGGGCCCAGTGGGTGTGAGCTCTCCTGCTGCTGAACTGCCCCGGAGCCCTCTCACTGTGGAAATCATTTGTGCTCAATTGCCTGGGAACCCTCTGGGTGTGAGCACACATTGTGCTAAGTGCCCCACTGCTCCCAGTACATATATACCCGTACCACACAGCATCATTATGCTCTTGCACCATGAAGTTTGGTCCCTGGATGCTACTGATCCGTGTAGGTGGTACCACCGTCTGGTGCAGTCAAAATGTAAAGTCATAACTTGCTACACAGCACCAATAAACACGTGTCCCCCCTGGCACCGGTATGCGCATGTACCAGGCGTGGAGCACCCGCATGCCACTGCACTCTACTGCCCAGCGCCAGCATATGCCTTGACGGTGCAGTTTAGTATGAGATGGGACATTGTCCAGCAGCAGCAGCTGCATGCGCCTGAACCCACTGAGGAGGATCAGAATGGCTTTGTACCAACACGGGCAACAGAGCTATCTTGGACATCTGAAGGATTCAGGGGTCATGTGCCAAACGTATTTTTGCATCCATGAGTTTCCCGAGCGCTATCCCTGTGTAGCTCCTGTGACCAGGAGGCTGCTTTCTCCTCATCTGCTGCTCTGCTCGGTCTCTGACCCTTTATAAACAAGATGCATGTGAACTCGCAGAGAAGCCCCGCCCATTTGGCCCCGTCCACCACACACTAGCGGTATGAAACGTCTTCCCGCCTGTCCCCTCTATAATGGCCAGCTCACTCAAGGGACCTCGGCGGCTTTTGGCGTGCTGGCAAAGTTACAGGCACACGTGGTCACATATTTGTGCAAATGGCACAAAAATCCGTGAGTTCGTGGGAAAATTTGCGAACTAGCAGATTGTTTTTGCCATTTCGCACGAATTTGCGGACCGCGAATTCGCAAATTTCGCCCATACTTAGACAATACACTACTCCAAAAAAAAATAAGGAAGGTAAGCAAGCTGCTTACTACTTTATCATTTGTAGGGTGGCCACACATATTTATTGATGTATTTATCAATTTATATATGTACTTCTCATAGGTATTGTTTAATTTGATGTGTTTGTGCGGCACCAAGTTACCATATGGCTAGAGCTTCAGGGTGGGGAGACTTGACACGACAGAAGCAATGGTTTTAGAAAGTCTGTGCCTTTTGAAGTCAGTAAAACCTCGGGTAACATCAAGTTGATCTAATGTTCGCTGGAAGAGGATTCAAAAGTCTGAGTGCAAGAGGCTGGCACCAAGTGCTGAGGGAGCTCAATTGAGTGGTTTTATGAGGAACTGTAAGTGAGACCTTAGGGAGTGGTTTTCTATACCAGAGTTGTTGTTTGATCCTTAAATAACATGCCCCTGAATTATTTTTTCAATAAAGTCAGATAAGTTGAAATTGTTCTCATATTTTTAGGGAGTTAGCACAGCAACTTGATATGAGGTTAGATGTAGCCCTAGTGGTTCAGAAGTTATGGGAAACTCCAGAAACTTTTCAGACTGTTTGGGACTCATCAATGAGGTGCAAGCTCAGCCCAATGGCAAAGGGGGCATGGGAACTCCCATCGCACTTGCACCATCTCACTTAAAAACAACAAATAGAGTGATCGGTGGAATGCATAAATTAATCTCTATCAATGATAATTGCTTGGGCCACATATAACTCCACAGCCGGGAATGTGTGACAACTGGCTTTTTCTTTGCAATCTAGTCCCCTTGCATTATCTTGTATCACTTTGTAGGGTGAACCTGCTGCGCCAACTCTCTTCTCCTCCTTTCTAGAAAACAGAGAACAAAACATACATTGGGAGAATATACAATCTGGAACTTTTCAACTCCTGTGTGGTGTCCCGCAAAGATCTGCTCTGCCACCTACCCTTTTCAACATATACGTGTCCTCTTTGGCTAACTTGGACAAGAAACATGGCTTTTCCTTGATTATGTATGCCGACGACTCACAGGTCACCATTTCATTTTCTGAACCATCAGAGCCAGGAGCCATCAGCTTTCATGCATGTCTGAAAGATATCATGAGCCGGATGAGCGTACATTTTTTGAAAATAAATACGGATAAACCTGAGGTTTTAGAATTTGGTAAAGGACCATCAGTGTGGAACACTAATTGGTGGCCCAGGGAGGTGGGAGTCTGTCCTGCCCCGGTTACCAAGGTCAAAAACTCGGTGAACAGCTCAGTCTATCGGCCCATGTTAATGAACTAACTTCCTCCTGCTTTTTCCTCTTAAAAACCTTGAGGAAAATCTTCCCATTCATTACATATGAACTCCAAAAGACAGTTGTAGTTGCTCTCTTTTTATCCAAATTAGATCACTGCAACACACTCTTTATGGGAATTGATAAGGCACAGGAGAGGAAGTTACAATTACTACAAAATGCCGCTGCTAGATTGCTTGTGAACATCCTGAAGGGTCGCCCACCTCAGAGGTCATTAGAGCATTACATTGGCTCCCTGTTCATCGAAAGAGCCAATTTTAAGTCTCTCTGTTTAGTACATAAGGCCCTTTATGGAGGAATCTCCGGGGAGGTACGGAAATTTTTCACCAGGTATTCTCCAGCTAGAACTCTTAGATCCTCCACTGAGGGCTTTGTCTGTGTTCCAAAAACACACAAGCCCAGATGCCACACTGTCTTTCTGTGCGGCAAAACTCTGGAACCAGATGCCTTCCACCTTACGCATTCAACTAAACCGGATGAGGTTTAGGAAATAATTAAAAACCTGGCTGTTTGCTAAAACCTAAAACACCGAGAGTTCAGGTCGCTCGATTCACCTATGTAGCACAGTTAGTGCCAAGACGCCTCGGCATTCGCTGCACTCTATAAATAACAATTCAAATCAAATCAAATCAAAAGTACTCTTTCACAATCAATTTTCACTCGAGATACCACAAAGTTAATTTTGCGCAATTTACGTCTCCTTGTTATGATACTATGCATAATCTCAGTGGGAGAATGGGTAATCACCCACACAAACTTAGTCAACAGTCCCAGAGAAGAGTTAAGACTAACAAGCAGAGAGAGGAAGGTGGCACCCGGAAAGAAGCAATGGCATTTGCCCACCCAGCCCCCAGATGGAGTCCACCTTGGGAGGGAGACAGGTGCAGAAAAGAGATGTTTGTCAACCAAAGGTTTCTTGCTGCACAGAACAGGTTTAAGCACAAAATGTCTTCAGTGACAACAGCACAAGCCGAGAATGTGTGACAACTGGCTTTTTCTGGCTTATGATATCCGGTTTCTGATGCAGGGACTGTTACTAAATCAGAATGTGGGGGCAGGTGTTACGACAGCATTATGTAGGGTCCGATTCACAGAACTAACTTAGGACAAAGTCCTAAACTTACTTCCATTTTGGTATTCACAGAAGGCACTTACTCATTTCGGTATTCACAGAAGTTAGGACTCCTAACTTTAGGACTCCTAAACTGAGAAAATTCCTAACTTTAAGACGTTCGGTATTCACAGAAGGCATTTAGGAATCCTAAAGTTAGGACTCCTAACTTCTGTGAATACCGAAATGAGTAAGTGCCTTCTGTGAATACCAAAATGAATAAGTGCCTTCTGTGTTTACCAAAATGGTAGTAAGTTTAGGATTTTGTCTTAAGTTAGTTCTGTGAATCAGGCATCTACACTTTAACTTTTTCAATTAGATTCTGAAAAAAATGCCCTTTCCGAGCTGAGAAGCCTCCACGGTGTCCAGATGGATTAAGTGATGGAACGTCTTCTGTGCACCTCCTCGGTTCAGTGAGTGAACAGCTGCTGCCCTTTAATTGGCTGTGCTTCGTCTTCAACTTCTCCAACATTGCGTTAAAAGTTACCATTATCCTGGGGCCTGACAAGAAGTCAGAGCAGTTAATTTCATGCTGTTTTACGAGAGAAGAGCATCTAAGGGTAATTTGGAGTTTTATGAGCCACCCAAAAGGCTGCACTTCAGAGACGCAGACACAGCATGGAACACTGGGCTTTAGTAAATCCCAAAATGAACACTAAAAACAGCCTCACTCTTTCTTGTTTTACTCCTGTGCACTTCATACCTGTCATTGCTCAACCAAAATATGTCTGTGTCACTAAGAAACGTGGGTGCTCCCTTGATGGCTCCCAGCCAGAGAATGACCCATTTCTCTTTAAGATACAACCTATTAAAGTGTCAGCACTTAAAAGCAAATCGTGTAGGCACATAAGAAGCTCGGGAAAGAGAATTAAGGAAAGACAACTAAGCGACATTCAACAAGAGAGTTAAGACATTTAGGATGGAATGACGTTTCTCTAGAAAATTAGAAGAATTTGTGGGGTTTTGTCAGTGGGAACTGGTGAACTTTGGAACCGGTGGGGTGGAAACACAATCGAGGGCTTCCACGGGCAGCTGAGGGCACCATATCTGAATACCACAAAGGGAATCCAAGGGAGCCTGGTTTCTTCCCTAAAAACACTTTTGAAACAAGCATTGGCAAAGCCATTAGATCTTGTCTTTGTGACCTACTGTTTATGCTTGTGGTTTTAACAAGACTGTATAGCATCCGTGATGCTGTGCATCATGGCTAAAGAATAATAAGAAAAGGCCTTTTAATGCAGATGCTTGCATCATATGTATGCACATGCACCACACATATATGTTTCTGCAAAATGACGTGGGCGCTCTTTTTTTTTTACGTTTTTTAATTTGTATTTACTGATGTGAGTTGGATCAGTAAATAACAAATTTGAGAACTTTTTTCTAAAGTGGCTGGAGGTTGGAACACAAACGATAAAGGCAATGCAAGGTGAAGCATATGAGGGTGAGGGCATCATGGAGAGATCCAGTGTAAAGCACATGGGTGAAAGAAAGAAACGTAGAGCGCAGAAGGGGAGAGACACTTGGGAGACAGATGGAAAACACATGCACTCTCAAGGAGTACTAAAGATGAAAGAAAAAAATAGTTCCCTAAAGTGAGGAGCGGATACACGCAAGTAAATTTGTAAGGGCTCCAGGGAAACAACAGGCACATGATGGACAGCAAGCATTGAAAACAAAGCAGGCAAATGAGAGACACAGAAAAGTCAACCAATAGTACAACGTGTTGGCTGTCAGGCCCCCTGCGGACTTGGTAAATCCACAATATTTATGTCTGCGCTGTTTGGCAGGTTCGACCAAAAATGAAAGGCAAATTGTGCTTTTTTAGTGCTTTTTCTCTGAAGAAATTGGCTAAAAGCAAAGTTTTAACAAGGAATTATGAAGAGGCACTCGTAAAATGTGCTCATAAACCAAAGTCTGCTCAGTAAACGTAACATTTGTCTGAGGAGTCTGAAAGTTTCTCACACCAAGAAAAGCTTGACAACAATTGTATCCCAGCAGTATATTTTACTCCATAGCTTCCCTTAGAACTTCACTAAGTAGTGGTCAGTTATAGCTTCATGTTGGAGTACCTTCCCTTGTACCCCTTACCTCGTTGCAGTTTCGCCTCCTGCCCCTTGATTACCGCCTCATAGTGTGTAACAGAATCTTTTCAGAAGAGTGGAGGATGGATGGGCCGAGGCTCATTAAATGATCTCACAACTACAGGTGGTCGAAGTTTTATCCCACGCACACAAAGTCAGATGAAGTACAGGGATTTCATTCTGAAGGAGGTGGCCCTGGTTTCCTGACTTTCCAAGTTAACGCTTACATTCATGGCGCAGTACAGGATTTCCTACTGTAGAACATCCTATATATGAATGTCCTACAGGAGGAAAGCATAGTGAGCCGCAGCCCCATGTGCAGGTAGGACATGCAGGGCGGGGACAGGGAGCGGACACTGTGAGTGGCGGAACAGCACATCAGTTGGACAGCATGACTCATGACGTGGCCAGTAGGCGGGTTCTGGAGCAGGAACGGGGAGTTCCGCTCAGCTGCCACAGTTTCCCTCTGTAGCAACGGGCCTGTGCAGCTGCCCCGTATAAAAAAAAACCTGCAAAACTTTGTAAAGCCTGTAGTGTTAAAAATATATATATTGAAGTTACTCTTCACTTGTGTTTTGCAACTTTGCCCACCCTACTTACAACCTAATGCCTAAGACAACAGAAGCAGTTAGATGAGTCTATTTTGTTGAGTAAATTCCTCATTTGATTGCTTTAAAAGCGCTGTCTGAAAGACTTGAAGGCAGTGCTTAATTTGAGCCAGTGCTTTCCAGAGCTTAGCACCGGCACCTAATCCGCAGCACCGGTGCTTATAGCACCAGTTAAGGACACACTTATTTATAAGGCACATGATTTTCACACAGATTCACAGAATGTTGAGCCACGCCGAGAATCGCACCGGATTTCCCAGCTACGAAATCGCAGCTCTTCCCATTAGGCCAAGTCCTCTCCAGGTTAATAACTGCCAGGGCTCTAGTCAGGAGGCAGTTTGCACCAGCACATTTGTCCTGTTAGCGCTCCCTCCTGAGGAGAGCCCAGGCACTTTTTATTTTACAAGTTAACCACTGCTTGAAGGTGATTAGCCCAGGTTTTGTTTTAGTGGTTCGGCTCTAACTTGCATCACCAAGTGGTCATAACTGCTAGGGTGGCCATGTGCCTTTCACCATTTCATATTAAAGTTCCTCCTACTTCTTAATGTCAGTGAACTAAAGCAAATAAACACTTTTTCACTTTTAGTTGAGATACTGTGGTCAAGATGTTGGTTTCTTCCTCTCTACAATTTCCCCTCTATGGGTTGGGTGATCTTGCTGGGTCAGTCTGTTCTTACTGTAGAGAAGGGGATGTTTTGCCTCACTAAAACTTTGGTAATCATTGAGTGGCAGCATCTCAATGCAAATAAAATAATACCTATCTACGTTCCTTGATAATGCAACTGTTCTCACATGTGTTTGGCGTGACAGTGAGGTACACAGCAGATAGATGTGCTGACATTAAGCTTTGTGATTCTAAATAAACATTCCCAAACACAGTTGAGCTATGGTTTGCGATTGATTTCTTATTGTAGTTAGTAATGGTGTAGAATACCAGAGACTTTGGGTGAGATGTACTATTTACTGGTCACAATTTGAGACCAGTATTTTTGTGACTGGTAAAGATTTTTAGAAATTGACTCATGTACTAATAGGTTGGTTCTGAAAAATCTGAATCGTATTGCATTGGAATCCAGCATACCTCTTGAGTATTAATGACGTAGATTGCTCATTGCCACCCACTATGATTCGCTTGTCATCACAGGGATGGTGACATACTGGGCTCAGCAGACTTCCATGTCGGTGACTGCTGTTAAATAAAGCCATTTTAAAATTAAATTAAGGTAATTTTCCTTGAAGGAAAATGGGCTACATTTTGTAAAAATTGAAAACTATTTTTAAGATCAGGCAGTGGTCCCAGGGATTTTCCATTTCTGTCGCAAAACATTACTACATACATGAGGAATTGGTATTGGGTAGGGACACCCAAACATGTCCCTTCCAAATACCGATTTGGTATGGTTTCTTAAACCTATTAAGGGGTTGGTTGACCAATTTTCAAGTCACTAAATGGGTTTAATACATTTGAAAAACACATTTACTGGTTGCAAACCTTTTGATTTACCACTTTCAATGTGGATTGACGTGCCATCCACAGAGTTTAAGCATTCTGGATTCGAATAGATTCTTGTTAATTAGAGACTGTCATAAGTAGTTTCATGCTGAAAATTGTGCTTTCTAAAGGATGCACTTTTGTGTAGTTTGATGCATACAGTGCTTTCCAAGAATGCTAATATCCTGGTTTTTATTAATCAATTGCTGCAGCTGTTCAGGAACAGCCAACCCCACCTGCAAGCAATGCTGCCTAATATCCAAGATGGCCTTACCTAGAGGCAGTCCTGTGAAGACCATGTGGTTGATGCATTACTTTTCTCTTTTCCAGGACCAGAAGAGCATCACTTCTTTAATTAACTTTGGGAGTGTCCTTTTCTGATGAGGAGAGCAGATGTCACCTAGAACCTCTCAGCACAGCACCACCCGTGTGATTAGTGGTGTCAGCAAGGGCTGGCATGCCCCTGTTAAAAGGGCACGGTGCAGTGCAGATTTACAGGTGGGTCATGGAACTATGACTGTAGGACATTATTGCTTGTTACCTTCCAAAGAGACACACTTGCTTTGTATGTCAATGCTCAGTGTACACGTACATAGAGGAAAGAATTATTTAGGTAGAGCCCATACTAAGGGCCCGATTACGACTTTTGGAGGAGCGGTTGCATAGCGGTGCAAAACCCCTGCCCCACCGCTTTGCCAACGTTCACCGCCCCAGCCTGCTAGATTACGACTTTTCGATAGTCTGGCAGGCAGGCAGCACTGCTGTCCCATGGCGGTGCATCTTTTAAAGGCTGCAGTGCCTTTGAAAACGACACAGTAATGTGACCGCACTACAAGGTTCCTGCACGGCATGGACTCGAACGTCCATGCCGTGCAGTAACCTATGTGCATGCACACATGGGGGCACATGTTATGCTCCTCTGTGTGCACGTGTTATACCCCCCTGAATGCATTCATGCAATTGAGGCACGGCGGGGCCCTTTTGTTTCCTCTCCTCCAGGGTTTACATGGAGAAAGAACCTCCATGTAAACCCTGGAGGAGGGGGAACTTGTAATATACATGGCGGTCCCACCAAGTATACTGTGGCCTCTGACCACTGCTCTAACAACAAGGGAACGGTGGTTGACTGGTGGAGCTGGTGGTCCCAGGGCAGTCCAATCGTCCAACTCCTAAGGGGAGGGGGGGGGGGGGGTCGGACCGCCCGTGCGGCAGTGGCTGGATCTGCCACCAAAAGTCTGGTGGTCCTCGGACCGCCAGACTCGTAATAGGGCCCTTAATGTCTTGTACGGTCTATTTTTTGACAAAATACTGTAGTACAAGCTAAAAGAAGCAAATTATTGCATCACATTTGGCATTTAGTCACTAGTAAAGATATTCCTCAGCATTTATAGAAGTTTGCAGAGTAATGTAGTCACTGCCTTCCTATCAGAGGATGCAGAAATTGGGGGAAATATTGCCATATGCCCCCAGTCACAGATTCAGAACACTTTGCTTCTATGTATGTTTCAGGGAGTAACCTGTAATTTATTTCAATTTATTTGTGAACTTATTTAGCGTGAACCTAGCCCAAAGAGCACCAGAACACTTTAAGCAGAGGAAAATCTTTAGTCAGAGATTATGACATTTTGACATTAGGAAACAGAGCCTTAATTCAAGCAAGAAATACGATTTCAGGACTCTTTATAATGACATTCACATAAAAAGGTTATTTATGCAATATTGCTTAGGGTGGGGA
Organism: Lissotriton vulgaris; assembly: GCF_964263255.1. Lineage (NCBI taxonomy): Eukaryota > Metazoa > Chordata > Amphibia > Caudata > Salamandridae > Lissotriton > Lissotriton vulgaris. Next base: position 1,056,002,627 of record NC_141698.1, on the reverse strand, counting down.
GAGGAGAAGAGAAATTTGGACATGTAGGTATGCTAAGGATTTAAATTTTCTGAACCTAAAGACTCAGGGGCTTATGTATGAGCACTTGCATCCCTTTTGCGCCGCTGGTGCGTCACTTTTTGTGACGCACTAGCAGGGTAAAAAATGTGCCATGTTGCGTCATATTTACAAAGTGACGCATCTAGGTAGAGGCACCACTTTATGAACCCCTGCGCTTCATCATACCTGCACCAGGTATAATGTATGCAGGGTGGGCGTTTTGACGCAAGTAAGCCTCGTAGAAGTGACGCAGTGAAATCTATCAGATTTCACAGCACCACTTCTGGGACGCAAATGCGTCAATATCTTACGCCTGCCTCATGGCAGGCATAAAACTGACGCAGGCACATTTTACCTGGGACTTGCCCAGGTGAAATGATCCATTGATGGAGTTGCGTCTCTTTTGTGACACACTCCAGCATTGTGTCATTTTTGTGCCTACAGATACGTCAGAAACACTGATGTATCTGTAACTCCTTTTGACACGATGCGTCATACTGTAAATATGATGCATCATTGGTGTTACGAAGAGGGCGCAATGAAAAGTGACGCATCGCTGTTTGCACGCAGCGATGCGTCACTTTTCATAAATGAGGCCCTCAGATCACAGATGCTGAATAATATCAGTGGAAGCATGACAATCTTCCTCCGGCGCGAATCGCAGATACACTGATGGACCATGAGTTAAATTTGGGCTCCACTTCCAAGTGGTCCACTGCAAGGAATGGTATCTTAAGGTAGGACGACCCTGAAAGTGCCTTTTACTAGTACCTGAAATGTGTAATCTTCCCCTGGCATTATTGTTTAAATGGGACAGAGACGGACATTGTCTTTTTCATTAGGAATGTACAAAATTATGATTTTTTCCAGAAAAGTTGCAACATTTCTCACCTTTGTAACTGTACAGCTGGGGAATGTATTCCTACAAAAAAGATTAATGTAACAAGGCTCACCCCTCAAAAGCATTTTGCAAGGGAATTCCTCTTCAAAAGAAGGTAGTTTCGCTAGATTCTTTTCTAAAAAACATGTTTGAAAGACTTTAAAACTCCTCTGTCAACTTCATGAAGTTGGCAAAGTCAGTGAAGTTTTAAACAAAATTTCACAAAGTTGTCAAAAGGCAATGTTGCACATTTCGTACACCTGTAAGTTTAATATGAGAGGCATTTACAAGCGTGTTCATGCCCTCAAGGGGAAGCTGAGCAGAAGTGTGAAATTGGCTTGTTAATTTATGGACCGCTCACTGAGTTATAGATGTCATGGTCAAAGGCAAGCTCATGTAGATCCAAGAAGAACCCTTTGGAGGTCATCACCAAGCTGTCATCGAACTATGAAAAGTATTCCAACATTCTGTACACTGTTGAAATAATCCTTCTTTGTGTACTGACACTGACACATCACATAACCAATGTGAACATATTGAGCTGAAACATCACTCAAGTGGACAATAATTTGACCCACAAAGCTATTAGTCTATAAACATCAGATGGGCATGTTTGATTAGTGACATGGATAAAACAAAAAAAGTTGTTAGAGATGTAGGTCAAGGTTGACAAAAAATATTACAATTGATATCTGAGTGCAAGAGAGTGAAAAGAAAACAGTAGTAGACATGCGCACTTCATGCAAACCTTGGCTTCCCATATCAATATATGATGTATGACATGATTTGCACCGATATTTGAGCCAACAACAATCAGAATGATGCTTCTATATTAGAGAAAATGTTGCCCAGTGGATCCTTTAGTTGATCAGAAAATAAAAAGAGAGAGGCTTATGACATTTATCTTTAACCCATGCCGTGCATGGATGTTTTAAGTATGTAATATGTTTACTCTTACTTGATATACTCAGCCACTCAACACCCAATGCTTAAGTGCAACAAAGTGAGTTAAATATAATAAGAAATGTGCTGAGATATTGCTGAGCAGGTACGGGAATCCTGTGCTGCGGGGATCACTTACAATACTCCGACCCAGACTTTGGCCAGTCTGTAGGAGAGTATACAAGGTCATGGTTTGAAGAGATAACTTTTTGAGACCTCAGTAAGGCAGATGTTTTAGTCCCTGGGACTCAAATAAGGAATATCCCAGAAGGTGTATACTCAGGATCACCATCTTTCCTTGACTTCTATTGATTGTTTTTGCCGTCACTGTCCTAACAAGTCCTTGCTCTATTTTTATTGTATATCGATTCCTGATATGCCGGTGTTGGCCGTTGAGCCTTGTCTTTCAACCAAATCGCTTGCCCGTTATTCAGCTTTGAGGGTGACAGCAGCTAGTTTTGCATCATGGATCACTCAAGGCTAGCTCTTTGTAAGGGGAAACATAAAAGGTACTTTGTTGGTGTGAAAATACAGTAACACCTTTGGTGCTGTGTCAGGAACCCCATCTAACTGAAGATATTGCCACTAGTCTTGGATAAACTTGGTCATAGAGCCAGTGACAGCCACAGCATGTTGGCTACTGCATCAATGTGCAAACTGGCTCCTTGTGGCAACTTATTGCTTCCTGGTGTTATGAGTGGGCTTGTGTAAAAAAAAAAAAAATATATATATATATAAATAAACAAATAACTAAATAAACAGAGGACAAAAGAGTCAAAACCTACAAGTAAAACATCTTACACGCTCACACCAGCTATTTTCTGCCATGAAGAGAGACACAATTTGTTTCCAATGAACCAGAAGCAACATCTGACCCAAATTCCAACATGAACAACAGATTCCATGACACTATGCCCAATGATATCAGTTTTGTAACTCTAATAACTTAACCTCAGACAAGTATTAAAAGTCTTGCCCAGAGCTTTCACAAACCGCTGTGAACTCTCCCCCCCAATTTAGATGTTCCGCTATGTTAACACTATACCTTGTAAACACAGTAGCCCCTGTGTGGGAGATTGTACCTTGATAATGCAAGGGCCCGGTTCACCCTTTCTTCGAGACCAGCAGTGCCAATGGCCTTCCATGTAAGCCAGAATTTGAAGGCATCGGCGCGTCTGCTGCACTGGACAGACTTGTCCCCTGTATCGTACTTGACATCATAGAACTTGTCCTGCTGGAACAGGTAAGAGGCGTTTGCTGAGTGACATCTTTGAAGGAGGTTCTGTAAAAGAAGAAGGCAAAACCTTTCATGAAGTGCATAACATCATTATTCAGAACTAAATAACAGGAATTGAGGTATTCCTAAGCAAGGAAGGTGTACCTTCTGGTGTCAAATGTCATCTGGGGTTGATCAGTAAGGTAACCACATTTTTAACACATTCTATCACTGGTCAGTGGATTTGAGTTCCCCTTTGCCCTATCAGAATCCATAAAAGGCCTTGGAGGCATCATGGATGCCCGACTGATGTTCGGAGCACAGGTACAGATATCACCTTCAAGGTTCAAGCTGCCACTATGCTCGTGCTCTTAGACCTTGACTTTGACAACGAGTGACTCACCAACCCATTATCTTCCTTTGAGTGGGTTTCAGAGGATTCAAAATTCATCTGGAATTCACCTGTTCCATCTCTGCCTCTGGAACGACATGGCATCTGTCATGGAAGCCATTCACTCACCAGCAGTGCCCTTCTGAATATCCTTTAAGGCCCTGCATACAGCACATCATGCTTTTGGTGGAATATAATCAATATTCCTACAAGTTCCAGGTCTTACTAAGGCCAGCATCATCATTTTCCCCAATTCGTGCAGACAAACTAGGAAATACACCATCTGAATGTCCTTGAGGACCACCTCTTATTGAAGAAAGTCTGTTAAAAGATGGGTATTCCCTCCAAATTGTAAGGAAGGATAGGATTCTGGGTATTTCATTGTCTACAGCTTTGTATCCTAGCTGAGGTGTAGGGTATGTCAATCTGACAACCCTCCAGTATAGCCACATGGGTAAGGAATAGTGTTCATGTATGTGTACATCTTCACAGCTGATGCATCTCCCCGAGACTCTATCACAGTTTCATGCAACAACTCGAGCTGATCATGTCTCTGCCTTTCTAACATGAAGGCCAATCCTTCCCACATAGAACAGTTGCAAAAATGCACCTCTCCACCCAAAGCCTGTACTCTTCATCTGACCACACAAGACCCCAGCACCCTTAAACCATAGTGTTAAGTGCCCTACAGAACAATCAGAGTGCACCACCAGCTTTTGTACATGACAGCTGTCACTTCACATGCAGGACACACACGACTTAAGGTCTCCTGCTGCTCATGTGAGACTCAGCTTTAAGATCCATCAAATTAGGTAACTAAGCTACCACTCAGTATAAGTGGCAGCTTGCACTACACAAATGAAAATGATTTGTATAGTGTTGGAAAAGCAAGGGCGAACTCAAAGTGTGTGCGATTCCCTAAGAGAGTGTAGGTGCGGCTCTAGTCTAGGCTTGGACTACACAGAACTCCACGAAGGGACCACAAACTCTGCAGTGCTACGCAGCATTCCGTAAGCCATGAAGCGCATTAGTTTGAGCTATTCAGGCTGATTTTTAGCCCTGGGTTTTTGTCTCCCGCTGGAAAATCAGCGCGAACAGCACCATGCGCAGTGGAAGCAGGCGTGGATTCTTTCTGCCGCTTAAGTAGAAGTTTTACTCGAGCGGCAGCTTCCTCAACGTGACTGGAAGGTTTCTCAATGTGAGCAGCAGCAGCCATCAGCGATCGCCCATGTGAGAAATCATGCCGCAAGGTGGTCTGGAGTAAGATTTTGCTTGCTCGTGCTCATCAACTTAATGGTGGCAAGCATGAGTGAGGAAAAAACTCCACTCCGCACGTTTTTGGGAACTCCGTGCATAGCAGAGCATGGAGAAGGGAAAACTCTGCAAACTCCACGAGTGGAGCAGAATTTCACGAAAAGGCCTGCTCTAAACCATGTAGCTCTGGGTAGCCTCATCCTCCCACGAAGGATCATATTCGTCTAGCAGGATTGCAGAGTGTACCGAAGGGATGTATTGTAGAAAGGAAATTGATATATGTGCTTTTGTATCGGTGTCCCTGAGAGAGGGGGCAAAATGTAGTTCCTACACTAACATTACACTAGGTGGAGACACTTTGTAGCATGCTAAAGATACATGACACAGCACAGACACATGGTCAGGTCTTTTTACCCTCTCCTGTTCGGACATCACAGAATGGGCATCTGTGAGACTGACCTATAGGGACAGGGAGATAAAATTTGACCTTGTTGAATGAGGCAATATTAGCTTCATATGCTCAACAATACTGTCTTTCTTCTATGTCCATTCTTTTTTCTTTTTATATCATGTTTAGGATTTTTATATTTTCGGTTTTACTTTTGTACTGGACATATACCAATGTATTTCCAAACAACATTTTTAATCACATACCAAAGTAAAAGAAAAACTTCTACATTTGAGTGAAACTGCTCCTGTAAGTAAAAAAAAATCTGAAATCTCATACTACATCTGTTGAGCCTGAAACACAGCAGAAACATTGGTTATAAGTGGAAGCTGGACAGAAGAGAAATGCGAGTAGCAAGTTCTCAATCAAAAATCCTCAGATGAAGGCATCTCTATTGAGGAAACATAAAGCCCCAGGTAACCCACAAAGCAATCTCAAGCCAAGTCCAAAGTACCATTATTGTGCTCATTGCCTACATCTTCATGTGAGTGTCCAATCACAGCGTGGAATCCACCAAAAGTGCTTTTGCTGAGACCACAGGAGCACTTTCAGCAAACACTCCCAATCCTTGCAGACCACTGTGTGATAAAGGCATGGTGGGTGAGCCTGTTGCCATTATTTTTTTCTAAATCAAAATGCCCTAAGTGGGAGAAGGGTTTGGGGGAAAATGCATTTTCTTGAGGCATGGGGAGTTTTTTCCTGATGCATCAGGGACATCGATTTATTCTTCCTGGTGGTCCATGCAATTTTGTTCATGGTGCGCCAGGGTGGAAAACACAATTTCGAAACCAATGCTCTAAATAGGATCTTTCCGAATCCATGACACTGGTGGCCCTGCAACATTTGGCCCACTGGAAAGATATTCTAGTATGTAGAACTGGCTGACATTTCCCTGTGGATAATTCAGTGAATGGGGGTCCAAGAGTCGGATGGACGAGGTATCCCACTTTTTTGACAAATGCCTGATCACTGCCATAATCTAAATGAGGTTTTAAGTCACTTCTCCAAATTCCGTTTAGTTGCCAACATAGTTAGTACTTATTTTGGTAATCAGGTCAACCTCCTTTGCATCTGCTGTAGTGCTACCTTTCTCGTCCAAGGTAACTGTCAGGACCCACTGGATTTCACAAGCCAATTTTTGTCACAAGAGTCTCTATTTATGCATTTAACTTTGTAATGCCATCCCAAAAGCAACACAATGTACAATATCCCTTTAAATAGACTCTCAACATACATGTATATTACTTTCTAATAAGGCATTTTCCACTTTGGAAGAGCAGAGGCCTCTATGGGAGTTGCTATCACACCTCCTCCTTTCTGTCTTCTCCATCCCAGCCCCAGGCAAATTGATAATGTCTCTCCATCCAGCTTGGACTTAATTGTCCACCAAAGGTGTCTTCCATCTTTACCTTCCCTAAGAGCTAGAATAAATACTCTGGTCCTAATTTAAATCTTGGTGGAGGGGAACGCTCTGTCACAAACGTGACAGTGATCCCATTTGCCATATTAAGATCCCATTATATCCTATGGGGAAATGGGATATGAGATTTGGATATCCGTCACGTTTGTGACGTAGTATTCCATCTGCCGAGATCTAAGTAAGGCCCTCTGTTTTTGCTATCTCTGCTCTTTCCTTTTCAGTGCTTTAGCTCTTGCTTGATCACCATTTCAGTGTACCTCTGGAGTACCGGAGAGTCATTCCACTGGGCCATCTCTATTGTCCTTGTATCCGTACTCTGCTCCAGGCCCATACACTAGCCTTACACCAAGGTTCCTCTGCGGACAGTTCCAGCTACTCATCTGCATCAATGGAGGCTTTGGTCCACTCTGCCAGCTTCTTTCTGTTTTCCCAGAGCATTCTTATGAGTGCTTGTTCCCTGCCTGGAGGACCGCTCGCCTTTGTCACTGAGAAGCACTGGGCAACAATATAGGCACATTGTTTTTTAATCAAAAGGTGTAGGTCATATGTAAACGACCGAGTACAACCCTTAACAGCGTTTCATCGCATTGCATTATAATAGTTATATATTAATTACAAATTCACTAAATACAAGTAAGTAGGTAGTTAACATAGAACCACACATATTCCATTGATGAACTCATGAGAGATTTTCTATAAATGTATAATTTTCAAGGTGCTGCTGATGCTAATTGTGATCTGCAGAACCCTTTCGAAGAGGCTGTCAAAAGTTATAAATTGTCTGTTGCCCCCACGGTTGAATGCTTGCACACTTGGCTTGCTTGTTTAAGCTGTTCTTCCATGAAGTATTTGCCAACTGCAGGGATTTGTCACTGAATCTTTGTCCATGTGTGATAATTTCTACAGACAGCATGAGCAGGTGTATGGAGACAGTATGTTACTGACAGGTGAGTGAATAATTAGAGAGAGCCAATCATTTGCCTGCTTGCAGTGATGGTCTACATGGTCCAGTTGGGATGGCATCTTCAAGGACTCGGTGGGTGACTGAGGATTTGTGAGGTAAGGTGCTTGCATGCAAATGGCTTATTAGTTGGGCATATCTTGGTTCTAGTGGTCAGTGACCACTAGACCCGTTTCTGCCTAACCAGGCAGATGTGCCCCAATCAGGGTAAAACAATCCTAGGTTGCTTCAGAGAGAATCTGGCCTGGCAGTTCAGGTTGGACTGTTGATATTGGGGCAGGGTCAAGACTGATTTGCATATGGCTGGGTACAAACTGTTGCGGCATAGTGGGCAAATGAACAATTGGTAAGAATGCTGCTCAGAATGGTTTCTAGTGGTTAGATTTATTGCAAGCAGCCTGCCATCACCTCTTGTGTGTTTTTTGACCTGCCCTAAGTGGCAAGGGTGTGCCTAGACATGGGTCCCCTACTCACTGTGCCACTGAAACTAAGTGGCACCTGGCTGATGAGCCCCAGTCAGGGTGAAACCAGTCTTGGATTGCTTGTCTTCTGGTTCACGGAGGACAGTGCCTGGCAGTTCAAGTTGGACTGTTCCTCTTGGAGCAGGGCTGGGTCCAAACTTAGGTGTCATGGTGGACAGAAGAGAGAAGGGTTGCAATGCTACACCAAGCAGCTGCCAGTGGTTAGACTTATTGCAAGCATCCTCTCATCACCTTTTGTGTGTTTAGTGATGAATTTTACTCACTTTTGCCTGTGTACTTTTCTTACATTTTCAAACATATCACAATGGGAAGGATGCAAGGTCAAGCATATAGACTGGGGCAGTCAGGGAAATGTTGTAGAAATCAAGGTATTTCCCAATTGCCATACTCACGGTTGCCCCAACTTCATCAGAGAGAGATTTTCCAATGCCATATTCACAGTTTTCCTTCCTTAATCAGAGTTGGGATTCCCAATGACTATCGTTACAGTTTCCCAACCTTGTTCAGAGTTGGAACTCCCCATTGCCAATTTCTCGCTTTTCCTCCTTTTTCATATTTGGACTTCCCATTGCCAGGCCCCTGCTTTTTCATGCTTGGTTCAGAATTACATGTACCATATACCATATTCAAGTTTTTACCATCTTTTCACAGTCTGGGAAGCACTGAGTCTCTCACAGTAGAGTCTCACCAGACTACCATCGGAAACAACCTGCCGGAGGGCCATCCACCAGAGAACAAACAGCTCATCAGCATCACAAGGGCTGCCATATTTAGGTCTAAGTAGGAAAAAATAATGTCCGCCCCCCATGCAATGGAAATAAACTTCCAGGGCATTAGGGACATTGACATTCTGTTTTACATAGACAACCCCCCCATTTGCCTACTGGGCAACCATGACATAGTGGCATGGCCTGCATTCAGGACTGTAGAAAAGAGGGGGCATTTGGGGGCCAGGCTGGCCAATATTATTCTGAGACCGCCTCAAAATACCCAAGGAAGCTGGTGAGAGACCGTATGTCCCCGAAGCCCTGCATCAGTTTCCCCTTCACTGAGGATCAGGAGGTGAGGGCAGGGAGCGTAATAAGAGCGCACCGGGAGCCCGTTGCAAAGTAGACTTGTGGCATTTCTTAGGATGATAGTCTGCTTGGGTAAACAGCCTTTACAACGAAACTTTTACAACGCACTACCATTACGACGCAACCATTACAACGCAAACCATTACAACGCATTGCGCTGGCCGGTGCTCTAGGATAGGGAATAGATTTAATTTACTATCCAACACCTTCCCTACTATCCATGGGGACTGGAGTTGGAATAGTAAATTAAACTATTCACTATCCAGCACCCCAAAGCGCTATGCGTTGTAATGGTATGCTTTGTAAAAACTGCGTTGTAACGGCATGCGTGGTAAAAGCATGCGTTGTAACGTCATACATCCGTCTGCTTGGCTAGTTAATGCACTGGGTTGTCCAATCAGAAAGGTTATATGTAATTGTGGGCCTGAGCTGGCATGGTTGTAGCAAGAGACTACTGGAGAGATCTGCTGGGATGTGCATTTTTACTATTATCTTATATATGAGTGGCATTGTGAGATGCAATGAAGTGGCCGCAGGGTATAGATACTTGGAACCAGCTGTCCTGGACTATATTTAAGTCCTACGATTGCCAGCAGTGTGTGACAGATCTCGCCAGTAATTCTATGCCTGCTCTTTTTGTGACGGCTGGTTCTTTGGCTGCACAGTACTGGTGATAAAAACCCTCATAGCAGATATGTTTTATGTTAATGTAAGAGGTGCAAGTTACACTTGGCTGTCGACATCTGAGTGTATGGTATTAGTATTATCGTGGGCTCCAGCTGTAAAATTACATAACATCATAATACCCCAGCAAACCATAGGTCAACCCTCCTTAACTTACTTCCTTAGAGGTAGTTTAATGATTGGGTTGTTTCCAATCTGTGGATTGTAAACTGAAGATTAAGCTTGTGGGAGTGATTGTCTTTCAGAGGGTTCTGTTTCCAGAATGTGTGGGTGTGTAGTTGTCTTGGACGTAGCCAAGATTTCGCCTGTCTCCTGAAGTGAATGCATCTAGAAGCTTCGAATGCTGGTTGGTATTGGGTTCCAGGGCTTGACAGCTTGTATTGAGAAACCAGAGGCTCCTATGGATTTCCTATGGTATGGTGTGGTATGATGATAAGTGGTGCAAGCCTGGAGTGCAGTCTCCTTTTTTATTTGTATCGCTTGAATTTGGCTTGCTGGTTTATCATTCCTTTTCCTTGGAGGCTCTTTGGACAATGCAAAGTACATTGAATAATGCCCTTCTTGCTCTAGGTATCCAGTGGAGTGATTGCAAGACGGGAGACAGCATTTTGGATGAACTGAATTTTGCATCCAATGAATGCGGGTATGTCAATGTATAGGCTGTTGCTATAGTCAAGCTTGGAGATTACATGTGTGAAGATGGCTGGCAGTTTCTGTTGGTATCCAAGGTATGGGAGGATGCAATATAATGTTTTCATTGTGTACAAGGCACTCTGTTTGAAATTATTAACATGTGGTGTGAATCATAGTTCTGAATGCATGATCACCACTAGGTTTTAGACTCCTTGATATTGTTCGAGGGGGTCTCATGCTCTTTAGGTCAAATGGCAGTAGGCTGGTATTTTTGCAATTGTGCGTTGGTCATAATCTCTGCCCTTGCTGTATTTAGCTTTAGATGGTTTTTTGTCATATGCTTATGGCCCAAAAGCAGTCATCAAGTTTTAAATTATAGATTTTTTCAAACCATCCATTTTTAAAATGATTTGGGTGTCATCTGCATAGTTATAACAGATGAAATTGAATGATTTAATTAGGGTTTGGTAGAGGGGTCAGGAATTAGGGGTTGGCGGAATTTGCATGGTCGCGCTACGCAAAACTCTGCGAAACGGTAAAAAATCTCTGCGACCAAGCAAAAGTTCCATGAGCACGTGGAATTGCTTGTTCTGCATATATTCGCAATGCTTTTTTCCTGTTCGCAAACGCTCAGGGAGAAATATTTTGCGAACACGCATTTTGGAAGCGCGAACAAGCAAAGAATTCCACGAAGCCACGGATCGCGGAATTTTTGGCAATTCCGCATTCTCCGTGGAACGTGAAATTACCCATATTCCGCAAATTCCACGAGTGGAACGAATTTACAGCCTAGGTTAGGTATATGTTGAATAAAAGAGGGGATATGATGGAACCCTGAGGGACGTCACACTGTTGAAAGTGAGAAGCTGATGTGAATGGTGGTACCACCACTAGTACAAAGTCTCAGCTGAAAGGCCAATAATTCAATGGGCATTAGCTGAACTCCCTCTCATATTTCACATCTAGTATGTCAAACAAGAATTTTATGTATGGAAAGATTGCTCAACTGTACAGGACTTTGAGTCATGTTGTTCTTCAGCCAGCAACTTTCATGATCTTTTTATATTCATAAGTGGTTGTCAGAACCTAAACATTCCAGCCATTCAAAAGCAATGTCCAATCAGGAAACTCCAGATTCCAATATGGCAAAGTGCTTTGATTAGCCTATTGTGCTGCGGCATCACAAGTCAGTCATGACTTACATTTGATTGATATTGATCCAGCCTACACTGACCTGTTGTGAAATATAGCCTGGTGAATAATGTATCTGCTCTCGGGATCTTTATATTGTTTGTCGATTTATTGTTAGTTTAATAAGTCTGCTGCAGAGGCCTAACTAGAATTAGTGTGAATCTGAAATGACTCAACATAATCTGCTATGTTCCAAAGGGCTGCTATGACAGACCAAGAGAAAAACATACTAACAATTCTGTTTGCGATTACCTATTGCGGATCTTGGCGATTCGCTGTTTGGTGATCGCAAACCTCAATGTACAAATGTGTGTTTTACACATTTTGCGATTCCGTCTGGGTCGCAAATGACTTCCCTCATGAATCTTAATGAGGTATGTCTCGGTTTGAGACCCATTGGGAGTTGCAAAAGTAGCAGGGATGGTGACCTGCTGGGGTCAGCAGACCACCATGTCTGTGATTGCTTTGAAATACATTAATCTTTTTATTAGAAAAGGCAGCCTGTTTTTCCTAAAGGAAAATAGGATGCATTTTAAAAAGAAAAATTAAAAGTTTTCTTTTAATTTTGGAAGAGCAGGCAGTGGTCCATCGAACAAACATTCACAAAGAGGAGGGGGTCCCTTGGGTACCATTCCCATCTGCGAATAGGTTACCACCTACTCGAAGTAGATGGTAAAAAGCAAATGTTTTACGACCACATTTCATCGCATAAGCGCATGGCACTGTGATTTTTTATTAGGCAGGGATGCCCTAAACACGCACCTTCCTAAAACGATTCGCAAACCGAATGTGCGATTCGGTAATAACTTACCGAATCACAAATAGGGCTTTGTACATTCAAAAAAGTATTTTTGCATCCGCCAACGGGCTGATTCAGTGAATCGGCCCATTTGTGACCAAAAAAACACTCTGAACCTGTGGCCTTATCTATCGCTGGATAATGGTTTAATATCTAGATAACCTGTCAAAGTCAACATGTTGAGAATTCATTTCCTTGAAGCAAATACTGTAGAAACCATAACCAGGACATCTGACACTGAAAGCATTGGTATTATAATGAACCTTTCAAGACATCCCAGCAGAATATCGACTAACATTTTCTGATTTGTATATATTGTAATTTGATAACTGTGTAAGTATGAATCTACATTTTGAAATGTAATTACTCCTTTGGAAATCTGCTTTATATTTATACTAGCAGCCCGTCCTGACGTTGTCCGGGTATGAATTGCTGCCGGCCAGTAGTATATTGTTTTGTAGGATTTCGTTTTGATAGCATTTCTTATCTGTGACAGGCCTGTGAAACGCTCGGATTCACAGTGCACTGCTGGTGCACTTAAGAGTGCACGTTCAGTAGTGTGTGAACTCGAGTTTCTCTACTTTATTTTTCCTTGCAATATTATATAGCGCGAACTCGACAACATGGCATGAGCACAATTTACATTACTGAAGAACACATTCATTTGTGGTAGGCACGGGGAGACAAAGCGATTTGCCTGGAATCACAGGATGTTGAGCTGATGCCGAGATTCAAATGTAGCTCCCCAGCTCTAAAGTTCGCAATTCTAGAACTTGTGGCGGGAGGTGTGTCTAAAAGTGTATGTCGGTGCTGGCCATCAATGAAGAGAGACCTGTGCATTTTTCAAATCGCTGGTGAAAAAATATGAGTATGTTGCTGGAGATGTGGGCCGCCGTGCCACCAATGTACTTACCGGGGGAGGGTAAACACCCATTATTCCGCAACTTTCTTTCCGCATACCATCACTCCGCATACTTTCATTACGAAAGAGATGAGGCGACTTGAAAACCTTCGTTTTTTTTGTTTTTTTTTGAATAACTTAATACTTGTTCTTTTTAAGCAAACGCTCTAGTTAGTATTTTAAACTTGCAGGTGTCTAATTCTAATATCTGTGACTTACTGCTATGTCTGCATGGCCCTGGACATAGTAACTGTAGTTGTAGCTACAATAGTATCATATGTATTTTGATATAAAAAATGCTTGTACCCGTTTTCTGCAATCTTATTCTAATTTCTTGATATGCACAGTCAGCCATTAACATGTTATTCTTGTCCCTTGTAAAGTTCCCTGGTGGCACTGTGCTTTTTGCATAGTGCAAATCTTCACATTAAAATAAAATTAGCAACAAATGAAAAATACACAGGAACAATGTTTGGAATTGTTCCAAACTCTGATAGGGCTGAAAGCCTTCAAGCTCCCAAAATCAGTGCAATGCATCAGGGGGGGAACATCCTTTACAACGGAACTTTTACGACGCGGTACCGCTACCACGCAGGTTTTACAACTAAAGTCATAACAACGACTTGCGCTGGAGGGCGCTGTAGGATAGGGAATAGTTTATTTACTATCTAAAACCTTCCCTACTATCCACGGGAACTGGAGTTGGAATAGCAAATTAAACTAATCCACTATCCAGCGCCCCCCAACGCAAGTCGTTGTAACGACTTGCGTTGTAAAACCTGCGTGGTAACGGTACGCGTGGTAATACCACGCGTTGTACCGTCATACATCCCATCAGGGTGCTGCCACTGGGCAATTAAATGGATGGTCTGGGCGGCTCGTCAGGGGTTACAACTTCGATGTTAAATATGCGCCACACCACTTTTCAAATCCACCAGCCGCCACTGGAACTAGTGTCTTCAGCCAGGCCACAATTGGACCCACCCCAAGCTCACACAATCCCCTTTCCTTTACCATGCCTACATGTCTTACTGGTCGATGTCTGACCAAAGTCTCCTTTTGTACAACAGCTTTCACACAGCCTGCCTGTAACTATAAGGGGTGTATGAGAATGTTGGAGCCTGCTTCAAGTCCATGTAGTTTTGACGGTGCTTTTGTTCCAATGTAATTGAACTATCCATCTTTTGTCACAACCTTATGATGAAATTTATTGTGGGACTTTCCCAACTTTCCCTATAAAATGACACCTACATTTTACTTAGTTTCCACTATTTTAGTAGCCTTGACACATTTACAACACACTGTTCACCACTAATTTGCCAAACTATTCTTGATTTATTGCTCCAAGTTCACTGCATGTACTTTTAAATTAGTGCCTAGGTAAATTAAAACTTCACTTACAAAGTTGAGTGGAATCAGGAAACTCCATACTTTACGAAGCAGAATATGGGCCAGATGTAGGTAAATGGCATTTACCGATTCGTAAATACTAAATGTTACCGATTTGGTATTTACAAATCGGTAAATGCTATGTAGGTATTTTTACCGATTAATTTAGCAAATCTGTAGAGTTCGGTAATTACCGAATCGGTATTTACCGATTCAGTAATTGCCATTGATTCCTATGGGCCTTGAGGCCCAATGGAACCAATGGCAATTACCGAATCGGTAAATACCGATTCCGTAAAATTACCGAATTGACAAGGAGGACAGGGTGTCACTTTGACACCCTGTTGCACCCCTGATTCAGGCTTGTGTGCCATGTGACACACAGACATGCCCTTAGGGCATGTCTGTGTGTCACATGGCACAGGTATACATGCACAGATGTACATGTACACAGGAATTCGTTATTTACCATGCAGTAGTATTACATGGTAAATAACGAATTCTTAGGGGCCTTTGGCACTGTTTGCAGTGCCACCTACATATTGATTTACCGATCCGGTAAATTTATCGAATCGGTATTTTACAGAATCAGTAAATTTACTGAATCAGTAAATTTACCAATTCTGTAAAATTTTGGCCCCCTACATCTCAATCACCAAATACCGGTCGGTAACGGACGAAATTGGCCGTTACTGACCGGTATTTGGTGACCTACATCTGGCCCTAAGTTTCCTAACTTTACGTGAAGTAAGGTTTATCCTTTCAGGCCTTCCAGGTGTGATGATTTCTACGGTAGGACATCACCCAACAAACAAATGTTGAGGGTGGAGGCTGAACATGCACCACCTGAGGTAAGAGGTGCAGGAGTAAGCGATCTGTACCGAGGCTTGCTTATTATAAATAAAAAAAACCTTCATAAGCTTTGCATCTTTGAAAGCATGAACAGATTAGAAAATACACAAAGTTGGAATCCAGCCTGCTTTACAACTTTACACCCCTCTACTTTAAATCCCATCTAATCAATAGGATTTTAGGTTGGACTGTGATAAGTTGATTGAGTGTGCTTTAAGATGTGCCCTAAAAAATCCACATATTATTCCACATAGAATCACAAGGTGTGCACTCTGGATATTGAAATCTGATCATCGATGACAAATAATATGTAGGGCAGAATATGAAATCCAAAATTTCAACAGGTGAGTAAGTATAGATTTTCTATACCAGACTCTACATATATTTACATACGCAATATATATATATATATATATATATATATATATATATATATATATATATATATATATATATATATATATATATATATATATATATATATATATATATATATATATATATATATATTCAAGGTATGGAGAAATGGAGTTAGGAAAAGTAAATCTATGCTTCCCCATATGTAGGGGTGTGCGGTAAACTCTGCTCCACTGGTGGAGGTCTCAGAGTTTTGCCCACTCTGCGCTCTAGTTAGAGCTCAGAGTTTGGTAAAACCTCCGCCAACTGCAGCGTGGCAGAGTTTACTGCCCACCCTTAGTACAGAGCATGATTCTCGCCTATAGTGAAGTGACACCTCCAGCCAATTCTAGATTTTTCCAGACAACAAAAAAAAATTCTTTTTTTAGAGGTCTTTTGTGCAAAAATTCCTGCTTCACTGTTGTATGGTATTGTATTGAAACATGTTGAAAAAAGTTTTTTTTAAATACAACAGATGGCAAAATTTTAAGGAGCGTGACTTCAGCCAACTCTGCTTGCCGTGTGGCTGCACTAAGGCTAGAATTTTGATTAAGAAGTAGTTGGGTACAGGGTCTTGCGGGGATAGAACGATGGGTTATAAGCCTGGTAAAGGGCGATCCTTGCACAGAAAGAAATATTAGAAATTTTAAAGGAACAGTTATTAATTCTTAACAATTTCAGAACTGCGATTGATTTGCTACAACCGGATGAGTCTTTGCTTTTCACCCTATCACCATATCATATAAGGGCCACATTGAAGCAGGTCACTTGGGAATTAAGCTTCACTAAGGATAGGGAAGCTCATATCTTAAAGAGGGGTATCCATATGGCCATAGATTACTGTGTGATAAATAAAGTACAGGGTTATATTTCATGGAACATGCCCCACAGAGTGCGCTGTTTTTGGCTATTATTGAGGCAGGGTATGCTTCCTTTAAATAACGTACTGTCTAAATGGTATGGTTCTTCTCAGATTTGTAATCTGTGTAATTATTCCATCCAAGACGTTAACCATGTTCTATTTATTAGCCCCGCTTTATCACTGTGTCGGCGTAAATGGATGAGAGCAACTTGTCTACAATTATATATTCTTTCGGCCTCTGCACTAACTGATTCTATTTATGAGCCACCAAACGAAATGTTTTGTCATAGGATTTTTAGCTTTTTAAAGTGTTTTTTAAATTTGTATTAAGGAGCATTGTATGAAGGATGCAATTATTAACTTTGGTTTTACCTGATGTTGTAAAGTATTAAGAGCATAAAGGATATTAAAAAGGTTCCTATTGTATAAAATATTTTAATGTTTTGTATTTGGAGATGTTTTATTGTCAGCTTTCACTTATGATTGTAGAAACCTTGCTGCACAATTTTTATGTGGATTTCTTTGGAATTCCAAGGTCATATGTAAATAAACTTGAACTTGTACTTTACTTTTTTTGCTTGAGCCATCAATGTTAAAAGTGAATCTTCAAGACCCAAAATACAAAAGTTTGTGTGGAGAAATACCTGTAATGCCGTAGGTGACATGGACCACTTTGCGGATATCCAAGTGCCCCATGAACACAGCTTCTGCGGGAAAGCCCACAGAAGCAGTCTCTGTCCTGAGAACTCAGAGTTTCATATACAGGTTCCCCCTCCTTCCTTCAGTGAAACCTCATCTTGGACAGGCTTGTGTTTCTGTCAAGTTGCCTGGGTATTGTGTTTCCCTTTACTGCAACCTCGCTCCTCCCGGTTCAGATCCTGATCCAAGGGGTGATGTCATGTCAGGGAGGAGTTTGGCACCTCCTTCACTGTCGGGCCCTCCCACTGGGGGTAGAGAAATAGAACAGCATGGGGAAAGTGAATTCATTCTTCATGACATTGCACAGAAAGTGTACCTGGAGAACTGGCACAGAGAAGGCACCAACATGCAGCTATTGGAACTAGGAGCCACCCTGATGCCACTGCTGAAGTTGGCAATGGGAGGGATGGCATCATGTAAGAGAGCAGTGTTACATTAAGGTGGAAGCATGGCCCCAATGCCAAAGTTCTGCCACACTAGTACCCCTGTTACTGCTCCATTGAGCAATGGGGTACTGGCACAAGGTCACAAAGTGGGTGTCACATTCACAGTGGCATCCTGTGTGCCAGCTGGTAGTGTCACCTAGACACTCAACATGCCATGACACTAAGACTGCAAGCCCATATTAATGGTGGGTCTTCAGGTTGGAGCGAGTTGCTCCAACCTGAGTTCACTTATGGCCAAGTAGCAGGCTGCTTTTGACGCCGATGATCCGCTGTTTGGCGCCACGCTCTGCCTTCTCTGTTTACTGATTTTCTTTTACATGTTGGGCGAAGTGCTGGTCTTACCGGGGTCCCTAATTAGCAGCACTGACCGACACCTGCATGTGCTATGTATTTCTATCCTGCAGGTGGAACACTTTTTAGAAGTGGAAAATATACAAGCATGTGCAACTACTGAACTACTGTGACTAGCACAAAGTTATACGAACATCCAATCAGGGCTACTAGTAAGCGCATATAGGCATAGCATAGAAACCATGGGCCCTGGTGCATGTACAGAAATGACTCCAACCCTCTCCTTTTCACCAGCCCAGCCATTGGTTGGATAGTAAAGCCCTAGCTAGGGTTCAGGGGGGCTCTAAGAACCCTGGTGATATTGCACCTGCCACTGTATGTACTGTAACCTTCTCAGAAGCACCCACCCCCATGTGCATCAAATAAACTGCTGTACTATTGCCAAGACATTTGGACTACTTTAGGGGAAATTGTGGATGCTTTGAGTCAGGTGAAAAAATAGTTTTTTTAAATATTTCATGTGAACTACAAAATGTATCTTATGGGCCCTGGAAAAACAGCGTCCCAGCGGCCTGCTCTTCACACTGCACACTAGTCTGCTCCAGCAGCGGTGCGTCCATTGGGGCGTAGGGGCGTAGCCCCACCAGCCACCATGGACCCGCATCGCGGCCGCCGGCCAATCTACATTGCATTGCATTGCACAGGGGGGATGGCCTGCTGCAGCTTGAGTGACAGTCCACACTCAGGCAGCAGCAGACCGTCCCGCTGGGGAACTTACAGTGCGCATGCTTGGGAAAGTTGGTAACTTTCTCAAGCATGCGCACTGTAAGTTCCCCAGCGGGACCCAGGGGTGTTTGTTTGCTGCCACAGCCCGGGTTTCCAAAGGGCGACAGGGCGAGCAACAAATGTGCCTCCCTAGCCAATCCTGGCGCTGCTCCAGCGCCAGGATTGGCTGAGGACGGAGGGCGGGGTTTCCGCTCCAGTGAAGGCGCCACGGTCCCAGAACTTAGAAGATGTAGGCGGCGCTGATCGGCGGTGAGGTAAGTTTTCCCTTCTTTATTCTTCTAATTCCCTGTTATTTCATTTTTTTTTAAATGTATTTTATGTGCATTATGCCCTATATCGCGAACATGCATTACATTACCGTTTTCAAGTTCAAAATTTTAACTTTAAAACAATAATGTAATGCACGTCGCCATGAACTTAGTGTATATCATTTTGCGCCCATTTCTCTGCGCCTCCAACTCTCCATAGCAGTCAGCTGCCACCGAAGGTAGGTGCCGCTGTCTCTTCCCTTGTTGACTGCTATGGTTGTCGCTGCCACCAATTACGCCTTCTATGGCCAGTTTCCATTGGAAGTCAAAAGAGTCTGACATTTAAGAGGTCATCTGGCTGCTTGACCCACAGTCTCAGCAGTTACTAGGTACTGCCGTTCCTCTGTGCCCCCTTGTTCCCTGCCTGGCCTGCTCTCACTCTGCCTGTCTTCTGCGACAATCCTCTTTCTAGCTATGTGGTTAGTTCTCTAATTGTGATTAACGTGGATTATTTATCTCTATAATTACAGTGTGCGAGGGCAGGGCTTCGGTTGTAATATCCGGGTTAAAAAAAAGTGTGCAGTCGAAAAAGAAAAGAAAAATAAATATTTTTCATAACAAGGTTCCTTTCTTTGAGCTCACACTGTGTGCTTTCAGCCCCCCTCCTGAATGCCTGCGCTGCAATAGAATCTGTCACTTCCGGTTAGCCACAATAGAAGGTATCCAATTGGTCCCCAAACCTGTTTTTCCACTAAGAGCCAATTCTGTTTATCAGTCACTAATTAAATCTTCCGCCCCTGCAGGGTCCCATGCAAGAGGCCTGCCTGGCGCAATCTGTGAAAATAAATAAATCACTCGATCAGAGCGACATCGTATCCGCCTGGGCGACCGCTTCGCCCTCACCCCCAACATTACCCCTCCACCCCCACACACACACTCACCCGAAATATCAAAGTGTGAAGGGGCCGAGCTGGGACTGGCTTAGCACTGATCATTCCCCCCACACTGGGAGTTCACTCACGGCTCGGTTTTTGGCATGGTTACTTGTTTTGGATGCTTTCTCTGTTTCCATCAGCCCATGTGTTCAGAGCATGTTTTTAAACGCTTATTGCCTCAGGGTTATTATGGCTCTAGGGCTATAAGGGCTATAAGGAAAGTTGCATTTGTACTCCGGTTATCAGACACCTGCGAGGAACCCGTCATCAACTTTGCAAAAGAAGAAATCACAGATTGATGAAGTCAGTTCTGGCGAAAAGCCATGTCACACAGAAACCTACATCCGACAAACACCATGTCACTCTCTCCACCCTACACTTCTTGAAAATGAAGTATCTATCTCTGGAATGAACCAATACTGCTGCCAACAGGGCAGAACAAACCACGTGTCTCAACTTTGCATATCCCAACCACCCCTACCAATAAAGGGAAATAAATGAGAGAGACAGGAGATAGAGAGAAAAGAAATTCCAAACTATCCAACCAGAGAAGGGGCGGAGGACCATGCACCCTTAGTCACTGAATACCTAGCTCAGACTTAAAAAAATAAATGAATGAATGAAGGTTACGGCTGTCAGTGTCCTAGATAATTCTCGCTAATCTGTAATCAGTAGAACAAATTCGATGCCCAAAACCTTTTTAGTAGGATGCAGTTAAACACTGGGTATACCGATTAACAAGGGCACCTCTTCTCAGAGGCAACAGAGCTATCATCATTTATATTTAGATTTCGGTGCGTGGTGCCCCCATAAAATCCTTAATTTTGCGTGAGGGGCTCTTGCGTGAGTTAAGAGTTAATCCCTGTGAGAGGTGTTCCCCTGTTTATATGAAGGGTCACCGACAGGGGCCCTTGTCTTTGCAGCTAAGGAGTTACATTTGTCTGATATCGTTTTTTTTTAAAATTAAAATTAAAAGCTCTTGGCTAACGCAAGACCTAAAAAGCAACGTAGCAAGTGTCACCGAGGCAGCCGGAAATACCGTGGATTTAGGCCCTCCTTGTGCTTGTGACAGTAGCCCGCCATGGGCAGGTTGCCAACCTTGTATCCTTTAGATTCCCCCCCCACCCCGCACAGCCCCGGCCAAAACTCTACTCTTCCATTTCTATGTGACTCTTAGAGTATATCCATGTGTATCCCTTCCCTATGTATATAGAGATCACAGGTGAGGTCCAACAGAGTACAGTTGGTAGCCCAGGCATTTTCTATTTAAGCTGTGCAGTCTAACAGCCTCGTGGTGTTCACTCAGGAGAGTTTGTTGTTTTGCAAACTCGACCCAAAGGTTTTGGTGGGTATTACCTGTGCACCCACCCTGGCTACATTACACTAGCTCAGAGGTTTGTAAGCACCACAAGGCGAAGCGATTTGCCCCGAATCACAGGATCTATTAGAGCCGGCGCTGAGACTCGAACAGCACTTAGTGCTTTTTTGACTTTTTTCACGGACCTCCAGTTAGCCACGTGTGCTACATGTATACATATTTTCACTGTACGGAGCTATAGTCATAAATATGTATACATGTAGCACACGACACAATGTGAAACGGAGACTCAAGAAAAAGCACTAAGTGTTGTTCGAGTCTTAGCCTCGCTCTCTGTTGACTAAGATAATTTAAAGGCTTACTGACAAAATGTGTTTGAGCTGGCAGCATCTTTATTTCACATTTTTCATAACAATTTGGAAGGAATGTAGACGTCACTGGAATTCAATAGTAATCTCTCGAAGCTCGAACAATGTTTTTTCAGTGCCTGGACTGTGTGTATGTGACAGGACTGCACCATCTTCTGCGCATGATAAAAGAGCTCTGCATATGGCGTGCGAACAGCATAAATATTGAAGGCTGCAGTCTGGGAAAGCTAGGAGATTTCATTGTATGAAAGCTTGTGAAGGTGTTTGGCATTTGTCCAAAACCGGTGAACCCTTGATTGTCACAACCCAATACTCTGTAAATTGCTGATTTTATTGTTGGGAAGTCAAATTGTGAGCTGGATGTGTTCCTCCTTGGTGATTGCAGCCTGCTGGAGTGTGTAGAGTGAAAATAAAGGGAAAGGCGAAAGCTGGTCTAAAGTGACATTCACATTTGTAGTAATTAAGTTGCTTTTTGTGAGCTTTTAAGCCTTTTAATTGCTAATTGGTGATCTGACAGTCAAAGTGTTTATTTACAGCTGCCAAGACTTCCGATTGCTTACCTGTGACAGTTTCAGAGTTTCGGTGTACTTAAGTCCACTTGTACAAGTGGCTCACTCCAGAAACTGTTGAATGTTTTTAATGCAGTAAGGTATGGGGCAGTTCTGATGTACCAAGTCAGACCCAGACCTGTCCCCACAGTTGCTCCGGATTAAGGAACATTGTCATTTCATCTCAGGTGCAATGTAAAGACTCCCAGTGAGCTGAGGACTCTTTTGGCTCAAGAACCAACTAGCTGGAGACCCTTGTGGTTGCTTAAAGATTTAAGATCAGCCTGTAACTCAGTCTTGAGCTGGGTGGGTGACCTCGATTACAAAGTGGCTGTGCCAGATGTCCCATTATGACCCCTTTTGCCTGTCTCCCCTTCAGGCGCACAGGGCATAAAACTGGGGGGTGCTCAACCCTGCCAAAAAACTGACAGCTGCCATCTTATCAGGGGTGGGATGCTTTGGTGTGCTGGTCTGGTTTTCTGGGTGCATTGGCTCAAGTTTTTCCCATGTAATTGTTTGGGTGTCTTGGTAAGTTGCTTTTATGTGAATGTCTGACTTATGACTGCGCATTCCTTTCAGTGTGCACTTGCTTCAGTTTACTTTTTGAGTCACTGTCTAGTTTGCTGGATGTATTG
Organism: Lissotriton vulgaris; assembly: GCF_964263255.1. NCBI lineage: Eukaryota > Metazoa > Chordata > Amphibia > Caudata > Salamandridae > Lissotriton > Lissotriton vulgaris. The sequence goes on along the minus strand of NC_141698.1, from coordinate 1,055,979,537 downwards.
CTTTAATTTTTCTTTCATTAAACTGTTTGACTTGCTTGGTGCTTTTATGTTGGTGCCTGCATGCTGAAGTGTACTCTTCTTCAGTTTAAATGTATGTGACTGGCCTGTTGACTAGCACCCTGCTTTCAAAGTGAAGGTTCACAGGTTCACACTTGCTTTAGTTTACTTTTGTATGGTTGACTGCATGCACATTTTTGCTGGATGCATTGCTTTAAGTTACTACTTGATGCATTGCTTTCAGTTTGCTTTCAAGTAATTGCCTCTCATTTTCCTAATGCTTTGTGAAGGCTGTTTCCCAACTGCTGTGCAACTTCTTCTACTCTTAGAGCTGAGATTTTCATGAAAGTCTTAGAGTCTGAATTCAGCACCTGAGCGTAATAGGACGAAATGTATGAAGCTACCTATGCTATGCCATCTATTAATGTAATAACTGCACTTTCACAATTGCTTTATTAACCTTCCTGCTTTCTCAAATTTGCTTGAAAATGCACGATTTGTCTTCTTTTTTTCAAAATTTTCTTGGGGGGGTTTATCCCCCCAAACCCCCCTTTTGGGGTTTGGGTGCGCTCGCTGCGCTCGCTCGCTACAGTGCTGTATGCAAATCACTTTGCGCCCCACCACTTTGAAATGTCACCCGTCCGCCCCGGTGTGCTCTGATGCAGAGATCGGTAATGTGTCTCAAACATCTAAAGCAGTAATAATAACTAAGGATGGGTGGAACTCTGCGGAAACTCAAATAATGTTAATGTAACTCAGTGGAACTCCACGGAGTGAAACTCCATGAGTTCCACCCACCCTTACCTACATGGTTGTACCTTTCGATATTCTGTCCTTGATATTCTTCTATCTTAATGTCCCGGGGGTTTATTTTTAGGTGTACGACCAGTATTTGGGAAAGAATGCACCTACAGAACACAGTTTTAATGATTTGTCAAAGATGAAAATAGTTGAAATTGAATTCCTGCTCCAGACCTGCCTGAATTGCTTTTTTGCAGAAAAGGAACACTACATTGGGAAGGCTGGTATTCAAACCACTAGGGACGTATGGGTCCTGCCTCCACCACTTCTGCGAAAGATAGATCTGAGTCTGAGTGTTATCTCTAGCCTCACAACAGTTTGCTGACAACAACACTCAAAGTAAATTCTGTTCCACATCTTACAATAACATCATGGAACATGGCTGGCTCTAAAAGCATCAGGGCAAGCATTAGCCTACATGAAGGAGAGCAACTTTATGTGCATTAAAGAGAGTTGGGCCCTTTCCTTGTCTACTTTACACGGATATTATGAAATCTTTAAGCTGGCGTCACGACTCAGCCTCTTTGGCCGCACTTCAGGAGGGCTATCTTTTTTCATTAATTACACAAGTAAGTTAGAGACCACTCCAAATAATCGGAGCTCCTCAGCTCTACAAGAAGCCACCATTACAGGTACACAAATCAATCGTAAATCAGTAGCTTTGCTGCTCCTAAATTGTTATCTCAAGGCACCAAAAAATGCCAAGCTGATCATTGCAGAAGAGCTATGTGGCGGGCTAGAAGGCCTTTTTATGGACTTTCCAAGCCATGATCATCTGCTTGTGAGTGAATTTAACGTCCATGGACTGCAGAACATCAGTGAATCCTTAGCCATGTCCAAAGAGGGAGGAAAATTGCAAGATCTTCTGTCAACTTACAAAGAGCTTGAGGCACAAGGAATTCATCAGTTGATTCTTCCTACCCGAAAACGAATCTCGACAATTGACTATGTCTTTATATCAGAGCTTTTAGCAGGCCAGCTTGTAATCTTCCAAATAGACATCAGACCAGAAAGTGGCCACAACTCACTAAGGTCTACTTTGGAAGTAACATAATCCATAGCGTAAAGAAGTTAGAAAGTCGGCTCTTCGACTACGGCTGAATCTGTGAACCTACTGAGGAGAATGAAGTGGAGACCGTAACACAACTTAACGGTCACTTCACGACTATGAAAGCAGGACTTTGAGGAAATATATAAGCACCCACTGTCCATGCATCAGGCATGGGTCAGTCTTATAGAAGATCTAGGAGCCTACTTATCAGGTCATGACATCAAGACTATTTGTTCGAGGAATGATTGGCAAAGGAGGCCACAAGATTGCTATGGATCAAAATTAATGGTCTAACGTCTTGCTAATGCTTAAGAAAAGAATGCAGGCCCATTTTTGGGATCACATCAACAAACTAAAAAACTGTAAAATAACAAGGGAAAACGGTGTCTAGGATGTGATAAGGGTGAACCATGTGAAGGAACTATATACAGACCAGACCCTTGCAGACAGATATACTGCATTGCCAGCTGCAGCAAATCTTTAACCAAGCCCTAACACCAGAACTAATAACCACTGACATGGTCACAAACACAAATAGGTGCATGAAAAAAGATGGAGCACCTGGCACAAATGGCCTTCCAGCGAGTATATTCAAATGCACCCCTGAAGCATGGTACAGTTTGGTTACTCCTTTCTTCAAACATGCCTTTCTAACAGCAATGGAACCGGAAGCATGGAGGGGTCTATCCTGGGCCTGAATATAAGAAAGGGGACCAGACCATAACGCCAAATTGGTCTTTTGGATCTGGAAGCTGAAGCCTACGATCACGCTCTACTTGATCAACTAGAGGCATGGGTTTTAGGGCATAAAGTCCTGCCTTTTTTTAAATTCCGGTTACCGGGTGGCTGCATCTACAGCAGATAACATTACAGCCCTATCCTTTTAGAGACACCGGGTGAAACAAAGAATTCAGTTACCACTTTTTTTGCTGTTTTATTGACTACAGTCCAGCATTCAACGAGGTTTACAGGACAACCATATGAAAAAAACCTGAAGCTTGGGGCGTCCCACCGAAAAAAGGGTTATAATAGTATTATATACCGGGACATGGGTCTGTTGAAAACAGTACTCAGCACCGTGACACCCACAATAAACACCTATAGAGGCTTAAAGCAGGGGTGCGCTCTTGCAACTCTACTTTTTAATCTGATTTGAGGAAGTGCTTGGAGACTGGTTGCTTAGTGCCGGCCAGGCTTCGGCTCACTAAGCTCCACATCATCCAATACATGGATGACATTGTGATAATGAACCACACTAGTTGTTCATTATCATCGGTGGTCTGCATGTAGCCAGCATGCTCGCACTCCCCTTCCGAGCAGAACGGCTTGTAGTAGAGGTACCCACCCGCTCCCAAACGCCGATTCTCTCACATTTCTGGAATTTACAGAGCGCCGTGCATTATCCTCAATTGAAGCACCCCCCAGAACCCCGCCCATTGGCGCCGTGAAACCAATGCTTCTACCAGGATTACGGACCATCGCCGCCTAATCCAAGTACCCTGCGACCGCCAGGGTCTCCACCATTGGATTCTGCCCTTCGGACACCAAGTCCTTGATTGCACATATTTAGTGTTGTATAAGGCTTACAGTTATCCTTTGTCCTGATAATGATCCCATTAATTGCATGAAAGGGATCAAAACGCTGTCGACTATACATAACAGCGTACACACAAATAATTACATTTACAGTGTAACACCTGTTGCTATGTATTGAGCTTGCCACATTCCATATAACATTGAACAAGCTGCCTCTCTGTTTTGCCTGAATGTTTCGTCATTTGTTTTTGTTTTGACCCATGTGTTAAAATTGTCACCCTTTTCACCTTGTCACACCTTGTATGTATTGCTTTGGATACAGGACTGTATCCGACTGGATATTACAACTGTCTTTAGACAGAAAATGTAATCTTATATAAGAAAAAATGTTCTACCCAGTTGGGTAGTCTATATAGATTCCACTGTGTTCTGTATACATTCCTTAAAATAAACTTTTTCCCTTACAAGGACCACTGTCCAAATATAGTACTATGTCACCCTAGGTCCTTGTTTACCTTTAGGGTTCCCTTGTCTTTATTTAAAGACAATGAACCACACCAAGGCAGGGCTCCAGTGAGTGCTGAGTGCCCCAAACACTTACAGGGAGATAAATCATCTTAAGGCAAATCAAGATAAGGCAAAGGACCTCATCTTTAGAAGATATTGAAATAAGTATGTGAACTGGCTCCGAGGAGGTATGATTGTTAACACCACCAAGAAATATAACCATCTGGGAGTTTGGTTTGAAGAAAACACCAAACCCATCACACATGTGAAAATTCTGAAAAAGAAATTAGCTGCAATTACCAATAGAATCACCCAACAGAAATCCATACTCAGTAGTGTGTCAGCCGCCCCCATACTCAGGGTCATGAATGCCAGACATCTCCCTGCCATGCAGTATGGCCACCAAGCTTATCCAGGAGCCTTTGCACCTGTCAGGGAGCACATTCATTGTACTGCCTCTAGGTAAATTTTCCAGCTGCCACTTTATATTTGACAGTCAAGATTAAGGCTGGAATTTGGCTTGGTTAATCAGTCCTGAGAATGTAAAGCTGCCTTATTAAAGTATCACATCAGGATTATGAAGGCCCTAGCTAACTCACTAAAGGCACATTTGAAATTAATCTTCGAGACCCGGGATAATCCATGGTATCATTATCCGCAGGTCGCTACTGTGTCTCTCCAAATAGAGGAAATGGTTTTAAAGAACCTGGATATACCCCACTTAGACTGGAAAAAAGCCTAAACATGCAAATGAGGGAACTTTCAAGGGACTAGGATTTGAGGCTATTAAACAACTCTGCATCTGTCCATCTTCTAAACAGCTCTTACTTTGTGGCAAATCCTCATTACCTTCTAGGAGCTATAAACAGATAATCCCATAGGAAGGACATACACAACAGCTTCGGCACACAGCCCACGCACCCAACCACCGAACCGACGCCCCCCCACCACCACCCTCAGCGCCTGGACCCCGGTCAGCACCGAAGACACCATCCACACAATGAACACCATCCACGCCGGATCACCAACCGACCCATGCCCCCACCACGTCTTCAACAAGGCCGCCTTGGTCATCGCACCCCAACTCCGAGACGTCATCAACTGCTCCTTCAACACCGCCACCTTCCCGGAGAGATGGAAGCATGCCGAACTCAGCGCCCTCCTGAAGAAACCATCAGCAGACCCCACCGACCTCAAGAACTACCGCCCCATCTCGCTCGTCCTGTTTCCTGCTAAAGTCATCGAGAAGACCGTCAACCGACAGCTTGCCGCCTTCCTCGAGACGAACGGATCCCTCGACCTCTCGCAGTCCGGCTTCCGAGCCAACCACAGCACCGAGACCGGCCTCATCGCAGCCACTGACGACATCCGTGCCCTGCTCGACAACGGGGAAACAGCGGCCCTCATCCTCCTGTACCTCTCCACAGCGTTCAACACTGTCTGCCACCGCACCCTAGTACAACGCCTCAGCAACATCGGAATCCAAGAGAAGGCTCTGGAGTGGATCATCTCGTTCCTCGCCGGAAGAACCCAGAGAGTCCGCCTGCCCCCGTTCAGATCCGAGGCCACCGAAGTCATCTGCGGAGTACCAGAAGGATCATCACTCAGTCCCACCCTCTTCAACATCTACATGAGCCCCCTCGCGGCCATCGCACACCAATACAACCTCAACATCATCTCCTACGCCGACGACACTCAGCTGATCCTCTCCCTCACCAACGACCCAGCCACCGCCAGAACCAACCTACACGGAGGGATGAAAGAAGTAGCCGAGTGGATGAAGAACAGCTGTTTGAAACTCAACTCAGACAAGATGGAAGTCCTCATCCTGGGACCATCTTCCTCCGCCTGGGACGACTCCTGGTGGCCCCCTGCCCTGGGCAGCGCACCCAAACCAACAGACCACGCACGCAACCTGGGCTTCATCCTGGACTCCTCCCTCTCGATGACCTGACAAGTCAACGCCGTCTCGTCCTCGTGCTTCAACATCCTACGCATGCTCCGGAAGATCTTCAGATGGATCCCCACCGAAACCAGGAAGACGGTCACACAGGCACTCGTCACCAGCAGACGGGACTACAGAAACACCCTCTACACCGGAACCACAGCCAAACTACAGAAGACTCCAACGCATCCAGAACACCTCCGCACGACTCATCCTGGACATCCCCAGTCACAGCCACATCTCCGGACACCTGAGAGACCTGCACAGGCTCCCCGTCAACAAGAGAATCACGTTCTGACTCCTCACCCACGCACACAAGGCCCTCCACGACCTGGGCCCCAGGTACCTCAACAACCGACTGACCTTCTACACTCCCACCCGTCAGCTTCGTTCGACCAGCCACGCCCTCGCCGCCGTTCCACGCATCCGAAGAGCCACCATGGGAGGAATATCCTTCTCCTATCTGGCAGCCAAGACATGGAACTCCCTCCCCATCCACCTCCGTCAGACCCAAGACCACCTCTCCTTCAGGAAGCAACTCAAGACCTGGCTGTTCGAGCAGTAGCAGACCCCCCTCCCCCAAGCGCCTTGAGACCCTCCGGGTGAGTAGCATGCTATATAAATTTCATGATTGATTGATTGATTGAAGGACTTGTGCATGCAGCTCTTAGGGTTACCAGTGAGAGATTTCAACCCTGTCTGCACCAGCCAAGGAGGGTCTGGGGAATGTAGAATGTGCAGCTACAGACATGAATCGTGGTTGCACTTTCTGTTCTGCTGCCCCAAATTAGACACATCTTAGAGGCAATTGTTGAAGCCAATATTTCCAGCCTAGGGGGTACGCATGTGCGAGGACGCCTCCGTGCTCCGATTTTCACACTCCGCTCCATCGATATTGTCCAGATATGGGAAATTTGTGGATGAATTCAAGACTCTGCTTCACCCGCAATTGTTTTACTTGAATGGGACTGATGATGTGCACTGGGGCTGATGGGGGAAAAGCAAACGGTAAATGGCTGTGCCCTCAGAAAGACATAATTTCGCCCTGTCTGATCTGAGTGGTTGGGTTGTTTTTAGCATAGCTAAGTGTGCAATGGTTTAAAAATAGATCACTAACAAAATCAAGCAACGGTGTGGCTGCTAGCAGTGATGTGAATATAAACATTACCGCTATCCCGCCTAGCCTAAGGTCAAAGGCTAAAACACCAGGGGGTCAGAGGTACTACCATTAGGAATTCTGATTTCCCAATTGTGATTCTCTCCAAATCATAACTAGAAAATTAGCCTCCCTAATGTATGAAACTCTTTTGAGTTTCATTAGCAATTCCTAGTGGGTCGCAAATGGGCCTACCTCATGCATATTAGCCAGGTATGTTGCAATTTGCGACCCATTAGGAATCACAGCCATCACATGGATGGGGGCCTGCTGAGGTCAGCATATCACCATGTTTGTGATTGTTTTTTAATAAAACAATCATTTTTTTAATGCAGTTTTAATGCAGTTGATTTTTTTGTGTTTAAAAATAAAAAATTAAGATTTGCACTTTTATTTTTTAAGAGCAGGCCATTGTCCATGGGACCCCGGCTTGCTCTTAAAAAACATTTGTTTTCCATTCTCAAAGGAGTAGGGGTCCCATTGGGACCCCTTCCGATTTGCGAATGGGTTACCACCTCCTTAAAGGAGTCGGTAAAATATGAATATTGTGCGACTGTAATTTAGTTGGAAAACATTCATATATCCCATTCAGATTCAGTATTTGGAAGGGAAACCCTAAATATGCCCCTCTAAAATACTGAATCGCAAATACAAATTACTATTCAGTAACAGGTTACCAAATCACAATTTGTGTTTTGTACATATATAAAAGCATTTTTGCAGTCAGAAACGGCCCTATCGGCTGCTACGGACCACAAAAATTATTCAAACATGTGGCCCTACATTTGAAATAGTCCTACTGAAATAGGTCTAACAGGTTTTAATAGGGCATAATTGAAATGCCGGCTCATTCCTTAATATCTGGGGCTTGGCTTTTTAGTATCTCCTTGTATTTTAATAAAGCTTTTGATAACACAATTGTTTAATACCTTTTTGAGGGAAAATCAACAGTTTCTAGCAAGGTTTCCTATAAGCACCATTGCATTTTATTATCAAGAGGTCGAAGTGTGTTACATGTCACAGAAACTGCTGTTGCCTCTTATATGCATAGAACAGGCTGAGTACTGTAATGAATTTTATCAACGCATTTGAAAACATACATCTTTAATGCTTTTACGAAAGCTATATTGAACTGCCTTCTTCTGGCAAGGCAATTTTATCATTAATAATGTATTTTAATGCACATCTTCAAATGGTTACTGTGGTTTTTATTGACTAAATAATAAAGATGACATTGATATTGCGATGCAGCTTAGCCTAAAAGGAGCCCAAAGTATTCTAACTTTTGCAAAAATACACAATAGTGTCACGTGTGAACATTTATGCAAATACGGTTGGTGCTCTTTTGATACAAAGGTCTCCTGCTAAAAGTAGTGTTTGTTGAGTTTTTTTCTACAAAAACGTACTTTTTGCAGGCATTTTCCCTGTTATTTAAACTTCTTAACCTCTGTGGCCCCCCTCGCCGCCATTGTCCGTCACCACGGCCTCAGCATTGTATCCTACGCGAATGACACCCAGCTCATCCTCTCCCTCACCAAGGACCCTGCCAACACCAGACTCAACTTCCAGGCAGGAATGCAGGACGTCCCAGCCTGGATGAGTAACAGCTGCCTAAAGCTCAACCCGGAGGAGGCAGAAGTCCTCATCCTCGGAACCACCCCATCGGCATGGAACAACACCTGGTGGCCGACTGCCCTCAGCACCCCCCTTCCCCCACGGACCACGCTATAAACCTCAGCATCATACTCGGCCCCTCCCACTCCATTAACCGTTAGGTCAACGTAGTTGCCTCCAGCTGCTTCCACACCCTCCGCATCCTCTGTAAGACCTTCAAGTAGATTCCCCTCAAGTCCAGAAAGACAGTCACCCACGCACTCATCAAGAGCAGGCTGGACTACGGAAATGCCCTCTACGCCGGCATAAAGAAATCTTTACCCTGCAAGCGCCAGACGATTGAAAACACAGCCGCCTGACTAGTCCTCGGTATCCCTCGACACAAGCACATCAACCAACACCTACGAAAGCTCCATTGGCTCCCCGTCGAGAAGAGAGTCACCTTCAAGATACTCATCCACGCCTACGAATGCCTACACAACACCGAACCCCAATACATCAACTACAGAATCATCCTCCACGCACCCAAAAGGAACCTCCGATCCACCCACCTCGTCCTTGCCAAAGCCCCACGCGTCCACAGAGCCAAAGCAGGGGGAAGATCCTTTTCCCACATCGTTGCCAAGGCCTGGAACGAGCTCCAGATCAACATCAGATGCGCCCCTTCCCTGAAGACCTGACTTTTCAGTTGAATGGAACTGCTGCCCCCCCCACCCCCCCCCACCCCTTGAGACCCTTACAGGTGAGTAGCGTGCTTACAATTCCCTGATTGATTGCGAACATCGAGATGTTCATGAAGGTTAAAGGAAAGTTTACAAAGTTAGCAAGAAACTTTGAAACTTTGCTGCATCTTCCTTACATTTCTCTTCCCTTTCTAGGTAGCTTATCCCTTTTTTTCACCAAGGATGACACATCCACTGAAAGAATCACTTCACACTCGCACACCATCCAAAGGTTTCCCACAAGAGCAGATGTGCGCAGTCTCCAGGCAGCATTGCTCTTACCAGAGACTGCGCCCTCCTGAGAGCTCTCCATCTGTTTGCATCCCCTGGCCTCCGCTATAACTTCGCTGCTTAGAACATTCGGCCCATAAAGACTGACAACATTCCGAAACGAATTAGACGCCGCCGCGCGCGGGCAGCGGAGTCTCTCTGCACTCAATCTCCTGTTCACATAAAAATACTTCTGCGATATCTCACCGGTGCAAAAGACGGGATTTAATCTCCGCTAAAATACACTGGGGATGTCTGCCAGCAAATGATGATACAATAGTTCAGAAAATGCAATTTCTTTGTGTCTCCAAAGACATGAAACAATAATTCCTGCGGATAGAGAGGCATCCGATGAAGTGTGGTGGAGGCAGGAACAGGCAGTGCCTGAGAAGGAAATGTGGGCTGGCATGGGTGGTCCACGCTAAAGGGGCCGAACAGGGGCTGGTTTCATGAAACTTCGTTTAAAGTCTATGGGTTAATGTGCTAAGATTGGGAATACTGATTTCCTAATTGAGATTAATTCCTAATGTATGAAATTGCTTTATTCCCAAATAGTGATTCATAGTAAGTTGCAAATTGAATATTAATGAGTTAGGTCGCAATTTGCGACCCAGTAGGAATCAAGGCCATCACAGGGATGGTGGCCTGCAGGTGCGGCAGACCACAATGTCTGTGATTGTTTTTAATAAAGGATTTTTTTTTTTTTATCCAGACCATTTTTTTTTAAAGGAAAACGGGATGTGTTAAAAAAAGAAAAAAAAGAAACTTTGAAGTTCCATTTTTTTTAGAGGAAGCAGTGCTTCGTGGGTCACTGTCTGCATGTAAAACATTTTTTTCAACATTCTCAAAGGGGAAGAGGTCCCAAAGAGACCTCTTCACATTGCGAATGAGTTACCACCACTTTTAAAATAGTGGTTAAGTATTACTGTTTTGCGACTGGAATTCTGATGCAAAACAGTAATACATACCCTACTGATTCGGTATTTGGAAGGGACGCCCAAAGCCTGCCCCTTCCAAATACCGAATCACAAATGCAAATTGCAATTCGGTAACAAGTTACTGAATTGCATTTTGCATTTCATTATATTAAAAAAAAGCATTTTTCTGGTCTCAAATAGCACGCTTCTGTGAATAGGGCCATTTGCAACTAGAAAAATGCTTTGTACATCTGGCCATAAGTCCTCTATTTACCAATAGAGGCTAGGGGTAGGCCGAATATTTCATTCCGTCTGTGAAATTGGTGGAAATTTGGTCACTCTGCATTACCCTTAACATAGAGTTCCGGCCAAATTCCGCCAAACGCTGCATGGCTGAATTTATCTCCTGCTAGGCTCCAGAAAATGAGATTTGGCGAATGAGATTTTGCGACCCCTAGCGCGATATTCTAACGTGGGCTGTTGGGGGTGGTCATGAGAGCTCGCTGTCAGAGGCTGCCGCTCAAATAGTTTTGCTGCCGCTCTAGTAGATTTTTTACTCGAGCGGCAGCATAATAAATTTGAATGGCTGCGCGCTCTTGCTGGGCGCATGGTGCCGTTTGCGCTAATGGTGCTAGATTGGTGAACGAGCAGCGCAAGCTTCATACTAGCCGTCCGTTTATGTAACTCCATGGAATTCTTCAGAGTGAAACCCTGTGAGTTCCGCCCACCTCTAATATAGGCACAACTTTGACTGTGTTGACTCATGGCTATATCTTTACATAAGTTAGGCCTATGCTGGTCTCTTTACTTCCTTGGTTAAACAGGTTTGTGCTGTCATAAGAATAAGTCATGGTGTCAGAGTACAATGTTTATTTGCTTAATGTTCCAAGGGGCAGATTATTGAAATAGTTCATGCAACTCAACAAGACCCTTAGCTGCGCTGCGGGATAGGGAGAGGGCACGAATGCACCATATTTCACATTATATGACGCGGTCTTATTTCCTCCTGGTGCTGGCACACATTTGACTGCCAATGCAGGCACACTTGCAACATTTGTGTGTTGCAGACAGGATTGTTTTATGTGCAGAAAGGCAACTGTCCTGCTCAAAAACAATCCTCTGATTATTGTTCCTCATTCTATGTGTGCCTCAGAATGCAGCACACGTAGAAAGAGAAAAGAAATGGAGAAATAAAGATATTTCCTCGTTACGCCTTCCTTAAAAAGACATAGCATTTTGATGCATTTCCAGGATTACCACCCATGGTAAATCTGGGAGTTCACCAAAATACATGAATGGATGCGTGGGAGCACCCACGCTCCACCCATGGAACTCCTCCCTGGGGTAGAGTAATGTAAGGCAGCAACTTGCACTGGCTTGCTTTACTCCAGGCTTACCAAGAGCCATATTGCCACGCAAGGTGGCCCTGCAGGGCTTGGTAACTCTGACTTTAATGTTGTGCTGCCCTTATGTTGCCTTGCATGACACAATTGGTCCTAAATATTCTCAGATCCACGTTTGGAGGTACTCCAGTACTGGCGCTTGCATGCTCAGCAACAAACATCGATGGCCCCCAGAGGGTGTATCTGTGTGTGTAGTTTATTTAATAAAAAAAAATCAATTCAATATATATATATGTGTGTGTGTGTGTGTGTGTGTGTGTATATAAATATAAATATATTATGTGATAAATGTTATATTGAGTTCAAAATAATAATTGTATTAAATTAATTAATATTTAACTTTTTGTTACAAAATAGTTTAATAAAACTTTTAATGCAAAATCATAAATACTTAAAATTAAATAAACAAATAAGTGATAATAATACTTATGTTACTTTGATTTACATTTTTATTTAATGCTGAGATATTTAAAATATTTGTTAACAATCATTAGACATTATTATTTTTTCCTCTATTATACCATTTGGATATCCCTGCCCAGCGGCGGTGATCTCTGCCTAGATGTGAACGATTATTGTAGTGCCTTTATATTCATACATTCACCTTTAGATGTCTCCACCCAGTGAATGGAGATATGCAAATCTAGTAAATTTACACTTGTAAATGGTGAAGAGCAAAACTGTGTCAAGTTACTACAAGCTGCAGTAGTAAATTTACAAATTAGTAAATCAAAATGTATACATTTACCTTCCTGAATAGCCCCTCGAATTTGTTAGGAATAACTTGGATCAAACTGAACCTTTCAAGAAATTACTGAAGAATAACGTCAAGTTTTAGGGGATGATAGAACAGACTTAGAGGCAGCTTTGGAGTTAGGCTGACATGGCACTCTACCTCAAACACCTAAATAAGTTTTAGAGCTATACTTATTTCCTTGGGTTTCCACCATGAAAGTTGGTTTCATCTTTTGAACTGTACAAGCTGGTGCTCTGTGTGGATTACTGTATATATTGAGTATTCAAGGCAATGCATGCAAATAGTGTGTAGTTTGGCATTGAAACAACATGCAGGTCACAGTGGACATAATTTACTAAGATCCCAAATGCCTCTCTGTGAACTTGTGGATGGCTGCAATGAACTCAGGGAAAACAAAACAAGTAGAAAGCTATCTATTGCCATTGGCATTTCCATTGACAGGTCATGAAATACTTGGGGTAACTCACAGAGGTGTCTTTAACTAGCAGGGCACAGCACTGGATCCCGGCCATCAGCATCTTATGTGGATTCCACGCGACAGAGTCAGCCCTAGAAAAACAAGAAAGAGACTGAGAGGAGAGCAAATGATAGGTGATCAGAAAGCTAGTGCTGTAAAGGAAAATAACAGTGTTAATTCTTCATCTGCTGGTGTAGTGTTCTCAGATAACTGTAAACCAGGAGTGAGCATTAAAATTAGACACCATCACTGTTTCCAGCCAGGTCTAAACCCGGCCCCCTTACCATCATTTGTAGTGATGGCTGGGCTACGGTGGGGGAATGGTCGTGTGAAGGTAGACATCAGCATGGTGGTGCAGGTGTAAGTACACTGTGATCCTCATTCTGCCTGGTGGCCCTGGTAAGAGGCTTGGCAGTGTACAGGTTGTTGGCTTTTACCATGGGCCACATGCTTCCGGCTCCAGAGAATGGCAGAGAATGGCAGAGATTCCTTCTCATCCTGCTCTGCATGGACCGCAATGTGGTGGGACATCCTGGATCTCCCTTGGGATGAGACATGTATGATCCCTAAATCTCAAGCATTACAGACAAGTGAATGACCTAGCTTCTGCTAGTGGGACCTGCAGGGAAAGTCATCCTGACAATTATTTAGGTGCCCCAGATTGGTGGAAGTTCCTCAGACTCCCTGAACCCTGGGGAGAGAGACACAGGTGGCTATTGGCCATGTTTTATTGATGGCACACACCATCACTCTACTAGTATCCTAGCTCATCTATTGCTAGATTGACGTTTGAGCACTCCCACTGGCTGGTGGTCTGTGTGAGGATAGTGTAATGTTCTGCCCTGACACCCTCCTGTGGGGAGTCAAGTCTGACATTATTTTTTTCTATTGTTTTGAGAGACCATTGTTTGGTGACTGCACATTGTATCACTGAGTTTATAGCTGAATGTCAGTTATAGTCCATATTGTACAGCTGATGTGGTCATGTCTGTACAACAATGCACATATACGTGTGAGACGTGTATGTATGATGTCTGACATGCTTCCTGATGGGTGTGTCGTTAGTCCATAATTGCTGGGACTTTAATGATTTTATCGGATCTTTGGGTTTACTTCACATGGACTTTGCCATGCATTTGTTGCTTCATTTACACTTTTTGTCTTATGTTGAGGCTTGGTGAAATATATCTTTTCTGCTTCCTGCTGGTCTAAGATATTTTATCATGGCTTTAATAATTAAATCCCATGTGGGCTCCGGTAACCTGTAAATGTGCCAGGTTATCACTATCAGGCCACAAATTACACTAAGACCCTCACTGCAAGTGTGCCGGAATTTGGTGCGAGGATATCGGGGTGGTGGGGAATCTCTGCACAACTTTTCTACTAGTTTGAGGAATAACCTCACAGACTGATAATACTGGGGACATTTAACGTGCAGTTTTTCCCAATTCTTTGGAGAAAATTGCTGAAATGTTGGCACGCTCAGAGAAGATGGAAAGTGGAGGTCAGTGGGGAGGAGTGGGTGTGGGGTTGGGTTGGGTGGAGGAGTGGTTAATATCAGAGCAGCCTGCACAGGAGGAATCATTGTCTTTTCCCCTATGATACTGGAGGGGTTGGCACGGTGTGCTGTGCTCTGCCTGTTATGTAATGTTATGTGTATTTATATGGTGTGTATGTCACCAGGAGGGTACACTGACACCTTGAAAAGGGGGTGCTGTCTTGACTGGGGCCTCTTGGAATAACCAGCCCCTGCAACATATAACAGGGTCTGGTGTCTTCACGCATAGAGCTCTCGGGCGGAGTTCGTGGAGCTGATAATTCTGGGCCCAGAAACACTCTATCCGGAGGTATTGCTTTTGAAATCTAGCATAAAGGCAATGACTTATTCGGCCCAAAAAAATCTCCATAGAGTACCCCCATCCCAGAGATGCTCACAGAGTTTGGGGTGATCTGTTCCCCTTCAGGGCTTGGAAGGGCGTTTCCCCAGCCCTTTGCAGGAGGAAACCTCCCCCTCGTGTGGGGTGTACTAACGTGTAATTGAACAGAGTTGTATCACACAGTAGTAAAGCATTTAGTGCTTCCAGATATCCTTTGGGGGATATCTTATTGGCGTAACTGCTGCCTTTTTCATTGTCAACCTAGTTTGATGGCGGAGAATAGCCTTGTGAATCGGGTCTTGTGGATATTGCACATAGAGGCTGATTTGCAAAGAAATGACCCTACGAGTATTAAACATACAAGAAGCAAAATGTGACCACAACTGGTTGCAACATGATTATTGGGGATGATTCACAGGCGTTTCCATCTGCCCCATTAGTAAAATGGGCATCATCTGTTACAAGCTTCGAGCTGATCACAAAACACATAACATCCTGCATTTATCACTACGATCTCAAAGGTACACAGCTAAAGTGTTCCCCTTTGAGTAAACACTTTTAACAAACAATTTCTTTCCCTTTTTAGGGCGAGCCTAGTGACAGCGCGCAAGAGCTGCTCGCTCTGCGAGACTGCTGTAGTAGAGTATGGGAAAGAAGCTGCGCCCAATCTACTCCCATATTTTTCATTGGTTTGTGTCATTGTCTTTCGTAAATGCTGCCTTTGGATTTGTTAATAGGCTCGTTAGTCCTTCCTTAGTACGTCCTTGTCTTCATTTGTATCCTCCCATGGGGACTGGCCCCTTTACTTCTGTTGTTACACGGGACCTGTTATTTAGTCTGTAAGCACTATTTACTTTATCGAGCTTCTCTTATTGCAGGCCGGGCATGCACTGCTTCAGCTAAAACTGCTTGTGTGTTTTTTAAGCAGCAGGGCCTCCCAGTAGCAGGTGGTTGCCGGCGGAGTTTTGCAGAGACGAGTCGGACTGCAGCGACTTCGCCTCTTTTGGGGTTGTATGATTCATTCATTACAACACTTACTCGGTACTTTTGAAAAATGGCGATTTCCGCAGGGACTCGCACAGTTCGTTCCACCTAGACCAGCGTGGACCCATTCAAGAAAAGGTCTTCTTATGAGCGATTGAATACGTAACAGTACCACATTTGAAATCATCCAGACCTCGCCTAGATATTCATATGGCGCTACATCGGCATTTTTAAAGATAGGACGGCCCCACTTCGTCCCCTCCCCCACTGTACTTGTCCTGATGAAGACCCCGGTAAAGGACTTAATTTAGCCTATGTGTAGGGGTCGAAACGTCGACGACTTCTTTCTTTTGGGACTTCCGGCACATCCCCTGGATTGTATTAAACTATACATGTGACCGTAGAATGTCCCCATGTTAACTGTGTTTACAATACATGCCATAACCTGTTTTGGCCTTTTGTTTTTGGAATAATTCCAATTACGATTTGAAGACTGTAAATATTTACTTCCTTTGAGTCTGTGTACTTTTCCTGACTTTCTCACCGCTTTTGAGCACAACCTCTCTCCCCTTTCCCTCTCCCAATTTGGGGCTATTCACTTTTCCAATGTGATTGTAATTGCTTCACTGATTCACACGTAGTGTTGTTAAATAAATGACAACATTTGTTTAAGAGTAATTGTTTGATTAATTTTTAATTGCTTGGTAATTGTGTTAGTGTGTGTTTTCACCCAACACGTTCTCCTTGCGGGGACCCCCTCTTTACATCTCCCAGTAGCACAGGCACCCACTTTCATTCACTTTAACCGGGCTGAAATCAACAATCAAAGAACTTACTGATCAGGTTAATCTACTCGTAGCTAGTAGTGCGAGTAGAGTTCCGGCCCCTCCCCGCCTTGCAGGCGCTGTGCCACTTCACCTTCCGTAGCGAATACAATCTCGACTCAAACTCCAATGAGTGTTGTTCCTGTCATCTCCAAGCCAAATCCCATTGCTGCATCTAGGCAAAATGACCCTCTTCGGCCAAATAGGATCAATCTCCAACCCAGGCAGGGCCCACACCCAAATTGTGGCTCCCTGCCAAATTTTGCACATCTGGCCTGACCTAATAGCAATGCTTATTCACTTAATAATCAAAAAGGCAGTATATGCGCCCCATCTCACTCCCTAAACCTATCTTTATGACCAATGTCCCTAAACTCTCCCCAAACCAAAATATGAAGGGGAAGATTTGCTCATAAACAAAATTGTACAATGGACTCGTCATGTGAGGGGCTGCCGCTCTGTAATTAGAGACGATATTATAGGAGCCCCAAGGCTAACCAACCTCAGAAAACATATGGATTGCTTTGAAGTGCTCTTGGCTGATGAGATGGTGGCCCAGAATTTGATGGCCTTAGAAGCCAGATTTAGCGCTCCTATATCCTCTTTCATCCAATTTAAGCACAGATTACTACAGAACTTGCCTGTTAGAGCCTAACCTTCAGCTATTTACCTATCTACCGATTCTAATCTGGTTGCTAAGGACTGACTCACACCTACCAGCAATCATCTGCGCTCAAAGTCTTCGCTACCACATCACCTAATTTCCCAGCACTCACGTATAGATATAATTTTACCTACCCCTAACTGCGCCACACATGCCTTGAAAATTTTCATCCGGCACCCCAACGAGCTCCGGCAGAAGGGAGACCATTGGAGTGCCTGGTACTACTCATGCAGAGTTACCTGCGCATACCACAACTAAACTCCACCAGCAGACAGGAAGTATGTAGTAAGCTCAATGTGGTAACATGGAATGTGGCTGGGGTAAGACCAAAATTGACCCTCCCACATTGGAAACATTTTATTGAGTCTTTAGACATATGCTTACTACAAGAAACATGGAGTACCGCCCCTGCCTATGTGCCTGGTTTCATAACATTCTATAACTCAGCAATCTCCAATTAGGCGGGACGTCCTGTAGGTGGGGCTGATTATTTGGATTAAGATTGTACTCCAATGTACAGCTTGTGAGCTGTGGTCCGATAGCTTGGAAATTCTTGCTGTGCAACTTAAACACCCGGATGGTGCCTTTCTTGACATCTACAATGTCTATGCTAGATGGACTAAAGCTAGAAAGAGGTAAGCCACGTTAGATGAGTTGGAGGCTCTCTTTGATGATAGGGCTACTCCACCTCCGCTTATTGGGGCTGGCGACTTTAACATCACCTTCGAACCCCTGGATAGCGAGGATATCTGCAAGACTAACAAGGAGGACAAGCTGTGCAATGTACACCACCTCAATCTCCCTCGTATAAAAAAATTGACCTAAACAGCACATCAATTAAAAGCACTTTCCATGGAGTTTTGACCTAGGGCAGCAAATGGGCGCACCGCTTCAGATTTAAGGGGGGTAAATACAGTTAATGGGACCAACAATTTAAGTTGTATCTACTATATTTTGGTGGACCTCAGGTTGTGGTCCAGAGTGTTTGACACGAGTGTGGGCTGCACTGTGGACAGCAACCATAATCCCTTACAACTCTCATTGAGGTCACTCTGGGAGGGTTCTCTTAGTTCTTCAAACCAAGCCCTTTCCTCGAAGGAGATATTTCTTTCCACTGACGACTGTCGCCGTAAGTGGCCCCAAGTGACTATGAATGAAGACAAGCTGGAATCCATCAAACAGAACTTGCTGACAACCACAGCTGAGCTCCAAAGTTTGATTGATTATTTGGGAGGGCTGGGCAAAATTAGGGATTGCCACACTCAACTCTTTGAGCAGTTAACCAAGCTCTTCCACGGATCAGTGCGCCCATGTAAATCTGCCCCGAACCGAAGACCCCCGATGGCCTGGTACAATAAGGAATGTAGTGTCTTTAGATGGCAACTAACCCAGGCAATCAGAGAAAACAATCTGACTCTAGAGAGGGATCTGAAGAGAAGGTACAAGTTAGCACAAAAATGGGCCAAAAGGGAGTGGGATATAGGTATATGAGCTCTAATTAGAGAGTCCTGGGATAGCAAGGACTCGCAGAAGTTCTTGCTCCTTGTAGCTAGGAGGGTCGTTAACAGGCCTCCACCCCCTAACATCAATATCTACACCACCGCCTGGTACAATCACTTCTCAATGCTATAATCTGGGTCTAGTTCATCCAAAAGAGAGGAAGCCTCCTATGGCTAAACCCCTGCTGCAGCGAATAACCTCTTCTCCCGAAACGAAATCATGACTTGCATTAATTCCATCGCCAAGGCTAAAGCTGCTATGCCGAATGGCATTTCGTGTGACGTGTTCAAATATGACTGCGAGAACTGGGAAAACTACATCTTGGCCTTGGCTAATGCCATAGCTGTGGGAGCCCAAATGCTCAATTCCTGGATGGGAGCAGAGGTGATCCCAGTTCATAAGAAAGGTGATAGATCCCTACCTGGCAATTATACGCCAATTAGTTTGATAGACTGTATAGAAAAGGCCTTCGCCCAGGCACTCCTCCTTATGCTCCAGGATTGGATTAGCGAACACAACATCCTTTCCCCACTCTAGGCTGGCTTCAGACAGAAGATGAGCACCATTAATCAGGTGTTTCGTTTTCTGCTTCTTACCTGGAAGGTCATGGTTTTGGGTCACGGAACTCTCTACACAGCCTTCATCAACCTAAAGACCACCTTCGATCTTGTCTCCAGGAATAAACTCTGGCAAGTTCTAAATTATATGGGCCTACCCAAGGAAATTCTATCATTCATCATCTGACTCTACAAGGCAAATTCTTTTCCGGGGTGCGCTGGGGCAGTCGAGGCCAGCTCTCAGACCCGATAGTAATCAACAGGTGGGAATGCCATGGCTGTGTTCTAGCTCCCACACTTGTCTCCCTCTTTGTGAATGGTGTAGTCTAGCATCATTCAGAGGTTCCAGCGGATGCCCAACTCATAGGGGGAGAAAAAGTGGAAACTCTGTTACTCTGTCTATATCAAACACACCAAGTGGGCTCCACCTGCTTAGGAATTTTTTTACATTTTTGTGTGATTTACTGGGTCTGGAGATTAACATCCAAAAGGCGAAGCTCCTTCTCCTCAACCTCCATAAGTCATTTAGAGATAAACTAACAATAGGAGGGGGTCCCCTTGGAGAGGGTGAACACCTTTGACTACTTGGGAATTACCATCTCCAAACATATGTCATGGGAACCCCATGTAGAAAAGCAGACGGTCAAGCACAGACAAATTGTCGGGGGCTTGCTCAAGGAGCATAGGACCTCCTTTACTAAACCAGTGGCAGCCCCAGTTCACATATATGAGGCCAAAGCTGTGGTCTCCGCACTTTATGGAACAGAGTTATGGGGATTTGAAAGGATGGACGCCCTACTGAACTCGAGAATAAGTTCCTTAGGTCTCTTGTCTCTCTACCGCACAGCACACCAGTCCATCCTTGACTTGTGAAGGGCCACCATTGCTGAAAAGGCCAAGCTATGCCCCCTGCTTTTTTGGCAGCACATTAGGTACACCCTCATATGCCGCTGCCCTTGATGAAGTGGTCGCACTCGACCTTTCCGGCATGATTGTCCAGATCAGCAATGTCGAATTTTCTCTAAGAGCATTCACCGCCCCATAGCAAAGATGCACTAAAGAAATACTATTGGGACTGGGTAGCCCAGGGTTCATTTATTAGCTCCTCGTGGGGATGCCTAACCTTGGACTTTATGAATTTTAAAATAACTGGATTTTATGAGCAATATTCTGAAATCACCAGTCCCCTGGACAGGAAACTCTGTAGGTGATTCCGCTTTGGATCACTACCTTTTGATTCATATACTAGCACCTGGCTGCAGACATCCACTTGCTCTCAGTATTGCCCCAGGTGCATATCTGCTACAGAGTCCATTGCCGATGTGTTCTTTGTGTGTCCCAAGGAATCTTGTCCAAGTCGCAAATGGCTGAACCAATCTATAAGCAGCTGGGTACGCGCAGCCATGTCAAGGCACTACGTATCTTATGATAAGATGCTACAACTGTCTGTGCCGTTGCCAAGTTCTAGGGCCACATGCGGGCAATAAGAAGGCCTCTGTCGAAAGTGTGAAACTCTTACAAAGATTACTAACATTTTGTTCTACTGTATCCATATGGCTTTAAATCACCCCCACGTCATTGTTTTGGGTCCACTGGTAAACCTTTGATTGGCTTTGAGTGCGTAAAAAGCCTAGAGACATGCCAGCTTAGCAGGCCTTGTCACCCAAGTGGTTTAGGCAAATGCTTTTCTTGTCATAGTTCTCACATCACACCTGTGTTCACCTAAAACACAATGGACTTTTAGATTGTGTTCCTATGGACAGTTTCATTCTTTGTCTTAGCCTACTGTGTTTTTTAACTTCCAATTGGTTACCAATGTATAAACGTTCATTATACCATACTTCATGTTGTGTACTCATCCATTTGTTTTCCAATGTATAGGTTTGGTTTTAATAATTGTTTGTATGTTGTACTTTGCACTTGCACTTTTATGGTCTATGACCGAAATAAAGTTGAGTGAAGATGTCTCCACCTGGCTGTACAATACAGCTGGATTGGAGAAACCTAAGACTCCAGCCAGACGGTCATATGCACTTCCAGTGCCCAACAACTCCTCCTCCCTCTGCTGCCTGTCACTCAGGATGCCCGGTCCCCTCGCGCCTTGATTCTGCAGCATCGGCTGTCAGAAGAAAATAAAACAATAATAACATTTTTTGATTATTGTATTATTTTTCTTCTGCATTAAGTGGGGTGACGCTCCTCCGCCATTGAGGAGGAGCCACAGATGCAGGTATGGGTCTGGAATATCAAGCAGGGAGTATCGTGGTATCTCATTATCGTAGCAAAAATATCGCGGATCACAATATCAACAGTTATGTATAGATATTCTATATCTAACATAGATTTATGTGGAGATATAAATATCTTCAATGCAAGCAGCTGTAGTGTTAAGAACAGTACATCCATGCTTCTCTATATGCACTTACCTTTCAATATTTTTGTCCTCAATGTTTTGGTTACAATATTAAGGTTTCATGATTTTCCCTACTAAATTTTGATTTCCATTCCACAACCGCAGGATATTGTAGCATAATAAAGCACTATTGTATTGCATTGTCAATGCATTTCTATAGTGCTTACTCACCCAGAGGAGGCATTGTAGCGCTTATTATAGTCTTGTATGAGAGAGCAGGGTCCTGCACTTAGGGAAATGTAAAATAAAATGTTTGATACCAAGGCCTGGGGGGAAGAGAATGCCCCCCACCACCACGTAGAAATGAAGCATTTGTTTTATATTTTATAGCCTAATGAGAATGTGCTGAACTCCTGAGGACAATGATGCATATTTTTACCACCTTAATGCTATGGACATATTTGTAACACTCTACAATGTCTACAGAGGAAGCCAGAAGTGAAGCTGTACAAAACCATTGATCCACATTTCCCAATAGTTACAATTATCTAAAGGAATTAAAAAATGTGGGTGAGTCAGTAATGTAAAGGTTATCCCTGACTACTATTAACTAAATATTTCACCTCCTTTCGGTAGGCTTTCACTGTCTACATCAATGACACCAAGTATAGTTCATGGGGGCGGAGCCTAACCAGGCAGCAGGATGGTGCTCTGTAGAGGGGCTCTGCCGGAAGTAGCTTTAATCCACCAGAAATCCAGCACCAACGGGCTCATCCACAGCAGCTGACCACTAAATAGCACTTTACAACTGCGGAGAGACTCCCTTCGTGATGTGCGGGCCCCCATCGAAAAACCTGTGCCACCGCCGGCCTGGTTGCGGCCTGTGCCGTTCCTGGGTGCTGCAGGCTTGGAGTGGTGTTGAGGACTGGGCCCCCCTGAACTGCCCGTGCGGGCCCAGCCTCTCTGAGGGCCACTGTCACTGCCGCGGGGGCCACCTATAGGGTGGCCGTGACATCATCTGCAATCAGAGATCTCTGGCCTAAGGTAAGGGCCTGGCTCAGGGCACCCGAGATTGCAGGCCTTGCTAGGGAGAGACGGAACTGCTGGCTCCTATATATGTTAAAGCCCGCTGTGCCCAGCGGGAGCGGTACTGATTTGGTGAACTGATCCCTGCGCAGATGAGCGAGGGCTAGCCACTCTTATTTTGATTGGTGCTGGGGCCTAGGCCTGAAACCTACTGTGTGGGAGGCCTGGGGCTATTTTGGCCACAGCACCTATCTCTTCACTGCTGCGGCGGGGGTGTTGCTGGTGGCAGTTCTGGTCCTGGACCTTTGTTAAGTTTCATCATGGGGAACAGTGAACACTGCTGCCCTGTCTGACCCTAAAGCAGCCCATCACACTGGGCTCTTCTGCTGGCTGCAGGCCAATTGTTGGGGGGCTCCTTTTGCTGGGTCGCGTGACGCTTCTGGGCCTGCTCATGCCCCCTGGTCCTGGTGGCCATCCTGGGGTGAGGTGGGGCTGAATATAAGAACAGTAGTCCTTGTCAATTCCTAGCTCTCTGGGCTTGTGCGCAGGACCGTCCTGGCCCTTCCTATAATGCAAGAATAATCCACAGTGTGCCCCCTGCCTGGGTCCCAGCTCATAGATTGAGGATGCTACTTGGGCAGGAGTGCCCTCTGGCCTCAATGCTGCTGTAGTGTCCTTTGAAACCGGCCCTGTTTCTTAATGGAACCCTTCATCTCAGCTGTGATCATTGGACGGAGGTCCCCATCGTACAACCTACTTCCAACCGAGGTTCTGCTCGTAACCCCCATGATTGGCGCACAACCTGCAGTGTGGTGGGACCTGGACATAGGTGTTTTTGGATGTTTTCCGTGGGTGCCTTGCCTAGTCTGGTTACCCTGCCTGCATTAGCCCTGTGTGACCACTTGGTCTTCTAATGCAGTGCTGGACCCTTGTCCTCATTGGTACCACTGATGGGTGGTCTGTGCCTCACTCGGAGATGCAATGGGTAAACAAGATAACTGCCAATCAAAGCTCTTGTTTGAAGGCAAGAGACACACCCATCAGGCAGACCAGGACCCGCCGAACAATGAGCAATCTGATTCCTCTCGCTGGGCCTCTGGACACGGTATTGACCTCAAAGAAATCCTAGTGGAAATACAATCTAGTCTGCAAGCAATTGATGCAAAACTAGATCTCATGGCAAGTTGCTTAGACCGCATGAAAAGAGAATCCGATGTGGATGTCGCGCACGCTGTGGCCAGTTAACACCTCCTGTAAATGGATACGGTCCTGGAACTCATTAAGGCAAAAAATGATGACTTCGATGCACATTCACGGAGCAATAATCTTCATATTACCGGGGTTCCGGAGTCCACGGCTGTAGATAAAAAGGAGGACTATGCTGAATCCATGTTGAGAAAGCTTTTAGGGGGGAAACCCTATCCCCGGTCTTTATCGTGGAACAAACCCATCGCACCCTTGCACAATGACTGTCACCGGGCACCTCTGCCAGCCATGTAGTCTCACAGCTACTCTATTACAAAGACCAAGATGTATCCCTTTGCAGACCTGGAAACAACACGACGTGCAATACTGAGGCAATGTACTACCCTTTAATCGCAATTTTACTCTCCAGTGCAAGCTGCCCAAAGAGAGTTCCTGCCCGCCAAGAGACTCTTCCAGAAAGCGAACATCAACTACGCTCTCCTTTATCCCGCTGAACTACGTATCCCTCACAAGGAGAAATCTCATTACGTAACCGATGCAAAGGCCCCTCTTAAATTTGCCAAAAGCATCACAGTCAGCACGATGTCTTCACGAGCAACCCTGCGGGGTCGAGAGGCGGCCTGACTAGATGAAAACGACTGACTTCACCGGCTTGGTGGTTTGCCACCTAAACTATTTCATCCCTCCCCGGCTTGGGCGCTATCTGGGCACTTCCGAGAGTGGAACCTGTGATCTGGCTATGCAGTTTCTTCAGTTGCCAAATCCATTGACCCCTTCAACTGGAGCCCTTGGACATCATTCTGGGGACCCTGTGCCACCCACGGCCCCCATTCAGCTCTTGACTGAACCGGTCACCTGGCTCCTCACTGCCCTCAGGAATGATTCCTGTGCTCTCTGTTTTGCTATGCGGAAGGGCCTGGTATGGGGGTGGGTTAATTGGTTCAGCCATGTTTGGGATTGGAGTGGGTGAGGGTGGGAACATTCTTACTTGTTTGTTCTTTTTCTTTTTACTCAGGCAGGACTTCCATGCAGCACTCAATACTACCTTGGCCCCCAAACTGACAACTCACTATATTCTAATCTCCTCCTCATTTTTCTTTGCAGGCTTCCTGTTAGCATCCCACAAGTTTCCTATCCAGGCCCACAAGGGTCAGCCCCTTCGAGCCATGGTATTACCCCCAGACACCATGGCAACAGCCATTAGGTGCCTAACCTGGAATGCACATGTGCTAAACGACCCGCAGAAGGCCAGTCTAGAGCACTCTTGCACTGTCAGACACCACATTGACATCTGTTTCCTTCAGGAACTCCACCTCACCCCATCAATATCCTCCAGCCTCAGGGCGGGATGGTGCACAGAAACGCATATATGTCTCTATTCTAACTATGCACGAGGGACAGTCATAGTTATAAGTAAGGCTCCCTGTTTTCCGTTTTTACGGATATTTACAGATAAATACAGACAGAAAACTATGTGATTTCTGTCTGCATTTACTTTTAAAAGTGGATAATTACAGAAAATGTGCTTCTTTTAAGTGACTCCTCGTGCTGTCTTTTGTGAATTATAGCCAAACAGCTGAGCACACGGACATCATGGGAAATTAAAAAAACAGGATGACATTTCTTAAAATAACTGCATGTATCAATATACATTTGTGGCATAATGCCTAATATTTGCCAATGGATGTACTGTTATGTAATATTTGGCAACTTAAATGGCTAAAACACGACAGGCATCAAAGTATGAGTGCACGTCTATGATTGAAATAAATACGGAAATGTACAGTTTTACAACTACATTTATATGTAAAATACAAAATAAATATGGATAAATACAGAACAAATGGCCAAAAAATAAATATGTATAAATACAGATGGAAATGTTAAAAAAATAAATACCATAAAACCGGGAGTAAAGGTTTACCTTGGCACCTGCCCAAACTGTAAGCAACCTAGAGGGTTGCTATGTCATCCTAGCAGGTACACTAGATCACCATCCAGTCATACTGGCCTCTATCTATGGTCCAAACACTGCCTGCCTGGAGTTCTTTGCAGATGTATTGGGACGAGTGGCTAATGTGGGGCCAGGAGCTGTAACATGGGGGGGGGGGGGCGACTTTAACATAGGACTAGACCCAGCTATAGATCGCTAAGGTGCTCTCCGTCAACCCTATCCCAACACGGCTGCACAGCTGCAAACCTAATTAAGCAATAATTGCTTTACAGATGTACCTGTGTTACATTGGCACATGGTACATGGTCACCCATGGATTATTGGTTGACCACCTAGTATGTCCTCACATGGGCCATTGCCATATCACATCTACCTCGTGCTCTTTCACACCACACTCTGGTACTCCTAGAACTCCCCCCACCACTAGCCGCTCCGCTGTCATTTACATGGCAACTGCCTCCCAGGGCCCTCCGAGACCCTGTCTTTCGAAGAACTGAGATTAGTACCACTATCACTGACTATATTGCTATTAATGAGGGATCAGTCTCATCTCTATTGGTCTTATGGAAGGCCTTTACCGCTGTGACCAAAGTAGTTAGTAACACCAAACAAGCCGGCCTCCTCAAAGCGATCAGAACGTGTCTCACCACGCTGGAGCGGGAACTCCGAATGCTAGAACTAAAGTGCTATGGGGCAGATTTACGTTTCCTGGTGCATCCCTGCAAATCAGCAGGGATGCGCCAGGAAAGATGCGTGACGCAAGTTTATCCTTGTGCCACCACAGACGAGCCGCATTTATAATGCAGTGCATCATGGCGCAAGGATAAAAAGATGTGTGTAGCATCTGCCGGCGTAAGGTTGGCGTAGTGCTGGAGTTGTGTCGCGGGCGCAACGCAACTCCAACCTGGCCTATCCTCAACATGGTGTGTCACGCCTTACGCCTGCTTCAAGCAGGCGCAAGGTGTTGACGCAGCGGCTTCGGAAAAGTGACTGAGTGCACTTTTCCGAGGCGTTCCTGCCACGGAACGCCCACCATGTGCCAGAACGCCAACATGAAACCTGATGCAGGTTTCATGGGGCACAGGACTTTACCCCTGACGTATCTCCCTAGATGCGTCACGTTGTAAATAGGGCGCAACGTGGCACATGGTTTACGCCGCAGCTGCATCACAAAAGTGACGCAATGGTGGCGCAAATGTGGTCACCGGGCTCGTAAATCTGCACCTTAGTCTCTAAGTCTCCCGCCTCTATGGCAACCTTTTGTGAAACACTCACTGAATTCAACGAGAAGGCAGTGCAAGAGTTAAGCTATTTTACCCGTGAGATAACGTTGCATCACTATGGAGAGGGAGATCGGCCCGGTAGAACACTCACATATATGATCCGTAGGCTGCAAACCTCGGATTATGTAGTAGAATTGCTCGATGACCAACTGATACGAAATGTATCCCAATTACCCTGCTAAATACAATGGCCTCCTTTTACTCTCGTCTCTATCAGACTATGGCAGCCCGAGCCGGGAAGAGCTTGCAGCCTACCTGGATATTATACAATTACTCTGGCTTGACCGCTCGCACCACTCATACTTAGATTCCCCGTTTACGGGAGGTGAAGTGCTACAAGTTATAGAAAGCCTCCCAGTGATAAGGCGCCAGGCCTCCTATTACAAAGAATACGCTACCCAACTGATCCCACACTTACTAGCTATGTTTGAGGTTTCCCTGGCATCCGGTGAACCCCCCCCCCCCCCCCCCCCCCCCATCGTTCAAAGCGGCAGACATCCTTACAATACTGATAAGCCAGCGAATCGATGCAATTCCTACAGGCCACTGTCAATGAAAAAAGTTGACAATAAAATACTCGATAAACTTATTACTAATCGATTCCTCGCTCTCTTGTCTGATAAGGCATGCCCAGATTATTATAACGGTAATGGCTCACAATAACTGCACACTGTACAGTTCCCACAGTAACAAAAAAAGTGCTCACTTCTAGGGCCAACAGTTAAAACCCTAATACTTCAAAGTTTTACAATCACGCAGAAAGAGCACTCTATGATTATTAATATAGTGTCTACTAGGCCTGAAATAAAGACAGAAATGCACAGTCACACAAGACTACAGTACATCATGTGTTCCAAAAGAAGGCATGTCAAGACACATCTTTTCTTAGTGCTCATTTCTTTATTTTTTCATTTTCAAAGGGAACAAGGACACAGCCAACGTGTTTCGTCCCAAAACACGGGGACTTTCTCAGGGCAAAAGAGAGGTCCTCTAAACATAGACTCTCTTGGTGTATTCTTCCCATAAGACACAACCATGTACCCTGCCCCCATACATATAGAAGCGGTATTTAGCGATGTGTTAAACAGAAACCACTCCATGTGTTTTCAGTGAAGTCTCTCCTTGGGCCCATGCGTGCATAATTCAAGCAAAAAGGCCCTTTTTTATTCTTCAATCGTTCTGGCTTGGGCCTAAGTCTGCAGTTTGTGCGCCTCATCAAGCTACTGTATACTTCCCCAACGGCAGGAATATGCTTAAATGGGATGATATCGGACCTGTTTCCAATAACGAGTGGCACTCGCCCGGGCTTCCCCCTATCCCCAGTTCTTTATGCGGTTGCGATGGAGCCGTTGCCAGCCCAGTTGAGACAACACCGCGCCCAGTGATGGCTCAACTTTACAGTGCAGGATGTTAATATCTATGTACGCAGAAGATATTGTTCTTTATGTCCGGGACCGCCAGGACAATCTTGAATCAATTATTCTGGAAGTCATCAGATTTGGTGGCTAACTACGGTAGGGCAATGTTTTGGCTAGAGGAGAAAATCACAACATCGAACCGACTTCCCTTATCCCTGACAGGCCGACTAGCGAAAGCCAAAATAGTTGTGCTACCCAAATTCCTATATCTTTTCATTATTACCCTCATGCAGCTCACTTCCCAATTTATTCAGCATCTGGGATCAAATTTTATATAACTGGTGCGGGCCTGAAAGCAGCCAAGAATCGCTTGGGAAACAATCGCACTACTGCTGCGACAGGGAGGTCTTAATGCACCAGACATGACACTGTATGCACTGTGCGCTCAAGCTTAATATCTTCATTTCTGGCTGAATCCCACATGATTCAACCGCATATGCGATAAAGACGGATGTGGTGTCCCCAAAGTCGCTGCCTATTGTGCTATATCAGACACACAGGCATTCACATACAGATATTAATACAGCTGAGTGTGTTGGTGGGCGTGGGATGGCCTGCGCTGCAGAGCCAGACTGAAATGCATCTACAACCCATGCTATGTTATGTTATGTTACCACAACTTGTATAGCGCAACAGCTGCCCCAGCAAAGGGGCGTCCCGGTGCTGACAGCAGAGTAGCTGACACATGTGGGTGGAAATGATAGTAGGACTACGGTGCAGGGAAAAGGTGAGTTTTAATGGCCTTCCTGAATTCTAGGTAGTTGTTGCCCTACAAGACGACGGCGATAGAGCACGAGCACACAAGAGGAAACTATTCACATTTGGTGAATTTTACCCTGATGGCCAATTCCTTTCTCGTTTCATTCTGAGTGAACCCCCCATATCCCACTGTGCTAGCCACCCTGTATATCACCAGTTATGCGCCACACGCAGAGCTGTGCATGACATGTCCCCCGAGTCTCCACCCACGTTAGATGCTCTTTAGAACATGCTGACACACCTCTTCCCGCAAACGAGTGACTAGATTACATGCTATTATGCAGGACAAGACACCAGCTCTTTTACCTCAACAGCCTGTTATACCTGGTCCTTTGAGATTGACACCCCCATCATGGATGAACAGTGGACATATTGCTGTGAACAGACTACAGCCCTCTCGCCAAACTATAGACTGAGACTTATCCATTTTAGGTTCCTGCATCAATTGTTTCGTGCACTGACACAAATACAGCGTATGGGACTGGTGATGGAGGCATGCAGTGTGGGGTGTCTAGCACCCCAGGCCTCCTTTCTGCACCTTGCCTGGGACTGTGCAAAGGAGGCGGACTAGTGGCAGACAGTGCAACTCACCTGGCAACAGATTACTGGCCCCCTCGTGTCGCAGACCCTGCTGGCAAGCTTTCTGGGCTACATCAAGGACCTCTCACCTGGGAATCTACGCCTCATGGCTATGCTCTTGCTTCTAGCAAAGCAACAAGTTTCCATGCACTGGGGAGGAGGCCTGCACCCAGAGTTAAATCCTGGCTGCAGGATGCGGCCTATTGTCAGGGACAACTGGCCACTACTGGGAACAAATGCAGCTGACATCTCGCCCTGAAGATATTTGGGTACCACTGCTACTGTACCTTTGGCTCCAAAATTACCCCCGCCCCTATTGCCTGCAGAGGCGGAGTTGCCTGCTGGCATCTCATCCAGGGACTCTGCAGCAGCAGCACCCCATAAGTGCACAAATATCACCGTGGGATGCTTGATCTTCCACTTGATGTGGTCAAATTGGTTGACTGCTACATAACTCTACAATTGAGAAGCCCAGATTTCACTAAACTCTGGGCCATATTACCAAGGTGAAGTATCCCCGCTTTTTTGGCGAATTGTGCCGAGAAAGCGGCAATACTTCTAGCGCCCTATTAACAAGGGCATGCTAGCGCCTGCCTCAAGCCCACTTTGCATGTCAGTGTGAAACATCGCTAATGACATGCAAAGTGGGCGTTCCCACGTCCAACCACATGTAAAATGTTGTTGAAGGTGGTAACACCCTATTACCAAGGCAGGCGTTGGGAGAAGGAGACCTGCGATAAACTTGTTTATCGCAGGTCTCTCATCGCCTACTCTGATCAGGTGTTAGGCATTGATAACATGGGGGTGTGGATCATAAAGCTGAATCCACCCCCCCATATTATCAAGGCACACATTAGCGCGTGACAACAACGCTTGTTTTCAAGCGCTAATGTTCCCTATCCCTGGCTATCGCTGGATTTAATATCGCCTACGTGTTGCGCGCTGATAATGACGTGCTAACACGGCGATAAAATCCGGCGATAAAATCCGGCGATAGCCGGCGATAGGGAAATGCGCGATGTGCGGTTTTTTTACGCACATCTTGGTAATATGGCCTTTAGGAATCTCACCTACAGCCATTGCCAGCATGGGGGACTGTATTGCTTCTTTTGATCAGACCTGCAGTTCCCCCACACTACCCCCTACTCCCTCCCACCCCTCTTCCCCTTCCCTTCCTCTCCACCCCTTGTTCCTTTATTGTTAACTGTTCTGAGGCCTTTGCCTCTATGATGTTCTTCATTCTAAATGCCAATAAAAACCAAGTAAAAAAATAAAAGTACAGTTAACAATACCAAAATGTGCCTTGTCCATGCCAGAGTTCCACTGGGTCACCCAGCTCACTTTACAACCACTGGCTGACACTGTCTTTAACATCTCCTGTCTAGAGCTCAGTGTTGGGGTGCAAAGCTCACCTCTGGATTCCATGCAGCAGTTTGCGGTGTTTCCTCGACATCAGAGCTGAGCCGCCCCAAGATGCCTGTCCAAATAAAATTAAGACAAGTGTTTACATTCTTGATGGCTCAACAGTGCACACATACTCAGGGGTAACTTACCTCTAGATTAAAACTGATTAGATTTAATACTTTAGGATCAGTCAAGAGAATGGAGATGAAAATTAGCTTAATATTATTTACTTATAACAATAATAATTAGTATCAAAGTATTAAACCACTTAATCGCAAAGGGACTCCTGCCATGTACAACTAATTTCATAAAAATGTAAAACAATCTTATAAATAATTAGCAACGCCATATCCTGAATAGTAGTTTACCAATGCTTTCTGGCTATTAAATATAAGATTAAAGGAAATAAAATTGCTGAGCAGTTAAAAGACAACTGAAGTCACCGGGGAAGAGAAAATAAACTGAAGATAATAAGGAAATGAGTTCCTGGTGAGGAATTTGATCAGAAGAGAATGTTTTTGTTGGTATCGCTGTGCATTTCTGGTGAAACACAAACGCATAGAGTTCCTCACTGAGCAAATTAAGCGAGAATAAAATAAGACAGCTACAGAATGTAAGGGCCAAATGCATCAACATAAAAACCAGTCGCACAATCTGCCCCTTTGCGACCGGTATTTTTGCATTTGGGATGCATCATCGCAAATGCAAAAATCGCAATTTAAGAAATCGCAAAATTTGTGATTCCTTAAATTGCAATTGCATTTAAGGAATCGCAAATTGTAATTCCTTAAATGCAAAGCATTAAAAAGAAGATAGGGATTTCGCAAATATGAATCGCAAATTACAGTCAATCTAAAGTTGATGGTAATTTGTGATTTCATTAAAAAAATGCACTAAAGTGCATTTTTCAAAGTCCCATGTTACACACACACACATGCCCTTAGGGCATGTGTGTGCGCAACATGTGGATACATTGTAATTTCAGGGGTGCAACAGGGCGTCCTTTTGGCACCCTTCCACCCTTGAAATTGCATGCGCAATTTGCGAGTACCTATTAGGTACTCGCAAATTGCACATGCATGCCCATTAATTCCTATGGGCCTCTAGTGAGTGTCTGTGTCAATGGCTGCAGGAGTGTGGGTTATGTGGAGAAGTAGAGGGTGCTGGAGTAACCGCAGGCGGTGTAGGCAAATGTGCTGATCCTTCAGCACCATGGAGAGCTCTGTCCTGGTTTCAGGAGTGACCGCAGGTGGCGTAGGCAAACATGCTTTTTGTGTTTGTTGGAGAGATCCTTCAGCACCATGGAGAGCTCTGTCCTGGGTTCAGGAGTGAAGAATGGTGGTGAGGTAACTTCAGGGGCTGTGTTGCGATGGTAGTCCCGAAACCGGTCCTAGGATGCTTGTTTCCAGTCCAGGTAGGACCTGGCCTGGCAGTTCGGGCTGGACTCTTCCCTTTGGGCGCAGGGTCAAGACTGATTTGCATATGGCTGGTTCCAAACTGGATTGGCATTGTGAGCAAAAAAACAATGGATTTAGGCCCAGATCTCTGCACTGGGGTGAATGTATGACATTGTTCTGCATTCTGTTCATCAATCGTTCTTTTTGGATTTGGGATGGTGGGGGAGCAGAGATTCTGGTCATAGGCGCGGGCCAGTTGCAGAAGGGCACAGACAGGCCTGCCTTTAGTTCACTAGTGGTGCACCTGCATCTGCTATGTCTGCACTGCGGCTGCCATGTAGAAGGAGTGGGAGAGCAACAAAATCCTGAGGGCAGTGGACGCGGCTGGTCCGGTCCAGGCTTGTCACAGGAGAGACACAGAAGGCGGTCATGGGATGGAACAGGTATGACAAGTGGCAAAGGGACACTGTAAGAAGAGGAAAGAGTGAAAATAGTAGGGGAAGAACGGGCGAAAAGTTCACAAAAAGGATAAAAATGGCAACAACTGTGAAAGAAAAGAGAGAGAGAGATTGGGGGAGTAAAAAATCTGCAAAAGGTGCTAATAGAGAAAAGGAAAAAGAAATGTCAAAGTGTGAGAGAGTACAAAAATGACAAAAAGTGCTCAGCAGAAGGTTAAAAACCAAGGGCAAAATGTGTGAGAGACAGTGGAGGAGCAAAAAGCGGTAAGAGATGCTAAGAGCAAAGAAAAGAAAGGCCAAAAAGGGTGAGAAAAAGCTTGAACAAAATAGCAAAAAGATGTAAGAAAGAGAGTGAAAGAAAAGGAAAAAGAGGCAGCAAGTGGAGATCAAGAGGGCGTGACACTCGCGGTCTGAGGGAGACACGGCCCTCGGAGTGGCAGAGCAGTGTTGCAGAGTCCAAAAGGACCAAGGCCTGGCCAGAGGGCCAAGGCATCCAGTTAAGGAGGTCAGGCAGGGGCAGGCAACTTATTCTCAAAGTGAAGTCGGATCCCCAAACTTCAATCTACCTACTGAGTACAACATCAATGGACATGGAAGAAAGCTATTTGCAATAGACATGCAAGGCCATGTCTTCCATGAGGTGCCCCTTACACTAATAAGTGCAAAAGCCTACGACTGCAGCCATTGAAGAAGGGTGTCCTGATAGAGCTGACATGATAGAAATAACTGGGCCAAACCGATGTTAACAATCATGGTCCAGTGCTCTCTGAGAGACACAGATATTATGATATACTGTTCTTGAGTCATAATGTGTTAATTATGATCCAATGTTGGGGAGAGATGAAGGAAAATACATTTTCCACTTGCACTGTCGATTAAACCTGTATTCATTTTACAACAGTACATTAAATTAGGTGGCAGAGATGGCTGTGTCCTAAATTAGAATGTTTGCTACACCCATAAAGTCCGGAAACTATGACCTGTCTTTGCCTGATTTCACAGTAGCAAGCTTTAACCCACGCGGGCACACACATTGAGCTGATTTCAAGCCCAAGAATATTTGAAATGATATGCACTAGAAATGGCTCAGATGTATGGTAGGGCACAGGCAGTGCCAGGGTCTGTGGCATGGTGAGTTGGAGCACTGGTGATAATCTGAGGAGAGGTGGGACAGTGCACATGTCACATATGTGGGCTTGGATGGAGGCACTGCTGAGTTGCAGAGGTCCACTTCCAGTTCATCATTGACCCATGTTGCTGCAGGAACAGACTCTCACTGCTGGGAAGGATAGGGAAAATGATTTATTTAACAACTTTGAAAGCTTTGCCCTTTGTAAAGATTGCAAAGTTTAAAGAACTGTGCAAAGTGGTGAGACACTAAAAGTTACACCCACCCACAGTCATTGATTTACATAGGTAAAAAGTTGTGGCTTTTTCAAGTGTGAATATATGTGATGAACAAGGTCAGCAACAGCTAACGTTATTTGTACCATGGTGGCATCTATCAGTGTATTAAGGTATGCATGGAGAAAGCAGAAGTGAGTATTCTCGAGGAAATGTGAGAGTAGTGGTAAGGTAAATGAAATCAAAATAACTAAACACCTGTAACTTTGTGAGTGCTCAAAACGTTTCCCATGTGTATCTACAGTTGTAACACCTGAATGGTCCATGGGTGATTGTTGCAGAGAGTGTGAAAAATCTCTCAACAGTCACCATTTTAACAAGGTAGGTGAGTGTGGCAAAGTAATTTATTTGATGTGAAATCATTTAACATTATTTACCATTAAAAGAAAACTTGCAACAGAACGTTCTCCGGCATTGACCCGAAAATCTGAACTCCCTTTCTCTGGAAATCAGACTGATCCGTTCGATTGCATTCTTCAAAAAAGAAGTGAAATCTTTACTTATGACCAAACCTCTAAGCTAGGTGCACTATTGTGACTCTTGATCTTCTCCCTTATCACTCATTCTTCTACTGTATCATGTATATTTTACCTATTGAATTATCCTATGGAGGTTAGATCCTCATTTTGCAATTTTACACAGTGTTCCTCTGTAATGTATGTGCCTGGTTTCGTGTTTCTTTCTGTGACTTATTTCGTATCACTGGTAAAGCACTCTGATACCCTCTTGAGTTATGCTCGGGCTATATAAAACGTTATAAATTAATAAATGGAAAAAAAAACAGAAAAGAGGGGATATTTGTGAAAGGTCAATATTAAAAATCAATATGATAAAGTAATACTGGCACACATGGGATATTTTTGAATATCAATCTTTTCGATGCGTAAATGCCTAAACCTATTGGTAGCGCCCATATTACTTAGAATTTCGGGAACATGATGAGAAGCCTAAAACGTCATATGCCTATACACTTCCCAGAATGTATAAATATTGAGTAAATCTATGCCCATGTTGCCTTTTACACATTGTTTCTTAAAATATAAGGGACTTTCTTCTGATATCTTAATAGCAAAGCCAATCCATCATAATCTAAGTTGTCTGGACATTCCATATGTATTTTGGGTTAATCTGTACAGATGGGTTAATCTGTACAGATGCCAACATTATAGCCCACAAGTAGTGTGAGATCAGAAGATGGATAAAAATACATAAAGGCAACATTTATAATAACATATTTGGTATCAAGAGAGACCAAAAAGGTTTATGCCAGTTCTCTCTCCTTTCAATTTCCAGTGTTTAGGCAAATTAATAATTATGTAAAATGACTCTGTCATTAGTAGCTACTTGTTTTAATTACTCCAAAAGTGATATAGAACATTTATACATGTATAGCTTATGCTTATTTGAAAGAGAAACCTTTTATAAATCTTCTGCCTAGATGAGGACGCTTGACTTACAGCCAGAAATGTGAATCATGGCTTTCATTTGATAGGTTTGTTATCAATTGATGTTCTGCTTGTGCATATCTTGTAATAAAAAGGAAAAGAGTCTAAAATCATTTTATGTCCTATGGCTCTCAGGGCAGCACTCGTAGACATCAAGCACCAGACCGATGAAGTATTTAGGCCACCTCCTTTCCTTACTGCTTAAGGTGTATCTCTATCATGGTTGAATCTCTCAGGATTAGCCGGAGCATGATCAAATAAATTATTCTCTAAAGCCTATTGAAAGCTACGATCAGGATATTTGTCAGTGTAAATCAGTAGTTTCTACAACACTTAATATCATGATCATTTCATATGACTTGTACTGACTGCTAGCAAGATCCTGGATCCATTTGAATCTGCCCTATGAGGCTCTCAATAAATGTGCATGTAGCCCTAGCTACCTCTATAAGAACTAATTTGTGTCTTCCTAACTCTTCCACTGTAGACTGAAAGCATGACTCCTCCTAAAAGAAAACTCAGTCTGCAGCTTTCTTCTGCTGGGCCCCGTCTGTGCCCTGGATATGTGTAAACTTAGGGCTTCCGCCTCAGAGGCATTTTATCAACATTCTGGTGTTTTCTATGTGTTTTATACATTTTATAGAAATGTGTTGGTTTTGTTTCCGTAAAGGTGATGGATTACCCTAAAGCAAATACACGTGGAAGTAAACTTGGAGTAAACATTTGCTAATTTCTATACATGAATGTATGACCAACATTAAGATCTTGAGTTTTTCTCAAAAAGGTCATCCACAGTATCATGATATCACAATTGTGCTTTATTAAAGTGGAAAAGGAAGTACAAGAAATAAAAATTACATCAACATTATGTAGCAGTGCTCATCACAACTGTTTCCCAATCTATAATATTTTTGTGTGCGTGAAAGATTTTCAGTCCGCCCATGTTAAGTTCCATAGTGTAGTTATAACAGACATAAAACAGCGATGCATAAGTTGGAGGCCAAAGCATACTTATTTTGTTACAGTTCCCCCTTCTCTCACTGGAATCCCTAATGCCCGTGATACAGGCAACAAACAGTATGATCTTATACATGTAGAGGTGAAGGAATTTGGTTGGGTTTCTATGGATATGGACTACCCACTGTAGGAATGAAAACAATTTTTAGTTATCAGCTCCCTGTGAGGGGGTAGCCAGAAATGTAAAACACCCCCACTGTGAACCATATGACTGTACGGACGTGAGAGAAGCATGTAATCCTGACTCGTTCTAGGAAGGTGCACTGGAATTCTGTTCCTCAGCAAAGTTCTTTCACACTCACAATTCATTTACCTCCTACTTATTTTCTATTGGCATTTTCTTCCACTTCTCTTTCTCTAACCATGTTGGATTGAATTGCCAATTTTCCACTCCCCAAGCTGTGATGTTGTCTATTCCTTTTGTAGTGTTATTTATTAGCTTCTGCTTCTCTTTTGTGAGCTGCAAATCACATACCGAAGCTCAGAAGGACCACACATGAATTGCCATGTAGTTCCCACTAATCCATAGGAACTGTGCATTTGTTTGACAACATTAACTTTGGATGAATAGACTAGACTGATTCCAGGCACCCCAGCAGGATATGTTGGCCTAGAGACCAGTTAGCTCACAGTGTCACCACCAGTCCCCCAAGCCCAAACAGGGAGCGCATGGTTTCTGGCAACCACTAAACATGACAACCCTGACCACTCAGCGATCATGGTAACAGACCAGAAACCCTCTAACTCAGTCACTTGTGCTTATTTGTTCTCAGAGAAATATAAAGAGAATACAAAGTAGGTTGTTTTCAATATATTTTTTGAACCAACTTTATTCTTGTATAAAATGCATGTGCTGTGATGATCAGTAGACAGAAGCAGATAAAAGTGACAAAAAG
Source organism: Lissotriton vulgaris (assembly GCF_964263255.1). Taxonomy (NCBI): domain Eukaryota; kingdom Metazoa; phylum Chordata; class Amphibia; order Caudata; family Salamandridae; genus Lissotriton; species Lissotriton vulgaris. Next base: position 1,055,941,399 of record NC_141698.1, on the reverse strand, counting down.
CACCAAAAGAGTAAATAGCAGATATATTTCAACCATGGTGCTAAAAAAGTGTATGTAAAAAAGTTAGTAATCAGGCGTACTCCTACTATGCAATCCGTACACTATGTATGTCTAGAGTGTTTGTAGGTGTGAAGTCTCATAATGTAAATAACAAGG